>NC_064614.1:60092500-62592500 GCF_023898315.1 Schistocerca nitens
AGGTTAGTTAGGTTTAACTAGTTCTAAGTTCTAGGGGACTAATGCCCTCAGCAGTTGAGTCCCATAGTGCTCAGAGCCATTTGAACCATTAAAGTGATTTCCATGTTTACTGATGAAATTGTTTTATACGATGTAACGATGAGAATTGTGCTTGTAAACGGAAACAAACTGCATCGTGTACCACGCCCCCATCGCCGCCGAGCGGTTTAGTCCACTTGGCTTCCAAAATTTTCACTTGATAGTAATTTGCACTTTTCTCGTGGTCGAGAATGTTGATGTTATACAGTGTATCTACTGAACAATTTTGTATGACTGACATAACACTGGTAAGCTAGGAAGCCATATTCTAATCGTTGTAGTATGTCTCTTATCAATGGTGAAATGTATCACGTTCTCACATCTTCTGATACCAGTTTTGTGTTGCACTTCGTAACCTTTGCAAAATGATGGAAAGTCGAAACGCATGAGGTTGTTGGAAAAATACAAGCGTGGTCAAGACATACGAAAAGTAATTGAAAATGCATTCAAATGGCCGCGTCGTCTCTCAGCATTTACATACAAATTGCTTCCTTATTTAAGCCAAACTACAACAGGTCATAAACGATATCTCAAAAAGCCCGTATGAAATCCACATTCTTCGAAAGAGAATACACTCGAACATAGTGTTGATTAAGAAGCCACTTCAGATAACAGAAGAGACGTATCGGTTGTATTTCATATTTCTTGGAATGCTGTGTTCCCATTCACAAAAGCTTATCCCATCCTGGAAGTTCAGCGGTACTCGTATAATACTCACTGTTTCCGTAGCTAATTATATTTTGTACGGCGCTGGGGGCTAATTCGGGTTCCGGTACAAATGCAACCCAACAATGTACTACAGAAAACATGGCAAAGAAACAGGCCACAACCACGACACAAGTCCTGAATCTCCGCCAGTTAAACGCTGCCGGCAGTTTACAAATACAACCGCTTCATTCCTGGCCACAAGCCGCGCGGGGTAGTCGCGTGGTCTGAGGCGTCTTCTACATCTACATGGATACTCTGCAAATCACATTCAAGTGCCTGGCAGAGGGTTCATCGAACCACCTTCATAATTCTCTATTATTCCAATCACGTATAACGCGCGGAAAGAATGAACACCTATATCTTTCCGTACGAGCTCTGATTTCCCTTATTTTATCGTGGTGATTGTTCCTCCCTATGTAGGTCGGTGTCAACAAAGTATTTTCTCATTCGGAGGAGAAAGCTGGTGACTGAAATTTCGTGAGAAGATTCTGTCTCAACGAAAAAACCCTTTCTTTTAATGATGTCCAGCCCAAATCCTGTATCATTTCTGTGACACTCTCTTCCATATTTCGCGATAATACAAAACGTGCTGCCTGTCTTTGAACTTTTTCGATGTACTCCGTCAGTCCTATCTCGTAAGGATCCCACACCGCGCAGCAGTATTCTATAAGAGGACGTACAAGCGTAGTGTAGGCAGTCTCCTTAGTAGGTCTGTTACATTTTCTAAGTGTATTGCCAATAAAACACAGTCTTCGGATAGCCTTCCCCACAACATTTTCTATGTGTTCCTTCCAATTTAAGTTGTTCGTAATTGTAATAACTAGGTATTTAGTTGAATTTACGGCTTTTTGATTAGACTGATTTATCGTGCAACCGAAGTTTAACGAGTTCCTTTTAGCACTCATGTGGATGACCTCATTCTTCTCGTTATTTAGGGTCAACTGCTACTTTTCGCACCATTCAAATATCTTTTCTAAATCGTTTTGCAGTTTGTTTTGATCTTCTGATGACTTTATTAGTCGATAAACGACAGCGTTGTCGGCAAACAACGGAAGACGGCTGCTCAGATTGTCTCCAAAATCGTTTATATGGATAAGGAACAGCAAAGGGCCTATAACACTACCTTGGGGAACGCCAGAAATCACTTCCGTTTTACTCGATGACTTTCCGTCAATTACGACGAACAGTGACCTCTCTGACAGGAAATCACAGATCCAGTCACATAACTGAGACGATATTCCATAAGCACGCAATTTCACTACGAGCCACTTGTGTGGTACATTGTCAAAAGCCTACCGGAAATCCAGAAGTACGGAATCGATCTGAAATCCCTTGCCAATAGCACTCAACACTTCATGTGAATAAAGAGCTATTTGTGTTTCACAAGAACCATGTTTTCTAAACCCATGTTGACCGTGTGTCAATAGACCGTTTTCTTCGAGGTAAGTCATAATGTTCGAACATAGTATATGTTCTAAAATCCTGCTGCATATCGACGTTAAGGGGCTCCGGAAAGGCTCAAAATCATGAAAAGTTCAATTTTTACTTTTTTGCGTTTTCTGAATCTGCAGACTATTACCTTTTAATAGATATATAATTTATTCAATTCCGAAGACTACAACTATTTTTAAATTTTTTTTGAAATGTGTTCTACATGGGCGTGACCCACTGTGGCGCTGTTAAACTGCTGTCAAATGGTGTTATTATTAACGTCCGTGTTCATCAGGTACATTTTAGTGATGTGAGATAAAGTATGTGTTGTGGATAACCTGTGATGGTTCAATATATATCGCTGGTGTGATTGTCGATTGTTTCATGTTTATTTACTCTGTCGTTATCTCGAAAATATTCGTAATTAATTCTGTTTCTTGAGTCTCTGTTTTGTTGAAGTATAATAATGAGTAAAAGTAAAGTTATTAGAAATCCTCTGAAGGCTTTTAAGAAAAGGAGAAATGTTGGAAAGCCAAAGGTATTTAGAAATATGGGAATGAAGATAGGTTCTAACATGGTACGAGTGATGCTTGCTTTAGACAAGGAACGCCTTCGGGCTGCAGACAGGGCTGTAAGGAGTCTAGAAATACAAGCAAGAGTAAACAGGAGGAGGAACAAGAGGAAGCTGGAGGAGGAGTTTGCAGAGGATGGAGATAATCCATCCTATGGACCTGGAATGCACTAAAAAGTTAATCCAATCTTTGTCACTCGATTCCCAAAACTTTTATTTTCTCATACTAATTACATGTTTTCTGAGGATCTTCCAAACATATTTGTTTCAGACTTTCAGTAAATGTTACACAGTACCTTCTGCATAATTTAACACAGCCTTTTTCCAAAAAACTGTATATTTTTGAATATATAAATAAAAAATTGCAAAAAAATGTTGTGAATTTTCATTACAATTGAAAAAAAATCATTTTTAATAACTGAACTAAAATTTTGTAAAATCCCTGTGTTAAGTTGTAGCCCATATTCCAATAAATAATCTGTAAAAAGTTCAACTTCCTACCTCAAATACTTTGTGAGGAAAGATGTAATTTATAAGCGTTATTTTAACATTGCAAGTATAGGGCGTTCCGGAGCCCCTTAACGATATGGGTCTGTAATTTAGTGGATTACTCCCTCTACCTTTCTTGAATATTGGTGTGACCTGTGCAACCTTGACACCGTTCGCGCATTTCCCCCCGTAGGACGTTCGAGTCCTCCCACGGATATGGGTGTGTGTGTTGTCCTTAGCGTAAGTTAGTTTAAGTTAGGTTACGTAGTGTGTAAGCCTAGAGACCGATGGCTCCAGCAGTTTGGTCCCATGGGAACTTATCATAAATTTCCAAATTTCCTGGTCACAAGCTGACAAGAAACTGCCCGCTTCGGTCGCTGCGAGCAACCGCTTACAGGTGGTGCCACTACATGGAGCCAAAGATCCTCATGAGAAGAAGAATATGTCGCCAAAAGGTCTATAGAGATACATGTATTCGGCGTTACTAATTTCATTGAAGGCATGTCTGTCTCGGCTCTCAATATATTCACAAGAAGTATCGATGCGTTAAACCACAACAGATGTAAATTTATCTGCCTGCAACCATACAGATTTTAACTTCATCTGATATCTCCAAGGAGAGGACTGTGCAGCATGGTGGCAGTTGTGATGATGCGCTTGATAGGGGAAGCAAGACTTAACAACACTCAAGACACCTCCATAGGAAATGTCGATCTAGAACAACTTTCGACAGTGTAAAATAGAGACAGTTGTTCGGAATCATCGAGAAAGCTACAGGAAAAGACTGGTAATACACAAGAGGGCTTAGATAGATTATAAGACAATATACCACAGCATGGTGCAGAGCGAGTTTTTTGTGGAATGAGTGCACGATGAAACTTTCACACATTTATTAATTAACTTCTTACAGCAGACAAAAAGGTAAAACGGGGATATAATTCTTGCTTGCAAGCAGTCAATTAATAAGCTACATTAGACAATCACACATTTAAAGACAGTTCCTTTTCATTCTGTGAGCGACAGTCCAGCCGACAAGACGTCGCAAACAAGTTACACCATGTTCCTCAGTACATTTATAGACAATGGTTTGGAGCTAGAGCATTGCGACCATAGGATGTCACATTAGCTTCATATTGGCCATCAAATACAAGTTATATATCAACAGATATCGCTCGTCTGAAAAGTGAACATTTGCGTTCGCCAGTACAACAAATTACACAAACTCGAACGACAACACTTAAGTGGCCAACCAAAGCAGGGCTTTTACATTATCATAAATGTAAATTCCCCGGTAACTTAATAAAATGACACTCTTGTTACACAAAGTACTCTTTAAACATTAGTCCATATGCCTTATTTTTTAAAAAAACCTCACTTTAGAACTTAGTCGTAATTTATAACCTCTAGTCTGAAATATATAAAACAGTAATTTAAATGAATAACTGTGGAAACTACACTCCTGGAAATTGAAATAAGAACACCGTGAATTCATTGTCCCAGGAAGGGGAAACTTTATTGACACATTCCTGGGGTCAGATACATCACATGATCACACTGACAGAACCACAGGCACATAGACACAGGCAACAGAGCGTGCACAATGTCGGCACTAGTACAGTGTATATCCACCTTTCGCAGCAATGCAGGCTGCTATTCTCCCATGGAGACGATCGTAGAGATGCTGGATGTAGTCCTGTGGAACGGCTTGCCATGCCATTTCCACCTGGCGCCTCAGTTGGACCAGCGTTCGTGCTGGACGTGCAGACCGCGTGAGACGACGCTTCATCCAGTCCCAAACATGCTCAATGGGGGACAGATCCGGAGATCTTACTGGCCAGGGTAGTTGACTTACACCTTCTAGAGCACGTTGGGTGGCACGGGATACATGCGGACGTGCATTGTCCTGTTGGAACAGCAAGTTCCCTTGCCGGTCTAGGAATGGTAGAACGATGGGTTCGATGACGGTTTGGATGTACCGTGCACTATTCAGTGTCCCCTCGACGATCACCAGTGGTGTACGGCCAGTGTAGGAGATCGCTCCCCACACCATGATGCCGGGTGTTGGCCCTGTGTGCCTCGGTCGTATGCAGTCCTGATTGTGGCGCTCACCTGCACGGCGCCAAACACGCATACGACCATCATTGGCACCAAGGCAGAAGCGACTCTCATCGCTGAAGACGACACGTCTCCAGTCGTCCCTCCATTCACGCCTGTCGCGACACCACTGGAGGCGGGCTGCACGATGTTGGGGCGTGAGCGGAAGACGGCCTAACGGTGTGCGGGACCGTAGCCCAGCTTCATGGAGACGGTTGCGAATGGTCCTCGCCGATACCCCAGGAGCAACAGTGTCCCTAATTTGCTGGGAAGTGGCGGTGCGGTCCCCTACGGCACTGCGTAGGATCCTACGGTCTTGGCGTGCATCCGTGCGTCGCTGCGGTCCGGTCCCAGGTCGACGGGCACGTGCACCTTCCGCCGACCACTGGCGACAACATCGATGTACTGTGGAGACCTCACGCCCCACGTGTTGAGCAATTCGGCGGTACGTCCACCCGGCCTCCCGCATGCCCACTATACGCCCTCGCTCAAAGTCCGTCAACTGCACATACGGTTCACGTCCACGCTGTCGCGGCATGCTACCAGTGTTAAAGACTGCGATGGAGCTCCGTATGCCACGGCAAACTGGCTGACACTGACGGCGGCGGTGCACAAATGCTGCGCAGCTAGCGCCATTCGACGGCCAACACTGCGGTTCCTGGTGTGTCCGCTGTGCCGTGCGTGTGATCATTGCTTGTACAGCCCTCTCGCAGTGTCCGGAGCAAGTATGGTGGGTCTGACACACCGGTGTCAATGTGTTCTTTTTTCCATTTCCAGGAGTGTATTATCGTAATTCAGATGCACAATCGTATCGAGTGGACTCAGTGACTATTACAATATAGACACATCAAAAACAGTCGCCCTAAGGTGTCCAAGGGAACGTTTCTTCTCCATGACGACGCGCCAGCTCACTCTACACAGGACACATACTAGCTATACACACATCAAAAAAAAGTTTTGCATCTCACCGGTTCCCAGGACTCCTGAAGATAGGCGTTGACTGTGGAAATTGTGTCACAGACACAGTCCCTTTGACTGTTCGGAGATGTCACTATACCAGTCCAAAGATGTGAACAACCATGCAAGAGCAGCGCCTATTAGACGAAGGGGGTCCGACAGACGATCAGTTCCAGTCATTCCACCAGGAAGGAGGTTCACGTCTCGCATTATCTGTAGTTCAACCGTGCGTAGACAGTCAATACCGCGGTTCTTATCGCGTCCGCATTGTTACTTTGTGCCAGGAATGGCACCAAAGCGATGTTGTTCGGACATGGAGGAGATACAGAGAGGCAGGTTGTCGATGACATGCCTCGCTCAGGCCGTCCAAGGGCTACTACTGCAGTGAATGACTGCTACCTACGGATTATGGCTCGGAACCCAGACAGCGGCTCCACCATGTTGATGCTTTTCGAGCGGCCAAAGGACGTCTTGTTACGACTGAAACTGTGCGCAATATGCTGCATGATGCGCAACTTCACTGTCGACGTCCATGGCGAGGTCCGTCCTTGCAACCACGACACCATGCAGCGCGGTACAGATGGGCCAAACAACATGCCGTCTGATCCCGGTCAGGCTGAACGCCTTAGACACACTGTCCAGCGAATGCATCAAGGTGGAGGTTCACTGACGTTTTGGGATGGCATTATGTGGGGCCGACTTACGCCGCTGGTGGTCATCGAAGGCGCCGCAATGGCTGTACGATACGTGAATGCCATCCTCCGACCAACAGTGCAACCGTATCGGCAGCATATTGGAGAGACATTCGTCTTCAAGAACGACAATTCCCGCCCCCATGGTGCACATCTTGTGAATGACTTCCTTCAGGATAACAAAATCGCTCGACTTGAGTGGCCAACATGTTCTCCAGAAATGAGTAGTATCTAACATTCCTGGGATAGAATGGGATTTTCACTCTGCAGCGGAGTGTGCGCTGATATGAAACTTCCTGGCAGATTAAAACTATGTGCCCGACCGAGACTCGAACTCGGGACCTTTGCCTTTCGCGGGCAAGTGCTCTACCATCTGAGCTACCGAAGCACGACTCACGCCCGGTCCTCACAGCTTTACTTCTGCCAGTACCTCGTCTCCTACCTTCCAAACTTTACGAAAGCTCTCCTGCGAACCTTGCAGAACTAGCACTCCTGAAAGAAAGGATATTGCGGAGACACTTGCCCGCGAAAGGCAAAGGTCCCGAGTTCGAATCTCGGTCGGGCACACAGTTTTAATCTGCCAGGAAGTTTCATATCAGCGCACACTCCGCTGCAGAGTGAAAATCTCATTCTGGAAACATCCCCCAGGCTGTGGCTAAGCCGTGTCTCCGCAATATCCTTTCTTTCACGAGTGCTAGTTCTGCAAGGTTCGCAGGAGAGCTTCTGTCAAGTTTGGAAGGTAGGAGACGAGGTACTGGCAGAAGTAAAGCTGTGAGTACCGGGCGTGAGTCGTGCTTCGGTAGCTCAGATGGTAGAGCACTTGCCCGCGAAAGGCAAAGGTCCCGAGTTCGAGTCTCGGTCGGGCACATAGTTTTAATCTGCCAGGAAGTTTCATTCCTGGGATAAATTGAAAAGGGCTGTTATTGCACGACGTGACCCACCAACCACTCTGAGGGATCTACGCCGAATCGCCGTTGAGGAGTGGGACAATCTGGACCAACAGTGCCTTGATGAACTTGTGTATAGTTTGCGACGACGAATACAGGCATGGATCAATGCAAGAGGACGTGCTACTGGGTATTTGAGGTACAGTGTGTACAGCAATCTGGACCACCACCCCTGAAGGTATCGCTGTGTGGTAGGACAACATGCAATGTGTCTTTGTCATGAGCAATAAAAAGCGCGGAAATTTTGTTTATGTTGATGTCTATTCCAGTTTTCTGTATAAGTTCCGGAATTCTCGGAACTGAGGTGACGCAAAAATTTTTTTGATGTGTTGTGAGTAGGCTGTTTAGGTTTTTATGTTGGTAACGTCACGTAGCGCTCTATATGAAAATCACTGGCTGTGCTGTGTGCTGTCTGTGGCTGGTTGGCATTGTTGGAATATTCGATATTGTAGTGTTGGGCAGTTGGATGTGAACAGCGCGTAGCGTTGCACAGTTGGAGGTGACAGCCAGCAGTGGTGGAAGTGGGGAGAGGTATGCCTATCTCTAGTTAGTGCCTTCAGTAGTTAGAATCCTTTATGTACCTGGCAGCATTGGCGATCGCTGTATTGCAGTAGTTCGAGTAACGAAGATTTTTGTGAGGTAAGTGATTCATGAAAGGTGTAGGTTATTGTTAGTCAGGCCCATTTTTTTTGTAGGGATTATTGAAAGTCAGACTGCGTTGCGCTAAAAATATTGTGTGTCAGTTTAGTGATAATCAGAATAAGTAAAGAGAGAAATGTCTGAGTACGTTCAGTTTTGCTCAGCTGTTTGAAAATCAAATAACTTAAGGGGTTTACCAGCACAACAATTTATAATTTTCTAAGGAGAGGTTTCAGTGTGTATTAACAGGAGCCAAAAAAACTTATAAAATTAATACTATACTACAGTCTGTTGCTTAAGGGCAACATATAACGGCTTAGAGGACTGTACCAGACCACAAGAACAGGCTGCAAGATGCAAACCATAGGCGTAAGCTTATTAATGTGACAGTGCCACACATATACTCACATGGGAGGCACCATATTACAAAACGCCGTCGCAGTGGCACTTGCGTGCTACTGAAGCAACTCCATTTCTGATTCAAACATTCTGCTCGAAGTGTCAACAATTATACTCTTATTTTCGCGTGTATATGTAATATTAAAGTTAAATGCCCATATTCTCACAACCCCGTATCACGCAGTTTTTCCAGTACCCATTTCAAGGCTTGGTTATCAGTTTCTAAATGAAAGTGTGTGTGTCCCAAGTAAAACTTAATTTTCTCTAACCCAAAGAGTACCGCTTAAGCTTCGATTTCGTAAAGAGTGTTTTTTCTATATATTTTTTTCAAATTCTTAACCGCTCTTGACGCGTATGCTATTGGCTGTCTGCTCCCATCCCGTTACTGCGACAGAACTGCGCCAAGTCCCAACATCGAGGCGTCAGTGTGTAATGTAAACTGTTTACAGAAATCAGATGGAGCTAACACCTCCTAAGCCGTGCTTAATTCTTGGTTCGTAGTACTGAAAGCCTCCTCTTGTGCTTAGCTCTACTCAAACTTTCTGTTTCTCTTGCGTAACTTCGACACGCTGCCTGCAAACTCTCGCATGCAAACACCTGATATGCCAACCAGGTAATCTACCAAGGTATTTCGTATAGATACAGCTTCACTAGGCAGCAAGAGACTGGAGCATGCTATAACAGACAAGAGGCCGATAATGTACTGTGCAGTTCCCGGTGACTTCGGGCTCACGTAAATATAAATAATTTGAAAGCCGCTGTTTAGTGCAAGGCTAGCAAGTTTTTCGAACAATGCCAGGTACCTATAATTTACAGTATAGACGAAACTTTACACATGAATCGATTGGGTACAGTTCAAATTAACCAATGTAACATGTGTAAACAGTTTCGATCTGGAGTAAATTTGCAGCACCAGTTTTGGAGCTGATGGTAATCAGCACCATTGCCCAGATTTGTCTAGTCTTCAGTTACGATGAGTCAGTTTACAACATCCCACAAATAGTGACTCGCTGGTTCTATTACTGCGGCAGCTCTAACCACAAAAACCTTTGCTTCGACATTTCCGACTCAGTCGTTTCCAAACCAAGGTTTCTCATCTCAGACTAATGCTTTTGCCACTCTCCATCGTTCTTGGAAGTTTCTGTCAACATTACGAAAATGATATGCACAGTCGTCTGACTTACATTAGATGGTTCAAATGGCTCTGAGCACTATGGGACTCAACTGCTGAGGTCATTAGTCCCCTAGAACTTAGAACTAGTTAAACCTAACTAACCTAAGGACATCACAAACATCCATGCCCGAGGCAGGATTCGAACCTGCGACCGTAGCGGTCTTACTTACATTAGAAGCATGTAAATTAACAGAAGATGCACATATTTTGCCAATGATTTATAACGCTAAGTTATTATAATACGTTTTGGGCGTAACCGAGATCATCCGAGTTCGTATGACTTGAACAGTCCTCTGACGAAGCATCTTATGTAAACTCATGCTGAAAAATTAAGGATAACTGCAGAATGTGGTGGCACACAACGTGACATTACACAAAACTGGCGCTAATAGCTTAGGCACATAGGGGATACGACTCGGACCTGTAAGTCCACGGTATTAGTGATAAGTTGAGAAAACCGTCCCGAAACACACATGCTACAAAACGCCACTGTTTTCTGCGCATGTACCCCGACATCAATATGGGATATGATCATCATGCACACGTACACAGACCGCACAACGGGCTGGCATACTCTGGATCAGGTGGTCGAGTAGCTGCTGGGGTACAGCCTCCCATTCTTGCACCAGTGCCTGTCGGAGCTCCTGAAGTGTCGTAGGGGTTTGAAGACGTGCAGCGATACGTCGACCGAGAGTGTCCCAGACGTGCTTCTATTGGGTTTAGGTCTGGAGAACAGGCAGGCCACTCCATTCGCCTGATATCTTCTGTTTCAAGGTACTCCTCCACGATGACACCCCGGTGGGGCCGTGCGTTACCATCCATCAGGTGGAAGGTGAGACCCAATGCACCCCTGAAAAGACGGACATACTGGTGCAAAGTGACGTCCCGATACACCTGACCTGTTACAGTTCCTCTGTCAAAAACATGCAGGGGTGCATGTGCACCAGTCATAATCGCACCCCACACCATCAAACCACAATCTCCATACAGGTTCCTTTCAAGGACATTAAGGGGTTGGTATCTGGTTCCTGGTTCACGCCCATGAAAACCCGGTGAGAAACACTGTTCAGACTATACCTGGACTCGTCCGTGAACATAACCTGGGACCACTGTTCCAATGACCATGTACTGTGTTCTTGACACCAGGCTTTAGGGGCTGTCCTGTGACCAGGGGTCAGTAAAAAGCATTTTCAGGTCTCCGGGAAAATACACCATGTCTGTTCAGTCGTCTGTAGACTGTGTGTCTGGAGACAACTGTTCCAGTGGCTGCAGTAAGGTCCCGAGCAAGGCGACTTGCAATACTCCGTGGTCGTCTGGCTTTAGGGGCTGTCCTGTGACCAGGGGTCAGTAAAATGCACTTTCAGGTCTCCGGGAAAATACACCATGTCTGTTCAGTCGTCTGTAGACTGTGTTTCAGGAGACAACTGTTCCAGTGGCTGCAGTAAGGTCCCGAGCAAGGCCACTTGCAATACTCCGTGGTCGTCTGCGGGCACTGATGGTGAGATATCGGTCTTCTTGTGGTGTTGTACGCTGTGGACATCCGGTACTGTAGCGCCTGGAGACGTTCCCTGTCTGCTGGAATCGTTGCCATAATCTTGAGATCACACTTTGTGGCACACGGAGGGCCCGTGCTACGACCTGCTGTGTTTGACCAGCCTCCAGTCGCCCTAGTATTCTACCCCTCCTAACGTCATCAATATGTGTTATCGGAGCCATTTTCAACACACAGTCACCATTAGCACGTCTGAAAACGTCTGCACACTTACCCGCTGCACCGTACTCTGACATGCACCAACACACCTCTGCGTAAGTGGACTGCTGCCAGCACCACGGTGCGACGACCGCAGCTCAAATGTACCGCATGGTCATACCCCGAGGTGATTGAAACCCGTAAACCGCCCACCAGAGCGTTGTTTCACCATTTATCAGCATTATCCGTAATTTATGAGCTTGAGTGTAGATTCCATACTGAAATTAATCTTTCGTCTCTAAGCTATGCAGCACTGGTTTAAAATATTCGCTAGACAAACATTCAAGTCACTTTTTCTTGATGTTTCCTTCTACGTTTGAGTATATTACTTGCATTGTTTCCGAAACATAATTTTCTTTAACATGCGGCTATCTCAGAAGATGTAAGAGCCGCAGAACAAATTTCAGGAATAACAGATGAACACCGATAACACCAGAAAATTGTAGTACTTGCGATGTGACTTTTCCAAAGTTTGTAAGCCTAATTTGCTACAGCGCAAAATATGTGCGTTGCCTCTAAAGATCTTTTTCACGAAATAAATTAACACTAAGGCGATAACACAACAAAAATCAAAGGTATCGCACGTCATCTGAGATAGAAACACGTAATACGTTACTCTTGCATAAATGACTGGAATGTCACGACTTATAATATTACATTCTGTATATATAAAATATATTAAGACCACTGCACATACAGGCACACACCCATCACAGCGTAAACCTATTTTACTGGAGGATGATGTTCCTGTTTTACAATTTCAAGGATATAGTTATCTGGAAGCGAATTCACATTTACCGCAGTTATCGAAACATTTTGGTATAATGAGGTAAAAAACTCTGCTCTGTAGTCTGTGAAGCAATAGAGTGGATGAAACGTTTTAATTATCGATGTTAGTTTTTCGAGGGCTTGTGGACGCATATTTACACAGGTCAGCGGTGTTCAAGTTCTGTGGCTTCAGAAAGTTAGCGTTGACGTAAGCACGTATGACTGCGCGGAGTACTATGTATCAAAAACACTTAGCAGCATGTCAGCCTTTTGACAAACATTCTACAGCGAATAAAAATCCCTTTTGTTCTACGAAGCAGTATCGAGCATGTGTAACAACAAGTTTGCTGTTTCAGGCCGGGGAAGCAATTGCTTTGCAGCGGAAGCGAAGCGAGTGTTTGCTTTCCGCTTCAAAGCCCGAAGGGCGCTGTTTCGCCGCCGGGCTTCTGTCGCACAAAATGAAGCCTCCATTCACCCTGCAACTCTGCGTCGTACCTTCGCGAACATATTTCTTTTTTTTCTGTTTTAACTGCGTTAAATTCGAAATTCTCCCAGTACAGTAGCGTAAAAACTCTCCCCAATTACGTACTGCTCAAAGAAACTCACTGCAAAATGTAATTTCATTTGATAAACAACGCACATACCACATACAGAGCTCAATTGTGATTTGTAAGTTTATTAGAAATGCGTGCTATCTTCAATAGATTGCTCGGAACATATCACGAAAATCTCTCCACAAAAACAACGGTTACGTCTGTTAGAAGCGAACGTTCGATCAGAATAAAATAACTCTATACATTGGACAAACTATGGAAGTTGGTCACTTTCATTACCTTATCTGTGTCATAATTTACAGCACTGATCGTCATCATATAATAAATCGTAACGAAATGTTAGTAATTCGAGATATATTTTATCCTCGCCAGAGATACACTAATTTTACCTAGTCACTTGACGCTCTTAATTTCAATCGCTGTCGTCTTCGGATACGACTCGCTGTTTCCTAAGAATTATTATAAAATTCATCACCCCAGTATTAAATCACCACTTTCGTTCTTGCTTTCTCCCTTAGCTGACGGACACTGAAAGTATTTGTATTCAGTCGGAAATAACACATGAACTGGTGTTAAACTTGGTATTCGGGCATTGCTTATTCATTACATAGCTTCACTCAGTGAAATACATTGTATAAAAAATAATATTAAATGTCAGTGAATGGCAATCTATGTGTTCTTATCTAGAAATGCAATAACTAGTTGCAATATATTCTCAATTTAATTACAGTGATAGAAAGGACCTTCAGTTTTCACGGTCTGTTTCAGATTTTACTTTTTTACAATAACTTACGAATAAATTAATATATATTTCTTGCAGTAAACCATCAGACAGAAAAGTTATTTGCGGCATCTGTTATTTTTGCCTGTGGACATATATGCTCCGTATAATAAAACTCACAGACTCAAAAAGTACCAGCGTATTTGGAACTAACCCGAAAAAATTGTCTTGGTAAATGAAAAAGAGTAAAAAAATGAACTCTTACTCAACGACTGACATACTGCCCGCTGCTTCGCTCGCGTTTGCGTAATAATTACGCCAAAAATAATTTTACAAACATGTATTGTACCTACTAAAAAATGAATGTATTAAATAGCCGTTTCTTGTCCTGTGCAATTCTGACAAAGGTGATTTGTCGTGGTGAATGTTAAAGAACTTCCTTTAACTTAGTTCACAAATTGCAACACCTAAATTTTTCACGCTAATTAAGGCAATAGAAATATGATCTTTTCTGACCAAACAGCAATTATAGTATCCGGAGTCGGAGGTTTTCGTTAATCCTGCCTTTTAAGTTCTTGTGGTGATATACCCATAGAAACTTTCTTCTCTTACCATGTATTTCTATATGTGTCTTCATCGATTTAGCTTAAACTATATAACTGAATATTTTCAGAAAAATTTTCATCTCCAGTTTCACCACCTTACAGGTTTAATTTCCAAAATCACCAAGATGTATTTATTTATTTTAACCGAGAAGTCAAATATCAGTTTCCATTTAATTAGCTTCCACATACTATTGCACACCCTTAGCTTGAATTTCCAAAAATACTAAAACATGTATTTTTTATTTATGACCAAGAAACCAAACAGCAATTTTCACACTTATAAACTGTCTTTTTAAACAATGCCTCCAATACAAGATCAATAGCCTCTCAAACCGCAGCTTCAAAAATATTTTAACGTAACTAAATATTTTCAGAAATATTTTAATCCCTTGTTATACCTCCTTTGCGTTTACATTTCCAAAAATACTGATACAAATATTCTTTTATTTCTAACTGAGCAGTCAAATATCAGTTTCATAGATGAAGTTTCAAAAATGCCTCAGTAGTTGTTTGATAATGACTGACTTTTAAAAAACAAGCTCCACCAACTATTTCATCCCCATAGGGGTTGAATTTTCCAAGATGCTGAAACATGTAGTCTTCATTTCTAAGCGAAAAACCAAATATCAATTTTCGTAGTTTTGGCTACAAAATTTCCTTAATAGCGACATATTTTAAAAAATATATCCCTTCTTAAACGATGCCTTCAGGTTATGGTCAACACTCTCTCCGAATTTCAAGATTCTGTTCTTAGCGATATGGGCTGAGTGAAGATGAGTCAGTGAATCAATGAGAAAAGAACAAGAAACGATGCATCACGAAGGAATTATCTGAAAGGGGCAGATGTGTCGAACATGTACAGACAAACAAATGATTACAATTTCAGAAAAGTTAGATGCTTTATTCAACAGAATGAAATTCACAAACTGACCAAAACACAGAGGCGTTGGCCCACCTCAGTAGTGGAACAAAATACTTAGGAGCGCATTTTGATAGTGCGCGTTGCCTACATCAGGTGCAGGTATGCACTCTCTGGCAAAACTATGGTTCTCCTTTGAGTGACAGGTCCTTAACCTATTGTTCTGCTAAAAAGATCCTTCCTTTTGATTGACAGAGACTTAACCTATTGTTCACCCACTCCCTCCCCCCCCCCTCTGGAAACCTCCCCCCTCACTGCTACAGGTACACTTTCAGGTCTGAGTTATTGGAATAGCTCCTCTCACTGTCATCAGATTGATTTACTACTTAATTAAATTGATCAATTAATTAGCCTCTTCCACCCTGGTAAATCGCCTCCCGTCCCCCTGCCCCTCACCCAGAAAATGGCGGGAAGTTCAAATTCCATCAGCACAATGCAACATAACATAGCTACCTCCACTAACCTAAAAAAAATGGTGGGGAAAAAGGGCACTTGGGCTACCTCCACTAACGTAAGTCATCTGACCGCCACCTCTTTCAAGGAATTGGTTTGAAAAGAGCCTGTGCTGGGTAGGTTGGACATAAGCCCTTATTTTCAGTCTTTATTTAAACAATCAGAGGCAGTACCACCATCACATATGGTCATCCCGAGGTCTGCAGTCCAACTGATCTAGTACACAGTACTGCCACCAGAGGGCACTAGCATTCCTTCCGTAATGAAATCCAAGATGGTGGTCTGGTGGTGGACAGGAAGGACCTCATAACAGGAAATTCAAGGGCATATTGTTTATTTATAAAAAATTCTGTTCGTGGGAGTTTGATTTCTCTTGCTCATCATTCTCTGCTGTTTGGAAACATGTAGGTCTAGTAAGAAACATGTAAGTCTTGGGAGCATGTTCCATAACCTAATATTCAGCACTGTACTCTTGGTGTCTTAACCTAATGTTGGCCCTTTATCGGTACTTAACCTATTGTTCTGTTACGTGGTTTTCCATGTCATCTTCATTTCCTTAAACTATTATACCACTTTTGATATCAAATTAAGTGATTAATTATGTCCTCCCACCATTTTCTGGTACACTTTTCGAATGTCACATACATTTGAATGAAATTTCTGGCCCATTCTTCTTTGTCACCCACCCCCTTAAACTACTGTACTGCATTGTACATAAAATTTATGCAAATTAACCTAGTGTTCTGCACTTAACCCGCTGTTCTGTTCCATGTCACCCACTCACGCACACCTTCCCCTTAACTTGTGTACTACTAACACCACTTTTATATAGAAAATATATGCAAATTAATTAAATCGATATTTTTCACATGTAAGGACTAGTTTTTTTTTATTCGCAGTATCCTATTGGACTGTGAAACCGATTGAATATAGTTTAAACGAAAGATCACTAATAAAAAACACATCACACTACTTGATGCCCGACGCCGACACTGCCAAATCTGCACACATCCTCAGGAGTCGGGATGCATCAGCTGTCCCTACGAAGTGACGATGTGGCCGTCATCTGCCAAACCGTGTGTAGGTATCAGTTTGGGTCCTACAAGGATGAGGCGGCGGCGGCATCTCTTTCATAGATGACACCTGAGAAACACCTGTCGAAACACGTGTTCACTCTGGCACCGTTGCTGATGCAATGACGCATTGTTGCAGTGCGGGTCCAGCACCGAGAGAGATGTTGCAATGCTTCCCAGAATAGCACAGGGCACATTCTTCCTAACAATCCTAACGGAACAGCCTGTCCATCACTGAATTTACCCATCAAACTGCTGCTGCTGCCAGTGTGGGAGCTCTTCCCGCCCTTCTGTTTTGTGCAGACAAGACTTTCAGTGGCAAAACTATTTTGTGCACATCGCCATATTGCACTGGCAGTTAAACCCTGCAAAAGTTGTCTACAGATCATCAAATATGTACAAGACCCTCAAGAATACTGCAAAACAGGAACATATTTACCAGTGTAACTACAATTAAATATTACGATTGCTGCTGCAGTCTGATCCAATTGATGTACAGGTAATGTTTCCTCTTGACAGGTGTGGTTCTTGAACGAATCTCAGTATCTACAGTGCACATAACTTTCCAAGTAAAAACCTCTCTCATACGCGCACATAGAAGGAGCAGCATGTATACTTCAACGCCCTGTCAGCTCTCTCAGGAACAATTAACTATGTGGTTCTCTCATTTCTCCGCTATCGGAGCTCAACGACTCTTCAGCTAATCTCTAGCTGAATGTCAGCTAAAGTGAATGCAGTGTTCACTCAAAAAATTCTCTCTTGGTGTCGTGCAGAGCGTAATGCACCCTGTTCTACACTTGACACTCGTACAGAGGAGAGTCCGCGAAGTTTTCCGTATTCTGTCTTTCGTAGCAAAAATCTGTCCGCCCACCTGTGTCTTTTGTGCTTCGTATCATGGCCTTTTTATACCAATGGGAGTGATCCTTTCATCTCGTAGAAATTACCCCCACCTATCGCAAAGGGTGTACCTTCAAACTGCGCTGTACTCTCGCCACTTCTCCTCCTTCCGAGCTTAATTCAGGCAATGGGACATTTTGTGCCCACTGATGACCCCTAAAAGTTACACGCGTACATGACAAGATCACCACAGATCTTTCACATGAGCAGTAAATGCAACTCTCTTTTAAATGCGTCTCAGGCCTGTTTGTATCCTTCTGGAATGGCTGCATAACCTGCGTTCATCCCATACTAAAATATCTCTTCCAGCAGCTTTTTTCACCTTTTGCTAATTGACATGGAGGATTTGGATTTAGTGTGTTAATACCATCAAATCGAGTGTGATACCTTTTTCATTACACACCGTACATTTTGGTAGGCAAGTCTACTCACTATCACTGAAGTATTGAGAGAAGACAACTTACTCTTTCACCTATTTTTCGTATATGAAAAATAATTGGAGATTTCAGTACAACCCGACACACTTTGAGCAAGACTGCAGAAAGTAAATGGCCTGAGCAGACGTTGATGGACCCTGTTAGGGCGCTAAGAGCATGAGGTATTTTTATGGTTCTTTGCTCATAGAGACGGCATGTTGGGAGTTGGAAGCGCCCCTCAGTAAATCTTGTTGGACAGGCCCACAGCCTTACATGGCAGAAAGAGCAGCTCCTCATCAAGACAGATCTCCAGCAGAACAATGCCGTGATACCTCCACTGGCACCAGCTGAAGCCTGGGCTGGGAGCGATGGGCTGAAGGAACGTATCTACAAATGGTTGGGGTTGGGTTGTTTGGGGAAGGACACCATAAAGCGAGGTCATCGGTCTCATCGGATTACGGAAGGACAGCGAAGGAAGTCAGCCGTGCCCTTTGAAAGGAACCATCCCAGCATTTGCCTGGAGCGATTTAAGGAAATCATAGAAAAACCTAAATCAGGATGCCGGATTTAACCGTCATCCCCCTGAATGCGAGTCGAGTGTCTAACCATACAAATGGTTCAAATGGCTCTAAGCACTATGGGACTTAACATCTGAATTCATCAATCCCCTAGACTTAGAACTGCTTAAACCTGACTAACCTAAGGACATCACACACATCCATGGCTGAGACAGGATTCATTCTGGAAGCATCCCCCAGGCTGTGGCTAAGCCATGTCTCCGCAATATCCTTTCTTTCACGAGTGATAGTTCTGCAAGTTTCGCAGGAGAGCTTCTGTAAAGTTTGGAAGGTAGGAGACGAGATACTGGCAGAAGTAGAGCTGTGAGGACTGAGCGTGAGTCGTGCTTCGGTAGCTCAGATGGTAGAGCACTTGCCCGCGAAAGGCAAAGGTCCCGAGTTCGAGTCTCGGTCCGTCACACAGTTATAATCTGCCAGGAAGTTTCACAACTGTTAGTTGTTTACAGTATTCAATCAATAACTTGATCAGCATAATTTATGTCTGTCTTTGTTTTGGGAAAATAAATGTTGTTAGCAAACTGAATTTTGCATACATTCTCAATCATTTTATATAACAGCAAAGCAGGGTTAACTTTCATTATATCATGTGACATACTCATCTAGTCGTTACGACGTATTAAATCTCATGTATGGTGCGAAATTAGCATTCATTCAAATTGTCTCCTTATATACGTCCTTCCCTTATTCGATATCAATGTGGAAATGTGGAATGTCAACAAAATCATTAGAACACAACGTAAAGGGACAGTATTCCATACTTGACATGCTGCAACAGTTTTCGCTGTATCCGCCCCCCAGTATCAAATATAAAAAACCATGCTCATATTGGCAGATTATTCAACAGGAATATTGATTTCGTAACCTGGTCTTTGCCATGTGTATGTTATCACAGCTCTGTATCTCGGAGCCGAAATCTGGTTGTATCTAGCAGAGTGAAGAACGGGGATTAAATATCAGTGATGAATGTGGACTGCGCTTTTTCGATTTGTGAGCTTAGGAAGAGTTAGCATACAGTTTTAATGTCTGAAACACCGAATTGTCTGTTACACGGGATTGATTTATCAGTCACATTAAAACAAATATATTTCGATGAGGAACACATGGTCTCTGAAGTCAGCTTGTCAAATTAGGGATCATTAAAATTAGCACCGCTAACGTCAGGAGAAAGAAAACTGGCGTTCTACGTATCGGAGCGTGGAATGTCAGATCCCTTAATTGAGCAGGTAGGTTCGAAAATTTAAAAAGGGAGATGGATAGGTTAAACTTAGATATAGTAGGAATTAGTGAAGTTTTGGTCAGGTGAATAGTAGTAAAGGAGTTTTGCTATTTGGGGAGCAAAATAACTGATGATGGTCGAAGTAGAGAGGATACAAAATGTAGACTGACAATGGCAAGGAAAGCGTTTCTGAAGAAGAGAAATTTGTTAACATCCAGTATAGATTTAAGTGTCAGGAAGTCGTTTCTGAAAGTATTTGTATGGAGTGTAGCCATGTATGGAAGTGAAACATGGACGATAACTAGTTTGGACAAGAAGAGAATAGAAGCTTTCGAAATGTGGTGCTATAGAAGAATGCTGAAGATTAGATGGGTAGATCATATAACTAATGAGGAGGTATTGAATAGGATTGGGGAGAAGAGAAGTTTGTGGCACAACTTGACTAGAAGAAGGGATCGTTTGGTAGGACATGTTCTGAGGCACCAAAGGATCACAAATTTAGCATTGGAGGGCAGCGTGGAGTGTAAAAATCGTAGAGGGAGACCAAGAAATGGATACACTAAACAGATACAGAAGGATGTAGGTTGCAGTAGGTACTGGGAGATGAAGAAGCTTGCACAGGATAAAGTATCATGGAGAGCTGCATCAAACCAGTCTCAGAACTGAAGACCACAACAACAACAACAACAACGTAAGCCGTTGTGTCACTGTTGCTGACAGGGAATGTATACTGACATTCAAAACAGCTCTGTGTACAAATGGCTGCCTGTACTGGTTAGATGTACCTTTGAGTGTTAGACAAAGGATGCAGTTCCAGCATGATGCCGCGCAGGATTAGCCGAGCGGTCTAAGGCGCTGCAGTCATGGTCTGTGCGGCTGGTCCTGACGGAGGTTCGAGTCCTCCCTCGGGCATGGGTGTGTGTGTTTGTTGTTAGGATAATTTAGGTTAATTAGTGTGTAAGCTTAGGGACTGATGACCTTAGCAGTTAAGTTCCATAAGATATCGCACACATTTGAACTTTTTTTTCCCTGCATTATGTGTCACCAGCCCATTTCAGTTTTGATGTGAGGAATCATCTGAGAGCTATCTTCGGGAATCGATGGATCGGCCGAAGAGGCCCTGTGGCTTGGCCACACAGGTCACCTGACCTCACGTGTCTGGATTTCTTCCTCTAGTTGCACATGAAGGACCTGGTGCATGAAACCGTTGTGGAAACGTAGGAGACTTCTTTTCTAGAATTGCTGTCGCTGCAACTACCACTGCAGGTATGCCAGGAATCTTCAAACGGACACAGCAGTCAATGGTCCAAAGATGTACTGCATCCATACGGGTGACTGGTCGCGCATTCGAGCAGTTCCTGTGAACGGTACTGGTGCACTTAGCATTCTAAACTACCTTCTGTGTAAATCGTTCCTAGCATCAGATATTGCCATCAGGGACGTTGTCTTCTTTAACTAAATACATGTGTTTTGATGTTCTCTACCTACCGTCTTAGTTAGAAAAAAAGTAGTTTCGGAACACCTTTAATAACTCAGCTGGTTTCCCAGTTAGAGATTGCATTTGAAAGTTGTTCCTTCGTAAGAAGATGGTTTTTTGTCTATTGTGGGCTGGGAAAACATACACAGGACGTGCTGAAATTCTACAACTACAGGTTCGTAACCTACCTAGGCTGCAGCTCACCGTTCCACAATGGTGTTTCCGGTGGCATGGGTTCAGAAAGGCTATACTCGGCGCCACTCAGATTTTCAACAGCGCTACGCGCTTAGCGTCCGAGGTATAGACGTACTGTTCGCTCGGTCAAAAAAATTGTTAAAATAACTCTAAGCACTGTGGGACTCAAAATCTGAATCATCAGTCCCCGAGACTTAGAATGACACAGATCCATGCCGAGGCAGAATTCGAACCTGCGACCGTAGCAGCAGCGCGGTTCCGAACTGAAGCGCCTAGAACCGCCCGGGCACAGCGGCCGATATGTTCGCTCGCTCGTTCAGGATCGTGCAGCCATATAAAATAGTTTGAGTCAGGAAACGCGAATGTATCCACACGGACAGATTGATGACTTATGGGGCACTGTGGAGCAGCGGCGCCATCATTTTTACGAGAGCCTGAAAACTACTTTTTTTGTCAGCCAGAAAGCGATGGAGGAATTCCTGACCATAGTTTCCAGTCTACAAGTCCACATTCTTCTTTATTTCACTGAAAGAAATGTTTCTACTCTCTGTTTACTCAACAGGATGAGGAACTATGATTATAAACGGAAGTTTTGAGTTCTAACTGATCGATATATTTTATAAACTTTCACACGCACAACATAGTAATATTCCCGATAATAATAATAATAATGTCTTTTCATAAGCAGCACCAAGAGCAGTTCACAGGCGACCTCTACGGTAAGTTCCCAATAAATGGCCTTTCGCCGGGACTTTTAATAATCAAAGTTAATTGCTCGCCATGAAAGTAGGAAATAATGTCACCATTTGCCACGCGGTTATGTTAACAGTACGGGCGGCACATAAACAGTTACTTCGGCGAAATCTAAGCGACCCAGGACGTGTACAATCCTTGCGAGTTCACTTTATACTCTATCGAACACGCGTTAATTCCAACCTGGCTGTGACGTCACCCAAAGCAGCGCGTAAGCCAGTGTTTGACTGACGTGGACCAATTGATAGTTGGGTAGGTACTGCAGTCCTTACTGCCTCTCAGGCCGTATTTGTATATGGGCGCAGAGGACGGCCGAAAGGAACACCTGCGTCATCAGCTCTATCCCCAAGTAGCAGCATCTAAATGACCGCTTTCTCTGACACGTATCATTTCGTTACTATGTCATGAATCAGTTTAGAATCTTGTATAATTGGAGTTAAGTCGGCTTTAATCATAGGAAAGGTTTTAGCTCGCCTGCATTTGAACTTTGTTGTCTAGGATTTTAGAACGGAACTGACAGTAGAACATGTCCACTGAACTACATCTTTGGGAAGCCTCGTATTGATTGGTATTTGCATCACAATCTTGAAACTTGTCATATCTTTATTATTTAAAGGGTTTCATCAGGTGTTGTAATCAGAACTTTCTAGCATTATCATAACTGATACTTAATCTACTACAAAAAGAGACATTGAAAGGTGGCTACACTGAGCCACAGCGCCAGAGATCGCTAGAGAGCATTGTTCGCCCGCCTCCACTGGCAGAGTGATTATTGAGATGTCGTAGTAGTCAGTGCTTGTCCAGGACTCGTAGTAGTCAGTTCGTGTTCAGATGTGCTAGTAGGGAGTGCTTGCTGAGATGTGATACTGAAAGGTTCTTGTTCAGATGTGGTAATAGCGAGGCGGTGTGGAGATATATTGTAATTATGAGAGTGATTTTGGTCAATATATGAAGGTAACGAAACTTGATTTATTTTTCATTATTTCCATGTTTTAAATAATGTGTCATTACAGGTTCAGTCAACAAAGCATCTGGCTTGTGTTCTTGCATTAGAGTGTAATTGTGGTTCTCTTGAGTAATTATGGTATTTGTATTTTCTTTAATTAATTCAGTATAATGTTATTTAAAAATTGTTGTGTTGTTGAAGAAGAACCGTGCCAGATGCGTACGTTGAGTCACACTCCCACACACAGAACAGTTACTCTTGTGCTTGTTGTTGCGTTGGTTTTATAGTTGCTGGGGACTTAATTAATTAACTGTGTTAATGAAAATTTCCATTTCATTCTTTGTTATTGTTCTAAGCAGTCAGATTGCGTAATAATAATAGTCAGGGCCAACCGTTACGAGACTTCGTAATCGAACATTCAAATACTAAAATTGAAATTATTTGCATTGCATTTAATTAAGCCCCCATGCACGTGGCGACCGCTGCTTCGGATCGTCCCTTGGAATTCTTCTGATTGTAGAAATAGTAGACAGTAGGATTGTTGTAGTAATTTGTAGTTTAGTAATTGTAGTCTATTTTGCATGTGTAGATTTGGTAATTGTCATTCTTCTAATGGTATTTTTTTTCAGAATTTAATTTTGTTGTCTTGTATACGCGTTTGACAATTTAGTGCAATTATTTCAATTGTTCGATTAATCGTGTTTGAGGGAAACATTTCGTGTGAATGGTATTGTTGGAGATAAAGTGTCATTGTGTGTAATTTTCATATAGTGACGAGTTTTGTATGTTTTGTAAATGATTACGCGATCGATGAAAAAGGCAAAAATGATGGATAGTGAGAATGACGAAATTGTTAACATGGCGAACTCGCCAACAGAGGAAAACAGTATCATGAATAATGAAGTGGAAAACAATTTAATAAGTCGGGAAAATAGTCCGGAACCATTTCAAAATTTTTCTCAATCAGAAAATTCACAGAATACGAGATTAACGATAGAAGATTCTGAAATAGTATCGAACACAGATAGCTTTACAGCCATGACGAAAGAAGTTGGTTTTGCGGGAAATGTTAGGGGCGAAAAGAATTTCGAACCGGCTATTATGGAGCAGTTGATGAGTGCGATATTAAATTTACGATCTGAATTAAAAACAGATAGGGGAACAATGGAGCAGTTTCGATCTGAATTAAAAACAGATAGGGGAACAATGGAGCAGTTTCGATCTGAATTAAAAACAGAAATAGGAACAATTACAACTGGTATGGGAACAATGGAAACACGGTTAGACTCACTGGGATCACAAATAGGAACAATCAAAACCGAGATGGGAACTTTGGGATCTGAATTAAAAACTGATATGGGAACAATGGAAACACAGTTCAGATCTGAATTAAAAACACAGATGGGGACAATGGAAACACGGTTAGACTCACGAATAGGGACATGTTTCAAAAATATGAAAGATGAATTAAAGAAAGAAATCAGAGAAGAAGTACAACCGATTTTGAATTCTCACAATAATAGATTAATTGCAGTAGAGATTAGACAAAGGGAACAGGATAGAGAACAGGAGGAGAGAGATCGCGTGATAGTACAGAAATTTTCAGAGTTAAATTTACAATGTGCACACGATAAGGAAGAAATATTTGAGAGAATCGCGGAATCCGTACCAAATGACAGAATAAATAACTTAACGCAACAGTGTGAACAGTTAACTACTAAATGTGACAATACCGAAACCCGAGTCGCGACACTTACGGAAGACGTAAATAAACAGAAAGAGCAATTAGGTGACTTATCGGAAAGAGTTGAGGAGATTTCAGATAAATTGACAAGTCTTAGTTTAAATGGGGATAGAGATTCAGATGATACAGCTCCATTACCATTTGCAGAAACTGAAGAGTACCAGAACATAAATAAGCATGTTGAAAATCAGGGAAAGTTTAATGAACGCGTTAAAAGGGAAGTAGAGGCATTACGAAAGCAAGTCAAACAAATCGAAGGTGAAATTGTAGGAAAAGACAGCAAAAGAAATTTAGAATCACAGGTAGCAGAGGGGTTTGAAGAAAGTAATTTGTTTCATTTACGGGATGCAACAAGAGACCGCCAGGCGCGCGAACTTGACAATAATCGACATTCAAACTGGGACAGACGCGGTAGGTCTTTGTCGCCACGAGGCGAAAACTTTGACTATAAACACTTTTTGACTGTTCGGAAATTTAAGATCTTCCGCAATTCTAAAAATGACATACATCCATGTGCATGGTTAGATCAATTTATGTATGCACTCCCACCAAATTGGCCACTAAGTCACAAACTGGAATTTATGTGTGGATATTTAGAAAACGAACCGGCGACGCGGATGCGTGCACTCATTAGAGATTGTAATAATCTGAATGATTTTTATCATGCATTTCTATCGGCATATTGGTCCGAAAACACGCAAGACAGAGTCAAACACAGTCTTATTATGCAGCGTAATTTCAAACAGTCTGAATTCCGCACGCCAGCCGAATATTTTGAAGACATGATTCGAAAGAATCAGTTCCTTTCCAACCCTTACAGCCCGACTGAATTAATTCGCATTTGTTTAACTAAGCTGCCACAATCCATAAGACAAATTGCTTTAGCCGGAAGATGTAAAGACGACATTGAGACTTTTAAGACTTTGCTACAAGAACTTGAGTATGACAACGACGACGGGATTTCTTGTAATTTTTTCAGTAGCAGTAATTACAATACATTTTCAGAGAAAAGGGATAGTGATCGGAACGGACGTTATTTGGGTAACTTTGAGAATGACAGACGTAACAGACAGGACAATAGATACCAGCCTTATGACAATAACAGACGTTCTAACAGAGATTACACAGACAATTATAATAACGGTAATTCTTACCGGAATGATCAATCATACGGAAACAGTAATCGGTATCATCAAGACAGAAATTATTCATACAATAATAGAAACTCTTACTACAGAAATAACCAGGGTAGTAGGTCTAACAATAATTTCAGAAGTGACAGTCGAAATTATACAAGAAGTAGTTATGCAGACAGACAGGAAAACAGAAATTTTAATAACAGACACAACCAAGAATTTGCATCTAACAGACAGGAAGGATCTAATTGGCATCCTCCGCGTGACAGAAATTCAGAGAGACACGTGGAAATAGTAGAAATTGATCCGCGAAATGTCGGGAATAATCAAAGACGTGATGCAAACAATCGACAATGACTAGCAGCTTCGGCTTCTGGGAGCAATATAGACGGTTCAGAAAGTAATGACACTACGACTTTACACTACGTACGCCTGGAAGACATGAGAGACATTTTGCTAGATGAAAAGGAAAATAATGTAGACGCATTTTTACATCCTGTTATTGAAGTATGTGTGGGTAAGAATAAGTTCACTGCAGTTTTAGATTCTGGGAGCCCATTGAACGTCATTAGTGAATCAGTTTTTCGTATATGTGAAAGAACTATTGCCTGTCCTGTGTTACCTATTTCTAAAACTACAATTCGAGGAGCGATTTCTGGAAAAGGTGTGGAAGTTAAACAACAGACCAACCTAAATTTCATTTGTCAAGGATACGAATTGTCTGCTAATTTTATTATTGTTCCATTACTCAGTACACAGATTATATTAGGTATGGAGTTTCTTAACACACATAAGGCAATTTTGAACTTTAAAGAAGGAAGTGTGAATTTGACTGTTGCCGGAATGCCGAAATGTTTGAAATTTTTCGAGTGTTTAGCAAGATCTGAATCAGATACAAAATGTTTAAGATTTCTTACTTCTGATGCTTTTGTTGAGCATTATGACGACAGTGTGTTTATTCATGACAATGACAATAGATACAGAGACGCGATGCAGGATATAATTAGTAGCGAAGAATTAATTAATGAAAAGGTTAAAAAAGCTGAAGTGCCAGATGACGTTGCAAGAGAAGAGCTGCACCATATTTTGACTTCACATGCTACAGTGTTTAGTCATCACACAGGAACTATACAAGGCTTACAATATTTATTTAAAGTTAAAGAACACACACCATTTCGAGGAAAAACGTACGCTATTCCTTTGGCTTACAGAGACAAGGTTAAGAATGAACTTCAATACATGTTAGATCAGGGCATTATTGAGCCAGCAGTCAGCCCTTATACCAGCCCATTACACGTTGTTCTTAAAAAGGATGGATCAATTCGTTTGGTTCTGGATTCCAGACAGATAAATAATATTATTATTCCTGAAACTGACCGTCCACAAAATTTAGATGAACTTCTTCAACATTTCCATGGAATTAAAGTTTTATCCACGATTGATATGCGCGCAAGTTTTTGGCAAATAGAACTCCACCCTGATTGTAGAAAATATACTGCCTTTTTAGCCTTTGGTAACTGTTACCAGTTTCGGAAATTACCGTTTGGACTTACTGTATCTTCTGCAGCATTCATTCGTAGTTTAAATGAAATTTTACCTGTTTATCTTCGTGACAATATTACTTTATATGTTGACGATATTCTTATTGCTAAACGTTCTTGGAGTGAGCACAACAAAATTTTGGATTCATTATTACGTATTTTTGCACGAGTTGGCATGACAGTGAACTTGGAAAAATCTGAATTTGGTCGATCTCAGGTGAAATTTCTCGGTCACATTATTTCTACAGAAGGTATTCTTCCTGATCCAGAAAAATTAGACGCTATTCGTAATTATGCTGTTCCTACCACAAAACGTGATGTACGTAGTTTCCTTGGTGTCTGTAATTTTCTTAGACGCTTTGTTAGGTTGGACAATTTGGCCACACCTCGTTTATGTGAATTATCTGGAAAAAATTCTAATTGGTGTTGGGATGAGGAAGCTCAGTCAGAATTTGAACAACTTCGTGATGCTTTAGTTGCTGCCCCACTTCTTTCACATCCGGATTTATCTAAAGATTTTTGTTTGGCGACGGACTCATCATACAAAGGCCTAGGTGCACATTTATTTCAAGAGATAGAAGAAAACGGCGTTGTAGTACAGAAGACTATTGCATTTGGAAGTCGTGTTCTCTCTAAATCCGAAAAGAATTATTCGATTACGGAACTTGAAGCTTTGGCTGTTGTTTGGGCTTTCACAAAATTTCGCACATTTTTGTTTGGCAGACATACTAAGGTTTACACCGATCATCGAGCTCTGGAATTTCTTATGTCGACAAAATTAACTCATGGCAGATTGTCACGATGGGCGTTGTACCTACAGGAATTTGATTTTCGTATTGTTTACATACAGGGATCTTCAAATATTGTTGCTGATGCTTTATCACGTGCACCTATGGGTTTGAAACAAAGTGCTGAAGAGGACTGCAAAGAAAACCATTATTGTTTGATGTACATTCAAGGTGTTGCGTTTGAGAACTTTATTTCGTCTTCGCTCCAGGACATCGCTAAGGAGCAAAATAAGGATCCAATCTGGAAGGACATTAAGGAGAAGTGGAGGAGAAAGGAAAGCGTAGCGATTAGACAGCATTATTTAGTTCGCAATGACATTCTTTTCAAACGAAAATCGGTCGACAACTCTGTTTGGTTAGTTTGTATTCCTGATGAGTGGGTCAATAAATTGATTTGGTACACACATTTCAGTTATGCGCACTTTGGTCCCAGAAAATGCTTTCATAAATTACGAGAAAATTGCTACTTCAGTAATATGGAAAAACGTATTCGATCTGTTCTTGCCAAATGCAAATTATGTCAAAAGGCTAAGCCGCCAACAGTTTCTCACAGAGCACCGTTGTTTCCTATCATTCCAGCGAAATTAAAGGAGATGGCTGCAGTCGATTTGTTCGGTCCAGTGGTTCGTTCTACTAATGGTTTTGCGTACATTTTCGTAGCAGTGGAGTTGACATCAAAATATGTGTGTTTTACACCTTTACGCAAAGCAACAGCTCGTTCAGTATCTAACGCTTTCATCAAACATTTTCTTAAAGAAGTTGGTCATGTTGATAAGGTTATATCAGATAATGGATCACAGTTTCGCTCTAAAATTTGGCTTCGTACTCTACGGCGTCGGAAGATTAAACCAATTTTCATTTCACTTTTTCACCCTCAATCTAATGCTTCAGAGAGATGGATGAAGGAAATCAATAAATTGTGCCGTCTTTATTGTCATCAGAATCACAGAACTTGGGATCAGTATCTTCATATTTTTCAAAACATTCTGAATGAACTTCCTAATGATTCAACTTCTTTACCGCCTATATTGATATTAAAAAATAAAGTACCAACAAATCGCATTTCTGAAATCGTTCCTTTTCCGCCTTCACGGAAACTGCGGCATTCAGAAGTTGTCAACCTGGCTCTACAAAATATTGCATCGGCGGCTGCTAGAAGAGAGAAATCAGCTAAGCGTCCTGGTCGTTTAAAAATCTTGTCAGTTGGCCAGAAGGTGTTAATTAAGTCCCACCGTTTGTCTCATAAAGGAAAAGGCTTGTGTCGCAAATTTTTTCTGCTTTATAACGGTCCATATAGAGTTCGCAAAATTATTCATGATAACACTGTTGAAGTAGAAACTCTTAAATCACGACGCTCTAAAGGAATACATCATATATCAAACGTAAAAATTTTTGTGGAATGACCTACTTGTGAGAAACCAACAGTTTACGTAAACATGGAGAGAGTACAAGGATACCGCGCTGTGTTTTGGCGGCGGCACATACTCAAAGCAACAGTCAGTCGGCGCGCCGCACAAGGCAGTCGTTGACCGCAAACAATTACTTCCTACGTCACGCGTCTACAGCTGATCGAGCGCTCAGTGTGAATGCACTGACAGCCGTAAACAAATACACAGTCTAATTTCTCCGACTAAATTCTGTATAAAGCTATGGTGACTTTATAAATTATGTTATTAACGTTCAGTATTTTTCAGGATACGGTTGTGTAAAATATTTAAGATCTTCAGGTAAATTCGGTGCGTGTCCGACGTTAAGACGACTTGCTATCGAGAAAATTTCAGGAAGAATGGAATTTCAAAAAAAAAAGTAATAAATTAAAAAGGTAATGATTAATTGAGTTTATTTTTCAGGTAACATATTTCCACTTAGGTACGTACTTTAGACGTAATTTGCTGCTTGCGATTACGTGATTCATTACTTTGTGCTAATTTCATGTTCTATGAATTTACTTGTGAAGTGACGTGCTTGCGCACATTAACTGATTTTGACAATGATTGATTAATGAACAGGGTTGTTATTTGTATATATTATGCATCGCTTGGCTGCACTGCTTTTTCACTGATGTCATATTTTTTTATTATGTGCCTGTTGTGCTTATTTATTTAAGTTATAATTGTCACCTGATTAGTTGTGCTGTTATGTATGTAGGTTACACTTTGTGATTTATCTGCTTGCGCCTTCATGTTTACTTATTAAGATTACATATAAACATTTATTTGCTTATGTCGATGTGATGCTAATGACCTGTTTATTGTGTAAGGCATGTTTGCTGCTGTGCGTATGGATTGCATATTTACACATTTCTGTTTGTTGTCATAACTACTCTTCAATTTAGTATATAGAAATGCTGATATACTGTGTACGAACATAGAGTTTAGGTTACACTGTGGTATTAATTATAGATTGTTCGCTTGGCAGAGCCTCGTTATAGGGATTGTGCTGCATCCACTTGTTGACATTCTGTTCTCTACTGATATATTTACTTGCTATTGGATGTTTTGCTTACGCTCAGTGCTTTATATTTTAAGATAAGAAACTGAAGTACTATAATTCGACGAACGACATTAGTACAAGAAAGTCATAGAAGTCACATGAGCTGAGGTTTTATGGAAGCTGTATAAATTTATGCTAATAGGAAGGAAGCTAACGACATGACACACCAAAACTAGGTTTAGACCATTGACAGTATTACACTGCATTTTCGTGAGCAATTGAAATAGGAAGTGACAATTGACACAAAAAATACTCCACATGTTTGCTTCTGCTATGATTCTTGAAGTGGTGTACACACTGTGAAATGTTATGATCATTCACACTCCGTAATCGTACTTAATTACTGAGAGTTATTCGAACTAAGGTCTGTTAGAGGTCATGTATGCATTTCTTTTATTTAATGATGGACAAGGAACCAAAATGTATCTTATAATTTATAATGAGTAGAAAATTTGGGTCAGATGGATTACACAGAGGTTGTGTGTGGACACTGTGTCTTCGGATTGTATGGGATGATGAATTGAAGTTGCACTAGGATTTTGTCTGTACTTGTTCGAGGAGACTGACTAGAGGAAAGAGTTGTTATGGAAGTGAAATGATATTGGTGCTGAGGTTTATATGTTATCGACGTATTATTGAGGTATTGAGATTGGGTGAAGTTGATGATTATTGGAGTTTTGGTGGATAAGAGGTAAAGTAAGTGAGGAAGATTAAGTGATGATGATTGGAGTTTTTGGTGGATAAGAGGTAAAGTAAGTGAGGAGCATATTCCTTTTGTTGGTCCATATGGAACAAGGAGGATGAAGATGGCAGACTAGAACACCCAAGTAGAAAGAAGATTGCCTACACACACACTTTGTTAAATCAATAAGCAGTATACACTTTTTTTTGAAGAGAGGAAACATGTGCACTGACAGTTGTTCAGCAACCGTACATTTTGATCTGGCTTGGCAATCATTGGTCTTGACATGATGACTATGACGTTGACTTAACTATTATTGACTGTTATACATTGCTGCCACTACTACTTGATCCACATGATGAACATAAAATTTCGACAGAATTGCATTTACACAGTTAACACTATTCAATTACACAGTACCACTAACGTGGATGAAAGATGAGTGAGTGTGTTTTGTGTGTTTTCCTTTTATAATCCCAGAGAAGTGATCCCAACCTATCTCTTAAATATTATTTCACTTGTTTGTTGTGGCTTGCACTGACACCCATAAATATTATAGGTTAACTGTTATTGTGTACTGTAATAGTTAATGTGACAATTACCTGATATCATTTGTGTGTTTATTATGATTTGTATGTTTAGTGTAAGAGCATTGATAATAATTTGTTAAAGAAATTGTATGTGCATTCAAACTATTGTTCATGACTGAACTGTCTCAGTAGTTATGGTGAATAGTATGGACTGTTACTTGCACTTTTTCTACATGATTGGTGCCACAAGGACATGTTTAATTTCTGCTGATGAACTGTGTGATCAGTGATTGTAAAAAATTATGGACTGTTACTTGTACCTTTTCTACATGATTGGTGCCACTAGGACATGTTTAATTTCTGCTTATAAACTCTGATGAACAGTGTGATCAGTGACAGTGTATTTTATGGAACTGCTTCTGCTGAGAAATGTGACTTGTTGCTGTGTGCACCTGATCAACATTGCTGGTGCCACTAATGGACTGCTTCTACTGAAATGGTGTTACTTGTTGCTGTCTGCACCTGATCAACATTGCTGGGTGCCACTGATGGACTGTTTCTACTGAAAAGATGTCACCTGTTGCTGTGTGTACCTGCTCAACATTGCTGGGTACCACTGATGGACTGTTTCTACTGAAAAGATGTCACCTGTTGCTGTGTGTACCTACTCAACATTGCTGGGTACCACTGATGGACTGTTTCTACTGAAAAGATGTCACCTGTTGCTGTGTGTACCTGCTCAACATTGCTGGGTGCCACTGATGGACTGCTTCTACTGAAAAGATGTCACCTGTTGATGTCTGCACCTACTCAACATTGCTGGGTGCCACTGATGGATTGCTTCTACTGAAATGAAGTCACCTGTGGTGCCACTAATGGACTGATTCTACTGAAATGGTGTTACTTGTTGGTGTCTGCACCTGCTCAACATTACTGGGTGCCACTGATGGACTGCTTCTTCTAAGATGATGTCACTTGTTGGTGTCAGCACCTGTTGACCATTGCTGGGTGCTATTGCTGGAACTGTCAACTGCTTATTCATGGGCTATGGATAGCGTTTATGTGAATATTTGTATAAACTGATTTTTTTGTGTATTACTGTTTGTGGAAAGTTATGAGACTCTTACCTGCACATATTCGTCATTGCTGACGCTATTGATTGAACTGTTTAACCACATAATACTTGTGTAAACTATTATGTAAAGTCACATGCATGAAAGAATTTGTATTGCTTACTGTATTCTATATAATAGGTTATTGAAAGGTCAGTGCAAAGCCAAAATTTTATCTAGTTATATGGTATTTACGTATTAATATTATCTTTTATTTTTGTCTGTATTTTTTTGACGAATTTGGTGGTATTTTCACCACCAATGCTGGCAAAAATACCATCAAATTCTAGCCGTGGAGGAAGGGCATATGAAAGGTGGCTACACTGAGCCACAGCGCCAGAGATCGCTAGAGAGCATTGTTCGCCCGCCTCCACTGGCAGAGTGATTATTGAGATGTCGTAGTAGTCAGTGCTTGTCCAGGACTCGTAGTAGTCAGTTCGTGTTCAGATGTGCTAGTAGGGAGTGCTTGCTGAGATGTGATACTGAAAGGTTCTTGTTCAGATGTGGTAATAGCGAGGCGGTGTGGAGATATATTGTAATTATGAGAGTGATTTTGGTCAATATATGAAGGTAACGAAACTTGATTTATTTTTCATTATTTCCATGTTTTAAATAATGTGTCATTACAGGTTCAGTCAACAAAGCATCTGGCTTGCGTTCTTGCATTAGAGTGTAATTGTGGTTCTCTTGAGTAATTATGGTATTTGTATTTTCTTTAATTAATTCAGTATAATGTTATTTAAAAATTGTTGTGTTGTTGAAGAAGAACCGTGCCAGATGCGTACGTTGAGTCACACTCCCACACACAGAACAGTTACTCTTGTGCTTGTTGTTGCGTTGGTTTTATAGTTGCTGGGGACTTAATTAATTAACTGTGTTAATGAAAATTTCCATTTCATTCTTTGTTATTGTTCTAAGCAGTCAGATTGCGTAATAATAATAGTCAGGGCCAACCGTTACGAGACTTCGTAATCGAACATTCAAATACTAAAATTGAAATTATTTGCATTCCATTTAATTAAGCCCCCATGCAACATTTTTGTTCCGAATTTAGTTTTCAGTAAATTACTCGAAAACAATCAGAGGTAATTAATGGAGTCACATAGATAGGCTCAAACTGAGGCGTCATACGAATTTTCATATTTCTGAGTCTAATATGCAGGCCTTCAATTTTTCTTAAAAACGTGGATTCTGACCAAAATGTTGCTCCAATGAAGTTGAGAGTTGTCAACAGTTTCTCTTGACGTATGTTTTCACTTTCTCAACAATTTTTGGTTTTCCAGCTTTATTATTTAGCGTCATTTGTCTTTTATTTAAAACGATATATTTAGGGAAAGATATTCATCTGATCACTGTGAGATTTAACAGTTTGAACATTAATATATTGAAGCATATATTGACAAATTTGGAAAAGCAACATTTAGTTTTTAATTTCATCCTTAGATTATGGCACAATACTTTTTTTATGCTACATACAGGCTCGTTATGACGACGTGGCGCTAGTAGCAGTGATCTGGGATGAGTCCCGGTACACTCCTCACCTCTGTATCTCCCAAATAATACACGCTTCTTTCACCACAGCGCCATGGTCTGTCAGCATGAGAGGTGGCAGAAGCCCCCTCTCATATTTCTATCTTACTCTGAGTAATTCAATTTTCCTAATTGCATGAGGTGAAAAGTCGCTATTCCTTCACACGCAGACTTCCCACGCAGCGTCTCTCGTCACCCGGGTGGCCCGGTGACAGGCGGGTTCTGCTGAACTTGAAAGGGTTAAGCCGACGGGTGTGAGTGAGTCGAGTGGATGCTTTCCAGACACCGACATTGTCATAAGAGCGGGAGCGACACGCCCACAGGGGTCTGACGGAGCGGCTAGGCTAGAGATTCCGTTACTTCGCAGAAACTTACTGAAAACACTTTCTGGCGGGCTACCAGCGAGGCGTGGGAATGACTTGTGTTCCCAGGCAGGCAAATTCCCGCGTTTTCTGTAAAATCATAACTGGCTCAGGGGATAGCTCTGTGACGTAGCAAAATCGGCGCAGAAATTGGCGCCAAGAATCTCCATTGGTGGAATGGTGGTGCTTCGGCAATAGAGTGGAATTTTCCGCCGGTTTTCGAGTTGCTGATTGGAACATTTAACCACGGTCACTGTCGTGGGGGCGGGAATGTTCTATGTTCGGCTTGTACAGGTGCTCTTGAGAGAGTCGGCTCTCGCCTTTCGGTCGGAGTAGGTTACAAGACTGAGCTCTCGCTGCTCTGGACAACCTGCCTTCCATTGGTTGTCTAATATACTTTCATTTAATTGTAATTGTTTGACGAAGTTGCTGAAGTTTCGACTTCAACGTAACTGTCCGAGTACAGTTGGCAATTGAGCGTTCTGCGTACAAGCGGCCTATGTTGTCCATCTTGAGCAGGACAATTTGTTTCGGGCTATACTCGCGACGTTATCATCACCACGACGGGACGTCGAAGCAACCAGCCATCGCTACCGGTACGCCAGATCATGTCCTTGCAGTTAAGAAGACAGCGTGGTAACGTATGTCCGCAGCATCGGCAGATTAGAGAATTTGCTCTGTGATAATCAGAGCTCAGCAGAGCGTGCCTGTTCCCATCTTTTCTTATGTGGTTCTGTCTTGGATGTTCATTGCCTGAGTTCTCACTACTGTAGCAGCAATTAATGTTGGGTTGGCTGGGTGTTTCTCTTAAGATTTGAGTTGCAAGGAATTGGCTCCACATACCACTTGGTCATAAACGTCACAAGCTAGTTTACGGACAACTTCACCTCCACAGCATTTATTTGAGTATCCAATTTGACGTATTGTAAATGTTTCATGTGTTTTGTTTATTATTTTGAGTTAAGTCATAATAAATCAAATTGTTATTTTGGACAGAACTTTCATTCTGTGAATCGGTAAAGCAACCCTTTCATTTCTCACTACGTTAATGAAACTTTCCTTTATCTAATTAATTTCTGTTCAGTTAAATTGTTGCAGGTGACAAACTCTTTTCTACTCCAATTGCAGGGTCGATTACAGTCAGTTCGCGTTTCTTCTTAATCCATGTGCAACAGCAAAATTCGGAGTTAGAAAAGGGGGGGGGGGCTTAGAGCATCATTTTGATATAAAGATTCTAGAAGAATTTAGTGTTAAATACACTGCTAGCCCCGGCACCTTGCAAGCATGGTTACTATTGTTGCGAGATCCTTGATGCAACAGGACACAGAAGCGCGTCCAACAATAACAGTGGACACATGAGTATCATCTTTTCAGATGAGTCCGGACTCTGCGCATAGCATCACAATCAACGCACCGTGTGTGAGGATCCCAAGGAGAAATAACGTTGACACGACCACTATACATGCCCACCACCCAGCGAGTCGTGTGCACAACGTTATTCACCTTGGTTTACGTAAGCGCTTACTTTGGCCAACAAGAGTCACATTTCTGAAGCGTCAGGGCCGATATCTGCCTCCTTATTCAAGGTGTCAGCGAAGTTATCTTTCAAGAGGATAACCCAGTACCCGCTGTTCTGAGCTACCTCCACAGAGGGTGTGCTGCTCTTTCCATGACCAGCATGTTCTCCATATGTCTTTCCCATTCAGAATATCTGAATATGTGCTGCCGAGATACTGTCACATCACTGCTAACCAGCCTCAAAAAGGGATGAACTCAGGCGTAGTGTTGACATACCATGAAATGACCATCCAAGAGCAATTGGATTCGATGTCCAAACAGGCCATAACACTTGTTGGTACCAGACTTGGCAACTCTGTGTACTAAATTTCGAACCCTGAAAATCCTTGATTCACCAACAACTTTCATTCTCTATCTTTCTAGCAAAATGTGTAAGCACACGTAGCGTTATTTCCTTGTTTTGCAATTCTACGGGATCGCATGCAGGAAAGAGACCAAAATTGTGAAAACTTTTTTATTGGCTCTTCATTTACTACATGATAGTCGTATTTTAGTTCCTGAGTATTATGTTCCAATTCTACACAAGTGCGATAAAAATAATAACCGGCAAAAGCTTGCAAGGAGCCACGCCAGTTTCTTATTCTGCGTTTCCTATGCAGGGAATTTTTGTGTAGTACATCAAGCAGGCTGTAAAATAGCATCACTGCCAACGATTTTATTGTTCTTTGGTGCATGACGTTTGTTTACATGTGGTTGCAAACGAGTGAAGTTTACGAAAGTTGTGCGTAGATTTATTATTACAGCCTCCATCCTGCCTCGTTCCAGTAAAGTGTAATTACAACACTTCAATAATCTTGGCGATGCAGGAGCTTTTTTTTAAAAAAAGAAAAAAATAGCAGTATGGGACGTAACTACTGAGGTCATCAGTCCCCTAGAACTTAGAACTACTTAAACCTAACTAACCTAAGGACATCACACACATCCATTCCCGAGGCACGATTCGAACCTGCGACCGTAGCGGTCGCGCGATTCCGGACTGTAGCGTCTAGAACCGCTCGGCCACACCGGCCGGCGATCCAGGAGCGATAACACTGCCGATATTGAAGGAAATTGGTAACATGTGAATTGTTGCAGCCGACATCATTGCTACTCAGTTTCAGAGAGAGCAAAGAAAAGACTGCTAAAGGATGAAGAGGAGTATGCATATAGTTTGCACTAGTTCACAGACAGGGGGTAATGCCTTATACAAACACTGTCAAATATTAAATCTAGATTTCCCGTAACTTACATTTTGAGAACTTTACGTGCCTTTTTCCAACAAACGACTGACCTTAGGTTACTTAAATCTGGCATGCAACTACTCAATAATATTGTGAATTGTTCTATGTAAGGAATTTTCATTTAATAAAGTAGTGAAGCATTTATGTAAGAGAAAAGCCCTAAAATTTGGTACTCTTTTTTCACAGATATTTGGAGAGCTCTAAAAATCCCAAAAAATACGATATCAAAATTCTGTTCCACAGGTATTTGTAATAATGATATATCAAGTTTTGTAAAGCATTCATTTTCATTCTGATAGTTTTTTCAAAAACGTAACATTTTTAATCTCCTTGTTGAAAAAAATTTCAGTTGTTTCCGGTTAAAAACATATAATTTCAATAGGCGTAAATCTTACGTGTGTATGAATACAACATTTGTTAACAACTGCCGGCCAGGGTGGCCGAGCGGTTCTAGGTGGTTTTCGTATATCACTTAAATTTTTAACATTATATATATATATATATATATATATATATATATATATATATATATATATGTTAACAGCTGTGCCGGATTTAATTACATTGTCGTGAAAACTTAGGATTTTATAAGATTTTTTTCAAAGTATTGGAATTTCGCATACTTCCCCCCTTCATTGCTAGTAGTGTAATCTTTTTGTTGATCCTTACAATTGATTTCGGACGGCTGACAGCCGATTTAAGCGATCTGTGACTAAATTTGTCACTGCAGATGGTAATAATGGAGGCAATATGTGCTATAAGTTCTCAGTTTCTCGTCTTTCGAATGAAGAGCAACTGGTGTGCACAGACCCTTGGCAATACAGTGTGTTTTTTAAGCATTTCATCAGTCTTCACTAGTTGGAATAATACTCATTTTTAATACCTGTCGTTATCACGGCTGAGCTCTCCTGGAACAGACTGGAGTTGTGACAAAAGCCTGCGCGTTATTAATTAACAGCCAGTTTGCGATGCGCCGACGACAGGCAGATCGCAGATTTACAGCTGACATTTAGCGCGCACGGTCCGCAATCATATTGTGTCGAGGCCGAATTAATATTTCATGCCCCGCCTTCTGGGAACCAGCAGCCCTGGCCGCTGGAAGCCGGACTGACCCGGTGAATTATTCAGCGCGAGTTGTGCCCGCCAGTGAACAAGTAGCGCTCGATATCGCGACTGCCTGCCTCCTCGGCCATCGGGAAAAAAAAAATGTTTGCGAATCAGCTCCGTCCGAAGTCGCTCCATTATCAAAATGAGACAACCTTTCCTGTTTGTGAATTATTAAGTCACTGTGACATAAGAGTACGGCGCAGGCGCCTGTAAAATTACACTACCATTCCAAATAAAGTAGCTTATTTTCAGTTACTGAAATTTTGATAATTCGTTGGTTCGCAGGGAAAGACACAGTGTAAGATATGTACAAGTTGCAGCGGAGATTTCTAAGGGCGGAAGACTAATAGAGAGTGATGCTCGGATTAACAACAGGCTATATATACTGTTCAGTCAGTGTGTCGAAGAAGCAATGACAGAAGTAAAAGAAAGATTCAGGAGTGTGATTGATAGGGCAAAAGCATATCAAAAAAATTCCTCTGTGAAAGTAACAAAAAATTACTGGACATGTTGAGTGGAATAAAAGCCTACTGAACACAGTATATGGACTGAGAATAAACCAAAGAAAACGAAAGTACTCAGGAGTGGACGAAGTGAGATTAGCGGTAAACATAAAATAAAAATTGTGGCCTGTACCAGACGAAGTGAAGAAATTCTGTTACCTTGTAAGCAAAATAATGCGTGATAGAAGAAGCCAGTAGGACATAATGAACAAATTCGCACAAGTAATATCAACAGCAGCAGTAAATGGTACTACAGGAATGGGATTCGTTATGAAGAGGAAGGTAGGATAGAGGGTGTGTTACTGTGAACAGTTCAGTGACAGGTTTGTTTTTATCCGAATCGACAGCAAAAGAATCACCGACAGTGATAGTTCATGCATACATGCCGATTTCGCAACCTGGAGGAGAAGTGATAGGGATAATACACTCCTGGAAATGGAAAAAAGAACACATTGACACCGGTGTGTCAGACCCACCATACTTGCTCCGGACACTGCGAGAGGGCTGTACAAGCAATGATCACACGCACGGCACAGCGGACACACCAGGAACCGCGGTGTTGGCCGTCGAATGGCGCTAGCTGCGCAGCATTTGTGCACCGCCGCCGTCAGTGTCAGCCAGTTTGCCGTGGCATACGGTGCTCCATCGCAGTCTTTAACACTGGTAGCATGCCGCGACAGCGTGGACGTGAACCGTATGTGCAGTTGACGGACTTTGAGCGAGGGCGTATAGTGGGCATGCGGGAGGCCGGGTGGACGTACCGCCGAATTGCTCAACACGTGGGGCGTGAGGTCTCCACAGTACATCGATGTTGTCGCCAGTGGTCGGCGGAAGGTGCACGTGCCCGTCGACCTGGGACCGGACCGCAGCGACGCACGGATGCACGCCAAGACCGGTGGATCCTACGCAGTGCCGTAGGGGACCGCACCGCCACTTCCCAGCAAATTAGGGACACTGTTGCTCCTGGGGTATCGGCGAGGACCATTCGCAACCGTCTCCATGAAGCTGGGCTACGGTCCCGCACACCGTTAGGCCGTCTTCCGCTCACGCCCCAACATCGTGCAGCCCGCCTCCAGTGGTGTCGCGACAGGCGTGAATGGAGGGACGAATGGAGACGTGTCGTCTTCAGCGATGAGAGTCGCTTCTGCCATGGTGCCAATGATGGTCGTATGCGTGTTTGGCGCCGTGCAGGTGAGCGCCACAATCAGGACTGCATACGACCGAGGCACACAGGGCCAACACCCGGCATCATGGTGTGGGGAGCGATCTCCTACACTGGCCGTACACCACTGGTGATCGTCGAGGGGACACTGAATAGTGCACGGTACATCCAAACCGTCATCGAACCCATCGTTCTACCAGTCCTAGACCGGCAAAGGAACTTACTGTACCAACAGGACAATGCACGTCCGCATGTATCCCGTGCCACCCAACGTGCTCTAGAAGGTGTAAGTCAACTACCCTGGCCAGCAAGATCTCCGGATCTGTCCCCCATTGAGCATGTTTGGGACTGGATGAAGCGTCGTCTCACGCGGTCTGCACGTCCAGCACGAACGCTGGTCCAACTGAGGCGCCAGGTGGAAATGGCATGGCAAGCCGTTCCACAGGACTACATCCAGCATCTCTACGATCGTCTCCATGGGAGAATAGCAGCCTGCATTGCTGCCAAAGGTGGATATACACTGTACTAGTGCCGACATTGTGCATGCTCTGTTGCCTGTGTTTATGTGCCTGTGGTTCTGTCAGTGTGATCATGTGATGTATCTGACCCCAGGAATGTGTCAATAAAGTTTCCCCTTCCTGGGACAATGAATTCACGGTGTTCTTATTTCAATTTCCAGGAGTGTATATGAGGATATTGAAAGTACTTAAAGGGAGATGAAAATTTAATATGATGGCGGAATAGAGTGCAGTTGTAGGAGAAGGAGTAGAAGAAAATGTTACAGGAGAATATGGGCTTGGGATAAGGAATGAGAGAGGAGAAAGATTAATTCAGTTCTGTAATAAATTTCAGATAGTAATAGAGAATAAGGAGTAGAAACATTAACTGAGTTCTGTAAAAAATTTCAGCTAGTAATAGCGAATACTCTTGAAGAATAGCAAGAGGAGGAGATATACTTGGAAAAGGCCAGGTGATACGGGATGATTTCAGTTAGATTACATCATTGTCAGACAAAAACTCCGGAATCAGATACTGGATTGTAAGGGATTCCCAGGAGGAGGTATAGACTCGGATGGCAATGTGGTAGTGATGAAGAGTAGATTGAGTTTAAGGGATTTTGTCAGGAAGAATTAATACGCAGATACCTGGGATACTGAAGTACTGCCGGCCGGAGTGCCCGAGCGGTTCTAGGCCCTACAGTCTGGAACCGCGCGACCGCTACGTTCGCAGGTTCGAATCCTGCCTCGGGCATGGATGTGTGTGATGTCCTTAGGCTAGTTAGGTTTAAGTAGTTCTAAGTTCTAAGGGATGATGACCTCACAAGTTAAGTCCCATAGTTCTCAGAGTAATTTGAACCATTTGAACTGAAGTACTAAGAAATGAGGGGATGAGTTCTGTAAGGCTGTACATACAGAAATAAGGAATAGCTCGGTAGGCAGTACATTTGAAGAGGAATGGACATCTCTTAAAAGCAAACTCACAGAAGTTGGAAAGAAAACCATAGATACAAAGAAGGTAACTGCGAAGAAACTATGAGTAACAGAAGAAATACTTCAGTTAATCGAAGAACGAAGGAAGTACAGAAATGTTCAGAGAAATTAAGGAATGCAGAAATACAAGTCGCTGAGGAATGAAATAAAGAGGAAGAGCTGGGAATCAAAGGCTAATTGGCTGTATGAAAAATGTGACGAAATCGAAAAAGAAATGATGGTCGAATCGACTGACTCAGCGTCCAGAAAGTCAAAATAAGCTTAGGCGAAATTTAAAAAAAGCAAGTGTGACAGCATTAAGAGTGCTAATGGAATGCCGCTGTTAAATGCAGAGGATGGAGCGGATAGGTGGAAAGAGTACATTGAAGGCCTCCATGTGCGGAAGATTTGTCTGATGTGATAGAAGAAGAGTCCGCTTAACAGCTAATGCATCAAAGATGCTGACAAGAATAATATGCAGAAGAATGGAAAAGAAAACTGTAAGGTGTTTAATTATGAACAGTTTGTCTTTAGGATGGGTAAAGGCACCAGAGAGGCAAGTCTGACGTTGCAGTTAATGATGGAAGAAAAATTAAGACACGTTCATAGGACCTGAAAAAGCGTTAGGTACTGTAAAATGGTGCAAGACATTCGAAATTCTGAGAAAAACAGGTAAGCTATAGGGAGAGACGGATAATAAACAGTATGTAAAAGAAACTAGAGGTAATAATAACAATGGAAGACCAAGAAAGAAGGGCTCGGATTAAAACGGGTGTAATACAGGGATGTAGTCTTTCGCCCCTACTGTTGAATCTGTAAGTCAAAAAAGCAATTTTAGAAATAAAAGAGGGGTTCAGAAGTGGGATTAAAATTCAGGGTGAAAGGATATCAATGATGCGATTCGCTGATGACATTGCTATCCTGACTGAAAGTGAAGAAGAATTACATGATCTGCTGAATGTAATGTACAGCCTTATGAGTACAGAGTATGGGTTGGGAGTAAATCGAAGACAGACGAAAGTAATGAGCAGTACCAGAAATGAGAACAGCAAGAAACTTAACATCACGATTGATGGTCACGAAGTAGATAAAGTTGAGGAATTCTACTACCTAGGCAACAACATAACCAATGAAGGACTGAGCAGACTAGCACTGGCAAAAGTGCATTCCTGGCCAAGAGAAGTTTACTAATTTCAAAAATATGCCTTAATTTGACGAAGAAATTTCTGAAAATGTACTTAGGAGCACAGCATTGTGTGCTAGTGAAACATGGACTGTGGGAAGACTGAAACAGAAGAGAATCAGAGCATTTGAGATGTGGTGCTACAGACGAATGTTGAAAATTAGGTGGACTGATAAGTTAAGAAATGTGGAGGATCTGCGCAGTATCGGAGAGGAATGGAATACGTGGAAAACACTGACAAGGTGAAGGGACAAGACGACAGGACATCTGTTAAGACCTCAGGGAATGACTTCCAAAGTACTAGAGGGAGCTATAGAGGGCAAAAACTATAGAGGAACACAGAGACTGGAAAAGACGTAGGTTGCAAGTGCTACTCAGAGATCAAGAGGTTGGCACAGGAGAAGAATTTGTTGCGGGCCACATCAAACCAGTCAGAAGAGTGATGATTAAAAAAAAATTCTTCTCATCAGCTGGAAACAGTAGAAATCAAAATCTTGCTGCACAGGTGAGCAGTCAATTTATAACACGAACCAGGAATTTCTATTAAAATGGAAACGACTGCCAATCATAAACTCCTGATGCAAATACGACATATGTCTCCCATTTTTTCTACACTGACTAACAAAACAACTTTCATCTGGGCACATCTGCTGTTGTTAGAAGTGTTACCTTATGACGAATGTAAAGGAATGTGCTCCTGAAGGTTGGGGGTAGCTTTCGATACGGTCTAATAGCAGGTCTGTACGTTGGCATTAGAATTCACTATGCATGCATAACGTTAAGACATCGTATTGCACTGTGTTAGTTCTTGCGGGCAACATTGCTCAACTACAGTCCTTAACTAGAAGCCCAATCACAAAAAAGGGGGAAAAATGGTTTGCATCATTAGTAGGAAATCTGACAGAGCTTTAGACCATGAAATGTTCACTGCCAGAAAAGAAAAAAACCTGCACACTATTTTAGAGGGCTCCAATTTACTCAACATCTGTTTTTGCAACAGTACATATGGAGTACATGAAATGATTACATTCAGAGATCTCTAGCACAAGCGATTCAGAGTTATTTTATAAAATGAGTTTTAACTATCAGCTGCTTATTGTCCCATTAGTCATCTACCGGTTTCGGTAATTAACCATGATGGTGAATAACCGAAACCGGTATATGAGTAATGGGACAATAAACAGCAGATGGTTAAAATGCAGTTTGTAAAATACTTCACGGATGTTGAACCTCACCTGATGGAAACTTTACCATTCAGAGATACCAGGTATCGTCCCATGATGAAACATTCATATTAATATGTGGTGTCGCCTTCACGGGCGGCAATGCAGGCGCTGACTCTGGTATTGAGTCGATCGTACAGATGGCGAGTACTGTCCTTCTCGACCTGTTCACGTAGTTCTCTAAGAGTTTGTGGTTGGCGACACGCACTAGTCACTTCTCAAAAAAATGGTTCAAATGGTTCTGAGCACTATGGGACTTAACATCTGTGGTCATCCGTCCCCTAGAACTTAGAACTACTTAAACCTAACTAACCTAAGGACATCACACACATCCATGCACGAGGCAGGATTCGAACCTGTGACCGTAGCAGTCGCGCGGTTCCAGACTGTAGCGCCTAGAACCGCTAGACCACCGCGGCCGGCCAAGAGTCACTTCTCGTCGCATCACATCTATAGTTGCTTCATTGCAGACAAGTCTGGAGACCGTACTGGTCAGGAATGTTACTGAATGCCTTGCAGAGCACGTTGAGTTTCACAGGGCGAGCATTGTCGTGTTGGAACAATACAAGTATAACACCTTCCTGTTGCAAGTGCTGGTTAGCGTCCCCTCCTGAACCAGCAAACATGAACGAGAATTTGGGCTCATTTCACCCCAGTCTATTCCAAGTGATCCTCTGACGGCAGTCGAGCCGTTCAATTCGATGCTGTGTCGTGAATGGAAAACGGGCTAGAGTTGAGCGTGTCCATAGCCGCACTGCTAATAACCGATTCGCAACAGTTCGTGTTAGCACTTCTGGACTCACAAGCCGTCTTATCTCCGCTCTGGTAGCTGTACGATCTGTCACTGCTCCCATTGTTATATGACGATGCAGGCGGGCGTCTGCTCTACGTGGATGTTCAGAGCCGCGTCTACTGATGAGGGACTGTTCACGTGGCCACTGAGGCCAACATCGTTACGCAACTGACGCAGCCTCTTCAGCTTGTGTGGCAGTTCTCCGAAATGACCATCCCGCCATTCGGAGGGTCACAATTTGACCACTTTCAAACTCAGTCAGTTTGTTCTAGGAGCTCTGTTGGCGGACGACGTTAAAACCATTATCAGTACATCGTACGTGGCACATGCTGTAATCGGATCAAAACCGACGTCGTCTTTCCAGATGTACTACTTTTTTCCACCAGTGTATATTTCTTTAAAAATGTCGTCTGCAGTTGCCCAAAGTACAATTTGCCTGGCTTCCTCACAAGAAAAAACTAAATGCAACTTCGCTGATACAACGCAGCTTACAAGGGAACCTCCCCATCGCACCCCCCTCAGATTTAGTTATAAGTTGGCACAGTGGATAGGCCTTGATAAACTGAACACAGATCAATTGAGAAAACAGGAAGAAGTTGCGTGGAACTGAGAAAAAATAAGCAAAATATACAAACTGAGTATTCCATGGGCCATATAGGCAACATCACGGACAATGTGAGCTCAGGAGCGCCGTGGTCTCGTGGTAGCGTGAGCAGCTGCAGAACGAAAGGTCCTTGGTTCAAGTCTTCCCTCCAGTGACAATTTTACTTTCTTTATTTTTACATCGTTATTATCTGTCCGTTCGTTCATTGACGTCTGTGTTCACTGTAATAAGTTTAGTGTCTGTGCCTTGCGACCGCATCGCAAAACCGTGCGATTAGTAGACGAAAGGACGTGCCTCTCCAATGGGAACCGAAAACATTTGATCGCAAGGTCATAGGTCAACCGATTCCTCCACAGGAAAACACATCTGATATATTCTATACGACACTGGCAACGGCATCTGCGTCACATGACAGGGATATGTTGTCGACCCACCTAACTTGTACACTTGGCGAATGGGTAAAAAGATTCTTCTACCTTGCCCGATTTAGGTTTTCTTGTGGATGTGATAATCACTCCCAAAAAAGTGATGAAAACACAATAGTTTGTCACATAAACTGAAAATAAAAAAATTAAACTTTTCACTCGATGGAGGATTTGAACCAAATACCTCTCGTTCCGCAGCTGCTCACGTTACCACGAGACCACGGCGCTCCTGTGTTCTCACACTCCTTGATGTCGCCCATCTTCCCATGAACTACTCAGTTTGTATATTTTGCTTATTTTTTCATAGTTCCACACAACTTCTTCCTGTTTTCTCAATTGATCTGTGTTCAGTGTTTCAAGGCCTATCCACTGTTCCAACTTATAACTAAATCTGAGGGAGGTGCGATGGGGAGGTTCCCTTGTTAGCTAATGTAGAGTGCAGAAACCTGATACGGGATAAATACCCTAACTGCAAAGTTTTCGAAGATTAAACTGAAAGGCGAAGCTATCTTCCTCTCAAAAATCAGTTTGAACACCACAGTGCTTTATTGTACATGCTATGCCCTCGCCTTCGTCCGATCTCAAAACAGACCTGCCCAACCTGTTTTAGGGATACCTACAGTTTAGCCTGAATCAAACTGTCACCAGTGTATCAACATAGAAGTATATTGTAGAGCGAATCCAAGGTGATTCAGTCCCTGACAGACAAGCACTCTTTTCCGAATATAAACTTTTCCTCAGTGTAAGGCGTGACTGTATGTGTGTAACTGTGGTCCGACGAAGTGATGACCTGATGACCCAAATCAGAACAGGTTAAATAACTAAATAAATTATGACAAGTATAGTAAAATATTTACTGAAGGCCTCTTTAAATTAAGGTTTGTTTTTGGGTTTTTCCGTACTGTTGTACAGTTTCGGCCTTTAGGGGTTCGTCAAGTGCACTTACGTAAGAACAGTGACGAGCCGAAGATTATGAAGACGTTCTTAATAGCGCGCCGGCCCACCTTAGGAACTAATCCAGCAGTGATTGTATACGACGCAGATTAGACAATCCTTACCAGATTTCAGGAGATATGTAAACCATATATTTACTCACAGGTCACACGTTATCCCAATTTACTGACCGGAGGTTTGCAGGAATTGATTTGACGTCGGACAGCGTCCCAAACGTGTTCCTTCGGGTTCAGATCGGGCTAATCTGGTAGCCAAGACATCAACGTGAGCGAGTTCACGATCATGCTCCTCAACCCACAGTAACACGAGTCTGACCTTGAGACAGTCCTGCTGCAACATCCCTGTCTGGGAAAACATTAAGAACGAAGGAATGCAGGTGGTCCGCAATAATGTTCATGCGTCATCGTGCATTGGGTTACTACCAAATGGCCCCATGGAGACCCGGAGTACTGACCTACCGGCCTGCGTCCATGGCGCAATGCATGTTTCGAGCAGCCGTTCTCTTGCAAGGCGACCATCGACATGGCGAATTAAAAAAATGTGATTCGTCCTGTGACATAGCAACTATGTTGCGTAGTCATCTATGAATGTATTACCCATTATTTTCCTTTTACGTACATTTGATAATAATAATAATAATAACTACGAGCTTCACCCATTAGGCGGCGTGAAATAATCTACAGTGACGGAAAAAAGTCGCAATGCCGAAAGTAATTACTGTAGAGTATTGAAATTTCCGGAACACATTTCCTAGACGCTGTATTTAAGTAATGAACATAGAAAAATCACAGGTTAACGTAAGGGTGAGATACACCATTGCAAATGTGAAATGCTTAATAACCGGTGTAACTGCTAAAATCTTGAATGCAAGCAGGCAGACGTGCATGCATTGTGTTGTACAGGTACAGTGTGTGGGATGGAGTTCTATATCTGTTGTACTTGGTCGGTCAGCACAGGGATGGTTAAAGCTGTTTGTGGATGACGCTCTAGTTGTCGTCCGATTATGTCCCATATGTGCTCGTTTAGAGACAGACTTGTTGATCGAGCAAGCCAAGGAAACATTTTGACACTTATAAAGGCACATTTGCATGCCGAGCGTGAGTTTCCGCGGAAACGCGAAATATTAATTAAATAAATAATCAGTGACTAATAAATAAAGCCTATGGCACACAACTGCAGCGCTGTGTCGCTGATAAAGACAAAAGAATAATTACGTTACTCTTATGTTTGATTAAGAGAAGAGAGAGCTCAGGTAGAAGTGGTGCGAGAAGCACGTATTTTATTTTATTGTCTGGCACACCGCCATATTTTCATGTTATAGAAGAATACTGCGAGTTGCAACCACACTAGGCACTCGATTCTGTAATGAATTTATATTTATAAAAGTAAGTAGGATTATGAACTGTAGGCTATTTCATTGAATATATCTGATTTAACTAACTGTGTAACTTTTTTATGTTTAGTAGACAATCACCTCTGTACGACGTATTGGCATGGCTGGCAAATCATTGTAATATTGAGATTAGATCATGAGTCCGTACCTACCGCAGCAGTCTTTGGAAACGATTTAATTACGAAGTCCGATTATTTCAGTTTTATTTCACGGTCAACTACGAGTTACATTGCCTTTTCCAAATAGTCATTGTCAAGCGTCTGATACCGAATAATTAAACGTCCACGTTCCAGATAAGCAAATACCAATTACAACCAATCATCATACATACAGAATAATTAATCATTAATATTTTATTCCAAAAAAATTTTATTTTTATTTATTTTATATTGGCGACTGCGTGTCGGACTTCTTATTTTGTCATTTGTTACATTGTTCTTTTTGTTTCATGTCAAAAATCAACTTTCTGGACCTGGACGTGAATGTATGAGAGATAATGAAAATCTGAAGATATTTTCCAATTCTAAAGTTTTGCCGGAAGACGCAATGAAGCTTCCAGCAAAATAAGGTAAGACGCAGCATCTTTGCATTAGCAGGCTTGACCAGACGTATAATTCAGTGTATTAGCTTTTCAGTAAATTCTGTAGTGTTTCTTTCGCGCATAACAGTTTTCAGTAACAAATTTCATTCTTAGCACTTTTTCCTAAACAATAACGTATGCAACAATACCAATACACGAGTGTACAATATGGCCGACTTCTGTACGATATGATGTAACATGGCCAGCAGCCATTACCAATAATCTCAAATTCAGTTTATATTTTTAAATTAACGGGACAGCCATTGTTGCTACGAGCGATTCATGCTCAACTGCATTTCATTTTAAAATCAGTGTCAAATATTTTCTTGAAACATAAATCACGTGTGGCATGGTAATGACTAGAAATCAATACGCAAAAATGGAGCAGCAAAGACGTACTATTCAGACACAATCCGACTCGGACGAGAGACAAATGTTAGAAAATGACTTTACGACAGCAACCGGTAGTGACGATTTATCAAACATTGACGCAAGTGTTGACGGAAATTTTGACAATAGACCGTCCACCACAAAAATTTCAAAGTCTCAGTCAGAGCCCATGTTAATGCATGACGTCACGTCTAATGACGCGGCGGGGGCACAGACGTTGCAAACGGTAAACATTGCCGACATGTTACAAATGATAATGAAACAGAACGCCGAAAACATGGCAACCTTACAGACACAAAATGACGAAATTAAATCTGACCTCATAGCACTCAAGACGAGTAATGACACTTTATGTAAACGTGTGGAACTTATAGACGCCACACTGACCAAACAGATGACTGAACTCAGTACTAAATTTTCCCAGCTTAATACGACACAAGAAAAGACTACAACTGACGTAGCACTTTTACAGACACAAGTAAAAAATCTTAATGTCACGTGTGAAGTTCTTACTGAACAAATTCAAACATATCCTTCAGTACACGACAACCTTGAAAAACGAATTACTGACGTACAGAATAAATTTGACAATGTTGAACAACACCTGACTGACATCTTACAATCTGATGCTACAGCTCATTTTCAAAACATTAATAAAGAATTTCATGATTGGGTAGTGAACAAAGACAAACATTTTGATAGATGCCTACGTGAAAATTTACCAACAATTGTGCACGACTCCGTAGCGCACTACATTACTAATAACAAACAGCTGATCAGTGACGCAGTACAATCCGTCACTGGACCAATGACACAATTCACCGATCGACCACAGTCTGAATGTAACGAAAATATCAGTCAAAATGTACAGTTCAGGAACCAATATACATTCGAGTATGACACACACATACCGCACACGGCAAACACACAAGAACAAAACACACCACGACTACAACACATACCACGATGTACAAACACAAACACAAGCTAATAACATGGTAAACCACAGCAACATTATTGTAATTACTCGCCAGCTGAACATTGCAGTAATTACAGTGGAACAAATCCATATCACAATGCGAAGGAAGAAGAAAGCTTAATGAAACACAGGCAATTTCAGATTTTTATCCCAGAAAAACGAACCATTCATCCGGTGATTTTTCTTAAATCTTTTAGTAACGCATTTCCACGCACTTGGAGTGACCGGAAAAAGATTTCATATATTGTCGGTTACATCCAAGGCGATGCAGCTGTCTGGGCACACAGTCAAGCTGACGTATGTACCACGTACAGTGAGTTTGAGCGTGCTTTTCTGAACAAATTCTGGTCGCAATCCGTCCAGGAGCGACTCAGAAGACAAATTCTAGAACCTGAAACTTTTAACAGTAAAAATGGCAACTTACGCCGATATTTTGAAAAATACTTGAACATGGGACACTTCTTAGACGAACCAGTTGCAACACGCGATATACTCCGTGCGTTGAAGGCCAAATTGCCTTTCAACATTAAAGAAAAACTCCTACATATCCCGGATGACGATTCAGATTATTTTCTAACAGCTTTAGATTCGGTTGACATGTTACTTGAAGATCAGCGCTTCGCGCGGCAAAACAGCAGCCACAATGTTTACACTAGTGGAATGCAAAACATGCAGGCTTGCCAACTCAATTCTGGCGCGCCCACAGTTGGATACGCGGTACAACAAAAACAGCAAACTCACATGCCGTCTCAATACGGAAATCAAAATCAACACGCGTATTCCAATACAAACAATAGTTACAACAGTAATAACACTTCATGCGGCAATCCATACAAAAGGCACCGCGGTAATAACTACAACGGTAACAACGGATACATAGGCAACAACAAAAACACAAACAGAAACAGAAATAATAATAACTACGAGCCAAGACAGCGTCAAGGCTGGACTCGTAACGATCAGTACTTTCATTCAAACACTGCTTTAACACAGCAGCCACCAGGACAAAATTGGAGCGTACCTTATGACCGACAGGTAAGTTATAATGCGCAACAGCAACAACAACCGCAAAAGTTTGGAGATCACAATAGGCAATATCCGAATGTGAATATAATAGAAATGACACCTGACACACTACCTCAATCTGTGTCAGTACCTAATACAAATGCTAATCCAACAAACTAGAAACAGTCACCTCTATGCCCCAGGTCGTGGCTGAGGAATTCTTGGGGGGCGACTTCAATGTTAATCAGTTATTTGGCACCACAGTTGAACATCAGAATAATGATATGCCGAATAATTCTAAACAAAAATTACCTGTTTTATTTATAAGATACAACCACAATAACAATATATCAGATGAACTTTTACAAGACAGTACACAATGTCGTTCAAACACAAATGAAATTGTTTTAGCATCTACCACTGGTGTAGTAGGTGGGATTCCAACTACTATTATTCTAGATACAGGTGCAGCTGTGAGCGATTTGTCTTTTAATTTCTATAAAAAGATGTGTGAATTGGAACCTGTGCCTGAGTTTCCTGCCCAAAACTGTAAAATAACTACTGCACTAGGTAATAAGTCATGTAGGGTTACGAAGCAAGTTTTTGTAAACATTAAAATAGGTAATGGAACCGTACAATGGCCATTCCTGGTTGTACAAAACCTTGTGACAAATTGCATATTAGGAATAGATATTATGAGCGAGAAGGACTGCATTATAGACTTCTCCAAAGGTAAATGTATTTTAAATGATAGAGGCAGTGTAATTATTATTGATTTGGACAGGAGAACTCTAAAGCATGACAAACACTGTACAGGGTACAAGGTTCAGTTAGTACTTGACAATGACATTCAAGACACGCACACACACTCATTTGACACAGAGCTAATGGACTTGAAAACATTGCTTGATCATAAGATAAATGAAGCTACAGCTCTCAGTGCACATGAACGTATAAAACTACAGGAAGTGTTATCCAAATATTTACAAGTTTTTGCCAAGCGAATAGGTGTTATCAACACGTATGCGTACAAGATTGAAGTTAAGCCTCACAAGATCTTCTACCACAAGACATATAACGTACCGTTATCTCAACGACCTGCTGTGTGGCAAGAATTAAAACAAATGTTAGACTGGAAGGTCATTGAACCATCCACCTCACCTTACTGTAGTCCTCTACTTGTTGTCAAAAAATCAAATGGAAGCATTAGGTTAGTGTTAGACGCACGAGCAATTAATGAAATAATTTTACCAGTTCACACAAAACCCGAAAATTTAGAAGAGCAATTACAGAAATTTCTAGATGCAAAGTATTTTTCCACAATAGATCTCGCTAATTCATTTTGGCAGGTGAGTATCACTCCTGATTCTCGGAAATATACTGCATTTATGTTCGGGGGGCGAACCTATCAGTTTTGTGTTCTACCTTTCGGACTGAATGTCAGTTCTGGGGTATTCATTACAGCCCTGGATACCGTGCTTGGCGATGATTTAGTTGAGACAGTCACACACTATGTTGATGATACACTGATAGCTACACAGTCTTGGAATGAACACGTTGACACACTTCAAAGAATTTTAGAAAAATTTGCACAAGCTGGAGTCACAGCCAATCTTAGAAAATCAAAGTTTGGTTGCAGTGAGATAAAATATTTAGGACATATCATTAATTCACAGGGCATACGTCCTGATCCCAGTAAATTAGATGCTATCAGAAACTTTCCTAGTCCTCGAACTAAAAAGCGGTTAAAATCATTCCTTGGGCTATGTTCATTTTTCAGACGTTTTTTGCCACAACCACTTTTGAACAGTAAACATCTCCTAAATCTACTCAGAAAGAATCAAGTTTGGATCTGGTCGGAACAGTGCCAGAATGACTTTAATACAATTAAACATGCTTTAGTGAATGCAAACTTATTGAGCCATCCAGATTTCAATTTAGATTTTTGTATGACTTGTGACGCTTCACGTACTGGTTTGGGATGTTGCTTATTTCAAGTTGTAAAGAATAAAGATAAGGAACAGATAAGAATTATTGGGTTTGCGAGTCGTACTCTATCTGAATGTGAGCGTACATACTCCACTACTGAGTTAGAAACACTTTCCATAGTATGGGCATTCAAGAAATTCAATTATTATTTATTTGGAAAACATACAGTAATTTATACCGACCACCAGGCCCTGACATTTTTGTTAACTTGTAAACTTGTACATCCTAGACTATCACGATGGGCAGTTACACTTCAGAACTACATTTTGAAATTAAGTACATAAAAGGTAAGGACAACACCATTGCCGACGCTTTGTCTAGACTTCCACAAGGTATGAATGAAACCAACAGTGACTTAGAAAATATAAATGACTACAGGATTCTCTTAATGCAAGACAAGCAGTATCACCAATATTATATTGATATGTGCAGAAACATGGCTAAATTACAAAAATCTGATCCTCACTGGTATAAGATAATAACATTACTGGTAGAAAAACACAATCATCCTTTGACTAAGTATTACAAGTTACACAATGATGTGTTATTTTATCGCCGACATTCAAATGCTACTAACTGGTGTGTATGCATTCCCAAAGAGTCTGAACGTAATTTAATTTGGCACACACACTTAGTTTGGGGTCATTATGGGACGAAGAAGTGTTTAGCAAAGCTCAGCACATACTGTTATTTTAGCAATATGAGAAGGAAAATTTACAGGGAACTGAAAACATGTGTCATATGTCAAAAATCAAAACCTCAGAATTTATCCACAAAGACAGATTTACATTCTATTTTACCCAGTAAACCCCTGGAAATTCTGTGTACTGACATCAGTGGACCGCATCCAGCAAGCTCTGGAGGCGTCAAATATATCTTGGCTTTTTACGATATATTTTCTAAACATGTAAAACTTTATGCTTTAAAATCCGCCACTGCAAGTGCTATAATACGAAGATTCTCAAGTGATTACCTGACGCACGTGGGAAAACCAAAAGCAATTCTGTCAGATAATGCAGCATACTACTCTGGGTACAAATGGAGAAATTTCTTGAAGGACAATAACATTAAAAGTATATCTATTTCAAAGTTTAGTCCACAATGTAACGCGACTGAGAGACTTTTCCGAGAATCAAACCGATTCATGAGGACCTATATTTCATCAAAACATACTAATTGGGTGTCCTACCTAAGTCTTTTCGAAGACGTACACAATAACTTAAATATTTACGATACAAATTACACACCTAACGAGATCATGTTCAATTGCAAACAGAACGATTAGTGGATAGAACCATTACCTAAGTTGTCAGACAAGGAAATCACACCTGAACAGAAAATAAAAGAAGTTTTGACTACGCTGACACATCACGCACAGAAACGAAACAAACATCACAGAAACATAATAAAAAGAAAACAAAAATTCGAGGTAGGAATGTTTGTACTACTTCGTACTCATCATAAATCTGTAGCACTCAAACGACGCAACGCTAAGTGGCGTCTGCTATATGAAGGACCTTATATAATTGTTAACATACCGCATCCTGGTGCGTATTTGTTGCAACATCGTAGAACTAACAAAATTATTGGGCTATACGCACACCGAGATCTTAGAGCATTTCATGCGGAATAATGTCAAAGTCACATCCATCAAAACATTGCTAAGCAACTCCAAAAAACTCTGTTGCTACAACACAGATAGTAAGTAGTATAGAAATTTTCATTTCAGCGGTTCCAGTGACGCAGTTGAAGGCAGAAGAACTCTTCTTTCAGTGCGCGCCACCACCTGGAAGACGGAATATTAAAATAAAATTTATGTTTACGTAGCAGTGAATGATATATTAATTTTTTCACGGAACATTTGTGACTGTAGGTATCACTGACTTGGTGTGACACCTGACGAACCGACAGACGTCATCTGTGAAGCGAACTTTTACTTTGAGAAATAGATTAGACGCACATCTCTCAACACGAAAAGCATCTATCAGTAGTCAAGGCCACACAGACACTATACACACACGCACAAAACGCGAGGAATCAAACATTTTCTCTCTTACTATTTTGAATATTTATTGAGTAGTGAAAATGCCTGGTCTTGCCTACTGATGTAATGAATGTTGTGTCTAACCTATCTTAATTTCAGATGACATCACAAAATAAACATCGATAAAATCCCAGCAAAACCCTTAAAGAGGACGTAATTATCTGCAATTCATGTAATCAAATGTGACACAATGTAATAACCCATAGCTATGTAATAATGATGTAAACATGTTTATGTGCAACTGTATTATATTTATGCTAAGAAAATATGTGACGTGTGTATGTATGATTACTTATATTTTTTTTCTTCTCTTTCAATGATGTATAATGTAACTGTTACTATGTAAAAGAAATTTGAACAAAACGAGTGCCAAAAGGACATTGCATAGTGAACCATTGTTCACGGACATTAATGAACATTACTAACTCTGCAACTACGCAGAAACCTATGTGAAAGAAACTGTTAATGACATTCATTATGCATCGTACCTATGTAAACGCGATGAACCATTTCTTTGATTAATAACTACGAACATTTAGGTGAGCTATATTCAGCAAAAAACTGAAAATGTGAAGTGCATAATTCGTGCATCGTCTAGTGACAATACTACAGTACCTAACTTCAAGATGTTAACTGGATTAAACGGACACAAAGTGCCTGTCCAGAAAACAACACGACGGGTGGAAGAATTTTGGTTGGAACTTCAGGGAATGAAATGTTCTCGAAATGTGACGGACACTCTTACCTGGACTGTCCAAGGATCCACGCCAGCTATGTACCGTCCGAGGTTCTGCAACCAAGCTTCCACGGAATGTAAAAAACGAACTGCACGTGGACCAATTACTAACGGGTCACGTCAGATCTGTAATAAACAATGTTTTTTGTCACAACGAACTGCATCACAACGACTATAATGGAAATGGAAATGGACACGCTTATGTTTTAATCACGTTGTTATACAACGATGATACTAAACTGTGAAAAAATTATTGTGCAGCAGATGAATATGAACTGTAATAACGACACGATGTGAATAGGTTGACGCACCTGAAACATACGGACATTTTTCTTTGAAGTATTTCAAAACAATACTATGTAACTAAGAACATTCAACAATCTGAGTTGTATTGTGATATAACAAATATTGTAAATTTAAAACTAAGTTACCTGTTACAGAATGTAGTCTTCATATGTAATCTTGGTTGAATATTTTCTTTGTGCAACGACTAAGATACACGCGCACACGAACAATATGAACTGCATTACTGTGCCGCGTGATCTAACTGTATGATATAACGGCACTGCCGGAGTCACACAGACGCTTCTGCGCATGCGCGCACTCTATCTGCCAACATAAGAACTTTTACGACGCACCCGCGTCATTCAAATTTTGTATATAATGTGTATAATGTGTGTAATGTAAGTCATGTGAATAGTTGTAGATAACTTAGATTTTCTTGTGCCTTTAGGTGAATTGCTCGCCTGCAGGTGTGTCCTTTCGCCTCGCAATTCAGGGGGCAATATAAAGGCACATTTGCATGCCGAGCGTGAGTTTCCGCGGAAACGCGAAATATTAATTAAATAAATAATCAGTGACTAATAAACAAAGCCTATGGCACACAACTGCAGCGCTGTGTCGCTGATAAAGACAAAAGAATAATTACGTTACTCTTATGTTTGATTAAGAGAAGAGAGAGCTCAGGTAGAAGTGGTGCGAGAAGCACGTATTTTATTTTATTGTCTGGCACACCGCCATATTTTCATGTTATAGAAGAATACTGCGAGTTGCAACCACACTAGGCACTCGATTCTGTAATGAATTTATATTTATAAAAGTAAGTAGGATTATGAACTGTAGGCTATTTCATTGAATATATCTGATTTAACTAACTGTGTAACTTTTTTATGTTTAGTAGACAATCACCTCTGTACGACGTATTGGCATGGCTGGCAAATCATTGTAATATTGAGATTAGATCATGAGTCCATACCTACCGCAGCAGTCTTTGGAAACGATTTAATTACGAAGTCCGATTATTTCAGTTTTATTTCACGGTCAACTACGAGTTACATTGCCTTTTCCAAATAGTCATTGTCAAGCGTCTGATACCGAATAATTAAACGTCCACGTTCCAGATAAGCAAATACCAATTACAACCAATCATCATACATACAGAATAATTAATCATTAATATTTTATTCCATTTTATTTTTATTTATTTTATACACTATATACAGCATGTTGGGTTACAACAGCGATATTTCGGCTAGGGTCATCCTCGTGGAGAACACCTCTAGAATGCTGTTGATGCATGGCAGAAGAACAGATCGAATCACCAGAGTGGCGTACAAATTTTCAGCCAGGGTGCGTGGTATAGCCACGAGAATGGTCCTGTTGTCATGTGAAATCGCACTCCACACTATAACTCCAAATGCAGGTCTAGTGTGTCTAGCACGGAGATAGGTTGGTTTCAGGCCCTCAAAAGACCTGCTAACCAACACAAGGCCATTAATGGCATCGAGGCACAACTGGCTTTCATCGCCCTCGAATGAGCTCTCGATTGACATCGGTAAACTCGCAAATGGCGATGGTTTGGGTTCCGTTAAATGCACGCTACAGAGTGCCTGGATCGGAGCTGACCACGAAGTAACTGAAATGTGTCAGTTCTTTGTGTCACTGTGGTGTCAACTACTGCTCAGATTGCTGCCGCAGATGAAGTACGATGCGCAAGAGGCCTATTGCTGATGACGACGTCTTCCCTCTCGGTAGAGCCAAGTTGGCGTCCGGAGCCCAGTCTTCTAGCGACCGTATATTCAAGTGACCTCCACTGCCAGCAGTCATGTATAGTGGCCACATTCCTGCCAAGTCTTTCTGCAATAGCGCAGAAGGAATATCCAGCTACTCGTGGCCCTATTACAAACTCAGTGAGGTGTTGATAATGGCGTCTTCGACGCCTTAGGCAGTCTTGTCTAACATCAACTCACCACCTCCAGTCACAGAGGTAACTAAAGCTCACTATCGTTACAGCGTGTGTAGTAAACCAAACCTGATTTCCATCCTCATATTGGTGCTCTAGTGCCACTCCATGCGATTGGCGAGAAATTTGAATAGACATCATCTTTCAGATATAGAAACATGCCTAGTAATCTGCCCGGCCGGGGTGGCCGAGCGGTTCTAGCCGCTATAGTCTGGAGCTGCGCGACCGCTACGGTCGCAGGTTCGAATCCTGCCTCGGGTATGGATGTATAGGTTAGTTAGATTTAAGTAGTTCTAACAAGGGAACCTCCCCATCGCACCCCACTCAGATTTAGTTATAAGTTGGCACAGTGGATAGATCTTGAAAAACTGAACACAGATCAATCGAGAAAACAGGAAGAAGTTGTGTGGAACTATGAAAAAAATAAGCAAAATTTACAAACTGAGTAGTCCATGCGCAAGATAGGCAACATCAAGGATAGCGTCAGGTCAGGAGCGCAGTGGTCCCGTGTTTAGCGTGAGCAGCTGCGGAACGAGAGGTCCTTGGTTCAAGTCTTCCCTCGAGTGAAAAGTTTCATTTATTTTCGCAAAGTTATGATCTGTCCGTTCGTTCAATGACGTCTGTGTTCACTGTAATAAGTTTAGTGTCTGTGTTTTGCAACCGCACCGCAAAACCATGCGATTAGTAGACGAAAGGACGTGCCCCTCCAATGGGAACCGGAAACATTTGATCGCAAGGTCATAGGTCAACCGATTCCTCCACAGGAAAACACGTCTGATATATTCTATACGACACTGGTGACGGCTTGTGCGTCATATGACAGTAATATGTTGTCGACCCACCTAACTTGTACACTTCGCGAATGGGTAAAGAGATTCTTCCAACTTGCCCAATTTAGGTTTTCTTGTGGATGTGATAATCACTCCCAAAAAAGTGGTCGCATCGGACGGACAGATAATAATTGTCTCAAAATAAAAAATAAAAGTTTTCACTCGAGGGAGGACTTGAACCAAGCACCTCTCGGTCCGCAGCTGCTCACTCTAACCACGGGACCACTGCGCTTCTGAACACATATTTTCCTTGATCTTGTCTATCTTCGCATGGACTACTCAGTTTGTATATTTTGCTTATTTTTTTCATAGTTCCACACAACTTCTTCCTGTTTTCTCGATTGATCTGTGTTCAGTTTCTCAAGGCCTATCCACTGTGCGAACTTATAACTAAATTTGAGGGGGGTGCGATGGGGAGGTTCCCTTGTAAGTTCTAGGGGACTGATGACCTTAGAAGTTAAGTCCCGTAGTGCTCCGAGCCATTTGAACCTAGTGAGCTGCTTAGAGTGGGAAGCCCAGTGCAAAGTAGCTGGAAGTTGCATGGGTATGGCCTTTAAGCGGGAACACAGAAAAGTCTGGTTTGTTCTAGAAGAGGGCTCGCGTATGTAGACCTTTCTGTCAACTTAAAAGCGCGCAGGAAGACTATACAGACGTGGAATTCCGACACTGATCTGCTAAGCAGTAAATAGAGATATCGCAGAAGGCACAAAATAATCCCACGATTTCTTAACCATTCAGGTTCAGGAACTAATTACTTTCATTGTGATCTATAGAAGGTAACAGCGGGGAATGCCTGATGGTCCAGATCTCTCTTTTTCAGTTCATATGTTTTCATTCATTTTCAAAATCTTTTACATCTATTGTGACTCACGAGCACAGAAGCATATGGTCAGTGAAGAGGCCACTAGCCAAATTGTTGGCACTCTCGGAAGATGAAGTCGCTATTGGGCTGCCTGAGAGGCAGGTCATGTAGATGGAAGCTCGGCAAAAATGTTCATTTTCTGATGTAATATAGTACTTTTAGAGTATTACCCTTTTCAGACAGTGCTGTTCTGAAAATATTACACACAGTAACGCGAAAGAGTACGGAGTGACTTTGAACGTTTGTAGAAGTATCAATTAAAACTGTAACGATTATTAAACGACGGTAGGAGCGCATTATCAAGTCATTATGCTGTCTCCACATGACGGCTAAGTGATTTCCGGCTTATGGTTTGACGCTTGCGAGTTTTCTAATCGCGATCTTTTATTCTGTTTATTATGTGCGGACGAGCAAGAGTATAATTTAGAATTGTTATTGAACGACCCACGTGGCAGTGCAAAATTTAGTAATGCAAGTGCAAGTCTCTTCACATATCATATTTCCGTGTTATATCTATGTCAAAATACCAAGTGCTTGAAACAGATTCCTGGAGTGCCAGAAGTGGCTAACTGCAGTAAAGACTCTCTTCGTGGGAAGTACTTAAATTTAACATCACTGATGGCAGTATCATATAAGGCACGTAAGAGAAGACGTTCACGTGACATCGCTGTCTTTCGTATGCGCTCGTCTTACACAATAGGTGCCATATATCAGTTCCTTGGTATTGCAAATGCTGTTTCTTAGCAGAGAGCCTCTCAATTGCATTTGAAGGTCGTTGCAGCCCCGTTATTTGTATTCGTGGCTAACCAATCCTCTCCAGGCCACCTTAATTTCATTATGTTTCAGATAATTACAGTATGCACTTACGAAAGCGGATTAGCAGGGCTATCTTTGAGTGTCCTTTCTATGAGATGGTGAAATATTGGTGTTTGCCGCGCTCGTGGCATTTAAGAAGTGTGATTTGACACGCTGCCTGTCCTGGCAAATGGACATAGTGGCACCACTGCACTCCAAGTAACTGGTCACTGACATCCAACTGAAGTGATTCAAACACATACAGGGTGCTGGGAAATTCCCGTCAAATACTTCTAGGGCTTGTCTACGGGGAGTGAGTACATAATATTTTGAACAGAAACCCATGTCCGGAAACGTATCGTTTTCGTTCTACGACTATTTCAATTCAGATGTAGGCATAACTCCTTCGTCTCAAGCTAACTGATCCTGCGTACTTGATCTTCCTATAAAATTTACTGGATCCGTTCTTGGAAATTGTGTCACTGAATAACCTCCATCCTCACGTGAAGTTAGGAGACGTCTCCACAGACAATATAGTCATATCTGCAGGATTTCGTGGTAGTTGTCACTAAAGTTAAAATCTTATGGGTCGTTAGGCCGCGTCATGTTTCCTTCTAAAATAATCGATGTTTCGACCCTTCTTTTCTAGCAAGAGTGGACACCGAAACATCCTGAAGAAGATCTCAGCAGAGGGGTCAAAACGTCGATTATTTTAGAAGGAAATATGTCATGGCCAAACAACTCTGAAGATTTTAACTTTAATATGGCCAAAGATGTAGAGGCCGAGATGCTCAAACCGCGTGACCGCCGCGGTCGCTGGATTTCATTCCCAGCAACTACTTCTTGTTGGGTTGTATGCAAAATTTAATTGACAGATACCTGTAGAGACAGAGGAAGATCTTCCGATACGAGTTCTGGCCGCTGCATTAGAAACTGAAGAGACACCAGGTGGAATGCAGTGTACCAGAACATGCTTCGTGGGTACAATGTCCGTAATAATGTTGGTAGTCGCCACATCGAATGCCTCAGTACTGTTAAGTACGTAAAGTATTCTGCGACCTTTTTTGTTTTGGAATAATGCAATCACGTAATGTTTAAGTGTTTATACAAACAAATGTGCTCAAGTGATAAATGGATGTGTCATTATGTTTCCTTTCGAATTGTTATCTAACAACTGTACTGCGTCAGGTCTAATTCAATTCCTCAAGCAGAAGAGGATGTGTTATCATCTGAACTGAAACCGTTGTAGAACGGAAATGGTGCCTTTCCGGACATGGGTTGCTGTTCAAAATATGATGTACTCACTCCCCTCCACAAGCCCCAGAAGTTTGTCACGCGAATTTCCGATGCCCTGTATACTATTAGGTTTTGAAATTAATATTAGTGCCGGCCGGAGTGTAGCGGTTCTAGGCGCTACAGTCTGGAGCCGAGCGACTGCTCCGGTCGCAGGTTCGAATCCTGCCGCGGGCATGGATGTGTGTGACGTCGTTAGGTTAGTTAGATTTCATTAGTTCTAAGTTCTAGGCGACTGATGACCTCAGAAGTTAAGTCGCATAGTGCTCAGAACCATTTGCACCATTTGAAAATTAGTGTTCCACCATTCATCAAATAATCAGATGCGATTTATTAATACCTTTTACAATCCTCCACCGTGCTGCTAAGTTCCAGTTCGACCAGGTGACAGTTTCCATTGATCCCAAGACACTCCCTTAGAATCCGTGCCCACTGCAATCCTAACTAACGATGTCAACTAGGAAACTCGAAAGTTGTCTGTCACAATGTCACCTTTCAAACTCATTCTTTCTTCCGCATATCCTACATAGTACACACTAAAACGATGTTCTGAGCCGAATTATCGATTACTGAAGGTATCACAGTCTATGACTAGTTGAGAAGACAAGTCTGACAGGGAGTACTTTGGGAGTAGGAGAGAGAACTAGTAATAAGCTACAGAGGCCACGTGTTCTCCAGTGATCCCCGTTTGAACGACACAAGACAGTCTGTCGTCTTATAACACTACAACTGGTTTTACGTAGCTTATGCAACCAAATACCAAATTTGGTTTATTACGTACTATCCCCAACAGAACAAATAGTCCTGTCACGGAAAAGTCACGTATAACACTTCCGTCTGCTACTGCTATACCATAACCCTAAAGTAGGAGGCAGGTAGTGAAATAAAACTATCTAGTTAAAACAGTTATGGTATAAAGCAACAGAGCAGTGTTACCCTCTGAGAGGAATTTTGTTGTGTTGACCGTGTTGTACCTAACGGGGGTGGTGTATCAGAAGTGAAAGTCAGAATTACGTAAATATTTGAACGTACAAACAATATTTTACCCACCTACAGTGTTCAGAGAACAAGGAAAACGGTCGCCAGCCTAATTAGGCAAGAGGTTGATTGACATTCTTGTTCAAGAAATTAAGTATGAGTAACCTTGAAGGACAAACACAACCTATACTTTGCTACACGCGTGTGCAATGAACTCTGACACCTGCGTATGTTCACGGTAAGGTTTGAGTTGACAGAGCAGAACAAACTATTTGCATAAATATAGCAGATAACGAAACACACTATTACTTTCAGGGCTTATTCAAACTGAATGGTCTTTATAACATTACTATTAATATTCACTGCAGAATCATTAATTGGACATAGGTTCATTATTATTCTTCAAACATTTTCCTAGCTGACATAAAATTATAAATGTAGTTCACTGCAAAATTATGAACTGGTCAAAGGTTAAATATCTCTCAACTAAATACTATTCTATTTAGAATGAAAGTTAAATGGAACTCACTAACAGGTTACTTCTCACTGTCTTTTGAATAAAGAAATTATTGTTTTCGTAAATAGTGGTAAAGGATAACCTGTGGATCTATTAATATGCACTTTCAATACCCAAAAGAAACAAGTGCTTAGCAAGCATCCAACTTTCCACAACTGCAATTCACGACTTTTGCTGCAGTGAGACACAATGTTGAAAAATTTACAAGAAACTAACTCACCTTTTAAAATTTACTACAGGCTGCACTATGATCATTAACTAAGCCTCAGTTTTAAGAACTTTTAAATTTTAAAAGAAACAGCAAATTGTCTTTATTACCACAGTGTTCTAGTTTCAAGTAAATGATTAAATAGGTGACTTTGAAACTCCAAAAAAACTTTAAATTGGACTGTTTCCATCACTGGGAGGCTTTCACAAGACTACATTTACTACTTCCCGTAATTTCACTAAACCCACAGTAAATCTGAATACTCCCTTCTTAACAAAGATCAATCAACATTATTTAATTATTTGGCTTTGAGGCTTTCATTTTTTCCACAAACTGGGACACTCGGTAATCATAGTTCAAATGGAGAGGAACCTGAGAGGTGTTGTGATAGCGAAAAAATCAAGGTAGGTACATGAATTCAATTATAAGTTACCTTATATTTGAGCACACTAACACATCCAATAAGTTGATCCTTCACTGTACATTATTATAGTATTCCGTTACAGTGATTGCGCAATGTGGTGGCAACTGCATGTTGGTAGGTGGGTTTGCAGGCAGAATTGCTGGACTCTGTCCCTTCTTGGTGGCGATGGTAGATACCAATTCCAGAATGGTTCCAGCTGTTTATCCATCCATCCGAGGCATTGGAAAGCGGCAGGTTCAAAAATGGTTCAAATGGCTCTGAGCACTATGGGACTTAACTTCTGAGGTCATCAGTCCCCTAGAACTTAGAACTACTTAAACCTAACTGACCTAAGGACATCACACACATCCATGCCCGAGGCAGGATTCGAACCTGCGACCGTAGCGGTCGCGCGGTTCCAGACTGTAGCGCCCAGAAACGCTCGGCCACTCTGGCCGGCCAAGCGTCGGGAAAAGCCTCTCTCGGAACCAGCACAATATACAACTTTTACATGGGCAGTGCACAGTTTGGTAGCTCGTCCCCAACTGACTCTTGGTTTCACCTTTTCTACCTAGCCAACCACAATTTACGCGCGTGACACAGTTCCGTTCCCGAGGGGAACCACACTATCTTTTCCATACAGAATAACTAAGAAACCAAAGTGAAGGTCAGCGGTTTACAAAACAGCAAACAATCATTTTCAACAAAACAGAACATTTGCATATATTGGCAGTTCTACACAAAATTATTTTAATAAAATTATTTAATTTCAAAGATAACCAAAGAGATTACATGACAAAGACAAAACATATAATTTGCTCATAGATTACACTTCCTACACTCTAAAAGACATCACAGTTTTTAACAGAGAAAAGAATAAACACTCCCATGGTATGGATTCAATACAACAACATTTACAGAAACTCAATGATGTAATATTAAATGAAACAAAAAGCAAAATAAATCAGTAGAGTATTGGAGCTATGGTGTTACAGTCTCTTCCTACCTCTGTTTCCCGCTGGCCTTCTGCGAGCGGCTCTGGCTCCTGCTTCCACTTTTTGTTACGAGCGAATGATGTAGTAACTTACTTTAAAGTACCTTTCTGATGGTTATTCTCATACAATTAGTTGTAAAACTACGGTAAGATTACAGCTTGCATTCTGACGATGTGTCACAGTATTTGCTTGCAGCATTATCAAGTCTTTAATGTGACTTTACCTGTGTTCAAACTTAACTTTAATTGTTCATTGAGTTAGTTAGCAGTCGATGAACATGCTAGAGAATCAGGTTTTCATTAATCCATCGAATAGTTGGCGTGTCGAATACATCACTCTCTCGTTTAATTAAGTTATTCCAAAATATGATACTGTATTTAGAATTCTTGTATGTTGAGTTCTTTGTCATGTGCTTGCCCTGTATGTCACGAGGAACGCATACGTACAGTTGTGGACTTTGTTGTGTCTGTGTTTATGATCTGAGTCGGAATAATGACAAACGGAGCTGAAGCTTCTATTATTTATGTACCTTCCCGTGTCGCTGATGAATTCATGTTTAAAAATACGCTATATATCCGTATTGTGCTTTCAGCAGGAATGTTAGTCAGTGTTAGGTACAAATGCCGTCCGTACAAACTTTCTTTCGGACCTACCATCAGCAAAAAGCTTTTGCTATTCTTTTAGTCCTTTTGAGTTTAGAAGGAAAGTGACGGTATTGAGATTCCGGGCATATTTGCTGTTAATCATATCATGCTCGATGTGATAGCTTTGGATCTGTATTTTGTCCAGAAAGGAGTTAGGCTGGGAGACGCATCCACATACACCCATGGCACGCATTTCATCTATAAGATATATTATGTCTCCAAGCTCGTCGTCTAATATGTGGTGTCTAGGAATTCTGCGTACTCGGTTCGCTAGACAAACATTCAAGCCAATCGTATTAATGAGTTTTATAACAAAAAGATATACAATACTTAACTTTACAATTACACCGATGTGTCGCAAGCATACGAAATAATCCCAAGTCTGTGCTACGTATAGATTACAAGCGAAGTGACTAGAGTTAAACGTTCCGCAGCTCATGGTCTAGCGTCGCTACCTCTGGATCACGGGGTACCGGGTTCGATTCCCTGCCGGATTGGGGATTTTCTCCGCCCGGGGGACTAGGTGTTTGTTTTTTCCTCGTCATTTTATTATCACACGTGAAGTAGGTGAGACTGGACTGTGTAAAGATTGGGGAACTCGTACGGCCGCTGATAACCGCGCAACTGAGCGCCCTGCAAACCAAACACCTCATCATCTTAGAGTTAACGCTGTTATACAAGTACCTAACCTTGAAGCTGCTATTCAACTGGAACGTCACTAGTAGGTCGCGGCGCTTGTGTCCTTTTCACATAAGGGACGCTGCTGTTCCGTTGTCGTCCTGGAGAGGGGTCGGTCAGCGAGCGATTGGCTGACGTCTTCTCTTTCGATCCCAACTCGCGTGCCGGCGCTTGACTTTACACCGTAACAAGGTGAATCATATATATATATATATATATATATATATATATATATATATATATATATATATATATATATTATCCGAATAAGATTACGAAAGTGCAAGAAAGTTATCTTAGCCCTTTCAGACCGCCACCCAAAGTTGAAATGAAAATTTTGAAATAAATGCATTTTTGTAACAAAAAAAATGTAGAATCGTCGACCAATTGATTAGAGAATTTTATTTCTTAATTTTGATACAAATTTTGAACCCACACGATTGTGTGGGTCGGGATTATCTTACATATTTATGTCATTTCTTGCAGTGATATACACGAAAGCAATTACTGTCTTTTGACAAACACAAATAAATATTACACTTCAGACATCTTGTTCCCGTCCTCTTCTTGCAATTTGTTTGCCTGCAGCAACGAGCTGAAGGCATATCATCAACAGTTGGCCAGTGATGATATCCGTCTAGTCGCTTCTCATCACATGGTGTGTTTGCTGGTTTGTACATTTTATTTGGTGGCTCTTCATCGGATTCACTTTCATGTTCCTGTCCTGAAGAAGAAGAAATTAGCGCTTCGCCAATCACTTGTCGGAATCAAAGAAGATCTAATTTCCTGTCCTACCTCACTCTCTCAGTGCGCAAAAATTTTGGAGGTGAATGGTCTTTTTCTCCAAGTGGACAAACGACGATGTGTTTCCACTGTTTTTTTTAGAATTCTTTCTACTGTGTTCATTGGGAAAATTGTCCTGAACTTCTGGTGCAACTGGTAATATTGTTGCAGAAGCATTGATACAATTTTCCTCCTCATCAGAAGATTCAGAGCTTTCTCCAAGTCTAGGCTTGATTGTTGGAAGAGTCCAAGTTGTACCTAACAATTCGTCATCACTACTGAAGACTTCCACTTCAGAGTCATCTAATATAGCTAGAATTTCCTCGTCAGTAAGCCCCAAAACGAAACAAACAAACGAACTGTGAAAATAATGTGTAAATACAATAGTAAAATGACTTATATATTCCGTAATCTGTTCCGAATCGTAACCACAAACATCGACCGAAATGGACCATATGCCGGTAAAATAGTCCCAACACGCACAATTGTGCTTGTGTATGCTACAGTCATTGTAGCTCTGAAAGTATTCAAATAATTGTGGCGGACATGTTTTTTATTTACTTCTGTACACTTTTCGGAATCTCAAACACATTTTTCCAAATGTCAAAACGCGATAAATAGAGCACAACAAACATTTACCTCGACAGACATGCTTCCGACCCGCCATATTGAAAATTCCCAAAGATTAAGACACAATATCTCGCGTCTGTAACGAGATATCGATATAAATCGAGTTGTGTTCGAAACAGCGCTTCCTGCACACTCGTGTGACTTGGGAATCAACTGCATAGCGGAATAATATGATGCTGCAACGCAAATAAACCGCACCCACACAATTGTGCGTATCGGGTCTGAAAGGGATACAATTAAATGAAACATTCATTCATGTCCATATTCTTTCCAATGCTCTGACTACACTTGAGCATCATTGTGAAATGTAGTCAGATTGCATTATAACTCATTTCTTGAGTCAAAACTTTATGTAGAAAGGATCACTTATTTACTTAATTTTGTTCTGAGTACGTACTTTCACGTACCAAGCACAACACCAAGAATAGTACTTGGCTTACAGCTGCTGAGACGCCTGCTGTAGAGCCCCTTGTTGAAAAATGTACACTGAACGGCGTTCTCCATTAAACCTGTGCCGCCATCAGCACTGTAGTCTGCCATCAGACCTGTCAAAATGCTCCGCCTAGTTTGCTTTACAGAGCGGGAACACCATGCATCTACGTGTTGTGTAGTGAAGTGTGCACGTCCAACACCTTATTGGTCACTCGTGGTTACACTTTTCCGTAGATTCTCGCGACATCAGCACGCGAACAGTCGACCACTTTCGCCGTTTCCCAGATGCTCATGCATCGCAACATAGTAGTCGCCCCTTTGCCGAAGTTCACTACGTTAGTCATCCCGTATCGTCTCTAGAATGATTCCCTAGTCGTCGCTGCTCTGCTTCTACACTAGGAGCGTTCAATAAGCAATCCAGCATTTTTTCTGAAAGCTGGCTGGTTTATACAGGATTCCAATAGACCATATTATTTCCATTATGGGATAGGCTAAAGTTAGATATAGTGGGAATTAGTGAAGTTCGGCGGCAGGAGGAACAAGACTTTTGGACAGGTGACTACAGGGTTATAAACACAAAATCAAATAGGGGCCATGCAGGAGTAGTTTTAATAAAGAATAAAAAATAGGAGTGCGGGTAAGCTACTACAAACAGCATAGTGAACGCATTATTGTGGCACGAAGCCCATGCCTACTACAGTAGTACAAGTTAATATGCCAACTAGCTCTGCAGATGATGAAGAAATTGATGAAATGTATGATGAGATAAAATAAATTATTCAGATAGTGAAGGGAGACGAAAATTTAATAGTCATGGGTGACTGGAATTCGAGAGTACGAAAGTGAGAGGAGGAAAAATAGTACGTGAATATGGATTGGGGGTAAGAAATGAAAGAGGAAGCCGTCTGGTAGAATTTTGCAAAAAGCATAACTTTATCATAGCTAACACTTGGTTCAAGAATCATAAAAGAAAGTTGTATACATACAATAATCCTGGAGATACTAGAAGGTATCAGTTTATATAAAGGTAAGATAGAGATTTACGAACCTGGTTTTAAATTGTAAGACATATCCAGGGGCAGATGTGGACTCTGGCCACAATCTATTGGTTTCGAACAGTAGATTAAAGCTGCAAAAAGCTGGGGATTTAAGGAGATGGGACGTGGATAAACTGACTAAATCAGAGTTGTACAGAGTTTCAGGGAGAGCATAAGGGAACAACTGACAGGAATGAGGGAAAGAAGTACAGTACAAGAAGAATGGGTAGCTCTGAGGGATGAAGTAGTGAAGGATAAAGCAGGTAAAAAGACGAGGGCTAGTAGAAATCGTTGAGAAACAGAAGAAATATTGAATTTAATTGATGAAAGCAGAAAATATAAAAATCCAGTAAATGAAGCAGGAAAAAAGGAATACAAACGTCTCAAAAATGAGATCGACAGGAAGTGCAAAATGGCTAAGCAGGGATGGCTAGAGGACAAATGTAAGGATGTAGAGGCTTATCTCACTAGGGGAAAGATAGAAGTCTACAGGAAAATTAAAGAGACTTTTGGAGAAAGGAGAGCCACTTGTATGAGTATCAAGAGCTCTGACGGAAACCGAGTTCTAAGCAAAGAAGGGGAAGCAGAACGGTGGAAGGAGTATATAGAGGGTCTATACAAGGGCGATGTACTTAAAGGCCATATTGAGGAAATGGAAGAGGATGTAAATTAAGATGAAATGGGAGATACGATACTGCGTGAAGAGTTTGACCGAGCACTGAAAGACCTGAGTCGAAACAAGGCCCCAGGAGTAGACAGAATTCCATTAGAACTACTGATGGCCTTTAAAGAGCCAGTCCTGACAAAACTCTACAATCTGGTGAGCAAGATGTATGACACAGGCGAAATACCCTCAGACTTCAAGAAGAATATAATAATTCCAATCCCAAAGAAAGCAGGTGTTGACATATGTGAAAATTACCGAACTATCAGTTTAATAAGTCACAGCTGCAAAATACTAACGCGAATTCTTTACAGACGAATGGAAAAACTGGTAGAAGCCGACCTCGGGGAAGATCAATTTGGATTCCGTAGAAATGTTGGAACACGTGAGGCAATATTGACCCTATCAGTTTTCTTAGAAGATAGATTAAGGAAAAGCAAACCTACGTTTCTAGCATTTGTAGACTTAAAGAAAGCTTTTGACTATGTTGACTGGAATATTCTCTTTCAAATTCTGAAGGTAAAATACAGGGAACGAAAGGCTATTTACAATTTGTACAGAAACCAGATGGCAGTTATAAGAGTCGAGGGGTATGAAAGGGAAGCAGCGCTTGGGAAGGGAGTGAGACAGGGTTGTAGCCTGTCCTCGATGTTATTCAAACTGTATATTGAGCAAGCAGTAAAGGAAACAAAAGAAAAATTCGGAGTAGGTATTAAAGTCCATGGAGAAGAAATAAAAACAACATAAACAAAAGCCAAACGAGGATAATGGAATGCAGTCGAATTAAGTCAGGTGATGCTGAGGAAATTAGATTAGGAAATGAGACACTTACAGTAGTAAAGGAGTTTTGCTATTTGGGGAGCAAAATAACTGATGATGGTCGAAGTAGAGAGGATATAGAATGTAGACTGGCAATGGCAAGGAAAGCGTTTCTGAAGAAGAGAAATTTGTTAACATCGAATATAGATTTAAGTATTAGGAAGTCGTTTCTGAAAGTATTTGTATGGAGTGTAGCCATGTATGGAAGTGAAACATGGACGATAAATAGTTTGGACAAGAAGAGAATAGAAGCTTTCGAAATGTAGTGCTACAGAAGAATGCTGAAGATTAGATGGGTAGATCATATAACTGATGAGGAGGTATTGAACAGAATTGGGGAGAAGAGGAGTTTGTGGCACAACTTGACAAGAAGAAGGGACTGGTTGGTAGGACATGTTCTGAGGCATCAAGGGATCACAAATTTAGCATTGGAGGGTAGCGTGGAGTGTAAAAATCGTAGAGGGAGACCAAGAGATGAATACACTAAGCAGGTTCAGAAGGATGTAGGTTGCAGTAGGTACTGGGAGATGAAGAAGGTTGCACAGGATAGAGTATCATGGAGGGCTGCATCAAACTAGTCTCAGGACTGAAGACCACAACAACAACATTGGGAGGGTCTGTATCCCCGCCTGGTACTGTTCGATGTCGGAGCCTGTAAGTAGGCTGTTTGTTTTCGTATTGGCAATGATACGTAGCGCTCTGTATGAAAATCACTGGCTGTGCTGTGTGCAGTCTGTAGGTAGTTTGCATTGTTGTCTGCCATTGTAGTGTTGGGCAGCGGCAGCTGGATGTGAACAGTGCGTAGCGTTGCGCAGTTGGAGGTGAGCCGCCAGCAGTGGTGGATGTGGGGAAAGAAATGGCGGAGTTTTGAAATTTGTAAGACTGGATGTCATGAACTGCTATGTATATTATGATTTTTCAACACTATTAAGGTAAAGACATTGTTTGTTCTCTATTAAAATCTTTCATTTGCTAACTATGCCTGTCAGTAGTTAGTGCCTTCCGTAGTTTGAATCTTTTATTTAGCTGGCAGTAGTGGCGCTCGTTGTATTGCAGTAGTTCGAGTAACGAAGATTTTTGTCAGGTAAGTGATTTGTGAAACGTATAGGTTAATGTTAGTCAGGGCCATTCTTTTGTAGGGATTTTTGAAAGTCAGATTGCGTTGCGCTAAAAATATTTTGTGTCAGTTTAAGCCCAGTCACGTATATAATTGTTCAAAAGGGGACGTTTCAAGCCAACGTCTTGCTGCATTAGCAACCTCACCATCACCCACGTACTGCTTCCCACGGGGTGCAATTCTACACAGATGGTTCTTCGTTTCTCTTTATGGTCCTGTTAAGCGGCGAGGAACCCATCAGGCACACATTTTGGAGTACCCAAACTGGTGGGTGAGTGTATCAGCGCTGCCGACGGAGACGTCCAGTTGTGCATTGAGGTGTTTGACTGTGTTCAGTCGATCACCTCAAACATAAATGTCAACACGTTTCAGCAATGCAGGAGTCACAACAGTGGCTAGATTTACGCGTCTTTGTTGCAATGTTGACAGACCCCTCCTCAACGACTCACCGTGCTTTTGTTCACTGCCATCTCTCCTTGGACATTCTGCAAGCGCCTATGAATATCTGCGATGCTCTTGTTTCCTGTCAAAAGTAACTCAATGACAGTTCTCTGTTTGGGACGCACCAACGTTACAGACACCACTCTGAAGGCTATGTATAGCACCGATACCTATTGGAACTTCATGGAACTGTAGGGGCTAAAGCGGGAAAATTCCACGATTTCCCAGAACAATTCTTGCATTTTTCAACCGAAATTGGCCAAGAAAACAATGTGTTGATTTACTTACTGAAACGGTCGTCGTATTCTTTCCTTGTACCGTCACATGCCAACATTCAATCACACGGTGTGCAGTGGCATTTTGGTTCATCATTGTATAGTCGTTTACTGTAAGATGAAGATAAGAGACTACAAGAGTCGAAGTCTTTGCCAAATGGTCTTGAAATCTTGAACGTGTATTGAATAGTAGTACATACAAGGAATACCGATTTTTTTAGGAGTGATAGGTTTATACAAATTTATATTTATTTTATTGTGCTCACTATATTATTCTATCGATTTTCTTTTGCTTCAGATAAATTTATGATATAAATCTGAACAATAAAATGTGACTTGTGTGTGTCAGACGACCTGCAACAGAAATTCAAGAGGGCAGGTTTCAATGCAATAGCAATAAGTAGCTGATATTATGGTCTTTGGTGCGGAGACTGGTTTGATGCGGCCTTACGTCTTATGTTCTATTCTGTCCTTTGCTTGTCACTTCATTCCTGCAAGTGACATCCACTTTAACTTGCTTACTACAGACAATTCTTGATCTCCCTTTGCTATTTACGCCCCACACGTTTTCCTCCATTTACAAATTAACGGTGTCGTGACGTATCAGCATGGGATCCAACAACCAATCCCTTCTTTTAGTCAGAGTGTGCCACAAATTTCTTTTCCCATCGAATTCTCATTCCTCTTCCTTTTTTTATTCGAAGTACTCATTCAGATTTCAGCATTCTTCTGTAGCACCACATTTCCAAAGCTTCTGTTCCATACTGTTTATCGACATTCTAGATGTACACTTTCAGAACAGAATTTTTGGCACTTACGTTTATTTTAACTGTTAAATCATTTCATTTCTTCAGAAATGATTTTCTTATTAAGTATAGAGTACAGCAATCAGTCGTCCTTTCTTGATTTTATTACGCAATCCAGATTTCGGCTAGTAGCTAGCCATTCTCAATGCATGTAAGTCCCTGTTGTTCGGGTGTAGGTCACAGTTCTTTGAAAGAATTTGCTATTTACTTTGAAAGAACTGTGACCTACACCCGAACAACAGGGACTTACATGCATTGACAATAGAAAATAGTGCATTGAGAATGGCTAGCTACTAGCCGAAATCTGGATTGCGTAATAAAATCTAAAAAGGACGACCGATTGCTGTACTCTATAAGTCACATAACAGTCGCTGAGTGCATCCAGTTTCCGAATAGAAGGTAACCTGAATGATTTCCTTGCTATTGCCGTTATGCATTTTATATCCTTTCTACTTCGCCCATCTTCAATTATCTTACTGCTCAAACAGCAAAACTCACCTGCTCCTTTTGGGTCTCATTTTTCTAATGCAGTTTCCTCCGTGTCCCATTACTTAATTTGAATACACCCCATTATCCTTCTTTTACTTTCGTCCATGTTGATCTTACCACAATTTTTAAGGCACTATCCATTCTGTTCAACTGAAATGCCAAGTTTCTTGCCGTCTCCTGCAGAATAACAATGCTACTAAGAACCGAAAGTTTTATTTCTTCCACTTGACATTGTAAGTTGCCATTGCAAATTTAACGGTCTTTTGTTGGTTCTGTAAACTGTTCATTGGCTCATTAATATTATTGTTTCCCGTCGTTTTTCACTGTGCATCGGAGTATTTGGAGGCAGCATTAGCGGACATCTTTCTCCCGATGTACGCGTAACATTGTAATAAATTCCATAACCATGAGCCTGTGTGAAGGGCGTTGGCTTAATCTTACTGACTTAACGAACGCACTTTGATAAAAAAGATGAGCTTAAAGAGTGATTAACACTAAATTTATTACGACGTGAGTTCATGAAAAGGTTTCTACGTCCATTAAAAGTCCAGTTAAAACACATGGACGCGCATCATATTAACACTTGTGTCAGCCATTGCCCTTTCAGATTCCGTTCGGACGCTGTAAAAAAAAAAAATGCTTTTCCACACCGTACAATAATAACAACCATTAAATGAAAACTTCACGCTGCTATTCAGATGCCATTTTTTCTTCGCCCCGCTTCGTACTTGTTCATTCGACGAGTCAAATCCTCATACGGATTACCTACCTTCCTTTTTCTGAGGACGCCAAAATCTACTCACGCCATTTTGGGTCCAACAGAAATGAGTAAGGGTAAGATTCGATGCGTCATAGCGACATCGATATCTGCACCGTTAAACGTTTTCAAATTTTTCTTTTGTTTCCTTTACTGTTTATTCAATATACGTATTTAATGATATGGTGATAGGCTTCTATCCTGCCTCATTCCCTGTCAACTACTGCCTCCTTGCCATCTCCCTTTCATGTGCCGCCTGATTTCTTGATAAACTGTAGATAACATCCCCCAGCCTGGGGGTTTGGAAGGTAGGAGACAAGATACTGGCAGAGGTAAAGCTGTGAGTACCGGGCGTGAGTCGTGCTTCGGTAGCTCAGATGGTAGAGCACTTGCCCGCGAAAGGCAAAGGTCCCGAGTTCGAGTCTCGGTCGGGCACACAGTTTTAATCTGTCAGAAAGTTTCACTGTAGATAACCTGTCGCTCCCTGTATTTGACCCTTGCCAACCGCAAAAATTCACTCAGTATTGTCCGGTCAACATCGCTAAAACTACAAAAGCTATAAATGTACGTTTACGTTTCTTCAGCTAATTTTCTGACATAAGTATTTGGGTTAGAATTGCTTAGCGCTTTCCTACGTTCCTCCTAAACCCAAACTTGTCTTTCTCGAGGTTGACTTCTACCAGTATTTCCATTCTTCAGTAAATAAATCATGATACTATTTTGCAACCATGATTTAGTAAACTGAAGGTTCACTAGTCTTTACACCTGTCAGCCGCCCGATGTGGCCGAGCGGTTCTAGGCACTTCAGTCTGGAACCGCACTACCGCTACGGTCGCAGTTTCGAATCCTGCCTCGGGCATGGATGTGTGTGATGTCCTTAGGTTAGTTAGGTTTAAGTAGTTCTAAGTCTAGAGGACTGATGACCTCAGGTGTTAAGTCCCATAGTGCTCAGAGCCATATGAAGCATTTTTACACCTGTCAGCAGCGGTCTACTTTGGAACTGAGATAAATGTAATAAATAAAAAAAAGGATCAAGAGGCAGATAACATACTCTGTTGTTGTTGTGGTCTTCAGTCCTGAGACTGATTTGATGCAGCCCTCCATGCTACTCTATCCTGTGCAACCTTCTTCATCTCCCAGTACTACTGCAACCTACATCCTTCTGAACCTGCTTAGTGTATTCATCTCTTGGTCTCCCTCTACCATTTTTACCCTCCACACTGCCCTCCAATACTAAATTGGTGATCCCTTGATGCCTCAACACATGTCCTACCGACCGATCCCTTTTTCTAGTCAAGTTGTGCCACAAACGGCTTTTCTCCCCAATCCTATTCAATACTTCCTCACTAGTTATGTGATCTACCCACCTAATCTTCAGCACTCTTCTGTAGCTCCACATTTCAAAAACTTCTATTCTCTTCTTCTCCAAACAATTTATCGTCCATGTTTCACTTCCATACATGGCTACACTCCATACCAACACTTTCAGATATGACTTCCTAACACTTAAATCTATACTCGATGTTAACAAATTTCTCTTCTTCAGAAACGCTTTCCTTGCCATTGCCAGTCTACATTTTATATCCTCTCTACTTCGACCATCATCAGTTATTTTGCTCCCCAAATAGCAAAATTCCTTTACAACTTTAAGTGTCTCATTTCCTAATCTAATTCCCTCAACATCACCCGACTTAATTCGACTACATTCCATTATCCTCGTTTTGCTTTTGTTGATGTTCATCTTATATCCCCCTTCCAAGACCCTGTCCATTCCGTTCAACTGCTCTTCAAAGTCCTTTGCTGTCTTTGAGAGAATTACAACGTCATCGGCGAACCACAATGTTTTTATTTCTTCTCCATGGATTTTAATACCTTCTCCGAATTTTTCTTTTGTTTCCTTCAGTGCTTGCTCAATATACAGATTGAATAACATCGGGGAGAGACTACAACCCTGTCTCACTCCCTTACCAACCACTGCTTCCCTTTCATGTCCGTCGACTCTTATCACTGCCATCTGGTTTCTGTACAAATTGTAAATAGCATTTCGCTCCCTGTATTTTCCCCCTGCCACGTTTAGAATTTGAAAAAGAGTATGCCAGTAAGTTGACAAAAGATTTTTCTAAGTCTACAAATGCTAGAAACGTAGGTTTGCCTTTCCTTAATCGAGTCGTAGGGTCAGTATTGCCTCACGTGTTCCAATATTTCTACGGAATTCAAACTGATCTTACCCGAGGTCGGCCTCTACCAGCTTTTCCATTCGTCTGTAAAGAATTCGCGTTAGTATTTTGCAGCTGTGACTTATTAAACTGTTATTCGGTAATTTTCACATCTGTCAACATCTGCTTTCTTTGGGATTGCAATTATTATATTCTTCTTGAAGTCTGAGGGTATTCCGCCTGTTTCATACATCTTGCTCACCAGATGGTAGAGTTTCGTCATACATACTCTAACAGCCCTTTATTTTTAGGTACGATATTGCAGTGCGTGAGTTATTCTCATTAAGACGCAAAGTTCCTTCTGACGTGCATGCATGACCCCAGAAAGAGGCAATGCGGTGACTGCAGACTCTATAAAACACATTAAATGTATTCGCAGTTGCGAATAACACAATCGTCGGCTGTAGAAAGCTATGATAACAATGAAAATTTGTGCCGGACCGGACCTCGAAAATGGTTCAAATGGCTCTGTGCACTATGGGACTTAACTTCTGAGGTCATCAGCCCCGTAGAACTTAAAACTACTTAAACCTGACTAACCTCAGGACATCACACACATCCATGCCCGAGGCAGGATTCGAACCTGCGACCGTAACGGTCACGCGGTTCCAGACTGATGCACCGGGGCTCAAAAACAGATTTCTCGTTTATAGCGAACGGTCGCATTACCATTTGGCTATCCGCACACTACACACGACAAGACCCAAACTTCCATACGTCGTCAACCTGTTGAGTCCAGGTCCGACATAAATTTTTATTGTCGTCGTTTGATTCTACAGCTGAGGTTGTCCCTATTCGCAACTGCGAATACATTCAACGTAGTTTATTTTTAGTACTTCGTCTTTGTCTGTCTTTGGCACACTTTTCCAAGTTTTTTAACTTCCAAGTATGACTAATGTCGCAGTCTCTGCAAACGCGGAGAACATGAGCAAGCTGTCTAATGTGATAAATGGCTAAAATACCACATATGTCGCCAGCAGCAGACTTTAAGTATCACTCACTCTTCATCTGCAGCTGAAATCGCAGCTTTACACACGGCCTGTGTATAAGCACATGATGTTTCGAGTAGATCAAGACCGGCGACAGATTCGTGTAACGCCCTTGTACACAACCACTTAGGCATTCATGTATTCCAGCTTTGGCTCCCGGTTACGTAAATGAAGCCTAACCGGATCTAAGGTGCGAATGAACTGCTGCGGAGCCTTTACAGAGCAATTTATCAAAGACGTAATTCCACAGAAGACGCAGTCGGTTCCTCTGAAATCTCTGTCTCAGAAATAAAATAAGAACACAGTCGGCAACGGAGGCTATCTTCTGGATGAATCTTCTTTTGCGTGTTTTGTTTCTTGAATGTATTGCGCCATTAATTTCTAATGAACAGGGGTGGCTGCTCCGGTTACTTACCAGCAAGGAGCGGGTTCAAATCCTTGTCAGGTCACCGAAGTTTAGGTACACCGTTCTTTCCCTGAATCGCTGAAGGCAAATCCATGATCATACACTAATACACTTCTTGCACAACACTAACGTCGTAATGAGGGCTACAACTCAGAAGGTATCTCTCTCGTAAAACCGTTTTTGAAGTCATATTGCAACGACAGTGATCGTGTTTGACAATATAACAGGCAGGTCAGTCCAGAAAGCAACAATTATTTATTATTAATTTGGTTACTGGTTCCAGTCAAAGCGACCTCCTCCAGATCCCTAACGATGACATTAATTCTCTGCCACCGTTTGTGTGCAGCCCATGAATGTTTTTCAGCACCACTCATGAAGTCTTGGAAGAGGTGTGACATTACAAGCAGCAGATGACATGTATACTCTAAGAAAAACAAAGTACACACCACGCAGCAATTCGAATGGTTCAAATAGCTCCAAGAAATATGGGACTTAATATCTGACGTCATCAGTCCCCTAGACTTAGAACTACTTAAACCTAACTAACATAAGGACATCACACACATCCATGCCCGAGACAGGATTCCAACCTGCGACCGTAGCAGCAGCGTGGTTCCGGACTGAAGCGCCTAGAACCACTCGGCCACGCAGCAATTAACCGGATGGGACGGAAATCGGTAGATGAGATGCAATGTGCAGACAAAAAAATATTTACCATTTAAGAAAAACTGTTTGATTTATTCAGGAGAAGGAATTTCAAAATTGAGCCAGTAAATAACACATTGGACCACCTTTGTTCCAGATGCAAGAAGTTATTCAGTTTGTCATTGACTGACAGAGTTGTTGAATATCCTCCTGAGGGACGTCATGCCAGATTCTGTCCAATTGGCGCGTTGTTGTTGTTGCGGTCTTCAGTCCTGAGACTGGTTTGATGCAGCTCTCCATGCTACCCTATCCTGTGCAAGCTTCTTCATCTCCCAGTACTTACTGCAACCCACATCCTTCTGAATCTGCTTAGCGTAGTCATCTCTTGGTCTCCCTCTACGATTTTTACCCTCCACGCTGCCCTCCAATGCTAAATTGGTGATCCCTTGATGCCTCAGAACATGTCCTACTAACCGGTCCCTTCTTTTTGTCAAGTTGTGCCACATACTCCTCTTCTCCCCAATGCTATTCAATGCTTCATCATTAGTTACGTGATTTACCCATCTAATCTTCAGCATTCTTCTATAGCAGCACATTTCGAAAGCTTTTATTCTCTTCTTGTCCAAACTATTTTTCATCCACGTTTCACTTCTATACATGGCTACACTCCATACAAATACTTTCAGAAACGACTTCCTGACACTTAAATCTATACTCGATGTTAACAAATTTCTCTCTTTTTCCTGATAACGACGTCCTCTTGAGTAGTCCCCGCCCGGAGATCCGAATGGGGGACGATTTTACCTCCGGAATATTTTACCCAAGAGGACGCCATCATCATTTATCCATACAGTAAAGCTGCATGCCCTCGGGAATAATTACGGCCGTAGTTTCCCCTAGCTTTCAGCCGTTCGCAGTACCAGCACAGCAAGGCCGTTTTGGTTAATGTTGCAAGCCCAGGTCAGTCAATCATCCAGACTTTTGCCCCTGCAACTTCTGAAAAGGCTGCTGCCCCTCTTCAGGAACCACACGTTTGTCTGTCCTCTCAACAGATACCCCTCCGTTGTGGTTGCACCTACGGTACGGCCATCTGTATCGCTGAAGCACGCAAGCCTCCCCACCAACGGGAAGGTCCATGGTTCATGAGGATTATCACTAAAATCACGAGATGGTGAGTGGGCCCTGCCCATAATACCCAAAATTTTCTCAACTTGAGAGAGATCCAGCGACTTTACTGGCCAAAGAAGGGTTTGGAAAACACGAAGACAAACAGTAGAAATCCTCGCTGTGTGAGGGGGTGCGTTGTTTTGTTGAAATGCAAGCCTAGGATGGGGCGTAGAGTACCGCCGACGTACTGCTGTCCGGTAAAGGAGCCACGGATGACAACCAAAGGAGTACTGCTGTGGAAAGAAATGGCGTCACAGACCACCACTCCTAGCTGTCGGGATGTATAGTTGGCGACAATCAGTTTGGTAACCCAACGTTATCCAAGGTCCTCCAGACACATCTTCGGCCTGGAATCTCATTGAACAGAGTAGAATGGTCTTCACTGGTGAGTCCCGAACTAAGTCCCATTGACCAGTGAAGATGTGTGTGGAGACGCCCCAGACAGTAGTGGGATACCAGTTTGACTGTCGTCCGCCTTACCGCTCGACAGGAATGTTGGTTTGAGGTGCTACTTCACTCGTATCAACGACCACTTTGTTTCTCATGCGCAGCACCGTTACAGCACGCCCCGTTTTGTTGCCCTTCATGACAAGCCATCCTGGACTTTCATTTCAGCAAGATAATGGCCGCCCGCACACGGGGAGAGTTTCTACTGCTTGTCTTCGCGGTTACCAGATCTACCTTGGCAGACGAGGTCGTCGCGTCTCTCCCCAGTTTGGAAAGTTTGGAACCTTATTGGCGAGCCCCTTAAACCATCTAGGAATTTTGACGATCTGTAACAACAGTTGGACAAAAATTGACGCGATGTCCCTCAGGAGTAAATCCAACAATTATACCACCCAACACCAAGCCAAATAACTGCTTGCATAAGAGCCGGAGGTAGACCAACGCTTTATTTACTTGCTCAATTTTTAAAGCTCTTTCTTGTAAATAAATCATCTGATTTTTGTACAATTATAATACTTTGTTTGTCTGTACTTGTGCATCACTTCTACCGACTTCTGCCCCATTCGTATATACACTCCTGGAAATGGAAAAAAGAACACATTGACACCGGTGTGTCAGACCCACCATACTTGCTCCGGACACTGCGAGAGGGCTGTACAAGCAATGATCACACGCACGGCACAGCGGACACACCAGGAACCGCGGTGTTGGCCGTCGAATGGCGCTAGCTGCGCAGCATTTGTGCACCGCCGCCGTCAGTGTCAGCCAGTTTGCCGTGGCATACGGAGCTCCATCGCAGTCTTTAACACTGGTAGCATGCCGCGACAGCGTGGACGTGAACCGTATGTGCAGTTGACGGACTTTGAGCAAGGGCGTATAGTGGGCATGCGGGAGGCCGGGTGGACGTACCGCCGAATTGCTCAACACGTGGGGCGTGAGGTCTCCACAGTACATCGATGTTGTCGCCAGTGGTCGGCGGAAGGTGCACGTGCCCGTCGACCTGGGACCGGACCGCAGCGACGCACGGATGCACGCCAAGACCGTAGGATCCTACGCAGTGCCGTAGGGGACCGCACCGCCACTTCCCGGCAAATTAGGGACACTGTTGCTCCTGGGGTATCGGCGAGGACCATTCGCAACCGTCTCCATGAAGCTGGGCTACGGTCCCGCACACCGTTAGGCCGTCTTCCGCTCACGCCCCAACATCATGCAGCCCGCCTCCAGTGGTGTCGCGACAGGCGTGAATGGAGGGACGAATGGAGACGTGTCGTCTTCAGCGATGAGAGTCGCTTCTGCCTTGGTGCCAATGATGGTCGTATGCGTGTTTGGCGCCGTGCAGGTGAGCGCCACAATCAGGACTGCATACGACCGAGGCACACAGGGCCAACACCCGGCATCATGGTGTGGGGAGCGATCTCCTACACTGGCCGTACACCACTGGTGATCGTCGAGGGGACACTGAATAGTGCACGGTACATCCAAACCGTCATCGAACCCATCGTTCTACCATTCCTAGACCGGCAAGGGAACTTGCTGTTCCAACAGGACAATGCACGTCCGCATGTATCCCGTGCCACCCAACGTGCTCTAGAAGGTGTAAGTCAACTACCCTGGCCAGCACGATCTCCGGATCTGTCCCCCATTGAGCATGTTTGGGACTGGATGAAGCGTCGTCTCACGCGGTCTGCACGTCCAGCACGAACGCTGGTCCAACTGAGGCGCCAGGTGGAAATGGCATGGCAAGCCGTTCCACAGGACTACATCCAGCATCTCTACGATCGTCTCCATGGGAGAATAGCAGCCTGCATTGCTGCGAAAGGTGGATATACACTGTACTAGTGCCGACATTGTGCATGCTCTGTTGCCTGTGTCTATGTGCCTGTGGTTCTGTCAGTGTGATCATGTGATGTATCTGACCCCAGGAATGTGTCAATAAAGTTTCCCCTTCCTGGGACAATGAATTCCAGGAGTGTATATCCTTCGCAACGTGTTGTTTCTTTTTTATCTTAGAGTGTTGTTGCAAACTAGCTACAGCAATTCTGATTACCCCTTTGAACTCGCAATAAAAGGATGCTTCCAATAAAATTTTTACGATCCATGTAATATCAGTATTTGCAGTGTTATTTACGTTTATATACGAGGGCTGGAACTTAAATACTGGCAACTATTTATTCACAACCGATACAAAAGAGTTACATGTCTACACCTGTTACTTTCCTTCAAAGTAGTCACCAGCGTAGTTGCCAGCGATGTTGAAGGCGTAGTATACCGTTAGCTGAGCCTGCTCTGTTGATGGTGCGAATAGAGCGGTCGAATCTCTGGAACAGTTCTGAAGCGAATGCTACTAAGTGGCTCCTTCACCTTCGGAATCAAATCAGAGTCACAAGAACTTAAGTCCGGAGAGTATGGTGGATGGTACAGCACTTCCCAGTCCCATCGACCGATCAGAGCAGCCACAGCTTGTTCTGTGTGCGCCAGCGCGTTGTCGTGCAAAATGATGGGTGGGTTGCGCAGAAAGTGTCGCCGCTTCTTTCGCAAAGCTGGCCGCAGGTGACGCTCCAACAACGAACAGTAATACTGTGCATTGACAGTCTGCCGTGGAGGAAAGTAATGCCTTAGTATAACACCATCACAATCGTACACGAGAATCACCATAACTTTAGACCGCTCCATTCGTACCATCAACAGAACAGGCTCTGTTAACGGTATACATCGCCGGCAACGGGTTCTACACAACGCTGGTGACTACTTTGGGCAGTAACAGGTTCAAACTTGTAACTCTTTTGTATCGGTTGTGAATAAATAGTTGCCCTATTTAAGTTCGAACCCTCGTATAAACTGTTTACATTAATATAATTCACAATTACACACACATTTTATAAACAAATGACATGCCACCTAAAAGACGATGAAGACAGCTGTGGAGTGAACCTATGCGAGATACTGCACAACAAAAGAAGAATTTATTATAAATAAAACATCGTGTTACTGTTGAAGAGTGCCAAAACATAAGGCTCTCCACACATACGCAAAATGATTGGCCTCTGCTAAAATTATTGGTACCCTTGTCCTTCATTATTTACGTGCATCAGTGAGGCTGTTGGGTAACGTAATGTTTTAATAACGTTAGTTGACTAGGACAGTAACGCAGGGGAATGGTGAAGTAAGCTAAGAAAGTAACTAGGCTCATGCAGTTCTTATTCATAATTGGAAATTGTTATCTCTGAAACATAATTACATGTATTTATTAACTTTTCTGTATATTAATGGCATACAAGCCAATTATAACATATATGTTTTTTTAATATAAAATATATGTAAGAATCTGTAAATAATTTCAGATTGTGGGCTCGCAGTTAGGAGTTGACATGAGTACAGTGGTGGTCGTGAGGCAGAGCAAGCAGAGCGTTTTTAGGTGTCTTTCGGCGGCTGCCGTTTATCCAGATAAGAGCTTCCATGGGTTACGAGCTGCTTATAACACCGTGGTGTGCACATTACATAACAACTATAATTATTAACTTCATTGACTTAATAATGAACACAGAAATTTTTCTCAGTTTTGTAAATTTCTGTAATTTTCTATTTTTCCCTAAACGTCATTTTAAAATCTATGAGCTTTTGTATAATATATGTATCAGATGATAATTATTGTAGATGGTTCATGTGTGGGCACTATAATATTGTAAGTAATAGGAAAAGAACGGTTAACGTGTGGAAGAAAAAGGCGAAGGGGCACGAAGTTAACGCACCAAGTGATTCTGTCAGCACCGACTTTGCAGTGCGAACATCTCAAGTTTTCAGTGAGAATAAAGTTATTATAAAAGTGGATTAAAATGCCACGAATGGAAATGTCTGTTGGTATCAGCAGCACGGCATTTATTGCTCTGCTCTAAATTTTTTAATACAACGCTAAGGAGAAAAGTATACCGCACGTTGCATCAAGACCTATGATTCCTCCCTACTGCGTTAGACTATCGTCTATAGGATCATCTCCACATACACCTTCAGGGAAAGTAATTTTTTTAAAGTTTTGCACTTTCATGCATGAGCCACTGCTTGCTGAAATTTCTGCAATATAATTGTTAAACTGCAGCAGTGCGTTACGTGCATTGTTTTGTTCTGAATCATCAAGCTTGTTAGGCTCCTATTCCGATTCCAAGAATACTCCGAGTATTGGATCAAAGCAAAAGTTCTGAAATGAGTAATAAAAAATTATTTCAACGAAAGAGTCAAAGTAACTGGAGTCATTTTATTGATTTGCAAACAGGCCTTAATTCACAGCGCACCACGTGCTACTTGAAGATTATCAGCTCATTTAACAGTAGAGACATAGTTACTTAAAGGAAAATATAAGGAAGTGATATTAAACTTCTTTTACGTGCTATAAAATTTCAGAGTCGAAACAGTGATTACAAGGCAGAATACTGATCATAACAGATTACGGGCCGATGCACACCTATACGTGTGCAACAGGTTTGTAACCAGTGCTGTTTGTCTATTTATGTTGATGTGCATATGCTGTTAATGTTTATTCTTGAATTTGTTAATTAGAGAAGCAGTTAAAAGACAGATAGTTTAAGGATCCACCTCATATTATAGTCAGTGTATCAGTAAATTATCGATGAAAGTTTATTGTACTTACTTACTTACTCACTGGTCATACCGGACTCGAGAGTCCATTACCGCAGCAACGCATTTTCGCCATCTGTCCCTGTCTTGGGCTGTTTACTTCCATTCACCTTCAGTACCTAGGCTCCTCAAATCAGCCTTCACATTGTCCTCCCATCTACGCCTCGGTCTCCCCACAGGACGTTTTCCCTCTAGGTGCCCTACCAGTACTCTGCGCGCTGCCCTGTCCTCATCCATGCGAGCTACGTGACCCGCCCATCGCAGCCTACGTGATTTAGTAACACTGATTATGTCAGGGCTTGAAGAGAATTCTTGAACCTCTTCATTATGCAGTTTTCGCCACTTTCCGCTAATGTCATCCCTTTTTGCTCCGAAAATTTTCCTCAAAATTTTGTTTTCAAATACTCGAAACGGCTTTTCATTTTGCACAGTGAGAGACCAAGTCTCACACCCATACAGCATAACTGGTAGTATAATAGTTTTGTATATTCTAATCTTTAAATTCCTAGACAATATCCGTGATAAAAGTAATCTATTCAGTGAGAAGTAGCACGCATTTCCCGTCCGTAATCTCTTCTTCAGTTCGGATTCAGTCTCATGTCCACGCCTAGATACTTCAATGTGTTCACTTTCTCAAACTGCATGTCTCCAACTCTTTAACATTTCCTGATCTACTGCTGTTGACATTCTAGTAGTAACCAGGTATTTAGTTTTGTCTTCACTTATCCTTAGACCTACATCTTCACTAGCCTTGATTAACGCATTTGCATTTGCTGTTACAGATTCTTTCCTATCGCTAATGATGTTTAGATCATCTGCAAACCTTAATATCTTAATATTTCCATTTAAGTCCACACTCTCTGAATTATTTGCTGCCATTCCTACAATATATTCTAGGACTAAATTAAAAAGTAGCGGAGGGAGGGTGTCTCCCTGCTTAAGTCCGTTCTTTATTACAAATTCTTCTGACTCCAATTTCCCCACGCATACTCTACCTTTTGTGTTTTTCTAACTCGCTTCTATAAGTCTAACATACTTCTTTGGTATAACAAGTTCCAAAAGAATTCTGTACGGTTTTGATTGCAATACTGAATCATATGCTTTCGTAAAATCTATGAAAAGATTATAAACTGGTTTATTGTATTCCCATTTCTTTTCCAAAATTTGACGCAGGGCAAATATTTGGTCTATAGTTGATCTGTCCCTGGTAATCCTCCACACTTTCATCTGCATATGGGGTAAGCCTGCTTAGCAGAATATTCGAAAAAATTTTGGAACATACTGGTAATAGCGATATCCCTCTATAATTACTACAATTCATTTTGTCGCCCTTCTTAAAAATTGGGATCAGAATCGACTCCTACCACTCTTCAGGTATCATCTCTGAGTTCCATACTTTAGTTACCACTTTGTGAACTACTTCCACCAATTTCTGTCCCCCATTTTTAACTAATTCTGCAGTTATACAATCTGATCCTGGTGCTTTATGGTTTTTCAGTTTGTTGATACCATCTCTCACTTCCTTTAACCTTAGCTCAGGTATATGGGGTTCTGCTGTATGTATTTCGTACGCCTGCACATTTCCTGCTTCCTGGTGTACATGTAATAGATGCTTAAAATACGCCCTCCATTTACTTAATATAGCACTGGGATCTGTCAGTATTCTCCCGGCGTCCCCTCGAAGTGCATTTGTCCTAGCCTTGAACCCCTTCCTATACCAATTTATGTCTAGGTAAAGTTCCCTAATGTTTTTTTGTTTTACTGTTTATTTCCATTTTTTTAATTTGATTGTTCAAATAGTCCCTCTTCTTTGCCCGCAGCCCACGACCAGCTTCCCTTCACACGTTCAAGAACTCCTCTAGTTTTCTGTCTCCCATTATATCCCAGTCTAATCACGCTTTTCTCCTTTCCTCTACCAATTTCTTGCATTCCTCATCAAACCACAGTTTCCTCCTGTTCTTCTTAATTGTATCTATTGTGACCTTCTCTGCCTCCTTGATATTATTCCTCACAGTGATCCACTGTTTATATACAGCCTCGTCTTGATCTTCGTGTGTCCTGAGAGCATCAAACCTATTTGAAATTTCTATCATGTACCTTTTTCTAAAGTTCTCATCGTTTATCTTGTCAGTATCGAAGCTAACAAGTTCTGCATTGTGACACCTTGAAGTTGCTGTAGATAGCCGTTGGTGAAAATTGGCAACTACAAGAAAATGATCAGAATCGCTGTCTGCTCCCCTGAAAGTCCTAACATTTTCTATATTAGTGTGCCATCTCCGATCTACAATAACATGATCAATTTGGTTTCGGGTGTGTCCATCCGGAGAGACTAAAGTTGCTTTATGAATGTCCTCCCTTTTGAAATATGTGCTCTCAACAGTCATGTCTTTTGAAACAGCAAAATTAACCACGCTTGTGCCGTTATCATTAGAAATCTTATGCAAACTTTCTTTCCCAATTGTAGGCCGGAATGCATCCACCTTTCCTATCTTCGCATTAAAATCACCTATAATTAATTTTGTATCGTACAAGGAGAACTCATCCCACAGTATATCTAGTTCTTCATAAAGGCCGTCTTCAACAACATCTTCAGGTCCTCAGTTGGTGCGTGTACATTAATTACTACTAGTGTAATCCAACTGCTGGGCCGGCCAGAGTGGCCGTGCGGTTCTAGGCGCTATAGTCTGGAACCGAGCGATCGCTACGGTCGCAGGTTCGAATCCTACCTTGGGCATGGATGTGTGTAATGTCCTTAGGTTAGTTAGGTTTAATTAGTTCTAAGTTCTAGGCGACTGATGACCTCAGAAGTTACGTTGCATACTGCTCAGAGCCAGCCACCTGCCGGGCAACACTATAACTGATAGTTGGTCACTAATGAACCTTATATCTCTGCTTGCGTGAAGCACTTTTCTCTGTACTGCCTAACCTGTTCCGAAACTGTGAGCTTACGCACCTCCATAAAAGAATGTATAGTTACCCCTCTTTATGCTAACTAATATGGTATTTGCTTATACAACTTTACACATCGGTACCACATTTCTCTAACACACAAATTACACAGCTATCTGATCATTTAACTGAGAGATAAACATTTTTTTTACTACATCAGTGACACATGTTTACGCAGTCACACAGTTGGGTAGCTTCACACTTCTGAAATTGTATTTTGTCTGTACTTTGTGAACTGTTCATATTTTTTTGGAACCATTGTGAACTGTGAGAGCTTTGAAAGATGTATTTGGTAAGGGAACATGATTGTAAAGCACGTTTGAGGTAGATGACACTATTGAAATGAGCAGAGAATTTTTTTTAGGTTTTGACATTATTGCAGAAAGCTACGACGTTTTCGAGATTTGACTGAGGTGTTAAGAAGTTTCGACGAATAGGTATATGTGTAATAAGGTAAGGAATAATGAGTAGTGGTTAGGGACTCTGACTTGTGAAAAAGGATGTTGGAAACCAAGAATCGCACTTTAAGAGTTATGAAATGTATGTAAATGCGTGAATGTATCACAATGCAGGCGAACATTTTTTGCACACTGTTATATTCATAGGATTTTGTTTCTACACATTTGCAACGCGAAATCTCGACCTGTGAAATTTTTATGTGAGACTGTCACTGTTGTGCAAACTCGTGTCGTAAATATTTCAGTAAGAAAGGTAACTGACCTTGACATAATGCGTTTTGGGCGCCCAGCTGAGAGATAGTCTGACAAAAGAAAGCCATTAGGTGGAGAAAAAAAAAGAGGCCATTATCCTCACTATTGACATTTCTTTGTCGAAAGCATCGCAAATACGACACGCTCAAACTTGAAAACATATGATAACACTGCGGAGCTCTTAATTTATGATATTTACTAAAATGCCTAATGAAATGATGAGAAACATTTTACGTCTGTTGTCTTTCTAGTTGAGAGATTGCGCATTTTGTTTCATATCTAGTTTCCAGCTGTGTTGCAGCATTGGTTTTATAAAATAAAATAAAATGCATTTGCTAATGTGAACACTTTCTGTCAACAGATCTATTAAATAATAATTTTGTGATCCATATTCTTCGAAAAAGGAGCTCTTGGAATGAAAAGAACAATAAGAAGGGATTAATAACAGTAACTGCACACATTATTTTCTTTTCAACTACTTGGTAATTTTTTTGGTAGAGTAAGTTATCGTGATGCATCACTCTAGTGTTAAGATGTGACATAGGTATTAAAAATGGCCAGTTTTACTGTAATATTTTTTCTGCTTGAGCTATCTCATGTTTAGGTATAAGTTATTGCATTTGCTGCTGCTGTTTGCCAGGCATAGTTCTACTGAATTTTACATTGTATTAAGCTAGTTTTATTACTGATTTATTTTTCTTGTTGCTGCACATTGGCTCATATTAGTTGTAATGTTGCATTGCTTGTTAATTTAGATTTACTGCAGCTTGCTTTGCCAATCTGCATTTTTTGTCATAGCTGTTTGTGTTAATTGTTTTGTGCTGCTGCATTGCCTCGTCCCTTAGTTTATGCATCTGAGCTCAGTAGATTTAAGATAGCTTAAGAGGGGGTAGACTATATAAGAAACTAACTATGATGAATTGGAAGAAATGCATTGAGAAGCTATAAGAAAAAAGTATTTTTGAAAGAGGATATGAACAAAAAAGCAGGGTTTAGAGACATCAAGTTTAGGTAGGATTTTCTTGGAAATAAATGATGTAAGATAGTGGAAAATAAATAATGAGGTAAGAAATATGTGAACATATTAATACAGAAAGCATGCTTGGATAGGATGTTTTGGTGAAAACAAATGTTGAAATAAGACGAAAGATCTATGGACTGAAGTTTTGGGTTGGACTGCAGTACCAAATGTTACACTGAAATCGAACCCTGTCCTTTCCATTGTGTTATCCCCCTATGTGTTTGTGTACTCTTGTATATTTGTGTTTTTCCTGTCTTTATGTGTTTAGCTAATAAGAGTTATGTTGTAGAATTTTTCTAATAATATGTTATTTACTTTGTAAAGATGTTTAGACATTATTTATTCTGTTTTGTTTTAATGCTCATGTGTGAAGTTGATATTTCAAAAGTTATTCTGATCTTTCCTATATTTACTTATGTCATAATTCCTGTAACACTGATGTATATGTATATTTCGATTCTTTTGTAAAGCCTGTACTACAAATGTTATCTGTGTTGTTATGTTCTTTAATGATGTATTTTTTACCTGTGTAATTGTATTCTTATGTTGTAAATTTATAATTGTATAGACACCAGTTCTTCAAATTAAGTATCATTTCACTGCACACGTTTCTGTTGCTCATAATATATGCACAGTATGTGAGAAGAGGACTGTTAGTATTTGGACGTGTGTTAATAATTCAGCAAGGGACTGATTAACAGCATTGCTGGTTCTATGGACAATTCCAAAAACATTGTGCGTGCACAAGTGGTGCTTTATGGACTTGCTATATTCTCCGCAAGACTCTTCGATGGTGATTGTGCACCTGCACAGTCGCAACAGATGGCTGCCGGCCGTCTCTACAAGGACTGAAGTGGGTCTGCACATTTGATGGCCCACCAATACCGTAATCTCTACAAGGACTACAGTGGGTCTGCTCTGTGATGAGATACCTACCAATATTCTTCAAAACTTCAACTGACTCTGCTGTGGGTTTGCTCTGTTGTGGCGCATTACCTGTCTGCATGTCGAGAGTCAGCACTGTCTTTCCGTTGGAAGGACAACACTACTTCTTCAAGACTGCATGGAAATCCACTACTTCCATGTGGATTTTCTTTTACTGCCCAGACTTTGAGAAAAACACTGCTATTTTACTGTGATGAACGATCAGGACTGTCTTTATGAACTGTGAGAAAATTTTAGCTTTTGACCAACATTGTATCAATAAGTGTGTGCATTTGATTTCTTTGTTATTGGAATTGTGAAAAAGTTTTTAACAAATATGTATTGGCCAGTGCCCAAAACAATTTGTAAAATTTTTTGTGGGGAGCATGGAGGCTATGTAAGTAGGCTATTTAGGTTTTCTTATTGGTGACGCCACGTAGCGCTCTGTATGAAAATCACTGGCTGTGCTGTGTGCAGTCTGTGGCTAGTTTGCATTGTTGTCTGCCATTGTAGTGTTGGGCAGCTGGATGTTAACAGCGCGTAGCGTTGGGCAGTTGGAGGTGAGCCACCAGCAGTGGTGGATGTGGGGAGAGAAATGGCGGAGTTTTGAAATTTGTAAAACTGGATTTTATGAACTGCTATATATATTATGACTATTAAGGTAAATACATTGTTTGTTCTCTATTAAAATCTTTCATTTGCTAACTATGCCTATCAGTAGTTAGTGCCTTCCGTAGTTTGAATCTTTTATTTAGCTGGCAGTAGTGGCGCTCGCTGTATTGCAGTAGCTTGAGTAACGAAGATTTTTGTGAGGTAAGTGATTTGTGAAAGGTATAGGTTAACGTTAGCCAGGGCCATTCTTTTCTAGGGATACCTGTAAGTCAGATTGCGTTGCGCTAAAAAAAATATTGTGTGTCAGTTTAAGCACAGTCATGTATAATTTTTCTAAGGGGACGTTTCACTGTAATGTCTACATCGTATTTATCTTATTCGTCTAATAATGTCTGGAACGTTCCTGGCCTGTTCAGACTTTTAACGTTCCATGTTCCCAACCTGAAAGTCCCTTTTGGCCTGAATCTCTTCGAAGTATGTTCCGCCCAGATATCCGAATGGGAACCTAGTTTACCTCCTGAATATTTTACTTCAAAGGAACCCATGCCCATTAATATTGCTGATTCTTGATGAATAGATTTGATAGTAAGAGAAGAAGAAACAGGGATGGTTCATCACGCCATCGCCTGCTCCCCACCGGCTGTCCGCGACTGCTAATTTTTTGTATTCAAAGCTACCCTTCATATCTGAAGGCTGTATCCCCTATCCGCAACCTGGGGACGCGCTGTGCCATGGTGGTAGGGGCCCACGAGACAAGAAAGTTTATTGAAGGTTTATTTATTTATTTTTGAGGTTTATGTGTACTTAAAAGTTTGAACTGAAATATCACTTGCACTGCTCCCATGAACAAACCTTTAACTGTGAAATGAAAAAATCAGTAATATGTAATGACTATAAGTAATTGTAATTAATCCAAGGGTATTGATTATTTTGCGTAAGCGTCCCGATATTCTACAGAACAGTGCTTGCCCAAGTTCAGTGGAATACTGCAAATAACATCGTTTTCTAATGAGATGCTTAGTGTACTTTAGTATGATATAGTCTGCTGCATTAATATCATACAGTAGATAAGTTTATGTTTGTCTCTAAAGGAAGAGTCCGCTAGTCGGTATGTGATTACAAGCGTTTTTTTTTACTGAAGTATGCTGTAATTTAGCAGTTGTTTACACGTACAAAACATTACTATAAATTTTGTTGCAATTACATTCGTCCATTCTGGGCTGTGCTGGTGATCCAGGTACAAGTACACCTTATCCTTTCAATACTGAGCAAACGTAGAAAGCAAACGTATCATTAGTTACACGATCATAGTCATCCAAAAAGTTGTTGAAAGGGTAGCATTTTATGTTGGTTTTGCTAACATTAAAAGATTGGTATACGCCCTATAGTTTTATAAGTTTAACTTTGTCATTTCACTGAAAAAGTTCTGGAGATGAGTTTTCGTCGTGTTTAGGTGTGAAAAGTTACAATGAATTTTGAGATCAATTATTCAATAGATTACAGTGAATAGGTTATATGAGGGAAATTTTTTGAGATTAACGAATCAACTGGCCAACGAAATTTGCACAGTAGTAAAAGTTGCCTTTGTATGTATTCCTTGCTTCGATTTAATTAGTATCTCCTAAAAATATTTAATTCCTGAGTGCATTATCATCAGTGTAACATCGCATTTCACAAAACTTGTTTCTTTGACTAAAATAAAATTGACATTGAACATAATTCTGGTGTCAGAGAGCAGCTTGAAGGACTAGTCCTGATTTATCTTATTTAATATTTATTTGAGCTTTATTTTTATCGAATGTTCCATAGAGGTAGATTGCTTTTATATAAATAATTTCTTAATGATACAATACAACATCGCAAACCACGAACCTACCATGCTGTCATAGTAGGAGGAGAGGTGATACTCCTACGTGGCGCGTCCCAGGTGGCGGATAGGGAAGTCCTCACCGGTTTACTGGCGGACTTGAGTGAAATAAAATAGCTCTCGCGGACCAAACACTCCCTCTGCGGTTAACAACCGTAGTTGTAAATCGGAACTTGCTCCAGCTAAGGTTGGCAACCTTCGAAAGTCAAAAATGGAAAGGTCTTTTAGGGAAAAAATTCCATTGTCCTGCTCAAAAAGGCGGGAAAAGGCTACATCGGATTCGGTGGGTAGTCAACTATAAGAAAGCAACGAATCGGAGCGTTTGCAACCATCAAAAAGCACACTAAAACACAAAAAGAAGATTAAACATGAGCAAATAAATTATATAGCAACACACAACATAAACTCACTACTTCAGACCGGAAAACTCAAGGAGCTCACAGAGGAACTAAATAAACAAAAAATTTTAATAACAGGGATCCAAGAAATGAGAAACACCACAGAGGAACCATTCGAATCACAAGGATACGGAATTTATAATGGGAAACCAGGACCGAGGGCAATGAAACAATGTCCCCAGTTTGGAACAGGGTTTTTAGTAAACATAAAAATAATAGATTCAGTAACGGATTTCCAAGCAGCGTCACCAAGAATTGCGACTTTAAGCTTTAAAACAATGAATAAAACCTATACAATAATAAATGCTCATGCCCCAACAAATGAAAAAAAAAATTGTCTAACAAAAACAAAGGAAGAGGTAGATAAAATTTTGGGCCCTTCTAGAACAAACTGTGAACAGAGTAAATAAAAAGAGTAAATAAAATGCTCAGTTGGGAACAGAAAGGAAATATAAAGATATAATTGGAAAATTGAGTCCACATAAATTTACAAACAAAAACGGTCAAAAACTTGTAGAACTCTGCAGAGAACACAACCTTATGTCCAAATCAACATCCTTTGAGAGGAAGCCAAGTAAACTTAAAACATGGAAGCATCCAGACTGGAGGAAGCGGAGTGGCAGCTAGACCATGTCTGTATGGACAAAAATTTTCATAAGGACATCCACAATGTTCAAATACTGAGAGGAGTAGACACAGGCTCAGACCATTATATAGTTAAAATTAAAATCAAATTCACTCCATTATAGAAGAGGACCGGAAAAACTAATAAAATAAAAAGCAGGTTTGACCCACATCAGCTAATTAAAAATAATAAATACCTACAAATAACACAAACCATCAAATTAACAGATGATCTAGAACAACTAGTGCCTAATCTTAAAAAAGAAGCAAAGAATCTAAGAATCTAGCTCCCTTTAACCCCTGAAGGAAACATGCATGGTGGACATCAGAAAGTGACAAATTCCTTGAAGATAGACACCAAGCATGGTTAAAGTTTCAAACACATAAAACTTAAGATAATGCCATTAACCTAAAAAATGAAAGAAAAAATTCACACAAAATATTAGAAGAATCAAGAGAGGATTCCATAAAGATATTATAAACTCTATATCATGAAACCAACTCCATGAACTACTAAAAAATCTTTGGGAAACAACTACAACAGTATGAGGCCCCTACACTAATACTGAAAGATGAAGATGGAAGAATGACACACAGTAACAAGGAAAATGCAGAAATCATGACAAAAGCATTTAACGAACTTCTGAATTTCGAGGAACTCAAAGACCCCTTACAAATCAACATAAATACCCCATTAAAAGCCAAACCTAACATACTAGACCCTCCAACTTTCCAAGAAGTAGAAAAAATTCTTAGAGAAGAAAAAAATTATAAGGCATGTGGAGAAGATCAGGTTTTTGTCGAAATGTGGAACTATGCAAGTGACACAGTCAAGACCTGCTTACACATGGCTCTAACAAAAATTTGGGTAACAGAACGATTCCCCAAACACTGGACCACAGCTATAATCCACCCACTACACAAAAAGGGAGATAAGAGCAACCCAGACAACTACAGAGGAATCTCTCTCCTAGTTTTCTCATACAAAATTCTATCCAAGATCCTATATGAAAGAATCAAGGAGCAATTAGAACAGGAGTTAGGGGAATATCAGGGAGGTTTCAGACCATGGAGAAGCTGTGCAGAGCAGATAATTAGTTTAAAATTGATTATGGCATACTACAAGAAACAGAACAAACCTCTGGCAATAACATTTGTAGATTTTAAGAAGGCATATGACTGTCTCCACAGACCTTCAGTATTAAAAATTTTAAGAAATCTAGGACTCCATCCAAAACTAATTATAAGAATACAACTCACTCTAACCAAAACCAAATCAAACGCGAAGTTTAGAGGAGAAATTGCGGAACCATTCCTCTATAAAAACAGGCTTAAGACAAGGTGACTACCTATCACCATTACTGTTCAACTGTGCACTGGAATACATAATGAGAGAATGGTACAAGGACAATCCAAAGATGATAAGAATTGGAAGTGCAAACGATGATATTAGCTTAAACTGCTTTGGATTCGCTGATGATCTTGCTCTCCTAGCCAACACCATTCAAGAAGCCAGGCAACTAGTGAAATCACTACAAGAAATAGCAGAGAAAGTAGGCCTTAGAATATCATTTGAAAAAATGGAGATTATGCTAACTGATCCACCACGTGCATACAAAATTACAATAGGAGAACAGGAAATCAAAATTGTTGATAAATTTAAATATTTAGGTGAAATAATAACATACAATCTACATGAGAAGCCATCATGGCAGAATAGAATAAAAAAACTGAACTACGCAAATTACATTACCAAAACTACATACAACAAAAAAAGCCTATCTATAGATGCAAAATTAAAACACTATAAAACAGTTACACAACCAGAAATAACGTATGCAGCTGAAACTATCTTCAAAACAACTAATACAGCAGAAATTGACAGAATACTAAAAATAGAAAGAAGAATAATTAGGACATGTATAAATAAACAGTATAAAATAAATGGACATTGGAGAATAGCATCAAATGAAACAGTATATAAGAAAATACAGCCAGTCATGAGCACGATCAGGAAGAAACGCATCTCATTCTTTGGACATCTGATGAGAACTCCAGAAAACAGGATTAGTAAAAAAATAATCCAAAAATTGTGGAATAGCAAGAGCGACATCAAATGGATCACAGAAATTAAGGAAGATATAAAAGAACTCCAAATTACAGTAGATGACCTAAAAAACAAGACAGAGCAAATCAGAATACTGCAAGACCCGCAAACCAGACTACAAATGAAAATCAATAAAAGGAGTGCAGGAAGAGTGGTCTCAGATGAAGAAAGAAAGAAAATATCTGAAAGAATGAAGAAATATTGGGCAGACAGAAGAGCAAAACACCTTTCATATAAGAATAGACTCTAATAATAATATTATCTAAATATCATAATTATTTATTGTTGAGCCAAATTGTATCCCTGTGTAACAACTTGTTTACAACTTTGTATTTTTGACTAGAGTGGTCCAATGAAGGCCATAAAATAAATAATAATAATTAAAAAAAACAACATCGCAAAACCGCACCCTATGTTATCAGACTTTTGCTAAATTTATTAAATGGACGCGTGGTTCCCCATCGGTTGCTAGGCAGCAGCAAATGAGTTCATCTGATGATTAATTTCATTTAGTTTTTGTTGCTGTTATAAACGAACTGGCACATTGCGATTTTTTTTAGCTTCTGTCAGAAAATAGAGCAGCAATAGCACACGTGAAGTTGCAGAGTCTGTTACCAGTGATCTTTCTTAGCTGTGGATCAGTAAAAACATCTTTCAGTTTTGCATCGCTCAGCTCCAGAAACTTTGTGCACAGATGAAACCTCCCCTTGGAAAAATGTATGAATAATTGTGCTGATAAACCCCTTACGTTATTTGATTTTCAAACAGCTGAGCAAAACTTAACGTACTCAGACATTTCTCTCTTTACTTATTATGATCATCACTAAACTGACACACAATATTTTTAGCGCAACGTAATCTGACTTTCAAAAATCCCTACAAAAGAATGACCCTGACTAACAATAACCTATACCTTTCATGAATCACCTACCTCAAAAAAATCTTCGTTACTCGAACTACTGCAATACAGCGAGCGCCAATACTATCAGCTAAATAAAAGATTCTAACTACTGAAGGTACTAACTACTGATAGACATAGTTAGCAAATGAAAGATTTTGATAGAGAACAAACAATATATTTACCTTAATAATGGTCAAAAGTCATTATATATATATATATATATATATATAAGTAATTGTAATTATTCCAAGAGTATTGATTATTTTGGGTAAGTGTCCCGATATTGTACAGAACAATGCTTGCCCTAGTTCAGTGGAATACTGCAAATAACATCGTTCTCTAATGAGATGCTTAGTGTACTTTAGGATGATAGTCTGCTGCATTAATATTATCATACAGTAGTTAGTTCATGACATCCAGTCTTACAAATTTACTGTCTCTGATGGACACACGTCCAGATCATTCGCTCTCAAAACTCCGCCATCTCTGTCGCCACACCCACCACTGCTGGCGGCTCACCTCCAACTGCACAACGCAACGCGCTGTTAACAGCCAACTGCCCAACACTACAATAGCGAATTCCAACAATGCAAACCAGCCACAGACTGCACACAGATTTTCGTATAGAGCGCTACATGGCGTTACCAACATAAAAACCTAAACAGCCTACTTACATAGATACCGAAAAGCGTATGTGACTTTGTTTACCGCCTTTACGAAGGTCTTCATAATCCGTCAACCAAGGGCACACGAAAGACTTTTTTACTAAAAGACTGCATTTTGTTTGCGATCGGCTAGTTATTATTTTGCACTTCCGTTGTCCCAATGGAGGGTAAAGCAGCAGAACTTAGTATAACCTTTCTGATTTCCCATCCAAATATTGATTACTTTCAAATCGTCACAGATGTCAAAGTGATGAACCGACTGTGCCAATGGACCCGCACTATCCATTACGAGAATCATATTTATTACATTATGTGCTATTCACGTGAGTACTGTGTGTCTTGTTACTCATTTGATTATTGTTGAAAAAGGTGTCATTCACATTTTGGGAGGAGGACTGTATATGGGCAATGTTAACGTCTGAGTTATCAATTCAGTGTAGTAATAGATTTGTCTACTGTGGAAGGATTACCTACTTATTCTGAAATGGTGGACGGTGGACTCAATGCATAGATTTAAATCTTTCATTGTTATTTGATAGTGAAATATGTGCGACTTCTGTCTCCCATGTTGCTTGATGGGATTTGTTTTCTTATTTAGAGATTGTCTGTTGGCACTCTAAAATTGTTTAGTCTAAATGCAGGCAGATGAACCCAGTACATAATTTGAAAGTTGTTTTGTTTGATTCCGAATACGCTTATGTCAGGCTGGTTCATTGCCTGCTTTCTCAATATTAGCTGTTTTCTAAAAATGAAGGGGGAATGAAAGTTTAAACTGAAACTTTCCCAGTTCATTGAACTTAAAATTTTTATCTAAAGAAATACTTATTTGTTTAGCGTTCTTAACATTGCGTTATAAAAATTGTTTTATCGATTCTCCTGTAAGGCTAACTGGGGGTTCACCTCTCGAATGAATTTTCTTTTTGAATATCTGGGTGTAGTAAAAGAATGGAACTTGACTTATCGGAATGTTATTACGTATGCCTGTAAATCGCAGCACCACCACTCCATTGCTACGTAACAAACATAAAAAAATGTTACTGCCGCAAAGCTATGTAAGGAGAAACGATCATCATAATAAAATAAGACAAAACAGAGTTCGTACAGAAAGATTAAAGTGTTCATTTATCCCGCACACTTGTTACGATAGACAAATAGTCCGAAAGTGCTCCGACGAACCCTCTGCCTGAGACCCAAGTGGTAATTGTAGAGGTACACAAAACACCCAGCCCAACATATTGCTCAAGCGTGTGGGATTCAAACCACATATTGCTAGTAGACGATACGGAACATACACAGTTAAGTGCAACACTAATGGCCACAGGCTTATTTGTCCCAACAGGAGAGCATCATTGAGATGTGTACAAGGTGGACGGGCAGACGCTTGAAGATTATCTCAGACGCTAACTATAGCGCGAAAACGACACTATAACAAACAGTAGAAAGTGAGGAGTTAACCCGTCCTGTTAGCTGTGGATGTTAAAGTGCCGATCCGGAACGAGGGGATGCGTCACGTCCGGTTGGAATCTGCTCTGCGAATTAACGACAAGGATCAGTGTCCTGGCCAGTCCAGACGTACTATTTAGGCCGTTTTCCACATCCGACTAGGTGAAAGCCGAGCTGATACCTAAGCCTCTCGTCAATTACAGGATTCGCATCTAGGCGCGCAGTCCGGAACCGTGCGACCGCTACGGTCGCAGGTTCGAATCCTGCCTCGGGCATGGATGAGTGTGATGTTCTTAGGTTAGTTAGGTTCAAGTAGTTCTAAGTTCTAGGGGACTTATGACCACAGCAGTTGAGTCCCATAGTGCTCAGAGCCATTTGAACCATTTGAACCAGGATTCGCAACCACTTCGAAAACTTTCGCTCACTTTTGCACTTATAACACTGTACGCGGACTGTTGGAGCAAACATATTTCATTCCAGCCAGTTGCGGGGTAGCGACAAAAAAGGCGTGAGACGACCCTTAAAGTAACCATGCCATAGCTGTAAATAACCATGGCGACAGTGCGTCGATGCGGGGGAAATTCACAAGAAAAGAAAAGAATAAAGCAAGAAACAAGGAATGTTACAGCACTCTACGGATCACTCCCCTAGTGACAGAAAAAAAAAAAATGGTTCAAATGGCTCTGAGCGCTATGGGACTCAACTTCTCAGGTCATTAGTCCCCTAGAACTTAGAACTACTTAAACCTAACTAACCTAAGGACATCACACACATCCATGCCCGAGGCAGGATTCGAACCTGCGACCGTAGCAGCCTCACGGTTCCGGACTGCGTGCCTAGAACCGCGAGACCACCGCGGCCGGCAGTGACAGAAAAGTTAACATTAGACTAGTTATTGTGCGCACAGAAGAATTTAAGCACTCTTTCTTCCCACACTCCATAAGCGTATGGTGCGAAAAGAACTTTAGTATTTGCTACAATGGAAAGTACATTCTGCCTCGTACTTCTCACTGGTTTCCAGAGCAGAAATATAAATGAACGAAGGTGTGCTGAAAAGTAATATCTCCGAATTCTAAAATCTTAAAACATTTTAAATGAAACAAACGCTTTCCTGCATGACTACATGTTTGCAGCTCTCTGCCGCTAGAGATCTCCGAATTCTATCGTGGAACATTGTGCTATGTAACGTAACTACGACAGTGCGTGAGAAACAGCTTGCTGTAGTCGAGTTTCGAATTCGAGGAGATCGTCCACATATTGTGCAGCGCCGTCAGCGCGACATTGCCTGACCACACACAAGCGCTGCATCTCCAACAACCCGACGTCTTGCGTTCACTCTCATCGACCATCCTCTGTACAGTCTCAACTTGGTCCCACCCAATCTTTATGTGTTTCCACCTTTGAAGAACTCTCTTTGATAGTGATGAAGCGATGCTAGCAGAGGTGAGGCTGTGGATCCGTCAACAAGTTAAACATTCTACAGAGACGGTATCAACAAAATGGTTTCTCGTTCGGAGAAATGTGTTCGTCGCCATGATTACTATGTTGAGACATGCGCAATAAAAATGTAGAATCTTATTAACTTTTTAAAACATCTTTAAGAGTTTTCACATAAAAATTACTTCTCAGCACGCCCTCGTATTTGTGTTGAATAATCATACTGGAAGACTACATACGCTCAGGGTGTAGGTAAAAGATGTGGCAGGCTTCAGTTAATTGGTAAGATGTTGGGAAACTGCAGTCATCTACAAAAGAGAATGCACTTTGCTGGTAATATGTGACCATGTGTAACGTCGGACTAACACGTCTCATCAAGCACATCCAAAGAAGGGATGTGCAAATGTTGAGAGGCAAGTTTGGCTGGCGCAAAGTGCAACACATATGTCGATAAATTTTAACGGAAAGACAGGAAGAGTGATGCCTTAGAAATCGCCAGAACTTGCTTTTAAAACGCCAAGAACCATCCCTCAGGACAGAGCTAAGGAGTATGCTTGAGTCCGCTACGTATATTGGTGATCGTAGAGAAAGTATTATGCAAACTACAGCTCGGAAAAGAAGGACAAGCATTCTTCCCACGCTCCATCAACCAACAGAACGTGAATGACTCTAAAAATGTAGTGCAATAAAAAGCACTTTGTACCACTTTCTCGACTGTGATTTATTAAAGTATAAATGTAGATGCATGTTTGGAAACTTCCGTGAATGACAGATTCTTACATTTCAAACAGACACTATCAATCCACTATTTCTCCCGCCTCGATTATCAGTCGCGAAATCGAACAAAACATCACCTGCTTTACAGAGAGTGAGTTCACAGATCAAAAACCACTAACAGTTATTAAAAAAAACTGAACTCAATCCGAGCACGCCATGAAAGCCCAACAGTACCGGCCGGCCGCCGCGTCATCCTCAGCGTGCACCGGATGCAGATATGGAGGGGCATGTCTACATCTACATCTACATTTATACTCCGCAAGCCACCCAACGGTTGTGGCGGAGGGCACTTTACGTGCCACTGTCATTACCTCCCTTTCCTTTTCCAGTCGCGTATGGTTCGCGGGAAGAACGACTGCCGGAAAGCCTCCGTGCGCGCTCGAATCTCTCTAATTCTACATTCGTGATCTCCTCTGGAGGTATAAGTAGGGGGAAGCGATATATTCGATACCTCATCCAGAAACGCACCCTCTCGAAAGCTGGACAGCAAGCTACACCGCGATGCAGAGCGCCTCTCTTGCAGAGTCTGCCACTTGAGTTTGCTAAACATCTCCGTAACGCTATCACGCTTGCCAAACAACCCTGTGACGAAACGCGCCGCTCTTCTTTGGATCTTCTCTATCTCCTCCGTCAACCCGACCTGGTACGGATCCCACACTGATGAGCAATACTCAAGTATAGGTCGTTTTTGTCAGTTTACGAGCCCGGAGCCGTTACTTCTCAATCAAACAGCCCCTCAATTTGCTTCACGAGGGATGAGTGCACATCGCTTGCCAACAGCGCTCGGCAGACCGGATGGTCACCCATCCAAGCGCTAACTCAAGCCAACAGCGCTTAACTTCGGTGATCTGACGGGAAACGGTGTTACCACTGCGGTAGGACCGTTGTCAAATAATTATTAATTTCAAAGATAAATACTTGACGACTTAGCGACACAATCATTTGAATTTAGCATAAAATATTTCTCATTAGTAACGGTAAACATAGTCCGCTAATTGCCATGCGCTGTCAGTTTTTCATTACGCCTTGCGTGCAACTGATAATTCACCTCTATGTAGCATGTGATTGAATACATTTTATTCCCACATAGTTATTCGATGTGAATTTAATTCCAATAGGGGAGTTAACGTTGGGACAAGCAAAGCTGTTCCATATTTTCAGTTACATTAAATGCATAGCATTCCATCGCCATGTGTGTTACGTAACAGACGAAAAGGCATTCTGTTTCTGTAACAAACAATTATGTATGCCGTTTTAACTTGAGAATTACCCTTCACCACATAAATTCTCTCGCGTCTGATTCGCATTTTGGAGGACAGAGGTGCGTATCTGCGTCCCATCATCCTTGTTTAACTTCTACACATAAATTCTTATGCTTATATATTTCGAGCATCTTACTAATTGCTACAAATTCGTCTGATAATTTGGGTATAACACTTCGAACTGCGTAGTGTGAAGAGCAGTAAATGTGACTGGTTACAGCAATTAGTATTTAAAAAAAAAAATGGTTCAAGTAGCTCTGAGCACTATGGGACTTAACATCTGAGGTCATCAGTCCCCTTGACATAGAACTACTTAAACCTAAATAACCTAAGGACATCACACACATCCATGCCCGAGGCAGGATTCGAACCTGCGACCGTAGCAGCAACGCGTTTTCGTTCTGAAGCGCCTAGAACCGCTCGGCCACTCCGGCAGGCTGTATTTTAGAACTGACTTCACTAAAGAGATTTAGGCGAAAGTGGGATGATTCCTTCAACAGACACTGACGATTTCCTTGCCTACTCTTCCCCAGTGCGAGCTAGCACTGCTACTTCTCTTCGATGGGACATTAAACGCTTTTATTCCTTTCTGTCACATCTTCAGCGTCTGTCCACGCTATGAACAGATCCAGAAACGATCAGTCATAGCAAGCACTAATAAAGCTTTGTACTCATTCGTGTTTCCGTAAATGTCAGTCACTAAGACGCAATTCACGTTCTGTATACATTCGTGATTTTTTTGATTGTACTTTGTGTTTCTGGTTGTGAGGTGACCGCTTCATAGTACATTATTTAATGTTTACTTTCTATACTTTCGTTTCCTTATTCTTTCACGTTATGGCCAGTCGGTATTGACTTCCGATCCAGTGGAAGAATAAGTAAACACATTAAACGTATTCGCAATTGAGAATATGGACAACCATCAGCCGTGGAATAGAATGACAGCACTGAAAATCTGTGCTCGGCGAGGATTCGAACCCGGATTTCGGGCTTACCGCGAGAGGTCGACTTATAATTCTTCTAAAATTTATTTATTTTTCTTTTCGTTCTATTATTTTTATTTATTTAGGTATTTTTGTCATTAATACCACCCAGAATATCAGTAAACCGGCGTCACGCGACGAGGAGGGTGCAACAAGACCTCAGACTAATTGAAACTATCAACACATAGTTTTACCGAGAAGAACATTCCGTTTACCAGTGATTAAGTCGGTTCTAAGTGTGGAAGAGGCAGGGATCAACTCTTCATGATTGGAACACCCAAGCTTTGGGGTGGGTTAAGGAAGACGCTGCAGAGGAAATTGGAGAAAAATTGTCTGTATTTTGGACTGAGTACAACTGCACAATGGCGTTCATTAACGAACTGCCAAAAGTCAAGGATACTTTTCTCGCCATCAGCAAACAAGTAGCGTTCTGCGTGTCCACAAGTCCACCTCACAGAGATCGTCTTCGCTCGCGGGAAGTATGCCGCGGCAGGAAAGAGAAGCAGTTCAGTAGGTTGAAAGAAGGATTATCATTAACGAAGTAAAACATCCACGCAGTGGACACCAAGTGAAAAGCTACTCCTTACGTTTCGGATCTAAACTGTAATAATAAAATGGGAAGGAACTGTTATTTAGAACTCAGGGAGAAGTTGTAGTCTAATTGACATTCTATTTATTCATCTTAAACATGACAAGACAACAAAATTATTAAAGAAACATCACACAAACATTTTTATTAAACAAACGCCTTACTAACATGGGATCTACGGTGGACAAAGTAATCTGCTGGGGATCGACACACGAAACTAACCAGAACACTAATTACTCTATCTGACTTAGACACGTGAATCCAGGTTACGGCAGCAAACTACGCCACCACCAAGCATCTATATTCTACAATACGAAGAAAGCAAAATATGGTTCGCAAGAACAGGGTGCTGAGAAATATATGCTATAGCCCTACGTCACAGCAGCGAATACTTTATCCTCCTGCTGGTCATGGCCGCACACCACGATGTGTTCGGCGACTGAAGTCGTGGACGGCGGCAATCTGTTATTAAATGCGCGCAGTCATGTGCGGCTGGTCCCGCGGAGATTCGAGTCCTCCCTCGGGCATTGGTGTGTGTGTTTGACTTTAGGATAATTTAGGTTAACTAGTGTGTAAGCTTAGGGGCTGATGACATTATCAGTTAAGTCCCATAAGATTTCACACACATTTGAACACATTAAATGCGCGTTCCTGAAAAATGTAAGTACGCGGTCCCGCGTTCGGTTAATTCTAAATGCAGGTACTTCCCTATGAGCCTCTGAAACCCTGATGGATTCCAGCGTGCAGGCGGGCCCGTTTGCTGGTCTGCCAAACCAGTTTGACTCCGTGTCATGACTGTGCGTGTCGGAATATGTCAAATGTTTATACGGCCGACTCAAGACAAAGAAATACACCTACGCGTCACTCGTTGTGAGCATGATGATATAAGGAGTACCTCTGACAGTTCAGAAGGTGACTGGCACAGGCTCTAAGTCGCACCCTAGCAAAGGACACAAGTCTCACCATTTAGGTAGAGACCTGCAGTTTTTTACTAGTGAAGTGCCAGTACAAGAGGCTTGTACAAGAGAGGCTTCTTCCTTTCTCCTCACTTCCTCCTCAGCTCGGTTCCAAAAGCACATTTCTCTTTTTCGACTTTCCCCACTTTCGCACAAGCCAATCACGAGCTTGAGCTGGCATTCTAAGCTCGGAGAATGGTCTTTGCACTGCAAACCGATTTGACCAATCAGCGACTTTAAAGTTAATTGGCAGAAAACGGAAAAAAGATTCAGTTTTGCGGCCTCTTTTCCATGTGTTTGCCGTGTCTTTTGCTAACAAAATGCAGGGTGGAAGCACAGCTGTCCATAAACAGCTTGTTATATCCCCTGTTGCATCCATTTCAAAGTTTCCAAAGAATGGCCATAAATTCCCCAAAAGCCTAGTGCTTTCACAAACATGTTTTGAAACAGAGTCTGGACGTCTGGATGCCAGTTTCCCTGTCCCACGGAAATTCGCAGAACGTTTACATTTCTGTTGGCGGCTTGCTCCCTAACAAGGGCCCATCCTCTACTATATTCCCAACCGACAATGCGCTGTTGACGACTTCTCGGCGCTGGCCCATATACCTGGACGCCAGCCTCCCATCCAGCGAAAACGTAATGTGTTTTACACAATGTGACCACGTCACGTGTCCGTCTGGAAATGTCTCCTCACTGTTTCCCAGAAAAATGCGATTTGTCAGCCCACCAACGTTGTGCTTTTACTGCAGGCGTTTAAGTCGACACCCTGTTCCTTTGAACGCAGGTAAAGCTTACTGTATTTCCTTCCCTAGAGCATGCAAACAAGACCATTAACTACTGCCCATCATTTCATCATAATGCATGAAGTCAAATCGCAGTAAGGATCATATTACCTACGAACATGAAGTGGCATAACACCGAATCAGAAGTGAGAGTGCTCTGCAATCTTTCAAGGTATTTGATGAAGCGTTGTATGGGTAACTAGGGACAACATCAGCCGCACCAAGAACAAGACACCTCTCGCCGGCCTTCACACCAGGTGGTGCTCGTCTGTGTCCGTAACATCAAAGTCGACAGACAGCGGAGTGTCTGCGGGATGAATCCTTGACAGTAAGGTACCATGCAGATTGGACGTCAGTGCCAACATAAGGACTGCACAGTAATCGCCAAATAGCACGCCAGTCGACGTGGGGAAGCTTCCATCAACCACACTCGGTGACCTGTCCTGCTGAAGGAAGCCATAGATTGCCTTCAAATGGTTCAAATGGCTCTGAGCACTATGGGACTTAACATCTGTGGTCATCAGTCCCATAGAACTTAGAACTACTTAAACCTAACTAACCTAAGGACATCACACACATCCATGCCCGAGGCAGGATTCGAACCTGCGACCGTAGCGGTCACGCGGTTCCAGACTGAAGCGCCTAGAACCGCACGGCCACACCGGCCGGCCATAGATAGCCTTCGTGGGTGTCAACTGCGCCGGCAGTATCGCAGTACAGACGTAGCTCAGTTCGAGTAAAAAGTGGCGGAAGTAAAAGACGGGCGGCGGGACTTCTGAAAGTTGGACAGGTGCTGAGAGAGAGTGTGGGGTTTCAGGGTCCTCCAGCAATAGGTTGGTAAGGCACGTAGGACAACGGCGTCACATTGTCACGTGACAGCTGTAAGGCATATGATACAGATCTAAACCGCCGCTAGACTGCGGAAGGGTGAGTGTTTCGTACCCATTCTTGAACAGCAAGCCGCGGCAAACAAACGAACCCAATGCCTCTAGCTTGCGGACGGCCAATTATGGCGTAATAGGAAGTGTCTGTGCCACTGGAGGGATACGTGGCACCAAATATACATTTACGTGTTGCGTGCGTTGCAGAAGATGGTGTGCTTGTAAACGGTGAACTAAGAGCCCAGCTCGTAGTTGTGAAAGTAGACGTCGGCAGTTGAGGGAAATTGTCCACCGCAGATCAATTGTGAAACCGAGTCCTAAACATCGGATAGTATCAGCTACACGCAAAGGAGCAGAGCTGTCAGCATGAAGCAACACACCCACAGCCATGACGCTCGATTTTCGGACGTTAAGGCAGCTACCATAAGCTTCCGCGTAGGTGGTAACCCATGCCAGTGACTCACTCACATCAGCACAGCTACGAAGAACGATGACGAGAGCGTCTGCATACGCAGTGCAGCTGAATACAATGATCACTGAGAGACATCCCAGAGAGGCGTTGCCGCCGCATAGCAACGGTTCCATTGCGAATACATACAACAGTGCAGACAGCGACTGCCTCGACACACTGATCGACAGATCGACGTAGCAGGAGTAAAACGGCCATTCTAGAGTACACAAGACGTAACCCCAAAAAGGAGACGTATTACCATGTCGACGGTAGTATCAGGGTAGACCATATTGCGGAGCACCCCTTCCAGCAAGTCGAGATCGACTCTATCGAACGCCTGGCTTAAGTCAACATCAGCGAAAAGTCCAGGCATACGACGAGCGTGATTATGTCCAGTCCAGGCATACGACGAGAGTGATTATGTCCCGATTGCGGCAGAGGCCAGTACAAATATTGTTGGTACCTCCCAAAACAGTTTGATCGGGGGAAACCACGTACCGAGCTGTCCTTTTAAGCCGACAGCCGGGTGAAGATCTTTGTACCGCTGCTGAGTAACGCCAAGGGACGGTAATCGCATATACTTAAGGTACCCCGAGGCTTGTGGGTGGGAATGAGAAAACCATCGAGGAAACCGTCGGGAATCGGCACGGTGCCAGAAGCGAAAAAATGTCCGATAAAACTCCAGTGGGAGGCCGTCAGGGCCAGGCGACCTGTTCGTAGAACCCTCCTGGATAGCCGGCCGTAGTGGCCGAGCGGTTCTAGGCGCTACGGTCTGGAACCGCGCGACCGCTGCGGTCGCAGGTTCGAATCCTGCCTCGGGCATGGATGTGTGTGATGTCCGTAGGTTAGTTAGGTTTAAGTAGTTCTAAGTCCTAGGGGACTGATGACCTCAGAAGTTAAGTCCCATGGTGCTCAGAGCCATTTGAACCATTTTGAACCCTCCTGGATAGAGTCATGGTCTTCGTCCTCCGTAACGTTAGCAATGCGATCCACTGCCGCATCCACAAGAACCGAGCCAAAGGAGAGTCTGGAGAACGCCGTAGTGTTGGCAGGACAGTGACGTTGCTCAGTGTGCAGCATAAGGTAATGTGCGTGGAGGGCAGACCCGATATCTCGTTTCCCATCATCAGTCGTAAGAACATTAATCCATTTCCTCCTACGGTGGCGTCGTTCCGCTATGACACGTTACACAAATGGGCGTTTTTGCACTAACCCATAGTGTGTGCGCGCCCTGATCATAGCTCCTTCAAGATGGCGGCGAGAGAGGGACGTCAGCTGTGTCTTGGCACCATTCGCCATCGCCTGGCGCTCTGGTGAATACGGCATCATAGTAAATCTCCGGAGAACGGTGAAATGAATTCCTGAGTCCGTCGCCGCCACGCCGCAACATCCCTCATGTAACCAATCAAGGTCTTGCGGAGAGCAGCACAGAGCGCCCACCGTGACAGGACAGTGTGGTAAGCATCAGGGCGTGGACGACAAGCTGTCCTCGAGGTCTCGATGAGCTGCTGGCACTCGGGTGGAGTACGGTGAATCGTGTTCAGTTTCCGTGGTCCACGGCCGCGCCGCACCCAATGACGGCAGAGATTGATGGCGCAGGTATAGGCCTCATGGACAGAGAACACAGTGGACCAGACTTCAGCAGCCTGCACACCACTGACAATATCTCAGGAGATGTAACTACGATCGAGGCGGCTGGAAGGATGGCTAGAGAAATGCGTATTCCCCAGACGATCGCCATGAACATGTACCCAAGAATCCACTAGGCTGAGGTGCTGGAGAATTGTCGCTAGCGCCGCGCACGGAGGGTGACGTGGTGTTTAGATGCCCGGGTGGAGTTGAAATCGCTTCACGTGATCAATGCATCCTGCCGGCCCAGGAACAGAGGCGTTACTGCCTCTGAGAAGAAGGTGGGACGTTCACGGCGGCGACCAGGACCTAATGGCGAATAGACATTGATGATCCTGACGCCTCTAAACGTGAGAGCCATAACTCTGGCATCAGGAAGATAGGCAACTGCATCAATGAGGATATCGTCACGTAATAGTATCGCCAGCCCACTACCAGTAGGGCAAGCATGAGAGACATGTGCTGTAAAACCATGGGGAGCTCAGAAAGTTGCACCTCCTGAAGGAGAGCTACGTCAACGTCCGTGGCATACAGCACGTCATGGAATAAAACTAGTTTGTGGTGTACGCGAACAGTGTTGACATTGACTATGGCTATGCGATAAGTCTCGAAAGCTCCCATCGCCAGAAGGACCGGGAACTCACTGTTAGGCCCCCACGGAAGGGCGCATCACTGAGACGGGGAGGGAGCTACCCCCACCAAGGGGGGTCAACCGTTCTGTACACCTCCAGAATGTCCATCTTCAGCATCAACGTCGTCCGCACAGCTGACAGACGTGTCACTGGGCAGGTTCAGTGGAACATTATCAGAGGTAGCGACAGACACAGAAAGGGAGGCAACCACATCAGACGCAGGCGGGGGAAGGTCGGTGTCCAGGGGTGGACGCTGACTGGAGATGGAGGCGGGGAAGGACGTCACGTCGTCGGATGTGAGGGCGTCAGAAAAAGAGCTCACCATCAGTAGCAGGATTGTCATCCTGTGTGGTCATCAGAAGGGGTACGGCGTTGTCTCTTCCATTCCTTCGGCGACCAGTGCTTCCCAGCATGTTGTTCTGTGAAGGTTTGGATGGTAGGAAACAAGGTACTGGCACAAGTGAAGCTGTGAGGACGGGGCGTGAGTCGTGCTTCGGTAGCTCAGATGGTAGAACACTTACCCGCGAAAGGCAAAAGTCCCGTGTTCGAGTCTCAGTCCAGCACACAGTTTTAATCTGCCGGGAAGTTTCACGCTGTTCCGTGTCGGATGGCGGGTGACTATCGTCCGACATGTGGCCAGAGGGCAGAAAGGCGGACGTAGGTACAGCTCCATGATCAACAACTATGGCGTCGGGATAGACAGCTTGTGCCTGCTGACGGTCGTCCGTTTGTATTACCTCCGGCAGGGATATAGGAGAGAGACAGGTGAAACGTCCATCTCGTCTCGAGAGGAGCCGATGACGGTACCGACTAATTCAGAGGGGCATAGCAGGCAACACTGCCGCGGAAGCGAAAGACAGAGTAACACTGTGGGCACCGCAGGATGAGCCATGTGTCCCATCGATGTGGGAACCAGTCTACGTCGGAGACACTCAGAACAGACGTGGCCTTCCTGGCCACAACGTAAACAGGTGCGCGGCTGGCCATCTTACGAGGTGCATTCAAGTTCTAAGGCTTCCGATTTTTTTTCTCCGGACTGGAAAGAGATAGAACCATGTGCATTGTTTTAAAATGAGGCCGCGTTCATTGTCAATATGTCCCAGAGATGGCAGCACCGTACGGCAGATGGAATTTTACCGCCAGCGGCGAGAATGAGAACTGTTTTAAATACTTAAAATGGCGACGTTTTCCTTACTTGAACAGCGTGCAATCATTCGTTTTCTGAATTTGCGTGGTGTGAAACCAATTGAAATTCATCGACAGTTGAAGGAGACATGTGGTGATGGAGTTATGGATGTGTCGAAAGTGCATTCGTGGGTGCATCAGTTTAATGAAGGCGGAACATCGTGTGACAACAAACCGAAACAACCTCGGGCTTGCACAAGCCGGTCTGATGACATGATCGAGAAAGTGGAGAGAATTGTTTTGGGGGATCGCCGAATGACTGTTGAACAGATCGCCTCCAGAGTTGGCATTTCTGTGGGTTCTGTGCACACAATCCTGCATGACGACCTGAAAATGCGAAAAGTGTCAGCCAGGTGGGTGCCACGAATGCTGACAGACGACCACACGGCTGCCCGTGTGGCATGTTGCCAAGCAATGTTGATGCGCAACGACAGCATGAATGGGACTTTCTTTCCGTCGGTTGTGACAATGGAAGAGACGTGGATGCCATTTTTCAATACAGAAACAAAGCGCCAGTCAGCTCAATGGAAGCACACAGATTCACCGCCACCAAAAAAATTTCGGGTAACCGCCAGTGCTGAAAAAATGATGGTGTTCATGTTCTGGGACAGCGAGGGTGTAATCCTTACCCATTGCATTCCAAACGGCAATACGGTAACAGGTGCATCCTACGAAAATGTTTTGAAGAACAAATTCCTTCCTGCACTGCAACAAAAACGTCCGGGAAGGGCTGCGCGTGTGCTGTTTCACCAAGACAACGCACCCGCACATCGAGCTAACGTTACGCAACAGTTTCTTCGTGATAACAACTTTGGAGTGATTCCTCATGCTCCCTACTCGCCTGACCTGGCTCCTAGTGACTTTTGGCTTTTTCCAACAATGAAAGACACTCTCCGTGGCCGCACATTCACCAGCCGTGCTGCTATTGCCTCAGCGATTTTCCAGTGGTCAAAACAGACTCCTAAAGAAGCCTTCGCCGCTGTCATGGAATCATGGCGTCAGCGTTGTGAAAAATGTGTACGTCTGCAGGGCGATTACGTCGAGAAGTAACGCCAGTTTCATCGATTTCGGATGAGTAGTTAATTAGAAAAAAAATCGGAGGCCTTAGAACTTGAATGCACCTCGTACATGACGACAGCCCTCCAGCTGGCAATAACCAAGTAGGAAGACACATGTTTCTGTAGGTCAATTTTTATCTCCGTCAGAGTAGCGAAACTTGAGATCGTTAGGTTGGTGCCACACAGCGTCAGCGCACAGCTCCTCATTCGCCAGCTTTATGCACACAGTAGTACAGTAGTACTGAGGATCGAAAAATGTATCCCCAGAACATCTTGTTGCGGGAGACGCATTTCATCCTGTACAAAACGTTCAGCTTCATACGCCTTCCGTCGTTCGTGATCTAATACCAGCTTCAGAGTTGGCAATACTCTCTTAGGATTTAAAGGTTGGCTACAGCGCGCATACACAAGCTCTGGAATCTAAGATATTGTTGTCGCGCTTCGCAGCGCACGGATTATTTAGTGGCAGTTTGGAAGCCAGTGTAGGAGCCCGCCTGCTGTGGTGCGCACGTGTATTGGGCGAGGTGTCGTCGCCGAGCTGCCGTACTGCTGTGTCCGCCAGCAGCGACACAGGATTTGGTAGTCAGTTGATATTTTTTATAATTTGCAGCGCGCTTATTAATTTAAAGAAAAGGCTTTGTGTATGCGCGTAGCAGCAGACGGTAATTTTGATAATGATAGGAGTTGAATTCTTAAAGGAAACCATTGTTAGGCGAATAGATTTTTTGTCATTGATTTTTTGTCATTGATTTCTTTTGTAATTGTCAGAGAATTCTTTCACTATGTATTTAATTCAGAAGTATTTCAGTCTGTCTCCAGAGTTTGATTAATTTGTAATATTGCTTTAAGGCCACTGGAGGCAGATTTACATACGAAGCGATTGTTCAAACAGCTTCTAGCGTTTTCTTAATTGAATGAGAAAGAATCGCTTTCAGAATATAGTTTTTGAAAAAAGGAATTACTTGTTTTGGTTATCACTTATCGAGTTTAGATTTGACCAAACCCTTTCTCTTGAATTATATGTAGTTGTAGTAAGCAGCAGCAGCCGCAGCAACAGCAGGAGCCGCCATACAGAACTTGCACTCAGCATGAATAATAGCTTTTTTTATGTTTTTGTTAAATAATGGAATGCAGCAGATCAAGCAGTGGCAGCAGAAAGACCAAGTAAGTTATTTGTTGCACACAGGACCAATTAAAAAAAAATAAAGTTGAGGCGATCTCTGTAATAGTAAAGTTAAACACAGTACAAGCACGAGATTTTCAGTAGCAAACACGAGATAAGAAGATAGAGCTCGCGACTTTCAAGCTTTATTAACTATGGAACAGATTTAAAAACAATAACAATAGCTTTCTTATAAAATAGTTACAAAAATTAAGAGGAAGATACAAGTATAAACATATCAGGAGTAAAAGCGTATACAGTAACTGATCTCTTGAGTATCTGTGAAAGAGCTAACGCTTCTCCAGACAGGAGTCACAGTTACAGTTTTCAAGACTGTTTCACCCACTGCATTCAGAACGACACGAAACAGCGCAAGAAATACACCTGCACCCCTCCTCGTCATGTTTGCCGAATTCACCAAATACAGCGCACCCGTCATACGGGCCTTCAGTATACTCGTTTCACGTATTCGCTCTCTCCTCTGCGTTTAACAGTGGAATTCCCATTACACTCTAAATGTTATTCCCTTGCTTTTAATTTCACCAAAGATTGTTCTGACCTTTCTACTTGCTGAGACAGTCGTCCCAACAACCACTTCTTTTGGGATTCCTTCACATTTTTCATGCAGCCATTTCGCCTTAGCTTCCCTGCACTTCCTATTTATTTCATTCCTAAATCACTTGTATTTCTGTATTCCTGAACTTCTCTGAGCATTTTTGGACTTCTTTCTCTCTTAGATCAACTGAAGCATTTATAATGTTCCATGATTTCCTCGTAGCTACCTTCCTTCTACCTATGTCAATATTTCCAACTTCTGTGATTGCACTTTTTAGAGATGGCAAATCCTCTTCAACTGATTTAGCTGTTGCGCTATTCATTATCGCAGTATCTATAGCCTCAGAGAACTTTAAGCGTATCTCTTCATTTTTTAGTACTTTCGTGTCCGCCCCCAGTAGCTGAGTGGTCAGCGCGACAGGGACTGGTTGTTGTGTTGTCCTAATCATCAAAATTTCATCCCCATCGACGCGCAAGTCACCGAAGTGGCGTCAAATCGAAAGACTTGCACCCGGCGAACGGTCTACCCGACGGGAGGCCCTAGTCAAACGAAAAAAAAAAAAAAACTACTTCCGTATCCCACTTGGTTGGGTTGCTTTGGGGGAGGAGACCAGACAGCGAGGTCATCGGTCTCATTGGATTAGGGAAGGATGGGGAAGGAAGTCGGCCATGCCCTTTCAAAGGAACTATCCCGGCATTTGCCTGAAGCGATTTAGGGAAATCACGGAAAACCTAAATCAGGATGGCCAGACGCGGGATTGAACCGTCGTCCTCCCGAATGCTATCCCACTTGCTCGCGTAAAGTATCAAGAAGAATCTGAGCAATAATACACTTGGCTAACGTTAAGAGAGCGACTAGAACTGCAGGGAGCCTGAGCGGTCAAAATTCACGGCAGGCAGTAAGAAGTCATCTTAATTTTTGTTGTACAGATTCCATCTGAAGGCATGATGTAGGCCTATACGTATATGAAGATTGTCATCTGTCGTAAGCCTGTTAATAGCAAGAGAGCTTATTTAGTATTCTGCAGTATAGTACCAATCAATGTTTTTCTTTTCCGCTCTTTTACTTAGATATGATTTCAACTTGACCTTTTTCTTAGTGGATAAGTAGTTTATTACATTTTAATTATGAAAAGGCTTTTATATTTGTGAAGATTGCTAGTTTAAAGTGACTGCATCTGTGTACGCACAACTTGAAGTGAGCTTAAGTAGTTTCTCAAGCAGTCTGCATGGTCAAGTGTTAGTGCATTTTGTAACGTATCAAATTTAATTAATTAAGAGTTATTACCAGTAACTGTGATATGAAAGAGGAGGGTTTCACTGTGCTGCAATATTGTATTTATATTATGGTGCTGACTGTCGTATCGACTGATGTCTGAAATAGAGCTGGAGGGAGTTGACAGCATCAATCCTGCAGGGCTGTCTATAAGTTCCTAAGAGAACAAGGGGGTGGAGATCCCCTCTGAACAGCACGTTACAAGGCATCCCAGATGTGCTCAATAATGTTCATGTCATGGGAGTTTGGTGGCCGGCGAAGTGCTTAAACTCAGACGAGTGTTTCTGGAGCCACTCTGTAGCAATCCTGTATGTGTGTAGCGTTGCATCGTCCTGCTGGAATAACCCAAGTCCGACGGAATGCACAATGAATATGCATGGATGCAGTTGATCAGACAGGATGCTTACGTATGTGTCACCTGTCAGAGTCGTATCTAGACGTATCAGGGGTCCCATATCACTCCAAATGCACATGCCCCACACCATTACAGAGCCTCCACCACGTTGAACAGTCCTCTGTTGACCTGCAGGTTCCCTGGATTCATGAGGTTGTCTCCATGCGCGTACACGCCCCTCCGCTCGATACAATGTGAAACGAGACTCGTCCGACCTGGTAACATGTTTACAGTCGTCTACAGTCCATTGTCATTGTTGACGGGCCCAGGCGAGGCCTAAAGCTTTGTTTCGTGCAGTCATCAAGGGTACCCGAGTGGGCCTTTGGCTCCGAAAGACCCTATCGATGACGTTTCGTTGAATGCTTCGCACGCTGACACTTGTTGATTGCCCAGCATTGAAATTCGCAGCAGTTTGCGAAAGGGTTGCACTTCTGTCACATTCAACGATTGTCTTTGGTCGTCGTTGGTCCCGATCTTGTAGGATCTTTTTCTGGCCGCAGCGATGTCGGAGATTTGATGTTTTACTGGATTCCTGATATTCACGACACTCTCGTGAAATGGTGGTACGAAAAATTCCCCACTTCATCGCTACCTTGGAGAGGTTTTGTCCCATAGCTCGTGCGCCGATTATAACACCACGTCCAAACTCACCTAAATTTGGATAACCTGCCATTGTAGCAGCAATAAACGAACTAACAACTGCGCCAGGCATTGTAAGATGGCAAGAACTATGCCCCTTACATGAAGTCATTAAAGATCACCTAACTCACGTTGAGCGAACAGTAGGGCTGAACAAAAATGACTGACAAGGCACAATGCATCTTGTAGAGGGTATAGTATTGACGTATTGGAGTAATTAATGTCGGGTGATGGTTTTAAGGTAATTCACACGACATAAAAACTTTGTGGAAACGTGTCGATTTACTGGAGGCTAGTTTACTCCAGCGAAGTATTGGAGTTGACCACTGTGGCCGGCGGGGGAGCGGCGAAGGGAAGCGACAATAGGCAGCTTAGGGTGGCTCAAACTCCTGAGAAATCTGTAACGGGGAGCGGCCTCTAACTGCCTTAAGATGAGTGACTGGTTAACCCCATGCTGGTGTGCCGGGAAGCAGATGGAGAACTTGTATGCCTGCTGATAAACGTCTGTCGTCCTGTTTTCAGTGAAACATGCGAGATAGCTGTGCAAAGCTATGGTGGAGCGGTCAACAGAGGCCGAAATATGCTTGTTCGTGACTATAGCAAGTTCATGCTGAATTCATGGTCCGCAGAGTCTGAAGTAAATCAGGTGAAGAGCAACAGAATGAAATACACCGGCCTCTAATGGGAACGTAGGACCAAGGAATTTGAAGTACTCTCCTGGGAGTTTGTGCAGACGCTAACCTTGATGGGTGGCCTGGGAGGGCTAAACAGCAGAAGTTGAGAGGAAGGGAAATTTTGTGAGAATTTGTTCACTTCCCAGAGCGGGCATTGGTCAGTGCTGGGAAGCGACGCATAATTAACGCAACTTGCACTGCAATTGGCGTAAGTGATTTTGCTGGAGGGGAAACTGAGGCTGGGAGAAGTCCCCTTAGCGGTCTTCCATTCCCAGCTTGCCTAGAGTGTGGACGTGGCGTTCTTTACTCAGCTTGCCTGAGAAAGAGTGAGCATCCCTGCAGTTTAAGACATAGCAAATGGAACGATTGAGCTTGGAGCTAGAAAGTTTTGGTTCAGCTATGTACTGAGCAAGATAGCTAGGAGTGAATAGACAAGCGCAGTCTTGCAGCACCACGAGGTCGGTCGACGTCCACACAACGACACCGCTCCGCCATGCTGTATTCGGTGATATTGCGCCCTCTGCGGCCACTGATTAATTTGTTGGATCACGTTGGCAAAGTTTCCATGAGGGTTTGATGGGCCGTGTATTGTAGAATTCTTCTAGCACTTCGCATTACACCTGGGTCAGTCGATAGGAATTACTTTTGAGTTATCGCGCTTTACTCCACGCAAACGCAATTTATTACCATTCCCTGATAGGAGAGTCTTGTAATGTGATGATTGAAGGTCGGGAGTTAAAATAAATTTGTGCTAATCGACTGCATCTGTTTTCAATCAAGTAGTTCAAATCCCAAGTCTCTTTCTAAATTAATTTTATGTTCAACATTTGCATCTGGTGTTCAATAGCTGAATATAACTTCAATGTGCACCACTTTTTAATTAAAAGTGATCAATTCTGAATAAATTAATGCCAACACTGCCACCGCAGTTCAATCAGGAGTCACAGGGCCATATTACTTTTTTGCGTTACCCGATATTACGGCAGTTTTGCACTCTCTGTTGATCTGTTAGTCAATTAGTTGGGGTCAACACACGCCAAAACCAGCTAAGTGACGGGTGGGGTGTTACAACATATGTTGCGTCATACAGGTGTTGCTGACCGCAGCGCCGTATTGGTTCAAATGGCTCTGAGCACTATGCGACTTAACTTCTGAGGTCATCAGTCGCCTAGAACTTAGAACTAATTAAACCTAACTAACCTAAGGACATCACACACATCCATGCCCGAGGCAGGACTCGAACCTGCGACCGTAGCGGTCGCTCGGCTCCAGACTGTAGCGCCTAGAACCGCACGGCCACTCTGGCCGGCGCAGCGCCGTATTCTGCCTGTTTATGTATCTCTGTATTTGAATACGCATACCTATACCAGTTTCTCTGGCGCTTCAGTGTAGTTCCAAAAATGCATGTCTCTTCCCAAGTCAGTGTGAAGTATGTATGTTAATGTCTACAATCCTGTGGTAGTACCCGAGAGAATATTCATTTACATCAACAATGTTGGATCTAATTTGTTGTGCCAAAAATGCAAGAGCATACGCATTGCAACTATTGCTGTGGTATAAATATTCTTAGGAAAGTTGCTAGGCTCTCAAACAGTTGTTGAGTGTTACATGATATGAAACTGCGTGACGGAAAAGTACTAACAGAAGTCGCAGGTATAGTTGCATCACAGTGCTTCTCTTCTTACTCAATTGATAAGCTCTAAAAATCCAAGTGAAAGATACATGTAGTACAAATAACGTTTCTGTGACACCCTCTGGGTGTAGTGTATGTATCTGGAGCGAGATGGGGTGTTACAAAGCGTTACCTGATCTCCTTATGTTGCTGATGTGTCATCGTTTTCGGTTCACAGAGGACAAAGATGTGAAGAATCAATAGAAGCTCATGGGTTGACAAAGAGACGGGTGCCTTTTCCGGTAACAGTTAGCAGTCCAAGTAGGTCTAAGCACCTAAGCTCTAATGGTGCAGGTAAGATGATGGCTTGTCAATTTACTTGGATGCCAGTAAGTTCAAAATGGTTCAAATGGCTCTGAGCACTATGGGACTCAACTGCTGTGGTAATTAGTCCCCTAGAACTTAGAACTACTTAAACCTAACTAACCTAAGGACATCACACACATCCATGCCCCAGGCAGGATTCGAACCTGCGACCGTAGCAGTCACACGGTTCCGGACTGCGCGCCTAGAACCGCGAGACCACCGCGGCCGGCGATGCCAGTAAGTATATCACAAATGACTTCGTTATGACCGCAATATATAATAATAGTTGGGCTTCATATCCTCTTTGGGTCCAGAACGATCAGTTGCTGCTGGCCACTCCTCTGCTCGAAAGGTGATTGCTCCCTTGACCTTACTTCTCTTCCAACCTAACTGTTTATGGACCATATGCAGATTAGGGCACACTTGTCGCTTTAAGGAGGCAGAGTGATAAATTCAGTGATCACTATGGAGGACTAACAATAACTAGCCAAAGTGTTGGTTGTAAGGTAATTCTGCATGCAGTATTTTGAGGTGAAGGAACTGTGCTCATGTTGGAAGCGTGTCTTCATCATGGACAGGACTGAGCTCAGCTATACCGGGGCGACGGGTGGGAATCTTCGTCACCACTTCCTCCTGCAGGAGGAACGTTGGTGAACGATGTTAGCAGCAATGGATTTGCCTGTGTCCCTCAGGAACGTAGGTTTAAAAGGACAATGGGCATTTCTGTGCAAATTCGCATGGCTCAGGTTGTAGGGCACCTTTGGTTGACTGTGCCGTCTCGGGGCGCTAGTAATTTATCACTGCAGAGGAGAGAGCATGCCTCAGTTTTCACAGGTAGCCCTAAGAATTACCGCACCGCTTGACGTCCGCCACACATGAATTCCAAGAACTGCTGCATTTTTTTAGGGAAATGTTGGTTCCCACGCCAGTGTTCCCACGCGAATCGTAAATCCGTCCCTTGATGGCCAGCCGACTGTGATGTTGAGGCGTGTACCGGAGGGTGCCTGCTCGATCCTGGAATAGAGAGAGAGGATTAATGGAAAACATTCTGCACATTGATGGGAGGGAGTAAAGCGTATTAGACAATACGCTATTGACGAAAAACAGCACCCATCCCCCACCCCTGGTGGATCAAGGTTTTTTGAAGGATCTCCACCCGGGCCATATGGTTTTAGAGAGTATTAAGGAGGAATGGAGGCAGTGAGCACCGGAAGGTGGAGTTAGATGACAGTCATAATCAGACTGTCGGAGTGAGACTCGTAACTAGACGAAGGTGTACGAGGTGCGGCTAGAAAAAAACCGGACTGATGCTGGAAAAAACATTTATTCACAATTATTTACAATTTCATGTTATCTCCTTCAATTTACTCTCCTCCTCGATCTCTACACCGCTCCATACGAATTTTCCACTGTTCATAGCAATGCTGCAGATCATTTTCGGTAAGTCCATACATTACTTCCGTCGCTTTTTCTTTTACTGCTTCAACAGTCTCAAATCTAGTTCCTTTCAAAGCTGACTTAACTTAAGGGAAAAGAAAAAAGTCACAGGGGGCCAAATCAGGGGAGTAGGGTGGATGATCTAAGATGGGAATGTTGTGTTTTGCCAAAAACGTCTTCACTGACAACGCACTGTGAGCTGGGGCATTGTCTTGGTGAAGGATCCATGACTTTTTTCTCCACAAATCGTTCCGTTTTCTCCGTACTCGCTCACGTAGGGTAGCCAGGACGCTAATGTAGTAATGCTGATTCACTGTTTGTCCCTCTGGTACCCAATCAATGTGCACAATCCCTTTGATGTCAAAAAAAAAAAAACAATCATCATTGCCTTGAATTTCGATTTTGACATTCGTGCTTTTTTTTTTGTCGTGGAGAACCAGGAGTTTTCCAATGCATCGATTGGCGTTTAGTTTCGGGATCGTAAGTAAAAAACCACGATTCATCGCAAGTAATAACATTTTGTAAGAAGGTGGGATCACTTTCAATGTTTTCCAGGATGTCAGAACAAATCATTCTTCGGCGTTCCCTCAGTTCAATTGCGAGACACTTTGGAACCATTTTTGAACACACTTTGTTCATGATGAAACTTTCATGAAGAATCTGCCTAACACTTTCCTTGTCAACTCCTGTTAACTCAGACACTGCTCTGATTGTTAAACGGCGATCTTGTCGAACAAGTTTACCGATTTTTTCAATGTTTGCATCAGTTTTTGCTGACAATGGTCTGCCAGTGCGAGTGTCATCACTGGTGTCTTCGCGGCCATCTTTAAATCGTTTAAACCACTCAAACACTTGTGTTCGCGATAAACAATCATCGCCGTACACTTGTTGTAACATTACAAACGTTTCACTTGCAGATTTTCCTAGTTTGAAACAAAATTTGATGTTAACACGCTGTTCTTTCTGTACACTCAACATTTTCCGACGCACAGACAAAACGTCAAGTACTTAAAACAGACGCCACGGGCAGACTGAGTGCAGGAGGCAGATGAAACTCGAGCAGTAGGCGGAGCGAGAGTCACGTGACAGGCCACGCGACTTTCAGCCTTATTGCATTCGTTTTATTGTTTCACCAGTACTAGTCCGATTTTTTTCTAGCCACACCTCGTAAGTGTGTTGTGATAGCCGTAAAGTACACCATACATTTGATATTAGTTGCGAGGCTACTCTGATCAATTTTTAATTTCGTGCTAAGAGTCATATCTCAGCGAATTTTCTGACTAAGCGCGTTGGTTTGCTGCTGCATCCCAGTTTCATGTCTGGTTTGGAGACACTGCTCTGGTTCCTGCATCGAGCTGTACAGGCTGTGGTATTTCGGGCGAGTCACCGTTGTGGTTTGCAGTTCACCATATTGCAGACTCCCGATGGTACATGGTAAAATAGTGCTGGCTTGATAGGAATAAAGAAGGTTAATTGCTCACTGTGCATGGTGTTCGCCCCTGCAAACAGTCGTAGCACCACATATATATGGCACGTTAGCGCATGGTTTGCCATGCGCAATCTCTGTCAATCAAGTAAATTGTAGTAAGATAGTGTTATCCACATTGTAAGTGGCAGCTGTGGTGGTGACTACCCATTCCAGACTCTGTTAACTGCACCACAGCAATTTTGTATTCATTCTGACTAAGAGTTATTTAAGCCTGTTCATCAAATTTCACCTTCGTGTTTTTCGACAAAAATATGTGCTATCACACTGGGCACCTTTAATTTCAGTGGAAATCAGACTCTAAAATCCTTTTTAAATTAATTTTTGGGAGGTACTTAAAGTAGTTAAAAATCTATTGTACTACGTCCACTTAATTTTCATCATTGCAGCCAAAATATTAATTAGATACTGTCAGATCTCCATTGTGCCTAGTTTTATAGTTGTTATACCGAAGGGTGGTTCTGTAACGTAGAGTATCACCTGGCAGACAGAAGTAAGGAGTGGTATTCCACATTACCAAAATAAAATCGCACCATGGATGTTGTGTGAGCTTAACATGATCCACCCAAATAGCCACACACACCTTGGCCTCAACTTCGATTATCACAATCATCACCACAAAGAGAACTTGCGCTTCTACGTGTCACTCATGTCTTACTTTGTTTTCCAAGTAGTTCTTAGTCTTACACTTATATGTGTATTGGAGTGCCCAGTTTTTAAGATTGTTTTTTTGTAAGCTCTGGATAGGCCTACCGTGATTTGTAACCAGTTATCTATGTACTGGGATTCATATCATCTTCTTAACGTAAAAATGGGTTAAATGGCTCTGAGCACTATGGGACTTAACATCTGAGGTCATCAGTACCCTAGACTTAGAACTACTTAAAACTAACTAATCTAAGGACATCACACACATCCATGCCCGAGGCAGGATTCGAACGCAGCAGCGCGGGTCCAGACTGAAGCGCCTAGAACCGCTCTGTCACAACGGCCAGCTCTTAACGTAATTTATGCCTTGTGTTATCTTTTCTGTCCTCACTTCACGTAATATTGGTACGATGTTTATTTTTTATTTATTTATTTATTTATTTATTGTTCCGCGGGACCACATTTAGGAGAAGTCTCCATGATCATGGAACGAGTCAATACATGAAATTATAACACGATTGTAGAAACAGATAAAATGAAATATAAGAAACATATTCAGGCGACAAGTCGTTAGTTTAAATAAAGAAAATCAAGAATGTAACACTGGAATTTGCTTAATTTTTTAGCTCTTCCAGGAGCTCCTCGACAGAATAGAAGGAGTGAGCCATGAGGAAACTCTTCAGTTTAGACTTAAAAGTGTTTGGGCTACTGCTAAGATTTTTGAGTTCTTGTGGTAGCTTATTGAAAATGGATGCAGCAGAATACTGCACTCCTTTCTGCACAAGAGTCAAGGAAGTGCATTCCACATGCAGATTTGATTTCTGCCTAGTATTAACTGAGTGAAAGCTGCTAACTCTTGGGAATAAGCTAATATTGCTAACAACAAACGACATTAAAGAAAATACATACTGTGAGGGCAATGTCAAAATTCCCAGACTATTGAATAGGGGTCGACAAGAGGTTTTCGAACTTACACCATACATAGCTCGAACAGCCCGTTTTTGAGCCAAAAATACCCTTTTTGAATCAGAAGAATTACCCCAAAAAATAATACCATATGACATAAGCGTATGAAAATATGCGAAGTATACTACTTTTCGTGTTTAAATGTCACTTATTTCAGATACTGTTCTAATGGTAAATAAAGCGGCATTTAGTTTCTGAACAAAATCCTGAACATGGGCTTTCCACAACAGCTTACTATCTATCCGTACGCCTAGGAACTTGAACTGTTCCGTCTCGCTTATAACATGCCCATTCTGTCTGATTAAAATGTCAGTTCTTGTTGAATTGTGAGTTAGAAACTGTAAAAACTGAGTCTTACTGTGATTTAGCATCAAATTATTTTCCACAAGCCACGAACTTATATCATGAACTACATTATTTGATAATGTTTCAATATTACACACAAGATCCTTCACTACCAAGGTGGTGTCATCAGCAAACAGAAATATTTTTGAATCACCTGTAATACTAGAAGGCATATCATTTATATAAATAAGAAACAGCAGTGGCCCCAGCACCGACCCTTGGGGAACGCCCCATTTATCAGTGCCCCATTGGGACTGAACATCATTACCACTCTCAATATTGCGGAGGATTACCTTCTGCTTTCTGTTCTTAAAGTAGGAGGCGAACCAATTGTAAGCTACTCCCCTTACTCCATAATGTTCCAACTTCTGCAGTAATATTTTGTGGTCAACACAGTCAAAAGCCTTCGTTAAATCAAAGAAAACACCTAACGTTCGCAACCTTTTATTTAATCCGTTCAAAACCTCACAGAGAAAAGAGACTATAGCATTTTCAGTTGTTAAGCCATTTCTAAAACCAAACTGTACATTTGACAGCAAATTATGTGAATTTAAATGCTGCAGTAACCTTGTATATACAACCCTCTCGATAACTTTAGCAAACACAGATGGCATAGAAATAGGTCTATAATTGTCAACATTATCCCTGTCTCCCTTTTTGTACCATCCGTCATGCATTGTCCAATGGGTTCCACAATATTTATTTAGAGACAGACGTCTACACAACCTGTACGCTTTGTATCGTGTGTGTTCGTTCTACATATACTGTTTTGCTTCTGTTTCTGTAAACTTTAACAATCCTGTTCATTTACACTGTCATCACGTTACCATTTTCCCTGCGTAACATGCAATGAGCTGTGTTTTCACAGCGTGAAAACAAAAATCACAACTCAGTGTCAGTGTTAATGCAATATTAGCAATCAGAGCCGTGTGATATTTGTGTTGAAAGGTGTCTCTTGTCTAGAGGCAAATGTTTAACATTGCAGTTTATCTCCTCCACCCCCATTTGCATAGAGTTAAACACTATGCTACTAACTTTCGAAAAAAGTTTATTAGACAACAAGACTGATGAGCACTCTGTATAACATTTCCTACCTAATTTCATGACCTTAGTGTAAGAACATCCACGAAATGAACGTTCATATTTGCAGAACAAAAGTTATGACGCGGACGTTTTGGTACTTATCTATGAAAAATGGCTGTTTGCCTTTTCACACCTTTCAGTTTGTATACATAGCAAGAACAATTACTCATCATACCTGTTCCTGACGAATAAATGAGTAAAATCAGATCAAAAATGGGTAAAAGTAAACACACAGATTCTACTGAATTCATCTGACAATTCCGGTTCGATGTAGGTGGCATACACAGTACATCATGCTCACACCATAGATATTCCTACTCTATAGTCGCGACCATGGGGATGTAATATGCTAAGTTCTCATGAGGTCACAATTGTGAAGCCGACGTCCACCAGTTTCATAGCCCCAAATACTGGCTTCTGGTAGAAGTGTTCTGACAGAAAATTCCAGCTTGCATGATGTACATGTGTACTAGTTGTTCTGATTATCCATTGTACAGAATCACATTTCATTCGTAAATGTACTCTTTGAAGCGATATTTTCTTTTATACTCATGAATTTTAGTTGCGGTGGCTGCTTTTATTGTAGTGCTTTTATTTCTGTAATTTGGCTCCAGGTTTCCTGTCAATACAATTCGAAGAGCCCTCTGGTTGAACGCTGTTAGAAGAAAATACTGCAAACGGTCCAGGAATAGAAAGATGTTTTCTCAACATTTTCTGTCAGTCCGTAATAGGGAGAATGTTGGATTATGAAAGTAACCTTTCCACATTTCCTTTGTTTCTTGGTTCTTCGAAAGGTGTAACAAAAACGAAGTTACGCTATGAAATGAGCCTTCAACACGAGAAATCGTCTGAAAATACCTTTCTGATACTGTGTTATTCACGGAACCACAATAATATTTACTGTTTAAAACATTTCATGCGCACGCAACAGTGCTTTCGTGAATATTACAGTGTCAGGAAGCATTTTCAAACTTTTTCTGGTCTTAAATGCATTTTTGACCAAATAATCTGACGCATTTAGCCTCGTTAAAGGAACTTCCTTTTTGTTATAAGTTTCGAATAACGAAGAAGAGGAATACCTAATACGGAAAGGCTGATTTCGTAACAGACATTTTCCTTAATACGGTATGATTACAGTGATGTTTGGTCTACATCCTCTTTCCGAAAATGCTGAGAACATACACTGAAGAGCCGAAGAAACTGGTACACCTGCCTAATATCGCATAAGACCGCCGCGAGCACGCGGATGTGCCACAGCACGACGTGGAATGTACTCGACTAATGTCTAAAGTAGTTCTGGAGGGAAATGACACCATGAATCCTGCAGCACTGTCCATAAAGCCGCAAGATTACGTTGGGATGGAGATTTCTCCTGAACATCACGTTCCAAGGCATCTCAGATATGCTCAATAATATTCATGCCTGGGAGTTTGATTGCCAGCGGAAGTGTTTAAACTCAGAAGAGTGTTCCTGGAGCCACTCTGTACTAATTCTGGACGTGTGGGGTGTCGCATTGTCCTGCTGGAATTGCACAAGTACGTCGGAATGCACAATGGAAGTGAATGCATGCAGATGATCGCACAGGATGCTTACGTGAGAGTCTCCTGTCAGAGTCGTATCAACACATATCAGGCGTCCCATATCACTCCAGCTACACAGAGCCCCACACTTTTACACAGCCTCCATCAGCTCGAACAGTCGCCTACTGGCATGCAGGGTCCGTGAATTCATGAGGTTGTCTCCATACGCGTACACGTCCCTCCGCTCGATACAGTTTGAAACGAGACTCGTCCGACGAGCCAATATGTTTCCACTCATCAACAGTCCATTGTCGGTGTTGACGGGCCCAGGCGAGGCGTAAAGCTCTGTGTCGTGCAGTCATCAAGGGTACAAGTGTGAATCTTCGGCTCTGAAAGCCCCTATCGACGATGTTTCGTTGAATGCTTCGCACGCTGACACTTGTTGATGGCCCAGCATTGAAATACGCAGCAATTTTTTTTTTTTTTTTGGGGGGGGGGGGGGGGGATTGCACTTCTGTCGCGTTCAACGATTCTCTTTGGTACCGTTCTTGCAGAATCTTTTTCCGGCCGCAGCGAAGTCGGACATTTGATGTTTTACCGGATTCCTGATATTCACGGTACACTCGTGAAATGGTGCTACGGAAAAATCCTCACTTCATCGTTACCTAGGAGATGCTGTGTCCCATCGCTCGTACGCCGACTGTAACACCACGTTCAAACGGACTTAAGTCTTGATAACCTGCCGTTGTAGTAGCAGTAACCGATATATCAACTGTGCCAGACACTTGTTGTCTTATATACCGCTGTGCCGTATTCTGCCTGTTTACAGCCGGCCGCGGTGGTCTCGCGGTTCTAGGCGCTCAGTCCGTAACCGCGCGACTGCTACGGTCGCAGGTTCGAATCCTGCCTCGGGCATGGATGTGTGTGATGTCCTTAGGTTATTTAGTTTAAGTAGTTCTAAGTTCTAGGGGACTGATGACCACAGATGTTAAGCCCCATAGTGCTCAGAGCCATTTTAGCCTGCCTGTTTACATATCTGTGTATTTGAATATGCTTGCCTATAACAGTTTCCTTGGCTTCTTCAGTCTATTTTGCTGTATTTGGTCGGTTTTCAAGTTTTCATACCGAGCTAGGTGGCGCAGTGGTTAGCACAATGGAGTTGCAACCGAGCGAGGTGGCGCAGTGGTTAGCACACTGGACTCGCATTCGGGAGGACGACGGTTCAATCCCGTCTCCGGCCATCCTGATTTAGGTTTTCCGTGATTTCCCTAAATGCCGGGATGGCTCATTTGAAAGGGCACGGCCGACTTGCTTCCCCATCTTCCACGAAACCGATGGGACCGATAATCTCGCTGTTTGGTCCCCTCCCCCAACCAACCAACCTGTATTTCCTTCTCACAGCGCTCAACCAGAGAGCTTGCCGCTTAGAACTGATAATAAATCTAAAGTCATATGACAGAAATAAAAGCGCAACATTAAAAGTAAACAGCGCAAACAAAATTCGTGGATAGAAAAGGAAATACCGCTTTAACCAGTTCACTTGGGATTGAAATGTGATTCCTTTACTCTTCAGACTACAAAATGATAGGTACACCCGTAAATGCAGCAAGTTGGCATTTTTAATCAAAACACTTCCACCAGAAGCTAATTTTTGAGCAAATAACATGGCGGACGTCGGCTTCAACTTTATGACAACACGACATCTCCCCTTAGACCTCCATGTTGCTGCCTGTAGTTGCGAGGTGCCGTGGCTAGCAGCGCATTTAACACTAAATTCTTCTAGGATCTTCATATGGAAATGATGCTCTAAGCCCCCCCCCCCTATTCTAACTCCGAATTTTGCAGTTGCACATAGATTAAGAAGAAACGCGAACTGACTGTAATCGACCCTGCAAGTGGAGTAGAAAAGAGTTTGGTACCTGCAATAATTTAACTGGATAGAAATTAAGGAAAGTTTCATTAACGTAGTGAGAAATGAAAGAGTTGCTCTACCGATTAACAGAATGAAAGTTCTGTCCAAAATAACAATTTGATTTATTATGACTAAACTCAAAATAATAAACAAAACACATGAAACATTTACAATACGTCAAATTGGATACTCAAATAAATGCTGTGAAGGTGAAGTTGTCCGTAAACTAGCTTGTGACGTTTATGACCGAGTGGTATGTGGAGCCAATTCCTTGCAACTCAAATCTTAAGAGAAACACCCAGCCAACCCAACATTAATTGCTGCTACAGTAGTGAGAACTCAGACAATGAACGTCCAAGACAGAACCACGCAAGAAAAGACGGGAACAGGCGCGCTCTGCTGAGCTCTGATTATCACAGAGCAAAATTCCCTAATCTGCCGGTGCTGCGGACATACGTTACCAAGCTGTCTTCTTAACTGCAAGGACACGATCTGGCGTACCGGAAGCGATGGCTGGTTGCTTCGACGTCCCGTCGTGGTGATGATAATGTCGCGAGTATAGCCTGAAACAAATTGTCCTGCTCAAGATGGACAACATAGGCCGCTTGTATGCAGAACGCTCAATTGCCAACTGTACTCGGAAAGTTACGTTGAAGTCGAAACTTCAGCAACTTCGTCAAACAGTTAGAATTAAATGAAAGTATATTAGACAGCCAACAGGAGGCAGGCTGTCCAGAGCAGCGTGAGCTCAGTCTTGTAACCTACTGCGACCGAAAGGCCTGAGCCGACTCTCTCAAGAGCACCTGTACAAGCCAAACACAGAACATTCCCGCCCCCACGACAGTGGCCGTGGTTAAAACGTTCCTATCAGCAACTCGAAAACCGGCGGAAAATTCCACTCCATTGCCGAAGCACTACCATTCCACCAGTGGAGATTCTTGGCGCCAATTTCTGCGCCGATTTTTCTACGTCACGGATCTATGCCCTCAGCAAGCCAATCACAGTTATGATTTTGCAGAAAATGCGGGAATTTGCCCGCCAAGACTGCCTGGGAACACAAGTCATTCCCACCCCTCGCTGGTAGCCCGCCAGAAACGGTTTTCACTAAGTTTCTGCGAAGTAACGGAATCTCTAGCCCAGTTGCCCCTTCCGGCCCATCTGGGCGTGTCGCTCCCGCTCTTATGACAATGTCGGCGTCTGGAAAGCATCCACTCGACTCCCTCACACCTGTCGGCTTAACTCTTTCAAGCTCAGCAGAACTCGCCTGTCACCGGACCACCCGGGTGACGAGAGACGCTGTGTGGGAAGTCCAGCCGGCCGGTGTGGCCGTGCGGTTAAAGGCGCTTCAGTCTGGACCCGCTTGACCGCTACGGTCGCAGGTTCGAATCCTGCCTCGGGCATGGATGTGTGTGATGTCCTTAGGTTAGTTAGGTTTAATTATTTCTAAGTTCTAGGCGACTGATGACCTCAGCAGTTGGGTCGCATAGTGCTCAGAGCCATTTGAACCATTTGAATTTGTAGGAAGTCCGCGTGTGAAGGAATAGCAGCTTTTCACCGCATGCAATTAGAGAGGAAAATCGAATTACTCAGAGTAAGATAGAAATATGAGGGGGGGGGGGGGCTCATTCCACCTCTCATAGTTTCAGAAGTTCGGTTCCTTACACATTGTCGTCACTTGCGAACGCTAGGCAGTTGTCGCTTGCCCCAAGACCTAATAAGACGAGAACTGCTTCGTAATAAAAAATATATTAGTGTAACAAAGCGCAGTTCATTTGTTTTTCAATCAGTAAGAGACTTGAAAGTCAATTTGCACTGTGAAAATAGAGCTCGTTTGTGGCAGATAAAGCAGCAGATAGGAATGTCCCCTAAGACGAGACGTAGCTGCAAAAATAAATATAAGTGTTTGATTTCCTCTGCGAGGGAACTGAGCTGTCCTGTGATAGTAAAGTAACAGCTAAAAAGTCCCTTGTTGCAAGATACAGCTTCAGGCGCCCATTGGTTCGTAGTTAAAACTAGCGTGGTTTCACCAGAAAATGCGTGTACGAAGTTGGTGGCAATGGACATGTGGCACGTCCAGTACACATCCACCGGCCGGATCCTTTATTCTACATCACATCAACTTATTTACAGTAGATCCAAACACAAACGAGCCGATAATACTTCCAGCACTGCTGCCGGACGCGCGATTAATCGAGACAATGAAAACCCGCATAATGCTTCCGATATGAATATGCAGATTAGCCGCGCGGGCCTAATAAAGCGGAATTTCCATGTTGGCGCCGACTTTATAAGCGGTGCACTCCGCCGGCGCACGGAGCACTTTCTTAATCGAATTAGTCGCATAATGGACGCTCGCCGGCGGGAGGAGGCGGAGCGGGTCGAGTCGAGTCGTTTCGGCCGTCGGCGCCGCAGCCGACCTCGGGAGCAGGACTACTGATCCGTGCGGCGGCGGAATAATATTTCAATAAATAGGGCGGCCCCGAAACAAGCGGTAAATCATGGGGCGCGCGCCCTCTTGTGTACACGGCCTGCCGGCGCCTCTTTAAATTGCATGAGGGAATAATTCGGACATATATCTGGTGGCGGCCACTCGCGTTTAATGGGCGTTTCACCGGCGGCGCAGAAGGAAAAAGCCCCCGGCCTAATTTTCTGATTCCCTTCCGCTTTTCCCAACTCTTCCACCCTTCCCTTGCCCGCTCTCACTTCTCCCTTACCCCCCCCCCTCCCTTCCTACCCACTCCCTCCCCCAACAGCACACTCACAGCCTCAAGCCGCCTCTTGCGTGAAGTTAGCGGACCTTCTCAGGTTCAGCGACGATAGCTGGGGGCAAAAAAACCGAGAAGCAGTTTTGCAGCTGTGGAGGAAATCGGCGCAGTTACGTGTGAGCTACGACGAGTAAAAACCTTCCTCTCGCTTCTGCCTCTCCCTTACCATTCCTGCCACCTTCTGGAACCTGTACCACCCACCACCCTCTGGTAAACGAGAGTGGTTCTTGGCGAATTACCTTGTGAGTGGAAGAGGCAATTTCATAGCAAACAGGGTACAGGAAGACAGGGAGTCCATCCTAACTGTTAGGGACGGATTTAATGTGAAGAGGGGATCGTCACCATCAACCCTTCAAAGAATATTTTACCATATACATTCTTGTTTTAACATATAGCAGTTTCCAAATTTCTCAGAAAACCTTTGAAGAGTAAAGGAGCAAGGAAACTAAGAAGGGATCGTAATTCTAGAAAATTACTAGTTATGATTAACGTATAATACGTTTCCTGTTCACTGAGCAAGATGTCGATGTGTAGTCAAAGAAACCTACGAGTATGTTTTGATTTTAATAAGGCTACACGAGCGCTCTACATGCTCTACATCCAGACAGTAAGATCTCGAAATTATTAATATTTCAACAAGGGAACTCCTTCATTTAGCATGACAGACGAATGTAGGAGTCTTGCAGAGATAACTATTACCAAACACAGCGTTATTAATTTCTATGGACGTCAGGTTATCTAATGAGGACCTCATGTACAAATGGACAGTCTTAGATGAAAATGATAAGACACAATAAGACAAAGACAAAAACGCAAGAAGTAAATAGTAGTACACCTTCCACTGTGAATTCTGAACTCTTTATTAAGTTAAGCAAAGAGTCCAAAATTTATGGCTGAAGGTGTACCGCTGACTACTTGACAATGGCCAGCCGACGTCCCAACCACCATCTTATGTGTCATGGGCATAAAAAAAGAGAAAAGGAAAAACCCGAGCTGTTACACCTTTTTCTTTGCTTATTACAGGTCTGATTTCCATATAGGTGTTTCTCTTGTCTCCCACATCTTTTCCATAGACTGTATCTATCTTTCCTTACACTTTTATGCTTTTACTGTCTTGAATTTCTTCTCCAGCAAGCTCTACTTTGTCATTTTACACTATCTGTCAGTTTCTTTTGGCTATTCCATTTAGCTTCCTTCATTTGTTACATTTTTATATCTTCTCTTTTTGTGAGTTTGATTCAGTGTCACCGGCCGGTGTGGCCGAGCGGTTCTCGGCGCAACAGTCTGGAACCGCGCGACCGCTACGGTTCGAATCCTGCCTCGAATCCTGCCTCGTGAATGGATGTGTGCCATGTCCTTAGGTTAGTTAGGTTTAAATAGTTCTAAGTCCTAGGGGACTGATGACCTCAGAAGTTAAGTCCCATAGTGCTCAGAGCCATCTGATTTTTGATTCAGTGTCCAAGATGCTACTCCAGACGGATGTAAAAATGAATGTGCTCAACGGAAAATAATAAATGCTAAAATGATGATTTGGCCCTGTATGACTACCTACTGAAGCAGATGTTAGGATCTCTTAATGCTCTTTTTTACATATAAATTTCAGTATAAACATAAATGAATGATGAAGGCAACTAATACTACTAAATGATAAACGTTGTCGTTCAACATATATTTATTATAGATTAAAATCAACCCTTTAAGTACAATTGTCTATTTCCTAACTAAAATTATTAATCAATTCCCCAACTCTGCCCCTCTTTATGACTGCGCGATCTAATATCACTAACGCGAAATGACTGATATCATCTACGTACCAAACACTAGAAGACACTACCTTCAAAGATGATCTACGGTGGTGTAGAACCTCAGTGGAAATAAACTAACGTGATCACAGTTGTTTAACTTTTATAGCCCTAACAAGCTGAAGCATTTTGCGATATCACCGTATGTACTGCGTCCGGTGCATCGAGGTGATGGTTCTCGTACTCCTCTGTGACGGTGGAAGAACTCCAGCCACTTTCGAACACTAGGACGGCAGAAGACGGTCCTCTGACTAATATACTCCGTCTTCTCCTCTCTGTGCTCTACAGACGAGAATCGCGAACTGCCAGCCACAAGGACGGAGTTCAGATAACGTCTCAACGTAAGAATAGGCAGAAGAAGTGCTCTCAATTACCGAATGCTGTGTACTTATCGACGACTTCCAACCGGGAGGTGAAGTCCAGAATCGTATAGGTTCGCAACAGTACAGTGCCTAAATGTTCTAACTATAAACTCTCCTGAGAGCAAAGACAGCAAGTCCGTCTGCACCAACAAAGCTGATAGCGAGCGACCGTCACACACGGGCGCTCACAACGGAAGACCTCTCCACCGCTGGCTTCCCAGCAAGGCTCGGCTACCCACCACCGTAATTCCGAAAACGAATCATATTCCCCAAACCACGGAATATTCTCCCTCTCTACAGATTCTTCCGAACGCCGACCAACCATATTTTAGTCTTTTGTCGCCCAGCGCGGAAATTTTGCGAGGAAATGGCTATACTCAAACAATGGTACGCTTCTCAGTTAAGGGGCTCCGGAACGCCCTATACTTGCAATGTTAAAATAACGCTTATAAATTACATCTTTCCTCACAAAGTATTTGAGGTAGGAAGTTGAACTTTTTACAGATTATTTATTGGAATATGGGCTACAACTTAACACAGGGATTTTACAAAATTTTAGTTCAGTTATTAAAGATGATTTTTTTTCAATTGTAATGAAAATTCACAACATTTTTTTGCAATTTTTTATTTATATATTCAAAAATATACAGTTTTTTGGAAAAAGGCTGTGTTAAATTATGCAGAAGGTATTGTGTAACATTTACTGAAAGTCTGAAACAAATATGTTTGGAAGATCCTTAGAAAACATGTAATTAGTATGAGAAAATAAAAGTTTTGGGAATCGAGCGACAAAGATTGGATTAACTTTTTAGTGCATTCCAGGTCCATAGGATGGATTATCTTCATCCTCTGCAAACTCCTCCTCCAGCTTCCTCTTGTTCCTCCTCCTGTTTACTCTTGCTTGTATTTCTAGACTCTTTACAGCCCTGTCTGCAGCCCGAAGGCGTTCCTTGTCTAAAGCAAGCATCGCTCGTACCATGTTAGAACCTATCTTCATTCCCATATTTCTAAATACCTTTGGCTTTCCAACATTTCTCCTTTTCTTAAAAGCCTTCAGAGGATTTCTAATAACTATACTTTTACTCATTATTATACTTCAACAAAACAGAGACTCAAGAAACAGAATTAATTATGAATATTTTCAAGATAACGACAGAGTAAATAAACATGAAACAATCGACAATCACACCAGCGATATATATTGAACCATCACAGGTTAGCCACAACACATACTTTATCTCACATCACTAAAATGTACCTGATGAACACGGACGTTAATAATAACACCATTTGACAGCAGTTTAACAGCGCCACAGTGGGTCACGCCCATGTAGAACACATTTCAAAAAAAATTTAAAAATAGTTGTAGTCTTCGGAATTGAATAAATTATGTATCTATTAACAGGTAATAGTCTGCAGATTCAGAAAACGCAAAAAAGTAAAAATTGAACTTTTCATGATTTTGAGCCTTTCCGGAGCCCCTTAAGATCCGCAGAAGTAACTCACCGCCGGCCGCGGTGGTCTCGCGGTTCTAGGCGCTCAGTCCGGAGCCGCGTGACTGCTACGGTCGCAGGTTCGAATCCTTCCTCGGACATGGATGTGTGTGATGTCCTTAGGTTGGTTAGGTTTAAGTAGTTCTAAGTTCTAGGGGACTGATTACCTCAGAAGTTAAGTCCCATAGTGCTCAGAGCCTTTTCAACCATTTTAGAACACCAGTGGCAACGACGTTACGTCCTCAAAGACTATTTTCAAACACACGGAATGGTGGCACTGAAGAATGTTTCTTTTTGATGCAGGACAGTGCTGGGTTCAAAGCAATTCAAAGAGGGAAACCACTGTCTCTATTAATGTGGGAATCGAACAGCCGTTGTAAGCCTTCTCACAATTATATCGAATTTTATGTACACTCCTGGAAATGGAAAAAGAACACATTGACACCGGTGTGTCAGACCCACTATACTTGCTCCGGACACTGCGAGAGGGCTGTACAAGCAGTGATCACACGCACGGCACAGCGGACACACCAGGAACCGCGGTGTTGGCCGTCGAATGGCGCTAGCTGCGCAGCATTTGTGCACCGCCGCCGTCAGTGTCAGCCAGTTTGCCGTGGCATACGGAGCTCCATCGCAGTCTTTAACACTGGTAGCATGCCGCGACAGCGTGGACGTGAACCGTATGTGCAGTTGACGGACTTTGAGCGAGGGCGTATAGTGGGCATGCGGGACGGGTGGACGTACCGCCGAATTGCTCAACACGTGGGGCGTGAGGTCTCCACAGTACATCGATGTTGTCGCCAGTGGTCGGCGGAAGGTGCACGTGCCCGTCGACCTGGGACCGGACCGCAGCGACGCACGGATGCACGCCAAGACCGTAGGATCCTACGCAGTGCCGTAGGGGACCGCACCGCCACTTCCCAGCAAATTAGGGACACTGTTGCTCCTGGGGTATCGGCGAGGACCATTCGCAACCGTCTCCATGAAGCTGGGATACGGTCCCGCACACCGTTAGGCCGTCTTCCGCTCACGCCCCAACATCGTGCAGCCCGCCTCCAGTGGTGTCGCGACAGGCGTGAATGGAGGGACGAATGGAGACGTGTCGTCTTCAGCGATGAGAGTCGCTTCTGCCTTGGTGCCAATGATGGTCGTATGCGTGTTTGGCGCCGTGCAGGTGAGCGCCACAATCAGGACTGCATACGACCGAGGCACACAGGGCCAACACCCGGCATCATGGTGTGGGGAGCGATCTCCTACACTGGCCGTACACCACTGGTGATCGTCGAGGGGACACTGAATAGTGCACGGTACATCCAAACCGTCATCGAACCCATCGTTCTACCATTCCTAGACCGGCAAGGGAACTTGCTGTTCCAACAGGACAATGCACGTCCGCATGTATCCCGTGCCACCCAACGTGCTCTAGAAGGTGTAAGTCAACTACCCTGGCCAGCAAGATCTCCGGATCTGTCCCCCATTGAGCATGTTTGGGACTGGATGAAGCGTCGTCTCACGCGGTCTGCACGTCCGGCACGAACGCTGGTCCAACTGAGGCGCCAGGTGGAAATGGCATGGCAAGCCGTTCCACAGGACTACATCCAGCATCTCTACGATCGTCTCCATGGGAGAATAGCAGCCTGCATTGCTGCGAAAGGTGGATATACACTGTACTAGTGCCGACATTGTACATGCTCTATTGCCTGTGTCTATGTGCCTGGGGTTCTGTCAGTGTGATCATGTGATGTATCTGACCCCAGGAATGTGTCAATAAAGTTTCCCCTTCCTGGGACAATGAATTCACGGTGTTCTTATTTCAATTTCCAGGAGTGTATGTCACAGAGCCGAGTAGTGTACCAACCTCGGAAGATGAACGGAACACAGCCATAATGTTAAGATTCCTTAAAAGTTTTCCAGTATTAAACGACATGCCTTCCAGCATAAGGAATAAAGGCCACGGATCTATGCTCCTTCCCACACGTCTCCGCGAATGGTTCAACCTCCATAGTCCGAGAATCTGCTCCCATTTTCCTTGAAAAAGAGCCACCAAATTTGCAAGTTCTTGAAATACACAGGCATATTCTCTGTGTACCAGAGTCATAAGGACGTTGTTGCGTTGGTATTATCGATGGCAAACATGCAGATACAGATTGGTGTGTTTCAGCTTTCGATGAACACTATGTTCCAGAGTACCATCTTATTTTCTGTAAACCAAGACGTTTAATACTGGAAGCCTCCCAACACTCTCAACCTCCATGGTAAATTTAATTCTGGGATGAAGACAGTTGAAGTGATCCAAAAATCTGTTGAGAGCATCACGTCCATGAGGCCAGACGGTAAGTGTATCATCTAAGTACCTCCAGAAGCATGTTGCTTGCAAAGCCGAAGTCCTCAGTGCCATATCCTCGAAGTCTTCCATTAAAAAATCTGAGGACTATGAGCGATAAATAATTACCCACAGCCACTCTGTTATCCTGTTGGAAAATGTTGCTATTAAATGAAAAGTTTGTGGATGTCAGCACATGACGACAAAGCTTTACCAACTCTTCAATCAGTTTTCTAATAATCAAATTCAGTAACTTTTCCGGAGGGACGCATGGAAAAAGACGTACCACTCACTAGTAAACCCGAAAGACCCAGTCTCAAAGATGTTAACCGTTGAATAAAATACACCACATTGGAGAAATGGTGTTCACACTTGCAACATGGGCTGAGAACAGACGCTTACTTCGACAAGTTATAAATGGGTGCACCCAAATTAGTAACAACAGGGCGTAGGGGAACCTCTTGCTTATGTAACTTTGGCAGATCATACAACCTAGACGAAACGGCAACACCTGGGATGGAGTTCCTTCCGTTAATCTTCAGACAGTGTGCTATTTTTAAACAGTAAAATAGTTTTGCGCTTAATCGTTTCTTTGGGGTCACTATATAGTCTTCTGTAAGCCGGGTCGTTGAGTAGTAAATCTGTTTTAAGGACGTAAGCATTCCGTGCCAATACAACTGTGACAATCCCTTTTTCAACTGGTAAAACTACTACTTCATCATCATTTCTAAGGGAACGAATAGCTGCTCTCTTTGCAGAAGAGATGTTATACCGCAGTGGTCGAGCCCAACGCAATATGTGCAACTTCTTGCCTCATTTCTTCCGCCTGGTCCTCAGGGAGGCTGTGTACTGTTTGCTATACACAGCAGATAAATCTTTTAACAGAAAGTCTCTTACGAGTGAGAGCAAAGTTTAAACCTCTCTAGAACACCGCCAATGTGGACCCGTGTAACATATTCCTAGAAAGATTAACCATAGTACCTCGACCTTTATCCCCTTCTGATGCTGTAGAATTGCAATTGGAAATATTTTTCATTGTGATTAATTTCAAAATGTCAGTCTGTTGCACGTTAAAGGTGGGGGTGGTTCTAAGTTATATTTGGCTGACATGTGAGGGTTGTTGGTTTATGGGAGGCGGCACAGGGACCGGAAGATAGGAAGGAACTGTGATCTTCCCCCTCTCCCTTGAATTGTACCCAGGATCCAGGCCTGATAGTTACAGGTACCCAAACATAATATGAACTGGCGGAGGAATCTTAGGTGTAATTACTAGACCTTGGATTTTTAGGCACTCCATGTTAAATGTTTCTGATATTTGAATTACTGCAAATTACGTACGTTATGCGGAACAGTTAATCTGACAGAGAGTTTGTTGCACTTATGTGCCTAATTTTTCTACGTTTGTACCAGTAGTAGCATTTTTACTTCATTTTCCTAGCCCTTAACGTTTTCATGATAAAATTCGTTTACCATTTTTGAGACCCACACCTGAATGTTAGGGCTCTAGCCAGCCCAGCATTTTGGTTTATCAAAAATAATCCTAGGCAAAGAGATGTCCCTATGGACGATGAACTGTTACGCATAATAGTTTATCTGAAAATTTGCGATATCTGTTGAAAAATTGGGTATGTAACTCTTTCAGGTAATCGTACTTATAATGACAGTTGCCAGTGATATCTAGCAATAACGGAGCATTTGTAACATGGAGAGAGCCTAACATAGCTCACAAATTACTTTAGCCATAACAACCCCTAACTGATACTGTAGAGAGCAGTGGAGTTTCATTAAGTGTTCCCTGTAGAGCTCCGTCTATATTGCTGAAGAAAACGTCCGGTGTCTATAGTGCTTGTATGTGCGTCTCCAGCAGGCCAAAGCATTACTCTTCAGTGGATTCTACTATAATGAACGACCTAAGGACTACTGGACGCCGTTGAATCATCGTCACCTCCATGTTGTGAGTTCTGGCACTTGTTCAATGCTGCTATAGAACGACCTCTTAATTCGCATCCTTCCTAACTCGGAACCGGTGTTCGTGAACCTTGTTCCATTGGTGGCACTTTAACTGTTCTTGCTTTATGTGTTCTTTTATGTTGTCATTTTCAACTGGACTAGTTTAATATTATTAAACTTTCGTGTATGTCTATGTTGTAAGGCTAATCTCAACGATGAAAGTGGTGTCGTTACGTAAACGCTATCTGATAAAAAGAGTCGCCAAATCCAGCTGAAAGCGTAAAACTGTATTGCAATAAAATTTTTCAAAACGAAAAAAAAATTACAATACGTAAAACTGTATTAAATAAGCTGTCCTGTGAAATTCTGTATTGCAGTGAACTGTGCTACAATGCGTGACGTCACACAGTACGTGACTTGCAGTATCCATCACACAAAATTCACAGAATGATTGAATTTTAAAAGAATAACTCTCCATAATGTTTCTATAAAAATGCAGTGTAATTTTACGTACACAGACTGACCAAATACAATTTCAAACATAAAACGATGCACAGGCCAATATTAACACTGCACAGTAAGGATAGGACTGTCTGAATTAAACTCTACCTAGACTGATATTTATTAATTTTGAAATGCAAAGCTTAACTGTAAATGATCTTATTGTGTCCTGACTGTAATATTCAAGTGGACATAACAAATTTTCAAGCCTTACATTGTGGCAATGGAAACTCGGTATTGCTGAAAAGTTGTGAAAAAGAGAAAAAATTGCGGCTCAGCAGCAAACCAGCTAAAGTAAAGAAACCTTGTCCAGGAAAAGCAACCATGGCAAGCACATCACGCTTCACTATGAATGACTCTGTTCTGTTCTGTGCAATGCCGCGGAGCACAACACAAAACAAAATTTTCGTGAGCAGAAGGTGGTAGAAACTAAACGATTGAAAAGGAGACTAGCATTCAAAACTTTATTGTGGATGGACCGATACCTGATGATGACATTCAATAAACTGAGCATTTTGATTTGCTGAGATATTTTTGACTTTAATCAAAGACTTTGATGGAGGAGTGCGGAAGGAACTATAATTTAAGAATAATGTCGATGAGATCGGCATAAAAATTGTATAAAAATAAAGGAACTGTGTGTTCTGTGTAATTAGAATGAAAAGATTTTGTTAATCATTGTACAAGGACAAAGAATTTACTATTAGGTTTCGCTTGTCCTGGAATGCATGTAAGCCGGCCGCTGTGGCCGAGCGGTTGTAGGCGATTCAGTCCGGAACCACGCGGCTGCTACGGTCGCAGGTTCGAATCCAGCCTCTGGCATGGTTGTGTGTGATGTCCTTAAGTTAGATAGGTTTACGTAGTTCTAAGTCTAGGGGACTGATGACCTAACATGTTGAGTTCAAATGCTCTGAGCACTATGGGACTTAACTTCTGACGCCATCAGTCCCCTAGAACTTAGAACTACTGAAACCTAACTAACCTAAGGACATCACACACATCCATGCCCGAGGCAGGATTCGAACCTGCGACCGTAGCGGCGGCGCGGTTCCAGACTGTAGCGCCTAGGAATTATAATTTAAGAATAATGTCGATGAGATCGGCATAGAAATAGTTTAAAAATAAAGGAACTGTGTGTTCTGTGTGCCAGCCAGATGTTAAAGTCCCATAGTGCTTAGATCCATTTGAATGCGTGTAACGGTCGGTCATTGAGCATTGAAGGTCTGTAATAATTTAATAACTGTTAAAATAACTACAGAAGGAGTTATAACTGTTTCATTTAAGCAGGCAGACTTTGCCCATGCAGGAAGTGGTAACTTTTCTAGTTTTCGGTGACTGCAGCAACGTGGAAAAACCGCAGTAATAAAACTCGTTGTTAGCCGCATTTACCGGCCGTGACATTTTTTTAAAAATATTTTCACCGTTTCTCTCAGGCGTAAACACACACAAAACCAAAGTCAGTTTTATTAAAGAATCAGAGCAAATTTTAATTTATTGTCCCCCTTTTGTAACGGGAATTCTATCCTTTTCTGTAGTACATATTTCATTGCACTAATTTTCAGTGTAATTTTTACCCTTTGATGAAAAATGCCATAAAAACCAGTACATATAAGGCACCAGTACGTGAACCTCATTGCGTACCAATTACAGTCATCTTCACAACAATCGCTTCTCAGAGAAAAACTACAACTCTGCCTCATAATGTATTACTGAAATGGTAAAAGAATGGTGAAACAATTGCTCTGAGTGCAAACGACGAAACAGATAATTTTGTTTAATCTCTTCTGGACAGTCACACTAAATGACTCGCACCAATAAAGAGAAAATCGTGAAAAATTTCTTTTCACAAACTCATCACAAATTACGCGTGAGCTAGAAATGCAGCAGTAACGTTAACTCAGTATCGCCAGACTTCTTAAATCAATCTTTATCAAATCATATTTCCAAAAATCAAAATCCTCTGCATTTGCGTCCGTGTGTTCTGCTAGTTATTTCCAGACAGCAGAGCAGTGTGACCGATACCCCTCTCCCTCACTTAGTTCTCACTGCATGCTACAGGAAACGACAACGCTACTGACTACCAAAGATCGCGTTGCTTGTAATGAGAAGCTCTGTGGCATAACATGTAGACTAACTTTGAAAAACTATCCAGGGTACAAATATGAAAAATGACGCGTCGAATGAAATTGGAGCTCATGTCCCTTTCATTGAATATCCAAAAAATAAGGCAGTAACTATACAACAGTGACTATGGAAGGGGAGATGGGATCTGTAGTGAAGACACTTTCACACCTTACTGGAACATCTGTAACGTAATAATTCAGTGGATGTTACTGCCACCTGCCACTATAGTTACTAATTTCCTTCCATTTCGCTACATGTGTTGCTGTTCAAAAAAAACACATTTCAATGACGACCTATTTTCCATATTTTTGTGGTTATTTTGAATTCTGTTGGCACGGTAGAAAACTGCAATTACCAAAGCAGAATCGGATGACAGTTTTGTATACCACTTATGCCACTCACTGCAGGGTTTGTCCATTCCATGTAACGTAGAATGGACATTGTTCTATGTCCATAAATGGGTCCTTATAAAGCAAGTCTTCACTTGCGCTACCCACAATGGCCAACCACAACAGTCCTCAGATACAACTACTGCTAAATTTCATTCACACCAAAGCCCACATCAACAGATATCAGCATTAGTTAAAGAATAATGCAACATTTACACTACTGGCCATTAAAATTGCTACACCAAGAAGAAATGCAGATGATAAACGGGTATTCATTGGACAAATATATTTCACTAGAACTGACATGTGGTTACATTTTCACGCAATTTGGGTGCATAGATCCTGAGAAATCAGTACCCAGAACAACCACCTCTGGCCGTAATAACGGCCTTGATATGCCTGGGCATTGAGTCAAACAGAGCTTTGATTGCGTGTACAGGTACAGATGCCCATGCAGCTTCAACAAGATACCACAGTTCATCAAGAGTAGTGACTGGCGTATTGTGACGAGCCAGTTGCTCGGCCACCATTGACCAGACGTTATCAATTGGTGAGAGATCTGGAGAATGTGCTGGACAGGGCAGCAGTCGAACATTTTCTCTATCCAAAAAGGCCCGTACAGGACCTGCAACATGCTGTCGTGCATTATCCTGCTGAAATGTAGGGTTTCGCAGGGATCGAATGAAGGGTAGAGCCACGGGTCGTAACACATCTGGAATGTAACGTCCACAGTTCAAAGTGCCATCAATGCGAACAAGAGGTGACCAAGACGTCTAACCAATGGCACCCCATACCATCACGCCGCGTTATACGCCAGTATGGCGATGACGAATACACGCTTCCAATGTGCGTTCACCGCGATGTCACCAAACGCGGATGCGATCATCATGATGCTGTAAACAGAAACTGGATTCATCCGAAAAAAATGACGTTTTGCCATTCTTGTACCCAGGTTCGTCGTTGAGTACACCACCGTAGGCGCTCCTGTTTGTGATGCAGCGTCAAGGGTAACCGCAGCCACGGTCTCCGAGCTGATAGTCCATGCTGCTGCAAACGTCGTCGAACTGTTCGTGCAGATGGTTGTTGTCTTGCAAACGTCCCCTTCTGTTGACTCAGGGATCGAGACGTGGCTGCACGATCCGTAACATACATGCGGATAAGATGCCTGTCATCTCGACTGCTAATCATACGAGGCCGTTGGGATCCAGCACGGCGTTCCGTATTACCCTCCTGAACCCACCGATTCCATATTCTGTTAACAGTCATTGGATCTCGACGAACGCTAGCAGCAGAGTCGCGATACGATAAACTGCAATCGCGATAGGCTACAATCCGACCTTTATCAAAGTCGGAAACGTGATGGTACGCATTTCTCCTCTTTACACGAGGCATCACAACAACGTTTCACCAGGCAACGTCGGCCAACTGCTGTTTGTGTATGAGAAATCGGTTTGAAACTTTTCTCATGTCAGCACGTTGTAGGTGTCGCCACCGGCGCCAATCTTGTATGAATGCTCTGAAAAGCTAATCATTTGCATATCACAGCATCTTCTTCCTGTTGGTTAAATTTAGGAGCTGTAGCACGTCATCTTCGAGGTGTAGCAATTTTAATGGCCAGTAGTGTATGTTATTTGAAATAAATTTGTTGGATTGACCTTAATGAATTATGTGCAATCAAAGTAAGGGACCCAGTCCTTCATTAGTGCTTAACAGTGGCGTGTAGTTCGGTTTGTGAGCCCCTTGCTCGGACCAATCAGTTTGTCACCCATATGCATGACTTCTTGATGTCGCGTTTTTGTTTCCCTAGAGCGCACTTTTAATCAGGTAGTGTAATTCGTTCGGTGAGCTGAAGCAGATGTTGACACTATTAAATAAGGTAAACTACCAACACGAATTCTGTACAGACTAATGGAAAAACTGGTAGAAGCCGACCTCGGGAAAGATCAGTTTGGATTCCGTAGAAATATTGGAACACGTGAGGCAATACTGACCCTACGACTTATCTTAGAAGAAAGATTAAGGAAAGGCAAACCTACGTTTCTAGCATTTGTAAACTTAGAGAAAGCTTTTGACAATGTTGACTTGAATACTCTCCTTCAAATTCTAAAGGTGGCAAGGGTAACATACAGGGAGCGAAAGGCTATTTACAATTTGTACAGAAAGCAGATGGCAGTTATAAGAGTCGAGGGGTATGAAAGGGAAGCAGCGGTTGGGAAGGGAGTGAGACAGGGTTGTAGCCTCTCCCCGATGCTATCCAATCTGTATATTGAGCAAGCAGAAAAGGAAACAAAAAAAAAGTTCGGAGTAGGTATTAAAATCCATGGAGAAGAAATAAAAACTTTGAGGTTTGCCGATGACATTGTAATTCTGTCAGAGACAGCAAAGGACTTGGAAGAGCAGTTGAATGTAATGGATAGTGTCTTGAAAGGAGGATATAAGATGAACATCAACAAAAGCAAAACGAGGATAATGGAATGTAGTCGAATTAAGTTGGATGATGCTGAGGGAATTGGATTAGGAAATGAGATACTTGAAGTAGTAAAGGATTTTTGCTATTTGGGGAGTAAAATAAGTGATGATGGTCGAAGTAGAGAGGATATAAAACGTAATCTGGCAATGGCAAGGAAACCGTTTCTGAAGAAGAGAAATTTGTTAACATCGAGTATAGATTTAAGTGTCAGGAAATCGTTTCTGAAAGTATTTGTATGGATTGTAGCCACGTATGGAAGTGAAACATGGACGATAAATAGTTTGGACAAGAAGAGAATAGAAGCTTTCGAAATGTGGTGCTACAGAAAAGTACTGAAGATTAGATGGGTAGATCACATAACTAATGAGGAGGCATTGAACAGAATTGGAGAGAAGAGGAGTTTGTGACACAACTTGACAAGAAGAAGGGACCGGTTGGTAGGACATGTTCTGAGACATCGAGGGATCACAATTTTAGCATTGGAGGATAGCGTGGAGTGTAAAAATCGTAGAGGGAGACCAAGAGATGAATACACTAAGCAGATTCAGAAGGATTTAGGCTGCAGTAGGTACTGCGAGATAAGGAAGCTTGCACAGGATAAAGTAGCATGGAGAGCTGCATCAAACCAGTCTCAGAACTGAAGACCACAATAAAGAGGTTAACAATGCTAAGCTGTCGACTACTCAGCAGGCAGGAGCAGATAGCTCTTCGTGCAGATGTGCTCCAATCACAGTTCCGCGAGAGGAAGCAGCAGAAGTGACGCGGTGTGAGATCTTGGCAGCGCTCCCCGACTCCCACACGCGGCAGCTCGGCAACTGCTCCCCCCCCCCTTCCTCCCCCCACCCCTCCCGCCTGCCACGGTAATAACCTCCCGAGTGGCCGGCCGCCCCGACAAACGAGGCCGGCCGGCAGCCCGGCGTCTCCGCGCTACGCCGCTGCCCTCTGCATTTGCCTTAATGACGTCCGCTTGCCGCCGACTCGCTCTTACAAGCACGGTTGACACGGACGCCGGCGCCCTCCTCGCTCTCTCCTCGCTTCCTCCGCTTCTCCTTCGCTTATTCTTTCTCCCGGAGCACGGCCGTCTCCGCCACTGCGCTGCAACGCTTGCTCCCTGCCACAGCTCCACCTGCGGCTCCACCGTTACGTAGACTGGAAGCTCTCACAAGGGAACCTCCCCATCGCACCCCCCTCAGATTTAGTTATAAGCACAGTGGATAGGCCTTGATAAACTGAACACAGATCAATTGAGAAAACAGGAAGAAGTTGTGTGGAACCGTGAAAAAATAAGCAAAATATACAAACTGAGTAGTCCATGGGCCACATAGGCAACATCATGGACAATGTAAGCTCAGGAGCGCCGTGGTCCCGTGGTAGCGTGAGCAGCTGCATAACGAGAGGTCCTTGGTTCAAGTCTTCTTTCGAGTTAAAATTTTACTTTCTTTATTTTTGCATAGTTATTATCTGTCCGTTCGTTCATTGACGTCTCTGTTCACTGTAATAAGTTTAGTGTCTGTGTTTTGCGGCCGCATCGCAAAACCGTGCGATTAGCAGACGAAAGGACGTGCCTCTCCAATGGGAACCGAAAACATTTGATCGCAAGGTCATAGGTCAACCGATTCCTCCACAGGAAAACACATCTGATATATTCTATACGACACTGGTGACGGCATGTGCGTCACATGACATGAATATGTTGTCGACCCACCTAACTTGTACACTTGGCGAATGGGTAAAAAGATTCTTCTACCTTTCCCGATTTAGGTTTTCTTGTGGATGTGATAATCACTCCCAAAAGAGTGATGAAAACATAAGAGTTTGTCACATCAACTGAAAATAAAACATTAAACTTTTCACTCGATGGAAGATCTGAACTCAGGCCCTTTCGTTCCGCAGCTGCTCACGTTACCACGAGACCACGGCGCTCCTACTTTTCCATTATCCTTAAAGTTGCTTATCTTCCCATGAACTACTCAGTTTGTATATTTTGCTTATTTTTTCATAGTCCCACACAACTTCTTCCTGTTTTCTCAATTGATGTGTGTTCAGTTTTTCAAGTCCTATCCACTGTGCCAACTTATAACTAAATCTGAGGGGGGTGCGATGGGGAGGTTCCCTTGTCAGTGGTGCCGCTTTGGAATATTGCACTTCGAGAACGCGTATGCGTAATGTCATCTGTGTTTGCACGAATTTCCTTTAGGGGCTCAAAGGCTTTTGATGTGACAAAGTGAAAATCTCCCGTTGTTTGCTTTGTTCTGCATCTGCTTCTACATCTACATCCATACTCTGCAAACCAACGTGAAGTGCATGGCAGATGGTACGTCCATTATACCAGTTATTACGGTTTCCACCCATTCCATTCACGTGCGGATCGAGGTAAGAATGATTGTCTAAGTGCTCCTGTTGTAATGCTATTGTAAATATAATACTGCGATTAATCTGTATATTTTAAGTTTTTTTTGTTCCATAATAATTTTGACAAATTGAGAAAATACTATAAAGAGAGTAAGCTTTTGTTAAGTGTAGTTTATCTATTTAAAATAACCTCTTTGACGTAGGTGGAATAAATGTATTAAAACATATTTTGTAAATAATTAGGTAATATGTCAAGTACAACTGTAATTAATTATGTCAAATTTGTATTTATATACTGTCATGCAATTGTAGATGGTTCATACTTAGGGTTTTTGTAAGCAGAAGTGTAAATTGAAAGGGTGTAGGGATCATAGGTGGAACGGAACTCCGTTCTCTGGTGGAATGGAAAAGATGGTGGGCGCGCAAGTGAGATTTGGCGCGCAGGTGGCTCAGACACAGTCGGTAGCTTCTCTGCAAGTGGTGAACACACACTACGTTGGTCAAGCACTAGAGGCCCGGAATATACCTGCAAGACTGGGCATTGGCCTCGGACGTGTTCTACATGATGGGCGCAGTACGGCAATAAATTAATAGCTCAGAAATTTGCAATTTTATCGTCGCTATGTACATCAAGAGCCGTACCTGCGTACTGTTACTACGCAGCACCGCCTCACGCCACCTTCGACATCAGTAACAGGCGAAGTACTTTATTTAGAAGTGTATCACACTATGAACCATCCGTCTTCAATCAGTGAAATATAAGTGTTAAATGTACCTTTGTGTTTAACCGTAATTTTCCTATGTCATTTACCTCAGTAGGGTCCTTACCTAAACGAATTTATTCCGAGTATCATGATGTTTGTTGAAGCTTGAATAATAGTAAATTACTGGCAGGAGTACTGTTTTGGTAGTAGATTCTGAAAATCATTATTAAATACTGAAGTTTGCACGTATCAGTTTAAGGGCCACGGCTTTGCGTTGCCATGAGGATAAGTTTTCAATAGTATTTCTGAAAGTAAAGTAACATAATTGTTTGACTGCAACAATCTTAATAGTAATTGTTCATGTTGCTTCTCCATGTCAAGAAAGCCAGACAAATATTGGTGTTGGTAAAACGTTAAAAAATAACAGTCCTAAAGAAATGAAATTTAGTCGTGTTAGATAATAGTTTTGGTCATATGAATGATAGCTATAAGTTTAATATTTTTTGTATCCTTGTTGAAACATATGTGTGTCTTCTTTAAATAATTGCTGAAGTATAATGATAAATTCCATAAGTAACAGAAAGTGGGATTAATAGTACTTATTGCCAAGTGACCGTAGTAAGTGAAAGTAGTTATTTATTCAGTGTCGAAAACTGACTGCATCTATTTGTGTAGACACTGTACCCGATTTGGGCTGGTGGCCGTTTTATTAAGCGAAACAGTTTATTGTTATAACAAGCTCTGTCTGATAAAAGTTTTCCAAAAGTAATTATTCTCACTGCTTTTCCCCCAGACCGTATGATTCGGAGAAAAATAGTCCGATACTTTACCATTGGGTTGAACATGGTTAAAATCTCTCTCCGAGACTCGATGATTTGAAGTGTTAGTGCTGCGTAATTTTGTGGTGGTGTTCCTGCCGCTACTTACTACACAGTACTGACATTCCGAATCGCGGATCTTCCGTCTTTACAGTGGTAGAACTTAAACGTTCTGGTACCGAATTGACGAGAACGCGAAAGTACCGTTGCACTGTGCGTGCTGTAATTATTCTATCCCTGTTTGGGCGATACGTAGGGGGTTATAATATATTCGTTGAAACTGTAAGTTACCTTTCGTCATTGTCATTATGTGTAAGTTACGGAAAAAATTGGCGTTATGTGTAAGTTGCGTGAAGCTCACTTTGAATAAGAAAATGCTATCTGGCATTGAAATCAACGTAGAAGATTGGGTCGCCACCAACTCTAGCCACACGAAAAATAAAGGGTTCGGCTGAATCGGAAAATTAATTAATTTATTCATAAGAAAAAAGGCTCATAAGAGAACAATCATTGCACTATCACTCGCAAAGAATGGGATGTAACTGCTAGTTCGGTCCAGGTATTGTTCACGCCAATCAAATATTAAAATAAAGTAAATAATTCGTGAACACTGTGCATAAGAGCAGCTTGCAGCAGCACTCCTGTATACAACATCTGTTCTAAAGAATTTGTTTTACATAAAAGGGAACATTAATTGTGAAACTACAAGGTAAACGGCATAGGTAATGGAGACGCAACATCGGTACACAGGATGAGATTCGTGGCAAAATTAGTTATTCCTTAAAACATTGATGTAATGCATCTACACAATTGCCGTTGACTGGTAACTAAGTAAAATTTCATATGAAACGGTAAACGATTCACTCGTATGGCCACGTGGTTTGCTGAGATACAATTTATACATACTGTGGCCAAGTTTTAATCACATTAAACCACGCAGCCGTGAACAATTAACATTTTTCAGAGGGCAGATTTGAAAGGACAAAGGGTGATGGCAGTGGGCCAACAAACTCTAATATTAAACCATGTCGATGGCTTCCAACGGATATAAGGTAAATGAGACAAAGAAGACTCACGAAGAAGCAAAATTATTTAAGTTTATGAAAGATTATAACTTATACAGACGCAGTTGCAGGCAGACCAACACTCACACTGAACCGAGGGCGCACTTCTTACATATGCAACACCTTTGTGTTATGTTCTTCTTACGGATCAAAGTCTGTATTAAGAAAATAAACTGAAAGTCTGCAGAAGCCTTGCATTCCTTACTGCGACAAGGTCAAACGATCTTTATAAGACGAGACGCGAGACCACAGGCTAAAAGCTCCCCTCTAGCTACCAGACAACTCTCCACGCGGTTAAACAACTCGCCCTCTTTCGAAGAGAGCTCAGCTGCAGGCCCTCGGCGCGCTGGAAGCAGACTGATCGTCTCACACACTCCAACGTCTCCCACGCGATTCCGTGGCCAGGAAAACCCAGAGATGAGGCTTCCACCACCAACCTAACACCGCTAACTTTCACGCAAGGAGAGCAAACCTCTTTGCCTACCTGAGAACTACAGCATTTGGCCATTCTGTACGATCACCGCTGATTCTCTGCAGCAGACTAAACCACCGTATAGCAACATGAAACACACACCACATTAATTCACTCACGCCTGCCAGAGAGTTCTGTATCACTGGAAAGTAAATAAAATAATAATGAAACGGGACTACAGGACCCTTTCAAAACATCATTTAGAGACGGTTCTTGAAAGATTATTAGTTGACTTTTTCGGGTTACTTTATGTCTATCTTCAACAGTACGCTAGTTCAGTTTCTTCAGTATCTCTGTCACTCTTTTCCATGGCTCAAACAAATCTGTGACCATTCGTGCTACCCTTCCTGTACGCCTTCAATATACCGTCAGTCATAATTAATACGGGTTCCACACACTTCAGCAATGTTCTGGAACCGTTCGCACGAATGATGTGTGAGCAGTCACCTTTGTAGACTAATTGACTTCTTTTTCTTCTTCAGTAGCGCTACAGCCCTTGGTGAGCCTTGGCTTCTTCAACAATCTTCCTCCACACTTTGCCGGCCGAAGTGGCCGTGCGGTTAAAGGCGCTGCAGTCTGGAACCGCAAGACCGCTACGGTCGCAGGTTCGAATCCTGCCTCGGGCATGGATGTTTGTGATGTCCTTAGGTTAGTTAGGTTTAACTAGTTCTAAGTTCTAGGGGACTAATAACCTCAGCAGTTGAGTCCCATTGTGCTCAGAGCCATTTGAACCATTTGAACCTCCACACTTCTCGGTTATTTGCTGCTCTTTTCCACCCCCGGACTCCCATATTAGTAACATCCATTATTACCTCGCCGATCAATCTTCTTCTAGGTCTCCCTTTTCGCCTAACTGAGTGGATCATACCTTTCATCATTTCCTTTGGAATTCTATCCTCTGCCATTCTCTCCAAGTGTCCTACCCATCGTATTCGCTGTGATTTCACAAATTTTACTATGTCCCTGCCTTGTATTAACTCTTGTAATTCGGCATTGTAGCGTGTTCTCCAGCCTTCTTCCTCCCTTATTTTCCCATAGACTTTGCGTAGTATTTTCCGCTCAATGCTTCTTAGTGCGTTTTTGTCGAATTTTGTCAACGTCCATACCTCTGAGCCATATGTGATAACTGGGCGGACTAGGGAATTATATATTAGCAGTTTAGTTTTTCTTGTAACAAGGCTATTTTTGAAAAGCTGCATATTTGCAAAGTAAGCTCTGTTTCCTGCTTGTATTCTTTCTCTTATTGCCTTTCCAGTACTGTTATAATTTGTTATTAGGGTTCCCAAGTAGTTAAAAGAGGACACCCATTGCAGCATTTCCCATTGATGTTTAGGTTTTTAGGGGTTCTTCTGGCCTCAGATTGTGACATTACCATATATTTTGTTTTGTTTTCATTTACTATGAGGCCAATTTTTAAGGCTTCTGTTTCCGTTTCCCAGTATGTTTCTAGGAGTGTATTGGTATTTCTTCCTACTATGTTCCTACTAATTAACTTCCCCAGTATGTATTCTACTAATGACCCGTAGACTAACTTCTGCTTTGCCGACAACTGAGCCTTTGTGATAATTCCATTTCATATCCCTACGAACTGTTACACCCAGGTATTTGTAGGACTTGGCCGATTCCAACTATGAGCCGTTCATATTGTAGTCATAGGATGCTACGTTTTTCCATACTGTGAAGTGACGATGTTACATTTCTGAACATTTAGAGCAAGTTTCCGATTTTTGCACCACATTGAAATCGTCTCAAAATCTGACCGAATATTTATGCAGCCTCTTTCAGACAGTGCTTCATTATAGACAACTGCATCATCTGCAAACAGTCTGATGTTACTGTTAATATTGTCCGCAAGGTTGTGAATATACAACACGAACAACTAGGGTTCCGACACACTTCCCTGTGTCACATCCAAAGCTTTGTTGTTGTGATTCGGTTTCTCCACCCACCGTAACTCTTTTATCGCGGCAGACGCCTCTTTTAACGCTGCAGTCAGGTTTACTATTTCTTTGCCCTGCTTAAGCGGGTAGACAAGACTAGAAACTAGCTTACCCTATTTTTTTTATTGCTTTAAAATGTTCCTTAGAGAGTCTGTTTTTAAGATTCACTCATGTGAAGTGTGCCATAAATGTTGAAGTATGTTAAAACCGTGATTACTTTTCAGCAAGCTCTCGTACTTTCGTACGTAACTGGCCAAATGTGTCGCCTGATTACGAAAGATTTTGTCGATGTCTCTTATGGAGAAATATTAGTAGTGTTGTTGATTCCGTGGACCACCAACCTAGAATAAATTTCCACTCTGAGCGGAGTGTGCACAAATTTGAAACTTACTGGCAGATCAAAACTAATGGCAGTACTGTAACATTAACCAAGTGGCTCGAGGAGTTGCGTTTGATGAAACGGAAACATTATCCCACGTATCTTCTCACTGCGATTCTGTCATCAAAGAAGCCGTTGAAGTGAGAATGTGCAACAGCTTTAACCGTCGCAGTGGCTGCACCATTAATGGTGCATGCAAAAAGGCGCTTGCTGAAAGGCTGCAGGAGTTACCAATTCTAAAATGACATCAATATCGCTACCAATCTTCTTCCATCATCGATACAGACGTAATCGCTGGTAACTTACGGAAATTCCTTCACTTCGTGACGTCTCGATCACGTAATTCAGCAAACTAAATAAAGTATCAAGCGGCCTATGGAAAACTCAACGAAGACGATTGACGAAGTCGTCAAACGCTTGAGACTCAATAGGAATCTAACACGACGCATTCTTATTGGAGGCATAGTACGAGCAGTTAAGTTTTCGGAGAAAGAGATCTGTTATATTATGGAGATGAAAACTCACAATACTTGTTCTTTTTTGTACGTACGTTTGCAGTTTCTTTGTAATAAGAGAATTTTGTTATTGTTAAAATCTTCTTATGTTGTGCAACCTTCCAGTCAATAATTAGATAATTCAAAAACGATTTTTTTAAAGTGCAATCCGCTTCCGTGATTCATGGTAAAGTTTTAAATTTTCTGGCGTGTGTGCATTGCATTTCACGCAGCACGCGGTAGCCGATGTTTCTGAGAAGAAAAAGAAAAAAAAAATAGACTACTTATCTTTAGCTGCTGCATCTGCAGACAATATTTTACAGAAAGCTTACACTAGTCGACCCTTTGCTCTTAGGATAGCCCTCTGGTATGTCAGCGATTAAGTTGTTAAAATTACAACACAGGTTCTCGAACTTAAATGGCTCTGAGCACTATGGGACTCAACTGCTGAGGTCATTAGTCTCTCGAACTTAAAACAACGCAGTTTGTACATGTAGTAACATTTATGTATTTTTCTTTCTTTCAGCTACTGTAAATTTCATTGTTATTTTTGTACGTGATTTTTCGTGTAAGATTTTTGTGGTTCGTGAAAAACATATCGTGCGCAATGACAACACTGTGGTACAGATTTTGCATGTGGTTTATTTGGTATACAGGTTTCGAGTTCATTTCTCTTGCATTCGTAGAAATATTTATTCTTATCTTTTTTCTGACTGGTCTGGGAAAAGAATTTATTTCGTGAGCGATAGAAATTTTGCAACAATTGATTTTTATTACTACTTTTTACAACTTATTATAGCTTATTACTACGGCATCTTATGCACAAACTGTACCTGTGTTGCCTTCTGTCGTCACTCCAGCTGAATCTGAGAATGCAATTATTGTAAAATGAGTGCTACAGTTGAAGAAGGTTGGGCTTGGTTCAAATGGCTCTGAGCACTATGGGACTTACCATCTATGGTCATCAGTCCCCTAGAACGTAGAACTACTTAAACCTAACTAACCTAAGAACATCACACAACACCCAGTCATCACGAGGCAGAGAAAATCTATGACCCTGCCGTTAATCGAGCCCGGGAACCCGGGCGGGGGAAGCGAGAACGCTACCGCACGACCACGAGCTGCGGACGTCAAAGAAGCGTGTGGATGAATGTAACAAGTCAGTGCAAGAGACATCCACTAAAATAAATAAGTCACTGTATGAGTGTAACAAATCAAAGAAGGAATGTATTTTATCAGGGAGAGAGACGAGCACAGTACAAAAGAAATGGTTGCAGATAGATACGGCTACTTACTAAACGACGAATTTAGTACCAAATCGATACATTTGTCTAACAACACAGAGACAAAATCTGTCGGTACTTCAGCAGTTTACTTTTCGAAAACAATAGAATGCAAAGATTTGAAACAATGTAATGATGATCAGACGCAAATCACGTGGAAACAGAATGGGGAAGTAAATACTAACACAAAATTAGCAAACAAGACTTTAAACAGTGAAAGAAATCCACGCAATGAAAAAGTACAGGGTGTTTCAAAAATGACCGGTATATTTGAAACGGCAATAAAAACTAAACGAGCAGCCATAGAAATACACCGTTTGTTGCAATATGCTTGGGACAACAGTACATTTTCAGGCAGACAAACTTTCGAAATTACAGTAGTTACAATTTTCAACAACAGATGGCGCTGCGGTCTGGGAAACTCTATAGTACGATATTTTCCACATATCCACCATGCGTAGCAATAATATGGCGTAGTCTCTGAATGAAATTACTCGAAACCTTTGACAACGTGTCTGGCGGAATGGCTTCACATGCAGATGAGATGTACTGCTTCAGCTGTTCAATTGTTTCTGGATTCTGGCGGTACACCTGGTCTTTCAAGTGTCCCCACAGAAAGAAGTCACAGGGGTTCATGTCTGGCGAACAGGGAGGCCAATCCACGCCGCCTCCTGTATGTTTCGGATAGCCCAAAGCAATCACATGATCATCGAAATATTCATTCAGGAAATTAAAGCCGTCGGCCGTGCGATGTGGCCGGGCACCATCTTGCATAAACCACGAGGTGTTCGCAGTGTCGTCTAAGGCAGTTTGTACCGCCACAAATTCACGAAGAATGTCCAGATAGCGTGATGCAGTAATCGTTTCGGATCTGAAAAATGGGCCAATGATTCCTTTGGAAGAAATGGCGGCCCAGACCAGTACTTTTTGAGGATGCAGGGACGATGGGACTACAACATGGGGCTTTTCGGTTCCCCATATGCGCCAGTTCTGTTTATTGACGAAGCCGTCCAGGTAAAGATAAGCTTCGTCAGTAAACCAAATGCTGCCCACATGCATATCGCCGTCATCAATCCTGTGCACTATATCGTTAGCGAATGTGTCTTGTGCAGCAATGGTAGCGGCGCTGAGGGGTTGCCGCGTTTGAATTTTGTATGGATAGAGGTGTAAACTCTGGCGCATGAGACGATACGTGGACGTTGGCGTGATTTGGACCGCAGCTGCAACACGGCGAACGGAAACCCGAGGCCGCTGTTGGATCACCTCCTGCACTAGCTGCGCGTTGCCCTCTGTGGTTGCCGTACGCGGTTGCCCTACCTTTCCAGCACGTTCATCCGTCACGTTCCCAGTCCGTTGAAATTTTTCAAACGGATCCTTTATTGTATCGCTTTTCGGTCCTTTGGTTACATTAAACCTCCGTTGAAAACTTCGTCTTGTTGCAACAACACTGTGTTCTAGGCGGTGGAATTCCAACACCAGAAAAATCCTCTGTTCTAAGGAATAAACCATGTTGTCTACAGCACACTTGCACGTTGTGAACAGCACACGCTTACAGCAGAAAGACGACGTACAGAATGGCGCACCCACAGACTGCGTTGTCTTCTATATCTTTCACATCACTTGCAGCGCCATCTGTTGCTGAAAATTGTAACTACTGTAATTTCGAAAGTTTGTCCGCCTGAAAATGTACTGTTGTCCCAAGCATATTGCAACAAACGGTGTATTTCTATCGCTGCTCGTTTAGTTTTTATTGCCGTTTCAAATATACCGGTCACATTTGAAACACCCTGTAGGAGTATGAACAGAAAATAATTTAATATCCTGTGCCATTACAACACACGGCGAACAACAACTGGGTCGTCTTGCTATCACAAGCAGTGAAGAACACGAACAAACAACCATTATTTCGAGTAAGCAAAGCATAAACTCAGATTTACTAGGTTTCCCATTGAGCCATGTAGGCTCAGCCTTCTATCGATTTCGCCCCTCGTTGACGAGCCTTGTCTGGACGACTGTGAAAGTACGGCGGTGGCGCCATCGGTGGGGAAGCAGTGAGGTTCGAGTGGTGGAATGTGTGGTCTGCGGGGCGAGTCGGCCGGGGGCGCGACAGTTTTGAAGTTCCGGGTGGTACACGAAAGAACGAATCAGCTTCTGTGGAATGCGCTGAGTCTGGTTCTGACTGTCAGTTATCGCCTGCCCTGCGAAGCGGTTTCCGAGAGTGGTCATGGTATTTTGGAAAACACGGCAGCGACTTGGAGGTTATTCGGCCGATTCGACGCTAGTGAAGGCTGTCCGGACTCTTACAAGATTACGGAGTGGAAGGTACGGTGGCTATCCTGTCCAAGTTAAGGATATTTCAAGTATGTTCAGTGTATTTCTCAAATCTCGCTCTTCCCCTTCCACTCACCGTCCCCCGGGTTTATGCAACCACCATATATACACTGCTGGCCACCGTAAATGCAACACCCTGAAGGAAGCATCCGAATCGAGCGAAATTTACACCATGAATTTGCAGCGATGAGATATGCAAATGATTAGAATTTCAGCGCAGACCCACATCACGCGCGCCTGTGGCGCCACCTCATAGCGCCATTTAAGGCTTGGCGATTTCGACGAGTGTACGTTCGGCACGTGTGTTTACCTTGTGGTTGTTTCACAAGACGATCAGTTATGCCTCGTAGACAACAGCGAACATCTTTTGATCAAGTATCCGAGTTCGACAGAGGAAGGATAGTGGCTTACCGAGATTGTGGATTATCATACAGAGAAATCGCTAGTCCTGTTGGACGAAACCAAACAACTGTAATGCGGATATTTGACCGTTGGATGCAGGAGGGTACGACGGACCGACGTGGTCGATCGCATTCACCTCGGTGCACCACTGCACGTGCTGATAGGCAAATTGTGCGCATGGCAGTGACGGATCGCTCAGTGACATCCCGAACCATAGCACAGCACATTGCGTCTGTAACGCATCATGCAGTGTCTGCCCGTACCATTCGACGCCGTTTACAGCAGAGTGGTCTGTCCGCAAGACGTCCATTGCTTCGTCTACCATTGACGCAGAACCACATACGTCTCCGTCGCCAATGGTGTGATGACAGACGGATGTGGACGGCAGAATGGAATGACGTTGTCTTTACTGACGAGGCACGCTTCTGTCTGCAGCACCGCGATGGTCGGATTCGAGTGTGGAGACACCGTGGAGAGAGGATGCTGGACAGCATTATGCACCGCCACACTGGTCTTGCACCGGGTATTATGGTATGGGGCGGTATTGGATATTACTCTCGCACGCCTCTAGTACGCATTGCCGGTACTTTAAATAACGGGCGCTACATATCCGAGGTGCTGGAGCCAGTTGTCCTTCCTTACCTTCAGGGCTCAGCCACAGCCATATTTCAACAGGATAATGCGCGACCACACGTGGCACGCATTGTCCAAAGTTTCTTCGTCAATAACCAGATTGAATTGCTTCCCTGGCCGGCTCGCTCTCCGGATCTTTCGCCGATAGAAAACATGTGGTCCATGGTTGCTCAACGAGTGACCCAGATTACATCCCCAGCTGCCACACCAGATGATCTTTGGCAACGTGTGGAAGCTGCTTGGGCTGCTGTACCCCAGGAACACATCCAACGTCTCTTTGACTCAATGCCGAGACGTGTGGCAGCGGTGATCTCCAACAATGGCGGCTACTCTGGCTACTGATTCTGGCAGGAACCACATGTCACAGACGTCTGTAAACGTAATCATTTGATACTTGGTCAACATGTTATCTACCAAATAAATTTTGTTGTGCTACCTCTTGTCTTTCTTGGTGTTGCATTTAGGGTGGCCAGCAGCAGTTTAAAAGTCATTTCGTTAGAAACTGTAGCTACCTGTTCAGTGACTTTTAATTGTTTCCAAAATTCTGTTTTTTCCTGTCTACTGAATGACAGTGGGTTCACAATTAATAGCAGCTGTTTAAACATCATTTGCTTACAGTCTGATCAGGGAATTCCGGTTAACTGCAGATAACTATTAAATGACTGTTAACTGTTTTTAAAATTCTGTACGTTCGGTTTATGGTTAATGGCTGGTGGTTTACAATTAGTGTCAGCTGTTTAAAAGGCTTTTTTCCAACGTCTGCTCAGTCAATTAATTTTACTTTGATTGTTTTTAACTCGTTTGACTTTAATAAAGGTAAATCATGTATTAAAGATGATGAACGCTGAAGTACATATGTGGGACCGCAGTGCTTCCATTATGGTGACGCGATCCGAGATCTTCCCGCCGAATCCCTATTAATCAATTTGTAACACAGAGTGAGGCTATTTTCCTTTTCTGGAAAGACCTAGACGGAGAGGGGAGAGAGAGAGAGAGAGAGAGAGAGAGAGAGAGAGAGAGAGAGAGAGGTCACCCTTTCCCTTCTTGCAATAGCGTTCTCATTACTGCCTTATTCGCGGTAAATGTAAACTGGACTTGGTAATTACGTAATCGTTTCCAGTGAGCAATCGTCAGCATGGAAACCAGGCTGTGCCCATGGATAGACTACAAGGCAGACCACCTTTTGTATGAGTTATGAATCAGGCATGAATTGGGCGACGGCGGAGTGCCTGAACTGACTGCTCGTTTGCCTGGCACCGTCGGGGAAGTCTTGGACCTGAGCCGCGGCTCCACTGGTGACATAGGCGCTGTGCTCAGTGACGGTTCGGCGGCATTGGCCAGACTGCGGGAAAACGTGCACTCCTTACAGGACAATCAGCTTACGCGCAAACAGGAGTATAGAATTCAAGCATCGGCCACACACTGGGTGAATCGGTGATTTAAAGCAGACATCCCTAACACCGACGAAACTGCTGCCATCCATAGCTTAATTCGTCAATTTGTTGTTGTTGTTGTGGTCTTCAGTCCTGAGACTGGTTTGATGCAGCTCTCCATGCTAGTTTATCCTGTGCAAGCTTCCTCATCTCGCAGTACCTACTGCAGCCTAAATCCTTCTGAATCTGCTTAGTGTATTCAACTCTTGGTCTCCCTCTACGATTTTTACCCTCCAATGCTAAATTTGTGATCCCTCGATGTCTCAGAACATGTTCTACCAACCGGTCCCTTCTTCTTGTCAAGTTGTGCCACAAACTCCTCTTCTCTCCAATTCTATTCAATGCCTCCTCATTAGTTATGTTATCTACCCATCTAATCTTCAGTACTTTTCTGTAGCACCACATTTCGAAAGCTTCTACTCTCTTCTTGTCCAAACTATTTATCGCTCATGTTTCACTTCCATACGTGGCTACACTCCATACAAATAGTTTCAGAAACGACTTCCTGACATTTAAATCTATACTCGATGTTAACAAATTTTTCTTCTTCAGAAACGGTTTCCTTGCCATTGCCAGTCTACATTTTATATCCTCTCTACTTCGACCATCATCAGTTATTTTGCTCCCCAAATAGCAAAACTCCTTTACTACTTTAAGTGTCTCATTTCCTAATCTAATTCCCTCAGCATCACCCGATTTAATTCGACTACATTCCATTATCCTCGTTTTGCTTTTGTTGATGCTCATCTTATATCCTCCTTTCATGACACTGTCCATTCCGTTCAGCTGCTCTTCCAAGTCCTTTGCTGTCTCTGACAGAATTACAATGTCATCGACGAACCTCAATGTTTTTATTTCTTCTCCATGGATTTTAATACCTACTCCGAACTTTTCTTTTGTTTTCTTTATTGCTTGCTCAATATACAGATTGAATAACGTCGGGGATAGGCTACAACCCTTTCCTACTCCCTTCCCAACCGCAGCTTCCCTTTCATACCCCTCGACTCTTATAACTGCCATTTGCTTTCTGTACAAATTGTAAATAGCCTTTCGCTCCCTGTATTTTACCCCTGTCACCTTCAGAATTTGAAAGAGAGTATTCCAATGAACATAGTCAAAAGCTCTCTTTAAGTCTACAAATGCTAGAGCTACAAGTAGCTAGGGAGCTACAAGCACATTTGTGTCTTCTCGTGTTTGATGACCTAACAAGTGTAAGCGAGAGGGGCGGTGCAGGTGATAATCTGCGCAGTCAGGAGAGTGGGCAGGAAACTGAGGGATCAGAAAATGTGATCTCCTCTAATGCTTTTGCTAGGTTGCCAGACCCCAGTTTGGGTGGTGGAGTGTGTGGTGTGTGAGTGAGTCGACCATGAGCCGGAGAAGTTTGGAGTGCTCAATGGTACAAAAAAGAACGAAACGGCTCCTGGAAGGTGCGGAGTCTCGTTTTTACTCTCAGTTATCGCCTGCCCCGCGAAGCAGTTTCCATTAGTGGGCATGATAGCGATTGGATCGATCGGTTGGTCGGTCGCTCACTGAGACATAAGATGACTTATCCGTCTTGAGCGTCGGGGCACGTGAGGTCACCACGTCGGTCCAGTGGGCGAACAAGCGTACTGTAACCTACTTCCTTTGTTTTCAGATTGCATTTGCTTAGGATTCTTCCAATGAATCTCAGTCGGGCATCTGCTTTACCGACGATTAATTTTATATGGTCATTCCATTTTAAATCACTCCTAACGCGTACTCTCAGATAATTTATGGAATTAACTGCTTGCAGTTGCTGACCTGCTATATTGTAGCTAAATGATAAGGGATCTTTCTTTCTATGTATTCGCAGCACATTACACTTGTCTACATTGAGATTCAATTGCCATTCCCTGCACCATGCGTCAATTCGCTGCAGATCCTCCTGCGTTTCAGTACAATTTTCCATTGTCACATCCTCTCGATACACCACAGCATCATCTGCAAAAAGCCTCAGTGAACTTCCGATGTCATCCACAAGGTCATTTATGTATATTGTGAATAGTCCTACGACACTCCCCTGCGGCACACCTGAAATCACTCTTACTTCGGGAGTCTTCTCTCCACTGAGAATGACATGCTGCGTTCTATTATCTAGGAACTCTTCAATCCAATCACACAATTGGTCTGATAGTCCATATGCTCTTACTTTGCTCATTAAACGACTGTGGGGAACTGTATGGAACGCCTTGCATTCCGCAAGTCACCACACACTGCCTGGAGGAGGGTATATTATACGACTGGTAGTCATTCTTGTGGTGTCACCGCCAGACACCACACTTGCTAGGTGGTAGCCTTAAAATACCTACGCCTCTTCACTATCGTGTCCAAAAACACTCCACAATGCGTAGTCTCGAAAAAACTAAAACTAGCAATCCGAATGCTGCAGGCCGGCCGTGGTGGCCGAGCGGTTCTAGGCGCTACAGTCTGGAACCGCGCGACCGCTACGGTCGCAGGTTCGAATCTTGCCTCGGGCATGGATGTGTGTGATGTGCTTAGGTTAGATATGTTTACGTAGTTCTAAGTTCTAGGGGACTGATGACCTCAGATGTTAAGTCCCGTAGTACTCAGAGCCATTTTTTTTTAATGCTGCAGAACTTCTTTATTCTAGTCGCATAGTTCTGCTCTCTCGGTGCAGTCTCACTCCAGAAAGTGGACCAGTTCGTTCCCACCAGTTCTATCACTTTCTGTGACAGGGCATAGATGCCTTCTGAACTGGACAATCGGGAGTTATGGGACCGGGCCCGCAAATCAACCGATTATTATTTCATGCAAATAAGAATTTATTGATAAGTTAAAATTTAACTTAACATCAAATAAACAAACAAAGCAATTTAAATCTTAAGGCTACATTTTAAAAGAAATATAGCATACTTTTAATAATAATGATAATAATAACAATAATAATAATTGAAATCTGGTTTCGCAGGACAGAGCGATGACGTTATGGTTGTGGAAAACGGCCAAAATCAGTTACTGTTAGTTGCACAAAACACACAAACTTTATTTTCATTAAAAATACTTAATCACCCCACATGCCCTTAAAAGTATCCAAAAGCAATACAGCTGAAGGCCCGAACACAAGTTACTAAAATTTCCTTACGGAAGACACACGTCTGAAGGCCTTAGTTACCAAAATTTTACATAAATACCTGGCTGAAGGCCGGAACCTAGTCATAGAAGAACTGAAGCTTAAGGCTTGGATAACAAGCATTTCCAACAGAGAAGAAAATTTAAAAATGTTTTAAACAAGTGAATTTTGATATTTTAATTTAAGACGGCTGAAGGCCTTACCTTAAAAATATTTGACATGAAGGCTGAAGGCCACATACTGAACATAGATCAACTCTAGGCTTAAGTCCTGGATAAGAAGAATTTGCAATAGAGCAAAATTCCCATTTTTTTCTTTAAAAAAAAATTTAGTCCAACAAGAATCTTCAAAGTTTAACTTAAGATGGCTGAAGGCCCTATTTTAAAATTAAAAGAAACTAAATTAATAGGTGAATGAAGGTCTCGCACAGTACTTGACACAAAAGAAAATCACAATGGAAAACAACAGAACAGTGGTGCTCAGAAGTGTTCCAAGGGTCGGCCTGAGGAAGTAACTCTAACATAAGTGTAGGCGAGACAGGCAGCAAAACGTATGATTAAATAATCGGACGGCAACCCGACCCAGGGATGGCTGAAGGGCCGACCAGCAATCTAAACACCCTCCTTCCGCCCGACCAACGGCACGACAACGGAAAATATCAGCGAGGACGAAGATACCAGCAGCACAAAGTCTTCAAATTTGACGTTTAAATACAGCCAAGGTTATTCACCAAAGGCTATCGAACTACACGCCCTGCCGGACAGCATCACCACGGCGAAGAAACACAGACTCGCTGGTCTGTCCCAACCGACCGCCTGCCTAATCCAGTACGTAGGCAGCATTCATAACTGCTCATTGCAAATCACAGAAGTTTCACACAGTTTCACATAAACACTTGCACCAAGAACTCCGGCAATCCTAAAACCAATCACTGTGTAACAACAGGAGAAATCACAAGTCGACACACACAGAGTTTCCATAAGCGGTCGGCGACCAAAAACACGTCGTCCGGTGAAGCGACCGACCAACGACTCCACTCAGGTTACGTCGGCGGTCGGGCGAGTCGTGGCTGTCCGGAGCTCATTGCAGCTCCACCCCAACTCCCTTCATGTCCGTTCGGAACTGGGAGACACGGCGACCCGGGCACACTGGCTCGGACCCAACCATGCAGAGGGAACACTTGCTCACCCGCCACTCGGCATCTCTGCACAAGGAAGGAACCGACCCACGTCCGACATAATGACCAACTGACGAGGCCCAGAAACGGTCAAAAAACCAAATACACGTCGCCCGATGAGGTGACCGACCCAACGACCAACCAACGGTCATTCCTTCTGCAGTCTCCTTCTGTCGGACAGTGCATGTGTCCTCTACACCTCCCGTAAGCTCGATCCTCCTCACCCGCTGGTCTCTCCCATCCTCTCCCGCCCCCGTCCGCTGCCGCGCCTGTACTTCCACGTCCCACCTGCTCTCCATCTCTCCACTCTCCATATCCTCTCCCAATGTGGCTTCCGCCAGCTCCCCCTCCCTGATGGTGCCCTCCTCCTCTCCATCTACCCCTGCTACCAACTTTGATCCTCCCTCCCTCTCCCAGTGCTTGTTTCCTATGGGAATCCTCTCTCCCTTCTCTCGTCTTTCACCTCCCTTTCCCCCACTCCTCCCCTGGACTTCCCCCTACCCCCCTCCTTCCGTCTCCTCTGCCAATGGCAAATGGTTCAAATGGCTCTGAGCACTATGCGACTGAACATCTGAGGTCATCAGTCGCGTAGAACTTAGAACAAATTAAACCTAACTAACCTAAGGACATCACACACATCCATGCCCGAGGCAGGATTCGAACCTGCGACCGTAGCCGTCGCTCGGCTCCAAACTGTAGCGCCTAGAACCGCACGGCCAATCCGGCCGGCTCTGCCACTGGCATCTTTACTCTTCCCTCTCCCTCCCCCTCCCCCCCCCCTTTTCCCTCTTGTCAGGTCCCCGGACTCGCACACGCTACGTGGACATTCGCGCGCCGGAGATCATCGCCATCGGTTTCTCGTGTGTGTGCCGTCGTGTTTGTGTTTAGTGTTCACCGTCACGCTCCTACGTTCACCTTTCCGTCGAAGTCGTCAGTGTCCGTGCGCCGTGCCAACGTGTTTCAGTGTATTTTTCGTCGAGTGTGAACAATAAAAGAAAAAAAAAGTGCATGTGTGTCGCCAGCGTTCGGCGAGTATTGGCTGTCCGCACCTCACTGGCGCTGCTTCCCGACTGAACCCCCGACACATGACGAGCCAGAAATACTAGCGGTCGCTTCACAGATAATACGACAGTGCTCTTAACGCTACGCGCTGCTGCTGCCACTCACGGGCAGGCAAGCCACCAACTTAGTGACGCCAGTAAATCGAATAACAAAGAGGCGACAGTTACGTAAAGAGAAGCTGTCAAGCAAAAAACGACATGAACACGAGACGCGCATGGCTCAATAATAAAAGGGCCAGCTACGCAAAACTTCAGGTGGAATTTCCAATTTCGATCTTAAGGCCACAGTTTGGAGAAATATGACTACAAGGTTACTCTTTTCAGACTACTGTAGACAAACGAAGCCACACTTAATACTCATCTTGCGTTGGCGCTGCATGGGTGCATGAGGTGCCTTGAGATGGTAAATTTTAAACAAACAATCGGGTGGCGTATTCGTCAGATCGGTCCAGAGTGAAGCAGACCAACGAGGCTGCGAACAACGTGAAGCAACAGTCCATACAACCCGATGAATTGCGGTGTTACTAACCAACGATCGGACGGCCACAAAGTTGCCCTTTCCACAGCCGGAGGCCGGCACTAGCTGGTGGACGCGAGGAAGGCAAACCCCATCAACCGACTGACTCACCCCACACACCACTCGCCCAACAGCTAATTTCATGTGTCGGGCCGAGGCGGCTTTCGCAGACCAACGTGGCTCAAACAGCCCCACTCAGCACGAAGTCACAAAACAGCTCTAACCGTGCAACTCCACTGTTTCAGACCAACTGCCTTCCCACCCAGGAAAGCGCCACACAGCCAGCTCTTCCTCCTAGGAGGCCGACTTCGACCAAAGGCGCTTACTGGATAAATAGTAAATCGACAGCAATCTCAAGCCAGTGGCGGCAGACAAGACACAAGCGAAGTAAAAAAATGGCTCAAATGGCTCTGAGCACTATGGGACTTAACTGCTGTGGTCATCAGTCCCCTAGAATTTAGAACTGCTTAAACCTAACTAACCTGAGGACATCACACACATCCATGCCCGAGGCAGGATTCGAACCTGCGACCGTAGCGGTCGCGAGGTTCCAGGCTGTAGCGCCTGGAACCGCTCGGCCACTTCGGCCGGCCGAAGTAAAAAATATGGAGTCACGGCTCACCCTCCGGTACGATGTCGCCGTCGGATTTCCTGTCAAGGCACCGGTGCTCTGCTCGCGCGGGAAATCACTTAGCGTGGTTGCCTACAAATGGTTCGTCTGGGTGACAGTGTGTCGGCCACCCTGTCATGCTGCCACACTGGCTCATTTCAGCCACCGAGGTGAAATGTCTTCACGGTACTTACAGGTACATATCTTACAGGAAGGTCCATGGAAAACATGGAGTGGTTGCCTGCAGTACCTGAAGAATGCACTCTCTCCGACAGGGATTAATTAGCAGGGCGCCGGACTGTCGCAACTCAGCTAAAGAAGTTGTAAATGACTCTGTCGCAAGTCTCTACGACAATGTACGGTGGCCCGCTAAGAGCGCTTTTACGCACGTGGCTGGGAGTACCATGTTGTTCATTCCACGTCCTGCAGCTTGCCATCATGTGTGTGAAAGCAGTGACCAAATCTTGCAGGATGGGTAAAAATTCCTGCGCCTGCACTCCTATCTTGTTCTCCGAAATGACAACAGTGAAGTGGAAACTTCACCATCCACTCCTTGCGAGTTTTTCCTTCGTGGACCTTCAGCCATAACTGCCCAACAAAACATTCTAACAAAGATAAACTGAGTCCCATCACCTCAAATTACTGTGCAATTATGCAGCAGTGGACTCAGTACCGAACCACTGTCAACCTTCTTTCTTTAGCACCGTATTGGTCACAGTGCCTTCTTAATATCCTAATTTCATACGTCTACAAGGTCTGAGTAATTAAAGTCGAAGAAAGACTAGCCCGAAGGACATGGTCGCCTTTCACAATATACTTTTGAAATTGGAAAAATATTTCGAAACGCCCTGTGTGATATTTGAGACGTGTAAACGTCATCCTTCCTAAAGCTGAACTGCAATGTTGAAAACATACAAGCAAAAAAATTATGTGCCATCACTGCAACATGTGGTATTGTATCGTCACAATTAGGAAATGGGGACGAGACAGTGCCCTCTGCCAAGCATCTTAAGGTGGCGTGCTGCGTGTAGATGTAGCTGTAAATGGAAGCAGTTTACAAAAATCAATATAAAAGCGCAGTATAAAAAAGAGAAGAGCTCAGGGGATATCAATTTGGGTTCAGGAGAAGTAGAATCACGCAAGGCAATACTGACCCAACGATTTATCTTAGAAGATGGATTGAAGAGGGTCAAACCTGCATTTATAGTATTCTTAAATTTAGATAATGTTGACTGGATTACACTCTTTGAAATTATGAAGGTAGCAAGGTTAAATCACAGAGAGTGAAAAGTATCCACAACTTGTACTAAAACCAGATGACAGTTATAAGAACTGACGAACGTGGGAAGGAAGCAGTGGTTCAAAAGGGAGTGACGCAGGATTGTAGCCTATCCCCTACGCTGTTCAGTCTTGCACTGGGCAAGCAGTAAACGTAAGCAAGCAGAAATTTAGCCTGGTGTTCAGGAAGAATAAATAATAGTTTGAGATTTGCCGTCGAGCGGTCTAAGGCGCTGCAATCATGGACTGTGCGGGTGGTCCCGCCGGAGGTTCGAGTCCTCCCTTGGGCATGGGTGTGTATGTTTGTCCTTAGGATAATTCAGGTTAAGTAGTGTGTAAGCTTAGGGACTGATGACCTTAGCAGTTAAGTCCCATAAGATTTCACACACATTTGAACGTTTTGAGACTTGCCGATGGGATCATAAATCGGTCATACAGCAAAGCACCTGGAAAATCAGGTGAAAGAAACTGATAGTGTCCTGAAAAGAGATTCTTATTATTAGGTGGACACCAACAAAAGTTAAACTTGGCTAATAGAATGTGGTAAACTTAATGAAGAGGTGTCGAGGAAATGAGATTAGGAAATGAGAAACGCAGTAGACGATTTGTGTTATTTGGGCAGCAAATAGAGGGTATAAAATGCAGGCTGCCAATAGCAATAAAAGCTTATCTGAAATAAGAAATCTTTTACTTGCTTTGAAGTTTTTTCTGAAGTAATTTGTCCGGAACGTAGCCCCGTACAGAAGTGAAAAGAATGAAAGCTTTTCGAATGTGGTGCTACAAGAAATGCTGAAGACTAGGCGACTCACTGTGAAGAAAATATTATGGCACAATTTGACCAAAAGAAGGGACTGATGACAAGACACTTTCTGAGGTACCACAGCTTCGTCAGTTTGGTAGTGCAGGGAACTATCTGAGAAAAAATTTTTGCAAAGGAATCCCAAGATTCGACTAAAGTATGCAGATTTAAATGATACAGGCTGCATTAGTTATATGGACATGAAGATTGCAAAAAAATGTTCAAATGTGTGTGAAATCTTATGGGGCGTAACTGCTAAGGTTATCAGTCCCTAAGCTTACACACTACATAACCTAAATTATCCTAAGGACAAACAAACACATCCATGCCCGAGGGAGGACTCGAACTTCCGCCGGGAACAGCCGCACTGTCCCTGACTGAGCGCCTTAGACCGCTCAGCTAGTCCCGCGCGGCTCATGAAGATTGCACAGGACAGACTAACATGTAGAGCTGGCTCAAACCAGTCTTCGGAATGAAGACCAGAACATAAAACAACAGCCGTTAATTGCGCCAAATAAATCAACTTCGTATTTGCTCAGCCCTCCAATGCGAGTGGCTGTTTCCGTAGTCGAATCAGAATGAACGTCACTGCATCCCGAATCGCAGTGCGTGCGCGACAAAGCTTATTACCGTGCTAATGACACCAAACGCTGCGGAGACCACCCCTGTTGGTAAAACGACCGCCTTTGACGGGCTACTGAAGCACGCAGAGGCCTTGCTATGACTCGTCCGTGTGTTTGTGCGCTCCTGTGTGTGTGTGTGTGTGTGTGTGTGTGTGTGTGCGCGCGCGCGCGCGCGCGTGTGGTGGAGAAAGAGGCAGCAAGTCTTGCTTTGTGGCACTGATTACCGCTGCGGTTGCTAACAAGGCCGCCTGCTACCTCTGCTTCGCTTCGCCACCGCCCTTTCATTACAGCGTAATTAAAATTCCTCGCGCGAAGTCGAGACTCGATTGCCTTTCTGGCCGGCTCCGGCAAACACCAGAAATTAGTATTTAATGATCGAAACGTGCCTTGTAAATTGTTTTTATGTGTGTGAATGACCACAGGGCAGCGTAATGGGTGTCTTTGAACGCCGTTCAAGACGTAATGCTTCAACCCAAACAGGCTTACGGGACCGGCCCTTTTAAAACCCGCTTAGCCGCCCGGCGTCAAAGGACTAGTCGGTGGGCGTGAATGTTCGTTATTTTCGCATTCAGTATAGATTTTCTTCTCCCCTTTCACCGCTTTCAGCCGCGAGCCGCGTTAGCGATCTCGCATCTGAAGCAACGTGTTTATTTACAAAGTAAAGTGTGGCTTACGGACGTAGAAAGCATTCAAGCACAATGAGAACAGCTACATAAACACTGCGTGACATTTCTCTGAAGAGACGAAATGGCTTTTACTTTATTCACTTATAAAAAGGGGTTGCCCTCTTTGATACATTATATGTCTACACGTCAGTAACGACTTCTTCGACGCTGTATATAAAATACGAACAGCTTGCTCTTATTTCGTTAACCAGACACGTTTCTGTTCTTTTTGAACTGCACTAAAAGCCGTGGCATTAACTGCTATCCGTTTTCATGCTCGTTTCGAGTAACTAGCAATGCATTTTCAGTTAATAAAATTCATTTGAACCTATTTCGTGAATCGCTTTGAAAAGCATTTGACATGGCTGTGGTGTATTTTTTCGCATTTTAGCCCTTTGCCCTATAATTCAGCAAGAGATAATTGGCGCCAAATACTACGAGTTCCTTTTTAAACCATCGCAGATCAAATTAAAAGAATCTTAGAGATGAAAACAACTGTAACATTCCAGAAACATGAATTCACAATGCGGCCGGTTGCGGGATAATAGTGATGTGTGCCTGTGATCTGCTTTTGATCTGAGTATGAAATATCGTTCTACTGAGTACAACTGTAGTTAAAATATAAGCTCCCCGATTAGTACAAAACCAGTAACCCCCCCCTCCCCCCCGAATCATCACCATTATTTAAAGAACAGAACTTCCATGTATAAGACAACTGTAAGCTCTAAGAGAGAGAAAGTTTGAAAAAGCTTTGAAAATATGCTTAAAGTTTATTGGAAATTGTTAAGTGGTCTTATTATGAATCACTGGAGGACCATAATCTGAGTAACCTGCGCTCCGTTTTAAGATAAGCTAGTTTTTCAAGCATCTCAATGTTTACGACGGTATACCAATTATATAATTTTTCTGATTGACTCAATAATGTGTTTGGATACTGTCTACAAAATATGCTGCGTATGCAGTTAGCAGTAAAGAATTAAAAAATTGGAAGTCATGACTGATGCTGACCTTTTACTGCATGAATATCGAAAACGTAATAAACGATAAACTTTCTTTTCCTTTTATTCTTTTGTGGAGGGTGTCAGCAAGAAAAAGTTTCGCAAAGGTTTCAAACTGTAAATTCTGTTACAGTGAAATGCATACAGGCGTTGATATAAGTCAATGGGGACAGTTGAAAATGTGTGCGCCGGCCAGGACTCAAACCCAGGATCTCCTGCTTACATGGCAGACGCCCTATCAGCCTTCTTTATTTTTTTCATAATTGATCGTTGTATTTGTTCGGGGCGGACAGAAGGCAGCTAACCCTCTGACCGAACACGCTGAGCTACCGTGCATCCATCTGAGCCACCGAGGACACAGAACACAGGATAGTACGATTGCAGACAATCATCTCTGGCACGCCTTGCGTGGGACCCACATTCCCAACTTATTGTCCCATATCGTGGTCTCCCGACCTTCATTGCTTACACATTCCGCCCTCACAATCATATTCCACACATCAAGTTGCTTCATTCGAACCGAAACTCGATAAGATAAAGTCAGTGTTGTATGAATTCATGTAAACGATATGCAAATAACAAGTAAGCGCACCGGGGTTGAAATACTCGAGGCTGGCGTACACACATACATTCCAGACATGACGGTCACAGGAGCTTTTAAGTTCGGGAGAGAAACCGCACAACGGGATGCCAGTCCCTTCAGAGGGCGACTCAGCCTATCTATGTCGGCCGGTGACCGCCCGTGGAGCGGACAGCATTTGCCCGAGGGAAAGGAGGAACAACCCCGTGGTCGGCTTAAAAGGAAATCCCGCTACATTGTGTGGGAGCGGCCAGCCTACGCATTCTTTACACATAGCATGCAGTTTCAGAGATTTTCACAGGGAGACAGCAAACGCCAAACGCCGATACTACAGGTTTCCGGATTGGTCACTTTAAACGAAACGTCATTCTCCCGTTTTAGAAGAGCAATGCTGATTGGCAGACGATATTTCTGACGCCTTGAGCTGAAGGAGTAATGTAAGAGACCGAAAGATATACCCCTTCACGTCTGGCATGGAGAGGGCCGTTCCGTTGTCGCTCGTACGTGTACTCAAAGAGCAAGGAACAAGTCTCTCCTTAGTACTTCACTGGGAGAGCACCTCTGTCGAGAGTGAATCGAAGTGCGATTCTATATTGAGTCCTTGCGATCAAGCGTTGTTCACTGTGTTGGCCGACACACTTATTGTGCGGTGTGAACGGACATAGTTATAGTTAAACGCCTGCAAGCGAATTTTGAGTGGCATCGTGGTGGACTGGTTATCTGACTGGTGTACCACGTGAATAGTTAGACTAGGGGCGAATAGGAGTCCTTGACTTCATCAAGGTGTAGGGAGAGTTTGATTGGCGAAGGTCAATCCAGATAGAACGAGAGTTATCTTATTTGTCAGCAGCGAGCGGTGCAGACAGCAGTCATCGCAGCTTATGGTATTGTGCGCTACAGCTATTGCGAGCCCCATATTTCCTCCACAAAAGTACCCTTCACTGCATTCCACACGCGGCAGCCTCGACCATACCTAGCAACATTCTAACGGATAATTATTCAAGTTGAGTAGGTGCGGCTCTCAGCCATTCAGCCAAGTCAATAATAATCTTAAACTTTGTATAGAAATTTCATTAGCGAATCCTATCCTTGAGAGGTAACTTCACATTCCGAAAAGAACCGTGATATAACTTGTTCAATTCATAACGGAAAGTGCCATTGTGATTTCTCAGAATTGACCTTGCACTTTTCTTTGTTTAGTGCTAATTACCACTTTTCGCACCATACAGAAATTCTCTCGAGATCATTTTGTAATTGGAAGATTTTACTAGACGATAACTTACAGTGTCATCTGCAAATAATCTGGGGGGGCTGAATCGAGTCACACAACTGAGGCGATACTCCATATGCATGCAATTTGATTAATAGTCGCTTGTGAGCAATGGTATCAATAGCCTCTGGAAATCTAGGAATATGGAATCGATCTTTGTCGATAGCATTCTCACTTCTGAATCCGTGTTGGTTATTTATCAATAAGTCACTTTTTTTCAAGGTGATTCATAATGTTCGAGTACAGTATATGCTCCAAAATCCTGCTGCAAATTGAGGTCAGTGATATGGGTCTGTAATTCAGTGGGTTACTCCTATTCCCCTTCTTGAAAAAGTCAGCGACCCTGGCGCCACAGCAGATGATGGTAATCAGGCACGGCCTTTGCCCAGCCCAAGCTTGTCTCGGGCTGGCTGCTAGTGTGCCTTCAGTCTCACTCTGAGTTCTACGATGACCGTTGACGAGCCATCCACGATGTACCTGGTGTCGGTAGTCACGTGGTCGGTTGACCGCCCTACCAGCTGGTAAGTTTCAACACGCAGACACTTCTGAGTGTTGAACAAGAATGTGGACCACAGTAGGCCCTTTTACTGACTTCCATGTTGGAGTTCGGTGCTGGCAGTACTCTGCAACGTGGTGTTGTTAGAAGACAGACAGTCAGCCCATCAGTAAATGGTAGGCAGCGAGCAGCACCAAGTTCATCAGGTGGAAGTCAGCATCTTGAGTACATCTTTGGCTAGTTCATAGTCTGAGCTGGAGCACCTAAGACATAGATTCACTTCAGTATCATAATCACGGATTCGAGTGCTTTTACCGTGAATGCTTTCCATCCCATTGATCAACTCATGGCATGATCTGAAGAGGTGGACTATTTAAAGGAAGCTGGTATGAGACCGTGACGCAAGACTCAGTTCGTAATGACCGCATACGTCCTCCTCATTCTGCGATGTTCACTTTGCAGGCTGTCACTGCTGCGTAGGTTCCTCATTATGTGCTCCTGTGAACGAGATATAGTTTTTTCCAACATATATTATAAGCTAATCAATCAGCTTGTCTCACTTCCTTTAGTTTTCCGTCGCACTTTCCTTTCTGCTGAATGCGTATGCCCCTCAACAGACTGTGTCGTAATGTGTCGATGACCTCATCCACTTGCAACATATTGGGTCACTTCCTGCTTAGACCTCTGTCTGTGGCATGACTGAAGTTTGCCTGTCGCAATCTGAATGAGTTTTAATAATTTTTCCCTAATTTCAACCCTTTACTGTTCTGTGCCATAACACAACATGTAAAAGTTCGGGGGATTTAAGAACATGTTTAGAATCCCTGGCTTTCTTGCAAAACATTGAGTGAGAAATTAAAATACATAAAATTGGACTAGGTTAATTATTTTCTGCAGCAATTATGTAGTAAGAAGAAAATAAATAAAAATATTCTTTAAATGTGTCTATGTGATACACGCATAGGCAAGCTTGAACAAAATGTGGCTAGGCGTTCTTATTACAAAAAGGGTCAGTAGAGCCTTCCCCACTGTTTTGGCTACCACTGACAGTCGGAAAACCATGGCTAAAATATTTGTGGAGGGAAACATCATTTTGACGTCACAGGAGACAAAGTCCACTGTCAGAAAGCCAACAATGCCCTTTCTTCAGACAGGCACCCTCCACAGTAGATCGTGTTACCCAAGATATAACTGGACGCATCAGAGTAATTGCTTATGAATAAAATATCAGCGCGATTTGCATTTTTATAGTAAAAACCCCAACGGTTGTCGTTTCTAAAATAAAAATATAAGTCCAACTGATGCTGAAATTTTATTCAAATGCAAGGCCATAGTTGCAGAAGCTGCAACACGCTGGACAAGAAAAGAAATTCATTGGAATTGTTTCATATCAAGTTACTGACTTGCACATTTGACACTGTTGTGAGATATGAAACATTCATAATCGATGAGAGGGTGAATGCAGCCTTTGAACATAATCAAGGAAATGTAAGGGTCAGCACCTCACCAAGTTGTATGAACAAATGGGATTATGTTCATCCTACTTCCTTCTTTCTTGATTTTATGGCATGAATGAGCAACCGGTGTTAAGCAAATGTCAAATACCATACCTGAAAATTACTATAACCCACTATCACTTTGCCAAACACCAAGGCACTCAGCCAAAGATATGTAGTCTTTCTGGCTACAGCACTACCTTGTCTGAAATTCAGTAGCCAGGAGATTTCAGATAAGAATTTTTACACTTTCATGTGCTTACAGAAAGTGCATGCCAGTATGGAACACAGCAAGTGTGACAGCTCAAATGTCTCTGTGTGTGCTGTAAATATTCTAATCTTGTCTTACCTTAATTTTGATTTTTGAAATCTTTTCAATTGTGTGAAATCATGGAATAAGGTGTGTGTTATCTGGAACAAGGTGGACTTCACTGTAGTATCTATCTGTAAATATAAACCGTTATATTTGTGTGTGTGTGTGTGGGGGGGGGGGTCTCCTCCCAGACCCCTGGACCGATTTCAGTGACATTTGGCACAGAAACAGCAGACCCTATGAGTATCAGCTCAGAGGTGATTGCAGCCTCCTAATTCCAATAGGAGCAGAGATACAGGCAAAGACATGTTTTCCTCCAGCCACAGGAACATATACTGCACTGCATGACAGGTATATAGTATAGAAGAAGTATTTACTTGCCAAATAAACCTGCTTTGCAGAGCAGCCTCCATGTCAGTGGCATGAAACAGTTTTTCATCCCCTACCATGTGCAGGTTAGCCTACAACAGATACGCTATGTTGGTGTAGTACTAGCCTGAGTTATGGACCTGCTTTGCATAGGTGCCTCTATAGCAGGGACAAGAAACAGTTTTCCTGCCCCTGAAGTTTAGGCTGCCCAGTATGAGAGGTTTGTTATGTTGGCATAGTATCAGTCTGGATGGAATGATGGATAGAAAGGGACAGAGGCAGGAGGGGATGGATAGAGAGAAAGTGGAGGAGGGTAGGAGCAGATGGCAGGGGGAGGATGAGATAGAGAGAGGGGAGGAGGTGACACATAGTCATGGTATGGTACCCATATTGTCAAGCCCAATTAGGCCACCCTATTAATTACTGTTCAGTAATATGTTTCGACTGTGTGGCATTATCATATTATTTAATTAATGATCTTTAATTACTGATCATATGGGCAGCTTCCCTTGTCTATGGGTCGCCATATATCGCACTTTAGCATCACAGTGATAAGCGAAACAGCACAACTGACACTCCATGGTATGTAAAGCACACCGGCAACAAGAAGCAGTCAATTTCTTAACTGCAAGATAATGATGGTAACGTTACAATGACAGTGCTGCAGAAGAGGAGTTACTAAATATGGTTTTCTAAAATTTTTCACCGAAGAAGAATTCGAAGCATATACACTTACCACCATGAGTAATTTAGAAGTAGATATCCTCGGTGCTGACAAGCAGTTCAAATCACTTAATAAAGACAAATCTTGCAATCCAGACTGCATATCAATCAAGTTCCTTCCAGAGTGTGTTGTTATGAAAGCTCCACACTTACCAGTCATATACAACCGTGCGCTCGACGGAAGATCCATACCTGAAAGCTGGGAAAAACGAAGTAGGAGTAATCCACCGAATTAAAGATCCATATCACTGACGTCGATTTGCAGGAGTTTGGATAATGTGCTGCGTTCGAACATTACGAATTATGTCGAAGGAAACGATCTATTGACACACAGCACGGAATCAAAAAATATCGTTATTGTGCAACGCTGCTAGCTCTGTATTCTCATGAAGTAATCAATGCTGTTGACAGGGGATCTCAAATTGATTCCATATTTCAAGATTTTCATTTAGAGTTTTGATACTGTTCCTCGTAAGTAGCTTCTAATCAAAGCGCGTGCCTGGGGAGTATGGTCTCGGTTGTGCGACTGGATTCGCTATTTCCTGTCAGAGAGATCACGCTGTTAGTAGCGACTGACGGAAAATCGTCGAGTAAAACGTTAGTGATGTCTGGTGTTTCTCAAGAAAGTGTTATAGGCCCTCTGCTGTTACCAACCTATATCAACGATTTGGGAGACAATCTGAGGTGCCCTCTTGGATTTTTTTTCAGATTTTGCTGTCATTTATCGTCTAGTTAAGGCATCAGAAGGTAAAAACCAATTGCAATAATGGTTTAGACAGAGTGTCTGTACGGTGCGAAAAGTTACATTTGACCCTAAATTACGAAAGGTGTGAGGCCACCCACAAATCTCAAGTCTGTCAAATCAACTGAATACCTACGGACTATATTTACTAAGTTTGGGCGATCATATAGAAAATGTTGTAAGGAAGACAAACCAAAAAAAGTGTTTTATTGGCAGAACACTAAGAGAAGCAATAGATCTAAAGAGACTACTTACAATACGTTTGTCCGTCCTATGGTAGCATACTGCTATGCGATATGGAATCCTTATCAGTTGGTATTAAAAAAAAATGGTTCAAATGGCTCTGAGCACTATGGGACTTAACATCTGAAGTCATCAGTCCCCTATAACTTAGAACTACTTAAACCTAACTAACCTAAGGACATCACACACATCCATGCCCGAGGCAGGTTCGAACCTGCGACCGTAGCGGTCGCGCGGTTTAAGACTGAAGCGCCTAGAACCGCTCGGCCACACCGGCCGGCTACATGGGATTGACGGAGGACACTGTAAAAGAGTGGAATAACACAGAAACGAATGTTCTTAGATAGTTCTTGCGTATTTCAAACTGACTCTGTATGCTGACGATCATTCTAAGCTCAGAGTAAGCTGCACTGCCGTGTGCGACTGCTTGCCCAGCGCACCATTTCGGGAGTGATCATTCTCAGGGTTCTCTTTCGACCAGATATAATCATTCAGAGACCAGGACCTAAGATACCCAGCACATTTATCTGTCATCGTAGTCTTACAGTCTTACGGGCACCCGCTAATGCTGGAAAAGTTGCAAGTAACTGTTCGCACGTTACATATTCGTATCATGGTCACTTAATTCATAACGCTGCCGGGTCGAAATGGACGATAATCCTCTTTCTCTACCCAACGATGCACAGAGGTTATGGGAACACTCGTCTCAGCCGACCGCGTCCTCGTCCAGTTCGCTAGTCATCGAAGCGATGATGCATTGAAGCGTTCAGTGTCTGCATCGTCGTAGGCATACTTCTTGGGTCTTCCACTGCGTCGTGCGTCTTTCACAGTGTAACGATTCATGTTGAATGTTACTTAAGTTTCTTCTGCCTGGTTCATTGATGAATTAATGGGAAATTTTCACGCTTCACAAAATTTATTCACATTAATTGACATCAGAACTGCACACTCGTCATGTAAACAAAATACGGACAGACTTCACTGATCTCTTTGACTTCCAAAAGTAACTTCAAAACTGACCTGTCGCAGCATCGCTGAATCGCATTATATAGACTTATAACAATAGCTTCCAAAATAAAGCATTAGTAATTTTGTACAATTTAGATGTTACAATTGAAATTTTCAAAACGTAAAGAAACTGATGTTACAGCCGAATAAGGCATAAAATATAATATTGAATGACAATCTTTTATAGTAATATCTTTAGTTTTCCATAAGAAAATCATTCTGAACTTTAATCAGAACAATGTCCCTCGTATTATTTTAGTTGCGTAATTAATTACAGTTCGGATTTTGTTACTAACATGTAATGGTAGTACAGAACTTGTGCTTTATCCGATTAAACACATGGAATACACAAATAAGGCCTCAAATTCTGGAAATTGAAAAACTGTGAGATATAAACAATTGGAGAGTTAATTTGAAATGTAATTACAAAGAATATTAACTAGAGAGGAAGACATAAAAATAAATAACAAATGAAAATACATCGCTTGGTAATAACTTTTCAGCTGTTTCTCAAGATGGTGAGATCTAAGGTTACTGGATTTTTAGATTCCAGTTTTATTAATTAGAAGCATTTATTTTTCATCTCTGCAGTCTCTAGTTATATATTTCAAAGGACTTATTACATAAATTTCTTGACTACTTACTTAATTTATGTTGAGAGGCACCCACTTGCCTTTCTCATACTGTGGCATCAAGCAGTCAGGCCTGCAAGATGGGTGGTTTGCCAAGCGAGTGGATTCTTCCTTAATTTATTGAGCAACATGAATTCTCGTATCTCACTATTTAGTTACAAATTATCCTCCTGCATGAATAATACGCAACGGAAACACGCATCTGACTATCAGTGATTTATAGAACCCTGACTGCACACTACGCACTGGCAATACCACACTTACTTTTTGTCTTTGATTTAACGGCTTTTATATAAATTCGGGACATTATGATAACATACAATTTAATGAAAAAGGCCACCAATCTCTTTCTATTCACTACTTGATTTATTCCTAAACACACAAATTCTACAACCTAGAACAAAATCACAAGAGAAATTCCGCCCAGTGGGCATGGCTTTACGTTAGTGAATCTCTATACTATGGTCTCGTAATCTATTTGCCCCAACAGTGCACTCCCTGGATCGGATGGTGGATCTTTTATTATACCTCACACTTCGCCTCTCACATTCATCCTCACGAAACTTTCCTCCAGATCGAGCGATACAGAAGGAACAAGCATAACCCACAAATCTTTCGATACTACCTTGCTACTCCCATGCAAAACACACATACCCAAATTACAAGACATACACAACACAACAATATGAAATATTACACAACGAACGGTTACAACTTCATCACTTTCCGCTTTCCCACTTCAATCAATATCTATCCCAGTTTCACACGACACTGACCCACTTCGTAATTTTACTTTCCTACTGTGAACTCTGGAGATAAACGCGCGTCTTCCTGTGCAATGCAAGCCAAGTGGCGTTGCTGGAAAAACGGCCGACTCACCTTGATTCTCTCTCAGAGTTTAAATTTAGTGTCACACGGAATGATATTTCTTAAATACTTCAACTTATGATACACACGCTATTTCTTAAATAATTCAGCTTATTGTACACACGCTATTAATTCTTAAATATTTCAGCTTATTGTACACACGCTAGTATCTCAACTTATAACTACACGTGGTCTCATTGTGACCGTTGGTTTACTACAATCCCCTTAAAATTACCTGCCTCACTTTGTAATTTTCCCCACAAAAGTTCCTAGGAAAGAGAAATGATTAGTTCTAACTACTCTTAAATATTCCACATCCATACCATGCCTCCACACTTTCATTACGGAGCACAACAAAAAACAGGTCTTTACAGCAGAAGGTTCAGCACCAGAGTGCCGAAACATGGCCGTATTCCGGTTCTCTCGCACCTCTGTCGAAGTGGGAGAAGCACCTTGCTACCTTATTGGTCAGCCACATTTCAGACGCTCCAAAGCTCTGGTAACTTCCATCTCTTTGATCTCACCAAAGGTAGCCAAAGGATCGACTCAAAGATGATCATATATTCATTCAGTTACACCACACAGATCTCACCAAACTGGATGTAGGGATTTATTTTGAGGTAGTGCACATGTGATCAATTAAATAAATAAATTGTCATTCTTTCCCACACTGGTATCCGGCTTCGCTGTATTAATTGAAATTGAGCTACTTTTACACACAAAATGTGTTGTTCTGACAAGAATTTCGTACCTATTTTCAATGTTGGGCGGTACTGTACCCTTTCACCACCGGCTACCCATGCAGAAAAAAATGGCACGGTACTATCCTTGCAATGCGAGGGTAGTTCCGAACATTTTTTTAAGAAAACTGTATTAAAACAAACGTAGCAATTCATCAAAATAACCAGGAGGAGACCTTAGCCCCTGGTGACCTCAAATAGACGAACAGATTATTGGCAGTTGTTGCATTATTGTACTCTCCACAATCCGGAGTAACGTACACATACAAATATATAACAATCCACATGACAAATAAAACATCACATCATAGAAATGAAAAAATAATATTGAGATAAAAATTTGCTTTAGTTACTGGGATCTTCGTTATTTTTATGAGTAATCCAAATTTCAATAATTCTAAAACAAATAAAAAAAATACTAATTGTACTCATGAAATTTTAAATAGCTCACCGTCCAAACACAGAGCAAGTAATCTGACATTCATAAATTGCGCTGTAAAAACCTTTACACAGCAAAGTCTAAATACAGAACAAAATCAACAAAAGAAAAACATTGCGTACACTAGTTACACGTAGAATGTCAGGCTCCATACCATTAGTCTAAAATATACCTCAAACCTACAGAGAAATAAAACTGAGAAGAAAAACAATGAAATATACCACAAGTTACATACTGGTTACGTAATATAGTTCGTCTAAGACATCATGTCATACCTCATTAACTATCATCACCTAAACAATTGCCACAGCTACTCGACAATGAGTTTAACCTTATCCTATATCCATCAGTACAAATACCTGCTGCTGAGCTAGTCAGCCCATCAACTTTGATCAATACTCGCAATAAGTAGTTAGCAATAAGTGCTTGAATCTACCAGTAGCTCTCTTATCTTACTCTACCGTTCATTTCTCTGTTGCCACACATATAGACGACAAGAACTTGCATTTCGACTAGCCTTCGTTACACTTTAATGTGAAATGTCACCACTGTGATAATAAAAAATAAGTGGCTTCAGTCGAAACACCAACAAGATTATTACTATGCACGACATCAAAATACATCAGTTAATTCCGATATTTGTTGTGCAATGCAAACTCTTGTCCCCTGTGACAATCTTACTGATCAATGCTACATGAACCGCTACGTTAGTATTACGCCACTGGCTTATAATTAGAGCATCATTGTACCAAATATTCTAATAAACATGCTACGTGAACTTGATAACCCAGAACAGACAAAAAACAAATACTAACTATTCTAAACACAAATATTAATAAAATACAATTACGCTTGCTGTCCCTTCAGGAATGAAACATATAAAAAAAACATTTACACAATTGCAAATACATTATTCCCTATCTTGCGAGTCACACGGAAACATTTCATTCTGTGATTTTCTTGGGGTCAAAAAGTTGCTGATAGTTTTCCTAGAACCACTGTCTCGGTGTCAAAGCTCTCCCATGGTTACCCGGACGAAAGTCTTTGAGTCACTCAATTCGGCATTTTGAACACGCACTGAACAGTAAACTGTATCTCTCATTAAACACAAATGTCATAGTCACTCTCAGAGTACCATCCACACGAATCTGTTCGTCCAAAAAAAATGGCCCTACAACTACTATTACCCACGGTTCTGTCCTTTCAGTTCATGGTGTAATTAAAAGTCGTAAGTTTCAACAAACAGCACTTATTCCCGCGCCAATTCAAGAAATGTCTCCTACTACAGACGCAAATGTCAATGTCCCACTCTAGTTTCTTGCCTTCATACAATAATTGTTCACCATACGACAACTGTCCTCTAAGTATACCAAGTGTCCCACATGCAATTCACAAAGCACACTTAACAAGTCACTGCCAAAAGTTTATGGATCCGACCGTTCAGTGGTCAAGACAAAACAAAACGATCGTCCTGTTTGCTAAAGACAAAATCTTTTCCACCACTCACAACGTGGAAACACCAGTCCTTCACTTTCCACATTATGGAAAGTCGCAGTCATCTTGTTTCACGGCTCCACAGTCCAGTACAAGTTAATAGCTGCAGGTAAAAAATATGCTCGCCGGGCTCTGCCGCGCCTCGTCCATTCAGCAGTAGCGCCGCTGCGCGCGCCGTTGAGCAGAAGAAACCACCCGCTGTTGCCTCCGCGGGATACCTTCCCCAGTCGTAAGGGTGGCGGAACTCATGAATGGCCAGTGATACGTGCGTGTCGCCCCAGGCCGTTGACCTGCTGTAGCGGGCGCGTGGAGTGTACCTCGTCCGATAGTGGAGTGGGGAGTGCCGCGGCTGTGTCGCCTGTCGCCATGGCGACGTCAGCTCGGCCCGTTAGCGGTATGGGCGTTACGACACCCAATTAGCCAGATCTTCCGTGCATCTCGCAACATTACAGACAAAAGGAAATTCTTACATTAAAATTATAAACCCTAGTTTTCTACACATACAACATCAACATTTATCTCTTTTCTATAGACAGCCCACACTCGCGCTATTCATTGTACCTGTCGTCCCTCATACAAAACATGAAGGTGTAAAATAAAGAACAAAATGAATAAGAAACAATCTATACAACTCATAATTACAATACAAAATAGTAAACTACTCTAACATCCTATCACAGTGAAAATATTAGAAACTGTTGATTCTCAAGCTACAATATACATTGAACCTTTGTGCTTGTGACAGACTGAAATTAAAACCCCTTGAAAGTGTTCTAACAAAAAAATGAGAAAATAATCTACACAACTCTCAATTACCTACCACAGGTTATTAAACTACTTTAACCTCCTAACACAACAAACATTTTAGGAACTGGTGACTCTAAATCTACAACATATAATGCACCCTTGTGCTTGTGACAGACTGAAATCAGTATCTCTTCACATATTTTACATTTCATTACATATAGCAACGTTTCTAGGACACGTATGACAGATCCTGACCTGACATCGAGGTTCATCCCAACAAACAATAAAACACAATAATGTTTTAGTTATGAATTGGTAGCATCCCCTTTACAGGAGTGTGTGCATTGATCACACTACTCTACGACTCTCACTCACCAGACATCACATTTTCCCTCTCATTCAATCCATTGATACACTAACAGAATAGGTCTAGAAGTCAGCTATCCTTAACACCACCACACTCACTACAACATACCATACCTTTGCTCCCTTATACTCAACCACATAACACATGAAGCTGCTTCGGAGGTAGCTTTCCAGTCTCCGAATTCGTCCTTTCACTCTGGCACCTCTCTCCATCGGCTTATCTCTGCATTCACTTTATGCTAAATATCAACTTAGAATCGCGACATTTCATCTAAGAACAAAAATACACAAATTAATCAACTTGCAAAATAACTGTACACATTATTGGTACCGTTTTGATTAGTTATACTGGTACCAGGCTTCAACAACAACAAAAAATTTTATTTTTGCCAAATAGCATATTTTATGGTAAGAATTAGATCTACACTTATATTACATCTTACGTCAGTATTTCACAACGTTCACCATCTGGGTCTCATACTCCCTTTACGTCCTTTCACATTGTGCAGTTGTCCTCATCTCTTCATTCGTATTTCGGCTCTCCGTCCGTCCATTACTCCATCATTTCCTGGTCTTCCTTCATCATTGGCATCAATCTCTATTGCAGCATACACAGGCCTCTCTGTAACATACATCTAAGACATCTCCACATTATTCAATTCTACTCACCTTTATTTACCACTGTTTCATCACGTCGAATCTCTCTTTATTAATCCCCTTGCTTCACGTCGCTTCTCCTCATATACCACCTTTATCCACTACTATTTATCACGTCGCTTCTCTATCTACCATCTTTATTCACTCATTAATCATCACGTCGTTTCTGCTTGATCCTTATTCATACGACAAAAATACGTACATACACCACTCTGTCGACTCCTGTTCATGACTCATTCGACCAGTCTGTTCTGTCATACTTCCTGACATCCCGCCTGAAAATTCTTATGTTCGATTTGACCCTGCACAACGTTACACACCACAATTAAATACACTGACTATCTACCATAAATTGCCTACCTTAGATCTATCCTTAACTTTTCCATAATTTGATGTTAGAAATGTGATGAAGCCCCCGAGATTGTTTTCCCTTGATCGTCTCAATTAGTACAGCATTTTCATGTACAATCCGCCTCACTCTGAATGGTCCACTACACACAGTAAAGAACTTGCTAGTTAGAAATCTGTGCTTCTTCGATAATCGATGAGTTTTTATTAGAACCTTGTCTCCTACTGCCAATTCGATCTTACGGATCTTTCCTTTCTGCTTCTCCTGCCTATCCTTAGCTGCTTTCTTAATTCGCTCTATCGCAACCTTAACAATTTCTGTGTGCCTCTGCTTTCCTGATCGCGGAAAATCTACTAGCTCCCTGACTCGATCTGGTGGTGGTTCATGCTTTAGCACCGTAATTGGTGATAAACCAGTTGCTCCATGTGGTAGCTCATTGAGGATGTCCTGAAAATCTTTGAGAAAAATACTCCAACTTCTGTGTTGCCTATGGCAATAGATCTTACACAATTTTCCCAGTTCTTTTACCACTCTTTCACTGGGGTTACTTGCAGCATGGTATCGGGATATGAACACCGGTTTTATCCTTCTTCTCTGCAGTGTGGTTAGCCATTGTCTGGATCTATATTGCGGTCCATTGTCAGCAATGAACTTTTCTACAGTCCCTACTTCTCGCAAAAAGTTTTTAACGATCGCTGCTGCTACTGTCCTTCCCGTCGCACGTTTCAATGCGGTAAAAGTCACATACTTTGACACCAATTCCACTGCTACTAAAACATATCTATATCCCTGCACTGACCTAGGTAGCGGGCCAAACAAATCTGTTGCTCCGAATTCCCTCAATCTACCTGGCACTATCGGAAAAAGCGGTGCTTTGCATGAGATAGTTAACGATTTTGCCTTCTGGCACAATTTGCAACTACCAAGCACGTTCTTGATCCTCCTCTCCATACTAATGAAATAAACTGATTCCCTTAACTTCTTACAGCATTTCCTTGCTCCGTAATGCCCGTAACTTAGGTGCGTGTACCAGATCAACTTGTTGACTATTTCATTTGGTATACACAACACCCAGTCTTGTGTGTTTGGATTTCTACGGTAGAAAAGGACCCCATTCTGAATTGTATAAAAACGTGCTATATTGGCGTCTAAGTTCGCTCTAACTCTGTCCTTCACCATTCTCCATGACGCGTCTTTATCCTGCTCTTTCGCGATATTTGTGAGTACCGTCCCTATGTACTTCTCGAACGGCACGCCCTGCATATACAATATATCATATCTGTTCTCGTTTACCTCCTCATCAAAGCATTGACCATGACCTACTGGGTTCCTTGACAACGCATCTGCCACTATATTCTGTGGCCCAGGAATATACGTGACCGAAAACTGAAACTCCTGTAAATAGAGTGCCCACCTAGCGAGTCGCCTATGATTAAGTTTGGCCGACATTAGAAACTGTAGTGACTTGTGGTCAGTATAGATTTTAGTATGCCTTCCATACAAATAGTATCTAAACTTACTAAAACCCCATACTATTGCCAAAGCTTCAAGCTCAGTTACCGTGTAATTTCTCTCAGCTTTGCTAAGCACTCGGCTCGCAAATGCAATAGGTTGTTGTATTACTTCTCCTCCTTGCTCTTGCTCTTGGAACAATGTTACCCCAAGTCCACTACGGGAACTGTCCGTGGCCATACAAAACTCTTTCCCTAGGTCTGGATGCCCGAGAAGAGGTGCCGATAGCAGTGCCTTCTTTAACGCCTCATACTCTTCCTGCGCGACAGGGTCCCAATTCCATACCGTTTTCTTTCCAGTCAGCTGACATAGTCTGGGTGTCGCTGCTCCCCCAATCTTAATGAACCTCCTGTAAAAATTGATTAATCCTAAATAACCCCGTAGCTGACGTTTTGTTCTTGGCACCGGAAATTCTCTGATTGCTTCGAGTTTGTCTGGATTTGGTCTTATTCCCTCTGGTGTCACAATGTGACCTAGAAACTCGATTTCTTTTCGTCCAAATTCTGACTTTCCCAAATTTACGGTCACCCCATGTCTCTCCAGTGCACCGAGCAATATGCCTAACGTTCTATTGTGGTCTTCCCAGTTTCTTTCGGCTATCAGGACATCATCCACGTACTGTGTTACCTTATCTTTTATTTCATTAGGAATGACAGTATTTAGCGCTCTGATAAATGCCGCGGATGATACATTTAACCCAAATGGTAGTTTCCGGAATTGATATGATTTCCCGTAGCACAAGAAAGCAGTGTATTTTCTACACCCCCGATCTAACTCCACCTGCCAGAAACTCATTCTCAAATCAACTGAGCTGAGAACTCTGATCCCGTGGAACTTTTGTAGCAATTCGTCAAGTGTCAGCGGCCGATCTGTCTCTGGCTCAATTATCTTATTAATCCTTCTTGCGTCCAACACTAATCTAATTGACCCATCCTTTTTTTCAACACAAACTAAAGGACTGTTGTACGGACTGGATGCTGGTTCGATAATCCCTTGTTGTAGCATGCTTTCGATCTCAGCTTCCACTCTTTCTTTGTACACAACAGGAATCGGGTACACTTGGGCCCTAAACTGTTTGTGTGGCTTGACCTTGAATCTATACACAAAATTTCTTATTGTACCCGCAGCATGTTTAAATACCTTTCTATTCTCGTATAAAATTTTCTGCAATTCCCCGTAGATCGTGGTCCCTCGTAAATGCCAGATTTTCTCCCTGATCTCCTCCTCCAAACATTTATGAATTTCCTTCTTCTCTTGTTCGAACCCCGTATTCTGTGCCTGTCTACTGGACTTTACCGCCAGACATAATGCTAAGTGTGCGTTATCTTTACCATGTAAGCAATCGTCGAATCTTAACGTAATTTCCTCCGAGTCTCGTTTCAACTCCATCGAACCATTTCTCATGTTAACGACTGCTTTATATTGGTTCAAAAAATTAACGCCTAATATCCCTTCAACAGTTAGAGATGACACAATCATGAACACTGTACTAAACCTCTTCGCCTGGCACACGAAGTCTACCTGCGCTTGTAACTTTACCTCAATTCCCTTTCCTGTAATTGCCCCTCTCACCGTTGTCCTTTGCAATGGCAACGTTGGCCATGGTTTTGTAAGACTACAACACTTAAACACATCTTCCCTCAATACACTCATTACACTGCCTGTGTCGATAACACAAGGTACGATTATATTATTTATCTCTACGCTAATTATTGGGTGGACTTCACTCCCCACATCTCCTACCTCCTCTAACAGATTCTCCCTTAGTTTTCCGTAATCGATATACCTAATATTTACATCATTAATAGTCCTGGTTTGTACCCGTCTATCAAGTAGTCACCTTCTTGTCCCTCCGTCATTGTGACAATGATTGTGCTGTCGTGAACCCAATAACTGCCTATCCTCTCTCCGCCCATCATTCTCATTTTCTCTTCTTCTTCCATCTCTGTCCCATCTTCTATTTTCCCGGTTTGCTGGTCGATATCCCCATGAATTCTGCCCCCTATTTCCTCGCCATCTTCCATTTCCGTCATTCCTCTGATTCCCTGCTCTCCTGTCATTCTGATAGTTTCTTCCGTCCCTATCCTCAACTCTGTCTGACCTATGAGTCATGTCGGCGTTCACAATGTTACTCTCATTTCCCAGTTCCTGTAAGAGGTGCTGAAATGACGCAGAATCGTACAAGCCTCTGCCTGCTATCACTATATCTCTGCGCAATCTCACTGGCAACTTCGTGATACAGATCCTAATGAGCTCCCCAGTTTCGTATGGCACATCCAAATACCTGTTTCGTCTCAGCATTTCCTGATAGCACGACACTGGATCCCTTATACCACCTTCGTTACAATTTGGCATCATCAATATGCTTTGCTTAACCTGGTCCTGCTTACTTTTCGACCAGAATTCATTTAAAAACTTGTCACAAAACATCTTGTAGCTACTACAGTCTTTAATAACCTCCTGCATTTTTGCTCTAGCCTCGTCCCTCAAATGGTTACACACAAACTTCATTTTGAGGAGCGGTCCCCACGATGAAGGTAATGAATCTTGGAATTGAGACAGCCACAGGCATGGATGTTGGTAATTATCAGGATCCGGAAAACAAGTGTACGTTTGTACCGACACGAAGTGCCTCCTACATTCTTCTTCCGCATCTATGTTTTCCGAGCTTGGGCTATACCCAGTTGGGTTTGCCACCTGTTTTATCCGACACAACCGTTCTTCTAACTCTCTGAGTTCGTCTTCCTCTTTCTGCCTACTTTCGTTTTTTGAATTTATGTCACTCTCCCTCTGCAGTCTACGTGGTGGTGTTTCACCTTCGCTTCTGCACGCTAATTGCAACTGTGCTAGTTCTTCCCTATGTTTCCTATTTGTTTCTAATTGTGCCTCTTTAAACTGCAATAGCGATTGTATCTCCTCTTGGTCGGCATAAACCTCTCGCTGCGTACTGTCAGAGCCTGTTTCGCCTCTCATACTGATCTTTTCTACATCTGCGCTAATCGTATTCATTCTGGCCACTACCACCGCAACTTCATCCCTGTGTTTATTTAGCGCCATTTCCTGCCGTGTGACTTGAGCTTCTACGCTGTCTAATGCCCCTTGTTTATCTGCAAGTAAGTCCTCTACTATCTCTTTGATTCGCTCATCCGGCAACACGTCCCCACGTTCGGTAATATCGCTCTCTATTGCACTTACTCGTACCTCCAAATTATTGGTTTTTTCTTTCACAGCATCACATACTTGCTTTACCGCACCCAGATTCTTCTCCCCCTCATCTAACCGATTATTAACTGCGGACAGACGCTCATCGATAACTGTGTGGAGCTTCCTCATTGCCTCTTTATTTCCCTTATCCATTACCTCCAATCTTTCCTTATTTTCCCTATCTCTCTCCTTATTATCTCTATTGATTGCTTCTAATCTTTCGTTATTTGCTTCCAATTTTTCATTTATCGCTTTAGTCTCCCTACTCATTGCTTCCAATCTTTCTTTATTCTCCCTATCTCTCTCCTTATTATCTCTCACCAAACTCTGTAACAACTGTAGCATCATATCGTCATTTGCAACTTTCGACGCGCTCACCTCGTTCGCCTGTGAAACCGTAGCCTCGCTAAGAGTAGCTGCACTTTCACTGCACACCTGACCTAGTCTCGGCTCGCCCGCGTCGTCTGGAAAAGCCCCCGGTTGTGAGCAAAGCCCGCCGCACAAAGGATCCCCTTGCAGCGGTCCACTGAACAATACAGCCTCTTCGGAGTGCCTGCCGTCCCCTCTCATTAACTCACGGTCAACACCTACTTCCTGCTGCACTGCTACGTTCACGCCAGAATCGCTATTCTCCATTGTGGCTACGTTTTTCGACTGCGACCTAGTTACTACGGACATTACGCAAAAAAAATTATACCACGATCTTCCAGCCTTGTACGATATGGCAATTAAAAAAAATAAAAGATCCTCACCAATCCAGAAAGAAATTGCAAACAAAAAAAAATTTTTACTTCTTAGCGCTATCACAATACATTCCATAAAAAAAATTTAACAGCAAACCCTAACAACAAAATATCCTAACAAAAATGATCCTGGCAGGGTCGAAATTATGAGAGGCACCCACTTGCCTTTCTCATACTGTGGCATCAAGCAGTCAGGCCTGCAAGATGGGTGGTTTGCCAAGCGAGTGGATTCTTCCTTAATTTATTGAGCAACATGAATTCTCGTATCTCACTATTTAGTTACAAATTATCCTCCTGCATGAATAATACGCAACGGAAACACGCATCTGACTATCAGTGATTTATAGAACCCTGACTGCACACTACGCACTGGCAATACCACACTTACTTTTTGTCTTTGATTTAACGGCTTTTATATAAATTCGGGACATTATGATAACATACAATTTAATGAAAAAGGCCACCAATCTCTTTCTATTCACTACTTGATTTATTCCTAAACACACAAATTCTACAACCTAGAACAAAATCACAAGAGAAATTCCGCCCAGTGGGCATGGCTTTACGTTAGTGAATCTCTATACTATGGTCTCGTAATCTATTTGCCCCAACAGTGCACTCCCTGGATCGGATGGTGGATCTTTTATTATACCTCACACTTCGCCTCTCACATTCATCCTCACGAAACTTTCCTCCAGATCGAGCGATACAGAAGGAACAAGCATAACCCACAAATCTTTCGATACTACCTTGCTACTCCAAATTACAAGACATACACAACACAACAATATGAAATATTACACAACGAACGGTTACAACTTCATCACTTTCCGCTTTCCCACTTCAATCAATATCTATCCCAGTTTCACACGACACTGCCCCACTTTGTAATTTTACTTTCCTACTGTGAACTCTGGAGATAAACGCGCGTCTTCCTGTGCAATGCAAGCCAAGTGGCGTTGCTGGAAAAGCGGCCGACTCACCTTGATTCTCTCTCAGAGTTTAAATTTAGTGTCACACGGAATGATATTTCTTAAATACTTCAACTTATGATACACACGCTATTTCTTAAATATTTCAGCTTATTGTACACACGCTATTAATTCTTAAATATTTCAGCTTATTGTACACACGCTAGTATCTCAACTTATAACTACACGTGGTCTCATTGTGACCGTTGGTTTACTACAATCCCCTTAAAATTACCTGCCTCACTTTGTAATTTTCCCCACAAAAGTTCCTAGGAAAGAGAAATGATTAGTTCTAACTACTCTTAAATATTCCACATCCATACCATGCCTCCACACTTTCATTACGGAGCACAACAAAAAACAGGTCTTTACAGCAGAAGGTTCAGCACCAGAGTGCCGAAACATGGCCGTATTCCGGTTCTCTCGCACCTCTGTCGAAGTGGGAGAAGCACCTTGCTACCTTATTGGTCAGCCACATTTCAGACGCTCCAAAGCTCTGGTAACTTCCATCTCTTTGATCTCACCAAAGGTAGCCAAAGGATCGACTCAAAGATGATCATATATTCATTCAGTTACACCACACAGATCTCACCAAACTGGATGTAGGGATTTATTTTGAGGTAGTGCACATGTGATCAATTAAATAAATAAATTGTCATTCTTTCCCACACTGGTATCCGGCTTCGCTGTATTAATTGAAATTGAGCTACTTTTACACACAAAATGTGTTGTTCTGACAAGAATTTCGTACCTATTTTCAATGTTGGGCGGTACTGTACCCTTTCAATGTACATAATTTTATCATTAACGACAATCCACCGATAACTATGACAACGCACGTCCTTCCAGAACATTCCACATGCCTTCGCAATGAGTATCAAGTTTTTTATCTCATAGGACAGAATGACACATATATATACAAACAAACAAGGCCTTAGGAAGCAATGTATTGTCTGATAACTATCCGGATGCATATCAAAAAAGGTGGTATCGGACATTTCATATGAGCCCTGGGGGAGGCTCTACCGTTGTAACAGACCCGGCTGTAAAGGCCTTTCTCTCCAGTTTCCGAAGATTAGCCCCCATTGGGGCTTCTTTCTTGAAGCAATTAAAACGATTTTTCCAAATTTCGTCATATGTCTCACCCTCTCTTTCCCTTCCATTCACTGATACGTTAAGAAGATGACGTTCTTCAGTTGTGAATCTGCTTGTATCCTCTATTATGATACAAGTGTGTACAACAGTATCATCTTGGTACAAAACAGAATACGAGCACATGCCGTATCATTTGCCGGAACTACAAGCAAAACAACGCGATCACATGCCGTATTTTCGTATAGTGACGCCTGCATTCTTATAATTTGACGAATAGCAATTATCGCCCGCGTTATCTGAGAGACCTCTACCAGAAGAGACGTACTACGGGCACGGAACAAGGTTTCCATCCAGAATACATTTACAGATGTTAAGTTCCTTGAATACTTTCCGATCATGACTTCTGGCCACTCTGTTGTTATTCGTTGATTCTTTCGATTTGATAGTTCATCTGTGAATCACTGATGCTGATATGACTTCCGAGCTCGAAAATTGGATACGCTACTTGTCAGGAAAAGTGTCCAAGGGGTTTGATCCCAATAAGATTTACTTACATGTATGACGCATAATACCAAAGATCAGACTGACTTCTAAAACCGTTTATATACAGAGTTATCATCAGTCATTCTATCCCCCTGTGGCGGTTTTAAATTAATTAATGTATAAAACGTTATTTAAAATGGCATCTAGTCTGTTAAATCTGATTGAAAACGACCTGTTTTAGCTGCTTGGTACTGTTTCAGACACGAAGGCATCAAGATGCCTGGAGCGTATGTCCAGAATTGAGAACAACGAACATGAGATCCAATTGTGATTGCACTGGCTACTATATCCCATTACATAGGGAAATTTGGTCGGAAGCAGTGCAACACTTTTTTCTGAAAGCAGGTTGGATTTCTTCAGGATTCCAGTGCAACATATTATTCCCCACACTTTTGGGTACAAAACCCTATTTCTCAACATAATCTCCGTTGAATGCAACGGCCTTATGCCTACTTACTGGCAGAACCTGTATGCCAGAATGATACCACTCTACTGGGAGAGCCTGTATGCCAGAATGACACCACTCTACTGGGAGAACCTGAGTGCCAGAATGATACCACTCTACTGGGAGAACCTGTATGCCAGAATGATACCACTCTACTGGGAGAGCCTGTATGCCAGAATGACACCACTCTACTGGGAGAACCTGAGTGCCAGAATGATACCACTCTACTGGGAGAACCTGTATGCCAGAATGGTACCACTATATTAGAACAACCTGTATGCCAGAATGATACCACTCTACTGGGAGAACCTGAATGCCAGAATGGTCGACATCGGAGCCAACATCTTCCTGCATTAATAACCTCCCCATCATCCACATACTGCTTCCAGCCGAGTGCATCCTTCATTGGGCTGAACAGGTGGAAATCGGAAGGTGCAAGATACAGGCTGTAGGGTGGATGAGGAACAACAGTCCAATGAAGTTTTGTGAGGCCTTACGTTATCATGGAAAAGGAGAAGTTCGCTTGCGTTTTTGTGGCGACGAACACGCTGAAGTCAATTACATGAGGGTAGCACAGTATACTTCCGAGCTGATTATTGCTCCATGAAGGAAGACGTCAAACAGGAGAAACCCGAGTCCCGGAGAGCCGCCGACATGCATTTACCGGCTGAGGGTGCGGCATTGAACTTTTTCTTAGGAGCAGAGAGAGGTGGAATAGCACCACTTCTTGGATTGCCATTTTGTTTCCGGTAGGACGTGACGAACCCATGGTTCGACAAAGAATTGTCACGATCAGCGCCGTAATGCGAAAGATATTCCGCATAGATGGTCTTTCGTTACTGTTTTTGGTTGTCTGCTAGGCAGCGAGGAATCCAGTAGGCACACAATTTCAAGTACTCCAACAGCTGGTCGAGTGTCTCATCACTACCAAAAGAGGCATCTATATGTGCAGTGGGGAGTCTGATTGTGATCCGTCGACCACCTCGAATAATAGTGTTCGCTAGATCCAGTATTGCAGACGGCACAGCTGTGTGCGACCGACCGGCACACGGGAGATAATACAGGTTTCCGCGACCTTGTTGCGATGATGACAGACGCCTTGCCCAACGACTCACCGTGCTTTTGTTCACTGCCAGGTCCCAGTAGACATTCTGCAAGCGCCTATGAATATCTGCGATGCTCTGGTCTTCCGGTAAAAGAAACTCAGACCAGAGCATCGCAGATATTCATAGACGCTTGCAGAATGTCTACAGCGACCTGGCAGTGAACAAAAGCACGGCGAGTCGTTGGACAAGGCGTCTGTCATCATCGCAACAAGATCGCGCAAACCTGTATTATCTCCCGTGAGACGGTCGGTCGCACACAGCTGTACTACTTGCAATGTTGGAACTTACGGACACTCTTATTCAAGGTGATCGACGGATCACAATCAGACGCCCCACTGCACAACTAGATTCGTCTGTTGGTAGTGATGAAACACTCGATCAGCTGTTGGAGCACTTAAAAGTGTGAGACCAGAGCCCATTCCCATACTGCCTGTGCATGGGCTGGCCGACTTCCATCATAGTTGGAATCCGCCACATACAGGACAAGGGGGAGTGGGATCAACACTACCGATCAAGACAAGCACCAGATATGACGTAGGTTGAGTTAGTTTTGTAGGACTTAGATTAGGACACTAACTTAGGGAACTGCAGCGATTACCTACCTTGGCTAGCCCAGTGCCAGGGGCATGCTCTTCGGGTTTAGCACGTTGAGCCTGGCAATCCCAAGTAAGTTTATATACAACTGGCACACCTGTGACGCTGCAGGTAATAAGAAATAGTCATAGTAGATAAGTTAACTAATAAGTAGGTAGATCAAACTGCCCATTGTTGTAGTAAACTGTAACTAATACATTGTAGTAGTTAAACTGTAGCTCACTAACACAATTGTAAAAGCTACATTGTAATCTTATCTATGTATAATTATTATGACCCACTAATCATATTAGGAGGTGGGTTAATACTGTGTAATTATTATTGATTATGGAATAAAGATTTTTTTTTTAAAAAAAGAAAACAGTGTCAGCTCCCCGCTTGCAACGTACCTCCGTTACAAACGACATTTGAAAGGCAAGGTACAGTGCCACCATCGATCGGAACTTCGTGAAACTACAGGGGCTGAAACGGGAATATTCCACGATGACCACAACAAATTCCGCCTTTTTCCAGCCGAAACTGGCCGGTGAAAAACTGTGTTGCATTACGTATTGAACACCCCGCGTAGTTCTTACATTTTATTTTATTTTTCACATAAAAATATCTGGTTTGGTATCTTATCTAATGCAGATACAAAATGTGTAGGCGGCGAGCTTCTATCAATAGCCATACTTTGATGAAAATTTAATTTTCCTTAGAGTGGCCACTTTACCCATCTTCAATTCTACAGGTATGTCTATGGAGGCCTCTCCCCGGAAGTAGTGACACGATATAGGGACACTAGGAGCTAGAAGGAGCAGTAAGGTCAGCCAAAGACTAGAACTTTCAAAACAGAGTATGTGGGATTTAGAAGTTACGTAAACATGAGAATACCGCATAAGATAACAAAAGATTGAGGACAGCATGTAATTTACGTGACCATTACGGCACTCCAACTCCAGTTCTCGATACCAGGAATATCGTACTACTTTTCTGCGAAGTAACAGACATATTTTTGTGACAATATTCACATTTGGTTTTATTAATGTATAGGTACTCGGATGTATCGATATATTACAGTGATATGGTTTTTGTGTGTATTCATTTCTGTGAGTCTGTCATAATCTTTGACTTACTTGAAATCGTTTTGGCGCGAATGCGCATAGAGCAGTCTTTGTTTCACTTTGCAGAAGTTAAGCTGTTATTTCGCTTTGTAAAAGAACAGTCAAGTCTTGTGTTTGGTTAAAGTGGAAATTAAATATATGAAGATTTATACAAAACTGTTTTCTTGATGATGTGACAATTAAGAAGAAGTATATGTGAATTTACAAGAAGTTTAATAAAAATGTGGATCGTGAACACCAAGTCAAAAATTATTCCTACCACACCATTGTTCTGATCTGGGATTGTTTTATCATTAAGAATTTCCTGAAAAACGCATTTGATAGGTCTTCAAATATTGCTAAAATACAGATCTGGACCTTCTAGCAGCCAAAGTGGAATCACCCTAGAATCAGCAAGATGAGCCATAACAACTTCGACGAAATCTACGTGGGAATCCATTCAAGATAAGTGCCGATACTAATGACATTTTTACAGTGACTTCATTATTTCCAATCTGACGATACCACCCACACTCAATAACTTTGTTGTTGCCCGATAAAGCGAACATATGCTGGGTGAGCAAAATTATTAATCTGATTTCTAACCTACTTTGCAAGTGGTGGTATTGTTAGAAGCATCAAACCAGTAGAAAGATGACCTCAGAAATCGGTAACAGTGCCTAAGTTTTCGTCTACAATGTAATTTAAGGCATAATCTAGCAGGTTAAGCAAGTATATAAACTAAACCATTTTTAAAGCAACAAGTAAGGGTGCCACTAGAGAGAACGAGCGTGGAACAATGACAGGATAAAGCGCTTACAGGCTGTGAAGCGGTGCGTGCGTCTGACACCGATTACACACGACACAGACAAGCGATGCACGTGACGCAGAATTCACCGCAGCGTCGCGGGTGGTATAGCCGCGTACGCACGCACACACAGCCGCCCAGCCGTAACAGGTCGCGTTGCTATGTACGTGATCGAGCAGCGCGCCCGGAATCCACAGCGCGCAAAATAGCAGCGGAAGCAGCGATTTTCACAGCTCATGTGGCCGACCTGAATGCGGTTAGGCTATTGGCAAATAGTCATCATATTCGGCTGTAGCCTTTCGCCCCTACTCTTCAATCTGTACATCGAAGAAGCAATGATGGAAATAAAAGAAAGGTTCAGGAGTGGAATTAAAATACAAGGTGAAAGGATGTCATGATACGATTCGCTGATGACATTGCTATCCTGAGTGAAAGTGAAGAAGAATCAAATGATATCCTGAACGGAATGAACAGTCTAATGAGTACACAGTATGGTTTGAGAGTAAATCGGAGAAAGACGAAGGTAATGAGAAGTAGTAGAAATGAGAACAGCGAGAAACTTAACATCAGGATTGATGGTCACGAAGTCAATGAAGTTAAGGAATTCTGCTACCTAGGCAGTAAAATAACCAATGACGGACGGAGCAAGGAGGATACAAAAAGCAGACTAGCTATGGCAAAAAAGGCATTTGTGGCCAAGAGAAGTCTACTAGTATCAAATACCGCCCTTAATTTGAGGAAGAAATTTCTGAGCATGTACGTCTGGAGTACAGCATTGTGGTAGTGAAACATGGACTGTGGGAAAACCGGAACAGAAGAGAATGGAAGCATTTGAGATGTGGTGCTATAGAAGAACGTTGAAAATTAGGTGGACTGATAAGGTAAGGAATGAGGAGGTTCTACGCAGAATCGAGAGGAAAGGAATATGTGGAAAACACTGATAAGGAGAAGGGACAGGATGATAGGACATCTGCTAAGACATGAGGGAATGACTTCCATGGTACTAGAGGGAGCTGTAGAGGGCAAAAACTGTAGAGGAAGACAGAGATTGGAATACGTCAAGCAAATAATTGAGGACGTAGGTTGCAAGTGCTACTCTGAGATGAAGAGGTTAGCACAGGAAAGGAATTCGTGGCGGGCCGCATCAAACCAGTCAATAGACCGATGACCAAAAAAAAAAAAAAATAAATAAATAAAATAAAAATAAAAAAATAAAAAAAATAAAAAATTTCGGCTCTCTGCTCGGAGAAGTGAGTACCATGCGGCGGTGCAAAATAGGCACTCAGACACACTAGTGCATACACATTATCACCGACACCCAGCTGACATCTAGTGCAATCTATACTCCTGCTCTAAACTTTTCCATACATTTCTGATTTCCGCTACCGTGATATTTTTTATTTTATTTTATTTTTTTTTTTTCACGTGCAAGCGTCTATTCGCTGGTGGATCGAAGTTTCTCGTGTGACAAATAACCGTCAGATTTGAAACGCTATAATAACGCGTGGACAATGGTTGAGCCCACGACTGATACAAGTAGATCGTACCTGTACGTATTGTCAAGCAGTGTTTGATTTGTCTGTGACGTCATCGTACCACTGTAGGTGCATGCAGCTAATTGTTACGAATCAGTTTCGTTGAAAGGTGGCTACAATTTCGAACCTTACAAGCATTCACCTACATATTTTTTGCTGTTGTTTACAATCGGAATTAGGTATCATTTGATAGGTTGTACATCATATATATAAATATTTAAGGAAGACTGACATTGTCACGTACATCTTGTAAATAGCTGTTTACGCTTATTCCTTGAAAGGTGATGGATTGTCTTTATTATGAAAACGGCGTAATGAATGATTGCCTATACTAGTAGAGGTTGGAACGTCAGTGGAAATGAAACGGCAGGCGTAACTCAGGCCCAGGGTGGAAAAGCCCGCACAGATGTGTTGGTCCTGCTTAACCCCAAGCTGGACGGTCGGGGCACCTGAGCGCTAAAGCACAATATAGTGGCGGTTGGCCGGTGCTGTAGCTAGGCCGGAAGGTTAACCAGAAACTGAAAATCTTGGAAGCAGCAGAGAGGATCAAGGAAGCGTTGATTCGGTAATCAGGGAGGCTGGGTTATTTCCGAGAATTTTTACTCTGAGAAACGTACCATTGTATCTATGCCTAATTAACGGGGATAGGTATTTCCAAGTTAACTTTCCGCGCTGGACGACAAACGACTGAAACATGGTGGGTCGGCGTTCGGAAGAATCTGTAGAGAGGGAGAATATTCCGTGGTTTCGAGAATATGATTCGCCTTCTGCAGCTACGAGGGAGAGGATCCGAGCTTTCCTGGGAAGCCAGCGGTCGAGAGAATGGGTCTTCCGTTTTGAGCGCCCGTGTTTGACGATCGCTCAGTATCAGCTTTTCTTGGTACAGACGGACTTGCTGTCTTTTCTCTCAGGAAATTTTATAATTAGAGCGGTTAGGCACTGTACTGTTGCAGACTTATACGATTCTGGACTTCGCTTCCGGGTAGGGAGTCGTCGTTGAGCACGCAGCGTTCAGTGATAGAGCGCACTTCTTCTGTCTATACTCACGTAGAGACGTTATTTGAATTCCGTCCTTGTGGCTGGGAGTTCGCGTTTCCTGTCTGTAGAACACATAGAGGAGAAGACGGTATTAGATTATTCTAGTCAGAGGACCGCCTTCTGTCGTCCTAGTGTTAGAAAGAGTTTATTTTGTGGCTGGAGTTCTTCCATCGTCGCAGACGTGTACGAGGACCATCACTCAGATGCACCCGACGCAGTACATACGGTGATATTGCTAACTGCTTCGGCTTATTAGGGCTACAACGCTAAACAGCTGTGATCACATATGTTTTATTTCCACTGAGGTTCCACACCACTCTAGATAATCTTTGAAAGTAGAGTCTTCTAGTGTTTGGTACGCAGATGATGTCACTCATTTCGCGTTATTTATATTAGATCGTGTACCCATTAAAAGGAGCAGATTTGGGCAATTGATCAGTAATATAAGTTAGGAAATATAAACATTTGTTACAGAATGAGGGGTTTTTAATCTATAATAAATGTATAAGCAGAAACAACAATTATCATTTAGTAGTTACTAGTTACCTTAAACATCCATTCATGTTTAGGTTGTAATTTATATGTTAAAGAGCAATAAGGAGGAAATAATGTCACAATTAAGAGATCCTAAGATATGAACAACTATTTCCAAAAATAAAGTGTACAATGGAATCAGGGACTAATAAAACAATAAATTTTCAAGAGTTGAGAGTTAAAATAAACTGCGAAATTTTCAGAAAATCCACAATGACGGACAACTTCGTAAATGCAAAATCATGTCACCCTAAAGCACACAAACAAGAATACTTCCATACAGCGATCGACAGACTGACCAACCTACAACATACAAAGGAAATATAGCCGACAAATTAGATGAGTAACTGAAAAGTACAGGAGTAAGATTAGCCTGCCGAACCATACACAATCTAAAAACACAAATTCACTCATAGAAAACAACATTACCAGTCCACACAAACTGTGGCAAATTCAATATCAAATGTCAAGACTGCGACAAATTTTTTTATATAAGACAAACAAGAAGCAATTTCCGAATTAGATATCGAGAAAGTACCAGAAAGAGCGACAAAAATCCACCCACTTTCTGCAGTCACATGAAAACAGAAAAACACAAAGTGGACCAGATAGAACTGGTAATGCAAATATTGCACATAATACCGAAGGGAATAACCATGAATATGTGGAAGAAATAGAAATTTATATGAACGCAGATAACTATCCACAGAGCACACTGAACGAAAGAACTGCTTTTAAACACAAACACAATATCGAACATTTTATTGACATCTTAAATACAGATAATGTAAAACTTACACAGCAAATAATACTCTACAAGCAAAGATCAAATGACTAATACACAGAAACCCTGGAGGTAAAACAAAACGGGAGATGGCACTATAGACTCATGTTGTATGTGGTTTTGAAGCAGTGTGGTTGGCGCCTGCCGCCATAATAAATAGGCCAAAACATGAGCAGAGTAATGCTTCTTGGTCACTGCTTATGTCACGTGCATGCAACAGCTGTTTTAAGTACTTAAAATTACAGTGCTTACACGAATAAGATAGTGTGAGGAAGGCAATTTCGAACGTTTTTCTGTTCTTGAATGCGTATTTGCTCTAGCAATACGACACATTAGGTCTCTTTAATGAACCTTTTTGTTGCTGATATATTAACCAAGAAGAGAAGTCTGTCATGTGAAAGGGATGCTTCCATAATGCATTTTATTCCACTTTTACTATATTTATATTTGTTTCGATAGCAAATGAAACTGTAATTCCGAGACCAATGCTTACTTGATTACTGGTAATGCTTCTTGTTCGTCACATTTTCCTGCTTTCAATTAATAAGCACAACATTTTTAATGTTCACGTTTGCTAAAGCATACCTATCTGTTCTTTTGTTAGCCCATAAACGTGTGCAACGAGGAAAGAAAAGAAGCAAGGTATGCTGTTGCAACTTATGCAATGAAATGTCGAAAAAACAGAACTACATAGAGGTACACCTCCACGCACAATAGAGTTCTTGTTTTATTAGATTGTCAATGCATTAGTCTCATACTAGTTTACATATATTCTCACTTTGAAATCTTACCTGCGGGGTGTTTTCGTAAGAGTGCGCAAAAATTTAACAAGGCACAGAGGATGCTCCACTGAAAAATTGGAGGTAGGGATCCTGGGGTCGGATAAGCCAGCTAAGGGGCTCCGGAACGCCCTATACTTGCAATGTTAAAATAACGCTTATAAATTACATCTTTCCTCACAAAGTATTTGAGGTAGGAAGTTGAACGTTTTACAGATTATTTATTGGAATATGGGCTACAACTTAACACAGGGATTTTACAAAATTTTAGTTCAGTTATTAAAGATGATTTTTTTTCAATTGTAATGAAAATTCACAACATTTTTTTGCAATTTTTTATTTATATATTCAAAAATATACAGTTTTTTGGAAAAAGGCTGTGTTAAATTATGCAGAAGGTACTGTGTAACATTTACTGAAAGTTTGAAACAAATATGTTTGGAAGATCCTTAGAAAACATGTAATTAGTATGAGAAAATAAAAGTTTTGGGAATCGAGCGACAAAGATTGGATTAACTTTGTAGTGCATTCCAGGTCCATAGGATGGATTATCTTCATCCTCTGCAAACTCCTCCTCCAGCTTCCTCTTGTTCCTCCTCCTGTTTACTCTTGCTTGTATTTCTAGACTCTTTACAGCCCTGTCTGCAGCCCGAAGGCGTTCCTTGTCTAAAGCAAGCATCGCTCGTACCATGTTAGAACCTATCTTCATTCCCATATTTCTAAATACCTTGCACCTTACAATGTTGCCATCATTGAAAGTCGCAACAGCATCATACACACCAAAGTGAAGTGTTTCTATTCCAACAAATACAGTCTTGGGGATTCTCGACCATATAACACTATTTACACTTTCATTGGGGTTTTGAGTTTTTCCGTGAATACACTTTTTCAACAGTTCAGGTGCTGCTAAGTCTCTGAAAATTGCAACATTCATAGTTTTCACTCATTGAACCAAGCTTCTTCTGTGAAGTATTTTCTTTCCCACTTTGACTGCTATGGGCAGGTGTACTTGAGAGGTTAGGTTCACTCACTTGGTTATCGTCTTTATTGTTTACAGTAATAACACATACCTTTGGCTTTCCAACATTTCTCCTTTTCTTAAAAGCCTTCAGAGGATTTCTAATAACTTTACTTTTACTCATTATTATACTTCAACAAAACAGAGACTCAAGAAACAGAATTAATTACGAATATTTTCGAGATAACGACAGAGTAAATAAACATGAAACAATCGACAATCACACCAGCGATATATATTGAACCATCACAGGTTAGCCACAACACATACTTTATCTCACATCACTAAGATGTACCTGATGAACGCGGACGTTAATAATAACACCATTTGACAGCAGTTTAACAGCGCCACAGTGGGTCACGCCCATGTAGAACACATTTCAAATAAAATTTAAATATAGTTGTAGTCTTCGGAATTGAATAAATTATATATCTATTAAAAGGTAATAGTCTGCAGATTCAGAAAACGCAAAAAAGTAAAAATAGAACTTTTCATGATTTTGAGCCTTTCCGGAGCCCCTTAAGGAGATAATAGGAATAAAATAACATTACTATGTACTTTTTATTTACATTAGTTACAGTTAACTGCAAATGCCATCACTGACACGATGAAAGTACTTTTATTTTAAATTTGTGGTAAGGAGTATGGGACCAAACTGCTGAGGTCATCGGTCCCTAGGCTTACACACTACTTAATCTAACTTACACTAACTTACGCTAAGGACAACACACACACCCATGCCCGAGGGAGGACTAGGAGCCGCGCGGACAGTGACAAGACGCCCTCGACCGCGCAGCTATCCCGCGCGGCAAATTACCATTTGTACAGTATCTTAGAAAATGTGCCGAAGCTGACGACCATCAACCTGAATGCAAGCATGACATCGGCGAACAAGATTCTGACGTACCCTGACAAATATCCCTGGTATGTTTCTAATTACGCCATAGGCAGCTACAATTCTGGCAACTAATTCCACATCCGCATCTACCGGGGTCTCATACACAAGTGACTTTAGATAACTATATAGGTAATCAAGGGGATTCAGGTCACGTGACCTCGCAGGCCATGGAATAGGACCTTCCTTTCCAGTTCAGTGACTAAGAAATACAGCTCACCGTCACGTTGTATCCGCATCCTCTCTCGAATAGCCGAGGGTACGTTCTCCAGCAACTCAGGTTGAATCTTTGCACGAACTTCAAGTACAGGTGGCCATTCAGAAGGCCAGGTGGAAGATATGGCCCATTGAGATTGTCGGCTATAACGCCGTTGAAATGTGGATTCGCAGGACGGAGCGGATCAGGTTATACTTCTGGAAAGGCGCAAAATCTGTTACTGTCAGTTGCACAAAACATACAAACTTTATTTTCCTAAAACACTTAATCACACATGCCCTTAAAATCACTCAAAACGATACGACTGAAAGCCTGAACTCAAGTTATTAAAATGCCTTAAGGAATACAAACGGCCGAAGGCCTTAGTTACAAATTTTACATAAAATCTCGGCTGAAGGCCACATACAGAACATAGAACAAGTCACGGTTTAAGGTCTGGATAACAAGGATCTGCAATAGAGCAAAATCCCCCTTTTCTAATTTAAAGAAAAAATAGTTCAAACAAGAATTTTCAAAGTTTTAACTTAAGACGGCTGAAGGCCTTATTTTAAAATTAAAACAAACTAAATTAATAGTCGGCTGAAGGCCTCGCACCGTACTTGAGACAAAAATAACAATCTATAAAAAGCAGAATAATGGTGCTCAGAAGCGTTCCAAGGGTCGGCCTGAGGAGGTAACGCTAACGTAAAGTTAGGTGAGACAGGCAGCCAAGAATAAGATTACGTAATCAGATGGCAACCCGACCCCGGGACGGCTGAAGGACCGACCAACAATCTAATCAATTCCCATTCCGCCGACCAACGTCACGACAAAGAAAATATCAGCCGAGGACGAAGATACCAGCAGCACCATGTCTTCAAATTGGCGTCTAAATATAGCCAAGGCACAATAACCACTCAAAAATATGAACAACACCAAAGTCTATCAAACTACACGCGGTACGGACAGCATCAAGACGGAGAGGAAACACAGACTCGCTGCTCTGTCCCAACCGACCGCCTGCCTACTCCAGTACGCAGACAGCATTCGTAACTGCTCAGTGGAAATGACTGAAGCTACACACGATTCCACGTAAACGCTTGCACAAAGAACTCCGACAATCCTAAAACCAATCACTGTGGAACAACAAGGAGAAATCACAAGTCGACAGACACAGTTTCCACACACGGTCGGCGACCAAATACACGTCGTCCGATGAGACGACCGACCGAATGACCACCCAAGATCGTCCGCACTCAAGTTAGGTGTGCCGGCAACGGTCGGGCGAGTCATTGCTGTTCAGAGCTCACTGGAGCTCCATCCTGACTCCCTTGACATCCGTTCGGAACTCAGAGACACGGCGATCCGGGCACACTGGCTTGGACCCATCTATGCAGAGGGAACACTTTGCCACTGGCCATCCGACAACTCTGCACAAGGAAGGAACCGACCTACGTCCGGCAAAATGACCAACTGATGGGGCCCAAAACGGTCAAAAGATCAAATAAACGTCGCCCGATGAGACGACCGACCGAACGACCAACCACCAGTCCTTCCCGCTACAGTCTCCTCCCGTCGGACAATGCATACCTGTCGCCAGCGGTCTGCGAGTACTGGCTGTCTGGACCTCACTAGCGCTGCGTCCCGCCTGAACTCTCTACACATTACGAACCGGAAATACTAGCGGTCGCTTCAGAGATAATGCGACAGTGCTGCTATCGATACGCGCTGCTGCTGCTGCTGCCACTCACGGGCTGGCAAGCCAGCAACTTCGTGAAGCCAGTAAATCGAATAAGAAACGAGGCGACAGTTACGCAAAGAGAAGATGACAAGCAATAACGGCATGAACACGAGCCGCGCGCGGCTCAGCCGTTCCACATGTTCACAACAAAACGTACTTGATGGTTTGCCTAGTACAGCGTGAGAGTTTCCCTCATCCCACTCATGGCTATTCCTGTTATGCAAAACACTATTCAATCAATCCACTGTTCGATCAACAATTGACACAGGGGGACACTTGGCGCAAAGTCAGTCCCAATCACTGCATAGATTCGATGTGAGTGATACAGGTGTAACTATTGTTTGTGGAGTACCCGCCACACACTAGTATGTGTAGCGTCCATCTCACGTGCAATACGTCGAGTACTTGTAGTGTGGTCCGCTGCTAAATGTACCAGCACCTTCTCTTCAAAATCGAGTTTACGAGTCGTTCTAATGTTTCCAAGTCCCTCATTTCGTCTTTCCAATGAACCAACCTTTCCCATTCGTTGATCGAGTGAAATAAACAAACTTAGTGACGGATGGTGGCTGTTAAAAATCTTTCCCTGTACAGCCTTTCAAAAACGAGAGCACTGCAACGTGTTCCCACATACACAACGCGCATGCTAGTGAGTTCAGCGCAACTATACCGGTACTGCTCCATCTTACTTTACTGTACGTCTCTGAAAAGGACTCAGTAACGAATGAGTCTGTCGCTGATTCATAGCACGTTCTGTTCAAATGGTTCAAATGGCTCTGAGCACTATGGGACTCAACTGCTGTGGTCATTAGTCCCCTAGAACTTAGAACTACTTAAACCTAACTAACCTAAGGACATCACACACATCCATGCCCGAGGCAGGATTCGAACCTGCGACCGTAGCAGTCGCACGGTTCCTGACTGCGCGCCTAGAACCGCGAGACCACCGCGGCCGGCGCACGTTCTGTTCAAAATGGTTCAAATGGCTCTGAGCACTATGGGACTTAACATCTGTGGTCATCAGTCCCCTAGAACTTAGAACTACTTAAACCTAACTAACCTCACACACATCCATGCCCGAGGCAGGATTCGAACCTGCGACCGTAGCAGTCACGCGGTACCGGACTGAGCGCCTAGAACCGCTAGACCACCGCGACCGGCCACGTTCTGTCATGGGACAATGTAAATACGGTTCAACAGAGCCACCATTTGGACAAGCGAAGTAAACAAAACCTGCATCATGACTTCCTAGTAATCAGGCTTGTCTTCCTTGTTTCCTTGCAGGAAATAAAGAACGTGCATGTAAATGAAGAGCACAGTTCGTGTAAAGTTGTACGCGTGATAGTTGTAAATAAGCTGGAGAGCAGTAATGCTAGACAAAGCGGTAGACAAGTTTACCTCCGTATCTCCTTAAGCTTGCTTCTCCGAGCCCAGCTTCCCTACCTCAAATTGTTCAGTGGAGCATTCCCTACGTCCTATTACATTTTTTTACGCTGTTACGGAAGCACCCCGTGTATCGTGCGCCATTCAGTGCGAGGCCATTAATAGCAAATTACGGGGTAAAAATGCGATATAATTTTTTAAACATCTTCCAGCATTGCTGAATGCTATAAATGTGATTAATGGAATGGTATTAAACGCTTACGACAGAGCAAATTGATAGTTTGCTTTAACATGTATGTAAGTACTTCTTTTTAATAATGATAGACTAACCTATGTAAGATATAGGCCTTCCTTCTCCACAGTAGCCTATCTCCTTCTTTTCGCGAAATACACTCCTGGAAATGGAAAAAAGAACACATTGACACCGGTGTGTCAGACCCACCATACTTGCTCCGGACACTGCGAGAGGGCTGTACAAGCAATGATCACACGCACGGCACAGCGGACACACCAGGAACCGCGGTGTTGGCCGTCGAATGGCGCTAGCTGCGCAGCATTTGTGCACCGCCGCCGTCAGTGTCAGCCAGTTTGCCGTGGCATACGGAGCTCCATCGCAGTCTTTAACACTGGTAGCATGCCGCGACAGCGTGGACGTGAACCGTATGTGCAATTGACGGACTTTGAGCGAGGGCGTATAGTGGGCATGCGGGAGGCTGGGTGGACGTACCGCCGAATTGCTGAACACAGTACATCGATGTTGTCGCCAGTGGTCGGCGGAAGGTGCACGTGCCCGTCGACCTGGGACCGGACCGCAGCGACGCACGGATGCACGCCAAGACCGTAGGATCCTACGCAGTGCCGTAGGGGACCGCACCGCCACTTCCCAGCAAATTAGGGACACTGTTGCTCCTGGGGTATCGGCGAGGACCATTCGCAACCGTCTCCATGAAGCTGGGCTACGGTCCCGCACACCGTTAGGCCGTCTTCCGCTCACGCCCCAACATCGTGCAGCCCGCCTCCAGTGGTGTCGCGACAGGCGTGACTGGAGGGACGAATGGGGACGTTGAAAGGTGGCTACACTGAGCCACAGCGCCAGAGATCGCGCTAGAGAGTATTGTTCCGCCGCCTCCACTGGCAGTGATTATTGAGAGCTCGTGGTAGTCAGTGCTTGGGGTGAGCTCGTGGTAGTCAGTGCTTGTTAAGAACTCGTAGCAGAGAGTGTTTTTTGAGATGTGCTAGTAGGGAGTGCTTGCTGAGATGTGATACTGAAAAGTTCTTGTTGAGATGTGGTAATAGCGAGTCGGTGTGGAGATATATTGTAATGATTAGAGTGATTTTGGTCAATATATGAAGGTAACGAAACTTGATTTATTTTTCATTATTTAATGTCGTAAATAATGCTTCATTACAGGTTCAGTCAACAAAGCATCTGGCTTGTGTTCTGGGATTAGAGTGTAATTCTGGTTTTCTTGAGTAATTATGGTATTTCTATTTCCTTTAATTAATTCAGTATAAATGATATTTAAAATTTCTTGTGTTGTTGAAGAAGAACCGTGCCAGATGCGTACGTTGAGTCATACTTCCACACACAGAACAGTTATACTTGTGCTTTGGTTTCGTAGGTTATATAGTTGCTGGGGACTTAATTAATTAATTGTGTTAATGAAAATTTCCATTTCATTCTTTGTTGTTGTTCTATGCAGTCAGATTGCGTAATAATACTAGTCAGGGCCAACCGTTTACGAGACTTCGTAATCGAACATTCAGCTACTAAATCAAAAATTAAAAGTATTTGCATTCTATTTTAATTAAGCCCCCATGCACGTGGCGACCCTGCCAGGATCGTCCCTTGGAATTCTTCTGATTGTAGAAATAGTAGACAGTAGTATTGTTGTAGTAATTTGTAATTTAGTAATTGTAGTCTATATTGCATGTGTAGATTTGGTAATTGTCATTCTTCTAATGGTATTTTGCAAAATTTATTTTTTTTGTTGTCTTGTCTACGGGTTTGATAATTTAGTGCAATTATTTCAATTGTTCCATTAATCGTGTTTGAGGGAAACATTTCGTGTGAATGGTATTGTAGGAGATAAAGCGTCATTGTGTGTAATTTTCATATAGTGACGAGTTTTGTATATTCTGTAAATGATCACGCGATCAATGAAAAAGGCAAAAATGATGGATAGTCAGAATGACGAAATTGTTGACATGGCGAACTCGCCAACACAGGAGAACGGTGTGATGAATAATGAAGTGGAAAACAATTTAATAAGTCGGGAAAATAGTCCGGAACCATTTCAAAATTTTTCTCAATCAGGAAATTCACAGAATACGAGATTAACGATAGAAAATTCTGAAATAGTATCGAACACAGATAGCTTTACAGCTATGACGAAGGAAACTGGTTTTGCGGGAAATGTTAGGGGCGAAAGGAGTTTCGAATCAGTTACTATGGAGCAGTTGATGAGTGCTATATTAAAAATGGAAACACGGTTCGGATCTGAATTAAAAACACAGATGGGCTCACTGGGATCACAATTAGGAACAATTATAACTGAGATGAAAGCAATGACAACACGGTTATGCTCAAAAATAGGAACAATTGAAACAGAAGTAGGAACAAGTAAAACAGAGATGGAAACAATGGAAACACGGTTAGACTCACGAACAGCGACATGTTTCAAAAACGTGAAAGACGAATCAAAGAAAGAAATTAGACAAGAAGTACAACCGATTTTGAAGGCTCACAATAATAGCTTAATTTCAACAGAAATTAGACAAGAGGAACAGGACAGGGAACAGGAAGAAAAAGATCGCGTGATAGTTCAAAAATTTTCAGAGTTAAATTTACAAGGTGCACACGATAAGGAAGAAATATTTGAAAGAATCGAGGAATCCGTACCAAATGACTTAACGCAACAGTGTAAACAGTCAACTACTAAATGTGACAATACCGTAACCCGAGTTGCGACACTGACGGAAGACGTAAACTTATCGGAAAGAGTTGAGATTTCAGATAAACTGACAAGTCTTAGTTTGAATGGGGACACAGGTTCGGATGATACAGCTCCATTGCCATTTTCAGAAACCGAAGAGTACCAGAACACAAATAAGCATGTTGAAAATCTGGAAAAAATTAATGAACGCGTTAAAAGGGAAATTGAGGCATTACAAAAGCAAGACAAATATATTAAAAGCGAAATCGTAGGAAAAGACAGCAGACGAATTTTAGTATCACAGATAGCAGAGGGCTTTGAAGAAAATAATTTGTTTCATTTACGGGATGCAACAAGAGAGCGCCAGGCGCGGGAACTTGGCAATAATCAACATTGGGACTGGGATAGACGTGGTAGGTCTTTGTCGCCACGAGGCGAAAACTTTGACTATAAACACTTCTTGACTGTTCGGAAATTTAAGATCTTTTGCAATTCTAGGAATGACATACGTCCATGTTCATGGTTGGATCGATTTACGTGCGCATTTCCGCCAGATTTGCCACTAAGTCACAAACTGAAATTTATGTGCAGCTATTAATGTCCTCAGGGGATTCACTATACTAAGTGAATATGTGCCGTAGCGTTCACAGGGCCCCGAGCTGTAGTGGTGCTATTTCCCTTTTAGTTTTCTGCACCGCTGCCTACTCTTTCACTATTCTTTGCATCTATAAAAACAACTCTTCTACTATCAATCTATCTAGACAGTAGGTAAAGATTAACCGGGTTTGACTGTTTTACCCAAAAGTGACTTTGGAAATTACCGTTTGGACTTACTATATTTTCTGCAGCATTCATTCGTAGTTTAAATGAAATTTTACCTGTTTATCTTCGTGACAATATTACTTCATATGTTGACGATATTCTTATTGCTAAACGTTCTTGGAGTGAGCACAACAAAATTTTGGATTCATTATTACGTATTTTTGCAAGAGTTGGCATTACAGAGAACTTGCAAAAATCTGAATTTGGTCGTTCTCAGGTGAAATTTCTCGGTCACATTATTTCTACAGAAGGTATTCTTCCTGATCCAGAGAAACTAGACGCTATTCGTAATTATGCTGTTCCTTCCACAAAACGTGATGTTCGTAGTTTCCTTGGTGTCTGTAATTTTCTTAGACGCTTTGTTAGATTGGATCATTTGGCCACACCTCGTTTACACATTTTAGTTATGCGCACTTTGGTCCCAGAAAATGCTTTCATAAATTACGAGAAAATTGCTACTTCAGTAATATGGAAAAACGTATGCCGCCAACTGTTTCTCACAGAGCACCGTTGTTTCCTATCATTCCAGCGAAATTAAAGGACATGGCTGCAGTCGATTTGTTCGGTCCAGTGGTTCGTTCTACTAATGGTTTTGCGTACATTTTCGTAGCAGTGGAATTAACGTCAAAATATGTGTGTTTTACACCTTTACGCAAAGCAACAGCTCGTTCAGTATCTAACGCTTTCATCAAACATTTTCTTAAAGAAGTGGGTCATGTTGATAAGGTTATATGAGATAATGAATCACAGTTTCGCTCTAAAATTTGGCTTCGTACTCTACGGCGTCGTAAGATTAAACCAATTTTTATTTCACTTTTTCACCCTCAATCTAATGCTTCAGAGAGATGAAGGAAATCAATAAATTGTGCCGTCTTTATTGTCATCAGAATCACAGAACTTGGGATCAGTATCTTCATATTTTTCAAAACATTCTGAATGAACTTCCTAATGACTCAACTTCTTTACCGCCTCTATTGATATTAAAAAACAAAGCACCATTAAATCGCATTTCTGAAATAGTTCCTTTTCCGCCTTCACGGAAACTGCGGCATTCTGAAGTTGTCAACCTGGCTCTACGAAATATTGCATCTGCGGCTGCTAGAAGAGAGAAATCAGCGAAACGTCCTGGTCGTTTAAAAATTTTGTCAGTCGGTCAGAAGGTGTTAATTAAATCTCATCGTTTGTCTCATAAAGGAAAAGGCTTATGTCACAAATTTTTTCTGCTTTATAACGGTTCATATAGAATTCGCAAAATTATCCATGATAACACTGTTGAAGTAGAAACTCTTAAATCTCGGCGCTCTAAGGGAATACATCACATATCTAACGTTAAAATTTTTGTGGAATGTCATACTTGTGAGAAACTAACAGCTACGTAAACACACGGAGAGTACAAGGATACCGCGCTGTGTTTTGGCGGCGGCACATACTCAAAGCAACAGTCAGTCTGCGCGCCGCACAAGGCAGTCGTTGACCGCAAACAATTACTTCCTACGTCACGCGCCTACAGCTGATCGAGCGCACAGTGTGAATGCACTGACAGCCGTAAACAAATACACAGTCTAATTTCTCCGACTAAATTCTGTATAAAGCTATGGTGACTTCATAAATTATGTTATTAACGTTCAGTATTTTTCAGGATACGGTTGTGTAAAATATTTAAGACCTTCAGGTAAATTCTGTGCGTGTCCGACGTTAAGACGACTTGCTATGGAGAAAATTTCAGGAAGTGTGTAATTTCAAAAAAAAAAAAAAAAAAAAAAAAAAAAGAAGTAAAAAACCAAAAAGGTAACGATTAATTGAGTTTATTTTCAGGTAACATATTTCCACTTAGGTACGTACTTTAGACGTAATTTGCTGCTCGCGATTACGTGATTCAGACTTTATGCTAAATTTCATGTTCCATGAATTTACTTGTGAAGCGACGTGCTTGTGTACATTTACTGATTTTGACAATGTTTTATTAATGAACAGTGTTATTACTTGCGTATATTATGCATCGCTTGGCTGCTATGCTTTTTCACTGATGTCATATTTTTTTATTATGTGCCTGTTGTGTTTGTTTATTTAAATTATAATTGTCACCTGATTAATTGTGCTGATATGGTTATGTATGTAAGTTATACTTTGTGATTTATCTGCTTGCGCCTTCATGTTTACTTATTAAGATTACGTATGAACATCTATTTGCTTACGCTGATATGATGATAATGGCCTGTTTATTATGTAAGATACATGTTTGCTGCTGTGCGTATGGATTGCATATTTACACATTTCTGTTTTGTTGTCATAATTACTCTTCAATTTAGAATATAGCAATGCTGATGTACAGTGTACAAACATGAAGATTAGGTTACACTATTGTATTAATTGTAGATTGTTCGCTTGGCATAGCCTCGTTATAGGGATTGTGCTGCATCCACTTGTTGACATTCTGTTCGCTACTGGTATATTGTCGCGATATTGCATGTATTGCTTACGCTCAGTGCCTGATATTTTTAAGATAAGAAAATGAACTGCTATAATTCTACGAACGACATTGGTACAAGAAACTGCTTAGAAGTCACATGAGCTGGAGGTTTTATGGAAGCTGCATAAATTTATGCTAATAGGAAGGAAGCTAACGACATGACATACCAACACTAGGTTTAGACCATTGACAGTTATTACACTGCATTCTTCGTGAGCAATTGTAATAGGAAGTGACACTTGACACGAGAAATACTCCGCATGTTTGCTTCTGTTTGCCATAATTTTTGAAGTGGTGTACACACTGAAATATCACGATCATTAACACTTCGTAATCGTACTTAATTACTGAGAGTTATTCGAACTAAGTCTGTTAGAGGTCATGTATGCATTTCTTTTATTTAATGATGGACAAGGAACCAAAATGTATCTTATAATTTATAATGAGTAGAATGTGTCAGATGGATTACACAGAGGTTGTGTGTGGACACTGTGTCTTCGGATTGTATGGGATGCTGAATTGAAGTTGCACTAGGATTTTGTCTGTACTTGTTCGAGGAGACTGACTAGAGGAAAGAGTTGTTATGGAGGTGAAATGATGTTGGTGCTGAGGTTTATATGTATGGACGTATTATTGAGGTATTGAGATTATGTGAAGTTGGTGATTATTGGAGTTTCGTGGACAAGAGGTAAGGTAAATGAGGTATTATTGAAGTATTGAGATTATGTAATGCTGATGATTATTGGAGTTTTGGTGGATAAGAGGTGAAGTAAGTGAGGAGCATATTTTTTTTGTTGGTCTATATGGAACAAGGAGGATGAAGATGGCAGACTAGAACACTCAAGTACAAAGAAGATTGTCTACACACACACTTTGTTAAATCAATAAGCAGTATATACTTTTTTTTTTTTTTTGGAGAGAGGAAGCATTTGCATATCTTGGCTCACTGACAGTTGTTCAGCAACCGTACATTTTGATCTGGCTTGGCAAACATTGGTCTTGACATGATGACTATGACGTTGACTAACTATTTTTGACTGTTATACACTGCTGCCACTACTACTTGATACACATGATGAACATAAAATTTTGACAGAATTGCATTTACACAGTTAACACTATTCAACTACACAGTAGCACTAAATGTGGATGAAAGATGAGTGAGCGTGTTTTGTGTGTTTTCCTTTTATAATCCCAGAGAAGTGATCCCAACCTATCTCCTAAATATTATTTTTCTTGTTGTTGTGGCTTGCACTGACACCCATAAATATTATAGGTTTACTGGTATTTGTGTATTGTAATAGTTAATAGGACAATTATCTGATATCATTTGTGTTTGTTATGATTTGTATGTTTAGTGTAAAAGCATTGTATGTGTATTCAAACTATTGTTCATGCCTGAACTGGCTGATTAGTGATGGTGCTGCACTTTTCAACATGGTGGATGCCACCTGGACATGTTTAATTTCTGCTGATGAACTGTGTGATTAGTGATAGGGAATATTATGAACTGTTATTTGCACTTTTTCTACATGATTGGTGCCACTAGGACATGTTTAATTTCTGCTGATGAACAGTGTGATTAGTGATAGTGAATTTTATGGACTGCGGTCAGCACCTGGTCAACATTACTGGGTGCCACTAATGGACTGCTTCTACCGAAATGGTGTTACTTGTTGATGTCTGCACCTGCTCAACATTGCTGGGTGCCACTGATGGACTGCTTCTACTGAAAAGATGTCACCTGTTGCTGTGTGCACCTGCTCAACATTGCTGGTGCCACTAATGGAACTGCTTATACTGAAATGGTGTTACTTGTTGATGTCTGCACCTGCTCAACATTGCTGGGAGCCACTGATGGACTGCTTCTACTGAAAAGATGTCACCTGTTGGTGTGTGCACCTGCTCAACATTGCTGGTGCCACTAATGGAACTGCTTATACTGAAATGGTGTTACTTGTTGGTGTCTGCACCTATTCAACATTACTGGGTGCCACTGATGGACTGTTTCTACTGAAAAAATTGTCACTTGTTGGTTTTTGCACCTGTTGACCATTGCTGGGTGCTACTGCTGGAACTGTCAACTACTTGTTTCTTGGGCTATGGAAAGCGTTTATGTGAATATTTGTATAAACTGATTTTTTGTGTATTACTGTTTGTGAAAAGTTATGAGACTCTTACCTGCACATATTCGTCATTGATGACGCTATTGATTGAACTGTTTAACCACAAAGCCAAAATTTTATCTAGTTATATGATATTTACGCATTAATATTATCTTTTATTTTTGTCTGTATTTTTTTGACGAATTTGGTGGTATTTTCACCACCAATGCTGGCAAAAATACCATCAAATTCTAGCCCGTGGAGGAAGGGCATATGAAAGGTGGCTACACTGAGCCACAGCGCCAGAGATCGCGCTAGAGAGTATTGTTCCGCCGCCTCCACTGGCAGTGATTATTGAGAGCTCGTGGTAGTCAGTGCTTGGGGTGAGCTCGTGGTAGTCAGTGCTTGTTAAGAACTCGTAGCAGAGAGTGTTTTTTGAGATGTGCTAGTAGGGAGTGCTTGCTGAGATGTGATACTGAAAAGTTCTTGTTGAGATGTGGTAATAGCGAGTCGGTGTGGAGATATATTGTAATGATTAGAGTGATTTTGGTCAATATATGAAGGTAACGAAACTTGATTTATTTTTCATTATTTAATGTCGTAAATAATGCTTCATTACAGGTTCAGTCAACAAAGCATCTGGCTTGTGTTCTGGGATTAGAGTGTAATTCTGGTTTTCTTGAGTAATTATGGTATTTCTATTTCCTTTAATTAATTCAGTATAAATGATATTTAAAATTTCTTGTGTTGTTGAAGAAGAACCGTGCCAGATGCGTACGTTGAGTCATACTTCCACACACAGAACAGTTATACTTGTGCTTTGGTTTCGTAGGTTTTATAGTTGCTGGGGACTTAATTAATTACTTGTGTTAATGAAAATTTCCATTTCATTCTTTGTTGTTGTTCTATGCAGTCAGATTGCGTAATAATACTAGTCAGGGCCAACCGTTTACGAGACTTCGTAATCGAACATTCAGCTACTAAATCAAAAATTAAAAGTATTTGCATTCTATTTTAATTAAGCCCCCATGCAACGTGTCGTGTTCAGCGATGAGAGTCGCTTCTGCCTTGGTGCCAATGATGGTCGTATGCGTGTTTGGCGCCGTGCAGGTGAGCGCCACAATCAGGACTGCATACGACCGAGGCACACAGGGCCAACACCCGGCATCATGGTGTGGGGATCGATCTCCTACACTGGCCGTACACCACTGGTGATCGTCGAGGGGACACTGAATAGTGCACGGTACGTCCAAACCGTCATCGAACCCATCGTTCTACCATTCCTAGACCGGCAAGGGAACTTGCTGTTCCAACAGGACAATGCACGTCCGCATGTCTCCCGTGCCACCCAACGTGCTCTAGAAGGTGTAAGTCAACTACCCTGGCCAGCAAGATCTCCGGATCTGTCCCCCATTGAGCATGTTTGGGACTGGATGAAGCGTCGTCTCACGCGGTCTGCACGTCCAGCACGAACGCTGGTCCAACTGAGGCGCCAGGTGCCGGCCGAAGTGGCCGTGCGGTTCAAGGCGCTGCAGTCTGGAACCGCAAGACCGCTACGGTCGCAGGTTCGAATCCTGCCTCGGGCATGGATGTTTGTGATGTCCTTAGGTTAGTTAGGTTTAACTAGTTCTAAGTTCTAGGGGACTAATGACCTCAGCAGTTGAGTCCCATAATGCTCAGAGCCATTTCAACCATTTGAGCCGCCAGGTGGAAATGGCATGGCAAGCCGTTCCACAGGACTACATCCAGCATCTCTACGATCGTCTCCATGGGAGAATAGCAGCCTGCATTGCTGCGAAAGGTGGATATACACTGTACTAGTGCCGACATTGTGCATGCTCTGTTGCCTGTGTCTATGTGCCTGTGGTTCTGTCAGTGTGATCATGTGATGTATCTGACCCCAGGAATGTGTCAATAAAGTTTCCCCTTCCTGGGACAATGAATTCACGGTGTTCTTGTTTCAATTTCCAGGAGTGTATTTCTCGACAGTAAAACTGACAAATTTTGAGGAATAACCAAACATAGCACAACTGGTATTGACGTCTACTTTGATCATCTCCTTCGTTTTATTTTTGAACTTCATTTTGAGGTTTTCAAATTATATAAGTCTATACCATGCTTTGTGATATACCAGTGAATAGTAATATGTAAATTGAAGGTGGAGAGAAAAAGAAAGCGAGGAAAGTGAGGCGATCACTGGTGTCAGTTGCATCGGTGCATTTCTCGAAATCAACGGCGACTAGTGAAAATATGTTTCAGACCTGGAATCGAAACCAGGAGCTCCTGCTTAGCGTGCGTCAACCACTGCGCCATCCGGGACACAAAGGTTCAAATGGCTCTGAGCACTATGGGACTCAACTGCTGTGGTTATCAGTCCCTTAGAACTTAGAACTACTTAAACCTAACTAACCTAAGGACATCACACACATCCATGCCCGAGGCAGGATTCGAACCTGCGACCGTAGCAGTCGCACGGTTCCGGACTGCGCGCCTAGAACCGCGAGGCCACCGCGGCCGGCCGGGGACACAAAGTTACCGCCACTGCACGGACTGTATCTCCATTTCCTCCATGTTCGCTCACTGAGATTCCCAAAGCAGGTCGAACGTATTTGGGCATCCCCACTGAAGAAGGTGGATCCATTGCTCGGCTAGGCCAATAAAATTATATGAATGCATGGTGTCTGTTTTCTCGGATATGTCTTGCTGGCCACACGGTCCCGTCACTTGCTAAGGGCGGTTGGTAGGTACTGCACGTTGGTGTAGTGCAGATATCTGAGTGAAGAAAGTGTCATTTTTGATAGCTTAGTTTCACTGAGCCACCACCGGCCTGCAATCCCACCTGAGCTCTCCTCCGCCAGCCATCCTGCTCCATCGTCACACCGCCACCTCAGGAAGCGGCTGCAGTACACACCCAATGCAAAAACGAGAAAAATAATGAACGTTACAATAGACAACTACAACTGACCTATGTACGTGAATTCTAGTCGTCGATTCCAAGGTCTGTCATTTATCGCCGATTAGACGGTAGTACAGAGAGTGACACGAAGAAGTTGATATCTTAACAAAAACCTATACACACCTAATAACAATTACGAAAAATAACGAAACATGGATTTGACAAGTAGAGCGATACCAACGTTGAAAATCTCAAAAGAAAGCACACTACACGCCTTCAGTAAAAACGCAAGAAATAACAAACTGTAGACTCGAACTAGAATTGACATATCTACATCTGCATAGGTACTCCGCAAGCCACTGTACGGTGCATGGTAGAGGGTACCCTGTACCACTACCTATCATCTCCTGTTCCACTCGCAAATAGAGCGAGGCCGGCCGTAGTGGCCGTGCGGTTAAAGGCGCTGCAGTCTGGAACCGCAAGACCGCTACGGTCGCAGGTTCGAATCCTGCCTCGGGCATGGATGTTTGTGATGTCCTTAGGTTAGTTAGGTTTAACTAGTTCTAAGTTCTAGAGGACTAATGACCTCAGCAGTTGAGTCCCATAGTGCTCAGAGCCATTTTTAAATAGAGCGAGGAAAAAAGACTATCTATATGCCTCCATGAGAGCCCTAATTTCTCACATCTTATCTTCGTGCTCCTTATGCGCAATGTATGTTGGCGGCATTAGAATCAATCGGCAATCAGCTTTAAATGCTGGTTCTATACATTTTCTCAATACTGTTTCTTGAAAAGAACGTCGCCTTCAGTCTAGGGATTCCCATTTGAGTCCCGAATCATCTCTGTACCACTTACGTGATGATAGAATCTACTGATAACAAATATAGCTGACTGCCTCTTAATCGCTTCGATGTCTTCCTTGAATTCGACCTCACACGGATTCAAACACTCGAGAAATAAAAAAAATGTTTCAAATGGCTCTGAGCACTATGGGACTTAACTTCTGAGGTCATCAGTCCCCTAGAACTTAGAACTACTTAAGCCTAACTAACCTAACTGAACCGTGGATTTACTTTCAAAACCTTTTTTTAAAGAATTTACTTGATTTACTAGCGATTCATCAAGAACATTAACACATTTAATCACACTATGTGAGCGTGGAAGTAGTTGCCAATGGGTAACTGATGTAAACAAATTTCTTTCAACAAATGGAAATTTTATTCCTAAAAGCCCTTCCTTTTTTTTAATAAAAATAACGGATTTAAAAATTATAATCAGAAAGCACCCTCTAAATATCAAGTTACAATTTATTCGGAGGCAGAAATAACCTCCGAAAGACTACACTGGTGCAAATCTGCAACACACCAGATTACTTTAAACTAAAAATTTTAACAACTCAAACAAACACATTAACTATGTACCCTGTAGGAGGGATGGAAATGGTACCAAACACTCACATTAAAAAAATTACTTGCCACCGAAAGTGCAACGTGTTTTCAAAAGTAAACTCTTAAGGTGGAAGGGTGGCAACTTTATATACTAAAATGACCATTTAAATAAAAACCCATGAAATGTAGTCTTACATAAACTGTACAAACATGCTCTACATTCCACATATACCGCCTCGCAAGATGATAGGCAAGATAAAAACATATTTCCGGAATTCAGCCTTTACACCCTAAGCAATAAATTCGTTAACACCGAATGCGACAAACATGACAAAATGGTTCAAATGGCTCTGAGCACTATGGGACTCAACATCTTAGGTCATAAGTCCCCTAGAACTTAGAACTACTTAAACCTAACTAACCTAAGGACATCACACACACCCATGCCCGAGGCAGGCTTCGAACCTGCGACCGTAGCAGTCCCGCGGTTCCGGACTGCAGCGCCAGAACCGCTAGACCACCGCGGCCGGCGACAAACATGACAGAGGCAGCTATTAACGTATGGCAGATTGACAGGGGAATTACTGAACAACCCGAACCGCAGATTGCTCTAACCCGCTCCTACTCCACAAGGGAAAAACGGACCACCCAATTCATAAACAACCACCTTCCCGCGGGTTGGCAAACGGAGAAGAATGGTGGGACGACCCCAAAACAAAGCGGCTGGTGACCTCACCAAGAAAACAAGTAATTAAACAAGTAAATGAAACAACATATCTCCAATCGCTTAACTTCTAATAAACTGCGATGTCTGACGAAGACCTGGCGCAGCACCCCCAAATCACTCTCCCGAACCGTCCGCTGCCAGCCGCTTCAACGGACGCAGGAAGGCGCGCCGATCTCCCTTCTCACGGCGTCGCAGCTCGCGCCGGCCAGCCCGATGTCGTGGTTTGACTACTGTTGCCCTCGTGTCGACCGCGAAGTCACTACCCCTCGCTGTACGGCGCGGCCCATTGGACTCACAAGGGGGTCTCACATGCGCCGACGCTCAAGACGGACAAGTCATCTTGTGTCTCAGTGCGCGACTGACCAACCGATCGATCCAACCGCCAATGACCGTTGCCCGAGCAACTCGAGCAGACTGGCGGCCTAACGCGCAGACTCAGATGCAGGAACCAGCCCCGACCGGGCGACCACTAGCTGAGTTCTGTTACTGGCGGCGTGTCACGACTCTCATTTTCTGGCTTTAAAGTTTGATCCAAACGACAGACATACTAGCACTCCGACGACAGACAGACACTAACTGCCGCACAAATGCGAACGAGAGACAGACCAGCAACTGGCGACGCGAGACTGACCAAGCCTCCCTCCGACTGACCAACTGCCACTTGCGATTTTTTTTCCCTTTATTGTTATTTTCAAACCCGTACAAACACGCAGGCTGTCAGCAGCACGTTACGCCGCTCTTCAGCCATAGAGTAGATAAATAAACAACAGAAAGAATACACAGATGTGACATAACGGTGGGTAATAAAACAGTAGGCACATAAAGACAAACACGGAGCCGTTCACACTCGACGATAATCCACACTTTAAATTGTTGTCACGATGCACTAACACTGAAGATGGCGATGGCACAGGTGAACGATGGAGTGTGACGGTGAACACTGAACACTGAACACTAAACACGACAGCACACACGGGACACTGATGGCGATGATCACAGGCGCGCGAATGTCCACTGAGCGAGTCCGGGGACCTGCCAAGAGGGGAATAAGGGTGAGGTGGGGGAGGGGGGAGAACAAAGATGCCAATGGCTGAGGAGATGGGGGGAGGAGGGGAGGGTCAGGGGAGGGGAAGCCCGGGGGAGGAGTGGGGAGAAATGGAGGAGGGAGAGAAGTGTGGGAGGGTGCCCAAAGGAGCAAAAACAGGAAGAGGGAGGGAGGATCAAATGGCTCTGAGCACTATGGGACTCAACTGCTGTGGTCATAAGTCCCCTAGAACTTAGAACTACTTAAACCTAACTAACCTAAGGACAGCACACAACACCCAGCCATCACGAGGCAGAGAAAATCCCTGACCCCGCCGGGAATCGAACCCGGGAACCCGGGCGTGGGAAGCGAGAACGCTACCGCACGACCACGAGATGCGGGCGGAGGGAGGATCAAAGTTAGTAGGACGGAGGGGACGAGGGCATCATCAGGGAGAGGGAGCTGGCGGAAGCCACCTTGGGAGAGGGTAAGGAGGGTGGGGTGATGGAGACGTGGGACGTGGGAATACAGGCGCGGCAGCGGGCAGGGGAGGGAGAGGATGGGCGAGACAAGCGGGTGAGGAGGATCGAGTTTCCGGGAGGTGTACATGATCCGTATCCTTTCAAGGAATCAGGAGGAGGTGGGGGAACGGAATGAGATCGTACAGGATCCGCGTGGGGGAGGGGAGACGAATGCGATGGGCGAGGCGGAGACCATGGCGTTCAAGGATTTGAAGGGATTTATAAAAGGCAGGGGGGGGGGGCGGAGATCCAGGCCGGATGGGCGTAACAAAGGATAGGGCGGATGAGGGATTTATAGGTGTGGAGGATGGTGGAGGGGTCCAGACCCCACGTACGGCCGGAAAGGAGCTTGAGGAGACGGAGTCGGGAGCGTGCCTTGGCTTGGATTGTCCTGAGATGGGGGGTCCAGGAGAGTCGACGATCGAGGGTGACGCCAAGGTACTTAAGGGTGGGGGTGAGGGCGACAGGACGGCCATAGATGGTGAGATAGAAATCAAGGAGGTGGAAGGAAGGGGTGGTTTTGCCTACAATGGTCGCCTGGGTTTTGGAGGGATTGACCTTGAGCAACCACTGGGTGCACCAAGCGGTGAACTGGTCAAGATGAGATTGGAGAAGGTGTTGGGAGCGCTGCAGGGAGGGGGCAAGGGCAAAGAAGGCGGTGTCACCGGAAACTGGAGAAGGTGGACGGGGGGGGGGGGGGTGGCGGCGGCGGCATGTCCGCCGTATATAAAAGGTACGGAAGGGGAGAGAGGACGGAGCCTTGGGGCACACCGGCGGAGGGAAAAAAGGTGTAGGAATCTGTGTTATGGATGGTGACGTAGGAAGGACGGTGGGAGAGAAAGGAGCCGATCAGACGGACGTAGTTAATGGGAAGGGCGAAGGTTTGGAGCTTGAAGAGGAGACCGGAATGCCATACGGGTCATAAGCACGTTCGAGGCCCAGGGAGAGGAAGATTGCGGAGCGACGGGAATTAAGCTGTTCGGAAAGGAGATGAGTGAGGTGAAGGAGAAGGTCGTCGGAAGAGAAGGACGGCCGAAAGCCACACTGGGTAACGGGAAGGAGGCGGTGCTGGCGGAGATGCTGGTGGATGCGGCGGGTGAGGATAGATTCCAGGACCTTGCTGAAGACCGAGGTAAGGCTGATGGGACGGTAGGAGGAGACGGCGGACGGCGGTTTACCAGGTTTAAGGAACATCAGGATACGGGAGGTTTTCCACAGGTCGGGGTAGTAACCGGTGGACAGGACTACATTGTAGAGCCTGGCCAGGGTGGAGAGGAAAGAGACCGGAGGTTCACGAAGGTGACGGTAGGTGACACGATCGTGCCCGGGAGCGGTGTTGCGTTTCGTGCGGAATGTAGCAATGAGATCCTGTGTAGTGATTGGGGCATTGAGTTCCGTGTGTGCAATGTTGTCCAAGTACTGGAAACCAGGTGCGAGGGGAGGGTCAGAGGTGTCAATGCGATCGCGGACATCCGGGAAGAGGGAGTAATCCAACTGTGGATCATCGGGGATGGAAAAGACATCAGAGAGGTAAGAGGCAAAGTGATTGGCCTTACTAAGGGTGTCAGGGAAGGGGTGATCATCACGGAGAAGAGGATAGGAGGGGGAGGGTTTAGTTCCGGTAAGGCGACGGAAGGCTGACCAGAACTTGGACGAGTTTATAGGTAGGTTGTCATTTAAACGGGTGCATGTCTGTCGCCAGTCCCGGCGTTTCTTAGCCGCGAGCAAATTTCGAATGTGTCGCTGGAGTTGCCGGTGGCGTCGGAGTGTGTCCGGGTCACGCGTGTGGAGGAAGGCACGGTAGAGACGACGGGATTCACGGAGGAGGACGGCCTGTGGGGGTAAGGTAGGACGGTGGAGGTGGATGGCGACAGTAGGGACGTGGGCCTCGCCACTGGCGAGCTCATAGCGCCCCTTAAATGCACGTGAACAGTCAACCTTTCCCCTTTCTCACCAGAGGGAGACACCAAAGCTGCGACTGCCACAGCGGCGCCACCGCCAGAAACGGAGGGCGACTGCTTCAAACTACGCGCAGCGGCGCTCTCTTCAAAACAGCAAATGTTACCACGGCTCACTGACGACATCACACACATCCATGCCCGAGGCAGGATTCAAACCTGAGATCGTAGCGGTCACGCGGTTCTAGACTGTAGTGCCTAGATCCTCTCGGCCACCCCGGCCGGCATTCGAGAAGTACTCAGGAACAGGTCGCACAAGTGTCTTATATGCGGTCTCCTTTGCAAGTGAACCAATCTTTCCTAAAATTTCTCCTAATATGCCGAAGTCAACCATTCGCCTGTCCTACCACAGTCTTCACATGCTCGTTGTATTTCATAACGCTTTGCAACGTTACGCCCAGATATTTAGATGACTTGAGTGTGTCAAGTAGGACACTAGCATTATTGTATCCGAACATTACAGGTTTGATCTTCCTACTCATCCACATGAACTTACATTTTTCAAATTTAGGGCTAGCTAGTGAAAATTTTGTCTAACTAGTTTAGCAACTTCCTACAGTCACTCAACTTCGACTTCTTGCTGTACACCAAAGCATCATCAGCAAACAACCACCGACTGCTGCCCATCCTCTACGTCAAATCAAATAGCAGAACTGTAGTTGTCGATTCCAAGGTTTGTTATTTATCGCCGATTTGGCAGCAGTACAGAAAGCGATACGAAAAAGTTGAATTCTTAGCGAAATAACTCCACACACCGAATAAAAATCACGAAAACTAACGGAACTTGGAATCGACACAGTGATACCATACTGAAAACCGTGAAAGGAAACACAGTACACACCTATTGAAAAAATGCGAAAGTTTATGAACCTTGAAATCGAACTATAATTAATGTATACAAACGTATTGTAGTTGCCGATTCCAAGGTTTGTTATTTATTGCTGATTCGGAAGTACTACAGAGAGCGGCACTAAAAAGTTGAATCCTTGCCGGCCGCGGTGGTCTCGCGGTTCTAGGCGCGCAGTCCGGAACCGTGCGACTGCTACGGTCGCAGGTTCGAATCCTGCCTCGGGCATGGATGTGTGTGATGTCCTTAGGTTAGTTAGGTTTAAGTAGTTCTAAGTTCTAGGGGACTAATGACCACAGCAGTTGAGTCCCATAGTGCTCAGAGCCATTTTATTTGAGTTGAATCCTTAACAAAATAATCAAACACACCTAAGAAAAATCACGAAAAATAAAGGAATGTGGATCGACAAGTAAAGCGATGTCAACAATGAAAACCCTGAGACAAAGCACAATACTGCAAAAAAGCCAAAAAATACACTATCTGATCAAAAGTATCCGGACACCTGGCTGAAAATGACTTACAAGTTCGTGGCGCCTCCATCGGTAATGCTGGAATTCAGTATGGTGTTGGCCGACCCTTAGCCGTCATCACAGCCTCCACTCTCGCAGGCTTACATTCAATCAGGTGCTGGAAGGTTTCTTGGTGAATGGCAGCCCCATTCTTCACGGTGTGCTGCACTGAGGAGAGGCATCGATGACGATCGGTAAGGCTTGGCACGAAGTCGGCATTCCAAACATCCCAGAGATGTTCTGTAGGATTCAGGTCAGGACTCTGTGCAGGCCAGTCCATTGCAGGGATGTTAAAGTCGTGTAACCACTCTGCCACAGGCCGTGCATTATGAACAGTTGCTCGATCCTGTTGAAAGATGCAATCGTTATCCCCGAATTGCTCTTCAAGAGTGGGAAACAAGAAAGTGCTTAAAACATCAATGTAGGCCTGTGCTGTGACAGTGCTACGCAAAATAACAATGGGTGCACGCTCCCTCCTAGAAAAACACCATCACACCATAACACCACCGCCTCCAAATTTTATTGTTGGCACTACACACGCTGGCAGATGACGTTCACCGGGCATTTGCCGGCCGTACCCATACCCTGCCATCGTATCGCCACATTGTCTACCGTGAATCTTCACTCCGCACAACGTTTTTCCACAGTTCAGTCGTCCAGTGTTTACGCTCCTTACACCAAGCCAGGCGTCGTTTGGTATTTACCGGCGTAATGTGTGGCTTCTGATCAGCCGCTCGACCATGAAATCGAAGGTTTCTCACCTCCCGCCTAGCTGTCATAGTACTTGCAGTGGATCCTCATGCAGTTTGGAATTCCTGTGTGATGGTCTGGATACATGTCTGCCTATTATACATTAGACCCTCTTCAACTTTTGGCGGTCTCTGTCAGTCAACAGACGAGGTCGGCCTGTACGCATTTGTGCTGTACGTGTCCCTTCACGTTTCCACTTCACTATCACATCGGAAACAATGGACCCACGGACGCTTCGGACTGTGGAAGTCTCGCTTACAGACGTATGACACAGGTGACACCCAATCATCTGACCACGTTCGAAGTCCTTCAGTTCCGCGGAGTGCCCCATTCTGCTCTCTCACGATATTTAGTGACTACTGAGGTGCCGGCTAGTGTGGCCGAGCGGTTCTAGGCGCTTCAGTCTGTAACCGCGCGACCACTACGGTCGCAGGTTCGAATCCTGCCTCGGGCATGGATGTGTGTGATGTCCTTAGGTTAGTTAGGTTTAAGTAGTTCCAAGTTCTAGGGGACTGATGACCTCAGATGTTAAGTCCCTCAGTGCTCAGAGCCATCTGAACCACTACTGAGGTCACCAATATGGAGCACTTGGCACTACGTGGCAGCTCAATTAACCTAATTTGAAAAAAGTATGTTTTTTGGGGTGTCAGAATGCTTTTGATCACATAGTGTAATAAACTTTACAATCGAACAACTAGGATTGACCTATGTAGGTGAATTGTTGTCGATTCCAAGATTTGCTGTTTACCGCAAATTTGACAGTAGGGCAGAGAGTGGAACGAAAAACTTGGAACATTAACAAATTATCTACAGGCATCTACAAAAAAGTCATGTAAAAACGGAACATGGAATCGACAATTATAGCGATATCAACAATGAGAATCCTGAAAGAAAGCACAGTACACACCTACTGTAAAAGTGCGAAAAATTAGAAACCTTCGAAGCGAAATAGAACTGGCGTATACAGATGATGAACTGTAGTTGTCGATTCCAAGGTTTGTTACATATCGCCGATTTTGCAGGAATACAGAGATCGATAAGAAAAAGTTGAATCCTTAACTACACGCACCTAATAAAAATCATGAAAAATAACGGAAAATGGAATCGATGGAGTGGCGGTAATAAAGTAAATTGCGAACGAAGGCACAGTACTCATCTACGCAAAAAATGCAAACCTTGGAATCAGCAACTGGAATTGATCTAGAAGTAAATTACAGCTGTCGATTCCACGTTTAGTTATTTTTCGTAAATTTTCGTTACGGTTGTAGTGTGATTTCTTTCAGGATTTCTGTGTTGTATTTCGGCTAGTTTCTGTTACTGTCGTTTATGCGTTTTATGTATATTACTATTTATTTGTTTTTATGACTGTTGTGTTAGATTGTAGGTTGTCGCCGCTCAACACGCGCACTTTCCAACGGTAGCTCCTTAGATTCAAAATTTATTATTAAGAATTATCGCTAGTCTATAACGTGACGATGCGGGCTATTGCATCCACGGAGATTGTAGCGTACGTTAAAGATCGATTGAGGTTGTATTAGCTGCTCGTGTGAACTAAGAGTCTAATTTATTTGATGAATGTATATTTCTTTTTCCTTCTGTTATTTATTTTACGTTTTTATCGGATTTTGATTATTAAGTAATTTGTGGGTAAATAATCATTCGCGTGAACATTTTTTGCATTATATTTTGTTTCTGTAGTGTATTCGTTTGTTTACGAATAATCGTCGTTGCTTTGAAATCGTGTGTGCATGTCTGTGTCTGCGTGTGTGTGTGTGTGTGTGTGTGTGTGTGTGTGTGCGTGTGTGTGTGTGAAACATCTTTGAGTCCGGTATGACGCCCCTAGCCAAAGCTGACCGGTGGAATCGTATCCGAATGAGCACTTAGCCGCAGCCAAGGTCTTTCTTTATTTCGGCACCATAGTGGCTTTACGTCGAAACTTCTAAATATGTTTTGCGGATCGGCTTCGATAAAACGTCGGTTCTCTGCAGCAGCGTGTAACGCCAAAGCAATGGACTGTGTAGTGCTGTCACAGCGACTGTTGTCGGTTGATCGCCGCTGCGGCTCGCTCGCGTGTTTCCCAGCGACGTGACAAGCGTACAGCAGCAATAATCGCGCACAACTGTGCCGCATGTCGACACAACGCGAGTTGCCACGACAGACTGACCGTAACGAAGCGGATTACTTGTCTCCAGACGAGTCTGCGCTGCTTGTCGGTTCGACATGTCGCCGAGGCTCTCCTGGAATCCTGCCAGAGGAGAACATGGAGTGTTGCTTCATAAATGGATTACTGCTGCTCGTCCAACACAATTTCATAGTATCGGCGGCCATTAATTTCACCCAGATAGCAGTTAAAAGGAAGTTAGTCGATCTGGGGAGATGAAGATGAGGTGAACATAGAGATTTTTATATCTGAGTGGCTGTGAACCATAATGGCCCAAATCAATTGCACAAAGTTTTGGGAAGACAGGTATTTGTTAAAATCGGATTTATAGGCAAACCATCAGTTTCATATATATGACTTGTTTTTTAACCAAGTCTCATCACCCTGTATTCCTTATAAAAAAATCACATACCCATTTCTGTTATGAAATTTTAATTAACATTTACGATAATGGTAATTCATTTTAATCCACAAAACTTTCATATATTCCCTAGTGGCAATAATGTCAAATGGTTCAAATGGCTCTAAGCACTATGGAACTTAACATCTCAGGTCATCAGTCCCCTAGACCTAGAACTACTTAAACCTAACTAACCTATGGACATTACGCACATCCATGCCCGAGGCAGGATTCGAACCTGCTACCGCAACAACAGCGCGGTTCTGGACTGAAGCGCCTAGAACCGCTCGGCCTCAACGGACGGAGGCAATAGTGTCTTTTTGACTGGTGTGTAGTTTGTAATGAATGTGAAACTTTAATCAGAAATAAAGAACAGACACTTAACCCATCCCAACACTTCGTCGTCCTCTTTATCAATATTTTCATTAAGCACCTTCTCTGGCTTGGGGTTCAGATAAAACTGTGTGTTGACTTTAGGCATGAAACCCGGATTTTTTGTTAATTCTGTGTTTTAAGTTTGATCTGCTACTTTTGCCTACTACTCTTTGCGTTTCAGGGTTGATACGTGCTTCCGTTTACATCTTTGGGCACCAGTCTTTTCAAGGTATCTACGTACTGTGAAAAAATAGATAACTGTGGTCTCCCTCGATATCACTTGAAGAAAGTGGTGGCCTCCCCCGATTCCAATCAAGAACATGTTCCTTTTAACAACATTTGAGGCAACGTCTTGAAAACATGATTTTAAATTGTCAGAAATGTACATTGTTACCACGAGATTCACCTGGTCTAAAGTCTTCAGCGTCAATTTCGTAGACTGGAATGCTGAAACCATGGAATATAAGGTTATGTTGGTGGAACTCCTTCAAGATCTTGCAGCTTTTATGAAGAAATATGCGTCAGTGCAGCCAGTGAGTGTTCCTACAGCAACGAAAATCAATGTTTTGAGCCCACGGAAGTGAATATCAGAGAAATTGGTGAGACAGCTCTTCGCAAATGTTCATGTAGTCTGCGTAGGGTACAGAACTGATAAAGCTGTTCCACCGTAACGCCAACAGATGTCAGGAGTGTGTACGTGCTGCAATCTCAAAACTGACGACGATGTGCTTCGGGCCTTGTCGTTCTCAGCAGCTCGTTTGTTTTTACGATACAGCTTCAGAGAAATTCTCTGTCCAGCACGTGACATAAAATGAGGAGATATTAAGAAAAAAACTAAACATTCTACAGGACATTATAGGTTCATGTTTCTCAGTTATTACAGTAGCAATAATGATTTTCCCGATATTAGGTCCGCGCGGGGTAGCCGCGCGGTCTAGGAGTCTTGTCACGGCCCGCACGGCTCGCCCCGTCGGAGTTTCGAATCCTTCCTCGGGCATGGGTGTGTGTGCTGTCCTTAGCGCGTAAGTTTTAGTTAGATTAAGTAGTGTGTAGCTTAGGGACCGATGACCTTAGCAGTTTGGTCCCCTAAGATCTTACCACAAATTTCCGATTTCCCATTATTAGGTGTCAAATCGATACGTGGTATTATCGTCTACAAAGAGTTGGCCTCCGTTTAAAAATCGACAAGACCAAGTACCTCGATACGATTCCACCGCTTGGAACTCTACAGATTAATGGAGTTGGTCGTACCAATATCAGTACCAATCCAACAGATAGTGATGCCTATGTGAATGAGGATGCGCGAACAAGACTCAAAGCCATCTGGATGCAATCCAGAGACGTCACTAGTGTTGTTTGTGGTAAGAAAATACCTATCCGACTACAATCAAAGATATGCTATTTGTTATCGTCCAATGATCGCGGTGCCCCAGTGAAATCGGCAGCTCGGATCGATACCACAGAACACAGCGACAATGGGAGGCGCTGGTGAATTCGCACCTCCTCTTCCAGTTCTGTTGCGCCACTGCATGGAGGACGAGATTCAGGCGAGCAGAGGAAAGCCACCCCAGTTCGAGTGGCCTTCGATCATGCATCAACATCGTCTAGTTAGGACTCAAGTGTTATTTATGTATTAGATTGAACCGTCATTCTGAACTTTGTACTTCAAGAAAAGATTTTAGTAAATGTATGGCTCAAGAGATGTTTTAATATTCAAACATAGTTGTAAATATCCGGCAAGTCTTTGTGACAGTAAATTGTTTAAAGGAAAATATATTTTTATCATTCTTTTAATAAATTGATCTAAAATTTCACATGTTGTAGTTCTTCCACTCCAACATCTTCCAGAGTGATCAGAGAACCCACAGTTATACTAGACAATTGTAGTTTCGTCAAGTGATAATACATCGCACAATGGTGAGACCAGTTGTATTATATGGTACTGTAAGATCCACGAGATAAATTTTAGCTACAGTGCGACGAGAGGAAATTATGCCTCTAACAGTTATAAACATTATCTATCCGACATATTAAAAAAACAGTAAAATAAAACGATGATAAATATTAATTATTTATATAATATTTTATGATGTAATTGGACATATCAATGTGTATCATACAAAGACAATGATAATTGTAAATTAATTTTACGATCTGCGTTTGTCTTCCTTTCTTTTTACCTTTTGGTGGTTGGCTTTTGTAGGTTGCGGACGCAAGACGTATATCAAACTGAGGTCTGTTAAGAAATTGTACTTATTTGTTAATTATTACTTGAGAATAGAATTCATTATTATTATAAATATGATTGAATAATTATTTGTAACTTTAATTCCTCTCTCAATAAGCATTATCTGTGTTAGTTATTTCTTTCCTCTGCAACGAGCGCAGCCATTGATGATAGTGATTTGTATCGCATTTTTATCTGTGTTTCTTACGAAAGTATCAAGGGTTTGCTTGATGAAAATTAGTCTAAATAGTGCACAATATGAGAGCAAAGTTTAATAAGCATTTCAAATACTTGTCCTGTTAAAAGGAAATTTGCTCTAACAATAGATAGTCTCTATCAATTCTCTGCCGCGATCTTAACAATTAGCGGCAAATTCAAATTACGCAACTCTGCAGACATAAATGCCGAAGGTAATAAAAATGTGTAAAAATAAATGTGCGCAGTTGGTCCCGAACTCATTTTAATGAAAATAGTTCGAATCATTCTGGTTCTTTAAAAAACAGTGCTCATAGCACGATCCATATAACAAACTTTTCTTGCTGATGTATGGAGCCGAAATTAATTACGCACGAGTTGCGAAGAATATTGTTTCAGGTAACATACGTCAGTGTTGTGCGCGGCTGATATTTGGTGGTTTCAATGATCATTTTGCTGAAGATAACTGTTTCTATCATAATCAATAGTTGTATAGAATCTGTTGTATGAACTGTGATTTAGTGACACTTACACAACTTACAGACAAGACTTTAACACAACGTTAGCTTGGAGTTCTTTAGCAACATGATCAAATCTTTAGCCGGGAGAAAAATTATTTAGTAATTACTCACTGCAATAAAATAAGATTATCATTTTGATTTACAAATTAGTTAACTACCAGACCACTGAATAACACAGCGAACGCCACAGTACCGAGTGTTGGTTGTGGCGTTCGCTGGGTTATTCAGTGGTTTGGTATTTAACTAATTTACGGGCAGACATATAGACAACGTTATCCGGCGACACCATCACGAGGTAAGAATTTTTCAGTTTATTTCTCACGGACAGATTGATTTCACAGGGCTATGACGTGGTGAAAATTTATCAGTTTTTCATGAGTTAAGACTTATCAGTTTTCATACGTCAGAATTTAATTATTTTTTATTTTCTGTTCGGGAAGGCTACACATCATTATTTTATATATTTTTTGTTTTATATGGGAAGATTACAGTCTCTTTCTAAGCAACACACGGCCATCACTGTCACCGAAGCGGAACCAGATTTCATCACAAAAACACAACAGACCCCCACCCTGCCCTCCAATGAGCTCTCGTTTGGCACCACTGAAGTCGCAAATGGTGGTGGTTTTGGGGTCAGTGAAACGCACGCTTCTGGGCGTCTGGTACAGAGCTGTCCTTGAAGTACCCGCTTGATACACTGGACCCACTCATGGAGTTGTGGTGCGGGGAGCGATTTCGCATGACTGCAGGAGGACCACGGTTACCACGCGTAGCCCTACCACAAATCTGTACGTCTGGTGATTCGACCTGCTGTGCTGCCATTAACGAACAACATTTCAGGGTGTCTTTTCCATCAGCATAACGCTCGTCCACATACCGCTGTTGTAACCCAACATGCTCTACAGAGTCTCGGCATGTTTCCTTGGCCTGCTAGATCACGAAATCGGCCTCCAACTGAGATACCATCGGACGACAGCTTCAGCGTCACCCACAACCAGCATTAACCGTCCCTGTATTGAACGACAAAGCGCAACAGTCATGGAACTCAATCTCACAAAGTGACACCCAACATTTGTGCAACAACACAGTGCATGCACATTTGTATATTTGCATTCAACATTCCAGCGGCTACACAGTTTGTTACTGTACCAACACTTTACATTTGCAATGGCTTATTCGAGCTTATATTAAGCTATGATCTTACAATATTAATCACTTAAATGTGTCACCTATCCAAATGTATTCCTGAAATTTCAGTACTCTACGTATAATTAGAGAGCCAATCACACACATATCCTGGTTTTCAACACTACTGGGCATTACAATTGCTACACCACGAAGAAATGCAGATGATGAACGGGTATTCATTGGACAAATATATTACACTAGAACTGACATCTCAATACATTTTCACGCAATCCGGGTGCACGGATCCAGAGAAATCAGTACCCAGAACAACCACCTCTGGCCGTAATAACGGCCTTGATACTCCTGGGCATTGAGTCAAACAGAGCTTGGATGGCGTGTACAGGTACAGGTGCCCATGCAGCTTCAACACGATACCACAGTTCATCAGGTGTAGTGACAGGCGTATTGTGACGAGCCAGTTGCTCGGTCACCATTGACCAGACGTTTTCAATTGGTGAGAGATCTGGAGAATGTGCTGCCAGAGCAGCAGTCGAACATTTTCTGTATCCAGAAAGGCCCGTACTGGACCTGCCACATGCGGTCGTGCATTATTCTGCTGAAATGTAGGGTTTCGCAGGGATCGAATGAATGGTAGAGCCACGGGTCGTAACATATCTGAAATGTAACGTCCACTGTTCAAAGTGCCGTCAATGCGAACAAGAGGTGACCGAGACGTGTAACCGATGCCACCCCATACCATCACGCCGGGTGATACGCCAGTATGGCGATGACGAATACACGCTCCCAATGTGTGTTCACCACGATGTCGCCAAACACGGATGCTACCATCATGATGCTATAAACAGAACCTGGATTCATCCGAAAAAATGACGTTTTGCCATTCGTTCACACAGGTTCGTCGTTGAGTACACCATCGCAGGAGCTCCTGTCTGTGATGCAGCGTCAAGGGTAACCGCAGCCATGGTCTCCGAGCTGATAGTCCATGCCGCTGCAAACGTCGTCTAACTGTTCGTGCAGATAGTTGTTGTCTTGCAAACCCCCCATCTGTTGACTCAGGGATCGAGACGTGGCTGCACGATCCGTTACAGCCATGCGGATAAGATGCCTGTCATCTCCACTGCTAGTGATACGAGGCCGTTGGGATCCAGCACGGCGTTCCGTATTACCCTCCTGAACCCACCGATTCCGTATTCTGCTAACAGCCATTGGATCTCGATCAACGCGAGCACCAACGTCGCGATACGATAAACCGCAATCGCGATAGGCTACAATCCGACCTTTATCAAAGTGGGAAACGTGATGGTACGCATTTCCCCCCTTACACGAGGCATCACAACAACGTTTCACCGGGCAACGCCGGTCAACTGCTGTTTGTGTATGAGAAATCGGTTGGGAACCTTCCCCATGTCAGCACGTTGTAGGTGTCGCCACCGGCGCCAACCTTGTGTGAATGCTCTGAAAAGTTAATCATTTGCATATCACAGCATCTTCTTCCTGTCGGTTAAATTTCGCGTCTGTAGCACGTCATCTTCGTGGTGTAGCAATTTTAATTGTCAGTAGTGTATAATTTGCCTCTGGAAGATATAAACGATCAATACGATGCTTCACACCACGAACACTGGAAAATGAACTAACCGATACCGCATCACAGTAATAACTGAGCAGGCGATACCCTTCGATACGATCTCCCGCCCGTACCCCTGAAAGCATTACCGTGCGTGTAATGAAGTAAAGCATCAGAGTGCCGCCATGTGCCAAGTCATAATGTAACAACGACACGGCTCGTAATCCCAGAGATAGTTACCTGTATTTTGATTACAAAGGGCCTGGGCGGTGGCAGCTGCGCACTGCTGGGAATTGCAGCAGCCACTTGCTGTAATGCGGGGCGCCTGGGGCGTGCTGATAACGCGTCTGCGCCACTTGCCACTCCCCCGCCTCCGCCCCCGCAGCCATTCAGCGGCTGCAGCGACCACTGTCCCGTCTTCCGGCTGGCCACTCATCCGTGTCCGCTCCCCCCATTGTCAGTCCAGCGGACCAATACACACATTATATAGTCCTCCCCGCAGGGAGAGGTGGCACACTAGTTAAGACATTGTGTTACAAGGTCAACTACAGTCCTAATTAGCACTTGAACATGCAAATGAAGTTAGGGCTCGCATTTTCAGTGAAGTTATTCTCAGCGTTGCTACAGGTTTTATACAGGTCAAGAGCTGCGTCTTTTCGAAGTGGATGGAGCAACCCTCTTGGAAACGGGACCTGGCTTCGCGTCTTGGTGACTTCAAGGCGTATAGACGAAATCCGTGTCACTGATGTTCATTTACATGAGGACGTAAATCACTGAAACCTCCCCTTCAAAAAATTTCTGAATTACTGTGCTGATAAAGATTGGACGACCAAGAATGATGTGCTGGCATTAAAAAGAGATGTAACACAGAGGTGTAATCTTGCTCCCTTACCGTTCAATCTATACATCGAAGAAGCAATGACGTAAATAAAACAAGGATTCAATAGTGGGATTAAAATATTCAAGGTGAAAGGATATCAATGATAAGAATCGCTAATGACATCGCTATCCTCAATGAAGGTGAAGAAGATTTACAGGATTTGCTGAATGAAATGAACAGTCTGATGTGCACATAATATGGTTTGAGAGTAAACGGAAGAAAGACGAAAGCAATGAGAAGTAGCAGAAATAAGGACAGTGATAAACTTAACCTCAGATCACAAAGTAGATGAAGTTAAGTTATTCTGCTACCTACGTAGCAAAATAACCCGTGATGGCCGAAGCAAGAAGGATATAAAAAGCAGACTAGCACTGGCAAAAAGAGCATTCCTGGCCAAGAGAAGTCTACTAATATCAAACATAGGCCTTAATTTGAGTAAGAAATTTCTCACAATGTGTGTTTGGAGCACAGCATTGTAACGTAGTAAAACACTGACTGTGAGAAAACCGGAACAGAAGAGAATAGAAGAATTTGAGATGTGGTGCTACAGATGAAAGTTGAGAGTTAGGTGAACTGATAAGGTAAGGAATGAGGAGTTTCTTCTCAGAATCGGCGTTCGTGTGTTAAGCGAGAGAAAAACTGTCTACTGCTCATTGTTCGAGAGTGAAATGGTAGAAGAATAGTCTGAAGGATGTTCGATAAACCCCCTGCCAGGTACTTGTGTGAACTGCAGAATATTCATGTATATGTATATGTAGATATTGATATGTCTTTGAATGTGCCCAATGTCACGTGATCCGTACATAAGGCAGCAGAACTAAAGTACAGGCATAAGCGAATCCCGGTTCTCGATATTTCTGTCACAGAGTTTCTCGGGAATATGCCTTACTTCCAGGGATTCACATTTAATTTCGTTGACTATCTCTGTTATACCTTCGTAACTGATGTACAGGAATGTTATGACACTGCAGCACGTCTCTGTTAGTGTTCGTTATTGCTTTCACGCATACGTGACAGGGTTTTCAAAATCTATGGCACGAGCCCAGTTGCAGGTTCCCCATCAGACCACTTATAGGGTCAAAAAACATTGATTTACAGTATTTCAAACTGTTATTGACCTAAGTTGAAAAGTTAAAATGCTGTCATAACGTATTTACTGAGAGCTATAATCGAAAATTAAAGATTTAACGCAATACGGCAAATATTACAATTAAAAACTGCGTGTCTCTTGAGGCAACATAACTCAGAGAGTGCTTATTATTCAGACTATTATATTCATCCAGTATTTTGAAATGAAAGTACTTAGCGAGTTCCAAGAAACTTTACAAATAATTTTTAACTTTTACTAAACTTATTCGCGCTGAGACCTCCACAGAATGGTTAAATGGAAAAATTTCATCATTTATTACATTTTAGCAGTTCTAATGGTAACACTGCAGCATCAGGCATGAAGTTTTAATTTATTAAATCTCTAATATTGTCTCTATTCTTAACACACTTTGGTGACACTACCCACATACACCACAGAATGTATCTGCGAAATTATGTCTTTGTACGATACATAGTTCGGGAGAGATAGCGTTTTATACGTGGTAGTTCGATTCTTTGAAGATTCGGCGGTGGAAATTCACTAGTACTCTATCCCTTACTTGACATAATTCTGAGGAGTGTTGTGCTTGAAATGCTGGGTGGATCGCACGACAACGATAGTTGTTATAACAGTTAAACTAATTGATATTTTTGATTGAAAATTTCTTATAACTTCTCAGAAGCTTACTTTTTGAAGTTGTGTGAATCATATAATGGCCGGCCGAAGTGGCCGTGCGGTTAAAGGCGCTACAGTCTGGAACCGCAAGACCACTACGGTCGCAGGTTCGAGTCCTGCCTCGGGCATGGATGTTTGTGATGTGCTTAGGTTAGTTAGGTTTAACTAGTTCTAAGTTCTAGGGGACTAATGACCTCAGCAGTTGAGTCCCATAGTGCTCAGAGCCATTTGAACCATTTGAATCATATAATGAAAAAAAGGTTAAGGAGCTCAAATAGCGGAGAAATGGAAACACATCATTTTGTAAACATTGTAAGTAGCGTGAATAAAAGGACGCTATGTGCCAGAAGCATGAAGCGCCCTTTGAATGTATCCTGATAGCTAAAAGAGCCACGCGCACTTTGAATAAGAAAATGCTACTTGACACTGAAATCAATATAAAAGATAGGGTCGCCACCAACTCTAGCCACACGACAAAGAAGAAGTAGCACTGAGTCGGAAAATTACTTAATTTATTAATAAGAGAAACTCACAAAAGAACATCATTGTAAAGTCATTGATAAAGAATGGGATGTAGTTATTAATATGATCCAGGCATTCTTCCCGTGAATCAAATATTGAGTAAAGTAAATAGGACGTGAACACCATGCGTAAGTGCAGCCTGCAGCAAGATTCGTGAAAACACGATCTCTTCCAGAGCGTTTGTTTCAGATAAAAAAAAAAGGGAACTAATCACTACACCTGTGCACATGGAAACGCTATAGGTGGGCCAACATGGAAAACTACGAGGTAAATGGCGAAGGTAACGGCGACGTAACATCGGTACACAAGATAAGATTGAAGGCAAAATTATTTATTCTTTAAAACATTGATGTAGTGCATCTATAGACTGCTGTTGCATGCTAACTATGTACAATTGCTTGTGAAATACTACACGTTTCATAACAGACTCGCGCGCCCACTCGGTCCGCGGAGACAATTTCTATGGACCGTGGCCAAATTTTAATCACATGAAACAAAGAAAATTCACAAATACACAAAAATTACCAAGATCCGGAAAAGATTAGAAGCATACACACACAATTGTAGGCACATAAACATTCACACTGAACCGAGGGCAATTCAACATATGCAACTCCTTTGTGCTGCGTTCCTCTCACGGATCAAAGTCAAGACTGCATTGGGAATCAAACTGAAAGTCTACAAAAGCCTTGCATTCCCTGCTGCAACCCAGCAAGTAAATCTTTATAAGACGAAATTCGAGACCAAAAGCTAAAAGCTCCCCTCTCTATGTGACAACGCGCCACGCGGTCAGTCCAACTCACCCTTCTTCGTCTGGAGCACAGCTGTGTACGCTTCCCGTACCGGCGGCAGACTGCCTCCCGCTTCTCCAGCCTCTTCCGCGTGGACCGGAAAACCCCAGGATGCCATTTCCGCCATCAACCTAACGCAGGTGGATTTCTCCCAAGTAGCGGAAACCTCTTTGCCGACTTGACCACTACGAGCGTTGGCAATGAAAGGTGGCTACAGGACCCTTTCATCACCCCAAACGTCCCGGAGAAGACTGTGCCGCGAATTTTCTCGCCATGCTAGGAGATTCGCCAACAGTCTTCGAAACAAACATACCCTAACGAGTAACAATTGCAACAGTAAACAGCAGCACAAAAGAGTTGATTAATCTCTTATATCCAAGTGAGCTTTATCTGACTTTAGTCAATAATTGTGACCTCATGCGGTCCGCAAAGCAAACAGAACAAATTAAATTAAGCGTGATATCCTACGCTAACATCATGTCATCTGACCTACTACGACCACAACCATGAGATATTATTTTAAAATTGCCTTAACCAACTATCAAAAGTTAACATAGAGACATAGGTGAACAGGTACATAATATATATAAATATATAAACAAATACAATGATGCAAAATCATTATCACGAACCAAAGCAGTATCATCTGGTGCTGACATATATAAAAACATGCAAGTGAAAGTGCAAAATACAATATTCACAACAAATACAGTGATACAAAATCATTAATGAACCCAACGGTATGACAGCTGGTAAATAATCACCTATGGAAAATAAGACATGAGTACAAAAACACATCCAGAAATCAACTCGTTGACACACTGTGATTTTTCAGTTTCGCCACATGGTTGTTTCACTGGGTATTCTCTTTAGGTGCTGGGGTGAGCGTCTCTTCTAAAGGCGACTTGGAGGATAAGCTACTAGGGGACCAAAACACTGAACTGGGGAGTTCGCAGCGGCGTTGATTGTAACATCCGTTGTAACCCAGGTTGATCATCCTAGACAGCACCCCGCGACGTTGCCTCGTGCCCGTTTCCACCCTCTGCGTCCATACTGTGGGATGGTTCGGCGTTGCAGATTTGCAGGACATCGCCACTTGTGGGCCCTGCCTCATCATCGAGAAGGCGGCTTGGCGGTTGTCGTCCGTGTGTTGTGGAGGAATGTGTTTTACCGACACACGCCCCCGTCTCCTGTCGTGTCAATGGGGAGACACGCGCTCTTCTGCGTCGCATCGAGGTCGACGTAAACTCGTGCGGGTGTCGGGCTTGAGACCCGCTTATCACCTCTTTGCACCGTCTCAGCTGATGCGTCAGTGGTGGGACCCGTGTCCCTCCGGGCAGTGGGCGTTACCTCACCGCAGCAGCCGTCTGGACTAGCGGCGCTCAGGAATCGGCGGCGTCGCCTGGTGTGCGTCATACTTTCCCTTTCGCTTGTCAGATGACTAGCGCACGGGGTGGAACGCCGGCCATCAGCTGGCGCTGCCGTGTTGACACGCCTGCGGGCTCCGGTGTGAGCCTGCGCCTGGGGGAAGACCAGCATCCCCTCCCCTCTGACGGGGAAACAGCTGTGACCGCTCGCCGCATCACTGCTTCGCCGTTGATACCAGGGTTCGGCAACGCCTGCCGGTGGACCAAGCCCTGTGCTTTCTGAGGCGGAGGCTCCCTAGGCGGCCTTGCACCCACTTAAGAACTGCGATCACCGGGATCGTTACAAAATATCATGTGTACAGATTACCACAAAATCTTCGGAGTTTATCACTCCTGATCAATACATGGAATAGTGCCCAAAATTAACTTGACAAAAAGGGCCTTCTTAACATTACTAATAAGAAGAAGAACGAAGAAAATTAAATAACCAATATTCAAACAAACAAAAAATCCTTTTTATAAAATATAGTTCCAGCATTACATCTGCTGTCAATCATTCAGGGTAGATCTTGTACAAGGTTTGGTCAGGATTTGGATAGGATTTGGCACCGCTGCTAGCTACAGACACAAAACTCTACCTACTCCTAACTACGCTCTCACGCACAATCTACACAGCTCGTACTAGTCACCATCACCATATAGCCCGACTACAATTCCCACATATAAACAAAATATTCCTTTCAACACCAATACCCATATCGTTGTTCATTGACTGCTCCTCCAAGGTTTGCAGAACATGTTTGCTGATCTGTGAAAAATTTCCGAGACTTCTTTTCTATGGACATTGCATAATAAAAGTTATGATTAATGAGACACAGAAGGTTCATTCAAGTCACATCTGAAATGGTAAATGTTTCAACATCTATTCATCAGCCTAATGCAAAAGGTCAGTGGGCATAAAAATGGCAATAAAAATCATCCTATCCTATTAGCAAACACATAAACACTTCGTCCTATAAGTACATAAAAAAATACTGTGAAAAGAAATCCATTGTCCAGGGCCATGAGTACCCAACTTACTGCTATCATAAGATACTCATAATGATTACACACTTACTCACCACATGTCCCCAGGGATCCTCACCTACCGTCATGTTATTTTAGCTTGGAGGTAGTCGCACTGATTCTCTATTAAATATCAAGTTGCTTGAGTTAATAAGCTGTTTCCATTTACGTCTTCTGGGGTTTCACATTCTGGTGTCCTCAACCGTACCTAGTAATATGTGACGGCAAGTTACACTTTCCAAATATCTTATAAGATGGCAACTCTGAAAATCAAACACTATTAGTCTCCCTTCATACACAAGTCCTTCACCTACAAGTCACCAAGTTGCTTCATTAACATCGCAGTACATTTGAAAAATCTCACTGAATCATGCTCACCTAAGGGGAATAAGAACACTACAACTGTAATTTATCAAGAATTACCTTACGTCCAATGACTCGCCACGTCAATACGTCCGATACCTTTTTAGTCATCAAAAAACAAAAGCCATCTTACTGTAATAGGAAACGCTTCATCTGTGCCTCATAATCATTCACATTCATACGTGATGAAGCTGCACAACACTACTCTTTTCTGCTCAGAAGCAGAAATAACTACGCATATATTGGGGGACCCTTTACAATTCACAGAAAATATACACTTTAATTTTAAACACACCAGAGTGAATCAAAACATTGGAAAATATACACTGTAAATGTACTAAACAGACACGACTGGGTTTACCGCAGGCACACCAAACTGTGGCCCTCCCTCAACAAATCTTCCATAATAACGTCTACCTTTTTCAAATGCACATCAGTATCATCAATAGCACAAGTCATCATTAAGTTTGACGCCAACCGAGCCAGCCGCTAGTCATTGATCCCTTTGATTAGGGTCATGTGTCGGATTGTGACGCGGGTTTGCGGGACGAATTTCAACACCCAATGGCGGACCACCCGTACTGTTTACAGCACCCCTGTTGTTGCTTGTTCGATAATTATTCTGTGGTCGGTCACGACTACCGTTCCTAGGTCCGCTACAATTACTCCATTATCTCTGCTCATTACCATATCTTCTAAACTCCCGGGGGTGTCTTTGATTTACTCTCGGCGAATGATGACGATTGGCATCGTTCGTTCTGCCCGCGTTCCGTGAGGAATCGCGACGCTGCCAACGCTCGCGCGCCCTGTAACTCTGAGGCGACCCTTTACGTCTGGAGTGCCACCTGTCTCTACGGCTGCGGCTTCGCTCGCGCGGCCGCTGCTCGTAGGCGCTCTGACCGTAATTCTGCGTGGTGCCATTCGCATCGCACTCAAGCTCTAAAAGGAAATTGCGAAACCCCTCTACGTCATCCTTACATCGTCCTGCAAGGATAACGTGCCGCAACTGCATTGGAAACTTTCCCAGGCAAATACGAATAATTTCTGCAGGTCCATAAGGATAGTCAAGATGTTCATTCGCCTGCAGCATGTGCTCGAACATCTGCACAGGGCTGGAGAACTTTGACCTGTTTAACTCTGGTAGCATAATGAGTCCGTGTTTTACACGACTTTGCGCTGCCACTGACCAATATATCGACAGGAAGTGTTGACGAAACTCCCCAACAGTGTAGCAATTGCGTGCAATTGACCTCATCCGCGCCGCTGGCTCACCTTCGAGGTAGCCGCACATATACTCTATTTTGTGCGCACTGGGCCACGTAGGAGGGAGGGAGAACTCGAACTGCTGTAACCAGGCCCGCGGGTGAATCCCCGTAGCCGAGTTACGGACGACTTCAAACTTCCTCACGGTGAGAAAATGTTTAAAGTCAAATTCGTGAGTTTCCCTTGGCGAACGTTCCTGAGGGGATCCGCGCCGTTCCCACCTGGTACGAGATCCGCGATCATAACGATGATCAAATTCGCCATCGTTCCCGGAATCATCGTCGGAATAATGGCCCTTTCGTTCATTTCTTTCAACTTCATGGGCCTTTAACCCTTTTAGGTGAAGTTCTAAACGGGCCATGCGCTCACATATTCCCTCGGTAACCCCTTTTTGTTGTATTTTTATTTCACACTGTCCACGCGGACATTTCGTTATCGACCGTATTTCGTCTGCATCCGCTGATGACGAGGTAATCGTTTCCCTATTATTGTCAGACTTACGCGCCACTGCGTCTGAGATCCTGGCTATTTCTTCTCGCATCTCTCGGTGGACCGTGTCTTGTTTTGTTTGCGTAAGCCCTTGCTCTCGCTCGAGAGATATTATCGCCTGGCTGAGGGTTTCTACCTGCGCGCTAATATGGACCGGGCACTTAGCCGCAGTGTCCTCTATTCGGGACACAAGAGCCGCGTGGTCACTCTGGCATTGTTCTGCTAACGCGCGGAGATCCCTGGCGGAATTTTGTCCTACTCGGGACTCAAGAGCCGCTCGTTCACTCTGGCATTGTTCTGCTAGTATACGTATATTCCCAGCGAACCTTTCTTCTTGCTCCATCACCTGCTTGCTAATGACTTGGTGCCCCTCTTCTAAGGCGGAGATGCGTTGGTCAATGATCGCCAGTTTCTCCCCAACACCCTGTACTATTTCACTAGTCAATCTTTTATTTGCTTCCTCGATATGCCTCCTATTTTCTTCTGCTTGTTTTTTATTCACTTCCTCGCTATGTCTCCTATTTTCTTCTGCTTGTTTTTTATTCACTTCCTCGATATGTCTCCTATTACTGTCTAGTAATTGTCGTAGCATAGCCTGTAATGAATTTGCATCTATCGAATGATTCGAAATCACTACAGCGGGCTCAGGATGGACAACACTTGTACTTGCGTTTTCCGCGTTTCGTTCCTGGTCGGACTCGACGTTTTGACCTCGTCCTTGTTCAGGGTTATTTTCTGGCAGGTTTTTCCGATCGCGGCTCCCTGAACAGCTACGCGTCTCCATCATAAGGATAGTTACTCCGTGCTCCAAAATACAACAAGAATAATGCCAAAGTCTCCTAATGGACTCACAGTCCCCAAAAAACACCCAAGATTTACTATATGACACAGGTACACGCCACAGGACAAGAATCAACCCAAACTTGTAACACAATTGAATACTAAATCACAATATTTATACAGTAATACATATACAAGATAAAACATGTAAGAAAATGCACACCCATATCATAAATTCACGTAAATTCAGTATCACAGAAAGACAATATACCAATTAGCACATCCAACCGAAAATAACTAATCCTCACTGCGCATCAGAAGACCTCTGGTTTACCGAAATCCGTGAGCAGGGTAAGCCATGTGTAAGTGGCGTGAATAAAAGGACGCTATGTGCCAGAAGCATGAAGCGCCCTTTGAATGTATCCTGATAGCTAAAAGAGCCACGCGCACTTTGAATAAGAAAATGCTACTTGACACTGAAATCAATATAAAAGATAGGGTCGCCACCAACTTTAGCCACACGACAAAGAAGAAGTAGCACTGAGTCGGAAAATTACTTAATTTATTAATAAGAGAAACTCACAAAAGAACATTCATTGTAAAGTCATTGATAAAGAATGGGATGTAGTTATTAATATGATCCAGGCATTCTTCCCGTGAATCAAATATTGAGTAAAGTAAATAGGACGTGAACACCATGCGTAAGTGCAGCCTGCAGCAAGATTCGTGAAAACACGATCTCTTCCAGAGCGTTTGTTTCAGATAAAAAAAAAGGGACACTAATCACTACACCTGTGCACATGGAAACGCTATAGGTGGGCCAACATGGAAAACTACGAGGTAAATGGCGAAGGTAACGGCGACGTAACATCGGTACACAAGATAAGATTGAAGGCAAAATTATTTATTCTTTAAAACATTGATGTAGTGCATCTATAGACTGCTGTTGCATGCTAACTATGTACAATTGCTTGTGAAATACTACACGTTTCATAACAGACTCGCGCGCCCACTCGGTCCGCGGAGACAATTTCTATGGACCGTGGCCAAATTTTAATCACATGAGACAAAGAAAATTCACAAATACACAAAAATTACCAAGATCCGGAAAAGATTAGAAGCATACACACACAATTGTAGGCACATAAACATTCGCACTGAACCGAGGGCAATTCAACATATGCAACTCCTTTGTGCTGCGTTCCTCTCACGGATCAAAGTCAAGACTGCATTGGGAATCAAACTGAAAGTCTACAAAAGCCTTGCATTCCCTGCTGCAACCCAGCAAGTAAATCTTTATAAGACGAAATTCGAGACCAAAAGCTAAAAGCTCCCCTCTCTATGTGACAACGCGCCACGCGGTCAGTCCAACTCACCCTTCTTCGTCTGGAGCACAGCTGTGTACGCTTCCCGTACCGGCGGCAGACTGCCTCCCGCTTCTCCAGCCTCTTCCACGCTCCGCGTGGACCGGAAAACCCCAGGATGCCATTTCCGCCACCAACCTAACGCAGGTGGATTTCTCCCAAGTAGCGGAAACCTCTTTGCCGACTTGACCACTACGAGCGTTGGCAATGAAAGGTGGCTACAGGACCCTTTCAACATTATCATATAAATGGCTAAAAATATGGCTGAGTTTTCTCAAGTTACCTGTATATTATGACAAGAACGAGTAGTATGTTACTGAACTGTTTAAAGAAAGTTTTTTTTCTGAAAAATAAAAGGGCGGAAATAGCATGAATAAGTGATAATTCTGTTATTATCAAAATAAAATTTTTATTATTTAAATATAATATTCACAAGAGTGATTAGAAAATAGGAGACACATGTTCATAATAACGAGATGAAATAAGATTAGTCAAATTTACATATCTTTAAGGGGGTTTTCTGGTGTAGAAGTTTCAAAAATAGATATTTTTATTCCATATTTGTACACCTTGTATTATGGAGATCATGTGGGAAGTACAGTTTTGTCCGTAAATTATTACGTACAGTCGAAATACACGATCATCGGACCGGCAGTCCCTGGTCGTCGAGCGGATACAGACGACGTTCGGAGGCAATCAGGCCTGTGTATAAACACCTATCGAATGACATTTTACTGGGAAGATGTGTTGCCGCAAACACTCAAAACTCTAACAAGTCTTATTCATTGAAGACATAAAGTACTCACATGTTTAACTTGACGATGATTTACATCAGAATATTTTAATCAAGATAGCAGTAGCCGAAACAGGTAATAAAGTGTAAGAAATTTGTGTGATCAAGACGGACTTGTAAAAATAAAGTGCTCTAACAGGTCGATAAAGTCGCTGTTTTGGACGCTCTCCGCAAAACACGCGCGTTCCGGTAAAGGGGGGTCGGAATTGCAAACAATTTGGTTATAGTTACCTTCGACGACTTCTTCATGGTACTCGCACAGACATGAATGTCATGGGCATTCAACTTGGCAACACGGCGTTCACATTTTGCAGAAGGCGCAACGCGGACCGCCTTTTACGGTCAGAGCACCGTGCGTCTACGGCCTGCGAATAGGTCAGATCTGTGACCCAGGTAGAGGCGGTGCACGTGCACGAGATTTACGGAATCGAGAAAAGCGTACTGAATGCTCCAGGCATTCTTCTACCTACCAATGCACGGCGTGTATTACGATCTTCGGCACCATTTTCTTTAATAACCTCTTAATATTTTTGGACAACAAAATTTTTAATGCAGGTAAATGATAGATGAATAAAGAGACGTAAGCACTGTTGACGTATCTTTTGATTTCACTTAAAAAAAATAGTTGAAAATGATGTAAAAATCGGACCTCTAGATCAGAAAATCCCCTTCAGGTAGACACTCGTCGCAGATGACGTTGCTGTACTCGTTGCAAGTTCGCAGATCATAAGCCTTCAAATTATCGGAATAAAATGTTATCTCTAAAAAAAAAAAAAAATGGTTCAAATGACTGAGCACTATGGGACAACATCTGAGGTCATCAGTCCCCTGGAACTTAGGACTACTTAAACCTAAGGACATCACACGCATCCATGCCCGAAGCAGGATTCGAACCTGCGACCGTAGCAGTCGCGCGATTCCAGACTGAAGCGCCTAGAACCGCTCGACCACAGCGGCCGGCCGTTATCTACAAAAGATTTAGACATGATAGGACACTTTATTTTTCATTCTGCTGTCAATATATAAGTGAAATAAAACGCACTTGAATTTCATAGCCCTTACTTAACACACTGGGCAGTAGGCAACGCGGCCTACTGTGGACGGCTGTCGTAGACGGATTAGCGCCACCAAATGCGATGCTACTGGCGTTAGGGGTAGAGGTACTAACGAACACATGATGCCACAGACCAGATTTTCCCTTTACTTAATTAATTAAAAGTGGACTTGGGGTGTACTACAACCCAGCGAGTTAAACAATGCCTACAGCTGCCCCGACTGGCGATTTGTGTACAGTTCCTTTACAAATGTACCGGTCTTTCCCAAAACGTTTCCGACATATCTAAGTCATCCAGTGAGAAGAGTTGCAATGAGCAAAGCAAAGGTACGCATTGTGGCATTGGTGGAAAAATCGGGACCGACCGAACGCCGTGTCATCCCCTGCCAACGGTGTCATTGGATTGGTATGGAGAGTTGTGGTTTCGGCACACCATTCAGCCGGAGTATTCCAGTCAAAATCATCAAAAGCTTTTTCTGAACCTACAAATTTAGTTTTGCCGTTTTTACCCTATCTCCTAAAACAAATCGTAGGAAGAATTTTACCTCACATGTTTGTACATTTATCGGGACCCCTAGCAGATTCTCCTAGAGATCTGCGTTGCAACTGCCCTTAACTTTATTTACTGATCCTACTGATTTTACTGTTGATGCTATAATGAATAATTTTGATGACTCCCTAACTCGGCATTAACTATTTATCCATTTGTGCTATTATGAAATGACTGAAAAATCTCTCCTTTAGTTTTAAGAAAACGGTTACCTTTTAACAGTTTATTTCGACACAAGATTTTTGTGTGTATGATGGAATAACAATCCAGAAACAATTTATTATTCTTTTGTTAAGTGATTACACAATCAGAATCCGAAGACCCTACACAATGTATGATGACCGCTGTTACAGCAATCACCTCTCAAAAATAATCACTTTCTGCCTGCTTGTTATCTTCTTCTCCAGAGTTCAAAGTTTGTGGTACAGTGCAGTACAGTTCCCGCTTACGCAGCAAATAGTTACTCACCATGAATGCTTCCACCTGGAAGACTGAAAATCCTGGCCTATTTAAGTGTTATCATTAATTGGAAAATTCTGGTAGTGTCTGAATATGTAAGCTGTGACAGTGATCTTAAACAATAACTCAAATTGGATGTTCAAAACAAGCAGATACTCTGTGGCTATCAGCTGCTGTAATTTCTTTACTTTTGCAGACTAAGAGTCACTGTGTTCAGTTAATTATGTACTTTATCTCATAACAAGCAAACCTGGCTAGTGTCACTGAAATGTTAATACTACTGCCATGAATGAAAAACAACACCAAATCTGTCTTTATGCAATACTGACCCTATAGTTTAATGAGTAGCAAAGGCAAGAATGGACCCTGCATTAATTCATTTAAGAGATTTCTGTTACTTAATTGTGAAGAAATATAAATACCTATCATTCTCAGCAACGTTCTAACATCATGTCTTAGTATGGTAGTACAGGAATTGACACTAACACTGGCAGGCTGCTAATTAATTTCTTTCTGTATGTATATATAAAAATCTAGGTTCATAACCTTTACTATTATACTATCTATATATTTAGGTAAATTATCTGTATAAAGAACATTTGCAAATCCATTCACTTGTGGAAAGCTGTTACATAAATAACAGTCCCTCTGTTCACAAAGGCTCTTGATCATTGCTTTAAAAAATCTGTGAGTGACACTTTTACTCTCTTTACAAAGGGTTTTGTCTATAAGCAGAATTCAGATAGATGTGGCTACAAAATGACAATTAACTTTAGTTTACACTTTATATTTTCCAAGAGAGCAACTATAATTAAGATACACTTATACACAAACATAAACAGATTATAGATCTTACCTTATTCGTGGACGTGGTTTTTTGACTTACAACTTGTAGCAGCGCTTATGTTATAACAACGATTTGTTTTGTATCTCCAGATAATGATAATCATGTACTATTCAGCTCATATTCATTTTTATGTACCAGCATGTGTAAGGGCATGTTTATAAATATCCACTAGATGCTGGTAAATATCATTTTGAGAGCAGAAAGCCTCCACAAACGCTCTACCCACTTATGTTGCTAACTTCCGCTGAAATAAAACCACGTTACTTCGTAGGCACACCTCACAATCCTTTACGCACAGGCTGTTCGCTTGATAAAACAAAATTGTCACTGTTAACATTGCTCAGCTGCATACTGAGTCTTTTCGCAATATTTAGAGCACATCCAGATTGGCTTTTTGTCACAGCTCTTACTCTATTACACCCACGATGTTTTATTCCAACCAAGACACAATTATCAAGTGTCAGTCTTTCCTCTTATTGCAGTGGCGCGCGTTCAACAGTTTTGGCGCTTTTCACTTGAGCAACCTGCTCGTACCAACCGTAAAAAATATTGCTAAGGAGGATCTGTACAACTGTAAGTTGGCTGTTTAGGTTTTATTATTGGCAACGTTACGTAGCGCTTTGTATGAAAATCACTGGCTGTGCTGTGTGCAGTCTGTGGCTAGTTTGCATTGTTGTCCGCCATTGTAGTGTTGGGCAGCGCCAGCTGGATGTTAACAGCGCGTAGCGTTGCGCAGTTGGAGGTGAGCCGCCAGCAGTGGTGGATGTGGGGAGAGAGATGGCGGAGTTGTGAAATTTTTAAAACTGGGTGTCATGAACTGCTATGTATATTATGAGTTTTCAACATTATTAAGGTAAATACATTGTTTGTTCTCTATTAAAATCTTTCATTTGCTAACTATGCCTATCAGTAGTTAGTGCCTTCAGTAGTTTGACTCTTTTATTTAGCTGGCGGTAGTGGCGCTCGCTGTATTGCAGTAGTTCGAGTAACGAAGATTTTTGGTGAGGTAAGTGATTTGTGAAAGGTATAGGTTAATGTTAGTCAGGGCCATTCTTTCGTAGGGATTTTTTGAAAGTCAGATTGCGTTGCGCTAAAAATATTGTGTGTCAGGTTAAGCACAGTCTTGTATAATTTTTCAAAGAGGACGTTTCATATGTCGACCCTTAGCCGAGGATACCACACTGGAATCTTCTGATTTTTCCCTTGTAGTTTGTGTAATTAGTGTAGATTTTCTTTATTGCTAGCGCATAATTGTAGAGAGAATCTCCTTTATAGTTGCAGTCTTTCATTGTTGTACAGTAAAACAGTTGTGACATGCATGTAGATTTGCACCAAGTATTTCGCAGCTGCGCTTGCAATTAAGTAGACATTATTTCCATTTCTATGTTAATGTATTATCTTATTTTGCTCTTCAAATTGTGCTTTTCTGTATTATCGTGTGAAATATTGTGACGGTTATGGCGTGTGAAAAACGTAATACTAGGCTCCAAAGTAAACTGAGAAATGACAGTGAAGACGAAAGCAGTGTGTTAGCGCCACCGTGTAATGAATTAACTAATGTTCAACATAGTAATTTGGTAATTGTGCATAGGGAAATGGAGTGGGCGGCAAACAATGGCGTAGGCAGTGAAATAATTAGTGAACAGGGAAGCATTGTCGATCGATCGCTAGGCAACAGCTTGCCTCAGGAATCCGAAATGACAGGACACAATTTTGCAAATACTGTAGATTCAGGTTTTGCGTCCTCACCGTTTTCTCAAATAAGTCAAGACACATTTTCTGCTTGTCAAAATGTGAATGTTGCCGGTGCAAATGCACTGCCGAAAAGCGTAGAGGAACAGATTCCAGACACTAATGCATTGTTATTACAGTTAATGCAACAAATGGAACAAAATCAGAGACAAACACAGCAAAAGCTTCAAAAGTTAGACACAATGGAACAACATCAGAGACAAACGCAGCAACAGTTAGACGCAATGGAACAAAAGCTTCAAAAGTTAGACTCAGCGGAACATAAGCTTGAACAAACACATGAAGATTTAACTACTGAGTTACATAACATTGAATCGAAATGTCAAAAAGTCTGTAATGATGTAAAAACACAAATTTGTGAGCATTTTCAACCCATTTTTTCGCGGCATGAAAATGCATTACAGAATCACGAAGCAGCCATAAAAGAACTGCAAACTATTGTTCATGAAAATCATGAGACCTTGCAAGCTAAAATTGACTCAGTTGCATCTACCGATTCGGTTACGCAACTTGCAAAAACCCAGGAAAACTTAAAGGACACAGTAGATACTCTGAACTTGGTTCAGAAAAACACACTGAGGAAATTAGTTCATTATCAGAGAAAGTAGCCGAACTTTCAGATCAGTTCACTAACTTATCTACAAAGGTAGATGATGATCTGAATGACACAAGACCTGTAGCCTTCACGGACACCGAAGAGTATGAACAAATTAGAAAATTCAAACAACATCAAAATCAAATCAAAACACAGTACAAAAGAGAAATCCGGGAAGTACAAGATCAGCTGACACAGGTGATACAAGAATTACGTATTTCAGGGGACACTCGCGCCCCAATACGGGAAGAGGGACATAGAAATACGGAAAAGCCACAAAATAATATCATAGGGCATTTCGGAAATTATGAAAGAAATTGGCAAGGTGCACCGAATTTTGAAATGGAACCGCCGACACGACGTAACAATGACCGACATGCGACTCGCCGACATGATGATTTTGACTATAAGCTGTTCATTACTACACGTAAATTCAAAACGTTTAAGAATTCTGGCAACGACATTCTTCCACAAGCATGGCTCCATCAATTCTCTCATTGTTTTCCTCCCAACTGGTCGTTAGAACACAGATTAGAATTTATGTGTGGCTACTTAGAGAATGAACCAGCTGTAAGAATGCGATCGGTCATTCACGATTGTCACAGTGAAGGAGAATTTTACCATGCCTTCCTCTCAGCATATTGGTCTCAAGCTACACAAGACCGATTAAAACATAGGATCATGATGATGAAACACTTTGAACAATCTGAATTTTCCAGCCTTGTCAAATATTTTGAAGACATGTTGCATAAGAATCAGTATCTTTCAAACCCATACAGCCCCTCAGAATTCATCCGCATTTGCTTAATCAAATTGCCTGAACATTTACGACATATTATTTTAGCAGGACGTTGCAAAGACGACATTGAAGCTTTTCAGGGACTGTTACAAGAATTAGAAATTGACACAGACAGTCGCGGGATGCGAAAACAGGAAAACAATCACTACATCCGTCACAATTCCGTGACGACAGAAACAGTAACTGGACACGACAAGTCTATTCTTACAACGCAAATCGTGACCAAAACAGACACCACCCATATGACAACCACTGGTAGAGTAATAATAGTTACAGAGAAAGATCGCATTTCCGTAGTAATGACTATCACAGAGATAATCAGAGAAACAGACAGTATGGGAACCAAAACAATTATTATCAAGGGAGGCAGAATAACTTCAGACGCAAGAGTTCGGTGCACAGTTACGATTCAGGGAGAAATTCTCCACCACGTGACGGACAAGGAAGAAACTACGGAATCTACCGACATGACGACAGACGATATATTCGTAACCACAGACCTGAATTGCATCAGAACTGACGGGATTTAAACAGGGCAGAGCCTTCTCGTCAAAGTGAATTTGTAGAAGTTAGGTCTCCTAATCCCAATAACGGCGCGCGCCAACAAAGAGACAGACAATGACTCGCACAGCGGGCAGCCGCGTGCGCCAGCTGGCTCCGAGAAAAATAACATAAGACGCTAGCCTTGAGAATAATTTTAGCATTCTTTACCGACGTATACCGCATGATAATTACGTTCAAGTTGAAACTCTGAGTACTGTGAAGAGTAAAGGATAGCACCACACTTCACATGTAAAACCGTTTATTGAAAGATAATCTGCTTTTTAACTTAGTCTTTGCCATAAAATTTTTCACTTCACATTTCTAGTATGCTTTGTCAGACTTAGAATCTGTTAACTTGCAACAATGTTTGAAGTTAAATATCCAGTCTAGAACCTAGGAAACATTTTTAAACAGAAATTACGAATGCATTGTTATAGTGAACAGACGACACAGTGTTTTATTTGTACATTCTTGCTTGTTAGTTACACGATTACGTAACGACTATCAGGCTTACATACTTCGAACATGGACTGGTACTGCTAATGAGATTTTAATGCAACATTTTGGTTTACTTTAAAATACATTATGGATTCAAAGTGCTTTCTGAGAGATACCAGATGACACAGTGGTTAGTTTATTTAACAGCTACACGACTATATCACGACGCTAGTAATGTGTGACACAATTTACATTGTTGCCTTTGCAGTGTATCTGTTTTATATCTGCACAATTTTTCTGAATTCTTCTGGAAAGTAAAACATGTTTTAGTATTAACTTTTGTGGTATAGCTACTAGGAGACAGCCTTTTCTGTAGCACAACAATACGTTACAGCACAGTACTTTCTTCATCACGGTAATAAGCGTAATAACTAAGATATCTATACGCAAAGCATTTCACTTTTGTTTATCATGAGGTAAGTACATTGACTTTTGCGGAACTTAGCTTTCGGAGGACGATAACTACGACACTTCCACAGAGATTATGTTACAACAAGCCGCACAATTTAGCGCCACAGGACACGCATTTCAGTGATTATTTTTGTACTTAAAACATTTATTTTTGAAAATTTTTGAATTACAAAGAAAGTTTTCCGTGATTTCATTCCATTGCTGTAATCTGTAACACCTGAGGGTATAATTACATTAATCCTCAGGGGGGTACACGCTTACTTTGTGTACCATGTGTTTGGCAAGCACAAGGAGCCCTAGCTAATGTGGTATTTGCTTATACAACTTTACACATCGGTACCATATTTCTCTAACACACAAATTACACAGCTATCTGATCATTCAACTGAGAGATAAACTTTTTTTTACTACATCAGTGACACATGTTTACGCAATTACACAGTTGGATAATTTCACACTTATGAAATTGTATTTTGTCTGTACTTTGTGAAATGTTCATATTTTTTCGGAACCATTGTGATACTATGAGAGCTTTGAATGTCGTATTTCTTATGGGATCATGATTTTTAAAGTACGTTTGAGGTAGATGACACTATCGAAATGAGCAGAGAATTTTTTTTAGGTTTTGAAATTATTGCAGAAAGCTACGACGATTTTGAGATTTGACTGAGGTGTTATGATGTTATTTTTACGATGACGATGTGTATTATGCTGTTGAGGTATGTTTATGATCAATAAGCTGATGCTATATGAGGAATTTGATTATGCTATGTATTTATTATGATGAAATATTGAAGTGTCGTCGCAAGATTGACGTGTCGACGAATATATATATGTGTAATAAGGTAAGGAGTAATGAATAGTGGTTAGGTACTCTGACTTGTGAAAAAGGTTGTTGGAAACCAAGAATCGTACTTAAAGAGTTATGAAATGTGTGTAAATGCGTGAATGTATCACAATGCCGGCGAAAATTTTTTGGACACTGTTATATTTATAGGATTTCGTTTCTACACATTTGTAACGCAAATTTTCGACCTATAAAATGTTTTATATGCGACTGTCACTGTAGCGGAAACTGCTGTCGTAAATATTTCCGTAAGAAAGCTAAGTGACCTTGATGTAATGCGTTGTGGCGCCCAGCTGGGCCAGCTGCCTGGAGAAAAAGCCATTAGGTGGAGAAAAAAGAAATTAACCTCACTTCTGACATTCCTTTGTAGAAAGCATCGCAAATACGACACGCTCATTACTTGGAAAGATATCGTACTTTGTGCTACTTACTGAAATGCTTATGAATTGATGGGAAATATTCTTACATCTGCAAACCTGATAATGACAAGTGTCTTTCTACGAGAGTTGAGAGCTACTGACTTACGAAATGCCACATAGCTATTGAATGATGTTTTTATGCTTTGGTTTGCGTAATTGCTTATTTCATTTGATATCTCTTTTCCAGCTGTGTTGCAGCATTGGTTTTATAAAATAAACTTAAATGCATATGCTAATGTGATAACTTTCTGTCAACAGATCTATTAAATAATTATTTTATGATCCACATTCTTCGAAAAAAGGAGCTCTTGGAATGGAAAGAACAATAAGAAGGGACTAATAACAGTAACTGCATATATAATTTACTTTTCAAGTACTTGGTAATTTTTTGTAGAATTCGTTATTGTGGTGCACCACTTTAATTACATAGACATTAAGATGTGAATAGACGTTTCCCTTATATGCATTGTTGTCTTTAGTGTACTATTTTTTTTTTTTTTTGCTTGAGCTTTGTCATGTTTAGGTACAAGCTATAGCATTTGCTGCTGCTGTTTGCCAGGCATAATGTTACTGAATTTGACTTTGTATTACTTTATTAAGCCAGTTTTACTACTGATTTATTTTTATTGTTAGTTGCACATTGCCTTATATTAGTTGTAATATTGCAATTGCTTTCCTAATTTATATTCTTTTGCTGCTTCCTTTGACAATTTCCATTTTTTTAAAATTGCTGTTTGTGTTAATTGTTTTGTGCTGCAGCATTGCCTCGTCCCTTAGTTTAGCATCTGAGCTCAGTAGATTTAAGTTAGCTTAAGATGGGGTAGGCTATATGTGAGAACGAGTTGTGATAAATTGGAAGAAATGCATTGAGAAGTTATATGAAACAGATTTGGCAAAAATGAGTATTGTGCACTGAGAAATAATTATTTTGAAAGAAATATGAATAGAATACAGAAAGCAGGTATAGATAGGACTTTTTGGGAATAATGATGAATGAAGGGAGATCTCCAAGAAGTAAAGAAAGTTTTGGTTGCAAAATAATGCAGTAAAACAAACCCTGTCCTTTCCTTTTGTATTATTATGCTACTTGTTTGTGTACCCTTGTGTATTTGTGTACTTCCTGTCTTTATGTGTTTAGCTAATAAGAGTTATGTTGTAGAATTTTTCTGATAATATGTTATTTACTTTGTAAAAATGTTTAGACATTATTTATTCTGTTTTGTTGCTCATGTGTGAAGTTGATGTTTCAAAAGTTATTCTGATCTTTATGTATGTACTTATGTCATTATTTTTGTAACACTGATGTATATGTTATTTCGATTCTTTTGTAAAGCCCCTATTACTACAAATGTTATCTGTATTATTATGTTTTTAATGATGTATTTTGTTCTGTTGTTATTGTATTATTATGTTATAAAATTGTAATTGATACCAGTTTATCATATTATTAACTTGTAAGTTACATTTCACTGCACACGTTTCTGTTGGTCATAGTATATGGACAATATGAGAGAAGTAGGGACTGATAGTGTTTGCACAAGTGTTAATAATTCAGCAAGGGACTGGATAACAGCATTGCTGGTTCTAAGGACATTTAAAAAAAAAAAAAACTTTGTGAGTGCACAAGTGGTGGTTTATGGACTTGCTATATTGTCCGCAAGACTCTTCGATGGTGATTGTGCACCTGCACATTTGCAACAGATGGCTGCTGGCCGTCTCTACAAGGACTACAGTGGGGCTGCGTCTTTGCTGACTCACCAGTACCATTATTTCTACAAGGACTGCAGTGGGTCTGCGCCTCTGGTGGCCCACCAATACCGTAATCTCTACCAGGACTACAGTGGGTCTGCTCTGTGATGACCTACCAAACGATATTCTTCAAAACTTCGATTGACTCTGCTGTGGGTTTGCTCTGTTGTGGCCCATTACCTGTCTGCATGTCAAGAGTCAGCACTGTTTTTCCGTTGGAAGGACAACATTACTTCTTCAAGACTGCTTGGAAATCCACTACTTCAGTGTGCATTTTCTTTTACTGCTTAGACTTTGAGAAAAACACTGCAATTTTACTGTGATGAATGATCAGGACTGTCTTTATGGACTGTGAGAAAAATTTAGCTTTTGACCAACATTGTATTAATAAGTGTGTGCATTTGATATCTTTCTTACTGTAATTATGAAAAAATTTTTCAAATCTGTATTGGCCAGTGCCCAAAACAATTTGTAAAATTTTTTGTGGGGAGCATGGGGGCTATGTAAGTTGGCTGTTTAGGTTTTCTTATTGGCAACGTTACGTAGCGCTTTGTATGAAAATCACTGGCTGTGCTGTGTGCAGTCTGTGGCTAGTTTGCATTGTTGTCTGCCATTGTAGTGTTGGGCAGCTGCAGCTGGATGTTAACAGCGCGTAGCGTTGCGCAGTTGGAGGTGAGCCGCCAGCAGTGGTGGATGTGGGGAGAGAGATGGCGGAGTTGTGAAATTTTTAAAACTGGGTGTCATGAACTGCTATGTATATTATGAGTTTTCAACATTATTAAGGTAAATACATTGTTTGTTCTCCATTAAAATCTTTCATTTGCTAACTATGCCTATCAGTAGTTAGTGCCTTCAGTAGTTTGAATCTTTTATTTAGCTGGCGATAGTGGGGCTCGCTGTATTGCAGTAGTTCGAGTAACGAAGATTTTTGGTGAGGTAAGTGATTTGTGAAAGGTATAGGTTAATGTTAGTCAGGGCCATTCTTTCGTAGGGATTTTTTGAAAGTCAGATTGCGTTGCGCTAAAAATATTGTGTGTCAGGTTAAGCACAGTCTTGTATAATTTTTCAAAGGGGACGTTTCACAACCTCTGATAATTTTATATTCATTAACATTTTGTAGATACATTGACGCTTACGTACATAAAAAATTGCACTCGTTACATGTTTATAACATTACAGAGAATATTTAGAAGAAATTGATTTTCATATTTCATGAAAAAAATACGGCACATAAATGGACATTTGGAAAGAGGGAAAGGATGTTTTTGTTGTACGACGTGTGAAGCATAAATTATCTAAAGACTAAGTAGGTCTGCGCGATGTATAATAAATAGTAAAGATTGTAAATTTTTATTATAAAAACACAAATATCAATGTACTTAACAAACACAGTTTTATATAATATATGTGTAACATAGGCCGTGAAGTTAAGAGACAATGCTTTGATTGAGCTCTCTCTCCTGTTTTTGTTTCGTCTAGCGGTAGGCCGCTATTGTATAGCAGGACGATATTTAATGTAAGTTTGGTTGTTATTTAGTAAAATATACTTATTAGAAAGTGTGTATTATTGACTTAGTTGTCACTTTTCATGATAGTAATCATTAATTATAATTAACAAAGTTTTCACAGAACTTCGTAGAGCAGGATTTAGTCGGCCATTATGCTGACTGTATTATTTAATTAAAATTTCATGTCATAATGTTAAATATAAATGCAAGAGAATTCTCAATTTTGATCCTTCATTAATGTCAAAGTTAAAAAGAGTAGTGACAGATTTCATTTACTAAAATCCACAGCAATGAATGAGTCCAGTATGTATCATTTTAGCCGCCTAACGGCAGACGAGATTCTCTCCAGTTTTTCCTTGCAAATAATGAACAAGAAATATTGAAAATCGTTCCATTCCATAAGCTCCGCAATACCTCAACTAAGCTTTGTGACATGTGGTACATAAATAACCAGTAGCCCCTGAGACCCATATTAATAATTACAGTTTGCGTAAGAAAACGCATATTTTCTTTTCTAAATAGCAGCGCTGACGCAAACTATTTATTAGAAGGCGGTGAGTTGCGCGTTGTGTTTAAAAAATATTATATCGTACGTACTTCGGGGCAGCCGATGTCCGTACGAGTGTTATCGCGGTATAAGTTAATTACAAGTCTCATGCTAGCCCACAATATTTAAAGCCACCCCATCAAAAATCATAAAATATATAATTATAAAAATAAATATATATAATTGTCCCGTGATAAGTAGTCCCACACATCCACAGTTACATATACAGTTGTACCATGATTTCATAGCAAGGTATTTTTATGCACATCCGTTATAGCTTCTTTCGGTTTTTCATTCTTCTTCTCTAAATAATTCGTGGCAGTATTTTATAAACATGACGTATTACACTTGTAATTCAGTAATTAAATAAATGGACACTTCGATTTGATGACAACTTGACCTTTTATTTCCAAGCTAAGAAAACAAACAGCAATGTCGAAATAGAATAAAAGGACTGACTATACATTGTGATCACCGTTGTGTGGAAGCCAGCTGAATGCAGACCGGGTGGCTTCGACTGCGGTCGGCGGTGCTTCCAGGACTGGAACTTTAGCGGCGGGCTGCGGGCCTCGTAAACGGGCGCGAAGTGGTCCCGGTTGCTCAGCCACGACGAATCACGCCGCTGCTCTGGCTCCGCGCCGTCACTTATTTAGGCGTCTGCTGCAGCCCACGGGCGACGCCACGGCGCGCTGAATTTTAACGCCGGCCGCGGCGGGAACAGCGTCACTATTAACCAGGCAAGCGTGGACCACAGCACAGGTAAGCCCGTGCCCATAAAACTCGGTGAGGCAGTGGCCAGCCTACTGTAGATCTTGCGAAAAAAAGTGGAAACGCTGTAGAAACATAGAGGGTGATTTCATCAGCTGGTTGATCTGACTTAGCGGTCAGCGAACTCGTTAGTCTATCTACATCTACGTCTACATCCAGGTGATTACTCTGCTGTTCACAATAAAGTGCCTGGCAGAGGGTTCAATGAACCACCTTCAAGTTGTCTCTCGGGAAAAACGAGCACTTAAATTTTTCTTTGGGAACCCTGATTTCTCTTATTTTGCCGTGATGCTCATTTCTCCCTATGTAGGTGGGTGCCAACAAGAATGTTTTCGCAATCGGAGGAGAAAAATGGTGATTGAAATTTCATGAGAAGATCTCGTCGCAACGAAAAACGCCTTTTTTTAAATGATTGCCACTCCAATTCACATATCATAACTGTGACACTATCTACCCTATTTCATGATAATACAAAACTAGCTGCCCTTCTTTGTAATTTTTCGATGTCATCCGTCAGTCCCACCTGATGCGGATCTCACACCGCACAGCAATACTCCAGAATAGGGCGGAGAAGTGTGGTGTAAGCAGTCTCTTTAGTAGACCAGTTGCACCCTCTAAGTGTTCTGCCAATGAATCGCAGTCTTTGGTTTGCTCTACCCACAATATTATCTATGTGATCGTTCCAATGTATGTTATTTGTAATTGTAATCCCTAAGTATTTAGTTGAATTTACAGCCTTCAGATGTGTGTGACTTATCGCGTAATCGAAATTTAGCTGATTTCTTTTAGTACTCATGTGAATAACTTCACACTTATCTCTATTCAGGGTCAATTGCCACTTTTCGCACCATACAGATATCTTATCTCAATCATTTTGCAAGTCGTTTTGATCATCTGATGACTTTAAAAGACGGTAAATGACAGCATCATCTGCAAACAATCTAAGACGGCTACTCAGATTGTCTCCTATGTCGTTAACATAGATCAGGAACAATAGAGGGCCTACAACACTTCCTTGGGGAACGCCGGATAGCACTTCTGTTTTGCTTGATGACTTTCCGTGTATTACTACGAACTGAGACCTTTGTGACAGGAAATCACGAATCCAGTCGCACAACTGAGGCGATACTCCGTAGGCACGCAGTTTGGTTAAAGACGCTTATGAGGACTGGTGTCGAAAGCCTTCTGGAAATCTAAAAATATGGAATCAAATTATCCCCTGTCGATAACACTTATTACTTCATGAGTATGAAGAGTTGTGTTTCACAGGAACGGTATTTCCTGAAACCGTGCTGACTATGTGTCAATAAATCGTTTTCTTCGAGGTACTTGATAATGTTCGAATACAGTATATGTTCCAAAACCCTACTGCAAATCGACGTTAGTGATACAGGCCTGTAATTCAGCGGATTCAATAAAGACAAATAGCAACAGTATAAAGGGTTAACACTAGGAGGACTGTCATTAGCGAACTACTTGGAAGAAACGCTAGTGGTCGTTTTGCCCGGTGATGTTTGTCTTTCTTTTTTTCAGTTTTATTTGTTAGGTAAATTCAGTATGCTGTCTTTTAAGCATTATGCTTACCCTACCGATGTACTATTCTAGAATTTTTCTATGGAAAGTACATTTGTTAAAGAAAAAGTTATCAAAGTAAAGAATACATCGTAAACAATACACTGATTGAAAATAGACCTACAAATGCAAATAAACTTATAACTATAAAATAATAGTTGTTATGACTATGACTTTTCCATATATTTTTTAGCAAATAGAAAGAAAAATGGATTTGAACTTCTGTGGCAATTACTAGAATATAACACTGTTATTCTCTGTGTCATGGATTCCGTAAACAGCGATCGTGTGAGACCCAACTCGCTTTATTTGTTCACGAGACCCAGAAAATATTAGATACAGGCTCCCAGGTAGATGCTACTTTTCTTGACTTCCGGAAGGCGTTCGATACAGTTCCGCACTGTCGCCTGATAAACAAAGTAAGAGCCTACGGAATATCAGACCAGCTGTGTGGCTGGATTGAAGAGTTTTTAGCAAACAGAACACAGCATGTTGTTATCAATGGAGAGACGTCTACAGACGTTAAAGTAACCTCTGGCGTGCCACAGGGGAGTGTTATGGGACCATTGCTTTTCACAATATATATAAATGACCTAGTAGATAGTGTCGGAAGTTCCATGCGGCTTTTCGCGGATGATGCAGTAGTATACAGAGAAGTTGCAGCGTTAGAAAATTGTAGCGAAATGCAGGAAGATCTGCAGCGGATAGGCACTTGGTGCAGGGAGTGGTAACTGTCCCTTAACATAGACAAATGTAATGTATTGCGAATACATAGAAAGAAGGATCCCTTATTGTATGATTATATGATAGCGGAACAAACACTGGTAGCAGTTACTTCTGTAAAATATCTGGGAGTATGCGTGCGGAACGATTTGAAGTGGAATGATCATATAAAATTAATTGTTGGTAAGGCAGGTACCAGGTTGAGATTCATTGGGAGAGTGCTTAGAAAATGTAGTCCATCAACAAAGGAGGTGGCTTACAAAACACTCGTTCGACCTATACTTGAGTATTGCTCATCAGTGTGGGATCCGCACCAGATCGGGTTGACGGAGGAGATAGAGAAGATCCAAAGAAGAGCGGCGCGTTTCGTCACAGGATTATTTGGTAACCGTGATAGCGTTACGGAGATGTTTAATACACTCGAGTGGCAGACTCTGCAAGAGAGGCGCTCTGCATCGCGGTGTAGCTTGCTCGCCAGGTTTCGAGAGGGTGCGTTTCTGGATGAGGTATCGAATATATTGCTTCCCCCTACTTATACCTCCTCCTCCTCCTAGAGTATCTCCTGCGGCGGTACGGCATGGCTGTGTGCTGCGTGCTGCTGCCTGCAGTCGACTGACGCAGAAACAGGAAGCGCGCCCAGACCCCAGCGCTGGCCTTATCAGCCGCCGGAAGTTGCGCAACCCATTCACTGCAACTTGATTTTAGCCCGCCGCGGGCCTAGTAATACTAGGGCCCGCGGCTCCCAGCAGCCTCGCTCAGCGGCTAAGTCCCGTTCAAGGACACCCGCCTCTAAGGCGGCGCACACAGCGAACCATACGCGACTGGAACAGGAAAGGGAGGTAATGACAGTGGCACGTAAAGTGCCCTCCGCCACACACCGTATGGTGGCTTGCGGAGTATAAATGTAGATGTAGATGTAAATGTAGATGTTTTGAATTAAAGCCACCGTCTTTAACAAAACACTTTGCACGCACGTACTGAAAACTTCCAGCACATGGACAACATACAAGTTTTTTGCACCGCACACACTTTTATGGTTCTGTTTGAACTTTTGCATCCTCCTATCTGGCACGTCTTCCGTACCTGTACCTTACATATTTCAAAAGTTACGATGACTGTATGAACGATCCTTTTTCTTGATTGTGCATATACACAGGAGAGTTCTTCTGCCCGTCTGGAAAGAAACATTCGTCAAATAACTTTTTCTCCTGAAAAGAATCCAGGCATTCATTTCAGCAAGGTAGCACTAAAAAAAAAAAAATTGCATAGGTCGCCTCTGACAGCCAAACTTGGGACATCTGGTCCAGAATATCAACGCCTAATTTTTGTGCAATTATAGAAGGTCATATGAGCGGAAACACCGACGGGACATTATACTAAGGAGCGCTAAACTGCCGCAGACACAACAACGCATTCATAGAGAACAGCAACTAAAATATGTCTACTCTTTCACTAAATAAACCAAAATGGAGAGAGAAAGTGAGAAAGAGATCACAACGATGAAATAAGGTTCGGTAGGCGAATGTAAAAATCCATTATTGCGCCTTTAGAGACATGGAATATAAGAAATATCACATTCGTCAAAATGACCCGCTGCGGTCCTTTAACGTAAAAATGTTTATATAGACGTTCAGTATTTGTAAGCCCGCATCTCGTGGTCGTGCGGTAGCGTTCTCGCTTCCCACGCCCGCGTTCCCGGGTTCGATTCCCGGCGGGGTCAGGGATTTTCTCTGCCTCGTGATGGCTGGGTGTTGTGTGCTGTCCTTAGGTTAGTTAGGTTTAAGTAGTTCTAAGTTCTAGGGGACTTATGACCACAGCAGTTGAGTCCCATAGTGCTCAGAGCCATTTGAACCATTTTCAGTATTTGTAATAGATATTTGTCTTTTACAGAAGTTATGAAACAATAAATTACATTAAAAGTCATGATGTATAAGCCCCATAAATTAAATCGTGCGCTATTTATTAAATGTTAAATAACCTTTACCGATCAGATTGACCGGTACGGTCCTTCCAGTGTTAAATATCTTTTGAGAACCAAATTTTTAAAACTGGATCTATGTACATCGACGGAAAAAAATCACAGCAACAAGGAATTGTGCAACACAAACGAATGTTGTCAGGCGTCTTTCTGCAACTGAAAGATGATGTCTATTCAAAGTTCATGCCAGTAGTATAAGCGTCGCGCTAGTAGCTTTACCATCAGGATGCAAACCACGTTTACTTTAAATACACGGTCGTGAACGTTGGTTACTTTTCTGATTGGACGTGGTGAGTTGATATTAATCAAGGATGTCTTTAAGGTGACAAAGACGGTATTGTCAACACCTCACTCAGTTTGAGCGAGATCGTGTCATAGGGCTATGAGAAGCTGCATGTTCCTTCTGCTATACTGAAGAAATTCTTGGCAGGAATGCAGTCACAGTACATGATTGCGGGCATCAGTGATCACAATAATGTACTGTCGCAAGAAGACAGGGCTCCCAACGGCCACATAGCACTAAAGAAAGGTTGGTTGGTCGTTGATTCAGTGGAGGGGGGCCAAACAGTGGTCCCATAGGATTAGGGAAGGATGGGGAAGGAAGTCGCCCGTGCCCTTCCAAAGGAACCATCCCAGCATTTACCTGAAGTGATGTAGGGAAATCACGAAAAATATAAATCAGAATAGCCGCACGCGGCTTTGTACCGTAGTTCTTCCGAATGCGAGTCCAATGTGCTAACCACCGCACCACGCCACTCGGTCTAAAGAAAAGAAGACCACCGTGTTCGGTGCATGGCTCTGGCGTATCATACCACATTTCCAGCAGCAACTTGAGCAGCAGTGGTCACCACAGGGGCACACAGAACTGTTGCATAGTCACGAATTCAATCCCTCATTTTCCTTTTTTACCAAATTATCTACTTCACATAAAAGAAAGACCGTAAATAATAAAACCCGAAGAAAAGTATGGGGATATGTCCTTACATCCATACTGTTGTAATAGAAACATATGAAAGAAACGTAATAATAAAAGCTATTTATCAAAATGTAGACTGTCGAAATCAGCAAGTAGGTAGTGGTGGCTTCACTCCGTCTGGTTGTTTGAGGTACATCCCGCGTAGTGGCTACTACAACGTAAAGTCTGTGTCCTCAATCTTCACGAAGGTGTGTACTCGATGCTGATTTCTAGTTTGACAAACTTAGGTGCTACCGAAACTTGATCTCAAAATTTGCAATATACTCCAGTAGTTGCGTTTTTGGGGTTTGTGGCATTATCTTTGTGCCTTTACTTACCTCCGAGATCATTAGGATCAAAGTACGCTGATTTTATACTCTTTATTTTCAGCGCGGAACCAATCTTATAATCTTGTCGGGAATATTGCCCAAGTTCAGAACTCAGTGATCTATGATGTCTGCAAAATTTTGGTCACTAGTCGTCAACGTAATTGGATGTTGGCTATGGGTGGCTGGCCTAAGTTTCTTAAAATACTTTTGTAAATTTTATTTATAAAGGTATAATCATATCCATTGCTGGGCGGTATGTGTTGGATCGGGAGATATTCTTTGTCAAAAGCTTCGACTGACTTAGGAACGTAATGCATCCCATAGAGAAAAGATCTAAACGCGGCTATTTTATGTGCCAAGGGGTAATTAGACGTGATGTGGATGACGAAATCCGACGTGGTAGTTCTTCTACATACAGGGTGAGTCACGTAGAACGTAACAACCCTTTCATTTCGTGAACTGTTACACATATCGGAACGCAGTTTTCGGCAGTGTTAGAGCGTCTAGGGGCACATATATTTTTTAGTTTGGTTAATGTTTTTAGCTCTGGTATCAACAGAGATATTGAAGCAAGCACTTTTTTTAATGGAACCGCATGCTTTCCACAACTGTTTTCGATGGCTGTTGAGGAAAAAATTACAGTATATATAGCGTTTGTTAATGATGACGTTGAAACCTTTCATTTAAAAAATCTCGATAAATGTCCCTGAATTTGAGAGAACGGAGGCCGGAATCAGTATTGGTGATGCGAACACCGCCAAACACAGCTCTGGTGCTACGCTGTATCAGAATGTCATCATATTTGCCTTGCTTGTCTGCACTACAGGCCGCTCACTTCTGCTTCAACATTAGTTGCGTGCAGACATGTAGAGCAACGTGGAGGAGTTGAATATACTGTTTTTATACGGTGAGTGTAAAAGAAATGCCGTGAGAACAGTGCAATGGGACAGGGCTGTCTACCCGGATAGCTAATCTCCGACGCGCCACGCGTATGGATGAATTATTAAGACGCTAGCGGGGACGGGCTGCTTGAACGTCAAAAAGAGGACAAGAAATAAGACTGCGCCTGACACAGAACACGAAGAAGCTGTTCTGGCTACGACGTTAATGAATCCGCGCGGTGGAACGAGACGTATTGCCAAGGAATGTGGAATCAGCCACATGAGTGTCATTCACATCTTACATCGACAGAATTTTCATCCCTATTGAAACGCCCTGCTAAACCCGCAGGACATGACAGGTAGTAGGAATTGTGGAAGGGGGCCAGAATGAGCGGCTGTCAGTTACACTCCAAACGTAACACTTTATTTAGTTGTCCAAATATTAAAGCGCAACTTCTAAGCTCGACTATCGACAAAAAACCTCTTTTATTCTAAAACGGCTGAAGGCACATAAATTAAATACAACTGCTATAAATATTTTTGTTTTAGACAGAAGGTTTTAGGCCTTAACGTCAAATAGTATTTGTGGTATCCATAGCTAAGATACCACGGCGTAGGTTGGCACTACGCTCTGACACCGACGACAGCGCCCTCTAGCAGGCGCTGTCCAAGTCCACGAGCTCCGCTACAGATTCTGCCCGTTTGATCAAGAGCAGACGGCCTGGACACTTCGCACCTCATTGCAAAGTTAAGTATTCTTCTTGCAAGAGTAAAGGTGATTTAAATTCATACTGCAGTACCGACGTGTATTACCTTAGCCTGCTCCTACTCACTTCCTTCATTCGGCCAACCTTTCAGTTTTCAGGAGCAGACCTACGCGCCGCCTTCCGGGCGGCATACAAAAGTATTTAAGGCCAAGTGGTATAAGACTTGTCTAGTCAGATAGATTAAGTTTTTTACAAGCGGCTGAAGGCCGATAAATTTAAAACAACATAACTACAATAACTTTTCAGTAGGCAGAAGGCCCAAGCTTTACGACCAATAAGAAACCTTACTCCAAAACGGATGAAGGCCTTTGTTTAAGAAAAAACTGCTACCAATTTTCCAAGGCAGAAGGCCCAAAGCTTTTAACCTTAAATAGTATTTAAGCCCAAGTGATGTAAGACTTGATAAGTAAGAATCCAAAATTTTAAAGCGGCTGAAGGCCCAGGATTTTAAGGACAACACAGTTACAATAAATTTTCAATAGGTAGTAGGCCCAAGCTTTACTTTTAAAACGGCTGAAGGCCTTGATTTTTAAAAACACAATTACAAGCATACAAATTCCAACCATCGGCTATGAGCCATCAAAAATACACAATTAAACGCTAATAAGAAGGCAGTATAGGCAACAGCGCTCGGAAGTTTCCAGAGGGCTCGGTCTGCCCTTGAAATCTTAACGTTCGCTTAGGTGGGACAAGAAGTCGGCCCAACTATACTCGATCCGCCGGCAACACAACCAAGAGACAGTCCGGGACCCACCGCCAGACGACGTGCTAACCACCGACCAGTACACGAAGGTTCCAAAGCGAAAACGTTACAGACACAGCCGCCCAAAACCAAATATACATTAAGCTGTCAAAAACTACACACCATGTGAGGAAAGGACACTGACTGAATTTACGTCAGCGACCAGGGCAGTAACCGGAACACTAAGCCGGTCGCGGTGGCCGTGCGGTTCTAGGCACTTCAGTCCGGAACCGCGTGACTGCTACGGTCGCAGGTTCGAATCCTGCCTCGGGCATGGATGTGTGTAATGTCCTTAGGTTAGTTAGGTTTAAGTAGTTCTAAGTTCTAGGGGACTGATGACCTCAGATGTTGAGTCCCATAGTGCTCAGAGGCGGAACACTAATGGTCACAAGGCAGAAAATTCCGCTGGTGTAGTTGAATTTCAAACCGACAAATATAGTTAATTCCACCACACAGCGGCTAAATCTTCACCAACTCGAACACTCGCTGTTGCTCCCAGGAATACCGCCAATGGCGAATCATGAGCCTAGCGGACAACGTGAACAGACGTGGCTACGGTAGTAAAATCACCACTCAACTTTCATGTCCTGGGTCGGTAAGCCACGAACCTCGTAGCACTCGGAACGGCCCCCACCCGCTCCAACACTGCGTAGAGACCGCCAGCGGGCCCGGCCGACTGTGCCGTGGGGAGACTTGCTTGCTGATTCGCTCCCACCACCGACTCACCGCCAGTATGCCAACAACATTTAAAACAAGTTGTCAGTGGAAATGACACCAACTACACACACAGTTTGACAAACACTTGCACGAAGGCTTGAACGACATTCCGCAGTGGCTGTGCAATCACGAAAACAAATCGGAAATCGATACACACACACACAAAGTCAACCCGTAAGCGTCGGCGAACCAATTCATGTCGTCCAGTAGGACGAACAACCGACGATCCACGAAGACCGCCCCCAGCTCAAGTGATGCATGGCGGCAACGGTCAGGCGAGCCATGGACATCCAGGCCTCACTGCTGCTCCAGCCCCACTCAACTAGTGCTGCGTTCCAACTCCACGGACTCGCATTCGGGAGGACGACGGTTCAATCCCGTCTCCGGCCATCCTGATTTAGGTTTTCCGTGATTTCCCTAAATCGTTTCAGGCAAATGCCGGCATGGTTCCTTTGAAAGGGCACGGCTGATTTCCTTCCCAATCCTTCCCTAACCCGAGCTTGCGCTCCATCTCTAATGACCTCGTTGTCGACGGGACGTTAAACACTAACCACCACCACCAACTCCACGAATGGCAGGTTCGAACTGGCCTCCTGGCGCGTTCCAGATGATTCCACGACAGACGACAACCGGGAAGTAATAGCAGTGCAGCAAAGATAACACGTGAGGGCTATATCGATAGGCGCAGCTGCTGCTGCTGCTTACAGGCAGACAAAGCAGCAACTCAGTGACAACAGAAATTGAAACTAACATAACGAGGTTTCCGGGCGGGAAGGAGCGCCTAGTCCCTGGCACGTATCCGTCCGGCGGATTTGTGTCGAGGTCCGGTGAACCGGCCAGTCTTTGGATGGATTTTAGGCTGTTTTCCATCTGCCTCGGTGAATACGGGCTGGTTCCCCTTATTCCGCCTCAGTTACACTATGTCGGCGATTGCTGCGCAAAGAAGCTCTCCACGTACGCGTAAACCACCATTACTCTACCACACAAACATAAAGGTTACACTCGTCTGGTGTGAGACGTTCCTGGGGGAGGGGGGTCCACCAGGGGCCGAACCGCACAATAACCCTGGGTTCGGTGTGGGGCAGCGGAGGTGTGAAGTACACTGCGGTAGTCTTCGTGGGGGACCACTGCAGCTGCAGCGGGGACGGAGCCTCTCCGCCGTTTCTAGGTCCCCGGTTAACATACAATACAATACAATACAACATAACGAGGTGTCAACACGCAAAAAGCAGGATGTAAAATAAGAAATGCCATGAGCGCGAACCATTCACGGCTCACCTATCATCTGTCACTATATATGGCTCTCGACGACCGTGATTTCGAACTTCCTACAGAATATTGTCGGTTTGTTCCTCAGCAGCTGAGAGACGATCTTGTTTCTTTCCAACGTTTGCTCTTTACCGATGCAGCAACGTTTAATATAAACTTCCTAACATGCACTACTGGGCACCCGAAAATCCACACTGCCTTCGACAGGTACAACATCAACGACCGTAGAGAGTAAACGTAAGGTACGTATCATAGTAAATTGCTAACTTACTTCATCTCAGGCGTTCTAAATGGACATTCGTACACACACTTTCTGACGAACATTCTGCCGTTTCTTCTATAAAAGGTACCACTGGATTTTCGACAATGTACGAGGGCAGTTCAATAAGTAATGCAACACATTTTTTTTCTGAAACAGGGGTTGTTTTATTAAGCATTGAAATACACCAGGTTATTCCCCAATCTTTTAGCTACACAACACTATTTTTCAACGTAATCTCCATTCAAAGCTACGGCCTTACGCCACCTTGAAATGAGGGCCTGTATGCCTGCACGGTACCATTCCACTGGTCGATGTCGGAGCCAACGTCGTACTGCATCAATAACTTCTTCATCATCCGCGTAGTGCGTCCCACGGATTGCGTCCTCCATTGGGCCAAACATATGGAAATCCGACGGTGCGAGATCGGGGCTGTAGGGTGCATGAGGAAGAACAGTCCACTGAAGTTTTGCGAGCTCCTCTCGGGTGCGAAGACTTGTGTGAGGTCTTGCGTTGTCATGAAGAAGGAGAAGTTCGTTCTGATTTTTGTGCCTACGAACACGCTGAAGTCGTTTCTTCAATTTCTGAAGAGTAGCACAATACACTTCAGAGTTGATCGTTTGACCATGAGGAAGGACATCGAACAGAATAACCCCTTCAGCGTCCCAGAAGACTGTAACCATGACTTTACCGGCTGAGGGTATGGCTTTAAACTTTTTCTTGGTAGGGGAGTGGGTGTGGCGCCACTCCATTGATTGCCGTTTTGTTTCAGGTTCGAAGTGATGAACCCATGTTTCATCGCCTGTAACAATCTTTGACAAGAAATTGTCACCCTCAGCCACATGACGAGCAAGGAATTCCGCACAGATGGTTCTCCTTTGCTCTTTATGGTGTTCGGTTAGACAACGAGGGACCCAGCGGGAACAAACCTTTGAAAATCCCAACTGGTGAACAATTGTGACAGCACTACAAACAGAGATGTCAAGTTGAGCACTGAGTTGTTTGATGGTGATCCGTCGATCATCTCGAACGAGTGTGTTCGCACGCTCCGCCATTGCAGGAGTCACAGCTGTGCACGGCCGGCCCGCACGCTGGAGATCAGACAGTCTTGCTTGACCTTGCGGCGATGATGACACACGCTTTGCCCAACGACTCACCGTGCTTTTGTCCACTGCCAGATCACCGTAGCCATTCTGCAAGCGCCTATGAATATCTGAGATGCCCTGGTTTTCCGCCAAAAGAAACTCGATCACTGCCCGTTGTTTGCAACGCACATCCGTTACAGACGCCATTTTAACAGCTCCGTACAGCGCTGCCACCTGTCGGAAGTCAATGAAACTATACGAGACGAAGCGGGAATGTTTGAAAATATTCCACAAGAAATTTCCGGTTTTTTCAACCAAAATTGTCCGAGAAAAAAAATGTGTTGCATTACTTATTGAACTGCCCCCGTATGTGGCTACAACACGACGGTTGTCCAGCTGTCTCGTCCCACTTTGCAACGCAAGTACTGAATGAGAACTTTCCTGGACGCTAGGTAGAACGAAATTCTTTTGTCAAATGGACAGCGAGGCCCCCGACTGAACTCATTTTTATTTCGTTCTTTGAAGAGTACTCAAAGATGCAGTCTAGACGAAGCCCCAACTACGCCAGACGATATGTATCGTCGAATCGCAAGTGTATGCTCTACCACATCATCCACTGTAATGACATATGGTCATCGTTCTTTCGAACGGCGACTGCAGATGTACCTTTCAGTCCATGGTCGACAGTTTGAACACATGCTTAAGTAAGTGTGAAGTTATTTTTTGGAACACAAAATGTATCTTATGTGACTTTGGTGGTTGCCAAATCAATGTCAGTATATTGTTTATTTCATTTACATGTTTACGAAACTGCACTGCAGTTTCAAATGAGTCGACAGCGTATATTTCACGTAGCTGGTAACACTGTCATTACGCGCTTATGTCCAGCAAGAAACGACGTTTCATTAAGAAGAATATTTATTCTGCAGTGTACACAAGTTTACCAAAGTATTTTTAATAAAATGTTTAGTTCAACGAATGTATCCCACATGATATAATTTACAGTAGTAACATGTAGAGACAGTTGTCCGACAGCATCTGTTTAAGAAGCACACAGCCACGTACAGGAAAAGATCAAATGTTCCTATCAGCATTTAGATATTTAATATAATAGTTGCTTATGGCAGCTTATAACAACTCTTTATTTTTAAAGAATGAAGTGTTGATTTCTCTGCTTCAGCTCACCTAAATCTGGGAGGGTACACAAATGTGAAATACTTTTTCTAAGCCCTTTGTGATCCGCTATATTCTAGTCTATGTAGTATTTTCATGTACAATATTCGTAGTTGAACGTACATCTAGGTGGCAAATCGCTTCAAGGGGGAATAAAACGTTATTCTCTTGGTGCAAGCCTATCTTGCAGTATAACCGCACGGGGTAGCCGCGCGGTCTTCGGCGTCTTGCACGGTTCGCGCGGCTGCCCCCGTCGGGGATTCGAATTCTTCCTCGAGCATTGGTGTGTGTGTGTTGTCTTTACCGTAAGTTAGGTTAAGCTATATTAATTAGTGTGTAAGCCTAGGGACCGATGACCTCAGCAGTTTGGTCCCATAGTCTTTACCACAAATTTTAAAGAAAAAAAAGAAGGTATACAACTACGCAGCCTAGTCTATGTAGTATTTTTATGTACAATATTAGGGTGAACGTACGTCTGCTTGGCGGAGTCCGTACTGCAAATGCTATTCCAGCCGCTGTCCAGGACATTTCTCGAATTTTTTTACGACAAGTTTCAACATCAACATTAACAAACGCTGTATAACTGTATTCCTCTTCTCAAGAGCTATCGAATGCAGTTATAAAAAAGTATGCGGTTCCATTTAGAAAAACGTACTTGCTTCAATATCTTCGTTGATACTAGATATAAGCACATTAATCAAAACAAAAGCATATGTGTCCCTCGGCGCTCTAACACTTGCAGAAAACCACGTTTCGGTATCTGTAACCGTTCACGAAATAAAAGGGTTGTTGCATCTTACCCTGTATATCTAACTCCAACTTGGAGTTATTTAATCATTAGGTCAAAAAGTGAAAGTGGCCCTTTTTCATTTTGTTGCGCTCTAAACTTGATTATATAGTGGAGTCCATTTAGCACTTCAAAAAATTTGCAACGCTCCTCTTTCGTCCCATCATACAAAAGAAAGATATCATAGACATATCTGCTCCAAAGTGCAAGACTGTTCGTAAGCGCAAGAAAGTTCGTTGTTGCGTCATATTCAAACGTGGTCGCAAATGTATTTGCCATACAACAGGCTAGTGGTGATATTGCCAATCCCTTATTTTAGATATATGTGTCGTGACCAAAGTAACTGTACGATTTCGGGAAGTGCCAATATCTTATTAATTTCATCTACAAGTATAGGTCTTCACTAACGGTACGTAAATTGTTGGTGATAATGTCCTGTATTTGATCCAAGGGTATAATTGGGTACATGTTCTGGACATCTACTTACATAATGTAAATTCTTGTAGGAATCGACAGATTATTTAGCATCTCAGTCATGTGCTTACTGTTATATATGTTGTAGTTAACTGGATGCTGATATTTACTGAGGCATTCTCCAATCATCTTTTCAATACGGTAGCCTCTTCCAACTCTTGTATTATAAATCTCACTGGAAAATTATTTATATGTCCCCTTAAATATGCACATAGTCTTGTAGCAGATGGATTCATTGAGATTAATTTCTTTTTTTTTAACTTATTAGTGAAAACTTTGTCTTATTGAGAACCTTTTTTAGATTTCCAATATAATTAAGAGTGGAGTCAACGGCATTTGACTAGACGATTATCTGTAAAAAAAAACTGTTGAAGTTTTTCAGTGTGGCGAGATTCGTTTATTATGACATCGGATTTATTTTTATCTGTCTGAATTACTAAACTCTGATGTCCTTCCAGTCTCTTATTTACAGTGTTAAGCAATAGCTTCACCTGTTAAAATGTAACTGATGTGTTTCAGCACACTGTGACTGGCTTGAAAGTTACTCGATAAGTTTATTTACACTAATCCTAACATTATGCAATTTGGTCATATACTGACATGGTTGGAGACCGTGGGTGTTATATAAAGCCGGCCGGGGTGGCCGAGCGGTTCTAGGCGCTTCAGTCTGGAACCGCGAGACCGCTACGGTCGCAGGTTTCAAATCCTGCCTCGGGCTTGGATGTATGTGATGTCCTTAGGTTAGTTAGGTTTAAGTAGTTCTAAGTTCTAAGGGACTGATGACCTCAGAAGTTAAATCCCATAGTGCTCAGAGCTATTTGAACCATTTTGTTATATAAAATAAATTGTTGTTGGTGTACAGCAACAGTAAATCAGGAATATACAAGCTCGAATGTGATTCATGCCCAAAATTCTACATTGGTCAGACAGGCAAAAGTTTTGAGGTTAAGTACAAAAGCAATTCGATGCCTTAAGGCTAGGAAGCTTGAATATACCTACATTTTCAGCCCACATTGCAGAAGAAAATCATTCAGTGAAAAAAAATGGCCGGCCGTTGTGGCCGAGCGATTCTAGGCGCTTCAGACCGGAACCGCGCGACTGCTACGGTCGCAGGTTCGAATCGTGCCTCGGGCATGGATGTGTGTGATGTCCTTATGTTAGTTAGGTTTAAGTAGTTCTAAGTTCTAGTGGACTGATGACCTCAGATGTTAAGTCCCATAGTGCTCAGAGGCATTTTAACCAGTTGAACAAAAAATGAAAGCAATATGAAAATATTACATTTAGCAGAAAAAGGAGCCACTATGAATATTTAAGAGGAAATAGAACTAAATACACCCAAAAACACTTCCCCTGATTATATCCTTAATGAACAGGCTGAATTGGCTAACATTTCTTTCCTTAAAAATTCCCAAATGTACTTTCTATGCTCCAATATAAATAATGATTGTACACCTATCTGCAGATCAAGTAACGAATCTGACAATATTGTGTGGACCTACAGTATTCAGTATTATTTATGGCACTAAATACTAACAAATTCTAATGTATTATCACCATCGGTGTTTAAATAGGACATAAGGATTTAGACACCTGTAGCTCTATCGTACTGTAAAATAAGTTTGTAGTATTATAATTCACAAAATCTCACGTATTAATCGTTTCTATCTGCATTTACTGCCCTAAATTTAATGTAAAAAACTATTTAAACCTAACAACTTTCCTTCCTCCTTAACCCCCCCCCCCCCCAATTCAATATCTTTGTGTCATCGCATTGTAGTATCTTTGACACTCATATACTTTGCAAACGGTGTATTTGTTTTCTTGTGCTATAAATAAAAACTTGTTGTGGACACTGAAAATTCGCTTTGTGACCGAACGAAAGTGGTTTACAATCCAGTGCAACGTTTGTGACTGTGAAAATACAAACGTCCTTGAGGATCTGTTTCACTGCAGGAAAACTGTTAATACAAATGGACCGATGGACATCTCACGTAAGTTGCATTCCAACACAAATATGTGGCGCAATCGCTTTGTTTACACCTATGTATTTCTTAAGTTATTGTTTATCGTAGGGCAACTCACGTAAAACTAGTGCACAATCTGTCTCAATGGAAGCATGAAAAAAACCGCCTGACGATGAAATGTAAAATATTCGAAACCGTTAACGGTAAGTAACAGAAAATTGTGCCTAGCTGCTGTGTTGTGGCGTAACAAGCTAGTCACGCCACACTGAGGAGGAAGCCGAAAGGCACGCGTACACACACGCCGACTGGCGTCAAGTCTGGAACAGGATACGTATTGAATACTATAAAGAAAATACGTATCTTTGGAATATACTTAACTTTTAATGCTTCCTTTGGTACATCTCTCTTGACTATACAAATGAGACTCGTAAGATACATGCACTGTGACAAATTGGCGCCTTGCTAAGTCGTAGCCATTAACTTAGCTGAAGGCTATTCTAACTGTCTCTCGGCAAATGAGAGCAAAGGCTTCGTCAGTATAGTCGCTAGCAACGTCGTCGTACAACTGGGGCGAGTTCTCGTACGTCTCTCGAGACCTGCCGTGTGGTGGCGCTCGGTCTGCGATCACACAGTGGCGACACGCGGGTCCGACATGTACTAATGGACCGCGGCCGATTTAAGCTACCACCTAGCAAGTGTGGTGTCTGGCAGTGACACTACACTGCTGTACACCAACAACAAGTTATTTTAAATCACAAATTCGTTGTGTTCCGCTGCTGAAAGTTTTGCTCTAACTATTGCAGAACCAGTATATACCACAAAGTACTAATTTGTCAGTCTGACGACTTTTTCGTTATTAAAGGTTGTTTCTGTTAGATTACAAAAGTTTTGGGAAAAACATTTGGAATGTATCTCCTCAAGCACTTGACTAGCGAGATACCGTTCATGTACACATAAAGTGCTTAATTTTCGTGTAGGTACGCCGCTAATTACAGTTCTAAATTTGGCTGCTGACGCTTCTCTAAGTCAGTGTGGTTGATCGGGATCTTCGACGAACGTTCGGTGTCATGCACATAACGCTGAACTATCTGCTTCACTTTGTTCGTGACACGATAAACAAATGGGCTATTTCAAAAGTGTTGGGGAGAACGCATTTTGTCGGCAACATGTCGGTGACCACAAGCGGAAGTGCGCGCGGCAATTTGCTGGCGATTCCCTCCTCAGCTTCGATCTGTTCATCAATATACGGCGGGCGTCAGCGAGAGCAATTAATTGCGCTAAGTGGGCATTGTGCGCTAATTCGCTGATTACGAGGCCGGCGAGCTACGGGGGAAGCCCGCAGCGGGGGACGCCCCGTGTTTCCACGCCAGAACAAGTGGCGAGGGGAGCGGTCATCCGAAGGGAAGCCAGCGTGTTATAAAAGCTTGCTAGTTTCACCACAGAAGCTCGAGGGGCTCTCCTTGGCCACACAGTTCCTTGTTAAATCATAGCCTAATTGCCGTACAACCTTTGTCGATAACGTAAACACAAGTCTAAATTTATCCCCAGAGAACTTGTTACTACCCAACCATCATGTTATTGTACCTAACCTCCCGTGACCCTTATCAGGATTATGCGAAGAGGTTACAGTAAACAAGTACATCTGTGATTAACGAAAACGCGTCGCACCGACAGTACCTCAAATGGTTCAAATGGCTCTGAGCACTATGGGACTTAACTGCTGTGGTCATCAGTCCCCTAGAACTTAGAACTACTTAAAACCTAACTAACCTAAGGACATCACACACATCCATGCCCGAGGCCGGATTCGAACCTGCGACCGCAGCGATCGCACGGCTCCAGACTGTAGCGCCTAGAACCGCTCGGCCACCGACAGTGCTTTCAGGTCAGATACATATATACATGCTATCAGGTGGTGCAGCGTGTCCTCATGAGATACTGTCAGTAGTGCAGTCCGATGTTATTCATAATCATGATTAACACTGAGAATGGAAAACACAGGAAAAAGAGCTGAAATTCGAAGTCGTACAGTTTTCTTGGAAGGAAAATAGCAGGATCAGGTAATGATACCTGAACAAAAAGCATTCTTGTGGGGGACAAAAACGGTCTGGGAAGTAAGAAAGAAGAGTAACATACATTTTGTAAGTCTTAAAAAGCGGAAGAAACTCTTACAACCTGTACAACTTTGCTTCCGCCGTTTGCCGGTAGGTGGCGACAACGATAAGTAGCGGTCGCAAAGCCGGCTGGTGTGGCCGAGCGGTTCTAGGAGCTACAGTCTGGAAACGCGCGACCGCTACGGTCGCAGGTTCGAATCCTGCCTCGGGCATGGATGTGTGTGATGTCCTTAGGTTACTTAGGTTTAAGTAGTTCTAAGTTCTAGGGGACTGATGACCTTAGAAGTTAAGAGCCATTTGAACCATTTTCAGCGGTCGAAAGAAACTGATCGCAGACGTCAGGCAGTTAGCTTGGACCTCGGTCAACATAACTTCATTCAAACATTAGTCGATTTGTATCTGCATCATGAAGTTGTTCTTGATTGAAAATGTCAGTTTACGAGCCTAATTCTCGTCATTTGAGGGAGGTGTTACTGTTTTGTTTCAATATAAAGAAAACAGCGGCTGAGTCTCATAGAATGCTCTCAAGTACGTATAGTAAGGACGCTATTAGTGAAAGAACGTATCGTGAGTGGTTTCAACGCTACAAGAACGGTTGATTTTAACGTCATAGACCGGCATAATGGTGGAAGACACAATGTTTTCGAAGATGCGGAAATGGAGATATTGCTGAGTGAAGATTCGCGTCAAACTCAAGAAGATTTGGCACCATTAGTGGGAGTGACACAGCAAGCCATCTCAAAATGTCTCAAGGCTACGGGCATGATTCAGAAAGAAGGAACTTGTGTCCCGTGTGAGCTGAAACCAAGAGACGTTGGATGGCGTTTGTGTGTTTGTGAACAGTTGCTTCAGAGGCAGAAACGGAAGGGATTTCTGCATCGCATTTTGACCGGGGTCGAAAAATGGGTTCGTTACGATAACCCTAAAATCAAAAAATAATGGGGATATCCCGAGCTTGCTTCCACGTCGACCGCCAAACCGAAAATTCACGCCTCCAAAATCATGCTCTGCATTTGGCGGGATCAGCTCGGCGTCGCTTACTATACGGTGTTAAAACCAAGTGAAACAATCACAGGTGCTCGTTATCGAAAGCAATTAATGTGTTTGAGTAGAGCATTAAAAGACAAACGGCCGCAATACAGCGAGAGGTACGATAGAGTGATTTTGCAGCATGACAACACTTGACCCCACGTTGCAAAAGAGGTCACCCCTCCCGCCATATTCTCCAGACATTGCTCCCTCTGACTATCACCTGTTTAGATCAATCGCGCATGGCCTGGCTGACCAAAACTTCCGATCTCATGAAGACGTCACGAATTGGATCGATTCGTGGATCGCTTCAAAAGATGAACAATTTTTTGATGTGGGATTCGTACACTGCCCGAAAGACGGAAGAAAGTAGTGGCCAGCGATTCTGGCAAACCATATGGAAATACAAGTGTTCTTGTAATTCCATACTCTGAAGCACTCCGTCTTCAGGCCACGAGCGGCCTACCGGGACCATCCGACCACCGTGTCATCCTCAGCTGAGGATGCAGATAGGAGGGGCGTGTGGTCAGCACACCGCTCTCCTGGTCGATATGATGGTATTCTTGACCGAAGCCGCTACTATTCGGTCGAGTAGCTCCTCAGTTGGCAACACGACGCTGAGTGCACCCCAAAAAATGGCAACAGCGCATGGCAGCTGGATGGTCACCCATCCATGTGCCGGCCACGCCCAACAGCGCTTAACTTCGGTGATCTCACGGGAACCGGTGTATCCACCGCGGCAAGGCCGTTGCCCCCATACTCTGAATAGGACTGTAAAAAGCAATTAAGCAGGTCGGGGCCAGAAACAGTAACACCTTTTTTGCCGAGGGGAAACGAGCCCGACTTTGTACAACAGTTCTGAGTGTGACTTCAGTCCACTCACTCTGGTCACGCATCAGGAGCGAATGACTTGTGACCACTGGCTGCAGTGGATGACCGCCCGACCTCGCAGGAAATATCTAGTGCTGCAAGGAGTATACCCACAGTGCATCTGCTCATGCTATCTGTCTTTGCGGTGTATGTATGAGTGTCTGGCGAACGATAGCTATGTGCATGATGCAAAAGGGGCGATTTTGTATAGAGCAGGGTATGAGTTGTGTGTTACTCCATCGGCACGTTAGGCGGTGATATATTGCTGGGTTGGAGATCGGTATAACGCTGTAATAGTCAAGCATCTGTCCTCAGGGGCAGAGAAGTGTAATTGAGCGTGAGTCTTTCCATATTTGACGATATGTAGGACACTTTTGCAGGGTTTAAGTGTCAGTTCAATATTGTGATCTGTACCAAACATCCGGCCGGTGTGGCCGAGCAGTTCTAGGCGCTTCAGTCCGGAACCGCGCGACCGCCACGGTCGCAGGTTCGAATCCTGCCTCGGGCATGGATGTGTGTGATGTCCTTGGGTTAGTTAGGTTTAAGTAGTTCTAAGTTCTAGAGGACTGATGACCTCAGATGTTAAGTCCCATAGTGCTCAGAGCCATTTGAACCATTTTTTTGTACAAAACAATTTTTCCACTGAAAGTCTCATCTGCCGAAAGAAAAATGCAGACAGTGCGTCCACATCGGTGTCATCAGTAATTTGGCAGGTAAATTCAGTAAGAGCCAATCATAATGCTCCATTCATTCACAAGACATCCTTTGTTGCCAGACATAGAAGCCTCTACATGGTGTTGAGAGCATTTGCGTTTTGGGGATGATTGCTGAAAACGGGACTTAACGATTTCCAGGAAGGATTGCACATGATGGATGGGGTGGCATGTTAGGACCATCAGGAGGAATGCATTCCGCGTTATTCTGGGCTACTTTTGTAAACAGGTTCTGTTAGGACAAGAATTTCCATGCAGACAAGCTGAGACATCACGAAAGCTCCTGCAAAAGTGACCATTAATTATTTCTTCGACACTTTACAATTTCTGAGAGCTAGACTTGGCTCTCATTTACATAGCTAAGTGATGTCAGTATAACACTGAGAACCTTTTAGTTGCACCTGCGATGGTGAGACACTATGCGAACATTTTGCGGTGATGTGTCAACCATGCTGGGGAGGTAAACGCTTGCACGGCTAGATGCAGCTCACATGTCCCATTGGGAGTGCTAGGAACAATGCAACCTATGGTATTCTGGGAAGCATTGGAACAGATTTCTATAGTGCGACCTGTGACATTAGCATAACATTGAGAACCTCTTAGCTGCATCTGTGAGGGAGACCTGCTTTGCAAACATCTCTCTCGGGTCTGGACTGGCTGGTATGCTTCAGCCATGGTGGTTGGGTGAATGCGTGCGCACTGCCCAGAGAGTGACTTGGCTCTTATTTACATAGACATGTGATGTCAGTATAACACTTGAAGAACTGTAACTGTGTACTCGAAAATAGACATGACTTTCATCTGCTGACTGTGGGCTGCGGAGCATCTGTGCAGTGTCGGCGGCGCTGGCATGTGTGAGTGTTGGAACAGTTTTCTGATACGTCATGGTTGACAATAGTTTGTGTTTTTTATGTCCACTGAGTGTTTGTGCACAGCAATATTTTCGTCTGTTTAAGCATTGCAGAGTCTTTTACATGCACTGTTTTGACAATTTACGAGTTGTTTGCATGTCTGTTGCATTAACTTGTGAGCATGTCTGTAAGATGTGATATGCATTATTTCAGTAATTTACGAGTTGTTTGCGTGTCTGTACATCAGCATACTGCGTTATTTCGACAGTTTATAATTAGTGAGCGTGTCTTCAGAGCATTTTGTTTGTATGCCTGTAGGCTGTGCAATGCTTTATTTCGATAGTTTACAATTACAAGCGTGTTTGCAGAGTATTATACATGCATTAATTTGACAATTTACAAGTTGTTTTTGTGTCTCCACATCTGTGTACTGCTTTATTTTGGGGATATACACGTAGTTTGTAGGTCTGTATGCTGTGTAATGCATTATTTCGGTAATTTACAAGTAGTCTACATACCTGTAGGCTGTGTATTGTGATCCCAAACATGTCAGAGAGAGTGTTTTGTATCAGTGTAATATATAAACTATGTGAAATCCATCCCTAAATAAATTGTTCCTTCCTCTCTCCAGCAGCACAGCGCTGGCTGAGGCATTTTCCCACAATTTTTCCCCCCAGCCCACCATGGGATGAAAATGTCCTCTGGTTGCAGTACTGTGTACTAGGTCAGTTGGACTCTGGACCTCATGGTGAACACACTGGGTGGAGCTACTGCCTCAAATTGTTTAAATAAAAACTGTCTGCAAAATAAAGACTTACGTCCACACTATCCATTAGCCCAGCTCAGGCTGAATCCTTTTCCCACCAGTTCCAAGCAAGAGGTGGCGGTCGGATGACTTAGGTTGGTGGAGGTAGCCCAAGTGACCTGTTTTACACCAAAATTTGAAATTCCCCTGATGATGTCACTGCGACATTTCCATATGTACTGCCGCCACCTTCTATCCGCCATATTGAATAAATTTGTCAACAGTGGAGAGTGGGGTGACATCCTTGTTGTTTCACTACTCACGCATGGGTCGTCAGCTGCGGGGGTCCATCGTAGTGTTTAGTGCACTTTTTCTCAAAAAAAAAAAAATGGTTCAAATGGCTCTGAGCACTATGGGACTCAACTGCTGAGGTCATTAGTCCCCTAGAACTTAGAACTAGTTAAACCTAACTAACCTAAGGACATCACACACATCCATGTCCGAGGCAGGATTCGAACCTGCGACCGTAGCGGTCTCGCGGTTCCAGACTGCAGCGCCAGAACCGCGCGGCCACTTCGGCCGGCACACTTTTTCTCTTCCCAGCTCTAAGTTCGGGTTACAGTTCGCCGCCTGTCCTTTTCTTTGCCAGTCTGACGTGTGGCCGGCCAACCCCACGACGTCTGAACGTGGTTTCACCTTGGTTTCCCCACATTTTGAAGACACTCACCACAGCACTTATCGAACACCCGACAAGTCGTGCAGTTTACGAAATGCTCGTGCCAAGACTCTGGGCCTTCACAATCTGTCCTCAGTCAGACTCAGACATCGCGCCTTCCCCATTCTGCACTATGACAGCACGCTGACTGATATTGCATGCACCGTGTGTGTGTCTGACGGGCAGTCATTCCTCGCCAGATGACGGTGCTATCACCTAGACAGGTTTATAGAAAGTAGGTCGGTGGTCACAATGTTTTGGCTGATCAGTGTAGCTGCAGGTAACTGAACCCTCTCTCATCCCTCCCCACTCAAGTACAAGTGTAGAGAACTTCTGTTGTTATGGTAGCTTCTAACATCACTCTTGTTATGTCAGCCAAGCCTTACGTCACAGTTACAAATTATGTTTTGAATAAAAAATTCTAAAATTTCAAATGATGCTGAAGGCCAATCTCGGGCAATATTCAGTGCATGAAAATAGAGTCCGGGGAGAGCAGGTTCTGTTCCTACATAAATCGTGTTTACAGTACAGTAATGAACTAGGTTGGTATTGGGATAGGACTTGAAACAGACAAGAATTAAGACAATAATGCAAAAATAAAAACTAAACAAGATGTATTTTGTACACGAAAAGAATTGCGTTTGATTAGTAACTTACGAATCTGCAAAGTTACCAATGCATTTTATCGATGTTTTAATTAATTAACATTAAGTTACCGGTATCGAGGTATTCTGACATCGTACTTCGACTGACAATTCATGTGCATCAAAAGGCCTTTTAAAGAAAGTGGCAAAAAACAAGTTGAACAGTGTTCTCGTAGCAGTTATGGTGATATCAGGCTTGGAATTTATACTCCACAAAATCCATTACGTCCATTTCAAGAAATTTTATATTTCAGGCAAAAGTGATTTACGTTACATTAGGAAAAATATTTATGTCAGGAGAGTTCAGGCAATGATGAACAAAGACCTGTCTGAAGTATTCGATTATACATCGAGAGTTTGCAGTCGATCTTACGTTGACAAAATGAGAGGAGAATTTTAGGGTGTTATGTCATACTTTGTGTAGTAGAGATGTATCGGGGGATATGAGGTGGCGAAAGTGCGTTGTGAATCGTACTTGGATAGCCGGTTCGACGAGTACTTGTCCGCAAAACGAAAACGCGCCAGGTTCGGATTCCACTTCGGCTCACAGTTTAAATATCACAGGAAGTTTCAGGAACATTAGGGTTTAACCTCTCCTCGACAACACGGTCATGACAGACGAGACGTATTGGAACTTTATTTCAACTCAGTGCAATGGCCAGACATCCGGCAAATGGAACAAGTCGTGGAGATTTATCTTTTCCGCAGTAAAACAGGTGCACGGCAATGAAATTTCTTGTCGTTCCCAATAACCGTAAATACCGCTGTAAACATCAACGAGGCAAGACGAACGATGCAACAGATTAAATTATCAACATGATACTCGCTGCGACGCTAGACAGTTACGACCGCGGTCGTCTTCCGCGCTGTAAGAAACAGTCTTCTTATTACTGGTTCTTGCATTTTCCTGCTTGATATAATACACATGTGGCCTTGCCGATCTCCAGAACGGATTACTAAATTAACATTTCACAAAACGTAAACAGGTTAAACGGCGAAGCATTACATGGTAAGTACAAACAACCTCAACAAAATCCGGTTTCACTGTCATTTTTGAAACGGGAGATAATCCATATGCAATAAATTTACGCTGCCCCTTTTGCAGGAATAAACTTTCATGGTAGTGGATCTTAAATACGAGAATAACGTCACTTGAATAAAATGTGTAGCATTGTGATAATTCCGAACACTCCAGTTTTTATCTCTACTTACTGTTGTTGCCATCTAGTAACGGTAGTTTTCACGATAAAGTTTCGCTCCGCAGAGAAGTGTCCCCTGATGTGGAGGATTAAAACCATGTATTGGACCGGGACTTGAACCGAGGAATAATCTTTTCGTTTCAGCTGTCCTAATCAATATAGCAATGCCCGCGATGCAGAGCCACTCTCGAGGCTTCTGTGACTACGAAACTCTTCTCCGTGCATATCCGCGTCTCGTATCTTTTCTTATATGTTAGGTTGCATGGAGCAGTACATTGTGCTACGAAGCATGTGTAAACAAGCCGCTGCCTTCCTGCGTTTGATGGTAGTTAGCCTTCAAGGATTTTTTCAACACGGTGAAGCATTTGCTTTTCGGCCACAATATCTTTCCGTGAAATTCTTTTCATATGGCGGTACATCTACATTTGAAATGGTTTACCCCGTTCATAGACGAGTTCTTGATTGTCCAAGTTTTTACTCGTAACAGCAGTACTGATAAGTAATTCTCCAGTGGGTGTCGAAATGAAGATCTAATTCATTGCATCCGAGATTATTAAGTTTTTTATCTCTTCATACTGATCTGTTTTCTTCTGTTAGCCAGCATCCGAGGTATTTCGTGTTGGTTAACCTCTCAAGTAGGTTCCCATTAAGTTGATCACTTCTTCTACGCTATTTGCACTAATTTTCAATGTCCTTTTTCTTGAAATTTTGTATAAAGTCAAAATTCCTTAATGTAAATATTAATTCTGTCTACAAGGTCATGTAGGTTGAAACTTTCTGGCAGCAGGGGACTGTGTTGTTGCAGCTGGAACCTCTGCCTTTGGAGGATAAGTGTTCTAACGATTGACCTATCCAAGACGGCTCACCAGCAGCCCTCAGAGCTGCACTTGTGCCAAAAACTCTTCTCCTCCCTTTCCAAAGTTCGCATAGCCCAGCCGGTAGAACACTTCCCCGCAAAAGGCAAGGTTTCCGGGTACGAGTCACGGTCTGTCAGAGAGTTTTAGTCTGCCAGGAAGTTTCATATCAGCGTATATCCCGTTGAAGAGTGAAGATTTATTCAGGAAAGTCTTCTATGTTGTCAGCAAGTAATTCGGTGTCGTCTAAATAGCGGATATTATTTAAGAATTGGCGATTGCTTAAAGTGCCTCGTGCCGGCCGAAGTGGCCGTGCGGTTCTAGGCGCTTCAGTCCGGAACCGCGCGACTGCTACGGTCGCAGGTTCGAATCCTACCTCGGGCATGGATGTGTGTGATGTCCATAGGTTGGTTAGGTTTAAGTAGTTCTAAGTTCGAGGGGATTGATGACCTCCGATAAGTCCCATAGTGCTCAGAGCCATTTGAACCATTTGAAAGTGCCTCTTTGATATCTCCCGACGTATTTACAAAAATTTCCTATTGTAGGTTGAAGAGTAAAATCAGGCAATTCCGCGATCAGCCCTGAAGACGGCGCGGCACAGGATGGCGTCGAGGCATCTTTAGCCACATAGCGTCATTTGGATGTGGTTTGGACGGGCATGGGGTCCACCACTCTCCCGGCAAAAAAGTCTCAGTCAAGTAGCTTCAAAATTCGAGAATGAAACTTTCATTCCGACATGGTGTGTGCACTGATAGGAATCTTCCTGGCATATCATAACTTTGTGCCGGCCGAGACTCAAACGGTACCTTTTGCCTTTCGCGGGCAAGTGCTCTACAGGTGAGATACCCAAGTCCTCACAGCTTTACTTCTACCAGTACCTAGTCTCCTACTTTCCAAACTTCATCGAAGTTCTCCTACTAACCTAGCGGGACTAGCACTTCTGGAAGAAAGGAAATTGCAGAGAAATAGCTCAGCCATAGTCTGGAGATTGTTTATTTTTCCCTCTGCAGAAGTGCTAGTCCTGGCAGGTTCGCAGCAGAACTTCCCTGTGGTTTGGAAGGTAGGAGATGTACAGGCGGAAGTAAAGCTGTGAGAAGGGGTCGTGAGTCATGCTTCGGTAGAGCCCTTGCGCAAGAAAGATAAAGGTCTCGGATTCGAATCTCGGAGTGACAAAGACTTTTGATCCGCCAGGAAGTTTCAGCTTCGCGATTGTCCTCACGAGCCTTACAAGGGGAGTCCTCAGAAGCGGCCAGTAGATTCGGCTCATATTATTTGGCGGGTCTGTTGAGCCGGCCGGTGTGGCCTAGCGGTTCTAGGCGCTTCCGTCTGGAACCGCACGACCGCTACGGTCGCAGGTTCGAATCCTGCCTTGGGCATGGATGTGTGTGATGTCCTTAGGTTAGTTAGGTTTAAGTAGTTCTAAGTTATAGGGGACTGATGACCTCAGATGTTAAGTCCCATAGTGCTCAGAGCCATTTGAACCATTTTTTTTTTTTTTTGGGTCTGTTGAGTACAACCTAAAATGGAAGACACTTCTTATTACTGCCACTAAAATTCATGACACACAATCGACTCAGAATTGACCGTATCGATAGGGATTCGAAAACTGAACATTCATAATTATATGGAGTCGACATACGCATGTTTTCCTAGAATTCGAGGAAAGCAACTTTCTCGATTGCTGCTCATTATAATGTTACATGTCCCTTAACACCAAAATGTTTGTACATGTACTGAAAGTAAATATCCTACGTTGAAGCAACTATTCTGGTGTTGTCAACAGTTATATAATTTCATAAGAGCAAAATTGTTTCAAATGGCTCTGAGCATTATGGGACTTAACATCTGAGGTCATCAGTCCCCTAGAACGTAGAACTACTTAAACCTAACTAACCTAAGGACCTCGCACACATCCATGCCCGAGGCAGGATTCGAACCTGCGACCGTAGCAGTCGCGCGGTTCCGGACAGAAGCGCCTAGAACCGATCAGCCCCCGCTGCCAGCTCATAAGGGCAGAAACGTTGTATTAGCAAATGAATGTTACGTATCTTGCTATGGATGTCTCGTTTCTATGGTGTCGTTTCCTGTTTATGCTTTCCAATTAATAGGTCCAAGGTTTTTCAGGAAAAGTCGATCGAATATTGCTGCTTTTCGACATCATCAGTATTTATTCATAAATTCTTTACACTTTCAACAACGCCATTTGATAAGTAAATGCAATGTGCAACATTTCAACACAAGACAAAGTACTTGATAGTTACAATGACCAATCACAACAACTGGAACTATTACGTCGCGTTTGGCGAGTAAAATTACTAAAAGTGTTACTTACGTACCTTCCAGATTCTTATAAAAGAGGACTTCGTTTCAATGAATTATTTATGACTGTCTTAGACCAAAATTACTTTTCACGTACAATTGATTTTGTGTAGAATTACGCACCTAATCATTTATGATGAAAGTCACAAAACGCCACTGGTAAACTGCCCATGGCTTATGGCTACGGAACGGAGAAACTGAGTTCGATTCCCAGTTGCATTCTACAGTGACTTTTTATCTGTATCTTTTCCGTTTCGAAACTGGTAACCGTACAAGGTTTAGTAAAGCAATAGGTACTAATAACAAAGGAGGCAAATAAATTTCTCAAACAACTTGAATTAGCAAAGAATTAAAACTTTAATCCTGGTCGATTTGGAATGACTTTGTTACATGTCTTCAGTTTCCTTCGAACAACTAAATGTATAACACTTGTCTCTAAACACTCGAAGTGAACATACACGCGGCACGACAAAAAAAAAAAAATAAATAAATAAATAAAAAAAATCATTCCTTCGGAAGATACTGAGGAAAACAAACTTCATTTACATTTAAAAATATTTCTATTTCGGGGATTAATTTTTATGCTTGCCATAGCACATGTAGGTTAATAGTGAATTAGGCCCGTGAATCGTTGCTGCATATTCTCCGTTCGGCAATTCCCACTGGGCAGCCAGATGCAGGCTGTTATTTCGAAGCCACGGAATAAAGCTTTTAACTTGGCGATAAAAATAAAAATCACCTGGCTGGCAGATAGGTGTTCAGTTTGCAGATATAACTTCTAACGTGCATATCGGTGGACCCTCGTCATCTATAAACATGCTATCATAAATGACGGTGTTAGTTTGTCCGTACCCGGGAATCCAATATCAGACAAAACTTGTTATGTGCTGAAGCGATGTTTCGTTAATTGAATTCTTCAAAATCGCGGATTGTGAGCAAGTGAAGTAAATATTTTTTAACGAGTTGGTCGAACTATTGTCCTCTTCTATGCCCCGAGGACCAAATCTATCTGTTTCTCAAAAGCAAGGGAAAACTTTAGGCAACATTTTTCCATAACGTTGACGCTGTGGTGGTATATTTTGCCGTGTACGAATGCATTATTTTACGTACACTACCAAGTGCGACAAGGGTTACCTTTTCTCCCTTACGTGATAACGTTCACCGTATGCTCGTTTTTGAAGAAATCTTACTCGGAATTGTTTTCGTACAATGAGACTGAAAATTTTAATTCTTTATCAATCCCAGTCGTTCGAGAAATTTATTTGCCTACTTTGCTGTTACTCCCTATTTATTTACTTACTTTATTAAGCCTCCTGTTCTTAACAGTTTCGTTGCGGGATAAGATAAAAAAAACTGCTTTCGTTTAATAGTGCACAGATTATGGGTACTTAAGCGGAAGTTGAAGAGTTTTATTTTGTAGGTTTCTGAGGAAATATGTGTTTGAGGACTCCATAAATGTTGATAAAAAAGTTTTCGATTATCATTTATTATCTATCGATCTTGGTAATTATGTCGACAGCGCCTCATGAACTTACGAGGTGGCGTGTTGAGCCAAATGACCTTCAAGTTTTCCATTTTAGTCTGTAGACAAGTCGAATGTCCGCCTCTGAGGCATTCCCCTTGTTAGTGTACCCTGTCCCAGTTATCCGACCAAAGGAAAATCACTGACAGCACCGATAACTGAACCCTGGTCTTCCACACTGCAGGCAGACATAGATTAAAGAATGTGGGAGAAATATGCATTTTTCTCTGAAACATTTTACTATACTTATGTCGTCTGAAATTGGCCTCGAACCTAGATTTGGGTTTTTTGAGCTAGTATAGGCCTAGTTACTTGGTCAGAAAGTAACTGTGTTGTAAGTGTCCAGCTCGTCGGTCTTTTCATGAATCAAAGATCATTTGCGATCAATCTCTCCATCCGAAATCGAATTTTTCAGGTGAATACGGCTTTGTTCGTCATAACCTAAATTACAGGAAATAAATGTTGATTCTGATGTGACTTAACAGAGTCATTAGGCCCTTACATAAGTCTTCTTGACATTGCCTCTCCCGTCTATATCGATCTTTTTGCATCTATTTACTGTAACAGCGTTCTTCCGTAGTTTAAATTATGGCATTCGATGACTGTTCGAAATTATACTTAGCCTTACTATCACGCTTTGGAAGTTAGAATCAGCTCTCATTTTTAGTGACGGAAGTTGTGAGGCGGCCAGCTTCCGTAAACGACGCCTCCTAATCATTATATGAGAACACTTCTAATCTTAGTTTGGCAAACACGTGTGGAGCAGTACATTATTTATCTAAGAATGAGGTCAAAATACCTCTGTTGTGATAACTTGTTTTACTTAAAAGACTATGTCATAATTACTATTGAGACGAGGCTGGCTCATGCTATGCGCTGGATTAAACCTTCGTTGCAATTCGGTGTTTAGTCTCCTGCGGTTATTGCGATTATGCTTATATCCTCTCCTTCCGTTGGTGGTACCAGTGGTGTGTATCGATATTCGCACCTTGGACTATCTTTGACCTGGCGCTTATAGTTTCCGGCTGGGCGGTGTGCGACCAGTCGGTCGATTGGCGTGCAGCAGCCAGGAATTCTCGGCGGGGCGTAGTTTGGCAGGGCCCTCTGGCAGTCTCTACGCGGTGTCGGAGAGTGTGGCGCTGTTCCCATTGGTACGAGGTCCGTGGCTCACCGACCCTGGACACGAAAGTTCAGTTTTGATTTAACCTACCAGCAAGTCAAGACTGTTCGCATTGTGTCGTTTGGAGTTCGCTGTCGCCTGTTGAGATATTTCCGTGAGAAACAACGTGGTTTTCAAGTTGGAAAATTCTACGCACCCTCCACTGGAGTTTCACTGTATTTGGTTATTTGAATGGAAGTGCACCAGCGGAATCTTCTGCCTTGTGGCCGTTAATGTCCCGGTTACCTGCCCTGGCCGTTGACGTAAATTTCAAGCAGTGTAGTTTCCTCATCGTCTTGTTGCTGTCCAGCACAGTGTGTAGTTTGACAGCTCAGTGTATGATTGGTTGTTGGCGCCAGTATCTTCTACGTTGTTTCTTTGAACTCCCTGTTGTGCCCTGGTAGAGTGAAGTGGAAGTTTTCTTGTCAGTGGGTCCGCTGACTGTAGGTCGGTTGGGTTGTCGTTGGATTGTGAATGGTTGGTCCGTCTGCCCGTCTGACCCAAGCGAGCATTAGTGTTCGAATTACAGGCCGACCGTCGAACATCTGGACGCTCTTGTGTGTACTGCCTATTTTTTTTTTAAATTTGTTCAAAAAAATGGTTCAAATGGCTCTGAGACTATGGGACTTAACTTCTGAGATCATCAGTCCTCTAGAACTTAGAACTACTTAAACCTAACTAACCCAAGGACATCACACACATCCATGCCCGAGGCAGGATTCGAACCTGCGACCGTAGCGGTCACGTGGTTCCAGACTGTAGCGCCTAGAACCCCACTGCCACACCGGCCGGCTTAAATTTGTTGTTGTTGTTGTTACTTGTATGGCTTCTAGCCAGTTTTATGTTTTAAATTAGAGCTGTTTTACTCTTAAGGCCTTCAGCCTAATTTAAGGTACTGTTTCACGTAAGCCCTTTGGAATTTTAAAGAAAAATTTTTGAATGTTTTAAGTCCTTGGCTTTCAGCCGTTTGATTTTAACTTGTTTACTTCAGCCTAACTAAAAAACTGTTTCAAGATAAGGCTTGCCTTTTAAATTCCTGATTATGCTTGCGTTTTAGGCTATTGGCCTTCAGTCATTTTTAAATTAAAGTGGCTCTCAGCTGGTAATTAAGTCCCAAAGATTAAAGCTGTGTGTTTAAAAAAATTATTTGGGCTCTAGAAATGTTTGATCAAATAATGTTATGTGTTCGAGTGTAACTGACAGACCCTTATTTTGGCCCCTTTCCACAATTTATTCTATCTGTACTGTCCTGCCGGTTTAGCAGGGCGTCTCAACTATTAATTATGTAATCGATAACTCCACTGTGCAACACATTTAAACGACCATTTTTCTAAACTCCGTAACTATCTTTCTCTCATTGCTAAGCATTAGTATGAAATTTCGCTCACAGCTGCCTACAACATTCCTCTGTAACGGCGCAATAGCGTGGCGCCCTGAGAAAGTAAAGTGTAGACACATGCGAGAAAAAGGCTACAGCTCAAAAGCTCATGTGAGCTGTAAGGTGGATTAATGAGTTCACATTGGCACCAAATACCACGACATTTCACTCCCAATAACCACGGCGGACGTGTCACACGAGGGGAAGGCCGTTACATCCCCTTTCACCCACATTTCACCTCTCTTGAAGCTTCTCCGAAGGAGGTAATCACTGAGACGGCCAGCCTTAAAATCACGCAGTTTTCGCCGACGTAAATATTTCAGACACAACGACGCTCCGAACCGATAAGAAAAGGTCTTTCAAAAATAACAAGTGATGTGATGGTGTAATGTGGTGGTCCTCAATTACGTACCATGAGACTCAAAGTTGAAATATTAAAAGTTTTGGCTGGTTTCGTTGTCTAGGGGCTGGGATAAGTAGTTACCGCATTACAAGGCAAATACGGCTGAGTCTACAGTATACAGTATGAATATAGACATGACTCAAATAGTCGAAGGTTCCTATCATTCGACAATCGCCAACGTAACGTAGAAATTTATAAACAAAAGATCTCAATAAATAAAATCTGCAGGTACTATCTTAGTGACTTTAAATGATGAGTATGATAGTAGAAGTACTTTTGAGAATGTGGTATATTCCTGCAAATCACTTATTGGTGTCGATGGTGCAGCAATTAAATAAAATATAAGTTGAATAACAAGGAAACAATAGATTGCTACTGCACGTAATTAGTTATGAACGACAACATAGTTCGTGAGATATTCACGTCCAAACGCATACTACGTCTTCACTGTAGGAACCACGGAAATCTCACAAGTTCACAAGTCCGCACTCCGAAGTATTTCTATCCCTCGCGACCGCGCGCAAACCACTCCACACTCCAAGTCTCGCTTGCCACTGTGCATCCCTCGCGCCATACTGTCCCAGACTCACCAATGTCCTCTCCCGTTCTCTTCTCCCACTTCCATCCAGTCTCCCCACTCACGAGCGCTGTGATTGGCTAGAGCGCTCCCACGAAGTCTTCAAGCCAACGCACATTCACAAACATAACGAAACACATTCGAAGTACTGGATTTACATTTAAATAACTTGAAATTAAATAAATATTCCACCGGCAGGACCATAAAGATGCTCTAACACACATTATTCAATACATAAACAAATTAAATAAGCATGTCAAAGGAATGGCAAGCAAAAGTACGCCAGTAGCCTAATGTCTCTGTGCTTTCTAAAACACAGTAAATATTTGTCCAATTTCTTCATGAATAGTGTATATCGGATGTAAACAAAGACTTAGATGAATAAATATATTTGTAAGCATGCTGCTACCGTTTTTTCGTGTAACTGTGGAGTACTTACGGCCTGACGTGATCAATAGTAATCGGCCACTTTGAACTCCAATAACTCATGTACTATTCAAGTTACATGCCTGTAATTCATACCAATTTAGGTGTACACTAATACCCTTCTATAGACATGGCGATCGACGCAATCGGATGAACCGTTTAGATTTTGGAAATTCGTTGCTGGGTGTTAGTTGTATAATTTACAGTCAGATACTAAACTTTAAACTAGTGAAGACAATGAAAATCTGATTACACCATTAGAATCGTCGTGCAAATAATGGCAATGTACATGTTTCTTTTTGAGGTACCATGATTCATCTGGCTCCTTTTAATTTCTATACGAACTGTGAAATGTGTGCCATTAAGGTTTCACAAAGTCCGCCCTCTGTGGCACTCCCGGCGTGTCTCCTTCATCGACACAGCGCCACCATGGAATTCCGAGCCACGTGGCTGGACCACGCAACGGGGCTACCCCTCATGCTCAGCTAACTTTCGACACTACGTGGTTGCTGCCGGGCCACGACCCGCCGAGAGGCCCCCGCGTGGCAGTGCCAACTCCAAACTAAGAATATTTCCAGGGCGCCACAACTCGCCCGTTACCTCACAAACAGAGGCATAAAGAGCGTCTACGAAACCATTCCTTCTCTTGGGCGGCTGATTCCCACGCAGTCGAAAACGACATTTCGCTGACCAGTGAGCAAGAAGGCGACGTTCTTAACAATATTTGACACTGCTGATGTCTCCTGGACGCATGGATCAGCAACCCCACTGAACCTGCACCCCTTTGGAGTGCATTTCGACCGCAGTTTTTGCTGTGGTTACAGGGTGGAATCACAAAATGCGAATGTCATCTGCAACAGCTGAAATCTCCCCTTAGAAAAATTTATGAATAATTGTGCTGATAAACCCCTTACGTTATTTGATTTTCAAACAGCTGAGCTAAACTGAACGTGCACAGACATTTCTCTCATTACTTATTCAGCTCATCAATAAACTGACACACAATATTTTTTGGCACAACGCAATCTGACTTTCAATAATCCCTACAAAAGAATGATCCTGACTAACAATAACCTATACCTTTCATGAATCACTTACCTCACAAAAATCTTCGTTACTCGAACTACCGCAATACAGCGAGCGCCACTACTGCCAGCTAAATAAAAGATTCTAACTACTGAAGGCACTAACTACTGATAGGCATAGTTAGCAAATGAAAGATTTTGGTAGAGAACAAACAATGTATTTACCTTAATAGTGTTCAAAAATCATAATATATATATATCAGTTCATGACATCCAGTATTATTACAAATTTACTCTCTCTGATGGACACACGTCCAGATCATCCGCTCTCAAAACTCCGCCATCTCTCTCCCCACATCCAGCACTGCTGGCGGCTCACCTCTGCGCAACGCTACGCGCTGTTCACATCCAACTGCCCAGCACTACAATGGCGGCTATTCCAACAATGCAAACCAGCCACAGACAGCACAGTCAGTGATTTTCATATAGAGCGCTACATGGCGTTACCAACATAAAAACCTAAACAGCCTACTTACACAGCAAATGGTGCTTATCCTTTTTCAGGCCTCCTGTTTCCACGGAGGAGTGTGACAGTCACACATGTGTGAATAGAACGGCAAAGGGTCGCTCCAAGACTCCCGTATCAACAATACCCTCGGTAACACTGGCCCACATATACTGAGACTTCTAAACGTTTGTCTTTACAGGGAAAAACCTGCATAGTAGTCCCAGGAGCCTCAAGGCAGTAAATTTCATTGGAGAAGAGTCAAATAGTTGCCTACCTGCAGGCGCCTCGGACTACTTCAAAGTTTTTTTTTTCCTTTTTTTTTAAAGGCACAATGTAGTTTTCGACTCCATGGAAAACCAATGCCCCAAGAGAAGGGATGGTTTCATAGATACCCTTTCTGCCACCCTGTAAGGCCTTTTCATGGCTATTCTGACTGGTAATTTGTCTTATTTGCTTACCTCGGTCGCCCATAAGGAAAATGTGTGATTTCAATGCTGCTATCGCGGTTCTAAATTCCATTGCACAGGCGTCAAAAGGGGGTGTGACGACCTTCAAGTGACACATCAGCGGTGGCTTTAGGCGTAATTGTGGTGAAGTTTGGTACGAATCTGACATTACTAACTCACTTTACACCTCGCATGAACTTCTGAGCTCTGGCCTATTTTGTCACATGTGTTGACACCTCATTGTTTGATGCGCCCTCGAGCGCGACGGTGACGTCGCAGGCCACCACGCTTTTGCACCATTATAGAGAAAGGTTGTAGGCACCCTTGAGCCAAATTTCAAACTTACGCGTCGTAATTGGAGACAATTACGGGGTTTCGAGGAAATGGTCTTTTAACTGCGTTGCACAGCGTTTTACAATACTTTGCCTGCACGAAATCCAGTTTTACTTTTGTAGTACGCCGATCAGATTGAATTGTTTGACGTCCACCAAAGTAAAATCCTGTTTCATTTTTTTGGATATTTTCTGGTGGTTTCTGTTTTCTCATGTTTTTAGTCCTTCCACTACCTTTCACCACGGTTCAGTCTGCATATTGTCATCATGCTTAACCCCCAATCACAACCGACAGTTGTCGAGGGACTTCCAAAGTCAATTGGATGCACTGAATTATCTGTATAAATAGCTAGCAACATAGCATAAATTTACAAGGAACTTAATCTGAGCCATAAGAATCGTCGAAGTACTGTCGTCGCGCTTCTTTGACGCCATGGAAATGACGTCAGTAAAGTGTGGCGCCACTAAAGGTGTAACTACTATCGAACAGGCGTCACACTGGTTATGGGCTAATGGTACGCTTGATTCATACAGCTGCACCCACAGAGCTAACTTATTCAACAATGGAGTTTTTGGCGATACTTGCTGCATCCAAAAGGAGCTAGTGGTGAAGAAAATATGCTATCTGACGAAGACTTCCGAATTTCGCCCATTTCTGCCAGCTGGAGCAGGAACTAAACTAGGTCAGATTGCTTGAAAGTATTTGATGGAATAATAAGAGAAAGACATAACACACCATTTCATCTCACTTTAGTTTCCTATCAAGAAGTCCTTAAATGCAAACTCTGTGCGTTAATTTGAAAAATATGCAGCAGATAATGGTTCTAGGTATAATAGAAATATCGATACAGCTGAGCTAGCTAATAGAATAGTGCAAAGAGCTGATGAAGACACACTGACACAGTTTCCGTTTATATATTTTTTAAATATATGTATTACGAGGTTCTAATCCAAACATCAAAATAGCTTTGTGGATATTTATGAGAAATCCAGAAACTGCATAATCCTGGCAACGGATGTTCAGCAAATAAAAGATGATAAAAAACTGCTTAATATCGAGTACTGGTGAAGCAGACTGTCAAATTCAGTTGCTAAATTTTACTTCAGTGCCATAATGAATGAGTTTGTTTCGCTCAAAGCAAAGAAATGGAAAGTAAATACTGGGAACGAATTGTGCTCGCAACACTTAATTATAGCCCTGTTTTTTTCATTATCAGTCAATACTTATCAAGAGCAAGACATCTGTTCTTTATTGTACTTCATACTAAAATCAAGGTTCTGTGGCTGTCATAAACAATAAGACATAGATCTCACTTTTTCTCAGCAACTCATAGATTTTGTGTTACTTTCAAGTTTTTTAGAAGTTCATAAATCTATAATTTATTTACGATGATGCATTTGATTAATAACATGAATGCAAAGTATTAATCTTCCACAATCATATTTATTTTTTATTTCCTTATGAACCAGGTAACGTAATTCTAAACAGACAGTCCATACAACTTCAGCGAGGAATTGTAGCTGTTGAAAGATTGCAGCACAAAGATATCGTAGCTGTAGAAAAATTACTCTACAAAGGTATGTGACAAAACAAAAGTGTAGTGTAATACTTAAAGTGACTCTGAACAAATAAATCTTATATTACAGTGCGTTAAAATACTAAAACTATATGAACGTGTAAGTCAAAAGTTTTCTACAAGTGAATAATGTCACAGGCTACTATGTCATATGGACAGCTTGGTGAATGTAACAAACAGACCAAAAGAAGGTGAGGGAGAGAAAAAGTCTACGGAATGTGGGTGTGGAACAGTTATTACAAACTTATTATCTAATAGTGAAACAAATAACGACTGGCTGCTGCTAGTTAGTTAGTTAGTTAGTTAGTTAGTTATGTGTTCCATTGATCAATCTCTTATGATGTGGAACCTGTCAAGTGCGTAAGAAATACACACATGCCTTTTCTAACGCTTAAAATTTTTTTACCTACGCCGTTCCCTAAAATGGCTCAAAATGCATACATTTTACCTATGGATTTATTTATTCCTATTGAAGAATTCATCTATGGTATAGAAGAAGTTGCCAAGGGGATATGATTTCAATTTATTTTTCAAACTATTACTGCTATCTGTCAGACATTTTATTTCATCTGGTAATTTATCGAAAAGGTTTACACAAGCATATTTTACCCCTTTCTGAGCCAGAGATAGGTTAAGTAGAGAATGGTGTAAGTCTTACTTTCTTTTGGCATTGTAGTCATGAATGTCACTGTTGGTTTTAAACTGGTCCATGTTGCGGAGAACAAATTTCATTACTGAGTAACTGTACTGTGAGGCTGTTGTAAGAATTCCTAACTTTTAAAACAAATGCCTACAAGATCTACGACTGTGAGCCTCAAACATTATTCTAAGCACTTTCTTTTGAGCAGAGAATACTTTTTACCTAAGTATTGAGTAACCCCAAAAATATTATTCTGTGTGACATCAGAGAGTGAAAGTATACTAATTTCTGTAGCCTCAAAACTGGCAGATGTTCTAATTGCAAAAATCACTGAACTTAGTCGCTTCAGGAGATCCAAAATATGAATTTTCCAATTAAGATTCTCATCTATAAGTACACCCAAAAACTTAGTATGCTCTCCCCTGGCTACTGACTTTGTTGATGTTTTATATTTATTGAAGGAACTGTGGTTGTTGCAGCAGAAAACTGGATGTACTGTGTTTTTTTCGAAGTTCCGAGCAAGTCCATTCGCAGAAAACCAGTTAATAACTTTTCCAAAGACAAACAATCCTGTCTGAGGAACAACCGCAACTGAGCATTATACCAGAGGTTGAAAATACCGCTACAGTTGTAAGGTTCTTTTATTTAGAACACGACCGGTTTCAGGCTCTTATAAGCCCATCTTCAGGTGTCGTAGCCTGGTGCTGTGAGCCCTAGCGCCGCGATGGACGAGTACACGCGGTGTGATACCAGCGAGCGCACAGTTGTGTTCTGAATAAAAGAACCTTACAGCTGTAGCGGTATTTTCAACCTCTGGTTTTCCAAAGACATTATTTGAATCATTTTCTATTGGTATTACTTGATTAATAATGATGCTTGTATCATCAGCAAACAGTGTCAGTTTAGCTTCTTGTTTCAGAAAAGAGGGGAGGTCACTCACATATATCAAGAACAGAAGAGGACTCATGATCGAACCCTGTGGAACACCTAATGTAATTGCACCCCAGTTAGATGATGCGGCAAACTTCCTTAAATCACGTAAAACATATAAATAAATTTTTTGCTTCCTGTTCTGTAGATATGACTTCAACCACTCATACGCTCTCCCATTTATACCATAAAATTTTAATTTCTGTGACATAATGTCATGGTTCACACAATCAAATGCTTTGGATAAGCCACAGGAAATTCCTGTTGGTGGCATTTTGCTATTTAAAGACTCTGTTATGTGGGCAGTGAAATTGTATATTGCTGTCTCAGTGGAAGAGCATTTTTGAAATCCGAACTTTGATTTACTCAGTGTCCCATTACTGTTTAGATTGCTAACCACTCTTGAGTACATTACATACCATTTTTGAAAATTCTATAAGCAAGGATACTGGATAGTAATTACTTTTATAAGGGTGAGTAACAGAACTGTGTTTGGTTATTAAGGACCAGGTCAGGACTCTTTGATTGTTCTTATTAATAACCAGAATTTCAAGTAATTTTAGTTTCCTGCCTTTAATTCCTTTATGGAGAACATCACATTTCTTATTGTATGAATGACATCCATTCAGAGCATGTTCAGCACAGGTGGAATCTTTCAGTCTCCAACTCCTTTCATGCTCATTCAGTCAAGCAGCTATAGCCCTACCTGATTGACCAACATACAGTTTGCCACACAGATTGCAAGAAATTGTATCGATTTCACTCTGTTCTAAAGGTGGAATCTTATCTTTACTGTTGAACAGAAGATGGGCAACAGTAGTCTTAGTGAAAAAAGCTAGAGTATATTTGCTAAAAAGAACCTGTGAAGTACTATCCACATGTAACATGGCAGCCCATTTGTTATCAGAGTTGTTTTGTGATGTTTGTGGTGGGTGAAGCAGTGCTGCTATCCTCTGTGTCCTATTTTTGCTGAGTACTTTATCAGTTAATGTAGGACTATAACCATTACTGTAAGCTATTTCTTTAATTATTTTGATTCATTTTCCAAATCTTGTTTGGTTTGTGGTACAGATAGGCAGTGCACCATAATGCTGAAGGCAGCTTCTCAGTGTATTATGGGCTGCTGGCAACCGGCTGGTATTACTGTGTCTGTTGAGGTTACTTTGCTGTATATCTTAAATAAATGCTCTTGCGTACTAATGCAAATGGTGATTGTAGAAAGCTGACAGAGTTTCCTCCCAACTCCACTGTAAACTTGATTTTACTGTGATGTGAATTCTTGTTGTTGTTGTTGTTGTTGTGGTCTTCAGTCCTGAGACTGGTTTGATGCAGCTCTCCATGCTACTCTACCCTGTGCAAGCTTCTTCATCTCCCAGTACCTATTGCAACCTACATCCTTCTGAATCTGTTTACCGTATTCACCTCTTGGTCTCCCTCTACGATTTTTACCCTCCACGCTGCCCTCCAATACTAAATTGGTGATCCCTTGATGCCTCAAAACATGTCCTGCCAATCTATCCCTTCTTCTAGCTAAGTTGTGCCACAAATTTCTCTTCTCCCCAATCCTATTCAATACCTCATCATTAGTTATGTGATCTACCCGTCTAATCTTCAGCATTCTTCTGTAGCACCACATTTCGGAAGCTTCTATTCTCTTCTTGTCCAAACTAGTTATCGTCCATGTTTCACTTCCATACATGGCTACGCTCCATACAAATACTTTCAGAAACAACTTCCTGACACTTAAATCAATACTCGATGTTAACAAATTTCTCTTCTTCAGAAACGCTTTCCTTGCCATTGCCAGTCTACATTTGATATCCTCTCTACTTCGACCATCATCAGTTATTTTGCTCCCCAAATAGCAAAACTCCTTTACTACTTTAAGTGTCTCACTTCCTAATCTAATTCCCTTAGCATCACCCGACTTAATTCGACTACATTCCATTATCCTTGTTTTGCTTTTGTTGATGTTCATCTTATACCCTCCTTTCATGACACTGTCCATTCCGTTCAACTGCTCTTCCAAGTCCTTTGCTGTCTCTGACAGAATTACAATGTCATCGGCGAACCTCAAAGTTTTTATTTCTTCTCCATGCATTTTAATACCTACTCCGAATTTTTCTTTTGTTTCCTTCACTGCTTGCTCAATATACAGTTTGAATAACATCGGGGATAGGCTACAACACTGTCTCCCTCCCTTCCCAACCACTGCTTCCCTTTCGTGCCCCTCGACTCTTATAACTGCCATCTGGTTTCTGTACAAATTGTAAATAGCCTTTCGCTCCCTGTATTTTACCCCTGCCACCTTCAGAATTTGAAAGAGAGTATTCCAGTCAACATTGTCAAAAGCTTTCTCTAAGTCTACAAATGCTAGTAACGTAGGTTTGCCTTTCCTTAATCTAGCTTCTAAGATAAATCGTAGGGACAGTATTGCCTCACGTGTTCCAATATTTCTACGGAATCCGAAGGGATCTTCCCCGAGGTCAGCTTCTACCAGTTTTTCCATTCGTTTGTAGAGAATACGCTTTAGTATTTTGCATCCGTGACTTATTAAACTGACTGTTCGGTGATATTCACATCTGTCAGCACCAGCTTTCTTTGGGATCGGAATTATTATATTCTTCTTGAAGTCTGAGGGTATTTCGCCTGTCTCATACATCTTGCTCACCAGATGGTAGAGTTTTGTCAGGACTTGCTCTCCCAAGGCCGTCAGTAGTTCTAATGGAATGTTGTCTACTCCGGGGGCCTTGTTTCGATTCAGGTCTTTCAGTGCTCTATCAAACTCTTCACGCAGTATCGTATCTCCCATTTCATCCTCATCTACATCCTCTTCCATTTCCATAATATTGTCCTCAAGTACATTGCCCTTGAATAGGCCCTCTATATACTCCCTCCACCTTTCTGCTTTCCCTTCTTTGCTTAGAGCTGGGTTTCCATCTGAGCTCTTGACATTAATACAAGTGGTTCTCTTTTCTCCAAAGATCTCTTTAATTTTCCTGTAGGCAGTATCTATCTTACCCCTAGTGAGATAACCCTCTACATCCTTACATTTGTCCTCTAGCCATCCCTGCTTAGCCATTTTGCACTTCCTGTCGATCTCGTTTCTGAGTCGTTTGTATTCCTTTTTGCCTGCTTCATCTACTGCATTTTTATATTTTCTCCTTTCATCAATTAAATTCAGTATTTCTTCTGTTACCCAAGGATTTCTACTAGCCCTCGTCTTTTTACCTACTTGATCCTCTGCTGCCTTCACTACTTCATCCCTCAAAGCTACCCATTCTTCTTCTACTGTATTTCTTTCCCCCACTCCTGTCAATTGTTCCCTTAAGCTCTCCCTGAAACTCTGTACAGCCTCTGGTTCTTTCAGTTTATCCAGGTCCTATCTCCTTAAATTCCCACCTTTTTGCAATTTCTTCAGTTTTAATCTACAGTTCATAACCAATAGATTGTGATTAGAGTCCACATCTGCCCCTGGAAATGTCTTACAGTTTAAAACCTGGTTCCTAAATCTTTGTCTTTCATTATGTAATCTATCTGAAACCTGTCAGTATTTCCAGACTTCTTCCATCTTTACAATCTTCTTTTATGATTCTTGAACCAAGTGTTAGCTATGATTGTGCTCTGTGCAAAATTCTATCAGGCGGCTTCCTCTTTCATTTCTTAGCCCCAATCCATATTCACCTACTACGTTTGCTTCTCTTCCTTTTCCTACTACCGAATTCCAGTCACCCATGACTATTAAATTTTCGTCTCCTTTCACTATCTGAATAATTTCTTTTATTTCATCATACATTTCTTCAATTTCTTCGTCATCTGCAGAGCTAGTTGGCATATAAACTTGTACTACTTTCGTAGGCGTGGGCTTTGTGTCTATCTTGGCCACAATAATGCGTTCACTATGCTGTTTGTAGTAGCTTACCCGCACTCCTATTTTTTATTCATTATTAAACCGACTCCTGCATTACCCCTATTTGATTTTCTATTTATAACGCTGTATTCACCTGACCAGAAGTCTTGTTCCTGCTGCCACCGAACTTCACTAATTCCCACTATATCTAACTTTAACCTATCCATTTCCCTTTTTAAGTTTTCTAACCTACCTGCCCGATTAAGGGATCTGACATTCCACGCTCCGATCGGTGGAACGCCAGTTTTCTTTCTTCTGATAACGACGTCCTCTTGAGTAGTCCCCACCCGGAGATCCGAATGGGGGACTATTTTACCTCCGGAATATTTTACCCAAGAGGACACCATCATCATTTAATCATACAGGAAAGCTGCATGCCCTCGTGAAAAATTACAGCCGTAGTTTCCCCTTGCTTACAGCCGTTCGCAGTACCAGCACAGCAAGGCCGTTTTGGTTGGTGTTGCAAGGCCAGATCAGTCAATCATCCAGACTGTTGGCCCTGCAGCTACTGAAAAGGCTGCTGCCCCTCTTCAGGAATTCATGTGCTGAAGAAATTTATTTACTGCCTAGTGGTATCTGTCCACTAGCATAGAACGGAATTCACATACCTAGTCCAATATTGTATTTTAGAACTTAGAGCCTCTTTACCAAAAATGTTTACTCAAAACTGCCCATAAGCATTGCATCTAATAAAGGATTCTCTGGGGACGCCTGTGGTAACCCATATGACTGACTGTACAGAGCCTGTTGAAAATGGAAATAACTTTTCTTTAAGCACGTTTCAGTTGCCATCCTTATATCTTCTGTCTCCACTGAATTTGTTCTGTTTTATGTAAACATTCTTTTAAAATTTCCGTTGCCTCTGCAACAGGGATATTAGAAAACTTACTGCTAAAATCAGTTGAGACTAGTTTTGCACTAGGTGGAATAGGTACGTCTTTTAGTTCTTTTACTAATGCAAGTGAATTAGGTATTCCAAATTTTGGTTGAAATTTAGTTTTTGTTTCAGTTAGTGAATCTAACTCTTTTGCTTATTTATGGAAAGGTGCTGAAACTGAAGACACTACTGGTTTTGCTGAGACATCTTCTCTCTTGAAGCTTAAATAACCCATATAATCTGGGTGCTCTTGGGTTGATGTTTCAGAGGTATTTCGAATCACTATCAGTAAACGTGGATTTGGAGGTTTTAATAAGATTCTTCACTTTCATTTCATATTTCAATGTGAAATCATTACGTAACTCAGGGAACTCTACAGGATTGAGGAATGTAAACACTTTTTCAATATATTCTTATTAAGTAACACTAAACTGTTCTCCTTGTCACCCATGGTGGCAGTCACATCTAGAGAAGACAGTTTCTTCTTTAATGTGGACAATACTCTTTGCTTCCTGCGACTTGCGTTGAACACATGATTTTAATATTTGAATATACATTAATGTAAAGTTTATTTGTTCAGAGTCTCTTTAGGTATTTCATTACGCTTTTGTTTTATATCGATATAGCCATAAAATGTCACACGTCTTTGTACAGATATCTTTGTACTGCTATGAGTTCTCGTTGAAGTTGTGCCGACTGTCTTTTTCGTATGAAGTTATCTGACCATGGTCTAAGAAGCCGAAAGCTTGTTATAACGACTAATAAATAAATGTTACTGTGGAATGGTAACACTTTGTAAACAAGTTATTAATATATCTATGTTCTTCGAAGAACCGACGGAATATTCCATAGATATGCATTTAATTTCTTCTATGTAGTATTTTCTTGTATTTAGGTTATATTACTGATTTTTAGTAAACGTACCTTACAAATTATAAAATTTCCTAAATATCTGCAGAAAAAATTACAGAAAGTTAGTTTTAGGAGAAGGGAGGCTGCAGCTTTGATATTCCGAAGGGGGACAGGATCACCTCGGTCTGCCATCCTGGACAATAGACAACAAAATAAATGTAGCTATGTGGATTTCGGAATCTATGTTATTAGAGGGCGCTCCAACTAACGCCATTTAAAAGAAACTGTAGATAAATCTGGAGAAACTCATCTACTGAAGACTGGAATGCAGAAAACACTTGCCTGAGAGAGACGTTAATCGCACCGGCACCTGGCACTCCGCGGTGGAGAGTTAATAGCTGCTAGCTCGGGCCGCTGGCCAGCTTCCAGAAGCCAAGGCGCCAGGTGTCTGTCCGTCTGTCGAGGCTCCATTACCGTCCGACTGCGCTGCCCCCACCCCTTACTCCGACCAGCTTATCGATCTCGACTAATGACCGGCTGTTATGTATCGATCCTATCTGCGCGGCCGTTCGCAATTAAACGCCCGCCGGCCGGCTGTTAGTTTACGACTGTCGTGTACCGCTCATCGATTACCGGGCCAGCTATCGCGTCCCCGCATCAGTCGGAACCGAGCGGGAACACCGCGCGATTACATAATTCGATTGTTGGCGTTTGTTTAATCTGAGCCGCTTGCCGCTATTTAACGCTGCCGCAGCTCTCATTAATCGGAGGTCGAATCCAAATAATTACTTTTATTTGCCGCGGACAAAGACACATTAAAAAAAGGAGAGAAAGAGAGAGAGATTGGGTAGGGGAAATATTTATAGCGGCAGTTTACAGTTAATTAATTACGGCGATTCATAACAAACGTAACGTCACGAGTGGATCCACTAACTGAAGTGCAAATTAGAACAACCGACATCTGGATCGCCAACTGCTGCCTGTATTGTATTTGTAAATAATTAAATCAACGGGTGATCAGCAAATTAGAGGGGGGAGAGGGGACGAATGTAGACACAGTGGGGTGGGGAGGGGCGAATACCAGGATAGGGGATGGCTGACCTGGGCTGAAATGTGATAGCAGACTCCCGAGCAATTTATGGTAAAGGAGAATTACGCGCTTACACAACAATAACGCAGGAGGAGATTCGATTACAATATGGCAGCGGCAAGGGGAACCCACTGCCTCCCCCACCCCCTCCCTTCCCCGCTCGCTAAATCGGACACTTTGTTCGTGCCAGAGACAACCTGTGCGGGCGATGGATACGACTGTATCTGCAGATGAAAAGCGGTGCACTTCATTAACCAGCAACAAATCAAAACTCCTCACACTAACGAAACTCGCCCTGCTCTTTACGCGAGACAACACACCGACAACACCTCTCTTGATAATGGAAATTTGAATACCGATATCATGGGTTCCAGACCTACCATCAATATCAGACATTAATATACGAGGAACGACAAAATTCGCACTTTGTACATTAATTTGCATGGCGATCTCCCGAAGCAGCTCTTACATATCAGTTTATTTTTTTTTTCTATTTCAAGCTTACTGGAATTTAAGAGTATTTTTCAATAGAGGCGTTTCACATTTATTTACAATGTATCTTGAGTGATCATTCTCGTAATATGTTATACCTTGTATGCTCATACATTTTGGGAAGTATAGCTGAAATGCCTGGTTAAATCCGCGGGACAGAACAGGTAGTTGGAATTGTGGGAAGAGGCCAAAAATGAGCGGCTGTTAGTTAGACTCGAGCACATATAATTTTATTTAGTTGCCCAAACAAAACAGCGCAAATTTCCGAGCTTAACTATTGCCTGAATATGTCACCCAATCTTGTGGCTTAAGGGCACAACCTCTTTAACTTTTAAAAGGGCTGAAGGCCCATGATTTAAAACACAACTACAATAAATTTTCAAAAGGCAGAAAGCCCAAAGCTTTATACAAAAAAATATTTTAAATGAGGCTGAAGGCCCAAACAATGCAAGACTTGGCAAGTAAGGAACTTTCAATTGTAAAGCGGTTAAGGCCCATTATTTAAAACTCAACTAAAATCACAAAAATTCAAACCATCGGCTATGAGCCATTAAAATACACAATCAAATACCAATAAGAAAAAGCAGTACAGCCAGTGGCGCTCAGAAGTTTCCGGGGATCGGTCTGCACTTGAAATATAACGTTCGCTTAGGGGAGACAGGTAGTCGGCCCAACTATTCCGATCCGCCGGCAACCCAACCAAGAGACAGTCAACGGAACCACCGACAAGACGACTTGCTGTCCACCTGAACGGTACACAAGGAACTCCAACGCCAAAACGTAAAAGGCGTAGCCGCCCACAACCAAGTATGCGTAAGCTGTCAAAACTACACACATGTGTTGGACAGCGACAACATGGTGAGGAAAGGACACTGCCTGAATTTTGCTTCAGCGGCCAGGGCAGGTAACCGGAACGCTAATGGCCACAAGGCAGATAATTCCGCTGGTGCACTTGGACTTAGATAACCAAAATACAATTAAACTTCACCGGATAGTGGCCAAACTTTCGCCAACTCGAACACACGCTGTTGCTCACGGGAATACCCCCAATAGCCAACCATGAAAACCAACGGCACAATGTGAATGGACTGGCTGCGGTAATTACATCACCCTAAACTTTGATGTCCTGGGTCGGTAATCCATGAACCTCGTAGCAATCGAAACAGCGGCCCGGCCCACTGCGCCGCGCGGAGGTTTCCTGGCAGATCCACACCAACCGACCGACGCCTCAGAGGCAGTACGCCGACAATATTTAAAACAATTTGCCGATGAAAATCACACAAACTACACACAGTTTCACGAACACTTGCACGAAGAACCAGGCAATGCTAACGGCAGTGACTGTACAATAACAGGGAGGAATCTCGAGTCGGCACACACAGCCAACCCGTAAGCGATCGCCGACCAAATACACGTTGTCCGGCAAGACGACCGACCGACGACCAACCAAAGTTGTCGCCACTCCAATCATGGGTGTCAGCAACCGTCGGGCGAGTCATGGTGGTCCGGACCTCACTGCTGCCACGCCCCGACTGAACTTGTGCCGCGTGCCAACTCAAACACTGCCAGGTCTGACCCAACTACTGGCGCGTTCCAGCTCGCTGCCAGATACGAACTAACTTCACAACACACGACAACCGGGAAGTAATAGCAGTCCGCAGAGATAATACGGCGGAACGTATATCGATAAGCGCTGCTGTTGCCCCTCACAGGCAAACAAGGCAGCAGCTCAGTAACACCAGTAATTGAATTAACAAAACGAGGTGGCAGTACCGTAAAAACAGAATGTAAAACGAGAGAGATCGCACAAACACGAGCCACGCACAACTCAATAGCCTGAAAACCATTTTCTTTGTAAATTTGGCATACAATTTACTTGCAGCCTTACAGCGCTTTCCCCTATCATTTACAAGGAATGAGGTCAAACGTTCCTTTCCATCGTTTTTAGTGGAGGTTGAAGTCGAAAAAAATCTGATTGCACATACAGTTTCTGCAGCAGTTTTTCGGCTTTTATGAACCTAGTATTACAATATTAGTGGTGTACTTTGGTACTGCGCGCCGCGGAATTTGAATCCGCGCCAGACGTCATGGACGTCGAAGACCCCCTAGAGGTCTCTGCACCATCGCGCCGTAAGCTGTGGCGGCGCGCGCCTCCTGGCCCGCATTTAGTGTGAGGGCGCCACAGTGGAACACGTGGTTCCAGTGGCCAATAGCGGCGCCTCGCCAAAGAGTATTTAAGCGTCTGCCTCTCGTTCACCGACCCACAGACCCAGTATGCTGATGACACGGCCTTTCTTGCCACCAGCACCAACAGGACACTTGTAACACGAAGACTACAAAACCTCCTCAACAACACTGAAACATGGGCCAAGAAATGGGGGATAACAGTAAACATGATAAAACACAAGCGATCATGATTACACAAAGAAAACGCAAACGATCCATTGCACACCGTCGACGAGTGAACACAACACTCAGGCTCCACAGGCGTGAAATCTCGTGGAAAAAAAAAACCGCGAAATACCTGTGGGTCACTTTAGACCAACGCCTTACCTGGAGAACGCATATAAACGATCTCCGCAATAAAACAAGCGCCAGGTTGAATGAGCTATATCCACTGCTAAACAGCAGCAGCAGCCTCGGAGCGACAACTGGAGTCGGGCTGTACTGCAGTTTAGTCAGACCGATATTCGAGTATGCCTGTCCTGTGTGGGGATATGCAGCTAAGTCGCACATAGTGCGGCTGCAGAGAACACAAAATAGGGCACTGCGACGGGCATTACACGTCCCATCTCGATTTCCCACGGCAGACACACACAAAGCCGCGGGAATGAAACTGCTAACACAAAGATTTCGAGAACTCGCGGCCCCATTTTACCGAACCGTGCGTAACTCCGAAAACCCACTCATAAGCACACTAGGGAACTACCCCAACAACCCAACAAAATTCAGGAGACCCAAAGCAATCCTGGACTAAACAAAACACGATATCAAAACACCACTGCATAAAAAGTTAGGACAGATCACAAAGTTAGGGGCATGCCGCGCATGCCACGTAATTACACAGTCAACTAGAAGGAAATGTCAGACGACAAAACCCTTCACCTCACATATGTGAGAAAACCATATATGAAAGGAGAGAGTCAGCCAGCCAGTCTAACCTTGCGTACGTCTCTGGACACATGGCCTCACCTTACACAGCTTATTTACTTTCTTGTTCTGTGTACGAGTGGACGTGATTGTTAGGTTCCCTTGTGACTTCGCTGTTTCGATCTTGTTGTTCGTTCTGTCCTTCGTTGGTGTCCGTCCCCTCCCGTTGTGTTGTTCGCGGGCCGCTCCGCGGGTCCCGCCGCGCTTTCCGTCACTTTAACCCCGCTCCCGTTCCGGTCGCCGTTACAACAGTACTGCTAGACACCCATCTACGTAGGGAGATATGATGATCATAATAAAATAAGAGAAATCAGACATCGAACGGAAAGATTTACGTGTTCCTTTTTCCCACGCGCCATTCGAGAGTAGAATGGTAGAGAAGTAGTATGAAAATGGTTTGGTGAACCCTCTGCCAGGCAATTAAGTGTGAAATTCAGAGTAACAATGTAGATGTAGATGAGAATGTCGGCCATTTTCTAAATTTGTATATTGCTGTCTTCCGTTGATTTAAGACGCTGCTACTATAGTAGAGTGTAGAAGAAGCGGAAAGGCGCCAAATTTAAGATTACTGCGTTACCAGCGCAGTGAAGGAGAAATAAAGAAGAGGCATTACTCCATGACTGGCCATCGTAGGAACATTCGATAGTGTTCCCCTCTCCTATACACTTTTCATCTGAAAGCAAATAAATGACTAGGTCCGGATGGAATTCCGATTCGGTTTTTCAAAGAGTACTCCACGGTATGGGTCCCTTACCTGTTTTGCGTTTCTCCTGATTCTCTCTCCCAGCAAAAAGTTCCAAGTGACTGGGAAAAAGCGTGGGTGACTCCTGTATATAAGAAGGGCAAAAGAACGGACCCGCAAAATTACAGACCAATACCCCTAACTTCGGTTAACTGCAGAATCCTTGAACATATTCTCAGTTAGAATATAACAGACTTTCTTGAGACTGAGAACCTTATGTCAATGAATCAGCATGATTTTACAAAACATCACTCGTGCGAAACTCAGCTTGTCCGTTTCTCACATGGTATACTGGGAACTACGGATGAAGCGCAACAGGCTGAATCCGTATTTCAAGATTTTCGAAAAGCAATGAATGCGGAGCCCAGTTGCGGGGTGTTAACGAAGGTATGAACATATGGAGTACGTTTAGAGGAATGTGAGTGGCTCCAAGACTTCTTAATAGAACTCAGTATGTCGTTCTCGACGGCTAGTGTTCATCAGAGACTAGGTTATAGTCAGCAGCGCCCCATGGAAGTGTGATAGGACCGATGTTGTTCCCTATATACATAAGTGATTTGGTAGGCGGGCAGCAATCTGCGGTTGTCTGTTGATGACGCTGTGGTGTATGGTAAGGTCCGAAGTGGAGTGACTGTAGGAAGATACAAGACGACTTAGACAAAATTTCTGATTGGTGTGACGAATAGCAGCTTGCTCTAAATGTGGAAAAATATAAGTTGAAACGTCCTCTTAGAAAAATTATACATGACTGTGCTTAAACTGGCACACAATATTTTTTAGCGCAACGCAATCTGACTTTCAATAATCCCTATGAAAGAATGGCCTGCCCAACATTAACCTATACCTTTCATGAATCACTTACCTCACAAAAATCTTCGTTACTCGAACTACTGCAATACAGCGAGCGCCACTACTGCCAGCTAAATAAAAGATTCTAACTACTGAAGGCACTAACTACTGATAGCCATAGTTAGCAAATGAAAGATTTTGATAAAGAACAAACAATGTATTTACCTTAATAGTCATCAAAATTCAAAATATATATAGCAGTTCATGACATCCAGTCTTACAAATTTCAAAACTCCGCCATTTCTCTCCCCACATCCACCACTGCTGGCGGCTCACCTCCAACTGCGCAACGCTACGCACTGTTAACAGCCAACTGCCCAACACTACAATGGCCAACAACAATGCAAACCAGCCACAGACTGCACACAGCACAGCCAGGGGTTTTCATACAGAGCGCTACGTGGCGTTACCAATATAAAAATCTAAACAGCCTACTTACATAAACAATGCAAACCAGCCACAGACTGCACACAGCACAGCCAGTGATTTTCATATAGAGCGCTACGTGGCGTTACCAATATAAAAACCTGAACAGCCTACTTACATAAACAATGCAAACCAGCCACAGACTGCACACAGCACAGCCAGTGATTTTCATACAGAGCGCTACGTGGCGTTACCAATATAAAAACCTAAACAGCCTATTTACAAAGTTAATGCGTATGGATGAGAAAAACAAACCTGTAATGTCCGGGTACAATATTATTAGTATCCTGCTTCACACAGACAAGTCGGTTAAATATCTGAGCGTAACGTTGCAAAGCGATACGAAATGGAACGAGCACGTGAGAACTGTGTTAGGAAGGAGAATGGTCGGTTTCGGTTTATTGGGAGGATTTTAGACAAGTGTAGTTCACATGTAAAGGAGACCGCATGTAGGGTTCTAGTGCGACACTTCTAGAGTGTTTGGGATCTGTACCAAAGTTGGATTGAAGGAAGACATCGAAGGAATTCTGAGGCGGGCTGCTAGATTTGTTACCACTAGGTTCGAATAACATGTGTTACGGAGATGCTTTGGGAACTCAACGGGCGCTGATAACCTCGTTGTTGTGCGCCCTAAAACACTAATCATCATCATCATCTTGGGAACTCAAATGGGAATCTCTGGACGTTCTTTCCAAGTAACAATAGCGAGAAAATTTAGAGAACCGGAATTTGAAGCTGACTGCCGAACGATTCTACTGCCGCCGACGTATCTGGCGCGTAAGGATCGAAATTATAAGATACGAGAAAATAGGGATGATACGGTGCCATATAGACAGTCTTTTTCCCTCGCTCTATTTGCGATGACTAGTAGTGTGTAACTTTCCCTGGCAGCACACACACTATTAATCAAAGGAAATGACATTTGACTGTACTATGTACGCTATGAAGCAATTAGTATGTACTGTAATTGTTGAACAAAAAAATATTATTTAATTTTGTATAAAGGACATTCGTTATTATTGTAATATTTTTTGTAATAATATTCTCGATGTATTTATGATTGTAATATTTCTATACTCATAATTTAATTACGAAATATGTCAATATCTGCGATAAGAAAAATGTAAAATACAGCCACAGAGGGGAGTAATGTTGTAAGATTGCAAAGAGACATTAACGGTCAGCAGTGGTATAAATAGGAATACATAATGTGCATTCTTTGTCGTCTTCCTCGAGAGCTGAGAGAGAGAAGAACCTGTGACGTAGCATTTTGTGAATGAGTAGACTTCTTTTGTCTGTATCTATCTTTAGCCGCCATTAGAGGAGAAATTACAAAGTAATGTAAGTTTAATTATTGTTGAGGTCTAAATACATTATAATTTATCAAAATTGTGTATTACTAATGTAAATTAGCTTGTCCATGTCATCTATAATATTTCTTTAAAGAATTTTCAGCATTTTTAGCGATTATCGTTGGTGTTGCTGGGCTGTGCCGCGACCGAACGACTTGCAGCGGCGGCACATTTAAAAAATTGTTCCGCTAAAAAAATTAACCAAACCCGTAAATCGGGAGCAGATAAAATTAGCAGTGAATTACGAAATATTTTTCTTTTACAGCGATCCTGAGCCTGACGGAATTTATTACTGGTTTTACATTTGTGCATTCATAGGCGGATAGTTAACGTTGAAGTTTAACAATCTGTTGGTTCTTTCAATTTCTAAAGCAAATAACTTAAACGTATAGTGAAGTGTTTTTTTATCAGTGATAATTAAACGTTCAGGTCGGCTTGGCAATATTTAACCATTTTCTGCTAACAGAGACAGTCTTGTGTTCCATAGCTAACGCCGGGAAAGAATTCAGTAAATATTTAAAAAAACCACTGCATTTAGAAAATGTGTGCCAAGGCCGAAAGACGTAAAAAATTTAATTTATACAATTTTCAACTAAATGTTCCTAATCAGTTAATATGAATTTATCAGCATGAGAGGGTTGACTAAGGTTCACGTAATTTTAAATGTGCTTAATTCTGTCTAAATGAATTTTTATTACCACACGTAAATAAGGGGTTCTACAACAAAGTTCGTACAGAAAAAAAATAGCAAAAATATATAAAGCAACATTTCCATCCCCACATTTGCAAATCCATTTTCAGATCAATTCATTTTTTATTTTTTTTTAATTTAATTTCATTAAAAGTGGTACACGGTACCGTCCACCGTGCGCCATACTGTGGCTTGCAGACGTCTATGTAGATGTGGATGACCTTAGAAAGAAATCACAGGCAATGGCTGAGCGACAAATTTAGGATGGCAACCAAAATAAGACTGTATAAGAGTACAGTGTTGTCGAATATACTCTATTGGCCCTGACGAGTAAAACTAGAGACAATGAAATACAGGCAGTCCAGAACAAATCCTTACGACAGATCCTGAATAGAAGCCGATATTCGAGAATAGTAGACTTACGTACGTTACGACTCTCGCGTGGACCTGCTGGACATAAATATAGCAACGGGCAACAATTCTAGGCAAGAGGATAGACCAGGTCCGTGAGATTCAAACAATGGAATAAATCGGAACAACAAATCTGCGCCAGTGGCACAGATAAAGTGTTCCAAAGGCGGTAGCTCAGAACGTGTCAAACGGAAGTTCTAAAACAGTACGATCGAAGGTAAAATTACGATTCCTCCTGTGGCTTCTCCAATCCTTCGCTAAATTTTAATTAAGAGTCACCAAACCTTCACTTTACACCCTAATGAGAAGTGAGGGTCGACCGAAGACGATGGGACTTCGACAACATATGGAAGGGGAAGGTTTATAATTCATCGGGTGATCGTTCTGAAAGGAAATAGAACACAAAATGTTCTGTCTCAAGGAGAGTGAGGGGAACGAGACCTGGCGAAATAATATTAAGCTGTTTTTGTAAAAAACAAGAAAGTCAACTCGGTACAAGTTGCAGTGCCGCGATGATCAGGCTACATGAGAAATACAAGTTCCGGTAAATTCCGTTAACAGCTGCAGACGACAGGTGAAATGGTGAAGGTACCGGGCGCGAGTTGCAGGAACGGGTCTTGTGGACGCTGTAACACGAGAAACGGACTCGCAAAACTTGCATACAGCCAAAGTGCATTAGCCAGTTCACGGCATTCAGTAAGACATCTCTCGTGTCCTGCACGATCCATTCTTTCACTGTACACCTTTTTCGCACCAGCGAACATCTCTGGGTGCCATCTGCAACCATTAAATTCTAAAGGCGTGCCTCCAAAATTATTCTAGAATTATTTTATGATCTTGCTGGATTTATTCTGCGGGCTTAACTACTTTGAAAGTCCGGCTCGGCATTTCGGAATGTATCCTGTTTCTTGTGTGTATATCGAGAGTGTCAACAGTGAGACAGGTATTAGCGACCATGCTGCTATTGCCGGTACGACAGTCATGGAAAGGAATGAGAAGATCAAGAAAGGGAGGTGAGTATTTGTCTCATTAATATCCCTCTGGGTCTACTGCAATTTCATAAAATACCCAAATGCTACACACCAAAATAAACGACTTTTCGGCCGTGTTACTGTGGGCCTCGACAGGGCAGAGACTAACGGGGAGTGGGTGCTTAAACATGCACTCTAAGACAAAAAAAGGGAAATAAAAGAAACGACGCTCCACGAAGAAATTATCAAAAACAGAAAAACATCAAACAAAATAATGATTCAAATTTAATAAATAAATAAATGCGTCATTTATTTACGAAAAAGTGTTTTACAAATTGAACAAGTCAATAAGGCGAGGGACCATTTTTGGCTCTTATGTAAGCGGTTATTCGGCCTGGTATTGATTGCTGGGCGTCCTGCCGAGGGATATCGGACCAAATTCTGTCCAATTGGCGAATTAGATCATCAAAATCTCGAGCTTGTTGGAGGGCCCTACCCACGATACTCCAAACGTTCTCAATTGGGGAGAGATCAGACGATCTTGCTGGCCAACGTAGGGTTTGGCAAGCTCAAAGACAAGCACTAGAAACTCTCGCCATGTGCGGGCTGGCATTATCTTGCTGAAAAGTAAGCCGAGGCTGGCTTGACATGAAGGATGACAAAACAAGGCGTAGAATATCGTCGACATACTGCTGTGCTGGAAGGGTGCTACAGATGACTGCCAACGGGGTGAAATGGCACCCCAGACCAGCACTTCTGGATGTCGGTCCATATGGCGGTCGACAGTCAGCTTCGTATCCCCACCCCCCTCCCCCCACCCCCCAACCCTCTGTCCGAGGTGTCTCCAGACACGTCTTCGGTGATAATCACGGCTCAGTTCTTCACTGAAGACAATTCTGCTCCAGTCAATGAGATTCCAGACCGAAGACGTCTCTGAAGACACCCCAAAGAGCGATGGGATACCAACCTGACTGTCACCTGTCGTACCACCCGACGACCAGGAGTAATGGTCTGGGATGCCATTTCATTTCATAGCAGAACCAGTTTGTTTGTCGTCCACTGCACCCTTACGGCGCAGCCTTGCGTGACGATATCCTACGCCCCATTCTGTTGCCCTTCATGCGAAGCCATCCTGGGCTTACATGTCAGCAAGATAATAACCTCCTGCACACCGCGAGAGTTTCCGCTGTTTGTCTTCTGCTTGCCAAACCCAAACTTCGACAGGAAGTTCGCCAGACTTCTTCACAATTGAGAACATTTGGAGCACTCTGGGCAGGGCTCTCCAACCAGCTCGATATTTTGACTATCTAACACGTGATGTAGGGGCTGATTAGTAATCAAAACGTCCTCGGTTCCTGGTTTGAACCCCGCCAACGCTTGTGAATAAAAATTATCAGCAGTGTCGCCGAAGACTTCCGGCGTAAGAAGTCACCCTTGAGCCAACGGCCTTGTGAAGGAGGGCGAAGGAGAGGTGAGAGGTAAGAGGGCAGGGAGTGAGTTACCGTCAACAGTTGAATGATAGGGCTGTTCTCATAAAAATCGCCAGCAAACCGACAACAATAGTTCAGGTATACAGGCCGAGCACGCAAGTTGAAGATGAAGAGGCAGAAGAAGTACATGAGGATATTGAATGGGTAATTCAGTATGTTAAGGGAGATGAAAACAGAATAGTCATTTGGGATTGGTACGCGGGGGAAGGAGGTGAAGAAGGGGTTAAGGGAAAATATGGGCTTGGTAGTAGGAATGAGAGAAGAAAAAGACTAATTGAGTACTGCAATAAGTTTCAGTTAGTAATGGCGAATACTCTGTTCAAGGATCACAAGAGGCAGAAGTCGCTTGGAAAAGACCGGGGCGTACCAGAAGATTACAGTTAGATTACATCCTGGTCAGGCAGAGACCCCGAAATCGGATACTGGATTGTAAGGCGTAGTCAGCAGCAGACATAGACTCAAAATACAATTCAGTTGTGATGATGAGTAGGCTAAAGTTTAAGAGACTACCTAGGAAGAATCAATGCGCAAGGAAGTGTAACTTGTAACTGCCTTTTGATAACACTTCCGCTTAATCAAAAATATTCAAATGTGTGTGAGTTCTTAAGGGACCAAACTGTAGAGGTCATCGCTCACTAGGCTTACCCACTACTTAAACTAACTTAAACTAACCTATGCTAACAACAACACTCACACCCATGCCCGAGGGAGGACTCGAACCTCCGGCGGGAGGGGCCGCGCAGTCAATTACCTGGCGCCTCTAACCGCGCGGCCACTCCGCGCGGCTCTGCTTAATCTGATTTCACTTACCGAATACTAGTGTGCAATAGAGTAATAGTGTAACAGATAGATGACTAACACAGTACGGCAAGATTTTCTCGATGTCAACGCTTCTAAATTCACAGAACATTTGTCAGTGGGTACATGACCATGTTCTATCTGGGAACATGCTTTCATATTTGCAAACATCATGGGTGACTGGAATTCGAGTGTAGGAAAAGGGAGAGAAGGAAACGTAGTAGGTGAATATGGATTGGGGCTAAGAAATGAAAGAGGAAGCCGCCTGGTAGAATTTTGCACAGAGCACAACTTAATCATAGCTAACACTAGGTTTAAGAATCATGATAGAAGGTTGTATACATGGAAGAACCCTGGAGATACTAAAAGGTATCAGATAGATTATATAATGGTAAGACAGAGATTTAGGAATCAGGTTTTAAATTGTAAGACATTTCCAGGGCCAGATGTGGACTCTGACCACAATCTATTGGTTATGACCTGTAGATTAAAACTGAAGAAACTGCAAAAACGTGGGAATTTAAGGAGATGGGACCTGGATAAACTGAAAGAACCAAAGGTTGTACAGAGTTTCAGGGAGAGCATAAGGGAACAATTGACAGGAATGGGGGAAAGAAATACAGTAGAAGAAGAATGGGTAGCTTTGAGGGATGAAATAGTGAAGGCAGCAGAGGATCAAGTAGGTAAAAAGACGAGGGGTAGTAGAAATCCTTGGGTAACAGAAGAAATATTGAATTTAATTGATGAAAGGAGAAAATATAAAAATGCAGTAAATGAAGCAGGCAAAAAGGAATACAAACGTCTCAAAAATGAGATCGAGAAGAAGTGCAAAATGGCTAAGCAGGGATGGCTAGAGGACAAATGTAAGGATGTAGAGGCTTGTATCACTAGGGGTAAGATAGATACTGCCTACAGGAAAAAGAAGAGACCTTTGGAGAGAAGAGAACCACTTGTATGAATATCGAGAGCTCAGATGGCAACCCAGTTCTAAGCAAAGAAGGGAAGGCAGAAAGGTGGAAGGAATATAGAGGGTGTATACAAGGGCGATGTACTTGAGGACAATATTATGGAAATGGAAGAGGATGTAGATGAAGATGAAATGGGAGATACGATACTGCGTGAAGAGTTTGACAGAGCACTGAAAGACCTGAGTCGAAACAAGGCCCCCGGAGTAGACAACATTCCATTGGAACTACTGACGGCCTTGGGAGAGCCAGTCCTGACAAAACTCTAACATCTGGTGAGCAAGATGTATGAAACAGGCGAAATACCCTCAGACTTCAAGAAGAATATAATAATTCCAATCCCAAAGAAAGCAGGTGTTGACAGATGTGAGAATTACCAAACAATCAGTTTAATAAGCCACAGCTGCAAAATACTAACACGAATTCTTTACAGACGAAGGGAAAAACTGGTAGAAGCGGACCTCGGGGAAGATCAGTTTGGATTCCGTAGAAATACTGGAACACGTGAGGCAATACTGACCTTACGACTTATCTTAGAAGAAAGATTAAGGAAAGGCAAACCTACGTTTCTAGCATTTGAGGACTTAGAGAAAGCTTTTGACAATGTTGACTGGAATACTCTCTTTCAAATTCTAAAGGTGGCAGGGGTAAAATACAGGGAGCGACAGGCTATTTACAATTTGTACAGAAACCAGATGGCAGTTATAAGAGTCGAGGGACATGAAAGGGAAGCAGTGGTTGGGAAGGGAGTAAGACAAGGTTGTAGCCTATCCCCGATGTTATTCAATCTGTATATTGAGCAAGCAGTAAAGGAAACAAAAGAAAAATTCGGAGTAGGTTTTAAAATCCATGGAGAAGAAATAAAAACTTTGAGGTTCGCCGATGACATTGTAATTCTGTCAGAGACAACAAAGGACTTGGAAGAGCAGTTGAACGGAATGGACAGTGTCATGAAATGAGGGTATAAGATGAACATCAACAAAAGCAAAACAAGGATAATGGAATGTAGTCGAATTAAGTCGGGTGATGTTGAGGGTATTAGATTAGGAAATGAGACACTTAAAGTAGTAAAGGAGTTTTGCTATTTGGGGAGCAAAATAAATGATGATGGTCAAAGTAGAGAGGATATAAAATGTAGACTGGCAATGGCAAGGAAAGCGTTTCTGAAGAAGAGAAATTTGTTAACATCGAGTATAGATTTAAGTGTCAGGAAGTCATTTCAGAAAGTATTTGTATGGAGTGTAGCCATGTATGGAAGTGAAACATGGACGGTAAATAGTTTGGACAGGAAGAGAATAGAAGCTTTCGAAATGTGGTGCTACAGAAGAATGCTGAAGATTAGATGGGTAGATCACATAACTAATGAGGAGGTACTGAATAGGATTGGGGAGAAGAGAATTTTGTGGCACAACTTGACCAGAAGAAGGCATCGGTTGGTAGGACATGTTCTGAGGCATCAAGGGATCACCAATTTAGTATTGTAGGGCAGCGTGGAGGGTAAAAATCGTAGGGGGAGACCAAGAGATGAATACACTAAGCAGATTCAGAAGGATGTAGGTTGCAGTAGGTACTGGGAGATGAAGAAACTTGCACAGGATAGAGTAGCATGGAGAGCTGCATCAAACCAGTCTCAGGACTGAAGACCACAACAACAACAACATAATTTTCTGGAGTAATTTTTGTAATTTCAGATAGGAATACATCACATAAAAAGTAAATGCCATAATTAAAAATGTAACAATAAAATTAAACTTCAATTTCAAAAGTTTACCATTGTACAACATTTTCCCATGTACTGAGTTCATGAAATGAGCGAATACACACATATGCATTTAAAGAAAGGAAAAAGAAAAGAAAAAAACTTTAATTTCAATATGTAATTGACAGTCTGCTGATAATAACAGTGTAAACAGTTAAGGCAGAAATACTTTACTTGTAGACATATCCTGAATTTACGATTCATTAAAACTATGATCACTTTAAAATTCGAAATCGGTGATAATTATTTGTTCAGGACTGGTGTACCTTATTTGAAAGTCCTCTTTCACCTCTTCCAAACAAACATTTTACTTTTTCGAGATAGTTAGGCCTTCAAAAGTTACTAGTATTCAAAATTGTCTTATTCTAGAATTTCCCAATCTGAAAATGTGATCCACTCAAAATTTCAGTGAACCACTGCACGTTCGGTAGATCACGCTACGGTCTCTAGTAGAACATGTGTGCCTTCGGAGGGCCGCAGACTTCGGAAGGGCGAGGGCAGTTTCAGTGAGAGGACGGGAGGGTGAAACAGTTTGCTCGGGGTGAGGCAACTGTATTGAAACCTGGTGGAAAGCCGAGTGTTGCGCCGGCTGTTGATGGCTAGTAGAACTTCCGCAGTTAATAGCCACCGGTTCTGAGCGTAGTTGCGATACCGGGAAGAGACACTCGTGTGTGTTCCTAGATTGCCATTATTACCTCGCTTGCTGCAGGCTGCAAATGTTTGGACGTGTGGGGCGCGTGCCTAGGCAAGGAGCGTGTTGTGTGCTTCAGCCACCGACCGGACATGGAGACGGGTGGTGGACCGCCGCTGTCTGGAAGTTGTGTGTCTGCTTCACGATGTCTTTCCTGGATCGTTGTACGGTTGAATCTCGTAAGCTTCCTATTTGATTTATCTGATGCGATTGAGCAGAGCATCGTCAGTAACCATAGCTATACTTGCCACTTCATTCAACAGTACTGTGTTCAGTCCGGTAGTTTTGTGGTTGTTTGTTCGAGATTCACGTCCGATTCCGTATCAGACTTCTGGTTACTGATCTGCATCTGTCAGTAGGCAGGAAAGTTGTGTGCGCGCTGTTATAAAACTACACGGCGCCAGCTTCCTTCTTGGCTACTATAAGGCGTCAGATTTGTGGTGGCGTGCGTTTATATGTGTAATTTGGCTGTTTAGGTTTTTGTATTGGTAACGCCACGTAGCGCTCTGTACGAAAATCACTGGCTGAGCTGTGTGCAGTCTGTGGCTGGGTGGCATTGTTGGAATATTCGCTATTGTAGTGTTGGGCAGTTGGCTGTTAACAGCGCGTAGCGTTGCGCAGTCGGAGGTGAGCCGCCAGCAGTGGTGGATGTGGGGAGAAAGATGGCGGAGTTTTGAGAACCGATGATCTGGACGTGTGTCCATCAGAGACAGTAAATTTGTAAGACCTGATGTCATGAACTGAGGTATATATTACAACTTTTGAACATTATTAAGGTAAATACTTTGTTTGTCCTTTATCAAAATCATTCATTTGCTAACTATGCCTGTCAGTAGTTAGTGACTTCAGTAGTTAGAATCTTTTATTTAGCTGGCAGTATTGGCGCTCGCTGTATTGGAGTAGTTCGAGTAATGAAGATTTTTGTGAGGTAAGTGATTCGTGAAAGGTATAGGTTATTGTTAGTCAGGGCCATTCTTTTGTAGGGATTATTGAAAGTCAGATTGCGTTGCGCTAAAAATGTTGTGTGTCAGTTTAGTGATGATCAGAATAAGTAAAGAGAGAAATATGTGAGTACGTTCAGTTTTGCTCAGCTGTTTGAAAATCAATTAACGTAAGAGGTTTATCAGCACAGTAATTCACTAATTTTTCTAAGGGGACGTTTCATATGTCGACCCTTAGCTGAGGATACCTCACTGGAATCTTCTGATTTTTTCTTATAGTTTGTGTAATTAGTGTAGCTATTGTTTATTGCTAGCGCCTAATTATAGAGAGAATTTCCTTTGTACTTGTAGTTTTTCGTTGTTGTACAGTAAAACAGTTGTGGCATGCATGTAGATTTGCACCCAGTATTTCCCAGCTGTGCTTGCAGTTAACTAGATATTATTTTCAGTGCTATGTTAATGTGTTTTCTTATTTTTGCTCTTCAAATTGTGCTTTTCTGGTTATCGCGTGAAATACGTGATAATTATGGCGTGTGAAAAACGTAACACTAGGCTCCGAAGTTAACTGAGAAATGACAGTGACTTTCATACAGAGCGCTACGTGGAGTTACCAATATAAAAACCTAAACAGCCTACTTACATATGTTAAGCGTGTTAATTTCATGTGCCACGCCCTCCATGTACTATTACGAGGGCGCACATTTCCATTGCTTGTCTTATTGGGTGTTTACACTACCAAGTTCGACCGCGTTTTTTAATTATCTGTGAGGGTGGAGCCTCTTTATCTTAATTAGCAAGTTTGTCTCAGCGAGGACTTTACTCGACATTTGTTGCTACTATCTTATACGTAGCTGTAACGTTATTCAAAAGTTTATGTTCTGTCTGCTGTTAGTCAGGGATTCGTTAGCGAACCTAATGCGTTTGCTTGGGCTTAGTGTCCCGCTCCACGTGGCGCGAGTTTGCTACAGTTCGTGGTTGGCAGTCGAACTTCCTGCTCGCTAACTGTATCTGGAACTGTGTTTAGATTTTGGCCGCATCACAAGTTTAATTGATTTGACTCCATTAGTAGTGAGGTTAGGCTGATGCCACCCCACACTCCATTGTTGCCAGCTGAATCCTATATGGCAGTGATGACGTCATCTAAGATAGCGGCGTGTAGACTTGGCAACAGCGCATGACGTCATCCAAGATGGCGGTCATGACGTCATTCAAGATGGCTGATTTTGGCAGGAGGATAGGTCAATTGGGCTACCTCCACTAATCTAGCCCAGGTGATCTATCTTTCCACGATTTTCTTAGGTTACTAGAGATAGCCCAATTGACCTTTCTTTACAACCCAAATTCAGACTTGGTGCCAGTTCCTAGGAAGAGGTGGCCGTTGGGTGACTTAGGTTAGTGAAGGTAGCCCAAGTGACCTATCTTCCTGCAGTTTTTCTTTGGTTAGCAGAGATAACCATGGTGAGTTGCTTCTTATTCTGTAGTGGTCAATCCAAGGATTGGTTTGCAACAGCTGCAATGGCAGCTTGTCTCCATTCTGTGCGTCTTTCAGCTTTTCTCTTCATTTCTTTATAGGTGTTACATCCCACATCTTTCACGATTTGATCCATGTACCTCAGTCGTGGTCTTCCTCTTGGTCTTTTTCCCTCGACATATCCCTCTATGATTGTGTTCAGGAGTCCTTTATGTCTTAATAGATGGCCTGTAAATTGCACTCTTCTTTTAACAATGAAACTCCAGAAGCTTCTCTTCTCACCTGCTCTTTCCAGAACCACTTCGTTTGTGACCTTGTCGATCCATTTTATTTTGAGCATGCGTCTATAGCACCACATTTCAAAAGAATTTAGCTTCTGCTCTTCCTCTGTCCCGACAGTCCATGTTTCACACCCATAGCATGCCACACTCCACACATATAATTTCAACAACATATGTTGCAACATATGTTGCATTCTCCAATAAATTATTCATATGGTTCTGAGCACTATGGCACTTAACTGCTAAGGTCATCAGTCCCCTAGAACTTAGAACTACTTAAACCTAAAACACATCCATGCCCGAGGCAGGGCTCTAAGCACTATGGGACTTAACATCTGAGGTCATCAGTCCCCTAAACTTAGAACTACTTAAACCTAACTAACCTAAGGACAGCACACACATCCATGCCCAAGGCAGGATTCGAACCTGCGACCGTAGCAGCAGCGCGGTTCCGGACTGAAGCGCCTAGAACTGCTTGGCCACAACGGCCGGCCCCGAGGCAGGATTCGAACCTGCGACCATAGCGGTCGCGCAGTTGCAGAGTGTAGCCCCTAGAACGGCTCGACCACCCTTGCCGGCTTGCATTCTCCTGTTGGATATTGAACTTCCCACCATTTTCTGGAGGAGGGGAGGGGGGCTAGGTTAGCGGAGGCAGCCAATAGACTTATCTTTCCACCAAAATCAGCCATCTTGAATTACATCATGGCCGCCATCTTGGATGATGTCATGCACTGTTGTCAAGTCTACATGCTGACATCTTGGATGACATCATCGCCTCCATCTTGGGTACATCTGGCAACAATGGAATGTGGGGTGGCATCGGCCTAGCCCCACTACTTCCTTTAATTCACTAAAAAATTGTTTACTTGTTTTACTTGTTGCTGTACATCTGACTGTTGTCCATCAGCGTGCGGACTATTGTTGTTGTGTCCTGCCTACTCATAGAATATGTGGTGCCTAGGAAACTTGCTTTCTTTGTTTGCTAGACAACAATTCAAGCAAATCGTATTAATGAATTTTTGTTAGAGTAAGGTAAATGATGATGCTTAACTGTGAGAATTTACATTGGTGTGTCTCAAGCAAATGGCGACAGACAAATAAGAAAATCTCTTCAGTATATAGGCCGGCCGGAGTGGCCGAGCGGTTAAAGGCGCTACAGTCTGGCACCGCACGACCGCTACGGTCGCAGGTTCGAATCCTGCCTCGGGCGTGGATGTGTGTGATGTCCTTAGGTTAGTTAGGTTTAAGTAGTTCTAAGTTCTAGGGGACTTATGACCACAGCAGTTGAGTCCCATAGTGCTCAGAGCCATTTGAACCATTTTTTTCTTCAGTATATACAGTTTCCTAACACAAGTGAAATAACACAGTTCCTGAGTCGCTGCTGTAGTGCTCATAGTGCTGCTAGTCTTCAACTGGGCCTCGCCCAGGCGGTGCGGCGCTTATGTTCTCTTCTCCTAGAGGCCGCTGCTGTCTCGTTGTCGTCCCAGAGAGAGGTCGATCAACGTACTATTGGTTGACTTCTTCACAGCTTCTCAGCTCTGACATTCTTGACCGGCGACGCTTGACTTTATGCCGGAACAATAGTCAACGTCTGGCTCAATTCTTGTACTACATTATGTATTTCTCTGTTAATTAGGCTATCAATTGTGTTTCTTTTCGTGGGACTTGGCTGAAATCTGTCTGGTTGTTAGAGGAGGCGCAGCGTCCAAATGCAGACCCAAGTCCGCGCTCGATCGAACGGGGAACCGGGTGTACACGGTCCTGCACCACTTAATCTTTCCGATCCCAACACACCTTGCCAAGACAGGGTTGTATAGCAAGTCGATGTATTTATTTGTGTCTTAATCATTGCGCAGCTACTGCAGCTCTCCTTTTAATTTCTTTTTAAATTTGTACCTCATGTAAATTGTTGAAGTGTTTATCAGCTAATTCGCCAGTTGAGCAATTACTAGATTTATTTTATTTACTTAAATAGGTTTATGCAAGTGTTGATCAGCCAGCTGAATGGTTATTAATCTTACTCCTTGTATGTACATTTGGTTTTTGAACTGCCCAAACAGTAAGAGAATTGAGATCTGTTCGTGTCATGGAAATCCTCACTGCCTATTTGTACCACTCAGGACGCAACACTTACCACCAATTTTGTCTGGATATTTCTCTTGCGTGACTTGCGCACCTCACGTGGTGCTTATTTGCGGATTATACTTATATTTTGGACTGCAAATCTTAAAGTTTCTTTCGAGAAAGAATTTTTAAATCTTTTATTGTACTCCTACAGTTTCTCTTATTGTATTTAATCTATTGGATATTAACCGGTCTGGTATAGTTTTTCTGACTGTAAATTATTCTGTTTCTTAGCAGTCATTACCACTGGAGGTGTTTCTCCAATAGATGTTTAATAAATCTAACTTTGTATGTATTGATGTAACTTTTCAGGCTTTCCCGGCGATCTAATGACATCTTGGGTTGTCGGGTGAATGGATACACGGACAGACAAATTGAGAGGGCACTCCAACCAGCCACCATACCACAGGTTCCTGAAGAAGACCAAGATGAAACGAAGAAGGTGGCATATCTACCCTATGCTGGCTCTATTTCTGCCAGAATCAGTAGGATCCTCCGTAAACACAATATCAAGTGTGTTTTCTGTCCATCCAACAAGATTGGGGGACTGCTGGGGAGTGTCAAAGACGACCTGGGGGTACGAAAACCAGGGATTTACAATATACCTTGTCAATGTGGCAGGTCCTACATTGGCCAGACGACAAGAACTGTGGAGATCAGGTGCAAAGAACATCAGAGGCACACTAGATTAAGACAGGTGACTAAGTCAGCCATTGCTGAACACTGTCTAGAACTAGATCATGCCATGAAGTATGAGGATACCAGGATTCTAGCACAAACACCCAGATTTTGGGACAGTGTTATAAGAGAATCGATAGAAATTAAAATGGCTGACGATCTTTTGAACCGTGACACAGGGTACCAGCTAAGCAGAGCCTGGGATCAGGCTCTGGAATTGTTAAAGGAGCAATGGGGCCAGCTGCAACACTGCACAAACAGAAGAACCAGAGACATGGAGATGGAAAACGAGCCCCTGACGGACTGCCAGGAGCACCAGACCGAAGATGGAACACCCAGAAGTGGGACTGGTGGGCGCGGACCGCAGAGGGAACATCCAGAGCCGCAGTGGACGAAAAACGGAGCGGCAACGCTCCAACAGGTCGTGGTGAGCGGGCGCGGACCGCAGGGGGAACGCTTGGTACCCGAGACCGTAGATGAAACCCCCAGGAGCGGGGTTGGTGGGCGCGGACCGCAGAGGGAACACCTAGAACCGCAGCGGACGAAAAACGGAGCAGCAACGCTCCAGCAGGTCGCAGGGAATGGGCGCGGACCACAGAGGAAGCGCCTGCAGCCGTTGGTGGAGGGGGAAGGCCATAGGCATAAATACTGGACCAGGTCCACTCGAGGAGCAGTCTCAGGTCGCACCTGATGAAGGTTACGAGCTACGTGACCGAAATATCGTGCAAGTACGACGCTGATATCCGGCAGAACACCCGACAACCCAAGATGTCTTTGTATGTATTGTTAAAAAAAGAGAAAGTCCACAATACGAGTCGAGCCATGCGTGGCTCGTGTTCCCGCCATCGTGTATTTTACACCCTGTTTTTAACGTATTTCCATCTCACTACGTTAATTTAAATTACTACTGTCACTGAGCTGCTGCTTTGCCTGACCGTGAGCGGCGTTTGCAGCGCGTATCGATATATCCCCTCTCGTAGTATCTTTGCTCGACTGCTATTATTTCCTGGTAGTTATCTGTCGTGACGGAGAGTTCGCATCGTGAGTGGGGGTCTGCCAGTCTGTTGGAACGCGTATGGAGCGCAGTCCGGACCTGCCGGTCGGGGAGTTGCAGTGCGGCACTAGTGCAGTTGGGTTGGAGCAGCAGTGAGGTCTGCGTCTACATGGCTCGCCCGAACATTGCCGCCATGCATCACTTGAGCTGGGCCGCGGTCTTGGTGGATCGTCGGTCGGTCGTCCTACCGGACGACACATTTTGGCTCGCCGATCGTGCATGAGTCGGCTGTGTGTGTGTGTGTGTGTGTGTGTGTGTGTGTGTGTGTGTGTGTATGCGCGCGCTCTGACTTTCGATTTGTCTTGGTCCGTGCTTAGTTACTGTTGGGTATCGTTCGGGTCTTCGTGCAAGTGTTTGGCAGGTTGTGTGTGTAGTTGGTGTTATTACTACTGACGGCTATTTTAGATGTTGTCTTCATTCTGAGAGCAGTCGGTCGGTTATTGTGGACCAGATAAGTTGTATACTCGCTGTGCAGTCGGCTGGGGCCGCTGGCAGCCCCTGTGCAGTGCCGGAGCGTGTGTGGAACTGTCCGATCGCTAAGAGCTTCGTGGTTCACCGACCCAGGACGTCACAGTTGAGTAGTGGTTTCAACTACCAAAGCCACGTCCATTCATTTTGTGGTGGTTCGTTTCGGTGGTTTCCTGTTGGGGAGGTTTTCCTGAGAGCAACACATTGTGTGTCTACTCCTGAAATTTAGCCGCCATCCTGTGCAATTAACTGTTTTGGCTGACTACAATTCGAGTGCACCAGCGGAATTTTTTGTTTTGTGGCCGTTAGTGTTCTGCTTACCTCCCCTGGGCACTGACGTAAATTCAGGCGGTGTTCTTTTGAGTGAAGCTAACTATATTATCGTGTTTCAAATTCAAGTGTACCAGCAGAATTTTCTGCCTAGTGGCCATTAGTGTTCCGGTTTCCTGCCCTGGCCACTAACGTAATTTCAGTCAACGTCCTTTCCTCACCAGCTGTCGCTGTCCAACATGGTGTATAATTTTGACAGCTAATACATACTCCATTGTGGATTATCACGTTTGTAACCTTTCCGGTTTGAGTTCTCGTGTACTGATTGACGGGAAGCAAGTCGTTGTGTCTGTCGGTCCGTGGCTGTCCCCTGGTTGGGTTCCGACGGATCAAGTGTAGTTGGACTCACCACCTGTCTCGCCTAAGTGAACGAGGGCACACCGACCTCTCTGGAGGCTTCTGAGTGCCACCGGTGTTTAATTATCTGTTGTCAGCTACTTTAAATTTATGGCTTAAGGTTATTTTTTTATTTTTCTTAAAAATATTGCAAAATTAATTTTTAAATTTATCTTTCAAGCTTAAACATTGCGGCCTTCTGCCTTTAAAAGATTATGGTTATATATTATAAAATTTTGAAATTTAATTGTGCCCCCAGTCGTTTCTATTGCTCTTTGCATATGTTTGCTGGTTTTTTTTTAAATTATTTTGTTGCTATCTTAACTTACAGACACTTAAAGTAGTAAAGGAGTTTTGCTATTTAGGGAGCAAAATAACTGAAGATGGTCGAAGTAGAGAGGAAGGGATCGGTTGGTAGGACATCTTTTGAGGCATCAAGGGATCACAAATTTAGCATTGGAGGGCAGCGTGGAGGGAGGGCAGCGTAGAGGGAGACCAAGAGATCAATACACTAAGCAGATTCAGAAGGATGTAGGTTGCAGTAGGTACTGGGAGATGAAGAAGCTTGCACAGGATAGAGTAGCATGGAGAGCTGCATCAAACCAGTCTCAGGACTGAAGACCACAACAACAAAAACATCTTAACTGGATTTTTATCTCTTTGATTTGTTAAGATTTCTTGTTTGAAGGCCTTTAGCCGTGGAAGAGTTGCATTCGGTAAAGGTCCGTCTATGTGCCGCTTTGGTTGTAATGGTTATTAAATTACAATAAATGACAATTAGAAGGAGAAACTGACCTCAACCTTTGGTCCTTTCCACAATCCTATTCAAGCCCAGCGGATTTAGCGGGCGTCTCAAGAATTACGTTCAATCTACCTTTGGTCTTGTCCTTCCCACCACACAGTCTGACGAAGGTATTGCGTACCGTTCAGCGTAATTGTCTTGCAACCATGTTTTCTGATGTAAAAAATGTACAACAATGCGCAAAAGAATGTCCACCTTCTTGCAGGAACACAATGATTTGTTTTCATTAAACCCACAACATGTTCAACCACAGTTGTGACATCCTGAAGCAGCATTCCTCTTTATCGTTTCTAAAATACGTACATATAAATTACTTGTACTCGTAGCTTATAAAAATACAGACATCAGAATTTGTTGTCATTTATATTACATATTTACTTCACCAACTTCCAAAATTATGCTTGGCATGCGGCTGGCAACAGAAACCAGGCTGTCCCATTTATCTTGACTACCCTAAATAACTGTCTGTCCAGATGGAAATTACAAAATGTTTCAAGCAAATGTTCTTTAGCCGTAATGGGGATATCAATCAGCATTCGTTGTAGCTTTGTTTTTTACAAAAATATGAACAGCGGTATGACTTTTTTTAAATGGCACCCTGTATTTTTTATTCGGTAGTTCGTTTCCTCTTCCAAAGACCTATTCAAAAATTTATCACAGTGTACCATTCACTGAAACACAACGTTATCAATTACGTAACACAACACTGACTTTGAGCCCGGGGTCACAAACTCGTCCACTTGTAAGAGTTGTCAGAAAACAAATGAAAACCAAGTAAAATCACATAAGCATTCTGGTTCTAAGCGGCACTTCATCCAGAAGAGGAAGAAGAATTTCTATGAGGAAGTTGGCATAGCCGGCCGGAGTGGCCGAGCGGTTCTAGGCGCTACAGTCTGGAACCGCGCGACCGCTACGGTCGCAGGTTCGAATCCTGCCTCGGGCGTGGATGTGTGTGATGTCCTTAGGTTAGTTAGGTTGAAGTAGTTCTAAGTTCTAGGGGACTGATGACCTCAGCAATTAAGTCCCATAGTGCTCAGAGCTATTTGAACCGTTTTGAAGTTGGCATACGCTGTGCCGTTTAGACTACCATTGATGAAATATGGGTCAATAATTGCAGTACCAAGCATCCCACACCAGACGTTAACTCCCCATTGACGTCGATGTTCCACCTCTCTAAGCCATCGTGGGTTGTCGCTGGACCAATAATACATGTTCCTTGTATTTACCTGTCCTTCGTTTGAGAAGGAACATTCATCGGTAAACAGAACATTGGAGAAGTTCGGGTTGGCGAGGATTTGCTGCTGTGCCCACTAACAGAACTGAACACGATTTTGGAAATCATTCCCATGCAATTCTTGAAGTAAATGTGCATGGTAAGGATGGAACCGGTGACGTGTAAGATTAGGACGTACATTGGTTTTAGGAATGCCGATCTCGTGTTCAAGCTGTCGTGCGCTGACATGTGGGTTCATAGCAACTGAAGCGAGATGAGTAACTTTGGCAGCTTTGTCTGCGCGAGTGCTACGACGATTGCGTTGTCGTGGGTTGAGACTTCCCGTTTCCTGAAGCGTCGCAACAAGAAGAGGAAACATCAGTCGGGAAGATGGGTTCTTGTCAGGATATCGCTCTCTGTACAGTTCCGCTGTCTGCGTAGCATTTCGCCTACCTTCAACAACAATAATAAAATAAATGTTATGTCGATATAGTTTGTAGGAAGGGCAGCCCTTACTGTATGCCTACTCTACACAACAGTATTTATAAGGACTAAACTACTGTACTAAATGCTCCCGTGCATAAGAAAACAATATTGCAAGTACTGTTCTCCCCATAGATGAGTAGCATTCCTACCTTCTCTTCTTTGGTGTACACGCTACTCACACAACTCTTCAACTGACGATGGTTGACAGAACGACGGCTGTGCATTCTACTTATGTTTACATTTGTCCTCTGCCAACGTAAACACGTGGACGTGTTCCATTACCCCGAGTACCTGCACTAAGCGCTGGGAGCGTCAACGTCAAAATTGTGTTATGTGATTAATAACGTTGTGTGGCAGTGAACGGTACACTGCGATACATTTTTGAATAGATCTTTAGGAGAGGAACTGAATTACCGAATAAAACATACAGGGATCCATTTAAAAAAGTCATACCGCTGTTCATGTATCTGTAATAAACAAAGCTGCAACGAAGTCAATCATGCTGATTGATGTCCCCATGACATCTAAAGATAATTTGCTTGAAACATTTTGTAATTTGTATCTGGACCAACAGTTATTTGGGGTAGTTAAGATAAATGGGACAACCTGTATATTTCAGAAACAATGAAAGAAGAAACCCTATGAAGATACTGCAGCTGTAGTGAAACGTGTTTATGTGTTAAACATAACAACACAATTGTATTTCTGCAAAAAGGCGGACCTATAATTCACTAGTGTTTTCTGTGAGCTTAAAATTACATTACAACAGAAATGTATAGCTATCATAGAATAAGCCGGCCGGTGTGGCCCAGTGGTTCTAGGCGCTTCAGTCTGGAACCGAGCGACCGCTACGGTCGCAGGTTCGAATCCTGCCTCGGGCATGAATGCGTGTGATGTCCGTAGGTTAGTTAGGTTTAAGTAGTTCTGAGTTCTAGGGGCTGATGACCTGAGATGTTAGGTCCCATAGTGCTCAGAGACATTTGAACCATTTTATCATAGAATAACATGTTAATTGATGACACATTAGAGTGTTTAGAAAATTATTCACAGACTTTTGTAGACCCAAGTGCGTACCAGAACTTCCACCCTACAAAACAGAAACATTATTTGTGCCAGTTTAAGAACGTCCATGCAATACTAAACAAAAATAGTGTCCCTACATAACGTGCTTGAGTACTTTTATTTAGTTTTTCTTTCTTTCTCTTGAATGTGTCCTCTAATGTAAAAGCTTTATTTTGTTATTTCTGTCCTATGCGCGTCTTTAAATAGGCATCGCACAAAAAACCACAGTGGATCTGCGTCCAGTAGTTATTACGTGGACTTTCGTATATGTCAAAATGTTCAGGCAGTTCTGCAATCGAAATGTTTAGGTAAAATTATTGTTACCATCAAAACTATGTATTTCTACGACTTGTGTAATTGTAATTGCCCACTTGAGCTGCTGACCTGTGTTATACAATACTGGCCATTAGAATTCCTACACCAAGAAGAAATGCAGATGATAAGCGGGTATTCATTGGACAAATATATTATACTAGAACTGACATGCGATTGCAAAAAAAAAAAAAAAAAAAAAAAAATGGTTCAAATGGCTCTGAGCACTATGGGACTTAACATCTGTGGTCATCAGTCCCGTAGAACTTAGAACTACTTAAACCTAACTAACCTAAGGACATCACACATATCCATGCCCGAGGCAGGATTCGAACCTGCGACCGTAGCGGTCACGCGGTTCCAGACTGAAGCGCCTAGAACCGCACGGCCACACCGGCCGGCATGTGATTGCATTTTCACGTAATTTGGGTGCATAGATCCTGAGAAATCAGTACCCAGAACAACCACCTCTGGCCGTAATAACGGCCTTGATACGCCTGGCCATTGAGTCAAACAGAGCTTGGATGGCGTGTACAGGTACAGCTGCTCGTGCAGCTTCAACACGATACCACAATTCATCAAGAGTACTGACTGGCGTATTGTGACGAGCCAGTTGCTCGGCCACTATTGACCAGACGTTTTCAATTGGTGACAGATCTGGAGAATGTGCTGCCAGAGCAGCAGTCGGACATTTTCTGTATCCAGAAAGGCCCGTACAGGAACTGCAACATGCGTTCGTGCATTATCCTGCTGAAATGTAGGGTTTCGCAGGGATCGAATGAAGAGTTGAGCCACGGGTCGTAACGTCCACTGTTCTAAGTGCCGTCAATGCGAACAAGAGGTGACCGAGACGTGTAACCAATGGCATCCCATACCTTCACGCCGGGTGATACTCCAGTATGGCGATGACGAATACACGCTTCCAATGTGCGTTCACCGCGTTGTCGCCAAACACGGATGCGAACATCATGATGACGTAAACAGAACCTGGATTCATCCGAAAAACTGACGTTTTGCCATTCGTGCACCCAGGTTCGTCGTTGTGTACACCATCGCAGGCGCTCCTGTCTGTGATGCAGCGTCAAGGGTAACTGCAGCCATGGTCTCCGAGCTGACAGTCCATGCTGCTGCAAACGTCTTCGAACTGTTCGTGCAGATGTTTGTTATCTTGCAAACGCCCCATCTGTTGACTCAGGAATCGAGACGTGGCTGTACGATCCGTTACAGCCATACGGATAAGATGCCTGTCATCTCGACTGCTAGTGATACGAGGCCGTTGAGATCCAGCACGGCGTTCCGCATTACCCTCCTGAACCCACCGATTCCATATTCTGCTAACAGTCGTTGGATCTCGACCAACGTGAGCACCAATTTCGCGATACGATAAACCGCAATCGCGATAGGCTACAATCCGACCTTTACCAACGTCGGAAACGTGATTGTACGCATTTCTCCTCCTTACACGAGGCATCACAACAACGGTTCGCCAGGCAACGCCGGTCCACTGCTGTTTGTGTATGAGAAATCGGTGGGAAACTTTCCTCATGTCAGCACGTTGTAGGTGTCGCCACCGGCGCCAACCTTGCGTGAACGCTCTGAAAAGCTAATCATTTGCATATCACAGCATCTTCTTCTTGTCGATTAAATTTCGCGTCTGTGGCACGTCATCTTCGTGGTGCAGCAATTTTAATGGCTAGTAGTGTACTGTGTAAGCTATGACACGCAAGCTGATCATCGTGCGTCAAAGGCATAAACGTGAATGAAATGAGGACTTGATAATCTTGTGTTGAATCAATCAATAAATGTTTACAGCACCTATTAACTGTGGGGTGAATAACGTTAGAAGAATATGCACGTTATTTACGAAACAACCAAAACAGGTCGGTAAGCTTACATGTTCTCTCTGGAGGGTTCGCCTGCCGCAGACACACCAGCAGTTCATCTCTCGTTATGGGGAACCTGTCAGCGGTGTGTAAAGTCAAATGAAGTAAGGCCCGCCGGTTTGTACCGGAAGCAGCACCTCCGACCCCTGGTGGAGCCGAGCGGGTGAAGCCCCTCTCGGTCGCTTGACGCCCCTGCGACTCGCGCCTGCTAATGGACATCACTCGTAAATCGACCGGGCTGCGAGCGCACGGGTCTGGTCGATAAGTGTGTGTGTGTGTGTGCCCGGCCCGCGGCGTTCCGGCTCCAGCTTCTTCCAGCGGCGCCCCTACCCTCGCAAAGCTTTGCATCCTAATGAAGAGTGGGAGGGGGGGGGCAGCCAAGGAGCGCCCAGAGAGCTGGAGGGAGGTACGACGGTGGCGCCGCGCAGCGACGGTCGGGGGAACAAATCCCGGCCACAAATTATCGCAAGGAGCAGGCTGCGCGGGCCGCGCCGCTGCAGCTTCGGCAGCCTTGCTGCGGGGAGGCGTAACACCTCACAGCTCCGCCGACGACAAGCCGCGTACTGACAAGGAGGTGTCGAAGCATTTGGTAGTTTCACAAGTCTCACCAACGAGGTATTATTTGGAAAAAAAGCTAAACCTTTTTTTTGGAATGATAAGGACGCGGAGAACGTCTAACTACACTACTGCCATTAAAATTGCTACACCACGAAGATGACGTGCTACTGACGCGAAATTTAACCGACATGAAGACGATGCTGTGATATGCGAATGATTAGCTTTTCAGAGCATTCAGAAGGTTAGCGCCGGTGGTGAGACCTACAACTGACAGGGAGGTGTCGAAGCATTTGATAGTTTCACAAGTCTCACCAACGAGGTCCGATTGTAGCCTATCGCGATTGCGGTTTATCGTAACGCGACATTGCTGCTCGCGTTGGTCGAGATCCAATGACTGTTAGCAGAATATGGAATTTGTGGGTTCAAGAGGGTAATACGGAACGCCGTGCTGGATCCCAACGGCCTCGTGTCACTAGCAGTCGAGATAACAGGCATCTTATCCGCATGGCCGTAACGGATCGTGCAGCTACGTCTCGATCCCTGAGTCAAAAGATGAGGACGTTTGCAAGACAACAACCATCTGCACGAACAGTTCGACAGCGTTTACAGCAGCATGGATTGTCAGCGGTTACCCTTGATGCTGCGTCACAGACAGGATCGCCTGCGATGGTGTACTCAACGACGAACCTGGGTGTACGAATGGGAAACGTCATTTTTTCGGATGAATCCAGCTGTGCATCATGATTGTCGCATCCGTGTTTGGCGACATCGTGGTGATCGCACATTGCAAGCGTGTATTCGTCATCGCCATACTGGCGTATCACCCGGCGTGATGGTATGGGTGCCATTGGTTACACGTCTCGGTCACCTCTTGTTCGCATTGACGGCACTTAGCACAGTGGACGTTACAAAAATGGTTCAAATGGCTCTGAGCACTATGGGACTTAACATCTAAGGTCATCAGTCCCCTTGAACTTAGAACTACTTAAACCTAACTAACCTAAGGACATCACTCACATCCAAGCCCGAGGCAGGATTCGAACCTGCGACCGTAGCAGTTTCGCGGTTCCGGACTGAAGCGCCTAGAACCGCTGGGCCACCGTTGCCGGTTGGACGTTACAGTTCAGATGTGTTACGACCCATGGCTCTACCCTCCATTCGATCCCTGCGAAACTCTACATTTCAGCAGGATAATGTACGACAGCATGTTGCAGATCCTGTACGGGCCTTTCTGGATACAGAAAATGTTCGACTGCTGCCCTGGCCAGCAGATTCTCCAGATCTCTCACCAACTGAAAACGTCTGGTCAATGGTGGCCGAACAACTGGCTCGTTGCAATACGCCAGTCACTACTCTTGATGAACTGTGGTATCGTGTTGAAGCTGCATGGGCAGCTGTACCTGTACATGCCATCCCAGCTCTGTTTGACTCAATGCCCAGGCGTATCAAAGCCGTTTTTACGGCCAGAGGTGGTTGTTCTGGGTACTGATTTCTCAGGATCTATGCACCCAAATTGTGTGAAAATGTAATCACATGTCAGTTCTAGTATAATATTTTTGTCCAGTGAATATCCGTTTATCGTCTGCATTTCTTCTTGGTGTAGCAATTTTAATGCCCAGTAGTGTAGGTATCTACACTGCCGGAAAAAAATTCTTATTCTGAAAGACGATATCAGTTTTGATCCGAAGACGGAATGTGTGTTCTGGGAAACACTAGGTGTACTGATAACGGTTTCAGCTTCGTCCGCCAAAAGACAGGGTTGTTGCGTAGCTTCAAGAACGCCATCTGTGTCTATCCTTTAACAGGGAATTCTCACACCCAGAAGGCTCATTGTGAGGCAAACTAGAGAAACAAGCAGGCAACCATACCACAGAGACGCACTCATACATCCTACAGCCAACTGAGCGAGTTTGAAATGTGTTAGATTGTGGCATTCAGAGTCGTTCGATGGTGGCATCAGGGGTCAAGTGAACATCCTCATACCCGCACCTAGGTTCCGGAAGTCCAAGCAGCGCAAACGCCCGCCAGGGCAGGAGTGGCATGGCTCCGGTGGCTGCAGCGGCGGCGGCGGGGCGCTCAGCCCCACCAGGATCTTGGCACTGAAGGCGGCGCGTGCACCCAGCGCTCGAAAACTCGTGGCTGCTGCTGGTGATGCTCCGTCTTCCCGCCTTCGGAGCATCGTCGGAGACGTGAAGGTGCTGCAGAACTCAGCGGCGGAACGGACAAGACGGTCAGATGGAGAATCGTAGGCGAATTTGTCCTGCCTCAAAATACAGCACTATATGTACCACTTGTAACACACCACCTGTCACTTATCTGGTTTTGGTGTGTGTTCACCCCAGATCAACAGAGAGTGCAAAACTGCCGCAATGTCGGATAACGCAAAGAAAGCAATAAGGCCCTGTGACTCCTGATTGAACTGCGGTGGCAGTGATGACATTAACTGATTCAGAATTGATCCCTTTTAATTAAAAAGGGGTGCACATTGATGTTATATTCAGCTATTGAACACCAGATGCAAATGTTGAACATAAAATTAATTAAGAAAGTGACTTGGGATTTCAACTACTTGATTGAAAACAGATGCAGTCGATTAGCAAAGATTTATTTTAACTCATGACCTTCAATCATCACATTACACGACTCTCTTAACAGGCAGTGGTAATAAATTGCGTTTGCGTGGAGTAAAGCGCGATAAATCAAAAGTAACTCCTATCGACTGACCCAGGCGTAATGCGAAGTGCGAGAAGAATTCTACAATACACGGCCCATGAAAACCTTGTGGAAACTTTGCCGACGTGATCCAACAAATTAATCAGTGGTCGGAGCGGGCGCAATATCACCGAATTCAGCGTGGCGGAGCGGTGTCGTTGTGCGGATGTCGGCCGACCTCGTGGTGCTGCAAGGCTGCGCTCGTCTATTCAATCCTAGCTATATTGCTCAGTACATAGCTGAACCAAAACTTCCTATCTCCAAGCTCAATCATTCCGTTTGCTATCTCCTAAACTGCAGAGATGCTCACTCTCTCTCAGGCAAGCTGAGTAAAGAGCGCCATGTCGTCACTCTAGGCAAGCTGGGAACGGAAGACCTCTATGGAGACTTCTGCCAGTCCGCTCTTCGCCTCGGTTTCCCCTCCAGCAAAATCACTTACCCCAATTGCAGCACAAGTCCCATTAATTATGCGTCACTTCCCAGCGCCGACCAGTGCCTGCTCTGGGAAGTGAACAAATTCCCACAAAATTTCCCTTCCTCTCAACTTCTGCTATTTAGCTCCTCCCAGGCCACCCATCAAGGTTAGCGTCTGCACAAAACAACAAATTTTCCGGATTTCTGACTCCCAGGAGAGTACTTCAAATTCCTTGGTCCTATGTTCCCATCAGTGTATTTCATTCTGTCGCTCTTCACCTGATTTACTTCAGACTCTGCGGACCGTGAATTCAGCGTGAAGTTGCTATAGTCAAAAACACGCATATTTTGACCTCTGTTGACTGCTCCACCCCAGCTTTGCGCGACTTTCTCGCATGTTTCACTGAAGACGGGATGACAGACATTTATCAACAGGCGTACAAGATCTCTGTCTGCTTCCCGGTACACCAGCATGGGGTCAACCACCCACTAACTGTCACTGATCTTAAGGCAGCTGGAGGCCGCGCCCCGTTACCGCTTTCTCAGAGCCTGAGCCGCCCTAAGCTGCCTACTGCCGCTTCCCTTCGCCACTCCCCTGCGGGCCACGGTCAAGTCTGTATACTTCCCTGGGATAAACTAGTCTCCAGTAAATCGACGCGTTTCCACAAAGTTTTTCATGTCGTGTGAATTACTTTAAAACCATCACCCGACATTAATTATTCCAATATGTCCATACTATACCCTCTACAAGATTCATTGTGCCTTGTCAGTCATTTTTGTTCAGCCCTACTGTTCGCTCAACATGAGTTAGGTGATCTTTAATGACTTCATGTAAGGGGCATAGTTCTTGCCATCTTACACACTGCACAGAACAATTGTTTCCCTAAAACTTGCGGTTAGTCACGTCGTTCAAAAAAAGAGACGCCGGCCATTGTGGCTGAGCAGTTCTAGGCACTTCAGTCCGAAACCGTGCTGCTGCTACGGTCGCAGTTTCGAATCCTGCCTCGGGCATAGGTGTGTGTGATGTCCTTAGTTTAGTTAGGTTTTATTAGTTCTACGTTCTAGGGGATTGATGACCTCAGATGTTAAGTCCCATAGTGCTCAGAGCCATTTGAACCATAAAAGAGACGAACCTTGGAGTGGTGACACCGCCTCACTAACTGTGGCGGCCATTGCTGCACTACGCTCTTTTCTGCTGCGGTCGGTCGCCTTCACTACTCAACCTTCTTCACTGTCTCCTCCATGTCGCCACACAGGTAGCTTCCAGCCCGTGGCAGCCAGTGCAACCCTTCTTGTGGGTAACATAGCAATGATTGTTGCTTTTCCTCTAAAACTTATACTGTGGCTTTACAGCTGTAAAGGAAAAATATGAACTCACTTTGTTATTCGTCAAAAATGTTTTAGTTATTCTGCATTTCCTGAGAGGGTCTCATATGCTGTTCTTGAATATTAGCCACAGGCTTTTCTGTGACTGAGGATTCACGGATTCTGCTATATCTGCTGTGAATTAATGAAAAGATTTTCTATTAAGATTAACTACTATCACTATTCAAATTGAATAGATGGTTCTCTCATTTGCTCGAGATGGTTCTGGTGTATTGTTAATAAGTTGTGTATTGTGATAAGAAGCATACACTCCCCCGCAACCCCCAGTTCCCTTCTCTCTATAACCTACGCTGCTGCTAACCGTGCAAGCCTGGCAGTTCTTCGGTGATCAGTCGTGAACCGATTTATCATTGCGGCGACGCCGTTAGCCTGCATCCGGTTTAATGCGCTGAAAGAAAGGCATAGGTTCTCACAGTGCATTCACTCTCTCGCGTTCTGTTTTTAAGTCTGAAAGTCACTCACAATTGCCTCGAGATTTAGCATAACTATATTGTTGTTCTAGTAGGAGACTGTTGCTGAACGTCGCGCCTTTCTTGTCGACTAATCCCAGCATGCACAGGTGCAACAGCTCCAATTTTGTTCTAGTGGGGTGGGGGGAGGTGTTCACATTTTTTTAACAATCTCCCATTCCCTAAATAAATCTAACTTTGAAAGTACTTTGAAACTAATAATAATTTGTCTTTTTTGTGGTAAGTTACTATGGGACCAAGTTGCTGAGATCATCGGTCCAATAGGCTAATACACAGCTTAAGGTAACTTTAACTAACAACACACACATGCGCGAGGGAAGACTCGAACCTCCGACGAGGGGAGCCCCGAGAACCGTGACAAGGCGCCAAGACCGCGCGGCTACCCCGCACTGCAATAATTTGATTGCATCAGTGCTTAGGAAAGTGATTCCCAACCTGGGGGTAATACCCTAATGGGTAAAATGAAACTTTTTGGGGGGTAAAAGCAAAAGGCCTTGACAACGTTTTGGCTGGAAAACTAAATTACTTTTAAATTACTATCGTCAATATTTCATAACACTGTAATACTAATTATGTAAGTTATCCATAATGTGGTGGAGGTTAAAGTTTATGAAATGAATGTACGAGCAACATTCTCCACAGACATTCTCCCATCTATACACATATTTCGTTGTTTGCACAATGCATCTATGATTGTACAATTTACAAATATATGTCACATACGCTTAAATATTTTGTTGGTGTGTAAGTTCGTAGCGTTTTTGTTTTGGATGTTGGTATGCCCGGTGCTATAGCTTTACTATCGCTTGTCCTTTTTTATTTGTAGTTCGTTGTTACTTTTTGAGTTAACATATTGTCATTTTGTCATGTGGATATACTGAGTGTAGTTGTGAAGGCTTGAAAATGGAGGTTCAGGTTGGAGGAATGGAAACATTTCCGACATATTCCTATGTTCGAGTCCAAAAGAGGGGTGACAGCAGCGGAGGTTGTCAGAAACATTTGCGACGTGTACGGGCATTATGCTGTTGGACAGAGCATGCCTACAAAATGGTTTTCTCGTTTTAAGAAGGACCGTTTTAACATTACTAACTCCCCACCACGTTCGGGAAGATCTTCAGGGTCCTTTAAACGCATGATACACGTCAGTGTACTCGAGAACTGGCAAATTTGGTGAACAGTGATCGTCCCATCGTCGTGCGACATTTACATGCTGAGAGGCACCCCACTTGCCTTTCTCATACTGTGGCATCAAGCAGTCAGGCCTGCAAGATGAGTGGTTTGCCAAGCGAGTGCATTCTTCCTTAATTCATCGAGCAACATGAATTCTCGTATCTTACTATTTAATTACAAATTATCCTCCTGTATGAATAACACGCAACGGAAACACGCATCTGACTATCAGTGATTTATAGAACTCTGTTTGTACACTACGCACTGGCAATACCACATTTACTTTTTGTCTTTGATTTAACGGCTTTTATATAAATTCGGGACATTATGGCAACATACAATTTAATGAAAAAGGCCACCAATCTCTTTCTTTTCACTAGCTGATTTATTCCTAAACACACAAATTCTACAACCTACGACAATATCATATGAGAATTTCCGCCCAATGGGCATGGCTTTACATTAGTGAACCTCTATACTATGGTCTCGTAATCTATTTACCGCAACAGTGCACTTCCTGGATACGATGGTGGATCTTTTATTATACCTCACACTTCGACTCTCACAATCATCCTCACGAAACTTTCCTCCAGATCGAGCGATACAGAAGGAACAAGCATAATCCACAAATCTTTCGAAACTACCTTGCTACTCCCATACAAAACACACATACCCAAATTACATGACATACACAACACAACAATATGTAATACTACACAAAGAACTGTTGCAACATCATCACTTTCCGCTTTCCCACTTCAATCAATATTTATCCCAGTTTCACACGACACTGCCCCACTTTGTAATTTTACTTTCCTACTGTGAACTCTGGAGATAAACGCACGTCTTCCTGTGCAATGCAAGCCAAGTGGCGTTGCTGGAAAGACGGCCGACTCACCTTGATTCTCTCTCAGAGTTTAAATTTAGCGTCACACGGAATGATATTTCTTAAATATTTCAACTTATGATACACACGCTATTTCTTAAATATTTCAGCTTATCGTACACACGCTAGTTATTTCAGCTTAAGTTAAGCACACGGAAGTATCTCAACTTATAACTACACGTGGGGTCATTGTGACCGTTGGTTTACTACAATCCCCTTAAAATTACCTGCCTCACATTTAATTCTCCCCACAAAAGTTCCTGAGGAAGAGAAATTATTAATTCTAACTACTCTTAAATATTCCACATCCATACCATGCCTCCACTCTTTCATTACGGAGCACAACAAAAAACAGGTCTTTACAGCAGAAGGTCCAGCGGCAGAGTGCCGAAACATGGCCGTATTTCGGTTCTCTCGCACCTCTGTCGAAGTGGGAGAAGCACCTTGCTACCTTATTGGTCAGCCACATTTCAGACACTCAAAGCTCTGGTAACTTCCATCTCTTTGGTCCCACCAAAGGTAGCCAAAGGATCGACTCAAAGATGATCATATATTCCCATTCACTATCTGTGGTTAGCAGACGATCATACATTCATTCAGTTCACAGATCTCACCAAACTGGATGTATGGATTTATTTTGAGGGAGTGCACATGTGATCAATTAAATAAATAAATTGTCATTCTTTCCCACACTGGTATCCGGCTTCGCTGCATTAATTGAAATTGAGTTACTTTTACACAAAACATGTGTTGTTCTGACAAAAATATCGAAGTATTTCGTACCTATTTTCAATGTCGGGCGGAACTGTACCCTTTCAATGCAACTGGAAAAGTTCAAAAATAGGGTGTGTGAATAACGCATGCTCTAAGCCAAAATCAGAAAAATCAGTGTGTGGCCATATGCGCATCTCTGCTCGATCGTCATCAGTTGGCTCTTGAGCAACACCGACCGTTCCTACCTTGTATCGTTGCTGGTGGAGAAAAATGGTGTCTTTATACTAACATGAATAAAAGACAGGAACGGTTGAGACCAAACAAAGCAGCAACTCCCCGTAGAAGGACTTGCGCGCTTCCACAAAAAATACTGTTATGGTCTGGTTGACCAGCGACGGTGTGTTGTACTACGAATTCCTTCCCCGCGGTGAAAATGTCACTGCTAACATTTGTTGCAAACAACTGAGTCGTCCTGCAGATGCAGTCCAAGAACAACGACGAGGAATTTTTTAAAGGAACACACCGCAATTTGACTGTTCTATTGTTTATTTAAGTACAACCCAGGTTTCTGCCTTTTGTACCATTTTCAGGCATCTAATTTTATGTCTATAGCATATATTGCAGGACGCTGAAGATCTTGTCAAGCTCAGCAACATCAGGAACAGTTTGACGACCAGGAAGACTACGTGAAGCGTTTCGATTCCACGATAACGCCCGCCCGCTTTGTGCTGGACTGACAAAAAACACTGTACAAGAGATGGGTTGGGAAGTCATTCCGCACTCACATTGTGCTCCTCATATTCTGCCCTCAGATTTTTACCTTTGCTTTCTCTATCAAACAGTCTTCAAGGAACTTCGTTTCCGGATAAAAAAAATGTGCTCCGAACATGGATCAACGAATTCTTCCCCTCAAAACCGCGTGATATCTACAGTCACGGAATCGGAAAGTCACCCCAACGTTGGCAGACTGTTGTAAATAGTGAAGGAGAATATATTATTGATGACTGACGACTCTCTTACATGTATGTACTGTGCTTATAAAACTTATGGAAAAATGTTACGAACATGCGCATCATTCCAATACCTCATGGAAATGCCTGTCCCGTATTGTAGGTGGTTCCCACAATGGAACAGAAACCGCATCATTATGCAGTTTGCGGCGGATAAACGAACCAACTGACAGTGGAACAAAATAGTATACAAATACATTATTGTAAGGCTTACACATTATTTTATGTGGGGTTCAGGGTGTGGATAAAGCAAATGTGTCTTCGGAAAGGAGTGGTGGACAGGAGGCATCGTTTGTACCAAGTGTCCACGCTCAGTATGGATTCTTAGCTTGCTTTTCTGTGGAGAAGTTGTAGGGAGCACTCGCATTGCACTGGAAACTTCTTCATTGGATGGAAGAACTTGTCAGAAATAGACAGTAGATATTGTCTCATAGAGTCATTAGCTCGTGGATTAATAACGTATCTGAATAAGCCAACTACCATTTATCTCTCGTCATTTTAAAAATAAAAGTATTCAAACAAAATTTTTCTTCATACTAGGTACTTACTGGAATTAAGGAAAATGTGGAAGGGAGGACCCACCAATATAACTTTCTTTGCACACAATCTGTTTATTTAACTATATACAACCATAAAATTTTCTGTAACAAACTGAACAAATTTGCAAAACTCTTTTTGATCTTAAACCTTAAGTTGAATAAGCTTCTCCAAAAGAAGTCTGAAGTGCTGTATTGCAAAACAGCAAACAATATGACAATGATTGCAAGACGACCGGACCTGCAGCCCGCCCGTTATCGGCTGAAACAGCGGTGTTTACTGCCGCGCTGGACACAGTCTGTCTTACTAAATGCCCTTATGCGACACATGAAACTATGTAAGCACCATTCATGACAAGAGTGATTCAATTACTCAAAACAGCTGACTTAACTATTAATTTGAAAGCTGTATATCGAAAGGTTCGGGGTTAAGATGCGCACCCGTTCTTAAAGGTTAAACACATTAGCCAACTACAGGGTGTTTCAAAAATGACCGGTATATTTGAAACGGAAATAAAAACTAAACGAGCAGCGATAGAAATACACCGTTTGTTGCAATATGCTTGGGACAACAGTACATTTTCAGGCGGACAAACTTTCGAAATTACAGTAGTTACAATTTTCAACAACAGATGGCGCTGCAAGTGATGTGAAAGATATAGAAGACAACGCAGTCTGTGGGTGCGCCATTCTGTACGTCGTCTTTCTGCTGTAAGCGTGTGCTGTTCACAACGTGCAAGTGTGCTGTAGACAACATGGTTTATTCCTTAGAACAGAGGATGTTTCTGGTGTTGGAATTCCACCGCCTAGAACACAGTGTTGTTGCAACAAGACGAAGTTTTCAACGGAGGTTTAATGTAACCAAAGGACCGAAAAGCGATACAATAACGGATCTGTTTGAAAAATTTAAACGGACTGGGAAAGGTAGGGCGACCGCGTACGGCAACCACAGAGGGCAACGCGCAGCTAGTGCAGCAGGTGATCCAACAGCGGCCTCGGGTTTCCGTTCGCCGTGTTGCAGCTGCGGTCCAAATGACGCCAACGTCCACGTATCGTCTCACGCGCCAGAGTTTACACCTCTATCCATACAAAATTCAAACGCGGCAACCCCGCAGCGCCGCTACCATTGCTGCACGAGAGACATTCGCTAACGATATAGTGCACAGGATTGATGACGGCGTTATGCATGTGGGCAGCATTTGGTTTACTGACGGAGCTTATTTTTACCTGGACGGCTTCGTCAATAAACAGAACTGGCGCATATGGGGAACCGAAAAGCCCCATGTTGCAGTCCCATCGTCCCTGCATCCTCAAAAAGTACTGGTCTGGGCCGCCATTTCTTCCAAAGGAATCATTCGCCCAATTTTCAGATCCGAAACGATTACTGCATCACGCTATCTGGACATTCTTCGTGAATTTGTGGCGCTACAAACTGCCTTAGACGACACTGCGAACACCTCGTGGTTTATGCAAGATGGTGCCAGGCCACATCGCACGGCCGACGTCTTTAATTTCCTGAATGAATATTTCGATGATCGTGTGATTGCTTTGGGCTATCCGAAACATACAGGAGGCGGCGTGGATTGGCCTCCCTATTCGCCAGACATGAACCCCTGTGACTTCTTTCTGTGGGGACACTTGAAAGACCAGGTGTACCGCCAGAATCCAGAAACAATTGAACAGCTGAAGCAGTACATCTCATCTGCATGTGAAGCCATTCCGCCAGACACGTTGTCAAAGGTTTCGGGTAATTTCATTCAGAGACTACGCCATATTATTGCTACGCATGGTGGATAAGTGGAAAATATCGTACTATAGAGTTTCCCAGACCGCAGCGCCATCTGTTGTTGAAAATTGTAACTACTGTAATTTCGAAAGTTTGTCTGCCTGAAAATGTACTGTTGTCCCAAGCATATTGCAACAAACGGTGTATTTCTATCGCTGCTCGTTTAGTTTTTATTGCCGTTTCAAATATACCGGTCATTTTTGAAACACCCTGTATATGACAATGATAAGGCTTACTTCAAAGCAACCAACCTCTTAATTTCAATCGGCAAAAGGGGCGACTGGATCCCAACCCGTCCCTTCTGACAATTTTATTTTGATGAAAGGCCTAATGACAGTTGGCTGTTAATATTTTCAACCTTAAACTGATTATCAGTTATTAAGACTACTCTGAAGGAACGTCTTAAAACATTACTTGTGAACACTTATTACAAGAGAACTCACTCGGCGGAACCACAAGATCCAGCTAAAATACACCAATAATGACCCGTTCTTTCAAACGCAGAAGCGAACAGCTTAGTACAACAGGTTGTTCACATTATAGCTAATGACTAAGAAATGCAATTACAATCAAAGAAATGAACCGGTTAACAGCTAAATCTAACCACAAGGTCACTCTTCTGTTTAACGGCAAACTGTACCCTAGTACAATTGTTCCGGCTGTATTTACGACCAAGAGCTGATTAATTACAACATTAATGATCAGGTACAAAACAGAAAGCAAAGGTAATGTAATATCGGGACAAATTTTCAAACGACAACTAGTGTCTTAGTACAGTACTACTGCCTCGATCAAAGAGCCGACCGAGTAAAAATCTGAGGGTCGGTAACAAACCAGAAAATAATAAGGAGGGCAGGTAGACAATGGAACAAATCACCACGAGGATTACAGTATGTTACTTCCCTTTATCAGCAAGCAGTTCCGTGGGTCCACGGCGCGTCGCAGCGGTTACTGTGTGGTGCCGATGAAAGCCAGGTAGAAGAGGGCAACCAGGCCACGAGCGGTCGTCGGACACGAATGTTGCCAACCAGCTGACGGGATGTCGGCCTGTAATCGACGCTGACCCGGCTGAAGAACGGTATCTTCGCTCTGCGCAGGCCTTCCTTGCGCAGCTCGTGGCTTCGGCCGCTTGGACATCCTGACCACCTCTTGTCACAACGCTACCGCCAATCCCCAAACTTTGTGCCTCCCTCGTGGGTCAGCGAACCCCGTCTATATATCAGCAAGGAAAGCACTTCTAAGGACACAACCAACGGATACCAACTCTTCCTCATACGTAGATATTGGCAAAGGGGCCGCAAGAGGGATAGTCGATACTACACCTGAGCCAGTGGCGCCAGACAGAACAGTCTGCTAATTCAATGGCGCCACGGCTGTAGCTTAGTTTCGCGCTAATTTTGGTGAATGAGGGGGGGTGGGGCTACACTCAGAAAGGTTTGGAACCATTGGCTTAGTACAACACTTTGGCACAGCTTCCAACAAATTACAGTTAAGAGAACTACAGTATTTGAAAATCCGTCTTTGACAAAAATAAGAAGTATATGCGTCACTCATTTAAGAGCTGTAATAGCAAATGTCAATAAACTGCAACAACTCGTTACGAATTGCCAGAGTGCTGGAATAGCTGTGGGTTAGCAGCTTCTGTTCATCCATACAACGAAAAAACCAGTCGAAAGCTTGCAACTTTGGATAGGTTTTTTCGTTATACTGTCCAGCAACTACGACAGCATCAAAATTCACACAACATAAGATGGAAATATGCATTTATAACCATCGCTATTTCACCTCGCACTGTGATTCTGAAAACAGGTTGTAAGAGGTCCATGATAAGGAATTTGTTGCTAGCGCACTCGAGCAGATGTAATTTCGATGGATTGCTCACGCGCTGCCTGCGATATGTAAGCTATAAGATGAAACTTCCTGGCAGATTAAAACTGTGTGCCCGACCGAGACTCGAACTCGGGTAGGGCACTTGCCCGCGAAAGGCAAAGATCCCGAGTTCGAGTCCCGGTCTGGCACACAGTTTTAATCTGCCAGGAAGTTTCATATCAGCGCACACTCCGCTGCAGAGTGAAAATCTCATTCTGGAAACATCCCCTAAGCTGTGGCTAAGCCATGTCTCCGCAGTATCCTTTCTTTCAGGAGTGCTAGTTCTGCAAGGTTCGCAGGAGAGCTTCTGTAAAGTTTGGAAGGTAGGAAACGAGATACTGGCAGAAGTAAAGCTGTGAGGACCGGGCGTGAGTCGTGCTTCGGTAGCTCAGATGGTAGAGCACTTGCCCGCGAAGGGCAAAGGTCCCGAGTTCGAGTCTCGGTCGGACACACAGTTTTAATTTGCCAGGAAGTTTCATATCAGCGCACACTCCGCTGCAGAGTGAAACTCTCATTCTGGAAGCTATAAGATAATCTCAGACCAGAGAGCAGTGTTGCATGCAGTAGGAACTGTGTGGCAGTAGGAGTAAGTAGTATCGAGCAGTCGTGTGTATGGAGTTTGCTGGGCCGGTCGTGGGGAGCGATGGCGGTGCCTGAGCGTTCTAGTATAAGGTAAAAGCAGCCTCGCGCATATATACTATTGTTATATCAAGTCCCATGTAAATGTTTTAAAAAATCTCTTAATAATAATCTTTCTTATAAAAATTAACTTTTGACAATCATTCATCTCAATTTAAAGATTTTACTAATTTCTCCAATCCACGGTCATCCCTATTATTGCAAATAAAAATGAGTTGTTTCCTTTTATACATGACAAATCTAGCGGCCAGCATTGCACTGGGCTGTGCCAGAAAAATTTCTTATAGGAGCAGATATATACGCGTTGTCCGGCGACCTTATTGAGGTAAGAATTTTCAATTTATTCAGAATGATCTTTCAGGGCCATGACGCAGCACAGCTGACGTCCCAATTTACCAGTTTACATTCACAGTCAGTTAATTATTAAAAGGTTATATATATATATATATATATATATATATATATATATATATATATATATATATGAGTCACATTTTTTATTAGGAGATTAGTCACATTGTATTATTGGTAAGTTACGGAATTTATCTGTTGGTAGGATACACTAAATGTCAATGCTATATACTTACGCTGAGAGGTTACGCTAAAGATGAATGCTATACGTAATATTATTTATCTGTTGGGAGGATACAAGGTCTGTAGACTACGGCTGTGCGAGAGTCTGAATTACTGCAGTGGCACTTCTTTCAGTCATTTCCGCCTACGTTCGAGGTGGCAGAGTTTTTGTTACTTCTTGGCCGCCCTGCCGGAACATTGTGGAGGGACTTTGTCTGGTTTGCCGCCTCTAACCTGACGGATTTGTTGTCGACAGCAACTACGATCAGGTTACGAATTTCCATAGGCACCCAGGACACAAGCCCGTCAACGCCATCAAGATACCGAGAAGTGTCCTGTGTCAAATTAACTAATTTTCTATAGTACCTTGCCATTTTCGACACACTTATTTTCGAGTTAATCTCTTCTCGTAACGTTAGCTGGGAAATTCGGTAAATGACGTATGTAACAATTTATACTCTATTACTAAAATATTTTTCTACATCTGCTTAGCTACTCCGCAATCCACCGTATGCTGCGTGGCGGAGGGTACCTTGTACCACTAACAGTCATTTTCTTTCCTGTTCCGCACGCAAATACAATAAGGGGAAAGGACTCCCTTCTCGTATCTTATCTTCGTGGTCTTTACGCGCACTGTATGTTGGCGGCAGTAGAATCGTTCGGCAGTCGGCTTCAAATGCCGGTCCTCTAAATTTCCTCAATAGAGTTTCTCGAAAAGAACGTCGCCTTTCCCCCAGGGATTACCATTTCAGTTCCCGAAGCATCTCCATAACACTTACATGTCGTTCGAACCTACCGGTCACAAATCTAGCAGACCGCCTCTGTACTGCGTCAATCTCTTCCATCAATCCGCCCTGGTATGGATCCCAAACACTTGAGCAGTACTCAAGAATTGGTCGCACCAGCGTCCTACACAGTTGAACCACTCTTCCCTAAAATTCTCCCAACAAACCGAACTCGACCATTCGCCTTCTCTATCACGCTTCTCACAGGCTTGTTTCACCTCATCTCGCTTTACAAACGTTACGCCCAGATATTTAAACGACTTGATTGTGTCAAGCAAAACACTATTAACACTGTATCCGAATATTGAAAGTTTCATCTTCCTACTCATCCGCATTAGCTTACATTTTTCCACATTTAGGGCTAGCTGCCATACATCACACCAACTGGAAATTTTGTGTAAGTCGTCTTGTATCATCCTAGAGCCACTCAACTTCGGCACCATTAACAAACACCCGCAGATTGCTGCCCATCCTGTCCAGCAAATCAATTAGGTATACACGTGTAACCTCCCCCTCACTTATCGACCTTAATGACAGTGAAAAATTAAACCACGTGTACCTAATGGAAATTTGGGAAAAGCGATCGTCACCGAGGTTAATTTGTCGGTAAAGAGGGAGGAAAGGGTTACATCTAAATGAAAGGAAAAATGCAAATGAAACTGGTAGAAATTAATTTTGAAATATGGGTAAAGTTAATAAAGAAAGTAAATGTGCGGCCATTACGTTAACAGTCAACTAGCGGTAATTAGATATTTGAGATTTGGGGGAAATTACGGTCGCCAGTCCTAAGGACAATTACTTTAGTAACTGAAAAAGAAAGATTATTACACATATAATTAGCACTAGAAGCGTGGCAACTGAAGGTTGACAAGTGTAGTGTGAAAACTGAAAGTTTGTCAGAAGTAATAAATTTCGCTACACTTAATTTAGCAAAATAATTAATAAAACCGGAAAATCGAAAGTTAATTTAGTGACTGAAGTTAATAGTGAGCTTTCTTTCTGAAGCACATCGAAATTCAGTAAAATACGGTTAGTCTTGGAATACCTCAACAATCATTTCAAAAGCTACTTGAATCGACGCAATTTAGAAATAAGAGATTTAACTTTGAACTTGAATTAAATGATTCTGAACAATTAACAATAGTAAAATTTAGTACGTACCAAGCTGAGCTGCAGTCACAGGTAAGCTAAAATATGGTAACAAAACTAGCACTCTTAATTTGTGCTTGTGTAATCTAAGTATTGTAGCCAGCTATGAATACTTTAACTGAACTTTGAAATTAAAGCAGTGAAATGGAATTATGCTGGCGTTTGAATTTCAACGACACTCGGGTTCATTTCGGAAAAGGAAGGGACCCTGCTTGGTAATGCAATTGGGACAATGAGCAACAAAGGTTCATGCTTAGTAGCTGTAATTTTGTGATGCAACAATTTTAAAAGTTTGAAAAGATGAGGTCTGCCATACAGTTCTAAAACTTTACGTGCTTCCAGTCTTCCTTGTTGGTTGATTGAAGGTTTGAAGCCGTCGATCGAGGATGTGGCGACAGTCACTCATTGTCGGCCGTCGCTGTTGCAGAAGCTGGATCTTGGCGCGCCTTCTTCTCGACACGGTCACCAAACGAAACGGGCTCTTGATGTGCGCCAGCTAATGCTTCCCGTCCGCGACACCATGTCAGAAACTATCATCGCAAGTCGAGCGCAATTACATGCTGCCAAACCCCGAAAGCGCGGCAACTCGCGGGAGCTTCACACCACACACCTGCTCCACTCGCTACTCCAGCCAGACTCTCTCTGCTCAGCCCGCGCTCCACGCGGCAGAGTTAACACTACCAAAGATCCTACACACTTTCGTTCTTCACACGACCTATCGATGTATTCGTTCGATAGCATAGTTTTCCCTAGGCAAGACCCAGCGTAAAATACAAATAATATTTACAAAACAAACCAATTATACATCGACATAAAAGCATATATATATATATATATATATATATATATATATATATATATATATATATAGTAAAACAATTACAATATACAGAAATGTCATATATTCAGGTAACAAAATAAGGAAAATAATTTATAGTACAATAGATGGAAATAGAAGGATATGCATTTCCGGCGTTACACACGGTGATCCATTAATAGTGACCGGGTCAAGTAACTCACGAAATAAGCGTCAAACGAAAAAACTACAAAGAACGAAATTCGTCTAGCTTGAAGGGGGAAAGCAGATGGCGCTATGGTTGGCGCGCTAGATGGCTCTGCCATAGGTCAAACGGATATCTACCGCGTTTTTTTTTTAATAGGAACCCCCATTTTTTAATTACATATTTGTGTAGTACGTAAAGAAATATGAATGTTTTAGTTGGACCACTTATTTCGCTTTGTGATAGATGGCGCTGTAATAGTCACAAACGTATAAGTACGTAACATTGCGCCAGAGCGGATGGTATTTACTTCGTCATACATTACCCGTGTTAAAATGGACCGTTTACCAATTGCGGAAAAGGTCGATATCGTGTTGATGCATGGCTATTGTGATCAAAATGCCCAACGGTCGTGTGCTATGTATGCTGCTCGGTATCCTGGACGACATCATCCAAGTGTCCGGACCGTTCGCCGGATAGTTACGTTAGTTAAGGAAACAGGAAGCGTTCACCCACATGTGAAACGTCAACCACGACCTGCAACAAATGATGATGCCCAAGTAGGCGTTTTAGCTGCTGTCGCAGCTAATCCGCACGTCAGTAGGAGACAAATTGCGCGAGAATCGGGAAACTCAAAAACGTCGGTCTTGGGAATGCTACATCAACGTCGATTGCACCCATACCATATTTCTATGCACCAGGAATTGCATGGCGACGACTTTGACCTCGTGTACAGTTCTTTCACTGGGCGCTAGAGTAATTACGGGACGATGACAGATTTTTTGCACGCGTTCTATTTAGCGACGAAGCGTCATTCACCAATAGCGGTAACGTAAACCGGCATAATATGCACTATTGGGCAACGGAAAATCCACGATGGCTGCGACAAGTTGAACATCAGCGACCTATGGTGCGGCATTATGGGAGGAAGGATAACTGTCCCCCATTTTATCGATGGCAATCTAAATGGCGCAATGTATGCTGATTTCCTACGTAGTGTTCTACCGATGTTACTACAAGATGTTTCCCTGCATGACAGAATGGCGATGTACTTCCAACATGATGGATGTCCGGCACATAGCTCGCGTGCGGTTGAAGCGGTATTGAGACCAAAAACAGGAAAAGTTAACGTAATATTGGTAAACTGCAGGAGTATCCAGGGCAAGGTTCCTGAATTAGTATCGCTTATTGAAGGAAATAGTGCGCATATAGTATTAGGAACGGAAAGTTGGTTAAAACCGGAAGTGAACAGTAACGAAATCCTAGACACAGAATGGAATATATACCGCAAGGATAGGATAAACTCCAATGGTGGAGGAGTATTTATAGCAGTAAAGAATTCAATAATATCCAGTGAAGTTATTAGCGAATGCGAATGTGAAATAATCTGGGTTAAGTTAAGTATCAAAGGTGGGTCAAATATGATAGTCGGATGCTTCTATAGACCACCTGCATCAGCAACCGTAGTAGTTGAGCGCCTCAGAGAGAACCTGCAGAACGTCGTGAAGAAGTTTCGTGATCATACTATTGTAATAGGGGGAGACTTCAATCTACCAGGTATAGAATGGGATAGTCACACAATCAGAACTGGAGCCAGGGACAGAGACTCTTGTGACATTATCCTGACTGCCTTGTCCGAGAATTACTTCGAGCAGATAGTTAGAGAACCAACTCGTGAAGCTAACGTTTTAGACCTCATAGCAACAAATAGACCGGAACTTTTCGACTCCGTGAATGTAGAAGAGGGTATCAGTGATCATAAGTCAGTGGTTGCATCAATGACTACAAGTGTAATAAGAAATGCCAAGAAAGGAAGGAAAATATATTTGCTTAACAAGAGTGATAGGGCACAAATCGCAGAATATCTGAGTGACCACCATCAAACGTTCATTTCTGAGGAAGAGGATGTGGAACAAAAATGGAAAAAATTCAGAAACATCGTCCAGTACGCCTTAGATAAGTTCGTACCGACTAAGGTCCAAAGCGAGGGGAAAGATCCACCGTGGTATAACAATCATGTACGAAAGGTACTACGGAAACAAAGAAAGCTTCATCATAGGTTTAAGAGTAGTCGAATCATAGCTGATAAGGAAAAGCTGAACGAAGCGAAAAAGAGCGTAAAGAGAGCAATGAGAGAAGCATTCAACGAATTCGAACATAAAACATTGGCAAACAATCTAAACAAGAACCCTAAAAAGTTTTGGTCATATGTAAAATCGGTAAGCGGATCTAAATCCCCTATTCAGTCACTCGTTGACCACGATGGCACCGAAACAGAGGACGACCGAAGAAAGGCAGAAATACTGAATTCAGTGTTCCGAAACTGTTTCACTGCGGAAAATCGTAACACGGTCCCTGACTTCAGCCGTCGCACGGACGCCAAAATGGAAAATATTGAAATAAACGATATCGGAATTGAAAAACAACTGCTATCACTTAGTAGCGGAAAAGCATCCGGACCAGACGAGATACCCGTAAGATTCTACAGTGATTATGCTAAAGAACTTGCCCCCTTTCCATCAGCAATTTATCGTAGATCTCTGGAAGAACGTAAAGTACCTAGCGACTGGAAGAAAGCGCAGGTCGTTCCCATTTTCAAAAAGGGTCATAAATCAGATGCGAATAATTATAGGCCTATTTCGCTTACGTCAATCTGTTGTAGAATAATGGAACATGTTTTATGTTCACGTATTATGACGTTCTTAGATAATACAAATCTCCTTCATCATAACCAACATGGATTCCGCAAACAGAGATCATGTGAAACTCAGCTCGCCCTATTTGTCCAAGAAATTCACAGTGCCGTAGACACTGGCGAGCAGATTGATGCCGTATTCCTGGACTTCAGGAAGGCATTTGATACGGTTCCGCACTTACGTTTAGTGAAAAAAATACGAGCTTACGGAATATCGGACCAGGTTTGTGATTGGATTCAGGATTTCCTAGAAGAAAGAACACAACATGTCATTCTTAACGGTTCAAAATCTGCAGATGTAGAGGTAATTTCGGGAGTACCGCAAGGAAGCGTGATAGGACCTTTATTGTTTACAATATACATAAATGACTTAGTTGACAACATCGGTAGCTCCGTGAGGCTATTTGCAGATGACACGGTTGTCTACAAGAAAGTAGCAACATCAGAAGACTCGTACGTACTCCAGGAAGACCTGCAGAGGATTAATGAATGGTGCGACAGCTGGCAGCTTTCCCTAAACGTAGATAAATGTAATATAATGCGCATACATAGGGGCAGAAATCCATTTCAGTACGATTATGCCATAGGTGGTAAATCATTGGAAGCGGTAACGACCGTAAAATACTTAGGAGTTACTATCCGGAGCGATCTGAAGTGGAATGATCACATAAAACAAATAGTGGGAAAAGCAGGCGCCAGGTTGAGATTCATAGGAAGAATTCTAAGAAAATGTGACTCATCGACGAAAGAAGTAGCTTACAAAACGCTTGTTCGTCCGATTCTTGAGTATTGCTCATAAGTATGGGACCCTTACCAGGTTGGATTAATAGAAGAGATAGACATGATCCAGCGAAAAGCAGCGCGATTCGTCATGGGGACATTTAGTCAGCGCGAGAGCGTTGCGGAGATGCTGAACAAGCTCCAGTGGCGGACACTTCAAGAAAGGCGTTACGCAATACGGAGAGGTTTATTATCGAAATTACGAGAGAGCACATTCCGGGAAGAGATGGGCAACATATTACTACCGCCCACATATATCTCGCGTAATGATCACAACGAAAAGATCCGAGAAATTAGAGCAAATACGGAGACTTACAAGCAGTCGTTCTTCCCACGCACAATTCGTGAATGGAACAGGGAAGGGGGGATCAGATAGTGGTACAATAAGTACCCTCCGCCACACACCGTAAGGTGGCTCGCGGAGTATAGATGTAGATGTAGATGTAGAATAGCATATTTCATGACAGGTGGATTGGTCGCGGAAGCACCATACCGTGGCCCGCACGTTCACCGGATCTGACGTCCCCGGATTTCTTTCTGTGGGGAAAAGTTGAAGGATATTTGCCATCGTGATCCACCGACAACGCCTGACAACATGCGTCAGCACATTGTCAATGAACGTGCGAACATTACGGAAGGCGAACTACTCGTTGTTGAGAGGAATGTCATTACACGCATTGCCAAATTCATTGAGGTTGACGGACATCATTTTGAGCATTTGTTGCATTAATGTGGTATTTACAGGTAATCGCGCTGTAACAGAGTGCGTTCTCAGAAATGATAAGTTCACAAAGGTACATGTATCGCATTGGAACAACCGGAATAAAATGTTCAAACGTCCCTACTGTAATGACACACTCCGACGTAGAGACATACAATACCTTAAAGGCTGCGCCAAAGATTAAACTGAGAGGGATGTAGAATATAATCTCTGTAATGTTCATACTGGATTCTCTTTTGTTTCATACTCCAAGAAGGAGTTAAGAGACACTTTCGATTGTTACCTTGTGGGGGATGGACGTAATTTTTGGTGTGTGCGGAAAGGCAGCCATCTTCTTAGTATTTATGGTTTGTGCGACGAGCAGAGCAAGTCTTATTGTCTTGTGAATAAAAAATAGTGAGAAGTATCTAAGTTTTACGAGAATTATTTAAAGCGACGTAGCATTGTATTCCTGGGTTTCCACCGTCTTCGTGAAGTAAACCGATGCCGAGTTAGGAAGATACACACGCTCAACAAAGAGAAGAACATCGATGGCGACTAATGCATTAATATTGTGGCAGAAGGACGAATTCTACATCTAAGGTGAGAACTCTGAAGAAATGAGGAATGACGTAGAATTCAAAAATGTAATTAATCGGAATGATAAATTATGTTACAGGCAAATTTAACACAGCACTGAATTTGTCCGCATTCAAGCCGGTGAATACAGTTCGTAAAAAAGCCTTTCAAAATTTCTAAATTTACAGTTCCATATCCATAATTTTTTCTCTTTTCAAAAAATGAATAAATTTAATTTTTTTAGCTTATTGCCCCACACTAAAATCTGTAGTTTAATTAAAAAAGAACTATCTGTTACCAACTGTTCGTCTAAAATTGTGAGTCATATGTTTGTGACTGTTACAGCGCCATCTATCAAAAAACGAAAAATGTGGTCCAACTGAAACATTCATATTCCTTTGCGTACTACACGAATATAGAATAAAAAATGGGGGTTCCTATTTGAGAAAACGCAGTTGATATCCGTTTGACCTATGGCAGCGCCATCTATCGGGCCCACCATAGCGCCATCAGGTTTCCCCCTTCAAGCCAGACAAGTTTCGTTCTTTGCAGTTTTTTCGTTTGGCGCTTATTTCGTGAGATATTTGGCCCGGTCACGATCAATGGACCACCCTGTATACAGAAAAACAGCGGCCCTGTCAGACTTCCCTGGGCACTCCTGACGGTACCCTTGTCTCTGATGAACACTCGCCGTCTTTTGGGATGGGAAGGGGTGTCGCCTCTCGCCTTGGATCAGCGGCTGACTACGTGTAATGAACGTTATTGCTACAATATCCGGTCATTATCTGCTGACAGCTCCACCGGTACTCCGTCGTCCAGGGGAAGGTAAGGTGACTTCTCCTCCCTTCGACGTTATCGGCGCAATCGTAATGAAAACGCCAAGCGCGGGGCTGGCCACGGATTTCGAGTGCACGCACATTAGTCAGAGCGGCGGCCATTAGCCGCGGTCCGCGTGCAGGTGGAGTGCAGGTGTACGTGCGCTGGCTGCGGCGGGCGCGTGCAGCCCTGGCGTAACGCGATTGTTTACAGGCGCTGCGCCAGCCGGCTGCCGGCTTATCGATTGGCTGTCGGCCCGGCTTGCCCTCGCCTAGGCCGCCCTGCCGGAACACTGGTTGCAGCTGCTTCTTCCGACACCTTGCGCGGGACTTCCCCCGCGATAAGCCAGTCGCCGCCGCCGACAGAGGTGGCCAGAGGGGTAAGTAGCTGGAAGCCGTGCGGACAACTAGAACGCTTCTTAACCCCATGACGCCTAAGGGGGGAGAGGGGGGGGGGTTTCGTTGACCCCACAATTATTTATGTCCCCTGCTTTTGCCCAAGTAACTTTCATACTACATATTCCCTTTGAGTTATTGTTTGTTGGCTATTTTATGACACGTTAGTGTCAACATATTTTATAGAAAATTCCTGCTTTGAAAGAAAATATATAAACTTATTATGGGTCCAACAACCCCCCCCCCCCTTAGGCTTCCATGCCATAGAAAATTTCCCTTAGTAGGATTTCGTTTTTCTCATCTCTACAACAATGCAAGTTAGTTTCTTGTTGGTTGGTATTCTTTATATTCACAACAATCGGTTTACTTTCAGAGGAAGTGATTGTTGATGTCAGTCAGCTGTTATTTATCTTGTAATCTTGCAGTGAGTTAGTGCAGTTCCCGACACGTAGGCCTCCAGTAACTTTGGTGTCCTACACTGCAAAAACGAAACCAAGTAAAAACTTACTGGTGTTGTCAACAATGCACTGTTGGAGGAGAGAAGAATAAAACCGAGATAAGTGCATATTATAATTCCACTAACGGTGGAATTGATACCATTGATCAAATGGCGCGTATGTACACCTGCAAGAGGGGAACAAAGAGATGGCCTCTATCCGTATTTTACTCTCTCATCGTCATTTGTGCTATAATGCAACCACCATATTCATCCAGCAACATCCACGATAGAATGAAAAGAAACACAACAAACGGAAACTTTATCTTCTGCAAGCTGGGATGGAACTAGTGAAATTGCAGGTAGAAGAAAGAAGTGCCAATGCAACAGGGTTATCTAACCAAATTGTTCAATCAGTGGAGACTATTCTACAAAAGAAAATCAAAGAAGTGACAACAGAAGCACGTCAGCCTCCTGCAGGGAAAGGTCGGTGCCATATTTGTGTAAGAAAAGCTAAAACAAAGAAGCAGAAGTACAACAATCTAAGTAAACCAAAACAGTATTGTGGGCAGTGTCATAAACATGTGTGTAACACACATTCAGAAAAAATTGTGAAGTGTGTCTCTTGCCTTGAAGTTGAGGACTCAGAGTAGTCTATTGTTTATGAACACATCAGTATTTTTTATTGTAATATGTCAATTTTTTATTCACTCAATCCAATATTTATAACAATTAACAACATTTATACACCGATGCCTTAGTTAAAATACATAAACTATTTTGAAAGTTGTAATTTTTCGTCAGTAAACTTATTTAATACGTGTGGGCTCGCCGAACCCCCCCCCCCCCCCCTTAGGCGTCCAAGTTAGAAAAAAAGGCTTGGGCGTCCTAGGGTTAAGAGATTTACAACGCTGGTTGTTGACCAGGGGAGCCGATATAGTAGAAGTGCAAACAAGTAAATAGACTAATATGGCTACGAAGTCTTTCACGACGTATTTCTTGAATAAAAGTCTCTCAGTGTACATGCCGATTCAATTCAGGATAAAACTCCAAGCTTTCGATCACTACCTCCATGGTCATCGTCAGGGCTAAAACTGACTGTCGTAAACTAGCGAGGCTCCCACTTTTATATGCAAAGGACGGCTTCTGATTGGCTGGAGTACGTCATAGCAACAGCGATATGGCGCGTAGTGAAGTGGTGCCCTCTACTTCCGTAGATGTAGTTTCTATCCAGCGTTGCTTGCAGCGCCATCCCTAGAATCAGGAGGTAAAGTGCGGGAAGAAACCAGAAACCAGAGTAATAGCCCATGCATCGAATTACTGGGACTCTGTGATCCAGGAAGCAGTCGAAATAAGACTTAGCGATAATAACTTTAACAGAGACAACGGCTATGCACTTAGCAACACCTGGAAGAGTGCACTGGATAAAGAAAAATCGCAGAGGAAAACTTCCCGCACTTTACATCCGGATTCAAGGGATGGCGCTGCAAGCAACGCGGGATAGAAACAACATCTATGGAAGTAGAGGGCACCACTTCACTACGCGCCATACCGCTGTTGCTATGACGTGTTCCAGCCAATCAGAAGCCGTCCTTTGCATAGAAAAGTGGGAGCCTCGCTGGTTTACGACAGTCAGTTTTAGGCCTGACGACGACTATGGAGGTACTGGTCGAAAGCTTGGAGTTTTATCCTGAATTGACGCGGCATCTACACCGAGACACTTTTATTCAAGTAAATAGACTGCTTGAAATAACTGGTTACTTAGTAGTAGCAGTTACTGTAATAACCGCTCATCTGTTAGTGGAAGTTATTTTTAGTAAAGTGCATCCTACGATTTCGCATCATCTGAGATCTCACCAGTGATAAATGAAGAGAGCAAAGGGACAGAACATCTATGATGTATTCTGTAGCTCATGGATATAAGTGTCAAAATGCGCGCCATCTGTTCATCGAAGTATTTACTTCGGTTTCTCACAATCTGACTAGTAGAATGACCGTAAAAAATTCGTGCAACTATGGAAATAATCGTCGTTGGAACGAACATAATTGTACGTTATCTTTCTGTGACAGTTATAACCGTCAGACTGCGCACCATACATTTATCGAAGTGCGTACTTTAGTTTCGTGCTGTCCAATTACGCAGAGTTAACACAAGGAATTCGCGCGACTATGAAAATAGCCGTCGTTAGGTGAGAATATCTGTGAGTTATTTTTTTGTGGTAGTTACATTTCGCTCACAGTTCTTTTTCTCTGGGAGTTACGGGCTGCAATTACTGGTAACCTAGGAGCCGATGACTGTTTCGCCGACTCTAGTACGTCGTAACAGACAATGATATTTGGGTAGAGGACAGATATTGGAGTGAAACAAGTATTTTTGTACTTCTACGGAAATAACGGCCGGTCTTCATGGGGGTTCCACCGAGTTTACAAGTAACTGGATTATTCCAGAATGAGATTTTTACTGTGCAGCGGAGTGTGCGCACACTCCGCTGCAGAGTGAAAATCTCATTCTGGAAACATCCCCCAGGCTGTGGCTAAACCGTGTCTCCGCAATATGCTTTCTTTCAGGAGTGCTAGTTCTGCATGGTTCGCAGGAGAGCTTCTGTAAAGTTTGGAAGGTAGGAGACGAGGTGCTGGCAGAAGTAAAGCTGTGAGGGTGTGGCGTGAGTCGTGCATGGGTAGCTCAATCGCCGGCACGGTAGCTCAGCGTGTTCGGTCAGAGGGTTAGCAGCCCTCTGTAATAAAAAAACTGAGTTAATAGAGAAACGACGAACTGAAACGGGTGTCTTGCGACGTCCACCCCGAGCAGATGCGACGAACTAAAACAAACAAAATGAGATAAAAAAAAAGTTGGTAGAGCACTTGCCCGCGAAAGGCAAAGGTCTCGAGTTCGAGTCTCGGTCCGGCACACAGTTTTAATCTGCCAGGAAGTTCCAACTGGATTATTATCGCTCGTATGGGGAGTTGAAACGCCCTATCCCGACAATGTTAAATTTAGTGACTTGGCTTCCCTGTTTTTCAGGAAACATTGTAGCCATTGACATGAAACTTTTACAGGACGTTAAACTGTATGTTCTGAGCCTACTGAACTATAATAATTACATTTCAGTCACTGCTTTTGGAAATACAATTTTTTAATTACATGGTTAAATTTTTTATCCTTTTTTTGTACTTTATCCTAAAGAATTTTAATTATACATAACATTATGTTCTTCTTTTAGTTCAGTAGACTCGGGATACGTATGTTATTACTCCCTGAAAATTTGAATACTCTACTCGAAGTGACTTTTGAGATTTAGGGAAAAATGTAACAGAAAATGTAAATTTTCAAGTACGGCCTCTAAAGGTTCAAAAGACTGTAACTTACTTCATATATGCTTCAATTTTTAATTGTAGTCACTTAGAAGCACCCTGCACTATAGTGTATAACATCCTGTTGATCTCTTTCCAAGATTTTTGTTCTTTTCTTCTTTCTGGACTCCTTAGTGGCCAACTGTTTTGCATACTCTGCTTTACTAATGCTAACCTTGTCCATCCGTTCAAGGCTCTGATGCAGTTTGCTCCAGGATAAATTCCCAATGTTGCCATCATTAAAAGCAATAACAGCTTCACTGACTCCCGACTTTAGTGTCTTCATTCCAACAAAAACATTTTTTGGTAAGCGAGTCCATATAAGATTATTGAAAGACTCATTGCGATTTTGAGTCTGACTATGCAGACACTGCTTCAGTAAGTCAGGATTTGCCAGGTTGTAACACCTATACCGATTTCTGTTCCGACACTGAAAAATGTTGAGTGTTTATGGAAAAATTTCAAGGCAATCGTAAAATGCGTTTTAGACAGGTACGTGCCGAATAAAACTGTGAGGGACGGGAAAAACCCACCGTGGTACAACAACAAAGTTAGGAAACTACTGCGAAAGCAAAGAGAGCTTCACTCCAAGTTTAAACGCAGCCAAAACCTCTCAGACAAACAGAAGCTAAACGATGTCAAAGTTAGCGTAAGGAGGGCTATGCGTCAAGCGTTCAGTGAATTCGAAAGTAAAATTCTATGTACCGACTTGACAGAAAATCCTAGGAAGTTCTGGTCTTACGTTAAATCAGTAAGTGGCTCGAAACAGCATATCCAGACACTCCGGGATGATGATGGCATTGAAACAGAGGATGGCACGCGTAAAGCTGAAATACTAAACACCTTTTTCCAAAGCTGTTTCACAGAGGAAGACCGCACTGCAGTTCCTTCTCTAAATCCTCGCACAAACGAAGAAATGGCTGACATCGAAATAAGTGTCCAACGAATAGAAAAGCAACTGGAATCACTCAACAGAGGAAAGTCCACTGGACCTGACGGGATACCAATTCGATTCTACACAGAGTACGCGAAAGAACTTACCCCCCTTCTAACAGCCGTGTACCGCAAGTCTCTAGAGGAACGGAGGGTTCCAAATGATTGGAAAAGAGCACAGGTAGTCCCAGTCTTCAAGAAGGGTCGTCGAGCAGATGCGCAAAACTATAGACCTATATCTCTGACGTCGATCTGTTGTAGAATTTTAGAACATGTTTTTTGCTGGAGTATCATGTCGTTTTTGGAAACCCAGAATCTACTATGTAGGAATCAACATGGATTCCGGCAACAGCGATCGTGTGAGACCCAGAAAATATTAGATACAGGCTCCCAGGTAGATGCTATTTTTCTTGACTTCCGGAAGGCGTTCGATACAGTTCCGCACTGTCGCCTGATAAACAAAGTAAGAACCAACGGAATATCAGACCAGCTGTGTGGCTGGATTGAAGAGTTTTTAGCAAACAGAACACAACATGTTGTTATCAATGGAGAGACGTTTACAGACGTTAAAGTAACCTCTGACGTGCCACAGGGGAGTGTTATGGGAACATTGCTTTTCACAATATATATAAATGACCTAGTAGATAGTGTAGGAAGTTCCATGCGGCTTTTCGCGGATGATGCTGTAGTATACAGAGAAGTTGCAGCAGTAGAAAATTGTAGCGAAATGCAGGAAGATCTGCAGCGGATAGCCACTTGGTGCAGGGAGTGGCAACTGTCCCTTAACATAGACAAATGTAATGTACTGCGAATACACAGAAAGAAGGATCCTTTATTGTATGATTATATGATAGCGGAACAAACACTGGTAACAGTTACTTCTGTAAAATATCTGGGTGTATGCGTGCGGAACGATTTGAAGTGCAATGATCATATAAAATTAATTGTTGGTAAGGCGGGTACCAGGTTGAGATTCATTGGGAGAGTCCTTAGAAAATGTAGTCCATCAACAAAGGAGGTGGCTTACAAAACAGTCGTTCGACCTATACTTGAGTATTGCTCATCAGTGTGGGATCCGTACCAGATCGGGTTGACGGAGGAGGTAGAGAAGATCCAAAGAAGAGCGGCGCGTTTCGTCACAGGGTTATTTGGTAACCGTAATAGCATTACGGAGATGTTTAATAAACTCAAGTGGCAGACTGCAAGAGAGGCGCTCTGCATCGCGGTGTAGCTTACTCGCCAGGTTTCGAGAGGGTGCGTTTCTGGATGAGGTATCGAATATTTTGCTTCCCCCTACCTATAAATCCCGTAGAGATCACGAATGTAAAATTAGAGAGATTAGACCGCGCACGGAGGCTTTCAGACAGTCGTTCTTCCCGCGAACCATACGCGACTGGAACAGGAAAGGGAGGTAATGACAGTGGCACGTAAAGTGCCCTCCGCCACACACCGTTGGGTGGCTTGCGGAGTATAGATGTAGATGTAGATTAGAAGCAGGTTTATATTATGTATCTGTGTATCTACAATTATGAATGTTTATTCTTTGTTAGTCAAGGTCATTTATTTGTGACAGCATTTTTAAAGTATTGTAATGTAGATATGGAAAAAGATAAATTATTAATAAAATAATGTAATTTTATAATGTGTGTATGTTTATAAAGAAAATAATGGTATTGGAAACTGGTTCATGTATAGGGCATTTATGTTTGTAATATGTAAAAGACGTAGAGAAGTCCCGCCGCAACGGAAGTGACTCGGCGCGATGTAAAAGGTGGTTTTGACGGCCGAACTGGGAGGCTACTTGGTGGGAACGATGCGCACTCAGTGGCTAGCCGTTGCAAGGTACACATCGACGGTGCCAAGGGAGGCAATTGGGGGCAGCTTTGCATGGAATTTTGCCTCGGATGTGGATTTGGCTGTTGTATGGTACTCTCGCCAATAAGGAATGACTCTAATAAGTTGAATAACCATCTCCAAGAAGAAATTTTGTAGATCATTCAAACATCAAGAGCCGTGAGTACAGTTAGCCGCCACGTCGCTTGCCACCACTACTTCGCCACTGCTCCACCAGCTTCATGCACACAGATATGTATCAGAGCATGGACCAGTTAATTCGCGTGAGTGATTTTAATAATGATCCAAATGCTATAAATCAGTGTCTGCAACCGTATTTTTTATCCTGATCATGAAGCTATGAAGGCCCCCTCGTAAGTGTTTTCCAAACCGAGTATCCTGTTTCAAATGCACTACTATTGTTTATTTATGTTTTTCAGATGTGCAAGGATTGGTAAACGTGAAGCTAGTTAGAATTCACTAAAGTACTCTCAGATTATTGCAAAGTATCGTTTTGCAAAAATTCAGTGCCGTACAATGTAGATGTTACTGTCTAAGATACTTGCTTCACAGGTGATGAAAAAAGGCAAATAAGTTATACTCATTTGAAACTTAATGTAGCTTTGATTACTATCATGAACGAATTTTTGAAGTTAATAATTTGTCTTGAAAAGTAAAAATAGAAACCAAACCAAGTGAAGTTAAGAGTTAATTTTGTTTGAGTTAGTCTTTACTACTGACGTAATCTTAGACCTTGACTAGTTTATGGGTCCCCATCATATTCTTCACATATTAAGAACATAAAAGGACTATTATTACTACTAAGGAAATATTATATATTTCAACAAATGGGAGTATAAACAGTGTGATTGTGGTATTACTTATGTTAATTCTGCTATTTATATGTCAGTTAAGTCAGAAGCCCATCTTGGCCAATTTTAGTTCTGCACTTCTTGCAAGAACATTTCAGTACTGATCCAAGTAACAATACTGAGTGTAGCTCTTATTAGTGTGAGTTTGGTACGATTTTGGTTTCTATGATTACTGGTATGTACATTATTCGTGGCTGCTGCTACAGACAGCTCATAGTGACCTGTGTCAGTTTGTATCCTGTGTGCTATTCAAAGGGAAATTTTAATGAAAGTCACTTCAATCACTAATATTCAATTTTCTTAAACACATATTTTCAAATTAATTTGCCTAATTGGGCTGATGACCGTTCGATTTTTATTCGTATATGAATTTTACTACTTTCATTGACCCCAAAGTTAAAGCATGTTTAGTTTTTCTGTTAACTGCATTCTATTCAAAATTATAGTCCGATACCTTCATCCATTAGACACACTCAGGATCAAAACTCAAAATCCTCCCAGAGGGTAACATTAGCTTACGTCACGGTAGGCTAGTTTTATACGGTCTCTATAAACAGATTTTATGATATCCATGACTGCTGCTGGGATGGAATATTTATGACTGTATGAACTTTTTGAAAACTGCGCATTATGGTAATTGCATAATGAATCAGGTCCAGGAAGGCAAAGTTGGTGTACTGGTTTTTCATCAGTTGACAGTCTGTGGAAGAAGGTAACTCATACTGCCCACTTCATTTATAACAAATCCTTAGTATTATTTCTAATGGCCATCCCAAGATACTGCTGTGGGTCATCAATAATTTTGTCTGTCAGGCTGCCTCTTATTGTTTTACCAGTTTCTTGTCTCTCAAACTTTGTTTCAGCTTCCTTAACCTGGTGCCTATCATTTTCTGGACATGACCAACATGTTCCAGATTTTGATAATCTTCTCACCATAAGGCTGTGCGGCTACTACACTGTTATATGCTTTGAGTCTCCATCATCTAAGAACTTAGTGTAACACACTCCCCTTTCGTTCACAGATCGACTAAAAATTTCAATAGCTGCAGAGGCCTCCATACCACCACTTGTTCCTACATAATTTCTGTCACGGATATTCCTTTCTTCGTTCCCTGATTTATACTTATAACCATGTTTGGTTAAAATCTGGAAATCTATTACCTTTCCAGTATCCACACTGGTCACCGTAGCAACAGAATTCTTAGAAGTGTAGCCGCGCTTCTGCCAAGTGCCATCAAAAGCTACCGGTATGTCAGTGATACCATCATTCATTTCAACAGCTTCGTTTGCAGCACCCTTCTTTGTCCCACATGCAACACATACCACAGCAGCTCCTATAAATCTTGCATACTTGTCGATTTTACGAGGTGGGCGTTGTATATTCACCACGACACACATTGTTTTTGCTGCAGTGTGTCCTTGGCCAATAGCTCTCAATCCATAAAACCACCTAACATTTACTTTATAATAATTATCTTTACACTTATCAGAATTCCAGAATGAATGGGTATATTTACAACTGGCACAATTAATGATAAGTTTCCTGGCTAGTCCATTTCATACCTCACTGTCTTCAGGTAAACTAACTGGCCGTCCACATATTTTACAACACTTACATTCACCTAACACCCTTGTTAGGATGTGTAAATCTGCCAGAATATAACCTAACCTACCATTTACATCACTTTCGTTTCGAGAAAACTGTGTATCACAACGTTTTATTGTACTCTTCGATGCACTAATGGGTGTTTCTCTAGATACTGACGAGATTGCCTGTACATGTTGAACACAATGTCCCCTTTGTTGGAAAAAACATTATCAAGAAATGCACTTTTCTTAAAAACACTTCGTTTTGGCCTCAGACTTCACTTTTTGAGAGATTTACCACTCTATTCGTCACTTTTCCTCGGAAAAACGGTAGCACTTCGACATACAACGCGTGTTTATACCATGAAACGAGACTATACTGTTCTTGACAGTGCTACCACTAGCCGGCCGTAGTGGCCGAGCGGTTCTAGGCGCTTCAGTCTGGAACCGCGCGACCGCTACGGTCGCAGGTTCGTATCCTGCCTCGGGCATGGATGTGTGTGATGTCCTTAGGTTAGTTAGGTGTAAGTAGTTCTAAGTTCTAGGGGACTGATGACCTCAGATGTTAAGTCCCATAGTGCTCAGAGCCATTTTGCTACCACTACAAACACGTAATTTAACCTTTATAACACAGGAATCCACAACCTTCTATATAAAAATATTACCGATTTTATTAGATTGAAGTAATGGACGTAAAAATTTTAATATTTTCAACCAGTGTAAATTATACTTAAAAAAATAAAATAAAGTACATCAAATGTGAGGTTATAAGTGATATATACATCATTTTACTCGGAAAATTGCAAATTATATTATGAGATAAAAGTCCGAAAATGTGAAAAAAAAATTCCGTTCTAACTCCCCTTAACGTGACCACATGACGCCAAACAAGCGGCTACCTTTAACCCGTATGCGGTAGCTGTTAGCTTGATACCACATGCCAGAATCAACTTACACGACTACCAAATTAAACGAAAAAGTTAGATATCTTAACGTAAATTTCGCAAATTTAACTACTGTTAATTAGCAAAAAATTTTTAATACTAGTTGTAACGTCACACAACTGAGCTGGCGCGACGAGGCACTACCAGTTGGTTACCTTAAGACATATACTGGAGAGAAATTATTATGTCCGAGTTAGCACGTACGCGAGCTGCAGGAAATCTGGCATCTCACGTTTCTCGCGCGCTCAGAATTACTTGTACCTCCGTCTGTGGAATTCTCTACTCCGTAGTAAAAATAACTGAGTCGTAAGTAGCCGCTAAAAGCAAAAGGTACAAAAAATAACCATAACCGCGATAGCTGCTACTCCGAAATAGCTGTCTGGTCCACCTTTACCACGAAGGGGGAAGGGCAAAAGTGGGCTCGATACCCGCTCCCTAGCCATCAGCACACCTAAGTTTTTTATGATGCTATAAGAGAAAAATAAATCTGATCCATGTGGTAGTTGATATTACTGTACTTCTTTATTAACAGAAATTTCGCCAAGGGTTGATCCGTGAAAACAACTTCTTGTCATTGTGTTTCTCAGTTCTATCATTGATATGAAACAGTTCACTCTAGTTTACCCTGTGCAAGCATCTTCATCCATACTTGTCTACTGCAGCCTACACCCATTTAAATATGTTTAGTGTAGTCAAGTCTTGGTCTATCCCAGGGACTGGGTGTTTGTGTTGTCCTCATCATTTCATCACCATCATCATTCATGACAGTGTCAGAATTGCACTAAGAAAAATTGGTACTTTGTATTGGCACTGATGACCGCGTAGTTGAGCGCCACACAAACCAAACATCATCATCCTCAGCATCTTGGTCTACCTCTAACATTTTACTGTGCACACTTCTCTCTGTTAGCAAACTGACAAATACCTGATGGCTCAAGATGTGTCCCATCATCAATTAATTACCTTTTAGTAAAACTGTGCCACAAGTTTCTTTACTCCCGTAAGGTTCAGTACCTCCTCAGCAGACAACAGACCTTCAGCGTCAATACATTTCACAAGTTACGGAAATACGTAAGCGCCATTTGACTGTATGATATGCTTTATTAGACGAGCAAGATTTCAGCCTTAGGCCACTTTCAAGTGGTACAACTGGAATAAATGAATACAAATAGCAGAAAGTAGCAGAGAAAAGGTGTTGAAAATTAAAGCAACAAACGGAAATTTTGCAAGATTGCGTTTATTTTACCACAAGACAGTATGAACATATGATAGTAAGGTAGAAACAACGTATAGAATACAGAATGCAGTCAACATGCATAACGGCAGACAAAAATTTTCTTTTTTTCCAACTTCATGGATTTGTACACAAATTCTGACAGTTGGTTAATGTGCTCAGTATGCAGCGTGACCACCTATGGCACGAATATAGACCTGACAATGACGGGGCATGGTGTGAATAATGTCATCAGTCTCATGTTGAGACAATAACGCCCAAAAAATGTTCAAATGTGTGTGAATTCCTAAGGGACCAAACTGCTGAGGTCATCGGTCCCTAGTCTTACACACTACTTAAACTAACTTATGCTAAGAACAACACACACACCCATGCCCGAGGGAGGACTCGAACCTCCGGCAGGAGGAATAACGCCCATTCTTCCTGCAGAGCTGCTCTCAACTCTTGGAGAGTGGTTGGTGGAAGCTAACATGATGCAACCCGTCTCCCTAGTGCAGCCCAAACATGCTCTATGGGATTCAGATCGGGCAGGCAACGTCATGCGTGCTGTGTCCTCCGTTTTCCAAAAACATCAATCACCTGCGCTCTGAGTCTAGCATTACCGCCCATCAGTACTACGTCTGGGCCCAGATCTTCTTGCAGAAACCGCGCATGAGATCCCAGGATCTCCTCACGGTACCTGGCACCAGTCAAACCCTGCTGACTCGCCCGTACAGTTTCATGAAGAGGTGCTCGAGTGGTGAACATTGTCCCTGTACACACCGTTAGGGATCCTCATGGATACCGGTCTCTTCCCACAACGTCTGGGTTCCGAAATCGTGTTCCACGTGCCCTCCAGATGCGAATCCGTTTAGAATCACTCTTCAGACCAAATCGGGACTCATCCGTGAAAAAAAACATTGGCCCACAGTTCAACCGTGCAGGGAGCATGTTGATGGTTCCACTCTAGACGCACATTTCTATGAAGACACGCCAGAGGTCAACACACAATAGGTCTCCAACAAGAAATGCCACTCTGTTGAAGCGTTCTGTGCACCGTTTGCCTCGATGCAGTACATCCAGGGGATGCTGCGATGTTAGACGCCAGTTGCCATTACAGTAGTAAGGTGGTACCATCGTGCCCTTTCAGCCGAATAACAGTCCGCCCCCCCCCCCCCCCCCCCCAGCAGCTGAGTGGTCAGCACGACAGCATGTCAATCCTAAGGGCCCGGGTTTGAATCCCGGCTGCGTCGGAGATTTTCTCCGCTCAGAGACTGTGTGTTGTGTTCTCCTAATCATCATCATTTCAACCCCATCGACGCGCAAGTCGCCGAAGTGGCGTAAAATCGACTTGCACCCAGCGAACGGTCTACCCGACGGGAGACCCTAGTCACACAACATTTACATTTTATTTGGCAAAATAACAGTCCACTCACTCTGATGTCACACATGGTCGGCTCTGCCCTGGGGATACCGTTTCACGCTCTATTAACTGCCGCCTCATTCGAGAAACAAAAAACGATTCACGTAAGCTTTCGGACCCCATTTCAGTTTGTGAGTCTCCTGCTTCCATTCTCCCAATGGCCCTCCACTGCAGAGAGTCCGGTAGGCGTCTTCTCTGTGACATAGTGCACCGTCTGTGACAGTGTACAGCGACTGTGGTTGTGGGACTACTCTGCGAACACTACCCCGCTTGATAGGTGCTCTGACGTCATTGCTGGCGTGGTTGTTCGTTGATCAGAATGTCATCTGCCCTACAGACCACGACTGTAACGACGTCTGTTAACAGATTGTGTGATTGTATCGTGAATTAGTCACAGGGAAAGGGAAATAGCAGTTGGTTGCTTTAATTTTTGAAACCAATGTATATAGATTACATGATTTTCTCTTTACTTACGTGTGAAAAATCTGTATATTATGAACCTAATATTTGTTAACTAAAAGTGGGAATGTTTTTGAGATATGTCAATTGGCTGGCGACTTGCATGATAGGATAAGGCTGTGAAATAAAACTGATGACCAGGTCACAGATTTATACTACATTTCATTGTGTCTAGGCAACAATCAACAGAAAAATAAGTGAAACGATCTTCGTCAAAGTCTGCACCATTAAGCTTTGGTAGTACATCAGAGAAACAGGCAGTGAACCTGTCTGTTTAACTAGCTGGTTTCATTGACTTTTCAATAGGTACAGGATGCCATTGTTAACATCATACGTCATGGAGAACGAGCTTCACAACGTGCATGTAAAGGAGACATCGAAGTTAAAACATGTGTGCTTGAACCGCTTACCGCCACCTTTACCCTTCGTACAAGGCTACACTCTGGACAAATACCTTCTGAAAAATACTTCCCAAAACTTTAATTTACACTCGATGTCAAAAAATTCCCATCTCTTCATAATGATTTTCTTGCTGTAGTCGATCTGCATTTTATGTCCTCCCTATTTCTGCTATCGTCAGTTATTTTAGAATGACATTTTCACTCTACAGCAGAGTGTGCGCTGATATGAAATTTCCTGGCAGATTAGAACTGTGTGCCGGACCGAGACTCGAACTCGGGACCTTTGCCTTTCTACCATGGTAGAGCACTTGCCGCGAAAGGCAAAGTTCCTGAGTTCCAGTTTCGGTCCGGCACACAGTTTTAATCTGCCAGGAAGTTTCATGTCTGGTATTTTGCTGAACAATGCTTTGGCGTCCTATTTCCAAATCGTATTCCCTCAGATTGCCCGACTTAATTCGACTACATTCCATTTCCCTTGTTTTGCTTGATTGGGTGTTCATCTTATAACGTCTTTTCAAGACACTGTCGTTCTGTTCAACTCCTCTTCCTAGTACCTTGCTGTCTCTGACAGAATTGCAGTATCATCAGAAAACCCAAAAGTTTTCATTTCGTATTCCAAACTTCAATTCTCTTTCCAAATTTCCTCTTCATTTCCTTTACAGCAAGCTCAATGCACAGACTGAGTAGCGTTGGGGATAGGCTACAAGCTTGTTTCACTCTCTTCTCAACAACTGTCTTCCTCTCATGTTTTTCAACTCTTATAACAGCAGTATGGTTTTTGTGTAAGTAATAGATAATCATTTACCCCTTTCATTTTATCTCTGCTACCGTCAAAATTAGAAACTGCATATTCCAGCCAAGAGTGTCAAAAGATTTCTCTGTGCTTTGAAAACTGTCTGGCTAGAGACAGCCTGTCGGATTTTATACGAACCCTTTCACTGCTACAGACATGCTCTCTGCAATCCGTGCTGAAGGCAGCTTTTGTTACGGCTGTACTGCTCGTAAAATGCCGACAGACGGCTTTGCAGCCTATATAAAATACTTATCCGACTTCCGAAAACAATTAGACGAAAATTTGATTTTTACATGTCTTTCAAATACCTATCTTCACTCGATAAGGAACTGACTTTCTTTTCGTTATCCATCGTACTTACTGCGCTGCACCAAATTAAGTAAAACATTTCATAAGATTTTGAAGAGTTTGCATAGGTACAACCGCATTTCATAAACTTTGCATCCGGTTGATTTTAGCTCATACATAGCACTGTATGAAATGTAGATAAGACATCGAAATATTATTTAAAACTTTGAGTTATTTGGTTTTATCTCCAATGGGCACCCGCGAGCCATGCGCCTAGTCATGTGGTCACAGCAATCGACATACCTCATAAACGATTCGAGACAGAAAAACAAGGTTGTCGCAAAATATAACATGCAGTAGGCACATATGTTTAATCATACATACTCGAATATTTTTATTACTCTATGTATGGGAGTAACTTATCTGCAGCAGTGAATGGTCGGTATATCAGGACGCATACAGACATCCATAGCACTGTAGGAAAACGCTAGCAGCGTTCGTATACATGTCCAAAAGAAAAAATGGTTCAAATGGCTCTGAGCACTATGGGACTTAACTTCTAAGGTCATCAGTCCCCTAGAACGTAGAACTACTTAAACCTAACTAACCTAAGGACATCATACACATCCATGCCCGAGACAGGATTCGAACCTGCGACCGTAGCGGCCACGCGGTTCCAGACTGTAGCGCCTTTAACCGCTTGGCCACACTAGCCGGCCATGTCCAAAAGAGCTGGGTAACAGCACAGCAGGATGTGTATATACGGTCACAGCAACAAAGGTCTCACACAGCTGCACTGTGATACAAATCATGTAAGGTTTCAAACAAGTAACACACTTTACACTGAATTCCTGAAACAATTCCGGTTAAATCGATATGTCACACGACACAGTTACGTGAAAATGAATGAACTTTATTGATAGTCAAAGCGAATAAAGAAACTGACATTTCATGAATATAAAGAACTAAAATTCACACTAGTGATTGCATACAAGCACTTTCCGCGACCCGAGCTACAAGGCGCAGCTCTGAGGGAAAGGAGAATTTTTACGACTGAATGCCTGCTGCACCTTCACTGCGGAACACCTGGCGGACAAAATGAGACACCCGAGCCAGTGCGTAGGCCGCTGGCAAAAGTAGCCCTTGTCCCTGCTTTTAACGACGACCCTGCGGAAAGCCTTTCTACAGGAATATGGCAGGAGATCAACTTAAGCGTCCAGGGAAATCCACCTCAAAACATTGATGACTAACTGTAGTCATGTGTGCTAAAACTCGCGTGAAAGAAAAAGCTGTTTACCTCAGTATTACATAGCAGAAGTTAAACTCTGCCCTACGAAAGTAACTACGCCTGCGATAGGCTACAAAAGCTCTAGTGGGTAGAGTTATAACAAGTACAAATGCTCTGATTGGCCAGAAAGAAAACACATGGCCACCAGCTTTGATATAGGCAAATTGCAGACAGAGTAATTCGCTTCTTCTCTTGCAGCAAATCGTCGTGTGTGTGAGCAAGGCGACAAGCACCATGCTGAGGCGATTTCGAGAGTCATTACGTGAAAACCTGTTCACAGGCCCGTCTTAATTCGTAAGGAGTTAAGCTGAAAAGTCTCCTAGTACGGAGAATCGCACCGAGAACTGACAATTAACGCTTGCGAGCAATTTGAGGGTAACGACACACGAGCTATTCCAGCCAAATAGCATGTACCATGCGAATTAGCTAGGGAACAACTAGGAGCCTCGGCTTCACCGAAGACGTAGGAAATGTATAAGACTGGTGTTTAACAGTCGAGAGAGATTGAGAGTAGATTCTCAGCTTCACAGCTCGCTCTGTCAGCCGCCAGTGCCACCGCCGATTCAAGGTAAATACACGTGCTCATGCTACGACAGAAAGTGATACTCAGTTGACACTAAGAACTGCGGTCGTCTCCATCTCTCCTAATTTTGTACGTTCAACCATGACTTGCAGTTAAACATATTCACGATTGTCAGGCTTAATTGAAGCAGAAACGCGAAATAGCCAATTTAACGAAAAGAACTGATCAGCCACTGTAGAGTGCGTTATACTCTTAAGCTATGGAATTGTTTTAACGGTGTACTTCTTTTTGATTGCTCTTTACCGACCACCATTCAATTTTGGGTACTTTCATTGTGCACTTTACTGCATTTAATATCCCTGCCCCCATTGTATTTAATTTGTTTGTATTTTTATAGACCCCCAGAAATGGTCATCAACCATCTTACAATTAAAGAGCCTTATAATAGTTCGGAATTTCGCTTCACGGTTATGAACACCCAATATCATATTTAACCATCCTGCACGTAATTTTGCTAACATTGCTATGTCATGAAGTCATACTTAGAGTAAAAATAAACCTTAATAAAGACAATCTTAGATTTTTTATTTTTGCTAATATATAGTTATGTCTGAACCTGTACACTGATTTCTGTTAGTGATAACGTTTCCTTTGCAGGGAGTGTAGTGGAACTGACAATGAGATCATCGTCTCCTTACATCACTGTCTGTACTGCTTCACTCTTCTGAACTCTGCATGCGTGGGATGGTACCTTCCTACCTTGCAGGCCGTAGGTTCAACACCAAATTCCTGAAACACTCACAGAGCATCCTTGCGCAACTGTGGTGGAAAGACAGATCAGAATCAGTCTCACACGTGTTAGATTTATAGGTAACAATTTGCTCTTTTATTTTATCTCTGTTACCTTGAGAATTTGAAATTACGTGTTCCAACCAATATTGTCAAAATGTTGAAAATGTGTGTGAAATCTTATGGGACTTAACTACTAAGGTCATCAGTCCCTAAGCTTACACACTACTTAACCTAAATTATCCTAAGGACAAACACACACACCCATGCCCGAGGGAGGACTCGAACCTCCGCCAGGACCAGCCGCACAGCCCACGACTGCAGCGCCTAGACCGCTCGGCTAATGATGTGCGGCCAACATTGTCACACGGTTTCTCTATAATCTGAAATGTGTCAGGTTGGAGCCAGCCTGCCAGTTTCATTTCGTAAGTACTAGCCACTTGATCAAGAGAATTTTTCCTTTTTTCTGTGAGCATAATATGGATTTTGATATGCAAATGAATCTTAGATGATGTGCACAAGTTACAACTACCCTATAACTAAACTATTTTCTATTAATTCGCTTACTAGTCTGCACGTGGGGTCTGAGTTACAGTGAAGGTGTTGGCATCAAACTGATCCTGTTGTGGACGGCCGGGGTGGCCGAGCGGTTCTAGGCGCTACAGTCTGGAACCACGCTACCGTTACGGTCGCAGGTTCGAATCCCGCCTCGGGCATGGATATGTGTGATGTCCTTAGGTTAGTTAGGTTTAAGCAGTTCTAAGTTCTAGGGGACTGATGACCTCAGACGCTAAGTCTCATAGTGCTCAGAGCCATTTGAACCATTTGATCCTGTTGTGGTGAGTGCGCCCCAGCAGCGGCTACCTGGAGCCCTGTGATAAACGTTTCACCAGCTTTTGGTTCGTCTGGGATCCGCCATTCCCCAATGTAGGGCACCCTGGCAGCCACCGACCGCTCGCCCTATTGTCGTGACGCTGCATTGACGAATTCGCGGGGTGCCCAGAGGCAGTTGACAGTTGTACAGATGTGTTAGACCCACTGTGGAATTTCACCATAGCACGGGTGGCCAGATCCAGCGAGCAAAGAGGGCGCTACTGGAAAATTTGGGCTGTAGTTTGGAGAGCAGATAATATGGGGCGCAATGTCGCACATTAGGCGAGAGTGGGAGGTCTGGCTCAATATCGCTTCTTCCAAATCCACCAGAAACAAACGCAAAATAATTTTATTTAAAAAACCGGATAAAGTGTCACTAGAAGCCTTCCTAACAAGGGGAGGCCGCTAATTGTGAAATTCAGATTCGATTCATACTGCGCATAATAAAAGCTCTTGGCCAGAGGTGTAATGTGGCAAAGCACCAAGATGCACTTCTCAGCCGTTGTCGAGAAAATGGAGAGTTAAAAGAAACCGTTTCGCTGAAATACTCTCTACGATTGATAATTTTGCACAGCGTCGTGGCGCAGCGGTAAGCGCTCGGGTTCGTAATGCGAAGGTTGCCGGATCGAATCTCGCGCCATGCAACTTTTTTTTAGTATATATATATATATATATATATATATATATATATATATATATATATATAATTCCCGGCAATCAGTTGCAACAATTATGCACATAATAAGTTGTTGAAAGTCGTTTGTCGTGGAAAAACTGGCGACTTCGAACATCATTATGTTTCCCGCAAACAAAGTTGTATTTCACAAATTTTACTAACTGTCTTCATAATGTTTACCATGCATAGTCAACGGAAGACGTAGAAACGATATTCCGAAACGAATACGTGTAGTGTAAGTCAAACGTTCGAATTGGAATAGAGACCACACGAACACAAATTTGCTGTGGCAGGTATGAAATATAAACTCCGTTACTCGCTCGTTACACTTGAAGGACAGATGTTGAATGGGCCGAAACGAGCCGCCGCATAACAGCGTAGTTGCCTGCTAACTTCGAAAGAACGTAGATGCGGTCCCTAGCGCAACTTATAACATCGTCGAAATTTGTGATATTGTGTTTTATTTCAAGTGTTATTTTTCCACGACAAACGACTTTCAGCAACTTATTATATGCATAATTGTTGCAGCTGATTGCCGAGAATTATATATATTATTTGAATTACAAAAAACAAATCATACAAAAAAAAAATGTTTCATAGCGGGAGATTCGATCCGGCTACCTTTGGAATACGAACCCGAGCGCTTACCGCTGCGCCACGACGCTGTGGAGAATTGTTAACCGTAAAGAGTATTTCACCGCAATGGTTTCTTTTAACTGTCGATTTTCTCGACAACGGCTGAGAAGTGCATTTTCGTGCTTTGTCACATTACACCTCTGGTCATGAGCTTTTATTATGCGCAGTATGAATCGACCCTGAATTTCACAATTGGCGGCCTCCCCTTGTAAGAGACAATATCCATTCCTTCCGAACTGACTATGCAAATGTAGACGAGATGTGGCTCAAATTCAAAGATATAGTAGCAACAGCAATTGAGAGATTCATACCTCATAAATTGGTAAGAGATGGAACTGATCCCCCGTGGTACACAAAACAGGTCCGAACTCTGTTGCAGAGGCAACGGAAAAAGCATGCGAAGTTCAGAAGAACGCGAAACCCCGAAGATTGGCTAAAATTTACAGACGCGCGAAATTTGGCACGGACTTCAATGCGAGATGCCTTTAATAGGTTCCACAACGAAACATTGTCTCGAAATTTGGTACAAAATCCGAAGAAATTCTGGTCGTATGTAAAGTACACAAGCGGCAAGACGCAGTCAATACCTTCGCTGGGCAGTGCCGATGGTACTGTTACCAACGACTGTGCCGCTAAAGCGGAGTTATTGAATGCAGTTTTCCGAAATTCCTTCACCAGGGAAGATGAATGGAATATTCCAGAATTTGAAACACGAACAGCTGCTAGCATGAGTTTCTTAGAAGTAGATACCTTAGGGGTTGCGAGGCAACTCAAATCGCTTGATACGGGCAAGTCATTAGGTCCAGATTGTATACCGATTAGGTTCCTTTCAGATTACGCTGATACAATACCTCCCTCCTTAGCACTCATATACAACCGCTCGCTCACCGATAGATCTGTACCTACAGATTGGAAAATTGCGCAGGTCGCACCAGTGTTTAAGAAGGGTAGTAGGAGTAATCCATCTAACTACAGACCTATATCATTGACGTCGGTTTGCAGTAGGGTTTTGGAGCATATACTGTATTCAAACATTATGAATCACCTCGAAGGGAATGATCTATTGATACGTAATCAGCATGGTTTCAGAAAACATCGTTCTTGTGCAACGGAGCTAGCTCTCTATTCACACGAAGTAATGGCCGCTATCGACAGGGGATCTCAAGTTGATTCCGTATTTCTAGATTTCCGGAAAGCTTTTGACACCGTTCCTCACAAGCGACTTCTAATCAGGCTGCGGGCCTATGGGGTATCGTCTCAGTTGTGCGACTTGATTCGTGATTTCCTGTCAGGAAGGTCGAAGTTCGTAGTAATAGACGGCAAATCATCGAGTAAAACTGAAGTGATATCATTTGTTCCCCAGGGAAGCGTCCTGGGACCTCTGCTGTTCCCGATCTATATAAATGACCTGGGTGACAATCTGAGTAGTTCTCTTATGTTGTTCGCAGATGATGCTGTAATTTACCGTCTAGTAAGGTCATCCGAAGACCAGTATCAGTTGCAAAGCGATTTAGAACAGATTGCTGTATGGTGTGGCAGGTGGCAGTTGACGCTAAATAACGAAAAGTGTGAGGTGATCCACATGAGTTCCAAAAGAAATCCGTTGGAATTCGATTACTCGATAAATAGTACAATTCTCAAGGCTATCAATTCAACTCAGTACCTGGGTGTTAGAATTACGAACAACTACAGTTTGAAAGACCACATAGATAATATTGTGGGGAAGGCGAGCCAAAGGTTGCGTTTCATTGGCAGGACACTTAGAAGATGCAACAAGTCCACTAAAGAGACAGCTTACGCTACACTCGTTCGTCCTCTGTTAGAATATTGCTGCGCGGTGTGGGATCCTTACCAGGTGGGATTGACGGAGGACATCGAAAGGGTGCAAAAAAGGGCATCTCGTTTTGTATTATCACGTAGTAGGGGAGAGAGTGTGGCAGATATGATACGCGAATTGGGATGGAAGTCATTACAGCAAAGACGTTTTGCGTCGGGGCGAGATCTATTTACGAAATTTCAGTCACCAACTTTCTCTTCCGAATGCGAAAATATTTTGTTGAGCCCAACCCACATAGGCAGGAACGATCATCAAAATAAAATACGAGAAATCAGAACTCGAACAGAAAGGTTTAGGTGTTCGTTTTTCCCGCGCGCTGTTCGGGAGTGGAATGGTAGAGAGATAGTATGATTGTGGTTCGACGAACCCTCTGCCAAGCACTTAAATGTGAATTGCAGAGTAGTCATGTAGATGTAGATGTAGATGTAGAGAAGATAGTGCGAGGTTTCTCGCACTGATCAGGGCTTTCTTGGTGTCCCAGGGTGGGAGTATCGTTGTAAACTTGTTTAAATTGAAAAATTAAGGACTGATTCATATAAGATTAACTTTTAGGAAGAGAGAAGGAAATGTTTGCTACGGGGTCTCTCGAGGCAGTATTGATTACAAACATTTTGATCGACCGTTTCACCACAAGAAAACGCAAGGACGCGACGTGTCATGATACACGGAGTGTGGACGAGGGCTTGATGCTCCTTCGACTTTGGTTTCTCCTGCTGGCTACTTGTTCGAGACTCCCGCTTCCAGATGGTTCGACAAGCAGTAATCGCAGCGCAGATAACTTCTGCAGTTGGAAAAGTAGTCTTTATTGGTAAGTTGTCGTAGCAAAGTGAGGCGAGATGTTAGTGATGAGGAAAGAGCAGGTAAGTTATCTGTTAAAGCGCAGGGCCTCTCGTTTCACGTCACATTCTGGCAGTCGGTGACTTCACCGTCACTTGGCTACTTTCTTTCCTGCATTTATTTTTCTAAGGCTACCAGAGCGTCGAAATCACTGCGTCCGTTTGTGAAACCCTGAACTTGGTTCAGTTAACTTAGACAGTGAGCTAGTAGCCGGGTTATTTTTTTCCCTTCCCTGTGGACTTTGCCGCTCACCTTCTGTCAAATGTTTAATTACAAGGATTTTATGTTCCGGCTTCTCTTTATTTCCAGTATGTCAGTGAGTTATGTTTCTTTATCGTATACTGTTTCGCCTGCAGAGTGTCTTGTAATAAACGATGGTCTTATATATATATATACTCCTGGAAATGGAAAAAAGAACACATTCACACCGGTGTGTCAGACCCACCATACTTGCTCCGGACACTGCGAGAGGGCTGTACAAGCAATGATCACACGCACGGCACAGCGGACACACCAGGACCCGCGGTGTTGGCCGTCGAATGGCGCTAGCTGCGCAGCATTTGTGCACCGCCGCCGTCAGTGTCAGCCAGTTTGCCGTGGCATACGGAGCTCCATCGCAGTCTTTAACACTGGTAGCATGCCGCGACAGCGTGGACGTGAACCGTATGTGCAGTTGACGGACTTTGAGCGAGGGCGTATAGTGGGCATGCGGGAGGCCGGGTGGACGTACCGCCGAATTGCTCCACACGTGGGGCGTGAGGTCTCCACAGTACATCGATGTTGTCGCCAGTGGTCGGCGGAAGGTGCACGTGCCCGTCGACCTGGGACCGGACCGCAGCGACGCACGGATGCACGCCAAGACCGTAGGATCCTACGCAGTGCCGTAGGGGACCGCACCGCCACTTCCCAGCAAATTAGGGACACTGTTGCTCCAGGGGTATCGGCGAGGACCATTCGCAACCGTCTCCATGAAGCTGGGCTACGGTCCCGCACACCGTTAGGCCGTCTTCCGCTCACGCCCCAACATCGTGCAGCCCGCCTCCAGTGGTGTCGCGACAGGCGTGAATGGAGGGACGAATGGAGACGTGTCGTCTTCAGCGATGAGAGTCGCTTCTGCCTTGGTGCCAATGATGGTCGTATGCGTGTTTGGCGCCGTGCAGGTGAGCGCCACAATCAGGACTGCATACGACCGAGGCACACAGGGCCAACACCCGGCATCATGGTGTGGGGAGCGATCTCCTACACTGGCCGTACACCACTGGTGATCGTCGAGGGGACACTGAATAGTGCACGGTACATCCAAACTGTCATCGAACCCATCGTTCTACCATTCCAAGACGGGCAAGGTAACTTGCTGTTCCAACAGGACAATGCACGGCCGCATGTATCCCGTGCCACCCAACGTGCTCTAGAAGGTGTAAGTCAACTAGCCTGGCCAGCAAGATCTCCGGATCTGTCCCCCATTGAGCATGTTTGGGACTGGATGAAGCGTCGTCTCACGCGGTCTGCACGTCCAGCACGAACGCTGGTCCAACTGAGGCGCCAGGTGGAAATGGCATGGCAAGCCGTTCCACAGGACTACATCCAGCATCTCTACGATCGTCTCCATGGGAGAATAGCAGCCTGCATTGCTGCGAAAGGTGGATATACACTGTACTAGTGCCGACATTGTGCATGCTCTGTTGCCTGTGTCTATGTGCCTGTGGTTCTGTCAGTGTGATCATGTGATGTATCTGACCCCAGGAATGTGTCAATAAAGTTTCCCCTTCCTGGGACAATGAATTCACGGTGTTCTTATTTCAATTTCCAGGAATATATATATATATATATATATATATATATATATATATATATATATATATATATATATATATAGAGAGAGAGAGAGAGAGAGAGAGAGAGAGAGAGAGAGAGAAGAACCTCTTATTATTATTAATTTCAGCAAGAACCACACTCACGGCTCATTTCTCATGGCCAAGACCTTTCAGTCCATTTCCACTGCGCGCAGTTTATCAATTACATCTGAGTCGAATGGGGACGCTCTGCAAATCGAATGGGGTCATTACATTCATATCAAAGGCAGTGTTTACGTTTAGTTATTGCCCAGAGGCGTCTTTCACCTAACAAATGTAATAAAGATGAGTGTTTCAGCTAGTCAACCTGTCTCCTATGATAAGTTGTAGGGTTAGTATTGCCCTAAGTGTTCCTACATTTCTCCGAAAAACAAACTGATCATCTCCAAGTTCTGCTTTTTCTAGTGTTTCCATCCTTCTGCCTCTGAAAGGTCAGTATTTTTTTCATTAATAAGCCTTCTTAAATTTTTTAGAAAATCTGCGAAGCAGTACGTCTTGTGATTTCTAGCGCAACGCCCACTGCTAAGCGTGCATGGTTTCTAACTACGGGCTGAAGTCGCACGACGCCATGAAAGCTCTGTGGAAGAGACGGAAGGAACGTTTCAGTGGAGTATGGCACATGCAGTTTCCATGAAATCTCTTGCACAGAATTCCCAAACTCGTGGTCTCTTCCAATCTAGCTCAGTTCCAACTCATTCACAGGGTGGGGTGGCGCTGTGATTAAGGCGTAACACCACTGTAACGGCCTAAAAAGACGTCTTCTTGACAATTTTTTTTGGCCCGAAAGAAAGATGATAGAGAACTATTGCTTGGCGTATCTATTGAGTACATGTTTATGTCTAGTGTGAAAAAATTTGTCGGCAAATATTCCAAAAGGGCGACACTGCAGTAATTCTCCCAAGGCATGTTGAATTTGAGGTGATCTGCGGCACGCACTGTTAGTGGCGCCAATTTGAACCTGGAAAAAAAATCTGTGTAATCGACATGAGTGTAGCTAGTGAAGCACGTAGGGGCTTTTAGAAATATTGATTTTTTTGTAATTGGCGAGTATTTGAGTGAAGTCGTTCAATTTTCACGAAAAAGGACTGTTATTTGTTAATAAATATTGTTTAAACTAACTCATCGAAAATCCTCGTGGTTCTCTTTGAAATGTCATTCCAAAGCTGCTCTTAAGTTTTTAAATAAAAATTAAAAATTGTTGGCGCTATGCTGTGTGCCGTTTAGAAAAATCATATCCGAAAAAAAACGCGTTATAGGCAGGAACACATGAGAAAATTCTATTTTTAGAAAACTCTTACCATTTATCTGCTTTCCCAGGACTGGTCCGCCCTGCTGCTGCAGTTGTGATCTAAATCACAGAATGACTGAAACATCGGTAGAGACAATTCCGTGAACACACAAAATCTTACATTACGTTTAGCATTTCATTTCATATGCGTTCTGTATAATCTTACCACTTGGTATAACGACTTCAGACCAGTTTAGACAAACAATAATTATTGTACTCGAGGGCTTCATTCTTGCATCGGCATGTATGCATCGAACGTTTTACATTTCACGTGTTGAGAAACAACAGAGGAAACGGTAAGATAATGTATAACCCTTTAAACTCAATCCATAATTCACATCAAAATCCTTGTCACTGTCCTTCAATTTCTTAGCAGAAGCACAGACTTCTTCAGAACTGTTCTCAGTCTCATATTTATTGGACGCTTCGATTCGATGACATACTGCTTCGACGCCACGTTAGCTGTACGATGCTTTCGTAGCTTTTCTGCCCAAATGCATGTTCTTACCACTCATTATTACTTGAAAGACAAAACTATACACTGTAAGATCACACATGAAGTATCAAATGTCAGTATTGCACACGAAAATCAAGATTCGAAGCGAAATATTTGGCTTTTCCTATACGTACTGACGCTTTTTGACGCTAAGTTAACGGTTCATTGTTTAGATATACTTGTAACTATATCCAGACACAGCAGGTGGTACCGAGTTGGCGCAGACAGGCCGTTTCAGATCATCCGAGGCGCTAGAGGAGGAGTTCGGAATTCCGTAGAACAAAATTTTTTCATGAATAACTTTTAACCTCATATTTTGTTGTGGTTGTTGTCGTCTTCAGTCCAGAGATTGGTTTGATTCAGCTCTCCATACTACTCTATCCTGTGCAAACTTCTTATCTCCAATTACCTACTGCAACCTATATCCTTCTGAATCTGCTCAGAGTATTAATCTCTTAGTCTCCCTACACGATTTTTACCCTCTACGCTGGCCTCCAATACTAAACTGGTGACCCCTTGATGCGTCGGAACATGTCCTACCAACCAATCCCTTCTTCTAGTCAAGTTGCGCCACAAATTCCTGTTTTCCCCAATTCTATTCAGTACGTCCTCATTAGTTACGTGAGCCATCCATCTAATCCTCAGCAATCTTCTGTAACACCACATTTCGAAAGCTTCTATTCTCTTGTAGTCTAAACTATTTATGGTCCATGTGTCACTTCCATACATAGTTCGTATTTTAGAAGGTTAAAAGTATCTTTTCCACCAATGAAACTTTTTCGGAAATTCTACAGTGGTGCTACATCTGAAGACACTGGTTTTGCATTCGGGTGGAGATCGGTTCAAATACCTTTCGGGCTTTGAAATTCAGATTTGCAGTATCTTCTCTAAACCACTTTCTGCAAATTTCAGGTTGTTTGCTTTGCAGAGAACACGGGCAAATTCTTCCCTTTCCTTCCCCCATCCGCTTTTGTGCTGAGTCGCTAATGACTTCATCCTCCTCCGCAGCTGATGGTCATCACTGCACTGGCATGCTGGGGACCCGGTTTCGATTCCCGGTACTGCCATGGCGGGGAGGATTGGAACTGAGTGAACCCAGGCTCGCGAGGCCAACTGAGGAGCTATTCGACCGATTAGTAGCGGTTCCGAGGTCAAGAAACCCAATAACGACCACGTGCCACTCCTTATCGCATCCGATGACACTACGAGGTGTGGCTAGAAAAAAACCGGGCTAGTACTGGTGAAACAATAAAACGAATGCAATAAGGCTGAAAGTCGCGTGGCCTGTCACGTGACTCTCGCTCCGCCTACTGCTCGAGTTTCATCTGCCTCCTGCACTCAGTCTGCCCGTGGCGTCTGTTTTAAGTAGTTGACGTTTTGTCTGTGCGTCGGAAAATGTTGAGTGTACAGAAAGAACAGCGTGTTAACATCAAATTTTGTTTCAAACTAGGAAAATCTGCAAGTGAAACGTTTGTAATGTTACAACAAGTGTACGGCGATGATTGTTTATCGCGAACACAAGTGTTTGAGTGGTTTAAACGATTTAAAGATGGCCGCGAAGACACCAGTGATGACACTCGCACTGGCAGACCATTGTCAGCAAAAACTGATGCAAACATTGAAAAAATCGGTAAACTTGTTCGACAAGATCGCCGTTTAATAATCAGAGCAGTGTCTGAGTTAACAGGAGTTGACAAGGAAAGTGTTAGGCAGATTCTTCATGAAAGTTTCAACGTGTTCAAAAATGGTTCCAAAGTGTCTCACAATTGAACAGAAGGAACGCCGAAGAATGATTTGTTCTGACATCCTGGAAAACATTGAAAGTGATCCCACCTTCTTACAAAATGTTATTACTTGCGATGAATCGTGGTTTTTTACTTACGATCCCGAAACTAAACGCCAATCGATGCATTGGAAAACTCCTGGTTCTCCACGACAAAAAAAAGCACGATTGTCAAAATCGAAATTCAAGGCAATGATGATTGTTTTTTTTGACATCAAAGGGATTGTGCACATTGATTGGGTACCAGAGGGACAAACAGTGAATCAGCATTACTACATTAGCGTCCTGGCTACCCTACGTTAGCGAGTACGGAGAAAACGGAACGATTTGTGGAGAAAAAAGTCATGGATCCTTCACCAAGACAATGCCCTAGCTCACAGTGCGTTGTCAGTGAAGACGTTTTTGGCAAAACACAACATTCCCATCTTAGATCATCCACCGTACTCACCTGATTTGGCCCCCTGTGACTTTTTTCTTTTCCCTAAAGTCAAGTCAGCTTTGAAAGGAACTAGATTTGAGACTGTTGAAGCAGTAAAAGAAAAAGCGACGGAAGTAATGTATGGACTTACCGAAAATGATCTGCAGCATTGCTACGAACAGTGGAAAATTCGTATGGAGCGGTGTAGAGACCGAGGAGGAGAGTACATTGAAGGAGATAACATGAAATTGTAAATAATTGTAAATAAATGCTTTTTCCATCATCAGTCCGGTTTTTTTTCTAGCCGCACCTCGTATTAGCACAGGACGACACGGCGGTCGGAAGGGTGCGATTGGCCCGTCTAGGGCAAAACGAGGAAGTATACCTTAGTAATATGACTAAGGTCTTCGATGTTGACGGGAAGTTGAAAACTAAAATTCGTTCGTTCCTTACATTCGACTTCACTGATTTCGCTCCACTGACTTATGCGAACCGCGACCTAGCCTGTGCCCTCGACACGATGAAGCTCTGCTTCCGAATATCTACATAAGAGCTGACGTCATGCAGAAACTCGTTTATTTCATAGAAAACATCTGATGTGTCAAATACCTCCGCGAACTGCGACATTCTGCAGTTGTCGAAATAAGAAATCTTCAAATTTGCTAAGCATTCTGAGGAAACTAACGTCGAACAACACCGGTGGAAGAGAAACCATTCTCAGGAAAAGAATAATGACCAAAAGGGCACTACGGAGATAGGATGTTAACATGACACAAAGAAAAGATCTTCAAGAGCTGTTAACAGTCAAAGTTCATTTATCTGCTAGGCATGAAGTTGATGAATGTGGATGAATATTCATTGGTGGGACATAATACAACCACATCTTCTTCCCTCATCGTACTTTTAGATTTTAGTAGCGACGCCTGAATGGACGCGTCGACTGGCGGACGGCTGTAGCGAAAGGGAGACTGTGAAATTTCTCTTCAACAGGTTACGTCCGCGCGAGATACTCGGCTCGTCTGAGCCAATTAACAGCCGTGTAGAACGAGCAAGACGGTCTTTTTGTTATTAAAAACTTCATAAGCGGACGGAGCAGTGGAACGGCGAGCAAAGTGCTTTTACTGCGAGGCGCAGAATGAGTGCTTCATAATCTCTGTGAGGTCCGGATTAAATCAGGAAGTCCACGGCGCCGCCTCCATAAACAAGGAGAGGCGTGCGCGCCTGGACGCACGTTATTAAAAGGCGGCGCGCTCCTTCAGGAGATTCTCAGCGCTGTCGGGGTCCCGGGCACGGTGATGGGAACCGCCCTTTTCAGGGGTAAGATGCCTCACAATATTTAGTTGTTTGCTGCGAGAGTCATTGCTTTAGAGTGTAAAAATTGTAAGATCTCTTAATTTTTCCGGCGTCGATGACACTAAAAAAATGTTCTTAGCTCAGCCGTAATATGGTATCTCGAAGGGAATGACCTCCCCCGGGCGGCCGCTGTGGCCGAGCGGTTCTAGGCGCTTGATTCCGGAACCGTGCTGCTGCTACGGTCGCAGGTTCGAATCGTGCCTCGGTCATGGATGTGTGTGATGTCCTTAGGTTAGTTAGGTTTAAGTAGTTCTAAGTCTAGGGGACTGATGACCTCAGATATTAAGTCTCATAGTGCTCAGAGCCATTTGTACCATTTATGGTTCTGCCATTGATGGTAACATTTCTGGAACTCATCTTCTGTAATATCCTCCAAGACCGTCATCGCAGCTTTTTGGACATCTTGTCTTGTTTGAAAATTGTGTTGTCCCTTGATGGCCGTTTTGACTCTTGGAAATAGAAAAAAGTCGCACGGAGCGATATCTGGTGAATAAGGTGGCTGTGGCAGTACTGAAATTAGTTTTGAAGTTAAAAATTGTTGTACTGACAGAGTAGCATGGGATGGCGCATTGTCGTGATGCAGAATCCAGTTATCAGGAATGTTGACACGGACACTCACAACAGAACGGCCAAAAGCCTATTGAAAGAAATATTAACTTATTGCACGGCTGAAGGCCACAAACAAATTTGAAACAACCGTTGAAGGCTTGAACAACAAGTCGGACAAACAATTTAAAATAAACCGCTTCCTTCTTATAAGCCGGCCAGGGTGGCCGAGCGGTTCTAGGCGCTACGGTCGCAGGTTCGAATCCTGCCTCGGGCATGGATGTGTGTGATGTCCTTAGGTTAGTTAGGTTTAACTAGTTCTAAGTTCTAGGCGACTGATGAGCACAGCAGTTAAGTCCCATAGTGCTCAGAGCCACTTGGACCTTCTTATAAAAAGTTTTCCTTTAAAGAATACACAGGGATGAAGGCCTTATTAATAGGGGTTCACGTAAATCCTCGGCTGAACAACTAGGGCCTGGGTTTCAAAGAATTTCAGATAGAACCAATTTTTTTTCTTATTTAAAATAAAATCAATCTTCAAAATTCTAATTTAACACAGCTAAAGGCCTTTATGTAAAATTTAGAAACAACTGAATTAATACAAGGCCGAAGGCTTACCTCAGCTTCAAACTAAAATGAAAATCGCAATCTAAAACAAACAGAACAAGTGGTGCTCAGAAGTGTTCCAAGTTAGCTCAAACGTAAGGTGAGGTGAGACAGGCAGCCAAGAGTTCAAGTCAAATGATCGGATGGCAACCCAAACTAGGGATGGCCCAAGGACCAACCAGCAATTTAACCAATTCCCTTCCATCCGACCAACGGCATAACAATGGAAAATATCGGATAGGACGAGGATACGAACAGCACTACGTCTCCAGAAATTGGCGTTTAAAAACAGCCAAGGGAACAATAACCACTCTAAGTAAATATGAACCAACAACTTAAAAGGCTGTCGCCATGCCGGAGAGCATCAACACGACTAGGAAAGACACACTGCCGGAAAAGTACACTAATGATCAGGGCAGGTAACTGGGGTGTTAACGGCCACAGGGCAGAAATGCCGCTGGTGGACTTCACTGGTAAGTAACAGTCAATTTAATAATTAATCATAATACAGGAAGACGGCTGCAAGATTTCGCCGACCCCAACACCCAACACATCATACGTTGCTGCAGCCCGAACTGCTCAGGGAGGAATAACCCGCAAATGTACGAAGAATTGTTACAATAGTTGAGGCTTCATAACAGGTTAACTGATCGCAGCTGGTGCCTCACAATCCGACAGTGCGTGCTTGCCGCCAGCAGTCCCTGCTTGCCCTGGTGCCGCTAAGAGTTCCTCGCTGCTCCAGTCTCAACTGACTGACTACTAAAATCCAGCATGCAGACAGCATTCAAATAACTGTTCAGTCAAAAGCACACAAGCTACACATGGTTCTGCGAAAACATTCCACAAACTACTCGAACAATACTAAAACCAGTCACTGTGGAACAACTAGGATGAATCACAAGTCGACACACACAGAGAACCCGCAAGCGGTCGGCGACCAAATACGCGTCGTCCGATGAGACGATCGACCGAACGACCAACCAAGGTCGTCCCCACTGAAGCCACGTGTCAACGGTTGGGCGAGTGATGACTGTCCGGACCTCACTGTTGCTCCGTCCCCACTATACTCCCGACATACGACGACCCGGAAATACTAGTGGTCGCTCGAAAGATAGTATGACTGTGCTCTTACCGATAAGCGCTGCAGCCCCTGCCACTCAAGGGCAGGCAACCGGCAACTTACTGACGCCAGTAAATCGGATTTTTTTTTTTTTTTTTTTTTTTTTTTTTTTTTTGGTCATCAGTCTACTGACTGGTTTGATAAGGCCCGCCACGAATTCCTTTCCTGTGCCAACCTCTTCATCTCAGAGTAGCACTTGCAACCTACGTCCTCAATTATTTGCTTGACGTATTCCAATCTCTGTCTTCCTCTACAGATTTTGCCCTCTACAGCTCCCTCTAGTACCATGGAAGTCATTCCCTCATGTCTTAGCAGATGTCCTATCATCCTGTCCCTTCTCCTTATCAGTGTTTTCCACATATTCTTTTCCTCTCCGATTCTGCGTAGAACCTCCTCATTCCTTACATTATCAGTCCACCTAATTTTCAACATTCGTCTATAGCACCACATCTCAAATGCTTCGATTCTCTTCTGTTCCCGTTTTCCCACAGTCCATGTTTCACTACCATACAATGCTGTACTCCAGACGTACATCCTCAGAAATTTCTTCCTCAAATTAAGGCCGGTATTTGATATTAGTAGACTTATCTTGGCCAGAAATGCCTTTTTTGCCATAGCGAGTCTGCTTTTGATGTCCTTCTTGCTCCGACCGTCATTGGTTATTTTACTGCCTAGGTAGCAGAATTCCTTAACTTCACTGACTTCGTGACCATCAATCCTGATGTTAAGTTTCTCGCTGTTCTCATTTCTACTACTTCTCATTACCTTCGTCTTTCTCCGATTTACTCTCAAACCATACTGTGTACTCATTAGACTGTTCATTCCGTTCAGCAGATCATTTAATTCTTCTTCACTTTCACTCAGAATAGCAATGTCATCAGCGAATCGTATCATTTATATCCTTTCACCTTGTATTTTAATTCCAATCCTGAACCTTTCTTTTATTTCCATCATTGCTTCCTCCATGTACAGATTGAAGAGTAGGGGCGAAAGGCTACAGCCTTGTCTTACACCCTTCTTAATACGAGCACTTCGTTCTTGATCGTCCACTCTTATTATTCCCTCTTGGCTGTTGTACATATTGTATATGACCCGTCTCTCCCTATAGCTTACCCCTACTTTTTTCAGAATCTCGAACAGCTTGCACCATTTTATATTGTCGAACGCTTTTTCCATGTCGACAAATCCTATGAAAGTGTCTTGATTTTTCTTTAGCCTTGCTTCCATTATTAGCCGTAACGTCAGAATTGCCTCTCTCGTCCCTTTACTTTTCCTAAAGCGAAACTGATCGTCACCTAGCGCATTCTCAATTTTCTTTTCCATTCTTCTGTATATTGTTCTCTTTAAGCAGCTTCAATGCATGAGCCGTTAAGCTGATTGTGCGATAATTCTCGCACTTGTCAGCTCTTGCCGTCTTCGGAATTGTGTGGATGATGCTTTTCCGAAAGTCAGATGGTATGTCGCCAGACTCATATATTCTACACACCAACGTGAATAGTCGTTTTGTTGCCACTTCCCCCAATCGAATAAGAAACGAGATAGCAGTACCCAAGACAAGATGTGAAGCAATAACGGCACGAACACGAGCCGTGCGCGGCTCGCTACAGAAATGTATTACAACCCCCATACGTATCACTCCCATAGGCATCGTGAGGACCAGACTAAATTAACTGGAGTACGCACAGTGGTGCTTAAATAGTCGTTCTCCTAACGTGAATGGAATGAGAAGAGTCTCTTATGGCTGGCACAATGGGACAAACCCTTTGCCTGTTTTGCAGATTGTAGATGTAATGTAGTTGTAGATGGCTGTATGCTCAACAGCAATTAATCAGCTCGTTTGTCGAGCAGCAGACGTAGGCCTGCTCCACATAATCGGTGTACTGGATGTATCCTACTACCGTAAAATGACGTAACTATTCGCGATATAAAACGCACTCTCCCTCGGTGCAAGTCCTGTGACAAAAGCAAAGTCAATTTAAAAAATGAGTCTCAGGACTTTGCCACTGCCTGCCGCCTTGTACGATCGCAATTTCTTGCAGATAAACCAATCGTTTGAGTACAGAAAACAGAAAAATCTAAAGATAATGACCACTTTGAAATTAATCATAGAGATGAATTAAATGTTTTAACACAAATGACTGGTTAGCTATCAATTTTATTTCAGTATTATAGTCGTACATCTGTAGAAATTTCAATATAACGACAAATTTAAGAATGTATGCCCTAAAACGTATGTATGAACAATGATTTTATCTTTGAACTCTTCCATTTGGTCCGTGTTTGCATAGAAAAACAGTAATATCAGAAAATTGAGTCCCTCTTGATGCAAAACACATACAATAAATAAAATTAAAAAAACCACTGATGATGGTGTTATTTGTAGCCGAAACTAGTTTGGGAGCATAAAGAAATAAACGAATAACAAGGTGTTTTGCATCAAGGCGGACTCAATTTTATGATATTACGTATGTATGAAAATGGTCAAATAAAGCTTTGATATGTTTGCAAATCTTTTTCAGTTTGTGATGGCTAAAAAGTATGTGTGCTAGAAGTTAGTAATAATACACAAATAAAATTATTTTTCTCATTCCTGTTCCTTCTGAGATGCACTCTCGAGGCACAGATGTGCACTAACGGGCCGAAACGTTACGGTCCTCGCGGATCACACTCGCGCAGTGATACCTGAACGCGCGAGGTATTATAACGAGTGTACAGACCTCCGATTAGTCAGTCTGCATTAGTCTGCACTAGTCTGTACCAGTCTATAGTCAAGTTTCAGTCTGCGCCTAATAAGATTACCATAGTCCTGTACATGGCCACGAAGAGAAATGTATAGACACTTTTGTCAAGTATCAGAGATATGTGAGAATAAGATTAACGTACCAAGACCAAAGGAACTTCAGATTGTCAATTGTAAATAGCATCCAGAACCAAGTTAAGTTATTTTTATGCTTGTTATTATTTTAATAAATGTGTGTGAAAATTAATCAAGTTCTGTTTAAAGTTGGTCGCCGTCAATCTGCTACTCTAAGCGTGCAAGTGGCATTCCTATCGTCTGACCTAACAGCAGAAGATAAACACGCCACGATAAGACCAAGAGACATATTGGTGACACTCGCCTACTTCGTTAGAGCGACAAGTCAAATAATCTGATGGTGTGTGTACCGAAGGTCTTACAGTACGCACACCACACCGTCCTCCGACACTGCCGAACCAGCTCTGATATTACAGCCGAATCACTTCGCCCGCCATCCAAATTAGGCGCGATCCGAAGATCACCGAAGTGCTTCGTCTGCGTTTTCGTTTTGCAGTTGTTTATTATTCTGCAGGTTATTAATACTTTTAAAATAATGGAATGATTGCACGCTATTGAAAGATGCTTTAATTTGAAATTCCAGTAAATACGCTGTTTAATTTTCCAAATATTTATAATAGAAGATTACCATTTTGGCGCACAGCTTCTGAACGCAGAACCAATCGCGGAGAAGGACCACAATGTAGACGATCTTTCTCACGATATCAGTACCGAACAAACCATCTGTCATCGGTACCTCACACTATGTGTGTGTGTGTGTGTGTGTGTGTGTGTGTGTGTGTGTGAAATCTTATGGGACCTAACTGCTAAGGTCATCAGTCCCTAAGCTTACACACTCCTTAACCTAAATTATCCTAAGGACAAACACACATACCCATGCCCGAGGGAGGACTCGAACCTCCTCCGGGACCAGCCGCATAGTCCATGACTGCACCGCCTTAGACCGCTCGCCTAATCCCGCGCGGCTACTCACAACATGCTATGTCATCATACCACAGCTGTCTTTTCATCTGCTCTGGAAAGAACTTCTTTTAGCCGAATGTGATGGCTGCAAAGCCAGAAATACTACAACGTTATGACGACTTAATAGCGTGTTGGTGGGTCGGTGGACGCAACACAGTAACGATTGTGCATGGCGCGGATTCGATAACTCTTTGGTGGGTTTCAGGAGGTGTATGACAGCAGGTGTCTACGGTAATCTCAGCAGTCGTGCAGGTACTGGGCTTTTCGCGTACCACCCTTTCAAGAGTGTACACAAAGAGTCAACCGACTACAGAATAACTGCTTGTGTCAAACAGCGTACTGGTGACAGGCAGAGCGGATTACGACAGCCTATAGATGGGTCGTAGTGCAGCATCTCTTCCGCCGATTCAATGCCGGACACTAACTGTGGGGCGGCGGGTGGAATTTATGATTGCTGTATATATAAAATTTGTTTGCATGTTGAAACACTTCCCGGCCGATTATCCATATGTGGGGCGGCTGGTGGAATTATGTTCCTGTTATATAATTGTTTGCATGTAGAAACACTGCATTTCCCGGCCGATTAACCATATGTGCGGCGGTGGGTGGAATAATGTTCTTTAAAATGTTGCATAAATGTTTGTTTGAATGTAGAAACACTGCATTTCCTATTATTTAGAATGTTATTTATGCTGTCTTTCGCCGTTCTCAACACTGGCTCTCTAACTACAATATTGGCAACAGAAAGTGATTAGCAAAACGTGAAGCCTGTAATTAGAATTCCTAGTGCCCACTTCATCTGAGAATACACTTATAGTTACAGCTTAGAGCTCTGAGGAATTAGGAGATTGTCTGGGATTTCTAATTAAAAATGATTTTCTAAAATAGTTGAGTATATTCTGAAAGTCACAGATGAAAAACAAAAGAATCCACACAACCTAACTAACAGAGCAGTTCAGAGTCTAATGCGCTGATGCAACTATAACTGTCCAAATTAAAACTTTAAAGGAATGCTCGCCATAATTTGATGATTAGTTTCATCAAACGGCACGCTACATAATGGTAGAATGTTTGTCCCGCGGCGGCACGTGAAAATACGACAATACGCAAACTGAAGATCGATAATTAAAGTCATCCCAGAATTAACACTTCACTCGAAAATGATTTCATGGTTACACGTATCCCGAGTAACTTCATACGGCATCCGAGGCTGTTTGTAGCAATGATACCGACGCGACGCGACTCCCGACACATGTGGCGTGCTATTCAGGGTCTGGAGAGAACTGGGGCCTTCCTTCCTCGGGCAGCGTTCTTATATATAAAGCCGCGGTGCGAACGGCTAAGGGAACGCCTGATCAAATCGGCTCTCCCGTCTAGCCGCTGGACTAGTAATGCACCACTTTAGGTTACCGAATAAATCATAGCTTCTTTTGCTGATGGCTTATGAAGCTCTTAATTTAAATGTGCATTCAGCACGCAGGTAAGTATTGATGATAAAATTTTGACGTGGCTAAGTTAAATATTTTGGGCGAGAGAATTAATTTAATTACACTGCACGCAGTAGACGAGCTCTGAACTGGCCCTTTGGAGATACGCTATCGCTATAGTTTTATAGGCATTCAAATGAAACTTCTCACATCCTTATGGTGATAGCGGATCTCCATTCTACTTAAATATAAACATCCTAGCCTTATTTATTAGCCTACTTAATCTATCTTGCTTCCTTAAGTTTTGAGACGAAAACCAGAAAATCATGAATTTCCACTAAAATTTTAATTTGTGAAACCCAAAGTACTGTTTTTATTAAATTATTATGAAAGATGAATCTAAATATAAAATTTTAACTTTCTAGCTCTTTTCTGTTGCGCCAATGATTTTTACAGAAAAACGTCCAAATTTCGAAAATGGCTAAGGTTATCGAACTGATATTCAACACATATTAATTTAGTATTACTCCTGACATGCTAGAAATGTCTTAGGTTATTTGCTTGATTTTTAAAGTATTGCGCAACATTTATGACGTCAGAGCTAGTTCCAGCGGACTGCCTGGCACACAATGGAAAGACTGATGTGAATTTACTACGGCGTGAGTAGGCTGCTTCCCTACATAACTTCCAGTTAGCAGACGTATACCCAGAACCACCTCCTCTCTATGGGGTCCAGGAATGGTGAGCTTAATCAGTGAAACAGCTAGAAACAGCAAGCAGACGCAGTGGGATTAAACCGAGATCTCAAAAGGAATGCATTATGGGCGGCTACGATCCAAACAGCGGTGTATCTGCACTTTACTAATTACAGTATAAGCAGACAATTCCTAAAAACGATCAAGCGCACGCGCTTACATCACGGTAAATTTCCAGTTAATCTCTTCTGAATACCGTCGAAGGAATGCAATAAAGATTGTGTTACAAATCATGTACTACACTACTGGCCATTAAAATTGCTACACCACGAAGATGACATGCTACAGACGCGAAATTTAACCGACGGGAAGAATATGCTGTGATATGCAAATGATTAGCTTTTCAGAGCATTCACACAAAGTTGGCGCCGGTGGCGACCCCTACAACGTGCTGACATGAGGAACGTTTCCAACCGATTTCTCATACACAAACAGAAGTTGACAGGCGTTGCCTGATGAAACGTTGTTGTGATGCCTCGTGTAAGGAGGAGAAATGCCTACCATCACGTTCCCGACTTTGATAAAGGGCGAATTGTAGCATATCGCGATTGCGGTTTATCGTATCGAGACATTGCTGCTCGCATTGGTCGAGATCCAATGACTGTTAGTAGAATATGGAATCTGTGAGTTCAGGAGGGTAATACGGAACGATGTGCTGGATCCCAATGGCCTCGTATCACTAGCAGGCGAGATGACAGGCATCTTATCCGCATGGCCGTAACGGATCGTGCAGCCACGTCTCGATCCGTGAGTCAACAGATGGGGACGTTTGCAAGACAACAACCATCTGCACGAAAAGTTCGACGACGTTAGCAGAAGCGTGGACTATCAGCTCGGAGACCATGGCTGCGGTTACCCTTGACGCTGCATCACAGACAGGAGCGCCTGCGCTGGAGTACTCCACGACGAACCTGGGTGCACGAATGGCAAAACGTCATTTTTTCGAATGAATCCAGGTTCTGTTTACAGCGTCATCGTGGTCTCATCCGTGTTTGGCGACATCGTGGTGAACGCTCATTGGAAGCGTGTATTCATCATCGCCATACTGGCGTATCAGCCGGCGTGATGGCATGGGGTGCTATTGGTTACACGTCTACATCTACGTCTACATTTATACTCCGCAAGCCACCTAACGGTGTGTGGCGGAGGGTACTTTACGTGCCACTGTCATTACATCCCTTACCTGTTCCAGTCGCGTATGGTTCGCGGGATGAACGACTGTCTGAAAGCCTCCGTGCGCGCTCTAATCTCTCTAATTTTACATTCGTGATCTTCTCGGGAGGTATAAGTAGGGGGAAGCAATATATTCGATACCTCATCCAGAAACGCACCCTCTCGAAACCTGGCGAGCAAGCTACACCGCGATGCAAAGCGCCTCTCTTGCAGAGTCTGCCACTTGAGTTTATTAAACATCTCCGTAACGCTATCACGGTTACCAAATAACCCTGTGACGAAACGCGCCGCTCTTCTTTGGATCTTCTCTATCTCCGTCGTCAACCCGGTACGGATCCCACACTGATGAGCAATACTCAAGTATAGGTCGAACGAGTGTTTTGTAAGCCACCTCCTTTGTTGATGGACTACATTTTCTAAGCACTCTCCCAATGAATCTCAACCTGGTACCCGCCTTACCAACAATTAATTTTATATGATCATTCCACTTCAAATCGTTCCGCACGCATACTCCCAGATATTTTACAGAAGTAACTGCTACCAGTGTTTGTTCCACTATCATATAATCATACAATAAAGGATCCTTCTTTCTATGTATTCGCAATACATTACATTTGTCTATGTTAAGGGACAGTTACAACTCCCTGCACCAAGTGCCTATCCGCTGCAGATCTTCCTGCTTTTCGCTACAATTTTCTAACGCTGCAACTTCTCTGTATAGTACAGCATCATCCGCGAAAAGCCGCATGGAACTTCCGACACTATCTACTAGGTCATTTATATATATTGTGAAAAGCAATGGTCCCATAACACTCCCCTGTGGCACGCCAGAGGTTACTTTAACGTCTGCAGACGTCTATCCATTGATAACTACATGCTGTGTTCTGTTTGCTAAAAACTCTTCAATCCAGCCACACAGCTGGTCTGATATTCCGTAGGCTCTTACTTTGTTTATCAGGCGACAGTGCGGAACTGTATCGAACGCCTTCCGGAAGTCAAGAAAAATAGCATCTACCTGGGAGCCTGTATCCAATATTTTCTGGGTCTCATGAACTAATAAAGCGAGTTCGGTCTCACACGATCGCTGTTTCCGGAATCCATGTTGATTCCTACATAGTAGATTCTGGGTTTCCAAAAACGACATGATACTCGAGCAAAAACATGTTCTAAAATTCTACAACAGATCGATGTGTATAGTTTTGCGCATCTGCTCGACGACCCTTCTTGAAGACTGGGACTTGACTACCTGTGCTCTTTTCCAATCATTTGGAACCTTCCGTTCCTCTAGAGACTTGCAGTACACGGCTGTTAGAAGGGGGGCACGTTCTTTCGCGTGCTCTGTGTAGAATCGAATTGGTATCCCGTCAGGTCCAGTGGACTTTCCTCTGTTGAGTGATTCCAGTTGCTTTTCTATTCCTTGGACACTTATTTCGATGTCAGCCATTTTTTCGTTTGTGCGAGGATTTAGAGAAGGAACTGCAGTGCGGTCTTCCTCTGTGAAACAGCTTTGGAAAAAGGTGTTTAGTAGTTCAGCTTTACGCGTGTCATCCTCTGTTTCAATGCCATCATCATCCCGGAGTGTCTGGATATGCTGTTTCGAGCCACTTACTGATTTAACGTAAGACTAGAACTTCCTAGGATTTTCTGTCAAGTCGGTACATAGAATTTTACTTTCGAATTCACTGAACGCTTCACGCATAGCCCTCCTTACGCTAACTTTGACATCGTTTAGCTTCTGTTTGTCTGAGAGGTTTTGGCTGCGTTTAAACTTGGAGTGAAGCTCTCTTTGCTTTCGTAGTAGTTTCCTAACTTTGTTGTTGTACCACGGTGGGTTTTTCCCGTCCCTCACAGTTTTACTCGGCACGTACCTGTCTAAAACGCATTTTACGATTGCCTTGAACTTTTTCCATAAACATTCAACATTGTCAGTGTCGGAACATAAATTTTCGTTTTGATCTGTTAGGTAGTCTGAAATCTGCCTTCTATTACTCTTGCTAAACAGATAAACCTTCCTCCCTTTTTTTATATTCCTATTAACTTCCATATTCAGGGATGCTTCAACGGCCTTATGATCACTGATTCCCTGTTCTGCACATACAGAGTCGAAAAGTTCGGGTCTGTTTGTTATCAGTAGGTCCAAGATGTTATCTCCACGAGTCCGTTCTCTGTTTAATTGCTCGAGGTCACCTCTTGTTCGCATTGACGGTACTTTGAACAGTGGACGTTACATTTCAGATGTGTTACGACCCACGGCTCTACCCTTCATTCGATCCCTGCGAAACCCTACATTTCAGCAGGATAATGCACGACCGCATATTGCAGGTCCTGTACGGGCCTTTCTGGATACAGAAAATGTTCGACTGCTGCCCTGGCCAGCACATTCTCCAGATCTCTCACCCATTGAAAACGTCTGGTCAATGGTGGCCGGGCAACTGGCTCGTCACAATATGCTGATGAACTGTGGTATCGTGGTGAAGCTGTATAGTCAGCTGTACTTGTACACTCCATCCAAGCTCTGTTCGACTCAATGCCCACGCGTATCAAGGCCGTTATTACGGCCAGAGGTGGTTGTTCTGGCCACTGATTTCTCATGATCTATGCACCCAAATTGAGTGAAAATGTAATCACATTTCAGTTCTAGTATAATATATTTTTTCAATGAATACCCGTTTATCATCTGCATTTCTTCTTGGTGTAGCAATTTTAATGACCAGTAGTGTATTTTCAATCACCAAATACAAGATTCCCCGAGAATTGGTTAAATTTGAGGTTCACGTTCCATCATCGGTTGCAACCTTTCCGTCAACCCAAAATAGTGGACTGGTGATAAAAGTTATGTCCAGTTATGGATTTTAGGTCTGTGAAGGGATACTGTGTATATGAGGTGCATATGTTTTGTGTGATAGCAGCGTGTCTTTTCTTGTGGTACAGTTTTATTGTGCATAGTTTTCTAGTGGCCTTATGTTTCAGACATACGGTCATTCATTCATTTTCCCGTAAGTGAAAAATTAATTAACAGCTATTGACGGTGATACTACGAAGATGCGTAAGGCAAATTACAAGAAATGAAAGAGTTTGATTATGTAACTTCATATTATGTTAATACTTCAGTTCTCGAGCAGGAACTACGAGCGGTAGAATATGAATATGTTACTCCAATTATGCGTGATTGTATGTGTATGCGTTAAGTGTGTGACTTCAACAGTTTTCATACTCGTTTTTAGTTTGGAATACAAGTGTATCTATGGCTGCGTGCTTATTTGCACATTCAATATATGCTTGAAAAGGGCAAACACTCGAAATCGCAGTCGCAATAAGTAAATAAATCTGACAGCCACAAACTGCAGATAGAGCGTTTAACCGAACTACTCTATTTCTCGTGGCGACAGGATAGTACTCTGAAGATCACAGGAGTTGTCTGTAATTTAGTTGCTCACGAGAGCTCACGGAAATCATTTAAATTTGGTTATCCTGTAAAAATATGTCAGTGGTACTGTTGTTGTTGTTGTGGTCTTCAGTCCTGAGACTGGTTTGATGCAGCTCTCCATGCTACCCTATCCTGTGCAAGCTTCTTCATCTCCCAGTACCTACTGCAACCTACATCCTTCTGAATCTGCTTAGTGTATTCATCTCTTGGTCTCCCTCTACGATTTTTACCCTCCACGCTGCCCTCCAAAACTAAATTGGTGATCCCTTGATGTCTCAGAACATGTCCTACTAACCGGTCCCTTCTTTTTGTCAAGTTGTGCCACATACTCCTCTTCTCCCCAATTCTATTCAATACTTCATCATTAGTTATATGATCTACCCATCTAATCTTCAGCATTCTTCTGTAGCACCACATTTCGAAAGCTTCTATTCTCTTCTTGTCCAAACTATTTATCGTCCATGTTTCACTTCCATACATGGCTACACTACAAATACTTTAAGAAACGACTTCCTGACACTTATATCTATACTCGATGTTAACAAATTTCTCTTCTTCAGAAACGCTGTCCTAGACATTGCACGTCTACATTTTATTTCTTCTCTACTTCGACCATCATCAGTTATTTTGCTCCCCAAATACCAAAACTCCTTTACTACTTTAAGTGTCTCATTTCCTAATCTAATTCCCTCAGCATCACCCGACTTAGTTCGACTATATTCCATTATCCATATTTTGCTTTTGTTGATGTTCATCTTATATCCTCCTTTGAAGACACTGTCCATTGCATTCAACTGCCCTTCCAAGTCCTTTGCTGTCTCTGACAGAATTACAATGTCATCGGCGAACCTCAAAGTTTTTATTTCTTCTCCATCGATTTTAATACCTACTCCGAATTTTTCTTTTGTGTCCTTTACTGCTTGCTCAATATACAGATTGAATAACATCGGGGAGAGGCTACAACCTACTCCCTTCCCAACCACTGCTTCCCTTTCATGCCCCTCGACTCTTATAACTGCCATCTGGTTTCTGTACAAATTGTAAATAGCCTTTCGCTCCCTGTATTTTACCCCTGCCACCATTAGAATTTGAAAGAGAGTATTATCAGCATAAAATCAAGGAATCGTCGGTAGACCACAGGTCACCTGGTAACCATATCACTGGAAGCTGCATTAACATACGCCGATAAACTTCGCGATACCAAGAGAGCTTCGAAACCGATACTAAGGAGACATAACGCAACCGAGTAGTGACAAAATAAGAGAATAAATGATATTGTTCTCTACCGTAGAGTATTTTCGCAGCTGAAGTCTCTAGTTATTCAACAGGAAGGCATCACAAGACGTCTCTACGATTATATTCCATCACACTGAAAATGGAACCAGATCTGTTCTATACAGGGTGAAAAAGAAAAACGGCAGACTGCAAGTGTGGATTCCTGACTGGAAATAGAACAAACAAGGGCCTGTGAACATGGACTGTGCGCTTGTAACGACAACAAATTGTTCCGAACCACAGAACAGAGCTGCGTCGCATCCACGTCACATCAGATGGAATTGTAGGATAGTAGTGGTCATCATGAAGGATACCGATGATCGAAATTTGGCTTACACCATGTTGGCACGCCACTTGCCTGGAGTTTGAGCTAGGGTTTGTCTCAATATGCTGCAGAACCCGTTCCGCTGCTTCTACTTCTACATCTATATTTATACTCCGCAAGCCACCCAACGGTGTGTGGCGGAGGGCACTTTACGTGCCACTGTCATTACCTCCCTTTCCTGTTCCAGTCGCGTATGGTTCGCGGGAAGAACGACTGTCTGAAACCCTCCGTGCGCGCTCTAATCTCTCTAATTTTACATTCGTGATCTCCTCGGGAGGTATAAGTAGGGGGAAGCAATATATTCGATACCTCATCCAGAAACGCAGCCTCTCGAAACCTGGCGAGCAAGCTACACCGCGATGCAGAGCGCTTCTCTTGCAGAGTCTGCCACTTGAGTTTATTAAACATCTCCGTAACGCTATCACGGTTACCAAATAACCCTGTGACGAAACGCGCCGCTCTTCTTTGGATCTTCTCTATCTCCTCCGTCAACCCGATCTGGTACGGATCCCACACTGATGAGCAATACTCAAGTATAGGTCGAACGAGTGTTTTGTAAGCCACCTCCTTTGTTGATGGACTACATTTTCTAAGCACTCTCCCAATGAATCTCAACCTGGTACCCGCCTTACCAACAATTAATTTTATATGATCATTCCACTTCAAATCGTTCCGCACGCATACTCCCAGATATTTTACAGACGTAACTGCTACCAGTGTTTGTTCCGCTATCATATAATCATACAATAAAGGATCCTTCTTTCTATGTATTCGCAATACATTACATTTGTCTATGTTAAGGGACAGTTGCCACTCCCTGCACCAAGTGCCTGCATTTCGCTACAATTTTCTAACGCTGCAACTTCTCTGTATACTACAGCATCATCCGCGAAAAGCCGCATGGAACTTCCGACACTATCTACTAGGTCATTTATATATATTGTGAAAAGCAATGGTCTCATAACACTCCCCTATGGCACGCCAGAGGTTACTTTAACGTCTGTAGACGTCTCTCCATTGATAACAACATGTTGTGTTCTGTTTGCTAAAAACTCTTCAATCCAGCCACACAGCTGGTCTGATATTCCGTAGGCTCTTACTTTGTTTATCAGGCGACAGTGCGGAACTGTATCGAACGCCTTCCGGAAGTCAAGAAAAATAGCATCTACCTGGGAGCCTGTATCCAATATTTTCTGGGTCTCATGAACTAATAAAGCGAGTTGGGTCTCACACGATCGCTGTTTCCGGAATCCATGTTGATTCCTACATAGTAGATTCTGGGTTTCCAAAAACGACATGATACTCGAGCAAAAACATGTTCTAAAATTCTACAACAGATCGACGTCAGAGATATAGGTCTATAGTTCTGCGCACCTGCTCGACGACACTTCTTGAAGACTGGGCTTCCCTGCAAGTTCGTCTGTCTGAAAGGACCCGTGAACGCACAAACGTCCAAACAGCGCTTGAAGCGTTGCCTGATGCGGTGTGTGTCTGTGAGGGTACTTGTCTTGCTAGAGCCGTGCTGCCTCCCGACCGTTTCCATCTGCTTGGCCACAAATAATCTCGGCTTGTACCCGACATCAGCGCCGGTCCATCCTATTGCCTACAGTATGCTGCGCCAATCACACAGCCTGCAACACACGACGAAGGCCGGGCACGTTGTCAGGGAACTGTCATTCGTCAGCGCCATCTACCGTGGCAACGATGCATTTCCGGACATGTCCGTAGGATCTTTTTCCTCCGTTTTCAGTCAGGAATCTATCCCTGCAGTTTTTAGATTTTATTTATGTTCACCCTCTCTACGTTTCAGTGGATCAACATTGGTTTATTAATTTTTATACATTAACGTATATCCTGTAACGTTTTTAGCCTACTGTCATCATCGAACCAAACAAGGAACTTACAAAAATGAAGTTTAATGTAAATGAAGAGGGGTTACTAATACTAACATTACACTTTGTTTCTAAAGTTCCGTTTTTGTGTCGGCTGATGATAGTAGCCGAATTACGTGTCATGAAAAACTGTCATAAATAAAACTTCATGAAAGCGATCTAAGCAGCCTTATCGCGAACCACATAACAATCGCGGCCTCATACCGGAAATTTATTTCCATTATTAAATTATAGCTCAAGTTTGCAGCCGAATACAGTTCATCAGCCAAGAAGAAACTTCTCAACACTAAACAGTACTCTGACCAATTACTGTCTGAATTTACGTACACTTTGATCCAGAAGGAATAGCAACATCGCCGGCCGAAGTGGCCGTGCGGTTAAAGGCGCTGCAGTCTGGAACCGCGAGACCGCTACGGTCGCAGGTTCGAATCCTGCCTCGGGCATGGATGTTTGTGATGTCCTTAGGTTAGTTAGGTTTAACTAGTTCTAAGTTCTAGGGGACTAATGACCTCAGCAGTTGAGTCCCATAGTGCTCAGAGCCATTTGAATAGCAACATCCTTCTTCGAAAAAATTCCACATTACTAGAAAAAGGAAGGGTAACAGAAGAAAGACTAGAGTTTAATGTCCCACTGACAGTGAGCCTATCATAGATGGAATACAAGCTCCAACTACTAAAGGACAAAATGGTTCAAATGGCTCTGAGCACTATGGGACTCAACTGCTGAGGTCATTAGTCCCCTAGAACTTAGAACTAGTTAAACCTAACTAACCTAAGGACATCACAAACATCCATGCCCGAGGCAGGATTCGAACCTGCGACCGTAGCGGTCTTGCGGTTCCAGACTGCAGCGCCTTTAACCGCACGGCCACTTCGGCCGGCACTAAAGGACAGAGAAGGAAGATTGTCCATGCCCATTTCAGAGAAAGCATGCCAGCATTCGTCCGGAGCGATTTAGAGAAACCAGGAAAACCTAAATCTGGATGGCCGGATGGGGATCTGAACCATCGTCCTCCTGAACATGAGACTACCAGTGAGAGACGCTTCTCTCTCCTTGTTATTACGGACTCTGATGTAAGGTACTCACAGTACATTTATATTTTAGTTTCTTGACGGATTAGTATAGGGCAGATGTCAAACTTCGGCGCTAGGAAACCAATTTTCGATAGGTCGCGAAATAAAAACCACTCTGAAAATCCTATGATTCTGTGCACAGATGTGTTGGGTAGTATCTGGAGAATGCCCTTTGACATAGGAAACAATCTGAGTAGCCGTCTTAGATTGTTTGCAGATGATGCTGTCATTTACAGTCTTGTAAAATAATCAGATGATCAAAACGACTTGCAAAATGATTAAGATAAGATATTTGTATGGTGCGAAAAGTGGCAATTGACCCAGAATAAGGAAAAGTATGAAGTTATTCACATCAGTACTAAAAGAAATCAGCTAAATTTCGATTACGCGATAAGTCACATACATCTGAAGGCTGTAAATTCAACTAAATACTTAGGGATTACAATTACAAATAACCTAAATTGGAACGATCACATAGGTAATGTTGTGGGTAGAGCCGATCAAAGATTGCGATTCATTGGCAGAACACTTAGAAGGTGCAACAGATCAACTACAGAGACTGCTTATACCACGCTTGTCCGCCCTATTCTGGAGTATTGCTGTGCGGTGTGGGATCCGCATCAGGTGGGAATGACGGATGACATCGAAAAAGTACAAAGAAGGGCAACTCGTTTTGTATTATAGCAAAATTGGGGACATAGTGCCAAAAACATGATACGTGAATTGGAGTGGCAATCATTAAAACAAAGGCGTTCTTCGTTGCGTCGGGATCTTCTCATGAAATTTCAATCACCTGTTTTCTCCTCCGATTGCGAAAATATTCTGTTGGCACCCACCTACATAGGCAGAAATGATCATCACGATAAAATAAGAGAAATCAGGGCTCGCACAGAAAAATTTGAGTGCTCGTTTTTCCCGCGTCACGTTCGAGAGCGGAACGGTAGACAGACCGCTTGAAGGTGGTTCATTGAACCCTCTGCAGGCACTTTATTGTGAATAACAATCACGTAGATGTAGATGTAGATCGCGCCACGTCGCTCTTTTCAGTTCTGAGAGCAAAGTGAGCACGTAAAGATGCCTAGAAAATAGTGTCTCCCACAAGTATGGGATCCTGGGGAGAGATTTCACCTCAAATGCTGCAGCCTGCATGACGTAAGTGCCGTGCGTTTCGTTCTTCATGGCAATTCTCGGCCGCAGTCTGAAGGGACAATGAAGATTCTCTTGCAGCGTTTTTGGTGAGAAGTGTTCGGCCACCCACAGCACAGCCCGTAACTGGCTCGTCCTCAGTTTCATATCTGCTCACATGGACCGCTGCCTATGAAGACAATTTGGCGCGACAAGGAGCTGTAGACGAGCGTAAAGAACTGGCGGAAAGCACTGGCGGCTGCCTTCTATGATGAGGGTATTGGAAAGCTGGTAAAACTCTACGACAAACATCTAAGTTGGTGCGCCGATTACGTAGAGAAGCAGCTGTAAGGTGTAACTAACTACAGCAAATCAAACATTTCTTATTTTAACAGTGGTTGCCATTTCGCAACCGATCAGAACTCTGATTCCAAATAGTCCTCGAACTATCAGCAAATGTCTTAGTCATGTGCCACAAAATCAAATTGTACAGGGTCCCACTAAAGGTGGGTTGTGCTCATATTCCAGTTCGGCAATAAAATATTAAATCGAATGGGGCAGGAGAGGAAGGGCAGATAGAAATTCAGGGCACTATCCTGACTTTGCGTTGGGAAACTGCCCCTGAAATACGGATTAATCAGCAATGCTGGTCCGGGATGAGGATGCAGAAGACAATGAAAAACACTGCATTAAAAGGTATATAATGTATATCCATACGACACTTTCCCTGTGACTGAAAAATGTCATGATGATTTCTCCATTGGCAAAATATTCTGGATTAGTCCCCTTCCCAGAGATAGGAAGTTACCAAGGAACAGATTACCTTGAGAAAACGACCGTATGACCAATGAAAGTATAGCGTGGAATTTCAGAAGTTTACAGTCGGTAGGGAAGCCCGAAAATCTGGAAAGAAAAATTCAGAAACTCCACCTGCACTGACGAGCCAAAGAAACTGGTGCATCTGCCTTATATCGTGTAGCGCTGTCACGGGCAAGCATAAATGCTGCATCACGACGTGGCATGGACTACACTAATGTCTGAAGTAGTGCTGGAGGGAACAGTCACCATGAATCCTGCGGGGCTGTCTATAAATCCGTAAGAGTACGAGGGGGTTGAGGTCTTTCCTGCGCGGCAAGTTCAAGGCATCCCAGTTACACTGAATAATGTCTGGGGAGTCTGGTGGCCAGTTGACGTGTTTAAACTCAGAAGGGTGTTCCTGGAGCCACTCTGTACCAATTCTGGACGTGTGTGGTGTCGTATTGTCCTGTTTGAATTGCCGAAGTCCGCCGGAATGCACAACGGACATGAAAGGACGCACGTGATCAAACACGATGCTTACGTATGTGTCACCTGTCAGAGTCGTATTTTGACATATCTGAGGGCCCGTATCATTCCACCTGCACACGCCGCACACCAATAAAGAGCCTCCACCAGCTTGAACAGTCCCCTGCTGATATGCAGGATCCATGGATTCGTGAGGTTGTCTCCATACCCGTACACGTCCATCCGCACAATTTGAAAGGAGACTCGTCCGACCAGGCGTTATGTTTCCAGTTATCGATAGTACAATGTCGATGTTGACGGGCCCAGGCGAGGCGTAATGTTTTGTGTCGTGCAGTCACTCAGGTTACACGAGTGGGCCTTCGGCTCCGAAAGCCCTAATGTTTCGTTGAATGGTTCGCACGCTGAGACTTGTTGATGGCCCAACATTGAAATCTGCAGCAATTTGTGGAAGGGTAGCACTTCTGTGGCATTGAACGATTCTCTTTAGTCGTCGGTGGTCGCGTTCTTGGAGGATCTTCCCCCGGCCCCAGCGATGTCGGGGATTTGATGTTTTACCGAATTCCTGATATTCAAGGTGCACTCGTGAAATGGTCGTACGAGAAAATCCCCACTTCATCGCTACTTCGGAGATGCTGTGTCCTATAGCTCGTGCACCGACTATAAACCACGTTCAAACTCACTTAAATCTTGATACCCTGCCATTGTAGCAGCAGTAACCGATCTAACAACTGCGCCAGACACTTGCAGTCTTATATAGGCGTTGCATATCGCGGCGCCGTATTCTACCTCTCTACATATCTCTGTATTCGAATACGCACCGAGCGGGGTGGCGCAGTGGTTAGACACTGGACTCGCATTCGGGAGGACGACGGTTCAATCCCGCGTCCGGCCATCCTGATTTAGGTTTTCCGTGATTTCCCTAACTCACTCCAGGCAAATGCCGGGATGGTTCCTCTGAAAGGGCACGGCCGACTTCCTTGCCAATCCTTCCCTAATCCGATGAGACCGATGACCACGCTGTCTGGTCTCCTTCCCCGAAACCAACCAACCAATCGAATACGCACGCCTATAGCAGTTTCTTCGGCGCTTCAGTGTAGATATATTGGGTGACAAAGAAGTAAACGGTCAGACGAAGAGAGCGTAATATCAGCAGCGGCAGAAAATAATGTTACGTGGAGTAGGATTCCTTATGAATGGTAAGGTAGGGCAAAGAGTGTGTTACTGTGAATATTTCAGTGATGGGGGTTATTCTCATAAAAATCGACAACAAACCAACGAGAATAGCTATAGTTCTGATATACAAGCTGGTCAGAAACAGCCTGGAAAGCTTGTAAGGGAGTTGCAGGTGAAGCTGTGCTGGAAAATAATTGTTACGAAAAAAATCGATATGTTGCTCCTTTTGCGAGTTATTTAGCCTTGAAGCCAGCGTATCAGGTAGTCGGTCGGGAAAATTCAAGCACGCTCTAATATGCGATAGTGTACAGACATCTCTGGGTCCGTGGGTTACCACTAGTTCAAATGCTCATTACCGTTAAAATGTGCGTCTTCCGGAAGTGATGAATCTGAGCTAGGTGAGCAAAAGCTATCGTTCTGCAGTTTGCGAAAACCAGCATTTTTGGCGACACTGTCTCTGGCAAGCTGCTTCAACTTACGCGCGTCACGATCTGATTGACTAACTGCAATGCTAGGTAATTCGGAAACGGCGCAGGGCGTATCGATTGTTTTAACAATTATTTCCTTGCAGAACCTCCCCTGTCACATCCTTACAAGCTTTTTAGACGGTTTCTAACCACCCTGTATATGCCCACTTTACAAACTATCAAGAGATAAGAGAAAATATATGACACTGAAAGGATAATTCGTTACATAAATGGAGAGGATAACTGAATACTCATAGGGGATTGGTATGTGGTAAAAAGTTAAGGGAGGGTACGGGAGTGGTAGTAGGTATGAGACAGGAGCAAAACTAACTGAGTTCTCCAATAACTATCGGGTAGTAATATCGCGTACACTGTCACAGAAACACAGGAGGTAATCGTACACCTAGAAAAGGCTCATAGACGGGGCAGGTTCCAGCTGGATTTCATCATGAACTTACAGAAAATGAGAAATCACCTCTTGGACTGTAAGCCTTACTCAGAAGAGGAACTAGACTCGGATAACAATGTAGTTGTGATGAGCAGATGGACTTTAAAGAGAATCGTCCGGAAGAATCAAGGTGGAGGTTAAGGAGAATAGTCCAGAAGAATCAGCGTGGAAAGAAGTGATAATGAAATACTGAGGAATGATGAGATGCGTTTGAAGCTCCCAAAGGCCGTAGACACTGTAATAACGAGCGCCACAGTAGGTAGTTTGGTTGATAAAACGTGGTTCAAATGGTTCAAATGGCTCTGAGCACTATGGGACTTAACATCTAACGTCATCAGTCCCCTAGAACTTAGAACTACTTAAACGTAACTAACCTAAGGACATCACAGACATCCATGCCCAAGGTAGGATTCGAACCTGCGACTGTAGTGGTCGCACGGTTCCAGACTGTAGCGCCTAGAACCGCGCTGGCCACTCCGGCCGACGATAAGACGTGGAAATCTCTAAAAATGGCAATAACACAAGTCGGAGTGACACACATAGCTATAAGGGAAATAACTGCGAAACATACATCAATTTATCAACCGCAGAAGGGAGTACAAAGATGTTCAGGGGAATAGGGAATACAGCAATGCAAGTCACATATTAACGAAATAAATAAGACACACAGGACAGTATAGATGAAACGGCTGCAGGAAAAATGTGAAGAAATAGGATGACAAATGGTCGTCCGCAGGACAGGTTCCGAATCGAGAAAAGTCAAAACAGCTTTCTGTGACATTAAAAGCATAGACGTCAACGATGAGGAATCAACTGTTAAATGCAGAAGAGATAACGAATAGGTGTAAATATTTCATACCCCTACTAGGGGGAGAAACTGTTTGATGTGACAGAAAAAGAAAAGGGAATCAATATGACAAGTATAGATGTTCCTATACTAGGGTCAGAGTTTAACACGTCTTTGAAAGATTTGACATCAAGTAAGGTAGAAGGCATAGACAACATTCCTTCGGAATTTCTAAAATCATTGGGGGGGTCAAATGACTGTTCTGATTGGTCTGCAAAATCTATGATATTGGAAGCATAACATCAGATCTCGTAAAAATATCAAAAGGTGTCCCTACCTCATTTAAAACCCTTCTGCTCCATTCATTATTCTTATCAACTATTAAATTATAGACAACAGTAAATAACTTATCAATTGTCTGTGGCTATTGCCCGTATGTTTACTTTCCAGACTCTCGTTTGTCAGTTTACTCTCAGAAATTTTTAAGACTGGACATATGGCGTACGCCACTAGACCACCTTGTGAAAAATCGCTCTGCTTCAGAGCGAGGGAAGACCACGGTATAGATGGGACAGAGAGTGAAGAAAGATAGATGGACTGAACTAACGGCGGGGAGCTCAAGAGAGGCAGAAATGGAAGAACCTGCTCGACTCCTATGTTGCACGCTGAGTAAGGTCACATCACAAAGCGATCGAACTGGATGATGATGTTGATAATGATGATGATGTGATGGTGATGATAATGATGATGATACAGGGTGTTTGATTATAATATTGTATTTGTAGTGAGACTGATGTCAGATGTAGGAGATTTAAATATAAAAAAGCTTCCATACTTTGCTTACTTTCATTCTATCGTGTCATATGGCATCATGTTTTGGGGCAACTCATCAAACCTAGCAAATGTTTTTAGGGCGCAAAAGCGTGTGATAAGAATAATTTGTGGTGTAAATTCAAGAACATCATGTAGATATTCAAGGAACTTTGTATTCTGACCACTGCTTCTCAGTATATTTATTCCTTAATGAAATTTGTTGCAAATAATACATCTCTATTTCCAACCAAAAGCTCAATACGTAGTATCAGTACTAGGAATAAGAACAATCTACATAAAGAACTAGAATCGCTTACCTTGGTGCAAAAAGGGGTATAATATTCAGGGGCACATTTTCAATAAATTGCCAGCAACCATTAAAGACTTGGTTTCAGATAAAATATGGCTTAAACAGAGTTTGGAAGACTGTTTGATTGGCAACTCCTTCTACCCTGCAGATGAGTATCTTAAGACTGTTAAGCCAGCTTAATTAAAAATGTCTGTTAGATTTCAGTTTTGACGGCAAATGGCCACGACAGTCAAGATTAGGTATTTTGTGTTTGATAAATTTATTAAAAGTACATAACAATGTTTCATTCTGACAGCGTGTTAATTCTGTAAATATTAGCTGTTCCAGTTCACCGCTTTGTATTCACCTATTTCGACAATCTGAGAAATGATCAGGGTTGTAAGTATTATATTCAAATGTTTTATGTTTTTATCTTAAACTTTGTGACATGTTCCACACCCACGAGAATCATCTCATTTATTGGGTCTGTGGAACGAAAACTGAATCTAATTTAATCTAATCTAGGTACATATGAAAAGGATAGGTATAGGACTGTGAAACAAGCGAATGATTCTAATAAAAGTAGGTCCAGAAAGCAATGGTTTCCCAATACAGTGTATGGACTGAGGTACCGTTTACTTCGAAAAACCGCAAGTGTGTTGTAAAATACAAAGTAATAAATTGCTATCGTTTGATTTTATCATCATTTCAGATACCTTTGTACTGTTGTTGTTGTTGTGGTCTTCAGTCCTGAGACTGGTTTGATGCAGCTCTCCATGCTACCCTATCCTGTGCAAGCGTCTTCATCTCCCAGTACTTACTGCAACCCCCATCCTTCTGAATCTGCTTAGTGTATTCATCTCTTAGTCTCCCTCTACGATTTTTACGCTCCACGCTGCCCTCCAATGTTAAATTTGTGATCCCTTGATGCCTCAGAACATGTCCTACTAACCGGTCCCTTCTTTTTGTCAAGTTGTGCCACATACTCCTCCCCAATTCTATTCAAACTTCATCATTAGTTACGTGATCTACCCATCTAATCTTCAGCATTCTTCTGTAGCACCACATTTCGAAAGCTTCTATTCTCTTCTTGTCCAAACTATTTATCGTCCATGTTTCACTTCCATACATGGCTACACTCCATACCAATACTTTAAGAAACGACTTCCTGACACTTAAATCTATACTCGATGTTAACAAATTTCTCTTCTTCAGAAACGCTGTCCTTGCCATTGCACGTCTACATTTTATATCTTCTGTACTTCGACCATCATCAGTTATTTTGCTCCCCAAATAGCAAAACTCCTATACTACTTTAAGTGTCTCATTTCGTAATCTAATTGCCTCAGCATCACCCGACTTAATTCGAAAAAAAATGGCTCTGAGCACTATGGGACTCAACTGCTGTGGTCATCAGTCCCCTAGAACTTAGAACTACTTAAACCTAACTAACCTAAGGACATCACACACATCCATGCCCGAGGCAGGATTCGAACCTGCGACCGTAGCAGTCGCACGGTTCCGGACAGCGCGCCTAGAACCGCGAGACCACCGCGGCCGGCACTTAATTCGACCACATTCCATTATCTTCGTTTTGCTTTTGTTGATGTTGATCTTATATCCTCCTTTCAAGACACTGTCCATTCCATTCAACTGCTCTTCCAAGTCCTTTGCTGTCTCTGACAGAATTACAATTTCATCGGCGAACCTCAAAGTTTTTATTTCTTCTCCATGGATTTTAATACCTACTGCGAGCCGGCCGAAGTGGCCGTGCGGTTAAAGGCGCTGCAGTCTGGAACCGCAAGACCGCTACGGTCGCAGGTTCGAATCCTGCCTCGGGCATGGATGTTTGTGATGTCCTTAGGTTAGTTAGGTTTAACTAGTTCTAAGTTCTAGGGGACTAATGACCTCAGCAGTTGAGTCCCATAGTGCTCAGAGCCATTTTGAACCTACTGCGAATTTTTCTTTTGTTTCCTTCACTGCTTGCTCAATATACAGATTGAATGACATCGGGGAGAGGCTACAACCCTGTCTCACTCCCTTCCCAACCACTGCTTCCCTTTCATGCCCCTCGACTCTTAGAAGTGCCATCTGGTTTCTGTGCAAATTGTAAATAGCCTTTCGCTCCCTGTAGTTTACCCCTGCCACCTTTAGAATTTGAAAGAGAGTATTCCAGTCAACATTCTCTAAGTCTACAAATGCTAGAAATGTAGGTTTGCCTTTCCTTAATCTTTCTTCTAAGATAAGGCGTAAGGTCAGTATTACCTCACGTGTTCCAACATTTCTACGGAATCCAAACTGATCTTCCCCGAGGTCGGCTTCTACCAGTTTTTCCATTCGTCTGTAACCTTTGTAATGGTAAACGTAATTTCGACAACATGTGTTTCGGTCTTTTCTCGCCAGTGTCTTGGCCTCACCTGTCTTCCAACTTGAAACCGTGTTTTTTTTTTTTTTTTTTTTTTTTTTTTTTTTTTTTTTTGTGGATATCTAAACCCTGTGATGTAGTCCATTCCTGTTGAGCCTGTCGTTGAGCTCTCTCAACACACAGTGCACGGTTATCAACGCATGTGGTACACGGTAGGGATATTTGAATGTGTACAGCCATCGATTAGGAGACGTGCTGAAGCCTTCCGTCATATGAACGGTACAATATCTGTCACAGCGTAAAGTCAAGGGCCGGCACGTCAGTCAGGAACGATGGAGCAGAGAAGGCTGTGCGAAGACTACAGCCAATCGGACGCCGACCGACCCCTCTCCAGGACGACAATGCTACAGCAGGACCCTCTATGAGTCTATGTGAAGAGGTCATCAGCGCTGCATCCGACTGGTCATGGCGAGTCGAACAGAAGCATCAAGGCTAGCTACTGAATAGAAGCGTCAACTATATTACTTCACTTGAATTAGAATTGTTTATGCTGCAGAACACTGATTATTTTGCATGTCGCCCTTTGCTTGCGACACATCTATGTGATTCTCAAAGTTAAGTATTGTCATTTACTTTTCGTAATAAAACTCATTGTTGAAATGTGTGTGAAATCTTATGGGACTTAACTGCTAAGGTCATCAGTCCCTAAGCTTACACACTACTTAACCTAAATCATCCTAAGGAAAAACACACACACCCATGCCCGAGGGAGGACTCGAACCTCCGCCGGGATCAGCCGCACAGTCCATGACTGCAGCGCCTTAGACCGCGCGGCTAATCCCACGCGGCAATAAAACTCATTAATACGATTTGTTTGAATGTTGTCTAGCAATCAGAGAAGGCATGTTTCCTAGACACCCCACCTTTGGCGAATAGGCAGGATTTAACAATACCGACCGTCTGTTGTAATGCGTTTGTCTGTAAGTGTATTTCCGTAGTCTGGATCCTCGGGGATCTGTTATGAGGTGTTCATGTACCCTGTCGCAATACGTCGTATCTGGGAAGCCATTGCCGGCCGGAGTGGCCGAGTGGTTCTAGGCGCTACAGTCTGGAACCGCGCGACCGCTACGGTCGCAGGTTCGAATCCTGCCTCGGACATGGATGTGTGTGATGTCCTTAGGTTAGTTAGGTTTAAGTAGTTCTAAGTTCTGGGGGACTGATGACCTCAGAAGTTATGTCCCATAGTGCTGAGAGCCATTTGAACTACTTTTGGAAAGCGATTGGTGTCCATACCCATGCTTTATACAGTTACTTGCTTTTTTCATCGTCCTCTAATCGCCCATTTCTATAGTACCTAGGGTATGTGATCAAAATTATCAGGACACTCCTATTTAAAGATGAAGTGACTACTAGATGTCATGACAGGCTGACACATCAAGATACAAAGTGGCGGGGAGTACTGCGTAGTCAGGAGAGAAGCAGTAACATCAAAATGGGTAGGTCAGAAGAGCTTTTTGACTTCGACGTGGACGAACGATTGGATGTCACCTGAGTAACAAGTCCATCGGAGATGTTTCAGCCCTTCCCAAGCTGGCCAAGTCCATTGTTGGTGAAATGATTGTGAAGTGAAGAAGCAACGGAAGAACCACAATTAAATGAAGACCAAGCAGACTTCATGCACTGGTATACAGGGTCCATAGAGCATCGTGGAGTGTGGCTGTAAAAAAAATCGCATGAAATCAGTGCGGGAATCACTCTTGAGTTGCAAAGTGTTACGAGTAGTCCATCTACCGTAATGACTATGTTTAGGTCGGCTAAAAGAATAGGGATCAATAGTCGAGCAGCTCCTCATGAGCTGCACGTTCCCATAGTCACTGTTTAACGACGCATGAGACTGTGCAAAGAGCGACGCCAGTGGAGAGTGGACAAGCGGAAAGCAAGTGTTTTGCAGTAATGAATCACGCTAAAAACTGTGGTAGTTGGACAGAAGAGTTTGGGTTTGGTGAATGCCTGGATAACATGGTCTGCCGTTATTTGCACTGTCAACAGTGTAGAATGCAGAAGGTGGCGTTACGGTATGCAGATGTACTTTGTCGTTAGGGTGTTGTCCCCATATCAGGCTTAAGAAAACGCTAAATGCGGAACGATATGAGCATATTTTACATTGATGTTTACTGCGTACAGTAGAGGGACGGTTAGGAGACAATGTATGTATCAACATGTCAATGCAATTCGTCTTAAAGCAGCATCTCTGAGGGAACAGCATGCCTGAAATGGAATGGTCTGTCCAGAGTCACGACCAGAACCGCGTGGAACACCTTCTACATCTACATCCATACTCCGCAAGCCAACTGACGGTGTGTGGCGGAGGGTACCCTGAGTACCTCTATCAGTTCTCCCTTCTATTCCAGTCTCGTATTGTTCGTGGAAAGAAGGATTGTCTGTATGCTTCTGTGTGGGCTCTAATCCCTCTGATTTTATCCTCATGGTCTCTTCGCGAGATATACGTAGGAGGGAGCAATATACTGCTGGACTCTTCGGTGAAGGTATGTTCTCGAAACTTTAACAAAAGCCCGTACCGAGCTACTGAGCGTCTCTCCTGCAGAGTCTTCCACTGGAGTTTATCTATCATCTCCGTAACGCTTTCGCGATTACTAAATGATCCTGTAACGAAGCGCGCTGCTCTCCGTTGGATCTTCTCTATCTCTTCTATCAACCCTATCTGGTACGGATCCCACACTGCTGAGCAGTATTCAAGCAGTGGGCGGACAAGCGTACTGTAACCTACTTCCTTTGTTTTCGGACTGCATTTCCTCAGGATTCTTCCAATGAATCTCAGTCTAGCATCTGCTTTACCGACGATCAACTTTTATGATCATTCCATTTTAAATCACTCCTAATGCGTACTCCCAGATAATTTATGGAATTAACTGCTTCCAGTTGCTGACCTGCTATTTTGTAGCTAAATGATAAGGGATCTATCTTTCTATGTATTCGCAGCACATTACACTTGTCTACATTGAGATTCAATTGCCATTCCCTGCACCATGCGTCAATTCGCTGCAGATCCTCCTGCATTTCAGTACAATTTTCCATTGTTATAACCTCTCGATACGCCACTGCATCATCTGCAAAAAGCCTCAGTGAACTTCCGATGTCATCCACCAGGTCATTTATGTATATTGTGAACAGCAACGGTCCCGTGACACTCCCCTGTGGCACACCTGAAATCACTCTTACTTCGGAAGACTTCTCTCCATTGAGAATGACATGCTGCGTTCTGTTATCTAGGAACTCCTCAATCCAATCACACAATTGGTCTGATAGTCCATATGCTCTTACTTTGTTCATTAAATGACTTTGGGGAACTGTATCGAATGCCTTGCGGAAGTCAAGAAACACGGCATCCACCTGTGAACCCGTGTCTATGGCCCTCTGAGTCTCGTGGACGAATAGCGCGAGCTGGGTTTCACACGACTGTCTTTTTCGAAACCCGTGCTGATTCCTACAGAGTAGATTTCTAGTCTCCAGGAAAGTCATTATACTCGAACATACTACGTGTTCCAAAATTCTACAATTGATCGACGTTAGAGATATAGGTCTATAGTTCTGCACATATGTTCGACGTCCCTTCTTGAAAACGGGGATGACCTGTGCCCTTTTCCAATCCTTTGGAACGCTACGCTCTTCTTAGCGTGAGTCTGAACGTCGACTTCCCTCCAGACTGCGACGTCCAACATCACTATCCTTTCTGGTTTCAGCTCTAGAAGAAGAATGGCTGCCATTGCCCTACAGACATTCAGACTGAAGTATCCTCAATATTTTATTGTATTGTATGGGACTGGGGACCTAGAAACGACGGGAGGCTTCGTCCCCGCCGTAGCCCACAGTTCACAGAACCCCACAACAGGCTACAGCACCACCCCACCGCCGCCCCACACCGAACCAAGGGTTATTGTGCGGTTCGGCTCCCCGTGGACCCCTCCGGGAACGTCTCACACCAGACACGCGTACGTGGAGAAAGTGTTTGCGCAGCAATCGCCGACGTAGTTGAAAGGTCTCTCCTGGATTCCTTTCATGTTAATTTCTCAAATCTGTTGTCATTTACGGCATAAATTCCTCTTCTAATTTTACTGTGGTGTTTCTATCTCAGAGGAGACTGAGCAGTGAAATGTGTTACTTTTACACATAAACAAGAACGATCTGTCACACTACTACACTTTAAAACACAGTTTCAAATGGTTCAAATGGCTCTGAGCACTATGGGACTCAACTGCTAAGGTCATTAGTCCCCTAGAACTTAGAACTAATTAAACCTAACTAACCTAAGGACATCACAAACATCCATGCCCGAGGCAGGATTCGAACCTGCGACCGTAGCGGTCTTGCGGCTACAGACTGCAGCGCCTTTAACCGCACGGCCACTTCGGCCGGCAAAACACAGTTTATATGTAATTCATGTCACACAGTCTAATACGGAACCTATATCCGCTTTCTTTTGTATACTTTATATGATAAGATACTGTCATCCCCCTTCCCTTCTGTGTGATAGAATGAATGAGCAAATGTATTTCTAAGTGCATGCTTGATGGTAGCAGACAAGCCTGTCTGCTAGAGAACAGTAGGACCAACGTCGGAACAGGTAGCTACGCTTTCTAAAAGCAGAGAGGTTTCTATTCTTAGTATGGTCCTGTCCGTCCCTTGTCATGTTGGTATAGGAAGCTGCCTCTCTGGTCACTTCCGTTTGTATTTGTGAGGCACCCCTCAGGAAGGGACCACGGCAGTCTGTCCGCGGCGAGCTTCTGAAGTGGTAAGATCTCCGGCTAAGCGCGTGTCTGCTAAGTCCGTAGGACAATCGATTTCTTAAGTTCAGCCTAACTGAAAATTTAATCACCTTTATTTCAGGTTTAGCTCTAAAACATCTAATGTTATCTTAAATTGCATCGCAGTGTAATTCGCGTGTGAAGTTCAGTATATCTTCCGGTAGTTGCTTTTGTCACTACTTTGTGAGTAAAGTGGAACCACATGTTGATCAGTAACTCTGACTAAGATCAGCAGTCTTAAATGCGAATGCTCGTGTGATTATAACGTCTCGTCTTGACAATATTTTTCAATATAGCAACTTTTCTTTATATTCAACCCACGTGGTGTGTACTTTGTGTGACCAGTACCACGTGCTTATACAACTGTTTGACCCATCAGGTTAATAGTAAGACGATAGTAACCAGTTCGAGGTTTTTTCTTTAGTAAATTGCGTTTCGATGTAATTTATTTGAATTATCAAAATTATTGTGGAGTTACACTCTTTGTGTAAACCAAGTTAACCACGTGAAGCATGTGGTGAAAGCATCAAAGTAGACCTCAGCTATTCTTTTCGGGAAGATTTCACAGAGAGTTAGTATGAATTTAGTATACCAGTGTGTGGTAATTTCATGACGGACAGGATTGCGCTACGAACGTAACTTCTTTGGGTGAAAATTGAATCGGTCGGTTGTGGTTAATTTCCTCTTGCATATGTTTCAGCGTTCTTTGTGTGTTATTTTATGAATGCAGTGTTGTATGCAGTCTCCCAATCTTGGCTCCATATTTTATGTGTTCCGTAAGATTACAATATTACAGTTTCACAATCCTAAATAAAAGCACCAGTTTAGTTATGAATCAAGTTGAATATGTTGAAATTTCAATGATCAATGTTAAAATAAATTTCCAAATATAAATTGATTTATTTCTTTTTATTTAAATTCTCTTGTTTATATATATATCACCGGTTGTCGTATGACTATTAAAAGATTATAATTAATGTTAGTCTGGTTGGGAATTTGGTAAGCTAGACTGGATACCTGGTGAAACAGTTGCGCAGTAATGCAAGGTTAACTTCCCCACATAGCTCACAGCTTTTAAACCGCTTTTATTGAATATCAGCACCGCTTTCATAGCAAATTAAAGCAACAACGTTACATAGTGTAACTGAGGCCGAATAAGGGAACCAGTCAACATTCGCCGAAGCAGATGGAAAACCGCCTTAAGCCATCCACAGGCTGGCCGGCCACCGGACCCCGACACAAATCCGCCGGGCAGATTGGTACCGGGGACCGGCGCTCCTTCCCGTCCGAAAAGCAGTGCTTTAGACTGCACGGCTAACCGGTCGGGCTATCCCCAGTATAGTTCAAGCCCTCATAGGGGTGAAGCTTGCGCTCAACCCATATTAAGAATGTCAAATCAAACACCTTTCAGCCGTCCAATTTCCAGTAGTTATTTGATTGATCAACCTTTTTCGGTGATATAATACGCCATCTTCAGGCCCCCTAACCAATGTGTACGAAGGTTCCCATCTCTGGTCCAGTCAAAATACGGGCCAGCATACGATGACTGGTGTCCGTAGTGTTTTGACACAGAGATCCCTTCGATCATCACTTGCCGACCAAACGGCGTAAAATATCGCCGAAACTGGTTGCTCGACAAAATAACAACTGGAAATTAGACGGCTGAAAGGTGTCTGATTCGACGTTCTGTACTGAACGTCCGAGGTGTCGCAACCACCTGTATAAAGATATACGGAGGAGTCCAAAAAAATGTATCCACTGTTTAAAAGTTCATAACTGGCAAACTAATTGACGGAGTTGTCTCATCTTTGGTAGTGTAATAGTTTGTAGTTCCGGCAATCGCCACACAAGCGTTGTATTGCGTTGTTTTTTTTTGTCAGATTACAGTCGAAAGATAGTGTTTTGTTCTTAGTTGCACCTGGTTACTCGAATAAACATGGCTGGCGCAAGACTTACATCCGATGAAAGGAAATCAGTTCTGAAGTATTTTAAGCACGAAAACATTAATGAGGTTCAACGGCAATGGCGAAATGAGTATCAGACAGGGCCACCGACACGTTTAACGATTCGTCGCATTCGAGACAAATCTGAAGCCGAAGGCTGTGTTAAAAATGTACACAAACAACGATCTGGACGCCCTGTAACAGTAACAAGTCCAGCTAACTCCCGTCGTGTGTTACAACAACTCACTCGCTCACCACGGAAGTCTGTGAGAAAGTGTGCCCGTGAAACTGGAGTGAGTCGCTCAAGTATTCGGCGAATTTTGAAATCAGCAAAGTGGAAGTGCTACATCTCACGACTGCTACACGCAATGAACGAGGACGACCCACATCGTAGAATGGAATACTGCGAGTGGTTTACTAACATGGTGCGCAACGATGAAGAGTTTGCAGAGATGATTTTGTTGTCTGATGAGGCACAGTTCAAACTCAATGGTATAGTAAATCGCCACAATTGCATCTAATGGGCCGCTGAAAATCCGAACGTCCATGTAGACAAAGCCGAGAATTTTCCAGGAGTAAATGTGGGGTGTGGGTTGTCTTACCGGGGCTTGATTGGGCCATTCTTCTTTGAAGGCACAGTTACCGGTGAGGTGTACATTCAGAAGCTTCAGACATCCATTTTACCTGCCATCCGAGACTTGTATGGAAACGGAAGAGTTTACTTTCAACAGGATGGTGCCCCAGCCCACTACCAAATCGTGTTAGGGCGTATCTCGACGAAGATCTACCAGGAAGATGGACAGGCCGTAGAGGTGCTGTGGAGTATACACCACACTCCCCAGACCTAACTCCTCTGGACATTTACCTGCGGGGAACACTAAAGGACGTCGTTTATCGACAAAAGCCACGCACATTGGATGAATTTCGAGAATCCATCGTACATTCATGTGCATATATCCAACTGAACACGTTGCAGTCAGTAGTTCGTTCTGCAGTTCGGCGGCAAGATTTGTGTGTGGGTGTTAATGGTGACCATTTCGAACACATACAGTTTGCAAGTTATGGACTTTTAAACAGTGGATAAATTTTTTTGGATCCCTCTGTATATACAGAGACACCCCATATTAATGTCGACTGATGCGTGTCCGAATACCCTTGAACAGATGGCATATGACAATCAAACATGATATATGTAAAATAATTGCAACACCAAAGCACTACATGTGGAAAACATCTTTGTTTGCTCCCAGTCTGTTATCACATAATATTATCCTCACTTTATTCATTTCAGTCAATATGGTCTTCCTGAATTAATGCGAGAATATAGGAGACTACGTCGCAGCTAGTAACATTAGCCCCGAATCTGGCTTATCACAGAGTCGAAAGGCGCTGTACACTTAAACACAAAGTAAGTACTGAGATCTCAGAACTGTTATAATATAAAAGAGTAGCCTTGTCACCCCTCAGTTCCATATGTTCCCCCGCTTTATGCTCTAGAGGCACGTTGAGATTTGATCACCACCATCAACGGACGGTCGTAGACGGCTTTAGTGATCGGTAAAATGAGCAGTAAAACAATACATTTTCAGAAGCTGATACAACAGTAAAATGTTCCCCCAACCGTGTCCCCAGAGTTTTCACCGTCCGACCGACTAACCGAGCTGCTAATTGACACATAATCCGACAGCACGTGCTCCGCGGTCACGTGATTTAGTGTCCTCCAGCCGGCGGCAGCTGTGTGCGAGGGGAGCACACACAAAGAGCGTTCCGCGTTTCCCCCCGACTCAGCTCCACACGAGTCCTCCCCTTGTTGATGTCGATAGGTCTTTAGATTTACGTGCTGCGTAACAAAGGGGACGGGAAGGCGCTGTTGTCTTCCAGTTTCTGAAGACACTACACGTTCCTTGTTTCAGTCTTAAAACAGTGTCCAAATAAAACACTAAGAAGCTTATTGGACCAAACATTAGTCCTCTCCCCCCCCCCCCGCTCCCTTCCCAGGAGATATTACTTTAATAGTGCGTAAGAACTTCTTTAGCAACTGGGCACAGTTCAGAGAGAAAGAAAGTCTGCAAAATACCAACCAATGTTGCGTAGAATGAGTCTCCTCCACCTGCATCTCCGTGAGAGGGAGTCCCTTGAACCCAGCTACTATTAAGTGTGTACGCAACGGAAACGCTAATTATTTTAATGGAGGTTAGTTTTTAAATGAAATCAAACTAGGCCCAAGTACTTAGATTATAGCGTCATCAAACTAGGCCCAAGTAGTTGGATTATTGTGTTTGTTCCTGCATCTACAATAGCTAACCTCAAGTTATTAAATTCAAGCTATTAAATTCTAAGTACTGAAATTAAATACAAAGTCCAGCTTAAACACTATATTTAATATCTGAATTCACACGAGGGCTACAAAAAAAAAAAATGGTTCAAATGGCTCTGAGCACTATGGGACTCAACTGCTGAGGTCATTAGTCACCTAGAACTTAGAACTAGTTAAACCTAACTAACCTAAGGACATCACAAACATCCATGCCCGAGGCAGGATTCGAACCTGCGACCGTAGCGGTCTTGCGGTTCCAGACTGCAGCGCCTTTAACCGCACGGCCACTTCGGCCGGCCACACGAGGGCTACAAGGTTCAGTAATTCGGCATCATGAAATGAAAGTGGACAACGATGAATTTCTACCATAAACAAATATCGACAGAATATTATTTGAAGCCGGTCGGAGTGGCCGAGTGGTTAAAGGCGCTACAGTCTGGAACCGCACGACCGCTACGGTCGCAGGTTCGAATCCTGCCGCGGGCATGGATGTGTGTGATGTCGTTAGGTTAGTTAGGTTTAAGTAGTTCTGGGTTCTAGGGGACTTATGACCACAGCAGTTGAGTCCCACAGTGCTCAGAGCCATTTGAACCATTTTTTTTTTATTATTTGAAATACGTCAAGGGTAGTATGACCCCGCCCTCGTAGTGGGTAAACAAATAGACCACAGCATATTGGATTTGAGAGATGATCATGGAATTTACCGTCTGAGGCTAGTTGCATGAGTGCGTACCCGAGCCTGACTGCGATGTTATACAAAGTCCGTACCCCAGTACCTAGCCGCCGAACATTTACATACACACAAAAAAACCACGAAAAAAAAACCCACAAATGGAACGGAAATCGGTAGATGTGACGTACAGGTGCAGGCAAACGAGTGATTACAATTTCAGACTAAGTGGATGATTTATTCAAGAGAAAGAGCGTCACAAATTGAACGAGTCAATAATGCGTTGGTCCATCTGCGGCCCTTATGAAATCAGTTATTCGTTACATCGCTTGATAGAAATTCTGGAGACACCCAAGATGGCGGTCATTGTCGCCCGATAACCAGAAGTCATTGTCTGGGGTGCCATTTCTTTTTATAGCAGGAAATCTCTGGTTTTCGTTTGCGGCACCCTTACAGCACTGCTGTACATCGACTTCGTTACGCTGCAAGTCAGTTCTTCATCTTGGGAAAACAAGTGGAAGTTGCTTGGTGCAAGATCGCGGCTGTAGGGCGGATGAGGGAAAATTTCCCCATTTGAATGAAGTAAGGAGTTCTTTAGTGCGGTTTGCCGTGTGAGGTCGGGCATTGTCCTGCAAAAACAAAATTTTGGACGTCAGCTTTCGGCGTTTGTGGAAAACAAAGCGAAAGCTCCGTTATTGTGAAGCGACGGTTTTCATGAATCGTTTCATCGACTTCAGCGACAAGATCGTGTCACAATGCTCGGGCGTCCACCCTTCTCTTCATTATGAGCGTTGGTTCGGCTATTTTTAAACGGAAAGCAACATTTCCGGACGGAAAATTCACTCATTACGTTGTTTCCGTGCATTCGCACATTTCACGAAAAATTTTTATAGGATTTAGATTTTTCCTAACAAAAAGCGTATCACAGACCGCACCTCGCAACTGGCTGGATTTTCGATTGCAGCGCACATTTCAAATTCGAATATCGAAAAAACCAAACTCGCAGAGCCGTTTCCGCAGTCACGGATGGATGCCGACTGAGCTTACAAGCACGCACAACCAAAATATACGCGATCGGGGCGCGCCTAGCGGCGTCAGACGGAAACCTTCCCTACTTTCTGAACAGCCCTCGTATATACCCGTTTTCTTTGCCCTTCATGGTGAGCCATCTTGGGCTTACATTTAAGCAAGATAATGCACGCCAACTTACGGCGGGAGTTTCTATTGCTTGTCTTCGAGCATGCCAAACATTGCCTTGGCTACCAAGGTCACCAGATCTTTCCCCAATTTAGAACGTTGGGAACAATATGGGCAGAACCCTCAAACCTGCTCGGGATTTTGATGATTTAAGGCGCCAATTAGACGAATTTGGCCCAATAGTCCTCAGGAGGACATCGAACAACTCTGTCAACAAATTCCGAGCCGTATAATTCCTTCCATAAGGGGCAAATGTGGACCAACACGTTATTGACTTGGCCAGTTTGTGAAGTTTTTTTGTCTTAGACTGAACCCAATCCATGATCCAAACGTGCCTAAACTTCAACAAGGTCCCGAAACCGTGCATCGCAGATACATCTTATCAATTGTGCTGGACTTCTATCTTGAGACGGCCACATGTACCTCATCTCTGACATACTTCTACCTCAAGTCTCTCACCAGCGTGGAAATTTCTAAGTCTAGAGCGACCACTAAAAGTGCTTAATGAAAGCTAAGACTCGGGAAGACTTCACTCCAAGATTGCCTACCACGTAATTGCCGAAACTCCATTCGCATCTTATATATATTATATAATTATATCCCTCGGAATCCGATGAGGAAGAAGTTTAGAAATTACCAGATTGTAATACCTTCAGTGGCTGCAATATTTACCTACATGGTGAAATCTCAGCAGTGCTACATACAGCTTCTGTAGAAAAATTGCCTTTGTTACAGTCAGGAATTTTCATCACTCTCGTTTTTAATCACTGCACTATGTTAGCTAGGGTCGGGAACATATTTTCCTTCAGACCACCTAAGAAGCGTATCGCCTGAGTTTTACAATTATTTCCTCCAGATCAAAAATTAAATGACATTCAAGACTACATTGTTCTCCGCCCGTCTCTTTTTACGCCTGTATTACAACTGTTCACACCACTGCGGATTAATTGGTCCAGATGTGTGGCCCGTGCTTTCCGAGTTAAATGCGCCGGTAAAACTGTTGTCCCGTATTATAACTGGGTCGATCTACGCGTAGCGGACAGCATAAAACGTATCCTCGTTATCGTACTTGACTCTACTCGAGACAGATTTGCTTCTGCTCCACGTGGCACGAAATCCATTGATTTTCCAGCAAACGCGGAAGAATACATAGTGTAATGGTTACACGAGGTTTATTCTTATGACGAATGGATTATAGTGAGAGGGCGACGGTCTTGTCTATGCTGCGAAACAATGTGAACATGTGAATGTGGCTTTGGAATGTATCAGCCTGCAACCAGATACGCAACAGAATCAAACGATGGGAATTATTCAGGTTCTTAAAGTGCTGCCACATATATGTATACTGAATTTAGTGCAGTTTGCAGTTAACGGCTCTCCCACTGTTTCGACGCACATGTTATCTGTTTCGTATTGACCACAGGTGCACCACTTATTGAACAGTGGTTACATGTGTGAATGAGGTTTGCCTGTTATGGACGCACTTGCGATACGGGCAAGGTGTGTTTATCTAAGTGCATGTCTGTTTACTTATGTTTTCTGGCTGTCGGCTGGTATTTAGGTAATGTGTTCAGAGGTAAAGAAGCAAGGGCTTAATAATGAAAAATTTATTGTGTGCTAGAGTTCTGTGCTATTGTAATTATTGAGTGTACGTTTATGGGATGTACATAATATAATTAATGGCTCTAGGATTATGTTATGAGTTAAGTTGCGAGTGCGCGATTTAGCGCTATAACCAGCTTCTTATATATTTGAGTAAATCATCACTTCCTGCTCTGGCAGTAATAAGCCTGTCTGCAAATAATATTAATGACAAAGTAGTGCAGATTAATTCTGAATTCGAGTGGCTTGAGGGTCCTTTGTGGCCGTATTCCTGTTTTGAAATTCTTCTAATGTTTTTAAGATTGTGTTACTCTGGATACTGCCTAGTGTAAGACGTGTATATTTCTATTGTCTATTGTCAAACTACAATTTATGAAAGATGTTTATATTTTATTAATAGGATTAAGTAGGAATAATTAATATTTGTCATGTTGGAAATAATTGTGGTAGCAGGGAATGTCTGCACCAAAGTATTGTTGGCAAGAGAGACTGCAAATTGATATAATTTTAAAAAGGACGTGAGAGAACGCGTATGGATACATTTTAAGAAATGAGCGGGAAAGACGGCGCATTGATACATTTTGTAATGGTAGCAGGGATTGTCTGCACCAGAAAGCATTGTTGGCAGGAGAACCGCACTTCAGCGTTCGTAGGAAGTCAGTAGTAAGCGAGATGTGGAGCGAGTCGTTAGCAGGTCTGAAGCGAGAGGTTAAGAGGAGCGGTGTGCCTGCCAGCCACTAGCTATGATTTACAAGAGATTATAAACGGATGTACAGAGACATCAACTAACTATTATCATAAGAGGAACTAATATTACTGAATTATTTTCTTTGCGAACCTCAAGACTACGGAAGGTATGTTTACGCAATGCTAGTTGTAAGATTATTGTAAAAAGTAAGTCTCATTTGAACGTTTGTAAAATCATTTCATTACCAACAGTAACTATTTGAAGCGTTTTCACAATATAATTAATTTTTGCCAGCAATGTTGCATTACTGATTATAATCCATCCCAAAAACCATTAATGTAAAACTTTGCAAACATTTTATTGTTGTCAAGAAAAAGTGTAACTATGAATTACGTAACTTCAGTCAAATTAATTAAAAAATAACGTCAGCTTTGCTATTAGAGAATAACGTCAGCTTTGGTAATAAATACAGCCACTTATTATGACAGCCCACCACCAGTTAATAGAGTACAGTAAACCAGAATAAGTATATTCATGTCGTAGTTCGATGGAGCAGTCAGATGGCGATCCAGTAACAGTAAAAAAGGTAAGGAACAGTTTTGGGTTATTGCAGATAACGACGGAGGGCCACGACGACGACACATTCTATGTTTCGTCGAAATAATCAGAAAATCACTTTTAATAAGCAGCAATTAAATTTGTATGCGAAGATTGAGAAAGAGAATAAATTTCAAAGGGAAGATTTCATTTGTTATTATTAAGCAAAAGATAGAAATCCTAAGGAAAGGTCTCATAGGTTATTGTAGAAGGGCAGGTTGCGTAAGAAAAAAAACGAAAAACAGGGAGGGAGAGAGAGAGAGAGGGGGGGGGGAGGGAGGGAGAGAGAGAGAGAGAGAGAGAGAGGGAGAGAGAGAGAGAGAGAGAGGGGGAGAGAGAGAGAGAGAGAGGGGGGGGGGAGAGAGAGCGATATAGAGAAGGCGGGAAGGTTTCACCAGTTACTGGTGGTATAATCAGCGGTGCGCGTCGTCCGTTGTAGCTGGTCGTTTAACTGGGGACGACGCTGTGGCGGCGGCCTGTTTGAATTGTAACCGATAAATCGGTCGCTGTGTTTATCAGTAGACTTCAGTTCTTGGGCGAAATTAATTTAACTATTTTATAATTTGTTCCTGGTGACGTCGAGACCCGTCTTTCCTTCTTCGCCGTTCCTTTCAGCTTTCATTCAGGCTCGAACTCAGTTGTAGATTCCGCGCATCTCCGGTGGGCCATTACTTGTCACTGGAATTCTATAATACCTGAAAGATGCCTTTTGTATTGGGTTTTTAATATCTTATTCATAAAGACAAACTGTGAGTTGTTTCTGCTGTTATATCTTAAAAGGTGACCTACTTCTGTAGGAGTTTTTCTCAGTAAACCATTTATTGTTTGTATGGTTCTTAAGACTTACGTAAAGAGGGTATTAAAATTACTTACTATCTGTTCAGTAATGTTTCAGATTCTAGGGGAATTACGTATATTATTCTGGAGTAACAGCAGTTTGCCGGCCGTGGTGGCCGAGCGGTTCTAGGCGCTTCAGTCCGGAACCGCGCGACTACTACGGTCGGAGGTTCGAATCCTGCCTCGGGCATGGATGTGTGTGATGTCCTTAGGTTAGTTAGGTTTAAGTAGTTCTAGGGGACTGATGACCTCAGCTGTTAAGTCCCATAGTGCTCAGAGCCATTTTTTTTAACAGCAGTTTGCTTTTATCATACAATTTTTAACTAAAATCTGGTGGAAATTACAAGCCCGAGTTTGTGTTTGACTGGTAATTACTGCCTTGTCTTTATTGAGTTGAAGTGTCCTTGCGCGTGTGACCCACGTTTCAGCTGTTTCCAAAAGCAGAAGCAGCCGTGGAGCGCTCCTGTTGACGGACAGCTCGAACCTTCCACTATCTCCTGCCGGCACGCGCCGGACGCCGATCACGTGCCCTGAGATAGCCAATGACTGCGCAAGACGACTGCCGGCTGCCGCTCGGCGTTTGTCTTTGGCGCACGCCGGCGCGCTGCGCTGCGCCGCTGAATGCAAAGCAGGCGGGCCGGGACTTCCCCGCGGGGTGTTACATATTCCGGCGTTCTGCTCCGTGTGACCCACATGGCGGCGATTTATCCCGCGGAAAGCGCGCCGGCTGCGGGCGAGATTTATTCAATCAGCGGCGCAGTCGAGCCGCCCCTCATAAACACAAAGGCCGCCCCCGCTGTTTTGTCTCGCACCAAATGAGGCCCGCACCGCCCCCGCCGCAGATATTACTGCTCCGCGCCCCGCCTGCTGCCGGATAAAGCCGAGCTTTCTGTCCCCCTGAGGTACGGTACGGCCACCGTACTCTGTACTGACGCCGTACCTCCTCAGCTGCGTCTACCTAACGGTCTGAAATGTGACAGAAGCGTTCAGCTAAACTGAGTCAATGATTTTAAATGAAAAGACATATCTAAAACAAACGTTAAGAACGGAGCTGTCCTGATACCTAAAAGGAATACCAATATACCATTTTGCTTTTGGTAATAATTTCAATGATGTATGATTTTACACCTTTTAACGTGAATAAAAGTAGCTTTTCTCCTCTCTGAGCATTCCAAAAGTCAAATGGAGCGCATCCCCGATCGTACCCCCAGAAACTCAGGACTGAATACTACCAATGGCCAATCGCAGAACATACTTTTGTTTACACACAGTGAAAGGTTTCTGTAGGATTCCTTTCATGTTAATTTCTTAAATCTGTTGACATTTACAGCATACATTCCACTTCTAAATTTACTGTGGTGTTTCTGACTATGTAGGAGGAGACTGAGCAGTCGAACGTGGTACTTTTACACATAACAATAACTTTCTGTCACACTACTACACTTTAAAACACAGTTTATATGTAATTCATGACACACAGTCTCATATGGAACCTAAATCCGCTTTCTTTTATATAGTGTGTATGATAAGGTAGGTAAGAATCCGTGGTCTAGGGGTAGCGTCTTTGATTCATAATCAAAACGTTTTCGGTCCCGGGTTCGATCCTCGCCACTGTCTAAATTTTGATAAATAATCAGCTTGGCGGCCGAAGACTCCCGGCATAAGAAGTCAGCCTCATTCTGCCAACGGCCTTGTCAAAGAGGGCGGAGGAGCGGATAGAGGTTCAGGGCACTCTCTTGTCCTAGGGGTGGGAAATTGCCCCTAAAGGCGGAAGAATCAGCAATGATCAACGACATGAGGATGCAGAAGGCAATGGAAACCACTGCATTAAAGACACGTAACGTGTATCCACAGGACATGTGGCCTCTAATTGAAGAAGTGTCATGATGAACTCTCCATTGGCAAAAGATTCCGGAATAGTCCCCCATTTGGATCTCCGGGAGGGGACTGCCAAGGGGGAGGTTACCATGAGAAAAAGATTGAATAATCAACGAAAGGATAACGTTCTACGAGTCGGGGCGTGGAATGTCAGAAGCTTGAACGTGGTAGGGAAATTAGAAAATCTGAAAAGGGAAATGCAAAGGCTCAGTCTAGATATAGTAGGGGTCAGTGAAGTGAAGTGGAAGGAAGACAATGATTTCTGGTCAGATGAGTATCGGGTAATATCAACAGCAGCAGAAAATGGTATAACAGGTGTAGGATTCGTTATGAATAGGAAGGTAGGGCAGAGGGTGTGTTACTGTGGACAGTTCAGTGACCGGGTTGTTCTAATCAGAATCGACAGCAGACCAACACCGACAACGATAGTTCAGGTATACATGACGACGTCGCAAGCTGAAGATGAACAAAAAAATGGTTCAAATGGCTCTGAGCACTATGGGACTCAACTGCTGAGGTCATTAGTCCCTTAGAACTTAGAACTAGTTAAACCTAACTAACCTAAGGACATCACGCACATCCATGCCCGAGGCAGGATTCGAACCTGCGACCGTAGCGGTGTCGCGGTTCCAGACTGCAGCGCCAGAACCGCGCGGCCACTTCGGCCGGCGAAGATGAACAGATAGAGAAAGTGTATGAGGTAATTGAAAGGGTAATGCAGCATGTAAAGGGGGACGAAAATCTAATAGTCATGGGCGACTGGAATGCAGTTGTAGGGGAAGGAGTAGAAGAAAACGTTACAGGAGAATATGGGCTTGGGACAAGGAATAAAAGAGGAGAAAGACTAATTGAATTCTGTAACAAGTTTCAGCTAGTAATAGCGAATATCCTGTTCAAGAATCACAAGAGGAGGAGGTATACTTGGAAAAGGCCGGGAGATACGGGAAGATTTCAATTAGATTACATCATGGTCAGACAGAGATTCCGAAATCAGATACTGGATTGTAAGGCGTACCCAGGAGCAGATATAGACTCATGTCACAATATAGTAGTGATGAAGAGTAGGCTGAAGTTCAAGACATTAGTCAGGAAGAATCAATACGCAAAGAAGTGGGATACGGAAGTACTAAGGAATGACGAGATACGTTTGAAGTTCTCTAACGCTATAGATACAGCAATAAGGAATAGCGCAGTAGGCAGTACAGTTAAAGAGGAATGGACATCTCTAAAAAGGGCCATCACAGAAGTTGGGAAGGAAAACATAGGTACAAAGAAGGTAGCTGCGAAGAAACCATGGGGCCGGCCGCGGTGGTCTAGCGGGAAAAATGTGAAGACATCGAAAAAGATATGATTGTCGGATGGAAAGGCTCAGCATACAGGAAAGTCAAAACAACCTTTGGTGACATTAAAAGCAACGGTGGTAACATTGAGAGTGCAACGGGAATTCCACTGTTAAATGCAGAGGAGAGAGCAGATAGGTGGAAAGAATACATTGAAAGCCTCTATGAGGGTGAAGATTTGTCTGATGTGATAGAAGAAGAAACAGGAGTCGATTTAGAAGAGATAGGGGATCCAGTATTAGAATCGGAATTTAAAAGAGCTTTGGAGGACTTACGGTCAAATAAGGCAGAAGGGATAGATAACATTCCATCAGAATTTCTAAAATCATTGGGGGAAGTGGCAACAAAACGACTATTCACGTTGGTGTGTAGAATATATGAGTCTGGCGATATACCATCTGACTTTCGGAAAAGCATCATCCACACAGTTCCGAAGACGGCAAGAGCTGACAAGTGCGAGAATTATCGCACAATCAGCTTAAGGGGCTCCGGAACGCCCTATACTTGCAATGTTAAAATAACGCTTATAAATTACATCTTTCCTCACAAAGTATTTGAGGTAGGAAGTTGAACTTTTTAGAGATTATTTATTGGAATATGGGCTACAACTTATCACAGGGATTTTACAAAATTTTAGTTCAGTTATTAAAGATGATTTTTTTTTCAATTGTAATGAAAATTCACAACATTTTTTTTGCAATTTCTTATTTATATATTCAAAAATATACAGTTTTTTGGAAAAAGGCTGTGTTAAATTATGCAGAAGGTACTGTGTAACATTAACTGAAAGTTTGAAACAAATATGTTTGGAAGATCCTTAGAAAACATGTAATTAGTATGAGAAAATAAAAGTTTTGGGAATCGAGCGACAAAGATTGGATTAACTTTTTAGTGCATTCCAGGTCCATAGGATGGATTATCTTCATCCTCTGCAAACTCCTCCTCCCGCTTCCTCTTGTTCCTCCTCCTGTTTACTCTTGCAGCCCTGTCTGCAGCCCGAAGGCGTTCCTTGTCTAAAGCAAGCATCGCTCGTACCATGTTAGAACCTATCTTCATTCCCATATTTCTAAATACCTTGCACCTTACAATGTTGCCATCATTGAAAGTCGCAACAGCATCATACACACCAAAGTGAAGTGTTTCTATTCCAACAAATACAGTCTTGGGGATTCTCGACCATATAACACTATTTACACTTTCATTGGGGTTTTGAGTTTTTCCGTGAATACACTTTTTAAACAGTTCAGGTGCTGCTAAGTCTCTGAAAATAGGTTTTATCACCTCCATTATTGCATGAGGCAGACTATGCTTATGAGTGTACACTTCACCAGTTAGCAATCCTTTGTTATATTTACACCAACTGTCTTCTTCTTTGGGACACAAGCTATGTTGGGGATTTTCATCGTCTTTATTGTTTACAGTAATAACACATACCTTTGGCTTTCCAACATTTCTCCTTTTCTTAAAAGCCTTCAGAGGATTTCTAATAACTTTACTTTTACTCATTATTATACTTCAACAAAACAGAGACTCAAGAAACAGAATTAATTACGAATATTTTCGAGATAACGATAGAGTAAATAAACATGAAACAATCGACAATCACACCAGCGATATATATTGAACCATCACAGGTTAGCCACAACACATACTTTATCTCACATCACTAAAATGTACCTGATGAACACGGACGTTAATAATAACATCATTTGACAGCAGTTTAACAGCGCCACAGTGGGTCACGCCCATGTAGAACACATTTCAAAAAAAATTTAAAAATAGTTGTAGTCTTCGGAATTGAATAAATTATATATCTATTAAAAGGTAATAGTCTGCAGATTCAGAAAACGCAAAAAAGTAAAAATTGAACTTTTCATGATTTTGAGCCTTTCCGGAGCCCCTTAACAGCTCATGCATCGAAGCTGCTTACAAGAATAATATACAGAAGAATGGAAAAGAAAATTGAGAATGCGCTAGGTGACGATCAGTTTGGCTTTAGGAAAAGTAAAGGGACGAGAGAGGCAATTCTGACGTTACGGCTAATAATGGAAGCAAGGCTAAAGAAAAATCAAGACACTTTCATAGGATTTGTCGACCTGGAAAAAGCGTTCGACAATATAAAATGGTGCAAGCTGTTCGAGATTCTGAAATAAGTAGGGGTAAGCTATAGGGAGAGGCGGGTCATATACAATATGTACAACAACCAAGAGGGAATAATAAGAGTGGACGATCAAGAACGAAGTGCTCGTATTAAGAAGGGTGTAAGACAAGGCTGTAGCCTTTCGCCCCTACTCTTCAATCTGTACATCGAGGAAGCAATGATGGAAATAAAAGAAAGGTTCAGGAGTGGAATTAAAATACAAGGTGAAAGGATATCCGTCAATGTAGTTAAGGAATTCTGCTACCTAGGCAGTAAAATAACCAATGACGGACAGAGCAAGGAGGGTTCAGGAGTGGAATTAAAATACAAGGTGAAAGGATATCCGTCAATGTAGTTAAGGAATTCTGCTACCTAGGCAATAAAATAACCAATGACGGACAGAGCAAGGAGGACTTCAAAAGCAGACTCGCTATGGCAAAAAAGGCATTTCTGGCCAAGAGAAGTCTACTAATATCAAATACCGGCCTTAATTTGAGGATGAAATTTGGCTCTGAGCACTATGTGACGCAACTTCTGAGGTCATTAGTCCCCTAGAACTTAGAACTAGTTAAACATAAGTAACCTAAGGACATCACACACATCCATGCCCGAGGCAGGATTCGAACCTGCGACCGTAGCGGTGTCGCGGTTCCAGACTGCAGCGCCTAGAACCGCACGGCCATTTCGGCCGGCGGAAGAAATTTCTGAGGATGTACGTCTGGAGTACAGCAATGTTTGGTAGTGAAACATGGACTGTGGGAAAACCGGAACAGAAGAGAATCGAAGCATTTGAGATGTGGTGCTATAGACGAATGTTGAAAATTAGGTGGACTGATAAGGTAAGGAATGAGGAGGTTCTACGCAGAATCGGAGAGGAAAGGAATATGTGGAAACCACTGATAAGGAGAAGGGACAGAATGATAGGTCATCTGCTAAGACATGAGGGAATGACTTCCATGGTACTAGAGGGAGCTGTAGATGGCAAAAACTGTAGAGGAAGACAGAGATTGGAATACGTCAAGCAAATAATTGAGGATGTAGGTTGCAAGTGCTACTCTGAGATGAAGAAGTTAGCTCAGGAAAGGAATTCGTGGCGGGCCTTATCAAACCAGTCAGTAGTCTGATGACCAAGAAAAAAAATGGTAAGATACTGTCATCCCCCTTTCCTTCTGTGTGAAAGGATGAATGAGCAAATGTATTTCTAGTTGCATGCTTGATGGTAACAGACAAGCCTGTCTGCCAGAGAACAGTAGGACCAAAGTTGGAACAGGTAGCTACGCTTTCTAAAAGCAAAGCGGTTTCTATTCTTGGTATAGTCCTGTCCGTCCCTTGTCATGTTGGTATAGGAAGCTGCCTGTCTGGTCACTTCCGTTTCTATCTGTGAGGTACCCTCGGTAGGGGCCCACGGCTGTCGGTCCGCGGCTAAGCACAGCACATCTCTGCTAAGTCCGTAGGACAATGGATTTCTTAAGTTCATCCTAACTGAAAATTTAATATCCTGTGTTTCAGGAGTAGATCTAAAATATCTTTTGTTATCTTAAATTTCAACGCAGTGTAATTCGAGTGTGACGTTCAGAATATCTTCCAGTAGTTGCTTTGCCACTACTTTGTGAGTAAAGTGGAACCACGTGTGATGATCCGTAGCTCTAACTAAGATCATCAATCTTAAATGCCAATGTGCGTGAGATTATAATGTCTCGTCTTGACAATATTTTTCAATATAGCAACTTTTCTTAGTGTTCAACCCACGTGGGGTGTACTTTGTGAGACCAGTACCACGTGCTTATATAATTGTTTGATGCATCAGGTTAATAGTATGACGACAGTAACCAGTTCGAGGTTTTTCTTTTGTAAATTGCGTTTCGATGTAATTTATTTTAATTATAAAAATTATTGTGGTGTTACACTCTTTGTGTAAACCAAGTTGACCACGTGAAGCATGTGGTGTAATCATCAAACTAGCCCTCACTTATTGTTTTCGAGAAGATTTCACAAACAATTAGTATGAATTTAGTATACTAAACGGAAAGGATTGCGCTATGACCATAACTTCAGAGCCTCCATTACTTGTGGTTAATTTCCTCTTGCATACGTTTCAATGGTCTTCGTGTGTTATTTTATGAATGCAGTGTTGTATGCAGTCTCCCAATCTTGGCCCCATACTTGATGTGTTCTGTAAGATTACAAACTCACATTTTCAGTGTCCAAAATAAGGCACCAGTTTCGTTATAAATCAAGTTTAATAAGCTGAAATTTTAACGGAACAATGAATATATATATATATATATATATATATATATATATATATATATATAAACGGTTTTCGTAAGATGACTATTGAAAGATTATAAAATGTTAGTCTGGTTGGGAAATTGGTAAACTGGACTGGATACCTGGTGAAACAGTTGCTCAGTAATGCAGGGACAACTTCCCCAGCTAGCTCACAGCTTTTAATCCGCTTCTGTTACCTTGAATACCAGCACTGCTTTCAGAACAACTTAACGCATCAACTTCACAACAGTTCAAAAAAATGGTTGAGTTATGGTTCAATTGGCTCTAAGCGCTATGGGACTTAACATCTGAGGTCATCAGTCCCCTAGACTTAGAGCTACTTATATTTAACAAGATGTATGAAACAGGCGAAATACCCTCAGACTTCAAGAAGAATATAGTAATTCCAATCCCAAAGAAAGCAGGTGTTGACAGATGTGAGAATTACCGAACAATCAGTTTAATAAGCCACAGCTGCAAAATACTAACACGAATTCTTTACAGTCGAATGGAAAAACTAGTAGAAGCCAACCTCGGGGAAGATCAGTTTGGATTCCGTAGAAATACTGGGACACGTGAGGCAATACTTACCTTACGACTTATCTTAGAAGAAAGATTAAGGAAAGGCAAACCTACGTTTCTAGCATTTGTAGACTTAGAGAAAGCTTTTGACAATGTTAACTGGAATACTCTCTTTCAAATTCTAAAGGTGGCAGGGGTAAAATACAGGGAGCGAAAGGCTATTTACAATTTGTACAGAAACCAGATGGCAGTTATAAGAGTCGAGGGACATGAAAGGGAAGCAGTGGTTGGGAAGGGAGTAAGACAGGGTTGTAGCCTCTCCCCGATGTTATTCAATCTGTATATTGAGCAAGCAGTAAAGGAAACAAAAGAAAAATTCGGAGTAGGTATTAAAATCCGTGGAGAAGAAATAAAAACTTTGAGGTTCGCCGATGACATTGTAATTCTGTCAGAGACAGCAAAGGACTTGGAAGAGCAGTTGAATGGAATGGATGGTGTCTTGAAGGGAGGATATAAGATGAACATCAACAAAAGCAAAACGAGGATAATGGAATGTAGTCGAATTAATTCGGGTGATGTTGAGGGTATTAGATTAGGAAATGAGACACTTAAAGTAGTAAAGGAGTTTTGCTATTTGGGGAGCAAAATAACTGATGATGGTCGAAGTAGAGAGGATATAAAATGTAGACTGGCAATGGGAAGGAAAGCGTTTCTGAAGAAGAGAAATTTGTTAACATCGAGTATAGATTTAAGTGTCAGGAAGTCTTTTCTGAAAGTATTTGTGTGGAGTGTAGCCATGTATGGAAGTGAAACATGGACGATAAATAGTTTGGACAAGAAGAGAATAGAAGCTTTCGAAATGTGGTGCTACAGAAGAATGCTGAAGATTAGATGGGTGGATCACATAACTAATGAGGAGGTACTGAACAGGATTGGGGAGAAGAGGAGTTTGTGGCACAACTTGACCAGAAGAAGGGATCGGTTGGTAGGACATGTTCTGAGGCATCAAGGAATCACCAATTTAGTATTGGAGGGCAGCGTGGAGGGTAAAAATCGTAGGGGGAGACCAAGAGATGCATACACTAAGCAGATTCAGAAGGATGTAGGTTGCAGTAGGTACTGGGAGATGAAGAAGCTTGCACAGGATAGAGTAGCATGGAGAGCTGCATCAAACCAGTCTCAGGACTGAAGACCACAACAACAACACATATTTAACTAACCTAAGGACATCACACACATCCATGCCCGAGACAGGATTCCAACCTGCGACCGTAGCATACATACAGTTTCATTTTAGATGAGCGGAGCACAAAGACTAACAACTCCTATGGTATTATAACTCGTAAGTGCAGACGAGAGTCAGATTGACAGTACACCGTCGTATTCTCGGTGGTTTCAAGTTGTTGCACTTCAGTTAAACGTGTTATCAGCGCCTTCAAACTAATCCTTCCACAGTCAGTATGTGCAGCGTCGAAACCCACCATCTGTTCCTTAATGAGTTATTTGTTACTGAATTTAGCAATGCGCTTTATGGAGTCAATTTGATTCCATATCTGTGATTGAGCGAGAAAAAAATCGTTAAGCCTCTTGTCTTAATTTGTGTGCCTGGGAAAAGATTTTAATTATTTAATCGCAACAAAATGTCTTTAAAGCTCTTATTCGCCTGATAGTGAGAACATTAATCAGGAATTTTCTTGGTGAGGAGGAAGAGCAATGAGTATCAGATGGAGATAAGCTGACAACCAGAAAATATCGCTGTATATGTCTCAAAAACCTGAAAAGGAAAACCTCCACAACTAAGAAGAGAATAATGTTTATTACTTTCTAAGGAATCAATAAGACAATACTTTCAATTCCTCTCTGAAAACTTAATAAATTTATAACTCAAGTAACACTTTTTATGTTTCATAAATACTCAGGTGTTAAACATGATTTTGATTTACTAAATACGTTTAATTCCTTCCCTAATTCTTCTATACTCGCCTAATTATACGCAAATAGAGAAAAGTTGTGCTAATAAAGAACAAAAGACGAGCGGAATAATACAGAGTCAATTTATGAGGAGTGTTCGGAAAGTAAGGTTCGATGGGTTGCTAAATGGAAATCACAGTGAAAATCTGATGAAGCTTTGTAGAGATGCGTTGGACGGTGCATCTAGTATGCACTTCGATCGCGTCACGTCGCTCATTTCAGATCTGAGCACACACTGAGATGCTTAGAACAATAGTCTCCCGCCAAGTGTGACAGCCTGGTGTGAGATTTCGCCTGATTTCATGCAGCCCACAGAACATAGCTGTCGTGTTTCCTTCTACATGACAGTTCTCGGCTGCAATCTGCAGGGGCAATGAAGGTGCTCCCGCACCGTTTTCTACAGGAAGTGTTTGATTACCCACAATAGAGCCCGTAATTCATTCTCCTTGAGTTTCATCGCTGCTGACATGAAACGCTGGCTATGAAGACAACGTTATGGCACAGACAACGAACTGTAGTCCAGCGTACAGAATTGGCAGGAAGCACAGACGGCTGCCTTCTATAACGAGGGTATTGTAAAGTTGGTACAACGCTACGACAAACGTCTGAATCGGTGCGGCGACTATAGAGAACTGTGTTTTTTTTACAGCTGATAGTGTGAATGGAAACTTGGGAACCGCAACAGTACTGGTTGGATGGATGAGTACTGTCCATATCCCCTCGTCTAATGCTTGCTTGCAACTCCGTCGTGTCTCGCTCCTGTTCTCCGTCTTGGAAACCGGACACTTTAGGCCGGATGGCGTATTATTTCCACCAGCTTCAACCGACCTTTCATATCTTACGCTACTGTAGCCACATGGTGACAAGAACTCCAGTGTTGACAACGAGTGAGTTGTGTAGGCGGAATCTGTATGACGTAAGTCCACTATTTAACCCTTTTACTGATGAAAGTATGTTCAGTAGCGTTCACTTGTTAATGATACTACAGACTAAAATACACTGTAGCTTCAGTGACAACAGCATGTTGTGTTGACAGTCGCCAGTCCAGGGCCGGCTTCTTCTCGTAGGCGTAAGATAGGAACACAACGGGCAGAAGATTCATTCTTTCGAATCACGAAAGGGTCTTTCTTAAATACCGTCTTTCTTCACACGATGTAATCAGTGCAATGGAAAAGGGAGTTCAAGCCGGTTCCAAATTCTGGATTTACGGAAGGCTATACTGAAAGGAATCAAGGGAGAGTCATGTCTCCAAGCAGTAAACAATGTCTTGCAATGCAGACATTTAAAGTCAATTTCGAAGCGCTAACTTAGCAATAAATCTACAACACAGACGACTTGAACGACAAGAATGATGTATTTCTTCAAACGTCTGTCACTTACTTTCAAAACTCTTTCTCATTAAAAACTGCAGGGACATACGCAGTACTAATAAGCAACCGATTAGATAAATAATAACATTAGAATATCGTCTTTGATGTCCATAAATTAGTAAGAATACGAGGGGGTAGAGATCTTTTCTGGACAGCACATTGCAAGACATCCCATATACGCTCAATAATTTTCATGTCTGGGGAATTCGGTGGCTAGCAGAAGTGTTTAAACTCAGAAGAGTGTTCCTAGAGCCTCTCTGTAGCAATCCTGGACCTGTGGGGTGTCGTATTGTCCTGCTGGAAATGCCCAAGACCGTCGGAATGCACAATGGACACGAATCGATGCAGGTGATCAAACACGATGTTTACGTACGTGTCACTTGTTAAAGTCTTATTTAGACGTATCAGGGGTCCCGTATCACTCCAACTGCACACGTCGTACACCATTACAGAGCCTCCATCACTTGAACAGTCCCCTGCTGACATGCAGGGTTCACGGATTCATGAGGTTGTCTCCATACCCGTACACGTCCATCCGCTCCATACAATGTGAAACCAGGCAACATGTTTCCAGTCATCAACAGTCAAATGTCGGTGTAGACGGGCCCAGGTGAGGTGTAAAGCTTTGTGTCGTGCAGTCATCAACGGTACACGAGTGGGACGTCGGCCCCGAAAGCCAGTATCGATGAAGTTTCTTTGAATGGTTCGCACGCTGACACTTGTTGATGGCCCGGCACTGAAATGTGCAGCAATTTGCGGAAGCGTTCCACTTCTGTCAAGTTGAACGATTCTCTTGAGTTGTCGTTGGTCCCGTTCTTGCAGGATCTTTTTCCGTTCGCAGCGATGTTGGTGTTTTATCGGATTGCTTATATTCACGGAACACTCTCGACATGGACGTACGGTAAAATCCTCACTTCATCATTACCTCGGAAATTCTGTGTCCCATCGCTCGTGCGCCGACTATAACACCAAGTTCAAACTCAGTTAAATCTTGATTACCTGTCATTGCAACAGCAGTAACCGATCTAACAACTGCGCCACGACACTTGTTATCTTATATAGGCGTTGCCGACCGCACTGCCGTATTCTGTATTTGAATACCCATGTTTATACCACTTTCTTTGGTGCTTCAGTGTAAATGTTCACTGAGCAGTTACTTACGGAAACGTGCTTACCAGCACGACTTACCCCTCCTCCTGTAATAACTAATCGAGAGAAAATTGCCTGAAATGTTTAGTAAAGTGTAAACCCTGAAGTTCACTAATTAAATTTCTGTGGTGCAGTTTTCTTCTTAATAAGGAAACTATGGATAATACTCCATTAATATTCATTGATCTTCAGATGCACTGGCACTCAGATCCAAGTAGATAATGTTAAGCATGGTACTTGGCAACAGTTAACTCCCAGGAATAAGGCGAAAGGCTCCATCATAAAGTAGCGGAACTACTTTTGCAGGTACAAAGTGGCATATTCCAACAGGATAATGCAAGACCCCACACTGCAGCTCATGTCACAAACGCCTTGAGGAATGTGCTTATCGTTGACTGGTATGTCGTGTCCCCTGGTTTGTCACCCATAGAGTATGCCTTGGGTGTGGTGGGGAGACATATTCTTGTACACGACCCTGTGGCCAGTAATATTAACTAACTGAGACAGCAAGTATTTCCGAAACACAAGAAATTTCTCAAGAACAGTTTCGAGGACTTTGCTTACATGCCTCAACAAATAGCAACATTCGTATCTGTGGCTACACTATAGGCTGATGCTGATAATGGACACGATTTGTGAACAGAAAGATAGTTTAAACATTTAGTATCCCTTATTTGAACATTTTCACGAAGTTTAATAAATATCATGTAACACTACTCATTACCCTTATACATAGGAGCAAAGTTCAATCTTCAGGGGTTACAGGGCGAACATTCGAAGCAAATAAGTCTAGTAAACATGGGCTCCAAATTGTATACCATCAAAGTTATGAGCGCTTATTCATCTTCAATACTGTGTGCTAAAAGCTGTTATGGGAGGAGATAGTGTGGAGCAAAACAAGAAAAAATTATCTAGTAAAAATCGGCTCTAAGGTCATACCTTATGAGCTGTGGGAACTTGTTCAACTTCTCTACCATGAAACACATCTCTTCCACTGAGCAAGTGCTCTTAGCTCCTAAGGTATACATTATAGAGTCCACGTTTATCCCCAGATATTGACCATTCCTCCTAGGACACCCAGCATACAGGCTGAATCAACTGCCTCTACCTATGGGCTTTATGCAACCCTCAGCACATTCAAGGACCACCCTCAAGACTTTCGTATTATCTCGCTCTCTACATGGAAAATATTAGTCGTACAGAAAAAATGAATAGGACCTACTTGTATGAAATTTACTGTAGTTGAATTTTGTGCTGAAATTCGTTTTCGCTAGATGCCGTAGTTTTCGAATTATACGAGGAAAACGTACAAAACTGACCTCCAAACGCGGTTTTCTTTAATAACTAGAAATCCATGGCCTCCAGCGAAAATGTACCCCAGAACAAAATTCAAATACGTTAAATTTCCTCGCCATTCTTCCTATAGGACCAATACTTTGCGCATAGCGATGAGGGAATATGAAAGTTGAAACGTCCCGTTAGAAAAATTTATGAATTACTGAGCTGGTAAACCCCTTACGTTATTTGATTTTCAAACAGCTGAGCAAAACTGAACGTACACAGACATTTCTCTCTTTACTTATTCTGATCATCACTAAACTGACACATAATATTTTTAGCGCAACGCAATCTGACTTTCAATAATCCCTACAAAAGAATGGCCCTGACTAACAATAACTTATACCTTTCATGAATCACTTACCTCACAAAAATCTTCATTACTCGAACTACTGGTGGTGGTGGCTCTGAGCACTATGGGACTTAACATCTATGGTCATCAGTCCCCTAGAACTTAGAACTACTTAAACCTAACTAACCTAAGGACAGCACGCGACACCCAGTCATCACGAGGCAGAGAAAATCCCTGATCCCGCCGGGAATCGAACCCGGGAACCCGGGCGTGGGAAGCGAGAACGCTACCGCATCACCACGAGCTGCGGACACTCGAACTACTGCAATACAGCGAGCGCCAATACTGGCAGCTAAATAAAAGATTCTAACTACTGAAGGCACTAACTACTGATAGGCATAGTTAACAAATGAAAGATTTTAATAGAGAACAAACAATGTATTTACCTTAATAATGTTCAAAAGTCATATATATATATATATATATATATATATATATATATATATATATATATATATATATATCAGTTCATGATATCCAATATTACAAATTTACTCTTTCTGATGGACACACGTCCAGATCGTCCGCTCTCAAAATTCTGCCATCTCTCCCCCCACATCCACAACTGCTGGCGGCTCACCTCCAACTGCGCAATGCTACGCGCTGTTCACATCCAATTGCTCAACACTACAACAGCAAATATTCCAACAATGCAAACCAGCCACAGACTGCACGCAGCACAGTCAGTGATTCCCATACAGAGCGCTACGTGGCGTTACCAATATAAAAACCATAACAGCCTACTTACAAAGTGTCCCCCATGATTTTTGAAGGCGTAGTGGGCTGCATAAAACTCATAAGTAGGGGCAGCTGAATCACCACGTGTATTGGAATTATAGTTACTTTACTCTTGAAATAGCTCCAAAAGCATAAAGACAAAATAGTCCTATTAGTAATTTATGACTTGAACCATTATTCTCATGTTGGTAATGTTGTAAGATCAGACAGTACGTTATAAATATCATTATTTTAAAAAGAAACAGTCCTGATCACAACAGATTTTTAAGTCTCTGTTGCTGTTTTCCGTCTATAAGCCTATCCTCGGATCAGGGCTCCTACTGTCTACTGCGATTTGGACTGCATTTTATTAAATTATTAAGTAAAATCACTGTTGATCCCTAATGATGTCAAAAATTATTACATAATAAATCACAAAGGAAAATTTTCTTCAAATGTAGCGAGTACTGAATTCCTAGTAACATAAAGAAGCTAATTGTTTCACCAGTGTTGCACGATTGCGTGAAGTGAAAGGAACTGATCGTCGTGCATGATTAGTTTCGGCCATGTTCACTCCTGTCGGCTCTATTGGAAGTTATTATCTCTATAAACATGAGTATAATCGAGGCCGGTTTAAGTAGACGTAATTATTGGAAGCTTTCCTCTAACGTGTTATTCACACTTAATTGCACCCGGAAAACCCTTAAGCACATTTGGCGCCTTGGAAATTTGATAAGGGCAACTCATGCGTAGCACGGGAACTTTTTAGAAATTAATTGATGTCGTAATTATACAACATGCAAAGAACCACTTTCATGCGAATAATTATTTTAATGGTGATGTCGTTTTTAAGCTAATTATCATCATTACTTGCTTGTGTTGGATTAATTATACGTTCTCAAATTGGATTATTTTGCCTCTGAGGACAAGGTTACTGGTCGCCAATTACCACACAAACTCTCCGATCGGCTATAAAATTCGAGGAGCAAAGGAGACTGGATACGTAGTGTATCCGAGTCGGCTCTGTTCCACATGTCGCCGAGTCAAATGTTTACCATCAAATGGTGTCAAGTTGGCCAATTTTTTACCTTCAACTTAAATATTTCTGATACCAATAACATTTCTTTCAGCGCATGGGTATTGAGCTGTATTAATAAAATTTTTGATTTTTATTATCTGTTGCTCTAACAGGAAAATTAGGAAAAAAACTATTCGGTCAACTTTATCACCCCAACTGGGGGTGAATTTCACTGATTATCTGCTTTGTGATAATTATTGATTGCTTATGACTAAGACGAGTTTAATTGTTTTTAAACTTTATCGATAACTGAAAAATAAATATGGAATAGTAATTAAATTTTGGTAGTGATCTCAAAGTAATATACAGAGAAACTTTTAGGACAAAAAGTGGTAATAATTGTTCTTTATGAAATTAAGATGATACAAACGCAAAAAATGTGTTCGATGTACACTGAACACTGACATGACAAATTCAGCTCCATCCACTGTGTTTGCAGAGTAGAGTGATCCACACCAGCTCCAGCCCTCTTTAAATTGTTAGTAAGTCGAACGCAAATTTGATCTTTGTGCCGGGACACGAAGTTTCCAGACCCCAATCAGAACACGTAATGCTGTTCACCTGTTCTGCGTTTGAAAACATGCGGCGTTTTCGCACTGACAACTCTTACTATATCCTCTGTATGATGCAACAAACAGGATTACGGCCTAGGTGAAAAATTCATAAAGTAACACACAGACATTTGTAATTGCAACATGAGACGGTTAGAGACAACTGTTGCTCTATCACTCTGTCACATTGTTGCTGCGTTAGTTAGTTCACACTCTTTTCACATTCACGTATGTCTTTTCATAAAAGAATCGGCCGAGAAAACACAGTCAACCTCACTCCAGGTTTATCAGGTTGTCAACTTCATCACAATTCTACCAAAAGTTTAAAACCTTTGTTTATATGTCTATGTGTCTAAAAATAGGTAAGTATAATAAAATAATTTTTGTTATTGCTCTAGTTCTCGTTGTGAAGGGCCAGTGTAAGATATACCAAAGACCTAGACACGTGAGTTGTTTTGTCAGCTGCGCGAATAATAGCTTTAGCTCATTAAAAAATTTAAAAAAAAATCAGTACTTCTGAAAACAATTAGTTTTCAGATACAGATTTCTACGAATTAAGAACTTTCAAACAGTAAATATAATAACTAGAGTAAAAGAATTTTCTTCACCAATGTCTAGTTATGTAACATAAAATTTTTTGACTATATGGGCAATTTCATAGTGGCGGTCAACTTCACGCCCTCTGACGACTTAAGGTACGCCGCTACCAGAGTCAGCGAAGTGCAGTTCTAGATTTAAGAATTTAGCAGTTCAGTTTTCCTTGCTGCACAATAACGTCCTAAACCGGGAAGACCAGGATCATCTCTGTTAGTTCAGTCCTATGCTACTAAGAGTCGGTTGCACTGGCCAAACGTAGGCTGTTGTGGGATGTTGCTCACATTCACTCCTTCGAATGGTGGCTGTGTTGGAGTTTGAGAATGTCGTCATTCCTGGAGAACGTTTCGATCATGAAATTGCTTATCCCTTCCCTCTATCCTAGCGCAGAAAGTGGTATTTACCGTTTCCGATGTATTTAGATTCATAGATGAAGCGCAGCTGGAAACGTCTGGGGAGATGCAAAACCATGTTTTTCACTACCTAGTGCAATCGCTCTTCAACTGTAAACCTTTATTTTGCAGCTATCAGCAACCCAGTACTGATCAATGACTACAAGAATTTCAAAGGGAAGTCTGCATGAATGCTTGGAGTAAGGAGAGAGAATTGCAGATGGAGACAGTTTAGGCTACCAGCCACATTATGTAAGTTCATAATGAGGCTGTGATTACGAGTGTTCTTCCATTCATCACACGAAAACTGATAGCTGCTATCCAGCAACGTCCAGTCACAAGATGCCACATAAACTGAGGCATTCAGTTACAAGCATTTCCTTTCGGTGCACAAGTCCCACCCATCTGTACCGAGACAAAGCGAATCAGCTAGACCCGCACGCTTGGATTCATCAGTTTGATCACTCATTGCCTTGCACCTGGCCACTTGGACATAAACTCGAATTTGAGTGTGGCTACCTCAAGGGCGAGAAAGAAAACTGGCGTTCTACGGATCGGAGCGTGGAATGTCAGGTCCCTTAATCGGGCAGGTAGGTTAGAAAATTTGAAAAGGGAAATGGATAGGTTAAAGTTAGATATAGTGGGAATTAGTGAAGTTCGGTGGCAGGAGGAACAAGACTTCTGGTCAGGTGACTACAGGGTTATAAACACAAAGTCAAATACGGGTAATGCAGGAGTAGGTTTAATAATGAATAGGAAAATAGGAACGCGGGTAAGCTACTACAAACAGCTTAGTGAACGCATTATTGTGGCCAAGATAGATACGAAGCCCACACCTACTACAGTAGTACAAGTTTATATGCCAACTAGCTCTGCAGATGACGAAGAAATTGAAGAAATGTATGATGAAATAAAAGAAATTATTCAGATTGTGAAGGGAGACGAAAATTTAATAGTTATGGGTGACTGGAATTCGAGTGTAGGAAAAGGGAGAGAAGGAAACGTAGTAGGTGAATATGGATTGGGGCTAAGAAATGAAAGAGGAAGCCGCCTGGTAGAATTTTGCACAGAGCACAATTTAATCATAGCTAACACTTGGTTTAAGAATCATGATAGAAGGTTGTATACATGGACGAACCCTGGAGATACTAAAAGGTATCAGATTGATTATATAATGGTAAGACAGAGATTTAGGAACAAGGTTTTAAATTGTAAGACATTTCCAGGGGCAGATGTGGACTCTGACCACAATCTATTGGTTATGACCTGTAGATTAAAACTGAAGAAACTGCAAAAAGGTGGGAATTTAAGGAGATGGGACCTGGATAAACTGAAAGAACCAGAGGATGTACAGAGTTTCAGGGAGAGCATAAGGGAACAATTGACAGGAATGGGGGAAAGAAATACAGTAGAAGAAGAATGGGTAGCTTTGAGGGATGAAGTAGTGAAGGCAGCAGAGGATCAAGTAGGTAAAAAGACGAGGGCTAGTAGAAATCCTTGGGTAACAGAAGAAATATTGAATTTAATTGATGAAAGGAGAAAATGTAAAAATGCAGTAAATGAAGCAGGCAAAAAGGAATACAAACGTCTCAAAAATGAGATCGACAGGAAGTGCAAAATGGCTAAGCAGGGATGGCTAGAGGACAAATGTAAGGATGTAGAGGCTTATCTTACTAGGGGTAAGATAGATACTGCCTACAGGAAAATTAAAGAGACCTTTGGAGATAAGAGAACCACTTGTATGAACATCAAGAGCTCAGATGGCAACCCAGTTCTAAGCAAAGAAGAGAAAGCAGAAAGGTGGAAGGAGTATATAGAGGGTCTATACAAGGGCGATGTACTTGAGGACAATATTATGGAAATGGAAGAGGATGTAGATGAAGATGAAATGGGAGATACGATACTGCGTGAAGAGTTTGACAGAGCACTGAAAGACCTGAGTCGAAACAAGGCCCCGGGAGTAGACAACATTCCAGTAGAACTACTGACGGCCTTGGGAGAGCCAGTCCTGACAAAACTCTACCATCTGGTGAGCAAGATGTATGAAACAGGCGAAATACCCTCAGACTTCAAGAAGAATATAATAATTCCAATCCCAAAGAAAGCAGGTGTTGACAGATGTGAGAATTACCGAACAATCAGTTTAATAAGCCACAGCTGCAAGATACTAACACGAATTCTTTACAGACGAATGGAAAAACTAGTAGAAGCCGACCTCGGGGAAGATCAGTTTGGATTCCGTAGAAATACTGGGACACGTGAGGCAATACTGACCTTACGACTTATCTTAGAAGAAAGATTAAGGAAAGGCAAACCTACGTTTCTAGCATTTGTAGACTTAGAGAAAGCTTTTGACAATGTTGACTGGAATACTCTCTTTCAAATTCTAAAGGTGGCGGGGGTAAAATACAGGGAGCGAAAGGCTATTTACAATTTGTACAGAAACCAGATGGCAGTCATAAGAGTCGAGGGACATGAAAGGGAAGCAGTGGTTGGGAAGGGAGTAAGACAGGGTTGTAGCCTCTCCCCGATGTTATTCAATCTGTATATTGAGCAAGCAGTAAAGGAAACAAAAGAAAAATTCGGAGTAGGTATTAAAATCCATGGAGAAGAAATAAAAACTTTGAGGTTCGCCGATGACATTGTAATTCTGTCAGAGACAGCAAAGGACTTGGAAGAGCAGTTGAATGGAATGGATGGTGTCTTGAAGGGAGGATATAAGATGAACGTCAACAAAAGCAAAACGAGGATAATGGAATGTAGTCGAATTAAGTCGGGTGATGTTGAGGGTATTAGATTAGGAAATGAGACACTTAAAGTAGTAAAGGAGTTTTGCTATTTGGGGAGCAAAATAACTGATGATGGTCGAAGTAGAGAGGATATAAAATGTAGACTGGCAATGGCAAGGAAAGCGTTTCTGAAGAAGAGAAATTTGTTAACATCGAGTATAGATTTAAGTGTCAGGAAGTCTTTTCTGAAAGTATTTGTATGGAGTGTAGCCATGTATGGAAGTGAAACATGGACGATAAATAGTTTGGACAAGAAGAGAATAGAAGCTTTCGAAATGTGGTGCTACAGAAGAATGCTGAAGATTAGATCGGTAGATCACATAACTAATGAGGAGGTACTGAACAGGATTGGGGAGAAGAGGAGTTTGTGGCACAACTTGACCAGAAGAAGGGATCGGTTGGTAGGACATGTTCTGAGGCATCAAGGGATCACCAATTTAGTATTGGAGGGCAGTGTGGAGGGTAAAAATCGTAGGGGGAGACCAAGAGATGCATACACTAAGCAGATTCAGAAGGATGTAGGTTGCAGTAGGTACTGGGAGGTGAAGAAGCTTGCACAGGATAGAGTAGCATGGAGAGCTGCATCAAACCAGTCTCAGGACTGAAGACCACAACAACAACAACCTCAAGGGCGAATCTACTACAAGAATAAGGCCTGTGACATAAGAATAAAACTCGTACCAGCGGTTTCAAAGACTTGTTGGCCATGAGACAGTATCATGTCAAGCATATTATAACGATAAGTAGGAAATTTGAGGTACTGAATTTCAGCAGCCCGGTGAAATTTATCGTGGGCATGCTACAGAAGAAACAGTTCTTCGATGTCATCAGTAATTAAAACTTCCGGGCTAAGAGGCCGTGGTCCAATAGTAGACATACTTCTCCCTGACGTTTCGTTGCCAGCTGCGGGCAACATCATCTGAGGTGAGTCGTAGACTCACCTCAGATGATGTTGCCCGCAGCTGGCAACGAAACGTCAGGGAGAAGTATTTCTACTATTGGACCACGGCCTCTTAGCCCGGAAGTTTTAATTACTGAAGACGCCGGCCGTGAAAGCCTACACGCTATGATTAGTTCTTCGATGTATATAGCGTTCAGTCCTGGCGAGATTATCTGACCTGTTACTTGAAGCTACCAGTGGACAACCGACAGGTGATTGCTGGACGTTGTAAATACAGCGCAGAGGCCTGTAATGGTCTACTACAAGAGCTGGAATTCGCGAGATAAGTAACAGGTATTGGCCACGGGATCCAGATCAGACAAATTTCAGGCTCCAGCCACATATAAACGAAAATTACGATGACAGATTTCGTCCGGTGGGTAGAGGCACTTTCCAGCCCTACAACCAACAATGTAGTAACTGGAGAAATTTCTGAAGAAATAATGGGTATCGTTTTGGACCACTTTCAGGTGCCAAGAGCACCGTGGACAGGCGGTCTAAAAAGTTGAGCTTTGTTGGGTCGACCTACGAGCAGTGTAAATAGTGAGGGCCCAGCACCGCTAAAGGAACTAGAGAAAAGTATAGGTGTGCTCTCCGAGGAATCCATGTCTCCAATATTAAGTTGGCTGCAGGACCGTCATCTGTTTGTAGAACTGAGTCTACAGGAGGCAGTATAGTGGTTGTAGGTGGTCGTTACATTACTAATCTTTTTTAAAAAGTTTAATGAAGGCATTGTCAAATAATTTGTGTTCCTCGTAATTTTTTGAGTGTTCTGGAGAGCCTTGTAGGTTCATTACTGTCGTGTGTTATGATGTTTCCTGTTTTTATTTTATTGTGGTGATCTGCATAACAACATTTTTGTGTTAGGTTTTGTTTCCTTTGTAAAAAGATAAGGTTGATTGAGTTATTGTGTCTGGGTGATTTAAGGTTACAGAAGAATGGATGATTAGCGAGTGTGGGAGGGCTGCGATCCTAAGCAGACACGTGACTGAGGTAGTTTCAGAAAGATCGTGTAGCTGAGTTTTTGTTGTTGTCTTGAGTTAGTTTTACGAAAAATGTTGGACATTGGCATAATGAGAGTATGTGTAGAAGTATGTCGGGTAAGAAGTTTTGTTTGAGTTAATTACGGTCAAAATTAAACGCTATTTATTTGAAAAGTGAGTGGCCAGGATTCTTTGAGTATCTTTCTTCTGTAAGAGGGTGTTGAATATGTAGTTCACAGTGATGTTTTTCTCTATGTTATATGGTGTAGTCAGTGTCTGAATTACGTTTAGAGCTGTTGACGAGTTTTCAGGTGGGAAGATAGAATTGTGGGGATGTGTGTATATCCGCATCGGAAGGTCATCTGGTCCTTGTTTGAAGTTTGAAGGAGGAAGATAATTTGAGGAAAAGGCTCAGTTCTTGCCTGAATAAGCGACAAAGAGTAGGTAGATGAGTAAAGAAGTCTGGATATTCCGCAGTTTTTTATTTTTTGGCAATTGGGTCAAAAGGAGTTTGAAAATATCAGAAGTCGTTAATTTGAACATTAAGTGTGCCTACTTAGATCTGTTTAATACTAAGAGCACCATTGGAAAGAGGAGAGGACAACGGAGAGGTTCGTGGATGATGAGCATTGACACCAGGAGGGACATGGCAAATGAAATGAGTATCACGTAATGAGAATGGACCATGTGAGTTCACCAACTATTTACTAAATTGGGGATATGGTTAGTGAACTGAACTTTACAAAGGTGTTGTTTGATATGAGAGTCATAGCTGAGGTTATTTACTGTAATCACTTTGCAATGACAGTAATGAAGAAAAATTGCCATTTCCAACAGCACTCATTTAAGCAAATAAAAAGTAATAATGAAATACGACTCGGATGAAGAGGATCCGAAGGAGATCAGTGGATGGTCGGGACTATCAAGGCATACTTCAGAAACGAGGACTAGAATAACAGGGTAGGGTGTGATTTTGAAGGATATCCGGAATTAGTGTGGTAGGGTAGTTTGTAGCACAGCCAGAAGAATAGTGAAGTAGGTAGGTGCCTAAATTTTTAATTATTAATCACGAAATTGTATACTTCTTTATGAAAATCACAGGTATCTTGTGTTATTATCATAGTGAATGATTACCACCATGTATGCAATCTGTAACGTTCTTATGGCCATGTTCATGTATGACGTAAAATTATTCAACCTCTGTAATGCGCAGACACACACGAGTAATGACCGACGACGCACCTGCAGGAAGTCACGAGAGAGGAGGTTCAAATGGTTGAAATGGCTCTGAGCACAATGGGACTTAACATCTGAGGTCATCAGTCCCCTTGAACTTAGAACTACTTAAACCTAACTAACCTAAGGACAACACACACATCAATGTCCGAGGCAGGATTCGAACCTGCGACCGTAGCAGTCGCGCGTTTCCGGACTGAAACGCCTAGAACCGCTCGGCCACCGTTGCCGGCGAGAGAGGAGGAACTTAGGGAGTCCTCAGCTGAGAGCGGAGCCTTCTCACCCTCTCCAAGGGAGAGAGAGAGAGAGAGAGAGAGAGAGGGAGAACAGTGGCCAAATACGATGCGGCCGCGGTGAGGCACTGATAAGCAATATTGCGAAACTGGTTATATTTGTTATTGCAGTATTCATTGTTAAACGTAGCTTGTCAGTTCTAAAATCCGTTTCCGTTTTCGTGACTTAGTTGTCATGCCCCCGTAGTCTCCGAAATTTGGCTTGAAATTTAGAATGTCCAGAAAATAAGAGTGCTGATTTTTTTTTTTTGCCATGAAGTTGCCAGCACTCCAGGAGAACAGAACGCACATTGTTTTCCTCAGACGACTCAAAAGTCAATTGTTAGTGTCGTGTTGAAATGAGTGTATCTATTTCGAATACCTCCAGCTGCGTGGTATGGAGCGACAGAGGAAAACACACTGTTCCGGATTTTTAATGAAATCAAATTCTTTATGGGGATGGTGTGATAAATTCTACTAATGTATAAAAGTGGTGCCGTGAATTTCAAGCAAGTGTGGCGAATGTTTATCATGAACAAAGGAGCAGGCATCCCTCAGTTGTGACTGATGAGACAGTGAACAACATTGAGGAAATGATTCGTGACGACTGCCGAGTAACAATGGACGAGATGAACATTTGAAGAAATCTCCAGATCTCTTCTACATGAGACGGTTACTGAAGTACTTGCTGTTCGAAAAATCTGAGCGTGGGGAGTACGCAAACAGTTCATAGATCAACACGAAGTCAACACCATCACAGATTCACGGGAATTTCTCGAGCGCTTGGAACTGGGAAGTGAACAATTCCATGATTTTGTTGTGATTGGCGACGAAAAGCGGATGGCCAATTACTCCCCTGATATGAAAAGGCAATCAGTGTAGTAGAGACATCCCTCCTCACCATCAGCGAACATTTTCAAAACCGTTGGAATAGATTCATGGTTCGAGTCCTGCCTCGGGCATGGATGTGTGTGATGTCCTTAGGTTAGTTAGGTTTAAGTAGTTCTAGGGGACTGATGACCTGAGCAGTTAAGTCCCATAGTGCTCAGGGCCATTTGAACCAAATTCATGGTCCGTGTGTTTCGGGACCGATTTTTGGTTCAGGACGAAACAATGAATGCTGCGCGATACTGCAAAACACGGAAAAGAAATTACGGCCAGCGATATAGAACAAAAGAAGGTGAATGTTAACGGAATGCGTGTGCTTTTTGCAAGATAGTGCCTACGCCACAAAGCCACTCTCGGATTCATTCCGTTAGAACTTAATCAGTGTCTCCGCTCTTGATCATGACACGGCATATTCTTCAGATTTCCAGCTTTTCCCCCCTCTGAAGTTGTTTGCGAGTGGAAAACTTTTTCCGACGACGTTCAAGTCAAGAGTGCCATTAAATAATGGGCTAAAGAAGTGGTGGCAGGCTTTCTTGTAAAGATTTTAGAAAGCGCACAAGCTGCATTCAGAACGAAGGCGACTTAGCTGAAAAATAGCGTTTGATATAAGTCTGTGAATACGCCACACTGTTAACGGACATTAATATGGACTTTTTTGTTTTAGAGGGCAAAAACAACTAAGGTCATACGCGCCCATGTCGGAACCTTAGAACACTAAAATGAAAAAGAAGTTAAAAGCGACTACACGTTAAGCCCAGTCGATGAAAGGAAAGAGAGCTAAGAACAAGGACTTCCTCTTGGAGAAAGGTCCACAAAATACGCCGTACGGACAACGGAGGTCCAGAACTAAAGATTAAATGTCCTTCGTCATACTGCCACGACAGATAAAAAGTAGAACGTGGTCGACGGCCCGCGCGTTATTCGCTAAAACTGCCGATAACTCAGACGGCAAACATACATTACAACGTAAGTGGTTACAAAAAGAGCATTCGGTCAGGAAATGGCGAACCGTTAAAGGTTGACGACAAGGAGCACGAATTCCTGAGGGATCACTACTTAATAAACTGAGATGGCTAAAACGACAGTGCCCAATACCCAACGTAACTAAAATGATCTAGCGGCGAGGGTGCCGAGAGGAGGTCGGCCAAGCCACTGAGAGATTTCGGCCCCCGGTGCTTGTTTCCATGAAGGGAAGTCCAGTGGTGATGCTAAAGGGACACCAACAGCTGAGAGACGGCAATCGGAGATCATCGGAAGGAGTGTGAGAACTAGCTGCCCGAGGCAGTAGAAACGCAGACTTGGCAGCGGCGTTAAGAGGCTCGTTTCACTTCAGACCGATGTGACCAGGGATCCTCATAAACATAACAGTGGCTCCATCAAGAGTGAGCAAGTGGAAGAATTCTGGGACCCGTTTAAGGGGTGAACTGTGTACAGCACACAGAGGCTCTGAAGGACACTGAGAGAATCGGAGCAAATGACACAATCGAAAAGCCTTTGTCGCCGGATGTACTGCATGGCCTGATACAGGGCGAAGAGCTCTGCTATAAACACTGAGCAGTGTTCCGGAAGGCAATGCCTAAAATCGTCGTGACCAATGATAAAGGCGCACCTGTCACCATGGTCAGTCCGAGAGCCATCAGTCGATACAAAGGTGCTATCGTTAAGCTCCATGCAAACGTCGAGAAACTTACAGCTAGATCGAATTTGGAGTAGCCTTCTTAGAAAGCGTATGAATTCCAAGGCGAAAAAGGGGCCCTGCACGAAGCCAAGCCGATGAAGTATTCACACCCGTCGGGAAAGTGGTAGGTAGCCTGAAGTTAAGCTGCTGGAGCAATAGCCGAAAGCGATTTCTGGGCGGCAACAGAGAAGAGAGTACACTCTGTAACAACAACAACGCTGTACTATTGTACATATAATAATTTTTTCTTCTGATTTTCGATAGATTAGTATAATCGATGTTCTGATTTCATTTGTTTGTTGTTTCATGCCATTATGTTAAAGAAACTATAAACAATTTTCGATGTGAATATTAATGTTTATGTCAAATTTCAAGCAATATTATAACAAAATTGAAATGTAAGAAATGTTGAAACTGTTGTAAGATGTTAAAATTGTAATTGTGCGCCTGGTCCATACGTAGGCAATGTATTAGGATATGTAGGATGCAAAGCCTCTGGTGAATACCCTGTCTGTAGGGGAGCGGTAAAAGGTGGATGGCCGGCGAGCGCGGGAAAATGCACACGAGCGCTGCACGGCATAACGGGCTCAGCAGTAGTAGTCGGAGTTGGGCATTGGTCTGAGCAACACGTCCTGGATCGAGGAGGCTCTCCTGGAAGACGTAGTTTCATTGAGCCTCGGATATGCCGTTCCGACGCCTATACAGCATGGCAAAATTCCATAGGCACTAAATGGAAAAGTATTGCGACGCTACGAAGAAGTAAAGTGCCGATACATCAAGAGCCATAGCTGTGGTTGTATGTGTGCTCTATGCCCGCCATCTCGCCGCCCGCCAAGCGCCACATCGATACAAACAGGTTGATACTTTTAGTACTGTATTCGTGTGGACCAGTGTTACTTTTGTTCCTTACTGTTCAATAACAACTTAAATTTTACCAGAACTGTCCTATCATTTAATTATCCTAACAACTAATCTAGCCAGGGTCCTTTCCAAACGTTGTGCAATCCGAGTGTCCCGAAATGAAGAATTAAAGTTTATGTTAATAATAATTACCTGCAGACCTAGCAATGTCAGAATGATGTTTAAAGAACTTTTTTTGTTAATGAACTAATAGATGAATAAGAAAGGTCTGACAAAGTTGGAAGATAATTTTGATATCGATTTAGAAATGAAGTTTAATTATTTTGAGGCTGATATAATGATATTTAAATGAGCAGGAAATAAGATAAAAAGAGTAGTAACTCATATATTGGAAATCTTGAGGGCATAATGATTTCAGTAATTAATTGTTTTAGTACAGTGATCATAACAGTTTCAAGGTCCCCCCCCCCCCCCTTTTTCTTATTCATTTGAATTCTGAAGTGTACTGAACTGATTTGACTAGCAAAGTTAAAGTCAATATAAAAACCAAAATTTATCAGTGTTTTACCTTTATCAAAATTGACATTGTGTGTGTGTTTCGAAAGTGCTATTTCTAGGGTAACCTATGCCCGATTTTAATCAGATCAATAGACAGTACGAAGTTTTGTAGTAAACATTATAGTGTAATGTTATGTATTTATGGTTTATCCATATTAGTACAGAAAGTGAAATTATCAGTTCAGTAGATTTACTGGTTCTAAAACTTACCATATTCTGCAGTGTTATTACGTGTTGTTTTGCATGCACGTACATCAAATTGTACAGGGAAGAAACTCAGTTAATGCCTAATTAGGCTGGCGACCGTATTATTAACAAATTGGTAGCATCTTCTGTGTTGTTTCTTGTCCGTCCTGGCGTGTAGTTGCATTTCGGACTTGATTGACGTATCATTGTTATTACAGAGTGGGTGTAAGTCTGATTTGCCTCCATTCAGGTACACGCGGTCAATTTCTATACAAAAATCCTTTCTCATAAGGTGAAGCCCGTCAACTTACCATAGTACATGCTTTAATGAGTATCGTGTGCCCCCAAAGCGCAGCGTTACAACTCCCCGTACTGGCAGTCAAAGGAGTCATCGAAGAAGGAGGCAGAGGATGGTTAGCCAGGCATGGTAGACAAACGACATACTTATCCGCCGAGGAGAACATCAAGTCGGTATCCCTGGATAAAGGTGTCCAACAAAGCAGAACCCACACAAACCTTGAAAACTCTGTCTTTTAAAAGAGCAGCTGCCCTTGGAAGCCCCACGTTTAGAGAGTACACAGGATACCAGTCCTAGGATTTCCCCGAATTAAAAAATACGGCCGCAATCTGGTATTTCCGCTGAAAATCGTTCATGACTTGGGCTGATAAAGCGACGAGATGGCCAACTGCAGAACGGCGCGCTCGAAATCCACATTGTACAGTGGTTAGTAAACTGCGAGACTCGAGCCACCATATCAACCAGGAATGAACCATATACGTTTCATCACCTTGCAAACACAGCTGATGACAGAAATGGGGCGGCATCTAGAAGGAAGGTGTTTGTCCTTACCGGGCTTACGTATGAATATGACAGTGGCTTCACTCCAGCGTCTGGGAAACGTGCCATCTGCCCAGCGGCTGTACGCATGAAGGACGATGTGGTTGACCGCAAGAGAAAGGTGCTGGAATATCTGGATGTGAATATCGTCCGGTCCTAGGTCGGATGCTCTAGCTCCTTCATATTAAAGGTGGTATTGTAGCATTCACGATTCTGAGAGGAGAAGGGTATCACCCGAGTCTTCTCCGCTCGTTTCTGGTGGAAGAAGGCAGGGCGGTAGTGAGTGCAGTTCGAAATCTCCCCAAAATAGCGGCCTAAGGGGTTTCAGATAGCAATGGGGTACGTAATGACATCATCTGCTGTGGTTAAAAGAACTAACAAATGAAATCCAACCAACTTTTTTGCTACCCCGAGCAATGCAATGACACTGCGCACAGAACTGTTTATAATGAATGCATTTCGACATCGTAGAATGAGGGTTAAAAACGAGCGCGAATTACGTCACGGCACGCCTCAGTCCACCAAGAGACCGGAAAACGGCGCTGTAAAGGTGATGTGCGAGGAATGGAAAGTTCTGCGGCGGTAATGATGCCGTTTTAAGGTATTCTACCTGGTCATCAAAACTGGGGAAGTGTTGTTCGTTGAAGGTCGTCAGGGAGGAGTAAAGCCTCCAGTCGGCATTAGAAATTTGCCAACTGGGTTTACACGTAGGTAGGGTAAGAGGCAGCAAATGGATAGCACATGGGAAACAGTCACTCAAGTACATTTTAGGGAGAATGGACCACTCGAGATGATGGGCAGGTTGGTCAGTGCAAAACTAGAGGTCAAATTGGGAGTATGTGTGCGTGGAGTCTGAAAGGAAAGTCTGTGTTTCAGTGTTAAGACAAATGAGACTGAGTGGATTGAGAAGGTAAGCCGAGAGGGCACCTCTCGGAAAGGTTCTGGAGGAGCCGCAAACGGGATGGTGTGCATTAAAATCACCGAGAAGCAAAAAAGGGTGAGTGAGTATAAGCTGTAGGAAGTCTGCTGTCGTGACACCAAATGACAGAGGAATGTAGACAGTACAAAGAGAAAAGGTGAAGGAAGGAAAATGGACTGCTACAGCTTGCAGCTTGGCATCAGTGAGATGGTTTGACTACGAATGTCATCCTGGATGAGCAGCATGAGTCCCTCATGAGATGGAATACCATCCTCGATGGGAACATCAAAGTGGAGCTGGCCGGTGTGACCGCTACGGTAGCAGGTTCGAATCATGCCTCGGGCATGGATGTCTGTGATGTCCTTAGGTTAGTTAGGTTTAAGTAGTTCTACGTTCTAGGGGACTGATGACCTCAGATGTTAAGTCCCATAGTGCTCAGAGCCATTTGAACCATTTGAACCATGAAAGTGGTCGCTAGGACGTCATTTTGTTTCCTGGAGCCAGAAAAAAGTGGACGCTGCGGTGCCAAGAGCAACTGTAATTCCTCCTTGTTGAATCTAATGTTCTGAGCATTCCATTGGGGGAGAGACATGGCAGGGAAAGAGGAGGAGGGAACAAATAAAGGTTGTCACCTCGGTGGCTGCTGAGGGCCAGCCTTTAAAGATTCACTGCTACATTGTGCATAGACGGAGGATCATGGTCCATGAGAGCTGCAGACGCGTCGGCAGTCTCACTGATCACCCTGCTGATTCCAGAACAGAAAATCGGTTGGCGGTGCACACCGGCAAAACGGAGGTCATCTGGGGGAGAGTATCACGTGGCGACAGCGTTGAGAGGAGCTCCAAGTCGGCGAAAGAGAAGACCGTTTGCCTTTGATTTCCTGGAGCCTTTGTGGTTGGCGGATGAAGACTCAAATGGTTATTGGCTGGAGAGACGTAAAAAGTCTTCACAAGATTATTCCTTCTGTCCTTTGCAGCCTGCCAGTTGTGCAACAGGTGATTTCGCCGCTGGAGGCGAAGATTTGGTGGCTTATTGTACAACTGGAGGAGAAGGACAATGAGTGGTTTTACAACTGCAGAGCTGAATTTAAGGTCGCAAGTCTGCGCAGCTGGTCCTTCGCCATCTCCAGGATGGCCCGCTCATTGAGATACAAGGGACGTTCTCCGAATGAGGTAGCATGGTCGTCACTGCAGTTGATATACCGGGGAGGAGGTGGGCAATCTCTCTCATGAGCACACCTACCACAAGTAACACATTTGGCCGTGTTTCGATGGGACATTTGAGCGTGGTGTACCACTGACAATGGTAGCAGTGTATCGGATTTGGAATTTACGGTTGGAATGTGATGACTTCACAGCCTGCCCTGATCTTTGGTTTGAAGCACTACTATATAAAACGTAAGAAAAAGATTGTGTGTAGGAACTAAGGTGGATTCAAGCTTTTTCATTACCCGATGGACTGCAGTGACTCTCAGACCAGAGAGGTAAGTTTGGATTTGTCCCTTGGTCAGACCACTGAGCAGCCTAGTATAAATAACACCACACGAAGAATTCAGCGTTTAATGGGCCTCGACACAAACAGGATAGCCATGGAGGAGCGAAGCTTCAAGCAGTTGGTGGGCCTGGGAATCACAAGTTGCCTCTAAAAGCAAAGTTCCATTACTTAAAAGAGAGCAGGATTTCACATGGCCAGCAATCGCATCACCACCTTTCTGAATAGTAAACGGGTTAACCACACCAAAGGAATGACCTTCTTCAGTATGTGATACCACGAGGATCAGATGAACAGCTGGGAGAGTTTTGGAATCTTCAGCCTCATTCCGTTTACGTTTAGTAGATGTAGACTGAGATGGTGATCGGCTCACTGCAAGAGAATCCTTCATGATTGCCAGCATCTCTGATGGCACGCATCTTTCAGCTGGCAAGTCCCTCTCAGAATGTGGCTCCCCCACCTTAGGTGATTGTTCGCACCTCAGGTCACACCTCCTAAACACCTGACGCAGGGACCAATTGGCAATCTGGGAAGGTAACAGTTCAGGGAATTACCCCTCCCTGGGCCTGGCCTTTATCGGGGGGTATGTGCGAACTTTACCTGTCGATCCAGAGCTGGAAATTTCGCGTTACCCAGTCACCTGTTGCCCTTCAGACATGTGGGCCAGCCTTCAAGAGCAAACAGGGAGGAAGAGAAAAAGAGGCACCTGAAGAGTGGAGGAAGGATAGGAGATGGAGAACAAAGGAAAGAACCAGTCCCTGAGTGGAGAAAATCTCCCACCCAGCCGGGAATCGAACCCGGGCCCTTAGGATTGACAGTGCGTCACGCTGACCACTCAGCTACCGTGGGCGGACATTTGCCTCCATTGATAGTGGCGGGTCCACCTCTCATGACATTGATTGGTCAATTCAGCGTTTCGTCACGGGATCGTTTATTGGGAGCGAGAGCGTTACCGAGATGCCGAAAAAAAAAAAAAAAACCTCCATTGGAAGACGTTGCAAGAGAGGCATTGTGCATCACAGAGTGGTTCATACTGAAATTTTGATACAGTACTTTCCGGTAAGAGTCGGGAAACATATTACATCCTCCCACACTTATCGCATAATGACCACGGTGAGAGACAACACAGAGGCTTGCAGGCAATCATTCTTCTCACGCGCCATTCACACATGAAACAGGGTAGGGGAATCGGTTTTTGACCACTCATTCTGCGAGTATGATGCAGATGTAGATTCTGCTATAGAGGTGTCTGGGTACCTTTGACCAAACAGTACATATCGACTTTTCGATTACAATTTTAAAATTCAAACGTGGCTGTGAGGCAGCAATAGTACAAGATTAATATGCGTATATCACAGCTAACGGGTTGCAACAAGAATTTACTTTAACCCTGTTTGGACACCGACTTTGGGTGCCTTCCTCAGAAAATCCAAACAATTATGTACCTGAAAAGATCACAAATCCATTAACAGGATGGTTGTAACACCGAAAAGGTTTATCGGGAGACTATACTCACATGTAGTAATAGACGAGCGGATTTACTGGAGAATCACACCTCTCCTCTGAGATCCACGACGTCTCTCTCTCACGGCTGGCTTTACCATGTTTAAAAGCAAATCCGAGTAGTATTGGCTGTTCATTGTATGCTGCTCTATGAGATAATCACAAAAAACTGGACCTTCGGCATCCCAAGACACCATCAATATGACTTTTCCTGTTGATGCTTGGGTTCTTAATTTTTTCTTACTTCCTCTCTATGCTTTGTCTTTTCGATTGTGGCTCATAATAGTGAACCCAAGTTTCATCACATGTCAAAATTTTGTTGAGGAAATGCTCACCTTCTCTTACATAACGTTCCTTCAGCTCTGTGCACACTCTCAGCCTTGTTTCCTTGTGTAGCCGCGTCAACTCCTTTGGGAACCATCATGTTTTGCGTGATGCCAACGTAAAGCCAGAAAAGAACCTAACTTGCCCTACTATCAGTTTTTTCCCCAGACCAAGTCGTCTCTTAGATTACTGAATGACCCTCGAATAAAACTGCAGACATTGGAACTGACATGAATTTGGTAAGGCTCACTAACATTGTAGTTACATGGCGACTTCGTACGCTGCTAAGGGCTACGAGGAAACAGTCACAAGACGTACCTCGCTGGAGGTGGCATCGGACAAACTGGCTGACAGGCCGAAGTTTCCACAACGTGGACACGAAATAAATCCGCCATCTACACTGAAGCGCAAAGGAAACTGGTAAAGGGATACATATTCTAATACTGAGATATGTAAACAGGCACAACACAGCGCTGGGATCGTCAACGCCTATAGAAGATAACAAATGTCCAGCGCAGTTTTTAGATCGGTTACTATTGCATCAATGGCACGTTATCAAGATTTAAGTGAGTTTGAACGTGGTGCACGAGCGATGCGGCACAGTATCTTCGAGGTAGTGATGAAGTCGGGATTTTCCCGTACGACTATTTCACGTGTGTACCGTGAATCAGGAATCCGGTAAAACATCAAATCTCCGACATCGCTGCGGACGGAAAAAGACCCTGCAAGAATGGGACCCAACAACGACATAAGAGAATCGTTCAACGTGACAGAAGTGCAACCCTTTCGCAGATTGCTGAAGATTTCAATGCTGGGCCATGAACAACCGTCGGCGTGCCAATCGTTCAACGAAGGGTCATCATATTGGCTTTCGGAGCCGAAGACCCATTCGTGTACATTTGATGACTGCACGAGACAAAACTGTACCCCTCGCCTGGGATCGTCAATACCGACATTGGAGTGTCGATGACTGGAAACATGTTGCATGGTCGGACGAGTCTCGTTTCAAATTGTGTTGAGCGGATGCACGTGTACGAGTATAGAGACAACCTCATGAACCCATGGTCCCTGCCTGTCAGTAGGGGACTCTGCTTGACTCGTGAACACATGGGTTGGACCCAAGACGACTGGAGTACCGTGACCTGGTCATACGAGTCCTGATTTCAGTTGGTAAGAGCTGATGGTAGGGTTCGAGTGTGGCGCAGACTCCACCAGGCCATGGACACCAGTTTCAACAAGGCACTAGGCAAGCTGGTGGAGGCGCTGTAATGGTGTGGGGCGTGAGCAGGTGGAGTTATATGGGACACCCTTACACGTCTAGATACGATTCTCTGACAGGTGACACGAAGGTAAGCATGCTGTCTGATCACCTGCATCCATTCATGTCCATTGTGCATTCCGATGGACTTGGACAATCCAACAGGACAATGCGACACCCCACATGTCCACAATTGTTACAGAGACGCTCCAGGAACACTCTTCTGATTTTAAACACTTCCGCTGGTCACCAAACTCCCGAGACATGAACATTATTGAGCATATGTGGGATGGCTTGCAACGTGCTTCTCAGCATATATCTCCACCCCCCTCACACTCTTACGGATCTATGGACAGCCCTGTGGGATTCATGGTGTCAGTTCCCTGCAGCACTATTTCCGACATCGGTCGAGTCCATGCGATGTCGTGTTGCGGCACTTCTGCGGGCTCGCGGGGGCCCTACACGACATTAGGCAGGTGTATCAGCTTCTTTGACTCTTCAGTGTATTAACAGCCGAAGAATTCAGCTGCTTAAATTATAAAAAATTTTTAATAGCAAACCAATTTCTATACAGTGGAGTACTCTTAGATATTCGGACATGCCTGGCATGTAAAAACATAGTCGCTTATAGACAAAACATTTTGGTGGTGTCAGACCCACATAATACCCTCTTTCTAGAATTTGCTCCTGTAAAGACACTAGGATTGATGTTAGCCACCAGAGTGTATTCGCAGAGTTTCGGAATACTACTCGTGCTATATCCTCAACCACGATAGTGTAAGACGTCGTGGTCTCCTGACCTTCATTGCTTACGTATTCCGCCCTCCAATCATATTCCGCACATCGATACGCTTCATTCGAACCCAAACTCGATAAGATAAAGTCAATGTTATATGAATTCATGTAAATGATATGCAAATAACTAGTAAATCGCAAGTGCACACAGAGATTGAAATGCTCGAGGCTGGCGTACACACACACACACACACACACACACATTCAAGACACGACGGTCGCAGGGGCTTTTAGTTTGAGAGAGGCAAACCGCACGCCAGGGGGCTGGTCCCTTCAGTGGACGAGTCAACCTATCTACGTCGGCCGGCGACCACCCGATGAGCAGACAGCATTTGCCCGAGTGAAAGGGCGAACAACCCCGTGGTCGGCTTAAAAGCAAATTCCGCTACATTGTGTGGGAGTGTCCAACCTATGCATTCTTTACACATAGCACACAGTTTCAGAGGTTTTTACAGGGAGACAGCAAACGCCAAACGCCGATGCTACAGATTTCCGGATTGGTCGCCTTAAACGGGACGTCATTCTCCCGTTTTAGAAAAGCAATGCTGATTGACAGACGATATTCCTGACGCCTTGAGCTGAAGGAGTAATGGAAGAGACCAAAAGATATACCCCTTCACGTCTGGCATGGAGAGGGGCCGTTCCGTTGTCGCTCTTGGGGCGAGAACACGTAATGAGAGCGTGTGCGCTGGTACGTGTACTCAAAGAGCGAGGAACAAGTCTCTCCTCAGTACTTCACTGGGAGAGCACCTCTGTCGAGAGCGAATTGGAGTGAGACTCTATATTGAGTCCTTGCGATTAAGCGTTGTTCGCTGTGTTGGCCGCCACACTTATTGTGCAGTGTGAACAGACAGAGTTATAGTTAAACGCCTGCGAGCGAATTTTTGAGTGGCATCGCGGTGGACTGGTTATCTGAACGGTGTACCACACCAATAGTTAGACTAGGGACGAATAGAAGTCCTTGACTTCATGAAGGCATAGGGAGAGTTTGATTGGCGATGGTGAATCCAGATAGAATGAGAGTTATCCTATTTGTCAGCAGCGAGCGGCGCAGACAGCAGTCATCGCAGCTTACGGTATTGTGCACTACAGCTCTTGCGAGCCCCATATTTCCTCCATAACAGTACACTTCACTGCATTTCACACGTGACAGCCTCGGCCATACCTAGCAACATTCTAACAGATAATTATTGGAGTAGGTGTGGCTCTCAGCCATTCTGCCTAGTCAATAACAATCTTAAACTTTGTATACAAATTTCACTAGCGAATCCTATCCTTAAGAGGTAACTTCACATTCCGAAAAGAACCTGGGAATAACTTGTTCACTTCATAACTAAAAGTGCCATTGTGATTTCTCAGAATTTTTGCAAAATAAATAATAATTTTCGTTAGTTTCATGTTTTTCTTACACTAACTAGCACTATTCCAGTACCCAAGTATCCCACTAGTTACGTAAGAAATTTTGTGAATTTTTGTGTCATTTCCCTACAGCGGACGACTCCAGAAGATATTTATTGCTGGAAGTTTTTCAGGCATTTCTCTTTAGAACGTTAGGAGCGTCTGTCTGACTTCTGTAGTAGTGTGGGGGTGGAAATTGCATCTTGCAGGAGCCACAGGGTAAAGGGTACACCGAGCGAGGTGGCGCAGTGGTTAGACACTGGACTCGCGTTCGGGAGGACGACAGTTCAATCCCGCGTCCGGCCATCCTGATTTAGGTTTTCCGTGATTTCCCTGAATCACTCCAGGCAAATGCCGGGATGGTTCCTCTGAAAGGGCACAGCCGACTTCCTTCCCCATCCTTCCCTAATCCGATGAGACCGATGACCTCGCTGTCTGCTCTCCTTCCCCAAACAAACCAACCCAACCGTAAAGGGTACATCTCAGATTAATCCGTTGCGCAGAATGACAGAATAGCACCCACACGCTCACAATAGAGAGCGTGTAAATGCGGCTTTGATACTGCAGCGTCGCAGCTAAAGGTAGCTGTTGGCACGTGCGCTTGGGCGCAGTCGATTCGGCCCCTTCCGGTGGCGCCTCGGCCGTTTCCGGCGGGCGGACGGCCGGAGCACGCGGCCAATAAAAATACGGCGCCGGCGCGGAGTTGGAGCGACCGCAAGGGGCTGAGCGGCAAGAAGCGGCCGCGTAATGGAGCAGAAACGCCTCTCCCCTGCCCTGCCCGCGGATGTAATTCCGGCTGCGCCGTAACTTGCCCCTAATGGAATGTTGCGAGTAATAAGCTTGCCGCTGCCGCGCCCCTCCCGTCAATACGCCTAACGGCCCGAATTACACTTTTTACTATTGCGGCAGCACCTAGTTTGGAGTGGAGCCCTCTTGCCGGCCAACTTGTAGTTGAGGGCCGGCCGGTTGCCGGGGCGGGAAGAAATTTAGAGGCACTCGCGTGCGCCCAGCGGTAATCGCTTAACGAACACCGCTTTGCTCTCGGCGACAACAGGAACACGCGGTGCCCATAACGCCGTCCTTTAAGTGTGTCGTATAGCAGCCGCCGGCCTAACGAAGTGCTTCAAGCCCGCAGCTCTCTCTCCGGGGAATTGTTTGTCGGCTACAACTAACGGCCGTTAGCCAGGAGCAGGGCACGATGCAGTAGCTCGGATTTCCTTCCACTGCCATAAATGTTTATAGCGCGTTTCTAATACTGCTTCAAAGACGGAAGGTTGTCAGTTTTCTCACATCTTTACAACTGGAGTTCTACGAGGTGCATTCAACTTCTAAGGCCTCCGATTTTTTTTCTAATTAACTACTCACCTGAAATCGATGAAACTGGCCTTACTTCTCGACGTAATCGCCCTGTAGACGTACGCATTATTCACAACGCTGACGCCATGATTCCATGGCAGCGGCGAAGGCTTCTTTAGGAGTCTGTTTTGACCACTGGAAAATCGCTGAGGCAATAGCAGCACGGCTGGTGAATGTGCGGCCACGGAGAGTGTCTTTCATTGTTGGAAAAAGCCAAAAGTCACTAGGAGCCAGGTCAGGTGAGTAGGGAGCATGAGGAATCACTTCAAAGTTGCTATCACGAAGAAACTGTTGCGTAACGTTAGCTCGATGTGCGGGTGCGTTGTCTCGGTGAAACAACACACGCGCAGCCCTTCCCGGACGTTTTTGTTGCAGTGCAGGAAGGAATTTGTTCTTCAAAATATTTTCGTAGGATGCACCTGTTACCGTAGTGCCCTTTGGAACGCAATGGGTAAGGATTACGCCCTCGCTGTCCCAGAACATGGACACCATTATTTTTTCAGCACTGGCGGTTACCTGAAATTTTTTTGGTGGCCGTGAATCTGTGCTTCCATTGAGCTGACTGGCGCTTTGTTTCTGGATTGAAAAATGGCATCCACGTCTCATCCATTGTCACAACCGACGAAAAGAAAGTCCCATTCATGCTGTCGTTGCGCGTCAACATTGCTTGGCAACATACCACACAGGCAGCCATGTGGTCGTCCGTCAGCATTCGTGGCACCCACCTGGATGACATTTTCGCATTTTCAGGTCGTCATGGAGGATTGTGTGCACAGAACCCACAGAAATGCCAAATCTGGAGGCGATTTGTTCAACAGTCATTCGGGGATCCCCCAAAATAATTCTCTCCACTTTCTCGATCATGTCATCAGACCGGCTTGTGCGAGCCCAAGATTGTTTCGGTTTGTTGTCACACTATGTTCTGCCTTCCTTAAACTGTCACACCCACGAATGCACTTTAGACACATCCATAACTCCATCACCACATGTCTCCTTCAACTCTCAATGAATTTCAATTGGTTTCATACCACGCAAATTCAGAAAACTAATGATTGCACACTGTTCACGTAAGGAAAACGTCGCCATTTTAAGTATTTAAAACAGTTCTCATTGCCGGCCGCGGTGGTCTAGCGGTTCTGGCGCTGCAGTCCGGAACCGCGGGACTGCTACGGTCGCAGGTTCGAATCCTGCCTCGGGCATGGGTGTGTGTGATGTCCTTAGGTTAGTTAGGTTTAAGTAGTTCTAAGTTCTAGGGGACTTATGACCTAAGATGTTGAGTCCCATAGTGCTCAGAGCCATTTCATTTTCAGTTCTCATTCTCGCCGCTGGCGGTAAAATTCCATCTGTCGTACAGTGCTGCCATCTCTGGGACGTATTGAAAATGAACGTGGCCTCATTTTAAAACAATGCGCATGTTTCTATCTCTTTCCAGTCCGCATAAAAAAAATCTGAGGCCTTAGAACTTGAATGCACCTCGTACAGGACGTAAAGAAATTGTCAAAGTCATTTTCTTGCGACGAGAACCGGCCAGCCACCCGGCCGGGGTGGCCGAGCTGTTCTAGGCGCTACAGTCTGGAACCGCGCTACCGCTACGGTCGCAGGTTCGAATCCTGCCTCGAGTATGGATGTATGTGATGTCCTTAGGTTAATTAGGTTTAAGTAGTTCTAAGTTCTATGGGACTGATGACCTCAGTAGTTCAGTCCCATAGTGCTCAGAGCCATTTGAACCATTTTGAACCAGCCAGCCAACTATCCTGATTTACGCAGAGTTGTCCTGATTTTCTCGCTAAAACTCGACTTCCGATTAAATCTTCTTGAGATACACAAAAATCCTGCTCACATGACCATCATTATTTCCTTGCGCCTTTGTCCCACTTCAATGTGGGGTTGGCCTGGTTACTATGGATGGGGTGTTGTTAGTGTCCTGTCGCCACCTCGGACCCCCCGGGACAGAATTAGTGTACTCCAGCTATCTGTATCTAGTGTAAGCCATGGAATAGTGCGAATGTGTTCAGATGACTGCGAGTCGTGTAACGTGGGGACCAACCCAGCATTCACCTAGAGGGATGTGGAAAACTGCCTAAAACCCACCTTGGAACTTTGTATGCTATTTGTGTCAACAGAATTCATGGGAAAAGTGGCATTAGTGAGCTGCAATCATTGGTGCTTGATTGCAGTAACAATTATTCGGAGCTATCTGCTGTGTAATAGGGTGCTTTATACAATGTGTATTATATTGCTTTTGGGTTGAGTTACCCTCCGTTTTATTTAAAGAGTTTCCTTATTCCAGCTATGCTAACTTACATTGCTCTAGTTGTTTGTGCCACATTTGGTAGGGGTGAGTTGTCTTATTTCTGCCTTTGTTGGTACTTTAGAGATATATGTGCTGGTTTTGCGTAAATTAATTTGTACTCAGGATTAATGTAAGATCAGTTTTATTAACTGTTGTTGTACTTTAAGCCATGTGGGCACTGTTGTATAAATTTTATTTATACATTCTTTTGTGCAACTAGCCTGAGTTATCACAATTTGAAAACAATCTACGTACATTGGTACCCTCCCGGCTGCATTTTGCATTTTATCCGATTCCATGTTTTGTTATTTGTTCCTAATCTAGCGCTCTTTAATGAGACAATAGTTAACTATTGATGAAAGCCTATAATAATTCTCTGAGTTACGTAAGGGTTGTATTTCACTTTGTTTCATTGTTGCTCCTCACCTGTCGTAATGTGATTTGCTTACAGATGTTAACAGATTTGTTAACTAACCCGTCTGATCCCAAGAAGATTAACATTCAAATATTTTACGAATTCCTTTTTAAATATTATGTTTGGAGTGTAGATAAACCATAAATACCACTTTCATCATTGTAACAATATATTCAGTGCAAAAAAATTGGAAGTTCCAAAAATGGAACACTGGGACCGTGCATGTAATACCATGAGGAACGAATGTAAATTTTTCATGTTTACGTTTATTTTTCGCACTAAATATTTTATACAGCTCATTTACAGGTTATACAGAATGTGAATATATAACCAAATAAGGAATAAACAAGATTACACTGTGTTCAATTTCAACTTTAGTTCGTATGAAACTGCGCAAAACAATTTCCATGCAAAGGAGTTTTACATTCCTTACATTGTTTTGTTCTGTTCTTCTTGCACTGGTCACATTTTAGTTGTTTGTCTAATGGTACAATCAGATGATCTTGTCCATCGTACCGTACATCATTGAGCACCCTTTTATGTAAGGCTTTTGGATGGACAGGTGATTGTCGTGATCTGTACTTTTGAAAGTAGCAGTTGACCGCTTAACCTTGTGAAGCGAGGAAGATCGAGTGGATTGCCCTTATACTCTATTGTTTTTCTATTTTTATTGATGCATTTAGCGGAAAAGCAATAAGCTGGTATTACCATTTCTTTCCTCTGAAATTAATTCTGTATTTTCCAGTATTTTCATCAAGTACTTAACAGACACTTCCCTAGTTTTTTGATATAACAAACAAAATACATTGTTTTATGTTATCTTCATTTGCAGTCTTTATTACGAAAACGTTTAATAACCTGTTATTAATTTTTCTAACTTTTTTTTATCAATGAGATCTCAAAAATTTACTCCAAAAGTTATGCGGGTCATTCCGCAACGGTCTCCTCTACATGCAGTGATCCTTGACTTCCGTAAGGCGTTCGATGTGGTTGTTCACTGCCGCCTAATGAACAAGATACGAGCGAACGAAATACCAGACAACAGACAAACTGTTTGATTGGACTGAAGAGGACACAACACATGTCATTCTCAATGACTTCAGACGTAGAAGTAACTTCGGGCGTGCCACAAGGGACTGTTGTGGGACCATTATTTTTCGCTGGGTAGGCGGGGGAAACTTTTAAATCTTAAATGGAAACACCCATTTTTATTGCAAATTCGGATTCTCTATAAAAACGTAATCAAGTTTCGTCTGAAACATTTTTTTAAACCATTGTCAGATGGCGCTGAAATCGAGAAAAATTAAAATTGGGGAAGAACTGCGATTTATTTAGAATGATCCGAAAAGGACGTATCAAATCAATACAAAATGTGCACCAATTCTTTCATTACACCAAATTAAGCTATTTTTACACTGTTTTTGATGGAGGGAGGCGGGATGGTATGAAAATCTCGTTAGGAAACTCTTCACAGTTGCATTACTCACACGACTGTGGCGCTACCGTGGCCAAACTGCGAACTACGGCGGAGTATAAAGGTCGATGCAATGCGATCAGACGTCACTTCATTTGTAGATTGTGAAGCATAAACATCAACAGATGAAAGTAAATTACTCTCTAGCGAAACAGGCGTTACTATCCTCCAACAGAGTTTGTTGATATGATGTTAATTTTAGGTATATCCAAGCGAAAACATTATTCGAAATTGCACTCAACGAGCTCGAAATGGATAGATGCACCGTCCACCTCATCATCGCGAATGCAGTGAAAATGACGCTCGTACCCTTACCGTTCTCGCCTTTGTTCAACTGGGTCCCGAAATTAGTGGTCGTGCGATTCAGAGACAAACTGGAATATCGAAATCAACTGTTCTGAGGATTTTGAAGGCACTTAACTATCATGCGTATCATATCACACTAACACAGGAATTAACGCCGAAAGATACGCAAATACGCGTGCATTTCTGCCAATAGGCCTTGGAAATGATAAGAGGTATCAATGATTTTTTTAGATTAGAAATGTTCACCGATGAAGACACATTCAAACACAATGGCGAATTAAATCGTCATGATTGTCATTATTGGTCCCCTGTCAATCCACACTGACACAGACCCGTTGACAATCAACACAAATGGTCGTTAATGGTCTGCTGTGGAATTTTATAAGGTTACTTGATAGGACTGTATTTTTTTGACCGAAATGTTACTGGGGAATCTTATTTACAACTTCTCCGCGATGATTTATTGGAGCTAATGGAATATGTTGATTTAGAAACTAGGCAGCGAATTTGTTCCAACAGGATGGAGCAGCTCCCCATTATGCTAAAAATGTGCGGAACGTTTTAAATTTATGATACCCTGGCCGGTGGATAGGACGCGGCGGACCAATTCAGTGGCCTCCACTTTCAACAGATCTAACATCTCCTACTTTTTTTGTGAAGTTATTTAAAAAATATTATTTGTGAAAGACAGCCCACATCCAGAAACGATATGGAGCAACGCATCCGAAGAGCGTGTGCAGTCATACCACGGGATATGCTGCTAAAAAATGTGGACAACTTTCGCAGACGATTGACTCTATGGATTGAAGCAAATGGGGATAATTTTGAGCAATTTCTTCGTGGCTAATTCCATCAGTTAAGCATCCCAAATTGTGAGAGGCAAGGGGACTCACACTAATGAAGCACCCCATGGGAACATCATTCTACTACGTCCATGTGGTTGTTCCGGGGTAACGCTAAAAGTAGAATATAGTACATTTTGTACAAAAATAGCTTAATTTGGCGCAACGAAAGGATTGGTGCACATTTTTTTATCGATTTCATGCGTCTTTCTCGGATAATTCTAAATAAATCAGAGCTTCCCCAATTTTATTTTTTTCTTGACTCGGTTGATAACGTCAGAAGTTCCATGCTGTTACGTATAGAGAAGTCGCAGCGCTAGAAAACTGTAGTCAAGTGCAGGAGGACCTTCGCTTCGTGGAAGTAATGGCAGTTGATCCTCAACATAAACAAATGTAACGTATTGCGTGTACATAGACAGAAAGATCCTTTATTGTATGATTATACAAATGCCGAACAATCTCTGGAAGCAGTTACTTTCAAAATTCCTGGAAGTGTGGGTAGGGAGCGATCACATAAAATTAATCGCGGTTAAAGCGAATACCAGACAGATTCACCGGAAAAACTCTTAGGAAACGTAATCCATTAACAAAGGAGGTAGCTTACAAAACACTTACTTAAATATTGCTCGACAGTCTGTGTTCCGTGTCAGATAGGGTTCATAAAGCAAATAGAAAAAATCTTAGGAAGTGCAGCACCTGTCGTTACAGGTTTATTCAGCGAGCACGAAAGCGTCACCCTCGTCAGCCAGCTCCAGTGACAGATGCTGCCAAGAGAGGCGTTACCCATAACTTTGTAGTTCCCTTTTAAATTTCCGACGGCATACGTCCCTAGAGGTGTCATGCAATATATTGATTCCTCCCACGGATATCTCGGAAAATTTCGTGAAGACAAAATTAGAGAGATTCCAATGCATCCTACGGCAAGAAAGGAAGAATGAACTGATTGTTGGTGTTAATAACGACCATCCTCCTTTACGGGGTGTAAAATTAGACTGCCTCCAAGTGGTACACCCCGGGCAATGCCGAAAGGTAGCTAAAAGTCTACTACTATCGTGGCGCTGCACTGTGAGTGTGAACTCATCTCGCGGCTTAAAAGTGCAAATGGAAGCAAACAATAAAATGAATGGGTCTTCTCAAAACCCAATGACAAGAGACCTCGGCCCATCAGTCCGAGTACTGCAAATTGACGTAGAAGGTATAAGTACGACTAAATGTGATATTCTCTCAAGACTAGCACGGGACAACAATGTACATGTCATACTGGTCCAAGAAACACATGTAAACCACGAGGCAGATCTCATGAAAAGAGGTCTCATAAGTGGATACACCGTTGCTGGAGCTATTCACCATGAAAACTATGGATCTGCTACATACGTGCGTAGTGACGTTGATAACTGGGCTCCAATAAAAATAAGTTCTTCGAATAACATATTTTTAATAGAAACACTAGTAAGTAACCTTACAATAGTCAATGTATATAAGCCTCCTAACATCCAATGGCCAAAAGAAGCACTCCCTGAAACAAAATACCCTACCCTCTTAATGGGCGATTTCAATAGCCACCACAGTTTATGGGGCTATAGCGAAAACGATGATAATGGTCAAGCCCCACTTCAGTGGGCAGATATTGAAGACCTGCAACTAATATATGATGCTAAAGAGAGACACACCTTCTGGTCAGCTAGATGGCAACGCGAACCCAGATCTGCGCTTTGTTAGTAGAGACCACAAGGGTAAAGGTTACCCATCAAGCAGGAAAGTATTAACTAACTTCGCACACAGCCAGCATAAACCTGTCATTGTCCACATTGGAATGCAAGTCCCTCTTATAAAATCAGCTCCAAAACCAAGATTGAATTTTGAAAAGGCTGATTGGGAGTCATACGCAAGAAGTGCCGATGCCACTGTACGGTGGATAAAGCCAATCATTAACAACTATGAACGAATTAGTAAAGCTCTTATTGCATCAGCTAAGAAAACTATACCACGCGGTTTCAGGAAAGAATATACACTTGCCTGGAATGAAACAACTGAACGCCTCTATAACGAGTTCATAGAATCGGGAGACAGGGAAGTGGCAGAGGAACTGGGCCAGATGAGTTATACCCAGAATTCATTATGTACAGTGGGAAAAATGTTATCAACTGGCTCGTGAACTTCTATAATAACATCCTTGAAGAAGGCCGAGTGCCTAAGATAATCAAAAGATCTAAAGTATAGCCAATATTAAAACCTGGGAAAACACCAGACAAGCCTGAACATTTTAGACCAATCTCTCTCCTGAGCACCTGCTTCAAACTCTTGGAGAGACTCTTGTATAATCGTATTGGGACGACTTTGAATGATAAAATCCCCATCGAGCAGGCTGGTTTTCGACCCCAACGTAACTGTTGCGACAAAGTACTGGCTTTAACAACACATATCGAGAACGGTTATGAACGGAAACTTAAAACAGCTGTTGCATTTGTCGATTTAACCGCTGCATACGATACTGTGTGCAGGCATGGTCTTCTTAGCAAGATACTTAAGATTATCCCTTGCCAGACGTTGTACAAATTACTAAGTGATATGCTCAGCAATAGAACCCTTGAAGTTCATCTAGAAGGAAAGAAGAGTCGAACCATTGTTTCGAACAACGGCTTACCACAAGGTTTTCAATGTGTACATAAGCGACATACCAACAACAAATGCGTGGAAGTTCTGTTATGCAGATGACATGGCCCTGGCTTTGCGACATGAAAGTTTTGAACAGTGTGAAAACTCCCTTAAACAAGACCTCGGAGTAATGGGTAAATATTTCAGATCTTGGAGATTAATTCCTAACCCAATAAAGTCAGAAGTTGCAGTGTTTCATTTAAACAACCAACAGGCAACCCGATCCCTTTACGTTACCTTTGCTGGTAGAAAGTTAAAGCATAACCCAAACCCAAAATATCTTGGTATTACATTCGATAGATCGCTTACATTAAAACCACACCTAATAGATACTGCTGCTAAGATAAGTACAAGAAATAATATTATTCAAAAGCTCGCCAATACTAGCTCGGGAGCTGATGTACATACTCTGAAGATTTCTTCTGTAGCGCTGGTATACTCTGTTGCGGAATATTGCAGCCCTGTTTGGCTTAACAGCAGCCACACGTCTAAAGTGGATACTCAACTAAACAGTACCATGAGAACCATAACTGGGACCATTAAATCCACCCCACTACCTTGGCTTCCTGTTCTCTGCAGTATAGGTCCACCACATCTTAGGCGGCAAACCGCCTTAGTTAATGAATGGCGTAAAATCTTCTCCAATACCAACCTTCCAATCCATCAGGACATTGCCCCCAAACTTTTCCGACAAAGATCTAGAAGACCACCATGGAGAACAGCTCAAAACCTTATGGCTACGTCTTACGATGCTATGGATTCATGGAAAAATGAATGGTCTCAGACCGGACTATCCAAGAACTGCAATGAAATATCACCTGGTGGAAACCTACCTGGTACAGACCTGCCAAGAAGAACTTGGGTTATACTCAATAGACTCAGAACTGGTCATGGCAGAAGTGGCGAGATGCTCTGTAGATGGGGCGTACGAGATTCACCGCAGTGCGATTGTGGACATCCAGAGCAAACGATCCAGCACATCATTCAGGAATGCCCTAAACGTGCGTTTAAAGGATCCATTCGAGAACTTTATGCAGCCTCCCCTGCAGCCGTCAAGTGGTTGGAAAACCTAGACGTAGAACTTTACAGAGACTCTATAGATCCCATATATGTGATCGCTGAATGACCTCATAGCAACAATTTCTATATGATAATTTTATCTTATCTATGACAAGATACCTTATTGTAATAACCTGTGTATGCCTTCTTTATCCTTAACTGAATGTCCATAAGACAAGACATTATTTATGTGTTATAATGTATGTTGATTTTATCGTTATCTGTCTGTGTGTATTTAAACATGAAACCATTTGTACTTGAAAGCCACATACGCTATATAAATAAATAATCCTCCTTTACCTCCTCTGCATTACAGCAGATGACGTGTAACTGAGCACATTTGTTCTCTGCATGCAGTACACATGAGGCGCCTAGTTGTTTCCACTGCACTGTGTGGAATACGAAGGTTCTGTTATAGTTCACTAACCTGCTGTCTTCAAGTTGCTGTCCCCAGCGCAGAAAACAGCACGCAGGTCGTAGGTTCTGTCTCTTGAGGCTGAAACTGACTTTTAGCGAGGTTCTGTTGTGAAGTAATGTATCACTTCTTTGGGATGCCACTCGCGTATTTTAATATAGCCACACGAGAAGACTACATGATCTTAATACAACACTTTCTGATACAGCAAAGTACATGATCAAACACAATGTTTACGAAAATATATCTTTACGCTATTTGTGGCACGTGTCTGTGCCTTATGACTACCGGAGTGAATCTTTTAACAGTTAATACTGGCAAACACATCCTGCCACAGACAACATGAATGTTCATCTCGACTGCCTAATCCAGAGTGACAAACAGCCCGAAACACTTCGCGCACCATACCAGAAAAGGCGTGACCCGAACGCTTCCGAAGTGCTTCGTCTGCAATTTCGTCAGTCTTTGTTTTGATTTAAATTGTTTTTAATAATTCTAAAGTGACTGATTGATAGTCAGCTGTTGAGAGACATTTATATTAAAAAGTGAAGTCATTCCAATGAGTAGTTTAACTAATAATAATAACTATGCTTTAACGTTTTGGCGCCGTTGCTCCGAACACAGCAGCCAATCACAGAGCAGTAGCATTATGCAGGCAGTCTTTCTCACGGGAATGGTACCGAATCTAACATCTGTCGCAGATACCTCACACCCATTTCGTCATCTGTATACTTCTTGCATCTCCACTGCTCTGGGAACAGCTTCTTGGAGCCTAATATGATGGCTGACTAAGCCAGAAATATTACAATCCATGCTTACAAGCATTTAGTGCTACAATAATCTGGCTATACGATGTACACTGACGCAAAAAGTATAGACCAGCAAGAAGGAGTTCTGCGACATAAACGAATATTGGTAGTTTCTACATCTGAAAGGTGATTTCTGTTCAAATTTCGCGCCACTATGAGGACGCAAATCAGCTTCGCTTTAACTACACACTTCAACGGTCGTGAGCATTAGATACCTTTGAGCCTGGACGTTGTAAGTTGATGTTAGTCTAGAAAGCCTTGAGTGCAATAAAGACGCCATTATCAACACCTCACTGAGTTTGAACAAGGTCGTGTAATAGGGCTACGAGAAGATGAATATTCCATCCGCGATATTTCAGAAAGACTTGAAATCTGGTTTCGCAGGGCAGAGCGGATTAGGTTGTGGAAAGGGGCCAAGGTCAATTACAGTTAGTTATACAAGAACACTCACAACTTTATTCCTCAAACCAATGCACAGTTTTCTCTTTAAAACAACAAAGATCAATTCACAGCTGAGGGCCCAAGTAACTTCTCCAGAATAAGTTTAACGATTGCTTTTGAAACTGGAGGCCCTACTCAAGCAAAATCACAATATCTTCTCGGCTAAGGAAATTCTTTAAAAGCCAAGCATTTACAAATACCGGCTAAAGGCAATTTTAAGGAAAAATTAAGTTAATTCTTCGGCTGAAGGCCCAATAAAGAGAAAAGAACGGAATAGATAGTGTCTTGAAAGGAGGATATAAGATGAACATCAACAAAAGCAAAACGAGGATGATGGAATGTAGTCGAATTAAGTCGGGTGATACTGAGGGAATTAGATTAGGAAATGAGACACTTAAAGTAGTAAAGGAGTTCAGCTATTTGGGGAGCAAAATAACTGATGATGGTCGAAGTAGAGAGAATATAAAATGTAGACTGGCAATGGCAAGGAAAGCGTTTCTGAAGAAGAGAAATTTGTTAACATCGAGTATAGATTTAAGTGTCAGGAAGTCGTTTCTGAAAGTATTTGTATGGAGCGTATCCATGTATGGAAGTGAAACATGGACGATAACTAGTTTGGACAGGAAGAGAATAGGAGCTTTCGAAATGTGGTGCTACAGAAGAATGCTGAAGATTAGATGGGTAGATAACTAATGAGGAGGTATTGAATAGAATTGGGGAGAAGAGAAGTTTGTGGAACAACTTGACTAGACGAAGGGATCGGTTGGTAGGACATGTTCTGAGGCATCAAGGGATCACCAGTTTAGTATTGGAGGGAAGCGTTGAGGGTAAAAATTGTAGAGGGAGACAAAGAGATGAATACACTAAGCAGATTCAGAAGGATGTAGGTTTCAGTAGGTACTGGGAGATGAAGAAGCTTGCACAGGATAGAGTAGCATGGAGAGCTGCATCAAACCAGTCTCAGGACTGAAGACCACAACAACAACAACAACAAGGACAGAGGGGCTTTAAAGATAAGCTTTTACACGGTACAAAATAAAAACATCTTAAGAAAAATTGAAGTATCTTGGTCGGCTGAAGGCCCAAACAATTACTGAAGAATAATTAAAGACAACCTTAAGAGCCGGCCGGTGTGGCCGTGCGGTTCTAAGCGCGTCAGTTTGGAACCGCGTGACCGCTACGGTCGCAGGTTCTAATCCTGCCTCGGGCATGGATGTGTGTGATGTCCTTAGGTTAGTTAGGTTTAAGTAGTTCTAAGTTCTAGGGGACTGATGACCTCAGTAGTTAAGTCCCATAGTGCTCAGAGCCATTTGAACCATTTGAACAACCTTAAGATAAACATTTACAGAACACGGCTGAAAGCATGGCACAGTACCTGTGACCCAATAAAATGGCAATCACAAACAACAAACAGTGGTGCCCAGAAGTGTTCCAAGGGTCGGCCTGGGGAGGAAACTCTAACAACAGTTTAGTAGAGACAGGCAGCCAAGCGTAACACTAGATAACCGGTTTTCAGCACGTCCTACGGACGGCTGACGAATCAACCAACCGCCTAATCAGTTCCCTTCCACCCTGCCAACAGCAAGACAACCAAAAGTTCAGCCAAGACGAGGATCGCAGCAGCATTATGTCTTTATAATCGGCGTATGTACAAAGGCACAATAATCACTCAAAGACAAAAGGAGAACAACACCAAGCTGTCGAACTACACGCCGTGCCGGACAGTATCAACACGGCGAGGAAAACACACTGCCGCAAAACTACGCTAACCACCAGGACAGGTAACCGGAACGTTAACGGCCACAAGGCAGAAGATACCGCTGGTGCACTTCACTAATAAATTGTAATCATTTCAAAGGTTAAACACCATACAAGGAGATGGCTGCAAAATTTTGCCGACTCAAATACACCATCACGTTGCTGCTTGCGGGGACAGCCCGGATGCAACAACCAGCAATCAACGAAGAGATGTCACAACGGTTGAGCTTTCATGACAGGTTCACTGATTACTCAACTCCAGTATGCAGGTGCAGTGGGCGACAAACTTTGCAGTTCTCGCAGCTAGTGCCACACAACTCCGACCGCGCGTGCACGCCGACAGCGGCCCCGGGCTGATCACACGCCGCAGAGACTTCCTCGCTGCTCCGCCGCTACCGACCAACTGCCGCGCACACACCATGACACGGAAATACACTCCTGGAAATGGAAAAAAGAACACACTGACACCGCTGTGTCAGACCCACCATACTTGCTCCGGACACTGCGAGAGGGCTGTACAAGCAATGATCACACGCACGGCACAGCGGACACACCAGGAACCGCGGTGTTGGCCGTCGAATGGCGCTAGCTGCGCAGCATTTGTGCACCGCCGCCGTCAGTGTCAGCCAGTTTGCCGTGGCATACGGAGCTCCATCGCAGTCTTTAACACTGGTAGCATGCCGCGACAGCGTGGACGTGAACCGTATGTGCAGTTGACGGACTTTGAGCGAGGGCGTATAGTGGGCATGCGGGAGGCCGGGTGGACGTACCGCCGAAGTGCTCAACACGTGGGGCGTGAGGTCTCCACAGTACATCGATGTTGTCGCCAGTGGTCGGCGGAAGGTGCACGTGCCCGTCGACCTGGGACCGGACCGCAGCGACGCACGGATGCACGCCAAGACCGTAGGATCCTACGCAGTGCCGTAGGGGACCGCACCGCCACTTCCCATCAAATTAGGGACACTGTTGCTCCTGGAGTATCGGCGAGGACCATTCGCAACCGTCTCCATGAAGCTGGGCTACGGTCCCGCACACCGTTAGGCCGTCTTCCGCTCACGCCCCAACATCGTGCAGCCCGCCTCCAGTGGTGTCGCGACAGGCGTGAATGGAGGGACGAATGGAGACGTGTCGCCTTCAGCGATGAGAGTCGCTTCTGGCTTGGTGCCAATGATGGTCGTATGCGTGTTTGGCGCCGTGCAGGTGAGCGCCACAATCAGGACTGCATACGACCGAGGCACACAGGGCCAACACCCGGCATCATGGTGTGGGGAGCGATCTCCTACACTGGCCGTACACCACTGGTGATCGTCGAGGGGACACTGAATAGTGCACGGTACATCCAAACCGTCATCGAACCCATCGTTCTACCATTCCTAGACCGGCAAGGGAACTTGCTGTTCCAACAGGACAATGCACGTCCGCATGTATCCCGTGCCACCCAACGTGCTCTAGAAGGTGTAAGTCAACTACCCTGGCCAGCAAGATCTCCGGATCTGTCCCCCATTGAGCATGTTTGGGACTGGATGAAGCGTCGTCTCACGCGGTCTGCACGTCCAGCACGAACGCTGGTCCAACTGAGGCGCCAGGTGGAAATGGCATGGCAAGCCGTTCCACAGGACTACATCCAGCATCTCTACGATCGTCTCCATGGGAGAATAGCAGCCTGCATTGCTGCGAAAGGTGGATATACACTGTACTAGTGCCGACATTGTGCATGCTCTGTTGCCTGTGTCTATGTGCCTGTGGTTCTGTCAGTGTGATCATGTGATGTATCTGACCCCAGGAATGTGTCAATAAAGTTTCCCCTTCCTGGGACAATGAATTCACGGTGTTCTTATTTCAATTTCCAGGAGTGTATAACTGCTACACCGAAGAAGTTACAGCAGTACTAGTATCGATAAACGCTGCTGATGCCACTGATGGAGGCAAGTGAGCATCAAGTTCAGATAATAACTGAGGGAGGAATAAGACGCCACTTGATGCTGACAAAATGCCCAAAAGGAAAAACGGCATTAGCGCTAGCCGACCACAGCTCAAGACTTGTAAGGAATGTTGCCACTGTGTAACGTTGTTACTTTAATTTGGTATGAAAGCGGTACTGATAGACAATAAAAGCGGGTTAAAAGCTGTGAGCTGTCTGGGGAAGTTAACCTTGCATTACTGAGCAACTGTTTCACCAAGTATCCAGTCTAGCTTACCAAATTCCCAACCAGACTAACATTAATTATAATCTTTTAATAGTCATGTAGTAATAAACTTGGTGCATTCAATCTAAATCCGGAACGCTCTGCAGGAGTTCCATGGCGGAAGTATAGTAGAAGAAATCGTTTTAAATTTGTTACTTACTCAAAGCCTGAAACAAGTGCCGATATATCAAAAGTAAAGTCATGGACAGATTTGGAAACCCAGTGTAAAGCAAAAAACAAATTGTTTCAAGGTATTAATCCATTTTATATTGGTGTTCAAATTGCGGGCGACGAACCTGCGAAGGATGATGTTATACAGAGTGAAGTGAAATATGTAACCTTTGTTGTAAGGAATGGAGTGTACATGACATTTTGTAAAAGAAACGGTACCGTTACTTTCTAAATAAAGGTTATTGTTTACAGCTAATGTCTGCGTTGGAGTTTTTTTATGGCAACTGGGACCATATACGAAATTACCCGGACGATCTGCGCCTCGCCTTCCTTGTTCCTACCAGTCAACAACGCATCGATGAATTAGCAATTACGTTTTATGGAAACAAAATTAACTATTCTGCTGCTGTGATTGTTTTAGAGGAATTGTGGTATTATAAACCTAATTTGCAACAACTAATTGCTCAGTTCAGAGACGCTTACAGGGAATTTGTGTTTATGCCAAATTTGTTACTTACTCAATGCCTGAAACAAGTGCCGATATATCAAAAGTAAAGTCATGGACAGATTTGGAAACCCAGTGTAAAGCAAAAAACAAATTGTTTCAAGGTATTAATCCATTTTATATTGGTGTTCAAATTGCGGGCGACGAACCTGCGAAGGATGATGTTATACAGAGTGAAGTGAAATATGTAACCTTTGTTGTAAGGAATAGAGTGTACATGACATTTTATAAAAGAAAAAGTACCGTTACTTTCTAAATAAAGGTTATTGTTTACAGCTAATGTCTGCGTTGGAGTTTTTTTATGGCAACTGGGACCATATACGAAATTACCCGGACGATCTGCGCCTCGCCTTCCTTGTTCCTACCAGTCAACAACGCATCGATGAATTAGCAATTACGTTTTATGGAAACAAAATTAACTATTCTGCTGCTGTGATTGTTTTAGAGGAATTGTGGTATTATAAACCTAATTTGCAACAACTAATTGCTCAGTTCAGAGACGCTTACAGGGAATTTGTGTTTATGCCAAACGGAATAAGATGTGCACATAGGTATTACGACTTTCGACAAGGACGTTATAGGCCTTTATGGTACAATTATTAGAACCACAGTGAATAAAAACCTCAAAGTCCTGCTCAGACACACAGCCGTAGGACAACCTAGAAAATGGCCTCACGTTCAGTGACGTCTCCTAATCAGGGTAGAACAAAATGTAGGCTTGTTCACAAGTTGTCTAAAGAAAAAGAACGGGGGCAGTGTACCTGTCAGTACGATTATTACATTTTAGGTGGCAATCATTGGCCAGGTTGTATTATGTGTTGGACATTTCAGGATGGCGTACAACCTGCGTCCCGCTCTGGGATTCCGAAGAAGCCAGTATGAAAATGCTACCCGTAGTGTACAATTTAAGATAACATTAGATATTTTAGAGATCAACCTGAAATAAAGGTGATTAAATTTTCAGTTAGGCTGAACTTAAGAAATCCATTGTCCTGCGGACTTAGCAGACACGCGCTTAGCCGGAGATCTTACCACTTCAGACGCTCGCCACGGACCGACTGACTTGCGCTCCTACCGAGCGTGCTTCCCAGATACAAACGGAAGTGACCAGAGAGACAGCTTCCTATGCCAACATGACAAGGGACAGACAGAAACATGCTAAGAATGGAAACCTCTCTGCTTTTAGAAAGCGTAGCTACCTGTTCCGACGTTGGTCCTAATGTTCTCTAGCAGACAGCCTTGTCTGCTACCTCCAGCATGCAACTAGAAACACATTTGCTCGTTCATCCTCTCACACAGAAGGGAAGGGGGATGACAGTATCTTATCGTATACAGTATACAAAAGAAAGCGGATGTAGGTTCCGTATGAGACTGTGTGACATGAATTACATACAAACTGTGTTTTAAGGTGTAGTAGTGTGACAGATCGTTCTTGTTTATGTGTAAAAGTAACACGTTTCACAGATAGTCAGAAATTGGCTCTGAGCACTATGGGACTTAACATCTATGGTCATCAGTCCCCTAGAACTTAGAACTACTTAAACCTAACTAACCTAAGGACATCACACAACACCCAGTCATCACGAGGCAGAGAAAATCCCTGACCCCGCCGGGAATCGAACCCGGGAACCCGGGCGCGGGAAGCGAGAACGCTACCGCACGACCACGAGCTGCGGACATAGTCAGAAATTCCACAGTAAATTTAGAAGAGGAATTTATGCCGTAAATGACAACAGATTTAAGAAATTAACATGAAAGGAATCCAACAGAGACCTTTCAACTGTACATGTTTGCTGGCAGCGATGGTCACGAGAATTTGCCGTCCCAAGAGGACCAGGCTCCGGACGGCCACGTGACATTACCGAGAGGGAAGACCCTCGTGTTCGACTTATGACTCTGGCGCATAATACTGTACCTAAAGCAGCAATATGAGCAGCAGTTGGCACTAAAGTGACACAACGTACTGTTACAAATCGGTTACTTCAAAGACAGGTCGAAACGAGACGCCGTGTAGCGTGCATTCCACTGACCCCAAACTAGTGCCATTTGCCGTGTCAAACGAGAGCTCATTGGAGGGCACGGTGAAGGCCTGTTGTGTTATCGGCTCAGAGCTGGTTCTGCTTCCGCACCAGTGATGACCGTGTGTTTGTTAGAGGAAGGCCCGCTGAGGGCCTGCAACCAACCTGTGGGCTAGACTCAATGGACCTACACCCTAAGTCGCGGTCTGGGCAGCGAAGTCGTGTGACAGGAAGAGCATTCTCGTGGTTACCCAGTACACCCTGACCGCAAATCTGTACGTCTTTCTGGTGATTCGACCTGCTGTACTGCCATTCGTGAACAGCATTTCAGGGGATGTCTTCCAACAGGATAACACTCGCCCACATACCGCTTTTGTAACCCAATGTACTCTATGGAGCGTCAACATGTTGAGTTGGCCTGCATGTCCACAAGATCTATCACTAATGAGCACATACAGGGTGGTCCATTAATCGTGAATGGGCCAAATATCTCACGAAATAAACATCAAACGAAAAAACTACAAAGAACGAAACTTGTCTAGCTTGAAGGGGGAAACCAGATGGCGCTATGGTTGGCCCGCTAGATGGCTCTTCCGTTGGTCGAACGGATATCAACTGCGTTTTTTTTAAATAGGAACCCCCATTTTTATTACATATTCGTGTAGCACGTAAAGAAATATGAATATATTAGTTAGACCACTTTTCTCGCTTTGTGATAGATGGCGCTGCAATAGTCACAAACATTTAGCTCACAATTTTAGACGAACAGTTGGTAACAGGTAGGTTTTTTTATTTAAAATATAGAACGTAGGTTCGTTTGAACATTTTATTCCGATTGTTCCAATGTGATACATGCACCTTTGTGAACTTATCAGTTCTGAGAACGCATGCCGTTACAGCGTGATTACCTGCAAATACCATATTAATACGATAAATGCTCAAAATGATGTCCGTCAACCTCAATGCATTTGGCAATACGTGTAACGACATTACTCTCAACAGCGAGTAGTTCGCCTTCCGTAATGTTCGCACATGCATTGACAATGTGCTGACGCATGTTTTCAGGCGTTGTCGGCGGATCACGATAGCAAATATCCTTCGACTTTCCCCACAGAAAGATATCGGGGGACGTCGGATCCGGTGAACGTGCGGGCCGTGGTATGGTGCTTCGACGACCAATCCACCTGTCATGAAATATGCTATTCAATGCCGCTTTAACCGCACGCGAACTATGCGCCTGAGGGAGAAGGGCAAAGAGAGGTGGGAAGTGGCAACAGGTAACAGAAGGAACAGGCCTAGAACTAAGTCTGACAGTTTTGTGGTGAATGTCAAAAATAAGTTTGACCTGTTGCTTCAGTTAGAAACTGATGAGCCTCAAGCAGAGGTAGGTGTAGACAGGACACAACAAACTTTCAATAGGAAACTGAAAAAGAATGTAGGAAAGTCATGGAAAAGGAAGGAAGTTTTGTTGTTAGGCAGTCCTCATGCCAGACGTGTAGGCCAACTTCTGCAGGAGGAATTAGGACCAGAATACCAGGTCACAAATTTTTTCAAACCAAGTGCTAGTCTGGATCAGGTGACAGAGGATTTAGGTTCACTCTGTAAAGGATTTACCAGGGAAGACACCGTGGTTATTGTGGGAGGGCCAGGGAACAGTACCGACAGAGATCCTGGGTACAGTATAGAGTGTGACCTGGTAAAGATTGCGTCGGCATCGAGACACACCAATGATGAATCTGTATCTGTCCTGAGACGCCATGACCGGCCTCATATGAACTCTTCTGTTGGGAGAGTTAATTTAGAGTTGGAACGGCTGCTTGGGTCGGGTGTGGGGGCTCATATTGGTGTGGTTCCTGTTGATTCTCTCAGTAGGTGGGACTATACTAGGCACGGCCTACATCTCAACAGGAAAGGGAAGGGTAAACTGGCTGGGGTAATAGCAGGAAATTTAAGGGGGGGGGGGAGGCACTGCCATGAATGGTAAAATACCAGTGGTTACAGGTGTTGGAGCAGCACCTTTTTTAGGATAGGTAAGACAGAAGGATGTCAAGTTCTACGAGAAGTCAAGATTGAAACAAATCTTCAGTTTAGGAAAGAAATTAAACAGCACAATTCTTGCACATTGGATCACCAATCACAACTGTCAGTAATAAATTTTCACCAATCACCAGAAATTTTATCTCCACCAAGTTGTATCTCAGTCCTAGGTAATTGCTTTGATGAATTAAAGTCACCCAACCCAGTTGACATAATCTGCCTCTCTGAACACCATGTGACCACTGGTATAGGAACTAGGCCTAAGCACAATGAGAAACTCAGACAGGAGAGTACTGCAAGTGTTAGAATAAGGAAAGGTTCTCATAAAAGTATAATTAAAAATAATGTAAGTATATTTCATCAAAATATTGGGAGTTTAAAGAATAAAATAGACGAGCTTCTGGTTTGTTTAGAAGATTTAGAAGCTGAGGATGAAATAGATATACTATGCCTGTCTGAGCATCACATTGTTACTGATATGGATAAGGTAAATGTAAGTGGATATAAGCTCTCTGCACATGTAATTAGAGAAAATATAGAGAAAGGAGGAGTTGCCATATATGTCAAAAGTTATCATTGTGCAAAAAGTATAGAAACAAAAAGTTTTGTGTAGATAAACATATAGAAGTATGTGCCTGTGAGCTTAAATTAAATAAAGGCACATTTATAATTGTAACTGTATCCCCATCGGGAAATTTTCATCTATTTCTGAAAAATTTGGACTCCTTGTTGTGCTATCTGTCAGACTGGGGGAAGCAAATTATTATTTGTGGGGACTTCAATGTAGATTCTCTGAAGGAGGGTAATAGGAAAAATGACCTTGAAGTATTACTCGGTTCTTTCAATTTGACACCCGTTATTGATTTTCCTACTTGGGTGGTAAAGGATAGCAACTCACTGATAGATAACTTCTTTATAGACCAAGATAAGTTTAACCAGATAAATGCTCAGCCTGTTGAGAATGGTCTTCCTGATCATGGTGCACAGCTAGTTACAATACATAACATAGCTCCATTCAGCAGTACTAAACAGTCCTCTAAAGTAATACGTTCAGTCAACGATTTAACAACTGCAAATTTCAGGGAAAGCCTACAGCAATTAGACTGGGATGAGGGGTACCGTGAACCTGATGCCAATTTAAAATATAATTTATTTCATGACACTTTTGTAAATGCATTTGAAAGCTGCTTCCCCAAGAAAATAGTTAAATATACTCGTAAGAAACCATGTAACAAACCATGGCTCACTAAGGGTATAAAAATATCTTGTAACCGGAAAATGGAAATGTATCTGACAGCTAGAAAGAGAAATGACCCAGAAACTATCAAACATTATAAAAACTACTGTGCTATATTAAGAAAAGTTATTAAAAAATCCACATGGCCTGCACCTCAACAGGTATGGGAAGGGGAGGTTGGCAAAACTTATAGGTGACAGCATAGGTGGGGGTGGTGGGATCACTCATGGGAAAATTCCGGTAGTTGTGGGTGTTAGAGCTGTACCTTTTTTAGATTGAAGTCAGCTGATAGGTATTCCTGCTTAAGGGAAGTCTCTCTAACAAAGAAACGACTTTCTACAAAGCTTGGGTATCCGATTAATGAGGGAATTAGTATATTTCATCAAAATATACAAGGTATTAGAGATAAAGTTAGTGAACTGCTTATAGATGTTGACTCTGAAATTATTGGTATATCTGAACACTTCTTAAATAAGGAGATAATTCAGAGGCTTCCTTTACCAGGATACAGGTTGGCTGGCAGCTTTTCTAGGAGCTCTTTGCGGTGTGGGGGAGTAGCCATGTATGTGAAAAACGGTATCCCATTTGAGTCAATTGATGTTTCAAAGTACTGCACTGAAAAGGTGTTTGAATGTTGTGCAGGTGTGGTTAAATTTAGTGGAGCTAAACTTCTTACTGTTGTTATTTATAGATCCCCAGACTCCGATTTCACAACATTTTTGCTAAAGCTAGAGGAGGTTCTTGGTTCACTTTATAGGAAATACAAAAAGTTAGTTATATGTGGTGACTTCAATATTAATTGTATAAGTGATTGTGCAAGGAAAAGGATGCTGGTAGACCTCCTTAATTCATATAATCTTATGCAAACCGTATTCTTTCCAACGAGAGTGCAAGGGAACAGTAGAACAACCATAGACAATATTTTTGTTCATTCGTCATTATTAGAAGGGCATTCTGTTAGCAAAAAGGTGAATGGCCTTTCAGATCATGATGCACAAATTTTAAGTCTAAAAGATTTTTGTGCTGCAACACATGTTAAATATAGTTACCAACTTTTTAGGAAAGCTGATCCAGTTGCTGTACTGACTTTTGTAACCTTATCAAGGAACAAGAGTGGCAAGATGTTTATAGTGCTGATACAGTAGACGATAAATATAATGCTTTCCTCAAGAATTTTCTCGTGCTCTTTGAAAGTTGTTTTCCATTAGAACGTTCAAAACAGGGTACTAGCACAAACAGGCAGCCTGAGTGGCTGACTAATGGGATAAGAATATCTTGTAGAACAAAGTGGCAATTATATCAAAACGTTAGAAACAGTCAAAATCTAAATGCAGCAGCCCATTACAAACAGTATTGTAAGGTGCTTAAAAAAGTTATTAGGAAGGCAAAAAGTATGTGGTATGCAGATAGAATAGCTAAGTCTCAGGATAAAATTAAAACCATATGGTCAGTCGTAAAGGAAGTGGCTGGTCTGCAGAGACAGGTCGAGAATATAGAATCAGTGCGTAGTGGGGATGTCCGTGTTACTGATAAGTCGCATATATGTACAGTACTTAATAATCACTTTCTGAATATAGCAGGTGAACTAAACAGAAACCTAGTCCCAACAGGGAATCATATAGCGCTCTTAGAAAAAAGTGTTCCGAGACTGTTACCTGAAATGCTCCTCCATGATACTGACAAGAGGGAGATTGAGTTAATAATTAAATCACTAAAGACCAAGAACTCTCATGGATATGACGGGGTATCTAGCAGAATACTGAAGTATTGTTCCACGTATGTTAGCTCAGTACTTAGCCAAATCTGTAACTTTTCCTTTAGGAGTGGTCGGTTTCCTGACCGATTAAAGTACTCGGTAGTGAAGCCACATTATAAAAAGGGAGACAGGGATAATGTTGACAATTATAGACCTATTTCTATGCCATCGGTGTTTGCTAAAGTTATCGAGAGGGTTGTATATGCAAGGTTACTGCAGCATTTAAATTCACATAATTTGCTGTCAAATGTACAGTTTGGTTTTAGAAATGGCTTAACAACTGAAAATGCTATAGTCTCTTTTTCTCTTTGAGGTTTTGGACGGATTAAATAAAAGGTTGCGAACGTTAGGTGTTTTCTTTGATTTAACGAAGGCTTTTGGCTGTGTTGACCACAAAATATTACTGCAGAAGTTGGAACATTATGGAGTAAGGGGAGTAGCTTACAATTGGTTCGCCTCCTACTTTAAGAACAGAAAGCAGAAGGTAATCCTCCGCAATATTGAGAGTGGTAATGATGTTCAGTCCCAATGGGCCACTGTTAAATGGGGCGTTCCCCAGGGGTCGGTGCTGGGGCCACTGCTGTTTCTTGTTTATATAAATGATATGCCTTCTAGTATTACAGGTGATTCAAAAATATTTCTGTTTGCTGATGACACCACCTTGGTAGTGAAGGATCTTGTGTGTAATATTGAAACATTATCAAATAATGTAGTTCATGATATAAGTCGTGGCTTGTGGAAAATAATTTGATGCTAAATCACAGTAAGACTCAGTTTTTACAGTTTCTAACTCACAATTCAACAAGAACTGACATTTTAATCAGACAGAATGGGCATGTTATAAGCGAGACGGAACAGTTCAAGTTCCTAGGCGTACGGATAGATAGTAAGCTGTTGTGGAAAGCCCATGTTCAGGATCTTGTTCAGAAACTAAATGCCGCTTTAGTTACCATTAGAACAGTATCTGAAATAAGTGACATTTCAACACGAAAAGTAGTATACTTCGCATATTTTCATACGCTTATGTCATATGGTATTATTTTTTGGGGTAATTCTTCTGATTCAAAAAGGGTATTTTTGGCTCAAAAACGGGCTGTTCGAGCTATGTATGGTGTAAGTTCGAAAACCTCTTGTCGACCCCTATTCAATAGTCTGGGAATTTTGACATTGCCCTCACAGTATGTATTTTCTTTAATGTCGTTTGTTGTTAGCAATATTAGCTTATTCCCAAGAGTTAGCAGCTTTCACTCAGTTAATACTAGGCAGAAATCAAATCTGCATGTGGAATGCACTTCCTTGACTCTTGTGCAGAAAGGAGTGCAGTATTCTGCTGCATCTATTTTCAATAAGCTACCACAAGAACTCAAAAATCTTAGCAGTAGCTCAAACACTTTTAAGTCTAAACTGAAGAGTTTCCTCATGGCTCACTCCTTCTATTCTGTCGAGGAGCTCCTGGAAGAGCTAAAAAATTAAGCAAATTCCAGTTTTATATTCTTGATTTTCTTTATTTAAACTAACGACTTGTCGCCTGAATATGTTTCTTATATTTCATTTTATCTGTTTCTACAATCGTGTTATAATTTCATGTATTGACTCGTTCCATGACCATGGAGACTTCTCCTAAATGTGGTCCCACGGAACAATAAATAAATAAATAAATAAATAAATAAAAGTATGTGTATCATGCCTGAAATCAGCAACTCTGATAATAAAATTAAAACAATTTGGAATATTATTATAAGAGAAACAGGACAACCAAGAGCACAGGAAGACAGTATTACCATCAAATTGAATGAAAACTTTACGAACAAAAAGTCAGAAGTTGAAAATATTTTTAACAATCATTTTCTAAATGTTGTGGATATAGTAGGATTCAGGTATTCATTAGAAGATGCTAGGCGGTTAATGGAAGAGGCCATACCTATGCAATTTGATACATGTGAAATCTCACCCGCTTCTCCCTCTGAAATTAGGAAAATAATAAACTTGCTTAAAAGAAAAAACTCACATGGAATTGATGGCATTTCCAGCAAAATACTAAAAGCTTGTTCTCAACAGATAAGTAAGATTCTCAGCCAACTGTGTAATAGCTCTCTGGAACAGGGCATTTTCCCTGATAGACTGAAATATGATATTGTTATACCTTTGCATAAAAAAGGGGATAGATCTGATGTCAACAATTACTGTCCAATCTCTCTTCTAACAGCTTTATCCAAAATTTTTGAGAAAGTAATGTATTCAAGAATAGCTTCACATATCTCTAAAAATGAAGTACTGACAAAATGTCAGATTGGTTTCCAGAAAGGTTTTTCAACAGAAAATGCCATATATGCTTTCACCAACCAAATTTTGAATGATTTGAATAACCGAACACCACCCATCGGGATTTTTTGTGATCTCTCAAAGGCTTTTGATTGTGTAAATCATGAAATTCTGCTAGACAAGCTCAAGTATTGTGGCATGAGTGGGACACAAATGGGTTAACTCGTACCTAACTGGAAGAGTGCAGAAAGTTAAAATAAGCAGTTCTCATAATATGCAAAGATCAGCACGTTCCTCAAATTGGGGAACTATCAAGAATGGGGTTCCACAAGGGTCAGTCATGGGTCCTGTGTTCTTAATATGTATTAATGACTTGCCATTCTATATTCATGAAGAGATAATGTTAGTTCTCTTTGCTGATGATACAAGTATAGTAATCACACCTGACAAACAAGAATTAACTGATGAAATTGTCAATACTGTCTTTCACAAAATTACTAAGTGATTCCTTGTAAACGGACTCTCACAGAATTTTGATAAGACACGGTACATACACTTCCGTACAGTAAATGGTATGACGCTATTAATAAATATAGACCTTAATCAGAAGCATATACTAAGGTAGAATATTCAAAAATTTTAGGTGTGTCCATTGATGAGAGATTAAATTGGAAGAAAGACAGTGATGATCTGCTGAAACGTTTAAGTTCAGCTACTTATGCAATAAGGGTCATTGCAAATTTTGGTGATAAACATCTTAGTAAATTAGCTTACAACGCCTGTTTTCACTTGCATATGGCATCATATTTTGGGGTAATTCATCACTGAGGAATAAAGTATTTATTGCACAGAATATGTGTAATCAGAATAATAGCTGGAGTCCACCCAAGATCATCCTGCAGACATTTATTTAAGGATCTAGGGATATTCACAGTAGCTTCTCAGTATATATACTCTCTTATGAAATTTGTTATTAACAACCAAACCCAATTCAAAAGTAATAGCAGTGTGCATAACTACAATACTAGGAGAAAGTATGATCTTCACTATTCAAGATTAAATCTAACTTTGGCACAGAAAGGGGTCAATTATACTGCCACTAAAGTCTTTGGTCACTTACCAAATAGTATCAAAATTCTGGCAGATAACCAACAAGTATTTAAGAAGAAATTAAAAGAATTTCTGAATGACAACTCCTTCTACTCCATAGAGGAATTTTTAGATATAAATTAAGAAAAAAAGAAAAAAACAAAAAAAAATTATAAAAAAATTAAAAAAAGAACAATGTAAAAATAAAAAGTTGTTATATTAACTTAATTATGTTGTTAAATTAACTTAATTATGTCATGTATTAGAAAATTTGACTCGTTCCACATCATTACGAAATATCGTATTCATGATCCATGGAACTAGTATTAATCTAATCTAACATCCATCATGTTGGAAGTACATCGCCATTCTGTCATGCAGTGAAACATCTCGTAGTAACATCGGCAGAACATTACGTAGGAAATCAGCATACATTGCACCATTTAGATTGCCATCTATAAAATGGGGGCCAATTATCCTTCGTCCCATAATGCCGCACCATAAATTAACCCGCCAACGTCGCTGATGTTCCAGTTGTCGCAGCCATCGCGGATTTTCCGTTGCCCAATAGTGCATATTACGCCGTTTTACGTTACCGCTGTTGGTGAATGACACTTCGTCGCTAAATAGAACGCGTGCAAACAATCTCTCATCGTCCTGTAATTTCTCTTGTGCCCAGTAGCAGAACTATATACGACATTCAAAGTCATCCTCATGCAATTCCTGGTGCATAGAAATACGGTACGAGTGCAATCAATGTTGATGTAGCATTTTTGAGATTCGCGATTCTCGGGCAGTTTGTCTGCTACTGATGTGCGGATTAGCCGCGGCAGCAGCTAAAACACCTACTTGCGCATCGTCATTTGCTACAGGTCGTGGTTGACGTTTCACATCTGGCTGAACACTTTCTGTTTCCTTAAATGACGTAAGTATCCGGCGAACGGTCCGGACACTTGGCTGAGGTCGTCCAGCATACCGAGCAGCATACATAGCACACGACCGTTGGGCATTTTGATCACAATAGCCATACATCAACTCGATATCGACCTTTTCCGCAATTGGTAAACGGTGCATTGTAGCACGGGTAATGTATCACGAAGCAAAAACCGTCCGCACTGGAAGAACGTTACGTGATAGCACGTACTTATACGTTTGTGACTATTACAGCGCCATCTATCACAAAACGAAAAAATATTTCTTTACGTACTACACGAATATGTAATAAAAAATGGGGGTTCCTATTAAAAAAAACGCTTTTGATATCAGTTTGACCTATGGCAGCGCCATCTAGCGGGCCAACCATAGCGCCATCTGGTTTCCCCCTTCAAGCTAGACGAGTTTCGTTCTTTGTAGGTTTTTCGTTTGATGCTTATTTTGTGAGATATTTGGCCCGGTATCACTATCAATGGACCACCCTGTATAGGACAACCCCTGACGCAACTCCAGCGTCATTTATAAACAGCTTTAACCGTCCCTGTACTGACCGACCAAGTGCTCCAGAAGTGGAACTGCATCGTACACACTGTCATGCGGCATCAGTACAACACAGTGTATGCACGTTTACATGCTTGCATTCAGCAGTCTGGTGGTTACACCTGTTGTTGATGTATCAGCGTCTCACATTTGCAATGGCTTATCTCGCGCTTACGTTAACCTGTTGAAAGGTCCCCTTAGAACCAGCAATGCTGTTAACCAGTCCCTTGCTGAATTATTAACACACGTGCAAACACTAACAGTCCCAACTTCTCACATATTGTGCATTACTATGACCAACAGAAACGTGTGCAGTGAAATGAATGCTTACAAGTTACTTAATTTGATGAACTGGTGTCAATTACAATTTTATAACATGAGAATACAATTACAAAGGTAAAAAATACATCATTAAAGAACATAACAATACAGATAACATTTGCAGTAATACGGGCTTTACAAAAGAATAGAAATAAACATATACTTCAGTGTTACAGGAATTATGACATAAGTAAATGTATAAAATAGTGAGACTAGTTTTCGAAACATTAATTTCACACATGAGCATTGAAACAGAACAGGATTAATAATGTGTAAACATCTTTACATAGAAAATGACATATTATTAATGCAAATTATATTTGAGGATAACAGTATTCCACATCATAGTGAATGTAGCTTAGTATTAGAATAATTCTACAACATAAATCTTATTAGCTAAACACATAAAGACAGGAAGAACACAAACACACAAGGGTACACAAACACATAGCGAGATAACACAAAAGGAAAGGGCAGGGTTTGTTATCGGTGAGACGTCTGGTACTGCAGTCCAACCCAAAACTTCATTCCATAGATCTTCCCTCTTATTTCAACATTTGCTCCTGCCAAAAAAAATCCTATCCAAGCATGCTTTCTGTATTTATATGTTCACTTATTTCGTACCTCATTATTTATTTTCCATTATCTTACCTCATCATTTATTTGCAAGAAAATCCTACTTAAACCTGTCGTCCCTAAACCCTACTTTTTTGTTCATATCCTCTTTCAAAATACTTTTTTGGCCAAACCATTTTCTTATAGCTTCTCAATGTATTTCTTCAAATTCATCATAACTCCTTCTCTTATACTGTGATATCGATGTGTTAATCGTTTTAATATGTATTTCTGAAATTTCATTAGTCTACATTAATTATATTTTTGGTGTTGAGATTTTTTTCCGTCTGTGTATGTTAAAAACCAAGTGAAAAGTTCTATCGTCACGAGAGAGCACGGACACAAGCTGTGCATCTGCCACGGAGAGATACCTCAGCAGAGGCTCGCAGGCGGGCGCTCAGACGCAGAGCACGTAAGGTGGAGCTGCGCGCCCGGGGGAGTCCCAGCGGCTACCGCAGCTCGCCGCCCCACCCCCAGCACCCACCCCCGGCGGCAGCTGCGGCCCACTTGGCACGGCGGAACTGGGGCGAGGTCGGTCGGGGCGTTACAGCGCGCACCTCCCACCTACAGTGCTGCCAGCTCGGATGCTGCCTTATCGCCGTGTCCCTGTTCCCTCAGCCACTCCCAACAAGCTCCCGGCCACGGCTAATAAGAGAAGAGCATCAGAGACGTAAAGCGTTATTGCACGATCTGTACTAACTCGGAAGAAGGACATTCCTTTTCTTTATCTTAATCTGCTTCTTTGGGTGATAGTTATACACGTAATCGGCATGGAAACTTCAGATTTGCATGTGGGAAAGAAATGAGTCATGAAATTTATTTCCTTTACTTCACTATAGCAACACAGAGGGTGGAACGTCCCCCTTCCCTTCTATCGACAATGTTAGAAATATATGACAGCGTAAGCATGTGCCTAAACAATTGGAATAAAATTTGGAAAAGGCTATCGTTCCGAAGATTCAATATAAAGTCGATAAATGAGGGTGAGGTTAACAACAAGATGCCTTCTAGGACAACTTATTCCGCCTACTTAATTACTGTAAAATTTAGTATGGTTGATCGAAAGGTTTGTGCTATCATTCAGGTACTGTGCCAACGAGAAGGGGTACCACGTGGATCGAAAAAAAATGATAAGAGTTACTGAAATAATTATAGCTAAAAGAAACATAGTGGCCAGCCCAATTGGGCAAAATTTCTGTTCGGTAGGTGAATTAATGAGCCGAACAGTCAATGTCAAGAATTACTCGAACACGCGCGGCAACATAGGGCTGCACACATGTTAGTAAAAACAATTGAAACATTTACGTAATAAAGCGAGAAAGAAAATAGTTTGCACTCGAAATATCATTAACTAATAGAGCTGAAATTTTGAAAACATCAAAGATAACACTTAGATTAATGGTTACTTACTGTTGTAAGTGACAATGGCGCTACCTCACAGTAACGTCTACTATTTTCATATGAATTTTGGAAAATGGCAAAAAATAATTAAAAGAAACTATATTGACTTCTGAACAGGGAAGTGGAAATTGATGATTACTGTATCAAAAGGTAATTATTATACTTTAGCACGACTGCAAGACAAAATGTGAACCAGAACATTACTAACAACAAATTACAATGATCACTGATATTTGCACTCATTCATTAAGTCTAGTTAGTGCTTTTGTTCATAGTGCCAGGAATCATTTTAATTTGATTAGTTGATTTACTATTTTCAACAATCAGATCGCCTCAGTTTAAAGTTCAAATTTAAAGTTAGTGAGACTGAAATTACTGAATGCTTTAAGTTCAAATCTTCAATGTAACTGAATCATTTAGTTCATAAGCAAAATTAACTGGCACTGCAATTTTCATTTATCATAAACGGTACTCGGATTGTGGTAACAATAGGACAGGACAGGAACCTACTCAGTGAATGAATTTAGGAGAATTGCGGGTAAACTGTTTCGATTAAACGATGGTAATTATTCACTCTCACAAGACCAGAAAGCTGAGTAACGCCGTTACAAAACTAGTTGGCAATAAGCTGTGATGCAGCAATCTTACTTCAGTCCATTCTCGCCATGACGAAGCTGCTAACGACGATACTACTGCTGGCTCCTTTCCATGATAATTAGTGAGCACGGGAGTTATTGGCAATGATATTGGCGTGGCGGGTTCTTGATGTTGCTGCAGCTACCGCCCACGCTCATCACTTGCCACGTGCCGTTAAACGGTCACTCCTCCAGTATAGTGCACACGCCATCCATGCGTCCGCACTTCACCAAGTCTCACACCAGAGTTATCTATTTGTGTAGCGCGTGCTCTGACGTAACATCCTCCCGCGTCCAGAGACGCCGCTACTCCAACGATACTTATTGATTGACAAAAACCTAACGTTTCCCTAACATTCCCTCAGCGATTACTCAGCGATGTTTACTTAATATACACAATTGATTATAAAGCAAAATAAACAAATTAATTCATACGTCGTGTACATATTAATTTACATAAAGATAAAAGTAAGTATATATACAATAATAAATGGTCAAAGAGCACATCGGCTTGGAAGTTTTACAAGCGGAATCATACTGTCTCAACAATGAAACAACAGCACTGATACGGCAAAATTTGCAGCAGCAAAGGATAGCACTGTGCGTGAGTAATGGTTCTTAGCAGAATATATAAACTGTTGACAACACAAACACAGTTTCACCCAAGCGAATCTTCTATTAAGAAGTGCACAGTAACGACAGAAACCTACAGAAAATCTACTAAGTTACTTCACAGTGAACAGAGCAAAAGCTGCCGTGAGAGGGCCGGACGAAGTGGCCGTGCGGTTAAAGGCGCTGCGGTCTGGAACCGCGTGACCGCTACGGTCGCAGGTTCGAATCCTGCCTCGGGCATGGATGTTTGTGATGTCCTTAGGTTAGTTAGGTTTAACTAGTTCTAAGTTCTAGGGGACTAATGACCTCAGCAGTTGAGTCCCATAGTGCTCAGAGCCATTTGCCGTGAGAGGAAAGTGATTCAAAGAACAACAGTTCAAATCTTGAACAGAAGGAACGTCAGCATCAGACATAATGCCATATGTCTTTTTTATTGCATTGCATATCTAGGTATTTCAACAGAAGTGTCCGCTCTGATAGCTGAGTCAGCGGGACGGATTGCGGTCCTACGGGCCCGGATTCGGTTCCCGACTGGGTCGGGGATTTTCTGGGCTCAGGGACTGGGTGTTGTGCTGTTTTAATCATTTTTGTGTTAGCAGAAGAGCCAACACTGTGTTACAAGTGGAGGCCGAAATGCACGCGTTTTAGCTCCCGCAGGCCCGCAGGAGGGAAGAACTAAACTGACGTGAGGTCTGGAACATGACAGAAAGCGGACATAATTAGCTGGCGAAGACTTCTCGGGCTTCCAGCCGGGTGGCGGTGCCTTCAAACTGTAAACGTAGACAGTTTGAAGACACCGCCACCCGGCTGGAAGCCCGAGAACTCTTCGCCAGCTGTATACGCCGGGAAAGCATACATTCACATTTACGGACATAATTAGTTTGATACTTAACTTTAATCCATTAATGATGAACGTCGCTCTTGACGGTACATGATTCACAATATTATCTGTTCAGAATACATTGTTGAAGTAATTATAGTAACTGAATATGGCGCCTTGCTAGGTCGTAGCAAATGACGTAGCTGAAGGCTATGCTAACCTGTCGTCTCTGCAAATGAGAGCGTACGTAGACAGTGAACCATCGCTAGCAAAGTCGGCTGTACAACTGGGGCGAGTGCTACGGAGTCTCTCTAGACTAGACCTGCCGTGTGGCGGCGCTCGGTCTGCAATCACTGATAGTGGCGACACGCGGGTCCGACGTATACTAACGGACCGCGGCCGATTTAAAGGCTACCACCTAGCAAGTGTGGTGTCCGGCGGTGACACCACAATCATCATGTCATCTCCATGAGCTGCACCAAGGCGGCCGGACCTGCCCCGCAAGGGGCCTCCCGGCCAATGACGCCAGACGCTCATTTCCAACAGACAGAGCAGCTATCATCAGTGCTACAAATACAAATAATACAAGAATCTCATATCGAAACAGCACATTGATCAAACACCTTGTGTCAACTGAACACAATTCCAATTCCACGGTTACATACTGCCATAAGCAGCCATGTAGACTGCACGTAATTCCAATCTAACTGAGGCATATACAAGCATTAGTACAACTGAGACCGCTGTTTACAAATGCTTACATCTAACCTCAGTTTACGTCATGCTGGATTGCTAATGGCCTCTCTTTACTGCCCAAATGTTAAAGAATTGAGTAAGCTAAAAAGATTTTGTGCATAAAAGTACAGGGAAGTCAAATAGTAATTATACTGAAATACAGTTTTGTCTGGAGGCATATCAGTTCAAAAAAATCATTATGACATGTTACATTACGTCGTACTGGACTTTAGTTTCTGTGCTGGATTACATCAGGGTCGTGGGTCAGATCATTGCCATGGTGTCTAACACGATGAATTAAAATCTTGCCTAATAAGTGCACAATGAACAGAACAAATTCTTGTGGGTGAAGGGTCAATGCGTGTGAGTGACATAGCAGTAACCAAAAGCTTTCTCAGTGAATCAATAATAAATAGTGTGCAAACTTATGAAGATGCCTGTAAGAGTAACCAAGGTTTTCTTAATGACTCCACAACGAACAGAACAAAATTTTACGAGGGGGAAATCAAAATTAATAATACCAGAAACACTAATAATGCGTAGGAACTGAACCACACAATCCTCAGAATAATAGAGCTCCAGTTAATGCATTCAAAAGTTCAGCTGAGACAAAATGAATTACTGAAATGGTAAGATAAATAAATAACATAACCATCACTATTAAATTAATTTGCCCCATTTCTAGATGCATTATTCTACATCTAAATCTAGGTGAGTACACGGATATCAAGTTTAAGCGCCTGGCAGAGGGTTCTTTGTCCACCTTCAGACTATTTCTGTATCGTTCCACTGTGTAACAGTGCGTGGAAAAAAATGAACACTTAAACCTTTCAGCGTGAGCTCTGGTTTCTCTTATTTTATTACGATGATCATTTTTTCCTGTATATATTGGAGCCAATATAATTTTTTTGCACTCCGAACAGGAAGTTGCTGATTGAAATCCCGTCAAAAGATTTCGCCACAATCACAAACGCCTTTGTTTTAATGATTGTCACCCCAATTTGCTTATCATATCTATGGCACACTCTCCCCTATCTCGCGACAATACGAAAGAGCTGCCCTTCTTTGGACACTTGAGATGTCCTCCATCGATCCTATCAGGTAAAGATCTCATACCGCGCAGCGGTACCCTAGAAGAGCACGCCCATCTCTTTAGCAGACCTATACCATCTTGTAAGTGACCTGCCAAAATAACGCAGTCTTTCATTTGCTTTCCCACAACGTTGTCTATGTGATCTTTCAACTTGTTTGTAACTGTAATTCCTAAATCACACATACAGAATTTTCTGCATCCAATACTCTTCTGCTTTGTACCTAACCCTTCACATGTATGTTATGTAGCACCAGTAACTCTTCTATATCCTGTCGGCCTTGTAGCAGGCAGACTTAAAAACAAAATAGCACTGGCCCTTGGGGAGTCCTGCACATAAGGTACAGTACAAGAGGCCCACACCGTCCGTGCTCATTAGAAGCAGTGGGAGGGAGGTTCCTACCCCATTTTGTGGCATCTAGTAGATGGCATCTACTAGATGAGTGGCTTGCCAAGCGAGTGCAATTATTATTAGTACATGAGAAATACTTCCATGATTGTCATACCCACTGCAACTATGTTTGAAATATGAGCCCTAGTGCCTATCAGTTAAGCTATAATTTACTCTCGTCCTTAGTTTTTAATGCAACGGAGTGGATAACGCATCTGACTTATAGTTAGTGCACATTTCTGATGGACTCACTCCAACCTGGCAAGGTCACATTTCCTTCCTGTGGTATATATTTTATCCAAAGCTTGGACTTCCCAGAAATAAAATGGAGGTTATGGTAAAATACCTCAACAAAATGGCTACCCACAACTCAATAATCAAGACCACTATTTCTCTCACGTATCTCCTCTTTTATTACAATAACTTCTTTCACGCTATTGATGCAAAGTTTCTTGCATTACTCTTAAACACAATAGTTAAACAAGGGATTCTCCACCCAATGGGCATGACATAACATAAGCATTTTACTATTCTATGGTCTCGTAATGTTTCTGTCTACGGCTACAGTGCACTTTCTGGATTGGTAAGAAATCTTTCGCTACTTCATTCCCTCCCACATTCTCTTAACCTCATTCATTACCGACATAACGAATTTACTGACTTTCGTGCAGTAATAGGAAAAATCATTCCTGTTCCACCGTATTTGAAACTAATTTTCTACTGTCTCATGCAAATCACACAGATTAAATACACATAATAAATCAGACTGCAGTATACTACTCGCTCTGCTTTCCCACATCAAACAATAGTCATCCCAGATTCACACGTCACTGACCCACGTAATAGTTTTCCTACCACAAATTCTAGAGGATTTACACACATCTCCCTGTGAAATGCAGACCACATGGAGTTGCCGGATTGATGGCTGACTCACCTTAATTCACTCTCAGAGTATCTGAATATCAAGCTGACGTCACACGAATGTATCTCATAATGTCAATTTTGGTATCTTATTTATCACACACACGGATCCTCAACTGAATGCTAGGACACACACATCTAATTCTTTATATTGTCTCATAATCAGGTTGAGACTCACACTGTACTCACCACGTGGAAGTGTTTGTCTCTAATTCAAGTTCTCCACACATAAATTTTAATTATTTTCATCTTAGATTTACACACGCAAGTATTTCGCCTTAATACTACCACACGATACTATTTCGTCTTATGATTACAGCACATGGTTTCTTTGTCACTCCTGAAGAATCCTATGTTCCCCATGAATTTTTACCTGCCTACGTTTTTCAGAACAGTTTACATCAGCCTCCCACCAAAAGTTTCTGAAAAGAGAAATTATTTGTTCATCTACTCCTAAATATTCCACATGCATACCATTTTCATTTAACTTTGTTTTTCTGGAGCACACATAGAGCATGTCTTCACACCTCAGGAACCAGCGACAGAGTGCTGAAACATGGCCGTTCATCCAGTCACCCCTCACTTCCGCAGAAGTGTGGGAGGACCTTGCCACCATATTGGTCAGCAAAATTCCAGGTCCCCTAGTGCTCTGGTATACTTTCTCTCTTTGGTTCAGCCAAAGGTGATCACAGTGTAAGATGGCAAGAACTATGCCCCTTACATGAAGTCATTAAAGATCACCTAACTCACGTTGAGCGAACAGTAGGGCTGAACAAAAATGACTGACAAGGCATAATGCATCTTGTAGAGGGTATAGTATAGACGTATTGGAATAATTAATGTCAGGTGATGGTTTTAAAGTAATTCACATGACATGAAAACTTTGTGGAAACGCATCGATTTACTGGAGGCTAGTTTATCCCACGGAAGTATTCGAGTTGACCTTGGCCGGCTAGGCAGCGGCGAAGGGAAGCGACAATAGGCAGCTTAGGGCAGCTCAAGCTCTGAGAAAGCAGTAACTGGGCGTGGCCTCCAGCTGCCTTAAGATGAGTGACAGTGAGTGGGTGGTTGACCCCATGCTGGTGTTCCAGGAAGCAGATGGAGAACTTGTACGCCTATTGATAAATGTCCGTCATCCCGTTTTCAGTGAAACATGCGAGAAAGCTGTGCAAAGCTATGGTGGAGCGGTCAACACAGGCCAAAATATGCGTGTTTGTGACTATAGCAACTTCACGCTCAATTCACAGTCCGCAGAGTCTGAAGTAAATCAGGTGAAGAGCTACAGAATGAAATACGCCGGCCTTCAATGGGAACATAGGACCAAGGAATTTGAAGTACTCTCCTGGGAGTCAGAATTCCGGAAAAATTGGTGTTTTGTGCAGATGCTAACATTGATGGGTGGCCTGAGAGGAGCTAAATAGCAGAAGTTGAGAGAAAGGGAAAGTTTGTGGGAATTTGTTCACTTCCCAGAGCAGGCATTGGTCAGCGCTGGGAAGCGACGCATAATTAACGCGACTTGCGCTGCAATTGACGTAAGTGATTTTGTTGGAGGGGAAACCGAGGCAAAGAGCGGATTGGGAGAAGTCCTTGTGGAGGTATTCCGTTCCCAGCTTGCTAGAGTGTGGACGTGGCGTTTTCTACTCAGCTTGCCTGAGAGAGAGTGAGCATCTCTGCAGTTTAGGACTTAACAAATGGAACGATTGAGCTTTGAGGTAGAAAGTATTCGTTCAGCTATGTACTGAGCAAGATAGCTAGAAGTGAATAGACGAGCACAGCCTTGCAGCACCACGAGGTTGGCCGACGTCCGCACAACGACACCGCTCCGCCACGCTGAATTCGGTGATATTGCGCCCGCTCCGGCCACTGATTAATTTGTTGGATCACGTCGGCAAAGTTTCCACGAGGTTTTCATGGGCCGTGTATTGTAGAATTCTTCTCGCACTTCGCATTACGCCTGGGTCAGTCGATAGGAATTACTTTTGATTCATCGCGCTTTACTCCACGCAAACGCAATTTATTACCACTGCCTGTTAGGAGAGTCATGTAATGTGATGATTGAAGGTCGTGAGTTAAAATAAATCTTTGCTAATCGATTGCATCTGTTTTCATACAAGTAGTTGAAATCCCAAGTCACTTTCTTAATTAATTGTATGTTCAACATTTGCATCTGGCGTTCAATAGCTGAACATAACATCAATCTGCACCCCTTTTTAATTAAAAGGGATCAATTCTGAATCAATTAATGTCAACAGTGCCACCGCAGTTCAATCAGTAGTCACAGGGCCTTATTACCTTCTTTGCGTTATCCGACACTGCGGCAGTTTTGCACTCTCTGTTGATCTGTTAGTCAATTACCTGGGGTGAACACACACCAAAATGGGTGGGGTGTTACAACAGAACTATCCCAAAGATGATTATAGAATCTACCTTCACTATCGGTGGTCAGCAGAAGACCAGCCATTCATTCAATTCACAAACATTATCAAACTGGATTCCGGGATCTGTTTTATGGAAGTGCACATCTACATAATTAAACATACAAATTGCCTTTCTTCCCTACATTGATATCCGGCTTCGGTGTAGTAAATAAAATGGTGTTATTCTACAAAAAACGCTGTTCTTACAAGAACAACGAAGTATGTTGTTGTACATCTTTTCTACGTCGGGCAGTACTGTACCCTTTAAGCAGACTTCTCAGATACCAAGACAATACCAGCCGGCTCGGGGACCACTATCTTGTTTTATCAGCCGCCAATTGCCAGTCGTCACCACAGACGAGAATTCTGCTTCCAACCTGTTCCGATGCCGCCAAACGGAATTCCTCTGGGACGGACTTCTCAGAACCAAAACCAATTTCAAATGTCACGTCCCCAGCACACTAGACGCCGCTATCCGTTTGTTGCCAGCCAGCAGCCTCCAAGCTTCGGCTGTTCCACTGCTCGCCGCAACACTCCAGGAACAGACCACACGGCAACTCAGGCAACACCAGACAACGTGACGCCGCTATCGGTGTGTCGCCAGCTTGCAGCCGGACAGCGTCTTCCCCGGCTCTGTCACTGAGCTCTGACTAGTCCGCTGCTCGCTACAACAGCTGTTGCCGCGGTCGCTCACCCTCGACACGGTTGGTGCTGTCCGCAGCTGCCTTGATGGGAGATTTCCGCTGCAGCAGCAGGTAGGGTCTCCAGGTGTGCTGCAACACCACCTCGACTAGAAGGCTTTGCTTGGTGCCACCTGCCGAGCGTGGCATGACTATAACGATGCTGCGATACTGCTGCACAGCAGCTCCCGAGAGCCAGTTCGCTCCCTATGGATTCATAGGGTAATAATGAAAAGAATGAGATTTTCACTATGCAGCGGTGTGTGCGGTGATATGAAACTACCTGGCCGATTAAAAGTGTGTGCCAGACCGAGACTCGAACTAGGGACCTTTGCCTTTCGCGGCCAAGTCCACCTTTGCCTTTCGTGGGCAAGTCCACTTGCCCATGAAAGGCAAAGGTCCCGAGTTCGAGTCTCGGTCGGTCACGGAGTTTTAATCTGCCAGGAAGTTTCGATAATGAAAAGGGCAGCTCTGATAAAGAGTCCTGAGTGTTAGTTCGTTCAAAAAGCATTGATAATCTCAACAAAAGGGGCTTCATCAACGTAATGAAGTAAAACATCGGTTCAAGTTGACCCCAGTCACTACAGAAACTCTGTGTCAAATACATAACACGAATTATCAGATAAAATTGTGTCGACAATGGTAGTACGCAGAGCAATACATAACCTATCCTTATGGGTAAAGAGCAGTCTAAACTAATGTCTGATTCACTTGACAAAGAGCTTGGGGAATAAGGAACGAGAGAACAGTCATAATCTTACCAATCACTGACAAAAAGAAACGATAGTGGTGCCCTCTTAGAGGCTGCTCCGACATTGCCAGAAGGCATAGGACGTCACGTGCAACTTGCGGTGGTTCTCGTATACTATATGTTTTTATGTTCCTCGGGTGCAGGTGTTCCAACAGCCGACTGTCCTGAGGAAAACGGAGTGCTTCGAGCTGTACTTACCCATTCAGGGAGAAGCCCCACAAAACAGGGCTGCGATAGAAATCCTCGTAACAGATTCTACTAATCGTTGATGAGTCCGGACTTGTCTCACTGAAATCTGCCTAATCAGAAGAAATTGAGGCGAAAAATTCACAACTATGGCAGTACGCGAAAAATTCACCTAAAGAGTAATATCACTGTCGCCGGGTAAATAAACTGTCGCTGCGTGGACTGTTCTCGAGACCAAAACATCACAGCATACTTCGTCATCATTCAACAGGAACAGTAATTCAGGTCCAGATAACTAAACATGCCATCAAAATTCAAATTGAATATCGTTATATTAGCTTGTAGTAAATACACTGCTGGCCACCGTAAATGCAACACCAAGAAAGACAAGAGGTAGCACAACAAAATTTATTTTGTAGATACCATGTTGACCAAGTATCAAATGATTACGTTTACAGACGTCTGTGACATGTGGTTCCTGCCAGAATCAGTAGCCAGAGTAGCCGCCATTGTTGGAGATCACCGCTGCCACACGTCTCGTCATTGAGTCAAAGAGACGTTGGATGTGTTCCTGGGGTACAGTAGCCCAAGCAGCTTCCACACGTTGCCAAAGATCATCTGGTGTGGCAGCTGGGGATGTAATCTGGGTCACTCGTTGAGCAACCATGGACCACATGTTTTCTATCGGCGAAAGATCCGGAGAGCGAGCCGGCCAGGAAAGCAATTCAATCTGGTTATTGACGAAGAACCTTTGGACAATGCGTGCCACGTGTGGTCGCGCATTATCCTGTTGAAATATGGCTGTGGCCGAGCCCTGAAGGTAAGGAAGGACAACTGGCTCCAGCACCTCGGATATGTATCGCCGGCTATTTAAAGTACCGTCAATGCGTACTAGAGGCGTGCGAGAGTAATATCCAATACCGCCCCATACCATAATACCCGGTGCAAGACCAGTGTGGCGGTGCATAATGAAGCTGTCCAGCATCCTCTCTCCACGGTGTCTCCACACTCGAATCCGACCATCGTGGTGCTGCAGACAGAAGCGTGCCTCGTCAGTAAAGACAACGTAATTCCATTCTGCCGTCCAGATCCGTCTGTCATCACACCATTGGCGACGGAGACGTCTGTGGTTCTGCGTCAATGGTAGACGAAGCAATGGACGTCTTGCGGACAGACCACTCTGCTGTAAACGGCGTCGAATGGTACGCGCAGACACTGGTTGATGCGTTACAGACGCAATGTGCTGTGCTATGGTTCGGGATGTCACCGAGCGATCCGTCACTGCCATGCGCACAATTTTCCTATCAGCACGTGCAGTGGTGCACCGAGGTGAATGCGATCGACCACGTCGGTCCGTCGTACCCTCCTGCATCCAACGGTCACATATCCGCATTACAGTTGTTTGGTTTCGTCCAACACGACTAGCGATTTCTCTGCATGATAATCCACAATCTCGGTAAGCCACTATCCTTCCTCTGTCGAACTCGGATACTTGATCAAACGATGTTCGCTGTTGTCTACGAGGCATAACTGATCGTCTTGTGAAACAACCACAAGGTAAACACACGTGTCGAACGTACACTCGTCGAAATCGCCAAGCCTTAAATGGCGCTATGAGGTGGCGCCACAGGCGCGCGTGATGTGCGTCTGCGCTGAAATTCTAATCAGTTGCATATCTCATCGCTGCAAACCCATGGTGTAAATTTCACTTGATTCGGATGCTTCCTTCAGGGTGTTGCATTTACGGTGGCCAGCAGTGTACATTAATGCGCCATCCTCGCTTGGCCATGTGTGGGTTCCACAGAAAGTGTATGCCCCTCGAGAGCTACCCTGGAGTCACCGAAACTCGCCTGTCCCAGACATGACGCTACAGAAGATAGGTCAACACGCATACATACACAGCGTTGAGAAAATTTCACAATGGGAATTGATAGCTTCGTCGTTGCAATGACTGAGGCTGCTCATAATCACTATTGTTGTACACTGAACCACCAGAGAAACTGGTAGACGCATGCGGATTCAAATACAGAGATATGTATACAGGCAGAAGACAGCCCTGCGGCCGGCAACGACCATGTAAGACAACAAGAGTCTGGAGCAGTTGTTAGATCGGTTACTGCTGCTACAGTGGCAGGTTTTCAACATTTAAAAGAGTTTGAACGTGGTGCTATAGTCGGCGCACGAGCGATGGGAAACAGCATCTCCTAGGTAGCGATGAAGTGGGGATTTCCCCGTACGCCCGTTTCACAAGTATACCGTGAATATCATTAATCGGGTAAAAACATCAAACCTCCGACATCGCTACGGCTGGGAAAAGATCCTGGACCAACGACGACTGAAGAGAATCATTCAAAGTGACAGAAACGCAACCCTTCCACAAACTGCTGCAGAATTCAACGCTGGGCCATCAGTAAGCGTCAGCGTGCGAACCATTCAACGAAACGTCGTCGATATGGGCTGTCGGAGCCGAATGCGCATTCGTTTACCCTTGATGGCTGCACAATACAGAGCTTTACGCCTCGCATGTGCCCCTCAGCACCGACATTGGACTGTTCGTGACTGGAAATATGTTGCCTGGTCTAAGGTTTCTGGTATCAAATTGTATAGAGCGCATGGACGTGTACCGGTATGCATTCACCCTCATGAATCCATGGACCCTGCATGTCACAGGGGACTGTTCAAGCTGGTGGAGGCTCTGTAATAGTGTGGGGCGTGTGCGGTTGGAGTGATATGGGACGCCTGATACGTGTAGATAAGCCTGACAGGTGACATGGACGTAAGCATGCTGTCTAATCACCTGCATCCATTCACGTCCACTGTGCATTCCGCCGGACTTGGGCAATTCCAGCAGAACAATGCGACACCCTACACGCCCAGAATTGCTACAGAATGGCTCCAGGAACACTCTTCTGAGTTTAAACACTTCGGCTGACCAGCAAAGACCCCAGACATGAACATTATTGAGCATATGTGGGATGCCCTGCAACATGCTGTTCAGCAGATATCTCCACCCCGTCGTAGTCTTGCGGATTTATGGACAGCCCTGCAGGATTCAGAATGTCAGTTCCCTCCAGCACTACTTCAGACATTAGTCGAGTCCATGCCATGTCGTGCACTTCTGTGAGCTCACGGGGACCCTACACGATATTAGACAGCTGTACCAGTTTATTTGGTTCTTCGGTGTATTTAATCCGTACAAATATGTCTGAAATGAAAAAGCTCAATGAAACTAATTAAATACAAATGAGACTATTCAGTCCAGCATAGACTGACGCATTTCAGTATGTATGAAGGGCTATGTATCTGCTTTTAGAGTAGCTAATTTTTGTCCAATTTCCTACACTGTCCACCATTAAGTATGCAACAACAGGAAGGACAGAAAATAATTAAATTTTGCTTATTGTAGCAGGAAGAATACTTCATTGTGTTTGTAGGATATTCGGGGGGTATACAGGGTGCATAATTTTGTACACAGAGCTCCCACATCTTGCAACAATGATGGTCCCTACATAGATTGACAGTTGGCCAACCCCCATCCCATGCAGGCCTTTGTCGACCTGTTCATCTTTGTATGGGCAGTTTTATAGCAGTCGGGTCCATGGTCCAGGTATGTGGGCTCCTTGGCGCAGCGCTACCTGTTAACCCTGATTGCTACCTGCCATCCCACACTCTGTGTCCTCCCCTCTTTTTTTGTCATGGTGAAAGGTGCCACGCAGCTGGGAGCAGGTAGGGTCCGCCACGCAGCCCTGGCCGTGGGGAGGGGGAGTGTTGGCCAACTGGTCGGTTTGTGAATGGGCAGCTTTAGGCGTCCATGATCAATGGATACCTGATTATAATCCCAGTATAATCAGCTACGATTAAAACTTACCCTGGCCCATTTTTACAAGCCAAAGTTGTTCAGTAAGACCATGGGTACGCGAAGTTAGTTTGCAGTGGCCAAGCGTCTTCTTAGAAAGCAAGAGAGATAAAGATTTGTCTCTTCTGTGGAAAGAAATAGTAGAGTTCATTTTAGAATTTCTTTTCTCCCTTTGTGGAGGCAATATCGTAGAATACCTGCCCGCGAAAGGCAAAGGTCCCGACTTCGAGTATCGGTTCGGCACACAGTTTTAATCTGCCAGGAAGTTTCATATCAGAGCACAGTCCGCTGCAGAGTGAAAATCTCATTCTGGAAACGTACCTTAAGTTGGACAGGGTGGACAGGGTGGACATATTGTGACGCAGAAAACGTGTGAAAGACCTCCATTGGCTGACCCTAAAATAATTATCAGGGAGTGGGAGATAGCAGACCAGCTTTTGAGTGTTATATAAGTGGGAGAACTTGGGTCTAATAAAAACATCTGTGAAGCGTGGGAAATTTGTGCGTAATTTACAGGGACTGTGCTCGTAGAAACAAAAGCCATTGATCGGATGATAAAACTTTTGCTAGGAAGGAAGTTTAGCAGTTCTGTTAGCAACATTTTAGCTGGCCAGAATTTAAGTAGTCTTGCCATTGGCAGAAGATAGTTCATGTGAGCTTCAGGGAGAGCAGAGAGGTTCATCTCTGCTTGGGGCAGTCTGCTTGGCTAGGTCTATGAGAAGCAAGAGCATGCGGTTTCTCTAACTCCTTTCGTGATTATAGGCGAAAACACGGTGTCCAGCGGCCAATCAGAGACCAAGGCTGTGGTTACCCTTGACGCTGCATCACAGACAGGAGCTCCTGCGATGGTGTACCCAACGACAAACCTGGGTGCACGAATGGAAAAACGTCATTTTTTAAAATCCAGGTTCTGTTTACAGCATCATGATGGTCGCATCCGTGTTTGGCGACATCGCGGTGAACGCACATTGGAAGCGTGTATTCGCCATCGCCATACTGGCGTATCACCCGGTGTGATGGTATGGGGTGCCATTGGTTACACGTCTCGGTCACCTCTTGTTCGCATTGACGGCACTTTGAACAGTGGACGTTACATCTCAGATGTGTTTCGACCCATGGCTCTCCCCTCATTCGATCCCTGCGAAACCCTACATTTCCGCAGGATAATGCACGACCGCATGTTGCAGGTCTTGTATGGGCCTTTCTGGATACAGAAAATGTTCGACTGCTGCCCTGGCCAGCATACTCTCCAGATCTCTCACCAACTGAAAACGTCTGGTCAATGGTGGCCTAGCAACTGGCTCGTCACAATACGCCAGTCACTACTCTTGATGAACTGTGGTATCGTGTTGAAGCTGCATGGGCAGCTGTACCTGTACACGCCATCCAAGCTCTGTCTGACTCAATGCCCAGGCGTATCAAGGCCGTTATTACGGCCAGAGATGGTTGTTCTGGGTACTGATTTCTCAGGACCTATGCACCCAAACCGCATGAATATGTAATCACATGTCAGTTCTAGTATAATATATTTGTCCGATAAATACCCGTTTATCATCTGCATTTCTTCTTTGTGTAGCAATTTTAATGGTCAGTAGTGTATAATACGCTGTCTCTAGTAAACATGTATTTACCCGTGAAAAACACTGAACTCTGGAATTGCGGCTTGATGACGCATTGTTGTAAATACGAATGTGCAAACTGTATCTGGCATGGCTAGTCCTCCTACCATAATACCTGGACTTTCTGCAGATGGTATGGATGGAGCCGATGTACATGGACAACACGGACATGGTACTTCTAGCCATGTGCTGCGCCCGTGCTACCTGCTGGGTGCTGGTGGCTGAGTCTTCTCCGAACATTGTCAGCGCCTCCTTCTCCAGCTTTCGTGTTTGAGCCAAGCGAGGGTGACCCGCATTACGTTTTGGCACGTATCACAGGACAAACAGCAGACTGGGGATAGTATTCATAAGTACCAAGCACAAAGTGCTACTACTTTACTTCACAATGAACACACCTCAGGCAGAAAATAACCACGTGCAACACTCCGACTTCTCTGAGGCATCTCTCGATTTACGTGAATGTGGAATGAAGTGGTTCATGTCTGTTTGGAAAACGTTCTTTGTACAATCTTGCAGCAGCTCTCCCACTGCAATCCGCTTTGCCACATGCAAGTACTAGGTCGCTCATTTCCACACTTCTGTACTGGTACCTGTCGCATTGCTGTCAACAACATTACTACACTGGCAGACCACACACTGTCCACACTATGTTGTAAACAAAGGTTGTGTACAGGTAATCATCTTGATGCTGAAGCTCTTTTGTCTGTGTTTGCTTCAATAATAACATATGTTTGTGAGTGGGGTCCGCCTTTAGCAAAACACAATTTCGCTTTTTTGTCCCAGACATGTTTCACTGCAGTTGCAGCATCATCAGTGGTTTTTTTTATTACTATGGCTGTTAAACAGAAGGAATGTCCTTTACTGTTTAAATACATATAAATAAATCGCAATTACAGGTTTTTGAAGAGCACATAAAATTGTGTATTGATACCTTCTTACCACACGGTGTGGTTTTTCTGCTGTATTACGTTTTTACTGTGACTGTTTTTGTTTACACACACACACACCTCTGAAAAATTCAGAACAACCGACAATGACATCTTCAACTGTTCCACTGTCTTCCATCTTGTTTTCACACCTTCTACTGTTTTACTGAGCGCCATCTCGTTATTACAACTGGTAAACAGTAACAGTGGCAGTGACAGAGACAGTGACAACTCAATACATAGAACTTGACAATGAAGAAGATGACGAGAAAAGAAACTTGAGACATGATGTAAATAGACACACACACACACACACACACACACACACACACACACACACACACATGCCCTAGGGAGGACTCGAACCTGGGACGGGGGGAGCCGCACGGACCGTGACAAGGCGCCTAGACCGCTCGGCTAGGCCGCGTGGCTCGTGTTTCTTTTTGGTACACCCTATATGAATGGGACTTGTATTAAAATTGGTACGAATGCTAAAATAATACATCCATTACTAAATTAAAACTCCCGTCATCTTCAGCTGTCCATATGTGAAGACTAAGATTAGAAAGTACTGTTGGGATTGTGATACGATATTCACTAATCGACAGACTGAATCACCGGAAGTATTGTTGACACATTTTATTAGCTCTATGCCAGACGTGTCCTTTGGCCATAGACACTTGGTGCTAGCTGTGCAAAGCCAAGATCTGTCGCCAATATAAATCTAAATTTACTACACTACTACTGAGTCAGCATCATATAGCTGGAAACTGTTGATACATATGTAGGTTTGTAATCGATAACGCTCGTAGATTTCTTTTCACTCAACCACGTTGAGCATGCCGTCTGGCAGCCACAATGATCTGCGTGGATTGGACCTTCTGTGTGGCATATCGCTCCCCATGGACTCAGTTATGGTAACGAAAATTTTTGTGCAACGGAATAATGTGATCAAAATGGTAGCCCATCAAATGAGTCGTGTGTGTTGGTTCTTTTAGAAATCGTTAATAGTCTTGAGAAATAGGGTTCACTTGTCTGCTGAAATGGCTCAGTCCAATCTCATCTTGATTTGTTACAAAACCCCTGTATCAACCGCATAACACGATGTTACTGAAATGAATAACGCATAGAGCAAACAAAACTACTACTCTTTATGCATAATGACCAATCTGAGCTCATTATTAATTTACTTGATAAAGTCCGGGAGCAATGAAGAAGAATATAGTCGTCATCTCACAAAACACTCATCAAAGGAAACGATCGTAGCATCCACACAGTGATAGCTCCGACCATGCCACAGGGCGTTGGATTCTACTTGCAACTACCATAACTAACAGCGTCCTTAACGACACTTGTAACACCAAATCAAAAGTATTGCGACTCCGTAATCTAACTTACTTCAAATCATGTGCCTATTGAACAAATGACAAATCTCATTCCAGGTCGCCTGTGCTGCAGGTTCTATAATTTAAACTGTAGGGTGGCACCTTGTGGACGGCTGGTGATGCTGCTCCAAACGTCGTCGAACTGTTCGTGCAGATGGTTGTTGTCTTGCAAACGGCCCCATCTCTTGACTCAGGGATCGAGACCTGGCTGCACGATCCGTTACATTCATGCGTATAAGATGCGTGTCATCTCGACTGCTAGTGATACGTGGCCGTTGGGATCCAGCACGGCGTTCCGTATTACCCTCCTGAACCCACTGATTCCATATTCTGCTAACAGTCATTGGATCTCGGCAACGCGAGCAGCAATGTCGCGATACGATAAATCACAATCGCGATAGGCTACAATCCTGTAGTAACCAAAACCAACTGCAGGAACGCTTTGGGCTGCGGAGCGGAGCCGCCAGGCGGGGAAGTCGCCGGAGGTGGAGCACACACCACCGGGTAAACACAGGACGAGTCGGGCGACAGAGCAAAGCCAACTGTCAATAACTGACAACAACCGACCACGACCGACTATGACCGACAGAAAAGGAAGAGATAAACAACTGAGGCTTGTGGAAACCACAACACCAAACACCAACACCTCTCAGAACCAGAGCCAGGCAAATGTCAACAACGAGCAACGAGCAGAACGCAGTACCGCCGAGATAGAAACGAAATCCAGAGCGAGTACCAGACTGGCTGGACTAGGTTTTTTTTTTCCTTTATTGTATTTCAATTCCCCATCGGGCCGGGCTGGCAGCAGCATAGGCGCTGCTCTTCAGCCGAAAGACATAGAACAAACCAATAGAAGACATTTAAAAACAGCAAAGGAGAGAATAAGGTGAACATAGATATAAAAAAAGGGGAACATCATGGAAGGCAATAGACAAAAAACAGGGTGACTGTAAAATGGAGATAAAAAAACTGTTTAAAAGTAGCACACACAAAAAGCCACACACTGCGACGGTTAAAAGAACACAAGGCACAGTATGACTGGAGCATAAAGGTAGCGACGGATGGCATAGCACATAACGTAACACTGACGGCGAACCTCAAGGCAGGACACAATTAAAATCACACCTCTTGATGCACACGAGAAACAGCACTAAACAACACTGATGTGGCACACTGATGAAGAGCAATACAGAGGATCTGCCAGGCGCTAGGAGATGAGGGAGACCCGAAGAAGGGAGGGAGGGGAAGAGATGGGGGAGGTGAGCGGGGGGCGCGCGGAAGAGGGCCAGGTAGGGAGGGATGTGGGAAGGAGAGAGGCAAGTATGGGGTGCAGGGTCTCAGGGGAGGGGGGGACGGAGGAAAATCCGCTCTGGGATAAGGAGGAAAGAGGAAAAGGGGGCTCTGGGGAGGGGGGGGGGGGAACAAGGCCAGGTTATAGTTGGAAGGAAGGGTAGATGTCACGGCGAAGTCTGTCATCCGGGAGGGGGAGACGTTGGAAATTGCCCTGATGAAGGAGATGGAGGGTGTGGAGGTGGAGAGAGGGAGGGATACAGCGATAAAGGCGCGGCAACGGGCGGGGGGTGGAGAGGAAGGAGGAAACCAGAGGGTGGGGGGGATCAAGCCTGCGAACAATGTAAAGGATGCGGAGATGTTGGAGGAACAGGAGGAGGTGGGGGAAGGGGATCAGTTCATACAGGAGCCGTGTGGGGGAAGGAAGGCGGATACGGAAGGCAAGGCGGAGCGCATGGCGTTCAAGGATTTGGAGGGCCTTGTAAAAGCGGGTGGGGGCGGAGATCCAGGCAACGCTGGCATAACAGAGGATAGGACAGATGAGGGATTTGTAGGTGTGGAGGATGGTAGAAGGATGCAATCCCCATGTCCGGCCAGACAGGAGTTTCAGAAGGCGGAGGCGGGAATGGGCTTTCTGCTGGATGGTCAGGAGATGAGGGGTCCAGGTGAGGTGTCGGTCAAGGGTGAGGCCAAGGTATTTCAGGGTGGGGGTGAGTTGGATAGGACGACCATAAAGGGTGAGGTAGAAATCATGGAGGCGAAAGGAGCGAGTGGTGCGGCCTATGATGATTGCCTGGGTTTTGGAGGGTTTGAGACGGAGGAACCACTGGTTACACCAAGTGGTGAACTGGTTAAGGTGGGTTTGGAGGGTACGTTGAGACCGTTGAAGGGTAGGATAGAGAGCCAGGAAGGCGGTGTCATCAGCATACTGGAGAAGGTGGACTGGTGGGGGTGGCTTGGGCATATCAGCTGTATACAAGAGATAAAGGAGAGGGGAGAGGACAGAACCCTGGGGGACGCCAGCCGTGGGATGAAAGATACGGGAGTTGGTGTTGTGGAGGGTGACATAGGAAGGACGGTGCGAGAGGAAGGAAGTGACCAGACGGACAAAATTGATAGGCATAGCGTAGGTTTGGAGTTTACAGAGGAGACCGGGATGCCATACACGGTCATAGGCATTTTGGAGGTCAAGGGAAACAAAAATGGCGGAGTGACGGGAGTTGAGCTGGAGGGACAGAAGGTGGACAAGGTTGAGGAGTTGGTCGTCAGCAGAGAAGGAGGGTCGGAAGCCACACTGGGTAAGGGGGAGGAGATGGTGTTGAGCAAGGTGCTGATGGATACGGCGGGAGAGGATGGATTCAAAGACCTTACTGAAGATGGAGGTGAGGCAGATGGGACGATAGGAAGAGGCGGCAGAATGGGGTTTGTTGGGTTTGAGGAATAAGAGGACGCGGGAGGTCTTCCACAGGTCAGGGTAGAAGCCAGCAGAGAGGACGACATTATAGAGATGGGCGAGGACAGTCAGGAAGGAATAGGGCTTTCGCGAAGGTGACGGTAGGTGACACAGTCGTGACCAGGGGCCGTGTTGCGTTTGGACCGGAGGATAAGTTTAATGTCTTGTGCTGTGATGGGAGTGTTTACGTTGGAGGGGGCAACTGCCCCAAGTACTGGAGACTAGGAGCAAGTGGAGCGACCGAGGTATCGGCACGTTCCATGACCGTGGGGAAAAGAGAATAATCAAAGTGGGGATCATCGGGGATGGAGAAGACCTCGGAAAGGTGGGAAGCAAAGTGGTTAGCCTTACTGAGGTTGTCAGGAAGGGGGCGATCGTTATGGAGAAGGGGGTAGTGGGGAGCAGAAAGGGAACCAGTAAGATGATGGAAGGCGGACCAGTACTTGTAGGAGTTGATAGGGAGGGTGGCGTTGAGTCGTGTGCAGGTCTGCCGCCAGTCTCGGCGTTTCGTTGCTGTAATAAGGTTCGGTACGTGTCGCTGTATTTGCCGGTGGCGTTGGTGTGTATCCCTGTCACGATTGCGCAGGAAGGAGCGATAGAGGCGGCGGGATTCACGGAGGAGGAGGACAGCCCGCGGAGGGAGAGTGGGACGGTGTGGGTGGATGGGTTTAGTAGGAACATGGGCCTCCACGGCGTCAGTAATTACCTGCCGAAGGAAGGACGAGGCGTGGTTGATGTCGTCAGGATGGCGATAGGTAAGAGGGTGGCTTTCGACCTGGGTGGACATGGAGTCCCGGTAGGCATCCCAGTTGGCACGGCGATAGTCATGGACGACCTTGGGAGGGGGTGCAGGGTGCGAAGCCGGAGGGGGGCGGTTTGCAGACGTTATGGTGAGAAGAACAGGGAGGTGATTGCTACCTGTGTGGTCAAGGACAGCGACAGCGATACGCCCAAGGAGGTTGGCGGAGGCAATGACAACATCGGGGGTGGTGTTACTTTCAGGTCGGGTGTGCTGGGGAAGAGGAACAAGGTCACCTTGGAGTGTGGAGAGGAACTGATGCCACCGCCGAAGGGCAGCAGGAGTGCGGCTATGGATATTGAGGTCGGCGGCAATCACATAGGTGGAGAAGGTGTGGTCAATGTGTGAGATGAAGTCATAAGGAAGAGGAGCAGTGGAGCGGACATAGATGGTGGCACAGGTAATGGTGAGGGAGGGGAAGAAGACGCTAAGGATAAGGTGTTCAGTGGGGTCATTGAGGAGAGGTTGTGGTCGGACAGGGATATGCTTAAGGTGGCCAATCGCGACTCCACCCTGCGCACGAGGACCAGGAGCGTCAGTGCGGTGGAGGATATAGGGGGAGGTGCGGATAGAATGGTGGGGCTGGAGAAAGGTTTCGTTCAAGAGGAAGGTGTCGACCTGGTGGTGGGAGAGGGTGTGCATGAGGAGGTATTTGTTGGAGCGGAAGGAGCGAATGTTCTGGAAGAGGATGCGAGACTCGTGCCGCGCCATGACGGGAAGGAGGGGGGGAAGAGAGGGAAGGGAAGAGACTTAAACTAGGGTGTTGAGGCGGGTGAAGCTGAAGTGGGCTTGGTTGTGGGAGTAAGTGGCGAAGGCGTTCAGGTGGAAAACAGAGCGAGCAGCAAGGGATATTTGTTGGAAGGTGTGGGGGCGCTGAAAAGGGTGAATGTTTTGGAGTACAACAGTAATGAACCGGATGATGTCCTCGGCCATGGGTGGTGGACGGAGGGAATTGTTGGGGTGGACAGGGGGATCGACGGGACGAACTGGGACTGTAAATTCAGGGGTGGCTGGAGGGGGTTTAGCTTTACACTTGTGGGAGTATGTGGGATGGGGGCCATTGCAGGTATCACAGGAAGGAGGAGCAGCGAGGTTGGGGCAGTTCTTAAGAAAGTGGGAGGCCTTGCAATGGGGACAGGTGGGGGGGTTTTTGCAGTTGGGAGTCAGGTGGTCATTGTACATCAGGCACCGCTGGCAACGGTAGGATTGGGGAGGGGATTTGGAGCATTCAACAGGGTGGCGACGGTGGTATATCAGGGCACCATGGGTGAGGAGACGGTCTATGGATGGGGCGGATTCAGAGAATACCCGCATGAGGTAGGTGAGACCAGAGGCATTGTGGATACGGCGGGCAGAGCGGATTTCCAAGTCCGGGTGGGAGTTCAGTTCTACCAACACTTCATCCTCTGTGATCACCGGGCTGAGCTTGGTGATCACAGCGGTGTAGGTGGGGGGGCGACGGGGAGGCTGGGGTTGACGAGGAGTGTAAGCGGAAAGGAAGGGTGTCAGAGAGGCGTGGGGGCCAAACATAACTCGTGGGAGTTTTCGCAGGAGGTCTGTGTGAAAGGATGGGGATGGGGACTTGATAAGGACTGAGTCCCTGTGGGGAATGAGTTGGGAAATGGGAGCACCAGGTAAGTACTTTCGTATTTCCTTGGTGAGGGTACGAGCGTCGAGGAACTTAGGATCGGGAGTTGACAGGACAAAGGTGTGGAGGGTGGGGGCCAAGGTATGGGTGGCAGGAGGAGGGGTGGTGTCCATGGTGACGGCAGGGGGAGGGGGAGGTGGTGTTGATTTTTTGTGGGAAGTGGCGGGAGCAGAGTCGGTAAGGACGCGCTTTAGGGGTTTTTTGGAGACTGGGAGGAGAGGAGAGGGACGGGGAGGAGAGGGAGGTGGCGGGAGGCAGATCCCTGTGGCGGAGTGGAGGCACCGGGAGAAGCAGCTGGTTCAATGGTGGCGATGGTGGCTCGGCGCGACGTGATGCGTGCGGGAGATGCAGAAGACCAAGCGACGGGGTCGGTGAGAGAGGGGAAGCCAACCACCTGAGGGGCGGCAGCAGAGGCGGCAACAGAGGCGTAAGTGAGGGCAGGGGTAGGAGTGGGAGCTGTTGAGGGTGTGGAGGCTGGAGGAAGGGTGTAGAGGTGTGGGTATACAGCAGGGGAGGAGATAGGGGGATGGTTAAGTGGGGGAAGGGAAGGGGAGGTGTTAGGAGGGAGGCCAGGAGCGGCACTCCAGGAAGTGACTGTGGGAGGGGGAGGTGTAGATGACGGTGGAGGTGGGAGTACTCATTGCAGACGAACGGCGACGGACAGACGGACGTGCAGCAGGCAGCGGCGTCGTCGGCGTCGGCGATGGACGGCGGCGAACAGCAGGCGGCGGTGGCGGCGGCGGCGGCAGCAGCAGCGGTTACGACGACGGCGATGGACAGCGAGCAGGCAGGCGGACGGACGGACGGACGAACGAACGAACGAACGAACAGCGACAGCAGCAAGCGGCGGGCACACAGACAGACAGACAAACACAATCTTCGAAGACGGAGATTCCACCCTGAGAGTAGCCCAGGCTTTGCAATCTGACGCTTTCGAAGGAGGGGATCCAACCCTCTAGTGTGCTGGACTAGGGCAGAGGGGGTCCCTATATACGAAACCGGAGGGAGCGGCTATTGGCCGCTGTCTGCACATGGCGTAGCGGTGGCGCCCTCGCTGCGCAAGAGCCGCAGCGCGGAATAGCCGCCGCAGAGGCGGAGCCATCTATGGGCTGACCACGTCCATTTGTTCGGCCGCGTGTTCGACTTCCGCGGCATAAGGTACTAGAAATCCGACCTTTATCAAAGTCGGAAACGTGATGGTACGCATTTCTGCTTCTTACACGAGGCATCAAAACAACGTTTCACCAGGCAACGCCGGTCAACTGCTGTTTGCGTATCAGAAGTCAGTTGGAAACTTTCCTCATGTCAGCACGTTGTAGGTGTCGCCACCGGCGTCAACCTTGTGTGAATGCTTTGAAAAGCTAATCATTTGCATATCACAGCATCTTCTTCCTGTCGGTTAAATTTCGCGTCTGTAGCACGTCATCTTCTTGGTGTAGCAATTTTAATGGCCAATAGTGTACTTGCGCAGCATGCATGCTTGGGTGGACGAAAATCCGTGTGCACAGATGGTTCAAAATCACGGACACAAAGTCGGTAAAAACAACTGAGCTAGGATACCTGGCGACTTTGGGTCATATCTACCGCGAGACAGACTAACAGGACTGATCTACCTTACATTTATTACAGGTACTTGCTTGCCCTATTGGATGTAAGGATCCCAAACGGGCCATGTGGCTGCAACATGACAGAGGTCCAGCACACTTTGGTGTTACTGTGCAAAATCACCTCAATATCACATATAGCAATCGATGAACTGGTACAGTTGGACCAGTCCCATGACCAGCATTATCGCCAGACCTGACACTAATCGACCATTTTCTGTGAGGTAGTATGAAAAATATTGTGTATGGCGCAATTGTAATGTCAGTGGAGGACCCCTTTGCTCGAGTCCCTAGAGCGACTGAAATGCGTCAAAGACAACCGCGCATATTGCCTCTGAGCACTATGGGACTTAACAGCTAACGTCATCAGTCCCCTAGAACTTAGAACTACTTAAACGTAACTAACCTAAGGACATCACACAACACCCAGTCATCACGAGGCAGAGAAAATCCCTGACCCCGCTGGGAATCGAACCCGGGAACCCGGGCGTGGGAAGTGAGAACGCTACCGCACGACCACGAGCTGCGCATATTGATTCATATGCTTGAGGCTCAGCACCATCAATGTAGGCTATGAATTGATGTAGGAGGTTCGCAGTTCAAAGTCCCTAATGTACGCAGGAATACTCTCTCTCAATTTCTGAAGGTGGCAGGGGTAAAATACAGGGAGCGAAAGGCTATTTACAATTTGTACAGAAACCAGATGGCAGTTATAAGAGTCGAGGGGCATGAAACGGAAGCAGTGGTTGCGAAGGGAGTGAGACAGGGTTGTAGCCTATCCTCCACGTTATTCAATCTGAATATTGAGCAAGCAGTAAAGGAAACAAAACAAAAATTCGGAGTAGGAATCCATGGAGAAGAAATAAAAACTTTGAGGTTCGCCGATGACATTGTAATTCTGTCAGAGACAGCAAAGGACCTGGAAGAGCATCTGAACGGAATGGACAGTGTCTTGAAAGGAGGATATAAGATGAACATCAACTAAAGCCAAACTAGGATAACGGAATATAGTCGAATTAAGTTGGGTAATGCAGTGGGAATTAGATTAGGCAATGAGACGCTTAAAGTAGTAGATGAGTTTTGCTATTTGGGGAGCAAAATAACTGATGATGGTCGACGTAGAGAGGATATAAAATTTAGACTGTCAATGGCAAATAAAGCGTTTCTGAAGAAGAGAATTTTTTTAACATCGAGCGTAGATTTAAGTGTCAGGAAGTCGTTTCGCAAAGTATTTGTATGGAAGTGAAACGTTGACGATAAATAGATTAGACAATAATAGAATAGAAGCTTTCGAAATGTGGTGCTACAGAAGAATGCTGAATATTAGATAGGTAGATCACATAACTATGGAGGAGGTATTGAACAGAATTGGAGAGAAGAGAAATTTGTGGTACAACTTGACTAGAAGAAGGGATCGGTTGGTAGGGCATATTCTGAGGCATCAAGGAATCACCAATTTAGTATTGGAGGGCAGCGTGTAGGGTAAAAATCGTAGAGGGAGACCAAGAGATGAATACACTAAACAGATTCAGAAGGATGTAGGTTGCAGCAGGTACTGGGAGATGAAGAAGCTTGCACAGGGTAGAGTAGCATGGAGAGCTGCATCAAACCAACCTCTGGACTGAAGACCACAACAACAATATAGACAGGGCAATGTGCTACTCATGTTGGCTTTATTGACGTAATGTGAAACCCATGCCGATCCGACGCTCTTTAACGCCCAAGCAATGAGTTTCCGGTTATGGGTTCATTCTTGAAAATCGATTAGTGTGCCTGCTTGCATAACATTCTAATCGTTGTCAGTTTTTATTTTATTTATTTATTTATTTTTGGGACACCCTGTACTTGGAAATCACGAGCAGAGGGAGACATTTCCATCGACCATGTGTCATAAACGTTCTTGCAAGTACTCCGGCTTTCATGCTGCACAAATATAACGCATTTTCTGTGGCTCAGTAACCCAGATGACTGTCAAACTGAGCAATTTTGTTTCAGTATCAGAAATTAATTCCGTTGCGTTTAGATATTCATTGAAGACAGATGTATATTCATTATCAGTTCATTACATGTGCATATTCATTTTCGGCTCTCCGCGTGTGTACATATTTTATCTTACGACTGTCCTCACTGTGAAGCAGGGCCGACCACAGCGACCACATGAGAGCCAGATGCGCGGGCCACGTGCCGGCCGAGGATTCCTTTAAAACTGAATGGTAGTGACAGAACAGAGGGATGAGATTTATCAGCATTTATTATGCAGTCACATAATCCGCGAGTCTGCCAGTTTGCTATGAAAAGTCATTAAGATACCGTGCAGACAAAATTTAAAGATTTAGTTTACAATGTCAGAGCTTACAAAGATCTACAGACCGAATCCACTGTTCTGTACAGTTAGAAGCTCTTTGTCCTAATTTTGCAGGCGTGTACCACGTGAAGGAATAGATGGTACGAATAGTAATATTCCCGAACTCCACTGTCAGTTCCAGCAGCTTTTGACTGATCTGAACGAATAATATCGAGACTTTATACATTAGAGCAAAATACGCTGTTTAAATCAAGGGGCATCCATGGAACGATTTTTCGATTTAAAACTTTGGAAGACGTGTGTATTTCTATTGTCTATTGTTAAACCACAATTTACGAAAGATGTTTATACACTCCTGGAAATTGAAATAAGAACACCGTGAATTCATTGTCCCAGGAAGGGGAAACTTTATTGACACATTCCTGGGGTCAGATACATCACATGATCACACTGACAGAACCACAGGCACATAGACACAGGCAACAGAGCATGCACAATGTCGGCACTAGTACAGTGTATATCCACCTTTCGCAGCAATGCAGGCTGCTATTCTCCCACGGAGACGATCGTAGAGATGCTGGATGTAGTCCTGTGGAACGGCTTGCCATGCCATTTCCACCTGGCGCCTCAGTTGGACCAGCGTTCGTGCTGGACGTGCAGACCGCGTGAGACGACGCTTCATCCAGTCCCAAACATGCTCAATCGAGGTCAGATCCGGAGATCTTGCTGGCCAGGGTAGTTGACTTACACCTTCTAGAGCACGTTGGGTGGCACGGGATACATGCGGACGTGCATTGTCCTGTTGGAACAGCAAGTTCCCTTGCCGGTCTAGGAATGGTAGAACGATGGATTCGATGACGGTTTGGATGTACCGTGCACTATTCAGTGTCCCCTCGACGATCACCAGTGGTGTACGGCCAGTGTAGGAGATCGCTCCCCACACCATGATGCCGGGTGTTGGCCCTGTGTGCCTCGGTCGTATGCAGTCCGGATTGTGGCGCTCACCTGCACGGCGCCAAACACGCATACGACCATCATTGGCACCAAGGCAGAAGCGACTCTCATCGCTGAAGACGACACGTCTCCATTCGTCCCTCCATTCACGCCTGTCGCGACACCACTGGAGGCGGGCTGCACGATGTTGGGGCGTGAGCGGAAGACGGCCTAACGGTGTGCGGGACCGTAGCCCACCTTCATGGAGACGGTTGCGAATGGTCCTCGCCGATACCCCAGGAGCAACAGTGTCCCTAATTTGCTGGGAAGTGGCGGTGCGGTCCCCTACGGCACTGCGTACGATCCTACGGTCTTGGCGTGCATCCGTGCGTCGCTGCGGTCCGGTCCCAGGTCGACGGGCACGTGCACCTTCCGCCAACCACTGGCGACAACATCGATGTACTGTGGAGACCTCACGCCCCACGTGTTGAGCAATTCGGCGGTACGTCCACCCGGCCTCCCGCATGCCCACTATACGCCCTCGCTCAAAGTCCGTCAACTGCACATACGGTTCACGTCCACGCTGTCGCGGCATGCTATCAGTGTTAAAGACTGCGATGGAGCTCCGTATGCCACGGCAAACTGGCTGACACTGACGGCGGCGGTGCACAAATGCTGCGCAGCTAGCGCCATTCGACGGCCAACACCGCGGTTCCTGGTGTGTCCGCTGTGCCGTGCGTGTGATCATTGCTTGTACAACCCTCTCGCAGTTTCCGGAGCAAGTATGGTGGGTCTGACACACCGGTGTCAATGTGTTCTTTTTTCCATTTCCAGGAGTGTATTTTATCAATAGGATTAAGTAGGAATAATTAATATTTGTCATTTTGGAAATAATTGTGATAGCAGGGAATGTCTGCACCAAAGTATTGTTGTCGGGAGAGACCGCACATTGATGTAATTTGAAAAAGGGTGGGAGAGACCGCTTATGGATACAAAGAGCGGGAAAGACCGCGCATTGATACATTTTGTAATGGTAGCAGGGATTGTCTGCCTAGGCGCTCAGTCCGGAACCACGTGAATGCTACGGTCGCAGGTTCGAATCCTGCCTCGGGCATGGATGTGGGTGATGTCCTTAGGTTCGTTAGGTTTAAGTAGTTCGAAGTTCTAGGGGACTGATGACCACAGATGTTAAGTCCCATAGTGCTCAGAGCCATTTGAACCATTGTGATTGTCTGCACCAGAAAGCATTGTTGGCGGGAGACACCGCACTTTAGCGTTCGTAGGAAGTCAGTAGTAAGCGAGATGTGAAGCGAGTCGGTAGCAGGTCTGAAGCGAGAGGTTGAGTCGAGCAGTGTGCCTACCAGCCACCAGCTATGATTTACGAGGGATTATAAACAGATGTACAGAGACATCAGCTAACTATTATGATAAGAGGAACTAATGTTATTGAATTTTTTTTTTTTTGAGAAACTCAAGACTACTGAAGGTATGTTTGCGCAATGCTAGTTGTAAGATTATTGTAAAAAGTAAGTCCCATTTGAACGTTTGTAAAATCATTTCATTACCAACAGTAACTATTTGAAGCGTTTTCAGAATATAATTAATTTTTGCCAGCAGTGTTGCATTACTGATTATAATCCATCCCAAAAACCATCAACATAAAACTTTGCAAAAATTTTATTGTTGTCAAGAAAAAGTTTAACTATGAATTACGTAACTTCAGTCAAATTAAATAAAGAATAACGTCAGCTTTGATATTAAAGAATAACGGCAGCTTTGGTAATAAATACAGCCACTTATTATGACAGTCTACCAGCAGCTAACAGATTATACTAAAACAGAGAAAGTATATTCATGTCGCAGTTCGATGTAGCAGTCAGATGGCTATCCAATAACAGTAAAAAAAAGTAATGAACAGTTTTGGGTTATTGCAGGTAACGACTGAGGGCCACGACGATGACACATTCTATCTTTCGTCGAAATAATCAGCAAATCACTTTTAATAAACAGCATTTAAATTTGTATGCGAAGATTGCACTTATTATTATTGAGAAAGAGAATTTATTTCAAAAAGGAAGATTTTATTTGTTATTATTAAGCAAGAGATAGAAATCCTAAGGGAAGGTTCATAGGTTATTGTAGAAGGGAAGGTTGCGTAACAAACGAGATATAGAGGAGACGGGAAGGTTTCAACCTACTACTGCTGAATTTATGAATGAAAAAGGCTTGCAGGAACGAAAATTAGAACATCCCGAATGGACAGCAGACCTCTCATTTTTAATGGACTTGGCTGCACACTGTCTACAATAAGACACTGCAGAGTGGAAAGCAACTTATTTCTGAGTTGGTGAAGAAGCATTTAAAAAGAAAACTGCGTTGTAGAAGGGACAAAATCTAACACAGTCCAATTCCCTAACCTCAATAGCGTTAAAGAATACGCGAGGTGTGAGAAATTCACTGCGTCCGTGAAAGAATTACAAGGATAGGTTTACGAACGTTTTGAGAACACTGCCAACCTTACGTAGCTACATTACATTTTGTACATTATTGTATTGTGCACTGATGCTTACCTCTGCAAAACTGTTACATACCAAATAAGCTATGTGTAACTTTGCAAGTTGTGTTTTATCGTTGGAATATCAGTAAGCAGATTTTAACGTTTTTATGTGTAGATTAAAGGGTACTAATTTCGGCACTTATTGTTATATATTATGTTACTGAAGAGATAGGTGTTCACTTATTTTAATTACATTTTTATATATTGATACCATCATGCGGTGATAATTTTCGCCTGTCTTCTTACACCACATGGATATTTGTTAGATAAGAAACTGGGTAATCAAACAGGTATAATAAAATGTTGCTTGTCATTTAAAACTACACTGTTTTAATAAATTGTATCAGTAATCTTGTATTTAAAAACAAAATTTTCGTTAACTCCGTATAATACTGCGACCTGGTGGCTTCTTCACCCAATACTTCGAAGTGCACAGTGAGTCACTTTGCACTCAGATGTCGTCAGATAATATAGAATAGATACTTTGTGCCCATATGTGACAAATTCAGTTCCCTTTTACCTGAGAATGTGTTTAGATATTTTGATGATTTCTGCCTCTGTTTCTTAAGATGTGCATTTCATGTATTTTATCAGTGTCTTTCACTGAATGGTTGTTTCTTCCGTTTGTACGCATTTGGTTGTATGTAATGGTACTGACGTATTTTTATTGCTACTCTTTCATATATTTCTCATGTAGAGCCTTAGAGAATGGCGTAAGGCCGAAACGCGTAAGGCAGTATAATATTAATAAATACAGTGGTCAAGACTAAAACCGGTTACTGAGTGCGTGAAGGATGACCGCAACATCTCATAAAGTATTTATGCACTTTTCTGCTGAATCTTGCATCTGTTTTCGAGACCATTTGTCATTTCACTCGAAAGCATCCCTGTACATGAGCAGATGTAACTGATATTTTTGCAACGCAATTCCGTTTTTGAAGACAAATCCTTTTACATTAAATCTGTCCAGGACGTCTACATTGTTTTAGTCAGGTGGAGTCTACATACTGAGGTTGCAAAACGTGCGACAATATTTCGATCAACTTATGTTTGTGAAAGACCATTTTCCGATTGTGAAACTAAGTAAGTCACGATATGGAGGCAACTTGTGCGTGAAAATCTGTGAAATTGTCTGTGTCTGTCCGTACGCCGACAATTTTTACCAGATGAAAGTTATATTATGTCTTCAGCACGCCAAAAATTATTAAATAATACTGAAAATGTTTCGTTTGTGATCTATGTTGTTGAGAAATACGAAATGTGAAACCATATTGCATGCAGTGTGACAGCATTGCCATCCAAATACGGTGCATTCGCAATTTCTCCTTCTCCCCCCCCCCTCTCCATCCCCCCCCCATCTCCCCTCCGTGAGACAGCTTGGCATGGCGGTGCGGGAAGTGTGCAACAAGGCTGAGTGCTATGGTATGCAAGCCAAGATACGGCCCTCGAGCCGAGTTCTTGGCCGCCCCTGCTGTAACGCCTTCCATTTTTTAAAGCAACGTCCAAAACTTGCTTCCCCTCCTTCCAACTGCAAGATCTGCAACGAGACACACACCACTTACTCTGGAAGGCCAAATCCTCTCCTGTGAAACCAGAATTAATCATGCTCATCTGAATCAGTGGCAAGCCTATCCATATACTCCCGAACATTCCCACTGTCATCCTCCAAAGTATCCAACCAACGACTACATATCCTGCAACAAATTTAACTTACAGCTCGGTCCGTATTTCACCTCAATACGCAATCCATCAACTCTCTAAACGAAGTCCATCTCGTATTCAGCCATCTCGACTCCCTTGTTTCTTCACCACACCTCACCCACGCAACCCACTCCCTAGCCTCTCATCATGATACGACAGCCATATCGCATCTTGTACCACAACACCGACTCGCTTACAATCAAAACACCACGTTCAGTGCATGCCGTGTCCTAACACAACTCCCAAATCTTCATGTTTAATGAGACATTCCTCCAGTCCTACCACACCATCCAAACATCTCCCTGTATACTCCACCATACCCTCGTCCTCTGGCCACCATAGAATATCCCTATTCAGTCACAACACTTACGTGATACTCCAACTGAATACTTTATCCTCATCCTATTCTTCAAAACCCGACATCCGACCTAATCACCCCATCCTCTGTGACTTCCTCGCCCTTATCGCCTGCACCTTTTCCACCTATACACTCCTGGAAATTGAAATAAGAACACCGTGAATTCATTGTCCCAGGAAGGGGAAACTTTATTGACACATTCCTGGGGTCAGATACATCACATGATCAACTGACAGAACCACAGGCACATAGACACAGGCAACAGAGCATGCACAATGTCGGCACTAGTACAGTGTATATCCACCTTTCGCAGCAATGCAGGCTGCTATTCTCCCATGGAGACGATCGTAGAGACGCTGGATGTAGTCCTATGGAACGGCTTGCCATGCCATTTCCACCTGGCGCCTCAGTTGGACCAGCGTTCGTGCTGGACGTGCAGACCGCGTGAGACGACGCTTCATCCAGTCCCAAACATGCTCAATGGGGGACAGATCCGGAGATCTTGCTGGCCAGGGTAGTTGACTTACACCTTCTAGAGCACGTTGGGTGGCACGGGATACATTCGGACGTGCATTGTCCTGTTGGAACAGCAAGTTCCCTTGCCGGTCTAGGAATGGTAGAACGATGGGTTCGATGACGGTTTGGATGTACCGTGCACTATTCAGTATCCCCTCGACGATCACCAGTGGTGTACGGCCAGTGTAGGAGATCGCTCCCCACACCATGATGCCGGGTGTTGGCCCTGTGTGCCTCGGTCGTATGCAGTCCTGATTGTGGCGCTCACCTGCACGGCGCCAAACACGCATACGACCATCATTGGCACCAAGGCAGAAGCGACTCTCATCGCTGAAGACGACACGTCTCCATTCGTCCCTCCATTCACGCCTGTCGCGACACCACTGGAGGCGGGCTGCACGATGTTGGGGCGTGAGCGGAAGACGGCCTAACGGTGTGCGGGACCGTAGCCCAGCTTCATGGAGACGGTTGCGAATGGTCCTCGCCGATACCCCAGGAGCAACAGTGTCCCTAATTTGCTGGGAAGTGGCGGTGCGGTCCCCTACGGCACTGCGTACGATCCTACGGTCTTGGCGTGCATCCGTGCGTCGCTGCGGTCCGGTCCCAGGTCGACGGGCACGTGCACCTTCCGCCGACCACTGGCGACAACATCGATGTACTGTGGAGACCTCACGCCCCACGTGTTGAGCAATTCGGCGGTACGTCCACCCGGCCTCCCGCATGCCCACTATACGCCCTCGCTCAAAGTCCGTCAACTGCACATACGGTTCACGTCCACGCTGTCGCGGCATGCTACCAGTGTTAAAGACTGCGATGGAGCTCCGTATGCCACGGCAAACTGGCTGACACTGACGGCGGCGGTGCACAAATGCTGCGCAGCTAGCGCCATTCGACGGCCAACACCGCGGTTCCTGGTGTGTCCGCTGTGCCGTGCGTGTGATCATTGCTTGTACAACCCTCTCGCAGTGTCCGGAGCAAGTATGGTGGGTCTGACACACCGGTGTCAATGTGTTCTTTTTTCCATTTCCAGGAGTGTATTTTTGCTTCTGACCAACACTAATAGTAGATTCCGCGCAGAACTCCAGCAGTGGCATCAGTTTACAGATTTCTTACAAAGTAACGTTGTCTTCATCCCACAGTACACCTGTCCTAAAAGTAGCACCATACCTGATATCGTCTTAGCATCTGCAGACCTCCTTGGACGCCTCACTGCGGAAGTCCTCCATCCAATCTGAAATGTCCACCTACGTGCTCTCTACCCACTCGCTATACACGACCTCGTTACCTGTGTGCCTCATCCAAATGTCCGTCCAGAAGTAATCTAAACTACTTGCGTAACAGCTGAAATGCGAACTGGAAATAGGTACACAGATTAGAAACTGCCCACGAACTTTCCAACAGCATAACGATATCCCACGCCCCATGTCCTGCCTGCAGCAATACTTCCAGCAGAGCTGTACAGGGAAAAAAAGAGATGAGAATATATCAAACAAATATTTGAAAACGTTGGATTTAAACGATACTCTTGTAACCCCCCCCCCTCACTTATCGACCATAATGACAGTGAAAATTTAAACCGCGTGTACCTAATGGAAATTTGGGAAAAGCAATCGTCACCGAAGTTAATTTGTCGGTAGAGAGGGAGGAAAGGGTTACATCTAAATGAAAGGAAAAATGCAAATAAAACTGGTGGAAATTAATTTTGAAAAGGGGTAAAGTTAATAAAGAAAGTAAATGTGCGGCCGTTACGTCAACAATTAACCAGCGGTAATTAGATATTTGAGATTTGGGGGAAATTACGGTCGCCAGTCCTAAGGACAATTACTATAGTAACTGAAAAAGAAAGGTTATTACACATATAATTAGCACTAGAAGCATGGCAACTGAAGGTTGACACGTGTAGTGTGAAAACTGAAAGTTTGTCAGAAGTAATAAATTTCGCTACACTCTGACTTAATTTAGCAAAAGAATTAATAAAACCAGAAAATTGAAAGTTAATTTAGTGACTGAAATTAATAGTGAACTTTGTTTCTGAAGCATATTGAAATTCAGTAAAATACAGTTAGTCTTGGGCTACCTCAACAATCATTTCAAAAGCTACTTGAATCTACGCAATTTAGAAATAAGAGATTTAACTTCGAACTTGAATTAAATGATTCTGAACAATTAACAATAGTAAAATTTAGTACGTACCAAGCTGAGCTGCAGTCACAGGTAAGCTAAAATATGCTAACAAAACTCGCACTCTTAATTTGTGCTCGTGTAATCTAAATATTGTAGCCAGCTATGAATAATTTAACTGAACTTTGAAATTAAGGCAGTGAAATTGAATTATATTATTTTAATGCTGGCGTTTGAATTTCAACGACACTCGGGTTCATTTCGGAAAAGGAAGGGACCCTGCTTGGCAATGCAATTGAGACAATGAGCAACAAAGGTTCATGCTAAGTTGCTGTAATTTTGTGATGCAACAATTTTAAAAGCTGAGGTCTGCCATACAGTTCTGAAACTTTACGTGCTTCCAGTCTTCCTTGTTGGTTGATTGAAGGTTTGAAGCCGTCGATCGAGGAGGTGGCGACAGTCACTCATTGTCGGCCGTCGCTGTTGCAGAAGCTGGATGTTGGCGCGCCTTCTTCTCGACACGGTCTCCAGCCGAAACGGGCTCTTGATGTGTGCCAGCTAACGCTTCCCGTCTGCGACACCATGTCCGAAACTATCATAGCAAGTCGAGCGCAATTACACGCTGCCAAACCCCGAAAGCGCGGCAACTCGCGGGAGCGTCACACAACGCACCTGCTCCACTGCACTACCCCAGCCAGACTCCCTCTCGCTGCCCGCGCTCCACGCGGCAGAGTTAACACTATACCAAAGATTCTAAACACTTTCGTTCTCCACACGACCTATCGATGTAATCGTTCGAGAGCATAGTTTTCCCTAGGCAAGACCCAGCGTAAAATACAAATAATATTTACAAAACAAACCAATTATACATCGACGTAAATGCATATATATATATATATATATATATATATATATATATATATATATATATTAAAACAATTACAATATATAAAGACACAGAAATGTTATATCTTCAGGTAACAAAATAAGGAAAAAATTATGGTACAATAGATGGAAATAGGAGGATATGCATTTCCGGCGTTACACTCTGAGAAAAAGAGTTTAGCACAGCACAGGATATCATGGTGGACTGCACCACTTAGGAAATTGATGACACTGAAAACCAAAAAAAGAAGTTCCTGCACACGCTAGGTTTTTATGTAGGACTTGTTGAAACTAATTGTCTTGCATTAACATTGGGCTGTTGTCATCTGCATGAAGAATTTCCTCCTCCTCTTGCGTTCTTCAAGGTCTCTTTCACTCTCGAGTAGCAGGCTTGAACATCTCATCCTCACTAAGACGACGACGATTTGGCTGTAACGATCTCTATCCGGACATCTTTGTGACGGAAAACTCCACTGAAATAAACGTAGAGTGGAACGATCGTTGCTGCATGCTAATACATAACATGAAATGGACACATGCGAACTCCGAATCTGTTTACACTTCCACAGCACCCATAGACTTGAAACCAAGTTCGTGATGAGCTCTAGTAAACAGTTATGAGCTTACCAATCCATAAGGGTCAGCGAAACTGAGGCGTGACCATCGAACGCTTGATTAACTGGATCCGTCAGAGCGCGCTATCAAGGTGCTATCTCCGATTTCCTCGACCCCGACTATCGCCAAGGAATATAAGCACGTGCGCGTGCCAGAATTTTGATGAGTGTGAGCAGGAAGTGAACATGACCAATCGGTGATGGCAGAGTGCGACTACAAACCAGTAAACAGTAACCCTCGTTATTAACATTTCCCCTAGATTTCATTCATGTCCTTTTTCCAGAAGGATTTCTTATTCTTCAGTCTGTCAGGTGGTTTCGCTTTTAGCGTTTTCTCTCCACAACCGTAATTCAAGCCTACCCAAATCAGTATACATAGTACGAATTACTTCTATGTTTCGCTAACAGATGGTGTGCTCCCGTTTCCTTCTGCATCTCAAGCCAACTGCTAGCCCCATCACAGTGGATGAGACGCCCCGCGGAGAATTCGTGCTCCCGGCTGCGGGCTTTGGCTGAGTCGCACAATGAGCGGAGGACGGGTGGGCTGGGGTAATCAGAGGCGGCGGCGGCCGAGGCGGCGGGGGGCGGAGGTGGGGGCGGCGGCGCGGCGTGGAATGCGGAATGCTCGGCATTTCCCGACAGCCGCAGACGGGGTCGCGCGCGCTCTGCCGGCCACTGACCACCACGACGTTCCAGCCGAGGGGCCACTGTGCATTACGCAGACCGGCCAGCCGCTCCTAGCCGGCAATGCGCTGTTTATTGTTTCCAGCGCAACTAGAGAGGACTGCCGTCCTCCTTAGAAGTAGTGTGAAACTCAGCTCAAAAATTATGTCGTTTACTCTTCCAAATTGCACTGACCGGAAAAAAGCGCAACACCAAAAAGTAATTAATGAAGAGTAATAAAATTTGACGAATACATTTGGCTAGGGAACTTACACTACTGGCCATTAAAATTGTTAGACCAAGAAGAAATGCAGATAATAAACGGGTATTCATTGAACAAATGTATTATACTGGAACTGACATGTGATTACATTTTCACGCAATTTGGGTGAATAGATCCTGAGAAATCACTGCCCAGAACAACCACCTCTGGCCGTAATAACGACCTTGATACGCCTGGGCATTGAGAGCTTAGATGGCGTGTACAGGTACAGCTGCCCATGCAGCTTCAACACGATACCACAGTTATTCAAGAGTAATGACTGGCGTATTACGACGAGCCAGTTGCTCGGCCACCATTGACCAGACGCTTTCAATTGGTGATAGATCTGGAGAATGTGCTGCCCAGGGCAGCAGTCGAACATTTTCTGTATCCAGAAAGGTCCGTACAGGACCTGCAACATGCGTTCGTGCATTATCCTGCTGAAATGTAGGGTTTCGCAGGGATCGAATGAAAGGTAGAGCCACGGGTCGTAACACATCTGAAATGTAACGTCCACTGTTCAGGGTGCCTTCAGTGCGAACAAGAAGTGACCGAGACGTGTAACCAATGGCACCCCATAACATCACGCCGGATGATACGGCAGTATGGCGATGACGAATGGACGCTTCCAAAGCGTTCACCGCGATGTCGCCAAACACGGATGCGACCGTCATGATGCTGTAAACAGAACCTGGATTCTTCCGAAAAAATGACGTTTTGCCATTCGTGCACCCAGGTTCGTCGTTAAGTACACCATCGCAGGTGCTCCTGTCTGTGATGAAGCGTCAAGGGTAACAGCAGCCACGGTCTCAGAGCTGATAGTCCATGCTGCTGCAAACGTCGTCGAACTGTTCGTGCAGATGATTGTTGTCTTGCAAACGTCCCCATCTGTTGACTCAGGGATCGAGTCGTGCTGCACGATCCGTTGCAGCCATGTGGATAAGATGCTTGTCATCTCGACTACTAGTGATACGTGTGATGTCACTGCCAGACACCACACTTGCCCTGTGGTAGCTTAAATCGGCCGCGGTCCATTAGTACATGTCGGACCCGCGTGTCGCCACTGTGTGATCGCAGACCGAGCGCTACCACACGGCAGGTGTCGAGAGACGTACGAGAACTCGCCCCAGTTGTACGACGACGTTGCTAGCGACTATACTGACGAAGCCTTTGCTCTCATTTGCCGAGAGACAGTTAGAATAGCCTTCAGCTAAGTTAATGGCTACGACTTAGCAAGGCGCCAATTGTATCAGTGCATGTATCTTACGAGTCTCATTTGTATCGTCAAGAGAGATGTACCAAAGGAAGCATTAAAAGTTAAGTATATGCCAAAGATACGTATTTTCTTTATAGCAGTCATAACTTATCCTGTTCCAGACTTGACGCCAGTCGGCGTGTGTGTACGCGTGCCTTTCGGCTTCCTCCTCAGTGTGGCATGACTAGCTTGTTACGCCACAACAATACGAACCCACCGATTCGATATTCTGCTAACAGTCATTGCATCTCGACCAACGCGAGCAGCAATGTCGCGATACGATAAACCGCAATTGCGATATGCTACAATCCGACCTTTATCAAAGTCGGAAACGTAATGGTATGCATTTCTCCTCCTTATGCGAGGCATCACAACAACGTTTCACCAGGCAACGCCAGTAAACTGCTGTTTGTGTATGAGAAATCGGTTGGAAACTTTCCTCATATCAGTACGTTGTAGGTGTTGCCACCGGAGCCAACCTTATGTAAATGCTCTGAAAACCTAATCAATTGCATATCACAAAATCTTCTTCCAGTAGGTTAAATGTCGCGTCTGTAGCACGTCGTCTTCGTGGTGTAGCAATTTTAATGGCCAGTAGTGTATTTAAGTGATTAATGTTGTATCACCCCACTCGTCACTTAGCTGGTTTTGGCGTGTGTTCACCCCAACTAATTGACTAACAGATCAACAGAGAGTGCAAAACTGCCGCAATATCGGATAACGCAAAAACGTAATATGGCCCTGTGACTCCCGCTTGAACTGCGGCGGCAGTGTTGACATTAATTTATTCAGAATTGACCACTTTTAATTAAAAAGGAGTGCACATTGATGTTATATTCAGCTATTGAACACCAGATGCAAATGTTGAACATAAAGCTAATTAAGAAAGTGGCTTGGGATTTCAACTACTTGATTGAAAACAGATGCAGTCGATTAGCACAAATTTATTATAACTCCCGACCTTCAATCATCACATTACAAGACTCTCCTATCACGGAGTGGTAATAAATTGCGTTTGCGTGGAGTAAAGCGCGATAACTCAAAAGTAATTCCTATCGACTGACCTAGGCGTAATGCGAAGTGCGAGAAGAATTCTACAAAACACGGCCCATGAAACCCTCGTGGAAACTTTGTCGACGTGATGCAACAAATTAATCCCCCGGCGGCCACGGTCAATTCTGAGTACTTTCCTGGGGTAAACTAGCCTCCAGTAAATTGACGCGTTTCCGCAAAGTTTTCATGTCGTGTGAATTACTTTAAAACCATCACCCGACATTAATTAATCCAATACGTCCATATTATACCCTCTACAAGATGCGTTGTGCCTTGTCAGTCATTTTTGTTCAGCCCTACTGTTCGCTCAACGTGAGTTAGGTGATCTTTAATGACTTCATGTAAGGGGCATATTTCTTGCCATCTTACAATGTAAATGTGAGACAAGACACTGCAATTGTGAAACGCTGGTACATTAATAACCGGTGGAAACGCCACAATGCAAACGTGCATTCATTATGTTCTACAGGTGCCAGACGTCAGTTGGTTGGATGGAGTTCCATGACTGTTGTGCTTATTCATTGAATATATGGACGGTTAATGCTGTTAATGCTGTTTTCGTTCCGATGATGTCCCATTTTGCTCGATTGGTGATATATTAGTGATAAAGCAGGAAAGGCAACAAGTCGACACTCTGTAGAGTATGTCAGGTTGCAGCAGCAGTATGTGTCCGAGCATTATCCTACTGGAAAACACGCCCTGGAATGCTGTTCATGAACGGCGGGACAAAAGGTGGAATGACAGATGGGCATACAGATTTGCAGTCAGGGTGCACGTGACAGTCAGAAGAGTGCTCCTGCTGTCATACGAAATCGCACCCCAGACCATAACTGAAAATGAGGGTGGTGGTGGTGGTTAGTGTTTAACGTCCCGTCGACAACGAGGTCATTAGAGACGGAGCGCAAGCTCGGGTTAGGGAAGGATTGGGAAGGAAATCGGCCGTGCCCTTTCACAGGAACCATCCCGGCATTTGCCTGAAACGATTTAGGGAAATCACGGAAAACCTAAATCAGGATGGCCGGAGACGGGATTGAACCGTCGTCCTCCTGAATGCGAGTCCAGTGTGCTAACCACTGCGCCACCTCGCTCGGTTTGAAAATGAAGGTGAGCTGTGCACGGCTCTTGTTCAGGCCATTTACTTGTGGGGCGGCGGTTAGAAAATTTACTTACTGTTCTATAAATGTTTGAATGTAGAAACACTGCATTTCCCGGCCGATGCCATATGTGCGGCGGCGGGTGGAATTATTGTTGTTAAAAATGTTCCTATTATTTAGAATGTTATTTATGCTGTCTTTCGCCGTTCTCAACACTGGCTCTCTAACTACAGTATTGGCAACCAGAAAGTGATTAGCAAAACGTGAAGCCTGTAATTAGAATTCTTAGTGCCCACTTCATCTGAGAATACACTTATAGTTACAGCTTATAGCTCTGAGGAATTAGGAGATTGTCTGGGATTTATAATCAAAAACGGTCGTGAAAAAACGTTCTGTATTCTGAAAGTCACAGATGAAAACAAAAGAATCTACACAATCTAACTAACAGAGCAGTTCAGAGTCTAATGCGCTGATGCCACTATACTGTCCAAATTAAATATTTAAATGAATGCTCGCCATAATTTGATGATTAGGTTCATCAAACGCCACGCTAAATAATGGTAGAATGTTTGTCCCGCGGCGGCACGTGAAAATACGACAACACGCAAACTGAAGATCGCTAATTAAAGTCATCCCAGAATTAACACTTCACTCGAAAATGATTTCATGGTTACCCGTATTCCGAGTAACTTAATACGGCATGCGAGGCTGTTTGTAGCAATGATGCCGATGCGACGCGACTCCCGACACAGATGGCGTGCTATTCAGCGTCTGGAGAGAACTGGGGCCTTGCTTCCTCTCGCAGTGTTCTTATATATAAAGCCGCGGTGCGGACGGCTAAGGGAACGCCTGATCAAATCGGCTCTCCCGACTAGCCGCTGGGCTAGTAATGCACCACATTAAGTTATTGAATAAATCATAGCTTCTTTTGCTGATGGCCGATGAAGCTCTCAATTTAAATGTGCATTCAACACACAGGTAAGTAATCATAATAAAATTTTGACGTGGCTAAGTTAAATATTTTGGGCGAGAGAATTAATTTAATTACACTGCATGCAGTAGACGAGCTCTGAACTGGCCCTTTGGAGATACGCTATCGCTATAGTTTTGTAGGTATTCAAATGAAACTTCTCACATCCTTATGGTTATAGCGGATCTCCATTCTACTTAAATATAAACATCCTAGCCTTATTTATTAGCCTACTTAATCTATCTTGCTTCCTTAATTTTTAAGACAAAAATCAGAAAATCATGAATTTCCACTAAAATTTTAATTTGTGAAATCCAAAGTACTGTTTTTATTAAAATATTATGAAAGAGGAATCTAAATATAAATTTTTAATTCTCTAGCTCTTTTCTGTTGCGCCAATGATTTTTACAGAAAAACGTCCAAATTTCGAAAATGGCTAAAGTTATCGAACTGATACTCAACACACATTAATTTAGTGTTACTCCTGACATGCTAGAAATGTCTTAGGTTATTTGCTTGATTTTTAAAGTATTGCGCCACATTTATGAGGTCAGAGCTAGTTACAGCAGACTGGCTGGCACACAATGGAAAGACTGATGTGAATTTACTACAGTGTGAGTAGGCTGCTTCCCTACATACTGTTTGTCATCTTCTATTACGATAATGCCGCCTCGTTTTCTTATTCCATTTACTGGCGTCACTAACTACCTGCCTTACTTCCCCGTAAGCGGCAGCAGCAGCGTGTATCGATAAGTGCACTGTTGTACCATCTCTGGAGCGACCGATAGTATTTCCGAGTCGTCGTGTGTCTGGAGTCAGTTGAAGACGGACCAGCAGTGCAGTCGGGACGCAGCAGCAGTGAAGTCGGGGGCGGAGCGCCGGTGAGGCGCCGACAGCCAGTGCTCGCCGACCGCTGGCGACACACATCAACTGCCCGACGGAGGGAGATTAGAGCACGGTTGGTTGGTCGTTCGGTTGGTCGTCTCAACGGCCGACGTATATTTGCTCCTTCACCGTTTCCGGGCCTGGTCAGTCGGTCGGTTGTAGTGGAGCAGCAAGGAAGTCAGGGTTACAATCCCAGACCGACCCTGGGAAACTTCTGAGCGCCGTGCCATGTGTGCTACATAGTACTTTCCCTGTGTGGGTTTTAGTTATTTGGTTGATGTGCGGCCTTCAGCCGAGTTTCAATATCTCTTGAATTAATGTTCTTCTCTTGCCCCTTGGCATGAAATTTTTTAAGATAGGGCCTTCCGCCTTTTGATTGTTGTTGTTGTTGTTGTTGTTGTGGTCTTCAGTACTGAGACTGGTTTGATGCAGCTCTCTATGCTACTCTATCCTGTGCAAGCTTCTTCATCTCCCAGTACCTACTGCAACCTACATCCTTCTGAATCTGCTTAGTGTATTCATCTCTTGGTCTCCCTCTACGATTTTTACTCTCCACGCTGCCCTCCAATGCTAAATTTGTGATCCCTTGATGCCTCAAAACATGTCCTACCAACCGATCCCTTCGTCTAGTCAAGTTGTGCCACAAACTTCTCTTCTCCTCAATCCTATTCAATACCTCCTCATTAGTTACGTGATCTACCCACCTTATCTTCAGCATTCTTCTGTAGCACCACATTTCGAAAGCTTCTATTCTCTTCTTGTCCAAACTGGTTATCGTCCATGTTTCACTTCCATGCATGGCTACACTCCATACAAATACTTTCAGAAACGACTTCCTGACACTTAAATCTATACTCGATGTTAACAAATTTCTCTTCTTCAGAAACGATTTCCTTGCCATTGCCAGTCTACATTCTATATCCTCTCTACTTCGACCATCATCAGTTATTTTACTCCCTAAATAGCAAAACTCCTTTACTACTTTAAGTGTCTCATTTCCTAATCTAATCCCCTCAGCATCACCCGATTTAATTTGACTACATTCCATTATCCTCGTTTTGCTTTTGTTGATGTTCATCTTATATCCTCCTTTCAAGACACTGTTCATTCCGTTCAACTGCTCTTCCAAGTCCTTTGGTGTCTCTGATAGAATTACAATGTCATCGGCGAACCTCAAAGTTTTTATTTCTTCTCCATGGACTTTAATACCTACTCCGAATTTTTCTTTTGTTTCCTTCACTGCTTGCTCAATATACAGATTGAATAACATCGGGGAGAGACTACAACCCTGTCTCACTCCTTTCCCAACCACTGCTTCCCTTTCATGCACTTCGACTCTTATAACTGCCATCTGGTGTCTGTACAAATTGTAAATAGCCTTTCGCTCACTGTATTTTACCCCTGTCAACTTCAGAATTTGAGAGAGAGTATTCCAGTTAACGTTGTCAAAAGCTTTCTCTAAGTCTACAAATGCTAGAAACGTAGGTTTGCCTTTCCTTAATCTTTCTTCTAAGATAAGTCGTAAGGTCAGTATTGCCTCACGTGTTCCAGTGTTTCTACAGAATCCAAACTGATCTTCCCCGAGGTTGGCTTCTACTAGTTTTTCCATTCGTCTGTAAAGAATTCGCGTTAGTATTTTGCAGCTGTGACTTATTAAACTGGTAGTTCGGTAATTTTCACATCTGTCAACACCTGTTTTCTTTGGAATTGGAATTATTATATTCTTCTTGAAGTCTGTGGGTATTTCGCCTGTCTCATACATCTTGCTCACCAGATGGTAGAGTTTTGTCATGACTGGCTCTCCCAAGGCCACCAGTAGTTCTAATGGAATGTTGTCTACTCCCGGGGCCTTGTTTCGACTCAGGTCTTTCAGTGCTCTGTCAAACTCTTCACGCAGTATCTTATCTCCCATTTCATCTTCATCTACATCCTCTTCTATTTCCATAATATTGTCTTCAAGTACATCGCCCTTGTATAAACCCTCTATATACTCCTTCCACCTTTCTGCCTTCTCTTCTTTGCTTAGAACTGGGTTTCCATCTGAGCTCTTGATATTCATACAAGTGGTTCTCTTCTCTCCAAAGGTCTCTTTAATTTTCCTGTAGGCAATATCTATCTTACCCCTAGTGAGACAAGCCTCTACATCCTTACATTTGTCCTCTAGCCATCCCTGCTTAGCCATTTTGCACTTCCTGTCGATCTCATCTACGTATCTGTTATGATGAAATATTGAAGAAGTGTCGACGAATATGTATATGTATAATAAGGTAAGGAATAATGAGTAGTGGTTAGGGACTCTGATTTGTGGAAAGGATGTTGGGAATCAAGAATCATACTTTAAGAGTTATGAAATTTGTGTAAATGCGTGAATGTATCACAATGCCGGCGAAAATTTTTTGGACACTGTTATATTCATAGGATTTTGTTTCTACACCTCTGCAACGTAAATTCTTGACCTGTGAAATTTTTTATATGAGACTGTCACTCTAGTGCAAACTGCTGTCGTAAATATTTCGGTAAGAAAGTTAAGTGACCACCTGCACGTAATGCGTCATGGGCACCCAGCTGTGTCAGACGCCTGGAGAAAAAGCCATTAGTGCGCGCCTTTCAGATGCACAGGTGGAGAAAAAAAGGAGGCCATTATCCTCGCTATTGACATTCCTTTGTAGAAAGCATCGCAAATACGACACACTCAAACTTGAAAACATGGAGCTCTTAATTTATGATATTTACTAAAATGCCTAATGAAATGATGAGAAACATTTTTACATCTATTGTCTTTCTAGTTGAGAGATTGCTCAATTTGTTTAATATCTAGTTTCTAGCTGCCCTGCAGCACTGGTTAAAATAAAATTTTATAGATGTACTAATATAAATATTTTATGCCTACAGACCCAGTAAAGAATAACTTTATGATGTACTTAAAACAAAACGAAGGAGCACAAAAAGACATTTCCCTTCACAGGAATTGCATACAGAATTTTCTTTTCAAGTACTTAGTAATTTCTTTTGTAAAATAAATTGTGATGCATCACTCTAGTATTAGGATATGACATAGGTATTAAACATGGCTATTTTTACTGTAATATTTTTTCTGCTTGAGCTTTGTCATGCTTAGGTATAAGTTATTGCATTTGCTGCTGCTGTTTGCCAGGCATAGTGCTACTAAATTTCACTTTGTATTACTCTGTTAAGCCAGTTTTACTATTGATTTATTTTTCTTGTTGCTGCACATTGACTCATATTGGTTGTAATGTTGCATTTGCTTAGTAATTTAGATTTACTGTAGCTTGCTTTGCCAATTTCCATTTTTTTGTCATTGCTGTTTGTGTTAATTCTTTTGTGCTGCTGCATTGCCTCGTCCCTTAGTATATATATGTCTGAGCTCAGTAGATTTAAGTTAGCTTAAGAGGGGGTAGACTATATAAGAAACTGACTATGGATAATAGGGAAAGAATGCATTGAGAAGTTATATGAAAAAGATATGGGCCAAAATGGGTATTGTTCAATGAGAAATAATTATTTTTAAAGAAATATGAATAGAATTCAGAAAGGAGGTATAGATAGGCCTTTTTGTGAATAATGATGAATGAAGGGAGATCTCCAAGAAGTAAAGAAAGTTTTGTTTGCAAAATACTGCAGTAAAACAAACCCTGTCCTTTCCTTTTTTTATATTCCGCTATATGTTTGTGTACCCTCGTGTATTTATGTTTTTCCTGTCTTTGTGTGTTTAGCTAATAAGATTTATGTTGTAGAATTTTTCTAGTACTAAGCTACATTCACTATGATGAGGAATACTGTTATCCTGAAATATAATTTGCATTAATAATATGTTATTTTCTTTGTAAAGATGTTTATAGACATTATTAATTCTGTTTTGTTTCAATGCTCATGTGTGAAATTAATGTTTCGAAAACTATTCTCATTATTTTATATATTTACTTATCTCATAATTCTTGTAACACTGATGTACATGTTTATTTCTATTCTTTTGTAAAGCCCGTTTTACTACAAATGTTATCTGTATTGTTATGTTCTTGAATGATGTATTTTGTACCTTTGTAATTGTATTCTTATGTTGTAAATTTATAATTGTAATTGACACCAGTTCATCAAATTAAGTAACTTGTAAGTTACATTTCACTGCACACGTTTTTGTTGGTCGTAGTATATGCACAATATGTGAGAAGTAGGGACTGTTAGTGTTTACACATCTGTTAATAATTCAGCAAGGGACTGGATAACAGCATTGCTGGTTCTATGGATAATTCCAAAAAGTTCGTGAGTGCACAAGTGGTGGTTTATGGACTTGCTACATTGTCTGCAAGACTTCTAAGGACAACTCCAAAAACTTTGTGCGTGCACAAGTGGTGGTTTATGGACTTGCTACATTCTCTGAAAGACTCTTCAATGGTGATTGTGCACCTGCACAGTCGCAACAGATGGCTGCTGGCCGTCTCTACAAGGACTAAAGTGGGTCTGCACCTTTGATGACCCACCAATACCATTATTTCTACAAGGACTGCAGTGGGTCTGCACCTTTGATGACCCACCAATACCATTATTTCTACAAGGACTACAGTGTGTCTACACCTTTCATGACTCACCAATACTATTATTTCTACAAGGACTGCAGTGGGTCTGCACCTCTGGTGGCCCACCAGTACCATAACCTCTACCAGGACTACAATGGGTCTGCTCTGTGATGACCTACCTACCAATATTCTTCAAAACTTCGACTGACTCTGCTGTGGGTTTGCTCTGTTGTGGCCCATTACCTGTCTGCATGTAAAGAGTCAGCACTGTCGTTCCGTTGGAAGGACAACACTACTTCTTCAAGACTGCATGGAAATCCACTACTTCCGTGTGCATTCTCTTTTACTGCTCAGACTTTGAGAAAAACACTGCAATTTTACTGTGATGAACGATCAGGACTGTCGTTATGGTCTTGTAATCTCACCACGGAAAATTGCCCTCTACCACGCAATAATTAAAAATGGTCAATCAAATCATCCACATTTATTTACGTTTGAAAAGTATCTGATTAGATTTTCTAGTAATATATGCGCCGACAGAGGTACAGAGATGTATGCTCCATGGTTATTATAGAGGGATAAAGGACACATCTTCGGAAGTATCGTTTGGGAGATTGTCGGATTGCTAAAAGAGATTTTTATTTACTCTTCTTCGCGATAAAGCGAGCTAGGAACGTTTGTGCCGCTAGCGTGATAGGTAAAGAGAAAGAAAAAACTGTAACAGCCAATTACATGAGACTTGGAATCAATAGAAAACGGAACATGTACGGAGATGGATTCAATATACAATTTTCCTCAGAAATAAGGTTTGTGACCATTTTATTCTAGAGTGCATGACGAATTGTAACACCATAGCTCTAATGATCTACTGATTTATTTTGCTTTTATTTATTTAATGTTACTTCTGTAAATGTGTGTGATTGAATGGGTAACACATAACTGTATATTTCTTTATTTGTTAATATGTGCAAATGTTCTGTGTTATCCAATGCGTTTGTTTGTTGTTATGTAAACTGCTGATCCTCACTTAGGAATCTTAGCAATTATTGCACCATAAGGTGTAGTGGTTCCCCACGGGAACAGTATTGCATCAGAATGCGCAAATTGTGTTTGGCCTTGCGGAAGAAGGTGGGACTGGTAGCCACCGGAGGTAGACGAGGAAGTCAGTCGGAGAGCGCACGGAGACGGAGCAAGTCGGAAAGCACACGGAGACGGAGACGGAAGCCGTCGGAGACGAGTCACCAGACGGACACGAGTTACGAGTCCGTGCTATTCCATGGGAAAGACGCATATTGTGCTGATTTCCGAGAGAGGATTTTCATGCTTCTCTCCAAGGGCTCGAATAGTTGGAAATATTCTGGAATTTGTCTCTATCATCGCCATCAAGAAATCGGCCTGCAATTCCACCTACCTGCATGCAGTTGCCACCACATTGCGCAATCATTGCTTCATAGTGACATTATGATGTACGGTGAAGGATCAGCTTAAAGGATGTGCTAATGTGCTGAAATATAAGGTAATTTATATCTGAATTTGTGTATCTACCTTGACTTTTCTCCTCATCATAACCTCTTAGGATCCTCACCGTTTGGACTATACTGATTACCGAGTGTCCTTACTGAAAGTACATTGGAGCCTAGAGTGATTTTGTTAATTAAAGCCTCTTGAACTGAAAAATAATTTTCCTAGTGAAAACTGCTTATTAACGTGTTGTTGCCAACTTCAAGTAAAAGTTCCTAAGACTGAGGCTTATAATGTTTCTTGCTTAGTAAATGATTACATTACTGCTTATTATTGCAAATCGCAGAAGGTGAGTCAGTGTCTTGTATATATGTTATTTTTGTGTCTCACTGCAGTAAAAGTGGAAAACTGCAATAGTAGGAAATTATATATTCAGGTTTACTCTTTCTCTCTCTCGTGTATTAGAAGTGCATATTAATAATAACGTTATAAAGACAAGTCACTTTGTGTAAAGTAATAGTGTGTTTTTAGTAGATGTTATAATTTTGCAAATTGCTTCTGCTGCTCTAATTGTTGGTTTCAACTTTATCATATGTATATGTATGTATCAGAGTTAATTGCACTCGCTTGTTGTCAAGTATAGGTTGTGTTTATCTGTTAAAATTATTAATTACTATTTTCTTCAACGAGAATGTTGATCATTCTTTTGCCTAGTTAGGCTGGCGGCCGTTTTACCATTATCAGTTTAACAGTGCAGGAAGGCAATTTCTTCGTTAGTCACTGTTTAATTAGTCTGACTTTCATTTCCGATAAGCCACTTTCGTTAGGTACAACATGGTCAAACAACAAAATTCCTCTCAGAGGGTAACACTGTTCTGAGTGCGTTATACCATAATTACTATAACAAAATAATTTTGTTTTGTAAACTGACTCCTACTTTGGGGTTATGGTGTAATAGTAGCAGAGTGTAGTGTTATACGTGGCTTTTCTTTGACAGGATTACTTTTTCTGTTAGGACATAATAAGTAATATACCAAACTTGGTATTTGATTACGCAAGCTACGTAAACATTGCGCCACCACGCAGTCTTAGTAGTGTTATATGTGGCGCCGCGTGACAGGACGTTGTTCAGTCTGCACCTACAGACGAAAAAAAAAATTATAAGTAGTTAGCCTTTTACTAACATAGAGTGAACATAAAACGTCCAGCGGCACGAACCTGTGCATTATTTGAGAGACCGGATAGTGAAAGTTCAGTTTAAATCGAAAATAAAAAGTATCAGTACTGAACAGTAATTAAAATGGACAGGAAACTAGAAATGAATCTAGATACGCGAGATCAGAATGTAACCGAAAGCAGTTCAGGCAGCACACCAACAGATGCCACTACACGCGAGTTAAATTACGTACGTTCTCACGCAGACGTCAATAAACAGATCGAAGCTATGTGTGTCGCGCGTTCTAAGCAAGACAGTATGAGCGACGTTGTGGAAGACAGTGGCTATGCTAATGAATCGCGGGATATGTTTGAATCACCAAAAACTGAAAGGAAAGTAGATCTTGAACAGAAAAATGTAGCAGAACCTAAAAGTGAAAAGAATTCAGATATGTTAGAATTGTTAAAAATGTTGTCTGCACAAATTGCAGCACAGGGACAGCAAAATGCTGCGCAAAATGACAATATTAGTAAACAAATGCAAGAGCAAGGAAAGAATCTTAGTAAACAGATTGAGAAGGTTGATGTAAAAGTAGACATTGTGAGTAATGAAATTAAAAACCTTAAAAGCGAAATTACTGTCATCAATGGCAATATTGCCAATGTACAAGGACAAATCGATGACATTAACGAAAGATTTGACACTGAAGTAATTAAAATACAAGATCAAATAGAACCCTTAGTCATCACTAAAGTGGACGAAAAGGTATTCGGTATTAAATCCGAAATACAAACTGAATGTAACGTGGAATTTGCGCAGATTAAACAGTCTGTAACAGAAACAAGTAGAGAATTAACCAAACAGATTGTTACTTGCGAAAAGAAGTGTGAACATAACACTTCACAAATCCAAGGCAAAGTGCATGACTTGGAAATAAAAATACAAACAGGACCTACACATTTTACTGAAAAAATGCCTTTCAGTAAAATATTAGAGGGCGAGGAAAAATTCGACCCTGCAAAGAGATATATCGGTTGGCACCCTCTTGATTTTGTAAAGAATTGCGAAAGAAATTTTCCTGAATATTTGACTGACCAGGAAAAAATTAATGTTGTAATCAGTGCATTAACAGGAGAAGCAAAAAGGTGGGGGTTGAATCTGGATACAAACCAGATGTCTTTTGAAAGCTTTAAACAAAAATTTATTGACGAGTACTGGTCAGAACGAAAACAAGACCAGTTGTGGCGTGAGTTCCTAATGGCCAGGGTGTATGATACCAGGGGTAGACAAACTATGAAAGAGTTTTGCGAATCGTGGTACAGGAAACTGATACATTTGAAAGCAAGAAGGACTGAAGCCGAGATCGTTTGGGTTCTTTGGCAGAAACTGCCTGAGGATTCTAAACGGTATGTTGGGAGTACCCACAGTAGTTTTTCTGTATTTCTGGAAAGGGTAGAAGATGAAGATCACTGGCGAAGAAATCGCGATTCCCGTCCACGTAATAACAACAATTATTCGCGAGAAAGTAATGACCAAGCTGAACGACACGAAAATAATAAATTTCGTGTAAATACGGTTCAAAGAGGTCGCGCGAGAGGTAGAGGAAACTATACGATGCGTGGCAGAGAGTACATGACGCGGAATTTCCAAACTAGAGACGAAATGGAAAACTGAAAACCGCGTGTGTTACGGGTCGGATTCACGCGGAAACCGGTTTTGGGCCCAAAGAAAAGATGTCAAATATTAGATTCGAGAAGGAAAGATGTAAACTACGGGGCAGGAAGTTTAAGGCCGCGCCTATAGCAGATGGGCGCGAAATGTTACGTAGTGGCATTCCCAGTACGCAGTTGCGTGACCGTTCGTCCTCGGGCCAGCGGTTGCCGGAGCAGCGTACATTGTATTTGGCAGCAGACACAAACAGCAGACGTCAGAACAAGATGGCTGCCGTAGAGAGAAACAGGAGAGGCGGGATCGGACACTTCCGATGGCCGGTTTCAGTAGTAGATGAGTGTAAAAATGAAAATAAAGTTAATATGTCATATAATAAGGATAACTTAGTATCGGAATCGTGCGAAAAGACTTTATTAAAGAACGAAAGGGAGGCAGAAAAGGCGAGTGAAAAGGGAAATATTGGCACTGTTATTGATGTGTGTGAGGTAAAAGACGTAGATATGAGGGAAGTTATGATGAATAAAGAGGCAAGGGAGGTAGAATATGCCACGCAAAAGACGTGTGCACAACGAAAAATACGTGAAAATGATGTAAAGGAGGACGTTAGTGAACATGACATTATAAGCAGTGCAGACGAAATTGTTGTTGATGAAAAGGTATTTTATGATTCTAATGCAGAAGGGTCTAGTAAATATTTCGCACAATTACCTGAGAATGATAATAAAGAGGAAAATGAAATGAAAGTTATCGAAATATATGACGATTATACTAAATATGAAGTTAAGGCTGAAATCGTTCAAAGTGATATAACAGAAGTGTCTGACTGTCCAAATGATGTCCATTATGTAGAAAATGAGTCGAAAAACGAAGTGGTTGAAACATCTAGTGATAATCTGCCGCACTGTTTAAAAGTTGCTTTCCTGCTAGAATCTGATAACGAAAATGAAATCAGTGATAGTTCAGATGATGAAGGGTATATGAATATAGATCAAAATGAATATACTAACTTTCTCTATTGTTCAAAAGTTGAGTACTTAAGTGAATCTGATGGTGAGGAAGGGAGTAGTGATGACTCCAGTGAAGATGAATTTTCAGGTGTAAATGAAAGTGAATATACTTTTACTGAAAGAGGGTATGAGAAAATTAGTGACATTTTTCCAAAGCAAGATATAGAAAGTAGAACTGGGTCAAAACCGAATGAATTATTCAATAATGTAACACAGGGGCATAATTTACAGGAACCCCCAGATGATACTATACTGGGGCAAGCCTTAATAAATGTTTTAACTGAGTGTGAATTACAGGAACAAAAAGGACCACCTGATAAAATAATAGCAGAGCAGGAGATGTTGTACCTTGCTAAAGACTTTGAAATTCCAAAACCAAAAAAGCCACCTGATGAAACAAAACGTTGGCTAGATCTGAATAGTTTAGTGAAAGATGTAGAAAGTGGGAGGCCTAAAAAGCCACCAGATTTAAGTGACTGTTTTAATGAACCATAAGACTGCCTGATTAATAAAGAGACAGGGGGCAGAATACTGTATGTATATATATTTTTAATATAATGCATGACTTTATTATTATTGTATCTGAGTGTTACCTGAAGGTGGATTATTGTTTTGTTGATCCTGAGACCTGTGGGAGGTTGCTTATTATTTGAACTGTACTGTGTGACTCTGCTTAGGAATTGTTTCAATTTTATTTGGATACTTACTGTTGCCAGTCTAATTATGAAATAGGGCAATATAGTATGACAAACCTGAAAACTTTATGAATAATGATGCTTATAGTAACTTAATGAGAGTGCAAAGAACTCCAAAAGGATAATAATTTATTTCTAATGTACTTAAAAAATTAGAAAGGACTTATGTTTGCACCATGTTGTGTATTTAAAAGTACATGTCCTCAGATGAGGTTTGTTAAGTCTCAGGGGGCATGCATTCTTTGCATTGTCAGGTGTCTGACGAGCACCAGGGACCCGAGTTGTTGCCAGCACTACTTCCGTTTCTTTTCGTGCTGCCAATCTTCCTCTTCATCATTCAGAACTTTTACTATCTTCTTTCCTTCTTCTCTATCACAGTAAACTGAAAAGTGTAGAAATAATGTAAGATACTGTGTATTGGTTGTGCACAAGTATATAGGGTACACTAGAAAATGACCAATATGAATGTAAGTATTGTGGATATTGTAAAAGGAAAAAATGTAATAGGAATGTAAAAAGGAAAAATATGGATGAGAAATGGTAAGAATACTGAAAACAAGGTAAATAAATGCCACAATATGACTAAATGCAAATGTTTTGAAAAATGTTCTGTGTCAAAATTGAGGAGAGAAACCTGATTAATTTGTGTAAAGCAGATATGAGATATATGTGTCTAGTGCCACAAAGAGTAGGCAGAAGTCACTTACAGAAGGACGTAAAGTTACTGTTCTGATCTTGACATATTTGATAACCTAAATGTGTAATTATACTGAGTACTGACTTTGGAAGAAATATTGATGAGTAAGAAAGAGGGGAGAAAAACTATAAATCAGGGACTTAAATAACCCCTGAACATTGTCATTATGCCAAAAATGTCATTTAAAATTTTCTTGACTAATGTATATGTTTTCTGATGTTGTCATTTGAAAAAGAAATGGTTTTGTTGCCAGTGTCTAATAACTGTTTCAAAGTTGCAGGTATCATGTTTTATACCATTAATGCAATTTGTACCAAAAGTGTGACAGAATGATGAAAAACTTGAAGATGATGATAATGAACTGCTCAAAAATATGTTGTTGGGCAATGAAACAAGATAAATGAATAAAAATGCTGTGGTCCTGAAATTAAGGACTACCAAATATGCTGTGTTGAGCAGTAGCCAAAGGACTTGCCATTGTGGGGCAAGGAGCTGATACGTGGGCATGAACTGCCAAACCTAAAGTGTGTTTTTGTGCCTAAATGTTTATAAAGACTGCCAAAACAATAATGGGCAGAATGTGTATAACTTGGACTGCTAGTGCTGAGGCAAGCAGTGAAGTAAGTTAGGTTTTTTGCTCAATGAGCTATGAACTGACTATTCTTTCTGCAGTCAGTGAGAACTTATTATAAAATAAAAATGGATTATAATTCAAATGGACGTAGATGTTTGTTTTGGACTGCCTTGTTTTAAAATTACAGCAGTGATGATTAAACATAGGATCTGAATAGGTTAATGTGTTTATGTGCAACAAACATTTTGGACTGCTATTAATGAAGAGCAGCTTTAAAGTTAACTATTTTGAGAAAACCTTGAAAAAGTACTATAATCATTAACATGCTTGTGTGTTTGAATATTTACATTCCTTTAAAAATATTGAATGATAAATTTCTGCTTTGTTAGGTTAAAAATGTTCTGTGCTATTGTATGTGTGTTTATTTTTTTTGAAAGCTATACCTATTCTACTAATGTATAAATTATTTTGTGTACTGTTTGTCTTTTATTTAAACTATATGTGTGTGAAGTGAACATGCTTAAAGGTATCCTGTGTAATGATGAAAATTAATTTCCTTAAACCAGTCTGTGGATGAAAATTAGTGTAAATGTCTCAATTTTAAAATGTTTTCTTAAAAAAAAAGTATAAAATTTCTTAATGTATATGCTGTATGTCTGTAATATGTATTTTTTTTCCCCAACTGAAGTTGGATGATATAATTTCTTTTCTGTAGCCACCACCACTTAGGTGTTATGGATGTTTCCTTGAAGTGTCCCTTACAGGAAACTTCAACGAAACATGGGGCATGTGTAACACCATAGCTCTAATGATCTACTGATTTATTTTGCTTTTATTTATTTAATGTTACTTCTGTAAATGTGTGTGATTGAATGGGTAACACATAACTGTATATTTCTTTATTTGTTAATATGTGCAAATGTTCTGTGTTATCCAATGCGTTTGTTTGTTGTTATGTAAACTGCTGATCCTCACTTAGGAATCTTAGCAATTATTGTACCATAAGGTGTAGTGGTTCCCCACGGGAACAGTATTGCATCAGAATGCGCAAATTGTGTTTGGCCTTGCGGAAGAAGGTGGGACTGGTAGCCACCGGAGGTAGACGAGGAAGTCAGTCGGAGAGCGCACGGAGACGGAGCAAGTCGGAAAGCACACGGAGACGGAGACGGAAGCCGTCGGAGACGAGTCACCAGACGGACACGAGTTACGAGTCCGTGCTATTCCATGGGAAAGACGCATATTGTGCTGATTTCCGAGAGAGGATTTTCATGCTTCTCTCCAAGGGCTCGAATAGTTGGAAATATTCTGGAATTTGTCTCTATCATCGCCATCAAGAAATCGGCCTGCAATTCCACCTACCTGCATGCAGTTGCCACCACATTGCGCAATCATTGCTTCATAGTGACATTATGATGTACGGTGAAGGATCAGCTTAAAGGATGTGCTAATGTGCTGAAATATAAGGTAATTTATATCTGAATTTGTGTATCTACCTTGACTTTTCTCCTCATCATAACCTCTTAGGATCCTCACCGTTTGGACTATACTGATTACCGAGTGTCCTTACTGAAAGTACATTGGAGCCTAGAGTGATTTTGTTAATTAAAGCCTCTTGAACTGAAAAATAATTTTCCTAGTGAAAACTGCTTATTAACGTGTTGTTGCCAACTTCAAGTAAAAGTTCCTAAGACTGAGGCTTATAATGTTTCTTGCTTAGTAAATGATTACATTACTGCTTATTATTGCAAATCGCAGAAGGTGAGTCAGTGTCTTGTATATATGTTATTTTTGTGTCTCACTGCAGTAAAAGTGGAAAACTGCAATAGTAGGAAATTATATATTCAGGTTTACTCTTTCTCTCTCTCGTGTATTAGAAGTGCATATTAATAATAACGTTATAAAGACAAGTCACTTTGTGTAAAGTAATAGTGTGTTTTTAGTAGATGTTATAATTTTGCAAATTGCTTCTGCTGCTCTAATTGTTGGTTTCAACTTTATCATATGTATATGTATGTATCAGAGTTAATTGCACTCGCTTGTGGTCAAGTATAGGTTGTGTTTATCTGTTAAAATTATTAATTACTATTTTCTTCAACGAGAATGTTGATCATTCTTTTGCCTAGTTAGGCTGGCGGCCGTTTTACCATTATCAGTTTAACAGTGCAGGAAGGCAATTTCTTCGTTAGTCACTGTTTAATTAGTCTGACTTTCATTTCCGATAAGCCACTTTCGTTAGGTACAACATGGTCAAACAACAAAATTCCTCTCAGAGGGTAACACTGTTCTGAGTGCGTTATACCATAATTACTATAACAAAATAATTTTGTTTTGTAAACTGACTCCTACTTTGGGGTTATGGTGTAATAGTAGCAGAGTGTAGTGTTATACGTGGCTTTTCTTTGACAGGATTACTTTTTCTGTTAGGACATAATAAGTAATATACCAAACTTGGTATTTGATTACGCAAGCTACGTAAACATTGCGCCACCACGCAGCCCAGTAGTGTTATAGAATGAGTTCTCTATCTGAATCATTGATGATTGTCTGGGCCCTGTAATTAATTGGGAAGTTTCAGCTGTGACGAAGAGAGCCTGCAATCTCTGAGTTTTTATAAATCGTCCAAAAAGGCTTCGTCCACATCTGAAATTTTAGATCTGTCGTAAACTGAACGAATTGTTCAAACGATCGATTCTCCCAACTGAATGCAGCGCTTAAGAATAATAACAAATGTAAAGATCTTTTCTAGCAAGCCAGCCGCTGAATATTAAGACGAAGGGCTCCACCAGAGATTCTACTAGGCTGATTCCACGTAAATAATATATTTAAACTGTACACAGATAAAGGACAGAGAGAGAGAGAGAGAGCGAATGAAATTCGAGAAATTACTCAGAATCCTCCATTAGCATAATTGTTTGTCTGTCTTTTCACGGATCAGCCTAATTGTAAAACACGAAGCCCTGACTTTATTGTACCGATTTATGTGTGAGAGTGAAAGAGTAATAAAGGCGACAGATACACCTCTGTACAGACAAAACATTACACCAAGTTAGCGGCAAGCTGCATTCACATACTTTCATCATTTACAGTAGAGAGAATTCATTATAATGGCCAATCCGTGACAGGACACGTTTTTGGACGTTGTTAAAATAATTTTGTTCTCTGTTTCATGTGAACTACGACGAGACAACTTAACTTGGAAAAGAGAAGAAATACTCGCAGTCAAATTAAGTGGATCTACAAATTAAGGCAGCACGCTGGGCGCAGAAAAATGGCCAGATCTATTTCATTACAGCTTGCTAGTATTGAGGAAGTAGACGTAGATTTGAACTTTTATTAATTGTGTTCATGCCAGATGTAGTTGATTGACCTGCCCTAGTTGCATTTACCTGTATAAGTACTATAAGAAAGTAGCCACAGAAGTATTCCTGTGTGAAGGGAGATATATACATATTGACGGTAGAACATTTATATGGTTTTAACTAGGGCAATGTTTAAGATGAGTCAAGCAGAGCAGAGCAACACGCAACAGCCTTCAGCTGTGAGCACTGATAATAATGATGTAGTAAGAAGTGTTGTAGAACCGATCGTTACAGATAGCGCAATAGAACGCCCGGTAGACACGGCTGGAGATGTAACAGCAAGTACGCAACATGGACTAGATCCATTGGTAATCATCATGAGACAGATGCAGATGATAACCGAGAGCATGAATAATATGAAAACCGACATTAACGCGAAATTAGCCTCAGTTACTGAAGGGCAAAATGATTTGAATACGAAATTAGCCTCAGTTACTGAAGGGCAAAATGATTTGAATACGAAATTAGCCTCAGTTACTGAAGGGCAAGAAAATTTGAAAATCGACATTAACGCGAAGTTAGCCTCAGTTACGGAAGGGCAGGAAAATCTGAAAGCTGAGATTAAGCAGCAGTTACACGACAGTTTTTTCGAATTAGAGCAGCGGATAGAGGCGAAGACAAAAGAACTTAAAGATCAGGCCGAAGAGACGGAACGAAAATTAACTGCACAAATAGAATTGGTGAAAGCTCAATGTGAGGAATCTACTCACCGCGTACGTGTAGAAATGAAGGAGTATGTGGCTATTAAGATAGATACCGTACGGGAACAGGTGGAAATGGTTCCGCAATTAGTACAAAAGCAAGATGCCATGTCATGTGCAATTGCGCAACTTCCTGAATTGGCACGTACGCAGACGAACCTAAAGGAAAGTGTTGAACATCTGACAGAACGTCAAGACGTTATAGACCACCAAATTAATGTATTAACGGGTAAATTATCCGAAATCACATTAGAAAACAAAAGGCTAATGTGTGAAAACGTTGAGCAAAATGTTAAAGCAGCATTCCAGAGTCTATGTGGCAAACAGGAAGAGAATGTGTTTGCGAAAGGACTTGAGGAAGTGCGACAGCAGTTAGGTGCTGATTTCGAGCATTGGAAACAAACGATAGCAGAGTCGATACGCGTTTCACAACAAGGCTCAGAACAAATGAATGCAGGCCAGCAGCAGAAGTTGGCAGCGACTATAGAGCCAGTTACTGCACATTCGCACACGATACCGACTTGTGTAAGTAACTCAAATATTAAATTGCCACGAGCTAGTTGTCCGCGTGAAGTTTTATCTGACGGAGATTACGAAAGCCTTTGCCATGCCGAAGAAAAAATGATAAAGCATCGGCAATTCCAGATTTTTAACACTGACAAAAGGGGGGTCCATCCGATTGTTTTTATTCGAAGTTTTAGAGGAGTGCTACCCAGAAATTGGTCGGAGTGGCAGAAGATCAGTTTCGTTACGGGGTATATACAAGGTTCGGGGGCGATCTGGGCCTCGGACATGACTTCTGTATGCTCGACATATGACGATTTTGAGTAAGCGTTTTTAGCAAAGTTCTGGTCAGAAGGGGTACAGGAACGCCTAAGGCAGGAGGTGCTCTACCCAGAGCCTTTCTCTTTTTCAAAAGGAAGCCTTAGGAAGTATTTTGAAAAATATATAAATAAAACTAGATATTGGGACAGACCTATGCCCTTTCCAGACATAATAAACATACTTAAGGCAAGACTACCAACTAGTATACGCAATCAATTAATTTACGGGAACGATAAAGACTTGGAGTCGTTCCTCACGACGTTAGATCATATAGACATTATAGAAGAGAACAACCAGAAAGCCCGTAACAACAGATTCCAATATAGGGAGATAGAACCTCCGCCAAATGGTAGGCAAAGGAACCCACAGAGATCGATAAATAGTGGAGAAACCCCTCAAAATCTCAATAATAATACCGGCAATAGCCTTGCGAGGGGCTATCCGAGGAACAACAGGAATGGGAAAAGATACAATCCCGTATGGGGGAACGAAAGGAATTTCAGACCGCAAGCCTGGAACAATAACAGTAATAGAAAGTGGAATCAACTGGGGGGAATAAACTCAAATAACCAACATCAGTGGGGACGGACATCTACGAATCAACCGGTAATTACCGAAGTGACGGACGATGTCAACCACCAGGCGAATCAAAATCCAACAAACTTGTAAGGACCCACTCGTGCCCCGGAGGAGCGGTCAACAATTGGTTGAGGGGCAACAGGATATGTGTACCCATGCTAACGTATAATGATGGACGATTACTGGCAGATGAATTGACCGAGGACTTAGAACACCAAGATGAGGATAAGGAACAGGTGGCAGTAGCCGAAGTGCAAGTCATTTTGGAGACTGTACCTACAGTGGCGGTTTTAGACACAGCTGCAACCACAAATGTTATTTCGGAGGCTCTATTCAACAAGATCAGAAATATAAGACGAGTACCAATTTTTCCAGTTCAAAATTGCAGAGTAATAGGCGCCGTTGGGGCTAGATCGGCTAACGTAAAAGTGCAGTCACTACTTAGTGTAGAAGTCGGAAATGTAGCAATATTAAGCACATTCCTTGTTGTGAAAAATTTGGTGGTAGACTGCATTATCGGAGTCGACAGCCTACGTCAATACGGATGCAGAATAGATTTTAAAACAGGAAAAATTTGGTTAAATGTAAATAAACAAGAAATTGAGTTGGACTTGTTGAAAAAAGAAAGCCTTACCAGAAAATATAATAGTGGGATCAGTGTGCAAGTAATCAGGACTGCACAAAATTCTAAACAGCACGGGAATAATGAGTTCCAAGTCAGAGGAGATTTCGGTCAATTAGTGTATGAGAAGTTAAATGAATCCGACTGCATTATTGAAGATCAGAAGAAGCAGCTCAAAGAATTATTATTAGTGTATGAAAACGTGTTTGATGAAAGGCCAGGAGTTATTAAGGGATACATATGCCATCTCTACGTTAAGCCGCACGAAACGTATTGTAGAACTTTCTATCCTGTTCCCTGGAGGTTAAAGGCGCAAGTTCAAAAAGAAATAGATCGCATGTTGAAATGGGGTTTGATCGAACCCTCCACAAGCCCATACTGCTCCCCATTGTTGGTCGTGCCAAAAGCAAATGGGACTGTGAGACTGGTACTCGACGCCAGAGAAATAAATAAAATCATAATTCCAGTGAGAACACATCCGGAGAACATAGACGAACTTATACAACGGTTCCAGGATGTCCAATATTTGACGAGCGTTGATTTGCGGAGTTCTTATTGGCAAGTCAAGCTGGATGAGGTATCAAGGAAATATACAGCTTTCATTTATTCCGGAAGAAGTTACCAATTTACTGTAGTTCCTTTCGGACTCAACATTAGTGCTGGAATCTTTATAGCAGCTCTAGATTATGCACTAGGCCCAGAACTAAGAAGCAGAATAACAGTATTTGTTGATGATTTGCTTATTGCATCGAAGACCTGGGAGGAGCATATTACCTTACTGAGTCGGGTGTTGGACGTGTTCAAGACCATGGGAATAACTGCTAACCTACAGAAATCCCATTTTGCATTAAACAGAATCAAGTTCCTGGGGCATATAATTGACGCAAAGGGAATTTTACCAACCAAGGAGAATCTAATTGCAATTAGTAACCCAGAAATAGGAGGCAATTAAAAGGATTTATGGGTCTTGCCTCATTTTTTAGAAGATTTATAACGAATCAGTCCATGAATGCAGCAGCTCTAAATAGTTTGCTGAAGAAGGATGTGCCCTGGCTCTGGACATTAGAGTGTCAAGAAGCATTTGAAGAGATAAAGAAGCAATTAGTAAATGCACCGCTTTTGTACCATCCGGACATGCAAGAGGAATTCTACTTGTCAACAGATTCGTCAAATGTGGGTCTTGGAGCGTGCCTTTTCCAAGTACGCAAGATAAATGGACAGCTTACCTTTTGTCCTATTGCGTTTGCTAGTCGTGTTTTGTCCAACTGTGAACGAACTTACACGACGACAGAATTAGAGGCTCTTGCGGTCGTCTGGGGATTTAAAAAATTTCATTATTATTTATATGGGTCAAAGACTATCGTATATTGCGATCACCAATCATTAACGTTTTTACAAACGTGTAAACTGTTACACCCCAGACTGGCTAGATGGACGCTCGCTCTGCAACAATACCAGTTTAAGATCGTACATGTCTCCGGGCAGCAAAATATTATTGCTGACGCTCTATCAAGGTCACCGCAGGGTTTAACAAAAGAGATTGATGTAAATACTACCTCAGAATTCCCCGTATTGCTGCTGCAGGAAAATCCATTTAAGACATACTACGTCAATTTGTGTGTGCATATGGCCCAGTTACAGAAAAAAGATGCTTAATGGGGAAGTGTCATTCAAAGGTTACAACAGCAAGCTTCGGATCAGATGGCAAATTATTACAAGCTGGTAAATGGCGTATTATTTCTCCGCTGTGGAAGGCCAAACAAAGTCCGTTGGTGTGTCTGAATACCTGACGCGCAAATAGAGAAACTTGTATGGTTCACTCATTTAACCTGGGGGCATTTCGGTGCGACAAAATGTGCAGACAAGATAAGTGGGTACTGTTATTTTCCCAACATAAAGCGCAGAGTGCATGAGGTCTTAAAGAGGTGCATAATCTGTCAAAAAACTAAACCGGATTCAAAAGGGACTAAGCACCCATTATGCTCTATATTAGTACAAGAACCAAAAGAATTAATTTCGTGCGATCTGTGTGGACCGTTACCTACTTCAAGAGGTGGTGTTAAATATGTGTTGGCATTTCTTGATGTGTGTACGAAATACATAAAGCTATACCCGATAAAGGCGGCTACAGCCAAAGTAATTGTATTAAGATTGATAAAGGATTATCTTCCACATGTTGGTACACCTAAGGCGATCATAACAGACAATGCTAAAATATTCACGGGACTCCGATCGAAGCAGACTTTGTCTCAAGTCGGTGTGAAACACATACTAACATCATTTTACCACCCACAAGGTAATTTGGTGGAGAGGATTTTTAGAGAATTCAATCGATTTATGAGGACGTATTGCCATAATAAGCAAACTGCGTGGGCAAATTATGTGGAAGAGTTTGAGCAAATATACAATAACATGCCCCACTCCTCAACTGGATATACACCTCGTGAATTGATGTTCGAAGCAAAAGAGGAAAACTTCTGGACTGACCATATCCCCAAAACTCTGGAAACTGAAATGCCTTGGGAAGAAAAAATAAGACAAGCTATCATAAATATGACGAAAAAGGCTGATCAGAGAAAACAACGATATGACAAATTAATCAAAAGGGTACAGACATACCATGTCGGAGAGAAGGTACTAGTCAAACGACATACCAAATCATCCGTAATAAAGAAAAGTATAAAGAAATGGGAGTTGCTATATACTGGACCATACATTATCCTACAAATTCCGAATCCGGGGGCTTATCTGTTAGCATACCCGGGATCGAACAAAATAAAAGGGTTATTTTCTCATAACGACTTAAAAAAATATAATGAAGATTAGAAGATAGTGAGGAATGGTGTTCCGAGTGACAGAAATGAACGCTCGTAAAAAACATAACAATAAACTGTGTGTGTAGTGATAGAAACCTTTAAATTGAAATAGTTAATCAGTGACATAGAGTATAGAAATAGTGACTAACTATTATTATCGAGTGTTGTAAAGAGGATAGTGGAGATAGGCTTCACCTGTGGTTTGGGTGAACATAGAACTTTAGCATTGCTAATGTCATCAAGAATGATTAAGGATCTAACTGAACTCTGAAAATGACTCTGAATAATCAAAAGAGGTTCGAGTGAATATTCATATATAATCTCATGTGAACGCTTACATGTGTAAACGTGTGAAGGGATGTGTTGTGGTAGTGAATCGTGAGTGACGGTTGAGGCCGCAAAGATAATTTCCCGCACAAAACAGATGGCGTCGGCGCGAGAGTTAAAATCGATATAGACGATACAATACAGATATGCTTTGTAAGAGACTCGCACCAAACGCGAGGATAAACTGATTCATGTTGAACTTTAAAAGGAATAGGTGTTATAATTAGAAGTTAAGAGTTTTTAATTTATTAATGAATGATTAAAGAAAGTAATATTCATAGATTCAGTAGTAATTTAATGGTTCGTGTTCGTTTGGGAATTTTGTTTGGAAAATCCATTTCCATATATGAGCATGGATGAACACAGTATGAATCAGAGAGTAAATGAAACAAGTGAATCCGCATTCCTCAATGCTAATAACTTTTACATTTCAGCACTCAAGCGTAGAAATATATGTATTTAGAATAAAAAGTTTTGAGTATAGCTAAATTATATGACTTATCAAGGAAATATGGATGATGTCTTGGTATAAAATGAACTACACTTTCCATTATTCGATGATTTGAACCCAAAATCTATAGTAAGTTACATGAATCCTTTAAATTACGAAGAACAAATTAGTGATAGAAAATGTGTTAGAACTTTTGGACTTATAAGCACAAGTGGGGAGGCAAAGTCAAAAGGAGTATTCAAACGAGAGTAAATCGGATGATGCTTTTGGCAACATCATTAATTAATGGTTGAATTCCTTGAAGTACGTCGTAACAAAAAGGATCCATGAAGCCATAAGGATTTTGCTTTCAAAAAGGAGAATCTTGGACGGTGCAACCTAACCAGTTCTCTTACAGGAAGAGTTTCCCTTTTGGTCATTGCTAATTCTTTTGGAATGAATGTTGCATGTGAATTCGAGTATCCCTGTCTCTTCTACTCTTCCCATTGTGGGCCGCGTAGAAGATCAACTACAAAGGGGGCCGCGTAGAAGACCGACTACAAATGTGGACGTCGGGGACATGCAAGACCCGGGAGAGTTTAGCACCGCAAGATATTGTCCTAGGAACAAGATTGTAAAACGAGAATTCACGTTATTCATTGTAAAACGTTTTTTTTTTTTTTTTTTTTTTTTTTTTTTTTTTTTTTTTTTTTTTTTTTTTTTTTTTTTTGCTAGAGGCACAAACCACTCTTCTCCAAATCGTGATACAAATTGATCCCTGTCTTTCCTTTAGAGATGAATTTCAAAATTATTTTTGTTCTTCTATAGGCTTTCCTATCTTCTATGTACCGTAGGCTGGGGGTCTAGGCTCAAGAGGTTTTCCAAGGTTTCCCTGCTTAAGAGAGTTCCCGAATGGGTAGACCCTGACATCAGTTCATGAAAGATCATCTTCCTTGGTTGTGCACAGCAAAAATAACACCTAGATGCACGTAAAAGCAATACAGCCGCGGTACCTGTCTCTTCATTTCTTCTGTCTTCAACATTTCTTTTCTTCGCCTGTCTCAAACATAATATTCTTTTTCAGTAGGAGGACTGACAATCATCACTTCCGGGTTATCCACGCTAATAGATAGCTCGCGAAGTGTGTTCAGTGAATCAAAATTGAGCTCACAAACTTCGCTCGCTGCGAGGGGCATTGTAATCTCACCACGGAAAATTACCCTCTACCACGCAATAATTAAAAATGGTCAATCAAATCATCCACATTTATTTACGTTTGAAAAGTATCTGATTAGATTTTCTAGTAATATATGCGCCGACAGATCGTCGACGCCAAGGTATTTTTCTAGTACGTTTATTCTTTGGAATAACAGAGGTACAGAGATGTATGCTCCATGGTTATTATAGAGGGATAAAGGACACAGCTTCGGAAGTATCGTTTGGGAGATTGTCGGATTGCTAAAAGAGATTTTTATTTACTCTTCTTCGCGATAAAGCGAGCTAGGAACGTTTGTGCCGCTAGCGTGATAGGTAAAGAGAAAGAAAAAACTGTAACAGCCAATTACATGAGACTTGGAATCAATAGAAAACGGAACATGTACGGAGATGGATTCAATATACAATTTTCCTCAGAAATAAGGTTTGTGACCATTTTATTCTAGAGTGAATGACGAATGAGTTCTCTATCTGAATCATTGATGATTGTCTGGGCCCTGTAATTAATTGGGAAGTTTCAGCTGTGACGAAGAGAGCCTGCAATCTCTGAGTTTTTATAAATCGTCCAAAAAGGCTTCGTCCACATCTGAAATTTTAGATCTGTCGTAAACTGAACGAATTGTTCAAACGATCGATTCTCCCAACTGAATGCAGCGCTTAAGAATAATAACAAATGTAAAGATCTTTTCTAGCAAGCCAGCCGCTGAATATTAAGACGAAGGGCTCCACCAGAGATTCTACTAGGCTGATTCCACGTAAATAATATATTTAAACTGTACACAGATAAAGGACAGAGAGAGAGAGAGAGAGCAAATGAAATTCGAGAAATTACTCAGAATCCTCCATTAGCATAATTGTTTGTCTGTCTTTTCACGGATCAGCCTAATTGTAAAACACGAAGCCCTGAATTTATTGTATCGATTTATGTGTGAGAGTGAAAGAGTAATAAAGGCGACAGATACACCTCTGTACAGACAAAACATTACACCAAGTTAGCGGCAAGCTGCATTCACATACTTTCATCATTTACAGTAGAGAGAATTCATTATAGTCTGTGAGAAAATTTTAGCTTTTGACCAACATTGTATCAATAAGTGTGTGCATTTGATTTCTTTGTCATTGTAATTAGGAAAAATTTTTCCAAATCTGTATTGGCCAGTGCTCAAAACAATTTGTAAAATTTTTTTGTGGGGAGCACGGGGGCTATGTAAGGAGGCTGTTTAGGTTTTCTTATTGGTAACGCTACGTAGCGCTCTGTATGAAAATCACTGGCTGTGCTGTGTGCAGTCTGTGGCTAGTTTTCATTGTTGTCTGCCATTGTAGTGTTGGGCAGTTGGCTGTTAACAGCGCGTAGCGTTGCGCAGTTGGAGGTGAGCCGCCAGCAGTGGTGGATGTAGGGAGAGAGATGGCGGAGTTTTGAAATTTGTAAGACTGGATGTCATGAACTGCTATCTATATTATGACTATTAAGGTAAATACATTGTTTTTTCTCTATTAAAATCTTTCATTTGCTAACTATGCCTATCAGTTAGTGCCTTCCGTAGTTTGAATCTTTTATTTAGCTGGCAGTAGTGGCGCTCGCTGTATTGCTGTAGCTTGAGTAACGAAGATTTTTGGTGAGGTAAGTGATTTGTGAAAGGTATAGTTTAATGTTAGTCAGGGCCATTCTTTTGTAGGGATTTTTGAAAGTCAGATTGCGTTGCGCTAAAAATATTGTGTGTCAGTTTAAGCACAGTCCTGTATAATATTTCTAAGGGGACGTTTCAATACCTGTACAGATTAAGAACAGGAGACTGCCTTTTAACACTTCGTTAAAAACTTGTAGATATCACTTCGGTTTCACTAGATGACTTCTCGACAATTACAATGTACCGTGGCCTTTCTGAGAAGAAATCAAGAAACCAGTGACAACCGAGACGATACTCGAACGCACGGACGCAATTTGACCACAAGCCGCTTATGAAGAACCAGTGTCAAACCCTTTTGGAAATATAGACGCGTGGAATCAGCATGAAATCCCATTTCGATTGCATTCATTACTTTTCACAAGAATGATACTACATACAACATGTAGCAACAGCTTGGCTCAAGTTATGTACTGGTGTCAGTATTTTTATTTCAGCGATGCTGTTTATGACCTGAACATCAGCATACAGCGGAGTACTGAGGAATTTTCATGTTTTCACGGCGTTTTGGTTGTTCAGTAAAATTTCAATAAAGCAACAGTATTTAGTTACTCTCCGATTGTATGGCTCAAGATATTTAGTGAGGTACTTCGGGTTCTGACATTTGCCTTAAAACCGAGGGAAACCTCCCGAAACCCTTCGTCGGAGGCGGGGGATTAGAGACACCTGTATTTTTTTTTTCTTATGAGGCAATATAACCAAGCAAAAGTTTTTTCGAGTATGTTTGTATGTGTAACTTACTGAAGCTGATTCGTTGCTCAAAATGTCCAGTGCACCTATTGTACGCGCACCCTTTGAAGATACTCGGTGCGTGGCTGTGGGGGTTAATTGAATCAATAGAAATCCAATCAGCTCGACAGTCTCCGACAGCTTTTCCCCACTGCCGTTCCAACAAACTCAGCATAGCGACATGACTACTTTGTACGCTGCATTGTACGCTGGGCTGATTATCAGTAGTGCAAACAAGTAAATACTGGCATAAAGTCGTACATTACCTGACGACTTTGTCGGTTATGGTACATTCTCCAAGCTCCGCTCCGAGTGTCTAACTGCACAACGCGACCACAAAGCGATGGCTATGAAGGATTGCTGATAATTCCAAGAAGGCTCGATTCTCGCGTTCGGTTTTCAGTTACATTACGATAAAAAGCAAAATATCAGGCACAGCGTTGGGAGATAGCCTAATGACGATGAATTTATATCGTATGTAAAGAATCTGTGAATATTAGCGCAGATGATGCAGTACTGCCCAAAAATGATAACATTGAACTCAATTTTGTTGGAAGGGTATATCTTATGTAAAGAAACTGTGAATATTAGCGCAGATGATGCAGTACTGCCCAAAAATGATAACATCGAACTCAATTTTGTTGGATCAATTTTGTTGGAAGGGTATATCGTATGTAAAGAAACTGTGAATATTAGCGCAGATGATGCAGTACGGGCCAAAAATGATAACATCGAACTCAATTTTGTTGGAAGGGTAATACCGAACTCAACATTTTTAAGGATTTCTGAGGACCACGAGTTCAGATCATAACGCATCAAAATAGTTCAAGGGAAGCTATAAGCCGACCGCGGCGACCGAGCTGTTGTAGGCGCTTCCGTCCGGAACGACGCGGCTGCCACGGTCGCAGGCTCGAACCCTGCCTCGGGCATGGATGTGTGCGATGTCCTTAGGTTAGTTAGGTTTCAGTAGCTCTAAGTTCTAGGGGACTGATGACCTCAAATGTTAAGTCCCATAGTGCCTAAAGCCGTTTGAACCAATTTTTTTTTACTTCTTTGAAGCTATAAGGGTAATAGATTTATATCACACGCTAGTGAAGTGTACGGAAGTTAACGTACATAACTGCTGAATGAAAGATGAAATCACATTCAAAATTGTTAAGGCCTCCTAAGGACCATAAGCTTATGAAAACGTATCGTGATATTACAGCACAACGGAATAATTAAAGAGAAGCTTAACGTTAGATAAAAAGCTACGACTAATCCCTTTAACGTAGTATTCGCCGTCTGTCTCTGTATCAAGACTTGTTGCTATAATTCAAATGTGTACGCACTCTATATCCAAACATCTAAGAAAGCGAAGAGATTTGAGCTACTGTCATCACACAGCATCGAAGTCTCCGTCGCTGAAAACACGTACATAGAAGATCCACTGTAACATGAACTCATCTGGCTAGCTGAAAATTTTATCGAAAAATAATAAAGTGACTTTATGTCGAAGACAGTTTATTCTCTCTCTGCTTGAAACAGTGAGACGTAGTTCGTTCGAGTAAGTAACTGTTGGATGAACATATGTAAAAATTCGAAGAAAGATCAGAGAGGTGTAAAATAAGTTCGTGAGACTACCAGACTGTATGAATATGGATAGATTGTTCAGAAAAAGGACACAGATTCTCATTGCAACAGTGATATTATTTAATGAGTGGGAAGGGAATCAGATAATGACCTGGAAAGCCCAGATGACTGAATAAGACTCGGATACTGATTCGACCGTGTTCTAATGAAGTTGTGCGCTAGAACAACGTTCACCACGTTAAATACTACCGGAAAGTATTTCGCATTAATAAAACTGATGTTTCACGAAACACAATAACGCAAATGCAGTGCAAGCAAGCGAACATCTCGCCATAGCCCAGGACGAAGTAGCTTCCACGTGCCCATTTATTTATAGCAAGACACAATTAGAAGAACCTCAGGGCACCAGCCCTAAGAACGGCGTATTGCTTTGATCGCTGCCCATGCGGCCTCGTAACTGAACTAGCCATCAAACTTTCCTATTGAAAGAAGCACCTCAAAATTTAGACAGCGTAAAGAATTAACTCAAAGATATGTTACACAAGCAGACAGCTAGCTGACTACATCTCCTTTGAGACAAACAAGTTCCTGCAGATGTGTGCCTGAATACATTGCATGGAACCTGTCTACAGACTCCTTTCAATGTTTATGTGATTCTAAAAATAAAATACCTACTATATAAAAGAATAAGCTTCCGTGGGCGTTATCAGTTTCAAGAAAATCGTTTTGGCTTTGATCATGTGTTGCTACATGTATCATTCCAAAACTAATGTTTCCTATTTTTTCCTTCATCTATATCTACAGACATACTCCACATAGCCACCTTGCGGCTGTGATGGAGGGTACTTTGTGGACCACCGTCATTTCACCCTTTCCTGATCCAATCGCGAATGGTTCGCGGGAAGAACGACTGCTGGTAAGCCTCCATGTGGGCTCGCGCCTCCCTAATTTTATCTTGACAGTCTTTTCGTGAGACACACATAGGCGGAAGCAATATATTTGTCGACTCTTCTAGGCACGTACACTCTCAGAACTTCATCAATAAACAACGCCGTGACGCAGAACGCCCTGTCTTGCAGCGCCTGCCACCGAAGTTGGTCGATCATCTCTGAGGCACTTTCGTGCATACTAAATAAACGTGTAACGAAACGCGCTGCTCTTCTTTTAATCTTCTCTGTTTCGTCTATCAGTCCTATCTCGTGCGGATCTAGTACTGACTAGCGATATTCAAGTATTGGTCGAACGAAGTGTTTTGTAAGCTACTTCCTTTGTTGGTGGACTACATTTCCCGAGGAATCTTCCAGTGAATCTCAGTCTGTCATCTGCCATTCTTCCGATTAGTTTTGTCTGGTCGTTCCTTTTGGTAGGCATAACCTTACATATTTTGTGGAAGTAACTGCTTCGAGTGACTGTTCTGCAGTCATGTAAGCATACAATAGTGGCTGATTCTGTGTGTGTATTCGCAATACGTTACACTTGTTTCGACAATTACCCCTCCCTACACAAATCGTTCATACTCTGCTTGTCGTCCTGCATTTCTCAAGAATTTTCTAGTTTTACGACTTCCCTGTATGCAACAGCACTGAGTCACGCTGCAGCTTGCCCTGGGGCTGTTTGCAGGTTTCCGCCCTCATAGAGGCCAGACGGTATCGTTTTATTGGCACGGTTGCGGTTGTTTATTTTCTTCTCGTGTTGACTGGCGCCACTCGGTTTCGCAAGCGTTACCTGTCCGCTAGTGGCAGCAGCGGCGGTTATCGATATGTAGTAACTGTTGCCCTACCTTTGGGGCGACGTCGATGTTTTTCCGGGTCGTGTGAGTGTGGCAGTTCGGTTGGGGCCTCAGGAGGAGCCAGGTCCGCGCAGTGCCAGAACACCCCAGGACTGCCGGCGGTACGCATGGACTGTCAGATGGAAGGGCTGTGGCCACGAGGGTGCACGACCTCGTCGTAAACCGGATCCGGCAAGCTTCAAGATGAGTGCATTTCAATCCAAGTGGATAAACCTGCATCATCGTGATATCTCGCGATTCCCCAGTGACTTGGGTTCATGTTGCTGCTCGTAGTGTCGCCAAAGCGAAGAGCAGGCGCAGACCGCCAGTTCCAGCTTTGGCACATTGTTTCATCGTTGCATTTGGTTTATCGGTCATCGGGTAGCCTCAGCAAGATTATCATTAGTCATTTGTTAGACTATCACTAGTCTGAGTTACCATCTTGCGAAGTGAATGCAACTCTTGGCTGCCTATCTCATCGCTCGCGAAACTGTTTGTTGCTGGACCTTCTCAGAGGTCGATTCCTGGAGCACTGTCTGGATTAGTTGCTTGATCTTTTTAATTAACTTTTGCTATTATATTTGTTGTTTTACTGCAAGTTTCAAAATTTTTTTATATTATTGCCGCTTCTGGCGTGTAAGGCCTTCAGCCTTGATTGTGGTCATTTGCTTTAAAATTCTGATTTGGTATTTGCATTTTAGCAGTAAGCCTTGAAACCTTATTTACTGCCATTCCTGGTGTCTGGTGCCTTCTGCTGTGTTTGTGGCGACTTACCTCAATATTTCAATACTTGTGAGTTGTAAATTGCAGCGAGTTTTTACAATATTCTTAATTTATTGCCATTCTTGGCGTGTAAGACCTTCAGCCGTGATTGAGGTCGCTTGCCTTAAAATTTTAATTTGGTATTTGTATTTACGTAGTAAGCCTTTTAAAACCTTATTTACTGCCATTCCTGGCGTCTGATGCCGTTTGCTGTGTTGTGGCGACTTTCCTTTAATATTTCAATACCTGTACTTTGTAAGTTGCAGCGAGTTTCAAGCAATTCTGAATTTATTGCCATTCTTGGCGTGTAAGGCCTTCAGCCCGGATTACAGTGGCTTGCTTCTAAGACATAATCTGTTGTATCTACATTTATGGTGATTTGCTAAATTGTAACTCACGGAAAACACTATTATTTACACTGTTGTTTATTCCCTCATTAATAACGTCTGGTATTTTTTATTTATTGTTGAGTCTTGAATTACTGATCTAAAACAAATTGTGTGTAACTGTAAAAGGCAACCGACAGTGACTGATTACGGCCCTGTCCACAATCGTAGCCAAATCCTGCCTTCCCTTGACTACCAGACTTCAAGCCTCATGCAATTTACGATGTTGTCTCCTATATCCTTTATACATAAAGGGTGAACATTAATAAACCAATAAACTGCCGGCCAGGGTGGCCGAGCGGGTCTTGGCGCTACAGTCTGGAACCGCGCGACTGCTACGGTCGCAGGTTGGAATCCTGCCTCGGGCATGGATGTGTGTGATGTCCTTAGGTTAGTTAGGTTTAAGTAGTTCTAAGTTCTAGGGGACTGATGATCTCAGAAGTTAAGTCCCATAGTGCTCAGAGCCAATAAACTGCACTGACGGATTCCTGATTGCAAATGACGGAAAAAAGGATCCTATCATTGCGTCCTGAAATGGACGGTGTGCATGCAGTGACAACAAATCGTCCCGGAACACAGTACACAACTGCGTCGCATCAGCGTCATAACAGATGTTCAAAGTGATCTCCAAGGGGTGAAATGCATGCGTTCACATGTCGCATCATACACTGCTGCATTCTTTTCCACATTTCGGCCTCTCTACGAATAGTGTCACAGGCGTCGTGAACGCCCTGATGGAAGCTCTGCACATCAGGAACTGGTTCAGCATACACAACACGTTTCAGATGCCACCAGAGGTAAAAAATACAGGGGGTTTACGTCCGGTACTGCAGTCCGATGATAAAGCAGGCCATGCTGCAGGGCCTCCGTGTCCTGTCCAACGTCAAGGGAAGATGATGTTGAGTTGCAAGGGAACTGTAATGCGGACGTGGGGTGGTACTCTGTCATGCAGTAACAACGTAACCTGGCACTGCAAAGACAAATTCTCAAGCCCAGGTACAGTATAGCGCAGGAAGACCAGGTACCTTCCTCCGTCGAGGCATTGTAGAATTATAACCGGTCCAAATATGTGGTCGTCAAGAATCCGTGCCCATACATTGAGGCTGAGGCGATGCTGATGAGACGCCTCAACGAATCCCCGAGGATGACTGTCTGTAGCCCACAGATGGTAACTATCCAGATTGATGTTGCCAGTTCTGATGAGGTTGCTTCGTCGATAAAAAGGGCTGATGGCAGAAATCCCATAACTGTGATGGTCTGGTGCAAAACCCTTCGACAAAATCCTTCCCGTGGACGGAAATCCGCTGCTGATAAACTTTGCACTCGTTGCAGGTGATTGGGATAGTAGCGGCTGTCATGCAGGGTACACATAACCGTACTTTGGCTTACACCATGTTGGCGGGCCACTTCCCTGGGGCTTTTTATCATGATTCGTCTCAATATCCCGTAGAGCCCGGTCCTCTAGATCTGGCGCACGCACAGTCCATCGCCTCCCTGCACGTTCGTCTATCTGGAAGGACCCAAGATCACACACACGCCCAAAAAGGTGTAAAGTATGTATGTAGAACTGTAAACGGATCCCAGCCAAGGCTCGACATACGTTACGTACCAAGATTAATGGAGATGTAACCCTTGTGCACAATTTCTGGTTAAGCCATCTCACAACGACATTTATAAGTTTAAAAATTACAGGGTTGCCACCAGCCCAAGCCCTTCCTAACAATTAAGAAAAGACCGAACTGATAGTTATCAGTTTAATTAAAGTAAGAATTTAATTATAAGAATGCAAATTTTTCAAAGAAACTATCAAGATGAACAGCGTTGTATGCCGTACATCAATTAGCTTGTTTAATTAAATGTGAATTCCTTAATTTGGAGACAGTACACTCGTTCCCTTTGATTTTTTCTCTCATTTTTGTTCATCACAAGCAAGCAGATTAACTTTAAATAAAAATGAGGGAATAGAATATTAATTTGAAAAGTGGCTACAATGAGAAAGGTAAAGGACGCAGAATTTATCTTTTACGTAGCACATTTATTTCACGACTGAATTTGATCCACATCCTATGAAAACACATGACTGGTGCCTGAATAAAAAATTTAACTAAACAATTCGCCAAAAATGGTAGAACAGCGCAATTGAAAAGGAAAAAACACACAAAAGGGAAATGGAACACAATAATTCAATCATTCCATCTACATACCCACGACAGAAATAGTTCAGACAGATACCTATCACCATTATGCTCATGCACTAGGTTGGAAAGAGGTTTATCCGATTAGCAAGGTTTTTTGGAGTAGATATACTACATGGAAACGGCGCCTGCCGCTTACGAACGGCCGAACTTCAGCACGTGGTAAACTTGATTACGATCAACTGTACAGAAATTAGACATTAAACCAAGCACTAATGTAAGAAATTTTAATGGTGCAATACCAGAATGATTTTGCCACCACGAAATAAAATTAACTCGGCAAGGCAGAACCCCCCCCCAACCGATTCAACTTATACGTGGTCCGTTCAGAAACAAACCGCTACAAACATTTCCTCTACGCGCACGAAAAACTGATATTTTACTGAAATTATAACACACGAAACAATTAAACTGGTCGCAATCCGGAGGACGACGGTTCAATCCCGCGTCCGGCCATCCTGATTTAAGTTTTCCGTGATTTCCCTAAATCGCTCCAGGAAAATGCCGGGATGTTTCCTTTCAAAGGCCACGGCCGACTTCCTTCCTCATCCTTCCCTAATCCGATGAGACCAATGACCTCGCTGTCTGGTCTCCTTCCCCAAACAACCCGACCCCAATCCAATTAAACTGGTAATACGAAAACCTATTGCAGTGCAGTAGTAGACCAGAAGGATCATCGGTTACCAAGCACGAGGTACAAGACGAACACAAAGAGACAATAGCATCTTCCACGGGAATATAGAAAGTAAGAATGATAAAAATCACACTCGCTCGAAAACACTATTATTCTCGCGTTCACCCGAAGTTATACTTACTAGCTTTTCCTAAACATATTCACCGCTAGAAATTCCACACCATGGTGTCAGAAAGGAACAAAGCAACTTCCACACTTTTAATTTCAGCCACTATCATCGCTGATTTTTATTAACAAAATAATTATGCCACATTCCGAAAATACGTAACTACACACGCTTCAGTTAAGCTGAAGTGCTTAATTTTTCCATGAGTTTAACATAGGGACGTTCCAATTCGACCTACTTCCTATCAGCAGAAACCTTCTCTAGGAGCTACGAACTGTACTCACCAACCGCAAGCTGCAGAGTGTCCTTTCTCCACCAAGCGTCGCCTAACTACCGGTGCAACGGAAGCTACCAGAGGGGTAGGCTTCCGCCACCAGCCTGACAGACAAACCAACCTCAGACTAAAAGGGTTAAACCTCTCTGTCCAGGCACTGGGATCCTAAGTTGGTCATCCTGTGCTACCCTCCAAACGAGAAGCAAACATCACCTGCTCCTAGCACACGACAATCAGCTCAGCGACCCCGACAAATGAAACCCGAAACCACACGTAAAAACACTCATTCAGTCGCATTCACACACACATAAGGTAGGGTGAAAGGAAAACGTAATAAATACGGTTCATGATTTCCTATGGAACATAAAAAAATCAAACATAATGTCATTTAATAAGCTTTAGTTTGATTGCTCAATCTTTCTGGGAGTTAACAAATTAAACCGCAATCAGGTGTTGGACAGAATAGGATGCATAGAATCCAGTGACGCAAACGTCTTATGAAAAACTCAACAGAGACGTTTCAAAGGGCTTGATGTGGTTGGTGTCAGGGAGAATACTTGTTTTGGTATAGCCTTGCTGCCTCTTGACCGTTCCCATCTACTTGGAACCCTCTCGGCTTGTTCGCGACGTGAATACGGGACCATTCTGCTACTTATAGTACTCTGCGTCAAACACACAGCCTGCAGCACACAAGGGACATAAGGCACGTATTCAGAGGAACCAGCGCCGTCTACCGTAGCAACGAAGCATTTCTGGACACTTGTTCATACGATCTTTTTTCCTCCATTTCCAGTCAGAAATCCGCCCCTGCCGTTTGTCGGTTTTATTAACGTTCAACCTGTATTGTGAAATGTAATGGATCTATAACGCTCCCTTCGCGTACATCCGAAGTGAGTTTTACGTCTGAAGACTTCTCTCCATTGAGAACGACATGGTAGGTACTGTTTGTTAATGATTCTTAGTCTAAAAACATAGTTGGTCTGTTATTCCGTGGGCCCGTGTTTTGTTCATTAGGCAGCAATGCGGAAATGTATCGAGTGCCTTGCAAAAGGCCGGCCGGGGTGGCCGAGCGGTTCTAGGCGCTACAGTCTGGAACCGCGCGACCGCTACGGTCGCAGGTTCGAATCCTGCCTCGGGGAGAGATGTTTGTGATGTCCTTAGGTTAGTTACGTTTGAGTAGTTCTAAGTTCTAGGGGACTGATGACCTCAGAAGTTAAGTCCCATAGTGCTCACAAGGGAACCTCCACATCGCACCCCCCTCAGATTTAGTTATAAGTTGGCACAGTGGATAGGCCGTGAAAAACTGAACACAGATCAATCGAGAAAACAGGAAGAAGTTGTGTGGAACTATGAAAAAAATTAGTAAAATATACAAACGGAGTAGTCCATGCGAAGATAGGCAACATCAAAGACAATGGGAGTCAAGGAGCGCCGTGGTCTCCTGGTTAGCGAGAGCAGCTACGGAACGAGAGGTTCTAGGTTCAAGTCTTCCATCGAGTGAGAATTTTAATTTTTTATTTTCAGTTTATGTGAAAAACTCTTATGTTTTCATCACTTTTTTGGGAGTGATTATCACATCCACAAGAAAACCTAAATCGGGCAAGGTAGAAGAATCTTTTTACCCATTCGCCAGGTGTACAAGTTAGGTGGGTCGACAACATATTCCTGTCATGTGACACACATGCCGTCACCAGTGTTGTATAGAATATATCAAACGTGTTTTCCTGTGGAGGAATCGGTTGACCTATGACCTTGTGATCAAATGTTTTCGGTTCCCATTGGAGAGGCACGTCCTTTCGTCTACTAATCGCACGGTTTTGCGGTGTGGTCGCAAAACACAGACACTAAACTTATTACAGTGAACAGAGACGTCAATGAACAAACCGACAGATCATAACTTTGCGAAAATAAAGAAAGTAAATTTTCAGTCGAGGGAAGACTTGAACCAAGGACCTCTCGTTTCGCAGCTACTCACGCTAACCACGGGACCACGGCGCTGCTGAGTTCACATTTGTGGTGTCACTGCCAGACACCACACTTGCTAGGTGGTAGCTTAAATCGGCCGCGGTCCATAAGTACATGTCGGACCCGCGTGTCACCACTGTGTGATCGCAGACCGAGCGCCACCACACGGCAGGTCTCGAGAGACGTACGAGAACTCGCCCCAGTTGTACGACGACGTTGCTAGCGACTATACTGACGAAGCCTTTGCTCTCATTTGCCGAGAGACAGTTAGAATAGCCTTCAGCTAAGTTAATGGCTACGACTTATCAAGGCGCCAATTGTCACAGTGCATGTATCTTACGAGTCTCATTTGTATAGTCAAGAGAGATGTATCACAAGGATTGATTAAAAGTTAAGTATATTCCAACGCTACGTATTTTCTTTATAGCTGTCATAACGTATCCTGTTCCAGACTTGACGCCAGTCGGCGTGTGTGTACGCGTGCCTTTCGGCTTCCTTCTCAGTGTGGCGTAGCTCGCTTGTTACGCCACAACAACATTCTCCTTGATGTTGCATATCTAGCGCATGGACTACTCAGTTTGTACACTCCTGGAAATTGAAATAAGAACACCGTGAATTCATTGTCCCAGGAAGGGGAAACTTTGTTGACACATTCCTGGGGTCAGATACATCACATGATTACACTGACAGAACCACAGGCACATAGACACAGGCAACAGAGCATGCACAATGTCGGAACTAGTACAGTGTATATCCACCTTTCGCAGCAATGCAGGCTGCTATTCTCCCATGGAGACGATCGTAGGGATGCTGGATGTAGTCCTGTGGAACGGCTTGCTATGCCATTTCCACCTGGCGCCTCAGTTGGACCAGCGTTCGTGCTGGACATGCAGACCGCATGAGACGACGCTTCATCCAGTCCCAAACATGCTCAATGGGGGGCAGATCCGGAGATCTTGCTGGCCAGGGTAGTTGACTTACACCTTCTAGAGCACGTTGGGTGGCACGGGATACATGCGGACGTGCATTGTCCTGTTGGAACAGCAAGTTCCCTTGCCGGTCTAGGAATGGTAGAACGATGGTTTCGATGACGGTTTGGATGTACCGTGCACTATTCAGTGTCCCCTCGACGATCACCAGTGGTGTACGGCCAGTGTAGGAGATCGCTCCCCACACCATGATGCCGGGTGTTGGCCCTGTGTGCCTCGGTCGTATGCAGTCCTGATTGTGGCGCTCACCTGCACGGCGCCAAACACGCATACGACCATCATTGGCACCAAGGCAGAAGCGACTCTCATCGCTGAAGACGACACGTCTCCATTCGTCCCTCCATTCACGCCTGTCGCGACACCACTGGAGGCGGGCTGCACGATGTTGGGGCGTGAGCGGAAGACGGCCTAACGGTGTGCGGGACCGTAGCCCAGCTTCATGGAGACGGTTGCGAATGGTCCTCGCCGATACCCCAGGAGCAACAGTGTCCCTAATTTGCTGGGAAGTGGCGGTGCGGTCCCCTACGGCACTGCGTAGGATCCTACGGTCTTGGCGTGCATCCGTGCGTCGCTGCGGTCCGGTCCCAGTTCGACGGGCACGTACACCTTCCGCCGACCACTGGTGACAACATCGATGTACTGTGGAGACCTCACGCCCCACGTGTTGAGCAATTCGGCGGTACGTCCACCCGGCCTCCCGCATGCCCACTATACGCCCTCGCTCAAAGTCCGTCAACTGCACATACGGTTCACGTCCACGCTGTCGCGGCATGCTACTAGTGTTAAAGACTGCGATGGAGCTCCGTATGCCACGGCAAACTGGCTGACACTGACGGCGGCGGTGCACAAATGCTGCGCAGCTAGCGCCATTCGACGGCCAACACCGCGGTTCCTGGTGTGTCCGCTGTGCCGTGCGTGTGATCATTGCTTGTACAGCCCTCTCGCAGTGTCCGGAGCAAGTATGGTGGGTCTGACACACCGGTGTCAATGTGTTCTTTTTTCCATTTCCAGGAGTGTATATTTTACTAATTTTTTTTTATAGTTCCAGATAACTTCTTCCTGTTTTCTCGATTGATCTGTGTTCAGTTTTTCAAGCCCTATCCACTGTGCCAACTTATAACTAAATCTGAGGGGGGTGCGATGGGGAGGTTCCCTTGTCAGAGTCATTTGAACCATTTGAACCCTACGGAAGTCAAGGGGAACAGCATCTACCAGGACGCCTGCATCTACTGCTTTCTGGGTCTCATAGACAGAGCGACTTGCGTTTCACACGATATTTGTTTTCGAAACCCGAGGAGATTGTAGGTCTCCAGAAATCGCACAAGCGTGAAACATGTTCCAAAATTCTACAACAGACTTGCAGCCTTACATTTTTGTGCGTCTGTTCGACGACTCTTCTTGAAAACGAGAATGACCTGTGCTTTTCTTCAGTCGTCAGGAACACTTCGCTCCTCCTCCAGAAACATATGGCACACTGCTTGTAGACGAGGGGCAAGTTCTTTCGTATACTCTACGTAAAATGGTATTGGTATCCCGTCAGGTCCAGTGGCCTTCCCTCTATTGAGCAATTTCAGTCGCTTCTCAATCGCATAGTCCCTTATTTTGCTGTCAGCCATTTTGTCGTTCGTTCGACGATTTATAGGAGATACTACAGTGCGATTTTCCTCTGTGAAACAGTTTTGGAAAAAGACGTTTATGTTCGCTTTCAGTGTGCGAACCACATCAAGTTGGAGTAGTTCTAATGTACGAATCTTTGCGCTAATATCTGACTGGTTTTGCTGTCCCGAGACAGATGGCAGCAGCATGGGGCGTCAGAAAACGGTGTGTGAATCAGAAGTGTGTGTGAAATTGGGACTGAATTCGTCACTTAAACGAATTACGTGAAATGAGATCAATCAGTGCTTGCTAAGAGAGTGTGAAGACGACGCGGCAGACTTGAGCACTGTGAAGAGTTGGGTGCTACGTTTCGGCGATGGGTGAAAGGGGAGTGAACAACAGGCGACCGCCTGGTCAACCCTGGTCAACTCTATCCCTCACAACGAGCAGCATCAGGATCAGCCCATCATTAATGATCAGCGGATTACAATTTAAGAATTGTGTGTCCAGTTGAATGTTTGGTGAGAGTGACTTAGACAAGATGTTATGGCACCTCGGTTATCGCAAAGAATGTGTGAAATGAGCCCTGTGAATGCTTGCGCAAGACCAAAAAATCATTGAAAGGAGTTTTGTCGGGATCTTCTGAACCTATGCACGACGAAGGTGGTAGTTTTCTGAACACCATCCTCATTCTTGTTTATACGTGACGTCATCATTATGAGTGGGAATCGGCAAAACAGTACTCAGAGTAGCGTCATGCGAATTCTTCGCCAGACAAATTACGTGAAAATTGCTCTGGTGTAGGCAAGATGTGGTGCTTTTGGGACGTCTTGGAGCCTAAAGCAACTGTAAATTCAAAGCATTACCGAACGCCGGAATTTTCAGAAAGGAAATGGTAAACTTCCGCTTGTAAAACGATAATTGCTTGGCTCTACAAAAGTTTTGCTGCCATGGAACTCACTGCTAAATCTGGCTGGACCGTCCAACCACATCCACCGTACAATCCTGTTTCAGCACTTTGAAGCCTCCATTTCTTCGGGACTACGAGAGATGGACAACGTGACCAATACTTTCCACACGTTGTCAAAAATGTAACAGAGCGGCAAGCCTCAGCTGCTTCACGTTTTTTGGGCACAGACTGCAGGCATATTATCTTCCTTGGTAAATATGTATAACGAACCGTCGCAACTACGTGAAAAAGTGGTACTTTGTAGCTAAAATCTTGCTGTATTTAACTGTTTTAGTGAGCTTTTTGTATCTGTTGTGGTTTCTATAAAAATAAATGAAAGGCATTAGTTTCATTTCGACTTCTCTAGCAAGGAGTATTTCCTAGCATTCGACACGAAACTAATATATATATATATATATATATATATATATATATATATATATATATATATATATATATATATATATATTGTTATAATTTCTAAGAAAATAAATGAGGAGCATTAGTTTCGTGTCGAATGCTAGCAGGGGTTTATGGCCGCAGGTTTAGTGACATGAAGAAGCTCTGAAAACACCACTTGCTGTACTGTCCGAAATACAAAATGCCACGGCTCCACATCGTGAAAGATTTAACCGAAAATCTTGTATTGCAGTGAGGTTTGTAAGAAAGAACTGTAGTTGGCATATTCATAGCCAGTTAATGTCAGTGTCACTCCCAAAATTTTTATAGGCGCGGAGAACTGAAGTACACTAATGAAATTCGCCCATTAATACATGTGTAGTCCTTCTCGGCAGCTGCGCGGTCAGAGCGGCATATTGCTAACCGAAGAGGCCCGAGTTCGATTCGCGGAAGTGTCGAAGATTTTTTCCGCTCTGAGACTGGGTGTAGTGTTGTCCTTATATTCATATCGTCATAACTGATATTGAAATATTGAGACGGATGTACGGGCTCGGACCGAAAGCCAATAAAATTTTTAAAAAATTCTTAATTCGTAGATAAAGTACAGAAATTTCAGTGTAATTGTAGATATCTTGAGTTTCGCAGAGTTCAACAACAAAGTATCTACAAAAAAACGAAAGAGGAGTGGAGCTTGTTAAATTCTGCGTTACCACGAAAGTACTCAGGCATGACACCGACTAAGCGACGCGTTCCGCGAAAGTCAATGTAGTTGATACGGGACGAATAGTGGTACAGTCAGTCAACGCGTGTTAAATCATGTTCGCCGTTCACAGATAGGATGCAGCGGCGCTTGCCTCTGGGAGTAACTGGGTTAATGCGTCCCTGTCGAACCCAGCACGAAATTTAATGACTATTAAAAGCGAACACAGCATGTTGACATCAGATATGCCCTAATGCCACTAATAGAGGAACGAATCGCTGTTGCGTGCTGCGTATTACAAACAGCAAATGTGAAATGGAATGTTACGTCGGCTGATCGTCGGGCAGCGAAATGCGCAGCCATGAATCAGTAAAATTTAGTATCAGGGACTATCCCACGTTGACAACAAGCGAGTGTCAAAGGGGGAAATCACGCAGTGGACATAATGATTAAACTGGTTTCAAACGCTGTGCACTGGGAGGGAAGTATTACATTACCTCGTATTTTTCCATTATAAATTTGTGTTTGAAAATACACTATTTTCGTCTCGTAACTTCCATGACCTCCTGCACAACAGCTGCTTCTGTCGGATATACAGTATAACTTCTCTGAATAAAAACATTTATTTGTTGTAAACAAAACATGGACTAGTTTCCTATCTTAAACTTAGTGTACCTGTGTCGTTTTTCTGAACAGTGCAAGTGGCATAGTTTCGAAAACGCTATATGATAAAATAAGTCGCTAATTATCTGAAACTTTGATTGTATACCTGTATTGAAATTAGCTTCTACCAAACTAATTAGCAAACCAAAACTGTAAACTAATGAAACGATCGTGTCTAATCCTGTATTATGTGGTGCAGTGAACAGTGCTACAGTACGTGACGTCACAATATGTGACTTTCAATTCCAGCACACAAAACTAACAATAAACATGCTAAATAAAATTACCAATCTAATTTTGAAATAATTAATAACCAAAATTTTTCTACTAAAGTGACATGTGAAGTTACGTGCGCAAACTGACTAAATAAAATTCCAAACGTTAAATAGTGTACACGCACATTTAACACTGCATTGTTAAAGCAAAACTGTCTGCATAAGAAATGTACTCTGAGATGAACTTAATCTAAACTCACGTTGACAATTTTGAAACGCAACACCTAACTGATCCTGTTGTTTCCTAACTGCTGTAAAACCGATCATAATAAATTTATATGGCTTAACTGTGGCATAGGATACTCTTACTGCTCGAAGTGATCAACAAAAAATACAACGTATCAGCAAAGTAGCTAAAAGGAAAGAAAGCCTTGCGCGGTGTAATGCAGGCACGTCCCATTATTGTAAGCAGGTAAGCAATGACTTTAACCACCGTGTTCCTCTCATTGTAATGCGGTAACACACACAATCAAAAATCTAAATTTTCGTGGTAGCATTTAAACTTGCTAAATAACTGGAAATAAACAAACATTTTAAAGATACTATATTATGAATACTGAAAAGTCATTTTTCGACAATTACACTTATCTTCACAAAAATTACATATTTATAAGAAATATTACTTTGCCGAAAAATCAGTTATTGAAATGGTAAAGGAGCGGTAAATCCATAAACGTTTAGTGCAAGCCATGCAAACAGATAATATTGCTCAATCACGTCAGAACAATGAATCTAACAAGAATCAATAAAGAAATATCCTACAAAACTTGCCGTTTTTCAAACACACCGCAAATTACGCACAAGCAATAAGTTCACAGCAACAGAACCTGAAACCTTCAATTCTCAAACTAATCTTTACCAAAACATATTTCCAAAATTTCACATCTCCGTATCCCTGTCTCTGTGCTCTGCGGGCTATCATCAGACCGGGCTTCTCTTAGAATGCTACAGCAACGACAATGATGCTAGCGAAAAAAGATCACATTGCTTGTACTCAGAATCTCTGTGGCGCAACATATAGACTACTGGAAACCACTGATTCAAAAATATCCAGCATACAAATATGAAGTATGACACATCGAATGCAAACAGATCTTATGTCGCTTTTCTTGAATACCAAAAATAATTCTTTAATACCAACAAAACCTAGAACCTTACAATAGTCTTGTCACGTTGCTCGATGGAACTTACCGGACGGCACATTCGTCACACAAGTATCACGCCACGGACAGTCGCTGGTGGGGGAAGTATACTACAGCTTAAGGTGGTCCTTTCCCTTGGCAGCTGTGGAATACGTGAACATAATTATGGACCACCTGCATTCTTTCGTGCTAGACGTCTTAGGTGACTGCGATGGCATCTTCCAACAGGATAATTGTCCTTACCAAAGGGCAGAATCGTCTTAGAGTTTTTTGAGGATCGTGATAATGGACTCGTCTTGGTCACCAAGTTAATCTGGTTAGAACCCAGTGGAACACATCTAGGCCCCAATCGGCCACAAAATGGTTCAAATGGCTCTAAGCACTATGGGACTTAACATCTGAGGTCATCAGTGCCCTAGACTTAGAACTACTTAAACCTAACTAACCTAAGGACATCACACACATTCATGCCAGAGGAAGGGTTCGAAACTGCGACCGGAGTAGCAGCGCGTTTCCGGACTGAAGCGCCTAGAACCGCTCGGCCACATAGGCCGGCAATCGGCCACGATCCACCAGCCCGCAGTTTACGAGAATTGCAAAAACATCTGGTGCCACATACCTCCGGATTTCTACCTTCACACTTCCAGTACATGCCACGTAGAATCGTTGGTGTATCTCCTTTCAAAGTGGACTGATACACTAATAAGTAGGTGATCGTAATGTTTTAGCTCATCAGCGTATGTATTACGTTTGGTGTACATCCTCAAGCGTCTTGCATATAACAGTGTGAGCAACTACTCACCAGTATATTAACACATGACTCTGATTACATTAAATACAAGATGAAGTTCGTTGCTAGCAAGCGTTCAGGATGAACAGACCAGCAGCGTTTATGATTACAGAGTAGTCAGCGCTCTGCATGCTCCATTGGTCATAATAGCGACCTCCTACTATGATGTAGAACGAGTCATTTTACAGTTATAGTCCCTTTCTCGTTAAAATACCTCCTTTGTACACCCATACACACACACACGCACCGCACTATTCTTTTTTTTTTCGAATCACCCTTTTGGAGGTAAGGTAAACGAACATTTTTCTGCTGCTCTGTTTAACTGCAGTTTCCTTTGGATCCACACTTCTTTCATTCTGCGGAACTTATTGTTCCTTCTCTTCTTGTGTCCTCTTCCTTTTAGTCCTTGATTTTTTCAGTCCTGAAAGCCCACCTTTTGCATAGTTACTTCAAAAAGAGATCTGTTTCCTCTTTTCTGCAAGTCGGCTGCTACGTTTATCTCTCCCTCTTTGGTTCAGCCACAAGATTTTGGATATCCATTGTTTGAAAAGTCAAAGATATGTTTAGTTACTCTGTCATTATTCAGTCTCAATATGTGTTCTCATTACATCCGTTCCTTTCTTCAGTTATAGTTCTTTATTAGATCGTAATCTGTATTCAGAGTCACTGCTGTTACTTTTTGCAGTTATAGTTCTTTATTAGATCTTAATCTGTATTCCGAGCCACTGCTGCTTTTGGGTCGTAGACTTTTCTTCAGATTCTTCTTTCAGTCTTTTCCAATTTTTCTACCTCTCTCTTCGGAGCTAATTTAAGAGGTTCTGCTGCACAGAAAAATTCTGGCGTAACGACTTTTTTGTAGTGTTCCAGCTCTCTGTTCCAGGGTAAAGATTTTTAATGCAGATGTTATTTAAAGGGCCCTCCCCATTTTCTGTATCCAGTCTCCGCAACTGTCTTTTCCTTCATGTTGTTTGATATCTATTCTGCTACATATTTAGAACAGTCTCCACTAGATATTGGTTGTTATTTATTTAAAGCTTTTAGGTGCATTACTGATGGTTTTTCAAATGGAATATGTAACTATTGCTGCTTGTGGTTGTAGTACAGTGATTTGTTCTTGTGCCCTCTCAAATGAGTCTGTAATATGTGCCCTGTCATCTGCGAATTCTATACAACTTATAGTAATCTTGTTTGGCCTTAGTATTTATGGCATTCCTACATTTCCTAACAGTTTCCTCTAACTCTCAGTTAAAATGTAGTCTTGACAAACCATCTCCTTGTCTTACCCACGACTTTATTTCAAAATCTTATGACATATATTTATGATTTGTTCTGTATATGGTCTGCTCTTCTGAACCCTCCAGATGGTCCCTACCTATGGACTAAGTATTCTCTCAGTTCTGTTTAGAAGTGCTTTCGAAAAGATCTGATAAGTCACTGGCAAGCAAGAAATTCCTCTATAATTATTAGGACCTGTTTTACCTCTCATCTTAGGTAGAGTGTTTGTTTCTCACATTTCTTGAATTATTTTTGTTAGGCATACTATCATATTGTCACTCTATATTTTTTATATTGCTGTAGTGTATTGAGGACCACGTGAAATGACATATTTCTTTCTTTTCTCCTTTCTCTCTTTCCAGTAATTATTCACTATATCCCTACTTTTTTCTCTTCTTTCTTCTTTCCATATTTTATCTGTCTTTTTCTTTGTTTTCTCCTGGAATCCATTGAAATTTTTACTTTTTGCTCTGAACTTCTCTCTTTCTTCTATTTCTTCCTCCGTTATTTCGATATCCCTCCATGTCATTGATGTTTTCGGGTTTCTGTCAAAATATTTACAAATTCTTTTTGTTATTTCTGTTTCCAGCTATCGTTTTTAGGTGTCCGTAAAAGTACGATTCCTTTTCTTCAATGTGTCTAGTATTCGTTCTATTCTTTCATAAATTTCTTTGTCACTTCTTTATTTCCACTTCCAATTGTCATATTTTCATGGAGAAAGGCATTCTGAAGCATAAAGACATTCTTCTCTAAGAACAGTGTTGTAGTGCCGGAGTTCTGCATTATGGATAAAACTCCTTGTTACACAGGTTTTTTGTTAATTGAATAGCCACCTCCATTTTCCTTGCCCTTACCAAGGAAACTTCTTTGTCCAAAGTATTGTTTTGTATTATTTTATCCATGTATTTAAATTTCGCAGCTCTTTTTATCCTTTCATAATCACTTACCCTATATTTCGGTGCTTCCTTCGCTTCTTCATTAATCGCTTAATCGCTTTTTCCTTCTTTTCAAAAGATATACGTAGGCCTGCTCTCGTGGCTGTGTCTTGTAGGAGATTTGTCTGCTTTGTTCCATCTCCTATAGTTTCAGCTCATGTGCAAAAATTGTCTGCAAAGCCAAAGAATCAATTGTCAAACTGTGTCCCATTTTTTCTAGTTATGATTTTTCGAATTTCCATCTTCTCCTTTTCCTCCATTCTCTGGTTATCTTTTCTAGTATGCAGCTGAACAGCAGTGGGAACAATCCATCTGATTGTCTTATATCAGCTCTGATCTCAAAAGTTTTCGAGGTTTCACCTTAGAATTTAATTTTGCTATTCGTATTTGTTAGAGAGTCTTTTATAATTGCCTCTGATTTGTTGTCAACTCCAAACTCTTTTGGGACGTTGAATAACGTTTCCTTGTCAATCGAATCATGTGCTTTTTTGAAGTCCACAAATGTTAATAATGTTTTTGGCTCTCATTCATCTATATCTGATTATAATTTCGAATTTAAATTTTTTCCACGCAGGATCGCTGTTTGCTGAACCGCCTTGGTACTCTACTAATTGCTGATTCAGTTAGCTTTTCACAGTGATTTGCACTGTTTTTGAAATAATTTTGTAAGTCACTGGAAGGAGGGAAATTCCCCTGTTGTTGTCGTGGCTAGTTTCAACTCCTTTCTTGCGGACTGAGTGAATTAACGCTGTTTTCCAATCTTCTGCTATAGCCTCTGTTTCCCGGACTCGGTAGGTTGTCACATATTGAGAAATTTTTCTATGGAATGGACAGAAATATAAAACAGATACAGTAACGGTAAGTGTTTTCTGCTACTTTTTGTGTCTTTTATACACTTTACATCACTTGGTAAATGGTCCAGTGCACAGAGACATCGACGAAGAGGACGTAACTACCATTGCGTTCAAAATGTTACATGACCGCTACTTTTCGGGATATCTGTGGATAATTTGGCAGAGTATGTTTTTTAAGTCACGTAGTCATAAAAATATTCGGAGATGTTGGTCCCTTGGTGCAAAGACAAGCAACTGGCCATCAACGTAAATAAATATGAAGAAGTACGTACAAATAGACGAAAAGGCTTGTTGTCATTTCGCTGTATATAACCGCTCTTTTAATTGAGAACAATATTATCGGGCATTTTCTCATATAAGGAAGAGGTTATCGATAATATCGGAAATAATTAATAGCTTTGAAAAAGTTTTAATTAAAATTATCCATATATAATCTCTCATCAGAATAAAGCCCGCAGCAAAGTAGCGCCTCAGGGAAATCAAAGAGGGTTCTATGCGGCTACTTTTGTTTCTAAATTCTACTATATAAACCATGCGCGGGTACTGTCAGTTTTGTTTCGTTTTTTGTGCCCTGAGTAAGTCTATGTAGCTGCGGCGTGCGATATAGCTGGCATTTCCGCATGATATGCTACGGAAGGGATCAGGGCACTTCAGTTAAACCGTAAGAAAAGTGACTATAGTGAATTTACTCGGGACAAACTTACGTTGAAACTTAATACTGAGGTCTGGGTAGATCTTTGCCATAACGTTACGGACTAAGAATATATGAGGAATTGTGTGCGCGAGAGAAAGTAGCGCTCAGTATTAAACTCTATTACATGCCGAATAATCGATAACAGGATCAGTGGACTATACAGAAAGACGTTAAACTGAATATAATTACGGAATTGGACACTTAGCTTTGTGAAAGCGTTCGAAGTTTGAACGACTGCATTGAAGTATAGTAAAGGATCATAGTCCTTGCTTGCTATAATATCTTTGAGAGACAAACTATAAAAATAACGGACATTTTAGTTGCCGTAATTGCTGAGAGTAATTGTAGGGTCAACCCTCTCTATATACAAAACGCAATCATTCCTGATCATTTAATTTTTGTTAAATGTTATACTGACCTTACGACTTATCTTAGAAGAAAGATTAAGGAAAGGCAAACCTACGTTCCTAGCATTTGTAGACTTACAGAAAGCTTTTGACAATGGTGACTGGAATACTCTCTTTTAAATTCTAAAGGTGACAGGGATAAAATACAGGGAGCGAAAGGCTATTTACAATTTGCAGAGAAACCAGATGGCAGTTATAAGAGTCGAGGAACATCAAAGGGAAGCAGTGGTTGGGAAGGGAGTGAAATAGGGTTGTAGCCTATCCCCGACGTTATTCGATCTGTATATTGAGCAAGCAATAAAGGAAACAAAAGAAAAGTTCGGAGTAGGTATTAAAATCTGATGATGGTCGAAGTAGAGAGGATATAAAATGTAGACTGGCAATGGCAAGGAAAGCGTTTCTGAAGAAGAGAAATTTATTAACATCGAGTATAGATTTAAGTTTCAGGAAGTCGTTTATGAAAGTATTTGTATGGAGTGTAGCCATGTATGGAACTGAAACATGGACGATAAATAGTTTGGACAAGAAGAGAATAGAAGCTTTCAAAATGTGGTGCTACAGAAGCTGAAGATTAGATGGCTAGATCACATAGCAAAAGAGGAGGCAGTGAATAGAATTGGGGAGAAGAGGAGGTTGTGACACAACTTGACTAGAAGAAGGGATCGGTTGGTAGGACATATTCTGAGGCATCAAGGGATCACCAATTTAGTATTGGATTACAGCGTGGAGGGTAAAAATCGTAGAGGGAGACCAAGAGATGAATACACTAATCAGATTCAGAAGGATGTAGGTTGCAGTAGGTACTGGGAGATGAAGGAGCTTGCACAGGATAGAGTAGCATGGAGAGCTGCATCAAACCAGTCTCAGGACTGAAGACCACAGCAACAACAACAAATGTTATTAATAAAATACAACAAGTGATTTACATAGTAGCGTGTATGTTAGTCAACGATCATCATAGGCAAGCTGCAAACTGTATCTCTGGATGACGGAAGGTTCGATTATGAAATATTACGAAGCGCAAATTGTGACTTTAAAGTTATTTAACATTTCATTTCGAATCGGACAGAAATAATACAATATCAGAAACATTGAGGATTAGTAATAACGTTGGAAATAGGAAGTTGAAATAATAACTGAAATCCAAAGACGTTATTAACTCTCTTGTCTTCGGTAAGGAAGCAACAAATGAAGGACGATCGACTATGGAAAAAGTCAACATTAATTATTGTTATGAAAACCCGAAATTTAGTCACCGTTACAGTGAAGATGTTTTTGGCTGTTCCATCTGATGTGTAGATGTAACCAAAAGTCGGGTATATATAGTAAATAATAGAGACGTCGACAACAACATCTCGATGGAGGGCGGCTACATATGTGGAAGCTGAACGTTCACAGTTATCAGCCACAACCAGCAACTATTTAGCAACCTCTGCTCGGAGGCATTTCTGTTAAATCGACTTTAGAAATATTGCCTCTGTATGTCCATCTTTTCACAGGTGGTTGCGGGACCACAGCTGTTTATCACAGAATGTCAAGTGAAACACATGTCAGCCGTCTAAATTTTCAAATTGTTATTTTGTTAGGCTATCGGTGTCAGCGATATATTTCGCCATCTTCAAGCCCCATGACCGACGTATAGGAAGATTCTCACCATTTGTCCAGTCAAAATAAGGGTCAGCATTCAGTGACTGGTATCCGTAGATTTTTGAGACAGCAATCACTTCAAACATCACCTGTTAGGTGTTTGATCTGACATTCTGTAAGAACTATAGCGTCAGTAAGCCAGATGACTATCCTTATCGGATAAATCTTAAGGAATTGTACCTCACCTAAGACTGGAGGATGTCGCTTACAAAACCCTCATTCGAACAATATTCTTAACAAACCTGGTCACTCCAATGTATTTTAGCAAAGTATGGCGAACATAAGTTTAACCGTAACTCAGATACGTCCGTTTGAAGGAGTGTACTATACATTCAAAAAGTACTATACAGCGGAAAATGCACTGTAGTGCTGGCTGCACATTAAAACACTACAATATAAGTCCTATACAAAGTGGTTGTCGGGGGACGTGCTTCACCCCCACGTTCTAGCTTGACAGCGATATATCTAGAGTGAGCTGTGTAATGATAAACTGCACTTGGAAAGTTTGGAAAAGCACATAATCCATTGTTATACTATTCTATATGCTTTACAGTATTTAAATTTAAAGAGCATTAGAAGTTAAACATTTGAAAAAAGCTGACCAAATACGGCAGTTAAATGAATGTCACTCAAGCGCTGACCAAATAGTACTGCTCTGCGTTGTATAAAATACGTTACAAAATACACATTTATCAACGTTGTCTGCAAGCTCTGTAGGTTTGTTTTTCCACTGGTTCAAAGAAATCAATTGTTTTGGCGGACGATTCAAAGCTTTTTTTGTGGGTTTCGTTTGATGTTCATCAGCTGCAACAATGAATATGTACTGATTCACTTTGAGAGTCCTTTCATGTAATAACTTTATTTATACTACCCAGTACTTCATATGTACTGGTTACATCTCTTTCAGTTATTGTTTTCGGGGCCGGAAAGTTGGAAAAACTATTTTAAGGTAAAACTTGAGACCAGAAAAATAATAGGAAGACAAGCAAGGAAAGAAAAAGATTTTATGGAAGTGGCAAAATGCCAAACTTATCTTGCAGTGAATAAAATGGTTACAGCCATAAAGTTATACAGGGCCTCCCATTTACACTGACCACGACAAGGAATTTTTTGTCCATAAGCAAGATAAAAATGTGTCTAGCAAATATTGTTTAGCTATGAGGCGGACTTAACAAGCATGGATGCCTTTCTTGTAACTTACTTGCTTATAAAGACATGAACTTCCTATCCTGAACAACTGTTAAAAAATGTATCTCAGTGTACCATTCAAGTCGTTGTTAAAAACGTAACTCAAAACTAATTTTCATTCTCTGTCCTAGCCCACAGTGGAGGGATCAGAGCAACGTATTTCGTCCTCTTGTTGGAGCTGACAGTAAACTAATGGAGATACAAGAAGAATGCACACCTGTCATCACTCGTTTTATCTTGAGCACCCCAAATGAGTAGCATATATACCTTCTCTTCGTTGGTGTAGACTATACTCAAAGAAGCTTTCAAATTAATAAGGCTACCTGGATAACTAATTGTGTTTTCCTTGTGTTTCGCATTGGTTTACTGGCAACTCCAGTCAGGCCGGCCGAAGTGGCCGTGCGGTTAAAGGCGCTGCAGTCTGGAACCGCAAGACCGCTACGGTCGCAGGTTCGAATCCTGCCCCGGGCATGGATGTTTGTGATGTCCTTAGGTTAGTTAGGTTTAACTAGTTCTAAGTTCTAGGGGACTAATGACCTCAGCAGTTGAGTCCCATAGTGCTCAGAGCCAACCAACTCCAGTAAGTGAGCGAGTTATACTACCCCAGGTATCAGCACTGTAGCAGAAATGAGCACACACACACACACACACACACACACACACACACACACATATATATATATATATATATATATATATATATATATATATATATATATATATATATATATATATAACTTGAGACCAGAAAAATAATAGGAAGACAAGCAAGGAAAGAAAAAGATTTTATGGAAGTGGCAAAATGCCAAACTTATCTTGCAGTGAAGAAAGTGGTTACAGCTATAAAGTTATACAGGGTCTCCCATTAAAAATAATATATATATATCACAAAACGTTTTGCATCAACTCGGTTCCGAGAGTTCCGGAACCTATACGTAAAACTAGATTAGAGATCAACATAAACAACATAAACATCATTTCCGCCCTTTTTATTGCTCATGAAAACCACACATTAATGTTGTACCACCATACAGCAAGACCTTCAGAGGTGGTGGTCCAGATTTCTGTACACACCTGTACCTCTAATACCCGGTAGCACGTACACTTGCATTGATGCATGCCTGTATTCGTCGTGGCATACTATCCACAAGTTCATTAAGGCACTGTTGGTCAAGATTGCCCCACTCCTCAACAGCGATTCTGCGTGGCTCCCTCAGAGTGGTTGGTGGGTTACGTCGTCCATAAACAGCCCTTTTCAGTCTATCCCAGGCATCTTTGATAGAGTTCATGTGTGGAGAACATGTTGGCCACTCTAGTCGAGCGATGTCGTTATCCTGCAGAAAGTCATTCACAAGATGCGCACAATGGGGGCGCGAATGGTCGTCCATTAAGACGAGTGCCTCGCCATTATGCTACCGATATGCTTGCACTATCGGTCGGAGGATGGCATTCAAGTATCGTACAGCCTTCCATGACCACTAGCAGCGTACGTCTGCCCCACATAATGCCACCCCAAAACAGCAGGGAACCTCCACCTTGCTGCACTGGCTGGACAGTGTGTCTAAGACGTTCTCTGGACAGTGTGTCTAAGGCGTTCAGCCTCACCGGGTTGTCTCCGACGATTGTCTGGTTGAAGGCATTTGCGACACTCATCGGTGAAGAGAACGTGATGCCAATCCTGACCGGTCCATTCGTCTTGTTCTTGGACCCATCTGTACCGCGCTGGTTGGTGTCTTGGTTGCAAAGATGGACCTCGCTATGGACGTCGGGAGTGAAGTTGCACATCATTCAGCCTATTGCGCGCTATTTGAGTCGTAACACGATGTCCTGTGGTTGCACGAAAAGCATTATTCAACGTGGTGGCGTTGTTGTCAGAATTCCTCTGTGTCTTAATCCATAGGTAGCGGTCATCCACTGCAGTAGTAGCTCTTGGGCGACCTGAGCGAGGCATGTCATCGGCATTTCCTGTCTCTCTGTATCTCCTCCATGTTCGAACAACATCGCTTTGGTTCACTCCGAGACTCCTGGACACTTCCCTTGTTGAGAGCCATTCCTGGCACGAGGAAACAATGTAGGCGCGTTCGAACCGCGGTCTTGACCGTCTGGGCATGGTTTAACTACACACAACACGAGCCGTGTACCTCCTTCCTGGTGGAATGACTGTAATTGGTCGGCTGTCGAGCCTTTCCGTCTAATAGGCGCTGCTCATGCGTGGTTGTTTACATCTTTGGGCGGGTTTAGTGACATCTCTGAGTAGTCAAAGGGACGGTTTGCTTGCAATGACAACAAATCGTCCCAGAACACAGTACAGAACTGCAGTGCATCCATGTCATGACACATGTTCAAAGTAGCCTCCGTGGGATGCAAGCACGTGTTTACACGTCGCATCATGGATTGCCGTATTCTTTCGCACGTTCCGGCCTCCCTCCGGGTAGCGTCACATACGTCGTGAACACGCTTTTGAAGGGTCTGCACATCAGGAAACGTTTCAACATACACAACGCTTTTCAGATGTCTTTGATGATCTAGCAGGCCATGCTACAGGGCTTCAGAGTTGTGTCCAACGTCCGGGGAAGATGCTGAGGTGTCGGCGAACCGATATGCGGAAGTAGGGTTGCGCTCCGTCATGTAGAAACCATATAGCATATCGTATTGGCAAAGGCAGCCCAGACAGAGTGTTCCGCAGGATGCCCAGGTATGTTGTGGAATAATAATTCGCCTAGGTATGTGGTCACTACGTGTTTTTATCCATCACCCTGTGGGGCGGCGGTTAGAATACTTAATTGTTTAACTGTTGCATAAATGTCTGAATGTAAAATCAGTTCCTATTATTTAGAATGTTATTTATGCTGTCTTTCGCCGTTCTCACCACTGGCTCTCTAATTACACTTTAGCAACCAGAAAGTGATTAGCAAAACCTGAAGCCTGTAATTAGAATTCCTAGTGCCCACTTCATCTGAGAATACAATTATAGCTGCAGCTTATAGCTCTGAGGAATTAGGAGATTGTCCGGGATTTATAATCAAAAACGATATTCCAAAATAGTTGAGTATATTCTGAAAGTCACATATGAAAAACAAAAGTATCAAAAAATGGTTCAAATGGCTCTGAGCACTATGGGACTCAACTGCTGAGGTCATTAGTCCCCTAGAACTTAGAACTAGTTAAACCTAACTAACCTAAGGACACCACACACATCCATGCCCGAGGCAGGATTCGAAGCTGCGACCGTAGCGGTCTCGCGGTTCCAGACTGCAGCGCCAGAACCGCGGGGCCACTTCGGCCGGGTAACAAAAGTATCCATACAACCTAACTAACAGAACAGTTCAGAGTCTAATGCGCTGATGCAACTATAAATGTACGAATAAAATGTTAAAATGAATGCTCGCCATAATTTGATGATAATATTTCATCAAACGCCACGCTAAATAATGGTAGAATGTCTGTCCCGCGACGGCACGTGAAAATACGACAATACGCAAACTGAAGATCGATAATAAATATCATCCCAGAATTAACACTTCACTCGCAAATGATTTCATGGTTACGCGTATCTCGAGCAACCTAATACGGCATCCGAGGCTGTTTGTAGCAGTGATACCGACGCGACGCAACTCCCGACACATATGGCGTGCTAATCAGCCTCTGGAGAGAACTGGGGCCTTGCTTCCTCGCGCAGCGTTCTTATATATAAAGCCGCGGTGCGGACGGCTAAGGGAACGCCTGATCAAATCGGCTCTCCCGACTAGCCGCTGGGCTAGTAATGCACCACTTTAAGTTACCTAATAAAAGCTTCTCTTGCTGATGGCCGATGAAGCTCTTAATTTAAATGAGCATTCAGCACGTAGGTAAGTATTGATAATAAAATTTTGACGTGGCTAAGTTAAATATTTTGGGCGAGAGACTTAATTTAATTACACTGCACGCAGTAGACGAGCTCTGAACTGGCCCTTTGGAGATACGCTATCGCTATAATTTTATAGGTATTCAAAAGAAACTTTTCACATCTTCATAGTTACAGCGGATCTCCAACCTATTTAAATCTAAACATCCTAGCCTTATTTATTAGCCTACTTAGTCTATCTTGCTTCCTTAAGTTTTGAGACGAAAACCAGAAAATCATGAATTTCCACTAAAATCTTAATTTGTGAAATCCAAAGTACTGTTTTTATTAAATTATTATGAAAGATGAATTTAAATATAAATTTTGAAGTCTCTAGCTCTTTTCTGTTGCGCCAATGATTTTTACAGAAAAACGTCCAAATTTCGAAAATGGCTTAATTTATCGAACTGATATTCAACACACATTAATTTAGTATTACTCCTGAGATTCTAGAAAAGTTTTAGGTTATTTGCTTGATTTTTAAAGTATTGCGCAACATTTATGACGTCAGAGCTAGTTACAGCGGACTGGCTGGCACACAATGGAAAGACTGATGTGAATTTACTACAGCGTGAGTAGGCTGCTTCCCTACAACCCCCATCTACAATGGCAACTATGCATTTCCAGGTACATGTTTATAAGACCTTTAGACCTTTTTTCCTCCACTCACGTATTCGTCCTTTTCAGTTTGGCCCGTTAGAAAACGTGTCACAGAGTACCATGCATGTAAACATGATGTCGTTAGAAACGTAAAGCAAAAGTGACTCTTACTTCCCCGTAGTAGCACCCGGTGCTGGTTTTATGAAGTGATCACCGACCTACTATCGATATAAACCCGTCCAGGCGATAGCAGCGTCACCTGGTGAGGAATGACTGTTATTCAGACACACGCACGGTGCATATATTTTGTAGTATCAGCGAGCGTGTTGTCCATGTGTAGAAAGGGAAGGGCGCGCAATCTATATAAGATTGGCTCGGAGGCTCGGCACTAGCATTTCGGAAACTACTTGTCGGGTATTCAAGGGGTTCTGTGATGAATGTCTTCGACACGTGGCGAAACCTAGGTGAAACCTTGTATGAATGCAGAGTCTCGCGGCGATAACATTGAATAAAATGTTCTCGGGTTTCCACCCGCGTCAACTCCTTAAAACTACACGAGCTTTCGGCCAAGCCCTCTTTCGCCATTGTCAAGTGTTATGACTGCCAGTGGACTGTTGGTGCGCCCTTATATACGCTAGCTGCCAGCTGTGACGTCACTGGTGCCCGTGACATTGCCATATACGGACATGTTTTGAGTCGGCGTTCGATGTGCCCTCTTCAACCGCACGATTACTGGATCCCACGCAGCGCTGAGCTGCAAGCCACCATCTCTATTCATGCAGTTCCTCGACGTCCTTGTCAGCGTAAACGAAATGGGTGCCTTGTCCACAACGTCTACAGAAAACCCACCCACACAGACCTGTACCTGCATGCCACCAGCCATCATCATCCAACATAGAAGCGCACAGTGTTACAAACATTTGTGCATCGTGTAAGAGTAATATCAGACGACGACAACCTGCCCCATGAACTGAGCCACCGACGCAAGGTTTTCAGGAATAACGGCTACAGCGCCAATCAAGTGAAAGAACTGATTTCTGGGAAATATCAGAATAAGACCACCTACGAAGAGCAGGAAAAAAAAACTTGCTTTGCTGCCATTCTGTGGCTCTGTGTCGGGCAAGATAAGCCGCCTGTTGAAAAGACACAAGATCAAATCAGTCTTCAATTACTGAGACAAAGACGCAGTAGGTCTCAGAACATCTGGAGTCTACGAAATACCTTGTGAGTGTGGCCAGAAGTACATCGGACAAACAGTGCGCACTGTGGAACAACGCAGGAAAGAACATGAGAGGTACTACCGCCTACGCTATCCAGAGAAATCTGCGTTAGCTGAGCATGCGTTAGAAAATGGTCACCACACAAAAATTAACGATACCTCTGTCGTGGCTCGCACTAACTGCTTCTGGGACAGTTTAGTAAAGGAAAATATTGAAACGAAAATTACAGCAGACACCCTGAATAGAGACGGTGGCTTGCAGCTCAGCGCTGCGTGGGATCCAGCGATCGCGCGGCTGAAGAGGGCACATCTAACGCCGATTCAAAACAGGCCCATATATGGCAATGTCACGGGCACCAGTGACATCACAGCCGGCAGCTAGCGTGTATAAGGGCGCACCAACAGCTCACTGGCAGCCATACTACTTGACAATGGCCAAGGAGTGCTTGGCCGAAAGCTCGTGTAGTTTTAAGCAATTGACGCGGTTGGAAACCCGAGAACATTTTATTCAAGGTGAAACCACGTCCACACGTCTTGGGGTTGGGCGGCCACCTCTCATTACAGATGTTGGACGTCACAGGCTACACAGACTGGACTTGCGGCAAACTGTGGCGCAACTGACATTAGACTTTAAAGCTGACCAGACTGCAAGTGTGTCGGAACACAAAGCACACCGAACACTGCTTACGATGAGTCTCCGCAGCCGACGACCCATACATGTGACAATGTTAACACCACGAAATCGGCAACTCGACTCAAATGGGTACGTAACCATCGGCACTGGACGTTGGCACAGTTGCAGAGCGTCGCCTGGTCTGATGAATTCCGATACCTTCTTCGTCAAGCCGAAGGGAAGGCACAAATCCGTCGCCTTCCAGGGAAACGGCTTCTTGGCGCCTATACTGTGGACGGATACAAGCTGGCGGCGACTCCATTATGTTCTGGGGAACATTCACGTGGGCATCCATGGGCCCAATGGAGCTCTTGCAAGGCACCGTGACGGCCAAGGAGTACCGTACACTGGTTGCAGACCACGTACCCCCATCATGACGATCGTGTTCCCCCGATGGTAGTTGGCGTTTTTCAACAAAATAAAGTACCATGTCACAAGGCCAGGAGTGTGATGGAGTGGTTCGAGGAACACAGTGGAGAGTTCCAATTGATGTGCTACCTCCTCCTCCCCCCCCCCCCCCCCCCCGCCCCAACTTGCCAGATTTGAACCCGATCGAAAACATCTAGGATGTGATGGAACGCGGCGTCAGAACTCAACGCCCCATCTCCCCGGTATTTAAGGGAATTAGGTGACTTGTGTGTGTACAGATGTGGCGCCAGATGCCTCCAGCGACCTAACAAGGCTCCATTGCTTCCACGCCATGACGCGTCGCAGTCGTGATCAGTGCCAAAGGTGGACATACCGGCTGTTAGGTAGATGGTCATAATGTTCTGGCTGATCAGTACGGATGCTATCACGAGAGAGCCAAAGACAGCTTAACGTTACATTTCTGCCAACGTCATGTTTATGTGAATGGTACACTGTGATATGTTTTCGAACAGGCACTGAGGATAGGAAAGCGATTGCGAAATTGGAGCCGGCCGCGGTTGCCGTGCGGTTCTAGGCGCTCCAGTCCGGAGCCGCGCTGCTGCTACGGTCGCAGGTTCGAATCCTGCCTCGGGCATGGATGTGTGTGATGTCCTTAGGTTAGTTAGGTTTAAGTAGTTCTAAGTTCTAGGGGACTGATGACCACAGCAGTTGAGTCCCATAGTGCTCAGAGCCATTTGCGAAATAGGAAATCTAAGGTTCCATTTGAAAACACATGACTGCTAATTTTATTCCCGTAGTAATAAGGAAGATGATCACGCACGTTAATGTCCCCCTGGTAACTTAACGACATTTGCTTAACACATTGTTTTTTGCCTTTTTTTTGTTTTGTTTCTGGACAAAGAATTATTTGGCGTGGTGAAGATAAATGGGACGCGTTACACTATGCTTTAGATGTGAATCATGACCATGTAGGGAAGCAGCTTATTCCCGCTGTAGTAAATTCACATCAGTTTCCATTGTGTGCCAGCCAGTCTGCTGTAACTAGCTCTGACGTCATAAATGTTGCGCAATATCTTAAAAATCAAGCAAATGACCTAAAACTTTTCTGGCATGTCAGGAATAATACTAAATTAATATGTGTTAAATATCAGTTCGATAACTTCAGCCATTTCCGAGATTTGGACGTTTTTCTGAAAAAATCATTGGCGCAACAGAAAAGAGCTAGAGACTTCAAAATTTATATTTAGATTCATCTTTCATAATGATTTAATAAAAACAGTACTTTGGATTTCACAAATTAAGATTTTAGTGGAAATTCATGATTTTGTGGTTTTCGTCTCAAAACTGAAGGAAGCAAGATAGATTAAGTAGGCTAGTAAATAAGGCTAGGATGTTTAGATTTAAATAGGTTGGAGGTCCGCTATGACTATGAAGATGTGAAAAGTTTCTTTTGAATACCTATAAAATTATAGCGATAGCGGATCTCAAAAGGGACAGTTTAGAGCTCATCTGCTGCGTGCAGTGCAATTAAATTAATTCTCTCGCCCAAAATATTTAAGTTAGCCACGTCAAAATTTTATTATCAATACTTACCTGCGTGCTGAATGCACAGTTAAATTAAGAGCTTATTCGGCCATCAGCAAAAGAAGCTATAATTTATTATGTAACCTGAAGTGGTGCGTTACTAGCCCAGCGGCTAGTCGGGAGAGCCGATTTGATCAGGCGTTCCCTTAGCCGTTCGCACCGTGGCTTTATATATAAGAACGCTGCGCGAGGAAGGAAGGCCCCAGTTCTCTCCAGACGCTGAATAACACGCCATCTGTGTTGGGAGCCGCGTCGCGTCGGTATCACTGCTACAAACAGCCTCGGGTGCCGTATTAAGTTACTAGAGATACGCGTAACCATGAAATCATTTCAAGTGAAGTGTTAATTCTGGGATGATTTTCATTATATAGCTTCAGTGTGCGTATTGTCGTATTTTCACGTGCCGTCGCGGGACAGACATTCTACCAATAATTTAGCGTGGCGTTTGATGAAATACTCTCATCAAATTATGGCGAGCATTCTTTTTAACATTTACTTCGGACATTTATAGTTGCATCAGCGCATTAGACTCTGAACTGCTCTGTTAGTTAGGTTGTAGGGATACTTGTGTTTTTTATTTGTGACTTTGAGAATATACTCAACTATTTTGGAAAATCGTTTTTGATTAGAAATCCCGGACAATCTCCTAATTCCTCAGAGCTATAAGCTGCAGCTATAATGGGATTCTCAGATAAAGTGGGCACTAGGAACTCTAATTACAGGCTTCACGTTTTGTTAAATCACTTTCTGGGGGCCTAAAAAGTAAAAAGAGAGCCAGTGTGGAGAACGGCGAAAGACAGCAGTAACAACATTCTAATAGCCAGAAACTGATTCAACATTTCAAACTTTTAAACAGCAATCAGATTTCCCATCTTACTCGCCGCCCCACAACCAGGGCCTCTTCACGGGTCGGCGACTCTACCGTCATGTCACATAGGGTCGGTATCTCGCGTTTGTGCTGCCGTTGTAGTTATCTGGAGCCCGTACGTATCAGTGCGCGCGGCAATCGCAGCGGCGCATATCTGAAATCAATTCCGCGGCACCTCCTGCGATGAAAGGGGCCCTGCACAAGCGCTGCCCTGTCGATATGTCAGGGTGTAATCTGGGGATTCCCCGGGTGGATATAGCCGATCGGGATGGAAATGGGGCGGCGCCCAATTTGTCGGCCCCCTGCGCGGCTTGGCGCGTAATCACAGCCTCCACTCCTCTCCTCCAACCCCAGCGGCGACGAATTAGCGCGCGCCTCACTTAGCAATCCCCCCACCACACCATCCGCCGGCGTCTCAGAGGCGCCACTTACCTGTGCTCGGTGGCACTGACGTAGGTCTCGCTTAGCCTGCCTGTTTACAGTGGTAGGTACAAGCCGTGTAAGCTCACCAGACAAACAAATCGTCATCGCTTTAAAAGAGCACACGTATCCCTTTGGAGCGCTACGGATGTTGCAGTACTGGTACTGCGACGGAGCGGTGTTAAAAAGTTCGCTAGCACTGTGTGAAGCAAGCTTCAAATTAATGTACACCTCTACCTCAGTACAGCGTTCGTTCACCATCAGTTGCTCGGCATTCGTGGGTACTATGTAGACGATGTTAAAAGCAGCGTTCAAGGAAAACATCGTCCATACTTACGATTGCATTGTCCGCGTAACTCAGGTAGCAAAATAAACCCGCAAATCTCTAGTAATGACGGGCAAAAGTGGATGCTTCCTTCCTTCACTGAAAATGTCCGCTTCCCTATACTAATGTTTTTTACTGTCTTTGAGTTATGGTGTCAACAAGCCCACATTTACTTCATAGCACATCTACTACTAGTTCATGCAGCTTATATCACACGCAAGACGGCCAGAAATGTACCAAGTCCAAACCGAAATATTACGAGATTAATACAGTCAACACTCTGCTACGAAATGAGTTTCACACTCCGTCCTTTTCAGTGGATTCTTCAAAGGAAAATACTCTCCAAAAAATGTTCTGTTAATGCATACTGAACACGCCACGCAGAATTCTTCACAAAGACCGATAGATCTACACGCGGTTTTCTCTACAACAAACACTCCAAAATCTCCCAAACTTCACAGAACTGTCCATAAATGCATCCGCTTGCACGGCGATATAAACCGAACGTGAAATAACAGTCACTTCTTCATTTTTACAAATAACATTTTCGGATACGTCTAACATAACCTTCTCGTCCGGCAGCTAGTCCACGACTGTCTGAATTCCGTTGCTTTTAGGGCATATAACTCTTTCCAGTGCGTGGGAAAGACTTTACTCTGAATGGTTGATCAAAACGAACAGCCAATCAGATCAGTCTTTCAAGATCATATTCGCGCTTAAACTGTTTTACTCCAATCAACATTCGCAGATGCATTTACGTCATTTCATGCTGCAAATATAAACAAAATTTTCCACCAAAGCAAACTAAATGAAAACTAAGAGAAAACTATGCTTGAAATATACTTTAGAATTGATTATCCTCTTATTACCTCTCTTGCTGCCTTATTACATAAGCAAACACTCGTAGACATACGTCATCCGCCAGTTAGGGGGATTTACAGTTTTCATGACACCCTGGGTGCGTAACACTTGCTAGTTACGTAAGGTGTATTAGAATATAGAATTGAAATTTTACGTATGTCCCACATACACACTCACATTCACTCTCATTTACTCTCACCCTAACACAAAATATAAATATTCACTTTTAAACTGTTATTTTCAGTACGAAAGAAAAAATATCGGAAGTTTAGAATTGAAAATCTTTATAAAATAAATCGGCACACTGAGAGTACTATTACCGTTTTCAAATAACAAAAGAAAGGTAAACGGTTATTGTTCCTACCTTAATTTACTTTCTTAAGTGTCGGTTAAGTACTTTTTAATGGGTTTTTTATATCTCCGGTATCAAATTTTAATACAAAGCTTGTCTGAATAACAAAAGGTCATATACAAAACTTGGAATAAAACAGATAATATTTAACATAGTTATTTAGTTTTTTAGGTGAGGTGAATAAGTGATTTTAGTACGTGCCACAGTGAGCCACGGTCCGCTTTAGCGACAGGTATGGCTATAACGCATACGGCAGGCCGCAAGTCGGCCGCCGCCGAATGCTACTATAGTGCTGGCTTCCAAAACAGCTTGCCATAACGTAACAAAACTTACTGCAAAAATCTGAGACAAAATGGCAGAGAGGAGCTGTCGTGTGTGGATGTGGTCATGACCATGCTGTGAATGAAGTTGCCCGATTTGTTGGTGTATCAACACAGAATGTCGAATGTATGTATAAGGAGTGGTGTACCACGACGCAGCCATGTAACAGGATTTAAGAACAGTGGCAACATAAAGTTCCCAAAGGGCAGGGATCACAGACGAGAGACTCGGTTTCGAATGCGATTTGTTGCTGACAGTCAATGTAGATCACTCTTAGTTTCCGAGGGGTCCTGAATGCAGAGAACCTCGCAAATACGACATTGCTCACAGCACCATACAATGCTGCACTTTAGTGGGGCAAACAACAGGGAAGCTGAACGGTAACTCGCTGCAGGTGTGCCATGTGGTCCGCCGGGTTATCATTTTGTCTCTTTTGAAATGATGGAAGACGTCAAGTGTACTGATGGATCAATGAGGTGTTTAAACTGCAGTGCGCAGAAGTTTCTGTTCAGGACAGAAAAGCTTTTGTGATGCTTTGGAGGTCGTTTTCGTACCGCCACTTGGGCTCACACTCATTCACTGAAGCTAACCAAGTACTCACCTTTCATCTACCTCTGTATGATGGGTATATTGTGTTGTTTTGTTCGTCCTCCAACATGACAACAGCCGTAACCATCGCAGTAATGGACACAACAAGCCTTTAGTGATTTTTCGTCGCCGGCCGCGGTGGCCGGTGCGGTTCTAGACGCTGCAGTCCGGAACCGCGGGACTGCTACGGTGCAGGTTCGAATCCTGCCTCGGGCACGGATGTGTGTGATGTCCTTAGGTTAGTTAGGTTTAAGTAGTTCTAAGTTCTAGGGGACTGATGACCTAATATGTTAAGTCCCATAGTGCTCAGAGCCATTTGAACCATTTGAGTTTTCGTCAATCCGATAACAACGACGTAAGCTGTATCAGGAGAGTGTGTGACGCGGAAGCGCGAAAGGCAGTTTGTGATGTTGTGCCCATTACTGCGACACGTTACCCTGTTAACAAACTGAATGTGTATGCTTCCGTCAATAAGCATCCACTTTCTTGTTTTTCGTATTTTACAGTACCTGTTGCGATTAGGTCATTTCTGTTCTTTTGCTGTGATGATAGCTGCTTAACAGTTGAAACAGGCCAAACTCGTTATTAATTTCTGCGCCCAAGACAATTAAAAAACGACTCTGTTATGGTTGACTGTGTCATACAGCGCTATTACATCAACGATGTGATCTTCCCTTTCCCGTAATCGTTGTCTATATACTGAGTCAGTTTTAGGATCTGGTCAGAGTGTATTTCTCCTGCGCGAAAATATGCGTGTTGTTTAACGATGGTCCAGTCTACATAACATGATATAAACTTATGAGAAAGTATATTAGTTTCATGACAGCATCTCGTAAATACATTAATTCGACATTACCAATTGCCAATGTAATACGCAAACACTTCTATGTGGCCTCTCCTTAACTTTCACCAAAAGGTACCAACGTTATGGCACTGTATCTTCGCTCACAATCGTGTAATTTTCGACAGTCTCTTTAGCGCCTATTAATTTGTTACATACACCATTGTCCATTAAAATTGCTACACCACAAAGATGACATGCTAAAGACGCGAAATTTAACCAACACGAAGAAGATGCTGTGATATACAAATGATTAGCTTTTCAGAGCATTCACACAATGTTGGCGCCCCTGGCGACACCTACAACGTGCTGACATGAGGAAAGTTTCCAACCGATTTCTCATACACAAACAGCAGTTGACAGGCGTTGCCTGGTGAAACGTTGCTGTGATGCCTCGTGTAAGGAGGAGAAATGCGTACCATCACGTTTCCGACTTTGATAAAGGTCGGACGGTAGCCTACTGAGATTGCGGTTTTTCGTATCGGAACATCGCCGCTCGCGTTGGTCCCATCTAATGACTGTTAGTAGAATATGGAATCGGTGGGTTCAAGAGGGTAATACGGAACGCCGTGCTTGATACCAACGGCTTCGTATCACTAGCAATCGAGATGACAGGCATCTTATCCTCATGGCTGAAACGGATCGTGCAGCCACGTCTCGATCTCTGAGTCAACAGATGGGAACGTTTGCAAGACGACAACCATCTGCACGAACAGTTCGACGACGTTTGCAGCAGCATGGACTATCAGCTCGGAGACCGTGCCTGCGGTTACCCTTGACGCTGCATCACTGACAGGAGCGCCTGCGATGCTGTACTCAACGACGAACCTGGGTGCACGAATGGCAAAACGTCATTTTTTCGGATGAATCCAAGTTCTGTTTACAGCATCATGATGGTCGCATCCGTGTTTGGCGACATCGCGCTGAACGCACATTGGAAGCGTGTATTCGTCGTCGCCATACTGGCGTAATCACCCGGTGTGATGGTATGGGGTGCCATTGCTTATACGTCCCGGTCACCTCTTGTTCGCATTGACGGCACTTTCAACAGTGGACGTTACATTTCAGACTTGTTACGACCCGTGGCTCTACCCTTCATTCGATCTCTGCGAAACCCTACATTTCAGCAGAATAATGCACGACAGCATGTTGCAGGTCCTGTACGGGCCTTTCTGGATACAGAAAATGTTCGACTGCTGCCCTGGCCAGCACATTCTTCAGATCTCTCACCAATTGAAAACGTCAAAACGTCTGGTTAATGGTGGCCTAGTAACTGGCTCGTCACAATACGCCAGTCACTACTCTTGATGAACTGTGGTCTCGTGTTGAAGCTGCATGGGCAGCTGTACCTGTACACGACATCCAAGCTCTGTTTGACTCATTGCCCAGGCGTATCAAAGCCGTCATTACGGCCAGAGGTGGTTGATCTGGTTTCTGATTACTCAGGATCTATGCACCCAAATTGCGTGAAAATGTAATGACATGTCAGTTCTAGTATAATATATTTGTCCAATGAATACCCGTTTATCATCTGCATTTCTTCTTGGTGTAGCAATTTTAATGGACTGTAGTGTAGTTAAATGGTCACTTGCTCTTCTTTCTATGGCACACTCGTGATGATGTATTAGCTACTGTTTTCAATTTTCTTTTAAATTTCCGCTTTAGTTTTGAATAGTACTTTCAATGGTGAAGTTATAGCTGAATCTGTATTTTGTTGTGGGAGACTGACGATACAGTTTTCATTAGTTATCTTACGCACAGTCTGTTAGCTCCACGCCTAAAGTCTGCATCTTAGACATACACTCTAAGATAAAGAAAACAACGCACCAGGAAGTAATTATCGTAATTGGACGGCAGATGTGACGTATTAGTACAGGCAAACAAATGATTACAATCTCAGAAAAATTTGATGATTTATTCAAGAGAAAGAGCTTCACATATTGAGAAGCTCGAAAACATTTTGGTTCACTTGTGGCCCTTATGTAAGCAGTTATTTGTCTAATAGAATCGTTGGTTGTCACTCTCAGAGATACTGTGCCAAATTTTGTCCAGTTGGCGGGTTAGATATTCAAAATTCCGAGCTGTTGGAGGGCCCTACGTATAGTGCTCCAAACATTCAGAAGTTTTCATTTGGGGAGAGATCTGGCGACCATACTGACCAAGGCAGAGTTTATCAAGAATGATGAAAGGCAGAAGAAACTCTCCCCGAGTTTCGGACGGGCATGTTGTAAGGTGCCTCTTACGTGAGGAAGACATTTTTAGCAGTTTTAAGAAATTATTGTCTCTTATTGATGTATTCACGATAGTTAGGAAGTGCTGTAGTCCGTAGCCGGCCATGAGTCGGAGAGCATTTCCCACGCTAGCTGGCTAGGTGACGAAGCGACCATATGTCGCGCGTAGTGGGGTGGGTCTCGGCGCTGGACCGTAGTAACAAGCGTCAGCCTGGGAAATATGCATGACGGGAAGTACGGCCATCTTGGCGCCAAAGTAACCGATTTTGTTTATTTATATTTAATATCATTTAATGTCATTTATGACAACATAGGAGGAGCCTATGGATGTTTAAAACTATTTATTATAATTTTGCCTCGTTAAAATTCACATCCGTTCATTTAACAAATGCATATCTTACTAAATACGAACTTGATCGGAAATCCACGAACTGTGACGAAACTAATAAGAGATAGGGACTGCGCGCCAAAGTCGGCAGTCGGCGTTAAGAGCTCTTCCTGTCTTGTTCGATGGTAACCACGATCTCGGTGACGAGTAGTTTGTGACGTGAGTGTTTCATTATTGATCTAGTAGGAATGAAAGTGATATTACGGCATTATGAATGTTAATTTCGAGTAAATAGATACCCCAAAGTTGATCGACTGCAATTTCAGATAATTAGCTTCCACCGACAGAGACATCCAATGCGCCAGTGAAGAATCTGCACGGGACGACATTTACGAGAGCTGCACCGCGCACATGTAGGAGGAAATCCGACGACACGACCCACCAAGGCGGATCAAGGAAGGTCCGACTTGCACTCGCAAATTCCGGGTGGAAATTCTCACCAGTTATACTGTACGTCACATATACCACCCTCTACGGACTCGCGACGAAGCTGAGTAATAACAGTATCAGTTTAGAAGCGAGGGGATCCTGCAAAGCCCAGTATGGCTTGCCACGATGGGCAACAAAACGGGGCGTAGAATATCGTCGACGTATCGCTGTGGTGTAGGCGTGCCGTGGATGGCAACCAAACTGGTCCTGCTATGAAATGAAATGGCACCTGGACCGCCACTCCTTGCTGTCAGCCCGTATGGCAGTTGAGAATCAGGTTGGTATCTCACTGCTGTCTGGGGTGTCGCCAGACACGTGTTCTCTTGAATGGTAGAGCACTTGCCCGCGAAAGGCAAAGGTCCTGAGTTCGAGTCTCTGTCGGGCGCACAGTTTTAATCTGCCAGGAAGTTTCACGTGTTCTCTTGTCATCGGGACACATTTGGAAGCGGGACTCATCACTGAAGACACTTCTATTCCAGTCAATGAGATTCCAGGCCCCTATGACCAGCGCAGACTTATCTGTAGATGCCTTGGACGCTGGTGGGATACCAACTTGATTTTCGTTCGCCATAATGGCCGACGACCAAGTGATGGTCCGGGGTGCCATTTCATTTCATAGCAGGACCCCTTCTACATCTACATTTACATCTACATTTATACTCCGCAAGCCACCCAACGGTGTGTGGCGGAGGGCACTTTACGTGCCACTGTCATTACCTCCCTTTCCTGCTCCAGTCGCGTATGGTTCAGGGGAAGAACGACTGCCGGAAAGCCTCCGTGCGCTCTCGAATCTCTCTAATTTTACATTCGTGATCTCCTCGGAAGGTATAAGCAGCGTGAAGCAATATATTCGATACCTCATCCAGAAACGCACCCTATCGAAACCTGGACAGGAAGCTACACCGCGATGCAGAGCGCCTCTCTTGCAGATTCTGCCACTTGAGTTTGCTAAACATCTCCGTAACGTTATCACGCTTACCAAATAACCCTGTGGCGAAATGCGCCGCTCTTCTTTGGATCTTCTCTATCTCCTCTGTCAATCTGACCAGGTACAGATCCCACACTGATGAGCAATACTCAAGTATAGGTCGAACGAGTGTTTTGTAAGCCACCTCCTTTGTTGATGGACTACATTTTCTCAGGACTCTCCCAACGAATCTCAACCTGGTACCCGCCTTAAAAAATGGGTCAAATGGCTCTGAGCACTATGGGACTCAACTGCTGTGGTCATCAGTCCCCTAGAACTTAGAAGTACTTAAACCTAACTAACCTAAGGACATCACACACAGCCATGCACGAGGCAGGATTCGAACCTGCGACCGTAGCAGTCGCACGGTTCCGGACTGCGCGCCTAGAACCGCGAGACCACCGCGGCCGGCTACCCGCCTTACCAACAATTAATTTTATATGATCATTCCACCTCAAATCGTTCCGTACTCATACTCCCAGATATTTTACAGAAGTAACTGCTACCATTATTCCGCTATCATATAATCATACAATAAAGGATCCTTTATCTATTCCCAATACATTACATTTGTCTATGTTAGGGGTCAGTTGCCACTCCCTGCACCAAGTGTCTATCCGCTGCAAATCTTCTTGCATTTCGCTGCAATTTTCTAATGCTGCAACTTTTCTGTATACTACAGCACCATCCGCGAAAAGTCACATGGAACTCCCTTCGATTGTCATTCGCGCACCCTTACAGCACAGCGGTACGTCCAGGATATTCTACGCCCCGTTTTGTTCCCTCCATAACAAGCCGCACTGGGCTTACATTTCAGCAAGATAATGCCCACCCGCACACGCTAACAGTTTCTACTGCCTGCCTTCGAGCTTGCCAGACCCTACCTTGGCAGCAAGATCGCCAGATTTCTCCCCAAGTGAGATCGTCTGGAGCAAGGGCAGAGTCCTCCAGCCAGCTCGGAATTTTCACGATCCAACGCACCAGCTGGGCAGAATTTAGCACGATATCCAGCAGGAGGACATGCTACAACATGCCAGTGCCAGGCCGAATAACTGCTTGCCCGAGGGCCAGATGTGGCCAAGACGCCACTGATTTGCTCAATTTGTGAATCTCTTTCTCTTGAATATATACTCCAATATTCCTGAAACTGTAGTCATTCGTTTGTCTGTATTATACAGGGTGTTTCAAAAATGACCGGTATATTTGAAACGGCAATAAAAACTAAACGAGCAGCGATAGAAATACACCGTTTGTTGCAATATGCTTGGGACAACAGTACATTTTCAGGCGGACAAACTTTCGAAATTACAGTAGTTACAATTTTCAACAACAGATGGCGCTGCAAGTGATGTGAAAGATATAGAAGACAACGCAGTCTGTGGGTGCGCCATTCTGTACGTTGTCTTTCTGCTGTAAGCGTGTGCTGTTCACAACGTGCAAGTGTACTGTAGACAACACGGTTTATTCCTTAGAACAGAGGATTTTTCTGGTGTTGGAATTCCACCGCCTAGAACACAGTGTTGTTGCAACAAGACGAAGTTTTCAACGGAGGTTTAATGTAACCAAAGGACCGAAAAGCGATACAATAAAGGATCTGTTTGAAAAATTTCAACGGACTGGGAACGTGACGGATGAACGTGCTGGAAAGGTAGGGCGACCGCGTACGGCAACCACAGAGGGCAACGCGCAGCTAGTGCAGCAGGTGATCCAACAGCGGCCTCGGGTTTCCGTTCGCCGTGTTGCAGCTGCGGTCCAAACGACGCCAACGTCCACGTATCGTCTCATGCGCCAGAGTTTACACCTCTATCCATACAAAATTCAAACGCGGCAACCCCTCAGCGCCGCTACCATTGCTGCATGAGAGACATTCGCTAACGATATAGTGCACAGGATTGATGACGGCGATATGCATGTGGGCAGCATTTGGTTTACTGACGAAGCTTATTTTTACCTGGACGGCTTCGTCAGTAAACAGAACTGGCGCATATGCGGAACCGAAAAGCCCCATGTTGCAGTCCCATCGTCCCTGCATCCTCAAAAAGTACTGGTCTGGGCCGCCATTTCTTCCAAAGGAATCATTGGCCCATTTTTCAGATCCGAAACGATTACTGCATCACGCTATCTGGACATTCTTCGTGAATTTGTGGCGGTACAAACTGCCTTAGACGACACTGCGAACACCTCGTGGTTTATGCAAGATGGTGCCCGGCCACATCGCACGGCCGACGTCTTTAATTTCCTGAATGAATATTTCGATGATCGTGTGATTGCTTTGGGCTATCCGAAACATACAGGAGGCGGCGTGGATTGGCCTCCCTATTCGCCAGACATGAACCCCTGTGACTTCTTTCTGTGGGGACACTTGAAAGACCAGGTGTACCGCCAGAATCCAGAAACAATTGAACAGCTGAAGCAGTACATCTCATCTGCATGTGAAGCCATTCCGCCAGACACGTTGTCAAAGGTTTCGGGTAATTTCATTCAGAGACTACGCCATATTATTGCTACGCATGGTGGATATGTGGAAAATATCGTACTATAGAGTTTCCCAGACCGCAGCGCCATCTGTTGTTGAAAATTGTAACTACTGTAATTTCGAAAGTTTGTCTGCCTGAAAATGTACTGTTGTCCCAAGCATATTGCAACAAACGGTGTATTTCTATCGCTGCTCGTTTAGTTTTTATTGCCGTTTCAAATATACCGGTCATTTCTTCTTCTTTATTTATCGCATTTCCTTACACCCCTTCATATCGTCGATGAGATTGGTAGGGGTGATAATTTTCACCACAATACGCACACACTCACTGGTCATACCGGACTCGAGAGTCCATTACCGCAGCAACGCATTTTCGCCATCTGTCCCTGTCTTGGGCTATTTACTTCCATTCACCTTCAATAACTAGGCTCCTCAAATCAGCCTTCACATTGTCGTCCCATCTACGCCTCGGTCTCCCCACAGGACGTTTGCCCTCTAGGTGCTCTACCAGTACTCTGCGCGTTGCCCTGCCCTCACCCATTGGACCTACGTGACCCGGCCATCGCAGCCTACGTGATTTAATAATACTGATTATGTCAGGGCTTGAATAGAGTTCGTGAACCTCTTCGTTATGCAGTTTTCGCCACTCTCCACTAGTGTCATCCCTTTTTGCTCCGAAAATTTTGTTTTCAAATACTCGAAACGGCTTTTCGTTTTGCACAGTGGGAGACCAAGTCTCACACCCAAACAGCATAGCTGGTAGAATAATAGTTTTGTATATTCTAATCTTTAAATTCCTAGGCAATATCCGTGATGAAAGTAATCTACTCAGTGAGAAGTAGCACGCATTTCCCGCCCGTAATCTCTTCTTCAGTTCGTATACTATCTCATTTCTCGAAGTGATGTCCACGCCTAGATACTTAAATGTGTTCACTTTTTCAAACTGCATGTCTCCAACTCTTAACATTTCCTGATCTACTGCTGTTGGCATTCTAGTAGTAACCAGGTATTTAGTTTTGTCTTCACTTATCCTTAGACCTACATCTTCACTAGCCTTGATTAACGCATTCGCATTTGCTGTTACAGATTCTTTCCTATCGCTAATGATGTTTAGATCATCTGCATACCCTAATACCTTAATATTTCCATTTAACTCCACACCCTCTGAATTATCTGCTGCCATTCGTACAATATATTCTAGGACTAAATTAAAAAATACCGGAGACAGTGCATCTCCCTGCTTAAGTCTGTTCTTTATTACAAATTCTTCTGACTCCAATTTCCCCACATGTACTCTACTTTTTTGTTTTTCAAACTCGCTTCTATAAGTCTAACATACTTCTTTGGTATCACAAGTTCCAAAAGAATTCTATACAATTTTGATTGCAATACTGAATCATATGCTTTTGTAAAATCTATGAAAAGATTATGAACTGGTTTATTGTATTCCCATTTCTTTTCCAAAATTTGACGCAGGGCGAATATTTGGTCTATAGTTGATCTGTCCCTGGTAATCCTCCACACTTTCATCTGCATATGGGGTAAGCCTGCTTCGCAGAATATTCGAAAAAATTTTTGAACATACTGGTAATAGCGATATCCCTCTATATTTACTACAATTCATTTTGTCGCCCTTCTTAAAAATTGGGATCAGAATCGACTCCTGCCACTCTTCAGGTATCATCTCTGAGTTCCATACTTTAGTTACCACTTTGTGAACTACTTCCACCAATTTCTGTCCCCCATTTTTAACTAATTCTGCAGTTATGCAACCTGATCCTGGTGCTTTATCGTTTTTCAATTTGTTGATTGCATCTCTTACTTCCTTTAACGTTGGCGCAGGTATCTGGGGTTCTGCTATATGTGTTTCGTACGCCTGCTCATTTCCTGCTTCCTGGTGTACATTTAATAGCTTCTCAAAATACGCCCTCGATTTACTTAATATAGCACTGGGCTCTGACAGTATTCCCCCGGCATCCCCTCGAAGTGCATTTGTCCTAGTCTTGAACCCCTTCTTATACCGATTCATGTCTAGGTAAAGTTCCCTAATGTTTTGTTTTTTACTGTTTGTTTCCATTTTTTAATTTGATATTTCAAATAATCCCTCTTCTTTGCCCGTAACCTACGACCAACTTCCCTTCTCATGTTCAAGAACTCCTCTCGTTTTCTGTCTCCCATTCTATCCCAATCTAATTGCGCTTTTCTCCTTTCCTCTACCAATTTCTTGCATTCCTCATTAAACTACGGTATCCTCCTGTTCTTCTTAATTGTACCTATTCTGACCTTCGCTGCCTCTTTGATATTATTTCTCACAGTGATCCATTGTTCATTTACGTCCTCGTCTTGATCTTCGTGTGTCCTGAGAGCATCAAACCTATTTGAAATTTCTATCATGTACCTTCTTCTAAAATTTTCATCATTTAGCTTGTCAGTGTCGAATCTAACAAGTTCTGCATTGTGACACCTTGATGTTGCTGTAGATAGCCGTTAGTGAAATTTAGCAACTACAAGAAAATGATCAGAATCGCAGTCTGGTCCCCTGAAAGTCCTAAAATTTTCTATAGTAGTGTGCCATCTCCGATCTAGAAGAACATGATCGATTTGGTTTCTGGTGTGTCCATCCGGAGAGACTCAAGTTGCTTTATGAATGTGCTATATGTTGAAAAGTCTCTGTTGGATTCCTTTCATGTTAATTTCTTAAATCTGCTGTCATTTACGGCATAAATTCCTCTTCTGAATTTACTGTGGTGTTTCTATCTGGGAGGAGACTGAGCAGTGAAACGTGTTACTTTTACACATAAACAAGAACGACCTGTCACACTACTACACTTTAAAACACAGTTTATATATAATTCATGTCACACAGTCTCATACGGAATCTACATCCACTTTCTTTTATATACTGTGTATGATAAGATACTGTCATCCCCCTTCACTTCTGTGTGAGGGGATGAATGAACAAATGTATTTCTAGTCGCATGCTTGATGGTAGCAGACAAGCCTGTCTGCTAGAGAACAGTAGGACCAACGTAGGAACAGGTAGGTACGCTTTCTAAAAGCAGAGAGGTTTCTATTCTTAGTATGGTCCTGTCCGTCCCTTGTCATGTTGGTATAGGAAGCTGCCTCTCTGGCCACTTCCGTCTGTATTTGTGAGCCACCCTCAGGAAGGGACCACGGCAGTCTGTCCGGGCGAGCGTCTGAAGTGGTAAGATCTCCAGCTAAGCGCGTGTCTGCTAAGTCTGTAGGACATTGGATTTCTTAAGTTCAGCCTAACTGAAAATTTAATCACCTTTATTTCAGGTTTAGCTCTAAAATATCTAATGTTATCTTAAATTGAAACGCAGTGTAATTCGCGTGTGAAGTTCAGAATATCTTCCGGTAGTTGCTTTGTCACTACTTTGTGAGTAAAGTGAAACCACGAGTTGATCAGTAACTCTAAGATCATCAATCTTAAATGTGAATGTGCGTGAGATTATAACGTCTCGCCTTGACAATATTTTTCAGTATAGCAACTTTTCTTTATGTTCAACCCACGTGGGGGTGTACTTTGTGAGACCAGTACCACGTGCTTGTACAATTGTTTGACCCATCAGGTTAATAGTAAGACGATAGTAACCAATTCGATGTTTTTCTTTTGTAAATTGCGTTTCGATGTAATTTATTTTAATTATCAAAATTATTGTGGAGTTACACTCTTTGTGGAAACCAAGTTGACCACGTGAAGCATGTGGTGTAAGCATCAAAGTAGCCCTCAGCTATCCTTTTCGGGAAGATTTCACAGAGAGTTAGTATGAATTTAGTATACCAGTATGTGGTAATTTCATGACGGACAGGATTACGCTACGAACGTAACTTCTTTGGGTGAAAATTGAATCGGTTGGTTGTGGTTAATTTCCTCTTGCATATGTTTCAACGTTCTTCGTCTGTTATTTTATGAATGCAGTGTTGTATGCAGTCTCCCAATCTTGGCTCCATATTTGATGTGTTCCGTAAGACTATAAACTCACATTTTCACAATCCTAAATAAAGCACCAGTTTAGTTCTGAATCAAGTGTGTTGTTGTTGCGGTCTTCAGTCCTGAGACTGGTTTGATGCAGCTCTCCATGCTACTCTATCCTGTGCAAGCTTCTTCATCTCCCAGTAACTACTGCAACCTACATCCTTCTCAATCTGATTAGTGTATTCATCTCTTGGTAGCCCTCTACGATTTTTACCCTCCACGCTGCCCTCCAATACTAAGTTGGTGATCCCTTGATGTCTCAAAACATGTCCTACCAACCGATCCCCTCTTCTAGTCAAGTTGTGCCACAATTTTCTCTTCTCCCCAATCCTCTTCAATACCTCCTCATTAGTTATGTGATCTACCCATCTAATCTTCAGCATTCCTCTGTAGCACCACATTTCAAAAGCATCTATTCTCTTCTTGTCTAAACTATTTATCGTCCATGTTTCACTTCCATACATGGCTACACTCCATACAAATACTTTCAGAAACGACTTCCTGACGCTTTAATCTACATTCGATGTTAACAAATTTCTCTTCTTCAGAAACGCTTTCCTTGCCATTGCCAGTCTACATTTTATATCCTCTCTACTTCGACCATCATTAGTTATTTTACTCCCTAAATAGCAAAACTCCTTTACTACTTTAAGTGTCTCATTTCCTAATCTAATTTCCTCAGCATCACCCGACTTAATTCGACTACATTCCATGCTCCTCGTTTTGCTTTTGTTGATGTTCATCTTATATCCTCCTTTCAAGACACTATCCATTCCGTTCAACTGCTCTTCCAAGTCCTTTGCTGTGTCTGACAGAATTACAATGTCATCGGCAAAGCTCAAAGTTTTTATTTCTTCTCCATGGATTTTAATACCTACTCCAAATTTTTCTTTTGTTTCCTCCACTGCTTGCTCAATATACAGATTGAATAACATCGGGGAGAGGCTACTACCCTGTCTCACTCCCTTCCCAACCACTGCTTCCCCTTCGTGTCCCTCGACTGCCATCTGGTTTCTGTACAAATTGGAAATAGCCGTTCCCTCCCTGTATTTTACCCCTGCCACCTTCAGAGTTTGAAAGAGAGTATTCCAGTCAACATTGTCAAAAGCTTTCTCTAAGTCTACAAATGCTAGAAACGTAGGTTTGCCTTTCCTTAATCTAGCTTCTAAGGTAAGTCGTAGGGTCAGTATTGCCTCACGTGTTCCAATATTTCTACGGAATCCAAACTGATCTTCCCCAAGGTCGGCTTCTACTAGTTTTTCCATTCGTCTGTACAGAATTCGCGTTAGTATTTTGCAGCCGTGACTTATTAAACTGATAGTTCGGTAATTTTCACATCTGTCAACACCTCCTTTCTTTGGGATTGGAATTATTATATTCTTCCTGAAGTCTGAGGGTATTTCGCCTGTCTCATACATCTTGCTCACCAGATGGTAGAGTTTTGTTAGGACTGGCTCTCCCAGGGCTGTCAGTAGTTCTAATGGAATGTTGTCTACTCCCGGGGCCTTGTTTCGACTCGTGTAATATCACCGGTTATCGTAAGATGAGTACTAAAAGATTATAATTAATGTGAGTCTGATAGGGAATTTGGTAAGCTAGACAGGACACCTGGTGAAACAGTTATGCACTAATGCAAGGTTAACTTCCTCAGATAGCTCACAGCTTTTAACCCACTATTATGGTCTTGAATATCAGCACCACTTTTAGAACAAAATTAAAGCAACAACATTACCATGTGCTCTCAACAATCATGTCTTTTGAAACAGCAAAATTAACCACCCTTGTGCCATTATCATTCGAAATGTTAGGCAAACCTTCTTTCCCAGTTGTAGGCCGGAATGCTTCCTCCTTCCCTACCTCCCCATCAAAATCACCTATGATTAATTTTGTATCGTACGAGGAGAACTCATCCCACAGTTGATCTAGTTCTTCATAAAAGCCGTCTTTAACAACCTCTTCAGTGTCCTCATTAATTACTACTATTCTATTCCAACTGCCGGACAATACTATAACTGAGTTTCACCACAATACCATATGTTGTTGTAACTTGACATTATGGTTTATCAGAACATCTCGTATAGCTTGACCTACAGGACGCTACCTTACGAGTCAGGGATATGAACCAGACACAGATCCAAACGAGACAGAAGTTTAACGGCCATTGGTCCGGTACACTGCCCCGCCAGACTGTGGTCTTTAGGCGGTTTAGGCAAACGCTGGGATTGTCCCCAATCTCTGCCTCGGAAAACACGACGCAGAAGAGCTAATCTACGATAATATGCACAAGAGAATTTATATGATTCACAGGCACAAGGTGTATAAGACTTCCCACTAATAACGTTGTCCGCACCCGGTAGCTGAGTGGTCAGCGCGACAGACTGTCAATCCAAAGGGCCCGGGTTCGATTCCCGGCTGGGTCGGAGATTTTCTCCGCTCAGGGACTGGGTGTTGTGTTGTCTTAATCATCATCATTTCATCCCCATCGACGCGCAAGTCGCCGAAGTGGCGTCAAATCGAAAGACTTGCACCAGGCGAACGGTCTACCCGACGGGAGGCCCTCGTCACACGACATTTCATTTCACTAATAACGTTGTGACCGAGTGTGCCAACGGGAAGAGCACTCTGCCACAAAGTTAAAACTAAAGATAAATCTGTCAAATAATGAAAACAGCGCACCCCGTGCCACAGGACAAGCACTTGGAAAGAGAGCGATCAAAGTGTTACACTCTTGGAGTGACGTCAATAAATGTGCCACGCATTGACACGACGGCCGTAAGGCATGAATTTATTCGGCAGTTAGAAGCTGTACACGTCTGCTCCGCGTCCGCTCTGGCAATAAGCCAGCCGGTGACAGATAGTCGCAGGGCGACTTTTCTTTTCAGAGCCATAAGCCGAGTGGAACGCGAACAAGTGAGTTACGACTGACAGGGGCCACCGGGGGGACAGCTTCAACACGCGCGGAGCAGCCCAAGGTCAGGCGAAGACAGAAGGCGGCGAACGACATAGCAGGGGCACTGAGCAATCAGACGATCATATGTCGATGCGGAGGGCCATCGGACATTCTTAGCGCATTAGGTTTCGATATAACCAGGCGTTAGGCAACGAGACAAGAAAACGCCGCACTCTGGAAGACCATTATCACAGTTCCTTTATCAGTAAGTCTTTGAGAGTCAGTTTAATTGCACTTAAACATGTTGTTGTGGTCTCTAATCCGAAGACTGGTTCTGTTGCAGCTATATCATGCGCAAGTCTCACCATCTTAGAATAATTACCGCACCCTTCATCTACTGGAAACTACTTACTGTATTCACCACTTGGCTCTCGCTATAATTTTTACTTCTCACTCCTCCCCCTTCCCCCCCCACCCCCACCCCACCCCCACCCACCCAACACACACAGACACACACTCATTTCCCTTCAGTACCAAACTTATAATTACTTGACGCCAGAGAATGTATGCCTTGAACTGTTCTCTTCTTTCAGTAAAATTGTGTTATAATTTCTTTTCTCTTCCATTTAATTCCATACCTCCTCATTAGTCACTTGATCTACCCGTCTAATCTTCAGTATTCCTCTACAGAACCACATTCATCTCCTCTGAATTGCATATCGTCCTTGTTCCACTTCTGTACAAGGCTAAGGTCCGTACTGTGCCAGGGTGGGTGCCACGAACTTGCCAAGTGACAGACGGTTCGTCAACCAACCAGTCCACTTTTTAAGTCTTGACTGTTGTATCAAGCGAGACACGTATGTAAGTCAAAGCTGAGAAATGTCAAATCAGCAAAGCGTATAGACTCGGATAGAAAAGGACTCTTCTACAAACCAGTAAAACCCTAGTCACAAAAGCAGCCGCTTACGTACTGTGATCGGCACCAATACAAATGGTGTAAACGTGAATGTTACCAGTTTCACTTGAGAATCACATTACGTAGCTTATATAGGAGGAACTGTCAAGATTCACAGTATTTAGTGTCAGCGATCATTGTTGACCACGCCTCCGCTCTGGGTCTAGCTAGACGTCAGTATGGTTAATGTAGCTAGCCGTGACTACGTCTCCTGCAGTACATCACTGGTAGATGGAAGTTATTGACAGGCTACACTGATGTAAGCGCTAATAATACTGGAAACGACAGAGAATGTAACTACAGCACAAATATGAAACGTAATCTGACCAAGAAGAGTTAATTGGTTCAAATGGCTCTGAGCACTATGGGACTTAATGTCTGAGGTCATCAGTCCCCTAGAACGTAGAACTACTTAAACCTAACTAACCTAAGGACATCACACACATCCATGCCCGAGGCAGGATTCGAACCTGCGACAGTAGCGGTCGCGCTGTTCCAGACTGAAACCCCTAGAACCGTTCGGCCACACCGTCCGGCAAGAGTTAATTCATTCTAAGAAGCCGTCGTTCGTATAAAGACTGAAGTTATTGCCACTTTCAATTATTGTTTACGGAACTATTATGAATTTTTAAGGTCCCTCAGACTCATCAATATGAGCGAGACGTACAGTTGTATGTCACGCCAATATTAATTAATCACGCATTTGCTTCCACAAAATCTTTTTCCTGCGTTTTTAACCCATATAATACCATATGGGATCTTTTAGGCCAGTAAATGAATAGCGTGAACCACACTTCTGACAATTAATGTATTTTCACTCTTGGCTGCTTCATCGCCGGAAAGCGACCTGCTCGCTGACTTTGCCCTGTCATCTTTCCCGTACGGCAGCGGGGTGTGTGATCGTCTTTGGTCTCGCCCACTGTCGGGACGTAACTCCATAAATACGACAAACACTCAACACCTGAACACTAAGAATTACCATTCCACTTATTAATAAAACATTATAAATAATTCGTTTTTTTTGGAGAGGGCCCGCCAAGAGCAAAATACAACTTTAAATTTTTTTTTCAGTTCCCTCAGCATCACCTGATTTAATTCGTCTACATTCTGTTACCCTCATTTCACTTTCATTGTTGCTGACTTATAACCTTTTTTCAATACATTAGCGATTTCGTTCAGCTGCTCTTATAAATTCTTTGCTCTCTCTCTGAAGGATTTACAGTGTCATCGGGAAAGCTCAAAGTTTTTATTTCTTCTACCTCAACGTTACCCTCTTCTCCAAATTTTTCTTTCACAAGAAACACACAAGAACAACTGAATAATTCTGCGCGAAATAATATCCTCCGAAAAGTTATCTCTAGCAAAATCGATACTATTCGGATAGTGTTAAATAGCTGACCTGGTAAGCGTGTAACACCATAATTAATACTATAAATATTTTGTGTTGATTAATTCTGATCAGTGTCAAGTATGTATTTTTCACTATGTAATGTCTTTTACCTGTTTAATGAAGTGGAAAACTGTGTAAAATGTTTTCTCTTTACTATTTAAATTCTTTGTATTAATTGGAGGAAAATGTTACATAAATATGTGGCTTTTGTGTCGACATGTTAATGTATTTAAATATTAATTTTTTTTTAAATGATCTTTGTTTACAACTATATACAAGCTGGTTCAAACCTAGAGACATGCAGTGTATAAACTGAAAAGCAACAGTACTTCCCCTTTGTAACGGAAGTGAGTTGGCGCGCCAAAAAGTGGTTGGCGCGGGCTAAAAGGTGGACGTGACGCTCAGTCTGGGCGCCAAGTGAAAAAGAACAGTCAGTCGGCAGCCGGCTACTGGACAGTCTGGTCTGGTCTGAGCAGCAAGTGAGTGGACAGTGCAAGTGCCGAAGGTAGCATCCAGTACCTGGATTAATATGGGAAGGCCTCGGATATGTGTGCGGCTCTAAAATGGTGCTCTATTATTGGAGAAGGCTCTAAAGGTGGTAATTTCGTCGCTAAGAAGAAAGTAATAGAGCAAATTACATCCAGAAGAAGGACCAGGTAGCCACCATTTACTCGCCACCAATATTGCGCCATCACTTCAGTAAACCTAGGAGGTCAGATTCATGTCAAAGTATGAACCAGTACATTTAAGTGTTATTTAATTTGCAATACTAAGGCAAAGTATGTTAAACTGTGTGTCTGACCCTTGAATTGGTTCCTCTCATCATCCTTCTTAGGACACATTCCACATAATTACTAACGTCTGAGTATCCAGTATGTGAAAAACGATTGAAAATAAGTGATTGTTAGTGTTGCTTAGTTCTGAATGCAACAAGATGTATAGAAATACTGTGGGTTTCATTGAAATCAAGGGAGGTAGTTTGTAATATATTTATGAAAACCTCCACAATGTTTGATTTGTTTTAACTCAAAATATTTGTGCTTCAAAGATTAACTGCATTTAATTCTGTCAGTGAAAATTACTAATTGTGCTAATAACAAAAGGAAGCACGGTATTTTGAGGTTAGTTAGAGTAAAATGCATCTAAAGTCATATTTAAGAAGCTGTATGAAAAATCACTGGCTTTAACTCTTTTAAAAGTCCTGCAAGGTGACTGAAATTTGAATAAAGGAATAATACCAAAATTTGTGTCTTATAAATTGTCTCAGAAAGTGTGTTTAGTTTGCTTTATGGTAATGAACAGTTTAAGAGTCCTTAATTTAGAGTTGCTTAAAATGAATAAACCTACTTGAATAATTATTAATTGCAGTTGAAGTAAATTTTGAGTTTTGTGTGCTTTGTGTAGTAAAAATTGGAAAGACACTTTGAGAGCCCCACCTAAGTCTTTGCCTATAAAACATAAAGTTACAGTAATTGCTTTTATTCATAAAAATAGGAATAAGATTGCTTCATAGAGCGTGTGAAATTCCTATTGCAAGTGAATTTTCATTATATTTGTACTACATGAAAAGTAATTATTGAAACAGGACTATGTCCATGTCCATTTTTGGTTTAGTAGTGTCTTTCACAACATTTGATGATGAGATAATTTATATATGACAAAGTATTGCTGTTGTGGTTCATGGTGTGGGTTCCTGTAGTCATGTCCTAGTTCATGAACCACGGGAAACGTATGAGTGGCCAAGTAAGTGGTCCCGACAGTCGGGATACCAGTTACTTTGGAATAAGGCTGGGCATCTCGGACATATTTTGAGTCGAGGTCACCTTTGTGCTCATACGGCAAAGACTACCAAATCCACCGGTTAGTCCCTCAGCCGTTAGGGGTAAAACCCAATGGGACTCGGGGCAAGTAAGGCTAGCAACCTGCTTCCCTGGTTACTTTAAATATGATGCTGGCAACAATCAGAGCAAAATGCCTCGGACCTTTGGAGGTGACGAAGTCCCACCTCTAACTGACAAACCAGGGACTCCTAAGATACGACTTGGCAAACAAATGGTAATGAGATGGGGAGCTATTAATATCAAAGGGGCTTCTCTGGGAAGAAGGTAGAGCGGGCAGAAGCTGCAAGTAAGATGGGGCTGGACGTTTTAGCTGTTAGTGACATTCGGGTAAGGGGTGAGAAAGAAGAGGAAGTGGGAGAATACAAGGTCTACCTGTCAGGAGTCAAAGCAGGAATAGCACAATGGGGTGTAGGGCTTTACATCAGGAAAGAAATGGAACCCAGCGTAGTTGCAATAAGGTATGTAAACGAACGACTGATGTGGATAGATTTGACAGTGTCTAGCAAGAAAATTAGGATTGTGTCAGTATATTCGCATTGTGAACGGACAGATCAAGATAAGATGGATAGTTTTTATGAGGCACTCAGTGATGTAGTTGTTAGAGTAAAGGACAAGGACCGTGTTCTGCTCATGGGTGATTTTAACGCCAGGATTGGAAATCGAACAGAAGAGTATGAAAAGGTTATGGGTAAATTTGGAGAGGATATGGAGGCCAACAGGAACGGGAAACAACTCTTGGATTTCTGTGCCAGTATGGGCTTAGTAATCACAAACTTCTTTTTTATACATAAGAACATTCACCGGTATACTTGGGAAGGCAGGGGAACCAGATCTGTCATTGACTATATAATAACAGATCAGGAATTCAGGAAGGCTGTGAGGGACACACGGGTATTCAGGGGATTCTTTGATGACACTGATCATTATTTAATCTGCAGTGAAATTGGGATTGTGAGGCCGAAAGTGCAACAGGTTAGGTCCATATGTAGGAGGATAAGAGTGGAGAAACTTCAGGATAAGGAAATCAGGCACAACTGCATAACAGCGACCTCAGAAAGGTACCAGTTAGTGGAATGTAGTCAATTACAGTCATTGGAAAAGGAATGGACAAGGTACAGGGACGCAGTACTAGAAGTGGCTAAAGAATGTCTTGGAATAGTAGTGTGTAAAAGTAGGATGAAGCAAACAGCTTAGTGGAATGACACAGTCAAGGCAGCCTGTAAAAGGAAAAAGAAGTCGTATCAAAAATGGCTACATACTAGAACTCAGGTAGACAGAGAAAGTTATGTTGAAGAAAGAAACAAAGCCAAACAGATAATTGCAGCATCCAAGAAGAAATTTTGGGAAGAGTTTGGAAACAGGTTGGAGACTATGGGTCAAGCTGCTCGAAAACCATTATGGAGTGTAATTAGCAGTCTTCGAAAGGGAGGTAAGAAGGAAATGACAAGTATTTTGGACAGGTCAGGAAAACTGCTGGTGAATCCTGTGGATGCCTTGGGCAGATGAAGGGAATATTTTGAAGAGTTGCTCAATGTAGGTGAAAATACGATCAGTAATGTTTCAGATTTTGAGGTAGAATGGGATAGGAATGATGATGGAAATAGGATCACATTTGAGGAAGTGGAGAAAATGGTCAATAGATTGCAGTGCAATAAAGCAGCTGTGGTGGATGAAATTAAGTCGGAACTCATCAAATACAGTGGAATGTCAGGTCTTAAATGGCTACAAGGGATAATTGTATTGGCCTGGGAGTAGGGACAGGTTCCATCAGACTGGACAAAAGCAGTAATCACACCAATCTTTAAACATGGAAACAGAAAAGATTGTAACAACTACAGAGGTAGCTCTTTGATCAGCGTTGTGGGTAAAATCTTCTCAGGTATTGTTGAAAGGAAAGTGCGAGTATTAGTTGAGGACCAATTGGATGAAAATCAGTGTGGGTTTAGGCCTCTTAGAGGTTGTCAGGACCAGATCTTTAGCTTACGGCAAATAATGGAGAAGTGTTATGAGTGGAACAGAGAATTGTATCTATGCTTTATAGATCTAGAAAAGGCATATGACCGGGTTCCTAGGAGGAAGTTATTGCCTGTTCGACGAGATTATGGAATAGGAGGCAAACTTTTGCAAGCAATTAAACGTCTTTACATGGATAGTCAGGCAGCAGTTAGAGTTGACGGCAAATTGAGTTCATGGTTCTGAGTAGTTTCAGGGGTAAGACAAGGCTGCAACCTGTCTCCACTGTTGTTCATATTATTTATGGATCATATGCTGAAAACAATAGACTCGCTGGGTGAGATTAAGATAAGTGAACACAAAATAAGCAGTCTTGCATATGCGGATGACTTAGTTGTGATGGCAGATTCGATTGAAAGTTTGCAAAGTAATATTTCAGAGCTAGATCAGAAATGTAAGGACTATGGTATGAAGATTAGCATCTCCAAAACGAAAGTAATGTCAGTGGGAAAGAAATATAAACGGATTGAGTGCCAAATAGGAAGAACAAAGTTAGAACAGGTGGACGGTTTCAAGTACTTAGGATGCATATTCTCACAGGATGGCAACATAGTGAAAGAACTGGAAGCGAGGTGTAGCAAAGCTAATGCAGTGAGCGCTCAGCTACGATCTACTCTCTTCTGCAAGAAGGAAGTCAGTACCAAGATTAAGTTATCTATGCACCGTTCAATCTTTCGACCAACTTTGTTGTATAGGAGAGAAAGCTGGGTGGATTCAGGTTACCTTATCAGTAAGGTTGAGGTTACGGATATGAAAGTAGCTAGGATGATTGCCGGTACTAGTAGATGGGAACAATGGCAGTAGGGTGTCCACAATGAGGAAATCAAAGAAAAACTGGGAATGAACTCTATAGATGTAGCAGTCAGGGCGAACAGGCTTAGATGGTGAGGTCATGTTACACGCATGGGAGAAGCAAGGTTAGCCAAGAGACTCATGGGTTCAGCAGTAGAAGGTAGGAGGAGTCGGGGCAGACCAAGGAGAAGGTACCTGGATTCGCTTAACATCAGAAGAGGCACCAATGTTAGCACTGAATAGGTTATCATGGAGGAATTTTATAAGGGGGGCTATGTTCCAGACTGAACGCTGAAAGGCATAATCAGTCTTAAATGATGATGCTGATGATGAAAGTATTGCTGTTGAGAAGAGCTAAAGTGTCAATTGATCCTGTGAGAGCTTGCACATACCATTTATAACTGCTAGTATTCGCTGTATCACTTATCTGATCATAGTAGATTTTCATTGCACTTCTTTGGGTAAGAAGTAATAGTAGCTTTCCCTTATCATAACTCTATACAGATTATATAAAGGTAATGTCCACATTTCTATGCCTAATTAGGCTGGCGACCATATTTTATTTCATTTAAGTGAACTTGGTTACTTAAAACATTTTCCAAATTTCAATCTTTAGCTTTCTGGTTTCTTCCGTAACACTAAATTCAGGTTCGATAAGCCAAACTCATTAGGTAACTCACTGTCTATTTACTAAAATCCTCCCAGAGGGTAACATTAACTGCGTCGTAATACCTTAATTGGTAATACACTGTATGTTGATATAACACGTGACGCAGTATAGTGTTACAAGCGATCTGGCAGAAACTGACAGAATTTGGCTAGTTACGTGCGCAGTCACGTACTGTAATGAACGCTGTTGATCCGTGCCCGTAACGTCCACTTTCCTCTAATTGAGTAATAACTACATGACTGGGAAAAAGGACACGCTGTGAAATCATGACCCAAGGTCCCTGGGGGTATTCTTCTATTAAGGCCATAAAAACTTATGCTACATGTGGTTGCACTGTTCACAATTTATAGTAGTTGCACTTTAATAATTGGTGTATTATAATGACTGTTCATAAACACTGATCTCACCTGACTGATACAGCTTCGCGATGAAATAAATAACGAAATAATAAGCAACAAGTTCCATAAAAGAAATTTTATTTCTTTGCCGGTTTCGTGCCCTTAATGCCTTCTTTAGGTTATATCTATCGCATTATTTGGGACCATCAAATAACAAGATTCATAAAGCAAAATGCTATGGTCATATTGTCCATAGTGTCTGTACAAAATTAGTGTAAATAAGCGAAACAACAAGGTTCAAAAATGGTTCAAATGGCTCTGAGCACTATGGGACTTAACATCTGAGGTCATTAGTCCCGTAGAACTTGGAACTACTTAAACCTAACTAACCTAAGGACATCACACACATCCATTCACGTGGCAGGATTCGAACCTGCGACCGTAGCGGTCGCGCGGTTCCAGACTGAAGCGCCTAGAACAGCTCGGCCACTCCGGCCGGCGAAAAAACGAGTTCTTTATACTAATTTTGTACAGACGCTATGAACAACACGCTGTATGCTGTATGCATCTTACTGTTTGACATAAATAATGCGAAAGGTATAACCCTCTGAAGAAGGGCACTAAGTACCCGAAACGAATAAAGAAATCAATTTCTTTATGCAGCTGATTGCTTATTATTTCGTTATACACGACTTCAGTTTGCAAGATCCCCTCGTTTCTAAACTGATTTATTACTCAGCTTAGCCGCGAGTCCGTAGAGGGTGGAATATGTGAGGTACAGTATAACTGGTCAGCATTTCCACCCGGAATTTTGCGATTGTAAGTCGGACCTTCCTTGATCCGCCTTGGTGGGTCGTGTCGTCGGATTTGATCCTACCTGTGCGCGGTGCAGCTCTCGTACATGTCGTCCCTTGCAGATTCTTCATTGGGGCATTGGATGTCTCTGTCGGTGGAAGCTAATTATCTGAAATTGCTGTCGATCACCTTTGGGGTATCTATTTACTCGAAATGAACATTCAGAATGCCGTAATATCACTTTTATTCCTATTAGATCAATAATGGAATACTCATGTCACAAACTACTCGTCACCGAGAGCATGGTTACCATCGAACAAGACAGGAATAGCTCTTAACGCCGACTGCCGACTTTGGCGCGCAGTCGGTATCTGTTACTAGTTTCGCCAAAGTTCGTGGATTTCCGATCAAGTTCGTGCTTACTAAGACATGCATTTGTTAATGAACGGATGTGAATTTTAACGAGGCAAAATTATGATAAATAGTTTTAAACATCCATAGGCTGCTCCTAGTATTCATGTTGTCATAAATGACTTTAATTATTAAATATAAATAAACAAAATCGGTGACTTTGGCGGCAAGATGGCGGTACTTCCCGTCATATATATTTCCCAGGCTGACGCTTGTTGCTTCGGTCCAGCACAGAGCCCCACCCCACTACGCGCGACATATGGTCGCTTCGTCGCCTAGCCAGCCAGCGTGGGAAATGCTCTCTGACTCATGGCCGGCTACGGACTACAGCACTTCCTAACTATCGTGAATACATCAATGAGAGACAATAATTTATTAAAACTGGTAAAAACGTCTTCCTCACGTAAGAGGCACCATACAAGTTGCTGAGAATGTAAACTCCTAAAGACGAAATAAATATTTATTGGCCTGATATGCACAGTTCACAACAGTTGACTAATACAAAATTCCTGTTCACGAGGGCACACGGCGCAGAAATATTCCCCTCGTATAGATATTTCACTCTAAAGAATCAAGTCAATGCGTCCCCTTGTCTTCCGAAAAACTTCCATCGCGGCTGATCGTTAATCTCCACGACACGGCACGCGTACTCAGAAATAAATAATAGTTCTATAAAAGTTCACTGATTCCAGACGGAACACATCCGATCCCAGAATATGACGTCCTTTAGAGTGTTTGCGGGCGTCTGGAACCGACTTTGTTGTTCATAACGCATATACCGTTAACACGTCCCAAAGCGATCACGTCCCAATACGTACTAAGTTTCCTATATTCATGATACTGTGCACCACGAGCTCCCAAGTCGTTTGGTGGCGCCGCGGGCGCATAACGCTGTGAGGAAAGTATATAACCCGAAACGAGTGGGGAATCATTCTAGCGAGAATACGGACCGCGAATGGGGAAATTCAACAAGTGGTTCCAACGAAGACCAAATTTTTATGGCCTGGCGACTGGGAACGAGAACTTCAGAAACAGTGAACTGGTTGACTGTTCGTGTGCTGCTGTCGTGAGCATCTATGGCAAGTGGTTGAAGAACGGTGAAACTTTTACTCACTAAAATACGTTATTTCAAATTTGGCTTACACACTACTTCATCTAACCTAAACTAACTTACGCAAAGGACAACACACACACACACCCACGCCCGAGGGAGGACTCGAACCTCCGACGGGGGGAGCCTCGCGAACCGTGGAAAGGCCCCCTATACCGCACGGCTATCCCGCGTGGCTACGTTATTTCATTCGCAGTTGTTGGTGTCTTATGTGTTTCGAATAAATTTTGAAAATTTGACATAAAAACATGCAAACATAAGTGTACTAAGTTTTGTTGTTTATCAGTTAATGTCCCTGACAACAATGTAAATTTCTTCGCTGTAAAGATTATCTTTGTACTTCTTGATTGCGAGGACTTGGCAGGAAGGTGTAGAGTTATGGAGACATGTCGTGTTAGGGGTATGGTAGAAAGTAGACATATAACAGAACTTTATTGCTCTTGGAAGCAAACGAAGTTCACATTTTGTTGTTCTGATGTTTGAAGAGTTCAAATACAAATGTAAATACAGATATTTTTTATTTTGTAGATAGTGATTCACCGGACACTCAGAACCCTAGGGTTTGTACTTATTCTTTGTGGTAAGTAGACACACACCGGCGTCATACCTGTATAAGAATACAACGTAGCCAACTTCAGACAATCAGCTAAACAATAACTATAATCTAGCTAAGCGAATAAATCCTTCAAAGCAACTCCATCCAGAATAATGATAAACGTCCGTCGAGGACACAAGTCATTGTACGAGGTGTGGCTAGAAAAAAACCGGACTAGTACTGGTGAAACAATAAAACGAATGCAATAAGGCTGAAAGTCGCGTGGCCTGTCACGTGACTCTCGCTCCGCCTACTGATCGAGTTTCATCTGCCTCCTGCACTCAGTCTGCCCGTGGCGTCTGTTTTGAGTAGTTGACGTTTTGTCTGTGCGTCGGAAAATGTTGAGTGTACAGAAAGAACAGCGTGTTAACATCAAATTTTGTTTCAAACTAGGAAAATCTGCAAGTGAAACGTTTGTAATGTTACAACAAGTGTACGGCGATGATTGTTTATCGCGAACACAAGTGTTTGAGTGGTTTAAACGATTTAAAGATGGCCGCGAAGACACCAGTGATGACACTCGCACTGGCAGACCATTGTCAGCAAAAACTGATGCAAACATTGAAAAAATCGGTAAACTTGTTCGACAAGATCGCCGTTTAACAATCAGAGCAGTGTCTGAGTTAACAGGAGTTGACAAGGAAAGTGTTAGGCAGATTCTTCATGAAAGTTTCAACATGAACAAAGTGTGTTCAAAAATGGTTCCAAAGTGTCTCACAATTGAACAGAAGGAACGCCGAAGAATGATTTGTTCTGACATCCTGGAAAACATTGAAAGTGATCCCACCTACTTACAAAATGTTATTACTTGCGATGAATCGTGGTTTTTTACTTACGATCCCGAAAGTAAACGCCAATCGATGCATTGGAAAACTCCTGGTTCTCCACGACAAAAAAAAGCACGAATGTCAAAATCGAAATTCAAGGCAATGATGATTGTTTTTTTTTGACATCAAAGGGATTGTGCACATTGATTGGGTACCAGAGGGACAAACAGTGAATCAGCATTACTACATTAGCGTCCTGGCTACCCTACGTGAGCGAGTACGGAGAAAACGGAACGATTTGTGGAGAAAAAAGTCATGGATCCTTCACCAAGACAATGTCCCAGCTCACAGTGCGTTGTCAGTGAAGACGTTTTTGGCAAAACACAAAATTCCCATCTTAGATCATCCACCCTACTCACCTGATTTGGCCCCCTGTGACTTTTTTCTTTTCCCTAAAGTCAAGTCAGCTTTGAAAGGAACTAGATTTGAGACTGTTGAAGCAGTAAAAGAAAAAGCGACGGAAGTAATGTATGGACTTACCGAAAATGATCTGCAGCATTGCTATGAACAGTGGAAAATTCGTATGGAGCGGTGTTGAGACCGAGGAGGAGAGTACATTGAAGGAGATAACATGAAATTGTAAATAATTGTATATAAATGTTTTTTCCAGCATCAGTCCGGTTTTTTTCTAGCCGCACCTCGTATATCAAGTACTGAACAGTTATAATTAAAGGTCCATGGCTTCATGTATTGTTTAACAAATAAAAAACACCCATGCGTAATGTCTGTGTATTTGGCTTCCAAAATAACAACAACACTAGTCAGATATACTCAACTATGAATAGCTCGCTAATGCTGTATCGCCAGCTTCGCGATAGACACAAAGAATACAACTGCATCTGTAGTTTGAAATGTTACACTCTCTCTTTCATCCACTCTTTTTTTTATATTTGCTTAGTTTTGCAATTAGACATTCTGCGATGCGGCAGCGGTAGTGTAATCTGCCTGCCACTTTCACGAACTCAGTAAAAAAAAAAGGAAAACTCTTCCAGCGATTTTACGCATTGGAAAAAAAAAAAAAGAAACTCCCTGCTCGTTGAATAATCTTTTACACAGAATGTAACAATCAAATCTTTCGATTGAAAATTCCTCAGTTTGTCCTCAGTGTGAGAATATGTATTACAAGGGGCCATTGTCATAGCGGAAGCACCAATTAAAATAAACAGTTGTGACTGAATGTGTTTATAAAATTTTTAGTAAAACAAGTTAAATGAATCACTTTTTAATTAATCTAGTTCATTTCCTTCATATAGAATATACAATATAATCTCAGGTCACTGACACCCATAAGAAAAATAGAGAATGGTATAAAAATAAAAAGCAAGCCTGAAACAAAAAAAATTTGAATCTTATCTATCCACAGAATGCTCAAAGATTCACAAATTTAGAAATTTGGGTGTGCAACACCGTGAAACCGATTATTAACAAAGACTCTTCACAAAGAAGATGGATTTATCAAACTAGACAATTCAATGTGATTATTTGAATAACCCACAAATTATTATGGCTAATACCCAATTATTTATGAGGAAATGAAACTAATATCAAGGATGACTGTTATCGAATGTGCAGGTGTCTTTCCAATAGGTTCCGAGAAGCTCACAAATGTAACTAAAGGATATTGTTCAATACTAAATGAAACTCTGCATTAATAAAAATGCAACGCAAGTTGCGTTTTAAATGACACGCAGGTTACGAGTTGCTCAGAGGTAAAAGGACTGCGCTGCTGCGAAACTGCGACACTTAATCAAACAGTAAACTTGTCCAAGGGAACAGACCAATGTTTCGGCGAACGAAACTGGGACTAGCTCACACGCTGTGGAAGCATAAAATGGAGGAGTCAGATACTTCATTCCCCTGCAGGGAGAGCAGATGCGTCTCGCTTGCGAACACTTCCGCGACTCAACGGAACTTCCTTACTTCAAAAGTCGCTCTCTGTCCTGCCGACAAACTAGAACGGACACAGGCGTCCTGTTAGTTCCTAGAATTTCTCGGTCCTTGAGAAGCTTATGGAAAGAGCGATGCGTTACGAAGCAACCAGTCCCCCAGGCAGGATGCTGACTTGCCTGAGCTGTTTCATGCAAGATAAAATATTGTACTTGGCTCCATCAGTCGCTACATGTCTCCTTCGTCCCAGCACAGTTAAGAAAACAGGTATTTTCAGGCAGAATAAAGAGCGCGTAGCGGAATGTAACAGACCAGTTATGTTACAAGGTATCAAAGCACCTGCTTACTATTCCCATCGATATCGTGTGGAAACTATCACCAAAACTGCCTAAGTGCCCGCACCTCCTCCCCCGTCCATCCCCCCCCCCCCTCCTCTTGCAGCGGAGGCGGCTGCTTTTATTCTAGTGGCTTGTGACATTCCCAGGGCGTCATAGAAAAACTGAAGCACAATTATGGCGTGTCTTATGAAGTAAATTCATTTTAATGTAAGTTTAAGTTATACTGATGGAAAACTATAAAGATAATTCAGCGCATTGGGAATTCCTCATAAGTTGCCTGATACGATGGTATGCAAATTGTGTTTATAATTTACTAATAGAATCTGGTGGAAATGTGGTGCGTCGGCTACAAACATATACACCGAGATGACAAAAGTCACGGAATACCTTTTGATATCGTGTCTAACCTCCTTACGCCCAGTGTAGTGCAGAAACTCGACTTCGCATGGACTCAACTAGTCGTAAGTCCCCTGCTGAAATGTTGAGCTATGCTGCCTCCGTCCATCATTGCGAAAGTGTTGCCGACGTAGAATTCTGTGCGCGAAGTGACCTCTCAGTTATGTCCCATAAATGTTCGATAGAATTCATGTCGGGCGATGTGGATGATCATTCAGTCGAACTGTCCGGAATGTTCTTCAAACCAGTCACAAACAATTGTAGCCAAGAGACATGGCACAATTTCATCCAGAAAAGTTACCAACCGGTTTGGTCACGAGTCAAGCAGAGGCGCAACAGACGATGTCGTGCTGTCATAGTCCATTAACGCCAAATTTAGCCACACTGTCCTAACAGATACGTTCTTCCTTTGTGCCAAATTCATTTCTGCGGGTATTTTACGCAGTGTTGCCTGTCTGTTAGCACTGACAACACTACGCAAAAACCACTGCTCTCGGTCGTTAAGCGAAGGCCGTCGGCCACTGCGTTGTCCATGGTGTAGGGTAATGCCTGAAATTTGGTATTCTCGGCACTCTGGATCTCGGAATATTGGTTCAAATGGTTCAAATGGCTCTGAGCACTATGGGACTTAACTGCTGTGGTCACTCAGTCACCTAGAAGTTAGAACTACTTAAACCTAACTAACCTAAGTACATCACACACATCCATGAGCGAGGCACGATTCGAACCTGCTTTCGTAGCGGTCGCGCGGTTCCAGACTGTAGCGCCTAGAACCTCTCGGCTACTCCGGCCGGCCTCCGAATATTGAATTTCCTAACGACGTCCAAAGCGTGTAGCTCCGACTACCATTCCGCGTTCTGTATATGTGCATATCTCGAACCCAGGACTTTTGTCACATCGGTGTAAAACTCTCTAAAATATGTCAAAATAAATATCAAGCGGGATAGTATTGTGATGAATATAGAACGAATCCGATTGATCAGAGGATAACGAAACTGAAATTGAATTTTGTCAAGGTAAAGTACACTACTGGCCATTAAAATTGCTACACCACGAAGATGACGTGCTACAGACGCGAAATTTAACCGTTAGGAAGAAGATGTTGTGATATGCAAATGATTAGCTTTTCAGAGCATTCACACAAGATTGGCGCCTGTGGCGACATCTACAAAGTGCTGACATGAGGAAAGTTTCCAACCGATTCCTCATACAAAAGCAGCAGTTGACCGTCGTTGCCTGGTGAAACGTTGTTGTGATGCCTCGTGTAAGGAGGAGAAATGCGTACGATCACATTTCCAACTTTGATAAACGTCGGACTGTAGTCTATCGCGATTACGGTTTATCGTATCGCGAAATTGGTGCTCACGTTAGTCGAGATCCAACGACTGTTAGCAGCATATAGAATCGGTGGGTTCAGGAGGGTAATGCGGAACGCCGTGCTGGATCCCAACGGCCTCGTATCACTAGCAGTCGAGATGACAGGCATCTTATCCGCGTGGCTGTAACGGATCACGTCCCGATCTCTGGGTCAACAGATGGGGACGTTTGCAAGACAACAATCATCTGCACGAACAGTTCCACTACGTTTGCAGCAGCACGGACTATCAGCTCGGAGACCATGGCTGCGGTTACCCTTGACGCTGCATCACAGACAGGAGCGCCTGCGATGGTGTACTCAACGACGAACCTGGGTGCACGAATGGCAAAACGTCATTTTTTCGGATGAATCCAGGTTCTGCTTACAGCATCATGATGGTCGCATCCGTCTTTAGCGACATCGCAGTTAACGCACATTGGAAGCACGTATTCGTTATCGCCAAACTGGCGTATCACCCGGCGTGATGGTATGGGGTGCCATTGGTTACACGTCTCGGTCACCTCTTGTTCGCATTGACGGCACTTTGAACAGTGGACGTTACATTTCAGATGTCTTACGACCCGTGGCTCTACCCTTCATTCGATCCCTGCGAAACACTACATTTCAGCAGGATAATGCACGACCGCATGTTGCAGGTCCTGTATGGGCCTTTCTGGATACAGAAAATGTTCGACTGCTGCGCTGGCCAGCACATTCTCCAGATCTCTCACCAATTGAAAACGTCTGGTCAATGGTGGCCGAGCAACTGGCTCGTCACAATACGCCAGTCGCTACTCTTGATGAACTGTGGTATCGTGGTGAAGCTGCATGGGCAGCTGTAGCTGTACACGCCATCCAAGCTCTGTTTGACTCAATGCCCAGGCGTATCAAGGCCGTCATTACGGCCAGAGGTGGTTGTTCTGGGTACTGATTTCACAGGATATATGCTCCCAAATTGCGTGAAAATGTAATCACACGTCAGTTCTACTATAATATACCTGTCCAATGAATACCCGTTTATCATCTGCATTTCTTCTTGGTGTAGCAATTTTAATTTCCAGTTGTGTATTACGAAAGTTACCCATGTATCTTTATTGATGTTCTAATCAATTGATGGTAATTGAAATAGCCGGGTTCACATACAGTTAGGTATCAGAATCGAAATGTGTTGACCGTCGGCAGCGAATTAAATACATTGATTGCTTCAAAAAGCTTTTCTAAATGTCAAAATAAACATGAACAATGCTCTCGAATCGACAATTATGCATGATTAGTTTATGGAAGATAGCCCCACCGAATCTATTAAATAAATGCGAATAAGGGATGGTTCTGACTTCCAATACGTGTCAGTAAAGCTCGGGATGGTTTCTAACAGAGAAACCAAATACGAAAAATTTAACTACACAAGGAAATCTGAAAGTGAAAAGATCGATGCGGCTATGGTTGAATAATTTCAGAGCAATTTTGTTTAGTGGCTGAAAAGTGTCCGTTATGTTACCTCAGTACCAGCGTTTATCACGTAGAATTTTAGGTCCCGTTATGGTTTACAAAGTAATTTTCATCTGAAGCAGTGGATCTGGAATGAATCAAGTGAACGCATTCGATATCGGATATATCAAGTTCAATAGAATTATATGACGAGTGTATCAGAGGACATAGTACAGCGCACATCGCTTAACACGCAGCCTCTTAGACGGGCGGGACACTTTGTGCCAGACTGGACTCGTATTTTGAAGCATGACGGTTCAGATTCGCGTTTGGCCGTCTACATTTAACTATACCGCTTAAGGTGAATGCCAGAATGAGTCCTTTGCAAAGACTTGGTCGATTTCCTTCCCCAACCTTCTTCCAAATGAGACTGACTTCATTAGTATGACTCACCGTTGACTACCCATACGCTCTTCCTCGATAGGATGTTAAACCGTAATTCTTTATCCTCCTGGAACACGAAGCTTGACTGTTTTAACGCATACTGGGGAAACTCGATTTTCTACGCAAGTGGATTTCTAGGTAACTGTAACATCTGGAAAATGTCGAAGGTTGCTTTTGATGTTATGTTCTCCAAGCATAACAATCAGAATTTCGAAACGAAACTATGCCATGCAAGACTTACTAGTATCTCTCTTACACTTTCGTATGGGTTATGCCTGCCTGCTACGATCCTAGCAGTGCAGATACGAATTTGTCTATCGGAATATATATATATATATATATATATATATATATATATAACCCATACGAAAGTGTAAGAGAGATACTATATATATATATATATATATATATATATATATATATATATATATATATATCAACGCTGTAGCAATACTCAAGAACTGTTGACATCGGCGTCTTGTAAGCGATTTCCGTACCATGTACTGCAGTTTCCCAGAATACTACCAGGAGATCTATGTGTGCAATAACTTTCCCTAATACAGATTTTACTTCTTAGTTCCATTTCATATTTCTTCTTACTATTATAAATATAGAAACAGTATGACGTGCTCCATACGTTTCCTACTACTCTGGAAATTTGACACTGTTGTTGTTGTTGTTGTCTTCAGTCCAGAGACTGGTTGGATGCACCTGTCTATGCTACTCTATCCTGTGCAAGCTTCTTCATCTCCGAGTACCTATTGCACCCTACATCCTTCTGCGTTCATCTCTTGGTCAACCTCTACGATTTTTACCCTCCACGCTGCCCTCCAATACCAAATTGGTGATTGCTTGATGCCTCAGAACATGTCCTACCAACCGATCCCTTCTTCTGGTCAAGTTGTGACACAAATTCCTCTTCTCCCCAAATCTGTTCAGTACCTCCTCATTAGTTACGTGATCTACCCATCTAATCTTCAGCATTATTCTGTAGCACCACATTTCGAAAGCTTCTATTCTCTTCTTGTCTAAACTATTTATCCCCCGTGTTTCACATCCATACATGGCTACACTCCACACAAATACTTTCAGAAACAACTTCCTGGCACTTAAATGTATACTCGATGTTAAAAAATTTCTCTTCTTCAGAAACGTTTTGCTTGCCATTGCCAGTCTACATTTTATATCCTCTCAACGTCGACCATTATCAGTTATTTTGCTCCCCAAATAGCAAACCTCATTTACTACTTTAAGTGCCTCATTTCCTAATCTAATTTCCTCAGCATCACCTGATTTAGTACGACTTCATTCCATTACCCTCGTTTTGCTTCGTTGAACTGCTCTTCCAGGTCTTTTGCTGTCTCTGACAGAATTACGATGTGATCGGCAAACCTCAAAGTTTTCATTTCTTCTCCATGGATTTTAATTGCTACTCCGAATTTTTTTCTTTCCTTTACTGCTTGCTCAGTATACAGATTGAATAAAATCGGGCAGAAGCTACAACCCTGTCTCACTCCCTTCCCAACCACTGCTTCCCCTTCATGTCCATCGACTCTTATAACTGCCATCTGGTTTCTGTACAAATTGCAAATAGCCTTTCGCTCCCTGTATTTTACCCCTGCCACCTTCAGAATTTGAAAGAGAGTATTCCAGTCAACATTGTCAAAAGCTTTCTCTAAGTCTACAAATGCTAGAAACGTAGGTTTACCTTTCCTTAATCTATCTTCTAAGATAAGTGTAGGGTCAGTATTGCCTCAAGCGTTCCAACATTTCTACGGAATCCGAACTGATCTTCCCCAAGGTCGGCTTTACAGGTTTCCATTCGTCTGTAAACAATTCGTGATTTATTAAGCTGATAGGTCAGGTTATTATTCTTAGAGAAATTATCTTATATTTTTCCACATTTAGAGAAAAAGGCTGTTTATTATATTCGATGTTAAATTCTCTCTTCAGTGATAAAACGGGGGACAAAGTTTACTGCAGTCCGATGGTTGTTCAATTTTTCTGTGTGCAGACTGACTACTTATACGAATCCATTTGCTTCTGGAAGTTTCTCACAGACGATGATAAACACGGCACAGGTCACTAGTGTTATGAACGTGATATCAGACATCTTTACAGCCGCGGGTCATTGCCATGCCGCGGGAGTAGAGGTCATCCGTCCCAGGCACGCCAGCACCTACGTGCGGAAGCGAGGTGGTGACTAGATCAAGCCGAAATTTTTTAGATCTCTGTGACTGCAGAGAGTGCAGTATGACTTGGATGTCATGTTAACGAGGTACAGATGGTGATAATAATTAAATGAGATTCTGGATTGGCTCACTGGTCTGCTTTTAAATGCCTCTCCACCTGTTTACAGTGCGCTTGCAGAAGAGCACAGATATTGCCTTGTAAGTGCAGTAAGTGTCAATCATAAATGAGACCTAGTAGATTCTCCAGTCTGTTGCCACAACAAGTGACCACGCCGTCGCATAACTTTACCAGAATCCAGGTATACACAGAAACGTTTGGTACTACAGACCGCGCATCAAGGAAGTTCAGATTCAAATGGTTCAAATGGCTCTAAGCACTGTGGGACTTAACATCTGAGGTCATCAGTCCCCTAGACTAGAAGTACTTAAACCTAAATAACCTAAAGACATCACACACATCCATGCCCGAGGCAGGATTCGAACCTGCGATCATAGCAGCAGCGCGGTTCCGGACTGAAGCGCATAGAACCGCTCAAGGAAGTGCCAGATTCTATTTCTCTAGTTGAACATTTAGGTTCAAGCACTCGTCAAAGTAATAGTGCCAAACAGATACAGGCACATGTACATAAATGTACGAAGGAAATCAATAACAACAGTCCAAAAGTACATACAGGCAAGCTTTACAAGTTGTTCTTAATGTACAAGCTTAATTGAGTATGATGCTCACTCACATAGTGACTATTGGCCATCCGACGCTGCTGCGTGGAATGAATTCTCCTTTGTCTGGAAGTGTTCTCCGTCTAGAATTTCGCTTTGCTTGACGTTTGAGGGCGTCTGTATACTACTGCATTTGGGCATGTTTGTTTTAGATGGTACCAAATGGCTCTGAGCACTATGGGACTTAACTTCTGAGGCCGTCAGTCCCCTAGAACTTAGAACTACTTAAACCTAACTAACCTAAGGACATCACACACATCCATGCCCGAGACAGGTTTGAACCTGCGACCGTAGCGGTCGCGCAGTTCCTGACTATAGCGCCTAGAACCGCCCGGCCACTCCGGCCGGGTAGATGGTACCTCCAGTTCGCAATCAGTGAGTGTGTAATGAACAGTTTCTCAATGCGTATGACCCCCTACAAAACTTGCGAAGGCAGATTGCACTGTATGTCTCTCTCTATGTTACAAGCCTTGTTGCTAATATTCGCACCTAGATGTTTTTTTTCTTTTTTTTCTGGCAGCCCTTCATGGTTCGGTCATTAGAAAAGGAAAAAAAAAACTGTAGTCCACTAACAGATAATGACTTGAAATTAAATCAGATATATAGGCGAAGAAAACACGATATATGCGAGATATTCTTGTCACAAAGATGTTATATGATGAGTTGCCGTATTGCTGTAGGAAAAGATAAGTATACATGGAAATAATTGTGAAATAAGTGAAAACAAAGAAACGATATCCCTCCCAATCCCTAGCGAGTGTGATACTTGGGAAAACAGAGATAAATTCTGAGAAATGAAAATCACGAGTGAAAGATTTAGCCATGAAGAGTCATATAATACGAACACTTGGACACTGGCAGACTGATAAAGCCCATCTCGTTAGCATCGATGGAGTCGTAATGCCGCTTGCCCACACTGCAAACTGAGTGATTTCATGATAACTGCGACCAACACTGGCACCAGCGTTCTTCCGCAAAACATCTTACCTAAAACTGACTATTGCTTCCAAATTGATGAAAGCCAGCACACAAAATGGCGATAATACTCCGACTACTAGTAATAACGAAGCGAAATCGACCAAGAACTGCCACGAAATGGAAGATGGTGTCTACATGCTTTTCTAAGTGCGGTCGCAACACGGAAATGAGTGTCCTCCGATAGGAAACGGTCCCTTTAGCCATCTTGACTGTGGAGGGGGGAAAGCAGCTCATGTTGCTTTCGGCTGGTGCGGCAGCTCGGACCATGCCTCTCAGGTTCGGGAACCTGTAGTGGTGCCAGTTCTCCGAACGCAACCGGAACTGGCGTCCTTACGTGTTGGCATGGATGCAGGCTTGAATGTGAAAGTAATGGCCCCTATCTTATACAGGATTTCGCCGTCTTGTGAATTTTCTGAAGTAACTGATCGGTCAACACAAAAATTACTCCACCCCAACTATTCAGTGGTTCTCTACACAGACTAGTCACCAGTGGTTTCAGTTGTCCGAGGAAAACCTCTTTTAATGCCTACATCAAGTGATTAATTTCATCAAATTTTTAATTAACTGATTTATAGGCCCAAGACTTCATTCACTGAATGCAACTTTTTTTCTGAAAGCAGTTTGGTTTCATTCATGATTCTGATACACAATATTTTTCTCCAGCCTTTGGACAAAAAAATCCGACTTTCAACGTAATCTCAATTCAGTGCGAAAGCCTTACATCGCCTTACTGGGAGGGCATGTGTGGCCCCAATGTACCAATCTACTGGTCGACGTCGAAGCCAACGACTTGCTGCACCAGTCACCGCCCCGTCATCCACGTACTCTCTACCATGGAGTGCATCCTTCATCAGGCCATACGGAAGGCAGAACTGTAGTGACTGACAATTCGCAATTTCTCACAAACACAACTTTCATTTATGTACAGTCATGCTCAAAAGTATCCGAACGACCTGAATTGCATTTCGCCTGTTTTGCATGCAACCCACATAACGCAGCTGTCTAGCAGGTCCTCTAATCGCTCCTTGCTACAGTCGTTTGACTATTGAAAATGGTTCCAACAAGTCACCACTAGAAAACACTGCTCTGTATCGCAATAACTCAAGTTGTAAAGTAATACTACGATACTACAAATATCAGGGAACACCTTATTACAGGTAAGACTGTCCTTAAGGCTTGTAAGCTCACATTTATTACAATAAATGACAAACCTGAAATGATACCACTCTCATTATTACGTCAGATAGGTAACGCACGTAGTAAGTTCGTCGTATTCATGATTTCCTCTTCAAAGTAACATACCGTACTTATTATATAACACAAAATGACATTAAAAATTTAAGTTATTCACGAGCATCTAGTTGAGGATATCTATGAACTTCAAATGACACGACGAACCGTCTCGTTCTGCATATGGATTCAAACCCAGGTCATGCAGACTAAGCAAAGATTTCGTGACTGACGGAAACTAACAGTCATTCCTGATCAGGCATACAGAGAGTGATATACGTCGATTTTAGACAGTATCAATTAGCAAATACCAACATTAAATTACATAACGCAAACATTTTTAACGGACGCGAATTCCAACCCAGCACCTATTGTCCCTGTTAACGAACTACGAGAGATGTTAAATATTGCTTCTTGACAAGTAACTTATTTGAAATGCCGTGAGGTAAAGCTTTGTGTTGGACAGGGATTCGAACCCAGAACCTAATAAGATAGATATCGAAGCACCATCAACAGTGACATATTAGATTTTCTCAGCAGTAGCTAGATGTTTTAACTGAAATGACGAGACGAAGCATTAATTTTTTCCTTCCCAGGACTCCAACCCGGCACCTATCGCTGTTATATTCTAGAGAAAACGAACGTTAAATATGAGTTTGTTGCACCAGCAGCGACATGTGAGCGTGTTTGAACTAGAAATAATATGACGAAGAGTTCAGTGCTGACTGGGACTAGAGCCCCGCACATATCGTTGTTGACTACACACTAAGAGACGTCGGCTACCGAATTTTTCTCCACCAGCAGCTCGGAATAACATCTTGAACTTACAGTGATCTCGCAAATAGTTCTGTGTCTCACTGGGAGTCAAAAACGTCAAATATCATTAGTGTTGACAACGAATGAAAATACATTAAAAATGGAAATTATTATCCACTAGCAGATAGGTGTTCTCATGCTAGAGCTTGATAATACAAAATGAAATCATTAGTGCGGGGCCAGGATTCGAACCCATTCACGCGCAATATGTGGACATGTTGAGGAATCTGCAGTTTTGAACAAACAACAAATTGTAGCCGAGCTGTATTGTCAAGAAGGGATCGAATTCCGCATTAAGGTTGATGACAAAGCAACAAAAGAAAGGTAACAATAACGATGCCAGTAAAAGTCTCCTAATTGAGGGAAACAAAACTTCACTTGTAATTTTCCACAAAGGTTCGTGGTAACACACACACACTAGTAAAAACCCAATTCAGAGACGAAGACGTGATCTTGAGCGGTCCACGAGGGCGGCATCCGGAATGAACTGAACTTCGGGGCCGGTTCTAGCCCCTAAATAGCTGTCTCCAGCCAGTCAGGTTTTGGCGTAGTGATACTTCCTGCAGACCGAGGCTCGAGCTGCCCCTGCAGGAAGTAGTGCTCGGCGTGTCTGTTTCCATTATCTTGTACGTAAATAGCCGGTGTTTACCATGGTGCTTTTGGTACGCCTTTAACATAGACAACTTCGTCGTCTGGGATGTAATATGCGTTGCCAGCCTTCAGGGGCTATGTTGGCTCCTGCATAACAAGAAGGTTCGAGATCTGCGGTTTAGGGTGGATGACGAAGAACAGTCAATGAGGTTCTGTGAGCTCCTCTCAGGTGCGTAGACTTGTGTGAGGCCTAGAATTGTCATGCAAAAGGAGAAATTCATTTGCCTTTTTGTAGTGATGAACTCGCTGGAGTCCAAAATCTCCCGGAGTTACAGTTATGTGAGGCGGGCCGGCACGCGGGAGATACGATTGATTGCAGAAGCTTCTTGCGATGATGAAAAACGCCTCGCCCAATGTCTCACGGTGTTTTTGTTACTGCCAGGCCACCGTAGATATTCGCAATGCACTGGCTTTCCGCCAAAAGAAACTGAATGGTAGCTCTCTACTTGGAACGCACCTCCATTGCAGACGCCATTTTGAAGGCTGCGTGTAGCGCCACCACCTTCCGAACTTCATGAAACTACAGCAACTGAAGCGGGAATATTCCAGGATGTCCCAAAACAAATTCCGTTCTTCACCCGAAACTGATCGAGAAAAAAATACACGATACTAATTTAATTGAACTCTCTTTCTTTATACGGGGACTGGTCTTGACAGCATCAGAGGCTTCGACATGTTTTTCAAAGATCTCACAAAAGTCTCTGGGCTACGACCGGTTTTCCCCCTGTCACCATGGATAAGTGACGTTGGACCTGGTTAGTACTTAGATGGGTGACCACCTGAAATCACCACCTGTCGTTGCCTCAGGGACGCACATGCCGCCGAAGTGGCGTGCAATTGAAAGATTCGCACCAGGCAGTTGACCTATACGACATTCTTATCTATTTAGGTGACTAACGACCACTCTTAGAAAAGGGGCACCTCTCGTGTCCCTGCGTTCGACCTAGTGCATCGCGTTCGAAAGTTTTCTTAATAAGCTCAGGCGTTTACGTATAATCCCACCTTCATCGAAAAATTCAATTTTCCTTGTTGTCCAATAAATCAGACATCGCAAAATTCGCCAAGAACAGTCACCCGCGTTTCACTCAAATTACAATAATTCAGAATTAAAAGGGATATTTATAATATTAAAAAACTAAAAACCCGCCTCGATTGCGAAAAAAGCACTTAGTGTTAAGTGTTAACCCAGGTTTCGGCGTAGATAACTACTACACCTTCTTCAGAACAACGATAAAACCCACAAGTGCCTAAGAATATCTTTGTCAATGATTAAAAGAACACCATAGCTGTACATTTATAAACGAAAAAGAAAAGGAAAACACAAACAGTACATATGTACAAAGTCAACATCACTACTTAACTTAATGGCGTACGCTCCACCTCACACCGGCCTATGTTTGATGGGCCATGACCCGCCATAAACTGCAGCAACAAATGGTCGCTCACTTACAATCCTGACCCGCTATCAATGCACATGCGGAAGACAAGGGAAGTTACTTGAATGCGCATGCGCATTCGAATACGATTAAGTTTATACAGGGGTCGCGGCTAAATAGCCCATATATTCCCAACCATGGAACAACGTATATCAAAAAATGGAATGGATAGAACAAGGGACGAGCTAAATAGGAGATGCAACCTAAAAATAACCACACACGGTTGCTTATGCTAGTAAAGAAACTTATATATGAAGCTACCTATGACAACAGGAGGAACTCTTAAAAACTATACCTAAAGACAGTAGTTAGACTGGGGGGGGGGGGGGGGGCTGAGGGGACGTAATCTAAAGACGTCGTGGTAATAAATTATCCCTATATCTTTATTACCACGCCGAAACCTGGGTTAACACTTAACACTGGGTGCTTTTTTCGCAATCGAGGTGGGTTTTTAGTTTTTTAATATATTAACCAACGATTGCTGACGCGCGGCGATGTTGAAGGTTCTGGATATTTATAATGTGGAAGAATGTAGTTAATCGGGCGGTTGTGACGGATATAGCGCTGTCAACGGCACTTCGCTAGTACGCCTAGTTACCTCGTAAAAGAAATTTGGTTAGTTTTTGAAGGGATCTTGTACGTAGGTGTCTAGATGATGTAGAGAACCATTGTGTAGTAAAGTTAGTGGCCACTTAATTTTACCACAAGTCTCCGCTGCTGGCGCATTAGTTAAATGAGGGACTGCAGGGGTCTCAGCAACCAGTTTCGCGCGGGCTTCATCCATCCCGGGAAGACTTCTCTTTTTGCTCAGCTCTGGTATCAGCCAGAATCTCTCCCACATTAAATCCAACCGCGCTGCTCGTTCCTGCTGCTGCGATTAATAGCCGCTCAACTCCCTATGCCTCCTGAGTTTCTGCTGCGCATTACGTGATGGCGCAGGCCGATCGTGCCTCCGTAATTGCCTACCTGTCCCTCAGTTGTCCTTTCTAGCAGTGACGAGCTCAGTACCCACCCACCTGTCATCACCCACGCCCCTTTTCACTTCATGAACCGATCACTTGTAGTAGCCCGCATCTCGTGGCCGTGTGGTAGCGTTCTCGCTTCCCACGCCCGGGTTCCCGGGTTCGATTCCCGGCGGGGTCAGGGATTTTCTCTGCCTCGTGATGGCTGGGTGTTGTGTGCTGTCCTTAGGTTAGTTAGGTTTAAGTAGTTCTAAGTTCTAGGGGACTTATGACCACAGTAGTTGAGTCCCATAGTGCTCAGAGCCATTTGAACCATTTGAACTTGTAGTAACGAATGTTGTGACCAGGCGAGACTACTTTCGTCCGGCCACAGCTGTGAGTTCTTCGATTGCTCTGGAAGAAGCCCCATCACATTAGAACATATGAAATATTAGTTCACTTTACTACATAAATGAAAAAAAGATTCACTTTGATACGCTTCTTCGCGCAAGGAGTACTGGATAATGTACAACTGTCCTTGACTGGTAAGGCATTACTTGATGCACTAATTAGGAGACTTTCTCTTGAGGGCCAATTATCAGCATTAACAACACTGCAAGTTCATGGCGTGTGGAGAGTTTAGGAAGTATGCAGTTCGTTCTTGTACGGTGTATGCGGCAGGATATCCCAATTGACATCAACTATCTCGGCGATTATCTGTCACCCTAACAAGTTTGTTTGTGTGGCCATCCTCCGCAGCAAGCATATAAATACTTGTTTTGTAAATAAAACTGCCTTTTCCTGCTCCTAGATACTTTATTTATCCCATACGCGGTTCGTCTTCTCCTGTTCTAAGCCATCATCAGTGGGTTCTATAACGATACAGTTTTGTTAATTTTAGATTATCAGACTGTGCGGCTGGTCCCGGCGGAGGTCTGAGTCCTCCCTCGGGCATGGGTGTGTGTTTGTCCTTAGGATAATTTAGGTTAAGTAGTGTGTAAGCTTAGGGACTGATGACCTTAGCAGTTGAGTCCCATAAGATTTCACTCACATTTATAGATTATCAAACAGTTCACTTCGCGATTTTTTGTAAAAAAAATAATTACATACGATTTGCTAATCCGCGTTTCCTCACATCTGGTCTGGAGGTCGCCCTACCACTTCTATCACTGCCATATAATTACATCTTTGTGTTCTCGACTTCCACACACTGTTCACCATGTTTCTCACTCTTTTTTGTGGTGAAGTATTGTTCTTTTGTCACTCGATACAACTATTTCGTCGTAAACCGCTTTTCACAGCGTAAATATTGTGTCTCCAATACGTGTTTAGTCTTCTATGGTATGTTTACCTACCTGTTGCCAACCTAACGAAGTATATGTTCGTTACTAACATTTATGATGTTTATACCGTGTGTGTGTGTGTGTGTGTATGAGTGAGAGAGAGAGGGGGATAGAGCCGACGTCCTTTTTTTTTTTTTTTTTTTTTTTTTTGAGGGGCGGGGTGGGGGATGTACTAGCTGTTAGCGAGTGGCTGAAAACTTTGGTGACAGCTGTTTTGACTTCGTTTCACTATTCTGTGGAGGTGTTCATGGATGAGTGAGTGTAAAGCTGTTGGGTTCTATCCACACGTTAGCTCCCGCGTAATCGCACGAGGAGGAGTCGTGTGTTAAAGCAGGGCCGGCCAAACGCTGCACAGTGTGCAGACGTGCGGAAGTGCTGCACATGTGCGCACGTGTGCGACAGCGACACCTGTTATTAGACATGTGTCCTACATGAACGGCGGCGGCTCCACTTCCCTGTTTATGTGGTACAAGCAAGAGCGCAACATACCCAGTCTCGATTATCCCTGGTAACCGTAACCTTAACAGAGAAGTACTGAGAAATAGCAGGTACTGTGGAAAAGCGAAGGACAGGAGATCTATGTTCTCAATCGTTTAAAAATTACTGGCAAACACAATGTTTGCTACGCCGCCGAATAATAGGCGGCCAGCGTAAGTTTTCAATTGAAAGACACTACAATACATATCACAAAGACGAGTGTAGTGTACTCAAGAGTGAAGAACGGCAAGCAAAATTAAATGTCCTTAAGGAAATGGATGAGACACATCAACTCGATTATCATTTCTCATGACCAGTGATAAACGTGTTTGGATTTATTCCTTTCATAATTAAAAATTATTGTTTACTAACTGTGCATTAGTGGCTCATTCTGCTCCTTGTTACATTATTATCAGGAAAGTTGGTCATTAAACCGATTGTTCCAACGTATACTTCCACTTAAGGTTTTTTTTTTAATGTGTGAAGGGCTACGCCCAGCTGAACTCGATAAAACGTGACATTCATCTAATTGTCGGTTATTATGCAGATTTCAGACGGAGTTGATGAACGATGTAGCAATAATAGTATTGAAATAACAGGTGATCATCGACAGGTCTGCGGTTATCATTCTGTTCAGAGGTCAGTGAGACAGAAATTATGTGGGTGTAACTGAGGGCACCGAGAATTAGTTTAATGTTATTTGAAATCATGAATAAGGTTCGTTGGAAGTCGCTAAGTGCTCTCTCTCTTAAATAGATCAAAAACATTACTCGTATTTACGTGCCGTCAGTCTAGCTGCCTTAATAAAAACCCACAGTTGTTAACTGTATTACTTGTCTTACTGGGTTAAACTGTTAACATAAAAGTAGACGTCTGAATGAGTAGACTGTGACAGTATTTTAAATGTTTAATACGCGAAATACCTTCCCACGGTTGGCTTGCAAGCTGTGGAAAGAGCACGAGAATGAGCCGGTACAGAGTATCCCAGCAAGTGGATAAAGCGACATCTGTGCGTAGAAACATGCACTACATGAACACTGATGGCTGCGGCGAGCACGCTGTGACCCGGAAGTTGCACATGTGCAGGAGCACCGCACGCGTGCAGAATTTCTGGCCGGTCCTGTGTTAAAGTGTTCTACGCATTTTCCGTCGACTTAGGTCACATCCCTATCGCATCTCCCTCCAGCAAGAGCTGCATGGAAAAGACCGTGGGAACCGTGTTAACTTTTGTACATGGGAATTAAGACAGGACACTCCAGATGTATCATGTACTCGTATCTTGCCTAGTGATGAAGCCACATTTACCAATCGTGGCCACATAAGCGGCCGGAACGTGCACTATTGGTCTTTTGACGATCCCCTGCAGACTAGAAGGAACCTGTGGTGTCAACAGGATGACTGTCCAGCCCATGAAGCACTAAGGCATGCCTTTACGTACTGTTTCGGAATCGTTGGATTGGACTCAGGTGACCTGTACCTTGGCTAGCCTATTCCTCGTATTTGACGCCTGTAGACTTTTTTCTGTGGGGGATAGCTGAAAGATGTCGTCTACAAGGACATATCAACTACACCCGATGATATTCAACAACTAGTGTATGCACTTGAGTTCTTCTTTAGCCTGTTAGCTACCACAGGTATCGTACAGTGTCGGCGTGGGAACTTTTCAAAATATGGTATCTCGTAAATGACTCGCACCACACTTACACTGCAACAAACACCACTGACATTCTAATTCAACCTACTTTTAGTCTGCCTCAATAGCATATTGTTCCATTTTACAAAGTGTATTTTTGCACAAAACACACTTTGTAACTATTTTTGCCGGCCGGAGTGGCCGAGCAGTTCTAGGCGCTGCAGTCTGGAACCGCGCGACCGCTACGGTCGCAGGTTCGAATCCTGCCTCGCGCATGGATATGTGTGATGTCCTTAGGTTAGTTAGGTTTAACTAGTTCTAAGTTCTATGGGACTGATAGCGCTCAGAGCCATTTGAACCTTTTTTTGTATGTATTTTTACAACCTGTTTATTGGCTAATAATATGAGCCCTTGACTACTAATCCAACCTGTTTATTGGCCAATAATATGAGACCCTGACTACTAATCCATTCTGTGAAAACCGCACATCAGTAGCACTTTCAATTTCCGCAAGATTCGCGGTGCAAGTTTTAGGTGATACACCCTGTATTACATTTACTTAAAGCAGCTGTAAGCTGGCTCGCACCATATTGAGCACACATGGAGAAGCTGAATAATGCACAAAAGTTCTATGAGATGGCACAATCAACCAAATGACTTCATTGCTTTTTACAATTGCACACTAATAGCAGTAAATGTTATTTCTTTGTGTGAAATTAGATTTCTGATTGGTCAAGGTAACTCGTCGGCTGCTGTTACGGATGGCCACAACTATCTAAATGTACTGCTGAGTGAACTGGCATATTTGTGTGTTACATGGTCGAACACGAGACAGTGAAGGGTTTTATAAATGCAGTATTAAGTGGAGTTTACACTGTGCATTTGTGTTGTGATCCGAATGATTCGATAATACATTGCTTTAATTGTTATCGCCAATTCAGCGTCAATGACCACATATCTGAGAGAACATTCTCACCTATACTGGCTGGAGCTGTAAGCTGAGAGCAAAAACACTATTCAATTCTTCGACAACTCCTAGATGAATTATTACTTATTATTTAATTTTCGAACAGTAGTTACGCAAACTTCATTTTCAGTTGCGCTTAGGTTAAATAAACGTGTGTGTTTCTGATTATTATGTTAAACATTCATGGTCAGATTTCGTTTGAAGTTATTTTCTGGGGCATAAAAACTCACATTTTACTGCATAGCTTAACAGTGTAGGGATTCAAGTAGCTCGTGGTAGTCGTTTTGGTCTTTACTCACACGCCTCACACAGTTTACATATGATCGACACAGATAAACCTTGTCATAGATAAAAACCACCGATTATCCCTCTGCCAAAGATTTATTTTATTTTATTTATTTTTTATTTTTTTCCCCCTATGAAATCTATCGATTCTGTAGAGCCACTGTTCACATATCACTGTAGTTTCTCTATATGGCTGTGGACAATACATTGTCGTTCTATATAAAATTTTGATTTCAGATATCTTCACTTAACGACTTCCCGATTAAAAGACATGCACTGCTACAGCTGAAACGACCTGTCGCGAAAGCCCACACTGTACTTACTCTGTCACCTGTTTAAACATCCTGGCATTCGCTTAATGTGACTCAGCGAAAGCAAAGAATATTTGCAAAGGGATGACCAGTCTTGGATATGAATTCTGTTCTCATGTGATTTCGGGAAACTGAAGAAAATTTCAAACTTAGTGACAGTTTGTGGATCTGAAATATGTTCTACACTGAAGTAGATCAGAGGTATTACCACAGTATATTTTCTCACTATATTCTTACGCACGACAACCTATAGTGATAGATAAAACTTTTCTTTCTCGTTTCTCTGTGCTTTACGTCCATTGCATTTGATTGCCACACGGCAACCTCGTTATCTCAGTCTATCACTCCTCGTTATCTCAGTCCATCACAAAACTTTCTTTCTCTTTGGTGACTTCCCTACATTCTTATTCAGTTTTCAACTGAAAGTTTGTTGTGCCCTCTCTACACCTATCTCTGTTTGAGGCCCATCAGCTTCTAACTGAAGCAACAGGTCAAACATATTCTTCACATTCACCACAAAGCTGTCTGACAAAGTACTAGGTCTGTTACTCCTGTTACCTGTTGCCACTTCCCACCTCTCTTTAGCCTTATCCCACCATAATCTGTTCAGATCTTCCCTAGCCTGCTCTAACTGTGCCTGAAGGGCAGCAATTTTCCCATCCTGTTCCACTATTTTTCTCTCTCTACTGCATATCCTACAGAGCCAGTGATGAGTCTGATCCACTTCCCTATTTCCCACGCCGCTACAGTCACCCCAATGGAAAAAACTACTGCACCCATCACACCAAACCCCGGAGCTAACAATTCTACGGCACGTCAGGCACTTTTCACTTATGGTAAAAATCTTACTTTACCGAGAATAAGTCAAATTAAATTACAGAAAACCAAGAAAACACGTTTACGAAAGATTAGGTCTAGTCTCAATCGTGTGTAAACAAACTTACTTTAATGACAATAAGTTAGATTACCGAAAAGAAGAAGAAAAACACGTCTACAAAAATTAGGTCTAGTCGCAATTGTATGTAAGCAAAGCTACTATCGTGTGTACAAAGTTTCCAGATACCAGAATTTAAAATTTACGCTGTCTTTCGCAAAATAAGAGTTAAACAACAAAGGGATACGCTCGTCTTAACTTGCTGAAACGGAAAAGAACAATTAAATGAGATTCTAAAAGTTTTACTACGCTAAAATGTATGCAAGAATACGATCGTAAACCTACTTTATGTCCCTTTCGCGTTTTCTAGAATAATACGGAAAGAGAAGTGAAACCTTTAAGAGTAAGCTTGCAAAACACACTAATACAGGTATTAAACTAGTTTCCTGAGCTAAACAGAGTTTTAATACACTCTAACTCACTTATCTGTACGACAGCACAAAACACACGCGTCTCGCCTGGTGCAGGGCTACCAACAAGCTGTCACTTGTAATAATACTATACAAACAGCCGTTATACTGATATTGTTTTATTAAGCAACCAGTTTTTACGTTCCAACCACGTCATCTGCAGGCCTGTCGTATGAGTAACACCAAGTATCTCACATGCCTGTATAAGGCAAGGCACCAATACTCTTATCTCGTTCCGTAGATATCCGAACTTCATGATCATGTGATCGCTTCACACAGGTGACAGCAACTGTAGCTGATGCCTTGTCTTATACATGCACGAGTGGTACTTGGTGTCACCCATGCGACAGGAATGCAGATGACGTGGTTGGAACATCGAAACTGGTTGTCTATTAAAACAATATCAGTATCATGGCTGTTGGTATAGAATTATTACACTTCACCGACCAGCTCTTGTCCCACGCTCCTGAACCTAGGATGGAGTTACATTTTTGTAGAGCCTATTTTATTTATGGAGCTGTGTTTCCTCCCTCCACTACGGGGATAGTCAAGACGTTGTGAAACGCGCCGGGTCGTGCAAAGCAACCGCCCGCTCACAGGGCGCCCCGTAATTTGGCGTCGCTGCCTGCGGCCGGACGCGTCCTGTTTCGCCTCTGCCCCTGGCACGGTCGCCACATGTAATTGCCGCCGCCTGATGAATATTAACGCCAGTCGGATGCCGCCTCTCACCGCCGCCGCTGCCGCCGCCACAGCCGCCTGTCCGACACACGTTGCACGCTGCGGGCCGCATTAAAACGCAACAATTATCTCCGGACCTCTCGCAGTTGAATTCTTCCTTCTGACACTACGAAAGGTCCCTCCTCCTACACGGCTTTGACACATATGCGTCATAGGCATATAGCTAATTGCGTCTTGAAAGTCTAACGCATCATTCTAATATAGCCATTTCGTAGACGGGCATGTTTCAGTTTATTGTCCAACACTTAGTTATTCATGATGCAATTTCAGCAATTATAATGTTAGTCTGGAATAAAATCGCAACTGAGGGTGCATTTTTGATTTTATTTTATAGGGCGCGACCTGTTTAGGCCACTTTTCAGTAATTATCTGAACTAAGTACAATAGAATTAGCTAAAATAGAGAATAATGTGACAACAGGTATAATCAGCAGCAGGCGTAATATTATAAGTAGTGCTGAAAAACAACCAGTCTACATGTGGTGTCACCGCCAGACACCACACTTGCTAGGTGGTAGCTTAAATCGGCCGCGGTCCATTAGTACATGTCGGACCCGCGTGTCGCCACTGGCAGTGATCGCAGACCGAGCGCCACCACACGGCAGGTCTCGAGAGACGGACTAGCACTCGCCCCAGTTGTACGACGACGTTGCTAGCGATTACACTGACGAAGCCTTTCTCTCATTTGCCGAGAGACAGAATAGCCTTCAGCTAAGTCCATGTCTACGACCTAGCAAGGCGCCATTAGCCTTAGATAGCTTGTATCTAAAGAGTCTCACTTGTATCGCCACAGTCTCCAGATGTCTCATCAAGAACGATGTATACAAAGGATTAAAAGTTAAGTATTCAAGGAGCTACGTACTTTTCTTTATAGCATTCATTACGAATCCTGTTTCAGACCGCACTCCATCCTTCGTGAGTTAGCGCGTGCATCTTGGCCGCCTCTTTCAATTAGTGTGCGTAGTGTTGGCAAGTCTGCCGACACTACACTACAAACATCATAAAAACAGTATACTAAAATAATTATTGTTGCATAAATTCGTCCACAACTTAAGAAATAGATGTATGTAACTCATACTTACATGTTAGATGTCGAAGGGAGACCCGTCTTTCGCCTTAGGTTAACTGAGCGTCGTGTGTTGCCCTCACTCTTATCGTAGTACTACTGTTTACGTGCCTTTCTGCTACGTTTCTACGTCAGTCCTTTAAATCGCATATTTTATTTTACTTTGAAGCACAGTGCCTATATCCTTACCATTACTTGCCTCTTCTCGCTTACCCTCTGCAGACCCTCTCTGTGATTTGCTCCTCCCCTGTATTTTCAGGTTCTAGACCCTGATTACACAACTGTACCCCTTTAAAAAGTATGTTGTTACTATAAACACATTTCCTTAGGGTGGGCACAAAATGTACCTTGGTATTACAAGGCCTGTATCAGAGTGGCCATCAGAGCCGAAACAGGTCGCAGTTATTAAAATAAAAATAAAAGTGCAACAGGGAATGTCTTTTTATTCCATATCGACACTTTTTGTTTGGGACGTGATTATAAATGATTCATTGGGTTTTGTATGAACGTGTTTCACAAAGTATTATATAAAAATTTGTGAATGATGCAGAGAAAATAGATATCCACAAAAACCGATATTTAAGTGTCGCCTGCTTGCATGTCTCATCAGTCGTTTTGGATTCTCTGAGGACGCCTAACATGTAGGTTCAACTTCCATATCTCTATTTCTAAAACTCTGGACGAGTTTATGCAAATTCTTTCCTTTTATAATGCTGTTTTTATAATTGATATGTAGGTTGGTACCCGTGGTCTAGGGGCCCCTCGGGTGAAAATTCCGCCGGCACGGTAGCTCAGCGTGCTCGGTCAGAGGGTTAGCTGCCCGCTGTAATAAAAAAAACTGAGTGAATGGATCAATAACGAACTTCAACGGGCGTCAGGTGACGTCCGCCACGAACAATTGAAATGAACAATAACGAACAAAAAATGAGATTACAAAAAAAAAAGGGTAGCGTCTTTGATTCTACTCAAAACGTCTTCGGTCGCGGGTTCGATCCCCGCCACTGCCTAAAATTTTGATAAATAATCAGCATTGGCGGCCGAAGACTTCCGGCATAAGAAGTCAGCCTCATTCTGCCAACGGCCTTGTCAAAGAGGGCGGAGGAGCGGATAGAGGTTCAGGGCACTCTCTTGCCCTAGGGGTGGGAAATTGCCGCTAAAGGCGGAAGAATCAGCAATGATCAACGACATGAGGATGCAGAAGGCAATGGAAACCACTGCATTAAAGACACGTAACGTGTATCCACAGGACATGTGGCCTGTAATTGAAGAAGTGTCATGATGATCTCTCCATTGGCAAAAGATTCCGGAATAGTCCCCCATTCGGATCTCCGGGAGGGAACTGCCAAGGGGGAGGTTACCATGAGAAAAAGATTGAATAATCTACGACAGGATAACGTTCTACGAGTCGGGGCGTGGAATGTCAGAAGCTTGAACGTGGTAGGGAAACTAGAAAATATTAAAAGGGAAATGAAAAGGCTCAATCTAGATATAGTAGGGGTCAGTGAAGTGAAGTGAAAGGAAGACAAGGATTTCTGGTCAGATGAGTATCGGGTAATATCAACAGCAGCAGAAAATGGTATAACAGATGTAGGGTTCGTTATGAATAGGAAGGTAGGGCAGAGGGTGTGTTACTGTGAACAGTTCAGTGACCGGGTGGTTCTAATCAGAATCGACAGCAGACCAACACCGACAACGATAGTTCAGGTATACATGCCGACGTCGCAAGCTGAAGATGAACAGATAGAGAAAGTGTATGAGGATATTGAAAGGGTAATGCAGTATGTAAAGGGGGACGAAAATCTAATAGTCATGGGCGACTGGAATGCAGTTCTAGGGGAAGGAGTAGAAGAAAAGGTTACAGGAGAATATCGGCTTGTGACAAGGAATGAAAGAGGAGAAAGACTAATTGAGTTCTGTAACAAGTTTCAGCTGGTAAGAGCGAATACCCTGTTCAAGAATCACAAGAGGAGGAGGTATACTTGGAAAAGGCGGGGAGATGCGGGAAAATTTCAATTAGATTACATCATAGTCAGACAGAGATTCCGAAATCAGATACTGGATTGTAAGGCGTACCCAGGAGCAGATATAGACTCAGATCACAATACAGTAGTGATGAATCGCAGACTGAAGTTCAAGACATTAGTCAGTAAGAATCAATACGCAAAGAAGTGGGATACGGAAGTACTAAGGAATGACGAGATACGTTTGAAGTTCTCTAACGCTATAGATACAGCAATAAGGAATAGCGCAGTAGGCAGTACAGTTGAAGAGGAATGGACATCTCTAAAAAGGGCCATCACAGAAGATGGGAAAGAAAACATAGGTACAAAGAAGGTAGCTGCGAAGAAACCATGAGTAACAGAAGAAATACGTCAGTTGACTGATGAAAGGAGGAAGTACAAACATGTTCCGGGAAAATCAGGAATACAGAAATACAAGTCGCTGAGGAATGAAATAAATAGGAAGCGCAGGGAAGCTAAGACGAAATGGCTGCAGGAAAAATGTGACGACATCGAAAAAGATATGATTGTCGGAAGGACAGACTCAGCATACAGGAAAGTCAAAATAACCTTTGGTGACATTAAAAGCAACGGTGGTAACATTAAGAGTGCAACGGGAATTCCACTGTTAAATGCAGAGGAGAGAGCAGTTAGGTGGAAAGAATACACTGAAAGCCTCTCTGAGGGTGAAGATTTGTCTGATGTGATAGAAGAAGAAACAGGAGTCGATATAGAAGACATAGGGGGTCCAGTATTAGACTCGGAATTTAAGAGAGCTTTGGAGGACTTACGGTCAAATAAGGCAGAAGGGATAGATAACATTCCATCAGAACTTCTAAAATCATTGGGGGAAGTGGCAACAAAACGACTATTCACGTTGGTGTGTAGAATATATGAGTCTAGCGATATACCATCTGACTTTCGGAAAAGCATCATCCACACAATTCCGAAAACGGCAAGAGCTGACAATTATCGCACAATCAGCTTTTAACAGCTCATGCATCGAAGCTGCTTACAAGAATAATATACAGAAGAACGGAAAAGAAAATTGAGAATGCACTATGTGACGATCACTTTGGCTTTAGGAAAAGTAAAGGGACGAGAGAGGCAATTCTGACGTTACGGCTAATAATGGAAGCAAGGCTAAAGAAAAATCAAGACACTTTCATAGGATTTGTCGACCTGGAAAAAGCGTTCGACAATATAAAATGGTGCAAGCTGTTCGAGATTCTGAAAAAAGTAGGGGTAAGCTGTAGGGAGAGACGGGTCATATACAATATGTACAACAACCAAGAGGGAATAATAAGATTGGACGATCAAGAACGAAGTGCTCGTATTAAGAAGGGTGTAAGACAAGGCTGTAGCCTTTCGCCCCTACTCTTCAATCTGTACATCGAGGAAGCAATGATGGAAATAGAAGAAAGGTTCAGGAGTGGAATTAAAATACAAGGTGAAAGGATATCAATGATACGATTCGCTGATGACATTGCTATCCTGAGTGAAAGTGGAGAAGAATTAAATGATCTGCTGAACGGAATGAACAGTCTAATGAGTACACAGTATGGGTTGAGAGTAAATCAGAGAAAGACGAAGGTAATGAGAAGTAGTAGAAATGAGAACAGCGAGAAACTTAACATCAGGATTGGTGGTCACGAAGTCAATGAAGTTAAGGAATTCTGCTACCTAGGCAGTAAAATAACCAATGACGGACAGAGCAAGGAGGACATCAAAAGCAGACTCGCTATGGCAAAAAAGGCATTTCTGGCCAAGAGAAGTCTACTAATATCAAATACCGGCCTTCATTTGAGGAAGAAATTTCTGAGGATGTACGTCTAGAGTACAGCATTGTATGGTAGTGAAACATGGACTGTGGGAAAACCGGAACAGAAGAGAATCGAAGCATTTGAGATGTGGTGCTATAGACGAATGTCAAAAATTAGGTGGACTGATAAGGTAAGGAATGAGGAGGTTCTACGCAGAATCGGAGAGGAAAGGAATATGTGGAAAACACTGATAAGGAGAAGGGACAGGATGATAGGACATCTGCTAAGACATGAGGGAATGACTTCCACGGTACTAGAGGGAGCTGCAGAGGGCAAAAACTGTAGAGGAAGACAGAGATTGGAATACGTCAAGCAAATAATTGAGGACGTAGGTTGCAAGTGCTACTCTGAGATGAAGAGGTTAGCACAGGAAAGAAATTCGTGGCGGGCCGCATCAAACCAGTCAGTAGACTGCACTATTTTATTGCTCCTACTGTTGATGGTGCCTGTTGGTGTGTCCAGCGCTTCATAAGTAATATCACTGTATCAGAGAACTACTTACAGTGGCCGTTGGAGCCGAAACATGTTGCAGTTATTAAAATAAAAATAAAAGTGCAACAGGGAATGTCTTTTTTTTCCACATCGACACTTTTCGTTTGGGACGTGATTATGAATGATTCATCGGGTTTTGTACGAACGTGTTTTGCAAAGTATTACATAAAAATTTGTGAATGATGCAGAAAAGATAGATATCCACAAAAACCGAAATTATTATATCCAACTCAAGATCAGTGCTGCTCTTTACAGAAAACAATAATATTCACACATGTTTATTACAATCAGACTTAACATACGTACATAAGAACTGGAATCACATGCTCCACATGCAGCAACAGACTTCACAAAACGTGTATTAAGCCTCGCAGTAGCAAGGGCGGGGTGTTACTTTATGCCCACCTTTGTTGTAATTTAGTCACTTTCTTTAAACTTCCAGATTTTTTTAAAAGGTATTTATTGCTGCTAACGAATCTTTCTACCATATTCCATGTATCTTTTAAATATTTCAGTTAAACTTAGCCCAAAAATTTAGGGGTCAGTAGCAAATAGCGCTTTCTCCGATGAACGTCTTATAATGTTCCAGGTTCAGCGCCATACTTCCGTATCAGCATCTCTTTAAAAAATGTGGTTAGAGTAAAAGTCAACAACAATGAACAAAATTTTCATTTTTTAATTTTTTCGTGGTGGTCTGTAGTCGGCAGCATCTACACATTATTGAAAGTGCGTTGATATTGCTAAGAGTGTGCTAAAAGGTATTTTCAGCTTCTAGAACCTGATTACACATCTGTACCCCTTTAAAAAGTATGTTGCTAATATAAATCAACAACTATTTACGAATTTCTTTAGGGTGGGCACAAAATGTACCTTGGAGTTACCAGGGTTAAAGCGCCCAATTTACAGTAAGCGACTAGTCCCTATCACTTATGGTCTTAATGTGCATGCCGCCTATTAAGATGATGCAGTTTCACAATTTTTCCAAGACTTAAGGTGCGCATATGGCATAAAGCATTTAAACAAACTCTCGTAAAATATGGAAACAGACAAGACATACACAATAAAAAATTATGAAAACAAACAATTCCAGGTTTACACAATGAGTGCACTTAGTAAAGATTAGACATACATACAAAAAGGTCTTTCAGAATAAAATTTATTAAAATTTATAAAAGCTAATAACTTACATAAAAGAACTACTGACTTTTCAAACATTGAACTTGAAAAACTGTAGTCACAAAAGAGACGTACTATAGATTAAGTACCTTAGAACAAATATTTATAATAATGACTGATGACACCAAAACTCAATCAGAATAGCACATAAGATACATAAATATTTCTTCAACCTAGTGGCTGTAAACGGCGTTTAACTCGTGAGTTATAACAACTTGTAATCCTTGCAAAAGCAATCTTTACACATTATGATTTTTCACATATAGGCAGGGGACCTGTAACCATTATATTAGTAAATATAACTAGAGCCAAACTGCTGTGCAACAACACTGAAAGACTAAATTTTAGCTAAGGTTAATCTTGCAACAACCATCAATGCAAACACACAAGTTAATCCGCTGTAATAAGTATGAAAGCTGAAAGAGTTTTGTGTTAAAATATTTTTTGCCAGATTAAATTTTATCGTTGCTAGGTTACAGTGAGCAAAGATGCAGCAGAGGGAAGACTTATATCGACAGTACGTAATATGGATGGATGGATGGATATGGTGTTATGGGCGCTCAACAGTGTAGTCTTTAGCGCCCGAACGGAAACAACAACGGACGAGTGTCACTAAAATGCAGCAGATGCAGAAATAGGATTAAAATTATAGGTGAAAGTCTAAAGAGGCAGTTTGCACGTCAACAGTAGCAAAGAGGAAAGCAGCACATAATGAGGAGAACTGCAAGAGAACGGAGGGGAAGGGGTAAAATGAAAGATATAGCACATGTTTGGAACTGGCCTATTACAAGAATAAAAAAGGAGTGGTAAGCCACTCGGCAACACACTAAAAATTCCAACCTAAAATTTTTGGCTGAAGCCCAGAAACATCACAGTACCTTAAAACTTTCTTGACACTCGCCTCGTCATCGGCTAAAATCGAGGGCAGATCCCCACTAATATTAACTTCCGCCCTGACAAAACGATATAAATCACACTCAACTAAAATGTGGCGTACAGTGATTCGTACGCCACAGGCACCACACAGAGGGGGTTCCTCTCGCCGTAGTAAGAAGGCATGCGTAAGAGGACAGTGCCCTATGCGAAGACGTGTAAGGGTCACGTCGTCACGCCTAGGTGACCGGCAGGAGGAACACCACGGCTGGACGGTGGGTTTCACCAACCGCAGCTTATTTTCCCTCACCGCCAGCCATTCCTCCTCCCACAATTGCAGATACTTCCGCCGCAGCACAGAAACGACACCTTGCAAAGGAATAGAACATTGTGTCACATCCGGTAACCTGCAGGCGTCCTTGGCAGCTCTGTCAGCTTGTTCATTTCCCCGTATGCCCACATGCCCTGGCACCCAGCGAAAGGACACTTGCTTGCCCTGTCGTTGGAGGATGTACAGTTGGTCGTAAATCAACTGTTCCAACTTCTCCGCTAGGTGCAGGTTCTGCAGTGACTGTAATGCGCTCAGTGAGTCACAGCAAATTAGGAAGTGTTTGCCCTGAGTAAACCGTATCTGCTCCAATGCCTTCAGGACCGCGTGAAGTTCTGCGGAAAACACAGTGTATTCCCGGGGAAGGCGAATCCTAGTACGTAATAAACAGCTCAGATATATTACATGAAAAAGCACACTTCCAAGTCCGTTACGTAACATTACACATGTTCTAAGTGTTCCCCTTATTACACAAGACAAGCAGTTATACAGCAGTCCTGTTCAACCCACAAAAATTCGAGCAAGTCCCTGTCAATGTTCAATGTTCACCAGCACAGCAGTGATGCGATCCAGGAATTCAGTCATTGTTGTCAACAAAGGAGGTATATAAACACTGTCTTTCACGTAACAACCCGCCCCCCCCCCCAAAATGTAAACTGTAAGGTGTCATGACTATCTAATTTTATTAATTTAAGAAGTATTATGGCTATCACATTCCAGTAACGTAAGGAAATGCGCAATGGATGTAGCATAGGGCCAGCAGAAAGAAAAGCAAACGCAACTTTCAACACAGAAAAAAGGTGTGTCAGAGCCACTTGTCACTGCAGGGACAATGAAACGACTGTAAACAATAACAGTACCTGCAGCAAGTCGACAGAGGCAAACAAAGAGATGGCAGCAAGTCTGCCATTTTTGAGAATTATTTTCAACTGGGATTGGACGTTTCCAGAAATTAGGAAGACTTTTGGTAACAAAAATCAACGCTCCTGCAGAAACTCACCCAGAAGTCCCTAATAAATCGGTAGACAAATGACTAGGATCAAGGCAGTCATAATCACATCCAAAGTTGCGGTCTCAGGCACAGTTGCAGTTGCAGTCACAGCCATAGCTGGAGTCAGTAGCGTAAAGAAGTGATTACGGGGAAGCACCTAGTGAAATAGCCGATCTGTTGGAAGCAGTCACTGTGGAGCAACACCGATGCTGAGGCAGTAAAATCTACAAGTAGTAGTCGAAATTTTTGTGTGTTGGAATATGGGAAAGAAAAAGCGCTGTCTTACACTTGTCTCCGAATGTGTTCGAAATATTCAGTTGGGTGTTATCAGAACGAGTTGTAAGCAGAGAACTCGTCTCTGACAGCGGAGGGTAGAACTCAGGTTCTGGAAGTTGCTGGAAAAGACTAACATATAGAGTCCAGAGCGTAATTGTTGATGTGTAAAATTATAAAGCAGCTGTAAGAGACCTCTGCGTATGAAGTTGAACTGTTTGGAAGTAAACTGTTCTTAAACAACTTCCTTAAGTGCTTCCATCCTTATTCACCTCCCACAAAGATAACAACTTCTCTTCTCCATTCCAAAATCAATTCCTCCCTCTCGCCCCATTAAAGGTAGACATCTCACATCCTGATTGGGCCACATAGGCCACGCCATCATCCAAACCTGGTAATAGGATCTCTACCAGGACAGAACAGAATAAAAATATCCTGGAGTAAGGTGTGTCACCTGTGTAGAGGCACTCCAAAGAAGGGAATCGGATGATAGTGTATTGGACGAGAAGTAGGGAAACTATCAGAAACATTCCATCGAACTGCATATGGCAAGAAGATCGATGACCAGGCCTATGGAACCTGTCAAAACGAACAGAAGCCATCCTAGAGCCAAGAAGAAACTTGATGAACTTGTCCAGACCAGATAGGTTGCATGACAGCCCAGCAGAGGAAGAAATACTTGAGGAAGGAACTATAATGAAATCAGCAGAATAACAGCATCATCAACACAAAGTTTTCAGGTAATCATTAGCAGCAATAGTTTTAAGACTCTTTGACATTGTATTAATGTAAGATGATTTCAGCTTGTAATTCTGATGTCAGAGGCGTCAGTGGAAAGGATACTCTCGTATTAGTGTGTAAGTCATTTAGTGGGGCTAAGTCTGAACTTAGGGAGTTCACTGAAAACATGAACATAGCATTCAAATTATCCTGAATGGACGATTAACCATTGCTATTTAAATACATCAGGTCTAAAATTGTGGTAGTTGATAGAGCAAAAGTTAACAGTCTGGGGCAGAGCTAATAACTGAGATCAAGTTAGGGTAATCTTGGAGGAAAATTATTCAGATACATGCACCACATACTATTATGCATGCAGGATGTTTCAGGCCAGACAACAGACGGGCGAAGCAATTGCATCACGGGTAAATCGAGCAGATGGATTATCAAAATCATTCAGAGAGTCAGCCACTAGGATGAGAGTGGTGGTACAACTACAAGGTTCATTAAAACTGGTATGTGCACTATGATGGGTTTGCTTCATACAGCGCCTAGCAACCGATAGGATTCAGACAATTTGCGGAAGTGGGGTGAACAAATAAGGTGACACAGTGGAAGGAGCATTGCAAGAGGAAACAACACTGTTTTCCAGAAAAGAGAATGATCCACTCCTGAGAGTGGCTCGTAAGGAATTTGAAGTAACACAGGAGGGACATATTATGGGCAGCCATGGGGCAAGCATTTCTTTGTTCCTGTAGCTACCATTGCGAGTGATAAATTATGTTTACAACCAATTATGGAATATTTAACTGTTACTCTTTAAATCACTTTGTATTGACAAACAAGTGTGACAATACGAACACTGGATTTAGCATATGATAAATAGCCAATGTCATAAAAATTGTTTGGAACCAATGAAAAAATTTTATGTTAGTATTTACATGCCTAAACCATCATTCAGTTAATGAGAGCTGTTCAGCTCAACAGATTATGACGATGCGTAAACCCTTGTGGCTGATGCACACTGAACTAAATAATAGTTTCATACTGATCTGAAGAGGGCTCCTCAATGAGCTGAAATTTGTTATCAATAAAGATAAGATCTTGAGCTAAGAGTTTAAGCCAGACATTTTAACATAACAGATGGCTTTTCTCTCTACTTAACAGTGTCAAATAACAACAAAAGAAGGTAGATACATTGGGAATCACAGATCTGTATGTACTTATGACAGTGAAGGTGAAAGTAAAGCATGAGTTACATATCATAAAAAAGGAGGGGATATTTCTTATGATGGTCTGATAAGAAGCGAGTTCCTGAGAAAGAAAAAGGCTGTGATCAATTATAGTGGGAACAATGGCAACCCTATTTCTTGGGACAGCTCATGAATCGTTTGTTGACAATCACTGCTCAGCAAAGCGGTAAGGTAAGACACTTCTTCTTCACTGATATGAGGAGACTTGGCCAACTAACATCTATGAGACGTTTGCAACATTTTAGCGTACCTCAAAAATGATTGCCTAAATTCCTACTTGGCAATGCAGATCCCTCCAAGTCTCTTAGAGATATTGATGACTTTCATGCTATATGTCCTAAGGACCATTCAGTTTCCATCCAACTCCGTTTTTCTTATTCCGAAATCATCATGACAACAGTACATTACACCATCCATTGTATGAAGCTCTGTTCTTCTTGTAACTGTCAATGTCCATGATTGGAAAGGGAGATCACTAGTGCAGTGTAGTAGGATAGTAATGTCTCTCATAAGCGACATTATCTGATTCTGTTCCATTGCGTCTCTACGACAATGTTGCCACAATTGAATTCCCAACCTTTGCATGCATCAGATAGCTGAGTGGGGAAAGAGTAACTCCTTTGTTAACTGTGGAACATAAACGCCTAAGAAACTACATTTTAAAAAGCGCATTCAGAAAATATAAAGCTTAATTTAATGAATATGTGGTTTGTCGCGTGACATTAGACGAAACTGATACAGCTTGCACCTACAATCAGAAGACTAATTCCCAAAGATGAAAGTGCATCGAAACAAGTGAAAACCGTTTTGTCAGTGGGAAAACTGGTAACTGCTAAACTCCAGTGTTTTAATTAGTTTTTGGGTCTCTTACCCGGTACGACAAAGGCAGGTCTCAGTAGGTTCAAAAATGGTTCAAATGGCTCTGAGCACTATGGGACTTAACATCTGTGGTCATCAGTCCCCTAGAACTTAGAACTATTTAAACCTAACTAACCTAAGGACATCACACACATCCATGCCCGAGGCAGGATTCGAACCTGTAACTGTAGCGGTCGCTCGGCTCCAGACTGTGGCGCCTAGAACCGCACGGCCACTCCGGCCGGCAGCTCTCAGTAGGTCTCGTTCAACGTTTACACACTGCCTTCATCAGACACTTTTTAAACACCGCCTGGAACATGGTTCTGGGGGGCACCTGTAAAAGTTTTGGAGAGATTTGCCGATAAAAACTGAAGCTTTTATAACTTGAGTTGTGGCAAATCTTGTAGCAGTTAACTAGCACCAAAGAAGGTGGTAGAATGGCGAGAATGTGGAAAGGCTGATATGGGTGTAAATAGGACAAATAAAAAAAATAAAATAAAAAATAAAATGTGGCCTAATTGGCGGCACCTGCTCTCTGAAGACAGGGGTTTGGGTTCAAAACCCACTTGGGCAAACAGTCTATCTTGCGCCAAAAAAATAAAATTGGGGGGAACAATTCTAGACTTTACGTTATTACATTAGCATGTGGTTTAAGACTTTGTAATTTAGCAACAGCTTCACTGCTTTCAGTGCTTATGTATTTTAGTACAGAGATTTGTGCACATTAACTGAAATGACGTATGATAGGATACAGTGCTCTACACATCATTTAATACAACATCTGTTCAATTTCCTACGGAACGTACTTTCTTCATCTACAGAGGTACTCTGCAAGCCATCGTGTGGTGCATGTCGCAGGGTACGTCGTACCACTAATAGTAATTTCTTTTTCTGTTCCGCTCGCAAAGAGAGCGAGTGAAAGACAAATGTCTACCAGCCTCTTACCTTCATAGACCGTACGCAAAATGTGCGTGGGTCACTTCAAAAGCCTAGAACATTGCGCATGCGCGACCGCCACGATGGCGTGACCAAGTTGAAATTTATTTTACACCCATGCTCATAAATTAAGGATAATGTGGAAACACGGTGAAACAACGCTCTGGTGGGCGGTTTGCGGTTTCAAATCACTTCGGGGTATGACAATGCGGTGCATTTGACCTGCGTCGTCGCACGGTGGCGCTGGCAGCAGTCCACATACGCAGAGGTGTGTTGGTGCATGTCAGAGTACGGTGCAGCGAGTAAGAGTGCAGACGTTTTCAGACGTGCTAATGATGACTGTGTGTTGAAAATGGCTCAAAGAACACATATTGATTACGTTATGAGGGGTAGAACGCTAGGGCGACTGGAGGCTGGTCAAACACAGCAGGTCGTGGCACGGGCCCTCCGTGTGCCACAAAGTGTGATCTCAAGATTATGGCAACGATTCCAGCAGACAAGATACATGTCCAGGCGCTACAGTACGGGACGTCTACAGTGTACAACGCCACAAGAAGACCGATATCTCACCATCAGTGCCCGCAGACGGCCACGAAGTACTGCAGGTAGCCTTGCTCGGGACCTTACCGCAGCTATTGGAACAGTTGTATCCAGACACACAGTCTACAGACGATTGAACAGACATGATTTATTCGCCCGGAGACCTGCAAGGTGTATTCCACTGACCCCTGATCACAGAAGAGCCCGTAAAGCCTGGTGTCAAGAATACAGTAGATGGTCATTGGAACAGTGGTCACAAGATATAGTCTGAACAGTGATTCTCGCCGGGTTTTGCTCTGGCGTGAACCAGGAGCCTTAATGTTCTTGAAAGGGACCTGTATGGAGGTTGTGGTTTGATGGTGTGGGCTGGGATTATGATTGGTGCATGTACACCCCTGCATGTCTTTGACAGAAGAACTGTAACAGGTCAGGTGTATCGGAACGTCATTTTGCACCAGTATGTCCGCCTTTTCAGTGGTGCAGTAGGTCCACCTTCCTCCTGATGGATGATAACACACGGCCCCACAGAGCTACCATCGTGGAGGAGTACCTTGAAACAGAAGATATCAGGCGAATAGATTGGCCTGCCTCTTCTCCAGACCTAAACTCCATCGAGCACATCTGGGATGCTCTCGGTCGACGTATCGCTGCACGTTTTCAAACCTCTACGACGCTTCAGGAGCTCCGACAGGTACTGGTGCAAGAATGGGAGGGTATACCTCAGCAGCTGCTCGCCACCTGATCCAGAATATGCCAAGCCTGTGTACGTGTGCATGGTGATCATATCTCATATTGATATCGGGGTACATGCGCCAGAAACAATGGCGTTTTGCAGCACATATGTTTCTGGACAGTTTTCTCAACTTATCACCAATACCGTGGACTTACAGATCTGTGTCGTGTGTGTTCCCTATGTGCCTATGCTATTAGCGCCAGTTTTGTGTAGTGCCACGTTGTGTGGCACCACATTCTGCAACTATCATTAATTTATGAGCCTGAGTGTAGTTGTGAGCGAGACTTTGGCAGTTAGGGCAGTATATGTTTTCGCTAGTCCGCATGGCTGTGTTGTGAGTAATTCAGTTTCAAAAGGGAAGCTGAAATCGAGTTAGGTCAGATTACACTCAGTGACTTGCTTTGCTACATCAAAATGGAATGCCTACGTGGAATGAACTCAACGGAAATTTACAATGCTTTGGGATGGGGTGTGTGCGAATAGTTTAGCGGTTCGTAGCAGAGTATCATTGTGGTCTGCTCTCTTCCGTGGAGGTCGGGTAATCACTGAGGACAACCCAAGAAGTGGAAGGACGTCAACTGCAACAGTCGATCCCTCTCAGATTGTTGTTAATTACATTTTGTAACAGGATCTACGAAAAACATTTTAGGAAATTGAATATGAGGCCACATGTCTGTCACCTTAGTTTACGGAATCATAACTGAAAAGTTGAGAAAATTTGCTGCCGGATGTGTTTCGCTTGATCTGAGTGAAGAGACGAAAGCAGGTCGCAAAACAATCGAGGAAGAACTGCTCCAATGTTATCGAACAGAAGGAGAACAGTTTCTGAAAAGGACTGTTGCACTTCATGAAATGTGGCTACGAGGTTTTGAGCCAGAACTGAAGTCTCAAACTGATGATGACCTTCGCGTAAGCGAAGAATGGAGTGATGTCTACAAACAGAGTGCTCCAGGAGACGTCTGTAACAGGCGCGTGCTGTAAGCTGTTGCTGCGAAACGTTTGGCGCCCTAAAATTCATCAAAGAAAGTCTGCCTTGGCCTCGTTTTTCATGCATATTGCCCTACCACGAAAGGAACGCTCGACAAGCGTGGATGCAAAATACTTTCACACCCTTTAAATGAGAACATTTTAGGTTAGGCTTTACCGTGAGTGTTATTGACATTAAATGAAACAACAAGTTTACTGTTACCAGTTACCGTTTTATTTATTTCCACGACGCGTTTCAAAGGTATAAACCTCCATCATCGGGTGGATTTACATTAGTTAGTATGATATTTGTGTGTGTGTTGTGTTACGATTTTTTGGAGGAACTTGTTGCACTGCCTCCAGTGGTCACAGGTTCCTTTCGCTGTCGTAACACATCACATGTATACTGTCACATTTGTAAACAAATATAGCGTCTGGAGGGAGTGCCACAAGTTCCTCCAAAAAAATCGTAACACAACACACACACAAACGTCATACTAAATAATGTAAATCCACCCGATGATGGAGGTTTAACCCTTTGAAACGCGTCGTGGAAATAAATAAAACGGTGAATGGTAACAGTAAACTTGTGGTTTCATTTAATACTTTCACACCCATTATGCAGTTCTGATAAGAGTCCACCGGACTTTGATTAGTTTCACAAATAGAAGGAACAACTCGGTGGAAATCGTTTAGATACAACCGATGAAGCTTCCACTGAGGTGATCCGAGTAATCAGACGGTTCAGCAATGAATGTGTCCTATTCGGAATTCAGAATTTGCCAAGAATGGAGATTGTTTTGAACGCCTGTAAAGGTACTTTGTAAAATAAAATATTTTCTTCAGTTCTGTCTTAAAGGGTGTAGAACTTTTGAAATGACCCTCATATGATGGCGGTAGTACAATCGTCGTCAACTTCAAATGCCAGTTCTCTACATTTTCTCAACAGTGTTTTACGAAAAGAACGGTGTCTCCCCCACAGGGATTCCCATTTCTGTTCACGAAGCATCTCTGTAACATTTATAATACTGCAACAGCGTTTTTTACGTAGCTTATACTATGAAATACCAAATTTGGTTTATTACGTATTATGCCCCAACAGAACAAACTAGTCCTGTGACGGTCGCCACATATAACTCTCCCACTCTGTTACTGCTATACCATAACCTTAAAGTAGGAGTCAGTTTGCAAAACAGAATTATTTTGTTATAGTAATTATGGTATAAAGCAACAGAGTAGTGTTACCCTCTGAGAGGAATTTTTGTTGCGTTGACCGTGTTATTCCTAATGGGGGTGGCTTATCGGAAGTGAAAGTCAGAATTACGTAATTGTTTGAACAGTAACAAGCAAAATTTTGCTTGTCTGCACTGTTTAACTGATAATGGAAAACGGTCGCCAGCCTAACTAGGCAAAAGAATGATTAACATTCTCGTTGAAGAAAATAGTTATAAGTAACTATAACGGACAAACACAACCTAGACTTGGCCACACGCGAGTGCAATGAACTCTGACACACTCATATGTTTACGGTAAGAGTGAAACTAACAGTTAGAGCAGCACAAACTATTTGCAAAATTATAACAGGTAAAGAAAAACACTATCACTTTCAGGGCTTACACAAACTGAGTGGTCTTTATACTGTTAATATGCACACAAGAGAGTCAAACACTTAGTAATCATGAACATATAATTTCCTACTATGCAATTTTCCACTTTTACTACCATGAGACATAAAATTAACATTTATGTAAGATACTAACTCACTTTCTGCGATTAACAACAGGTAGTAATGTGATCATTTACTAAGCAAAACTTTATAAGCCTCAGTCTTGAGAAATTTTAATTTGAATTTGGCACCAACACATTAATAGTCAGTTTTTATAGGAGAATTATTTTCAGCAAACAACACTTATTTTAACTCACTCTCTAGCCACATTAACTTTAACTTTCTTTTTACTAAGTTCAAGAGGCATTAATTAGAAAACTGGGTTTTAACGTACTTTCAGTAAGGACACTCGGTAATCACTTTAGTTCAAACGGAGAGGACCCTGAGAGGTGTTATGATGAGGAGAAAAGTCAAGGTAGGTACATAAATTCAGATATAAATTACCTTATATTTGAGCACAATAACACATCCATTAAGCTGATCCTTCACTGTACATCATTATAGTGTTACGTTGCAATGATTGCGCAATGTGGTGGCAACTGCATGTTGGTAGGTGGAATTGCAGACTGAATTGCTGGACTCTGTCATTTCTTGGTGGCGATGATAGATACAAATTCCAGAATAGTTCCAGCTATTTATCCATCCATCCCAGGCCTTGGAAAGTAGCAGGAAAAGCCTCTCTCGGAACCAGCACCATATGTGTCTTTTACATGGCAGTGCACGGACTCGTAGCTCATCTCCGACTGCTGGCTCGTCCCCGACTCGTTGCTCGTCCCCGACTGACTATCAGTTCCACCTTTTCTACCTAGGCCAGCCACAATTTGCGCGCGCTACACAGTTCCGTTCCCGAGGGGAACCACACTACCTCTTATACACAAAATTACTAAGATTCTTAAGTGAGGATCAGCAATTTACATAACAGCAACCAAATGCATTAAATAAAACAAAACATTTACACATATTGACATCTCTACAAAAAATTATTCACACAAAATTGCAATTATATACAGTAAGTTTTGTTCCCTCCAAATGGGACAAAGCATTTAAACGAGCCTAGAACCAAACCATGACATCAAAGTTTGTGCAAAGAAAGGAGTATACAATTTTATGTTATCGATTCAAACAAACACATTTACAAAAGCTCAATGATGTAACATAAAATGAAACAAAGGCAAAATAAATCAGTAGAGCATTAGAGCCATAGTGTTACACATTCGCTTGATGATCGCATCTGCCGGAGACAAATCTAGCAGCACAGTTTAATACAGTTCAGGAGCAGTAAGTACCCAGATCGAGACTCGACCCGCTTCTCCGTTTAGTTCTGAGTATACATAAACTGGCAGGAGAGCAACCGACCTGCCTCCAGATGCAGTTGCAGATCAGCTGCTACGGTGAACTCGGGGCCGGCTATTAGACCCGCCACATTTAGGTGTCGCTGATGAACTAATTCCGGGGGAAGATGGAAATGAAGCCGCGCCGCCGAACAATCGGCGCCGCCATTGTGGGGGCGGCACAATGCGCCCGATTTAGTGGCGGGCAAAGCTCCACCTCCCCCAGGAGGGCTGCCTCTGCTAAAGGCGCAGAAACGTGGACTCTGGCTCCGGGCTCTCAGCCAAACCTACGCGAATCCATTCTGAAGTAGCTACTCGTTTACTGTTGTCACAAAAAAATGGTTCAAATGGCTCTGAGCACTATGGGACTCAACTGCTGAGGTCATTAGTCCCCTAGAACTTAGAACTAGTTAAACCTAACTAACCTAGGGACATCACAAACGTCCATGCCCGAGGCAGGATTCGAACCTGCGACCGTAGCGGTCTTGCGGTTCCAGACTGCAGCGCCTTTAACCGCACGGCCACTTCGGCCGGCCACTGTTGTCACAGTTGAAGACCTCTCGGCTGTAAACAGCGGTAAGGAACAGTAAATGAGAAACACATTTGTTGTTAGTAACCCTCTAAGAAAAAAAAATTAAAAATAGTACACCACAAAAAATTATCTCAGACAAAAAAAATGATTACAATATCAGAAAAATCGGATGATTTATTCAAAAGAAAGCGATTCACAACTGAGCAAGTCAGTAACGTGTTGGTCCACCTTTGGCCCAAAAGCAAACAATTATTCCCCTTGGCATTGATGATAGAGTTGTTGCATGTCGTCCTGAGGAAAATCATGCCACACAACCTGTTCAACTGGCGCAGACCGTCAGAAGCCCAAGTTGGTTAGAAGGCGCTAACCGTCATCCTGAGGAATATCATGCCACAATCTGTCCAACTGGTGCAGACCATCAGAAGCCTAAGTTGGTTAGGGCGCCCTAACCGTAATGCTCCAAACGTTCTCATTTGGGGGGGGGGGGAGATCTGTCGATATTCCTGGCCAAGGTAGGGGTTGGCAAGCACGAAGACAGGCTGTAGAAACTCACGCCGCATCTTGTTGCTGAAATGTAAGCTCAGGAGAGTTTGCCATGAGGGGCAATAAAAAGGGGTGTCGAAAGTCACCGACTTACCAATGTACAGTAAAGATGCCACGCATGATCAAGAAGGGGGTCCTGCACTGAAAAGAAATGGCGGCGCAGTCCATCACTCCTAGCTATCAGGAAGCATGGTGGGCGAGAGTCAGGTTGGTTCCCTACCACTGCCTGAGACTTGTCCAGACACGTCATCGCTGATCACAGGGGCTCGATTCCATAAGGGCCCCTCACCAAGACATACTCCAATCTGGAGACGTCCCGGACAATGGTGGGATACCAGCTTGGCTTCGCTGGCCATACCGCCCGACAACAGGAGTGACGGTCTGGTGTGCCATTTATTTTCACAGCGACACCCCTTTCCCAGCGGTACGTCGACGGTACTCTACGCCCAGTTTTGTTGCTCTTCATTGTAAGCCATCCTGAACTTACATTTCAGCAAGGTAATTTCCACCCGCACACAGTGACAGTTGGGTTTTTGACGATCTAACGCCCCAGTTGGGCAGAATTTGGCCCGGTAACCCTGAGGAGAACATCCAGCAACTCTATCGATTTACACCACGTGATCAAACGTATCTGGACACATGGCTAAACATGACTTACAAGATCGTGTCGCCTTCCGTCGATAATGCTGGATTCAATATGGTGATGGCCCCCCTGAGCCTTGATGCCAGCTTCCAGTCTCGCATGCATATTTTCAATCAGATGCTGGAAGGTTTCTTGGGGAATGGCAGCTCATTCTTCACTGAGTGTTGCACTAAGGAGAAACATTGATGTCGGTCGGTGAGGCCTGGCACGAAGTCGAAGTTCCAAAACATCCCAAAAGTGTTCTATAGGATTCCGCTCAGGCCTCTGTGCAGGCCAATCCATTACAGGGATATTATTGATGTGTAACCACTCCGCCACAGGCCGTGCATTATGAACAGGTTCTCGATCTTGTTGAAAGATGCAGTCCCCATCCCCGAAGTGCTCTCCAACAGTGGGAAGCAAGAAGATGTTTAAAACTTCAATGTAGGCCTGTGTTGTGCTAGTGCCAAGCAAAACAACAAGGGGTGCAAGCCATCTCCATGAAAACACGACCACACTATAATTTTACTGTTGGCACTAAACACCCTGGCAGATGACGTTCATTGGGCATTGGCCCTACCCACACCCTGCCATCAGATCGCTACATGGTATACCATGGTTCGTCAGCCAAACACAACGTTTTTCCACTGTCCAATCGTCCAATGTTTACGCCCGTTACACCAACCGAGGTGAATCCCGGAATGGTTCCTACTATAAGACAACGACCAACTATCTATCCTATCCACATCACACTAGACCATTAAATTTCGAAATGGCTGTATATATGAATTATGTTTTTCTTCTTTGTCTTAAATTGTACTGCTACGGCATGCCCGATGTCCTAATAAAAGTGAACGTGGATGAATTAAACCGCTACCTTTGAACGTGATATATGGATGAATGAAACTGCAATCAGGATTACTGTTTCTCCTACTTATTTTTGTGGATGCAGCCGCTGAGTCCAGATACTTTTCTAGTTCCTGTAGGTCCCGTTAATTTCAGTAACTCGTGAGGAATTCAATAAGCTAAACGGCAATTCCGACTCCCGTCACGCCATATTGAGGATAAGTGCCCCCGCTGTGTGTTTCATGCCCCTCCTACCTGTGTTCTGCAACGCCCCGCGGCAAGTAGAAAAAAAAATCTCCCCTCCGGCATTGTTTCGTGTGTGTGTGCGTGTGTGTGTGTGTGTGTGTGTGTGTGCGTGCGTGCGTGAGTGTGTGGTCGGCCTCCGCCGCCGGCGTTTAAAGCCACGAGCGCCCCGACAGATTACAGAGAGGGCCGAGGCGATCAATAGCCGTGTAATATTTACCCACGGACAATAAATGGTTTCCATCGCCAGGGCTGTAATTTGAGCCGCCATTACGACTTCTGGTCCTGTCAATAAAATATAAGCGTGTCTCTGTCGCGCGGACATTTAAGCCGGGTCGTAAAACCGGATTATAATAACGAGCAATATCTGTCGTAAAGTGATTCCGCCAGATCACGTGTTGCGCGCGCAGCGAGGGGGAAAAACTGTCGCTTATAAAATAAAATAAATCTGGCTTTGAATAGGGATGCGGTGAATAATTTAATATCGGACCGAGTTTATCGTCACTGGATACGCCATCAGTGGATAACATACGACCCGATAGCGTTCCCGTTGAATGTGGCGTTCAGTGGAACGTGGTGCAGTACCAGGTAACCCGTAACAACAACTCACACGTGCATTAGATCTTTACAACCGCATTAATATTACGTCAAACCCCTGTTTAACTTTGTCTTCGTAATCCGGAGACACATAATTTAAATTATACGACATTCGTCCACAACTACAAAAAATCTGGCAGCTGCTGAAAAAAAAAAGAGAAAACTGCATAGACTGTAACAAAAGGGTACTCCCAAACTTTTCGGAGACATTCACTACATAATTAATAAACTTTTTATGAACTGTTTTGAGCCTTATCCTTAACGTGTATTCCATATGCAGCGGTCGTGTGAAACCTAACGGGCTGTGTTCATCCACGAGGATAAGAAGCTAATAGATAAATTTATTCAGCCTGAAGCTGCGTTCTTTGCCTTCTGAAAGGCGTTCGCCACAGTTCTATAGGTCGCCTGATGAGCAAATTACGAGCGTACGGGATATTTGACCAGATTTGTGGCAGGACTGAGTTCCTACCAAATATAATACAGCATTTCGTTCTTAAGTAAACTCCGTCCGAACAGGACGTGGAAGGCTCAACGGTACCGACCGGTCGCCGTGTCATCCTCACAACTCAGGCGTTACTGGATGCGGATGTGGAGGGGCATGTGGTCAGCACATCGCTTTCCCGGCAGTATGGCAGTTTAGGAGACCGGGCCGCTACTTCTCAATCAAGTAACTCCCCAGTTTGCCTCACAATGGCTGAGTGCACCCCGCTTGCCAGCAGCGCTCGGGATACCGGATGGTCACCCATCCAAGTGCTATCCCAGCCCGACAGAGCTTAACTACGGTGGTCTGGCAGGAACTGGCGTGACCACTATGGCAAGGCCGTTGGCCATCACGTTCTTTACGGAAAGAAATCTTGAGACCTAAAAGTACTCACAGGGAGCGTTATGTAAACATTACCGCTCTTGTAGTTAGAATCTACATCTACATCTACGTCCATCTTCGGGAAGCCACCTGACAGTGTGTGGCGGAGGGTAGCCTAGTACCTCTATCGGTTCTCCCTTCTATTCCAGACTCGTATTGTTCGTGGAAAGAAAGATTGTCGGTATGCCTCTGTGTGGGCTCTAAACTCTCTAATTTTATCCTCATGGTATCTTCGCGAGATATATGTAGGAGGGAGTAATATACTGCTTGACTCCTCGGTGAAGGTATGTTGTCGAAACTTCAACAAAAGCCCGTACCGAGCTACTGAGCGTCTCTCTTGCAAAGTGTTCCACTAGATATGAAACTTCCTGGCAGATTAAAACTGTGTGCCCGAGCGAGACTCGAACTCGCGACCTTTGCCTTTCGCGGGCAAGTGCTCTACCATCTGAGCTACCGAAGCACGACTCACGCCCGGTACTCACAGCTGTACATCTGCCAGTATCTCGTCTCCTACCTTCCAAACTTTGGCACAAGTAAAGCTGTGAGTACCGGGCCTGAGTCGTGCTTCGGTAGCTCAGATGGTAGAGCACTTGCCCGCGAAGGGCAAAGGTCCCGAGTTCGAGTCTCGGTCGGGCACACAGTTTTAATCTGCCAGGAAGTTTCATATCAGCGCACACTCCGCTGCAGAGTGAAAATCTCATTCTTCCACTAGAGTTTATCTATCATCTCCGTAACGCTTTCGCGGTTACTAAATGATGCTGTAACGAAGCGCGCTGCTCTCCGTTGGATCTTCTCTATCTCGTCTATCAACCCTATCTGGTACGGATCCCACACCAGTGAACAGTATTCAAGCAGTGGCGAACAAGTGTACTGTAACCTACTTCCTTTGTTTTCGGACTGCATTTCCTTAGGATTCTTCCAATAAATCTCAGTCTGGCATCTGCTATACCGACGATTAATTTTATATGCTCCTTCCATTTTAGATCACTCCTAATGCCTGCTCCCAGATAATTTACGGAATTAACTGCTTCCAGTTGCTGACTTGCCACATTGTAGCTAAATGATAAAGGATCTTTCTTGCTATGTATTCGACAGCACATTACACTTAACTACATGGAGATTCAATTGCCATTCCCTGAACCATGGGTCAATTCGTTGCAGATTATCCTGGATTTCAGTACAATTTTCCATTGTTACAACCTCTCGATGTTCTACAGCATCATCCGCAAATAGCCTCAGTCAGCTTCTGATGTTATACACAAGGTCATTTATATACACTCCTGTAAATTGAAATAAGAACACCGTGAATTCATTGTCCCAGGAAGGGGAAACTTTATTGACACATTCCTGGGGTCAGATACGTCACATGATCACACTGACAGAACCACAGGCACATAGACACAGGCAACAGAGCATGCACAATGTCGGCACTAGTACAGTGTATATCCACCTTTCGCAGCAATGCAGGCTGCTATTCTCCCATGGAGACGATCGTAGAGATGCTGGATGTAGTCCTGTGGAACGGCTTGCCATGCCATTTCCACCTGGCGCCTCAGTTGGACCAGCGTTCGTGCTGGACGTGCAGACCGCGTGAGACGACGCTTCATCCAGTCCCAAACATGCTCAATGGGGGACAGATCCGGAGATCTTGCTGGCCAGGGTAGTTGACTTACACCTTCTAGAGCACGTTGGGTGGCACGGGATACATGCGGACGTGCATTGTCCTGTTGGAACAGCAAGTTCCCCTGCCGGTCTAGGAATGGTAGAACGATGGGTTCGATGACGGTTTGGATGTACCGTGCACTATTCAGTGTCCCCTCGACGATCACCAGTGGTGTACGGCCAGTGTAGGAGATCGCTCCCCACACCATGATGCCGGGTGTTGGCCCTGTGTGCCTCGGTCGTATGCAGTCCTGATTGTGGCACTCACCTGCACGGCGCCAAACACGCATACGACCATCATTGGCACCAAGGCAGAAGCGACTCTCATCGCTGAAGACGACACGTCTCCATTCGTCCCTCCATTCACGCCTGTCGCGACACCACTGGAGGCGGGCTGCACGATGTTGGGGCGTGAGCGGAAGACGGCCTAACGGTGTGCGGGACCGTAGCCCAGCTTCATGCAGACGGTTGCGAATGGTCCTCGCCGATACCCCAGGAGCAACAGTGTCCCTAATTTGCTGGGAAGTGGCGGTGCGGTCCCCTACGGCACTGCGTAGGATCCTACGGTCTTGGCGTGCATCCGTGCGTCGCTGCGGTCCGGCCCCAGGTCGACGGGCACGTGCACCTTCCGCCGACCACTGGCGACAACATCGATGTACTGTGGAGACCTCACGTCCCACGTGTTGAGCAATTCGGCGGTACGTCCACCCGGCCTCCCGCATGCCCACTATACGCCCTCGCTCAAAGTCCGTCAACTGCACATACGGTTCACGTCCACGCTGTCGCGGCATGCTACCAGTGTTAAAGACTGCGATGGAGCTCCGTATGCCACGGCAAACTGGCTGACACTGACGGCGGCGGTGCACAAATGCTGCGCAGCTAGCGCCATTCGACGGCCAACACCGCGGTTCCTGGTGTGTCCGCTGTGCCGTGCGTGTGATCATTGCTTGTACAGCCCTCTCGCAGTGTCCGGAGCAAGTATGGTGGGTCTGACACACCGGTGTCAATGTGTTCTTTTTTCCATTTCCAGGAGTGTATATTGTGAATAGCAACGGTCCTACGACACTCCCCTGCAGCACACCAGAAAGCACTCTTAATTATTAAGACTTATCTCCAAAAAGAATGACACGCTGCGTTCTATTATCTAGGAATTGTTCAATCTAGTCACACAATTGGTACGATAGTCCATATGCTCTTACTTTGTTCATTAAACGACTGTGGGGAACTGTATCAAACGCCTTGCGGAAATCAAAAAACACAGCATCTACCTGGGAACCCGTGTCTATGGCCCTCTGAGGCTCGTAGACGAATAGCGCAAGCTGGGTTTCACACGATCATCTATTTCGAAACCCATGCTGATTCCTACAGAGTAGATTTCTAGTCTCCAGAAAAGTCATTATACTCGAAAATAATACGTGTTCCAAAATTCTACAACTGATAGACGTTACAGGTATACTCCCTTCTTGAAAACGGGGATGACCTGTGCCCTTTTCCAATATTTTGGAACTCTACGCTCTTCTAGAGACCTACGGTACACCGCTTCAAATAGGAGGGCAAGTTCCTTCGCGTACTCTGTGTAAAATCGAACTGGTATCCCATCAGGTCCAGCGGCCTTTTCCCTTTTGAGCGATTTTAATTGTTTTTCTATCCCTCTGTCATCTATTTCGATATCTACCATTTTGTCATCTGTGCGACAGTCTAGAGAAGGAACTACAGTGCGCCGGCCGGTGTGGCCGAGCGGTTCTAGGCGATACAGTCTGGACCCGCGCGACCGCTACGGTCGCAGATTCGAATCCTGCCTCGGGCATGGATGTGTGCAATGTCCTTAGGTTAGTTAGGTTTAAGTAGTTCTGAGTTCTAGGGGCTGATGACCTCAGAAGTTAAGTCCCATAGTGCTCAGAGCCATTTGAACTACAGTGTAGTCTTCCTCTGTGAAATAGCTTTGGAAAAAGACATTTAGTATTTCGTCCTTGAGTCTGTCATCCTCTGTTTCAGTACCATTTGGGTCACAGAGTGTCTGGACATTTTGTTTTGATCCACCTACTGCTTTGACATAAGACCAAAATTTCTTTGGAGTTTCTGTCAAGTCAGTACATTGAACGTTACTTTCGAATTCATTGAACACCTCTCGCGTAGCTCTCCTCACACTACATTTCGCTTCGTGTAGTTTTTGTTTGTCTGCAAGGCTTTGGCTATGTTTATGTTTGCTGTGAAGTTCCCTTTGCTTCCGTAGCAGTTTTCTAACTTGGTTGTTTTACAACGGTGGCTCTTTTCCATCTCCTACGATCTTGCTTGGCACTTCTGCGTTATTAGTCCTAATAATCGAGAAGATTTTAACTACAGTAACAACGGTCACGAAAGCCTGCAAAATTACATTACCGCTCTTAATACATGTAGGAGGGCGTGCTGAAAAGTAAAGTTGCAGGCTTTTATGTGAAAACTCTTAAAGCTTTTTAAGTAAATCAAACGTTATTAACATTCTACATCTTTATTCTTAAACACTAATTACCCTGGCGACGAACATATTTCTCCCATCGGAGACTAGTTTTCTGGTACGGTCACTGTAGAATGTTTGAATTTTATGAAGCCGCAACCTCACCTGTTCTTACACCACTGCATCACTATCAAGTGAACTCCTCAAAGGCGTTCTTCATGTTTTGGAAACAGATGAAAATCGGACAGGGCCAAATCAGAACAATATGAAGGATGATAGAAGACAGTGAACTGAAGGCGTCAGATTGTTGCAGATACCGCAGCGCTGGTGTGTTTCTGGCATTGTAAAAACAGACATAATGTCTGATGGGATGGCAGCAATCAGTGATTGTACAATGTTACTTATAATCCGCCTTGATTGCAATTTTTTTTAAATTCATATGATCGGTTTCGGTTCATCCAGAACCATCTTCAGATCTAATATGTCAGTTACAGGAGTACATATCACATACGAGGTGTGGCTAGAAAAAAACCGGACTAGTACTGGTGAAACAATAAAACGAATGCAATAAGGCTGAAAGTCGCGTGGCCTGTCACGTGACTCTCGCTCCGCCTACTGCTCGAGTTTCATCTGCCTCCTGCACTCAGTCTGCCCGTGGCGTCTGTTTTAAGTAGTTGACGTTTTGTCTGTGCGTCGGAAAATGTTGAGTGTACAGAAAGAACAGCGTGTTAACATCAAATTTTGTTTCAAACTAGGAAAATCTGCAAGTGAAACGTTTGTAATGTTACAACAAGATCGCCGTTTAACAATCAGAGCAGTGTCTGAGTTAACAGGAGTTGACAAGGAAAGTGTCGAACAAGTTTACCGATTTTTTCAATGTTTGCATCAGTTTTTGCTGAAAATGGTCTGCCAGTGCGAGTGTCATCACTGGTGTCTTCGCGGCCATCTTTAAATCGTTTAATCAAAATGGTTCAAATGGCTCTGAGCACTATGGGACTCAACTGCTGTGGTCATAAGTCCCCTAGAACTTAGAACTACTTAAACCTAACTAACCTAAGGACAGCACACAACACCCAGCCATCACGAGGCAGAGAAAATCCCTGACCCCGCCGGGAATCGAACCCGGGAACCCGGGCGTGGGAAGCGAGAACGCTACCGCACGACCACGAGATGCGGTCAAATCGTTTAAACCACTCAAACACTTGTGTTCGCGATAAACAATCACCGCCGTACACTTGTTGTAACATTACAAACGTTTCACTTGCAGATTTTCCTAGTTTGAAACAAAATTTGATGTTAACACGCTGTTCTTTCTGTACACTCAACATTTTCCGACGCACAGACAAAACGTCAACTACTTAAAACAGACGCCACGGGCAGACTGAGTGCAGGAGGCAGATGAAACTCGAGCAGTAGGCGGAGCGAGAGTCACATGACAGGCCACGCGACTTTCAGCCTTATTGCATTCGTTTTATTGTTTCACCAGTACTAGTCCGGTTTTTTTCTAGCCACACCTCGTATGTGACGCAGCATGTGAAAGTTGCTGGATTGGGACGGGTTACTCCTGTAACTGAAATATCAGATCTGAAGATGGTTCTGGATGAACCGAAACCGATCAGATGAATAAAAAAATTTTTTGCAATCAAGACGGATTGTAAATATCATTGTCTGGCATTGTCATGCTAAAAGAAAAGGTGCTCCTTGTGTGGACAAACTCTTCGAATTCGAAACTCGATTACACCGTGCTATGTCGTCCATACAAGACACAGCCAGGGCAAAAGCACCATAGGCGCAAAGATGCGAGCTGCTGCCAGTGCCACAGTGTTGCCAGTACCGTGGAGTTTCGCCACTTGCGAGTTCCACCAGCGCCACGGGCGGCGCTGAGAATGAAGATATCGACCTCGCCTCGGCCAACTGCCGGCCGCATACAGTCCGCCAAAGACCGTACGACAACAGACAGAAGAATACTCCCAAGAGAGCTCTCGCCCACTTAGTAACAGATCATCGTCCAGGGCTTACAAGGGGACCATCAGAAGTGTAAGTAATGCATTTTGATGGGTCTCGGATGTGTTGTAGAGGGACGTGCCTTGAGTATGAAGCTATACGCATTTTTAGCGACGGCCTTGGTTTTCGATAGAAAATCAGAAGCATCTTCGGTGGTATTAAAAGTAAGGGTGTCAACATTACGAGTGCAATGGGAACTCCACAGTTAAACGAAGAGGAGAGATCAGATATGGGCAGAGTCACTGAAGGCCTCTACAGAGGGGAGAACTTGTCTGACGACTTGTTAGCAGAAGAAAAGAAAATATTTAAGACAGAGTATCCATTATTAGAGTCATGGTTTGACAGAACTTTGGAAGAAGTGCGATCAAATAGGGCAGGAGTGATAGATAACATCCCTTCAGAATGTCTAAAAGCAGTGGGGAAATGACAATCAAATGACTATCCAAGCTGATATGTGAAACCTATGAGACTTGTAACACACCATCAGACTTCCGAAAGAAAATCATCGTTAAAATCCCGAACATAGCAAGGGCTGTTATGTGCGAGAATTGCCGCACAATCAGCTTTACATTTAACGCATCCAAGATGCTGACAAGAATAATATAAATGGATGCAAGCCTTCAGAAAAATCACGACACGTTCACAGGATCTGTAAAAAAGAAAAAGCGTTCAACATTGTAAAAAGGAGCAAAATGTTTGGATTTATGAGAAAAAGTGGAGTAAGCTATAAGCAGACACAGGTAATGCACAGTATGTGCAAAACCCAAAGTAGACAGTAGGTAAGGAAGTGCAAACACGAAGTGCTCGCATTGAAAAAGCTGTAAGAGAAGGATGCAATCTTTCTCCCCTGCTGTTCAATCTATACTGAAAAAGCAGCGGCGGAAATACGAGGAATGTCCGAGAGTGTAATTAATATTCAGAATGAAAGGATATCAGTGACAGGACTCAGTGATGACATTGCTATGCTCATTGAAAGTTAAGAAGAATTACAGGACTTGTTGAATGGAATAAATAGGCTAATTGAATGGAATAAACAGGCTAAACAGAACAGAATATCGATTGACAGTAAATCAAAGAAAGACCATACTAAAGATGAGTAGCAGAAACTGGAGTAGCATTAAATTTAATATAAAAAATAGGGATGACGAAGTTGTCAGAGTTAAGGAGTTCTGTTTTGGAAGCAAAATAACACATGTTGGACGAAGCACGGAGGACGTAAAAAGGAGACTGGCACAAGCAAAGAAGGAATTTCCAGGTCAAAATAGCCCACTTGAATCAATTATCGGCCTTAATTTGGGAAAAAAATATCTGAGAATGTGCATTTGGAGCACAGCATTGTATGGTAGTGAGACATGGACTGTGGGGAAACAGGAAAAGAAGAGAAGAATAGTTCAAATGGCTCTGAGCACTATGGGACTTAACAACTGAGGTCATCAGTCCCCTAGACTTAGAAGTACTTAAACCTAACTAACCTATGGACACCACACACATCCATGCCCGAGGCAGGATTCGAACCTGCGACCGTAGCGGTCGCACGGTTCCAGACTGAAGCGCCTAGAACCACTCGGCCACGTCGACCGGCGAAAAGAAGAGAATCGAAGCGTTTGAGATGTAGTGCTACAGGGGGATAGGTTGACTGGTAAGGCTTGAGGAAGTTGATCGCAGAATCGACGGAGGAAGGAACATACGGAAAACACTGGTAAGACGAGGAGGCGCAATGACAGGTCATGTGTTAAGACATTGGGAAATAACATCCACAGTACTAGAGGAAGGTGCACAGGGTAAAATATATAGGGGAAGAGAGAGGTTGTAGATTCCTTTCTTTTCGGGTTTTCTCACCGTCCATGACTGACTTCCATAGCACTCCGTCTTCAGGCCACGGGTGGCCGACCGGGACCATCTGACCGCCGTGTCATCCTCGGTGGAGGATGCGGATAGGAGGGGCGTGGGGTCAGCACACCGCTCTCCCAGTCGTTATGATGGTATTCTTAACCGAAGCCGCTACTATTCGGTCGAGTAGCTCCTCAATTGGCATCACGAGACTGAGTGCACCCCGATGACTAACTGCCATGCAGTGCAATACTAGCGACGTGCATTCCCAGAAATTTCTTTCAGAAATTAAGTCCTAGTAAGATTTCTTTTAGCGAGAAGTGCCTTTCTTGAATGTCTGGTCTGCTTCTTGCATTACCTTTGCTACGGCTGCCGTGCGTTATTTCACAGTATCCGTTCACTTTCTCTGCTACGTGGTGCCCAATTTTGATCCTAAGTTTACCTCTAATTTAAATTCTGCTGCCCCTGATTTCTTAAATTATTATTTGGTTTACTTTCAGTCTATATCATTTGCTCGTTACACGGTTCATTCCACTCAGTGTACACCGTCCTCATAAGCACACAGAACGGTAATGTCATCAACGAATCTTATAGATACTCAAGTTGAATTTTAATAGCCGGCCGCGGTAGCCGCGCGGTTCTAGGCGCTGCAGACCGGAACCGCGGGACTGCTACGGTCGCAGGTTCGAATCCTGCCTCAGGCATGGATGTGTGTGGTATCCTTAGGTTAGTGAGGTTTAAGTAGTTCTAAGTTCTAGGGGACTGATGACCTAAGATGTTAAGTCCCATAGTGCTCAGAGCCATTTGAACCATTTTGAATTTTCATCCCACTGTTAAACCTTTATTTTATTTTTGTCATTATAGTCTGAACTGTAATGGAGTTAGACTGAATTCTTTCCTTACAACCTTTTCAATCCGAGCATTTCCCTCTTATCTTCGAATGGTATTGTTCTCTTTTTTTTATTGTACATACTGCAGCTCACCAACTTTCCCTCTCTATTACTTCAATTTTTGTTAGAAATACTAACATCTTGTACTGTTTTACAATGTCGAACAAATCCGATGAATGTGACTTTATTTATTTTAAGTTTTTCCCATATTATCAAGCGCAGAAGTCATAACTGCTTCTCTGGTAGCTTTTTCTCTCCTAAAGCCAAAGTTTACACGTAACGGATCTTCGATTACACCCTTAAATTGTATCATCGAAACTACAGCCTTACCTCTCTGAGACGGTGACAAGTTAAGTACGGTATGTATCTTGAGTGTGAAAGAAGGGTCTGGAGAAATTATCAGTCAATTTGTAGAGAGCAGGCCTCGGGATTGTGGCGTGCGATCCGACACCGACTGGAAAATACGTGCCTGTAACCTTGGAGCTCCACTCTGCGGTAAGTTTCCTTGCTCCGCACTGGGCGTTTAACTGATGGGCGCTTCGACCTCATCTGGTGCTTGCTAGAGGAGGGGAAAGACGCTACGCACGTTGAAAGAGATACGGATACAGGATTTGCTCGTGAAGTACGTGCTATGCAGTACCATGAGATGTATAAAATACTATGACGATGTGTGGGGAAGCAAGTGAAAGTATCTAACCAAAATTGTTTCCTTTTTAATTAGTAAAAATATCAATGATAAAATTGTTTCAAATTCATTATTCAACACTGTGATCTTGTTTCTTGCACTTCTCAATTTTGCCAGTAATGAAGCATGTATTTGACTGTTGCCTTGCATAATAACCAGTTGCGCAATGGCATAAAATTAGTTATTTGAAATAACTTTGCTCCGATAACTTAAGTTATACCAAAATCGATTTCACACCGTGAACTACACATATATATTGCATTGAGGCCTCATTTTCTTTACGATCTTTCATTGGTAGGTAACTTTCACATTCAAGAGAAGCAAAGGACTTGGATTTTGATTCAGGCTGTTAAATTTAAACACAATGTTGATCTCAATATATATATATATATATATATATATATATATATATATATATATATATATATTGTTAAAAATTTAAGTCATACACAAAAACTACCATTTCCAATATTTTTGTAGCACGAATCACTTTTACAAAAAATTTTACAAAACGCTTACTGCGTCAAACCTTGGACAAACTCTGAATATTATCTAACAAAAAGCATTTTTGAAATCATCATATATCTTCTCTCATTTACGTGCTAAAGTTTGTTCAGTGTAATTGCGCAGCGAGCGCGAGTCCTACCTTTAAAAGCTGTCACCACACGTCTGCTTCCTCCGGGCACCTAGCTGCGACGACCGAGGTCTTTACTGCGGACACCCCGCTCCCTTAACCATCAAAGATCCTCCTACTCAAAGATATTATACTCATTCCACCTTGCGGTAGGCAACTAGCGACTTTATTTTCTGGATCTACCCTGATCAGACCTTAGCACATACCTTTCACAAGTGCCGCCTTCGCTAGCTCTTTTCCTAATACGACAAACTTTTTACCTTGCTGTTTGTGTAGCATAATCGCTTTGTGATGCTCCTACGTAACCTAGTCACTTTGGTAGATTTTAAGCTCCTGTGGTTTCGGTATGTCCTAATTCATATGTTTTAGCTGTTTTGTTTACTTTTGTACCAAATGTTTTACTACGAAAATTTCTTTATTTCCGCAGCAACTCGAGCCACCTAGTGGTCCCACGTCTATGAACTTTGTTTCCCATGTTCGAGATCAACCTGTTGGCTGAACTCTGCGACTTGCCGTAAAAGAATCGAGCAGCCTGCTGGAATCAGTCCCATAATGCGGGTACGCCACTGGTTACCTCAGGTTCACTTGTTGAGAATTCGCAAGAGAGATGCGCTGCGAGCCTTAGTACACGGCCCACCAAATTAGAGCAGATGAATGTGTTTGTCTCCGGAATGCCCCCACACAACGGTCGTTTTTTTTTCTTTTCTTTTTTTTTTTTTTTTTCATCAGTCTACTGACTGGTTTGATGCGGCCCGCCACGAATTCCTTTCCTGTGCTAACCTCTTCATCTCAGAGTAGCACTTGCAACCTACGTCCTCAATTATTTGCTTGACGTATTCCAATCTCTGTCTTCCTCTACAGTTTTTGCCCTCTACAGCTCCCTCTAGTACCATGGAAGTAATTCCCTCATGTCTTAGCAGATGTCCTATCATCCTGTCCCTTCTCCTTATCAGTGTTTTCCACATATTCCTTTCCTCTCCTATTCTGCGTAGAACCTCCTCATTCCTTACCTTATCAGTCCACCTAATTTTCGTCTATAGCACCACATCTCAAATGCTTCGATTCTCTTCTGTTCCGGTTTTCCCACAGTCCATGTTTCACTACCATACAATGCTGTACTCCAGACGTACATCCTCAGAAATTTCTTCCTCAAATTAAGGCCAGTATTTGATATTAGTAGACTTCTCTTGGCCAGAAATGCCTTTTTTGCCATAGCGAGTCTGCTTTTGTTGTCCTCCTTGCTCCGTCCGTCATTGGTTATTTTACTGCCTAGGTAGCAGAATTCCTTAACTTCATTGACTTCGTGACCATCAATCCTGATGTTAAGTTTCTCGCTGTTCTCATTTCTACTACTTCTCATTACCTTCGTCTTTCTCCGATTTACTCTCAAACCATACTGTGTACTCATTAGACTGTTCATTCCGTTCAGCAGATCATTTAATTCTTCTTCACTTTCACTCAGGATAGCAATGTCATCAGCGAATCGTATCATTGATATCCTTTCACCTTGTATTTTAATTCCACTCCTGAACCTTTCTTTTATTTCCACCATTGCTTCCTCGATGTACAGATTGAAGAGTAGGGGCGAAAGGCTACAGCCTTGTCTTACACCCTTCTTAATACGAGCACTTCGTTCTTGATCGTCCACTCTTATTATTCCCTCTTGGTTGTTGTACATATTGTATTTTTTTTTCAGAATCTCGAACAGCTTGCACCATTTTATATTGTCGAACGCTTTTTCCAGGTCGACAAATCCTATGAAAGTGTCTTGATTTTTCTGTAGCCTTGCTTCCATTATTAGCCGTAACGTCAGAATTGCCTCTCTCGTCCCTTTACTTTTCCTAAAGCCAAACTGATCGTCACCTAGCGCATTCTCAATTTTCTTTTCCATTCTTCTGTATATTATTCTTGTAAGCAGCTTCGATGCATGAGCTGTTAAGCTGATTGTGCGATAATTCTCGCACTTGTCAGCTCTTGCCATTTTCGGAATTGTGTGGATGATGCTTTTCCGAAAGTCAGATGGTATGTCGCCAGACTCATATATTCTACACACCAACGTGAATAGTCGTTTTGTTGCCTCTTCCCCCAATGATTTTAGAAATTCTGATGGAATGTTATCTATCCCTTCTGCCTTATTTGACCGTAAGTCCTCCAAAGCTCTCTTAAATTCCGAGTCTAATACTGGATCCCCTATCTCTTCTAAATCGACTCCTGTTTCTTCTTCTATCACATCAGACAAATCTTCACCCTCATAGAGGCATTCAATGTATTCTTTCCACCTATCTGCTCTCTCCTCTGCATTTAACAGTGGAATTCCCGTTGCACTCTTAATGTTACCACCGTTGCTTTTAATGTCACCAAAGGTTGTTTTGACTTTCCTGTATGCTGAGTCTGTCCTTCCGACAATCATATCTTTTTCGACGTCTTCACATTTTTCCTGCACCCATTTTGTCTTAGCTTCCCTGCACTTCCTATTTATTTCATTCCTCAGCGACTTGTATTTCTGTATTCCTGATTTTCCCTGAACATGTTTGTACTTCCTCCTTTCATCAATCAACTGAAGTATTTCTTCTGTTACCCATGGTTTCTTCGCAGCTGTCTTCTTTGTACCTGTGTTTTCCTTCCCAACTTCTGTGATGGCCCTTTTTAGAGATGTCCATTCCTCTTCAACTGTACTGCCTACTGCGCTATTCGTTATTGCTGTATCTACAGCGTTCGAGAACTTGAAACGTATCTCGTCATTCCTTAGTACTTCCGTATCCCACTTCTTTGCGTATTGATTCCAGCACTAATTGAGTGTCGGTCAGTGTTAGGTGTAACACAATGCCGTAGTGTCGGGACAAAGGGAATTCAGGGATTTAATAGGGGGTATGGCGCCTTCCCCCTTACTTTGCAGATATGTTTTTCCGGTGAGGTGCCTGCCCACGGTCACTCATAGATACTTGCAGTACGGGGCCGAGTGATGGAGCCTCTCGTGACCTGCACTAGTTGGAGATCCGCCTGATTTTGGAGCCTGGCATTTGCAGCACTGAACGCTAATAGCATCTTAGTTCCCCAGGAGACTATAACTTCGCACGCCATTCTCAGACAGGGATGGATTTTATCTATTCTGATATTTCGTGCGTAGAGTCCGCTACAGTCCCTGTAAAGTGCTAACTGTACACGCGCTGTTCCTGAAACATGGGAAGTGGACAGAGAGAACGGCAAACGGCCAAGTACAGTTCCCTGCGCTACTCCGGCTAGGATAGGCCTTGCTGTAGACCTGCCATATACGGCGCGGACGTTAAATCTGTGTCTGAAGTAGGACGAGATAAGTTTGACGTGTGGTGTTCGTCTCTCCATACAAAAGGTTTGTAGAGAAGACTCTCGCGACACACGCAGCCGAAGTTACTTTATTTATTTCTTTAATTTTTTTTTCATTTTCATTTCCAATCTTGAGAAGAATGGGTGTGTCAGTGGCCGATTTTTGACTCTACGGGATCATTTCAGTAGATATTACTTATTTCCTTAATTTTTGAAACATTTCTTTTATTCTGTGCAAGGCATCTTCAGTGACCTGGAATGCGTACGTATTTTTACCACTTTGTTTACATTTTGGGACAATATATATAACTTATATATGTTTATAACCTATACATACATTGTCCCAAAATGTAAACCAAATAGTAAAAACATGTACATATTCCAGGCCACTGAAAATGCCTTCTAGAGAATGAAGGCGAAACGCGTGTGGCACGAAAATTGTGTTTCATTCAAATGTAGTCAGACTGTGAACAAGTAAAAGTTAACAGTATAACATAAAATTTCTTTTCTAACCTACTTGTAGCTGCTGTTAATTACAATCTTTTTCGTTTTTACCAAACTGGATCACAAGTTTCACTTACAATTAATTTCTCCATGCGCTAGGGCACAGTTTTTGAATAGTTTTTGTGTTACATTGCTATCTTATATCTATGATGATGATGATGTCTGGTTTGTGGGGCGCTCAACTGAACCGTCATCAGCGGCCGTAAAAAGTCCCAATTTTTACAAAGTCCATTTTCTTTTCACAATCCAACCTAGTCACTCTCACAAATGATGATGATGATGAAATGATGGGGACAACACAAACACCCAGTCCCCGGGCAGAGAGAATCCCCAATCCGGCCGAGAATCGAACCCGGGAGCAGCTACGCTAGCCCCTGGACCGCGACCCACGGGGTCTTATATCTTTTTGAGTGCTTTTGCTTAGCCTTTTTTGGCCTGTTTGATACATTATCTTACCATAATTTTTTCTTCTTACAACTGTTCTACGGTTTCATTTGCTTACATCTAATTGTGTGTGTGTGCCTGTGTGTGTGTGTGTGTGTGTGTATCAGTGGTATATTATATTCTTGTGCTCAGGACTACTCCTCATCAGAAGTCAATATCGCCTTCTTTTCTGTAACGTTAGGTACTGTAAGACGATACAAAGGCCATTTGGAACTATGAAACCTCCTGGCAGATTAAAACTGTGTGCCGGACCGAGACTCGAATTCGGGACCTTTGCCTTTCGCGGGCAAGTGCTCTACCAACTGAGCTACCCAAGCACGACTCACGCCCCGTCCTCACAGCTCTACTTCTGCCAGTACCTCGTCTCCTTCCTTACAAACTTTACAGAAGCTCTCCTGCGAACCTTGCAGAACTAGCACTTCTTTCTTTCAGGGGTACGCTTATTGCATGCAACATGCGAGGGTTACGCTATGATAGTGAACAGCAGACTAATAGTACCACCAGAGCGTTTATTAAATAAACTTCCGTAGATGAATGTAGCCACAGCACACAGCATTTGTGGTGAAGCAGATCACTGAAAACCACGTAAAATTTAATTAGGAGACTCATTTAGCATTTGTTGATCCGGAGATGAAGCTAATAGAGAAAAACTGTGAAGAATAATGGAAAAAAGAGGATACCCAGTCCATCACAGACATAAATAGAGAGCCAGCAGCATCTTTCATCACAACCAGGAGAGTCAGACAAGGGTATAGCTTTTCTCCATCGATTATGTACTGTTTACTGTGTGAGCGGGAAACCGAGTTTTATGCTGGTTTTAGAATAGACAAACGGACTACTGAGAATTTTGTTCTATAGGCAGACGATGTCACAAATTTATCAAATAAAGATTGACCTACAAAAAGGGATTTACGTTATAAGCAAAAAAGCCAAAGACAACAATATAAGTACACGCACAAAGAAAATGAAAAGAATGTATTGCAAAGTACGGGACCACAGAGGAAAAAACAGTGGTTCGTAGTACAGTAGTAGAACATGTCAGTCAATCTATCTGCGAAGTGATGTGACATACTAGCACGACAAACATATAGACAAGAAAGTAACGAAGTGCGAAAACATATTTAGAACAGTAAACGGGTATTTTAGCTACAAGATCACACAGCAACACAAATGAAGTTTTATAAAGTACTGGTCATTTTCACGTTATTCTACACAAGTGAGTCATGCGTCATTTACACACGCCAAGAAAGTGAGATCTTAGCAGCTGACATATCTTGGAGCCGTACCGAAACAGCAACATTCGGAAGGAATTAAACATATTTAATATGAGAAAGGAAAGTGAAGGCAACAGAAGCAAATAAAGTGAATATCCCGACAGAATGGACACGTGCAGATTACCTTACAAAGTTAGACATTATTACCCGGAAGGCCGAAGCTGTCTAGGATGGCCAAGGAAGAAATGGGCACCGTAGCAGGCCAAGGCCTGATACCTGAAGTTCAGAAGAGGAAGGAATAAAAATACTCACTGATGATGGCACAAAAGTTCCGAAACATGTCTGAGAATTAAAATAATTGTTTGCATAATAAGAATACCTGGATTCCCACCGTTTACTCTGCAGACATGGCTGCTGTTAGAGGTTCGCAATAAAATGACGACGAAACCTTAAATTCTGGGAGGGTTTCTACGTCCACATTTGACTAATAAATATAAGAGTTTGAGAAATTGTGCGGAGATGGAATTGTTGACCTTTCAGCGGAGCCAAAAACTCTTGAGAAAGCAGACATAAGAACAGGCTCATCCATGCACAAGATACACCAGCCCGTCCGTAACCACTTTGCGACGCACTACTGGGAAAGGCCGCTTCGAGTGAGCAATTTCGATAGTTGTTTATACTTCACGCCAATCTTACTAGTTCTTGGGAGGAAATAAACACTATTCCAGCTATCTACGGTTTACTACCGACCAAAAAGCGAGAAAACAATGATAGTTCTTTTAAGCTGGCTGGAACCCTGCTTCTGTGATGACAGACTTCGAAACTGTTATCGTCTAATGAATTTGATGTTTATTTTCTGAAAGAGAGTTGCAATTACGTTTCTAATCAATGTTTATGGAAATAAGTTCAGTGTTGTGGCCTTTTCCTGCCTATAAAGAAAAGGAAGAAATACTCTGTCACATAAGAATGTCGTAACTGATGTCATTTCTTAGAAAATGTGATCACACTTATAACAAAAAATGAAGAAACACAGTCTGGATCATATATTCTTTTGTTTACTACCGTTTTGATTTTGCCATACAGATAATCTCGCGGTCTGGCACCACAAGATGCAGTTCGTCAGCACTGGTACTGTAACCTCCCCCTCACTTATCGACCTTAATGACAGTGAAAAATTAAACCGCGTGTACCTAATGGGAAATTTGGGAAAGCAATCGTCACCGAAGTTAATCTGTCGGTAAAGAGGGAGGAAAGGGTTACATCTAAATGAAAGGAAAAATGCAAATGAAACTGGTGGAAATTAATTTTGAAAAGGGGTAAAGTTAATAAAGAAAGTAAATGTGCGGCCGTTACGTCAACAATTAACTAGCGGTAATTAGATATTTGAGATTTGGGGGAAATCACGGTCGCCAGTCCTAAGGACAATTACTATAGTAACTGAAAAAGAAAGGTTATTACACATATAATTAGCACTAGAAGCGTGGCAACTGAAGGTTGACACGTGTAGTGTGAAAACTGAAAGTTTGTCAGAAGTAATAAATTTCGCTACACTCTGACTTAATTTAGCAAAAGAATTAATAAAACCTGGAAAATCGAAAGTTAATTTAATGACTGAAGTTAATAGTGAGCTTTCTTTCTGAAGCACATCGAAATCCAGCAGAATACGGTTAGTCTTGGACTACCTCAACAATCATTTCAAAAGCAACTTGACTCTACGCAATTTAGAAACACGAGATTTAACTTTGAACTTGAATTAAATGACTCTGAATAATTAACAATAATAAAATTTAGTACGTACCAAGCTGAGCTGCAGTCACAGGTAAGCTAAAATATGCTAACAAAACTCGCACTCTTAATTTGTGCTTGTGTAATCTAACTATTGTAGCCAGCTATGCTTTAACTGCACTTGGAAACTAAAGTAATGAAATGCAATGATAGTACTTTAATGCTGGCGTCTGAATTTCAACGACACTCGGTTTCATTTCGGAAAAGGAAGGGACCCTGCTTGGTAATGCAATTGGGACAATGAGCGACAAAGGTTCATGCTGAGTTGCTGTAATTTTGCGAGGCAAATGGAACAATTTGAAAAGCTGAGGTCTGCCATACAGTTCTGAAACTTTACGTGCTTTTAGTCTTCCTTGTTGGTTGATTGAAGGTTTGAAGCCGTCGATCGAGGAGGTGGAGACAGTCACTCATTGTCGGCCGTCGCTGTTGCAGAAGCTGGATGTTGGCGGGCCTTCTTCTCGACACGGTCACCAGGCGAAACGGGCTCTTGATGTGCGCCAGCTAATGCTTCCCGTCCGCGACACCATGTCAGAAACTATCTTCGCGAGTCGAGCGCAATTACATGCTGCCAAACCCCGAAAGCGCGGCAACTCGCGGGAGCGTCACACAACACACCTGCTCCACTCGCTACTCCAGCCAGACCCCAACTGCCCTGCCCGCGCTCCACGCGGCAGAGTTAACACTACCAAAGATCCTACACACTTTGATTCTTCACACGACCTATCGATGTAATCGTTCGATAGCAGTTTTCCCTAGGCAAGACCCAGCGTAAAAATACAAATAATATTTACGAAACAAACCAATTATACATCGACATAAATGCATAAATAAATAAATAAATATATATATATATATATATATATATATATATATATATATATATATATACAAATAGTAAAACAATTACAATATATAAAGGCACAGAAATGTCATATATTCAGGTAACAAAATAAGGAAAAAACTTACAGTACAATAGATGGAAATAGGAGGATATGCATTTCCGGCGTTACACGAATGACTTACCGAACGATAACGCTAGTTTCATTCATTCGTACCACCGCTGACAAAAGGCACCTTGAGGCGCCAGACCTGAAGATGATATGCAGGACAGACCGAAACTAGCAGTCGTTGGTACGAAGGCGTGCTGAAAAGCAATCCCTCAGAATTTTTGATGAGAAAACTCTTAAAGATTTTTAAATAAAACGATATTCATTACCATTCTACATTTTTATTCTTCCAGTCTACGTATTTATTTCTCAATATAGTCACTATGGTAACGAACGCATTTCTACTAAAGAGAGACCAGTTTGTTGATCCCTTCACTGCAGAATGTTTGATTCTGTTGACGGAGCTACAGATTAGATTAGATTAGATTCAGTTTTGTTTCCACAGGACCAAAACTGGCGCGATTCTCCTGGGTGTTGGGTGTGGAACAAGTCAGAAAGTATAACACAAAAGACATAAAACGTTTGAATATACACTACTGGCCATTAAAATTGTTACATCACGAAGATGACGTGCTACAGACGCGAAATTTAATCGACAGGAAGAAGATGCTGCGATATGCAAATGATTAGCTTTTCAGAGCATTTACACAAGGTTGGCGCTGGTGGTGACACCTACAACGTGCTGACATGAGGAAAGTTTCCAACCGATTTCTCATACACAAACAGCAGTTGACTGGCGTTCCCTGGTGAAACGTTGTTGTGATGCCTCGTGTAAGGAGGAGCAATGCGTATCATCACGTTTCCGACTTTGATAAAGGTCGGATTGTAGCCTATCGCGATTGCGGTATATCGTATCGCGACACTGCTGCTCGCATTGGTGGAGATCCAATGACTATTAGCAGAATATGGATCGGTGGGTTCAGGAGGGTAATACGGAACGCCGTGCTGGATCCCAACGGCCTCGTATCACTATCAGTCGAGATGACAGGCATGTTATCCGCATGGCTTTAACGGGTCGTGCAGCCACGTCTCGATCCCTGAGTCAACAGATGGGGACGACGTTTGCAGCAGTATGGACTATCAGCTTGGAGACCATGGCTGCGGTTACCCCTGACGCTGCATCACAGACAGGAGCGCCTGCGATGATGTACTCAACGACGAACCTGGCTGCACGAATGGAGAAACGTCATTTTTTCGGATGAATCCAGCTTCTGTTCACAGCATCATGATGGTCGCATCCATGTTTGGCTTCATCGCGGTGAACGCACATTGGATGCTTGTATTCTTTATCGCCATACTGACGTATCACCCGGCGTGATGGTACGGGGTGCCATTGGTTACACGTCTCGGTCACCTCTTGTTTGCACTGACAGCACTTTGGACAGTGGACGTTACGATTCAGATGTGCGGCTCTACCCTTCATTGGATCCCTGTGAAACCCTACATTTCAGCAGGATAATGCACGACCGCATGTTGCAGGTCCTGTACGGGCCTTTCTGGATACAGAAAATGTTCTACTGCTGCCCTGGCCAGCACATTCTTCAGATCTCTCACCAATTGAAAACGTCTGGTCAATGGTGGCCGATCAACTGGCTCGTCACAATACGCCAGTCTCTACTCTTGATAATTTGTGGTATCGTGTTGAAGCTGCATGGGCAGCTGTAGCTGTACACGCCATCCAAGCTCTGTTTGACTCAATGCCCAGGCGTATCAAGACCGTTATTACGGCCAGAGGTGGTTGTTCTGGGTACTGATTTCTCAGGATCTATGCAACTAAATTGCGTGAAAATTTAATCACATGTCAGTTCTAGTATAATGTATTTGTCCAATGAATACCCGTATATCGCCTGCATTTCTTCTTGGTGTAGCAATTTTAATGGCCAGTAGTGTAGTACTCACTACCGTGATCATTTGTCAAGAGATGGTCAAAGTAGGTCAATATATACAGTAAACTGGAACTACTAATATTTACACGAATTAATACACTATTAGAATGAAAGTTAGTTATGCACTTTTAATAAATTAATCAAACACAAAACACCTGAAACTGACTGCTGTGACCAAGCGCTATCAGAACTGAAATCTAACAGCCATTTTTACTTGCCTTGGTCTAACAGTCTCTGTTAAGATATTCATCTATAGAGTGGAAAGACGTCGCCTCTGCTTGCACCGCTTCGTCCTCATCAGTGTGAGGTCCTCGAATGTGCTCTTTACGTTTCGGAAACAGATGAAAATCGGATGGGGCCAAGTCGGTACTGTATGGCTGATGATCGATGACAGTCAACCCAAGGCATCGGACTGCTGCGGGTGTCGCATCGCTCGGATGTGGTCTGGCTTGGTCATGCTAAAGGACAAGGTGCTCCATGTGCGGACGAACTCTTTCAAACTGATGCTTTCAGTTTTCTGAGAGTCCCGCAGTACACCGAAATAGTTACGTTACACACCACTATGCTATACAGTTCGGAGCCCACTAGCGTCAACAGCGAAGTGGGAGGGTCGACCGAGTAATATGCATGACATGTAATACCTCAACGGATCTTGAGAACGTGTAACACCATTGCTTAGACACTACATACCTTTTGTTGATTCATTTAGCTTTCTGTTTTGTTCAACATCCCATCGTTGACCTTCCGTAATTAGTGTATGATTAATTCAGTACTGTAATGAAGTGTAATCTCTATAATATGCACAATATGAGCAAATGATATGTTTTGTCTTTCTCACATAATCTCTTTGGTTGTCTTTAAAACTGAATAATTTTATTTATATAATTTTGTGTAGAACTACCAATATGTGCCAATGATAGGTTTAAAATGATTGTTTGCTCTTATGCAAACTGCTGACCTTCACTTAGGATTCGTAGTTGTTTCGTATGTAAAGGTTGTTGTGGTTCCCCTCGGGAACGGAACTGTGTAGCGCGCGCAAAATGTGGTTGGCATGGATAGAAAGGTGGAACCAAGGGTCAGTCGGGGACGAGCTACCAAACTGTCAACTGCTCACGTAAAAGTTGCGTATTGTGCTGGTGCCGAGAGAGGCTTTCCGTGCCGCTTTCCAATGCCTCGGATGGATGGATAAAGAGCTGGAACTATTCTGGAATTAATATCTATCATCGCCACCAAGAAATGACAGAGTCGAGCAAGTCTACCTGCAAATCCGCCTGCCAACATGCAATCGCCACCACATTGCGCAACCACTGAAAAGGAACCAGGGAATGGTAGAAATGTATGGTGAAGGATCAGCTCATTGGATGTTTTAGTGTACTCAAATATAAGGTAATTTTTAACTGAACTCTTGTACCTACCGTGATTTATCTTCAGTCACATAGCCACTTAGGGTCCCTCCCACGTTAAAGTGCCTACCGAGTGTCCTTTATTGAAAGCATGTTAAAATTAATATGGCAATAGAGTGTGCTAAGATTAATAATGTTTGTTGAAAGGATCTAACAAATATCTCAATTTTGTGTTTCACTGCAGTACAAGTTCAGAACTGCAACTGTAGAGAGTTATATGTTCATGCTTGCTAAGTGTTTCACTGATGTAATGAAAGTGTGTTTAGTTTTCTCTGCTACAGTGGTCAAGATTAAGGGCCCCCTCCATTGAAAGTGGTTCAAAGGCACAAAGTTACTTAGTTATATCAAGTTTCAATTACTCTTGCTATTCAAGTCAAATCCTGTACCATATTGGGTTCCTCTTGTGTATTAAAAGTGCATTTAATGTTGTGACAGGATCTATAGTTTGTCTATTGTGATCATGCTAGATAGCGATTAATAGAAAGGCCACTATTTGTGAAAATAGTAACTTCTTTATTCAAAAGACACTGAGAAGTAATTTGTTAGTGAACTCATTTAATTTTCATTCTAAGTAGAAGGGTGTTAGTAGTGAGAGACTTAATCTATGCACAGTAACTAAATTTGCTGTGAACCATATACATATTTCATGTCAGATAGGAATTTGTGTGAAAAGTAATATTAAACCTATGTCCAATTTACGATTCTACGGTGAATATTAATTGTAACGTTATTGAGACCATTCAGTTTGATTAAGTTCTCAAGATAATAGTGTGTTTTGTTATCTGTTATATTTATGCCAATAATTTGTTCTGATGTGTTAGCTCCAGCCTTAACGTGAACATACTGTATTTAGGTGCACCCGCGTGTGGCAAAGAATAGGTTGTGTTTGTCCGTTAAAGTTACTCATACCTTTTTTGTTTTGTTTGTTTGAACAATAATGTCAATCATTCTGTTGCCTAATTAGGCTGGCGACCGTTTTCTTTATTCTTTGAACAGTATGGATAGGTAAAATATTGTTTGTTACTGTTTACATATTTACATAATTTTGACTTTCACTTCCGATAAGCCACCCCCGTTAGGTACAACACGGTCAACATAACGAAATTCCTCTCAGAGGGTAACACTGTTCTGTTGCTTTATACCGTAACTACTTGAATAAAAATAATTACATTATACGAAATGTCTCCAACTTTAAGGTTATGGTATAGCAGACAGTACTGTTATAAACGGAATAAAAAATTCAGAAGCATTACTAAAGTAGTGTATTTTGCGTCAAACTTCCATGGCACTGAACAGAGCGTAGTGACAAGAAAACAGAAAGATGGAACTAGTATGACTATACCATGACCAGTTATTGTATGTGATTATAATAAAAACATGGGTGGTGTGGATCATGCAGAGAGATTACGTTCAACTTATGGTCTTGACAGGCGATCAAAGAAATGGTGGCACCGTCTCTTCTGGGGAGCAATAGAAATTGCTTTTGTCAATGCTTACGTCATTTTCAGTGATCTACATGGGGCACTGCCACTGCTGGAATTTAGGAGTGCTGTGGCACTAGGGCTAATGAATGAACAGCAAGTGCCAAATCTCAAAAAGAGAAACTCTGGTAAAGATGAAATAACTTCCCCAAAGAGAAGGAAGGATAACTTTTCTGTTCCGAAGGATGTACGTCTTGGCAACCGAGGAAACCATTTAGTAGTGTTCAGTTGTAAAAGAGGACGATGCGAAATGTGTGCGAAAAATAAAATTCAGTCGAGACCACATTCACAATGTAGTACATGTAAGTGTATTTGTACTGCAATGAGAAAAAGAATTGTTTCCGACAATTTCATGAGGTATCACTAAATATGTGATATGTATATACTGTGAAAGATGTATAGCTAAGTTACTATGTATTGTGAAGTTGCTCTAGAATAAATTTATGCAAAATTTTTTAAAAAAATTGAGAAATACCATACTTCTGTTAATTAATTTTCTAATGTAAAAATATTTAATATTTATGTGGAATAAAGGACAAGTTATAAAAATTGGAGCATTTTTCTGCGCATATTGTGATTCTGTCCATGGAGTCTGACGGTACTTCTGAATACCAGGAGAGAAAAAAGTTGTGAAAAATAAAATAAAATTTTACAAAAAATCCTACAGTCATTTGAGGCCACAATAGCATAAATTCTGCAAAGAAAATGCTAAAAAGTAAATTTTTTCTTATGTCAGGAAACAAAGGGTTAAGGGTATTGCACGTCATTGCATTCTAACCTAAAGTGGACACTGACGAGCATATCAGCAGAAAATTGGAAATTTGTGATAAGGTATAAAGGGACCAAAATACTTAGGTCATCGGTCCCTAAGCCCACATACTGCTTAATCTAGCTTAAAGTAACTTATGCTATGGGCAACACACACACACACACACACACACACACACATGCCAGAACCTGGGACGGGGGCAGACGATATCACAATAGTTATGTGGGATTGCAGTGAAAGGCGCAGTCGCACTAACAACGTCTGTCAAGAGTGGGACCGAAAGATATATACACTGTTATTAAAAGTTCATCCAAGTATTTATTGTATGTGTTTGATATTGTGTAAACTGGTGGAGGCGATCTGAATTGTGATATTCTCCTGAAATATCGAGTACCCCGAGATCGCTTGTAAATCTTTTTTATAAAACGATTTACAACCGATCTTTCCTGTTATTTCAGAATACAGGGTGATTCAAAAAGAATACCACAACTTTAGGAATTTAAAACTCTGCAACGACAAAAGGCAGAGCTAAGCACTATCTGTCGGCGAATTAAGGGAGCTATAAAGTTTCATTTAGTTGTACATTTGTTCGCTTGAGGCGCTGTTGACTAGGCGTCAGCGTCAGTTGATGCTAAGATGGCGACCGCTCAACAGAAAGCTTTTTGTGTTATTGAGTACGGCAGGAGTGAATCGACGACAGTTGTTCAGCGTGCATTTCGAACGAAGTATGGTGTTAAACCTCCTGATAGGTGGTGTATTAAACGTTGGTATAAACAGTTTACAGAGAATGGGTGTTTGTGCAAAGGGAAAAGTTCTGGACGGCCGAGAACGAGTGATGAAAATGTAGCACGCATCCAGCAAGCATTTGTTTGCAGCACAGGAAAATCGACTCGCAGAGCTGTTCCCTCAGCTCGAACAAGAAGCACAACAATTCATATTTCAGCAGGATGGAGCGCCACCACATTGGCACTTATCTGTCCGTAACTACCTGAACGTCAACTACCCGAGGCGATGGATCGGCCGCCAGGCAGCTCGTGACAGAGCACTTCATCACTGGCCTCCAAGAAGCCCTGATCTTACCCCCTGCGATTTTTTCTTATGGGGTTATGTTAAGGATATGGTGTTTCGGCCACCTCTCCCAGCCACCATTGATGATTTGAAACGAGAAATAACAGCAGCTATCCAAACTGTTACGCCTGATATGCTACAGAGAGTATGGAACGAGTTGGAGTATCGGGTTGATATTGCTCGTGTGTCTGGAGGGGGCCATATTGAACATCTCTGAACTTGTTTTTGAGTGAAGAAAAACCTTTTTAAATACTCTTTGTAATGATGTATAACAGAAGGTTATATTAGTTTTCTTTCATTAAATACAGATTTTTAAAGTTGTGGTATTCTTTTTGAATCACCCTGTAATATTAGAAATGTTTTCTTCATGAAAAAAACCTTAGAGAGGAGCGAAGTACCACAGCCGCCAGTTTGAGCGACTAATTTCAAAATTCGATGGGAAAGGAAGAAAGAAGACAGCAGCTAAGAATGACCAGACCATTACAAAGCTTGCAAAACGTTTCCAAATTGTTGGCAATTTAAAGTCGTTGCTAACTTATTTGGCCTGCACGCAGAAATTAAAGTGAATTATGTCACAGTCATTGGAAATTGTCCAAATATTGTAAAGAAGTTTAATGCACGTCGTATTCATTGGCAGTTTTGTACATAAGCTTGACTGGGACGAAAACAGATTACCTCCTAGTGGAGTTCCCTGAAAACGGAGGTTAGTCGGCTAAATGTCTCTCTCAATTTTTAAAAAATTCACTAATCAGTAGTGAAAAGACTACCTCAAAGGCCATACCTTTTTTAGGAAATCATCGCGGAATATTCTACCTGAAAGATTCTTAGAATCAAAATCTATGTGGGTGGACACCGAATACAGAATCGTTTCAGCGAAAACACAGGCAAGTGGCATGCAGGTACATTCATTCATTCTCCTGCTCATAAAAACATCTTTTTTAAACAAATAAAACACATGTATTGAACATTATTTTATCCGTGCTGGCAGTTTTTTTTCTACATGTAGGGTAAGTTCGGGATAGATGGGCATCCGGTATAGAAGGACCAGTCGAATATTTGGCCGTTATGCCATTGCAGCGCTAACGTCGGGTGTCTGTAGCTGTTCTTCTTGAATACACGGACCCATGCTTAATTTTGCTCGTGAGTTTCATGTGTATTTTAGAAGAAAACGTTTATTTCTTTTCGTCGACTGAAAAATATTTCATAATAGATTTTTTTGCTATGGGGTTAAGTTAGTTTAAATTCAGTTTAAGGTCAATGCTATAACTTAGGTGTATACGTGGGTACAATCTTAACCTAAAACGGCGAGCCGGTAGCGTTGTTTGAACGGGGGTGGACCAGTGAATTGCGGGATAGTTGGCCCACTTAAAAAACACACAGACAGTAAGACCATATCTCCTTTTATGGCTTTACTTTGTATATAAATGGTATAACACTTACAAAAAAATATTTTAAATATAAAGCCGTATTCAGACAAGTTGGTTCTTTTCTGTTACAGAAAAATGCCTACTTTTTGTACAAGAAAAGACACGTCTGGGAGAGGAGAATGGTCTGACGACATTTTCAAAAATGCAGTGAAAGCTGTTGAGAATTAGGAAATGTGAGTTCATGCTGCCGAAAACCGTTTTGAAAAGGCGCCTTAAGTCACAGATTTTTAACAAAGGTTCCATGGAGAAAACCTCTTTGTTGGTAACTGAAAACGGAGAAATCGTAGAATATTAAAAAATTACAGTCAAGAGGTTTACTCCAAATAGAGATTCAGTACGTTCCGTTGCTTATTATTTAGCAGAAAACCTATAATTAAAATATAATTTTAACCATGAAACCAATTAAGCTGGTTAAGACAGCCATTCTTCTTTTCTTGTACGCCTTCCTGAACTTTCCATCCGGCAGTCTGAAGGGGTATCTATTGCAAGAGCGAAAGGGCCACAACAAAATAACTGTCAAAGAGTACCTTCGCTTCTTAAAATATGTTTTGTAGAAAATTGTCTTATAGATAAACCTGTAAACAGCTTCAACGTGGATGCAACAGGTTTACAAGCGAACAACAAACCTGGAAAAGTTATTCATTCTAAGAATGTGAATTCTTTTGCTCCAGGAAAAAAGAGTGAAACCACCTCAGTATTGACACGTGGAAGTGGAGAGGGTACATTCTTTTTACTTAACGTAAGGGAAGAATCTGAATCAGTAATTTTTCCGTAGTTTGCCACATGGTCCTGAAGTGAAAATGTCTCCAAAGTCTGTCTATGCACATAATGAGTTATTTGTTGGTTGAATGGAAACCCATTTTACTCCAAGAAAATCAATAAGAAAGGTACTCCTCCTAGATGGACACATATCGCGTACCAGCTCTAACGAAATGCGAACTGCTCCAATGAAATGCTGAAGTTCGCAGAAAATAATGAAATACTTTTGTAGTATTCTTCCCCACACCAGCCATTGGCTTCAGCCACTAAATCATGATTTCTTTAATTCTTTAAAAACGAACTACTGTTCTTATTCCTCCTACTAGATGACCAATAATCCCTCAAGGAAGATAACCCGGTTTCAGTCAGGTACACTTCGTAGCTTAGTTTGTGGAAAGGCAGCAAACGTAAGTAATGGAATCATTCCTCTTGAAAAAATGGCTCTGAGCACTATGGGACTCAACATCTTAGGTCATAAGTCCCCTAGAACTTAGAACTACTTAAACCTAACTAACCTAAGGACATCACACACACCCATGCCCGAGGCAGGATTCGAACCTGCGACCGTAGCAGTCCCGCGGTTCCGGACTGCAGCGCCAGAACCGCTAGACCACCGCGGCCGGCATTCCTCTTGAAACCGACGCGATAGCACACTATGCTTTTCTGTCACAATCCACGGACTCTAGGCCTCTAGACGCATCTATTATTTCCCAAAATGATATGACGGTGTCCGCCTTGCTGTTGTCGTTGTTGCTGGTTCTATTAGTTCAAAAAACGTCACTGTTGCTGGTCCTAATAATTCAAGAAATGATGTCGAGTGTTGCTGGTTCTAGCAGCTTAAGAAACGATCGTAATGCTGGTACTTCAAGAAGCTATGAAGAAGTTCCTGTGCCTGGATCTTCTGAACGCCCATCGAAGTTATTGGACAAAATACATCCTGTGCCTTGTGTCAATAAAGTTCAGACTCTGAAAAGAAATGCTCAAACTATATCTACAGTTTTAAGCTCCCTGGAAACATAGCTGCCATGAAAAAGTAAAAAAAAAATGAAGAATAGTTGAAGATTAAGATAAAAGAAGGAAAGAAAGAAGAAAGGGAAGAAAAGAAGAAAGACAGGGAGGAAAAGAAAAAAGAAAGGAGAAGAAAAAAGTCAGAGAGAAAAAGAAGCTTGAGAAGAAAGTGAGAATAAGAAACAAACAATAATTAATAAAAGGAAGAGAATGTGAAAGGAGAAGGAATTTATGTCATCCTTAGGATAGGAAGATATTAATACTGTTTGTAACGACAATCTTTATGCTAGTGACTGAGATGAATATTATTGTGTATGGTGCAAAGAGAACTACAGTGAAACAAAACGAGATAATTGGATTAAGCTTTATGTCATGATCTGGCTGGACACATGAAGGCGCACAAGATTCGAAAATAAATGCGATTACTTTGGGAAGCGACATTCTCTGAGGAAGATGACTGCAGAATGATTAAATGTTCTGAACCATGTGCAAATAAATTAGACTACCTATATTTTCTGAGTATATTGTCTATCAAATTTACTTACTCCTTGTCAAATAGTTTATAACTTCATACTTATCACTTTTCAAGCAGTTTGTAACTTTATACTTGAAAGTAAACAATGTTTATACCTTTGCTAATCTATTTTTCGTGTGTTACGCACTGATTCAGTAACATTTATTAGAGGTTCATCAATCCCTGAGAAGTGGTCTATCTAACGCGAGTACGCCCAGACTACATGGAACACCGAGTAAAAAAAAAGTAGTATTGGCATTAACTGGCTATATATCGTAAATACTAAAGACATTGCATAAATCCGACCTACCCGCACCGCGTGATTAATAAACTTTTAATAATAAAACGTCGCACGCGTAACGACAACGCACACACTGGTACCATTATTATCGCGCCAGTGCTGCCAGCTGATTCGACTACAACGGAGACGTGGACCACCGCCGTAACTGGAATATTAATGAAACAGGAGGATCCATCATTATCTTCACGCCACGAACCAGGATTCACTTCACACATCGTCCGCGCGGGCCATCGCTGACGCACTGCCTGCAGCACAGTTAAGACATTAAAAGAAAATTATTACACTCCCTCTCATTTCAAAATTAAAGACAATTGCAGTTAAATTATCTGTTTTAAAATACTGTCACAATATCGAGATTCAATTTTGTTTAGTTCCAATAAATATTCTTTCCATTATTTCGTCTTGTTGACAGTGTTGAAAACCCGCCAAATTAAAGTACAATTAATAATTTTCTTTCCAAATTCTTCTCAGACTTTTAGCTGCTCATCATAATTTTATTTTAATGTTTATGTGTAACGTCTTTTGGAGGGAGTACATATTTTATTTTTTTGTGCAGTAAAATTGGCTACCATAAAATTACGTGTATTACCAGCTGATGCTGTCCGCCATTACTGCTTGAAAACTGACCAATAGTATTTTTGCACCTATTTTCTCATTGGCTGTCAGCTTCAAAACAAAATTACGTATTTCGTGGGCATCTAGTAGATGCGCGATGTCTATGTAGGCCCCTACAATGATCTTTTTTACTTTTGCATTTTTACTGGAATTATATTTCGACGCGCAGGTCGCCGAAGTGGCGTCACATCGAAAGACCTGCACTAGGCGAACGGTCTACCCGACGGGAGGCCCTAGTCACACGACATTTCATTTCACTGGAATTATATTGACTTTAATTGTTCATTTGGTCCCCGTTAACTTGATTTTTCGCATCTATATAATAATTGTACTGAATTACGTAATTTTTTTTCATTACGTAAACATTGGCATACCATATTTAGACGTCTTATTGTCCCCACATAAGATTCTGCACGTTCTGACAAAGACTATGCCATATTCTTTTTTCGTCCATGACTAACAGGGGTAGTCAGATTCCTTGTATAGGTCATGTTTTATTATTTAAAAGGTTTTTTTTTTTTTCCAGAAGTTGTAAGGTGTATGCTTCGCCGGCGATGGGCGAGGCATGACAGAATCTCTGACCAGAGAGTAGTTTATTGTTAGTTGTTGCTTGTCGCGAGTCTGCGCTAGTCTGCGCGAGTCGACAGTAGAAGTCAGTCTGCGCTTGTCTGCGCGAGTCTGCAGTAGTAGTCAGTCGGATACAGTAGTAGTCGGTCGGCTTTAGTAGCGAGTGGACGGTAGTAGTCTGCGGGAGTCGGCATGCGTCGGCTGTGTGCTCTGGTCGCGACTCTGGTCAGGATCCTGGACGATGAGTATTGTTGTAGAAGGTAAAGAAGCAGCATTGCGCATATTTAATAATGTATGTTAATTGTAATCTAATTTGTTCAAAAAAAAGCCCCAATAATAATTTTTATAATATAAAGTAACTCTTTTGAAGAAAAAGCATTTATTTCAATTTAAAGAATTTTTCCACTCTTTTGAAGAAAAAGCATTCATTTCAATTTAAAGAATTTTTCCAATGCATTATCATTGCTTCCAAGAATCCAAAAAAAAAAAAATATACGGCAGCATTACACGAAGCTGTGTCGATAAATAAGAGCAGAAATAGTTGCAGTTTTTATTGAGGTAAGAATTTTTGCTTTTTTTTATTCAGAATACAGGGCCGAAGGTCAGCGCTGATGTCCTTATAAAATTATTATTTCTGTTAGGAGGTTACATTTCGTTCATGGTTCATTAATTAATTAATATTATTGTGAGTTTATGGTCAATTTTCATTTATCAATTTTTTGCGGGGAGTTTACGCTTGGCTCCATTTTGAATTATTATTAAACATTATTTTTGTTGGGAGGTTACACTTGGCTCCATTTCCATTTTCATTTAACAAAATTTCGTGTGGAGAGGTTACAAAGTAGAGAACCAGTTTCTTTATAGTCTGTCGGTAAACTGAAGAGCGAGCGAGCGACTCCCCACTCCGTCAACCCAGCTACGTCACAGGGCGCTTCTACAGGCTGTTCCACAACGTAGAACCGTCCCTGCCGCGGCGCGCGCTTCAAATCTGTGGTGACGCCGTGTACAGATACGTCTCGGCTGCGTTTATTTTTCGACAAATGCATTAAGACTATAAGGAAAACAAAAAACGATAGCTTCCTCCGAAACACAACATTATAGATTAAATAATACTAACATAAGAACGGAAGTCAGGATTCTACTACAAACATAGAACCAAATGCCGTGCGGCTTTTTTTCCGTTCCTTACTTACGCGTCCTATTAGGTGAGGCAGACGTTTCCATAAATTGCAGGCCTTTGATTGGGACTGGTAATATTAACCAACAGTTCCTTTTGGGTCGCCTCTTTAATACACGCTGTAATAACATTAGAGACGATCGAACGCTCGTTACTCCGCAAATACCTCCTCTTCCTAATATTCTGCACATTTTCTTGCAATGCTGGACGATTATCCATCACTTCCGGATATCGAAGTATATCAGTAAGTATACAAAGTTAAGTCACCGACACTGGCATCTAACAAGGGAACCTCCCCATCGCACCCCCCTCAGATTTAGTTATAAATTGACACAGTGGATAGGCCTTGAAAAACTGAACACAGATCAATCGCGAAAACAGGAAGAAGTTGTGTGGAAATATGAAAAAATAAGCAAAATATACAAACTGAGTAGTCCATGCGCAACATGAGTAACATCAAGGACAATGTTAGCTGAGGAGCGCCGTGGTCCCGTAGTTAGCGTGAGCAACTGCGGAATGGAAGGTCCTTGGTTCGAGTCTTCCCTCGAGTGAAAATTTTACTTTCTTTATTTTCGCAAAGTTACGATCTGTCCGTTCATTCATTGAGGTCTCTGTTCACTGTAATAAGTTTAGTGTCTGTGTTTTGCGACCGCACCGCAAAACCGTGCGATTAGTAGACGAAAGGACGTGCCTCTCCAATAGGAACCGAAAACATTTCATCGCGAGGTCATAGGTCAACCGATTCCTCCACAGGAAAACTCGTCTGATATATTCTATACGACACTGGTGACGGGATGTGCGTCACATGACAGGAATATGTTGTCGATCCACCTAACTTGCACACTTGGCGAATGGGTAAAAAGATTCTCCTACCTTGCCCGATTTAGGTTTTCTTGTGGATGTGATAATCACTCCCAAAAAAGTGATGAAAACATAGAAGTTTGTCACATAAACTGCAATAAATGAATGCAACAGTCGCACAGTTTTTCCTGTGCTCTGTCAAAATATATGTTTTTTACGTTTTCAAATGTTTCCGTGTGTAGACCGTCAAATCCTGCATATGTGCAAGCAAATCTGAACATGTCCTGGAATTTTGGAGAGCGAAGTTGATTATGTGTGAGTGCCTGAACTTCGATAATTGTCTGAAAATAGAAAATTTAACTTTTCACTCGAGAGAAGACTTGAACCAAAGACCTCTCGTTCTGCAGCTGCTCACGCTAACCACGGGACCACGGCGCTCGTAACCTCACACTCTCCTTGATGTTGCCTACATTTCGCGTGGACTACTCAGTTTGTATATTTTGCTTATTTTTTTCGTAGTTCCACACAACTTCTTCCTGTTTTCTCGATTGATCTGTGTTCAGTTTTTCAACGCCTATCCACTGTGCCAACTTATAAATAAATCTGAGGGGGGTGCGATGGGGAGGTTCCCTTGTAAGATCCCACGAACAGAAACGACGTATATCACTGCACGCCGATCTACACCGCTAGACAGGTACGGGAAACGGATTTTGGGTGCCCCTGTAGGCCGGTGGCAGCCTTCTTCCGTGAAAGGCTACTTCCCCCACCAAAAGCGCTTCTCGCTCTTGAGTTTACAGACAGACTATACAAGCCCCAGGCTAGGCAGATATCTCTCTCTGCAGAAAGTGTTACTCCGCGCAATTGTTCCAACCCCGAAAGTAATGGGAGGGTGTATCGTTGACGTCGTTCCGCTGTTCAGCTCTCGATAGCGCTATGAAGCGTTGTGGATAGAGCTAACATGTGACTCTGCCCGTGACGAGGGGCCCTCGGTGTGTTTGCCTGTCGGGGGTCCGACGTCAGAGATCCGCGGTGCGTGCCGGCGACGTGACGGACGGATTGGCGACAGAGGTAGCGGTGGCGCGCGCCGCCTGCAGAGGTGAATCCCCGGCGGGCAGCAGAGGGCAGGGGTGGGGGTGGGGGCGCCCCGGGCTGACGTATGGCCCGCCATTGTGGGGCGGGATTGCGAGCGATCGCGACGCGGCGTGCCGGCCGGCGGCTGAGATAAATCTGCAGAGGGTGCGCGGGAGAGGGGGGGGGGGGTAGTGTGGTGGGGGGAAGTGGGAGGGGGGGCGGCGGTCGAAACGGCGCCGCCTGTCGCTGACAGCAGCCGCCGCCGGCGATGCCGCCGCGATAGGACCCGAAGAGCGTGGCCAGTCAGGTGCGAGCGGAATTCTGACTTCACCGAGGCGACAGCGGGCGTATCAGGTAGGTGCGTTGTTGTTGTGCTCTCCAGCTTCTACCGTAATTATACTGCTTAGTTACACACGTCTAACACAACTTTATACTTGTTTTGTATAATGTCCTTTTATTTGTCCAGTACCATTTATCGATAACTGACAATTATTGTAACATTTTTGTGGTCCGAGCACGGGTCTCACAACCCGAACCACACGCCACTGTTAAGCACTAATGAAGGGCTGGGTCCCTTACTTCGATTGCACATAATTCATTAAGGTCAATCCAACACATTTATTTCAAGTAACATAAATGAAGTTACATTTGAATCTTCTGACATTAAACGAGAATAAAAAAGAAACAATTTCAGTATCAGCTGATTTAGTGCGTGAAGCGCGAGTTAAGCCAATAACCATATAAACTTATCAATTCTCCGTAATTCAAAAGAAAGACAAAAACAAAATTGAATCAATACACCCCACTGACAAATATCCAAAAAACCTTACAATACGACTCCAAAGAATACACTGAAGTGGGGAGCATTCATTCACCCCACAGAACACTTCAAAATGAGTTCAGTAACACAGCTGCGTGCCCCAGATAACTGCAAGATATTAAATACACTTCATTTGACGAATAACAAATACTCATTAACATTACGCCACTCCTGTTTGAACTGCAGTGTCCCAAAGAACAGGCATTTATTCTGAAAGAACAATTTTTTTATATGTTTAAATTACAGCATTAAGGAATTCCGAAAGATGTCCAATCGAACCCCCCCACCCCACCCTTTCAGTTGAGGCACAAATCTTTCCCCTTTCTAGGCGGAGGCTGAGCCAGAAACACAAATGGTTCAAGTTGAAACTTCCCCTTTGAATAATTTTATATCACTGTGCTTAAACTGACACACAATATTTTTTAGCGCAACGCAATCTGACTTTCAACACACAATATTTTGCTAGCGCAACGCAATCTGACTTTCAAAATTCTCTACAAGAGAATGGCCCTGACTAACATTAAACTATCTCTTTCACAAATCACTTACCTCACAAAAATCTTCGCTGCTCAAGCTACTGCAATACAGCGAGCGCCACTACTGCCAGCTAAATAAAAGATTCGAACTATGGAAGGCACTAACTACTCATAGGGATAGTTAGCAAATAAAAGATATTAATAGAGAACCAACAATGTATTTACCTTGATATCATGACAAATTACAAAACTCCGCCATCTCTCTCCCCACATCCACCACTGCTGGCGGCTCACCTCCAACTGCCCAGCGCTACGCGCTGTTCACAGCCAGCTGCCTAACACTACAATGGTTGTGTATTACAACAATGCAAAGCAGCCACAGACTGCACACGGCACAGCCGGTGATTTTCATACTGAGGTGGCGTTATCAATAAAAAAACCTAAACAGCCTACTTACATAGCCCCCATGCTCCCCACAAAAAATTTTACAAATTGGGTTGGGCAGTGCCCAATACAGATTTGAAAAAATTTTTTATAATTACAATAACTAAGAAATCAAATGCACACACTTATTGATACAATGTTGGTCAAAAGCTAAAATTTTCTCACAGTCCATAAAGACAGTCTTGATCATTCATCACATTGCAGTGTTTTTTTTTTCAAAGTCTGAGCAGTAAAAGAAAATGCACACGGAAGTAGTGGATTTCCATGCAGTCTTGAAGAAGTATCGTTGTCCTTCCAACGGAAAGACAGTGCTGACTCTCGACATGCTGACAGGTAATGGGCCACAAGAGAGCAAACCCACAGCGGAGTCAGTCGAAGTTTTGAAGAGTATTGGTGGGTAGGTCATCACAGAGCAGACCCACTGTAGTCCTGGTAGAGATTACGGTATTGGTGGGCCACCAGAGGTGCAGACCCACTGCAGTCCTTGTAGAAATAATGGTACTGGTGAGTCATCAAAGGTGCAGACCCACTGCAGTCCTTGTAGAGATAATGGTACTGGTGGGCCACCAGAGGCGCAGACCCACTGTAGTCCTTGTAGAGATGGCCAGCAGCCATCTGTTGTGACTGTGCAGGTACACAATCACCATTGAAGAGTCTTGCGGATAATATAACAAGTCCATAACCACCACTTGTGCACTCACAAAGTTGTTGGAATTGTCCTTAGAACAAGCAAGGCTGTTATCCAGTCCCTTGCTGAATTATTAACACACGTGCAAACACTAACAGTCCCTACTCCTCACATATTGTCCATATACTATGACCAATAGAAACGTGTGCAGTGAAATGTAACTTACAAGTTACTTAATTTGATGACCTGGTGTCAATTACAATTTTATAACATAAGAATACAATTACAAAGGTACAAAATACATCATTAAAAACATAACAATACAAATAACAGTTGCGGTAATAGGGGCTTTACAAAAGAATAGAAATAAACATATACATCAGTGTTACAGGAATTATGACATAATTTCATACATAAAAGATCAGAATAACTTTTGAAACATCAACTTCACACCTAAGCATTAACACAGAACAGATAAATGTCTAAACATCTTTACAAAGTAAATAACATATTATCAATGCAAATTATATTTGAGGATCACAGTATTCCTCATCATAGTGAATGTAGCTTAGTATTAGAAGAAGAAAAAATTCTATGAAACTACACAAAGACAGGAAGAAAACAAATACACAAGGGTACACAAACACATAGTGGGATAACACAATGGAAAGGACAGGGTTCGTTTTCAGTGTAACTTTTGGTACTGCAGTATTTTGTGAACAAAACCTTTTTTGTTCTTGGAGATCTCCCTTCGTTCATCATTATTCCCAAATGGTTCTATCTGTACCTCTTTTCTGTATTCTAACCATATTTCTTTCAAAATAATTATTTCTCATTGTACAATACTCATTTTGGCCCTATCTGTTTCTTGTGGCTTCTCAATGCATTTGTTCCAATTCATCATACACTCCTGGAAATGGAAAAAAGAACACATTGACACCGGTGTGTCAGACCCACCATACTTGCTCCAGACACTGCGAGAGGGCTGTACAAGCAATGATCACACGCACGGCACAACGGACACACCAGGAACCGCGGTGTTGGCCGTCGAATGGCGCTAGCTGCGCAGCATTTGTGCACCGCCGCCGTCAGTGTCAGCCAGTTTGCCGTGGCATACGGAGCTCCATCGCAGTCTTTAACACTGGTAGCATGCCGCGACAGCGTGGACGTGAACCGTATGTGCAGTTGACGGACTTTGAGCGAGGGCGTATAGTGGGCATGCGGGAGGCCGGGTGGACGCACCGCCGAATTGCTCAACACGTGGGGCGTGAGGTCTCCACAGTACATCGATGTTGTCGGCAGTGGTCGGCGGAAGGTGCACGTGCCCGTCGACCTGGGACCGGACCGCAGCGACGCACGGATGCACGCCAAGACCGTAGGATCCTACGCAGTGCCGTAGGGGACCGCACCGCCACTTCCCAGCAAATTAGGGACACTGTTGCTCCTGGGGTATCGGCGAGGACCATTCGCAACCGTCTCCATGAAGCTGGGCTACGGTCTCGCACACCGTTAGGCCGTCTTCCGCTCACGCCCCAACATCGTGCAGCCCGCCTCCAGTGGTGTCGCGACAGGCGTGAATGGAGGGACGAATGGAGACGTGTCGTCTTGAGCGATGAGAGTCGCTTCTGCCTTGGTGCCAATGATGGTCGTATGCGTGTTTGGCGCCGTGCAGGTGAGCGCCACAATCAGGACTGCATACGACCGAGGCACACAGGGCCAACACCCGGCATCATGGTGTGGGGAGCGATCTACTACACTGGCCGTACACCACTGGTGATCGTCGAGGGGACACTGAATAGTGCACGGTACATCCAAACCGTCATCGAACCCATCGTTCTACCATTCCTAGACCGGCAAGGGAACTTGCTGTTCCAACAGGACAATGCACGTCCGCATGTATCCCGTGCCACCCAACGTGCTCTAGAAGGTGTAAGTCAACTACCCTGGCCAGCAAGATCTCCGGATCTGTCCCCCATTGAGCATGTTTGGGACTGGATGAAGCGTCGTCTCACGCGGTCTGCACGTCCAGCACGAACGCTGGTCCAACTGAGGCGCCAGGTGGAAATGGCATGGCAAGCCGTTCCACAGGACTACATCCAGCATCTCTACGATCGTCTCCATGGGAGAATAGTAGCCTGCATTGCTGCGAAAGGGTGATATACACTGTACTAGTGCCGACATTGTGCATGCTCTGTTGCCTGTGTCTATGTGCCTGTGGTTCTGTCAGTGTGATCATGTGATGTATCTGACCCCAGGAACGTGTCAATAAAGTTTCCCCTTCCTGGGACAATGAATTCACGGTGTTCTTATTTCAATTTCCAGGAGTGTAGTTAGTTTCTTATATAGTCTACCCCCTCTTAAGCTAACTTAAATCTACTGAGCTCAGATGCTAAACTAAGGGACGAGGCAATGCAGCAGCACATAACGAATTAACACAAACAGCAATGACAAAAAAAACGCAGATTTGCGAAGCAAGCAGCATTAAGAAATTAGCAAAGCAATTGTAATATTACAACTAATCTAAGGCAATGTGCAACAAATAATAACAAGAAATCATTAGTAAAACTGGCTTAACAGAATAATACAAAGTCAAATTCAATAACACTATGCCTGGCAAACAGCAGCAACTTATACCTAAACATGACATAGCTCAAGCAGAAAAATATTACAGTAAAGACAACAATGCAGATAAGGGAAATGTATATTCACATCTTAATGACTATGTAATTAAAGTGGTGCACCACAAAAACTAATTCTACAAAAAATTACTAAGTACTAGAAAAGAAAATTATGTATGCAGTTCCTGTGAAGGTAAATGATTTTTTTTTTCTGCTCCCTCATTTTTTTTATTATTATTTACTCGATCTGTAGACAGAAAATATTTACATTAATACATCTATAAAATTTTATTTTTACCAATGCTGCAGTGCAGCTAGAAACTAGATATTAAATGAAATAAGCAATTACGCAAACGAAAGCATAAAAATATCATTCAATAGTCATGTGACATTTCATAAGTTAGAAATTCTCTCAACTCTCGTAGAAAGACGCTTGTCATAATCAGGTGTGCAGATGTAAAAATATTTCTGTCATTTCATTAGGCATTTCTGTCGCCATATGGCATTTCTCTCAACTAGCACGACAATAGCCGTGAACTGTTGCGATGCTTTCTACAAAGGAACATCAATAGCTCGGACAATGGCCTGCCCCCTTTTATTTTTCTACCTGTGCCGCTGGAAGGCTAATGGCTTTTTTTTTTTTTTTTTTTTTTTTTTTTTTTTCGGGCGGCTGTCGCCCAGCTGCGTGCCCACGACGCATTACGTGCAGGTGGTCACTGAACTTTCTTACCGAAATATTTACGACAGCAGTTTCCGCTACGACAGTCTCACATAAAAATATTTCACAGGTCAAGAATTAGCGTTGCAAATCTGTGGAAACAAAATCCTATGAATATAAGTGTCCAAGAAATTTTCTCCGTCATTGTGATACATTCACGCATTTACACACATTTCATAACTCTTAAAGTACGATTCTTGGTTTCCAACATCCTTTTCCACAAATCAGAGTGCCCTAATCACTATTCATTACTCCTTACCTTATTACACATATACAAATTCGTCGATGCTTCTTCAATATTTCCTGTTAATAAATACATAACATAATCAAATAACTCATATGGCATCAGCTCCTTGACCATAAACATACCTCAGCAGCATAATACACATCGTCGTCATAACATCATAAAACCTCAGCCAAATCTCAAAATCGTCGTAGCTTCCTGAATATTTTAAAACCTAAAAAAAAATTCTCTGCTCATTTCAAAAGTGTTATCTACCTCAAACGTACTTTAAAATCATGCTCCCATACCAAATACATCATTCAAAGCTCTCATAGTATCACAATGGTTCCGAAAAAATATGAACAGTTTACAAAGTACAGACAAAATACAATTTCATAAGTGGGAAGGTATCCAACTGTGAAATTGCGTAAACATGTGTCACTGATGTATTAAAAAAAACTTATCTCTCTCAGTTAAATGATCTGATAGCTGTGTAATACTGTGTTGGAGAAATATGGTACCGATGTGTAAAGTTGTATAAGCAAATACCATATTAGCTAGGGTTCCTTGTGGTTGCCACACACATGGTACACAAAGTAAGCGTGTACCCCCCTGAGGATTAATGTAATTATACCCTCAGGTGTTACAAATTACAGCAATGGAATGAAATGTATCACGGAAAACTTTCTTTGTAATTCAAAAATCTTTAAAAATAAATGTTTTAAGTACAAAATTAATCACTCAAATATGTGTCCTGTAGCGCTAAACTGTGCGTCATGTTGTAAGATAATCTCTGTGGAAGTCTCGTAGTTATCGTCCTCCGAAAGCTAAGTTCTGCAGAAGTCAATGTACTTACCTGATGATACACAAATGTGAAATGCTTTGCGTATAGATATCTTAGTTATGCTTATTGTTGTGATGAAGAAAGTACTGTGCTGTAACGTATTGTTGTGCCGCGTAAAAGGCTGTCTCATTGTTGCTATACCACAAAAGTTACTACTAAAACATGTTTTAATTTCTTGAATAATGCCGAAAAACTGTGCAGATATAAAACAGATACACCGCAAAAGCAACATTGTAAATTGTCACTCATTAGTAACGTCGTGATAAAATCCTGTAGCTGTCACATAAACTAACCACTGTGTCATCTAGTATCTCTCAGAAAGCACTTTAAATCCAGAATGTATTTTCAAATAAACCAAAATGTTGCATTAAAATCTCAAGTTAAAAAAAAGCACATTATCTCTCAATAAACGGTGTTACATGTGAAATGTGGTGTAAACCTTTGCTCTTCCTAGTACGCAGAGTTTCAACTTTAACGCAATTATCAAGAGGTATACGTCGGTAAAGAATACTGGAATTTTTCTCAAGGTTAGCGTCTGTGTTATTTTTCTCGGAGCCAGCGGGCGCACGCGGCTGCCTGCTATGCGAGTCATTGTCTGTTTCTTTGCTGGCGCGCGTCGTTATTCGGATTAGGAGACCGAACTTCTACAAATTCGCCTTGCCGAGAGGGCCCAGCTCTGTTTGAATCCCGCCAGTTCTGATGCAATTCAGGTCTGTCGTTACGATCACATCGTCTGTCGTCATGTCGGTAGTTTCTGTGGTTTCTTTCTTGTCGGTTAAGTGGTGGAGAATTTCTCCCTGAATCGTAACTGCGCGCTGGACCGTTGCGTCTAAAGTTATTCTGTCCCTCGTAATAATAATTGTTTTGGTTCCCATATTGTCTGTTTCTCTGATTGTCTCTGTGATAGTCATTACCGCGGAGAGGTGATCTTTCCCTGTAATTATTACTACTCTGCCAACGGTTGTTATACGGGTGGTGTCTGTTTCGGTCACGATTTGTGTTGTGAGAATAGCCTTGTCGCGTCCAGTTATTATTTCTTTCATCGCGGAATTGCGACGGATGTAATCTGTAATTGTTGTGCTCCTGCGTTCCGCGATTGTCAGTGTCAATTTCCAGTTCTTGTAAGAGTCCCTGAAAAGCTTCAATGTCGTCTTTGCAACGTCCTACCAAAATAATATGTCGCAAATGTTCAGGCAGTTTGATTAAGCAAATGCGGATGAGTTCTGAGGGGCTGTATGGGTTTGACAGGTACTGATTCTTGTGCAACATGTCTTCAAAATATTTCACAAGACTGGAGAATTCAGATTGTTCGAAATGTTTCATCATTATGATGCCATGTTTTACTCGGTCTTGTGTGGCTTGAGACCAATATGCTGAGAGGAAGGCATGGTAAAATTCTCCTTCACTGTGGCAATCGTGAATGACCGATCGCATTCTTACAGCTGGTTCATTCTCTAAGTAGCCACACATAAATTCTAATCTGTGTTCTAACGACCAGTTGGGAGGAAAACAATGAGAGAATTGATGGAGCCATGCTTGTGGATGAATGTCGTTGGCAGAATTCTTAAATGTTTTAAATTTACGTGTAGTAATGAACAGCTTATAGTCAAAATCATCGTGTCGGCGAGTAGCATACCGGTCATTGTTACGTCGTGTCGGCGGTTCCATCTCAAAATTCGGTGTGCCTTGCCAATTTCTTTCATAATTTCCGAAGTGTCTTGTGTTATTATTTTGTGGTTGTTCCGTATTTCTATGTCCCTCTTCCCGTGTTGGGGCGCGAGTGTCCTCTGAAATACGTAATTCTTGTATTACCTGTGTCAGCTGATCTTGTACTTCGTGGATTTCTCTTTGGTGTTGCGTATTAATTTGATTTTGATTTTGTTTGAATTTTCTAATTTGTTCATACTCTTCTGTGTCAGTGAAGGCTACAGGTGTTGTGTCATTCAGATCATCATCTACCCTCGTAGATAAGTTAGTGAACTGATCTGAAAGTTCGGCTACTTTATCCGATAATGTACTTATTTCCTCAGTGTGTTTTTCTGCTGTGTCTTTTAAGTTTTCCTGGGTTTTTGCAAGTTGCGTAACCGAATCGGTAGATGCAACTGAGTCAAATTTAGCTTGCAAGGTCTCATGATTTTCATGAACAGTAGTTTGCAGTTCTTTTATGGCTGCTTCGTGATTCTGTAGTGCATTTTCATGCCGCGAAAAAATAGGTTGGAAATGTTCACAAATTTGTGTTTTTACGTCATTACAGACTTTTTGACATTTCGATTCAATGTGATGTAACTCATTAGTTAAATCCTCACGTGTTTGTTCAAGTGAGGTATCTAACTTTTTAAGATTTTGTTCCACTGTGTCTAACTTTTGAAGATTTTGTCCCATTTGTTTCATTTCTCTCTGATTTTGTTCCATTTGTTGCATTAATTGCAATAATAATGTATTAGTGTCTGGAATCTGTTTCTCTATGCTTTTTGGCAGTGCATTTTCACCGGCAACATTCACATTTTGACAAGCAGAAAATGTGTCTTGACTTATTTGAGAAAACGGTGAGGATCCAAAACCTGAATCTACAGTATTTGTGAGATCGTCTCGTGTCATTTCGGATTCCTGAGCCGAGCTATTGCCGACCGATCGATCGATAATGCTTCCCTGTTCTCTAATTGTTTCGCTGTCTACACCATTGTTTGCAACCCGCTCCATCTCCCTATGCGCAATTACCAAATTACTACTTTTAACATTAGTTAATTCATTACTCTGCGGCGCTAACATACTGCTTTCGTCTTCGCTGTCGTTTCTCAATTTACTTTGGAGCCTAGTGCTACGCTTTTCACACGCCATTATTGTCACAGTATTTCACACGACAACACAGAAAAAACACAATTTGAAGAGCAAAAATAAGAGAACACATTAACATAACACTGAAAATAATATCTAGTTAATTGCAGCTGCGAAATACTTGGTGCAAATCTACATGCATGCCACAACTGTTTTACTATACAACACTGAAAAACTACAACTACAATGGAGATTCTCTCTACAATTACGCGCTAGCAATAAACAAAATCTACACTAATTATACAAACTACAAGAAAAAATCAGAAGATTCCAGTGAGGTATCCTAGGCTAAGGGTCGACATATGAAACTTCCCCTTTGAATAATTTTACATGACTGTGCTTAACCTGACACACAATATTTTTTAGCGCAACGCAATCTGACTTTCAACACACAATATTTTGTTAGCGCAACGCAATCTGACTTTCAAAAATCTCTACAAGAGAATGGCCCTGACTAACATTAAACTATCTCTTTCACAAATCACTTACCTCACAAAAATCTTCGCTGCTCAAGCTACTGCAATACAGCGAGCGCCACTACTGCCAGCTAAATAAAAGATTCGAACTATGGAAGGCACTAACTACTCATAGGGATAGTTAGCAAATAAAAGATATTAATAGAGAACCAACAATGTATTTACCTTGATATCATGACAAATTACAAAACTCCGCCATCTCTCTCCCCACATCCACCACTGCTGGCGGCTCACCTCCAACTGCCCAGCGCTACGCGCTGTTCACAGCCAGCTGCCTAACACTACAATGGTTGAGTATTACAACAATGCAAAGCAGCCACAGACTGCACACGGCACAGCCGGTGATTTTCATACTGAGGTGGCGTTATCAATAAAAAAACCTAAACAGCCTACTTACAAAGTGGCTCTGAGCACTATGCGACTTAACTTCTGAGGTCATCAGTCGCCTAGAAGTTAGAACTAATTAAACCTAACTAACCTAAGGACACCACACACATCCATGCCCGAGGCAGGATTCGAACCTGCGACCGCAGCGGTCACGCGGTTCCAGACTGAAGCGCCTAGAACCGCACGGCCACACCGGCCGGCTAGCCAGAAACACAGAATGCCACAAAACACAGTTTTGCTGTGAAATCTTACAGGACACCCGGAAGCAGTGACAGACAAGGGGTCGGCGCCCACAAATAACACGGGCTAAGAGTCAGGCTGGGAGCACATCCTATGAGAACTTGTTCACACTATGCTCACCACAAACTGTAGATATTCCGGCCGAACATTCGCTTGCGGTGGCTGCCAGAAGGACGAAGCAACCAACAGGCCCACGCCGTGCTTCTCACACAGGCACCTCAATTTGTACAAACATCTAGGCCAACACCAACTCCGGACTCCCCTCTCACTGCGAGGCTTGGCACAGTTTATACGAGGCCCGTCCAGAAAGTAAGCTCCGATTGATTGCCAAATTGAAACCACAGTGAACATCAGAAATGTTTTACTTGTAACAATTAGCTACACCTTTCAGCTACTTCTCTACGTAGTCGCCGTTCTGACTTAGACTTTTGTCATGGCGTTGTACCAACTTTTCAATAGCCTCATCATAGAAGGCAGCCGCCAGTGCTTTCCGCCAATTCTCCACGCTGGCCTACACCTCGTTGTCTGTGTCAAAATGTTGTCTTCAAAGACAGCGGTTCGTGTGACCAGAGATGAAACTCAGGGCGAGACAATTGCGGACTGTATTGTGGTTAATCTCACATTTCCATTTGAAAACGATGCAGGAGCATCTTCATTGCCCCTGCAGAATGCGGCTGAGAATTGTCTTGAAGAAGAAACAGCACGACAGTTATGTAATGTTAGCTGCATAGCTTCAGGCGAAATTTCTCACCAGGCCCTCGTACTTGGCGGCAGACACTATTTTCTAGACATCTTTACACACTCACTGCGAGCTCAGAAATGAGAAGAGCGACGTGATGCTAACTGGGGTTATACTAGAGACACTACCCAACACATCTGTGGAAAGCTTTATCGGATTTTCATAGTCGTTTCCATTTCGCGACCGATCGGAGCTTACTTTCTGAACGCCCCTCGTATGAAATGCCTTCCACGCAACCAGTAACCGCCGCAGGAGTTTCACGATTACCAAACAGCCCCAGCGTAACAGACATCACACACGTGCTTACGCCCGAGCCACAACTCCGCCAGTCTCACCGGCCACCCCAAACCGACTGCCTCTCGCCGTCCCACGCCCGAAAACGGAAAGATGCTCATGCCCGGGGACGCGCCAAAGATAACAATCCGATCGCCGATGATCGACCAGCGATCTGGTTCATTTTGCTTTATTGTTTTTCAACGTAAATTTTATCAGTAGAACGCGTAGCAGTTACATCAAAGATATAACTATTATCAAAGAGACTTCGATATCTCACTCTGGTCAGGAAGGTAATTTGTTATCATTTGCATGTGTGACCAACTCTGCAGACAGTTCCCATGGTGCGGAGGTGCAAGAAGCCTCATTGGTAGGCTTATTCGGACTATGCCAACAATGCGCAAGCTGTTACCAGGGGCTCCTGAAAAGCCACCACACCATCACAGCGTACTAAGACTAAAATATCGCTAACAGAGGATGAGTGATGGACCACACTGAGGTGGTGATTTCATGATTGCCCAGTGACTACACATTGTAGAAGGTGGCAGCCAGTCATGCAATATTTCAGGGAATTGGGGAATTGAATTGAAAAGTTTATTTTAGACGCCCCAGTCAAATTTTTTAAATTTTTCTACCATAGCAACTTCGGCTGTCTCTACGTGACAGATGCTGCCTGCCGTTCGTAACTGACGCAGTTCTGCCAGCGGAAACTGCTGGAAAGACTCCTTCAGCCTTGTGCTGAAACTGCTAGAGATTTCGTGACACCAGTTTTAGCCAATGGTGTGCTTAGGCAGACCACGTGAGAGGACGCTGGAAGGCTTTGCAGAGCAGAACTCAGTTGCTTCTCTCTCTTGTAACTGAGAAGTCGAATAAACAGACTCCTTCTAGGGATGCAGAGTAAGGTGGCTATAATTTCGCACCTTACAAGCACTCATCTACATGCTTTGCCGTCAACTACAACCACAATTAGGTATCATTTGATAGGTTGTACATCGTATATATCATTATTTAAAGCAGACTGACATCGTCATGTACGCCTTGGAGATAATTGTTAACGCTTATTACATGAAAGGTAACGGATTGTCTTTATTATCAGAACAGCGTAATGAATCCAGAATGAGATTTTCACTCTGCACCGGAGTGTGCGCTGATATGAAACTTCCTGGCAGATTAAAACTGTGTGCCCGACCGAGACTCGAACTCGGGACCTTTGCCTTTCGCGGGCAAGTGCTCTACCAACTGAGCGACCCAAGCACGACTCAAGTCCTGTCGTCACAACTTTACTTCTGCCAGTATCTTGTCTCCTACCTTCCAAACTTTACAGAAGCTCACCTGCGAACCTTGCAGAACTAGCACTCCTGAAAGAAAGGATATTGCGCAGACATGGCTTAGCCACAGCCTGGGGGATGTTTCCAGAATGAAACATCCCCCAGGCTGTGGCTAAGCCATGTCTCCGAAATATCCTTTCTTTCAGGAGTGCTAGTTCTGCAAGGTTCGCAGGAGAGCTTCTGTAAAGTTTGGAACGTAGGAGACGAGGTACTGGCAGAAGTAAAGCTGTTAGTACCGGGTGTGAGTCGTGCTTCGGTAGCTCAGATGGTAGAGCACTTGCCCGCGAAAGGCAAAGGTCCCGAGTGCGAGTCTCGGTCGGTCACACAGTTTTAATCTGCCAGGAAGTTTCATATCAGCGTAATGAATGATTGCCTATACTAGTAGAGGTTGGAACGCCAGTGGAGATGAGACGGCAGGCAGGACTCAAGCTCTGGGTGGAAGGCCCGCACAGGCGTTTGTCCTGCTTAATCACAGGAAGTACCTAGACGGACGTCGTGCCACCTGAGCTCTGGAACACAATAGGGTGACGACCGGCCGATGCTGTAGCAGGACTGGGGGGATAACCCGGAATTCTGCAAATCTTGGACGCAGGTGAGAGGAACGAAGAATCGGCACCTCGGAAATAACGCAGGCTGGGTTATTTCCAAGGATTTTTGCTCAGAAGCGTACCATTGTACTAGTACAGGTTTTTCCTCGCAAAGTTTCCGCGCTGGACGACAAAAGACAATAATATGGTTGGTCGATGTTCTGAAGAATGTGTAGAGAGAGAGAATATTCAGTGATTTCGGGGATATGATTCGTTTTCGCAATTACGAGGGTGCGGAGCCGAACCTTGCTGGGGAGCCAGCGGTGGGGAGACGAGGTCTTCTGTTTTGAGCGCCCGTGTGTGACGGTCGCTCGGTATCAGCTTTGTTGGTGCTGTCTTTGCTCTCAGGAGAGTTTATAGTTAGAACAGTTAGGCACTGAACTGTTGCGAACCTATACGATTTTGGAACTCACCTCTGCGTGGGAAGTCGTCGTTGAGTAGTCAGCGTTAAGTAACTGAGAGCACTTCTTCTGCCTATACTTACTTTGAGACGTTATCTGAACTCCTTCCTTGTGGCTGGGAGCACACGTTTCTCGTCTGAAGAACACAGAGAGGAGAATAAAGTATTAGAGTATATTAGTCAGAGGACCGCCTTCTACCGTCCTAGTGTTTGAAAGCGCTTATTTGTGGCTGGAGTTCTTCCATCGTCGCAGACGAGTACGAGAAACATGACTTCGACATACCGGATGCAGTACATATGGTGATGTCGCAAACTGCTACGGCTTATTAGGGTTATAAATCTAAACAGCTGTGATCACATTAGTTTACTTCCACTGAGAGCCGGCCGCGGTGGTCTCGCGGTTCTAGGCGCGCAGTCCGGAACCGTGCGACTGCTACGGTCGCAGGTTCGAATCCTGCCTCGGGCATGGATGTGTGTGATGTCCTTAGGTTAGTTAGGTTTAAGTAGTTCTAAGTTCTAGGGGACTGATAACCACAGCAGTTGAGTCCCATAGTGCTCAGAGCCATTTGAACCATTTCCACTGAGATTCCCCACCACCGTAGATCGTCTTTGAAAGTATTGTCTTCTAGTGTTTGGTACGTAGATGATGTCAGTCATTTCGAGTTAGTGATATTAGACATTGCAGTCATAATAATTGATTAACAATTTTAATTAGGAAGTATAGATAATTATACTTAAAGATTTGATTGTAATCTATAAAGTTTATCATTTAGTAGTATTAGTTGTCTTTATCATTCAGTTATGTTTAGATTGTAATTGATGTGTAAAAAAGAGCATTAAGAGATCCTAAGATCTGCTTCAGGGGTAGTCAGACAAAGCCAGATCATCATTTTAGCGTTTATTATTTTCTGTTGCGCACATTCAGTTTTACACCCGCTTGGAGTAGCATCTTGGAGCAGAGCCATCACCGGCCACCAACAGCAATACAAACCGCCCTCCCTCCCACTGCCCACCTTCTTCAGTTGTTCGGCCTCCTAGACCAGCCCACTCCTGGTAACTTCCTCCCTAGGCGCTCACCTTGTATCCCCTCTTTATGTGACTTAATTTTAACATCTCTGGCCACCCACCTGATAAGTCCCCTGACCTTTCGACCTCCTTTACATCGTCGACGTAATCGTAGGCCGCAACCTCCTTTCCTCTCCTCGCCCTTGTACAACACTGAGCCCTGATCTCTTCGAGGGAAACCGCTGTCACTTCAGTAACAGGAACGGACCGAGGTCAGTTAAGTACTGGTCAATAGAGACAGGCAGCATCAGGCACCACCAGGAACCAGCTATGAGGAGAAGTCTCCACTGCTCAAAATCCGGAAATAGAACATCAAGCTGCTACAAATAGACGCTGCAAGTCGATTTGAGTCTGAATGCTGGTGACTTGGTGCCTTCCAGCCATCAGGCCACCTGTTGTCTAATGTCGGTTCACTCTAGGCCGTCTATATTGGGATTCGTGGTTGGTGCGTAGGCCGCTTAGCAGCCTGTCGCACTGTGGAGGCACTCCTTTGCCATCAGCAGTGACGCTGCCACCTGCGCCGAGGTCCATGAGTTCGACTCTGCAGCCTTGGCACATCCCTTATCCCCTTGGCAGCTGCCTGGCAGCTGATGCAGCACTACACCACTGGAATGCTGACCAAATAATCTCGACGCCTGCCGGTGACGCGACGCCGCATACAGACCTGACAGAGGGTACTTGCTGACTTAAGCGCACTTGACAGTCTGACAAGGGAACTTCCCCATCGCACCCCCATCAGACTTAGTTATATGTTGGCACAGTAAATAGGCCTTCAAAAACTAAACATAGATCAATCGATAAAACAGGAAGAAGTTGTGTGGAACTACGAAAAAAATTAGGAAAATATACAAACTGAGAAGTCCATGCGCAACATAGGCAACATCGTGGACCATTTGAGCACAGGATCGCCGTGGTCCCGTGGTTACAGTGAGCAGCTGTGGAACGAGGGGTCCTTGGTTCAAGTCTTCCCTCGAGTGAAAATTTTAAGTTTTTTATTTTCGCGAAGTTATGATCTGTCCGTTCGTTCATTGACGTCTCTGTTCACTGTAATAAGTAGACGAAAGGACGTGCCTCTCCAATGGGAACATTTGATCGCAAGGTCATAGGTCAACCGATTCCTCCATAGGTAAACACGTCTGATATATTCTATACGACACTGGTGACGGCATGTGCGTCACATGACAGAAATATGTTGTCGACCCACCAAACTTTTACACTTGGCGAATGGGTAAAAAGATTCTTCTACCTTGCTTGATTTTAGGTTTTCTTGTGTATGTGATAATCACTCCCAAAAAGTGATGAAAACATAAGAGTTTGTCAGATAATAATTGTCTCAAAATAAAAAAATTAAAAATTTTCACTGGAGGGAAGCCTTTTTTTTTTTTTTATGTGATCTCATTTGAGCTCTCACTGCTAATTGCGATACTGCTATGTAGTGGGGACATTAATATTTGATTCATTAGGACCTCCAGTCATTATCGCCAGTGGTTTCCATTACAGAGTAGGAGCCCTCTGTTCTCGAGACAACTCTTATTCTCATAATATTTCAGTACACCCTGTTCTTTAACCCACTGTTTGTGTCGATAATTATGTACATTTATGTTCTGATGTATAAAAACTTCATTGTAATATTTAATCCGCTTATCATTTCGTAGATATATGCAGAATCCCATTTCCTGTTGTTTATTATGATAAAGTGAAATGATAATTAAATAGACACCCTAGCTGCAAGCAGGCGTTGATACACTTCATTGGGGACATGTTGAAAATGTGTGCCCCGACCGGGACTCGAACCCGGGATCTCCTGCTTACATGGCAGACGCTCTATCCATCTTTTTTTTTTTTTTTTTTGTTATTTATTTATTTGCATGTGTTTTTGTAAGATTCACTAATATCATGAAATTATGGGAACACATCGGCGAAAAAGAAAAGAAATATAAATTCTGATTAAAGAAAAAGAAAGGAAAAAGGAAATGCAAAAAGAAATAAAATCCGCGCAATCTGCGACGCGCTCTCCCATCCGCGGAGGTCAGAAGTAGAATAGATCGTAGGCGGTTGAAACTCAGACACCGCCAGGGGAGGAGCCAGGCACCCCCCAACTCAGTGGAGGTCTAACAAAGACCGCTCGAAGATAGTTAGCAAATAATGTTCGGTATCGTGGCGAGTTTTCGAGAGCTGCATGGGCTGTTCGTAAATAGGTCCAAAAGTCGAGGCGGGATTTAGGTCCCTCATGAAAGAGATAAGCGACCGCCCATCCTTTGACCCACGTAATAGCATGACATTTGGCGGCGGGAAAATGTCGGTCCTCCGGGTATAGAAACATTCGAGGTTCGATTGTGTCGGGTGGCACTCGGAGATAGCAGGCAATGATTTGCTGCACGAAGCGCCATACATCTTGCGACGAGGCGCATGTCAGACGGTGTTCATCAGTGTCCAGTTGCTGGCAAAGGAGACAAAGAGGGGATTCTGACAAGCCAATGTTGTGCAGGCGCTGCTTCGTGGCAAATTTCCTGTTGACTATGTGATACCACAGTGCCCGGACGTTCGTAGGGAGGAAGGGCTGGTGGACGGTAGTCCACACTATGGGCCACTGGATGGAGGGATGTTTGGTCTCCATCACATTCCGGGGAACGCAGCGCAGTAACAGGCTGTAAAAATCCTTAGTCCTAGGTGGGCGTGTATCTGGGAGACTGGTATGTATGTAACTGTAGTCGACGAAAAAGGTCGAAATATGGGACAAATAAGGCACGATATGGCCGACAGACACCGGTGGTGAGGTAGAAGCAGGTAGGAGGACCTCAAGCAAGCTGCGTGTTAGAGATGTACCCTGGCCCATCCACTGTTTTCTCATGGTACTCATGTACAAGGCTGCAGCTCGCATACGGACATTGACGAGCCCGACGCCACCATACCGTGAGGGCAGGGTAAGTGTTTCATAACGGACTTTAAACATCGAACCAGCCGTGAGATAATAGCCAAAAGCCGCCTGAAGGTTGCGCCCAATTGCAGTTGGTAGAGGGAGAACTTGCGCGATGTGAACCAATTTTGATGCCACATAAAGATTAATAAACTCAACCCGTTGAAGTGTGTCCTGGCGGCGCAAGAGGTTCTGGCGGACGTCGTTGCGGATGACGTGTAACAGGCGACGGAAATTCGTTGCCGCTGTGCGTGCTACCGTGGGGGTAAAGGTAATGCCCAAGTACCGGAAAGTCCGCACAAGCGGCAGGGGTGCAACTTCACCCTCCTGGAGGCCTCGTCCAATGTGCATTGCAGAAGATTTGGCGACATTCATGGCACTGTCAGCGACAGCCCCATAACGGGTAATCAATTCGAGGACTTCCCGAATCTCAGAGCCGGAGCGAATGAGGAGGAGGAGGTCATCAGCATATGCCCGACAGCGAAAAGTGTGTCGGCGTAGGGTGAGGCCAGAGAGCTTGGTCGTCAAGCCACCAAGAAGGGGCTCAAGGGCAATGGCATACAGGAGGGTAGAGAGGGGGCACCCCTGCCGTATCGAACGGCAGATAGGTACCGGCCCTGCTAAACGTCCATTGACTTGGACACGTGAACTGGCACTGTCGTAAAGACGCCGGATGACGTCGAGAAACGGAGGGGGGATGCCCATTCGGGCTGCCACCGAAAACAGGAAACGATGACGCACTTTATCGAAGGCGCTGTCGAAGTCTATAGCGACAACCGCTGCCCGGAGTCTGCAGGCCGCCGCTATCGCAATTAAGTCGCGGCATTCCCCTGTGGCAGTCTGTATGTTAACCTGTCCGCCAGGCGTCGTTTGCTCCGGCGAGAGGATATGAGGGAGTGTAGTTCGGAGCCGCATTGCCAGTAAGCGCGCGAAAATCTTGTAATCGGCATTGAGTAGGGTGAGCGGTCTGTAACTCGTGACCATCGTACCTCGGGCTGGTTTGTGGACCGGTATAATGATGCCCTCAGCAAAGGCGGGTGGGATTGCTTGGTCAGATGTCATCAGCTCTTGGTACATAGACGTCCACCGTGGTGCCATGAGGTCCCGAAAGGTACGGTAAAACTCAATCGGTAAGCCGTCAAAGCCGGGCGATCTGTTGACTGCACCCTTGGCGATGGCATGGTTGACTTCGTCTAGCGTGACCGGCACTGTCAAAGCATCCGCCTCCGTGTGGGGGAGGGTGCGCGTGACGTAATGCAAAATGGAGTCGTCTGCTGCAGTTCCAGCGTCTTCATCACTATAAGTACGACGGTAGTGCTCGACGAATGCGTGGACGATGTCATTCTGAGTGGTCACCTGCGTTCCATGAGGCGTGGTCAGAGTGCTGATGATCTGCCGACGACGCCTTCGTTTGTCGGACACTATATCATGCATGGATGGAATTTCTAAATCCGCGTGATCGTGGCGCCGCGTCCTTATCACGACCCCTTGCAGTTTCCGGCGTGCCAGCGCAATTATCTTCGCCTTAGTTCGTTGCCGTTACAACTGGTTGTCCGGGGTTGGCGGTTGAGCATCCAGATCTCGGAGAATCGCGTAATAGAAGTCAACAGTGGTGCGATGCCAGTCGGCCATGTCCTTCCCGTATCTCATCAGTGTCCTCCGGATCGCCGGCTTGGCACAATCCAACCACCACGTCAATGTCGAGTGGTAGCGGGGAAGGCGTCGTTCGCAGGCTGTCCACGTTTCAGTGACTTGTTGGCGACACGCCAGGTCATGCAAGTGTGAGGTATTGAGTTTCCATGGCGCACGGCTGCGCCATACTGATTGCGGCGGAAGGAGGACCGTACAGATGTAAGCGCAATGGTCGGAAAACGCCAGCGGCCATCGTTCGGCGCCCCGTATCGCAGATCGAAGAGTTTGTGAGACATATATCCTGTCTAGTCGACTTGCGGAATGACTGGTAAGAAAGGTATGGCCAGAAAGGTCGCCGTGTTGAACTTCCCAGGTATCGTGAAGCAGGAGGTCTCGCACCACTATACGTAGCTCCTGGCATGTAGTATAGTGGGGAATCTGATCTTTAGGATGCAGAACGCAGTTAAAATCACCTCCTAGTAGGCAATGGTCATACCGCCCTAAAAACAGGGGAGCGATTTCCTCGGTATAAAACTGGGCTCTTTCATGCCGTCGGTCGGTGCCTGAGGGAGCGTAGACATTAATGATGCGTGTCCCCATGGCAGTGAGTGCCATGCCCCGAGCTGATGGAAGGAAGGCGACATCGGTCACAGAAATCCCGTGGCGGACGTAGATGGCCACCCCGCGGCCCATAGGATCACTCGCGGAGGCGTGGGCGGTATAGCCATTGATATCCGGGAGACTAGCCATGTGAACTTCCTGCAGAAGGGCGAAATCAATATCCGAAGCCCAGAACATCTCCTGCATAAGGCGGATTTTCACCCTGGAACGGATGTTGTTGGTGTTGATGGTTGCTATCCGGTAGGCCTGGTGTCGGATTGCTGGAGGCTGGTCCACTCCGCTGTCCGCGCAAGGGTGTGGGCGTCGCAGCGGAACATTATCCCGCTGGCCCGCAGGGGAGTCTGGGGAGAGTATGATTAGTGGTGAGGCCGTGACGGCGCAGGGTCCCGTAACGGGTCCTGCCCCTCGACCTCCTCCTCGTGCCACGCCGTGGAAGCGGAAACTGGTGTACCGTCCATTTTGCCTGCAGAAGATGTTGTAATTGTGCGTGGTGTAGTATCGCCTGTGTTACGTTCAGGATTTAGTTCAGCGTCAGCACGGGGCGCAGGCACACCGATAGATGTCTCCGCGCTCATAACGTCTTCGTCAGCAGTAGCGGGTTCTGAGGCCTCGTGCTGGTCGACGGTGACGTCCTCCTCGACTTGTAACGTCTCCTCTTGGCCGGAAACGGTGCGACGTCTTCGCTTGCGACGTTTCGGGGAACGTTGTTTCCTTGTGCGACCCTCCGTGTCAGACGACGCAAGGGAGTCGCGTCGTTCTGGCAGAAAGGCCGCTGTAGGAACGATGAGCGAGTCGATCTCCATCGTGTTTTCGAGGCCAAGGTCAGCGTCTGGTTGCGCCGGCATCTTCGGAGCGGCGTCGATGGCCGGCCGAGGCGGCGGGTCGTCCGAGGCGCTCTCCGTCGGTGTCGGGTCGGGCTCGTTGGTGGCGTCGTTTGTGGTGACCGGGCGACGTTGCAAAGCGGTAGGAGAAGCTAGAGCAGCGGCATAGGTCACCGGTAGCACCGTAGGTTGCGACGTGGGTGGTTCTTCGGCAGCTGGAAGTTGCGTAATACGCCGTTGTAGGCATTCGGATCTAAGGTGGCCTTCTTTACCGCACCCGGAACAGGTCCGAGGCTGGCCGTCGTATATAATTATTGCACGGCATCCGCCAATCTGTAAATAGGACGGGACGTGGCATCGGAGATCTATGGTGACCTGTCGGACCCCGTTTAGGACAGGGTACGTCCGAAACTGTGTCCACTTCTCCGCAGTGTGGCCATGGACTGTGCCGTATGGGCGTAGTGCCGCGACGACTTCCTCAGCAGGAAGTTCGAATGGCAGTTGGAAAATGCGTATCGTTCGCATACCTAAGCCTGCGTGGTCGACGGTTACCTCCCCCACATTGCCATCAGCGTGACAGAAGCGGAGCCCCTGTTTGGTCTCACGTAGGATGCGTTCACACGCCGCGTCGTTAATGATTTTCACATAGACCGTGCTGCTCACGATGGACAAATGTATGCCGATAATATCGGTCGCCGGGATCTTCACTTCCTCTCGCAGAAAACGCTCCACATCGAGTGCTTTGGGTCGGGCATAATCTTTGCAGAAAGTAAATCGGAGTGTTGATTTACGGTAACGGTTCGCCATGGATCGTACAAGGTAAGCCGGCACTTAAGCAACGGCTGTTAGAAAGTAAACAAGGCGAGCTCGCGCGCCGCACGAAGTCAACACGTACGCGTCCGCTCTGTTGCCCTGCCGAAGGCAGACTGCCTTGAACCAAGGACCTCTCACTCCGCAGCCGCTCACGCTAACCACGGGACCACGGCGCTCCTGAGCTCATACTGTCGAAGTTGCCTATCTTGCCGTGGACTACTCAGTATGTATATTTTGCTTATCTTTTTCGTAGTTCCACACAACTTCTTCCTGTTTTCTCGATTGACCTATGTTCAGTTTTTAAGGCCTATCCACTGTGCCAACTTATAAGTAAATCTGAGGGGGGTGCGATGGGGAGGTTCCCTTGTGAGACCAGCCAGTGCCTTGGGGACATTGACTGCCACCCAGCCCTACTACAACTGAAATCAAGGAATGGATCGAATTACTGTTTACGTGACTAGACGTCGGATATACACCTGGTATCTACCCACCACACCGCTGCAACCATGTCCTGGATGGGGAGCTGAACGCCTTCCTGAGCCAACAGCCCAGCTCCATCACATTCCGTAGGGGTCATTCATCTCTGGCACGGACAGAGGCATCTGGACGCAACACGTTAGTCCACCTCCTCATCGACAGAGGCACACTGCATATTGGTAGGTGCGCAAGGAGCTCAATACGGAACAGTTCACAGTGGTCTGTGCTCCTGGAAAGACATAGCTGTTTTACGCTGCATTTTTTTTAATTTGAGTTGACTGTAAACGGTAATCTTGAGAGGTGGCATGAGCCCATTCATATTTCTATCTTACGATTTTCGTCTCTAATTGCATGCGGTGAAAAGTTGCTATTCCTTCACACGCGGACTTCCCACGCAGCGTCTCTCGTCACCCAGGTGGTCCGGTGACAGGCGGGCTCTGCGGATCTCGAGAGGGTTAAGCCGACGCGTGTAAGGGAGTGGAGTGAATGCTTTCCAGACGCCGACATTGTCAAAAGACACGCCCAGAGGGGTCTGAAGTAGCGGCTGGGCTAGAGGTTCCGTTACTTCGCAGAAACTTAGCGAAAACACTTTATGGCGGGCTACCAGCGAGGCGTGGGAATGACTTGTGTACCCAGGCAGTTGTGGCGGGAAAATTCCCGCGCTTTCTGCAAAATAGTAACTGTGAATGGCTTGCTCAGGGCATGGCTCCGTGACGTAGCTAAATCAGCGAAGAAATTGTCGCCAAGAATCTCCATTGGTGTAATGGTAGTGTTCCGGCAACGGAGTGGAATTTTCCACCGGTTTTCGAGTTGCTGATTGGAACGTTTAACCACGGCCACTGTCGTGGGGGCGGGAATGTTGTGTGTTCGGCCTGTACGGGTGCTCTTGGTAGTCGGCTCTCGCCTTTCGGTCGAGGACGTCGAAGCAACCAGCCATCGCCTCCGGTACGCCAGATCGTGTTCTGGCAGTTAAGAAGACAGTTTGGTAATGTATGTCCGCAGCACCGGCAGATAGGGATTTTCCTAGGTGATAATCAGAGCTCAGCAGAGCGCGCCTGTTCGTCTTTTTCTAACTTTGTTCTGTCTTGAGTAGCAGCAATTAATGTTGGGTTAGCTGTGTGTCTCTCTTAAGATTTGAGTGGGAAGGAATTTGCTCCACATACCACTTCATCGTAAACCTCACAATCTAGTTTAGGGAGAACTTTACCTTCACAGCGTTTGTCTGAGTATCCAATTTGAGCCAATTTGATGTATTATAAATGTTTCATGTGTTTTTGTTTATTATTTTCTGTTTAGTCTTAATAAATCATATTGTTATTTTGGACAGAACTTTCATTCTGTTAATCGGTAGAGCAACCCATCATTTCTCACTACGTTAATGAAACCTTCCTTTATTAAACTTATTTATCAAATTAAATTATTGCAGGTGCCAAACTCTTTTCTACTCCACTTGCAGGGTTGATTACAGTCAGTTCGCGTATATTTTTTAATCCATGTGCAACAGCAAAAGTCGGAGTTAGAATAGGGGGGGCTTAGAGTATCATTTACATATGTAGATTCTAGAAGAATTTAGCGTTAAATACACTGCTTGCCCCGGCACCTCGCAATCTGTAGTGGTGCAACATACGCTGTATAAATAAATAACCGGAATTTTTGAGCTTGCCTTTACGCAACTCTTCACCTCCCAGTGATGTGAAGATATGCCAGGAACGACACGTGGTTCGGATTCCACGTTAAACTGCACGTAACCTTTCCCCGGTGGGATTACTGGCCGATGTGGCATACAATTGAAAGCAGAAGAGTCAACATCACCCTTGAGGGACTGCCACCCAATCATGCCATACACATTCACTTTTCGACTGGAGAGACTTCGACTAGAATGGTACGAAACTTCACCCTCCGTAAAACTTCTCTGTGACCAGCACAGTATCGGTAGCTCGCCTTTACTTCGCCCACACCGCATCACTTCGAATTTATCGTTCCCTTCATTCACTCTGCTAGAGCTCCGTGTAAATGTCGTGATTGTTCGGCGTGTCTATAGAGTTATTCATTTTCCATTAGCTTCGCAAAAAAATTAGAAATTACCAGGTAATTTTTAAGGAAAATTGAGAAAGCTGTTCTTTATCTATTATTCAGTATCATATTATTCAATGCACACCGCCAATGGAAGTTGTAGAGTGGCCACAAACTTCGCAGATCCGCTTTTAAACGCAAATTAGATCCAGTACTAACTGAAGTCCTTTGTCCTAGACTGCGACTGTATAAAGCTCGCCGTCGGGTTAACATCGCACGTTGTTAACGATCAAACACCGCCCACCGTAGAGAGGACCGCACAGACCACATCAAAGAGCGCACCGCCATTCTGCAGTCGTATCTCTTCATCTGCTGCTATCGATAGCGATCGTCCTCTTCGTAGCAGGTTCTAGCAGTGGAGCGCCATTCAGACGCGGAAAGCGTGTTCTGTGTCGGGCAGGAATGAACTCTCCGAGAACCACAAAGGCGGAAGAGATGATTATCTCTTTCGCAACGACGAACTACGAGAACTGCGTTTTAGAAAGGAAATGCTGTGATGCTGTGAGTTCGGTTAGCCTTGAAGTTGGCGGAGGAGTCCGGCCGGGAGAGTAAAGAGTGAGGAGGGGTTGGAGTGGTGACTGAAATATTCTGAAATGTGTGGCAGCTGTGATGCGATATTTAGATATTTTCTGCTTAATACGAACGAATACTCAGGTAGCAGCAAGAACAAATTGCACAGTAACAACCGACGATTCTCCAGGAACTACATAATGTTCATGTATTTGTCAGTTGGTCCTCAATTTAGTCACAACTGATTCACTTTTAAAATCATCATCACCTTCATCATCATCATCATTTAAGACTGATTATGCCTTTCAGCGTTCAGTCTGGAGCATAGTCCCCCTTATAAAATTCCTCCATGATACCCTATTCAGTGCTAGCATTGGTGCCTCTTCTGATGTTAAGCCTATTACGAGGGCAGTTCAATAAGTAATGCAACACATTTTTTTTCTGAAACAGGGGTTGTTTTATTCAGCATTGAAATACACCAGGTTATTCCCCAATCTTTTAGCTACACAACACTATTTTTCAACGTAATCTCCATTCAATGCTACGGCCTTACGCCACCTTGAAATGAGGGCCTGTATGCCTGCACGGTACCATTCCACTGGTCGATGTCGGAGCCAACGTCGTACTGCATCAATAACTTCTTCATCATCCGCGTAGTGCCTCCCACGGATTGCGTCCTTCATTGGGCCAAACATATGGAAATCCGACGGTGCGAGATCGGGGCTGTAGGGTGCATGAGGAAGAACAGTCCACTGAAGTTTTGTGAGCTCCTCTCGGGTGCGAAGACTTCTGTGAGGTCTTGCGTTGTCATGAAGAAGGAGAAGTTCGTTCAGATTTTTGCGCCTACGAACACGCTCAAGTCGTTTCTTCAATTTCTGAAGAGTAGCACAATACACTTCAGAGTTGATCGTTTGACCATGGGGAAGGACATCGAACAGGATAACCCCTTCAGCTTCCCAGAAGACTGTAACCATGACTTTACCGGCTGAGGGTATGGCTTTAAACTTTTTCTTGGTAGGGGAGTGGGTGTGGCGCCACTCCATTGATTGCCGTTTTGTTTCAGGTTCGAAGTGATGAACCCATGTTTCATCGCCTGTAACAATCTTTGACAAGAAATTGTCACCCTCAGCCACATGACGAGCAAGCAATTCCGCACAGATGGTTCTCCTTTGCTCTTTATGGTGTTCGGTTAGACAACGAGGGACCCAGCGGGAACAAATCTTTGAATATCCCAACTGGTGAACAATTGTGACAGCACTACCAACAGAGATGTCAAGTTGAGCACTGAGTTGTTTGATGGTGATCCGTCGATCATCTCGAACGAGTGTGTTCGCACGCTCCGCCATTGCAGGAGTCACAGCTGTGCACGGCCGGCCCGCACGCGGGAGATCAGACAGTCTTGCTTGACCTTGCGGCGATGATGACACACGCTTTGCCCAACGACTCACCGTGCTTTTGTCCACTGCCAGATCACCGTAGAGATTCTGCAAGCGCCTATGAATATCTGAGATGCCCTGGTTTTCCGCCAAAAGAAACTCTATCACTGCCCGTTGTTTGCAACGCACATCCGTTACAGACGCCATTTTAACAGCTCCGTACAGCGCTGCCACCTGTCGGAAGTCAATGAAACTATACGAGACGAAGCGGGAATGTTTGAAAATATTCCACAAGAAATTTCCGATTTTTTCAACCAAAATTGGCCGAGAAAAAAAATGTGTTGCATTACTTATTGAACTGCCCTCGTAATTCAATATCGTTCTTAACCGAATCGAGGTACCTTCTCCTTGGTCTGCCCCGACTCCTCCTACCCTCTACTGCTGAACCCATGAGTCTCTTGGGTAACCTTGCTTCTCCTATGCGTGTAGCATGACCCCACCATCTAAGCCTGTTCGCCCTGACTGCTACATCTATAGAGTTCATTCCCAGTTTTTCTTTGATTTCCTCATTGTGGACACCCTCCTGCCATTGTTCCCATCTACTAGTACCTGCAATCATCCTAGCTACTTTCATATCCGTAACCTCAACCTTGTTGATAAGGTAACCTGAATCCACCCCAGCTTTCGTTCCCATACAACAAAGTTGGTCGAAAGATTGAACGGTGCACAGATAACTTAGTCTTGGTACTGACTTCCTTCTTGCAGAAGAGAGTAGATCGTAGCTGAGCGCTCACTGCATTAGCTATGCTACACCTCGCTTCCAGTTCTTTCACTATGTTGCCATCCTGTGAGAATATGCATCCTAAGTACTTGAAACCGTCCACCTGTTCTAACTTTGTTCCTCCTATTTGGCACTCTATCCGTTTATATTTCTTTCCCGCTGACATTACTTTTGTTTTGGAGATGCTAATCTTCATACCATAGTCCTTACATTTCTGATCTTGCTCTGAAATATTACTTTGCAAACTTTCAATCGAATCTGCCATCACAACTAAGTCATCGGCATATGCAAGACTGCTTATTTTGTGTTCACATCTCTTAATCTCACCCAGCCAGTCTGTTGTTTTCAACATATGATCCATAAATAATATGAACAACAGTGGAGACAGGTTGCAGCCTTGTCTTACCCCTGAAACTACTCTGAACCATGAACTCAATTTACCGTCAACTCTAACTGCTGCCTGACTATCTATGTAAAGACCTTTAATTGCTTGCAAAAGTTTGCCTCTTATTCCATAATCACGTAGAACAGAAAATAACTTCCTCCTAGGAACCCGGTCATATGCCTTTTCTAGATCTATAAAACATAGATACAATTCCCTGTTCCACTCGTAACACTTCTCCATTATTTGCCGTAAGCTAAAGATCTGGTCCTGACAACCTCTAAGAGGCCTAAACCCACACTGATTTTCATCCAATTTGTCCTCAACTAATACTCGCACTTTCCTTTCAACAGTGCCTGAGAAGATTTTACCCACAACGTTGATCAAAGAGATACCTCTGTAGTTGTTACAATCTTTTCTGTTTCCATGTTTAAAGATTGGTCTGATTACTGATTTCGTCCAGTCTGATGGAACCTGTCCCGACTCCCACGCCATTTCAACTATCCTGTGTAGCCATTTAAGACCTGACATTCCACTGTATTTGATGAGTTCCGACTTAATTTCAACCACCCCAGCCGCTTTATTGCACTGCAATCTACTGACCATTTTCTCCACTTCCTCAAATGTGATACTATTTCCATCATCATTCCTGTCCCATTGTACATCGAAATCTGAAACATTTTGATCGTATTTTCACCTACATTGAGCAACTCTTCAAAATATTCCCTCCATCTGCCCAAGGCATCAACAGGATTCACCAGCAGTTTCCTGACCTGTCCAAAATACTTGTCATTTCCTTCTTACCTCCCTTTCGAAGACTGCTAATTACACTCCAGAATGGTTTTCCAGCAGCTTGACCCAAGGTCTCCAACCTGTTTCCAAAGTCTTCCCAAGATTTCTTCTTGGATGCTGTAATTATCTGTTTGGCTTTGTTTTTTTCTTCAACATAACTTTCTCTGTCTACCTGAGTTCTAGCATGTAGCCATTTTTGATATGCCTTCTTTTTCCTTTTACAGGCTGCCTTGACTGTGTCATTCCACCAAGCTGTTTGCTTCATCCTACCTTTACACACTACTGTTCCAAGACATTCTTTGGCCACTTCTAGTACTGTGTCCCTGTACCTTGTCCATTCCTTTTCCAGTTACTGCAATTGACTACATTCAACTAACTGGTACCTTTCTGAGACCACTGTTATGTACTTGTGTCTGATTTCCTTATCCTGAAGGTTCTCCACTCTTATACCTCCTACACATGGACCTGACCTCCTGCACTTTCGGCCTCACAATACCAATTTCACTGCAGATTAAATAGTGATCAGTGTCATCAAAGAATCCCCTGAATACACGTGTGTCCCTCACAGCCTTCCTGAATTCTCGATCTGTTATTATATAGTCAATGATAGATCTGGTTCCCCTGCCTTCCCAAGTATACCGGTGAATGTTCTTATGTTTAAAAAAGGAGTTTGTGATTACTAAGCCCATACTGGCACAGAAATCCAAGAGCTGTTTCCCGTTCCTGTTGGCCTCCATATCCTCTCCAAATTTACCCATGTCGTTGTTGTTGTGGTCTTCAGTCCTGAGACATGTTTGATGCAGCTCTCCATGCTACTCTATCCTGTGCAAGCTTCTTCATCTCCCAGTACCTACTGCAACCTACATCGTTCTGAATCTACTTAGTGTATTCATCTCTTGGTCTCCCTCTACGATTTTTACCATCCACGCTGCCCTCCAATGCTAAATTTGTGATCCCTTGATGCCTCAAAACATGTCTTACCAACCGATCCCTTCTTCTAGTCAAGTTGTGCCACAAACTTCTCTTCTCCCCAATCCTATTCAATACCTCCTCATTAGTTACGTGATCTATCCACCTTATCTTCAGCATTCTTCTGTAGCACCACATTTCGAAAGCTTCTATTCTCTTCTTGTCCATACTAGTTATCGTCCATGTTTCACTTCCATACATGGCTACACTCCATACAAATACTTTCAGAAACGACTTCCTGACACTTAAATCTATACTCGATGTTAACAAATTTCTCTTCTTCAGAAACGATTTCCTTGCCATTGCCAGTCTACATTTTATATCCTCTCTACTTCGACCATCAACAGTTATTTTACTCCCTAAATAGCAAAACTCCTTTACTACTTTAAGTGTATCATTTCCTAATCTAATTTCCTCAGCATCACCCAACTTAATTCGACTACATTCCATGATCCTCGTTTTGCTTTTGTTGATGTTCATCTTATATCCTCCTTTCAAGACACTGTCCATTCCGTTCAACTGCTCTTCCATGTCCTTTGCTGTCCCTGACAGAATTACAATGTCATCGGCGAACCTCAAAGTTTTTATTTCTTCTCCATGGATTTTAATATCTACTCCGAACTTTTCTTTTGTTTCCTTCACTGCTTGCTCAATATACAGATTGAATAACATCGGGGAGAGACTACATCCCTGTCTCACTCCCTTCCCAACCACTGCTTCCCTTTCATGTCCCTCGACTCTTATAACTGCAATCTGGTTTCTGTACAAATTGTAAATAGCCTTTCGCTCCCTGTATTTAACCCTGACACCTTTAGAATGTGAAAGAGAGTAATCCAGTCAACATTGTCAAAAGCTTTCTCTAAGTCTACAAATGCTAGAAACTTAGGTTTGCCTTTTCTTAATCTTTCTTCTAAGATAAGTCGTAAGGTTAGTATTGCCTCATGTGTTCCAACATTTCTACGGAATCCAAACTGATCTTCCCCGAGGTCCGCTTCTACCAGTTTTTCCATTCGTCTGTAAAGAATTCGCGTTAGTATTTTGCAGCTGTGACTTATTAAACTGATAGTTCGGTAATTTTCACATCTGTCAACACCTGCTTTCTTTGGGATTGGAATTATTATATTCTTCTTGAAGTCTGAGGGTATTTCACCTGTCTCATACATCTTGCTCACCAGATGGTAGAGTTTTTTCAGGACTGGCTCTCCCAAAGCCGTCAGTAGTTGTAATGGAATGTTGTCTACTCCCGGGGCCTTGTTTCGACTCAGGTCTTTCAGTGCTCTGTCAAACTCTTTACGCAGTATCGTATCTCCCATTTCATCTTCATCTACATCCTCTTCCATTTCCATAATATTGTCCTCAAGTACATCGCCCTTGTATAAACCCTCTATATACTCCTTCCACCTTTCTGCCTTCCCTTCTTTGCTTAGAACTGGGTTGCCATCTGAGCTCTTGATATTCATACAAGTGGTTCTCTTCTCTCCAAAGGTCTCTTTAATTTTCCTGTAGGCAGTATCTATCTTACCCCTAGTGAGACAAGCCTCTACATCCTTACATTTGTCCTCTAGCCATCCCTGCTTAGCCATTTTGCACTTCCTGTCGATCTCATTTTTGAGACGTTTGTATTCCTTTTTGCCCGCTTCATTTACTGCATTTTTACATTTTCTCCTTTCATCAATTAAATTCAATATTTCTTCTGTTACCCAAGGATTTCTATTAGCCCTCGTCTTTTTACCTACTTGATCGTCTGCTGCTTTCACTACTTCATCCCTCAGAGCTACCCATTCTTCTTCTACTGTATTTCTTTCCCCCATTCCTGTCAATTGTTCCCTTATGCTCTCCCTGAAACTCTCTACAACCTCTTGTTCTTTCAGTTTATCCAGGTCCCATCTCCTTAAATTCCCACCTTTTTGCAGTTTCTTCAGTTTCAATCTGCAGTTCATAACCAAGAGATTGTGGTCAGAATCCATATCTGCCCCTGGAAATGTCTTACAATTTAAAACCTGGTTCCTAAATCTCTGTCTTACCATTATATAATCTATCTGATACCTTTTAGTATCTCCAGGATTCTTCCAGGTATACAACCTTCTTTTATGATTCTTGAACCAAGTGTTAGCTATGATTAAGTTATGCTCTGTGCAAAATTCTACAAGGCGACTATCAAATTTTCGTCTCCCTTCACTGCCTGAATAATTTCTTTTATCTCATCATACATTTCATCAATTTCTTCATCATCTGCAGAGCTAGTTGGCATATAAACTTGTACTACTGTAATAGGCATGGGCTTTGTGTCTATCTTGGCCACAATAATGCGTTCACTATGCTGTTTGTAGTAGCTAACCCGCACTCCTATTTTTTTATTCATTATTAAACCTGCTCCTGCGTTACCTCTATTTGATTTTGTATTTATAACCCTGTAATCACCTGACCAAAACTCTTGTTCCTCCTGCCACCGAACTTCACTAATTCCCAGTATATCTAACTTTAACCTATCCATTTCCCTTTTTAAATTTTCTAACCTACTTGCCCGATTAAGGGATATAACATTCCACGCTCCGATCCGTAGAACGCCAGTTTTCTTTCTCCTGATAACGACGTCCTCTTGAGTAGTCCCCTCCTGGAGATCCGAATGGGGGACGATTTTACCTCCGGAATATTTTACCCAAGAGGACGCCATCATCATTTAATCATACAGTAGAGCTGCATGTCCTCGGGAAAAATTACGGCTGTAGTTTCCCCTTGCTTTCAGCCGTTCGCAGTACCAGCACAGCAAGGCCGTTTTGGTTAATGTTACAAGGCCAGATCAGTCAATCATCCAGACTGTTGCCCCTGCAACTACTGAAAAGGCTGCTGCCCCTCTTCAGGAACCACATGTTTGTCTGGCCTCTCAACAGATACCCCTCCGTTGTGGTTGCACCTACGGTACGGCCATCTGTATCGCTGAGGCACGCATGGGGGGAATTTACCCATAACCTTTTCATACCCTTCTGTTCGATTTCCAATCCTGGCATTAAAATCACCCTTGAGCGAACACTGTCCTTGTCCTTTAACAATTACATCACTGAGTGCGTCATAAAAACTATCCATCTTATCTTGATCTGTCCCTTCACAATGCGAATATACTGACACAATCCTAATTAAGATTATTTACCACCCCTGTTTATCACCACTACTTATCAACTGCACATTTGAGAAGGTTGTGAGATAATGGAGAAAATATACCAATACTAACAGTATTGAAAGGCAAAGGTCCCGAGTTCGAGTCTCGGTCGGGCACACAGTTTTAATCTGCCAGGAAGTGTCATATCAGCACACACTCCGCTGCAGAGTGAAAATCTCATTCTGGAAACATCCCCTAGGCTGTGGCTAAGCCACGTCTCCACAGTATCCTTTCTTTCAGGAGTGCTAGTTCTGCAAGGTTCGCAAGAGAGCTTCTGTAAAGTTTGGAAGGTAGGAGACGAGATACTGGCAGAAGTAAAGATGTGAGGACTGGGCGTGAGTCGTGCTTCGGTATCTCAGATGGTAGAGCACTTGCCCGTGAAAGGCAAAGGTCCCGAGTTCGAGTCTCGCTCGGACACACAGTTTTAATCTGCCAGGAAGTTTTAATACTAACAGTGTTCAACAACAAAGAAACCCAGATAATATCACTATTAATTGTCTAGCTTTTGCAGAATACATGACATTAATTACTGACTCACTGGGTGGTAACAAAGAAAAACATTACAGTCCCACAGAAAAAGCAGACAAAATTTAAATAAAAATGTTATTTGAGAAAGCTCTCTTCATAGTAAATATCAATGGTGCTCCTCCAGGTCTCAAAATCCTTAATAACAACACAGTATCTAGAACAAACTGTTTTAAATACCTAGGATAATGGATAACAAGCAATACAAAAGGAAAGATAGCTATGGAAAATAGAGTACAAAAAAGGGAAAGGACATTCCAAATGACAAAAAAACTTATAGACCAAAATAATTTTGTCCTGGAACACAAAACTAAGACACTATCAAACAGTGGAAAGGACTGAAACACTGTATGCAGCAGAAATAAACTAACAAGAATTGGAGATGTTTAAAGTTTGGAAAAATTTGAAAGCAGGATACTAGGACTTAGAAGCAACAGTGATGTTGGATACAAATTAAAATAAAACAGAGAGCTCTATTTGCAAATGGAAACGCTAACTGATGTAGCGAGAAAAAGAAGACTACAGTTCTATGGCCAGATATACCGAATAGATAGTAACAGACTAACTAAACAGTTTTTCAACAGCTACAAATCTAAATGCACACGATTCACCGAAACTGAAAAAGAGACGAAAAACACTGGAATCAGAACGAACATAACAAACAGAATACTTTTAGCTAAGCAATGCAAGAGACAGGATTTCAAGAAAGAGAGAGGTCTTCAAATGGAAGAAAGGTGACGACACTCTCCAAGGAGAATGGATGTATGGGAACAACGAAAATTAAACACAAAGAAACAAAACCAAAGTTGATTTACACCAAAAGGATTATTGGAATAGGCCCTCATCTCGTGGTCGCGGTAGCGTTCTCGCTTCCCACGCCCGGGTTCCCGGGTTCGATTCCCGGCGGGGTCAGGGATTTTCTCTGCCTCGTGATGGCTGGGTGTTGTGTGCTGTCCTTAGGTTTGTTAGGTTTAAGTAGTTCTAAGTTCTAGGGGACTTATGACCACAGCAGTTGAGTCCTATAGTGCTCAGAGCCATTTTTGATTATTGGAATAAATAAATAAATAACCTGTAGTTCCTTCCACATTTCGTCTGTGAGGCCGGCCGAAGTGGCCGTGCGGTTCTAGGCGCTGCAGTCTGGAACCGTGTGACCGCCACGGTCGCAGGTTCGAATCCTGCCTTGGGCATGGATGTGTGTGACGTCCTTAGGTTAGTTAGGTTTAACTAGTTCTAAGTTCTAGGGGACTAATGACCTCAGAAGTTGGGTCCCATAGTGCTCAGAGCCGTTTCGTCTGTGAGTAACAACGCATTCATGGTCTCTCCGCTATTAAAAAATTCACAAATGGAATCAGTTGCCTCTTCCAAATATGGAGCAGCGATACGAGCAGCGCGATTGGTCACAGTTTCCTTGTGTCGCGAGAGAATGTAACGTAAATGAAAAAAAATGTGTACTGACACGTACAACAGCTACACATAGTAGCTCTCATTTACATTCTTAAAAAAATTCCAACAAGTGCTGTTCATCACAACTGAGGGAATTTTTCTGTCTAACATGTGTCACTCCCAAAGAGCCCGTAATGATTAAATTAAACTGACAACATCAAGCACAGAGACCCCCCGTACTTCGCACGTAAATTAAATAAAGATTCATATTTTAACTGCCTGAGTAAGAGTGTCGAGGACAATTCAATTAGAAGAGTAAAATCTAATAAATATTCGTTTACAAAACAAAGGCGTTTTTCGTCCAACGGTATTAAAATTTATTACCTCAGATACATTTCGCCTATTACGTTACAAGCGTATTCAGCCGGTATTCTCATATATTACTCATATTAATTTCAGATTCAGAATTTCACACAGTTCAACTACAGTTGAACAATGTGAAAGTTATCTCTCCGTTCGAAAGGGCAACAGAAGCGACTGTAAAAACTGCAGTAGCGTCTACAAGAAGATCAAAGTGGATTTAGAAAAGGACGTTCAAGTAGTGATAATATTTCTTAATAAGATGACTCATAGAAGAATAATAAGAATTTAATCTTTCACTCCATATTTCTCTCATGGATTGTTGATCGAAATAAATTATGGGCAATAATGAGTGAATCTGACTACCATTTATATTTTATAAGACCAATCACAAGTTTATATCGTGAAACCAAAGTAGTGAAGAATACGCGAGACAAAAGAAAAAAAAATTACATAAAAATTAATTAAGCTTTGAGGCGGGGATGTTGTCTTCTACCGTTTTTTAACATTTATATTGGCAGTGTTCTAAAAATTGGAAATTATTGGGGGATGAAAGTAGAAAAATGTTCTATATAAGTGCACTACTATAAGCGTATAGTAAAATAATGAGAAAAAGATAACCTGCAGTCAGCACTTCACTAAGGCAGCTAAATTACAGAAAACAATACTGAAAACACATTATATAAGCGAAAAAATACGGTCTGTCAAGGTAAGTATCCATACGGTCCAATATAGTAGGTAGCAACAAAAAACTTAGTATGTGCCACAGCTTATATAAATTGAGCTGCAAGAGATGATAATGTATGTCTATGAAATGTCTGCTTAAATGTTAGATGCTCCCATGGCCACCACGATTCTCAGATCTCTTCCTGATAGAAAATTTTGAGAGTTCAGCTCGGACATCAATGGTGTCCCCGTGAAGATATCCAGGACATCAAAGGCCAGATACAACGGATATTGGCCAGCTTGCCTCAGAGGAGGATAAAATTGCATTATGACGTCCTTACCAGCTTAATCGGTGCATTCATCCAGGCCAGAGTGGGTGCGACATCGAACTGATAAGTGGGCTCATGGTAACAATTTTTTTATAAATTTGACTCGATTCCGTAATCTCTCAAATAACATAATATATTTTTGCAACTCATGAAGCTACATTTCGTTTCTTTCTCTTCTTCTGGATATATCACTTTTTCTGTTAGATAGTGTAATTCAGCGGTAAAACCTGCTTACATACCCATAGCTTTTCGAGCATTTAGTACGCGATGAATCTATATATAATTTTCAGCCTCTACTTATCTTACATGGAATAGGGAGATAGGTTGGCGTGGTGAACTGCCAGAGCATGAACAAGCATAAAATTTTGAATAATTGAAATTAACATGGACTTCCCCAAAATAATAAAACTACTCAACAGAGAACAACATTTACTCAGATCATTTCTTAGACAATATTAGAGAAATTTATAAGCAATGAAGGATTTCGAATGAATTAGCTGAACTGATTAAATAACTCTTACTTCAGATCAACTGAAGGAGTATAATACCGTTAATAGTTGAGTCTACAGACGGATTTCTGGAATAATTAGGTTCAGAGGCGTTGGCATAAGCATCAACTCATAATACGTTGCTTCTTAACAAGACAACTGGGGCCTTGGAATAGTTATAACAGTCCTTATATGAGTCAGGATAACAAATCATGCTGAACTATAATAAAGAGACAGAGAAACAGAGTTTTAAAACAGTACTAAAATCATTAAGGTACCAATTTTGACAACTAGTAGTATTTGGCTACAAAAAAATCACTGGAGAAGCCAGTTATACTTTGTTAAACAATGCAAGGCTAAATGTTGTTGTTTTTGTGGTCTTCAGTCCAGACACCGGTTTGATGAAGCTCTCCATGCTACTCTATGCTGTGCAAGCTTCTTTATCTCCGAGTAACTACTGCAACCTACATCCTTCTGAATATGCTTAGTCTATCCATCCCTAGGTCTCCCTCTACGATTTTTACACTCCACGCTTCCCTCCAGTACTAAATTACTGATCCATTGATGCCTCAGAACGTGTCCTACCAACGATCCCTTCTTTGTGCCACAAATTCCATTTCTCCCCAATTCTATTCAGTACCTGCTCGTTAGTTACGTGATCTATCCATCTAATCTTCAGCATTCTTCTGTAGCACCACATTTCGAAAGCTTCTATTCTCTTCTGGTCTAAACTATTCGTCTATGTTCCTCTTCCATATATGGCCACACTCGGTACAAATACTTTCATGAACGACTTCCTGACACTTAAATCTGTTCTCGATGTTAACATATTTCTTCATAAACGCTTTTCTTGTTATTGCAAATCTACATTTTATATCCTCTCTACTTCGACATCATCAATTATTTTGCTCCCCAAATAGCAAAACTCTTCTAAGATTTTCAGCGTCTCACTTCCTAATCTAACTCCCTCATCATCGCCTGATTTAATTCGACTTCATTCCATTATCGTCGTTTTTCGTTAGTTGATGTTCATCATAAATCCTCCTTTCAAGACACTGTCCATTCCGTTCAACCGCTTTGGCAAGTCCTTTGCTGTCTCTGCCAGAATTATAATGCCACCGGAAAACGTCAAGGTTTTTATTTCTTCTCCGTGGATTTTAATTGCTACTCCAAATTTTTTTTTTGGTTTCCTTTATTGCTTGCTCATTATACAGATTGAATAACGTCGGAGATAGGCTACAATCCTGTCTCTACTGTCTTCCTAACCACTGCTCCCTTTTATGCCCCTCGACTCTTATAATTGCCATTTGGTGTCTGTACAAATTGTAAATAGTCGTTCGCTCCCTGTATTTGATCCCTATCGCCTGCAGAATCTGCAAGACAGTATTCCAGTCAACATTGTCAAAAACTTTCTCTAGGTCTACAAATGCTAGAAACGGAGGTTTGCCTTTCCTTAACCTATCTTATAAGATAATTCGTAGGGTCAGTATTGCCTCACGTGTTCCAGCATTTCTACGGAATCCAAACTGATCTTCCCCAAGGCCTGCTTTATCAGTTTTTCCATTCGCCTGTGAAGAATTCGTTTTATTATTTTGCAGCCGTGACTTATAGTTCGGTAATTTTCACACCTGTCAACGCCTACTTTCTTTGGAATCGGAATTATGACATTCTTCGCCTGTCTCACACATCTTGCTCACCAGCTGGAAGAGTTTCGTCAGTGCTGTCTCCCCCCAATGCTATTAGTAGTTCTAATGGAATGTTGTCTACTCCTGGGGCCTTGTTTAGACTTAAGTGTTTCAGTGCTCTATCGAACTCTTCACGCAGTATCATATCTCCCATTTCATCTTCATCTACGTCCTCTTCCATTTCCATAATATTGTCCTCAAGTACATCGCCCTTGTATAGACCCTCTATGTACTCCTTCCACCTCTCTGCTTTCCATTCTTTGCTTAGAGCCGGTTTGGCATCTGAGCTCTAGATATTCATACATATGGTTCTCTTTTCTTCAAAGGTCTCTTTAAGTTTCCTGTAGGCAGTATCTATCTCAGCCCTAGTGATACACGCTTCTATAGCTTTACATTTGTACTCTAGCCATCCCTGCTTAGCCATTTTGCACTTCCTGTCGATCTCATTTTTGAGACGTTTGTATTCCTTTTCACATGCTTCATTTAGTGCACTTTTATTGTGAAGGCAGCAGAGGATCAAGTATCTAAAAATACGAGGGCTAGTAGAAATCCTTGGGCAACAGAAGAGACACTGAATTTAATTGATGAAAGGAGAAAATGTAAAAATGCAGTAAATGAAGCAGGTAAAGCAAGGCTGAATATGACAAATATACTCTGAAAACATTTAAAAGGTTACAGTAGAATATGAATAAAAGGTAGTTGTGATGAAGTGATGCTAAAACTATGTTCTCCTTTGGTATACCTGAACTACCAGAGTAACTTAATGAGAAAGAAAGCAATGTTTATTAGAAGCTCCAGCTGAGGTAATAAGAAACGTTAAACACTGAACTCAGCCGTTAGCAATCAACCCGGTGCCGCATACAGAAAATGTAAAATGACATCACTCACAGTAACACTTACGTAATATTCATGAAAACACAATATGATATTAACCATTGCAAGAAGAAAAGGTGAACTTTCAAAGCTAGCGGATTCATACACTTCGGTGTCGTCTGCCAGACATAATCTACTCAGGCTACCCTTCTTTTCAAGGCGCTTCACCAAGTTAACAGCCAGGCGTGCACTGCAGGAAACGCACCATAAGTATAAAGGCGCCAAGAAGAACTTTCTCACTGGCCCACAACGTAGAGTAATATCCCAGTGCATCATTCATAACCCATCACCGGTGATGCTATGAATGGTGTCTCTAACAGAACAGACACCATTCATACCTACAGGGTGTTTCAAAAATGACCGGTATATTTGAAACGGCAATAAAAACTAAACGAGCAGCGATAGAAATACACCGTTTGTTGCAATATGCTTGGGACAACAGTACATTTTCAGGCAGACAAACTTTCGAAATTACAGTAGTTACAATTTTCAACAACAGATGGCGCTGCGGTCTGGGAAACTCTATAGTACGATATTTTCCACATATCCACCATGCGTAGCGATAATATGGCGTAGTCTCTGAATGAAATTACCCGAAACCTTTGACAACGTGTCTGGCGGAATGGCTTCACATGCAAATGAGATGTACTGCTTCAGCTGTTCAATTGTTTCTGGATTCTGGCGGTACACCTGGTCTTTCAAGTGTGCCCACAGAAAGAAGTCACAGGGGTTCATGTCTGGCGAATAGGGAGGCCAATCCACGCCGCCTCCTGTATGTTTCGGATAGCCCAAAGCAATCACACGATCATCGAAATATTCATTCAGGAAATTAAAGACGTCGGCCGTGCGATGTGGCCAGGCACCATCTTGCATAAACCACGAGGTGTTCGCAGTGTCGTCTAAGGCAGTTTGTACCGCCACAAATTCACGAAGAATGTCCAGATAGCGTGATGCAGTAATCGTTTCGGATCTGAAAAATGGGCCAATGATTCCTTTGGAAGACATGGCGGCCCAGACCAGTACTTTTTGAGGATGCAGGGACGATGGGACTGCAACATGGGGCTTTTCGGTTCCCCATATGCGCCAGTTCTGTTTATTGACGAAGCCGTCCAGGTAAAAATAAGCTTCGTCAGTAAACCAAATGCTGCCCACATGCATATCGCCGTCATCAATCCTGTGCACTATATCGTTAGCGAATGTCTCTCGTGCAGCAATGGTAGCGGCGCTGAGGGGTTGCCGCGTTTGAATTTTGTATGTATAGAGGTGTAAACTCTGGCGCATGAGACGATACGTGGACGTTGGCGTCATTTGGACCGCAGCTGCAACACGGCGAACGGAAACCCGAGGCCGCTGTTGGATCACCTGCTGCACTAGCTGCGCGTTGCCCTCTGTGGTTGCCGTACGCGGTCGCCCTACCTTTCCAGCACGTTCATCCGTCACATTCCCAGTCCGTTGAAATTTTTCAAACAGATCCTTTATTGTATCGCTTTTCGGTCCTTTGGTTACATTAAACCTCCGTTGAAAACTTCGTCTTGTTGCAACAACACTGTGTTCTAGGCGGTGGAATTCCAACACCAGAAAAATCCTCTGTTCTAAGGAATAAACCATGTTGTCCACAGCACACTTGCACGTTGTGAACAGCACACGCTTACAGCAGAAAGACGACGTACAGAATGGCGCACCCACAGACTGCGTTGTCTTCTATATCTTTCACATCACTTGCAGCGCCATCTGTTGTTGAAAATTGTAACTACTGTAATTTCGAAAGTTTGTCCGCCTGAAAATGTACTGTTGTCCCAACCATATTGCAACAAACGGTGTATTTCTATCGCTGCTCGTTTAGTTTTTATTGCCGTTTCAAATATACCGGTCATTTTTGAAACACCCTGTACAATTCTTTGGACGGGACGGCTGTTTGATGAAAAAGTTTCAGTGCGGACCCACAACCAGCGTCCGAACTCCAACGGAAACCATAAATCTACGAGAAGGTGGTTAATGAGCGGAGGTCGTTGCGGTGCGACGAGACGGAAGTTGGGAATTTGGGTCTGAAGGAAAGCGTGTCCAGATCACCGAGGCGGTTAACGGAACCGTTTTTGAGAGTTAGACCCCGGTCCACCACAAAATTTCAACTGTCGCTCTTGCATTGCTGTAATGCCCTGTGCGTCTGGAACTCTTTGTTTCGTTTATAATTCTTTCCCATCCAGTTTCCTTCCCATTCGTTTCACCCAAAATATTCCTGTAAATTTCAAAATCGCTCCAGCGCACAACAGAGTCGGCGAGCTTCGCCGATCCGCTTAACCGTCTGACTACAAATTTTACTTCAAAACCATTAATGTATGGTTATTTTAATTAATGTGTTGGAAGTAGTTACAATCAAGCTACAGTAGCACATTACAAACAGTACTGTAAGGTGCTTAAAAATGTTATTAGGAAGGCAAAGAATATGTGGTATGTGTAAGTAGGCTGTTTAGGTTTTTATGTTGGTAACGCCACATAGCGCTCTGTATGAAAATCACTGGTTGTGCTGTGTGCAGTCTGTGGCTCGTTTGCATTGTTGGAATATTTACTATTGTAGTGTTGTGCTGTTGGGTGTGAACAGCGCGTAGCGTTGCGCAGTTGGAGGTGAGCCGCCAGCAGTGGTGGATGTGGGAAGAGAGACGGCAGAGTTTTGAGAGCGGACGATCTGGACGTGTGTCCATCAGAAAGAGTAAATTTGTTATATTGGATATCATGAACTGATATATATATATATATATATATATATATATATATATATATATATATATATATATATGATGACTTTGGAACATTATTAAGGTAAATACATTGTTTGTTCTCTAACAAAAACTTTATTTTGCTAACTATGCCTATCAGTAGTTAGTGCCTTCAGTAGTTAGAATCTTTTATTTAGCTGGCGGTATTGGCGCTCTCTGTATTGCAGTAGTTAGTGTAATGAAGATTTTTGTGAGCTAAGTGATTCATGAAAGGTATAGGTTATTGTTAGTCAGGGCCATTCTTTTGTAGGGATTATTGAAAGTCAGATTGCGTTGCGCTAAAAATATTGTGTGTCAGTTTAGTGTTGAACAGAATAAGTAAAGAGAGAAGACGTTCAGTTTTGCTCAGCTGTTTGAAAATCAAATAACGTAAGGGGTTTATCAGCACAGTCATTCACTAATTTTTTGAAGGGGACGTTTCACATGAAAATAGAATAGCTAATTCACAGGAGAAAATTAAAACCATATGTTCAGTTGTGAAGGAAGTGTCTGGTCAGCAGCACAAGTTCGACGATATAAAGTCAGTTGGTAGTAAAAATATTTCTGTTACTGATAAATCAGACATATGTACAGCATTTAACAATCATTTTCTGAGCATTGCTGGTGAATTAAATAAAAATTTAGTTTCTACAAGGAAGCATATAACTTTCTCCGCAAATGCCTTTCCGAGATTGACGTATGAAATACTGCTCTGTGATACAGACAAAAGAGAGTTTGAGTCAATAATTAAATCAATGAAGACTAAGAACTCTCATGGTTATGATGGAGTGCCTTATGATGGAGTGCCTAGCTGAATGTTAAAATACTGTGCTGCGCATGTTAGCCCTGTATTTAGTCATATGTGTAATTTTCCTTTAGGAATGGTCAGTTTCCTGAACGATTAAAGTACTCAGTAGTAAAGCCGCTTTATAAAAAGGGAGAAAGGGTTAATGTAGACAATTTTAGACCTATATCTATGCCATCAGTGTTTGCTAAAGTTATTGAAAAGACTGTGTATGTAAGAATACTTGATCATTTTTATCAAACGATTTGCTATCAAACGCACAGTTCGGCTTTACAGGTCGTTTAACAACTGAAAATGCTATACTATTTTTTCCCTGTGAGGTACTGGATGGGTTAAACAAAAGGTTCCGAACACTAGGCATATTATTTGGTTGAACTAAGGTGTTTTATTGTGTTGATCACAAAATGTTGCTTCATAAGTTGGACCATTATGGAATACGGGGAGTAGCTCACAATTGGTTCACCTCTTACTTTAGCAACAGACAGCAAAAGGTCATTATTCACAATGTTGAGAATGTCTGTGGTGTGGCGTCCGAGTGGTAGACGACGGAGTGGGTGGTGCCCCAGGGATCAGTGTTGGGGCCACTCCTGTTCCTTATTTATATAAATGATATGCCCTCTAGTATTATAGTTAACTCTAAAATATTTCTGTTTGCTGATGACACTAGCTTGGTAGTAAAGGATGTTGTGTGCAACATTTTCTCGGTTTCAAATAGTGCAGTTCATGATCTATGTACATGGCTTTTAGAAAATGCTAAATAACAGTAAGACTCAGGTTTTACAGTTTCTAACACACAATTCAACGAAACCTGACGTTTTAATTTCACAGAATTGGCATATTTCAAGGTGTTCAGATAGATAGTAAACTGTCGTGGAAAGCCCACGTTCAGAATCTTGTTCAAAGACTTAATGCTGTCATTTTTACTATTCCAACAGTATCTGACGTGAGTGATCGTTCGACACGAAAATGAGTCTACTTTGCTTACTTTCATTCGCTTATCTTCTTATGGTATTATATTTTGGGGTAACTCTTCCCAGTCTAAAAGGATATTTTTGGCTCAGAAACGGGCGGTTCGGCAATAAGTGGTGTAAGTTCGCGAACTTCTTGTCGACCCCTGTTCACGAGTCTAAGCATTTTGACATTGGCCTCTCAATATATATATTTTCCTTACTGTCATTTCTTGTTAACAATATTAGCGTATTCCCAAGAATAAGCAGAATTCACTCAGTTAATACTCGGCAGAAATCAAACCTGCATTTCGATTGGACTCTTGTGCAGAAAGATGTGCAGTATACTGCTGCATCCATTTTCAATAAGCTACCACAAACAGTAATCCACGTGCTTTCAAATCGAAACTGAAGAGTTTCCTCATGGGTCACTCCTTCTTTTCTGTCGAGGAGTTGCTTGAAAAATTAACCTGATTCTTGTTGCCTTGTTGATTGCGTTAACTTAAACTTATGGATTGACTTTTTTCGGGTTCATAAACATTTTATTTATATCTGTTATTACTTTCATTTTGTAATTTCATGTACTGACACGTTCCATGACCTTGGAGATTTGCTCCTCAATTTGGTCCTACGGAACTTGACGTGTAAATAAAATAAAATAAGCAACAATATGAAACGAACGTTTTCGCAGTATCGCTATCGAAGGGGGTTAAAGTGGGGGGGGGGGGAGTAGTTGGTACCCTGTACAATAGTTTCATAAATACGTCCAGGGTTCCAGAAGGCTACCAGAAAAAAGACATACTGGAAACAGATACATATGAATGGAGATAGCATCTCTGCAAGTTCATAACTCACAGTACAGGTTTTCAATATGGGCTTCGTTTGTGATGGGTCAAATATCAATTCGTGGTATGAGTCGTTGACACGATGTGTCCTCGAAGGCGAGAAATCAGCCCGCTTTGCGAATCTGGTAAGTGGGTTGCCTTTCTGCAGGTGCGACGGTGCAAACTACACTACTGGTCTTAAAATTGCTACACCACGAAGATGACGTGCTACAGACACGAAATTTAACCCACAGGAAGAAGATGCTGTGATATGCAAATGATTAGCTTTTCAGAGCATTCACACAAGGTTGGCGCCGGTGGCGACACCTACAAAGTGCTGACATGAGGAAAGTTTCCAACAGATTACTCATACACAAACAGCAGTTGACTGGCGTTGCCTGGTGAAACGTTGTTGTGATGCCTCATGTAAGGAGGAGAAATTCGTACCACCACGTTTCCGACTTTCATAAAGGTCGGATTGTAGATTATCGCGATTGCGGTTTATTGTATCCCGACAGTGCTGCTCGCGTTGGTCGAGATCCAATGACTGTTAGCAGAATATGGAATCGGCGGGTTTAGGAGGGTAATACGGAACGCCTTGCTGGATCCCAACGGCCTCGTATCACTAGCAGTCGAGATGCCAGGCATCTTATCCGCATGGCTGTAACGGATCGTGCAGCTACGTCTCGATCCCTGAGTGAACAGATGGGGACGTTTGCAAGGCAACAACCATCTGCACGAACAGTTCGACGACGTTTGCAGCAGTATGGACTATCAGTTCGGAGACCATGGCTGCGGTTGCCCTTGACGCTGCATCACAGGCAGGAGCGCTTGCGATGGTGTACTCAGCGACGAACGCCGGCCGATGTGGCCGTGCGGTTCTAGGCGCTTCAGTCTGGAACCGCGTGACCGCTACGGTCGCAGGTTCGAATCCTGCCTCGGGCATGGATGTGTGTGATGTCCTTAGGTTAGTTAGGTTTAATTAGTTCTAAGTTCTAGGCGACTGATGACCTCAGAAGTTAAGTCGCATAGTGCTCAGAGCCATTTGAACAATTTTAGCCAACAACGAACCTGGGTGCACGAGTGGCAAAACGTCATTTTTTCGGAGGAATCCAGGTTCTGTTTACAGCATCATGATGGTCGCATCCGTGTTTGGCGACATCGCGGTGAACGCACATTGGAAGCGTGTATTCGTCATTGCCATACTGGCGTATCAGCTGGCGTGATGGTATGGGGTGCCTTTGGTTACACGTCTCGGTCACCTCTCGTTCGCATTGACGGCACTTTGAACAGTGGACGTTACGTTCCAGACGTGTTACGACCCGTGGCTCTACCCTTCATTCGACCCCTGTGAGACCGTACATTTCACCACATCCAGTCTGTGATGCAGCGTCAAGGGTAACCGCAGCCATGGTCTCCGAGTTGATAGTCCATGCTCCTGCAAACTTCGTAGAACTATTCGTGCAGATGGTTGTTGTCTTGCAAACGTCCCCATCTGTTGACTCAGGGATCGAGACGTGGCTGCACGATCCGTTACAACCATGCGGATAAGATGCCTGTCATCTCGATCTCGACTGCTAGTGATACGAGGCCGTCGGGATCCAGCACGGCGTTCCGTATTACCCTCCTGAACCCACCGATTCCTTATTCTGCTAACAGTCATTGGATCTTGACCAACGCGAGCAGCAATGTCGCGATACGATAAACCGCAATCGCGATCGGTTACAATCCAACCTTTATCAAAGTCGGAAACGTGATGGTACGAATTTCTCCTCCTTACACGAAGAATCACAACAACGTTTCACCAGGGAACGCCGGTCAACTGCTGTTTGTGTATGAGCAATCGGTTGGAAACTTTCCTAATGTCAGCACGTTGTAGGTGTCGCCACCGGCGCCAGCCTTATGTGAATGCTCTGAAAAGCCAATCATTTGCATATCACAGCATCTTCTTCCTGTCGGTTAAACTTCGCGTCTGTAGCACGTCATCTTTGTAGCAATTATAATGGCCAGTAGTGTATGTTAATGTAGATACACACTCTCTGCAATCTGCAAGTTGTTGAGGCAGATCTCCCGATTTCCTGGCTAGCGCCACCGACACGCAAGGCCTGTGGTTGGTTCGGGGTGGGTGTCTTTGCGTTACGCGGCAGTCCTAATTGAGAGCCAGCTGGCAGCTAACCTAATTACCTGCGACGGCCTCCGCTGTCGTCTGTTTCTGTGGCTGAGCCGGCTGCCGCACATGCGCAGTAGCGGCGCTGCACGAGAATCTGAGGGTGACAGCTGCGGGCGAGAGGGGTGCTTTTTCATTTCGCCGCGAAGCGCTTCTCCAGAGGTGTCGTGTGTACGCTAGGTGGGCTCGTCTCCCAGCAGTGGCAGCAGAAACAAAAACGTTGACAAAAGGATTTCTTTAATAACCGAAATCAGCTTCGTGTGTGTCGCAAAGAAGCCTTTGTAGGATCACTAATGATTTCGTTTAGCACTGTTGGATCGAGATAAAAGCTCTTTGAGGGCCGGTTTGGTAAAGGTCAGGTTGGGCAAATCTGTAAGACATTTGATCATACGGCATCATGTGCACTGTAAAAATGGCATTCAGTCGTGGTGTATGCTGGTAGGGACTTGGTTCTCGCAGCTATTGTTCAGGTAATCAGTGGTCAAAGTAAAATGCGCAGTTTCCCTTTACTCCGTTCTATAACACATACACACGCGTACAAGGTATTAGGGGCAGCCAAATAAAACCCGCCACCCGCCACAATAGAACCATGGAATGGCTCCATTCAAAAGTAATCACTTCACGCCTTAAAGATATTTATTTCATTTGGAGACGAGATAATTAATTTTTATTCATACAACGCGGTCGGCCTTTGACGGATCCATAACCATACCCTCGTCGGAATGAAACTGACGTTCACGCACGTCTTTCTTCAGGTCATACAATGGAGGCTTTCACGACCGGATGTTTCAGCTGCCGAGAATTCTTCCGGATTGTAAGGCCGTGGTCCATGGAACTCTTCTATCCCTGACGTTTCGTCCAAAGCTACGTTGGACATTTTCGGCAAGACTCAGCACAACTAGGAGCACCTCCAAAGATGTCTAACGTAACTTTGGACGAAACGTCAGGAATAGAAGAGCTTCTTCAGGTGGCAAAGACGTAAAAATCACACTGTGATAGATCCGGGATGTACGGAAGATGTTGCAGTGTCTCCCAAACAAATTGCTGAAGCATGGTGTGCGTCATATAGGCAGTGTGGGAGCGGGCGTTATCGTGCAACAGAATGGTTCCATCCGAAAGCATCCCTGAGTATTTTCACTCTATGGCTAACGCACTTTCCGCAAAGTGGCTTCATAACGATGCTCTTGTGGCTCCACGCTCAATGAACTGGACGAGCAGCGGGCCTCAGCAGTCGAAAGAAGATCATCATGACCGTACCGGAACTCGTGTGAACAGCTTTGAATTCCTTTGCTGGGGAGATGTGGGATGTTTCCACTGTTGGCTTTGCTACTTGCCCTCGGGCTGTCGGACGAATGCATCCAGTTGCACACGCCCGCCCCCACCGTGCCAATCGGAGGAAGGCTAAGCCTCTGCTATTTGACTGTGAAACGCTACAACATCCCCCCTACAGATCTGATCTTTCACTATTTGGTCATCACTTCTTGGGCTACATGAAGAAAGACGTAGATCGGACGAGGAAGTGCAAGAGCGAGTGCGGTTGTGGAACGACAGCGACCGACCACGTTCTGCGAAACAGAAACTGATCGTCGCGTCTCCCAGTAGAACAAATGTCTTACCTCATGTGGTGACTACGTTTGAATTGAACCATTACATGGTACCGTTGTGGCAAGTGTTGGTTTTTCATTTGACTGTCCCTCATAGACACATTATTCATATACAGAATTTTTGGTTGGGACAGCATCCACAACTAAGGACGGTGTTCCAGAAATAAGTATTACAACTAGTTTGCAACGAAACTAATTTATATCAGAACCCCGGTTCTGATCAAGGTTTTTATGACGTTTCCCTTAGTTGTCAGGCAAGTCCCGGAAGCGGAAGGCCCCACCGGAATTCAGAGTTATTTCAAAGTACCATCAGGATTTCAAAAGATGACTTCACAAAAACTACAAGATACGTCGAAAAATGGAACATGTCAGTGAACAGGGTATCTCTTCAAATTTCGATTAGTAATATGTGCCAACGCTTGGTAGTAGAGCGTTTCGCTAGGGGGCATCCGTGTCAGAACCTGTAGTCTAATTATCCACTCAATTTCTCATCAAATTAGTTCGCGCCTGCAGATAGGTAATCCGATGAACAGGTTTCGAAATTGGGCTGCTGTCGTTGCGTCTTCCCTCACAGCACTAGTGCCGACTTCGTGAACCGCAAGTCACCGCCCATACTGAGCACCTGTAATATGAGGTTATCTGTCCATAGATATGCGTCTATTTTCAGCATATCTAGTAGTTTTTCGCAGGCGTCCTCTGATACTCCAGCGGTATTTATGAATAGCTCTGGAGGATACCACTTCTGTCCCACTAGAACGGAATGCCCTGGATTTGAAACAGTCCGTTGAGCTCCTTGTAGAAGAAAAAACGAAACTACTTGGTTATCTTGGTTGTCACAGAACAACACACATAAACTAATATAAATGCAGTGCCCCACGACCCACCCACCCACCCACCCAGACAGACACACACACACACACACACACACACACACACACACACACTAAAAGAAATTTGTGGTATAACTTGACGAAAAAAAGGCATCGCTTGATAGAACATATCCTAAGGCATCAAGGAATCGTTTCATTATTGAAGGAAGTGTGTGTGTGTGTGTGTGTGTGTGTGTGTGTGAGAGAGAGAGAGAGAGAGAGGGGGGGGGGGGGTTAAAATTGTAGACGGGGACCAAGTCTTAAACACAGCGAACAGATTCAAGCGGATGTAGGCTGCAGCAGTTGTGAAGAAATGAAGTGACTTGCACAGCATAGAACAGCGAGGAGTGTTGCTTCAAACGAGTCTTCGGCACAAGACGACAAAAACAACATTCCCACAGATTGAAAAACCAGATTTTTATGTATGAGACCGATTTCAGTGGCTCAAATGGCTCTGAGCACAATGGGACTTAATATCTGCGGTCATCAGTCCCCTAGAAATTAGAACTATTTAAACCTAACTAACCTAAGGACATCACACACATCCATGTCCGAAGAAGGATTCGAACGTGCGACCGTAGCGGTCGCGGTTACAGACTGGAGCGCCTAGAACCACTCGACCACAGCGGTCGGCTCAGGTTCCAGTGACATGGCAGTCATATAACACTATAAGCTTCATTCTTTTTGAAGGGGACAGTTTTACAGTTCTGAACATTTAAAGCGAGTTTCCAGTTCTTGTACCTCTCTCAAAACTTACTAATACCTGACCGGTTACTTGTTCACCTTATTTCCGACAGTATTTCATTACTGATAATTGCATCATGTGCTAAATTCTTAAGTCGTAGTAGTATCGTTTGCTATGTTGTTAACATAGCATGAACTGTAAGGGTTTCAACACATTTCTCTGGGGCATGCCTAAATTTATTTTACTATCTATCGATGACTCATCATCCAAGATAAAGTACTACGTCCTTCCTGCCAAGAAATCCTTAATCTACTTACATATTTCGTTTCGATACCCAAAAAATGATCCTACTTTTGTTTCTAACCGTTGCCGTGGTTTCGGTTATGATGTTCCCCAGACGTCTTAGGCATGATAATTTAATGATCAGCTGTAGTTGTATACTAATGTAAGGGACGATCAAAAAGTTTCTGTTCGAGGACCATAGTGTCACCTACATGTCAGTGCTTTCGTCAGACTTGGGCTGGTTTCCATATGCGCTGTAGCAACGCTGCCAAAGGAAAGCTTTTTGATCGCTCTTTTTAAAAACACTGCGAAACACAACTGAAGGAGCACTTTTCCGGAACGCCGAAATTGTCTGCCATTGCGACGCATAAGTTTGAAATATGGCTCAAAGGTGCCTAGCACCTGCATCTGTAACGGTGTTAAAGCGTGGCGCCCTGTGACGTCAGCATCGGGTTCGGCAACGCTTTAAACAACAACGTGTCGACGCATGCCAAAAAAATTCGAGCGCGCAAAACGTGTGAGGTGAAAGGTCGCTTAATGTCGCATCGGCACCAAATTTCACCACAATTATGCCCCACGCCACCGTGGACGTGCAACTCGATGGGAAGGTTGTCATACCCCTTCTTACCCACATTTCACCCCTCTTTTGACGCCTCTGTAATGGAGGTCGGAACCACGCCGTGCTGAAATGGGTACTGAGAGAAACATTTCAGACACGAAATGGACTTAGGGGATGGCATATAGTGCAGCCCGTTTCTTGGGACGTTGATTCCCACACATTTCGCGGTCGAAAACGTCAGTTCGCAGTGCGATGAGCAATGGGGCGCCGTTCTACACACTGATGACACCCCCAGACGCTTCAGGCCTTCTCTAAAGACATCGTGAACCTGCAAGCACACTGAACGTGACCACACCCACCTGGAGTGCAGCGTGACCAAAGGTTTTGCTCTAGTCTAGAGGGTGAAACTATGGACCTTTCAAAGCCAATCGACGAATTAGAAGGTGACGCAAAGCAGCAAAGGGTTGTTATGCTTTTCTAACCCTCCTATTTTGCGCCCTCCTGTGGCATGATAATGGAGGGGAACGACATTGACACATGCGCAGTAAAAGAGTAAAACGTCTGTCTAAGAGCCCCCAGTTCGACAGCACCCGCTGAGCCAGTCGCTGGCCTTTGTTGAGTGCATCGAAAATGTATCTTACGAGAGAGAAATTGTTATAAAGTGCAGACAGTCAGCCACTTCCACAGCTCTACTGCGAATGGTCTACTAAAGTGCACGTCATTTACGACGGCGCCCGAGTTTAGGTTAGTTCTGCGCATCTGGCGTCACAAAACACAGTCAGCCAATGAACAGAGAACGACGTTGCCAGAGCTCGACTGCAGTGCAGAGCACGGACGAGTGTCTTCATTTTTAGAAACTTTCAGCCATAAATAAAGTAATTGAAGAAAAGCAGTGTCTTGATAGCAGACATTCTTTTATAGAAAGTTTGGAAAAAGCATTCTTTATAGCAATTGCTTCATATTATATTAATTAATTAAACCAAACAAGCAATAAGCCTCCTAATTCGGGCGATAGCAAGGAAAGGTGTTTGTATCATTCTCACCAACTTTTTCGCAATAAAGAACAGCGGTAATTGTTCCTTTCCTATTGTACTTCGACGAAACGTGAGTAACTCATAATCATACCAACAGTGTTTGTCGGTATTTTGCGTGACATGTTAAGAGTCCTACAGCAGGCCTCTTGATACGAGCAGCGTTAGCGTAAAGGTTTAGGTGTTGGGCTGCTATGTGAGAGGATCTGAGTTCAAACCTTGATCGGTGCTTTATGTTTTCTTTATTTAAAAACAATATCGAAGTGTCTTACTTAATGAATTTTATTCGTTTGAATGTAATTTTTTGAAATTTCTAGTGCTTTGTCTCTTTATTATAATCATAATAAGTTGTCGGTTTTCCTAATTTTGTCCTCCAATATTTCTTTTTACAGCAATTGAAAAGGCACACATACAATATTCATGTAATCTGTTTTGTTTGTATATCTTCTCTTCCACAGTCGCTGTTTTACTATGCATATTGATACATATTCTTTTGCGACATATTAAAAGTATATTTAGAGCAGAATTTCGGCTCGTACGTTGCCGAGCTACTTGATTGTCGGACGCAATTCTTTGCTTCGCTGCTTTGGCAACATCATCATATTCAATGTTTTCGTCGACTGATCTATGTTTTGGCAAGTATTTGCTGTCCGTTGTGACAAACACAAATTTTTTGCGCACTGTGCCTCACTGACAATATATTTTAGTTTTTTTATGTTTTATTACGTCCTTAAGTTTTGTGTACTTCGCCAACTTCGTTTTAATCAGAACTTTTTAGAAAAACTCGAAATGACTGCTATAAATAAAACTTTTATTACAGTCGCAAAAGACGGAATATTTCTCAATATTACATATGACGCTTATCTGGTACTTAAATTAAATGAGATATTGAAACTTCCTGGCAGATTAAATCTGCCAAGAAGTTTCATATCAGCGCACACTCTCCTGCACAGTGAAAATCTCATTCTAAATGAGATATTGTTATACAGTAAATTTTATATGAAGTTTAGGTATCTTGTCCACATTTCATTCTCAACATTGTGGCAACTAAAATCGACCATACGGAAAGTATACACTACGGACTTTTACCTCTGCAAACTCTTCAAAATTTCGTGCAATGGTTACTACATTTAATGCTGCACAATAACTGCGTTGAACATTGAAACAAAATTAAGTCATTTACGGGGGGAAGGTATCAGTCAAGAAGATGTGTAAAAATCAAATTTTTGGGCTAAATAGTTTTTGTGAAATCTAATGATAAATGTCAAGGCAGTCGGAACACCATGTGTCAGCACAGGCGAGCAGTGCAGTGATGACATAGTCGCGCACAGCGCGGAATGCGAGGAGCACGTCTCTGTAGCAGCGAAAGGGCTAAAGTGGCCGTGGTAGCTTTACTTCATAAACTGCGCGCTCTCCCCTAAACGTAAGTTTGCGAACTATACTATACTATGGCGCTGCGTCGTTTGCAACTGGCAACGCAGAAGTCTCTCGTGTCTGGGCGGGCATGCGCGAGCCGCCAAGATAAAAGGATTGAACTATAGCATGCACAAGCGCAGCAGTGTAGCCCGCCTGCAGGCGCCTAGGACCGTCGCCACGTGTTCTGTCAGTACAGGAGCTCAATAAAGGTGGGCCTTTGGCAACGAGGGTGCTACGGAACTCGGTGATTTTAGAGGGACCGTTAGCCATCCTACTCGCGGATGAAGCAACGTCACATCCCTGTGTGATCACGCCACAACAGGGTGCAAAACAGGAGAGCTGAAAAAACATGAATACCCTTTGCTGCTTTGCATCACATTCAGATTTCCTCGAATGGTTTTAAACAGTACCTGGTGGTTCCACACTTTACGCCGGAGCAAAAATTGCAGTCGCACTGCACTCCAGATGGGTGTGATCACGTTCAGTGTGGTTGCTAGCCGACGACGACCTTAGAGAAGGGTTCAATCGTCCGGGGGTTGCCAAAAGTTGTCAACAACTTGTTTCTGTTGTTCATCGCACAGCGACTCGTTTTCGACCGTGGACAGCGTGGGAATCAACATCCTAAGGGAACGGCTTGTTTCACTGAAGCCTCATATGCCATCCCCTAAGACCACTTCATGTCGATTCTGAGCGTCGGTGCGTGTGAAATGTTTCTCTCGGAACGTTGGGAGTCGTGTTTCTCACCTTCATCGCAGAGGTGCCAAAGGAAGTTGTAAGTAAGCTGTTTAGGTTTTTATGTTGGTAATGCCACGTAGCGCTCTATATGAAAATCACTGACTGTGCTGTGTGAAGTCTATGGCTCGTTTGCATTGTTGGAATATTTGCTATTGTAGTGCTGGGGTGAGCCGCCAGCAGTGGTGGATGTGGGGAGAGAGATGGCAGAATATTGAGAGGGGATGATCTGGACGTGTGTCCATCAGAAAGAGTAAATTTGTAATACTGTATATCATGAACTGCTACATATATTATGACTTTTGAACACTATTAAGGTAAATACATTGCTTGTTCTCTATCAAAATCTTTCATTTGCTAACTATGCCTATCAGTAGTTAGTGCCTTCAGTAGTTAGAATATTTTATTTAGCTGGCAGTATTGGCGCTCGCTGTATTGCAGTAGTTCGAGTAACGAAGATTTTTGTGAGGTAAGTGATTTATGAAAGGTATAGGTGATTTATGAAAGGTATAGGTTATTGTTAGTCAGGGCCATTCTTTTGTAGGAATTGTTTAAAGTCAGATTGCGTTGCGCTAAGAAGATATTGTGCGTCAGTTTAGTGTTGATCGGAATAAGTAAAGAGAGAAATGTCTGAGTACGTTCAGTTTTGCTCAGCTGTTTGAAAATCAAATAACGTAAGTGGTTTACCAGCACAGTAATTTATAAATTTTTCTAAGGGGATGTTTCAAAGTGTCCAATGTGGATAAGAGGGGGTGTAACGAGCTTTTCATCGAGTGAAATGTCCATGGTGGCGTTGGGCAGAACTGTGGTGAAATTTGGTGCCAGTGTGACGTCATTAACCAACCTAACCCCTTACATGAACATATGAGGTTTGGCATTTTTCTTTTAAGGGTCTTCGTGCCCGAAGGTGATGTTGCAGGGCGCCACATTTTGCTCCCCTACAGAGGAAGGCTGTATGTTCACCTCAGAATCAAATTTAAAACATGCTGTTTTGAAGAAGGATTCTTTTGTGTTGCGCCGTGGTTTTTATTCTACTCACACCCTTACTGTAATCATGTAAGAAAATGAAACACCTACAGCCGTCCTTACGATGTCATTTATTTTATGGCTAGCAGTTTCTGTGTTTTATTTCACTATCTTCAGACCTTAGCTGATGCTGAAGAGGTTAACACCATCCGTATACACGATGCATCAGAGGCCAATATAACTGGTTTATGCAGACTACCTGGTACTAAATAGTAGCCATAAAATAATTGACATCGGAAGGACAGCTGTAGGTGTTTAATTTTATTACGTAAGTGAACGGCTGTAGTCCCACAAACGTCCAATCACGAGAATGGATATAAAAAAACTTACTGTAATTATCTCAATGACCAACACCTGCTCATGTGGTACTCCTTCAGTGCTCAAATCAACACGATCGTTACCGATCGAACAAAGTCAACAGGAAGATATTATGATAAGTTCGTATTGGTATTTTTCGGTAAGCTAGCGGTGTTGCTTTGACTTTGTTTCTTTGGGACGCCGCTAGAGAAAGCCATTTCTGTATGTGCCGCCTTTGAAGACACTGTGCAAGCGCGGTACGAAGAAAGACAAGCGTAAGGAGGACATGGACAGCCAGCCTGCCAGCAACCGTAGTACGTTTAGATTGCCCAGGAGAGTACTGATTTTGAAAGGCGGTAGATTTTCCTGTGGGGTGGGTAGCACAATGTGAGCTCGCCGTTTCTTTCGTGCTACTTCAGTTGCTGTTGTGGAACATTCAACGTGATGGAACTAGGTTTTAAGTCCACCAAGAAAGTACTTCATCGAAGTTCACCAGCTGCGAGGCTGTAATGGCAGCTATTACCATCATAAGTAATGAAAGTTAATACTGACCTCCTGTTTATCGCATTGCGAAATAAATGAGCTGCACCAAGGGCGAGTGAAGTTACTAGAGAGTTCAGCTGCCCCATTATTTCTTGTGTTCCTTTTATTCAAAACTCCAGTGGGAGTACTAGCGGTAACTTGTGGGTGTTCTGGGTGTTTTGCTTTCTTTTGTAACTAAAACGCCGCCTGGGTGGCATTCTGTCATAAACTGCTTGGTCTTAAACGGCCTGCGTTGGCAGCTGGGCAATCTGTGCGATTCGTCCAAAGGGAGCACCTGGTAACTGATTATTCATTTCCTAAATTTAGTGTTGTAACTGATGGGAAACTAAAATACTAGTTATCTTAGATGATATGTATTTCTTTAGGATGTTACTGTATCTGTTATAACCGATTTTATTCTACCTGAGTCAAACTAAAGGGACTACTAGTTGCGACCGATGCTGATGTCAGCTAATAGGTAAAAGCATCAGGGAAACGCCTTAGTGCTCTTCATAGGTATAAAATCTGGTTTGCAATTTAATCTGCGTCGTTGGAAATAGTTTGTACTAAGTTTAAACCTAAGGAACGGTGGGGTTTGTTCTAATTATTGCATCTTTTAAAACTAACTTTTGATATTACTTTTTTTAAAACCGTTGTCCGTGTTTTTAAAGTTTTTTGCTGCTAAACTGTCTTATTATTGGCGCCTGAAAAGTGCTTTTAATAGTAATTCCTGATCTTATTGGTGCTAATTTAAATTATTTTTGATGCTAATGGTCATCAGTGAATTAAACTATTTATTCCTTTAACACTGAGTTTACTTGGTGGCGCTTTTTAAAAAGACGCCCAATTTTAAAGTATTTGGTTTTGTTGCCTCTACAATCCAGTAATTGTATAACTTTACCAAACGTGTTCAGGTTACCAACGTGTGCCTTATGCAGATTCATTTTGTAAGTGGGCTCTTTAGGTTTTTATGTTGGTAACGCCATGTAGCGCTCTGTATGAAAATCACTGACTGTGCTGTGTGCAGTCTGTGGCTCGTTGGCATTGTTGGAATATTCGCTATTGTAGTGTTGGGCAGTTGGATGTGAACAGCACGTAGCGTTGGATGGTTGGAGGTGAGCAGCCAGCAGTGGTGGATGTGGAAAGAGAGACGACAGTGTTTTGAGAGGTTACTATAAGCGGACGATCTGGACGTGTGTCTGCCAGAAAAAGGAAATTTGTAAAGATAGTTGTCATGAATTTATAGATATATATGATGACTTTTGAACAAATTAAGGTAAATACGTACATTGTTTGTTCTCTATCAAAATCTTTCTTTTCAGTAGTTAGAATTTTTTATTTAGCTGGCAGTATTGGCGCTCGCTGTATTGCAGTAGTTGGAGTAACGAAGATTTTTGTGAGATAAGTGATTCATGAAAGTATAGGTTATTGTTAGTCAGGGCCATTCTTTTGTAGGGATTATTGAAAGTCAGATTGCGTTGCGCTGAAAATATTGTGTCTCAGTTTAGTGATGACCCGAATAAGTAAAGAGAAAACTGTTTGAGTACGTTGAGTTTTGCTCAGCTGTTTGAAAATAAAATAACGTAGCAGTTTACCAGCACAGTCATTCACAATTTTTTCAAGGGGAAGTTCGAATTTGTACTTCAATTGTAAAAATTTTTCTGCTGATTCTGGGTGCAGTTGTTTTCGACTACTGGATCCCCACATCCTAACCATTTCATATTAAATATGTTTTCCTGTTTAAATGAACCAAGTACGTCTGATAGACGTGATATTTACTGGCATTCTTTTAATATCTCCTTAGAAGGAAGAACTTGTATCGAATGAAACGAAACGTTTCATTATAACAGCACGAAACCGCATTCAATCGTTTCCTCTCATGTTGAGGAAATGGAGCCCAGCTAACGTAATATGCTCATTTCCGACAGGGAAAGCAATTTACTGACGGAATGTAATTACGGATATTCAGTTGCTGCGGCGGAGAGAAATGGACTTCCGTCCCGCACGAATCTAATTTTTCTGACATCTCCAGAGTAACAGATTTATCTTGTTTCGTACTTGATAAACGCCAGTTCTTTTAGAATTTGCTTTTTGAATCACTTGTTGAGTTCATATTGTGATTCATGTTTGTTTTTAACAACCACATCCAGCTTGTCTACTCCTTTCGTGGGTAACTGTAGGTTGAAGGTACTTCATTTAAGAGGAATGTACAATGTGCAGATACCAACATGAAAATAAAAGATTTCACAGAATTCATTTGCCTACAACGTAAGGACATTTAGCCTTGCTGGAGAATGTTTGTATGACTTTTTAATGCGAAATGAAGCCGGTCGTTTCATTATTATGCTGTTGAAGAACTTTCTGGGAGCCGTGGATATCACAGAAAGTCTATTAACTCCTGAGAATCACATCACAGTTATTTCTGACTACTAGCACCCTTACATATTTGCATCCACATTTATTTTCTGCTAATCGTTGACTTGTTCTGGGCATTGTATGTTCATTATGGAAGCCAAATTAAGATTTGTTTTTATTTTCACTCATGAACAGCGAAAACTACAGAAGATGCTCGTGGTACCAGCGACCTGCTTGACATCGTGTATCAGTCTACGGCCGTTGCTCGAGCTTGAGCTATGTTTACACACTGTGAGAACATTCTTCAAAATCAATAAACTCCAAGGAAAGTATTAAAATTCTAACGGCTAAAACCGAAAACCAATAAATACATAAAACTTTAAAATACAGGGTGATTCAAAAAGAATATCACAACTTTAGAAATGTGTATTTAATGAAAGAAACATAATATAACCTTCTGTTATACATCATTACAAAGAGTATTTAAAAAGGTTTTTTTTCACTCAAAAACAAGTTCAGAGATGTTCAATATGGCCCCCTCCAGACAGACGAGCAATATCAACCCGATACTCCAACTCGTTCCACACTCTCTGTAGCATATCAGGCGTAACAGTTTGGATAGCTGCTGTTATTGCTCGTTTCAAATCATCAATGGTGGCTGGGAGAGGTGGCCGAAACACCATATCCTTAACATACCCCCATAAGAAAAAATCGCAGGGGGTAAGATCAGGGCTTCTTGGAGGCCAGTGATGAAGTGCTCTGTCACGGGCTGCCTGGCGGCCGATCCATCGCCTCGGGTAGTTGACGTTCAGATAGTTACGGACAGATAAGTGCCAATGTGGTGGCGCTCCATCCTGCTGAAATATGAATTCTTGTGCTTCTTGTTCGAGCTGAGGGAAAAGCCAATTCTCTAACATCTCCAGAGACTGTAGTCCAGTTACAGTAGCACCTTCGAATAAAAAGGGACCAAAAACTTTATTGGCTGAAATGGCACAGAAAACGTTCGCCTTAGGCGAGTCACGTTCATACTGAGTTGTTTCCCGCGGATTCTCAGTGCCCCATATACAGTCATTGTGACAGTTGACTTTCCCGTTAGTGTGGAAAGTTGCTTCATCACTAAACACAATCTTTGAAACGAAAGATTCATCTGTTTCCATTTGAGCAAGGATAAAATCACAGAAATCGATTCTTTTAATCTTATCAGCTGCAGACAGTGCTTGAACCAATTTCAGACGATAAGGTTTCATTACTAACCTTTCTCGTAGGACTCTCCATACAGTTGATTGTGGAATTTGCAGCTCTCTGCTAGCTCTGCGAGTCGATTTTCCTGGGCTGCGAACAAATGCTTGCTGGATGCGTGCTACATTTTCATCACTCGTTCTCGGCCGTCCAGAACTTTTCCCTTTGCACAAACACCCATTCTCTGTAAACTGTTTATACCAACGTTTAATACACCACGTATCAGGAGGTTTAACACCATACTTCGTTCGAAATGCACGCTGAAAAACTGTCGTCAATTCACTTCTGCCGTACTCAATAACACAAAAAGCTTTCTGTTGAGCGGTCGCCATCTTAGCATCAACTGACGCTGACGCCTAGTCAACAGCGCCTCAAGCGAACAAATGTACAACTAAATGAAACTTTATAGCTCCCTTAATTCGCCGACAGACAGTGCTTAGCTCTGCCTTTTGTCGTTGCAGAGTTTTAAATTCCTAAAGTTGTGGTATTCTTTTTGAATCACCCTGTATTTTAAAATTCGGAAGTTTGCCTGTTCTAACATCTGTCAATGTTACTAACGGTAAATCGATGTTTGAATGTTGACGAATGTAACAGTAGCACAGCTTGGTGAAACATCAATGACGTTCACTTGAAAGTTACATATTTCTAGACACTACTAACTGTACACCAGAAATCGTGTTGATTTTGTACACGTGCAGACTGCGAAACAATTGAACACACTGCATGATCGACACGTCATCATCTGTGTTTCTCTGTCATTGACGACCAAATTTTTGCACCAACTTAAAAAGCTAGCCGGCCGAAGAGGCCGAGCGGTTCTAGGCGCTACAGTCTGGAACCGCGCGACCGCTACTGTCGCAGGTTCGAATCCTGCCTCGGGCATGGATGTGTGTGATGTCCTTAGGTTAGTTAGGTTTAAGTAGTTCTAAGTTTTAGGGGACTGAGGACCTCAGCAGTTAAGTCCCATAGTGCACAGAGCCATTACTTGCGTAAACATCTGAAATTTTTTATCAGTCTTCTGATTGGTTTGATGAGGCCTGCTATGAATTTCTCTCCTGTGCCAGCCTACGGCCTCAATTCTTTGTTCGATGTATTCCAATCTCTGTCTTCCAAGACAGCTTTTACACTCTACAGCCCCTTCAAGTAACATGGAGCTTATTCTCTGATGTTTTAACACATGTCCTATCATTCTGACCCTTCATCTTGTCGACTTTTTCCACATGTTGCTAACTTCGCCGATTCTGCGGAGAATCTGCTCATTTCTTATCTTTTCAGTCCAACTAATTTTCAACGTTCTTCTGCAGCACTATATCTCAACGCTTCGATTGTCTTCTGCTTTTGCGAGGAATGCTGCTTTTTCGCGTCTTAAATTATAATAAGTGGTGGTCGTGTCTGAATTCAAGCTGCTTGCTGTTACACCACGTTAAACATCAGTCTCGTATCGTCTAATCTGGCCACTGTGCGCAAAGGTCAACTCAGATAAAGCAAAGCATAACTTGATAGTACACGGGGTTTGTTTCTACTTTTCTGGGTCGCCGGCCGCGGTGGTCTCGCGGTTCTAGGCGCGCAGTCTGGAACCGTGCGACTGCTACGGTCGCAGGTTCGAATCCTGCCTCGGGCATGGATGTGTGTGATGTCCTTAGGTTAGTTAGGTTGAAGTAGTTCTAAGTTCTAGGGGACTGATAACCACAGCAGTTGAGTCCCATAGTGCTCAGAGCCATTTGAACATTTTTTCTGGGTCGTCTAACCAAGAAAGCTGTATCCAGAATGAGAAGGTTCGCAGGAGAGCTTCTGTGAAGTTTGGAAGGTAGGAGACGAGGTACTGGCACATTTGAAGCTATGAGGACGGGTCGTAAGTCGTGCTTGGGTAGTTCAGTCGGTAGAGCACTTGCCCGCGACAGGCAAAGGTCCCGAGTTCGAGTCTCGGTCCGGCACACAGTTTTAATCTGCCAAGATGTTTCAAGAAAGCTGTAGCAGAAGTTAAGGATCTTGTAACAGAACACAGGTATCCCATTAATGCCCGCCCGGTTAGCCGATTAATGTAAAGGTCCGGTGTGCCGACCAGTCTGTGGATGGTTTTTAAGGCGGTTTTCCATCCGTCTCGGCGAATACAGGCTGGTTCCCTTATTCCGCATCAGTTACACTATGTCGGCGATTGCTCCTCAGACACTATCTCCACGCCGGCCGGAGTGGCCGACCGGTTCTAGGCGCTTCAGTCTGGAACCGCGCGACCGCAACGGTCGCAGGTTCGAATCCTGCCTTGGGCAAGGATGTGTGTGATGTCCTTAGGTTAGTTAGGTTTAAGTAGTTCTAGGGGACTAATGACCACAGATGTTAAGTCCCATAGTGCTCAGAGCCATTTGAGCCACTATCTCCCCGCACGCGTGTACCATAATAACCCTACCACACAAACATTGGGGCTGAACCGGTGTGAGACGTTCCCGGGGGGGGGGGGGGGGGGGGTCCACTGGGGACCGGACCTCACAATAGCCCTGGATTCGGTGTGGGGCAGCAGTGGGGTGAGTGGACCTGTGGCCTGTTGTCGGGTTGTGAACCACTGAGGGCTACGGCGGTCACGAAGCCTCTCCGTCGTTTCTAGGTTCCCAGTCCATATAATACAATAAAATACAATCCCATTAATAGAATTTGATTTACCCTGAAGTTCCACAAAGTTGTCCGCCTGCTTAACTGGGAGGTAGAGAATTGTGAAGATGGTTCAATGAACCCTCTGCCAGGCACCAGGCACTTAAATGTGATTTGCAGAGTATCCATGTAGTAGTAGTAGAACGTGGTTGCCTCCCATGCAGCGGCCCCGCGTTCGACTCCCGGCCGGGTTTCTCCGCTCGTGGAGTGGGTGTTGTGTTGTCATCATCACTTCATCCTCATCACCGGCAAGGAAGTCGCCCAATGTGGCGTCGATTGAAATAAGAGTTGCACTTGGCGGCCGAACTTCCTCAGATGGGGCCTCCAGGCCAACGATGCCATATGCTCATTTCCATTTTTGCAAAAGGTCAATAAAAAAGTTTTCTGCCGTTAACAGGATTTCATTTACTATTAAATGCAACGAAGGTAAATCACAACGTAGCTGAGACACAAGATCAACTGAACTTCAAATTAGGTTACCAAAAAGTGAGGGAAACACTATTTGAGGAATCCTGTGGTGGAAAGAATACAAGGAGGCTAAACCACCAAGATATCATTCTCTGTGCTGCTCGCTGTTGCAAGATTAAACTAACCAAATATAAATTTTAATGAGGTTAGAATCGGTTCGGCTGACGCATCGCGTTAACACGGTCTGCGAAAACATAGCTCTTTTGCAAGTCAGCATAGAGGGCCAAACAGGTCTCCGAACACCACCTGTGTCTGCCGAATCCCCATACAAAAAGTCCAAAATATTCATTCCCCCCACCCAACTTCCAATCCTTAAACAATTCCAGGTGGCTCGGCTAGCCCTGTACTACTGCCAATATGACCGACGAGAAATATCACACAGTTTTCGAAAAATTGGTGAAAATTATCGAAAAATCGGAGAGAAAACAGCGAACTTCCCCCTATTTGAGAGCATGATGCACATTTCACCGTCACAAGGTTGGCACTGCACTGACGTTCAGTTCCATACACCGTGACCGGCGACACTTACTTGCACACAATACGGACGGAGTGTTCCATCCAGACTTACGTCAAGGTTACCCCACCTCCAGGGAGGAGTGCCTGACGTAATGAGATTTACGACGGCCTCTCTGCCGACGAAAGAACTCTTTGATCCACCTGGAACGCCAGCAGAGTACGAAGCTTTCTGTCCCAGCACACAGTCCCGGTGCGTAAATACGTAATCGCAAAATAGTGTCCATAAAAATACTTGATATCACATAGCAATACCTGACGGTATTGTCACAAAATGATATAGACTAAAACGACTAAAACGGATATTTGTAGTTCAAACCAAAGAATGTTTATTAAATAAATTTGGCACGTATGAGAATGGTAGCCCTACGTGGATTTGTGCAGTCAAAAACAGCTAAATACATTTACATCTACATCTAAATCTGCGTGATTATTCTGCTATTCACAGTAAAGTGCCTGGTAGAGGGTGCAATGAACCACCCTCAAGCGGTCGAGAGGACCGTTCCACTCTCGAACGGCGCGCGGGAAAAACGAGCACCTAAATTTTTCAGTGCGAGTCCTGATTTCTCTTATTGTATCGTGATGATCATTTCTCTCTAAGTAGGTGGGTGCCAACAGAATGTTTTCGCAATCAGAGGAGAAAACTGGTGATCGAAATTTCATGAGATAGTGAATAATTAAGTAGTGCGAAGTATGTAGTTATGTAGTACATGCAGAATGTTGAACGCATTAACACAGGTGGGCGAAGTTTATCTAACTGCCTGTTAATTCACAAAATCAGTAGCAATTATTCAATGTTCGGAAGTGCAGTTTTCCACTACCAAGCTTTACACTGAACGGTCAACAAGATAAAATATGCGACAAATCTATCACACATGAATGAAAGTGTTATCTGCACTAAATAACCCCAGTTCACAGCTGCCTGAAATCTGTAAATCAAATTAAAGTTCGGGTAGTCTGTAAAACCTCATTCAGATACTCCAAGCTCCACAAAAAGTTTCATTAATTCCGTGAAAGTAAATAACGGATCGTAACTTCAGGCGAATTTTAAACTATTTGTCTCACTCACATCCAAGTTAATTACTATGTAGTGACTCCATTGAATTTTAAAGACAACTACATGTATGTGCACTATATTAGACCACTGAGATAATTATTATGGCCCCTTTCCAACGTCTGATTAAAATATCAACTCTGTATTAAGCATGTTATTAATAAAATTCGTGTATTCATGCCTATGCATAAGGCTTTACAAAATATTAGAAGTATTTATGAAATATTAGATTCTGGTTGCTCATCATCTAGGATCATTAGTTAAGAATCCAGGAAATTTATGCTGGCCCCATACTATGTGTAGCTGTGGAGAATAATACTTACGGCGCAATTTGCCTATCACTTTAGTCAACTTGTCCATAACTGTTAAGACACATGCATGATTTTATGAGAAGTAAGTTGTGCTGATGAACTATGTTGTCAGCTTTCATATGACGTATCAAAAGAACATTGATTGATTCGTTCATTTTTTATTAATTTTATAACCTATTATAATTAATAACATTTATAATTTTTTAAATATTGGATATAAAATTGTCTTTAAAGTTGCAATGAACTCGTCTTTTGCCGTGGTTTTTCTGCTACATTCCTTTTCCACGTTTTCTTCTTTTCTTTTTTTTTCTTTGGATATGTAACATAATTTTTGAAGAAAAATGATATCAATTTTCTCATTTCACCCATCTTTAGCCTCCACTGTGTCATTTCCCCTTTGCAGGTGAGCTGGCACTTTCTTGCCGCCTGGAAAAACCCTTACACTATGTCTTCCACTTGAAACAGAAGCGACCGGCAGCGCGCGACAGATCCAGGTGACGGAACACCATCGTAGGTATGTCTACAAAAGTGTTCTAGATTGGCGAAATCCATCCCTCTTCTTCTCATCCGCTATAACTGGTGACGTTTGTCATTGCAGCATGCTCGCCATTTACAGCGACAGCTATAAGTCCTTACGCCGAAGTACTGGGACGGACGCTTCGGTTGTTTTAAAATCCGATTTTAAGAAAAAAACTGTCGAAAAAATTTGATTCTTCCGCATTTTACGGCTTTATACCTTCACTCAATAAACGAATAAATTTCTTTACGTTATTCACCATAGTTACTGTGCTTTACAAAACTATGTAAATGACTATATTAAGTTTTTAAGGTAGAAACGCATAGCGTGGATTTTGCGTATACTTGATTTTAGGTCATACATTTCTACGTATAAAATGCACCCAACAAATCGAATAGAACGATGTCTCTTTTAGTTCTCGAGGTTTTGGATTGTACATGTACCGGACAGATTGTACGGAGCGACTAATTCCGTCTCGGCACATAAAGGATCATGGGGTCGTAAAAGTCATCATATTTCATAAGCGGGTCAAGTTATCGAAAAAGGGTCTTTTGCACATGACAGCACTCAAAGATAACGTATTTGTTTCTACGACTAACACTCAAAACGTTTTCATCAAATGTCTGAGTGGGCCGAAAACAAGACTCCCCATAAATTACACGATGAGTTCTTGTCCAAATTTTCATATCGAAACGAAGATAGAGACATGGACAAATGAAGTATCAAATGATCAACGTGAGGTCGAGGTTTTGAAATAAATATTAAGCTACCTGAAAGTAATCAGCATAGTCAAGAAAAACTTACTGAATCAAGGAAAAATTGAAACATTTCACTAACATGTGCTGCCAACTATGTGGTTGATTATATAAATGATAAAATTCTCCATCAAGATTACTCCCTTTGCAATTTTCATACACAGCGCTCCTTTTTCGCCTTACTTCCATAGGGAAGGGTATATATCTAGCAAAATTTTGACGAGCAGCCAGATGCAAAGACTGGAAAGAAGTTCTTAGGTATGTTTTTGAAAGATACATGTCATATCTTGTTGATAGATCGCCTAGTTGATCTTCTTCCGTATACGTGGTTTCAAACTGAAGGAACCGTAGGTCACTATGCGCACATTGCCTGTAAAGTCTTCATCTAACGTTCCTTGAAATAAAGATAGAAAGGGGGTATTTTTTCATCTCCAACTCGAAAACCGATAGAAAGGGAATATTTTTTCATATACAACACGAAAACCTGATCAGATCACACCTTTCTTCTTTCCGATTCTTTGAGAAAGGTGTTGAAGGTCTGTGACGAAACTAATAAGCTCTCCTAAGAGTTCTGGCTGTCCAAGACACAGGTCGAACAGCACTCTGATACTTTAAACAGGTTTGACGTAACTTTGTACAACCATGTCATGCCTGCATTGAAAATTGGGGGACGCTTCTCTGAACAATCGTTCTGAGTGAAGGGACTTGGTGCAACTCGGGCAGATAAGTAAAACTGTTAGAAAATTCTGTCTACTGGAACTTTCATCAACACAAAAACCGTATTTTGGAAGGTCATTCTGTAGGAAGTTTCTTATCTTCGATAATTTTAATTTCGACTGGAGCCATAGTCGTGGTAAGATTTTTAAAAGGTGCTCCGGTCATTTGACTGTAATAATTTTTATTTTATTATTATATGATCCTGATTTGTGCCTTAGGCCATTTGCAAGTACATACATGTAATTACACTACTGGCCATTAAAAGTGCTACATCAAGAAGAAATGATAAACGGGTATTCATGGGACAAAATATATTATACTAGAACTGTCATGTGATTACATTTTCACGCAATTTGGGAGCTTAGGTCCTGAGAAATCAGTACCAAGAACAAACACCTCTGGCCGTAATAACGGCCTTAAAACGCCTGGGCATTGAGCCAGAGCTTGGATGGCGTTTAGAGGTACAGCTGCCCATGCAGCTTCAACACGATACCACAGTTCATCAAGAGTAGTGACTGGCATATTGTGACGCTCGGCCACCATCAACCAGACGCTTTCATTTGGCGACAGAGCTGGAGAATGTGCTGGCCAGGGCAGCAGTTGAACATTTTCTGTATCCAGAAAGGCCCGTACTGGATCTGCAACAGGCGGTCGTGCATTATCCTGCTGAAATGTAGGGTTTCGCAGGGATCGAATGAAGGGTAGAGCCACGGGTCGTAACACATCTGAAATGTAACGTAGAACTTAGAACTTCTTAAACCTAGCTAACCTAAGGACATCACACACATCCATGACCGAGGCAGGATTCGAACCTGCGACCGTAGTGGTCGCACGGTTCCAGACTGTAGCACCTAGAACCGCTCGGCCACCCAGGCCGGCCCTTTATCGAAGTCGGAAACGTGAGGGTACGCATTTCTCCTCTATCCACGAGGCATCACAACGTTTCCCCAGGCAACGCCTGTCAACTGCTGTTTGTGTATGAGGAATAGGTTGGAAACTTTCCTCATCTCAGCACGTTGTAGGTGTCACCACCAGCACCAACCTTGTGTGAATGCTCTGAAAAGCTGATCATTTGCATATCACAGCATCTTCTTCCTGTCGGTTAGACAGCTGATTAGCTTTTCAGAGCATTCACACAAGGTTGGCACCGGTGGCGACACCTACAACTTGCTGACATGAGGAAAGTTTCCAATCGATTTCTCATACACAAACAGCAGTTGACCGGCGTTACCTGGTGAAACGTTGTTGTGATGCCTCGCGTAAGGAGGAGCAATGCGTATCATCACGTTTCCGACTTTGATAAAGGTCGGATTGTAGCCTATCTAGATTGCGGTTTATCGTATCGCGCACTGCTGCTCGCATTGGTGGAGATCCAATGACTATTAGCAGTATATGGAATCTGTGGGTTCAGGAGGGTAATACGGAACGCCGTACTGGATCCCAGCGGCCTCGTATCACTAGCAGTCGAGATGACAGGCATCTTATCCGCATGGCTGTAACGGATCGTCCAGCCACGTCTCGATCCCTGAGTCAACACATGGGGACGTTTCCAAGACAACAACCATTTGCACGAACAGTTCGACGACGTTTGCAGCAACACTGACTATCAGCTCGGAGACCGTGGCTGCGGTTACCCTTGACGCTGCATCACAGACAGGAGTGCCTGCGATGGTGTACTCAACGACGAACCTGGGTGCACGAATGGCAAAACATCATTTTGCGGATGAATCCAGGTTCTGTTTACAGCATCATGATGGTCGCATCCGTGTTTGGCGACATCGCGGTGAACGCACATTGGAAGCGTGTATTCGTCATCGCCATACTGGCGTATCACCTGGCGTGATGGTATGGGGTGTCGTTGGTTACACGTCTCGGTCTCCTCTTGTTCACATTGACGGCACTTTGAACAGTGAACGTTACATTTCAGATGTGTTACGATCTGTGGTTCTACCCTTCATTCGTTCCCTGCAAAACCCAACATTTCAGCAGGATAATGCACGACCGCATGTTGCAGGTCCTGTACGGGCCTTTCTGGATACAGAAAATGTTCTGCCCTCGGCCAGCACATTCTCCATATCTCTCACCAATTGAAAACGTCTGGTCAATGGTGGCCGAGCAACTGGCTCGTCACTGTACGCCAGTCACTACTCTTGATGAACTGTGGTATCGTGTTGAAGCTGCATGGGCAGCTGTACCTGTACACGCCATCCAAACTCTGTTTAACGCAATGCCCAGGCGTATCAAGGCCGTTATTACGGCCAGAGGTGGCTGTTCTGGGTATTGATTTCTCAGGATCTATGCACCCAATTGCGTGAAAATGTAATCACATGTCAATTCTAATATAATATATGTGTCCAATGAATACCCGTTTATCATGTGCATTTCTTCTTGGTATAGCAATTTTAATGGCCATTATTGTATTTACAAAGACCTTTCACGTCTCAGTGATTCTCAAAGATGCAGGTGTATATGTTGAGGCTGCTGAAGACATCCTCTTCCGTTCAAAGTGCTATGAGTCCTTGTCCCGATGACGAAAGACCCAAAATGGCTGTGCAGGGTACAGCGCTGGCGAGGCGCCGGAGTCGGCAGGTAAAACCGCAGCAAGTCACGCAACGTTTTTCAGCGCAGGTCCGCATTCCTCCCGCGTCCTCCGCCTTCCGGCAGATCCCGGACGTTCCCCAGGCTTCCCTTCCCCCAGCCGCGGACCTACCTGTCCGCATTGTGTCCGCCTAATCTGCCGAGAAGACCCCACCACGCTTCGCCTCTTGCCCGCTCGTCCGTTGTATTTCTTTCGGCGGAGCGCTGGACATACTAATCCGGCACAGATGGTGCGTCACGTTTCTCTACACGTGAGATACCCGCTTTACAATAGGCTTGCTGAGTTCCAGTGCTTTTACAAAAGGGGGTGCAACAATATCAAAGAATTGACCACTCATCCCATTACCGGCAGCAGTTTCAAAAAGTGTCAAGAAGATCGTGTACCACAGTATTTAGAAACCTTTAAAATTAGTTTGACTGTTCAGATGACGTCGCTTTTCTGGCTGGTTTAATACAACCTGCCAGGATTCCCTGTGCCAGCCTCTGCATCTCAGAGTAGCACTCACACTCCATTATTTGTTTGTATTTCAATCTCCTCCTCGCCCTCCAAGGGTGTCTTAATATCATAAGAAGTTATTACTCCACGTTCTAAAATATGATCATCCTGTCCCTTATTCCAGTTAGTGTTATCAGTTTTTTCCCTCGCAGAGCTAACTAGAGAGTCTCTTCATTTCCATATCTAATCTATTTAACTAATTTTTAGCATTCTTCCTTAACACCATATTTAAGCGCTACAACCTTCTTATTTCTGATTTTCCCACATGGTTCACTCTCACACATCGGTTGTAAGACGTGTATATTTCTATTGTCAATTTATGAAAGATGTTTAGATTTTATTAATAGAATTAAGTAGGAATAATTAATCTTTGTCATGTTGTAAATAATTGTGCTAGCAGGGAATGTCTGCACCAAAGTATTGTTGGCAAGAGAGACCGCACATTGATGTAATTTTAAAAAGGACAGGAGAGACCGCGTATGGATACATTTTAAGAAAAGAGCGGGAAAGACCGCGCATTGATACATTTTGTAATGGTAGCAGGGATTGTCTGCACCAGAAAGCATTGTTGGCAGGCACTTTAGCGTTCGTAGGAAGTCAGTAGCAAGCGAGAAGTGAAGCGAGTCGGTAGCAGGTCTGAAGCGAGAGGTTGAGAGGAGCGGTGTGCCTGCCAGCCACCAGCTATGGTTTACAAGAGATTATAAACGGATGTACAGAGAGTTCAGCTAACTATTATCATAACAGGAACTAATATTATTGAATTATTTTTTTGAGAAACTCAAGACTACTGAAGGTATGTTTGCGCGTTGCTAGTTGTAAGATTATTGTAAAAAGTAAGTCCCATTTGAGCGGTTGTAAAATTATTTCGTTCAGAATATAATTAATTTTTGCCAGCAATATTGCATTACTGATTATAATCCATCTCAGAAACCATCAACGTAAAACTTCGCAAAATTTTATTGTTGTCAAGAAAAAGTTTAACTATGAATTACGTAACTTCAGTCAAATTAATTAAAGAAGTATGTCAGCTTTGCTATTAAAGAATAACGTCAGCTTTGATAATAGATACAGCCACTTATTATGACAGCTCACCAGCAGCTAATAGCACCTATAGAGTATAGTAAAACAGAGTAAGTTTATTCATGTCACAGTTCGATGTCGCAGTCAGATGGTGATCCAGTAACAGTACAAAAGGTAAGGAACAGTTTTGGGTTATTGCAGGTAACGACTGAGGGCCACGACGACGACACATTCTGTGTTTCGTCGAAATAATCAGAAAATAACTTTTAATAAGCAGCATTTAAATTTGTATGCGAAGATTGAGAAAGAGAATTAATTTCAAAGGGAAGATTTCATTTGTTATTATTAAGCAAGAGGTAGAAATCCTAAGGGAAGTTTTCATAGGTTATTGTAGAAGCGAAGGTTGCGTAAGACAGAAGAGATAAAGTGGCGACGGGAAGGTTTCACGCTGACTCCAGATTTAAATTCACAGTGTTTTAAACTGCTACATAATAGTTAAGGCTTTCGTGGCCACTTGTTGACAAACTGCCTATTGGCTTCTGTCTCGGGTTCTTCGGCCGACGTTAGTTTGATGATCATCAAACCAAGGTCGGCCGAAGCACCCAAGACAGAAGCCAACAGACGATTTGTTTTACACCTCTTTTAACAAACTGCACTTTGCGGCACCAGGCCTGAAGACGATCTGCAGTATACGTTGAAATCAGTAGTCGGCAATTAAAAGTTGTGTTCCAAACCGTGTTTGTTTATTTATTATAACAAAAGAGATCACGGTTCCTTAGACTTTGTGTCAATTACAAGATTCACAAATTACGGCTCAAGTTTAAAACTAGTACACTTTGTTTAACAACGAATATTCACTTTGACTCTGACAGCCTTCTTGTTCTTATGTTCTCCTTGCTGCGTACGTGACGCATTAGTTTGCTTAGAAGGTAGGAAAAATTCCTCACTTCTTATATCGAAATAGTCAGCACCTGTAGTTGCATATATTGAAAGAATCAGCAACCCGTTGCATAAAAGAAACTTAACTTCTTAATAGGTTTCAAGCACTTAGTATCCTTATTCAAATGGTTCAAATGGCTCTGAGCACTATGGGACTTAACCTCTAAGGTCATCAGTCCCCTAGAACTTAAAACTACTTAAACCTAACTAACCTAAGGACATCACACACATCCATGCTCAAGGCAGGATTCGAACCTGCGACCGTAGCGGCCGCGCGGTTCCAGACTGTAGCGCCTTTAACCGCTTGGCCATCACGGCCGGCTCAGAAGGTTATAGCTACCTCATTATTTTCAGTAGAAGAAGGGCACTAAGTGCCCGAAACCGGCCAAGAAATTAAATTTCATTTATGCAACGGGTTTCTGATTGTTTCGATATACACAACTACAGTTACTGAAGATGGATAAAATACCAATCTTCACTTTTTCCTTCCTGTATGCTAGACTGAAGCGCCAAAAAAAAAAAAAAAAAAACTGCTGTAGGCTTGTATATTGAAATACAGAGATATGTTAACAGACAGAATATGGGACTTCGGTCGGCAACGCCTACACAAGACAACAAGTGTCTGGCGCAGTTGTTAGATCGGTTACTGCTGCTACAATGGCAGGTTATCAAGATTTAAGTAAGTTTGAACGTGGTATAATCGGCGCACGAGCGATGGAACGCAGCGTCTCCGAGGTACCGATGAAGAGGGGATTTCCCGTATGACCATTTCACGAGTGTACCGTGAATATCAGGAATCCGGCAAAACATTCAATCTCCAACGTCGCTGCAGTCGGAAGAAGATCCTGCAAGAACGGAACCAACGACGACGGAAGATAATCGTTCAACGTGACAGAAGTGCAACCCTTCCGCAAACTGCTGCAGATTTCAGTGCTTGGCCATCAATTAGTGTCAGAGTGCGAACCATTCAATGAAACGTCATCGATATGGGCTTTCGGAGCCGAAGGCCCACTCGTGTTCCCTTGATGACTGCACGACACAAGGCTTTACGCCTCGCCTGCGCCCGTAAACACCGGCATTGAACTGTTGATGACTGGAAACATGTTGCCTGGTCGGAAGAGTATCGTTTCAAATTATATCGAGCGGGTGGAAGTGTACGGGTATGGAGACAACCTCATGAATCTATGGACTCTCCACGTCAGCAGTGGACTGTTCTAGCTGGTGGAGTTTCTGTAATGGTGTGAGGTGTGTGCAACTGGAGTGATTGGAACCCCTGATACCTCTAGATACGACTTGGACAGGTGAGACGTAGACTACGTAAAAATCCTGTCTGATCACCTGCATCCACTCATGTTGAAACGGTACAGTAGTTTCCGCTCCATGAGCAGCAGGTTTCGCTGCTCGCTCGCACCGGGAAATACAAACAGAGGCGGCTCCGCTGCCAATTTTATTGCACGACGCGGCCGGCCGCGGGTGCAACAGAAGCCATGTGGACAGGAGGAAAGAAATGTGTCAGGCTTCATAATACATGTTTATATGTGTCGTGTATTATGCATTTGTTGTACGTGAATGTGAATCTGCACATGAACTTTCCTAATCCTCCTCACCCCTTTCCATAATGCGTGGCCAAATCTTAGTTGGGAAGTAGTTCTGTAGTATAGTAGTGCCAACCTTACAGCTGGGTAGGGTATCAGAGAGACAGCACAGGCAGGTAAAAGTCAAAGACGTTCCAGTGTCACAAGATTTGGGGTGGAGAGGTTGGTCACGGCCAAGTGGTTCGACCATCCCCTCCACCGGGGCCCAGGAAGACCTCCGGGTGCCCGCCATATTCTGGGAGTGTTACAGAAGACGGGTAAGTGAGCAGACGTGCCCTCGGTGCGTCTGTCTCGACGTTCAAGCGTGGAAGAGAGGTATTAGAATATTTGCACTAATTCTTTTATTTCCAGCTTCGGGTTGTGTAAGGAAAAGAATGTTCTCGTTTAATTTCGTAAATTTGACCCCCTGTGTTAATGTATCTGGTCCCCAGTTTGCCCGTAATCCTCCTCACATAGTGGACTTTGGTGGTATACATTTGGCCAACGCAATTCCGTCTTGCCCGTAGAAATGTGCGTGCAGATTAGTATATAATATACCCGAGCTATAAGTTGTAAAATTGTAATATGTGTAAACTGGAACAATTGTTGTAATCGCTGTAAAGTCGAGTGATAATGTTAAAAATAAATAGATAATCAGTTGTCGTCAATCTTTAACATACCGGTACACTAAAAATCACAAAGGAGGCAAGCTAAGGGAATTCATTTGAAATAAAAGGTATAGAATGCAGGGACGCACACATCAGCGTGTGAGCTCTCCAACCCCTTGCCTAGTATCGTACAGAAAGGGCACGCTCTCTAGGTAGCGCTCTCAAGCTCCCCTCCCCAGTTATCAATTGCGCAATTTTCATTCAGGGCTTGGCGACATCAACTTTCATCTGGCGTCCCTAGGCAAGGAGGCTTGACGGTGGTCTTTCAATGTTCATTGTGCATTTCGACGGACTTGGGCAATTCCTGCAGGACAATGCGACACCCCACACGTCCATAATTGCTACAGAGTGGCTCCAGAAACATTCTTTTGAGTTTAAACACTTCCACTGGCCACCAAACTACTCAGACATGAAAATTATTGAGCAAATCTGAGATGCCTTGCGACGTGCTGTTCAGAAGAGAGCTCCAGTGGCCGGCACGAAAATAGGGCTTCAAGGTCATCTCGCCGTCTTAAAGCATTGCCAGTTTCTTTATAGTGATAATTTCAAATGTTCGTAAAAATTTAAAAAGCTATTGGGAAACTCTATTTTTAGTCTAGAATACGAGGGAGTATTTTCCAAAAGAAAATTCTCACAAGCTGCTAGGGAAAAAAATAAAAAATAACGTTACAAGAAATTTTGGAGTGAAATAATTTTTTACTTCAACCTGTGGTAGTAACAGAATCACTAATGTAATTGTGCTGAAAAAAAGTATATGAACATCCTCATAGTTTACAGATTCATATGCTGCGTTTTTTGTTTCGGAAACATAAAAATATTCTGAGATAAAAAGCAAAATATTATAAGAGGCGTGAAACTGTGCCGACTGCGTAACTAAAAATGTAGTCGCTGATGGATTTCCGTGCTGTAGGACTGCGAAGAAACTTCCCGCGAGAAAGTTGTTAAGAAAACGCCCGCATCTCGTCGTCGTGCGGTAGCGTTCTCGCTTCCCACGCCCGGGTTCCCGGGTTCGATTCCCGGCGGGGTCAGGGATTTTCTCTGCCTCGTGATGGCTGGGTGTTGTGTGCTGTCCTTAGGTTAGTTAGGTTTAAGTAGTTCTAAGTTCTAGGGGACTTATGACCACAGCAGTTGAGTCCCATAGTGCTCAGAGCCATTTGAACCATTTGTTAAGAAAACTACAAAATTATTTTTGGTAACATTTCAGACATCATTATTGTATCGAATCACATGCAGAGGCAAATTACTCCCGCGATACTCAGTGCGCAGCAGCGCGCGAGTCGTTGTAGGCCGTTGCCAAGAGTTTTGTTCGGACGGCTTGCTTTAATATGACCGAGAATGTTCCCGACGTCCCGAAAATATTTTACTGGCTGCTAATACATTTACTTCGTCATTGCATCCATCACTCAAAACGCCAATACACGCTACGCAAAAGTAATTGTAGTTACTTTGAAGCCAATATTTTCACTGAAGTAGAGCAAAATATTTGTTCGAAAGGTTTTGTGAAACCCAAGTTTTATCTAAATTTGCTCTAAGCCTATTATTCTCAGCACGCAATACGTGCTTGGTACACAAAAACATCGTTCTTACTACTGCAATATCCCTGTCTTGTGTTACAAATTTAGTTTATCATTACAGTCCTCCCTCGGGCATGGGTGTGTGTGTGTTTGTCCTTAGGATAATTTAGGTTAAGTAGTGTGTAAGCTTAGGGACTGATGACCTTAGTAGTTCAGTCCCATGAGATTTCACACACAACAAGAAGTGACTGGCCAGAATAATCAATTTTATCACGGATATACCCTGTATTTCTCTAACCATCGAATACTACCCTCTGTCATACTAAAGTAATACAATTCTACGTTATACTTTTTGTAAAAGTCGTCAAATATCATAGATTTCTATGCTCTTCTCGGACAACCAGAATAGGTGCTGGGAATGTTGTGATTTTACTGCCCTTTATATATATATATATATATATATATATATATATATATATATATATATATATATATATATATATGGTCAATACTGAAGCACCACAACGTTTTGTCACTTTATAAACTGCATTACCCTTACTACGAAACATCCAGTAAATTCTTCTACGAAAAAAGGAGTTAAATTTCGAACACACACGTAACCCAAATGCAGTAATAGTATATCCAAATGTAAAGACATTCGATACAGGTTTTTAGGAAAAACTGTTGTTAATTAATGCAGAATTGACAATCTTATTTTAATTGACAGTTACTGTCGAGTAAACTAATCGCCCCACTTACGATAAATTTATCAGACGTCTACTTTTAAGGGAAAAACAGTATGTCCTCTATAACTGAAATGAACAGACAAACATTTAAATCAAGTCAGCTTTTTACATAGACGGTACTTACCTAAACTGAAGGATCTTCTAGCTCCGTGTCTTCAGATTCACTGTCGCTTGTTTCAGCCAGATGTATCATCACAGATTCGACTATGGTGTCTCTTAAACCCTGGTTCACGAAATCAGTTTCTTGCAATACTTCTGCGTATTTTACACACCTCTCCCAGTCCTGCTGAGTAACACTGTCAAGGGCTTCGTGTGTTAGCTTCTCGAATCAGCAAGTTCGAAAGTAGTATATCTTCTCGCTTTACTTGGGCCCATATCAATTCAATGGGATTATCCTGGCAGTGATACGGTGGTAGACGTACCACTTGGTGTCCCATTTCGTTTGCCAGTTGATCTAATTCGTAAGTCTTTTTGGCACCTTAGATTTCTTCCTTTGGCATGAGTTCAGCCGTCGTTTCATCGACTGAAAGTGAAATATTCTTTCTCTTTAACCACTCCTTAATATCTGCCTTGCGCCAATTCGAACGTGGCAGCTTTTCTAAGTGAGTGGTAGCTGGCGTTATCCATCACGATAATTGACCCTTCCTCCAGCGCAGCCAACAGTCGAACATATCAATTCTTAAAAACTTCTCCATTCGTTTCTGAACGGTAATCGGATTGGCAAGAACTTTTCCCACCACGGAAAACAGGTTTGGCCTCTGGTATCAAGCCTATGGTTAATGAACCAGCGTGGGCGATGATTGATCGACAACCTCTACCAGTAGGCACTTTCAAACCGCCGTTTCCTTTGGAGTCGCGCCATATATACCTATTGGTTCTGTGAAACCCAAGTTTCATCCAAGTACTCTACAGGCCTGGTGTCTTCAGGCACGCAAGAAGTACATTGTACGCAAAAACTTCGCTCTTGCTGCCTCAAATGTCACTGCGTTCCGTTAAGAATTTCCGTCCGTCAATACACTTCTTGAATCGGAAACCAGGGGAGCGGAGAAGACGAAGAACGGAGGTCTCTGAGCCCGAGTAATTAATTTTTTCCCGAAGGTCAGCCTGCATTTTGTTAGCCGTCGGATACTCTCCTCTTTCGTAATATCCAAGCACATTTCTACGCACGAGCTCTTTGTTAAAATCGTCATAGTCGGTTGATTGCCGTTCACGTTCGTATCCCTTTCTTGGAGAATAGAAACACTCGTTCATGTCTGGAGATCCTGCCAATGACACAGATTTGCTAATACTGCCTACAGTTGACTTGGAGACACCACACGCTTCAGCAGTCAGTTTATGAATTTGCGCAAAATTTAAGTTATTCCTCGCTTCTTCATTGCCGGCCAGATCAGTAAAAAACTTGAGTACATTCGATATGATAATTTTCGATTGTTTACGAATGTCTTTCTGCCCTTTACGCACACCAACCGCAGGAGTACTACAAGTAGGCTTAGCTCCTATATTGTTGTTCACCACCGAACACACTTCAAAGCACCTTTCTAAAAACAGTAAGACACAGACATAAGATGTGAACACTCGATACAGCACGGTAACACTGAGCTTTCAGCTGCTCTGGCCCACCGCACCACTAACAGTACCTACATGACAACAAAGCCTAGAGGCGGGCGAATCACATCCCGCAACCCCTGCCGGGGGTAGGCAACGGCCGTGATCTTGAGGACTCCACTTTCGTGGCGGCCACTCTAGTACTCTTACGTATTTATGGAAAGCCCTGCAGGATTCATGACGTCAATTTCCTCCAGCACTGCTTCAGACATTAGTCGAGTCCATGTCACGTCGTGTTGTAGACCTTATGCGTACTCTCAGGGGCCTTACACGATCTTAAGCAGGTGTATCAGTTTCTTTGGCTCTTCAGTGTATTTGCTATAGTCAGTCATTAAATCGGAAATTATCACCACTGGCAGTATTTTAAGCCGAAGCTAAGGCTTTTACTGCTTGGAGCATGATTTTCTCGGATCAAAATGAAAAGTGCAACAGAATAATGAAAGCAAAAGGTTCGTGGTTTTTTTGTATGTATGACAAAAATCTGTATACGTTCCATAGCAGCATCAGCAGTAGGATACTATTTTTGGTACCGTGTTATATCTGACATGCATAAATTGTCTCGTTACTTGGTATTAGCGTGAAGTCTTCAGGTCGTAATTAATTTCTTGTCCCGAATACTTGTAACACTTTGCATGAAGTAGGATGCGACTCACAAAGTAATTCTCGCTGTGTTCGTTAAAATGAGGACCGGAATGAAACTCTAAATTACTCTCTTGTTTGGCTGGTATATTTTTAATTTTGTTCTTCGTAATGCCAGAGAAAATCTCTCGTGACATTTGTGATGTTAATTACCCTGTGACGGCAACTGCGAATCCGCTGTGCACAGAGGCAGCACAAACGCCATATTGCGCGCTGGCAGCCGTCAATAGCGTATTTATTAATCAAGCACGTTAGCTGTTGTTCATTTCCCGAGGGAGAGAATGACTGTCTCATTTTCCCTTCATTTAGCACCCCTGTAGCGTTTTGTTACACTGATTAGTGATGCGGGTTGATTATCTGTTTTGTCTGAATCATGTATCTTTCGCCACTGCAATGCACGCACGCAGCTAAATTCCGCAGATTACGCACGACATTATGGAAACAGATAATTCTAGCTCTTTTAGTTACATCTTGTTTCCAGCGAGGTTTTCGATCCTCTTTCCAATTTATTAACATATTTCTTTTGAACCCTAGTCTGTTTCGGTCTCTTATCCTCATTGCCCTTTCCGATTACAAACGTTCCATATACTGAAATACTGAACAGCGTTAATGTACAGTTTTAGGTGTTGAAAAAACATTTGAGCTTACATAAATATGAAAATATCATTCAGAAGAACCGACAGAGTGTTTACTGTTCCTTTTCTTCTCCTTAAGTAAACTAATGCAATGGCATATTGCAAAAGGTAGGCTGCAAAAAGTATTTTCAAGGGCATTAAAATGACCCACAGAATTTTCTGACTACAACGAAATTGTAGTTTCCAGCATGAGTAAATGGTTTCGTACTAAGTTATGACGGCATACAATATGTGATCAAAAGTATCCGGACACCTGGCTGAAAATGAGTTGCAAGTTCGTGGCGCCCTCCATCGGTAATCTGGAATTCAGTACGGTGTTGCCCCACCTTTAACCTTGATGACAGCTTCCACTCTCGCATGCATGCGTTCAGTCAGGTGCTGGAAGGTTTCTTGGGGAATGGAAGTCCATTCTTCAGTGAGCGCTGCACTGTGGAGAGGTATCAATGTCGGTCGATGAGGCCTGGCACGAAGTCGGTGTTCCAAAACACCGCAAAAGTGTTCTACAGGATTCAGGTCAGAACTCTGTGCAGGCCAGTCCATTACAGGGGTGCTATTGTCGTGTAACCACTCCGCCAGAGGTCGTGCATTATGAACTAGTGCTCGATCGTGTTGGAAGATGAAATCGCCATCCCCCAATTGCTCTCCAACACTGCGAAGCGAGAAGGTGCTTAAAACATCAGTGTACTCCTGTGCTATGGTAGTGCCACACAAAACAACAAGGCGTGCAAGACCCCTCCATGAAAAACACGACCACCCCATAAAACCACCGCCTCCGAATTTTACTGTTGGCACTACACATGCTGGCAGATGATGTTCACCAGGCATTCGCCATACCCATACCCTGCCATCGGATCGCCACATTGTGCACTGTGATTCGTTACTCCACACAATTTTTTTTCCACTGTTCAATCGTCCAATGTTTACGCTCCTTACACCAACAGAGGCGTCGTTTGGCATTTACCGGCGTGATGTGTGGCTTATGAACAGCCGCTCGACCATGAAAACCAAGATTTCTCACCTCCCGCCTAACTGTCATAGTATTTGCAGTGTATCGTGATGCAGTTTGGAATTCCTGTGTGATTGTCTGGCTAGATGTCTGCCTATTACACATTACGAGCCTCTTCAACTGTCGACTGTCTCTGTCAGTCTACAGACGACGTTGGCCTGTAGGTTTTTGTGTCGTACGTGTCCCTTCACGTTTCCTCTTCGCTATCACATCGGAAATAGTGGAGTTAGGGATGTTTAGGAGTGTGGAAATCTAGCGTACAGACGTATGACACTAGTGACACCCAGTCACCTGACTACGTTCGAAGTCTGTGAGTTCCGCGAAGCGCCCCATTCCGCTCTCTCACGGTGTCTAATGACTACTGAGGTAGCTGATATGGAGCACCTGGCAGTAGGTGGCAGCACAATGTACCTAATATGAAAAATGTATATTTCTGTGGGTGTCCGCCGGCCGAAGTGGCCGTGCGATTAAAGGCGCTGCAGTCTGGAACCGCAAGACCGCTACGGTCGCAGGTTCGAATCCTGCCTCGGGCATGGATGTTTGTGATGTCCTTAGGTTAGTTAGGTTTAACTAGTTCTAAGTTCTAGGGGACTAATGACCTCAGCAGTTGAGTCCCATAGTGCTCAGAGCCATTTGAACCATTTTTGTGGGTGTCCGGATACTTTTGATCACATAGTGTATTTGTGTTTACTGTTCACACGGATGCAGAATCTGGGCTTAAAAACGAATATGAAGAATTCCCAGACAATATCAGTATATCAAATTAAGTGATTCAGTGATGAATTCCGCCCGCTGTTCTTCTTTATTTATGTAACACCGTTTGCGCAGTTTTGCATCTATGTCTCCTGTGGCAGTACTGGCCAATAGGATGAAGGGACGGGAGCGACTGATTGAGCTGCGTAAGCAAAAACAAATTTGTGCATTTATTAAATCACAAATTATAAGCATTTACATTGCAAATTGTTTTTACATGATTCCACATAGCTTCACAACAAATAACTTTCACTTGAGCTTAAGTAAACAGAGACAAGACTTACGGAAAGAGCAAGTGTAAAAAAGCGAAGCTAACAATAAAAATGACTCGACCTCTTAAGAATTTATTGAGATTAACAGTCATCTAAACACCATGCTTACGAGACCATATTTTTAAATACAGCTAAATGACAGCAAAACCAAATAACGCAGAACTCCACAATTTTAAAAATCAAACGCTGAGTTGCATCGCTATTTATAATGAGTTTCGATCCTGGACAATGTTGCTCACGACCTGGCAGCTATGACACATCCACTTGGTTCCGTGCTGAGTGTTTATGTCATCAAAACAATCAATAAGTGTGCATGTAATTTTCATCAAAAGTAGCCAGTAACTCAACGGGTTACCTGAAAAATGTCAGTAATTAGACAAGCCACACTGAGACGTAATAAACCAAATCAGTACCGCAGGCCACGGGAAGCAGTTTCATGAAAGACTTTAAATCGATGAAAACAACTTATTCTGTTGGTTTCACGTATTCACGCTTCTAACGCGTGCGTCATTTTACTACCGTTACTGCATTCTTCAAGGCCAACTGTTGCGCTGTTGCTCCAGTAAAGGTACCGCACAGCACACCAGATTTTATGTAGTACAGTGATTTGTAGTTACTTCATCCTGTCGTAGGAAAAAAATGTCTGTCTACAGCATCTGACTTCACAGAATATTCCAGGTGTAATAGGGAAACCAAAAGACTCTATGAAAGGAGAAGGATAACTTGTCGGACGCAAAGCCGAAGCGTCGATTAAATACCTATGCCCTACTCACTTCAGAGAAAGCGTTCGCATTAACAAGCAAAGCGGCTACCTACAGCGTGCGTAAGTGTTCCAGTCAACGCCAGCGCGATTGTCTGTAGGCTGTCCTCACCTCATACAATCTTTTACATTCGCCTACATTGTTCTAAGCAAAGAAAGGAAAGCAGAAAGGTGGAAGGAGTATATAGAGGGTCTATACAAGGGCGATGTACTTGAGGACAATATTATAGAAATGGAAGAGAATGTAGATGAAGATGAAATGGGAGATACGATACTGCGTGAAGAGTTTGACAGAGCACTGAAAGACCTGAGTCGAAACAAGGCCCCCGGAGTAGACAACATTCCATTGGAACTACTGACGGCCTTGGGAGAGCCAGTCCTGACAAAACTCTACCATCTGGTGAGCAAGATGTATGAAACAGGTGAAATACCCTCAGACTTCAAGAAGAATATAATAATTCCAATCCCAAAGAATGAAGGTGTTGACAGATGTGAAAATTACCGGACAATCAGTTTAATAAGCCACAGCTGCAAAATACTAACGCGAATTCTTTACAGACGAATGGAAAAACTAGTAGAAGCCGGCCTCGGGGAAGATCAGTTTGGATTCCGTAGAAATACTGGAGCACGTGAGGCAATACTGACCTTACGACTTACCTTAGAAGAAAGATTAAGGAAAGGCAAACCTACGTTTCTAGCATTTGTAGACTTAGAGAAGGCTTTTGACAATGTTGACTGGAATACTCTCTTTCAAATTCTAGAGGTGGCAGGGGTAAAATACGGGGAGCGAAAGGCTATTTACAATTTGTACAGAAACCAGATGGCAGTTATAAGAGTCGAGGGACATGAAAGGGAAGCAGCGGTTGGGAAGGGAGTAAGACAGGGTTGTAGTCTCTCCCCGATGTTATTCAATCTGTATATTGAGCAAGCAGTAAAGGAAACAAAAGAAAAATTCGGAGTAGGTATTAAAATCCATGGAGAAGAATTAAAAACTTTGAGGTTCGCCGATGACATTGTAATTCTGTCAGAGACAGCAAAGGACTTGGAAGAGCAGTTGAACGGAATTGATGGTGTCTTGAAGGGAGGATATAAGATGAACATCAACAAACGCAAAACGAGGATAATGGAATGTAGTCGAATTAAGTCGGGTGATGTTGAGGGTATTAGATTAGGAAATGAGACACTTAAAGTAGTAAAGGAGTTTTGCTATTTGGGGAGCAAAATAACCGATGGTGGTCGAAGTAGAGAGAATATAAAATGTAGACTGGCAATGGCAAGGAAAGCATTTCTGAAGAAGAGAAATTTGTTAACATCGAGTATAGATTTAAGTGTCAGGAAGTCATTTCTGAAAGTATTTGTATGGAGTGTAGCCATGTATGGAAGTGAAACATGGACGGTAAATAGTTTGGACAAGAAGAGAATAGAAGCTTTCGCAATGTGGTGCTACAGAAGAATGCTGAAGATTAGATGGGTAGATCACATAACTAATGAGGAGGTACTGAATAGGATTGGGGGGAAGTGGAGTTTGTGGCACAACTTGACCAGAAGAAGGGATCGGTTGGTAGGACATGTTCTGAGGCATCAAGGGATCACCAATTTAGTATTGGAGGGCATCGTGGAGGGTAAAAATCGTAGGGGGAGACCAAGAGATGAATACACTAAGCAGATTCAGAAGGATGTAGGTTGCAGTAGGTACTGGGAGATGAAGCAGCTTGCACAGGATAGAGTAGCATGGAGAGCTGCATCAAACCAGTCTCAGGACTGAAGACCACAACAACAACAACATATTGTAATCCCTTTGATAACAGGCAAAAGCAGAATAAGCGTTCAGATATACGTAAAAAAACCGTTAAATTACAAGTTTCAACTCACAAAAGAATTTCGTAAATGATATAAACAAGTAGTTCAGTCGTTTAACTTCCTGAGCTTGTCGACTGTCAAAGAAATCTCCGTAGCGTATCATAACTGTAGGCTAAATTGAATGTGTAATTATTGCTTTTCCAACGTTCTCTTACGTGCATCTTAATTCCCTACATGCAAATATATTAGAGTTCCTTCTGATAAAATAAAACTTCTGAGATAGTCGAGATAACTCGTAATAAACTAGCTTTCGAAAAAAAGTGTTATCTCTGCGTCAGTCGGAAATAATTCCGTCAAAGTATCAGCATTCAGTCTGCTTAAAACATTCAGTCGCTATCTTTGGATCGTTGCCTTCTAGTTTAAGTTCCTTACTGTCACAATATTAATATATCAGCGTTGATAGACGTTGTAATAATTCAAAGAGTTATCTCAAAACTCTCACTAATCCTCTTTTCAAATAAAAACACACCAGTCTTGTTTAACCAGATTGAATACCATCAGGTACTTGTCAAACGCAATCACTATCTTTGTCTTCCAAAGATAATCTCTCTCTCTCTCTCTCTCTCTCTAGATATTCATACTTATCTGTCCCCGTGTGAACCACGGGCCTTGCCGTTGGTAGGGAGGCTTGCGTGCCTCAGCGATACAGACAGCCGTACCGTAGGACAATCAAAATGAGGGGGTATCTGTTGAGAGGCCAGACACACGTGTGGTTCCTGAAGAGGGGCAGCAGCCTTTTAGGTGGTTACAGGAGCAACAGTCTGGCTGATTGACTCATCTGGTCTTGTAACATCAACCAAAACGGCCTTGCTGTGCTGATACTGCGGACGGCTGAAAGCAAGGGGAAACTACAGCCGTAATTCTTCCCCAGGGCATGCAGCTTTCCTGTATGGTTAAATGATGATGACGTCCTCTTGGGTAAAATATTCCGGAGGTAAAATAGTCCCCCATTCGGATCTCCGGGCGGGGACTACTCAAGAGGACATCGTTATCAGAGAAATGAAACTGGCGTTCTACGGATCGGAGCGTGGAATGTCAGATCCCTTAATCGGGCAGGTAGGATAGAAAATTTAAAAAGGGAAATGGATAGGTTAAAGTTAGATATAGTGGGAAATAGTGAAGTTCGGTGGCAGGAGGAACAAGACGTTTGGTCAGGTGAATACAAAGTCAAATAGGGGTAATACAGGAGTTGGTTTAATAATGAATAAAAAAATAGGAACATAGGTCAGTTACTACGAACAGCATAGTGAATGCTTTATTGTAGCCAAGATAGACACGAAGCGCACACCTGCGACAGTAGTATAAGTTTATATACCAACTACTTCCGCAGATGACGAAGATATTGAAGAAATGTATGATGAGATAAAAGAAATCGTTCAGATTATGAAGGAAGACAATAATTTAAAAGTCATGGGTGACTGGAATTCGATAGTAGGAAAAGCAAGAGAAGGAAAAGTAGTAGGTGAATATAAATGGGGTAATGAATGAAAGCGGAAGCCGCCTGTTAGAGTTTGCACAGAGCATAACAATCATAGCTAACACTTGGTTCAAGAATCATGAAAGAAGGCTGTATACATTGAGGAGATCTGGAGACACTGGAAGATTTCAGATACATTATGTGATGATAGCACAGAGATTTAGGAACAAGGTTTTAAACTGTAAGCCATTTTCAGTGGCAGATGTGGACTCTGGCCACAATTTATTGGTTATGAAATGTAAATTAAAACTGCAGAAACTGCAAAAAGGTGGGAATTTAAGGAGATGGAACCTGGATAAGCTGAAAGAACCAGGGGTTATGGAGAGTTTCAGAGAGAGCATTAGGGAACAACTGACAAGAACGGGCGAAAGAAATACAGTAGAAGAAGAATGGGTAGCTTTGAGAGATGAAATAGTGAAGCAAACAGAGGATCGAGTAGGTAAAAAGACGAGTACTAGTAAAAATCCTTGGATAATAAAAGAAATATTGAATTTAATTGATGAAAGGAGAAAATATAAAAATGCAGTAAATGAAGCAGGCAAAAAGGAACACAAAAGTCTCAAAAATGAGATCGACAGGAAGTGCAAAATGGCTTAGCAGGAATGGCTAGAGGACAAATGTAAGGATGTAGAGGCTTATCTCACTAGGGGTTAAGATAGATACTGCCTACAGGAAAATTAAAGAGACCTTTGGAGAAGAGAGAACCACTTGCATGAATATCAAGAGCTCAGATGGAAACCCAGCTCTAAGCAAAGAAGTGAAAGCAGAAAGGTGCAAGGTGTATATACAGGCTCTACTCAAGGAGAATATTATGGAAATGGAAGAGGACGTAGATGAAGATGAAATGGGAGATATGATACTGCGTGAAGAGTTTGACAAAGCACTGAAAGATCTAAGTCGAAACAAGGCCCTGGGAGTAGAGATGATATAAAATGTAGATTGGCAATGGCAAGGAAAGCGTTTATGAAGAAGAGGATAGATTTAAGTGTCAGGAAGTCGTTTCTGAAAGTATTTGTATGGAGTGTAGCCATGTATGGATGTGAAACATGGACGATAAATAGTTTAGACAGGAAGAGAATAGAAGCTTTCGAAATGTGATGCTCCAGATGAATGTTGAAGTTTAGATGGGTAGATCACATAACTAATGAGAAGTTACTTAATCGAATTGGGGAGAATAGAATCTTGTGGTATAACGTGACTAGAAGAAGGGGGCGGTTGGTAGGACAAGTTCTGAGACATCAAGGAATCACCAATTTAGTATTGTAGGGTAGTGTGGAGGGTAAAAATCGCAGAGGGAGACGGAGAGATGAAAACACTAACCAGATTCAGAAGGATGTAGGTTGCAATAGGTACCGGGAGATGAAGAAGCTTGTACAGATAGAGTAGCATGGAGAGCTGCATCAAACCAGTCTCTGGACTGAAGGCGACAACAGCAACAACTGTCAAAATAAATCATTCTCATTTTTCACTCCAAACTGAATAATTCCAATTACTATAACATAATACTGCACAAATATAAGGCAGATTTAATTATCTTTCGGCCAGTGTAGCAGCCATTTTATTCAACAATTTGAAACTACTACAGCTTTACGTTGATTCTAAAGTGCGAGTTCTGTGATCTAAGCTAAACACCCTTTCCCACTATTTGGTAAGAACAAAACCAAAACAAAACAAAAATCCTGAATGCCACAGCCATTTTGGACCATAACCTTACATTAACACTCATTCAAAATTACAAAGCGAAACCTCTTCAGATGGTGGTAATATGCGTCGCTTTATAATCCTCAGTGAAACATTTAAACAGCAACTCTACTTTTATTAACTTCCAAGTCCCAGTATTGCTACGCGCTTTATATTGATGGTTCCTTGACCTCTGTCAACTTTCAAACAACCAAATCTGGCTAACGCGCAATTTAAATTACTTTCGGGCAACAACTTGATCGCGAGCCAAGCAGAACCTGCAAATATTTCTGTTAGTGCCACATCCAAACCACAACCGCTATCGAGACACTATCTCGCTCGATGCATCAATACACCACACTATTCAGTAACATTAACTTTCAACCACCATATTACCTCTGCCAGAGCGAAATGGCGAACTAACAGTTGTTCACACATCACAGAAAATCGAAAGATTCCGCTTCGGTAAATTACCACTCCAGTAGCAAACATTGACATTGGACTTGCTATTCTACACTCGTGCTCATAAATTAAGGATAATGATGGTACATGGTGGAACAACGCTCTGGTGGGCGGTTTGCGGTTTTAGATCACCTCGGGGTATGAACATGCGGTGCATTTGACCTGCGGTGGCGCCATGGTGGCGCTGGCAGGAGTCCACACACGCAGAGGTGTGTTGGTACATGTCAGAGTACGGTGGAGCGAGTAAGTGTGCATACGTTTTCAGACGTGCTAATGGTGACTGTGTGCTGAAAATGGCTCAAAGAACATACTGATGACGTTATGAGGGGTAGAATACTAGGGCGACTGGAGGCTGGTCAAACACAGCAGGTCGTAGCACGGGCCCTCCGTGTGCCACAAAGTGACATCTCAAGATTATGGCAACGATTCCAGCAGACAGGAAACGTGTCCAGGCGCTACAGTACGGGACGTCCACAGTGTACAACACCACAAGAAGGCCGATATCTCACCATCAGTGCTCACAGACGACCACGGAGTACTGCAGGTAGCCTTGCTCGGGATCTTACCGCAGCCACTGGAACAGTTGTCTCCAGACATACAGTCTACAGACGACTGAACAGACATGGTTTATTCGCCCGGAAGTGCATTCCACTGACCCCTGGTCACAGGAGAGCCCCTAGAGACTGGTGCCAAGGAACAATACATGGTCATGGAACAGTGGTCCCAGATTATGTTCACGTACGAGTCCAGGTATAGTCTGAACAGTGATTCACCCCGGGTTTTCAGGAGGAGGAGGATATTGGTGTTTAACGTCCCGACGACAACGAGGTCATTAGAGACGGAGCACAAGCTCGGATTAGGGAAGGATGGGAAAGGAAGTCGGCCGTGCCCTTTCACAGGAACCATCCCGGCATTTGCCTGGAGTGATCTAGGGAAATCACGGAAAACCCAAATCAGGATGGCCGGAAGCGGGATTGAACCGTCGTCCTTCCGAATGCGAGTCCAGTGTGCTAACCACTGCGCCACCTCGCTCGGTCCCGGGCTTTCATCTGGCGTGAACCGGGAACCAGATACCAACCCCTTAATGTCCTTGAAAGGACTTGTATCGAGGTCGCTATTTGGTGGTGTGGGGTGGGATTACGATTGGTGCACGTACATCCCTGCATGTCTTTGACAGAGGAACTATAAAAGGCCAGGCGTATCGGGACGTCATTTTGCACCCATTTTCAGGGGTGCAGTGGGTCCCACCTTCATCTTGATGGATCATAACGCAAGGCATCACCGAGCTGCCATCGTGGAGGAGTATCTTGAAACAGAAGATGTCAGGCGAATGGAGTGGCCTGCCTGTTCTCCAGACCTAAACCGCATCGAGCACGTCTGGGATACTCTCGGTCGACTTATCGCTGCACGTCTTCAAACCCCTACGACACTTCAGGAGCTCCTCCAGGCACTGGTGCAAGAATGGGAGGCTATACGCCAGCAGCTGCTCGACCACCTGATCCAGAGTATGCCAACCCGTTGTGCGGCCTGTGTACGTGTGCATGGTGATCATATCCCATATTGATGTCGGGGTACATGCGCAGGAAACAGTGGCGTTTTGTAACATATGTGTTCCGGGAACGTTTTCTCAACTTATCACCAATACCGTCGACTTACAGATGCGTGACCCTTCGTCACTACAAAAATTAATATCTTCTCACCAACTCAAAATCTCACAAGTCGTCCTTGTCATAACTAAGATATGTCGCAGGAGCGGGACTCTATTTTTGGAACCTAGCCAAATAAAAACAATGAAAATTATTTGTAACTGATGACTGAAATTTATACTGAAAAAATTAGTCAAAAGTCCTCACGGGATATCATTCGAAGTCAATAAAATCCGCGGTAGTCGTGTGCATCTCGACCCACCACACAGTAAATCTGCACTATAGCTTGTCTGGCCCCACCAGACGTCAGCTCCATATGTCTGCTGGCCTCCCGCCTATGATTATCGATACACGAAATTCTCCTACGAAACGACGCTAAGAACCTTTCTCGTGGAGCTATAGCTAACAACTTCCTAGCCTCCAAGCAAAATTCAATAGGGAACCATCAAAATTGACAATCTGTCGACTATTAGAATCAGCCGTCGTTGATCCCATGTAGTGGCCAGCTGATCCACAGTATCGTATCGTCTCTGGAGTGTTCGCTATCCAGTGGCTGATTTCTGCTACGACTTGCGTTCTCGTAACGGACAAGATACAAGACTGGTGGATCTAGAACATGTTCACTTACAGACAATTAGCGTGTTACACATATGATTGCAGTCACAGCACAGCGGTTTTTTTCGCATGCGAGTGACGGCGAATCTCTCAAACGTGCTTGAAACAGCACAACCGTGAGGGGTCATTCTGTTCGCCTGCCTGGGTTACTTCCCTTCAAGTGGACTCTACCAACCTTCCACTGTTTCGTTTAACTCAGCCAGCGTCAGTAGTATCGTTGGTGTGTGTCGTTATGTGTTTTAGTTCCTTAGTTCGTTTGTTTCGTTTTTGTCACTGGTTAAAATGCTAACCATTGAAGAACGTGTGTTTTTAGTCGAACAAGTGTTCAGATCTGGTGGTAAATACACAGTTTCTGTTCGTCAAACATTTAATTCAGTTTTCCCGGAGACAACACTCTCACCTCGCGATATTGTGCGAGATTTGACAAACAAATTTCGAAGTGCGGGTTCAGTGACAGATGCACCGAGAAGTGGCCGTCCTAGCGTTTTGTCTGAGGATAAACTCCTCGATATTTCCGATAAAATGTCCACGAGTCCGAACAAGTCAGTAAGAAAACTCGTCCAGGAAATCGATGTTAGTGTCGGAACTGCCCACACAGCTGTATGGCCGGCCGCTGGTGGCCGAGCGGTTCTGGCGCTACAGTCTGGAACCGCGCGACCGCTACGGTCGCAGGTTCGAATCCTGCCTCGGGCATGGATGTGTCTGTTGTCCTTAGGTTAGTTAGGTTTAAGTAGTTCTAAGTTCTAGGGGACTTATGACCTCAGCAGTGGAGTCCCATAGTGCTCAGAGCCATTTTTGAACAGCTGTATGGAAAATTTAGAACTTTTTCCCATACAAAGTGACAGTCGTGCAAGAACTGAAAAATACTGATCATGGCAAGAGACTGCATTATTGTCAATGGTTCAAAAATTTCGTTCAACATAATGGAAGGGATATTCTTAATGAAACGTTTTTCACTGATGAGGCGTGGTTTCATTCATCCGGGTACATGAATTCGTAAAATTCTCGTATGTGGAGTACTGCAAATCCATTGTGTACTCATGAGGAACCACGTCATTCTGTGAAAATAAAGGTTTGGATTGCAATTTCTAGATGTCGGATGGCGGGTCCCATATTTTTCAACGAAACAATAAACGCACAACGATACTGCAATGATATTCTGTACCCATTCATAGGAGAACTTGTGTTAAGTGAAATACTGAACGGCTATTTTCAACTACATAGTGCAACCGCGCATACAGCTCGCGTTTCAATGTCACTGCTTGCTGATGTTTTTGGTGATCGAATAATCTCACATGGACTTTGACCTCCATGATCGCCTGAACTAACACCACCTGACTTTTTCTTCTGGGATGCAGCGAAAGCAACTGTCTATAACAACCGTCCAAAATCCATCAATGAATTGGAAGCTGCAATATCCACTTTCACTGCTTCTGTTACGGAAGAAATGTTACAGCTTGTGTTTGTAAACATGATTAGACGAAATGAATTGTGTATTCAACAACAGGGGGGAGATTTTCAAAATTTGATGTGAAAATTTGTAAGTAAAAATTAATATTCAGTAATTAATAACTTGTATTTCACTGAGTTTCATTTCGGTATATTCACTGTGGCATACAGCAGAGAAATGTAAAGCGTTTCTAGACTGTAGTAGAAAACGTCATTCAAAACAATAAATATTTATTGCGGAATTTTAAATTATAAATTTCTAAGCAAAGAAGGGAAAACAGGAAGGTGGAAGGCGTATGTAGAAGGTCTATACAAAGGCGATGTTCTTGAGGACAATATTATAGAAATGGAAGAGAATGTAGATGAAGATGAAATAGGAGATATGATACTGCATGAAGAGTTTGACAGGGCACTGAAAGACCTAAGTCGAAACAAGACCCCGGGAGTAGACAACATTCCATTAGAACTACTGACAGCCTTGGGAGAGCCAGGCCTAACAAATCTGGTGAGCAAGATGTATGAGACAGGCGAATTACCCTCAGACTTCAAGAAGAATATAATAATACCAATCCCAAAGAAAGCAGGTGTTGACAGACGTGAAAACTACCGAACTATCAATTTAATAAGCCACTGCTGCAAAATACTAACACGAATTCTTTAAGACCAATGGAAAAACTGGTAGAAGCCAACCTCGGGGAAGATCAGTTTCGATTCTGTAGAAATGTTGGAACATGTGAGGCAAGACTGACTCTACGACTTATCTTAGAAAATAGATTAACGAAAGGCAAACCTACGTTTCTAGCATTTGTAGACTTAGAGAAAGCTTTTGACAATGTTGACTGGAATACTCTCTTTCAAATTTCTGACAGTGGCAGGAGTAAAATACAGGGAGCGAAAGGCTATTTACAATTTGTGCAGAAACCAGATGGCAGTTATAAGAGTCGGGGTACATGAAAGGGAAGCAGTGGTTGGGAAGGGAGTGAGACAGGGTTGTACCCTCTCCCTGATGTTATTCAATCTGTATATTGAGTAAGCAGTAAAGGAAACAAAAGAACAATTCGGAATAGGAATTAAAATCCATGGAGAAGAAATAAAAACGTTGAGGTTCGCCAATGACATTGTAATTCTATTAGAGACAGCAAAGGACCTGGAATAGCAGCTGAACAGAATGGACATGGTCTTGAAAGAAGGATATAATATGAACATCAACAAAAGCAAAACGAGAATAATGGAATGTAGTCTAATTAAACCGGGTGATGCTGCGGGAATTAGATTAGGTAATGAGACGCTTAAAGTAGTAAATGAGTATTGCTATTTGGGGAGCAGAATAACTGATGATGGGTGAAGTAGAGGGGAAATGAAATGTAGACTGGCAATGGCAAGGAGGTATTGAATAGAATTGGAGAGAAGAGAAATTTGTGGCAGAACTTGACTAGCAGAAGGGATCGGTTGGTAGGACATGTTCTGTGGCATCAAGGGATCACCAATTTAATTCTGGAGGGCAGCGTGGATGGTAAAAATCGTAGAGGGAGACCAAGAGATGAATACACTAAGCAGATTCAGAAGGATGTAGGCTGCAGTAGATACTGGGAGATGAAGAACCTTGCACAGGATAGAGTAGCATGGAGAGCTACATCAATCCAGTCTCAGGCCTGAAGACCACAACAACAACAACAACATATTCACTGCGACATGCAGCACGCGCGGCTAACAATCATACGGCACTGCGGAGAGACTTTTTGAACGCCCCGTATAAACTACTAAGACTTAAATTTTTGGATTAATTTTATCTGAGAAATGTAAAGCGTTTCTAGAATGTAGTGGAAGACTTCATTGAAAACAATAAATATTTATTCCGGAGTTTTAAATTATAAAGAAGTTGACTAGATTTAAATATTTTCAGAAGGTGAGCATACAGTACCCCAAACCTTCCTAGTGTTGCCAGGGTTGTTGGAACCTATCTGTTATCATATTAGTGCAAATCTAGTAATTGTGAGACTACTCTAACTACGTATTTAGCTATTAGTTACTTCCTTTGTGTCTGTTACGTACGTAGGTTGCCAAATGGGCTCACCCGAAAGCCAATTACAAATAAAGACTTTCGCTCTAGAGGAGCACCAGCCGATGAATGGTGCAGAGAGCGCCCTACGTGTCGACATACAGGTGTACCTCCTACCGGCGCAGACGCCAGCTCGAGCCTTCTAGGAGGCTCTGACGTCACACGGCAGCAAAAAAGAGGAACACGTGCCGCGGAGGAAGCGCGCACGCCCGGCTGCCTGTAAGGCCGGCCGCAAGATGAGACGCAGGTCCGTGACGTGACGCAGGGTGGCTCACGGTGAGTTTCTGCGAACCACACAGTTGAATGGGGCAGCGCACGTTAGAGCGCAGCGTGACGTGGCGCAGTTCCTGCGCGTGGTGACCCTGCGGAGCGCAGTTTCCTGTACGCAGTTTCCTGCGAGGCTCACGGTGATTCTGGCTGTTCGCGTTCAGCGTTTCGTAGTTCGGAATGGAGGAGAAGCTAATTGAAGCCGTACGTGTTCGCAAAGTACTGTATGATACAAGCCATGAAGATTATTTGAAAACGAAGCTGAAAGCTGAGAAGTGGGAGGAAGTGGCCAAGGAAACGGACATACGAAGTGGTAAGTTGCATTGTAATTCATTGTTAACATTTTACATGAACATAGAGCCCATCACAAAGACTTTTACTACAATTAACATGTACCAAGGTATTGTTTCACAAAATAGAAGGATGACATAAATGTTATGAATTAATTTATATATTTATTTATATATTTGAAACATTATGTCGTAGCACTGTAACTGTATAGATATTCTTAGTTTCTCAGTACTTTCCTTTAAAAACACTTTCCCTTTGCCAAGGAACCATTCCTGTAGTGTTGAAGTATGTAGTGAAGTTCTGTCGAATTGTGAAAGCTTTCTGTGAACATCGTGTTACATTTGATTGTAATAATGGTCGCATTTGATCCTCTGGCATATCTTCCATAGTGTCGTCTCCACATATTTCAGCTTTAGAAGTAATTAAATAGTTGTGCAACACACAAGCTGCTTTGACAACACTGATAACACTTTCTACTTTAATTTCAAATGGTACTCGAAAAACTCGAAAACGCGAAGCAAGTATACCAAAAGCGCACTCTACCGTTTGGCGTGCTCTTGACAGTCTATAGTTGAACACTTTGTTTTCATAATTGTCAGTGACGCTTCGTTTAGGATAAGGCCGCATCAAATGCTCACATAAAGGGAACGCCTCATCTCCTACAAATACGAAAGGGATTGCCTCCTGTATTTGTGGTAGTGCTGCAGGTGACGGAAGCTGTAAAGTGCGTTTCACCATTCTTTTCGCCAAAACGCTTGTGTTGAAAACGCTTCCATCACTGAACCTCCCTTGTGACCCAACATCAACTGTAGTGAATTTATACTCGTAGTCTACGGTAGCCATTAGCACGATGGAGAAAGTGTGTTTATAATTGAAATAGGAGGATCCAGTTTTACGAGGTTTTCTTATTACTACATGTTTCCCATCGATGGCGCCTATACAGTGTGGGAATTGCCATCTTCGTTGGAAACCAGCTGCGATTGATTCCCACTGTTCTTTTGTGGGTTCTGGCATAAATATTGGTTGCATTACTTTCCATACAGCTTGAGATACTTCTGATACGATGTTAGAGACCGTTCGTTCTCCCATTCTGTAGCTGTAAGCAATAGTTCTGTATGTGTTTCCTGTCGCCAAATACCTAGAACGTAAAAGAAAAAAATTAAAAAAGGAATGATAAATTTGTAGCTGTATTTTTTTACGTTTGTAATTAAAAAGTGAATAATTGACATAGCGAAATTCTCATTTGACGCGGTTGTTGCAGGTGTTGAAGCGAAGGCGTTGTGGGAGAAATTGAGACATTCGCTGAGAGATGCTCTCAGAAGACAGCAAAAATCCATGAAAAGTGGGGCACCGGCTGAATCGGTTAAAGAATGGAAATTTCAAAAGCAGATGGGTTTTCTACAACCATATATGGCCAATAAAGCACGAGAGGGGAACCTTATCGAATGCAATGACGATAGTGAAACAACACCACAAACTTTTGCCACTGATAGTCCAACTGATGTAGTCGACGAGGGTGAGGAATCACTGAACATGCAGCAGGGAATCACAAGTGCTCGGGACGATCTTCAGTCACGGGCACTTCCTGAAATTTCACCCCCGCCAGAAGAACCGACATCAGCAAAAAAAATTAAGAAAGACACTATTGCTGGATTACTCAAACGAAGCATTGAACAACATGAAGAACGAAGAAAATCGAGATCAGAGGAAAGAAGAAATCTGTTGGCACAAACGAGTGCTCCAAGTGATCCTCTGTACCACTTCTTCATGTCAATGTACCAGATGACCAGACGCATGCCACCGTCATCTCAGTATGTCGTCAGAAATGACATTTTCCGTGTGGTTACAGAAATGGAGGCCTCGTTGCTGAACATTCCCGTGAGATCTCCACAGTCCAACACAGTTCAGCGGCCATCATCACCGTACAGTAACCAAACCCTCAGTCCATCCTACACTAGTTCAACTCCATCCCAGTCCTTACAATCCAACAGTCCCTCGCTTACAACAGAAGATAATTGTGAGTTTCAACAAAGCAATTTGCTCACATTTATTAATAATTTCTCTGAAAACTGATTTTTAGTAAAAACTTTGCTATTCACATTTGATGTACAGAGTGAATTTATGTGCTATTACAGAACATTTTGGCCATTTCAATATTATTTATGTTTATTCAATAAAGCGTTCATTCAATAAAGTGTTTCGCACATTAATGGCTATACACAAACCAACTCAAATTTTTAATTTTATAGTGCGTTTAAAATTACTTGCGACTTTTGACAGGTCGGCGTTGAGCGAGTGGAGGGGTTGTCGGTCTTAGGAAACATTGTTGCTTCAAAGGATCCGCCACTGTGGCGGCGTGGTCCGCATAACTCACATTGTTACTTCAAAGGAACCGCCGTTGTTGCGGCGTGGTTAGCATCAGCTGGTGTAGCGGCAGCACGGGGCGACAAAGAATCCGTCAAACGTCGCAAGTAATTTTAAACGCACTATAGAGATATAGATATAGGTTAATCATAATAGCTTACCTTAAAAACACAGCTAGTTTCTCCTCGGTTCCAATCGGCCTTGTAGCGTTGCATCCCTCTCTGTCAATTTCATTCTTGATGAGACCATGCACTTCTTGGAATTGATCACGATTTAATCTAAAATAGTTCGTGAATTTTTCATCATCAAATTCCTTAGTTAAAGCGAATTCCCCATGACTTAGTCTTCTTTTCATGTATGCACTTTTTTCTGCTTTTTGTTTCATCAAAGCGATGTAACACACTGTTTCGAATTCGAACTCAGAATCGGAATCCGATTCTGAACTTAAATCTATTAACATAGCAGAAGTAGTCGCCATCTCTGCCAGAGCCGAAGTTCCGCAGCAAACTGCGTATTGAAACTGCGATCCAACTTGCGGTGATTGTCGCCGTGACTCACGCCGCCGTGAGAAATTTGGCGTGAGCCACCCTGCGTCACGTCACGGACCTGCGTCTCATCTTGCGGCCGGCCTAAACAAGAAAGTTACGGGCCGGCCAGGAAGTCGTTACGTCTAGTGAGCCGACGCACCTGTTGGCGGGCGGCAGTCGCAGCCGCCCTTCCAAGTCTGGAGCATCCTGCCATCTGCCTCGCATACCACCGACAGACGTCCACTGCCTCGCACGCATTCGAGGGTATGCTACCAGGATCGCCCCGTCAATTTTCGGTATGATCACAGTGTGTTGCGCAGGTTCGAATCCTGCCTCGGGCATGGATGTGTGTGATGTCCTTAGGTTAGTTAGGTTTAATTAGTTCTAAGTTCTAGGCGACTGATGACCTCAGAAGTTAAGTCGCATAGTGCTCAGAGCCATTTGAACCATTTGAACAGTGTGTTGCGATTTCACGAGACTACATCTTCTACACGAATGAAGATAGAAATTTGGCGTGAATTGTAACTAAAAGTTTACCTTGGCGACAGCAGTGAATTCTCAGTTCATGTGGTCGCCTGGCAGTGTTTTCCTGGGGCAGATATTTCAATCACTCGCTCGCTGATTCATTAGCCAATCAGCGTCGAATATAGATGGCGATAATACAGCAGACAATGGCGGTTCGAATTCTGCGTTTTACCTGGTGCATTTCAATGAGAGCCGTGAGGAGTGATTTTCGCTACTGAACTCTGACAGTTGAAGACAATCGTCGATGGAACCAGCAGTTTCAAGACATTTAAAGATCGTCTGATATAACGAGATGTGATTTTTTGGGGGGGGGGGGGGGAAGAGAATATGGAAAGACTCCATCTGTGTGCCTGTCCATCTAGCAACTTTGCATGAAACTCAGAACAACAGTAGTTTATGTAGTAACTCTAGACGTTTTCGCAGAAGCCTGAGACGTCTCGATATAAAATAGGGTGATTTGTTGAAAATAAAAACTTTGTAGTTTCTTAGTATCTCTCTTCACTCATGTAAAAGAAAATAAGTCTTTATGAAACTGGATGAATCTTTTTTAAACCCTCTGGAGCACTGAAATTAATGAAATATTCCGGGCTATTAAGATGTGGTCGAAGGGATTTCACATTATAACCGACGTTTCGTCCCCATCTGCAGAGGACATTTTCAAGGGGGATAGTAGCTTTGACGTTTCTGTATGCTAATTCTGGGCTGCCGGCTGAGTGGCCGAGCGGTTCTAGGCGCTGCAGTCTGGAACCGCGCGACCGCTCCTGTCGCAGGTTCCAATCCTGCCTCGGGCATGGCTGTGTGTGATATCCTTAGGTTAGTTAGGTTTAAGTGGTTCTAAGATCTAGGGGACTGATGTCCTCAGAAGTGCTCAGAGTCATTTGAGCCAATTCTGGGCTTCTAACGGCCGTTTCCTTTCTATTTATCCACATTATTTTCAGCAGCCATGTAGTTTTAGCTTTCCTGCATTTCTTTTTCTATTTCATTTCTTTGTGACTTACATTGCTCCTTTGTCGGTTTTCCTGAACATTTTTATTTTATTTCTTCGCTCAACCAGTTGTAGAACAGCCCCGTCTTTGCGCAGCTACCTTCCTTGCTATACTCACCTGTCCGACTTCTGTGATTACTATATGTAGATGTGCCTAATTCTTGTCAACTGAACTACTTACTGTAGTATTCATTATCGCAGCATCAGCGCCGCATAGAAGTACAGAAGGGGCGCTTCGAGGCAAGCGGGCAACGAATATCAGGGGGAGTTTGTGGCACGCTGTGTAATCAAGATGCAGACGGCCACAACTGGCGGAGGGGAGCATCTGAGAATCTGCGAGGGGCGCGGCAAAAGGCGGCGCCGCTGCAGGCTCAAAACTCTAGATACCATCTGCACAGGGACCGGCGCTTCCGACTTCTCGCTGCGGCCTATGGCACTGTCCTTTCGTTCCCTGTTTCGCAGTGAACACGTAGTGCGTTGTGGGGTGATCACTCTGTTGTAGAAATAATTCAAAAGCCAAGATCGCTTAAATACAGTTTACTGGATAACCGGTTTCAACACACTAAAGGTGCCATCATCTGATCTGTGAAGATAGAACATGACAGGTTTGAGGGAGGGCTTACATGAGTTACACTATATACATTGCTACTAGTACAGTACCACATACCTGAATGTAGCTTAACATTTATAAACGATTTGGATATAACGATACATGAGGCAGAGCAGCTGATATAAAAGCATTGTCACAGAAAATAAAAAACAACTGTTGTCACGGTCATTCTTTTCCATAAGACATGTAAAACCAAAGTCACGAGATGAAACTGTTCGTTACATGACCGCTGCTCGACTGACAACGGTTGGCATCACACTGCTTCGTCATACAGCGGTATATTATTGATTCTTCGCCTTCTCATTGTAAAATAAATTGGTGCATAATTCCTGCATGGCCCACTGTGAAGTGCCTGTCATACTTACTTTAATACTAACCTAAGACTTTTCGCAAAAAACGCGGTTACCTGCAGAGCGATCATAATGAAACAGGCCCAAAATGTTTTTCATGAATCTTAAGTTCGTCAACACAGCTTACAACATCCGCCCTAGGTAAGGATGATGTAAAGTGTGTTCCCTGTCTTGAGTTCCATAAAATGTAAAACTGTGCGCTTTACACTACAATATTAATTAGTCACAAATAGAATCATTCGGCTCATACTGGAGTCTAACAATCTGTACGGATATGAAACGGAAAGATGAAATAGGACCAATCGTAAATAAAGCAGGTGGCATACTTTGGAATGACACTATTGTTTACATATTGCACTAAAATATAAACTTTAATATTAGAAGTATTCCCAATGTTTTAGACATTTATTTATTACTAAAAGGAATTGTGAAAAATTATTTCTGTTACTAATGCAGACTGAGATAAGTAAAAGCAAGCTATTTTTTATAGATAAGTAACACAAAAGTGTAATTACAGTAGTCGTATTATCAGGAGGCGCTTTAAATGTTGTACAATCTTGAGACACAGTGCAATAAAGAGATAATTCCGCAGAAGTAATTTATAAGACAGTATGACCATACTGTACGAGAATTATCGCACAATCATCTTAACAGCTCATGCGTCCAAGTTGATCACAAGAATAACACACAGAAGAACGGAAAATAAAATTGAGGATCTGTTACTTGACCATCAGTTTGGCTTTAGGAAAGGTAAACGCACCAGACGGGCAGTTTTGGCGTTGCGATGGCTAATGGAAGCAAGATAGAAGAAAAATCAAAACACATTTGTAAGTTTTAGCGACATGGAGAAAGCGTTAGACAATGTCCAATGGTGCAAGATGTTCGAAATTCTGAGAAAAATGGGGGTAACCTATGTAGAAAACTGAGGGAGCAATAGGTATGGAGGCCCAAGAACGAAGTGTTCTGATTAAAAAGGGTGTAAGACAGGGTTTTAGCCTTTCGCCCCTACTATTCAACCTAAACATCGAAGGTGCAATGATGGAAAAAAGAGAAAGACTGAAGAGTGCTATTCAGATTCAAGGTGGAAGGACAGCAATGATAAGATTCGCTAATGACATTGTTATCATCTTTGAAAGGGAAGAGATCTGTCCAATTGAGTGAACACTCTAATAAGTAAAGAATATGGACTAAGAGTAATGATTAAAATGGACTTCCTGCTCTCTCAACCAAGGCTGGTGAATATAGGCTCAGAAGTCGTGATTGTAGAGCGGAAAAGCTTAATGATTTAGGACTGTCATTTTAATTAATGTTAAACAGTTTAAGCTTGTGAAAGACATAAATGTACATTTAACAGCTCGATGATGGCGAGCGATTATCACATCACCAAATCGTCGACTTTCAACGATCAAGTGCACGAAAAACTGATAAAATCGCCAAGGCTATTCCTTCTTTTCCTGAGAGAAAAAATAACATCAAAGTTGTGACGTTACAAAAAGCACAGTGCCCTTGCATTTACCCCAGTAAAGCTTTAGTTACTAAGATGCCTATGAAAGAGGTGTACAAGATCCATTACACTTTCTAACAGGAACTCTCCGTGTTAGGGATGTAATGAGATTCAAAATCTGCAGACCGCATACGAATAAATCTTATGCCACACGATTGCATCTGACATTACAATGGAATCAATACCATTAGCTGCTGATGGGCGTTGATATACATCAACGGGGACAGTTGAAAATGCGTACCCCGACCCGGACTCGAACCTGGTATTTCCTGCTTACATGGCAGACGCTCTATGCATCTTAGCCACCGAGGTTACAAGGGATACTGCGACTGCAGGGATTTATCGCAGGTACGCTCCTCGTGAGACCTACATTCTCAACATATAGTCCACACACTACATGCGTAGTGCCCCTGCCATTGTACCCATTACTCGCGGCAGACAATCCACCGAGTCCCGTAAGAGTTCAGGCTAATCGTGTGCATGAGCACTGAAGGAGCTCATCAGCCGGTTAGCCTTAACCATTTGAAGGTGGCATCTGACAGTTGGAGTCAATGAAAGATGGCGACAAAAATTCTGTTCTGCACATCTACATCATACTCTGGAAGCCACCTAATGTGTGGCGGAGGGTAGTTTCGGTACCACTATCTGATCCCTCCAGCCCTGTTCCACTCGCGAATAGTGCGTGGGAAGAATGATTGTCGGTAAGCCTCTGTATTGGCTCTAATTTCTCGAATTTTCTTCTCGTGGTCACTACGCGAGATGTATGTGGGGGAAGTAATATGTTGTCCGACTCCTGAAAAATTCTGTCACGAAATTTCAACGCCTCTCTTACCTCTCCGTGACGCATAGCCCCTCTCTTGTAACATCTGCCAGTGGAGTTTGTTTAGCATCCCCGTAACACTCTCTCGCCAGCTGAATGATACCGTGACGAAACGCTCCACTCTTCATTGGAGCTTCTGTATCTCCTCTATTAGCCCTACCTGATAGGGATCCCAGATAGATGAACAATACTCGCAATAGCTAGGTACACTTTCCACCTACTTGTCTATATAGTCGCCGTTCCAACTTAAAGTTTTGTCGTAGTGTTGTATCAGCTTTCCAGTATCCTCGTCATAGAAAGCAGCCGTCTGTACTTTCGGCTAGTTATCTGCACTGGTCTGCAGCTCGTTGTCTGTGGAAAAATTTTGTCTTCGTAGCCAGCGGTTCTTGTGACCACAGATGAGACCCAGGGGGAGCCAAGTACGGACTGTATTGTAGGTGATCAAACACTTCTCAACGGAAACGCTGCAGGAGCATCTTCCTTGCACCAACAGTGTGCGACCGAGAATTGGTATGAAGAAGGAACTGCACGACAGTTGTGTTATGTGGGCTGCATGACACAGGCGAAATCTCTAACCAGGCCCTCATACTTGGCGGGAGACGCTACTCCCTTCGCATCTTCACGTGCTCACTGTTCACTCTAAACTGAAAAGAGCGACGCAACACGATCGACGGGCGTACTAGAGACACTGCCCAACACATCTGTGCAAAGCTTTACCGGATTTTCCCAGTGGTTTCCATTTCGCGACCGATCGGAACTTACTTTCTGGACAGGCCCCGTACATTTCCTTAACATTCTTCCGATGTATCTGAGTGTGGTGTCCGTTTTATGTGGTCATTCCACTTAAGGTCGCTCTGGATAGTTACGCCTAGATATGGCACACGCTGTCTCCAGCAGTTGTCAGAGATGTAAAGTTAATAATATTCTTTAATGCCGGTTGTCAGAGATTGTTCAAAGTTTTCTGAACTGATCACCTGTATTCAAATGTTTTTGAGTTTTGAAGAGACTAACAATAAATCTAGTATTAGGGTTGAGAGGCACCCACATGCCTTGCTCATACTGTGGCATCAAGCAGTCAGGCCTGCAAGATGAGTGGTCTGCCAAGCGAGTGGATTCATTCTTATTTATCGAGTAACATGAACTCTCGTACTCACAATTTAGTTACAAATTATCCTCCTGTATGAATAATACGCAACGGAAACGCACATCTGACTATCAGTAATTTACAGAACTCTGACTGTTCACTTCGCACTGGCAATACCACATTTTCTTTCCTTTTTTTTTTTTTAATTTAACGGCTTTTATCAACACGTGGCCATCGCACTGAATATGAGTGGCGCACACATTATAAATTCTGGATATCATGACAACATACAATTCGAAGGAAAAGGCCACCAATCTTTTTCTTTTCACTATCTTATTTATTCCGATAAGTTCTCTAACCTAAACACACAAATTCTATAACCTACAACAATAACACATGAGAAATTCCGCCCAGTGGGCATGGCTTAACATTGGTGATTCTCTACCTTATGGTCTCGTAATTATTTAACTTCTGAATAGGATGGTGGATCTTTTATTATTTCTCACACTTCGACTCTCACAATCATCATCACGAAACTACCCTCCAGACCGAGCAGTACAAAAGGAACACGCATAACCCACTAATCTTTTGAAACTACCTCGCTACTCTCCCATGCAAACCACACATACCCAAATTACATGGCATACACCACACTACAATATGAAATACTACACAGAGAATAGTCACAACATTATCACTTTCAGCTTTCCCACTTCAATTAATATTTATCCCAGTTTCACACGACACTGCTCCACTTTGTAATTCTACTTTCCTACTATGAACTCTGGAGATATATGCACGTCTTCCTGTGCAATGCAAGCCAAGTGGCGTTGCTGGATAGACGGCCGACTCACCTTGCTTCTCTCTCAGAGTTTGAATCTAGCGTCACACGGAATCATATCACGCAAAGTAATATTAAGAACGTATTCATCACACACGCGAATCCTCAACTGATACCATGGACGAGTACTTCTCTTTATCCTTTGTCTCATACACAGATTGAGACTCACACAGTACTCACCACGTGGAAGTACTTGTCTCTAATTTCAAGTCCTGCACACGCCATTTCTTAAATATTTCAACTTATGGTACACACGCTATTTCTTAAATATTTCAACGTATTGTACACACGCTAGTAATTCAGCTTAACTTAAGCACACGGAAGTATTTCAACTTATTGCTACACGTGGTTTCATTGTGACCGTTGGTCACTTCCGAAGATTACTACAATCCCATTAATATTACCTGCCTGACATTTAATTATCCCCACAAAAGTTCCTGAAATAGAGAAATTATTATTTCAAACTACTCTTAAATATTCCACATGCATACCATGTCTCCACTCTTTTGTCTTTACGGAGCACAACTAAAACAGGTCTTAACAGCACAAGATCCAGCGGCAGAGTGCTGAAACATGGCCGTTCTTCAGGTTCTCTCGCACCTCTGTCGAAGTGGGGGAGCACCTTGCTACCGTATTGGTCAGCCACATTTCAGGCGCTCAAAGCTCAGGTAAATTTCATCTCTTTGGTCCCACCAAAGGTGGCCAAAGGATCGTGTCAAAGATGATCATATATTCACATTCACTATCTGCGGTTATCAGACGACCATACATTCATTCATTTCACAGATCTCACCAAACTGGATGTAGGGATTTACTTTGTGGGAGTGCACATGTGATCAATTAAATAAATAAATTGTCATACTTTCCCACACTGGTATCCGGCTTCGCTGTAATAATTGAAATTGAGTTATTTTACAAAAAAAATGTGTTGTTCTGACAAAAATAATGAAGTATGTTGTACCTATTTCAATGTCGGGCGGTACTGTACCCTTTCAAGGTGACTTGGCACCTTACTACTCCGCTCCGCTCCTACCATTTTAGACACAAAACAGGAGCGCTTAAAAAGTGTAACCGTCCTTAACTGCTTTGAATTACTTTGAAATTCCGTCGAATAATTTCGAACTGTCCCTAGCGTTTTCAACCTGTACACGAGAGCAAAAATTTCGCTCACGCTGCACTTCAAACGGCCGCGATCACGTTCGATGACGATGCAGCCCTACTTTGTTCTCAGAGAAGAGGTGAACCGTCCGAGGGTGTCAGCAGTGTCAGAGACAGCGTACTCATCGAACTGCGACTGTCTTTCTCGACAGCGAGATTTGTGGGAATCGAAGCCCTGAGGAACGGGGATGTTTCATTGATGCCCTTTATGTCATCTTCTACGGCCTTTTGGTGCCGATTAGAAGCGGCGATGTGTGTGGAATGTTTTCCTCGGCCACTCATAAGCAAACCTCGTTTTTTGAATCCTTGGCATCGCAGTTCTGACCTCCATGGCAGAGGCGTCAAAACAAGCGGTAATGGAAATGAGCGTTTGGCGTCATTGGCTGGGAGGCCCCTTACGGTGCAGGTCCGGCCGCCTTGGTGCAGGTCTCATTACATTCGACGCCACATTGGGCGACCTGCGCGCCGGATGGGGATGAAATGATGATGAAGACAACACAACACCCAGTTCCTGAACGGAGAAAATCCCCGAGCCAGCAGGGAATCGAACCCGGGCCCTTTAGGACGGCACTCCGTCACGCTGACCATTCAGCTATCGGGGCTGACAAGACTAGCGGTGAAAAGTGGGTAACAGGGGATGTTATGACCTTTCGATCGTATCACACATCCACAGTGGCAGTGACAGGATTGTGGTGAAATTTGGTGCCAACGTGGCATGATTAACCCACCTTAACATCACATGTACGTCTCAGCTCTGGCCTATTTCTCGCGAGTCGACACGTTGCTATTTGGAGCTCCAGGCTACTGCATTATTCCCATTTAAGCGAAATGGATGGAAACACAGGTTTTGCAAAAGTGACCCTTTAATTGTGTTGAGCAGTATGTTTAGCATTCCTCCTGAAACATGCTGCATATAAAGGAAATTATTGTTTAGACTCATTCACTCGAGTGCTAAAGGGAATCCGTTAGACTTCGGTTTCACGATAAATCAATCAAATCCAAACGTAGTAAATGCAACTAAACGACTAGTAATTACAGTTACGAACAACTTACATTGGAAAGAACACACAGAAAATGTTCTGAGGAAGGCGAACAAAGGCTACGTTTTCCTGGCAGAACACTTTGAAGACGCAACAGATTGCTGAAGAGACTCTTTTATTGGAATACTGCAACTCGGTGTGGGATCCTTACCAGATAGGATTACCGTAGTACATAGAGAACGTTCAGAGAAGAGCAGCACGTTTTGTACTATCGAGAAATAGGTGAGAGAGTGTCACCGATTTCTAAAGTCATCAGATGACCAAAACGAATTGCAAACTGATTTAGATAAAATATCCGTATGGTGCAAAAATTGGCAATTGACCCTTAATAAACAAAAGTGTGAAGTTCTTCACATGAGTACTAAAAGAAATCCGCTAAATTTCGATTACGCCACAAGTCACACGAAACTTAAGGCTGTAAATTTAACTAAATACTTAGGGATTACGATTTCAAATAACCTAAATTGGAACGGTCACATAGATAATGTCGTGGGTAAAGCAAAACAAAGACTGCGATTCAGTGGCAGAACACTTACAAGGTGCAACAGGTCTACTAAAGAGACTGCTTACACCACGCTTGTCCGCCCTATTCTGGAGTATTGCTGTGCGGTGTGGGAACCGCATCAGGTGGGACTGAAGGATGACATCGCAAAAGTGCAAAGAAGGGTGGCTCGTTTTGTACTATCGCGAAATATGGGCGATAGGGCCACAGGCATGGCGCGACGACGCACTCCGCTGCTCGACTCGCTGCGGCTCACGTCGTTACCGTCGCTCGCGCACGCCAACGCCACTAGCCCAACGCCATGTCCGGACGCGGAAAGGGAGGCAAACTTGCTGCTGTGGCAAAGCTTCTGCTCACGCTGGCAGGAGACGGCCGCGGCAGCAACAAGAAGAAGCGCAGCCGACCGCAGCACAAGAGGCAGTGCTACCGCTGCCAGAAGATGGGAGACGTCGCCAGGACGTGTAGGGACGCAGTCGCGTGTCTGAAATGTGCAAAGGCTCATGATACACGCGACTGCGACGAGCCACCACACGTCGCGCCAACGTGCGTCAACTGTGGCGGCGCGCACGCCGCAAACGCACGCAGCTGCGCATATCTGAAGCAGCGGACACCAACAACCGCCAAGAAAGCGGTACATGAAGAAGAGACAGCCGTCCCGCCACCCCGGCCCAAGGGGGAAAACAGGGCGGCCGCAATCCCGCCCAGCGCCGCCACCGACGACGCCGTGGCCGCCCTCAAAGCCGCGATGGCGGCAGAGAGAGCGGCAATGCAGAACGAGATCGTCGGTCTCCACCGGCAGCTGCAAGAGTTGCGGGAAGAAATCCGGGCGACGCAAAAGAAGACACCCACCCCCGTTGCCACCCCCACGGTGGTACTGTAACAACAACAACTGTACATATAATAATTTTTTCTTCTTATTTTCGATAAATTAGTGTAAGCAATGTTTTGATTTCATTTCTTTTTCTTTTCGTGTCATTATGTTAAAGAAACTGTAAGCAACTTTCGATGTGAATATTAATATTTATGTCAAATTTCAAGCAATGCTATAACAGAATTGAAGTGTAACCCATGTTGAAACTATTGTAACATGTTTAAAATTGTAATTGTGCGCCTGGTCCATACGTAGGCAATGTATTAGGATATGTAGAATTCAAAACCTATGGTGAATACCCTGTCTGTAGGGGAGCGGTAAAAGGTGGATGGCAGGCGAGCGCGGGAAAATGCACACGGGCGCGGCACAGCATAACGGGTTCAGCAGAGGTAGTCGGAGTTGGGCATCGGTCTGAGAAACACGCTCTGGATCGAGGAGGCTCTCCTGGAAAACGTGATTTCATTGAGCCTCGGATGTGCCGTTTCCGACGACTATACAGCATGGCTATATTCCAAAGGCACTAAATGGAAAAGGATTGCGACGCTAAGAAGAAGCAAAGTGCCGATACATGAAGAGCCATAGCTGTGATTGTATGTGTGCTGTGCGCCTCGCCATCTCGTCGCCCGCCAACCGCCGCATCGACACGAACAGGTTGAAACTTTTAGTACTGTATTCGTGTGGACCAGTGTTACTTTTGTTCCTGACTGTTCAATAACAACTTAACTTTTACCAGAACTATCCTATCATTTAATTATCCCAATCACTAACCTAGACAGGGTCCTTTCCACATGTTGTGCAATCCGAGTGTCCCGAAATGAAGATTTAAAGTTTATGTTAATAATACTTACCTGCAGACCTATCTATGTTAGAATGATGTTTAAAGAACTTCGTTGTTAATGAATATATAGGTCTGGCAAAGTTGGAAGATAATGTTGAAATTGGTTTAGTAATGAAGTTTAATTAATTTGAGACAAAATTAATGGTAGTTAAATGAGCAAGAAATAAGGCAAAAAGAGTAGTAACTCATATATTGGAAGTCTTGAGTGCTTGATGATTGCAATAAACAAAAAATTTCAGTACAGTGATCATAACAGTTTCAGGGTCCCTCCCCCCCCCCCCTTTTCTTTTCTATTCATTTAAATCCTGAAGTGTACTGAACTGATTTGACCAGCAAAGTTAAAGTCAATATAAAACCAAAATTTATTAGTGTTTTACCCTCTTCAAAAATTGACATTGTATGTGTGTTTCGAAAGTGCTATTTCTAGGGTAACCTATGCCCGATTTTAATCAGATCAATAGACAGTACGAAGTTTGTAGTAAACATTATAGTGTATTGTTGTGTATTTATGGCTTGTTCATATTAATACAAAAGGGAAATTATTAGTTCAGTAGATTTTCTGGTTCTAAAATTTACCATAGTATGCAGTGTTATTACGTGTTGTTTTGTATGAACGTACTTCAACTTGTTAATGCCTAATTAGGCTGGCGACCGTATTATTAACAATTTGGTAGCATCTGATGCGTTGTTTTTTGTCCGTCATAACGTGTAGTTGCACTTCAGGCTTGCTTGACGTATCATTGTTGTTACTGAGTGGGTGAAAGTCTGATTTTGCCTCCATTCTGGTACACGCGGTCAACATATATACCAAAATTCTTGCTTATAAGATGAAGCCCGTCAACTTACCATAGTACAGGCTTTAATAAGTATCGTACGCAGTAGCGTAGTGTTACAGTACGACAAGTTGGGGTGGATGTGTCCACGCAAACGGACGTCGCCCCGGAACCTGCAGCAATACAGGAGACCGGGGAGACGCCCATGGACGTGGTGCAGTCCGTCCCGCCGCCGCCGCCGGATGTGGTGAAGCAGCAGCAGCAGAACAAACAAGAGGCGGGAGGGATGTACTCCGAAACCATCCCCTTCCCGGACGTCACCAACCTCCCAGCGGTCCTGAAGAAGATCGCGACCATGGTGCGAGATGAGAGGTACGACGTCCGAAGAAAACTGTACCTTTTCGCGGAAGCGGAAGGGAAACGGAAGCCACCGCTTCCACACCGGCCGTTCGAGCTTCGTGGCGGATATCGGGCAATTATGCACGAATTCGTCACGAAGAAGGACCTCCATAAACTCCAACCCGATCTTCACGCCGCGGGACTGGGGCTTCATCTTGGAGGACGCGGTCGCGCGGCTGAAGAAAGAAGTTGGAGATGGCGCGTGGAAGATCACACCCGAGCTGGAGTCGGCGCTGAACAAAATAGCGCGGGATGGGAAGAACACCTAGTACCACAGGAACATCCAACGTCACCGCCAGCATGCCTGCATGCTGGCAACCAGGATTTACGACCAGGCAACACGCAAGGACCATCCGGAACGAGAGGGAACACCGTTCCAACAAATGAGGAACCTGAAGGAACAGCTGTACCAAGCTTAGACTCTATACCTCAGGCCTAGGTTTAGGCCCGTATGTTTAGCGTCAGCGTCAGCCACAGACATGATACGTTAACTGGAGTGGCAATCATTAAAACAAACGCGTTTTTCGTAGCGACGGGAACTTCTCATGAAATTTCAATCACTAGTTTTCTCCTCCGATTGCGAAAACATTCTGTTGGCACTCACGATAAAATAAGAGAAATCAGGGCTCGCGCAGAAAAATTTAAGTGCTCGACTTTACCGCGTGCCGTTCAAGAGTGGAACGGTAGAGAGACAGCTTAAAGGTGGTTCATTGAACCCTCTGCCAGGCACTTTATTGTGAGTAGCAGAGTAATCACGTAGATGTAGATGAAGGTGTAGATGTAGACGTGATACAGGATTTCGGGTGAACATAATTAAAACAAAGGCGTTTCTCGCTGCGGCAGGATCTTCTCATGAAACTTCAATCGCCAACTTTCTTCCCCGAATGCGATAATATTTTATTGGCGCCGACCTACACAGGGGGAACGATCATCATAATAAAATGAGGGACATCAGAGCTATCACAGAAAAATATAGGTGTTCGTTTCTTTCCGCGCTCTGTTCGAGATTGGAATAATGGAAAATTATTGCTAAGGTGGTTCGATAAACCCCCCGCCAGGCATTTAAGTCTGATCTGCAGAGTATCCTTGAAGATGTAGATGTACAATGTTACCTTTCATCAAAGTGGTAAAGATTTAAACATTGGAATACCGTTAGTTGAACCATTTTTTATGCATCCCTTGCTGTTACATGGAAGGTAATCTCCATACTGCACTGTGGATGTATGAACATCAGAGTACATGCAGTTGCCAATGCCGCTCTATGGGTCGAGGCCTGGAAAAACTTAAGCCTTTCACCCTTGCGTGGCACTCCTCTTAATCAGAATACTTCTTCATCATCAATTATCTGCATCGATGGAGCATCTTCGAAAGACCTGAGTGGCCATTGATGCACATTCCCTGTGTACCAAGAATATTGTATTAAGTAGTTGATACATAACGATGAAGCAGTTTAACTATTTTCTGTAAAAAAAAAGGTTTAATACAAAGGTTGCAAAATAGGAGTGTGCTATCATTTCAGCAAGCCAGTTTCATGCTCATTAGGGTAGTTCTTCGTCTGTTCACATCACGGTCCCTTGACGTATTGGCTATAGTAGCAACACACAAATTCCGTGTTCTACTTCACTTTTCAGAGGCATATGTTTTCAATTCTCCACTATGTATTCGCCGGCCATTATCGATCGACAATCGATACCTAATGTTCGGCTGTGACGTACAAAACAAATGACCTTAAGAACCATCATGCACCTTGCTGATCACTTCAGTCCATCTTACAACGTGTAACCGATGTGCGTCACGACAACGCATTTCGGAGTGTCTATAAAAAGATTTACATCGTCAGTGTTTCTCATAAAAGAGACTGCAGCGTTCCGCAGGCGTAATAAATGTTTTTACGAGCATTCGCAGAAGGACCTCCGGCGCCACCGGTGCGGGATTTCGCGTTCAATTTATCACAAAGACCGGCTGCTCGTAGTTGATACGCCGCCAAGCACTAAAGTGCTTCCTCAGAGCAAGCGCGCCCTATAAATTTTCCACATCTGCGACAAGCCACGGCGACGGGATAAACCTGCGGAGCACGGAACCCCGTGGAATACTTCGTCGGCGAGATGGGCAGCCCGTACCTGCTGTGTGACCTGTGGGACAACGGAAGGCAACTTGTTCCGTGCCTCGTGGGTAGATAAACAACTTCGCCAACACCACTTGCCATACTGACGACCCGATTCCGATTTTCTGTCGCATAGGATGTTGTGTCTGGACGATAGCGTGATTCAGTCTGGAACCGCGCGACCGCTACTGTCGCAGGTTCGAATCTTGCCTCGGGCATGGATGTGTGTGATGTCCTTAGGTTAGTTAGATTTAAGTAGTTCTAAGTTCTAGGGGAATGATGACCTCAGATGTTAAGTCCCATAGTGCTCCGAGCGATTTGATTCGATAGTGTGTGAAGGTACATATGATGTTTCCTGGTCATTGTTTCAACCTAGTGATTGATATTAGAATCACATGACTGGACGTCTGCCGCACTATCCCGAATGATTCTTTGTCAGTAACTCTAGGAATATGCCCACTGGACTTGGAAATTAGGAAAAGGGGAGCCTTTTACGGTTTAAAGTAAGGAAATCAAATGGGAGTATGAAGGGTGCTTGGAACTGAGGCCATTTCGAAAAAGGCAATAAAATATGGCAAATTACAACTGGTGGCAGGAATTCAGGCACATGTAGGAGAACATACGAATTTCTCCCTAACATCAGGGAGAGATTAAAAATGACATTTCTTAACCTATCGAGTGGACTGACTGACTGACCACAGCCCTTATGCCACTTATCTTCACGAAATGAGAAGCCAAATGAATGACAGCTACGCCTGCGGCATTGTGGGCACACCAGAACACACTCTGTGGGACTGAATGCTCTATGAAGATGCAGCAGGTAATGGACATCACGTATTAAGGATATTGGATCTCAAAACAGCACTAGGGAGCAAGTCGACTTGGCGCATGTTGGACGATACTGCAGTCGCAGTACCGAGGAAGGCCAAGGAAGACTTCACGAGGCATTCAACCGTAAGTCATCAAGCCTGCCATCAAGGCTAGACAACATACTCTGCAGATGGAGAGAAGATAGCTCAGTTCAGCGACCACCGAGTGAAATACTGTCCCAAGAATCTACACTTAGTTTGTGCAAGAGATCATGGAAGTGTGAACTTCAAGAACTAACAGTGATGCGTGGAATTTCTTGCTATAGTGGAAACGCAACTGACGTGGTGCCCGACGCCCATGGAATCCAGCAGACTATAGCTGTTGACCGGCGTAATATGAGGGCTGAACCAGTAGCGGAGACAACCATCTACAAGTTAAAAACACAAAAATAAATAAACAAACAGAGAACAAATTCCATAGTGTTTGTAGTACATTACTAGCTGGGTAACTGGATGTATCAGAAATAAATAATTATGCATAATTTGTTACTATCCAAGGAAATGTGAACTGTATGGCTTATTTCAGCTCTTCGGATAACGGGCTGTAATTGTCATGAATTAATAAATAAATGAAAATCACATGAAAGAGACCGCCATAATTTGTGTCATGGCGGCTGCAGTGTAACACGTGTTAAGTTCGGCTCGCGAAATTTAGTCGAATTCGAAGGTGTTCTCGCAGGTGGTGTTGTCTAGTACAAGTGGAAATCGTGTAAACAACAGTGTTCTGTGCAGTAGTGCTATTTTTTTTCTGTGCTCCGCCAATATCTTCGAGAAAATGGTAAACAGAAGAGTCAACAGCAGCGCGTCCAGCAGCGGGGAAGCAGCAGGTGCGGCTGGCCCGCTCTTGGCGGAAGGTGCGGCCGCGGCTCCCGGCATAGCGGAGCTGGTCCGCTCTGAGGTAAACGCTGCGCTTCGCGATAAAAACAATCTCGATCTGATAGCAGGCACTATATCAGATACTGTAACGGCAGCAGTATTGGCCAAAATGCGTGAAACTGTTGAGGCCAATACTGCCGAAATTACAGCACTAAAAAAGTCTGTGTCTGAATACGAGAAAAAGGCACGAGAGTTGGAAGTGAAACTATCTGCCGCAACTGACGAACTAGGACAGTACCAAAGGCGAAATAGTCTACGACTGTTTGGAGTAGTAGAAAATAAAGAAGAAGACACGGACAACCTGCTTTTACAGGTTGCGCGTGAAAAATTAGGCGTAGAAGTGACCAAGGCAGACATTGACAGGAGCCATCGGGTGGGACGAAAACTACCAGGTGCCACCAAACCTCGTCCAATAATAATTAAATTTATCTCGTACCGAAAAAGGGCAGAGATCTTTACCCAGAAGAAGAAGTTAGCAAGGACAGGGCTTACAATAAGGGAAGATCTGACACACGAACGGCTAAAGATTTTAAACAGTGCCATATCCCATTTCGGTCTTCAGAATGTGTGGACTCAGGATGGCAGAGTAATCATTAAGACAGCAGCTGGAAAGAAGACAGTCACAAACATGACAGAACTGAATAGTATTAAGTGAAGCTACTCGAGCCAAAAGTGCAAACTTAACACCATTTGCAAATTGTAACAGCCCTATACTCAGATATAGTCTTGTAATTTTATTAATTTTTTAATTATACCCATATTTGTACCTTCAACTAATTGTTTTTGTAACTGTATTAACTTTTCACTATTTTTTTGTGTCTGTAGCTCTAACCATTACTTAATTTTAGTTACTGCTAATACTTTTTTCATTTTCTCAGTTTATTCTCTTCCGTTCTGAATTAGTTCTATTGCAATTATTAGTTTCTCCTTTAGTTCATTAATCACCCATCCCTTCGGTTTAAATTGTTCACAACAAAAATCACTATCAGTATCAGTTTAGCAAATTTCAATTTAATTGTAGCTTCCTACGATAATCACTACCAGCATCACTTTAGTAAATTTCAATTTAATTCTAGCTTCCTACGATAATTTATTAATTATTAAGCTTACTTCTCTCTGCTGGAAGCATCGGCCTCTTAAATCACTCCCTTTTCCCTTATTTCCGCCCTAAGCTGTTTCAAATACGCTAATTACATTTCTCCTCGTACGACAGAGGATACACAGTGACACACAGCCGTCACTATTTTGGTCATATTCTCCTTGCACCGAATACCACTAATCCATTTTCTATACTCCCGCAACCTCAGGAAATCTCTAGCAGTCGCCTTTCTTTCGGCACTCGCGGTGTCACACACAGGGCGCGCAAAATCTCGGACACCCCTGTGTTATGTCACTTGGCGGAAGCAGCGGCCAGTGCCCCTCGCGGCAGGTAGTGCCTAACAAAGGGACAAACCAGTCTGCCACCCTAGTTCAGGCTGCCCAGCGGAACGCGTCAGAGCTTTTAGCAGCTCACTGCAACATCCAGTCTTTACCTGCACATTACGAAGAACTTAGCCTCCTCTTCAACCAACTAAACTACCACGTAATCCTCTTATCCGAAACGTGGTTGAAACCACACATATCCTCTGCATCTATTCATCTCCCAGGGTACACATTTCTTAGGGCAGACAGATCAAAAAAGCGAGGTGGCGGCGTCGGCGCGTATATACGAACAGATCTCAAAGCGAAAGTCTTATGTACGTCAAATCCTGCTGAAGAAAAAGAGGCTGAATTCATGTTCATTGAAATAAGTATACAAAGTCGGAAATTCTTGACTGGCGTCGTGTACAAGCCGCCAAAAATAAGCTCAATGAGTTCCTTCCAGTCGGAATTACATTCACTTCAGTGTCAATACGAACATGTCATCGTAATGGGTGACTTGAACATAGACCTGCTAAGAGACACTCCCTCCGCAATAAACCTAAGAAGACTGTTTAGTTGCAATAGCATGAACATTCTTCCATTACAACCTACACACCATACGGCGCACAGTCATACTCTTATAGACGTAATCGCAACGAAACAGACTGACAAAGTAAGAGATGTTGGTCAAACATCGGCCCCTGGCCTCTCAGCACATGATGTAATATTCCTGGCCTACTCTGTGCAGCCCCCAAGGATCAAATCGCGTTACATAACTTGTAGGAACATGAAACGTATTGACCTTGACGCTCTAACAGCCGATTGCTCAGAAATCTCATGGCATCAAATAATCAGAAAACACACAATCGACGGCAAAATTAATGAACTTGGTGATAAACTCACTGCTCTCTATGACAAACATGCACCTGTGCGCACAATCCGTGTAAGAAAATCTCCTGCTCCATGGCTGACAGCTGAATTACGTCAAATGATGACTAATAGGGATGCTGCCCATAGGCGTTTCAAGGCAGATCCGAAACCCGAGCGTTTCGAAGAATATAGAAAGCTACGGAACAGAGTGAAACAATGCATTCGCAATGCTAAAATCAGGCACGCTCGCTCCCTTGTATGCAGCGATCTGACGCCCACGACTCTATGGTAGAATCTCCGTAGCTTGGGGGTCGGAAAGGCAAAATCGGAAACCACTTTTCATGTGTCAGCTAACGAATTAAATGAATTCTTCTCTGCACCTCTGAATACCAGCACAGCTGATAATTACCGTCCACAAGAATCCCTAAACAGGATAACTAACAACGATACCTTCCATCTAAAACATGTAACAAAAAAAACGACAAGAAAAGCAATAATGAGAATCTCTTCTGATGCAATAGGCAACGACAGTATCGGTATAACCATGATTAAGAATGTTGCCGATATCTTAGTGCCTGTCTTAACTGACATATTTAATTTTTCCCTCGTGAACGGAATATATCCCACTGCATGGAAAAGAAGCCTAATTCGACCCATCCCTAAGATCGAAAACCCGCAACTGCCTAGTGATTACCGACCAATTAGCATACTGCATGCTGTTTCCAAAGCACTTGAATATATTGTTCATGACCAAATCACTGAACACTTGCATGAATTCAGCCTATATGACAAATTTCAATCCGGTTTCCGTAAACATCACAGCACAAACACTGCTCTAATTAAAGTAACTGATGACCTGAAATATGCCATCGACAATCGAAAGGCAACAATATTGACGCTACTGGACTTCAGCAAAGCTTTTGACACTGTCAACTTTGACATAATGGTCAGAAAAATGCAACAGCTTAATTTCTCTGAAAGTGCAATGAGATGGTTTGAAAGCTACTTAAAAGACAGACAGCAATGCGTTGTCTGCGTAAATGAAAAATCTTCCTGGAAACATGTTTCCTCGGGAGTGCCACAAGGATCAGTCTTAGGACCACTTTTGTTTTCTTTATATGTCAACGATATTTCATCGGTTCTGTCCTCCTGTCAATACCATTTCTATGCCGACGACCTCCAGCTCTACCTAAGCGTCAGACCTGAAGATGTAAACACTGCAATCGCTCAGATGAATGATGATCTGTCTTCAGTAGTGACATGGGCGAAAAACCTGGGGCTTAAACTAAATGCAAAAAAGACGCAAGTAATCTTAATAGCCCATCAGAAATTAATAAGTTCAGATTTCCGCGAACGGCTACCTCCTATTCTGCTCGACGGTACTCCAATACCATATCAGAAAACAGTGAAGAACTTGGGTGTAACTTTGGATGAGCATCTCAACTGGGCGGAGAATACAGTCGCAGTGTGCCGAAAGACGTCTACTTGTCTCTATGCTCTCAAAAAATTTCAGAACATATTTCCACAGGACTTGAAACGCCAGCTCGTGCAAGCACTCGTTCTACCGAACCTCCACTATTGTGATGTGATTCAACAAGGCATGAGCAATGAAAACAAAAGACGGCTAGAGCTAACCATGAATGCCTGTGTGCGTTACACCTGCAACATTCGCCGATACGATCATGTTAGTGCTTCATACTCCCAGCTAGGGTGGCTGCGGCCGGACAAATTGCGCGACTACCACACTCTATGTCTACTCCACCGACTCCTCGAGGCGCAAACACCCCAGTACCTTGCTTCAGAGATTAAAAACCTGTCATGTCATCATAATCGAAACACGAGGTCACTCTTATTTGGCATCCTAACTGTGCCCACTCACAAAACAAAAACTTTTGCAAACTCCTTCTCAGTTGCCGCTGTCCGCCTCTGGAACAAACTGCCCCTTACCTTGCGCAAAATTCAATCTCCTGCTGCTTTTAAGAAGAAGTTGAAGCATTTCCTACTATCATCCTTATAAAGTTCTCCACAAAATTAATGTACAAGGACAATCCCCTCCTCTGTCAAATAGCAAAGCTAGCGTCTCCTATGTTGCTCCTGAGATGCCTTCCTCTTCATCTATCTCTATTAGCCACGCAATATTCTTTTCCTTTATATTTCCTTAATTATGTTTCATCATGTCTCTCTATTCTTCTCCTCCCTTCACCATGAGTCTCCCTCATACTCCCTGCTGCCAGCACTCCTATCTCAAATCTGTCTGTTCAATAATGTCTAATTATAACAGTACTTGTGATCTAAGAATATAAACTCTATATGTATGTATTTTTCCAGGTGTACCTTTCAAATTGTTTATTTCACTTTTTGTCCTAGATGTAGTTTAACATGCCTACTAAAACATATGAATGTAAAATAAGTAGAATGCCTGGTTAGATGTAAGAGAGGGCCTGATGGCCCTAATCTTGCCAGGTTAAATAAATAAATAAATAAATAAATAAATAAGAGGCTACCCCATTTTTTTCTGTTTTTGATGTCGTGAGGTATGAGGTTGCGTTTGTAAACATTATGAGCTATACATGTTTAAGTGCTGTATAATATATCAAAGCTATCTGGAGGACATTGTTAATTCTGTCTCAGAGTTTTATACTGCCTACAATTCCGTGAGTTTGAAAACTAGATACGTAACATGTAAATGGTTGAGCCACACTTCGCTGGTACTTTGGAACGGAAGGAGGTCCGCTGCAATAGTACACATGATAATTGCAAATAAAATTAGCTTTTTAATGTTCCTTTCTGTCCCGAACATGGAAATTTATTATAATTACCATTACCTTCTATTTCAAACTGCTTTTAGTGTGTAGTTGGTTTCTGATAACACTTCATCTTAATTTGATTTCACTTACTAATTATTAATGTGTAACAGCGTAATAGTGTAACACGTAGACCAGTCCGGGCCAACGCGCACCAAACTATGGACGGGTCGGGTGTGCGGGTTGCGTGCCGGCCAAACTTATACCTGTCTCAGTTTTCCTCGTTCTTCCCGAAGGTACTCGGTACAGCGCGATGTGGTGGTGGTGGTTGTTAGTGTTTAACGTCCCGTCGACAACGAGGTCATTAGAGACGGAGCGCAAGCTCGGGTTAGGGAAGGATTGGGAAGGAAATCGGCCGTGCCCTTTCAAAGGAACCATCCCGGCATTTTCCTGAAACGATTTAGGGAAATCACGGAAAACCTAAATCAGGATGGCCGGAGACGGGATTGAACCGTCGTCCTCCCGAATGCGAGTCCAGTGTGCTAACCACTGCGCCACCTCGCTCGGTCGACAGCGCGATGTTTCGTTTGGTACTGCCGTGTGGCATTTTTCGCTCGCCACAACTCTCTTTAGTTCGCCTGAATCGTGATGTCATCGCCGCTTACCCTTCGCTATTTGGTCGTGGTACGAAGGACAATCAGTTTGGCTTTAGGAAAGGTAAAGGCACCAGAGAGTCTGTACTGACGTTGCAGTTGATAATGGAAGCAAGACCAAAGAAAAATCAAGACAGATTCTTAGGAATTGTCGACCTGGAAAAAGCTTTTGACAGTGTAAAATGGTGCAAGATGTTCAAAATTCTGAGTAAAATATGGCTAAGCTATAGGGAGAGACGGGTAATATACAATATGTACAAGAACCAAAAGGGAATAATGAGAGTGAACGACCAAGAACGAAGCGCTCGGGTTAAGACAGGGGGAAGACAGGGCTGTAGTCTTTCATCCCTACTGTTCAATCTGTACATCGAAGAAGCAGTGATGGAAATAAAAGAAAGGTCCAGGAGGGGGACTAAAATTTAAGGTGAAAGAATATTAATGATACGATTCGCTGATGACATTCCTATCCTGAGTGAAAGTGAAGAAGTATGACATGATCTGCTGAATGGAATGAACAGTCTAACAAATACAGACCATGGATTCAGAGTAAATAGGAGACAGCCGAAACTAATGAGAAGTACCAAGAATGAGAAAAGCGAGAAACTTAACGTCGGATTGATGGTCACGAAGTAGATGAATTTAAGGAAGTTTGCTACCTAGGCAGCAAAATAACGAATGACGGACGGAGCATGGAGGACACAGAAGGAGACTAGCACTGGAAGAAAGGGCATCCTCTTCAAGAGAAGTCTACGAACATGAAACATACACTTTGTGATCAAAAGTATCGTTAATGCTGGAATTCAGTATTGGTGTTGGTCCACCTGTAGCCTTAATGACAGCTTCCATTCTCGCAGGCATACGTTCCATGAGGTGCCGGAAGGTTTCTTGGGGAACGGCAGCCAATTCTTCACCGAGTGTTGCACTGAGGTCAGGTATCGATGTCGGTCGGAGAGGCACGAAGTCGGCTGTCCTCAGGCAGCGATGTCGGTCGGTGAGGCCTGGCACGAAGTCGGCTGTCCTCAGGTCAGCCATCGATGTCGGTCGAAGAGGCCTGCCACGAAGTCGGCTGTCCTCAGTTCTGGCATCGATGTCGGTCGGAGAGGCCTGGCACGAAGTCGGCTGTCCTCAGGTCAGGCATCGATGTCGGTCAGTGAGGCCTGGCACGAAGTTGGCTGTCCTCAGGTCTGGCATCGATGTCGTTCGGAGAGGCCTGGCACGAAGTCGGCTATCCTCAGGTCTGGCATCGATGTCGTTCGGAGAGGCCTGGCACGAAGTCGGCTATCCAAAACATCCCAAAGGTGTTCTATAGGATTCAGGTCAGAACTCTGAGCAGACCAGTCGATTAAGCGGTGTTATTGCCGTGTAACCACTCCGCAACAGTCCGTGGATTATGAACAGATGCTCGATCGTGTTGAAAGATACAATCGCCATTCCAGAATTGCTCTTCAACAGTGGGAAACAAGAAGGTGCTTACAACATCACTGTAGGCCTGTACTGTGATAGAGTCACGCAAAACAACGAGGACTGTAAGCCACCTCCATGAAAAACACGATCACACCATTACACCACCGCCTCCGAATTTTACTGGTGGCACTACACACACTAGCAGGAGGCATTCGCCATACCCACACCCTGCCATCGGATCGCCACATTGTGTAACGTGATTCGTCACTTCACACAACGTCTTTACACCAAGCGAGGCGTCGTTTGGCATTTACCGGCGTGAAGTGTGGCTTAAGAGTAGCCGCTCGACTATGAAATCAAAGTTTTCTCTCATCCCGCCTAACTGTCATAGTACTTGCAGTACCCTGATTTCTGTGTGATGGTCTGGATACATGTCTGCCTATTACACATTACGACCCTCTTCAACTGTCAGCGGTCTATGTCAGTCAACAGACGAGGTCGGCCTGTACGCTTTTGTGCTGTACGTGTCCCTTCACGTTTCCGCTTCACTATCACATTGGAAACAGTGGACCTAGGGATGTTTATGAGTGGAAATCTCCCGTACAGACGTATGACAAGTGACATCCAATCACCTGATCACGTTCGAAGTCCGTTAGTTCCGCGAAGTGCCCAATTCTGCTCTCTCAATATGTCCAATAACTACTGAAGTCGCTGATATGGAGTACCTGGCAGTAGGCGGCAGCACAATGCATCTAATATGAAAAACATATATTTTTGGGGGTGTCTGGATATTTTTAATCACATAGTGTAGGATAATTTGAGGAAGAAATTTGTGAGAATGTACGTGTGGGGCGCAGCTTTGTATGGTAGTGAAACGTTGACATTGGTAAAAATGGAGCAGAAGAGTATCGGAGTATCTGAGATGTGGTGCTACAGAAGAATGTTGAAAATTAGGTGGACTGATAAGAGAGAAGAAATGAGGAGGTTCCGCTCAGAATCGGGGAGGAAAGGAATATGTGGAACACACTGTCAAGGAGAAGGGGCAGGTTGATAGAATATCTGTTAAGACATCAGTGGATGACTTTTATGCCAGTAGAGGGAGCTGCAAAGGGCAAAAACTGTAGAGGAAGGTAGAGGTTGCAATGCATCCACAAATAAAAAAATAAATAAATAAAGGAAAGAAAGCGAAATAACGAAGCACGTTCACTGGTCCAGTGGACGTTACCGCAAAAAGAGGCAGCTAGAGATAGGGTAATAATTCTCATTACATGCAGTCACGTAAGTGTTGGTTACCACCAGTATGATATAAAGCGATATTACAAAACCACACAGAAAGGATTTAAAAATTTAGTTGACAGTGAAAGAGCAAAAAATTATAACGATCGAGAAACGGGATTCATTGTTCAGCACATGAAGAAGCACTTTGTGCTTAATTTGCAAGCATGCACCACATGAAGATATTAGTGGTATGAATAACAAAATTTCTTATGTGAAAATTACCGAACTATCAGTTTAATAAGTCACAGCTGCAAAATACTAACGCGAATTCTTTATAGACGAATGGGAAAACTGGTAGAAGCGGACCTCGGGGAAGATCAGTTTGGATTCCGTAGAAATGTTGGAACACGTGAGGCAATACTAACCTTACGACTTATCTTAGAAGAAAGATTAAGAAAAGGCAAACCTACGTTTCTAGCATTTGTAGAGTTAGAGAAAGCTTTTGACAATGTTGACTGGAATACTCTCTTTCACATTCTAAAGGTGGCAGGGGTAAAATACAGGGAGCGAAAGGCTATTTACAATTTGTACAGAAACCAGATTGCAGTTATAAGAGTCGAGGGACATGAAAGGGAAGCAGTGGTTGGGAAGGGAGTGAGACAGGGTTGTAGCCTCTCCCCGATGTTATTCAATCTGTATATGGAGCAAGCAGTGAAGGAAACAAAAGAAAAATTCGGAGTAGGAATTAAAATCCATGGAGAAGAAAAAAAACTTTGAGGGTCGCCGATGACATTGTAATTCTGTCAGAGACAGCAAAAGACTTGGAAGAGCAGTTGAACGGAATGGACAGGGTCTTGAAAGGAGGATATAAGGTGAACATCAACAAAAGCAAAACGAGGATAATGGAATGTAGTCAAATTAAATCGGGTGATGCTGAAGGAATTAGATTAGGAAATGAGACACTTAAAGTAGTAAAGGAGTTTTGCTATTTAGGGAGTAAAATAACTGATGATGGTCGAAGTAGAGAGGATATAAAATGTAGACTGGCAATGGCAAGGAAATCGTTTCTGAAGAAGAGAAATTTGTTAACATCGAGTATAGATTTCAGTGTCAGGAAGTCGTTTCTGGAAGTATTTGTATGGAGTGTAGCCATGTATGGAAGTGAAACATGGACGATAAATAGTTTAGACAAGAAGAGAACAGAAGCTTTCGAAACGTGGTGCTACAGAAGAATGCTGAATTTTAGATGGGTAGATCATATAACTAATGAGGAGGTATTGAACAGAGTTGGGGAGAAGAGGAGTTTTTGGCACAACTTGACAAGAAGAAGGGATCGGTTGGTAGGACATGTTCTGAGGCATCAAGGCATCACAAATTTAGCATCGGAGGGCAGCGTGAAGGGTAAAAATCGTAGAGGGAGACCAAGAGATGAATACACTAAGCAGATTCAGAAGGATGTAGGTTGCAGTAGGTACTGGGAGATGAAGAAGCTTGCACAGGATAGAGTAGGATGGAGAGCTGCATCAAACCAGTCTGAGGACTGAAGATCACAACAACAAACAACAAGTCTGCTCATTATTCCAGTGACTGATCTGCAAGGTAATTCCCGTTTCAATGACAAATTCTTTTGCTATAAAACTGCCAAGAACGTCTTCATTGCTTATGTCAGATAGGTTTGCCACGTCTCCAAAATGAGGCTACAAAAGTGCTTCAATATTTCGATCGACATATTTGTGTGGGAGATATTTTTTCAATTGTGAGACTAAATAGCCGCGCGGGATTAGCCCAGCGGTCTAGGGCGCTGCAGTCATGGACTGTGCGGCTGATCCCGGCGGAGGTTCGACTCCTCCCTTGGGCACAGGTGTGTGTGTTTGTCCTTAGGATAATTTAGGTTAAGTAGTGTGTAAGCTTAGGGACTGCTGACCTTAGCAGTTAATTCCCATAAGATTTCACACACATTTGAACAATTTTTTTTTGTGAGACTAAATAAATCACACTTATTTGGCAACTGAAGTGGGAAAATCTGTGTAATTCTCTACGTCTGTGCGTTTGCCGACAGTTTGCAGCAGATAAAAATTACACCTTCAGCATGCCTAAAATAATTAAATAATACTGAAAATTTCTTTTGTTTGAGATGTCTGTCGTTGAGTAATGTGAAATACAAGACCAAGTCTTATGAAGTGTGACTGCATCGCCATTTAAATGCGCCCCTTTTTCCAATTTTCCTCTCTTTCCCCTCCTCCCACTCAGACATCGTGGTGTGGGAAATGTGCAGCAAGCCAAGCGCTACGGCAGTCGAGCTAGGGCACAGTTGCCCCTGACATAGACTATTAATTACAGTACTGACAAGATTTTATAGACTGCAACACTTTTAAATCTGAAAAGAATATTTGTTCCTAGGTATACTATATTATTTCTCTACAACTAACGAAACTTTCTTGTGAGTGTCGTACAACAGTTCGAAGAAACCATTCTGAGGCATTCACAACCAGTCGTAATCGGTTATGGCACTAACAAATCTCCCCTATACTCTATCATCATCTTACATTCCTCTTATAACAACAAATTTTATTTATATTTCAACCTCAAACCATTATTTTTTTAAAATAAAGTATTATTCTTTGTCATATGTAGGGACAAAAACAAAACAAAATAACTATAAAAATGACAAATGAAAACTGTAAGATCTGCGACTTGTTTCGAAATATCAGGTAACAGGTAAATAAGTAAAATAGGTACACGACAATGTTTTATCTTGGAAAAGCTTTTCACATTTGGTGAAACTTATTTTTCCATAGTAATTTGTATAACTTCAGAAAAAGACTGCAGCTCACACAAAGTGAAAGCTATCATTTCAGAACGGAATGAGGAAATATATTCAGTTTCTCATACAGTGCTGGCTAGCGGCGTAAGTTTTAAAGTGCTCCGAGGTACAGCACACTAATCTACTGCCAAGGTCAGCTTCGCTGAAATTTATGAAATGTAACAATGAGGCGTTATAGAATATATTGTATACATATGTATGTGGCAGAAAAAAGAGCAGAGCTGTTGCCATAGTTTACTAGTGTATCACCGGTAGATGCCACGTCCTTTGTCTGCAGTCGGTTTGTCGTTCAAGCTACATGTAGCCAAGTGCGATAATATCAGTTTTAAAACAAACTTTTCTGCCCTATTCCGATTTTGTAGTTAGACTCTCTTAGTTGCGTTAAGCTGTACCGTGCCATCACGCTGATGTCACAATTCCGTATGAAAACTATCGCATATGACAGTTACTGGTTCAAAGTACAAAACATAAAAATCCTAAGTTCTGAAACGTCCCCTTTGAACAATTTATACATGACTGTGCTTAAACTTACATACAATATTTTTAGCGCAACGCAATCTGACTTTCAGAAATCCCTACAAAAGAATGGCCCTGACTAACATTAACCTATGCGTTTCACAAATTGCTTACCTCACAAAAATCTTGGTTACTCGAACTACTGCAATACAGCGAGCGCCACTACTGCCAGCTAAATAAAAGATTCAAACTACGGAAGGCACTAAATACTGATAGGCATAGTTAGCAAAATGAAAGATTTTGATAGAGAACAACCAATGTATTTACCTCAATAGTCATAATATATATAGCAGTTCATGACAAATTTCAAAACTCCGCCCTCTCTCTCCCCACATCCACCACTGCTGGCGGCTCACCTCCAACTGCGCAATGCTACGCGCTGTTCACATCCAGCTGCCGCTGCCCAACACTACAATGGCAGACAACAATGCAAACTAGACACAGACTGCACACAGCACAGCCAGTGATTTTTATACAGAGGTGGCGTTACCAATAAGAAAACCTAAACAGCCTACTTACATAGCCCCCATGCTCCCCACAAAAAATTTTACAAATTGTTTTGGGCAGTGGCCAATAATGATTTGATAAAATTCTTCATAATTACAATAACAAAGATATCAAATGCACACACTTATTGATACAATGTTGGTCAAATGCTAAAATTTGCTCACAGTCCATGAAGACAGCCCTGATCATTCATCACAGTAAAACTGCCGTTTCTTTTCTCAAAGTCTGAGCAGTAAAAGACAATGCACACGGAAGTAGTGGATTTCCATGTAGTCTTGAAGAAGTAGTGTTGTCCTTCCAACGGAAAGACGGTGCTGACTCTTGACATGCAGACAAGTAATGGGCCACAACAGAGCAAACCCACAGCAGAGTCATTTGATGTTTTGAAGAATATTGGTAGGTAGGTCATCACAGAGTAGGCCCACTGTAGTCCTGGTAGAGAGTATGGTATTGGTGAGTCACCAGAGGTGCAGACCCACTGCAGTCCTTGTAGAAATAATGGTATTTGTGGGCCATCAAAAATGCAGACTCACTGTAGTCCTTGTAGAAATAATGGTATTGGTGGGTCATCAAAGATGCAGACCCACTGTAGTCCTTGTAGAAATAATGGTATTGGTGGGTCATCAAAGATGCAGACCCACTGTAGTCCTTGTAGAGATAAAGGTATTGGTGGGTCATCAAAGATGCAGACCCACTGTAGTCCTTGTGGAGATAAAGGTATTGGTGGGTCATCAAAGATGCAGACCCACTGTAGTCCCTGCAGAGATGGCCAGCAGCCATCTGTTGCGATCTGTTGCGACTGTGCAGGTGCACAATCACCATCGAAGAGTCTTGCGGATAATATAGCAAGTCCATAACCACCACTTGTGCACTCACAAAGTTTTTGGAATTGTCTTTAGAACCAGCAATGCTGTTATCCAGTCCCTTGCTGAATTATTAACACACGTGCAAACACTAACAGTCCCTACTTCTCACATATTGCCCATATACTATGACCAACAGAAATGTGTGCAGTGAAATGGAACTTACAAGTTACTTAATTTGATGAATTGGTGTCAGGTACAATTTTATAACATAAGAACACAATAACAAAGGTACAAAATATATCATTAAAAACATAACAATACAGATAACATTTGTAGTACAGGCTTCACAAAAGAATCGAAATAGACATGCATATCAGTGTTACAAGAATTATGACATAAGTACATACATAAAGATCAGAATAACTTTTGAAACATCAACTTCACATATGAGCATTAAAACAAAACAGAATAAATAATGTCTAAGCATCTTTACAAGATAAATAACATAGTATTTAAAAATTCTACAACATAAATCTTATTAGCTAAACACTTAAAGACAGGAAAAAGACAAATACACAATGGTACATACACACATAGCAAAATAATACAAAAGGAAAGGACAGGGTTTGTTTTACTGCAGTATTTTGCAAACAAAACTTTCTTTGGTTCTTGGAGATCTCCCTTGGTTCATCAGTATTCCCAAAAAGTCCTATCTATACCTCCTTCCTGTATTCTATTCATATTTCTTTCAAAATAATTATTTCTGATTGTACAATACTCGTTTTGGGCCAAATCTTTTTTCATATAACTTCGCAATGCATTCTTTACCTATTCTCCATAGTCAGTTTCTTATATAGTCTACCCCTCTTAAGCTAACTTAAATCTACTGAGCTCAGATGCTAAACTAAGGGACGAGGCAATGCAGCAGCACAAAACAGTTAACACAAACATCAATGACACAAAATTTAAATAGGCACAGCAATTGCAATATTACAACTAATATAAGGCACTGTGCAGCAAACAAGAAAAATAAATCAGTAGTAAAACTAGCTTAACAGAGTAATACAAAGTGAAATTTAGTAGCACTATGCATGGCAAACAGCAGCAGCAAAATAAAAAAAAAACATATATCTAAACATGACATAGCTCAAGCAGAAAAAATAGTACACTAAAGATAACAATGCAGATAAGGGAAATGTATAATCACATCTTAATGTCTAAGTAATTAAAGTGGTGCACCACAAGAAGTTATTCTACCAAAAAAGTTACCAAGTACTTGAAAAGAAAATTATTGCAGTTCCTGTGAAGGTAAATGTCTTTTTGTGCTCCCTCATTTTTTTTTTTGAAAAAATTATTATTTACTCGATCTGTAGACAGAAAATATTTATATTAGTACATCTATAAAATTTTATTTTAACCAATGCTGCAGTGCCATTAGAAACTAGATATTAAACAAAATGAGCAATCTCTCAACTAGAAAGACAATGGATGTAAAATGTTTCTCATCATTTCATTAGGCATTTTAGTAAATATCATAAATTAAGAGCTCCACAGTGTAATCATATGTTTTCAAGTTCGAGCGTGTCGTATTTGCGATGCTTTCTACAATGGACTGTCAATAGCGAGGATAATGGCCTCCCTTTTTTTTTTTTTTTGCACTTAATGGCTTTCTTTTGTCAGACGTCTACCTCTCAGCTGGGCGCCCAAAACGCATTTCGCCAAGGTCACTTACCTTTCTTGCTGAAATATTTACGACGGCAGTTTCCGCCACAGTGACAGTCTCATATAAAAATATTTCACAGGTCAAGAATTTGCGTTACAGATCTGTAGAAACAAAATGCTATTGATATAACAGTGTCCAAGACATTTTCGTCTGCATTGTAATACATTCACGCATATACACACACATTTCATAACTCTTAAAGTACGTTTCTTGGTTTCCAACATCCTTTTCATAAATCAGAGTCCCTAACCACTACTCATTATTCCTTACCTTTTTACACATATAGCCGGCCGCGGTGGTCTCGCGGTTCTAGGCGTGCAGTCCGGAACCGTGCGACTGCTACGGTCGCAGGTTCGAATCCTGCCTCGGGCATGGATGTGTGTGATGTCCTTAGGTTAGTTAGGTTTAAGTAGTTCTAAGTTCTAGGGGACTGATGACCACAGTAGTTGAGTCCCATAGTGCTCAGAGCCATTTGAACAATTTTTTTACACATATACATATTCGTCGACACTTCTTCAATATTTCCTCATAACAGATACGTAGCATAATCAAATAACTCATATAGCATCAGCTTATTAATCATAAACATACCTCAGCAGCATAATACACATCGTCGTCGTAATAATAACATCATAACACCTCAGTCAAATCTCAAAAACGTCGTAGCTTTCTACAATAATTTCAAAACCTAAAGAAAATTCTCTGCTCATTTCAGTAGTGTCATCTACCTCAAACGTACTTTAAAAATCATGATCCCATACCAAATACATCATTCAAAGCTCTCATAGTATCACAGTGGTTCCGAAAAAATATGAACAGTTCACAAAGTACAGACAAAATACAATTTCATAAGTGTGAAATTATCCAACTGTGTAATTACGTAAACATCTGTCACTGATGTAGTAAAATAAATATTTGTCTCTTTCAGTTAAATGATCAGATAGCTGTGTAATTCTGTGTTAGAGAAATATGGTACTGATGTGTAAAGTTGTATATGCAAATACCATATTAGCTAGGGCTCCTTGTGCTTGCCAAACACATGATACACAAAGTAAGCGTGTACCCCCTGAGGATTAATGTAATTATACCCTCAGATGTTACAGATTACAGCAATGGAATGAAATGTATCACGGAAAACCCTTGTATCATTGCACTTCAAATATCTTAAAAAAATAAATATTTTAAGTGCGAAATTAATCACTCAAATACGTGTACTGTAGCGCTAAACTGTGCGTCATGTTGTAAGATAATCTCTGTGGAAGTCTCGTAGTTATCGTCCTCCGAAAGCTAAGTTCTGCAGAAGTCAATGTACTTACATGATAAACAAAAGTGAAATGCTTTGTGTATAGATATCGTAGTTATCACGCTTATTGTTGTGATGAAGAAAGTACTGTACTGTAACGTATTGTTGCGCTACGGAAAAGGCTGTCTCATTGTAGCTATACCACAAAAGTTACTACTAAAACATGTTTTACTTTCCAGAATAAAAGAGAAAACTGTGCAGATATAAAACAGAAACACTGCAAAAGCAACATTGTAAACTGTCACTCATTAGTAGCGTCATGATAAAAATCGTGTAGCTGTCACATAAACTAACCACTGTGACATCTGGTATCTCACAGAAAGTACTTTAAATCCAGAATGTATTTTCAAGTAAACCAGAATGTTGCATTAAAATCTCATTAGCAGTACCAATATGTGTCGTAAGTATGTAAGCCTGATAGTCGTTACGTAATCGTGCAACTAACAAGCAAGAATGTACAAATACAACACAGTGTAGTTTGTTCACTATAACAATGCATTCGTAATTTCTGTTTAAAAATGTTCCCTAGGTTCTAGGCTGGATATTTAACTTCAAACATTGTTGCATGTTAACAGTTTCTTAAGTCTGCCAAAGCATACTAGAAATGTGAAGTGAAAAGTTTTATGGCAAAGACAAAGTTAAAAAGCAGATTATCTTTCAAAAAACGGTTTTACATGTGAAATGTGGTGTAAACCTTTACTCTTCCTAGTACACAGAGTTTCAACTTGAACGCAATTATCATACGGTATACGTCGGTAAAGAATACTGAAATTTTTCTCAAGGTTAGCGTCTATGTTATTTTTCTCTGAGCCAGCCGGCGCACGCAGCTGCCTGCGGTGCGAGTCATTGTCTGTTCCTTTGTTGGCGCGCGTCGTTATTGGGATTAGGAGACCTAACTTCTACAAATTCGCCTTGCCGGGAGGGCCCAGCTCTGTTAGAATCCCGCCAGTTCTGATGAAATTCACGTCTGTCGTTACGATCATATCGTCTGTCGTCATGTCGGTAGATTCCATAGTTTCTTTCTTGTCGGTCACGTGGTGGAGAATTTCTCCCTGAATCGTAACTGCGCGCTGGACCGTTGCATTTTAAGTTATTCTGTCTCCCTTGATAATAATTATTTTGGTTCCCATATTGTCTGTTTCTCTGCTTGTTTCTGTAATTGTCACTACCGCGGAGAGGTGATCTTTCCCTGTAATTATTACTACTCTGCCAACGGTTGTCATACGGGTGGTGTCTGTTTTGGTCACGATATGTGTTGTGAGAATAGCCTTGTCGTGTCCAGTTATTATTTCTTTCATCGCGGAATTGTGACAGATGTGACCTGTAATTGTTGTGCTCCTGTTTCCGCGTTCCCCGATTGTCAGTGTCAATTTCCAGTTCTTGTAACAGTCCCTGAAAAGCCTCAATGTCTTCTTTGCAACGTCCTGCTAAAATAATATGTCGTAAGTGTTCAGGTAATTTGATTAAGCAAATGCGGATGAGTTCTGAGGGGCTGTATGGGTTTGACAGGTACTGATTCTTGTGCAACATGTCTTCAAAATATTTCACAAGACTGGGGAATTCAGATTGTTCGAAATGTTTCATCATTATGATGCTATGTTTTACTCGGTCTTGTGTAGCTTGAGTCCAATATGCTAAGAGGAAGGCATGATAAAATTCTCCTTCACTGTGGCAATCGTGAATGACCGATCGCATTCTTACAGCTGGTTCATTCTCTAAGTAGCCACACATAAATTCTAATCTGTGTTCTAACGACCAGTTGGGAGGAAAACAATGAGAGAATTGATGGAGCCACGCTTGTGGATGAATGTCGTTGCCAGAATTCTTAAATGTTTTGAATTTACCTGTAGTAATGAACAGCTTATAGTCAAAGTCATCATGTCGGCGAGTCGCATATCGGTCATTGTTACGTCGTTTCGGCGGATCCATTTCAAAATTCGGTGCACCTTGCCAATTTCTTTCATAATTTCCGAAATGCGCTATTATTTTGTGGCTGTTCCGTATTTCTATGTCCCTCTTCCTGTATTGGGGCGCGAGTGTCCTCTGAAATACGTAATTCTTGTATTACCTGTGTCAGCTGATCTTGTACTTCCCGGATTTCTCTTTGGTGTTGCGTATTAATTTGATTCTGATTTTGTTTGAATTTCCTAATTTGTTCATACTCTTCTGTGTCAGTGAAGACTACAGGTCTTGTGTCATTCAGATCATCATCTACCTTTGTAGATAAGTTAGTGACCTGATCCGAAAGTTCAACTACTTTCTCTGATAATGTACTAATTTCCTCCATGTGTCTTTCTACTGTGTCCTTTAAGTTTTCCTGAGTTTTTGCAAGTTGCGTAACCGAATCGGTAGATGCAACTGAGTCAATTTTAGCTTGCAAGGTCTCATGATTTTCATGAACAATAATTTGCAGTTCTTTTATGGCTGCTTCGTGATTCTGTAATGCATTTTCATGCCGCGAAAAAATAGGTTGAAAATGCTCACAAATTTGTGTTTTTACGTCGTTACAGACTATTTGACATTTCGATTCGATTTTATGTAACTCAGTAGTCAAATCTTCACGTGTTTGTTCACGCGTGGTGTGAAGATTTTGTTCCATTGCGTCTAATTTTTTAAGATTTTGTTCCACTGTGTCTAACGTTTTAAGATTTTGTTCCACTGTGTCTAACTTTTGAAGCTTATGCTGTGTTTGTCTCTGATTCTGTTCCATCGTGTCTAACTTTTGAAGATTTTGTTCCATTGTGTCTAACTTTTGCTGTGTTTGTCTCTGATTTTGTTCCATTGTGTCTAACTTTTGAAGATTTTGTTCCATTGTGTCTAATTTTTGTAGCCTTTGTCCCATTTCTTGCATTAACTGTAATAACAATGCACTGGTGTCTGACACATGTTCCTCAGTGCTTTTCGGCAGTGAAGTTGCACCGGCAACATTCACATTTTGACAAGCAGAAAATGTTTCTTGACTCATTTGAGAAAACGGTGAGAACCCAAAACCTGAGTCTACAGTATTTACAATATTGTGTTCTGTCATTCCCGATTCCTGAGGCGAGCTGTTGCCGACCGATCGATCGATAATGCTTCCCTGTTCACTACCTGTTTCACTGTCTACACCATTATTTGACGCCATTTGACGCCATTTCCCTATGCACAGTTACCAAATTACTACTTTGAATGTCTGTTAATTCATTACACAGCGGTGCTGGTAAGCTACACTCGTCGTCACTATTATTTCTCAGTTTACTTTGGAGCCTAGTATTACGTTTTTCACACGCCATAATTGTCACAATATTTCACACGATAACACAGAAAAACAAAATTTGAAGAGCAAAATAAAATAACATAGCAATGGAAGTAATGTCTACTTAATTGCAAGCGCAGCTGCGAAATACTTGGTACAAATCTACATGCATGCCACAACTGTTTTACTGTACAACAATGAAAAACTACAACTACAAAGGAAATTCTCTCTATGATTACGCGCTAGCAATAAACAATAGCTACACTAATTACACAAACTACAAGAAAAAAATCAGAAGATTCCAGTGAGGTATCCTCGGCTAAGGGTCGACATATGAACGTCCCCTTTGAAAAATTGTACAGGACTGTCCTTAAACTGACACACAATATTTTTAGCGCAACGCAGTCTGACTTTCAGAAATCCCTACAAAAGAATGGCCCTGACTAACATTAACCTATGCGTTTCACAAATCGCTTACCTCACAAAAATCTTGGTTACTCGAACTACTGCAATACAGCGAGCGCCACTACTGCCAGCTAAATAAAAGATTCAAACTACGGAAGGCACTAAATACTGATAGGCATAGTTAACAAAATGAAAGATTTTGATAGAGAACAACCAATGTATTTACCTCAATAGTCATAATATATATATAGCAGTTCATGACAAATTTCAAAACTCCGCCATCTCTCTCCCCACATCCACCACTGCTGGCGGCTCACCTCCAACTGCGCAACGCTACACGCTGTTCACATCCAGATTCCGCTGCCCAACACTACAATGGCAGACAACAATGCAAACTAGACACAGACTGCATACAGCACAGCCAGTGATTTTTATACAGAGGTGGCGTTACCAATAAAAAAACCTAAACAGCCTACTTACAGTTCTACATATTGTAATTACTCGAGGACTGTTAATCGGACTTTGAAGAGTGAAACGCTGTTGAGTTTGTCTCCTTTAGAACTATGATATTAGCAGCAGAAATCGGTATAGTTCTATTTTGAAAAATCGGAGTTGATACCGATATCTCTGCAACTAAGATGGCTGTGAAAAAGACTATGTGTCGTTTAGTGAGGTTTTTCTCAAAGTTTATCTGGGTGAAAACAGAATTACTGTGTCTTAAATGCTTCCTGAAATATTTCATCAGTGGAATGTACATTACACACACAAGACAAAACATAGTGTTTTGTAACTGCTAAAGAAACTGCCATTTTTCTCGGATATTATAACTTTACAAAACATTAGTTACGTATAAGTAAACCTGGAAAAAGTCAGGTTCATGTAAAGCAAGGAAGGGGGAAATCCACATGCATCGAATCTTCCAGTGTTTAAGCTCACTCTTATTTAAGTTGCATGATACATGACGAAGAGACATGCTCTATGGGTGTAAAAATACTAAGTGATCGGGCAGGCCAGTTATGAATTCGTGAAAGCGTTTGTGGTGTGAATCGCTAGAATATATCATCTGTTACCCTGGTACAGTAACAGAATTTACCGCTCACGTCACGTACTGGGACGCGTTCAGCCTCCCTTCAACAGTCACAAAATCCAGTAGCTCCCCTAACTTTGAATGGAGAATCTTGGAAGGTATGTGTCTCGAGGCTTGCTGGTTCAAATGGTTCAAATGGCTCAAAGGGACTTAACATCTGAGGTTGTCAGTCCCCTAGACTTAACCTAAGGACAACACACACATCCATGCCCGAGGCAGGATTCGAACCTGCGACCGTAGCAGCAGCGCGATTCCGGACTGAAGCGCCTAGAACCGTTCGGGCACAGCGGCCGGCGCTTGCTGATTCTTGTGACCTGTCACCATGTCATCTACGTTCGCTTTGGCGTCGATCGACCGTCACGAACAGAAGCGAGATTCATCGATGAACACCGCAGAATCCCACTCGATGTGCCAGTTGACTCTGGCACTACACCATGGAAGTGTCTGTTGCCTCTGGTATAGTGTCAGCTCCAAACTCACATGGCGACTGGACATCTCAACCCATCTTCCAGCAATCTGTTACTGACAGTTCGTGGCGTCGCTCTGCCTCCAACCTCTGTCCGGATTTCAGCTTCTGGCGTGCGTCTATTCAGTGGCAGTCAAATAATCCAGCAACGTTTTCGTAGTGTGGTTCTTCTGGAAGGGTTCAGTGCCTGCTCATCTTGCCACACCATTGTCCCGAGTCCAGATTGTGACCTGTCGTTCTGCAGTCTTTTCGCTAAAACCAGCTCTCTATGTGATTCGACAGTATGATACTTTCATCTCCCTCATGCCAGTGACTCGACCTTTATCGAAGTCCGAAACGTGGTGTCAAGCTGTTCTCTGGGCACGCTATGCTGCGATTTTATTCTGGAAAGTACCGGCAACGTTATACTATCCCAGCAGCCATGTATTCATACCACTCATCAGCGAATTGTATCATTGATATCATTTCACTATGAATTTTAATTCCACTCCTGAACCTATCTTTTATTTCCATCATTGCTTCCTCGATGTACAGATTGAACGGTAGGGGCGAAAGACTACATCCTTGTCTTACACCCTTGTTAATACGAGCACTTCGTTCTTGGTCGTCCACTATTATTATTCCCTCTTGGCTGTTGTACATATTGTATATGACCCGTCTCTCCCTACAGCTAACCCTTACTTTTTTTAGAATTTCGAACATCTTGCACCATTTTACTTTGTCGAACGCTTTTTACAGGTCCAAATAATCCTATGAACATGTCTTGACTTTTCTTTAGTCTTGCTTCCATTATCAACCGCAACGTCAGAATTGCCCCTTTCCTGCCTTTACTTTTCCTAAGGCCAAACTGATCGTCATCTAGCGCATCCTCAATTTTCTGTTTCATTCTTCTGTATATTATTCTTGTGAGCAACGTGGATGCATGAGCTGTGAAGCTGATTGTTCTTAGCTTATATTTAGTTATTTTAGCGCATGACGGCCCAATAACGAAGGCATATTACATTTATACCACCTCCCTGAAAAAAAATTGCGATTATCTTGTGAGGGCTGGTTCAAATGGCTCTGAGCACTATGGGACTTAACATCAGTCCCCTAGAACTTAGAACTACTTAAACCTAACTAACCTAAGGACATCACACACATCCATGCCCGAGGCAGGATTCGAACCTGCGACCGTCTGCGCCTAGAACCGCGAGACCACCGCGGCCGGCTCTTGTGAGGGGTCCACGTGTATGTGGAGCCAGTTTTTGTAATATATTTCATGAAAAATGACATGTAATGGTTATCACAAGTAGAAGAGATTGTATCTTTGACACCACTGAACCAAAGATGTTGCCTGAGGGGCAGAATCGATTGTAATTAGGGACACGCGGAGCGCAGTAGCAGTTGCCGTTGCACTCTGTCATGGGTAGGATGTAAGACTTAAAGCTAGTGGCTAGCTGGAATAATTTAGTTGTTGATCTACGGACGCAGCATAACACAGTTTTTACAAAACGAAGTGATGAATGGTATTATTTGTGCTCACACAGAGCCCACATATGTTAGGTCGTAATTATTTCTAAAAAAGTGTAAAGTGTGTATCATTAATTTATAAGGCTATAAGATTATCAAGAATTGAAGTGATACTGATCGTTAACAATACTTACCATTGTCCATGGCAATTAGAGAGGAGTAATGAACTGATGCTGTAACTCAAAGGTAAAGCAACTGGAACAAAATTGTAAGGTAGTGAAATGTACCTTCGCTAATTTTTACAGTAATGACCCTTGAATGTAGGAACCAGGTATTTACCACTAGATTTAATGTATAGGTTGATTAGGTATACCCGATTTGTAATATTTTGTGTGTTTTGTAATCCTGATACAGAGAAGTTAAATTCTGGGAATCTATTTTATCAAGGGGTCAGACTTTTTGTCATGTAACAGTCCAAATGTTTTTGATTACGACAGTGAATGAGAAATGTAGAACACTTGAGAAGTTCACTAATTTCGAAGTTAATGTAAAATGTTTCATATCAGATTTTGTGAAGGAGAAACTTTATTTTGAATACTATTTTCAAACTGAATCATTTGGTCTTTCAATATCCCCTTGTCAGTACCTCATCCTCTTCCATGTCGTGTTTATTTGAACCCAGTGAATATTTTTTTAAAGAAATCATTTTTGAATCAGAATCAGAAAAATATTAATGTGCCAGAATCAGAAAAGTGTTGACGTTTGTAACAGCTTCAATACGGGCAGGAGCGCTGAGCCAATATCCAGTATCTTCACTGAGCATCGGCAAGGTTATTTATTTATCAACTAATCTACTGATATTAAATGCATGAAGCTATTTTAAAGCCGGCATTGCACCTCGCTGTGCCAAGATTGAATATTTTCTGTGCCAACTGCGGAGAGAACAGAATACCAAGATTACATCCGTTGCAACTCTACAACTAAGGAAAATTTATTTCATTGTTTATTTGCATAGGAATTTTATCAGTTTATTGCACACGGCCATAGAACTCCTTGTTCACGGGACTGGGTAAATTTCATAGGGATTGATTTCATTATGCGCAGTACGTATTGGTTTTCCAGAGTAACACATCACACAGCAGATTTGCGTGACACAAACATTACTCATTTCGTATTCATTGGCAAACAGAAAACCAAAACTTTTTTAATCCTTGAGCGGGCGCGCTGCTGTGAAAAGTACAACAGCAGCAGTTTTTGGTCCTAATCAATGTCTTAACCTGCCATGTATTCCATTGTTGATGTTTTCTCGACAATGATAAAGTGGGCTTCAGTTCATTTGGTTAGCTTTCTCAGTTTGTTTTCTGAATTGTAAGCAACAACGTGTCGAATGTTATATAAAGTACAACACGCGCCTCCTGGTGTGACAGTTGCAAACTTTGTTCCAGCAGCCAGTGTCCAGAAAAAAGTGTACTAAAAAGTTAACTATACTTGCTCGTTGTTTTTTTTTCACTTTTTTTTCATTTCATTTCTTTGATATTTTGCTTCAGTTCATAGGTTGTATCAGACGAAGAAATTCGCAAACTACCCGAAGAAGGTGATGATAAAGTCTATCCAGACTTTTCAGACTTGGTGGAAAGTAAAGTAGATTTGAGCGATGAAAACACTGGAAACTGAACTTGAAGGTGAGGATGGTGATGATCCCGAAGAGACGGCAGATGTACGACGGTTCTTTATTTAAAAGACGAACTTTCATATTGGTCTAAAATTAAGTGTGCTAAAACATCAAAAACCAACAGAAAAAACATTGTGCAAATTCCAACAGATCCGAAAAGAAAGGTGATGGGTACAACTGATAAAGTTAGTGCTTTAGTGGTTTTTTTTGAAAGTAATTGACCTTGACATTATTGATGAAATTGTGAACTATACAAATATCGACATAAATAAACAGTGAGACACACGTCAATTCTCGCGCAAAAGAGGTAATAAAGTGAGGAAATAAAGTCTGTGTTCGGGATTTTTTTTAAGAAGAAGAAGAAGAAAATGCCATCATGCTAATGTACTGGAACTCTGGGCAGCTGTCAGAATAGGAATGCTACTGTTTAGGACTGGTATGAGTTACAATACATTTCTATTTTTCCAAAACTGCATGTGATTTGTTGATATGGAAATGAGGAACGTGAGGAGAAAAACTGATAATTTGGTTGCAATTGGTACAGTGCTGGATCCTTTTGATGCTAACTGTCAATGTTCTTACAGCCTGGTGAATTCACCAAGATAGATGAAATGCTTCACCCCTACGGAGACCGCTGTAGATGGATTCACTACTACCCAGCAAACCAGCTAAATATGGGACAAAAATATTTGCTCTGTGTGATGAAAAAGACATTTTATTGCAGTAGTCTGAAGGTTTATTGCGGCTTGCAACCAAGACGGTATCGGGTATCTAATGCTTCTGAGGACACAGTGAAAAGATATGTGGTGCCTACAGAAAATTCTAACAGGACTCTTACAACTCACAATTTGTACTCAAGCTACCTCCTTTCAGAATATTTGCTACAGAAGACTGTCACTTGCATTGGTACATGACGAAGAGCAGACGTGAAATTCTTCCAGAATTTCTCCCAAGCAAGACAAAAGAAATTTGAAGTGCAATGTTTGGATCTCAGTAGATTAAGAGCTTAGTTTCATATGTTCCTCGTAAAAACTGTGCTATCATACTTTAGTGTGCTGTGAATGACATGGCGACAGTGGATGAAGAAACTCACAAACCTGAAATTATAATTGAGTACAACATGACAAAAGGTGGAGTTGACGTTTTAGCTAAAATGAGTGCCTGATACTCCACTTCAAGAATTACAAGGAGATGGCCATTGGCTATCTTTTCATGCTTTTGAACATTGACGGAATTAAATCGCAAAAAAATTGTCTGTGAAAGATGTTATGAAAGTGAACATATCTCAGAAAAACGGGCTAAATTGTTATTTAAAGAACTAAAAGAGCAAAACCTTTTGTTATAAACGTTGAAGATAGTGAATATGAACTGCTTTCTTCACTAAATATAACAGTTTGTTTAAGGCAAGTTTGTTTTTACTGAGAAATGACCGTGGTGTAAATTTTACAACGCGCGCCCGCTCGTGTGACAGCAGTACGCGCGCCTGCCGGAGGGTTAAAAGAACGTTACAGTTTCACGAAATTATACGAGGGTATACTGGAAAGTAATGCCTCCGATTTTTTTTATTCTGTTCTCAGTATCGCTTGAGGTGTTACATGTCGTGCATTTTACTCGGTCGACTCGGTACTTCACTGGCGCAAGTTGCAACCCTCTGCCAGCAGAGGGCTCCAGAGCGTAGCGTGTAACATGGCGGTGAGTGGCGCAACTACGTCGGTTTGTGGGAAACAGTGTGCTGTAGTCGAGTTCCTAACCGCAGAAAACGTGCCTCCAATTGAAATTCACAGAAGGATGAAAGCTGTGAATGGTGATGATTGTACCCGACGTCGCTATTGTAGGACGTGGTGTTGTTCGTGCTCGTAATGAAGGAACCGGCGGTGCTAAACCCAACATGGCCACATGCGATTTTCATCTAAGACTCGGAGAACACATTACAGGACTTCACTTTGATAGTGATGAAGCGGTCCAATTAGAGGTGAGGTTGTGGCTCCGTCAACATAATCAAACATTCTACAGTGACGGTGTCATCAAACTGGTCTCTCGTTGGGAGAAACGTGTTCGTCGCCAGAGTGACTGTGTTGTGAAATAAATATGTAGACATGAGGAATAAAGCTGTAGAATGTTAAGAAATTCAGTTTTGATTAAAAAGCTTTTAGAGTTTTCATACAAAAAATTCGGAGGCATTACTTTTCAGCATACCCTCGTATAAAGTAATTTTACAAAAATGTATTTTACTTTGTCTTGGAACCAACTCCATCTGTAACACGTACATCACATGTTACGTGGAACAGCAGCAACGTGTGATAGACCGATCTTCAGTGCAATGCCATTTGTGTGATCGAATCAAACAATTAAACGGTTAACATTAATTATGTGCAATTTGTCCCTCAAATTTGAATCATTTCTGAAGCCGCAGATAACCCCGCACTTGGACGCTTTTAAAACACAAATACAGATTTGAATAATTTCTGTTTGTTTCACATGAATGCAATCTCTGTATTACAAAAATAATGTTACGCTCCCTTACAAAGTTATTTAGTTGTTCGTCTGACGTCGATGATCTGTTTATTCGACTGGATGGTTCGTTTCAGCACCAATTTGTCTCAAGTTCCATTTAACTTTAAAAAGCTTCTCAGCATACTCCACAATAAAATCGCCTGCAACACATCAACAAATTTATCGCGCAACTTTTCACTGTCGTAACATAGCCTTGCGTAAGAGAAAACCAGTTTTTTTTACTAAAAAATACTTGCCGGTGCTGACGGCTGTGTTAAATGCAGGTGTCGCTTGATAGACTGCACGAAACATTCTTATCTTAGGGCTAATTTACGCACACTCTTAATTCGCGTGCCCAAAACTGTAGACGACTGTGTGATCAAGCGAACTGAACACGAGTGCCGACATGCAACTGCAGTACAAAGCACACAACACGCTTTTACCCAGAACGATACTGATCTCTTGACCTTTCACCCTTACGAAGTGACCTTGTACACAGAAGAAATTGCATTCGTTCATAGGACAAGCAGAAGCCACTAAACACGTATGTCATTTCTGCAGTAACTTTCTTTCTTTGGGACCATGTAACTCAAATCTACTCGGTCACGGAACGACTTAATAATTCACAGAAAGCTGATAAGAAATTTTAAAAATAAAAGAAAGACTATGTGTCGCTCTTGTGATGTTTTGTCCAAATCATAGTTAAATGCAGGTCTTTATACTTGTCTACCCAGCGCAAGCCTCTTCATTTCTACACGACCTGCTGAAGCCTTAATCTCTCTGCGTTACGAAATTCACATTCCTTGATGCCTCAGGATGTGCCATATTAATCGAGCACTTCTTTTACTCAGCTTACGCCATTTTTTTATTTCCCAGTTTTCGATTCAGTATCGTTTCATCAGTTATCCGATCTACCCACCTAATCATCAGCATACTTCTATAGCATGATATTTCAAAAGCTCCTATACCCTACTTGTGTGAAACGTTTCAGTTTCCAGACAAATACGCGAAAACTTAAAATTGTATTGATGGTAAGAAATTTCTCTTTCCTGAAATGTTTTTCTTGCTTTTGTCAGTCTGCATTTTATATCCTCGCTACGTTATGCTCCATCAGTTATGTTGCTGCCCAAATAGCAAAACTCACATAGTTGTTTTAGTGTTTCATTTTGTAACCTCCCCCTCACTTATCGACCTTAATGACAGTGAAAAATTAAACCGCGTGTACCTAATGGTAATTTGGGAAAAGCAATCGTCACCAAAGTTAATCCGTTGGTAAAGAGGGAGGAAAGGGTTACATCTAAATGAAAGGAAAAATGCAAATGAAACTGGTGGAAATTAATTTTGAAAAGGGGTAAAGTTAATAAAGAAAGTAAATGTGCGGCCGTTACGTTAACAATTAACTAGCGGTAATTAGATATTTGAGATTTGGGGCAAATTACGGTCGCCAGTCCTATGGACAATTACTATAGTAACTGAAAAAGAAAGCTTATTACACATATAATTAGCACTAGAAGCGTGGCAACTGAAGGTTGACACGTGTAGTGTGAAAACTGAAAGTTTGTCAGAAGTAATAAATTTCGCTACACTCTGACTTAATTTAGGAAAAGAATTAATAAAACCGGAAAACTGAAAGTTAATTTAGTGACTGAAATTAATAGTGAGCTTTGTTTCTGAAGCACATCGAAATTTAGTAAAATACAGTTAGTCTTGGGCTACCTCAACAATCATTTCAAAAGCTACTTGAATCTACGCAATTTAGAAATAAGAGATTTAACTTTGAACTTGAATTAAATGATTCTGAGCAATTAACAATAGTAAAATTTAGTACGTACCAAGCTGAGCTGCAGTCACAGGTAAGCTAAAATATGGTAACAAAACTCGCACTCTTAATTTGTGCTTGTGTAATCTAAATATTGTAGCCAGCTATGAATACTTTAACTGAACTTTGAAATTAAAGCAGTGAAATCGAATTATATTACTTTAATGCTGGCGTTTGAATTTCAACGACACTGGGGTTCATTTCGGAAAAGGAAGGGCCCCTGCTTGGCAATACAATTGGGACAATGAGCAACAAGGTTCATGCTAAGTTGCTGTAATTTTGTGATGCAACAATTTTAAAAGCTGAGGTCTGCCATGCAGTTCTGAAACTTTACGTGCTTTTAGTCTTCCTTGTTGGTTGATTGAAGGTTTGAAGCCGTCGATCGAGGAGGTGGCGACAGTCACTCATTGTCGGCCGTCGCTGTTGCAGAAGCTGGATGTTGGCGCGCCTTCTTCTCGACACGGTCACCAGGCGAAACGGGCTCTTGATGTGCGCCAGCTAATGCTTCCCGTCCGCGACACCGTGTCAGAAACTATCATACCAAGTCGAGCGCAATTACATGGTGCCCAACTCCGAAAGCGCGGCAACTCGCGGGAGCGTCACACAACACACCTGCTTCACTGCCCTCCTCCAGCCAGACCCCCCTCTGCCCGCGCTCCACGCGGCAGAGTTAACACTACCAAAGATCCTAAACACTTTCGTTCTTCACACGACCTATCGATGTATTCGTTCGATAGCATAGTTTTCCCTAGGCAAGACCCAGCGTAAAACACAAATAATATTTACAAAACAAACCAAGAATGCATCGACATAAATGCATATATATATATATATATATATATATATATATATATATATATATATATATATATATATAAAACAATTACAATATATAAAGACACAGAAATGTCATATCTTGAGGTAACAAAACAAGGAAAAATATTATAGTACAATAGATGGAAATAGGAGGATATGCATTTCCGGCGTTACAATTTCCTAATCTAATTTCCTCAGCTTCACCCTGTTTAATGCACTACATTCCATTACTCTTGTTTTGTTGATGTTGATCTTATAAACTCTTTTCAAGACACTATCCATTCCTTGCGACGGATCTAATTCCTTGGTGGTCTCTAACAGAGTTACATTGTAACTGGCAAATCGCAGTTTTTTAATTTATTCTCCTTGAACTCAAATTTCCTTTCCAAATTTCTTCTAGGTTTCCTTTACTGCTTGCTGCACTGTACAGTTTGAATAACACCGGCGTTAGCCTGAAGGCCCTCCCACATGTTTCTCAACAGCTGCTTACCTTTCCCATCCTTAGGCTCTTAATCGCAGTCTGCGTTCCACAGATGTAGTGAGTAAACTTTCGGTCCCTAATTTATATCCCTTTTATTAGAATTTCAAAGAGCGTATTACATTCAACAATGTCAAATGCTTTCTCTAAATCTACAAAACTCGAAACATAAATTTGCCTTTCGGTAACCTATCTTCACCAAAAGGGTCACTATTGCCTCAGATGTTCCCACATGTCTACGAATCCCTAACTGATCTTCCTTGAACTGTTTATAGACACTTGAAAATTTTATGTGTACGATAGTATATGCAATAAAGTTAGGTACGTCGTAGAGTCACCACTGCCTCGTGTATTCATATTTTACTCCGGAAGAATAACTGATCATTCTTGAACTATTTACAAACACGTGGAAGTTTTGGTAATAAATGACTTCTATCGATACAAGGTTCTAAACCACTGTACAGAGTTAAAGTAGTTTCTCACAAACAAACTACTGAAGCTAGCTTTAAAAATGTTGTGTGTGTTACACGGAATGCTCCGTTTTGTTGCAAGCTGCCTGAGACTGAAACCTGCACAGGAGTGCACACCTATCTGTAACACTATTAAATAATTATTACGCAAGCGCTGGAGTCCATTGAATGAATGCTACAATTCCTTTGCAGTGAATCCATATTGTTAACCACAAATACCATGAAGGAGTAAATGTAATGGCAGAGCTGGAAAATCTTGAAAAACAAGAAGTACATGTGTTGCCATATTTGGAATTCTGAGACATGTGAACAAAAGCTGCTCGAAACTCGATGACATCATGGATAGATTGTCTGTCGTTTTCTAGGCTAATAGTATTCCTTGTGGATGCACCGATAAGGTCCAAACTACGGTACCATGAGGTATAATACAGTGAAAGTGAGCAAAGTAAACTAACGTTAGCATGGTGTCAACGAAGACTACAATCTACACAATATCCAAAACGTGGTAGTGCCAAGATAGGAGTTCATATACCTTGAGCTTAAAGAATTAAAAAATGTCACATTTTACAAAAATTTCGCATCAGTAATTGTGTGCAGTGTATTGATTGCAATTAAGCGTCAATCTTTTTTAAGCTTTTAAAGCCAAGAGCAAATATTAGCAGGTGGCGTTTTTGCTAAATCATTTACCTTACTTCTATGTCTCACACAATTTTTCTTCTACTGATAGAAGAAGCTTTGAATTGCCTACTGCATTTATGGGCAGATCATTGACATATGTTAAGAAAATCATCATATCCAGAAAGGATCCGGCACCACATGAGGATACTGAAGGTAATGGAAACCAGTGCATTAAAGACACATAATGTGATTCCACAGGACATGTTGCCTACAACCAATTGTTGTGATGATACTGTTACTGGCGAAAGATTGCACATCAGTTCACCATTCGGATTTCCGGGCCGGAACTGCCGAAAGGAAAGTGACGATGACAAAAAGAATGAATTAGCAAAGAATTGGTGACATTCTACAAGTACAAGCTTTTTTCCGCTGCCCACAAGGGATGCTTTCCTTGCGAAATTGTAGAGTCGTGTCATAAATGTGTTAGTAGGGAGCAGGTGTGTAATGGTTGCAATTATAGTGTGATGTTGTCTGCATTGTATATGAACATGAGAGAAGGGAGGGGGTGAAACCTGGTGCCAGCACATTGACTCCTCTTCTCCAACAGCACCAAGCTGGCAGCCGAGCTTAATGCCCTACCCGACAGAAGACTCACTGTCAGTAGCGTCACATGGCCTCACTTTAAAAGAGACTGTGAAGTGGTATGGAATGTAATCCACGATACTGGCACAAAGTCTGGCGATCAGGGACTTCACGTCACTACTTTTCCACCCCTTGCCGGCCAAGTACTGGCACCGACAATTTCATCCCACCACGAATCGAACTGTACACTCGTTCCTCTCTCCAGCAGCCCAGCACAGGTTGAGTCTTTTCCATGCCATTTTTCCCCCTCGAGACCACCATCTTGGATTATGTCATGGAATGGATGACAGTGACCTCTGGTGGCGGTACTGTGTACTAGGTCAGTTCGACTTTTGACCTCATGGCGAACACACTTGATGGTGGTATTGCCTCTAATTGTTTAAATAAAGACTGCATCCAAAATAAAGACTTATGTCCAGCACAGGTTGAGTCCTTTTCCTGCCACTTCCTAGGAAGAGGTGGCGGTCGAATGACTTAGGTTACTGGAGGTAGCCCAAGTGACTTATTTTCCCACCATTTTCTTTGGTTAGTAGAGGTATCTGTGGTGCGTTGCACTGTCCTGATGGAATTTGAACTTTCCACCATTTTCTGGAAGAGGGGAGGAGGTTAGGTTAGTGGAGGTAGCCCAATTGACCAATCTTCCCACCAAAATTCAAACTTCCCGCCAAAAGCCGCCATCCTGGGTAATGGTACTTCTGTCATCAACTGACGTCACAGCCGCCATCTTGGATGACGTCATGCGCTGTTGCCAAGTCTACAGGCCGCCATCTTGTAAGACATCATCACCGCCATCTTGTATAACGGTACTTTGGGGTGGCACAAACTTTGTCCCACTACTGCCAACCCCGTGGGGAGATGCAACTTGTTTTTGCCATCATAACGAGTCCTAAAACACAGAATTCCCCTTTAATGGAATATCCCACAACCTCTATTCCTTCCGAAGCTTGTGCTTTATGGGAGTTAACTGAGAACCCTCGCCGGCCGAAGTGGCCGTGCGGTTAAAGGCGCCGCAGTCTGGAACCGCAAGACTGCAACGGTCGCAGGTTCGAATCCTGCCTCGGGCATGGATGTTTGTGAGGTCCTTAGGTTAGTTAGGTTTAACTAGTTCTAAGTCCTAGGGGACTAATGACCTCTGAAGTTGAGTCCCATAGTGCTCAGAGACATTTGAACCATTTTTGAGAACCCTCATCCTGCTGCTGACTCAGATCACCAAACGAGCCCAGAATCATGGCTAAAACTGCTCCCACACAAACATGCTCCTGGACACACTCGCTGGATTGGCCAGAATCGTCTTCAGATAATATTCGACTTAGGGCATTGGCCACTTTATTATCCATGGCCTTAGTACCACGTACCTGAAAACGGAATGCAGAAATTGTCACCACCCACCTGGCTATGTGTCCTTTTTTCTGCAGCCGGGGCAAGACCCACAACAACGCTTGGTTGTCGGTTTCTAACAGGAAAGATTTGTATTCAAGATAAAACTTGAAAAGCTCCAAGCCGAATAACAACGCCAATGCTTCTAACTCATATACCGAATCTTCATAGTGGACATAAATCTCGAGGCATGACCAATTGACCGTCTTTCACCCTCGTTTCCTTGCAAGAGGACCACAGCAATCCCAGAACTAGAAGCGGTAGAACTGAACTCAAGTAGTACCAGGCAAAACCTTCAACCTTTATATACTAGGTGATCAAAAAGTCAGTATAAATTTGACAACTGAATAAATCACGGAATAATGTAGATAGAGAGGTACAATTTGACACACATGCTTGGAATGACATGGGGTTTTATTGGAACCAAGAAGAAACAAAATTTTAAAAAATGTCCGACAGATGGCGCTTCATCTGATCAGAATAGCAATAATTTGCATAACAAAGTAAGACAAAGCAAAGACGATGTTCTTTACAGGAAATGCTCAATATGTGCACCATCATTCCTCAACAGTAGCTGTAGTTGAGGAATAATGTTGTGAACAGCACTGTAAAGCATGTCCGGAGTTACAGTGAGGCATTGGCGTCGGATGTTGTCTTTCAGCATCCCTAGAGATGTCGGTCGATCGCAATACACTTGCGACTTCAGGTAACCCCAAAGCCAATAATCGCACGGACTGAGGTCTGGGGACCTGGGAGGCCAAGCATGACGAAAGTGGCGGCTGAGCACACGATCATCAGCAAACGACGCGCATCTGTCGGACATTTTGTGAACTTTGTTTTTTTTTGGGTCTAATAAAACCCCATGTCATTCCAAGCATGTGAGTCAATTTTCATCTCTCTATCTACATTATTCCGTGGTTTATTAAGTTTTCAAATTTATACTGACTTTTTGATCACCCGGTATATAAACAACGGGCAACCAGGATACGGAGTCTGTACTGGTAGATAGGACAGCTTGGCTGTGGAAGTGGAAGGGTAGTCCACAACATAGACAGACAACAGTACTCACAATTACAAGCACCCAAGCTTTAATGATCTTCCAGCAATAAAGGCTCTTAACAAATCTCAATTAAGCAAGGACATAAACTTGGTTACAAACATATGTTAACCTTCAACCAGTGAATAACCCCAATGAAGAATTACCAATCAATAAAACGTAGATCAAGGACTGCTTTACAAGAATGCTTAAATTAAGTAAAATCATAAAAACTAAGTTACAAATTTTATGTTAAGCTTCAACATGTGAATACTCTCAATAAAGAATTCTCATTTAAATAAGACTTAGATAGGAAAATGCCTTACCAAAATGATTGAATTGTGTAAAATCATGAAGAGCTGAGTTACAACTTTTCTCACAAACTACTTAGGAATTTACAGCAAATAAACAAGTTTCATCTGTTTAACTAGAAGGTAACTGCCAAGTCCAAGCGACCGAAGCCACTCAGAGCGGACGACCGCCCCAACGCTGGTCATCAACCGACATAGTCACGGTCCAGTGGCCACCGTGCTAAAACAGACTAACGTTTCGGTAAGCGAAACACAGGAATAACAGTGACAAAGTCGGCGTACGCCTTACGAAACACGGCACACCCTGAACTGGGAGCAGGCACAGCTGACTAGCGGCCATACAACCGCGAGCAAACAAATCTCACGCCGGCCGTACTAACGCGGGAAATGATAGCGAGCGACAAGACGCCACGCGCAAAGCAGCAACCGTGCCTACCCCTCGACCACAGAATGTGCCCTGTCTCCTTGTCTATTGTAATACAATTTATAGCACACAAGAAATGATTTAACAACGGCATTAGTTCAACGCAAGATCAGTTAACAGTTAGGTCCAGTAAAGATTTACCAACGGATTTACCTTCAAACCAACTTCCGGACCACAGGCGGAAATTAGTAAACTTGGCATAAGTTTTCACCAGACCGATAAACAAGAAATCAAATTAAACAGTTGCCAAAAATACAGTCACGGTACGCAAGCCCTTCAAGACCTTGCTATCTTACTCACAGTTATCATTAACGGCGAAACATACACAAATGAATGACAAGAAATTCACCATTGAAAGCAAAAAAACAATACACCACAAAGGTTAAATTAATTAATATGCAGACGAGCTAGTCACTGAAAGCTCAGTTCCACAAGATTAGGACTAACCTCACTCGGCAGCAATACATTTGTGTGAGTGATAACTAGGTTGCCCAAACAGGACTCCAAAACCCAAAACAACAGGTCACACGTTAGCTGTCTTGTTCTCGGACACTAGGCACCACCGGGCTAAGACAATCGCGACAAAAATCTCTAAAATTACAGCTGCCTGCAGCAAAACAAATGAGTCAGGGTGCATGAACGTAAAGCACAAGCCACTGTTCCAGCCGGAGCGTAACCTTTTCAATGCACATACGGACAGAACAACACACGTGGGCATCAAGGGAGCAGCAGATGCGTACCAAGCAAACTACACTGCGCCAAAATACGATCCACGTCACGTCCACAAAGCGGACCACTGCTCCCGGAGCTGATGTCTGCTCGCTAGGCTGCCGCAACTCTCTGTCCCCCCGGAAAGCGATGCTGACTGCCGCCTTGCTCGACGCTCCCTTCTCGGCCGTGCACAACAACACTTTCCTTGTCGCCTCAGAGTGCGGCCGCAATGTCCGTTCTCCCCTGCTGTCCGCCCCAGACTCCCGTACTCGCACTCACTCCCTCGTTAGGACCCGCTCCGACATCTACATCTACATCCATACTCCGCAAGCCACCTGACTGTGTGTGGCGGAGGGTACCCTGAGTACCTCTATCGGTTCTCCCTTCTATTCCAGTCTCGTATTGTTCGTAGAAGGATTGTCGGTATGCTTCTGTGTGGGCTCTAATCTCTCTGATTTTATCCTCATGGTCTCTTCGCGAGATATACGTAGGAGGGAGCAATATACTGCTGGACTCTTCGGTGAAGTTATGTTCTCGAAACTTTAACAAAAGCCCGTACCGAGCTACTGAGCGTCTCTCCTGCAGAGTCTTCCACTGGAGTTTATCTATCATCTCCGTAACGCTTTCGCGATTACTAAACGATCCCGTAACGAAGCGCGCTGCTCTCCGTTGGATCTTCTATATCTCTTCTATCAACCCTATCTGGTACGGATCCCACACCGCTGAGCAGTATTCAAGCAGTGGGCGAACAAGCGTACTGTAACCTACTTCCTTTGTTTTCGGATTGCATTTCCTTAGGATTCTTCCAATGAATCTCAGTCTGGCATCTGCTTTACCGACGATCAACTTTATATGATCATTCCATTTTAAATCACTCCTAATGCGTACTCCCAGATAATTTATGGAATTAACTGCTTTCAGTTGCTGACCTGCTATTTTGTAGCTAAATGATAAGGGATCTATCTTTCTATGTATTCGCAGAACATTACACTTGTCTACATTGAGATTAAATTGCCATTCCCTGCACCATGCGTCAATTCGCTGCAGATCCTCCTGCATTTCAGTACAATTTTCCATTGTTACAACCTCTCGAAACACCACAGCATCATCTGCAAAAAGCCTCAGTGAACTTCCGATGTCATCCACAAGGTCATTTATGTATATTGTGAAGAGCAACGGTCGCATGACACTCCCCTGTGGCACACCTGAAATCACTCTTACTTCGGAAGACTTCTCTCCATTGAGAATGACATGCTGCGTTCTGTTATCTAGGAACTCCTCAATCCAATCACACAATTGGTCTGATAGTCCATATGCTCTTACTTTGTTCATTAAACGACTGTGGGGAACTGTATCGATGCCTTGCGGAAGTCAAGAAACACGGCATCTACCTGTGAACCCGTGTCTAAGGCCCTCTGAGTCTCGTGGACGAATAGCGCGGGCTGGGTTTCACACGACCGTCTTTTTCGAAACCCATGCTGATTCCTACAGAGTAGATTTCTAGTCTCCAGGAAAGTCATTATACTCGAACATAATACGTGTTCCAAAATTCTACAACTGATCGACGTTAGAGATATAGGTCTATAGTTCTGCACATCTGTTCGACGTCCCTTCTTGAAAACGGGAATGACCTGTGCCCTTTTCCAATCCTTTGGAACGCTACGCTCTTCTAGAGACCTACGGTACACCGCTGCAAGAAGGGGGGCAAGTTCCTTCGCGTACTCTGTGTAAAATACAACTGGTATCCCATCAGGTCCTGCGGCCTTTCCTCTTTTGAGCGATTTTAATTGTTTCTGTGTCCCTCTGTCGTCTATTTCGATATCTACCATTTTGTCATCTGTGCGACAATCTAGAGAAGGAACTACAGTGCAGTCTTTCTCTGTGAAACAGCTTTGGAAAAAGACATTTAGTATTTCGGCCTTTAGTCTGTCATCCTCTGTTTCAGTACCATTTTGGTCACAGAGTGTCTGGACATTTAGTTTTGATCCACCTACCGCTTTGACATAAGACCAGAATTACTTAGGATTTTCTGCCAAGTCAGTACATAGAACTTTACTTTCGAATTCAGGCGCTCGCGATCGCACATAGTGCCAACCTCAACCAGAGGAGTAATCGATCGCGCCTTGATCCCGAGAGCCGCGCCTCGGCTCAGAGTCAAAATAGCCACCATGCGACACCAAGTGACGTGCATACTAATCGGATGCTCACCGTGATTTCTCGTAAAATCCAGAGCCGATTGACAAACGCTTGCTTAGAGAGTGCCGCGAGGAGGATGTAACGAAGATTACTCATAGTCGGAAACCCACGGGTATCATCTACAAGACGCCACCGCGTCCGGTACTGGCAGAGGTCAGACCGTACTCCAGCACTGCACCACAGTGGACACAAACCGCCTGCAACCTCAATAGCAGAGGACACTCCGAATACTGTGCGTCCTACCTAAGTAGCTTTTAAAGAGCAATGCTCATGGCTGAGAGCAACACTCGGCCCGCCAAAAGCGCAGTGATCAAAGGCATCACTCTGGCCAACGGGCCACGGTAGACACTTTGACCACAACACGCAGCCTCAATTGCGCTCCTCGCCGCCCGTGTCACACCCTCCCTTTTTCCAGGTCACCACAGCGCTTAGCTCCCTTCTCCTCCGACCTGCCCTCTACCGGCGACAGTAACGCTGCACGCGCTCTTGCGGTCAGACGGATTCCAAAACCGCGGGAATTACGCGGAATTAAATCCGGATGCACGGCACGGTAGGAGTGGACGTGATCTTTGCCACCTCACAATGTTAATGGAGATTAATCGTAAAGAGTTTCCAGCAATCGTTCTTCCAGCAACCCATTTGCACTGGAACTGGAAAAGGAGAGGTGACACTCGTACACGAAGTGCCGTCTGCCACACACCGTAAGGTAGTTTATGAGGCATAGATGTGCCCCCTTCTCTCCCACGAGTCCTTTTGCATTTCCGTCCTCTGCCTTTTCCCATTCCCTCTCGCGTCTGCCCTGCCCCTCCCCCCCCCCCCACCCCCTTTATGAGTCCTCTCATCCTTTGGTTCCCCCACCCCATTCGTTTTTCCTCTCCTCCCTCCTTGTTTTCCCCCTCATCTGTCCCGGTCCACCCCCCCCCCCCCCATCTGCCCTAGACTATGGTGTGTCCACTTTGTGCCGACATTTTAGTGCAGTGTTTACAGTGAGTGTTCAGTGTTGTGTGTCTTTTCCGAAGAGTTGCGAACGGCCATCAGACTGGGTGTGATTTCTATATCTCTTGCGAACAGAAGCCAGACTGTCGCCATGTTTTTTAATTGTCTGTCTATTATGTTACCTGTCTGCATCCTGCGTATTTTTATTCGCTTTTCCAACCCTTTGCTTTATGTTTTAACTTTACCCAATATTCCGCCGTTTTACAATTTAAGTCCCCGTTTTGTCGCCTGCTTTTATTGTTTCTTAACTTCTCCTTACATTTTAAAAAGTCTGTAGGCTGCAGAGCAGCGTAATAAGCAGCTTCCAGCCCGCCCCCTTCGGGGGGAATTGAAATACAACAAATGAAAAAAAAGGCATGGATGTAGATGTAGACCAGCTGTTCTATGAAGCATCACACCTGCAGATAAAGTATTGTTGATAAAAATTAGCGAATTCTCATGTATGCGTGAAAAATACTTCCTCTGCCAATGACCGCGCAGTGGATGCGTTGGAAACCGTTAACTCGCTACATTCGTAGTCGTCATTAATTTAAACGAAAATTTAATTGCATTTTTAAAGCGACCGTGTAAAAAGTATTCTGTTAAACGACTGCACGTAGTGGCTCATAAAATTTTAACATTAGTTTAAAATGCAACAGCCAGCAGGCGGAAGTGGAGGCAGATACATTTTTTCCATTATTCAAGATCAATTACAGTTAATAGTGAGAGAAATACTCTAATTCAAAATTTATTGTGAGACTGTAGCCCCGTGCTACGAAGGGTTCAAGTAATTCATCCGCTGTTACGCGAAAGAGAGGTTTTATTCATTCTATGCGTTCACTTATTCAAGCTTTGACATTGGTTGAATACACCCGCGACGGTCGGTTAGCCGAGTTCATAAATCGTGTAGCATGCGTTTTTCTAATTGCCGCTCTAGAGTAATCGCGTACTCCTCCATTTGCAACGTATCAGTCTGTAATACTATCTGACCCCAGAAAAATCGAGACCATTGCTCACGCATTTTTCTTCATATGACGAAGAACGTATCATACAAACATGAATTGCTGGTACGTAACACTAAATTGCCTTTGCGATCGTAGTGGAATGTTCGTCAAGGAATAGTTTCACAAGAAAAACTACTGTCATCATACCACCGCACGTTTTATTTATTTTCATTCATTGACTTTCTTCTACGAACTTTTACCTTCTCGTTCCATACAGCTCAAAGTACTGTATCACTTACGAACCCGAGAAGGCATGTGGACTTAGATTTCTAGGCTGCCAGGGAAAATGAATATAAGTAAGAAAATGGTCGAAAGACGTTAAGTCGAAAACAAGGTAAGTCCACGTCCCGAGTCCTGAAATGGATTTATATCTTTTGGTCTAAGTAGTTTGTTAGAATTAAATACAATATTCTGTACGTTATTTGGTCCTAATAGTTCAAGTGAACATGTCGATATCCGCCTGGAGAAAAGAAATACAAGTGAGCTTATTCTATTAGAACCGCAGTGCAACATAGTAAAAGTCTTGTTATACTCCTTGACCTGGTCATGTAAAATGACGTAGATGGCGACAATCTCTTTGGCACAAGGCATGCTACCGTTATAGAATGTCTATGACATATTGTGACCTCTCTGAGTACTACTTGAAGTAGTAAACATTTGGTTAAGGAACGAAAATAGATTAATTCTCAATATTATTAGTGTATAGTGTAGGGATGTATGGTGGTTCGATCACTTAAATATGACAGAATAATAGTAACAGAAGATAGTGTCCTTTTGAAGACTTCTGCTAGGTCATTAAGAATATTAGAATGCGCAAAGAAATCTTTAAGACAGGACAAAAAAATGGTTCAAATGGTTCAAATAGCTCTGAGTACTATGGGACTTCACATCTGAGGTCTTCAGTCTCCTAGAACTTAGAACTACTTAAATCTACCTAACGTAAGGACGTCACACACATCCATCTCCGAGGCAGGATTCGAACCTGCGACCGTATCGGTGGCGCGGTTCCGGACTGCAGCGCCTAGAACCTCTCGGCCACCCCGGCCGGCATACAGGACAAAACCGATGACACAGTAAGTGCTCTTGATAATGTTCAGTAGTGAACAAACGAGGGAATGGTATTGCAAGTAGCTGTTCCACCGTAAAAATTTCCTATTGTTCAGGACTAGCTTCAGTGTATTTCAGCTCTTAACGAAATTAGCAAGAGGAAGACGGTAGTTAACTCGAGAAATAGGAAGATAACGTTCTCACAAGTGTCGTCTGAATTGACTGAGGATCAGTAAAGAGTAATCCAGGATGTTCAGGACGCAACACGTAATGATAGTTCAAAAATGGCTCGGAGCACTATGGGACTCAACTGCTGAGGTCATTAGTCCCCTAGAACTTAGAAGTAGTTAAACCTAACTAACCTAAGGACATCACACACATCCATGCCCGAGGCAGGATTCGAACCTGCGACCGTAGCGGTCTCGCGGTTCCAGACTGCAGCGCCAGAACCGCGCGGCCACTTCGGCCGGCCGCAATGATAGTGATTCTCTGTCAGACATAACTGTTGACTGCGACATTTATGTAGTGGAAGAGTGTGATTCAAGTGAAGACGAAGATAGAAATGTGTGTAAAATACGTACCAGCTCGGATTAAAGGAAGACGTCGAAGCAAATCAGAGGAGAGTTAACAGACTTGGTACCGGTCGGTTTGGCAACACGTAAGTGTTACGAAGATGCTTCGGGAAGTCAAATGGGAATCCCTGGAGGGAAGGCGACGGTCTTTTCGAGAAACATTTCTGTGAAAATTTAGAAAACCGACATTTGAAGCTAACTACCGCCGACATACATTGCGCGTAAGGACTACGCATATAAGATACGAGAAATTGAAATGAGAGTTTGGTGTCTTCGGCCGGGAGGCTCCATCCGGGGAAGTTCGGCCGCCAAGTGCACGTCTTATTTCAGTCGACGCCACATTGGGCGACTGGCGTGCCGGTGATGAGGATGAAATGATGATGAAGACAACACAACACCCAGCCCACGAGCGGAGCAAATCTCTAACCCGGCCGGGAATCGAACCCGGGCGCACTGGCATGGGAAGCGAGCGCGTTACCACCCAGCTAAGCTGGCGGACAAGAGGAATTAGGACTCATACGGAGGCATAAAGACAGTCGTTTCTTCCTCGCTCTGTTAGCGAGTGAAACAGGAAAGGGCTGACTAGCAGTGGTACAGGGTACCCTCCGCCAAGCACCGTGTGGTGGCTAGGGGAGTATCTATGTGTATGTGGAAGGATGGATGTACCGCTGTTTCTACAATTTTAATTATACGAAGCAAACTGTGCGTTTTTCTTAGGGCAGGCGAAATCAAACTGAGATGGGATGTACAAAAGAACAATCTGGTGCGGATCTGCGAGGGGGAATAGAAGGGGTGCTAGCGCTGCGATTTCAATGCTGGCACCTTGTCCGAGAGGCGCGGACACATCGTCTGTGGGAGCTGTGACCGCCGCCTGCTGAAGCAGCCTCTACTCTACTATGGCGGGCGTTAAATTTGGTAAGCGTGGCTCCGCTAAGTATGACGCCAGGAACTTACTTAGCTTCACTCCGTTAATTCCACTAGCCTCTTCTTTGTAACTCTGTGGACGACAGATACGTTATTGATCTTTCGATGCGTATCAGATATAATTTCACCTCATGCCTGCTGAGCTATCATATCTGTAGAACGAAATGATCAAAAGCAACTCTTTTTGTCTTGTCATCCTGTCAGGTCGTGTAGTTCTTGGCCTAACTCATTAGAACTGACATCTTCCATTCCAGCTTACTAGTTTCCCATGCGGCCGAATCATTTTGGTACTGCAATCATTACTTTCAAGATGTTACTTTATATTCAGATGTCCCTTAAAGACAGAAATAGCTTGTAGATTCCTGTATTGATTTTTATGAGAAACATTAAGTAGTCTAATGTATCATGGGCTTACATTGAGCCGGCCGCGGTGGTCTCGTGGTTCTAGGCGCTCAGTCCGGAACCGCGCGACTGCTACGGTCGCAGGTTCGAATCCTGCCACGGGCATGGATGTGTGTGATGTCCTTAGGTTATTTAGGTTTAAGTAGTTCTAAGTTCTAGGGGACTGATGACCTAAGATGTTAAGTCCCATAGTGCTCCGAGCCATTTGAACCATTTTTGCTTACATTGATCAGCCACAACATTATGACCACGGCCTAGTATCGACATAAACCAATGCAAGCTACAGCAGCGTTTAAGGAATGACAGCTAGTCAGACATACGCACGGTGCATGTAGTATCGGTGAGTGTGCTGTCCGTGTGCAGAACGACGAAACCGCGTAGTCTGTCTGAGTTTGAACGAATGCAGATCGTGATGGCCTGGAAGCTCGGCACTAGCGTTTCGGAAACTGCAAGACTTGTCAGGTGTTGGAGGACTGCTACGATGAGTGTCTTCAACATGTGGCGAAACCAACGTAAAACTACGCCCAGACGTCGTGGGGTTGGGCTGACACATCTCATTACAGATGTCGGACTGGTAAAACAAGACAGGCGGCGAACTGTAGCAGAACAAATATCAGACTCTAACGGTGGGAACAGTGTCTGAACACACAGTGCAGCGGACACTCGTAACGATGGGACCCATGCTTGTGCCAGGGTTAACACCACGATATTGCCATCTGCGACTGAAAGGGGCACGTGACCATCGTCACCAGACGTTGGTGCAGTGGCAATGTCTTGCATGGTCTCATGAATCCTCTCGTGGATCCCGATATCTTCTTCATCATGCCGATGGGAGGGGACGTACCTGTTGGCTTGCAGACGAATAGCTCCTGGACGCTGTACTGCGGGATGGAGACAAGCTGGCCGCGGCTCCATTATTCTCTGGTGATTTTTTTTATTTTTATTTATTTATTTATTGTTCCGCGGGACCAAATTAAGGAGAAGTCTCCATGGTCATGGAACGAGTCAATACATGAAATTATAACACGATATTACACTCCTGGAAATTGAAATAAGAACACCGTAAAATCATTGTCCCAGGAAGGGGAAACTTTATTGACACATTCCTGGGGTCAGATACATCACATGATCACACTGACAGAACCACAGGCACATAGACACAGGCAACAGAGCATGTACAATGTCGGCACTAGTACAGTGTATATCCACCTTTCGCAGCAATGCAGGCTGCTATTCTCCCATGGAGACGATCGTAGAGATGCTGGATGTAGTCCTGTGGAACGGCTTGCCATGCCATTTCCACCTGGCGCCTCAGTTGGACCAGCGTTCGTGCTGGACGTGCAGACCGCGTGAGACGACGCTTCATCCAGTCCCAAACATGCTCAATGGGGAACAGATCCGGAGATCTTGCTGGCCAGGGTAGTTGACTTACACCTTCTAGAGCACGTTGGGTGGCACGGGATACATGCGGTCGTGCATTGTCCTGTTGGAACAGCAAGTTCCCTTGCCGGTCTAGGAATGGTAGAACGATGGGTTCGATGACGGTTTGGATGTACCGTGCACTATTCAGTGTCCCCTCGACGATCACCAGTGGTGTACGGTCAGTGTAGGAGATCGCTCCCCACACCATGATGCCGGGTGTTGGCCCTGTGTGCCTCGGTCGTATGCAGTCCTGATTGTGGCACTCACCTGCACGGCGCCAAACACGCATACGACCATCATTGGCACCAAGGCAGAAGCGACTCTCATCGCTGAAGACGACACGTCTCCATTCGTCCCTCCATTCACGCCTGTCGCGACACCACTGGAGGCGGGCTGCACGATGTTGGGGCGTGAGCGGAAGACGGCCTAACGGTGTGCGGGACCGTAGCCCAGCTTCATGGAGACGGTTGCGAATGGTCCTCGCCGATACCCCAGGAGCAACAGTGTCCCTAATTTGCTGGGAAGTGGCGGTGCGTTCCCCTACGGCACTGCGTAGGATCCTACGGTCTTGGCGTGCATCCGTGCGTCGCTGCGGTCCGGTCCCAGGTCGACCGGCACGTGCACCTTCCGCCGACCACTGGCGACAACATCGATGTACTGTGGAGACCTCACGCCCCACGTGTTGAGCAATTCGGCGGTACGTCCACCCGGCCTCCCGCATGCCCACTATACGCCCTCGCTCAAAGTCCGTCAACTGCACATACGGTTCACGTCCACGCTGTCGCGGCATGCTACCAGTGTTAAAGACTGCGATGGAGCTCCGTATGCCACGGCAAACTGGCTGACACTGACGGCGGCGGTGCACAAATGCTGCGCAGCTAGCGCCATTCGACGGCCAACACCGCGGTTCCTGGTGTGTCCGCTGTGCCGTGCGTGTGATCATTGTTTGTACAGCCCTCTCGCAGTGTCCGGAGCAAGTATGGTGGGTCTGACACACTGGTGTCAATGTGTTCTTTTTTCCATTTCCAGGAGTGCAGAAACAGATAACATGAAATATAAAAAAACATATTCAGGTGACAAGTCGTTAGTTTGAATAAAGAAAATCAACAATGTAACATTGGAATTTGCTCAATTTTTTAGCTCTTCCAGGAGCTCCTCGACAGAATAGAAGGAGTGAGCCATGAGGAAACTCTTCAGTTTAGACTTAAAAGAGTTTGGGCTACTGCTAAGATTTTTGAATTCTTGTGGTAGCTTATTGAAAATAGATGCAGCAGAATACTGCACTCCTTTCTGCACAAGAGTCGAGGAAGTGCATTCCACATGCAGATTGATTTCTGCCTAGTATTAACTGAGTGGAAGCTGCCAACTCTTGGGAATAGGCTAATATTGCTAACAACAAACGACATTAAAGAAAGTATATACTGTGAGGGCAAAGTCAGAATTCCCAGACTATTGAATAGGGGTCGACAAGAGGTTCTCGAACTTGCACCACATATAGCTCGAACAGCCCGTTTTTCAGCCAAAAATACCCTTTTTGAATCAGAAGAATTACCCCAAAAAATAATACCATACGACATAAGCGTATGAAAATATGCGAAGTAGACTACTTTTCGTGTTGAAGTGTCACTTATTTCAGCTACTGTTCTAATGGTAAATAAAGCAGCATTTAGTTTCTGAACAAGATCCTGTTCATGGGCTTTCCACAACAGCTTACTATCTATCCGAACGCCTAGGAACTTGAACTGTTCCGTCTCGCTTATAATATGCCCATTCTGTCTGATCAAAATATCGGTTCTTGTTGAATTGTGAGTTAGAAACTGTAAAAACTGAGTCTTACTATGATTTAGCATCCAATTTTTTTCCACAAGCCACGAACTTATTTCATAAACTAAATTATTTGATACTGTTTCAATATTACTCACAAGATCCTTCACTACCATGCTGGTGTCATCAGCAAACAGAAATATTTTTGAATCACCTGTAATACTAGAAGGCATATCATTTATATAAATAAGAAACAGCAGTGGCCCCAGCAGCGACCCTTGGGGAACACCCCACTTAACAGTGCCCCATTGGGACTGAACATCACTACCACTCTCAATATTGCGGAGAATTACCTTCTGCTTTCTGTTATTAAAGTAAGAGGCGAACCAATTGTAAGCTACTCCCCTTACTCCATAATGTTCCAACTTCTGCAGTAATATTTTGTGGTCAACACAGTCAAAAGCTTTCGTTAAATCAAAGAAAATACTAGCGTTCGCAACCTTTTATTTAATCCGTCCAAAACCTCACAGAGAAAAGAGAATATAGCATTTTCAGTTATTAAACCATTTCTAAAACCAAACTGAACATTTGACAGCAAATTATGTGAATTTAAATGCTCCAGTAACCTTGTATATACAACCTTCTCGATAACTTTAGCAAACACCGATGGCTTAGAAATAGGTCTAAAATTGTCAACATAATCAATGTCTCCCTTTTTATAAAGTGGCTTCACTACCGAGTACTTTAATCGGTCAGGAAACCGACCACTCCTAAAGGAAAAGTTACAGATACGGCTAAGTACTGGGCTAACATACGTAGAAATACTTCAGTAATCTGCTAGATACCCCGTCATATCCATGAGAGTTCTTGGTCTTTAGTGATTTAATTATTAACTCAATCTCTCTCTTGTCAGTATCATGGAGGAGCATTTCAGGTAACGTCCGCCCCCGGTAGCTGAGTGGTCAGCGTGGCAGACTGTCAATCCTAACGGTCCGGGTTCGATTCCCGGCTGGGTCGGAGATTTTCTCCGCTCAGGGACTGGGTGTTCTGTTGTCCTAATCATCATCATTTCATCCCCATCGACGCGCAGGTCGCCGAAGTGGCATCAAATCGAAAGACCTGCACCAGGCGAACGGTCTACCCGACGGGGGGCCCTAGCCACACGACGTTTCATTTCAGGTAACAGTCTCGGAACACTTTTTTCTAAGAGCGCTATATGACTCCCTGTTGGGACTAGGTTTCTGTTTAGTTCACCTCCTATATTCAGAAATTGATTATTAAATACTGTACATATATGCGACTTATCGGTAACACGGACATTCCCACTACGCACTGATTCTATATCCTCGACCTGTCTCTGCAGACCAGCCACTTCCTTTACGACTGACCATATGGTTTTAATTTTATTCTGAGACTTAGCTATTCTATCTGCATACCACATACTTTTTGCCTTCCTAATAACATTTTGAAGCACCTTACAATACTGTTTGTAATGGGCTGCTGCATTTAGATTTTGACTGTTTCTAACGTTTTGATATAATTGCCACTTTGTTCTACAAGATATTCTTATCCCTCTAGTCAGCCACCCAGGCTGCCTGTTTGTGCTAGTACCCTGTTTTGAACGTTCTAACGGAAAGCAACTTTCAAAGAGCACGAGAAAAGTCTTGAGAAAAGCATTATATTTATCGTCTACTGTATCAGAGCTATAAACATCTTGCCACTCTTGTTCCTTGATAAGGTTTACAAAGGTCTCTACAGCAACTGGATCAGCTTTCCTAAACAGCTGATGACTATATTTAACACGTGTTGCAGCACAAAAATGTTTTAGAGTTAAAATTTGTGCATCATGATCTGAAAGGCCATTCACGTTTTTGCTAACAGAATGCCCTTCTAGTAATGAGGAATGAACAAAAATGTTGTCTATGGTTGTTCTACTGTTCCCTTGCACTCTCTTTGGAAATAATACGGTTTGCATAAGATTATATGAATTAAGGAGGTCCTCCAGCATCCTCTTCCTTGCACAATCACTTATACAATTAATATTGAAGTCACCACATATAACTAACTTTTTGTATTTCCTATAAAGTGAACCAAGAACCTCCTCTAGCTTTAGCAAAGATGTTGTGAAATCGGAGTCTGGGGATCTATAAATAACAACAGTTAGGAGTTTAGCTCCATTAAATTTAACCACACCTGCACAACATTCAAACACCTTTTCAGTGCAGTACTTTGAAACATCAATTGACTCAAATAGGATGCCGTTTTTCACATACATGGCTACTCCCCCATACCGCAAAGAGCTCCTCGAAAAGCTGCCAGCCAACCTGTATCCTGGTAAAGGAAGCCTCTGAATTATCTCCTTATTTTAGAAGTGTTCAGATACACCAATAATTTCAGAGTCAACATCTATAAGCAGTTCACTAACTTTATCTCTAATACCTTGTATATTTTGATGAAATATATTCTCATTACTCGGATACCTAAGCTTTGTCGAAAGGGGTTCCTTTGTTAGAGAGACTTCCCTTAAGCAGGAATACCTATCAGCTGACTTCAATCCAAAAAAGGTGCAGCTCTAACACTCACTACTGCAGGAATTTTCCCATGAATGATCCCATCAACCCCACCTATGCTGTCACCTATAAGCTTTGCCAACCTCCCCTTCCCATACCTGTTGAGGTGCAGGCCATGTCTAGTGAAACCCGTCCTGCTGATAGACTCCACCGACACCACTGAAATGTGACCCATGCTTTCTGTCATCAGCGCACCCCCAAGTCTCATGTTATTACGCCTGACGACTGTATTAAGATGAGGCCAATCGTGACGCTGAAACAGTTCCACGAAATGCACATTCGTGTTGCCAGTCTGAGTGGCTATCTTTTCCAGGTCACCATCTATGTCATACTCCCCATCCCTATCAATACTATTACCAGCCCCACCCACAATCACTACCTGATCCTCTTTAGTAAAATCCCTACATAACACCCCTATGTTAACAGTCACCTGAGCCAATCCAGCATTAGGCTTCACAATGCTGGAGACCTGGTACTCACTCCCCAGCACTTCCTGCAACTGCTGGCCTACACCTCTGCCATGAGAACTACCTAACAGCAGAACCTTCTTCTTCCTCTTCGACTTTGCAACTGTTCTAGCCACCGTAACTACTGAGGTCTGCTGCATATTTCCTACATCTACAGCTACTAGAGATTCCTCTCCACTAGACTCTGACAGTTGGTCATATCTAATGTAAACACCAATGCTAAAACTATCTGAAAATCTTCTTCTCCTAGCAGATCTCTTGCCAACAGCCAGCTCCCATTCCCCAACCCCCTTCTCCCTCCTCATCCTATCTAGTTCCTCCTGTGCGTTTTTCAACTGCACCTGAAGGGTACAGATCTTACGCTCCTGCTCCCCATTCAACTTACTCTTGCTACATAACCTGCTGTTCCAGGAGAGGCTCTCACCAGAATGCCCACTGGCTTCCCCACTGCATTCCCCCCAGTGAAAATACTTCGAACAAGTCTCACACCGCAACCACTACTCACGAACCTACGGCAAAGCCCACACTTCTCACTCATGGTAAAATTTTACTTTTTCTAAGTTCCGCTACTACAATTAGAAGATGTTAAAAACCTGACTACAATAATCACAAACTTACTCTACAAGGGAAGTAACTACTATTATTAACAAATGGTTCAAATGGCTCAGAGCACTATAGGACTCAACTTCCGAGGTCATTAGTCCCCTAGAACTTAGAACTAGTTAAACCTAACTAACCTAAGGACATCACAAACATCCATGCCCGAGGCAGGATTCGAACCTGCGACCGTAGCGGTCTTGCGGTTCCAGACTGCAGCGCCTTTAACCGCACGGCCACTTCGGCCGGCCTATTATTAACAGTATTAATAAACAACAAATGTGAATATAACAAAAGACTAATACAGAAAGAGAATAAAACGTCTAATGACACAGTAACGAAGATGAAAACAGTTCCCAAAAGGTTCTTCTGAAATTATTTCACCAGAAAACGCAAAAAAACACCGGTTGAAGACTAATAAAGTTCCTTAATAAACCACTATACACAAACAATTAATTAGTACTTAGCTTTCGATGCGCCGCTACAGCTGCAACTGGTCTGCGCGGAATATAAACACAGGTAAGAGGTTACGTTGCTCGATACGAAACACTCACAAATATCAGGTCACAACACAAGAAAGGCAGAGGTGAATGAAGAAACCACTAATAAGTCACTTATATAGTAAATACTATCACAACAACCGTTAAAATATACATCTGAAACCTAAAAATATGTAAAAACTTAGAGAGCGATCTCACACGCAGTCACTCGCTTATCCAACATGGGAACCTATGGTTCCAATGGAGCTAGTGCAAAGCATCATGGTGGCCAAGGAGTATCGTACACTGGTTGCATACCACTTACACCCCTTCATGACGAGCATGTTTCCCGACGGCAGTGGCATTTTTCAATAAGATAATGGGTTGGGTTGGGTTGTTTGTGCGAAGAGAACAAACAGCGAGGTCATCGGTCTCATCGGATTAGGGAAGGATGGGGAAGGAAGTAGGCCGTGCCCTTTCAAAGGAACCATCCCAACATTTACCTGGAGCGATTTAGGGAAATCACGGAAAACATAAATCAGGATGGTCGGACGCAGGATTGAACCGTCGTCCTCCCGAAAATAAGATAATGGACCATGTGACAAGACCAGGAGTGTGATGGAATGGAGAGTTCCAGCTGATGTGCTGGCCCCCAAACTCGCCAAATATGAACACATCTGGGATGTGATTGAACGTGGCTTCAGAGTTCATCGCCCCCCTTCTCCAGAATTTAAAGGAATTACGTGACTTGAGTGTGCAGACATGGTACCAATTCCCTCCAGCGACTTACGAAGGCCTCATTGCTTCCATGCAACGACGCATCCCCACTGTTATCCGAGCGTAAGCTGGACATGCACACTATTAGGTAGGTGGTCATAATGATCTGGTTGATCAGTATATACGAGGTGCATTCAAGTTCTAAGGCCTCCAACTTTTTTTTCTCCCGACTGGAAAGAGATAGAAACATGCGCATTGTTTTAAAATGAGGCCGCGTTCATTGTCAATACGTCCCAGAGATGGCAGCACCGTACGGCAGATGGAATTTTACCGCCAGCGGCGAGAATGAGAACTGTTTTAAATACTTAAAATGGCGACGTTTTCCTTACTTGAACAGCGTGCAATCATTCGTTTTCTGAATTTGCGTGGTGTGAAACCAATTGAAATTCATCGACAGTTGAAGGAAACATGTGGTGATGGAGTTACGGATGTGTCGAAAGTGCGTTCGTGGGTGTGACAGTTTAATGAAGGCAGAAAATCGTGTGACAACAAACCGAAACAACCTCGGGCTCGCACAAGCCGGTCTGACGACATGATCGAGAAAGTGGAGAGAATTGTTTTGGGGGATCGCCGAATGACTGTTGAACAGATCGCCTCCAGAGTTGGCATTTCTGTGGGTTCTGTGCACACAATCCTGCATGACGACCTGAAAATGCGAAAAGTGTCGTCCAGATGGGTGCCACGAATGCTGACGGACGACCACACGGCTGCCCGTGTGGCATGTTGCCAAGCAATGTTGACACGCAACGACAGCATGAATGGGACTTTCTTTTCGTCGATTGTGACAATGGATGAGACGTGGATGCCATTTTTCATTCCAGAAACAAAGCGCCAGTCAGCTCAATGGAAGCACACAGATTCACCGCCACCAAAAAATTTCGGGTAACCGCCAGTGCTGAAAAAATGATGGAGTCCATGTTCTGGGACAGCGAGGGCGTAATCCTTACCCACTGCGTTCCAAAGGGCACTACGGTAACAGGTGCATCCTACGAAAATGTTTTGAAGAACAAATTCCTTCCTGCGCTGCAACAAAAACGTGCGGGAAGGGCTGCGCGTGTGCTGTTTCACCGAGACAACGCACCCGCACATCGAGCTAACGTTACGCAACAGTTTCTTCGTGATAACAACTTTGAAGTGATTCCTCATGCTCCCTACTCACCTGACCTGGCTCCTAGTGACTTTTGGCTTTTTCCAACAATGAAAGACACTCTCCGTGGCCGCACATTCACCAGCCGTGCTGCTATTGCCTCAGCGATTTTCCAGTGGTCAAAACAGACTCCTAAAGAAGCCTTCGCCGCTGCCATGGAATCATGGCGTCAGCGTTGTGAAAAATGTGTACGTCTGCAGGGCGATTACGTCGAGAAGTAACGCCAGTTTCATCGATTTCGGGTGAGTAGTTAATTAGAAAAAAAAAAAAAAATCGGAGGCCTTAGAACTTGAATGCCCCTCGTACATTAAAGCGTGTTCCCTCTTCTTGTGCGGTTAAAGGCGCTGCAGTCTGGAACCGCAAGACCGCTACGGTCGCAGGTTCGAATCCTGCCTCGGCATGGATGTTTGTGATGTCCTTAGGTTAGTTAGGTTTAACTAGTTCTAAGTTCTAGGGGACTAATGACCTCAGCAGTTGAGTCCCATAGTGCTCAGAGCCTCTTCTTGTGACGGAGGCAGCACCGCTTTACGCTATGAAACAGTCATGTAATCTCCTGTGCTTGGAAAGATCGGTTATTAGCCGAGTTCACTTCAGTATCGAGATACTGAGAGGAACTGAATGAGACTGCAGAATCGGAAAGAACAGTGGCATAAGGAGCTGGGCGCAGCCCTCACACGGAAGGGGCGTGGCTGCCGGGGGCTGCGGAATTAGTGGGGTCTTGCTGCGGACTGAGTGGCCGGCTCGTTATTGCTTCTGCGAGGGCGGCGGCCGGCACGCCAACTGCTTCCTGAGGGCGCTTGTTTCCACCCTAATGGCCGGCGGAATACGGGCGACGGGGACGGAAGTCGTGCAAGGCGCAAACTGCGCCCCTCTCATGCGTATTATACCCCGCTTCGGAAGACCACATGTTGCAGGAGCGTGTCACATTCACCGTGTAAACTCCTGCTGTAGCTCTGTTTACACTTTCTTTCCTATACAATAATTCTGATGAAAAGGTTTTGCACTGGGTCGAATCGCGTTCGGTATAATCGAACGAGCCATTTAAAAGCCGTGTATACAGGGTGGTCCATTGATAGTGACCGGGCCAAATATCTCACGAAATAAGCATCAAACGAAAAAACTACAAAGATCGAAACTTGTCTAGCTTGAAGGGGGAAACCAGATGGCGCTATGGTTGGCCCGTTAGTTGGCGCTGCCATAGGACAAACGGATATCAACTGCGTTTTTTAAAATAGGAACCTCCACTTTTTATTACACATTCGTATAGTACGTAAAGAAATATGAATGTTTTAGTTGGACCACGTTTTTCGCTTTGTGACAGATGGCGCTGTAATAGTCACAAACGTATAAGTGCGTGGTACCACTTAACATTCCGCCAATGCGGACGCTATTTGCTTCGTGATACATTACCCGTGTTAAAATGGACCGTTTACCAATCGCGGAGAAGGTCGATATCGTGTTGATGTATGGCTATCGTGATCAGAATGCCCAACGGGCGTGTGCTATGTATGCTGCTCGGTATCCTGGACGACATCATCCAAGTGTCCGGACCGTTCGCCAGATAGTTAAGTTATTTAAGGAAACAGCAAGTGTTCAGCCACATGTGAAACGTCAACCACGACCTGCAACAAATGACGATGCCTTAGTAGGTGTTTTAGTTGCTGTCGCGGCTAATGCGCACATCAGCAGCAGAGAAACTGCGCGAGAATCGGTAATCTCAAAAACTTCGGTGTTGAGAATGCTACATCAACATCGATTGCATCCTTACCATATTTCTACGCAGCAGGAATTGCATGGCGACGACTTTGAACGTCGTGTACAGTTGTGCCACTGGGCACAAGAGAAATTACGGGACGATGACAGATTTTTTGCACGCGTTCTATTTAGCGACGGAGCGTCATTCACCAACAGTGGTAACGTAAACCGGCATACTAAACACTATTGGGCAACGGAAAATCCACGATGGCTGCGGCACGTGGAACATCAGCGGCCTTGGAGCGTTAACATATGGTGCGACATTATGGAATGGAGAATAATTGGGCCCCATTTTATCGATGGCAATCTAAATGGTGCAATGTATGCTGATTTCCTACCTAATGCTGTACCGATGTTACTACAAGATGTTTCACTGCATGACAGAATGGGATGTACTTCCAACATCATGGATGTCCCGCGCAAGCTCGCGTGCTGTTGAAGCAGTATTGAATAGCAAATTTCACGACAGGTGGATTGGTCGTCGAAGCACCATACCACGGCCTGAACGTTCACCGGATCTGACGTCCCCGGATTTCTTTCTGTGGCGAAAGTTGAAGGATCCACCGACAACGCCTGACAAAATGCGTCAGCGCATTGTCAATGCATATGTGAATATTACAGAAGGCGAACTACTCGATGTTGAGAGGAATGGCGTTACACGTATTGGCAAATGCATTGAGCTTGACGGACATCATTTTGAGCATTTACTGCCTTAATGTGGTCTTTACAGGTAATCACGCTGTAACAGCATGCTTTCTCAGAAATGATAAGTTCACAAAGGTACATGAATCACATTGGAACAACCGAAATAAAATGTTGAAACGTACCTACGTTCTGTATTTTAATTTAAAAAATCTACTTGTTACCAACTGTTCGTCTACAATTGTGAGCCATATGTTAGTGACTATTACAGCGCCATCTATCACAAAGCGAAAAAAGTGGTCCAACTAAAACATTCATAATCCTTTACGTACTACACGAATATGTAATAAAAAATGGGGGTTCCTGTTTTTAAAAAAAACGCAGTAGATATCCGTTTGACCTATGGCAGCGCCGTCTAGCGCGCCAACCATAGCGCCATCTGGTTTCCCCCTTCAAGCTAGACCAGTTTCGTTCTTTGTAGTTGTTTCGTTTGATGCTTATTTCGTGATATATTTGGCCCGGTCGCTATCAATGGACCACCGTGTATGGGATGAACTAACTGCTGATTCGCAGCAGACAGGCCGACCCAGCAACTGCTGTAGTGACAGGAGACCCAATGGCTAAAAACAGAGTTATAGACGCAGGTGCTGGTTATAACACTGCGATAGCCGCAGCCTGCTAAGATATAACGACGTGGATATACATTTACTTGACTACTCTGCACTTCACAATTAAGTTCGCGGTAGAGGGTTCATAGAACCACTATGTCTCTACTGTTCCACTCTCGAACTGCGTGGGGGAATCGAACAAATAAATCTTCCGGTGCGGGCTCAGATTTATCTTATTTTATTACAATAATCTTTCCTCCCTACGAAGGTGGGTGTCAACAAAATATTTTCGTATTCGGAGGAAAATGTTCGAGATTCAAATTTTCTGAAAAGTTCTCGCCGCAACGAAAAACGCCTTTGTTTTAATTATTTCACCCCAACTCGCTTATCATATATGTCATTTCTTCACCGGCCGGTGTGACCGAGCGGTTCTAGGTGCTACAGTCTAGAACCGCGCGACCGCTACGGTCGCAGGTTCGAATCCTGCCTCCGGCATGGATGTGTGTGATGTCCTTAGGTTAGTTACGTTTAACTAGTTCTAAGTTCTAGGGGACTGATGACCTCAGAAGTTGTCCCATAGTGCTCAGAGCCATTTGAACCATTTGTTATATCTTCCTTGCACGCTGTGTGGTTATTTCGCAGATACAGGAACGAGAAACGGGTACTGTACACGTACAGAGGATTCAAATATTAATTTATTCTGCATCTAATAGGAAAAATAATACGTAATTTCATTGTTAGCAGTAGACCTGAATGTAGAAATACACTGAGGAGCCAGAGAAACTGGTACACTTGCCCGATATCGTGACCCCCGCGAGCAAGCAGAAGTGCCGCATCATGACGTGGCATGGACTCAACTAATGTCTGAAGTAATGCTGGAGGGCATCGACACCATTAATCCTGCACGGCTGGTCATAAATCCGTGTGGAGATCTCTTCTGAAGAGAACGTTGCAAGGCATCCCAGATATGCTCCATAATGTTCATGTCTAGGGAGTTTGCTAGCCAGCGAAAGTGTTTAAACTCAGAAGAGTGTTCCTGGAGCCACTCTGTAGCAATTCTGGACTCGTGGATTGTCGCATTGTCCTGCTTCCTGTTGGAATTGCCTATGTCCGTCGGAATGCAAAATAGACGTGAACGGATGCAAGTGATCATACAGGATGCTTACGTACATGTTACCTGTCACAGTCGTATCTGTAAGGGTCATTCAAATGAAACCCGGTCACTAGTGTAAAGTAACGGTAACGATTTTATTAACTCAAAAATGTAGTTATACGCAGTATATATACTCAAAAATAGTCACCAAAACTGTTGGCACATTAATCGCATTGCGACACTAGTCGATCGATTCCATCCTTTAAGAAGCTAGTAGGCTCCCGTCGGATCCAGGCATGGACCCAGTCACACACTTCGTCATCCGTTGCGAACCGATGTCGGCGAATAGGTTGTTTTAGAGCTCCAAACATATGAAATTCACACGGCGAAAGGTCGGGGCTCTATTGTTGTTGTTCCATCGCTTCCCACCGAATCTGTTGCAATTTCGTCTTCACCGCATTGGCCGTGTGTGGGAGGGCATTATATGGTTCAAATGGTTTAAATGCCTCTAAGCACTTAAATCCCATAGTCATCAGTCCCCTACACTTAGAACTACTTAAACCTAACTAACCTAAGGACATCACACACATCCATGCCGGAGGCAAGATTCGAACCTGCGACCTCAGCAGTAGCGCGGTTCCGGACTGAAGCGCCTAGAACCGCTTGGTCACATCGGCCGGCGGCGTTGTATGGATAACGCCATTGGACACTGAGTCAACCTTAAGTGTGCCTGTGCAATATAGCACACTTAAGTTGACTCAGTACACTGTTTCCTTAATAGAATATGATGATGATATTTGTGAAACGCGTCATTAACAAGAGTGGTCACAAAAATACGTATGGCTGTTTTACTATTATCGAAGCGTCCATAATAGCTATTCCCATACTCCTAAGTAGTATCAACATGGATGCACACCTCATTCGCGATTTTACATCGTAAATGCAACCTCACAAACATTCTGTGTCGTTATGTGTTACCTCTTATGCGCCTTGATCGTGGTGCCGTTTTTCAGCAAGACGATGCTCATCCACACACGCTGCGTGTCTGTATGAACTGTCTACGTGATGTTGAGGGACTCCCATATCCAGCGTGGTGACATGGTTGTTTATGTGCGTATAATCGATAACTTTCCGCCACAGAATATATGGCAAGCAGAGATTGATAACTTTTGTAATATTAATAGAACTCGTATATGCTTCTGTACGAATAAGTGATGCTTTAAAATTTTATTTCTTACGTTTGACGGAAGGACCAGTCTTCATGTATGAAAGAAAAAACTGTCGCCGGACCCAAATGACACCAAATATATAGCAGTTGGCCTTAGAACACACCCCGAAGATGTTCGCCAGACTCTGCGCTAACAATGAAGACAAGCGAATGAAATGTACTGAGAGCTGTATAATTACGAAAGTCGTTCAGTTCGTATTACATCTTACATAGCCATACTTAGATCAAAAGTATTCAGGAGATAGAGTAATGTCTTAGACTCGTCGGTCTTGTCTGTGTGTCTATGTAATAACTGCTTAGAAAAGCGTGAGAAGTTATTGAGAAAGTTTTAGTTTCTGTTTGAAGGCCATTTTCCAGAATAATTGAGTACGTGATGATGTAGGATGTACTTACGTTAGGTACACCGAAATAAGGTTTGAAACATAACGGGAAACAACCGAGTCTTCAGAACAGAATCTTTGAAATTAGGGAAACTGCATTATGGAATTATATGTGATCTTATTTCTGAATTTTTTTATCAAAATATTTATAGATGTAATTTTTCAAGCTGTAAGTTTTCTGTTACTGTTAAAATAAGTGAAGTTTCACAAATTGTGGAAAAAGTGTTGAAATGACAATCACGATTTAAAACAACAGAGATTACCACTGTGTGTGGAGCTGAGCTGAAATCAACAAGACTAATAATATTGCTGGTTGCTACATATTACGGTAAATGAGTTGTAAGGTTGAATACTGCAGTGTATACGAAAGGACGGTAATAATATCCTAACTTTACGTTAAAACTAATTCATGTGATTAACTGAACAGGGTAAAGTGTGTTTATATTTCGTGGATGGATTAAAACTGCTAGTTCAAGATTCAGATTTTGTAGATTGCGTCGGGTCAGCACGAAGCGAAATTCTTTAGATTACTCTAATAGTGAATCGATGATGCTCTAGTAAGACAATCAATATCATGAATTTATTGTCTGCTATTAATATAAAAAAAGCTTAAGTCTTCGACGATCGAACACGGGAACAGAACCAACGAAATAGATGAAAAATGTCTTTGGAACGGTACAGTGGTATGCACCTCGCGTTCGAGTTGGTTATCACTAAAGCAGAAGCTCAGAAGTGCTAGTGTATTGCATCCTAGAGCGGCTTGCAAAGAAGACCCATAGATCTCTCTCAAATACAACATACACTCCTGGAAATGGAAAAAAGAACACATTGACACCGGTGTGTCAGACCCACCATACTTGCTCCGGACACTGCGAGAGGGCTGTACAAGCAATGATCACACGCACGGCACAGCGGACACACCAGGAACCGCGGTGTTGGCCGTCGAATGGCGCTAGCTGCGCAGCATTTGTGCACCGCCGCCGTCAAAGTCAGCCAGTTTGCCGTGGCATACGGAGCTCCATCGCAGTCTTTAACACTGGTAGCATGCCGCGACAGCGTGGACGTGAACCGTATGTGCAGTTGACGGACTTTGAGCGAGGGCGTATAGTGGGCATGCGGGAGGCCGGGTGGACGTACCGCCGAATTGCTCAACACGTGGGGCGTGAGGTCTCCACAGTACGTCGATGTTGTCGCCAGTGGTCGGCGGGAGGTGCACGTGCCCGTCGACCTGGGACCGGACCGCAGCCACGCACGGATGCACGCCAAGACCGTAGGATCCTACGCAGTGCCGTAGGGGACCGCACCGCCACTTCCCAGCAAATTAGGGACACTGTTGCTCCTGGGGTATCGGCGAGGACCATTCGCAACCGTCTCCATGAAGCTGGGCTACGGTCCCGCACACCGTTAGGCCGTCTTCCGCTCACGCCCCAACATCGTGCAGCCCGCCTCCAGTGGTGTCGCGACAGGCGTGAATGGAGGGACGAATGGAGACGTGTCGTCTTCAGCGATGAAAGTCGCTTCTGCCTTGGTGCCAATGATGGTCGTATGCGTGTTTGGCGCCGTGCAGGTGAGCGCCACAATCAGGACTGCATACGACCGAGGCACACAGGGCCAACACCCGGCATCATGGTGTGGGGAGCGATCTCCTACACTGGCCGTGCACCACTGGTGATCGTCGAGGGGACACTGAATAGTGCACGGTACATCCAAACCGTCATCGAACCCATCGTTCTACCATTCCTAGACCGGCAAGGGAACTTGCTGTTCCAACAGGACAATGCACGTCCGCATGTATCCCGTGCCACCCAACGTGCTCTAGAAGGTGTAAGTCAACTACCCTGGCCAGCAAGATCTCCGGATCTGTCCCCCATTGAGCATGTTTGGGACTGGATGAAGCGTCGTCTCACGCGGTCTGCACGTCCAGCACGAACGCTGGTCGAACTGAGGCGCCAGGTGGAAATGGCATGGCAAGCCGTTCCACAGGACTACATCCAGCATCTCTACGATCGTCTCCATGGGAGAATAGCAGCCTGCATTGCTGCGAAAGGTGGATATACACTGTACTAGTGCCGACATTGTGCATGCTCTGTTGCCTGTGTCTATGTGCCTGTGGTTCTGTCAGTGTGATCATGTGATGTATCTGACCCCAGGAATGTGTCAATAAAGTTTCCCCTTCCTGGTACAATGAATTCACGGTGTTCTTATTTCAATTTCCAGGAGTGTATGTGGGACCAGCTCGAACGTCAACTATGTCTAAATGCCAGTGGGCAGGATATCATGGATCAGTTAAGTGGTGGGCTAACTTGGGACAGGTACAGGAGATGATACAATGGCTTTATGAAACCATTTCCGACTAAATCAGAACATGCTTGCAGACCAAAGTCGTAGTGGTACTTGGCCACACACTACCAAGTTCTTCGGAAATTTGACTCGATTTTTAATTGCATAAACAACATCACAAGGTCTGTACCCCATTGAGGGACATCAAGCCGTTCAGCTTGTCTCTTTCCAATTAATATGATAATCAATTTCAACTAGATGATAATGAGGAGGCAGGATCTAACAATAACAACTTTAAAGGTTAAATATGATAGAGTGCATGTGCTGACTTCTTAGTAGCTTCTTGTCTTTGTAACACCGAAAATGCAGAATGCATGGCACCTGCTACCGATATATAATTTTTTTTTGAATTTTATGAATATATTTGTAATAAATGCTTTCTTTTAATAAGTAAGGACATTGCTTCACTTTATGTGTACATTTAGGTAGAAGTCTGTTGACGTTTCATTGTATTTATTTGTGTTTTACTGTCAAACTTATAAGCTCTGGGAAAAAGCCAAAGGAATTGTTATTTGCATCGACTAGCAACGATAATAGCAGTGCTCGTGCGTCGTAAAATCTTTGGGTAGGAAGTTGTTGCGCAGAGCGCGCGGAGAGATTGAGACGGGTTCCAGCGCTTGTACTGTGCGGAAGTGTGGTGTTAAAACTCTCGCAGTAGAGAGTACAATTTTCGGCGGCATCATGTACGCGCGCCGGCCAGATGTCTGTAGTGGGAGTACGGACAGTGGACGGGCGGAAGAGGCTGTATTAATTACGATTGCCCGTTCCTATAATTAGCCGTGGCCTCACAATATGCTACCGTCTTCAACAACAGCAGCAGTTTCAGCAACACAGTTTCGTCGTTGGCTCCGACTTTCGTCGTATGCACAGCACTGAAGTACGACTGTTCATTGGTAGAAAGTATTAACGGCTAACCCAGCAGCACAACTGAATGTGGTTTGATTGATAAGATTTATTTAAATAACAATCAGTTAAATTCAGGGCGATTGTGTCCTCATTGCCCCCAGACATTGTTACCAAGCAGGATCCTTGTTCCTTTTTTGTTCCAATATGCTAACTGAGTGAAACAAATTGAATAGTTACAGCCAGTTTATTAATGAATAATTTCTATTTTAAGAATTTTAGCCTAGTCTACTTTCAATTAACTGTTGTACAACAGAGGCTTCAGTATATGACTAAAGAAATTTCATTTTTCAAGTTTGAGAATCAATCACTGGAAAAGATCCAAATCTAAAGAAATGCACAAATTAAGTGTGCGGAAGTTTTATTTATTTTACTTATAGCTTGAAGCACATGACTGTTTGGTTTGGTACGTATTCTAGTATTTAATTCTGTTCAAGTCAGTAAAAAAGGCTCAGTTGTTCAGACAATAATATGAAATCCAATTTGCAAAATAAGTAAAGGTAAAGTAAAAAGTACTTGCTTTTTTTCTAAATTTCTTTGATGACGTTTTGCTCAGGTCACTGAAAGTCATTGTTCACGTAACGAAGTTCAGTACTAACATACAGTTGGCCGGCCGAAGTGGCCGTGCGGTTAAAGGCGCTGCAGTCTGGAACCGCAAGACCGCTACGGTCGCAGGTTCGAATCCTGCCTCGGGCATGGATGTTTGTGATGTCCTTAGGTTAGTTAGGTTTAACTATTTCTAAGTTCTAGGGGACTAATGACCTCAGCAGTTGAGTCCCATAGTGCTCAGAGCCATTTCAACCATTTTGAACATACAGTTCAATTGCATATTTTCAAATCATTACTCGATTGCCTTTTACAAATTTTTATGCTTCTCGGATTTCTTTATCATTACATGCTCAATTAAAACCAGTGTAAAAAAAAAGTGGAAGCCTTTAGTTGCCACGACAGTGTTTAATAATACATCTGTTTCTTTCCCATAATCTTGTACAGGATTTTGGATGTAAATTGCCCCAGTGGGCTGGCGACCGTTAATTACTTTCTTTTCGTTCATTAATGTAACTTTTGGATTCATGATCAGTGGTACCCCTTTCTGTCCATTGTTGTTCGTGTGTGAATGCACAAAATAACTTTCATTTTCCAAATTAAAGCCCTGTTCGGTTTATTACTTTTATTTTTAGTAGAGTTTCCATCAGAAGGGTCGGTTGTACACGATCCTCCTACTTAACGGTATCACTTCTTCGGGACAGATAGCCTTACACAATTAGAAAAAATCCATTAGGCATACACGCGATCCACGGTCATATTTTATGTCGCAAGCACGATAGGCCGCTTAGTAAGAGGGAGGTTACATCTTAATCACCGTTTTCACTTTTAACCTGGTGTGAGGCTGGTCTTTGCCTTCCTGAGAGAGTTTCAAATCACAGTGTTCCCAGGACGGGCAATTCTGGATCTACAGAAAAATCGGGCTTGGTATGCAGCAGGAGCGCTGGTGTTCATGCAACCGATGCTGGGCCAGGCTGCACGTAGTAAGAAGTGTGTTGTCCAGGTGAAAGTTCGTCGCGAGGCACCCCCTTAGTGGACGGCAGCTTTTGTACAGCTTTATCGAATGTTTCCATTATGGCTGGCTGGTCAAAGCTATGGGATCTGAGGGGGAACAGAGAAAGAACTAGTATCAGCAGGAGGCCGGCATTTTCCTGTTCCTAAATAATATTTATTTTATTTATTTATTTATTTAACCTGATCAGATTAGGGCCATCAGGCCCTCTCTTACATCGGACCAGTGTTCCACACATGCAGCATTTCACACATCAGAGTTACATCATGACCATAGTTTAAATGAGAAAATTAGATTACTATAGTGACAATATGAATAAAGAGTAGTGACTAAGACCTAATAAAGTAAATGTGGAAGTATTTTTACAACAGTTGCTATACATACAGATTACGATAAAAGCAATAATAATAACAGTAAAACAAAAAATCAAATAATAATGATAAACATGACTAAGACCTAATAAAGTAAATGCTGGCAGTATTTTTACATCAGGTGCTATACATACAGATTATGGTGAAAGCAATAATAATAACAGTAAAAAAATCAAATAATAATGACAAACATGAGAAAGATTGGCAATAGTAATGAGGGTTTGTGCAGATGTACATTAATATCTTGGTGTGTAAAGTAGATGTTTACTAGTATAGCGAGTTTTCGGTAAGGGAGAGTTAAGGAGGGGGAAAGAGGGAAGTAATGAGGTGAAGTGCACTCAAGTACAGAGGAAGGCATTACTGTTGCTTAAGTAGATACGTCATTAACTGTTTTTTGAAACCGGTCATGTTTTTAAGTTCTGTAACATAACGAGGGAGGTTATTCCAGAGTCGGGTTCCCGCTGCTGTAAAGGACTTGGAGAAGGTGACTGAGCGATGCAGTGGAACGGAGAGGATTTTATTATAATGGGAACGTGTGTTTCTGTCATGTTGTTCCGACATGAGTGTTAGGGACGAGGAGAGATATGAGGGACAGTGTACATTTATAAGGCAGTAGATGAGACAGAGTGTATGGAAATCTCTGCGTTTGTCTGCACGCAGCCAGGACAATTTTGCATATGCTGGTGAAATGTGATCAAAAAGTCGAACGTCACAGATATATCGGACGCAGGCATTCGTGACCAGTTCTAGACGTCGGGAATTTTCCTGAGAGAGGCCTTGTAGGATAATATCGCTGTAGTCAATGATTGGGAGTATAAGCGTTTGTACTAATTTCTTTTTCAGATCGAAAGTGAAGAGTTTTTTATATTTTTGTACGACATGAAGGGATGCTGATGCTTTTTTGCACACTGCAGTTACGTGCTCTGTCCAATTTAGATTTTCATCTATTATTACTCCCAAACTCTTTGCTGAGGGAGAGAAGTTAATATTTGTAATACGGTTAGCCTTAGGCACAGCTTTTTAACTTTCCCAGGACCTGGGAAGTGAGGGTAGCTGCTGGTCATAGATAATGCTGGCTGATGAGATGTGACATCACGAGCCCAGATCACATAAGGAAGAAGGGAGGGTAGAAAAGTCGTAGGACTTTCTTGTGCGATGTGCTTTCTTCGTGGGATTTCTCTTGAAGAAGCAATTATGCCAGTGGAGGAGAGAGAGTGCTTGTAATATCAATGGTGGTCTTGTTGTCTTGGTGAGAAGGAAAGAGCAGGCTGCTAAATTCTGATACACAGGACTTCGACGTGGGTCTTGGTGCTGAACACATGTCTGCAGGCTGTGGTCTCCACTGCAGCAGCCGATTGACGTCCGACATTGGAGTCTGCGGAACGCAATCCTAGCGTCGCACTTCAGACAGCCAGAAGCAGAGTCAACACTTTCCTTGTGTTCTGCTCATAATTTATGGTGATTAGGGAAGCAGCACCAGCACATTAGGACAATAAAAATTGGCTCAAATGGCTCTGAGCACTATGAGACTTAACATCTGAGGTCATTAGTCCCCTAGAACTTAGAACTACTTAAGCCTAACTAACCTAAGGACATCACACGCATCCATGCCCGAGGCAGGATTCGAACCTGTGACCGTAGCAGTCGCGCGGTTCCGCACTGAAGCGCCTAGAACCGCCGGCTAGGACAATCCCTGATCAAAATTCTGAACGAGTATTGAAATTAACCGTTCTATGTCCATCAGTGCATTAGCAGATACGTGCGTATTTTCAGTTTCACATTCAGCCAAGCAGTAATCGATCAGTTGGAAATTTTGAGTTATTTCAGACCATCAGTTGAATTAATAGCTACCGTTTTCAAGTTCTGAAGTAACTTTGCCAGAAGTAAGATTCACTTTGTTTGGCGTTCTTGACTAATCTTAATATTTTAACTTCGTCTATTGTAAGAGAGTCAGTTTCATATTCATATTTGTGCTTTGTTTGAACAAATTAATATGTCCATTCAAATCGTGATTTGTTAGCACCCTAAGTATTTTCGTTTTGATACTACGCAGTACCCCCAGTTCTCCCACCACGCCGTGCGGTTCTAGGCGCTTCAGTCTGGAACCGCGTGACCCCTACGGTCCCAGGTTCGAATGCTGCCCCGGGCATGGATGTGTGTGATGTCCTTAGGTTAGTTAGGTTTAAGTAGTTCTAAGTTCTAGGGGTCTGACGACCACAAATGTTAAGTCCCATAGTGCTCAGAGCCATCTCCCACCACCCTTAGGGACCCCAGCTAGGGCCTTAACATCTCATTACATTTATTAGTTTACACAGCTTGGGTCTAAAAGGAAGCCTGTCTGTCTCTTAATTAATTTTCTGATTCAGATTTTTATATTCATCACTCACGTGGTTCTGCAGCAAGAAGTTAAATTCCGATTCGCCCTCCCCCTTTTGGGTGCTTCATTGCAGTCGCTACGGATACATCTGCAAACGTTTTTCCGCACGACCTGGAGCACGGTCGATCTAGGGAGTGGCAGCTTCTGCCAAGTTTTCTGAATAGACTTCTGCAATGAACATTGACAGCCAGCCGTATCGTTCCTGTATCGGCTTCACTTCTTCCAGGTCGTCCGGTAAGATGGTTCACATCAACGCTTCCTGTATGCATAAAATTCCTGTACCACTGACGTATCCACGTACGGGTGTGTGTGTGGATGGGTGGCTGTATCCTACACCGTTTCTCAAAGTTCCTTTGCACCTGCGTGTCCTATTTGGTCTGAATGTAGCATTCTACACATTATACCTTTTCTTGAACCGTTGTGATTGCGTTATAAGTTATAACTTCCATCTTTGTGCAGAAACACTCTTTTTTCTTTTTACCCAGACATGTTTCGGCACATCTGTGCCATCATCAGTGGGTTTTGCTCATTGAAAACTATAAAGCGAGCATAACTTACGTTGTAGCTGATGTAACAAACTGAGTCGTAAAGAAAGTTTTTGTTTGTTTCTCTTCTTACCGTGATTTTACAATATATGGTTTTGCAGGACCATCTGTATTGTGTCCTGCACTGATAGCTTGTGATCTGCAAACCAATCGAAGTAAATATGATTTTCATCGGCGAGTCAAAACATCCCTTGATTTTTAAATAAGCGTCATTTTAGTGTGACAAAATGTTTTGCGTATATATTTGTTATTACGTTTTTTTGTGACTGATTCTTCTTCTTTTGTGTCCTGTGGGCACTTCACATGAAGTAGAGTGGGCGGTGACAGCCTCGACGTAACCCACTCCCCTAGTAGTGTTTCGATGTGATGAGAAGAAGGTGAGCGAAACATGGAGGGAGTGTCACCACCAAGCGATGGCCGGACGTACTCGTACGTCCCGGCCCTGCCAGATGCGCTACTCGAAGGCTAGCAGAATGCGGCCCATCAAAAACCAAAAATTAGGCATGTCCTAAGAATATGCCAAGCCACCACTGAAGGCTATAGCAGAGCCAGAAGTGATATCCTCTCCAAAATTATGAAAGAAAATGAGATACACGTACTGGCACTACAAGAAAGCGATGAGAGTTCAACTTACCAACTTAAAGTGCAAGGATTTACCACACTTTCCTCCAAAGGGCATGAAAAGCATGGAATCGCAACACTTATTAAAAATAAGCTATTGAATAATACTACAGAGCTTCCCGTGCCCACTGACTTTGCCATAGGGATAAAAGTAAATGACTTAATGATAGTCAACGTGTACAGAGCTCCATCCAAAAACTAGGCATCTCCTGTTCTTCCTGATGTAAGCCACCCAGCAGTGTACATTGGGGATGTCAGTTCTCACCATTTCCGATGGGGATGCCACTCCTGTATGACCAAGGCCTCCAGCTAGCAGATTGGACTGATTTCAACAATATTCATCTCATATTCGATGCTAAGGACAAGGCCAAATTTACGTGGAATGCATGGAAAACTTCAACTTCGTCAGATCTCTGTTTTGTGACGACCAGTAATGACGGGATCTCAATGCAAGCAAATCGAACTGTTTTGATAGGCCAGACGAAAGGCAACAATCATCAGTTAAAATGGTTCAAATGGCTCTGACCACTATGGGACTTAACTTCTGAGGTCATCAGTCCCCTAGAACTTAGAACTACTTAAACCTAACTAACCTAAGGACATCACTCACATCCATGCCCGAGGCAGCATTCGAACCTGCGACCGTAGCGGTTACGCGGTTCCAAACTGAAGCGTTTGGAACCGCACGGCCACACCGGCCGACACACTCACCAGTCAATGTGGAGATTGGCCTGAGGTTTCAATCACCAATCCCCCCGCTGGAACCTCCGTAAGGCACAATGGGACAAATTTCAATCTCGCGTGGAACGAACTGTTACCAGAATTCCTCCAATTCCGATAAACTATGAACGGTTTACTAACTATCCCACATGGAGCTAGAAGAGAATTCATACCAGGCTTTACCAAACAATGTGAATCTCTTCTTCAGGAATACAACACTGGAAATCCCCAGACTGCAGGCTCAGTGACCAAGTTTCTTGACGAAGTAAGAAGGAAACGTTGGCATGAGCTAGTTGAGCAGCTTGACTTCACCCATTCCAGCCGTAAAAGTTTGGAGCCTTCTCAGAAAATTAGAGGGTGCTGTACATCCTACCTCCGAACAGAGTGCTGTTAACCATAATAAAATAAGCTCAGTTATACTTGAAAACTCGAAGGTGCACGTCCCTACACACCAGAAGAAGGACCTTAAAAAACTCATGGCTGAAGCACTGAAAAACTGCGCAGAACAGTCAGACATTGTGAGCACTGTCTCTGAAGAAGAGTTGATAACTGCAATAAATGGTATCAAATCAAGGAAAGCGGCCGGACCTGATGGAAACCTACCGGAGTTTCTAAAGAACCTAGGTCCAAGAGCACGCACATGGCTCTGCAAATTTTTCTCTGCCCTACACTTGAGACTCGAAACATTGCAAACAAATGGAAAGGACAAGAGAGATCCCAAGAGTTTCAGACCTGTCTGTCTGCTGTGTGCGATGTGCAAACTTCTCGAGAAAATTCTCCTAAAGAGAGTGATCCACCTAATAGACGCAGCAGTACCCGTGGAGCAAGCTGGTTTCAGGTCGAAGAGGAGCTGCTGCGTTCACGTCCTGGCACTAACCACGCATGCTGAACGTGGTTTCCAGAACAACAAAAGACCGGTGTAGTATTTGTAGATCTCTTAGCTGCATACGACACAGTATGGCTTAAAGGATTACTGTATAATATTGCTACAGTAGTTAAATGTAAGAAGTCATTAAAGCTCTTATATAATATGCTGTCCACAAGGAAGTGCAGACTACATCTTCACGGACAAACAAGCAAAGCCCGAATCCTCAATAATGGACTGCCACAAGGCCCTGTGCTAGCTCCTTTACTGTTTAATTTGTACATCTCTGATATGCCGTAACTCAAATCACGGAAGTTCGCATATGCCGATGATCCGGCTATTGCTTTGCATGGCGACTCATTCGAACAATTGGAATCAGGTCTAAATTCTGACTTGGTGCAGCTTCATAACTGCTACAGGACTTGGCATCTGAACCTTAATGCATCAAAAACAGTAAGCACAGTGATGCACCAGAATAGCAAACAAGCAGACAGGAAGCTGCGTTTGAATATAGCACGCCAGAATATAAAACGTGGAAGAGCAGCAAAATACCTGGGCGTTAAACTGGACCGCAGCCTAACATTCAAAGAACACCTGCAGGATGTCAGCCAAATACTCAGGGGCAGAGTCAATATCATCCAGAAACTCGCACGCTCTACCTGGGTAAGTAATGCTTCGGCACTTCGCACTTCCTCCTTGGTTCTAGTCTACAGCGTTGCACATTACTGTGCGCCTGTATGGACCAACAGTTCGCATGTCAATGAAGTAGATGTTCGCCTAAATGACACCTTGCGAACAATAACCGGAACAGTGAGACCTACACCAACACCATGGCTCTCTGTGCTGGCAGACATTGAACTTCCCCCTGTCCGCAGACAACACGCAATCTTTTTTTTAAAAAAAAAAAAAAAAAAAAAAAAAAAAAACTGCTGCTGACACCACACTCCCAATACACGCTGATCTGCATGGCCCCACACGATTAAAGTCAAGAAATCCCTTCTGGGACCACTCTTCGAACAATCAGGACACCATAGCAGAATGGAAACACCTATGGCAACAAGAAAATGTTAGCAATGGACAGCTCATTAAGAACCCGGCTGATCGTGTTTCTGGCCTCAACATCCCTCGAAGAACCTGGGTGGTACTAAACAGAATGAGAGCTGGTGTTGGACGGAGCAGTGAGCTGATGGCAACGTGGGACTACGTGGGCAATCCTCACTGTGACTGCGGCGAAATACAGACGATGCAGCACATAATCGAGTGTGAAATTCATGGTTTCCGGGACGGTTTACTAGAGAATATGCATACACTCACAGACTGTGCCATTTCTTGGCTTTGTGATTTAAGTGTTTCTGTTTAATTGTTAATTTTTTGACAGATTACAACATGAATGCACTGTAGGTTTATAAGTACTGTAATATGTATAATTAAATTTATGATGAACAATGTTTTGTTACATTTGCATGTTAAATAAGTTTCCCATGCTGAATGTGCATAGTACTGTAAGGCATCTGGCACATCGAACGCAAAATAAATAAATAAATTCACATAATGTACTTCGTGTATTTTCGTTTGTTATAACCGATTTTCACTTTGCAAAACGGGGTGAGAACTATTTTGTGTTTCCTAACCCAAGCAACAAAGGAAACAAAAGAAAAATTCGGAGTATGTGTTAAAATCCGCGGAGAAGAAATAAAAACTTTGAGGTTCGCCGATGACATTGTAATTATGCCAGAGACAGCAAAGGACTTGGAAGAGCAGTTGAACGGAATGGACAGTGTCTTGAAAGGAGGATATAAGACGAACACCAACAAAAGCAAAACTAGGATAATGGAATGTAGTCAAATTAAGTCGGGTGATGCTAAGGGAATTAGATTAGAAAATGAGACACTTAAAGTAGTAAAGGAGTTTTGCTATTTTGGGAGCAAAATAACTGATGATGGTCAAAGTAGAGAGGATATAAAATGTAGACTGTCAATGGGAAGGAAAGCGTTTCTGAAGAAGAGAAATTTGCTAACATCGAGTATAGATTTAAGTGTCAGGAAGTCGTTTCTGAAAGTATTTGTATGGAGTGTAGCCATGTACGGAAGTGAAACGTAGACGATAAATAGTTTAGACAAGAAGAGAATAGAAGCTTTCGAAATGTGGTGCTACAGAAGAATGCTGAAGATTAGATGGTTAGATAACATAACTAATGAGGAAGTATTGAATAGAATTGGGGAGGAGTTTGTGACACTACTTGACTAGAAGAAGGGTTCGGCTGGTAGGACATGTTCTGAGGCATCAAGGGATCAGCAATATGGTATCGGAGGGCAGCGTGGAGGGTAAAAATAGTCTAGGGAGACCAAGAGATGAATACACTAAACAGATTCAGAAGGATGTAGGCTGCATAGGTACTGGGATGTGTGTGTGTGTGTGTGTGTGTGTGTGTGTGTGTGTGTAAGTTCCTTTACCTGTTTGTGTTGCCTTGTCTGTAAAGTTCCTATAACATACAACTTCACTGCAAACACGGAAAGAAAGACAAGAGTGGCCGATGCAAAAGACGAACTGGAAGATACACAAACAAAACTGTTACGCTGTGAGCTTGTCAGTCACATAAGCCAAACATGGTGTGAATACTTTTGTCTAGATGCTACAGCATATTCAAGTTTTAGCGTACTTTTGAAATACCCTTCATTTCGTGCCGGCCACGACGGTATCGTGGCATTGTCATGCCCGTGCAGATACGAAATTAATTATATTTGTTTTCGACTACCTGTGTTCAATAGCAAGATATATCTCTTAAATACCTTAAGCTGTCGTTCGAAATTGGTAGCAAAATTGTGGTTCATCTTCGCAACTGTCAATGTTTCCAATACGACTTTCGTTATCATCGGGTGACATATAATTTAAAGCGGACTCCGGATCACGTTGCAACTTGACATTTTGAGGTTTAAATCCAGAAACTTGTAATTTGAAGTCATACATTAACCTAAACAACCAATGATTCACACTATCAGGGATTAAGCTCATATTCCATAAAAAGAGTTAATGAACTGAATGCCGTACTATGTCAAAGAAGCAGTTACTAATTGTCTAATGAGATATAGGCAATTACAGCAATAAAGAACCAAGACTCTTTTTTATTTTAATTAATTTAATTGTCTCAGTGCTGCGAATATTTATACAACCCATTGCAATCAGATTAAGGCCCAAAGCAGATAGTACAATTTTTACATTAACTGACACATTTAGTTGTTATTTTTCCCTGCTTACGTAAGATAATGCTAGTTCATTTATCAGACAGAGCAAATTTCGTCACTAGAATACTCAGTACAAGTATAAGTAGCACGAAATCATAAATCATAGCACTCAATTATTTGCTAAACTGTCCTTTTGTAACCGAGAGATAAAATTAGAGGTATCTCAGCATTGTTTTGCATATTCTGTAATCCCCTGTAATTTAACATTTAAGCTGGGTATTAAAAGCGTTCTGCCACTAATACCGAAACAAGCGTTAGAGCTGCGTTTAATTCTTTAAAACGAGTCCTTGCGAATCCCATTTCTATTTGAACAGTGACGTAACGTACACGTGGCTCTCTATGGATACGGAAACGTTGCTAAACATAAATTATTCACCTCCTAGAAAGAGATGAGGAGAAACACGACGCACTTAAAACACGCTGTGGAACAGCTTTATCTGGCAGCTGATGCAGGTCAATACTCACTGCATATTAAAACATCGTGTCAGACCAATTCCTGAAATCAGATCACTGGCGTTTTTTATTTTTTTCTGACCGGTTTGATGCGGGCCGCTACGAATTCCTCTCCAGTGCCAACCTTTTCAACTCAGAGTAGCACTTGCTACCAACATCCTCAGTCATTTGCTGGATGTATTCTAATCTCAGCCTTTCTCTATAGTTTTTATCCTCTACAGGTCCCTGTAACACCATAGAAATTATTCTCTGATGTCTTAGCAGGTGTCCTGTCATCCTGTCCCTTTCTCCTTGTCAGTGTTTTCCACATAATTCTTTTCTCGTCGATTTTGCAGAGAACCTCCTCATACCTTACATTATTAGTCCATCTAATTTTCAACATTCTTCTGTAGCACCATATCTCAGAATATCTCAGATACTTCGACTCTCTTCTGTTCAGATTTTCCCACAGTCCATATTTCTCTACTAAAGAATTCCGTGCTGCAAAAGCAGATTATCAGAAATTTCTTCCTCAAATTAAGGCTATGTTTGGTGGTAGTAGACCCGTCTTAGTCAGCAATGCCCTTTTTGTCAGCGCTAGTCTGCATTTTATATCCTCTCTGATGCCATTACTTTTTCTAAATCCGAATGTATCTTCATCTAACAGATCCGAAGTTTTCTTTTAGGGTTGGAGGTTACCGCTGAAATAACCGGTTTTCGGTTAAACTGATTTCTTCTGTCTCCAGTTTAACCTGACAGTTAAAACCATTCAAAAAGACCGGTTTCCAAAATAACCGATTTTCGGTTTTTTATTGTAATTGTTTCCAGCAACAAACTTAGACTTTCTCAGTCGATATGAGGTTGAGGCTGTGGCAGTGGCAGAAATCAGTTGCATTGTCTCCAGTAAAAATGGCGAAGATGAAGGAGACGGGCGCAGAGACGGCGAAAGCTAAAGGCCACAAGTTAATGACTTTCTTGCATCGTCACTTTTTGATGGTATCAGTTTCCCGCACTGAAGCAACAACAAAATTAATGGGAATGGGCGCGGACCACAGAGGAAGCGCCTGCAGCCGTTGGTGGAGGGGGAAGGCCACAGGCATAAATACTGGACCAGGTCCACTCGAGGAGCAGTCTCAGGTCGCACCTGATGAAGGTTACGAGCTACGTGACCGAAATATCGTGCAAGAACGACGCTGATATCCGGCAGAACACCCGACAGTCCAAGATGTCAACAAAATTAAAGATTCGGTCATTTTTCTGCGTTTATAGTTCATCAATAAAATTAAAGGCAAATCAGTAAAATTTTCTTTCTCTTCCAAGGGACACTGTGTATGTTTCCTCCTTGTATGATACTGCAAGTTTGTTGCGCCTTCACCCGCTTTTAAGGTATTAAATCAAATGGAGCATTGTACTTCATTCCTACGGCACTTCATAAAATACTTCCAAACTAATGATGGTGCCGTTATGCAATACAAGCGATGTCTGAGGACGACAGCGAGAAACTGCCATATAGACAAGCTGAGGACAAAGCGTCACCTACTGCACGAACAGGTGTACCGTCTAACGGGCCACACCCTAGGGATGGGGGTTACCACCGAAAAAACTGGTTTTCGGTAAATGTAAATGTCGTGTGACTAGGGCCTCCCGTCGGGTAGACCGTTCGCCGGGTGCAAGTCTTTAGATTTGACGCAACTTCGGCAACTTGCCCGTCGATGGGGATGAAATGATGATGGTTAGGACAACACAAGACCCAGTACCTCAACGGAGAAAATTCCGTCCCAGCCGGGAATCGAGCGCGAGCCCTTAGGAATGACGTTCTGTCACGCTGACCACTCAGCCACTGCGGGCGGACTGGTTTTCGGTTGTATCAGTTTTTTCAACGCCAGTTTAGCCTGAGAATTAAGACCAATCAAAATAATCGGTTTCTGAGATAACCGATTTTCAGTTTTTATTCCTATTATTTCCTGAAAAAGAACGTGGAAATTGAACAGAGACTGAAAAATTTTGAGTCCGAGACTCATAGATTCAAACCAAGATTCAAAGTTAAATAGGGAAATAAAAAACATTTAGTCTGTCAATTGTTTGCTGTTTCTCTCCAAAAGTTATTAGTGGTTGAATACTACAAGAAATAACTGTTATTCTACTATTGCTTCTGATTTTTTTTACACTCTGCTCAAAAATCACGTTGTAATCAAGGATGCTTCGGTAGCTCTGTTGGTAGAGCACTTGCCCGCGAAAGGCAACGGTCCCGAGTTCGGGTCTCGGTCGGGCACACAGTTTTAATCTGCCAGGAAGTTTCATATCAGCGCACACTCCGCTGCAGAGTGAAAATCTCATTCTGGAAGGATGATACCACTAATTGGGAATTACGTATAGTCAGTGCTACAGGGTGAAAAGTGAGATACAAGATATTTTTCGTAATGTGAAGGACAATCAATCAATTTAAAATCAGAGATGGTAAAATACTCTGCATTAAACTGAGTGAAAGTCCAAATCTTCAGTTGGTGTTTCTTCTGTTTCCACGATGTGTCGATCGCTTCCATACTCTGGAGGTACTAATACTTCATGTGCCACGACTGTGGTTGACGACTCCCGAGAGTTGCGGGTCTTTCAATTCTATGTTGCCCCCGCGGGTTTTGACGACGAGTTTTGGGGATGTTTTACTGTCCATACATGGTTCGGAGCGGACGCCCATCTGCCGTTTATCCAAGGTTTTACCGGGGAGTGACATGTTTTATGCATTTTTGCACCTTGAAAGTCGTGGCGTATGAAGTAATAGTTTTATACGATCAGGAGATATAACAGCAGCGTATGAAACCGGTCGTCATACAGAGAAAAAACAATAAACAGCTATTGCGGATTTGGACTTTCACTCAGTTTAATATAGACTGTTTTACCATCCCTCATTTTAATTTGTGGTTTGATTGCCCTTCACATTATGTACAAGTTCTTTAGCTGTGGTTGCCCAACCACTAAGGTTATTTGTAGTCTATTTTTCATGTTAATATGTCCGCTTTCATTAGCTACAAGGAGATAAAGGCATATTATGTAGACACAAGCTGTTATTACTGTTAGCTGTGAATTAACTGTTTTAAGTTTTCTCCTTACATGATGTCAAAAGTTTGCTGCTGCTTCATTTATACCACACTTTGTAATATGCGAGTACTTCCAGACTAGAGACGTTGGAAATCTAGTATAACTAATGTCTGACAGCAACAGCTAAGAAACTATCAAACAGACTAGATGGGGCAATTCTCGCACACTGCACGCACTAGTGTGCCATCGAATAGGCCACGCCACATGGTAGCATGTACATTATCGTCTCAGGAATAGTGTATCAATCCTAATGTCAGTCCTCGTCTCTGTCGGCATTTCTATTAAAATAACACTGATCCCTTCGCTCATTTTTTATAATGACGTAATATTTCAAAGCAGTGGAGAATATACGAATAAAAATTACCCATTTTTTTAAAAAAAGATTTATTTAAAAACCAAACATTTTAGCACTACCGCTATGGCAAATAGATATACCGGTTTTTTATCCAGTTATTAGAAAAAAATGAGGAACTCCTCTTATAACCGAGACAAAACAAATACCGAATAATACGGATTATTCAGAAGTAAAATATCGGTATCGGTTTTAACGGTCAATTTTTTTACCATCCCTGTTTTCCATTCTTTCGCTACGGTCGCTGGTTCGAATCCTGCCTCGGGCATGGATGTGTGTGATGTCCTTAGGTTAGTTAGGTTTAAGTAGTTCTAAGTTCTAGGGGACTGATGACCACAAGCAGTTAAGTTCCATAGTGCTCAGAGCCATTTAAACCATTTTTTCCATTCTTTGGTATATTATTCATGAGGCAAACTTGGATGCAATATCTGTTAAACTGATTCTGCGATAATTGTCGCGTTTGTTGGCTCTTGCAATCTACTTAAATGTGTGGATGATGTTTTTCCGAAAGTCTGATGGTATATCGCCAGTCTCATTTTACACACCATCGAGAATAGTCATTATGTTGCCACCAGTGATTTTAGAAATTTCAGTGGAATGTTATCCATCCCTTTTTCCTTATTTAATCATAAGTCTTCCAAAGTTCATATAAATTCTAATAATGTATCCCCTACCTATTTCCAGTTGACGCCCGTTTCCTCTTCTATCACGCCATCAGACAAGTTCTCTCCTTCATAGAGGCTTTCAATGTATTCTTTCCGCCTATTCGCTCTCTCCTCTTCATGCAACAGTAGAATTCCAATTGTACTCTTTATGTTACCGCTCTTGCTTTTAATTTCACCGATAGCTGTTCTGATTTTCCCGGACAATTCTGTTACATTCGTACCATGCGAGTACGTATCACGACGCAAAAAAAAAAAAAAAAAAAAAAGAGGTTCAAATGGCTCTGAGCACTACGGGACTTAATATTTATGGTCATCAGTCTCCTAGAACTTAGAACTACCTCAACCTAACTAACCTAAGGACATCACACACATCCATGCCCGAGGCAGGATTCAGACCTGCGACCGTAGCAGTCGCGCGGCTCCGGACTGAACGCCTAGAACCGCTAGACCACCGCGGCCGGCACGAAGCAAAAGAAATCATATCTTGAGAAAATTGTAACGAAATACAGAAAGACTTGTTGATGATTGACGGTGACGGAAAGACTGGTAGATGGACCTTAACTGAATAACTGTTACGTATTTTGAATAAGTAGACGGTAAGACACTTTACTGTTCCACTGCAGTATTATTTTCGTTTGGGTGGGCACCAAAGCCTCGATAAATTTACGGAAGGACATCGTTCCATCAGCTTGTACAGTAAATTATTTTATACAGCACTGTCTGCTTCGTGCATCTAAGAACATAACAATATACAGAAATGAAACAGGAGAGCTACAATATAAAAAAAAACATACAAGCACATAGGATGTTTCGATATCAAAACAGCAATGCCTATTTGCTATAATAACCAAATACTTCATAGCAATGGAAATTTTTCAAGTAAACATCAGCCTCCTATCGTCAAAAAATCGCGCTCCATTCGTATTTATGCTCAGCACGGCTGTCAGCGCTCATTTTTCTTTAGCATCACGTTAACAATCGTACGCGTAGAAATAAATAATACTGGTTGCGTTTGTAATGAAAAATATTATGGCAGTGAAGTATTTTTTTATTGCAGTTGGATGTATGTGTCCCCTTTCAGATGGAGCTCAGTGGCAATGAACTGGATTGTGGTTTAATTGTTATCGGAACGCATTCCCGTATTGTCTCTGCTCATCGCAGTGTTGCAGCCGTTGTATTAATACTCCAGCGACGCGTGTTTCGAAAGTCACAACGTGGTTGAAAAGCATTTTGAACAGAGTTTTTGGGACCCATTCCTATAGAGGCTATAAGGCCCTGTACTGTGGACCGGGAGTGTCTACTGCGATGAAAATGTGCCTGCCGCTATGAAAGACTAATAAAGGTGTCCTGATAGGGCAGGACACATACACATAATGAAAGTAACAGAGAATAGTGAATAGTAAAATATACTACTCAACTTTGGTAACGCTGGTTACAGCAGTCGTAGAATCCAGTTTTAGCCTATCTGTTCTGTGTTGACTACAGCTCCATGAACACATACTAAATAATGTTCTCTGAAATGAAGTCGGAAGAAAACTAATGTTTTGTCTTGATGTATTATTCGAAGAAATGTTCCAAGCTAACAGTTCAAAAATGGCTCTGAGCACTATGGGACTCAACATCTTAGGTCATAAGTCCCCTAGAACTTAGAACTACTTAAACCTAACTAACCTAAGGACATCACACACACCCATGCCCGAGGCAGGATTCGAACCCACGACCGTAGCAGTCCCGCGGTTCCGGACTGCAGCGCCAGAACCGCACGGCCACCGCGGCCGGCAAGCTAACAGTACTCAGTTAAATTTCTAGGCGTGCAGTCTCTGTCCTTACACGATAATTTTATTCACTGTTCTGCTTCTACTGAGGACTAACCACCGTCTATCTAGCTGCCACTGTTTCTATCGTACTCGACGACTTTAAGATACGACGAAAGTTCTGCAGGAACTCCCTAGCAAGACTAGAACTGACTTTGAAATTACAGCCGACAACTTCCGCCGTGCACTGTTATTTAAGTTCGCGTCTCTCTTCCTTGTGGCGCTGCCGCTCGAGGAAGCGTGATTCTCGCGGGAAATGTGATTGGCTTCCGCGTAGCGGTGTTCCTGCTGCCGACGAACGCCTACGGTACTTCTAGTGGCAACTGTTGCTACCTCTTCTTGTGTTGTACCTCAGTACACCATACCCTGCGCCACAACTCGTATAGGAGCAGCGTTGGGGTTTAGATACATAGTGAAATACCATCTGGACGCTCCCCCTCCCAAACGACCCTAATTCCACCGATTTCACGCTGTGTGCGGAAGTTTTTCTGAACTATCAGAGAGGACTGTGAGTGTCAGTATGGAATATGTAGCTGAAGTCACCCGCGACATGAAAACTAGTGTTTCTAGTAGGGTCACGAGTTCTGCAGTCATGACGCTTGCCTTTGTTGGTAATTTGAGTGCACTAATCTGTAAAATTTTAACAAAGCACTTTGGAAACCATCACTCTGGACACAGACGGCTTCGGCGTGCAATTTTAAAAACTGCGCCAAAACTTTGTTGTTTATGTGGGTATCTTCTGCAAATAGCATTTCGTTTCAAGCCGTCCGCTGTGACGGAGCGGCTCTAGGCGCTTCAGTCGGGAACCGCGCTGCTGCTGCGATCGCAGGTTCGAATCCTGCCTCGGGATGGATGTGTGTGATGTCCTTAGGTTTGTTAGATTTAAGTAGTTCTAAGTCTAGGGTACTGATGGCTCAAATGGTTCAAATGGCTCTGAGCACTATGAGACGTAACATCTGAGGTCATCAACCCCCTAGAACTTAAAACTACTTAAACCTAACTAACCTAAGGACATCACACACTTCCATGCTCGAGACAGGATTCGAACCTGCGACCGTAGCGGTCGCGCGGCTCCAGGGGGACTGATGACCTCAGATGTTAAGTCTCATTGTGCTCAAAACCATTTGAACCATTTGTCGTTTCAAATATTTTCTTATGGTTAAGTAGGACAAATTAGGTAGATGTCAGTTCATCAGTTTACTGGCTGAAATATTCTTAAATGTTATTTCATTTAAAATTGTAACTTACTCTTATGAACCTCATAGAATGAGAACTTTTTTCGTTTGCGGAAGAAACTGTGCCCCTGTTTGACACATTACGATCTCCTAGTAAAGCTAACCAATTTGTGGACTTCCAACCGGACAGTTTTACAAAATAGTTAGGTTATATAAGGGTTATCCCAAAACAAAGGTCTCCTTTTTTCTTATAAATACATAGACCTTTATAAGTCTACAATGTTTTACATCAGTTTACAGCTTGAACATTTAGCTATTTGTCGACATAATCACCATTTATGTCGATGCATTTTTGTAGATGCTGTGGCGATTTTTGTATGCCCATGTCATACCAGCTAGCCGCCATGCTGTTTAGAAAGTTATGAACCTCTTCTTTCACCTCGTCGTCGGAGCTGAATAGCTGGAATCACAATTAAAGCTGACAGGTACTGCGAGACTGAAAAAACTCAAACGGGCTATTCAGAACCGGAGAAGAGGAATGTTGAGCAAGGGCGTACACATTCTCCATGACAACGCTCACCCACACATTGCTCGGCAAACCGTTGCTCTCCTGCAACAGTTTCAGTCGAACATCGTCACCCTCACACCCTATGGTCCTGACTTGGCACCTAGTGACTATCGCCTTTTCCCTAAGTTAAAAGAACATTTGGCCGGAAAGCAATTCTGCTCCGACGACGAGGTGGAAGAAGATGTTCATTCTGAATAGCATCGTAGTGAGCTGGTATGAGATGGGCATACAAAAACTGCCACAGCTTCTACAAAAATGCATAGACAGAAATGGTGATTATGTCGAAAAATAGCTAAGTGTTCAAGCTGTAAACTGATGTAAACCATTGGAGAAACAAACAGGTCTATGTACTTATAAAAAAATAGGAGACCTTACTTTTGGGATTACCCCCGTAGTTACAGTCTGAGGACTTGGGAGAAGATATCAATAACGGAGACAGTTCGGGTATCTGGAGGCCACAGAAACTGCAAAGGGAGTATGTGAAGGATGTGCTTCAAAAAGCGGAACGAGGAAAAGCCGTAAATGTACAAATTCTACCTTGTGGGACACTAATATAATAAAAAGTTCAAGTTCTGTAAGTTTTTCGGAGAGAACTGTCATATATTCATCGAAAGTTTAGGTTCTCAAATTTGAATCAACAGCAAAAAAAACACTCTAAAACTGGTTTTTGCAGTCGATGCTATGGGGGACTTGACGCCATAAAATTAGAATTACAAGGATTAAGTGGTGAATAGGAGCTGAAAAAAGCTTTTATTACGTCGTAGAGGAGAAGGAGTTGCCATGATATGGTTACATAAGGGGATGACTGGAGCGTTGCTGTCACAAATGATTTGTTTTTAAAATGGAACCCTGCGATGAGCAAAAACGAGGTGCACCAGGAAAAATATGGATGGACTGAGTAAATGTTGATATGATAGAAGATACTTACAGCACCACGAGTGTCAAAATAATACGTTGTAGCGTTGACATTACGACAATCGTAGCCTGATGCTTTAAAAAATAGCCAGCATGTCGTCACAGCAAAATAGGGGCACGTTAAGGATTATCTAGCATCAAGATCATTTCAGGTCTACATCAAACTTTCAACACACAACGGAATCAAAAACACGTAGTTTTGCTTTTCCTTTCTTTCCGCTGCTGTGCTCTACTAGAACTGTGCACTCTCAGAAATTTCTTCCTTAAACTGAGACTGAGGTTTGATACTAGTAAACTTACTTTAGCCAGGAATTCCCTATTTGCTTCTGCTGCTCTGTTTTTCATGTCCTTCGTGCATCGTTCGCCATGTGCTATTTTTGCTTCCAAGGTAGCAGAATCCCTTCACTTCGTTTGATTCGTGGTCCTCAGTTTTGATGTTAAGGTGAGCCACTACTCGTCCCAACAGTAGTCGTTCTCCGGCCTACTCCACAGACTACTGTGTGCTCATTAGGTATTTCGTTCCATTCAACAGATCCTGTAGTTATTCCTCAGTATCAATGGGTACATAAATGTCATCGGGGGATGTTGTCATTGATATCCTTTCAGCATGAATCCCGCTCCTAAACTGTTCTTCTCTTTTCGTCATTTATTCTTCGGTGTGCATATTAAACAGTGGAGAACTAAATACCTGCCTCGCTCTCTACCAAGTGCATAATATGAATTCTGTAATATATACTGATGTATCACTTTTTTTCAGGCAAAATGTAAATTCTGTTCATTTGTCGGGAAACTCATATCATTTAGTTAGAAGATAATAATAATGACGATTAGTATGAAAGTAGTAAAGATTCTACAACGTTCCAAAATTTTGCTAATGTTGACCGAATTTTGCTGGGTGTAGTACTGACAGAATTTTTTCTTGTACTTTATTAAATCAAACATTACGTCATCTTCTTTTTAGCTTCAGACCTCTTACGTCGAGGTTTTTACACGCTCCTGAATTTTGATCCTATTGTAGTGGTCTTCATTCCGAAAACTTGTTTGGTACTAGTCTGTCCTGCGGATGATTCTTCATCTCTCCATAAACATCGCAATCTACATCCATTTGACTCTGCTTTCTGTGCTGAAGATTTGGTGTCACTCTACGATTTTTACACTTCACACTTTCTTCTGTAGTCCGCCCCTGCTAGCTGAGTGGTCAGCGCGACGGAATGTCATACCTAACGGCCCAGGTTCGATTCCCGGCTGGGTCGGAGATTTTCTCCGCTCAGGGATTCGGTATTGTGTTGTCCGTATCATCATAATTTCATCCCCATCGACACGCAAGTCGCCGAAGTGGCGTCAACTCGAATGACTTGCACCAGGCGAACGGTCTACCCGACGGGACTCCCTAGCCACACGGCATTTCCGTTATTACTTTCTTCTGTCAAGTAAATAACGATTCCTTGGTGCTTCAGGATGTTCCCTATCAACCGAGCTCTTGATTTAGTCAATTTTTGCTATAAATTTCTTTATTCTTCACTTCAATTCAGTACATCCTCGCTATTGGCCATCTAATTGTTAACGTTCTTCTGTAGCATCACATTTCAAATGGTTCTATTTTCTTCTTGTTTCAACTGTTTATCGTCCACATTTCACTTCCGTACATGGCTACACTCTAGACAAATTCCATCAGAAAATCTTCCTAATTCTGAAATTTATATTCGATGTTAACAATTCTTCTTTCAGTGAAAAGCTTTATTTGGTATTACCAGTCTGGTTTTATAGCCCCTCTACTTCGACATCGTCAGTTACTTTGCTACCAAATTGAAGCATTTATCTACTACTTTCTATGTCTCTTTTTCTAATCTAATTCTGAGAGCATAATAATTCCACCACGTTCCATTACACTTGTTTAACTTCTATTGATGTTCATCTCGTAGCGCATTTTCAGCATAGCGTCCATTCCGTTCAGCGGCACTTGCAGTTCCGTCTCTGACAGAATTACGGTGTGATCGGAGCAAACAGCGAGGTATTTATTCCTTCTTCCTCAACTTTATTTCCCTTTCCAACTTACTTGATAATTTTCTTTACTGCCTGCTCAATGTACATCCTGAAAGACATCAAGGGACAGGCTACAGATCTGTATCATTCACTTCTCGACAGCTGATAACGTTCCATGCCCTTCGACGCTTGTAACAGCAGACTGGTTTCTATACAAATTGCAAATAACATTTTTCTTCCTGTATTTTACCACTGTGTCTTTTAGTATTTCAAAACGAGCATTCAACATTTTCGAAAACTTTCACTGAATATACAAATTCCACAGGGTGCTCTAAAATTTCCTTGAAAAGCTTCTAGAACTTGCAGAGGTGACAGAGTGGACAATATTTTGATTTGGAATCAATGTCCGGAAATGTGCTACAGCCGTTTGAAAGTATGTTTGCTAGGTAGGTATGCAACTCGGTAGCCATGGTGGGGGAGGGGGCGCTGCTTACCTTGGATCGGCTGTCATTTGACGTCTATCCTTGTAATGTTGATGCATTAATATGTTCTTAAAGCGATGCTGATATTCAAGACAGTAAAAGCGGGTTACAAGCTGTGAGATATCTGGGGAAGTTAACCTTGCATTACTGAGCAACTGTTTCACCACGTATCCAATCTAGCTTACCAAATTCCCAACCAGACTAACATTAATTATAATCTTTTAGAAGTCATCTTACGATAACGGTGATGTGTGTATGTATATATATATATATATATATATATATATATATATATATATATATATATATACATAAAGAGAATTTAAATAACAAGAAATAAATCAGTTTATATTTTGACATTTATTTTAACATTGATCATTGTTCCGTTAAAATTTCAGAATATTAAACTTGATTCATAACTAAACTGGTGCCTTATTTAGGACTGTGAAAATGTGAGTTTGTTATCTTACGGAACACATCCAATATGGAGCCAAGATTGGGAGACTGCATACAACACTGCATTCATAAATAACACACGAATAACTTTGAAACATTTGCAAGAGGAAATCAACCACAACCAACCGATTCAATTTTTTTAGCGCAATCCTGTCCGTCATGAAATTACCACACACTGGTATACTAAATTCATACTAACTCTCTGTGAAATCTTCCCGAATAGAATAGCTGAGGGCTACTTTGATGTTTACACCACATGATTCACGTGGTCAACTTGGTTTACACAAAGAGTGTAACTCCACAATAATTTTGATAATTAAAATAAATTACATCGAAACACAATTTACAAAAGAAAAACCTCGAACTGGTTACCATCGTCTTACTATTAACCTGATGGGTCAAACAATCGTATAAGCACGTGGTACTGGTCTCACAAAGTACACCCCACGTGGGTTGAACATAAAGAAAAGTTGCTAATTTGAAAAATATTGTCGAGAGGAGACGTTATAATCTCACGCACATTCGCATTTAAGACTGATGATCTTAGTTAGAGTTACGGATCATCCACACGTGGTTCCACTTTACTCACGAAGTAGTGACAAAGCAACTACTGGAAGATATTCTGAAATTCACACTCGAATTACACTGCGTTACAATTTAAGATAACATTAAATATTTTAGACCTAAACCTGAAATAAAGGTGATTAAATTTTCAGTTAGGCTGAACTTAAGAAATCCATTGTCCTAAGGATTTAGCAGATACGCGCTTAGCCGGAGATCTTACCACTTCAGACGCTCGCCGCGGACAGACTGCGGTGGGCCCCTACCAATGGTGCCTCCAGATACAAAACGGAAGTGACCAGAGAGGCAGTTTCCTATACCAACATGACAAGGGACAGAAAGGACCATACTAAGAATAGAAACCTCTTTGCTTTTAGAAAGCGTAGCTACCTGTTCCGACGTTGGTCCTACTGTTCTCTAGCAGACAGGCTTGTCTGCTACCATCAAGCATGCAACAAGAAATACATTTGCTCATTCATCCTTTCACACAGCAGGGAAGGGGGATGACAGTATCTTACCATATATAGTATATAAAAGAAAGCGGATGTAGGTTTCGTAGGAGACTGTGTGACATGAATTACATATAAACTATGTTTTAAAGTGTAGTAGTGTGACAGATCGTTCTTCATTACGTGTACAAGTAACACGTTCCACTGCTCAGTCTCCTCCCAGATAGTCAGAAACACCACAGTAAATTTAGAAGAGGAATGTATGCCGTAAATGACAACAGATTTAAGAAATTAACATGAAAGGAATCCAACAGAGACCTTTCATCCTACCTCTCTCACCTATTTGGAGCCTCTTTCACGTGCCTGTGAGTGTTAAAGGAACATGGTTGAGTACACGTTGGCAGAGTACATCGGTATCCGGTACAGCGAAGCTCACAGTAATGCAAGAGTTGCTCGTCGCCTTTGTCGAGATCGTTATCCACAATCGCATACCACTCCATCGCATACCCTTTTCGCCACAATTACGCAGTGGCCTCGAGAAAGTGGTACCTTCATCGTCTGCAGGAGCGACTGTGGTGCTCCAAGAAGACGCCGCAAAACTGAATTGGAAGACGCCGCTCTGTAAACAACAGTGTTCGCGAAAACTGATTAAGTTTCCTTTCTCTTTCTTTGCTTATTTATGAGTGATATTGTGAAACAAGCGATGTGACAGACACTCCGGGAGAAGTGGAATTGTAAGAAAACGAAGATAAATTGGAACAAAAAAGGCTAACAGCTAAGATAATTCGAGGAACCAAATCGAAGAGAACTTTAATGAGAATAACTCCAGAGATTTCTATAGAACCTTCAAGCAGACACTAAAAAAATACAATCCACCTAGCCTCCACTTCAGAGACCCACGGTGCAAACTGGTTTTTAACGACAAGAACAACTGCCACGTCTTAGCTCAGTACTTTAAAAACCTACTCAGCTGTGCTCCACCCAGTGAAGACAACTACAAACAAACCACACCAAACCCGGACTCACTGCCTCCTTCATTGGAAGAAGTTCGACAAATCATTCAACTTCTCAAGAATAATAAGGCAGCTGGAGAGATCTCTATCGTTGCTGAACTCTGGAAATGTGCTGGAAGTAATGCCGTGGGAAAGCTCACCGAGATCATCCGGAACATCTGGGGAACAGAGAAACTACCACCTGATTGGAACACGGCTCTGATCCGTTCGCTTCACAAAAAGGGAGATGTTACTGATCTGAACAACTAACATGGAATTTCTCTTGTACCGGTAACATACAAGATCCTCTCCAAGGGCGGGCCGAAGTGGCCGTGCGGTTAAAGGCGCTACAGCCTGGAACCGCAGGACCGCTACGGTCGCAGGTTCGAATCCTGCCTCGGGCATGGATGTTTGTGATGTCCTTAGGTTAGTTAGGTTTAACTAGTTCTAAGTTCTAGGGGACTAATGACCTCTGCAGTTGAGTCCCATAGTCCTCAGAGCCATTTGAACCATTTTTCTCTCCAAGGCACTATTAACAAGGGCAGAAGATCAACTGGACAGTCAACTGGGAGAATATCAGGGAAGCTTCAGGAAAATCAGATCCTGTGCTGAACAGATCCTCAGCCTTAAAATTGTTCTGGCATACTCCAAGATGAGAAACCGCAAAGTGGTTGTCACCTTTGTTGATTTCAAGAAGGCCTACGACTCTGTTGATAGAGAAATGCTTAGCAAAATACTCCAGGAATTAGGACTAGATAACAAAAGCCGCAGAATCATTCTGGAAACCTTGAAAAACACCCATTCGAAGGTCTAATTTGGAGAGGAGATCTCAAAAAGCTTCCAGATAAAAACTGGAGTGAGACAACGGGATGGAATCTCCCCTCTTCTCTTCAACTGTGTTCTCGAAAAAGTTGTGAGAGAATGGCGAAAAGAACTGACCAATTTGGGTGTCCAGAGTGGTGTCTACCTGGGCCGTAAGAACGAAGGACTGATTGTAGATTGCCTGGCTTTTGCAGACGACAAGGCACTGATTGCTGATTCTCTTGAAATGGCAACAATGCAGGTAAACTGCCTCAGAAAACCAGGCAGCCAAAGTGTGTCTTCAAGTGTCGCTGGAGAAAACAGAGTTCTTCACCAACATCAAAGAACATGACAAACAGATGTTACTAGACCAGGGAAAGAGCAAAAGGACTGGGAAATTTAAGTATTTCGGCGAATAGCTTGAACCAAACTTATCAGAACAATGTCATTTTCATGAGAATCAACAAGCTGGAACTAGCCTATCGACTGACTGTGAACACCTGAAACAAGAAATGCCTGTCATGCAACCAGAAACTTAAGTACTACACATCTGTCATACGACCAGAAGCCCAGTATGCCATGGAATGTCTCTCTATGACCGGAGAGGTCTGATGGAGAAATTGAAAGTCAGAGAGAGAGGAGAATCCTCAGGAAGATCCTAGGCCCGGTAGAAGAAGCTGGGGAATTCAGAAGGCGGCATAACTTGGAGCTCTACGAACATATGGAGAGACTCTCTGACTGTGCAAGTAAAAAAAGGGTAGCTTTCTTTAGCCATGTTCAAGATGGCCTCCAAACAGATTGACCAACCGTCTGTTCACCTTCTGGCAAAACAAGAAGGTTCGCACAACTTGGCTCATAGAAACCGAGAAGGACATTAAAGAACTGGGAATAACTGATCTCCAGAACAGAGAGTCTGTGAGACACACCCTGAAGGAAGTCTGAGGATTTCAGGAAAAGCCTCGAAGAAAAGGTACCCCCTGGATAGAAGAAAGGAAAGAGTTACACCGACAGAGGAAGCGACAGTACTGGGCAAAGATCGAAGTCCAACAGTTGAACAAGCGTGGTCCAAAGTAGGCCCATTCGAAACAAGAAGAAAAAACATGTGATGTACGGGTTTCAGTTCAAAATATTATTCACTCAGCCCCTTCTATAAATCCTGGAAGCATTTAAGCGGAATTTAAGGGCACCCTGTATAAACAAAAGTTTGCCTTTCTACAGTCTGCTTTCTAAGATGAGTCGTAAGATCAGTACGGTCTAGCACGTTTCTACATTTCTCCACAACCCTAACTGTACTGTACTGCCGATTTTCCACCAGTCCGTACGTAACTAAAGTGATGGATCAATAATATTCGTACCTGACAACACCTGTTTCCTTTGTAATAGGGATTAGCTTCTTGAAGCCTGAGGGTATTTCGCCTGTCTAACATATCTTGCATATAAGGTGGAATAGTTTTGTTGTGGTTGGCTCCCATGATCTGGTACACAAGTTTATTATAAGCAGAACTTAGGAAACTGCAGCAAAAACGCTGGAACGCAACAGTGAGACAAGACGTATGCGTTCCGTTAAGAGTAGCAGTTTTCCAGAAAAGGCCTAGGGGCTTGCATCTCGACGGAATCGAGTTAAATATTTGTTCTCTTCCTCCGGTTTGTTTCTGCACCACCACGCAGCTCCGCAGAGCTTGAGCGCATTAGTGGCCCTGGGCTGAGCGGTGAAACACGGGCGGCGAAAAGTGTTTGCTCCCGAGCGCACAGGGGGATCGATACGTGTCCTAAATGCGACTAACCGCTCCCAGCGAGCACTCGCAACTTCATATCTGCAGGCGGAAAGCGATGACGAGTTGTTCTCGTGACAAGGAGAACAGCAGCGGAAAACTGAATTTGTCTGGAGAACGAAGCAAGTAGAGAATCGCTTCGGATTCTACACTACTGGCCATTAAAATTGCTACACCACGAAGATGACGTGCTACAGACGTGAAATTTAACCGACAGGAAGAAGATGCTGTGATATACAAATGATTAGCTGTTCAGAACATTCACACAAGACTGGCGCCGGTGGCGACACCTACAACGTGCTGACATGAGGAAAGTTTCCAACCGATTTCTCATACACAAACAGCAGTTGACCGGCGTTGCCTGGTGAAACGTTGAGATGCCTCGTGTAAGAAGGAGAAATGCGTACCATCACGTTTCCGACATTCAAAAAGGTCGGATTGTAGCCTATCGCGATTGCGGTTTATCGTATCGCGACATTGCTGCTCGCGATGGTCGAGATCCAATGACTGTTAGCAGAATATGGAATCGGTGGGTTCAGGAGGGTAATACGGAACGCCGTGCTGGATCCCAACGGCCTCGTATCACTAACAGTCGAGATGACAGGCATCTTATCCGCATGGCTGTAACGGATCGTGCAGCCACGTCTCGATCCCTGAGTCAAGAGATGGGGACGCTTGCAAGACAACAACCATCAGCACGAACAGTTCGACGACGTTTACAGCAGCATGGACTATCAGCTCGGAGACCATGGCTGCGGTTACCCTTGAAGCTGCATCACAGGAGCGCATGCGATGGTGTACTCAACGACGAACCTGGGAGCACAAATGGCAAAACGCCATTTTTTCGGATGAATCCAGGTTCTGTTTACGGCATCATGATGGTCGCATCTGTGTTAGGCGACGTCGCGGTGAACGCATACTGGTGCATCACCCGGCGTGATGGTATGGGGTGCCATTGGTTACACGTCTCGGTCAACTCTTGTTCGCATTGACGGCACTTTGAACAGTGGACGTTACATTTCAGATGTGTTACGACCCATGGCTCCACCCTTCATTCGATCCCTGCGAAACCCTACATTTCAGCAGGATAATGCACGACCGCATTTTGCAGGTCCTGTACGGGCCTTTATGGATACAGAAAATGTTCGACTGCTGCCCTGGCCAGCACATTCTCCAGATCTCTCACCAATTGAAAACGTCTGGTCAATGGTGGCCGAGCAACTGGGTCGTCACAATACGCCAGTCACTACTCTTGATAAACTGTGGTATCGTGTTGAAGCTGCATGGGCAGCTGTATCTGTACACGCCATCCAAACTCTGTTTGACTCAGTGCCTAGGCGTATCAAGGTCGTTATTACGGCCAGAGGTGGTTGTTCTGGGTACTGATTTCTCAGGATCTACGCACCCAAATTGCGTGAAAATGTAATGATATGTAAGTCCTAGTATAATATATTTGTCCAATGAATACCCGTTCATTTGCATTTCTTCTTGGTGTAGTAATTTTAATGGCCAGTAGTGTAGTACCTCTTTTTCTAATGTTAACTCAATGTGTAACTCCAGTCGTGTTTCTTTCTTTTGCTTAGCGTTAGTGTGAAGTCTATCGCTTTCTTCATGTTCGGTGAATGTGTAAACCCAACGCAGATTTTCTTATTTTTCTCGCAGCACAAAATTATACGTAAGCGGTGTTTGACTGTAGCTTTGGAAGAGGTATAACGCTTTTACAGCCGTTATTCAACCAATATCCTAAAATGCTTAGTATCAACATCAGGTCGTAACTTTTCGTGGAACCCCCATCCGCTAGCCATGCAATATCCTCTCAAAACAATTAACCGCTCGTCTTGCAGATTTCAGTTTGCTGCCAAATAACATAATTTCTAGAAATAAATCATATGGCATGGTTACGCCATTCTCAGCAAACATCCGTTTTTAGGATCATCGTCAATACGTTCTTATTGCTACCAAGACTGATTTCCATGCACTGACCCGCCTGGCTGTCATTGTACATTATCGGAATAAAACCAGTTTGAGGATAACCAACGAAGTGTTTATATCAGAGTGAATCCACAAATGCCTTCGCAGTCGCATAGGGAACAATGTTCTATGAACGGTATTCTCAGAGTCCAGTAAACTGGCTGAAATCGGAGTTGCTCCATGTATGCAATGTCCAGCTGAAGCTGTTGATTGATGACTACATCACACAGACATACCAGATTACGGATATGTTGACTGCTATGTTTACGCATAGTTCCAAACAGCCGCAAATATTTTCCATGGCAGTAAGATCTGGTGTTGTAGTGGGCCAGTAGAGATGCGATAGGGTATCCGATTGTCCGTCAGACCAAGAACGCATGCGTTCAGACCTGTTGTAAGCCCTCCACTACTTTTTACATTAGTTCAAACAGACTATTATCTCGGTCTTTATGCCATGGAATGTTTATATCGGGCTGTTATGGTTAAATTGGTGGTGTTCCAAGTGCTGTAGTGTGGGGGTTAACATCATGGGTAAATCCATTAATAGGTGCGCTCGCGGAGTATGCTGAACAATAACAGTTCCACTTTCTGTCACCAGGCGAAAATATGGCACTGTAAGCTGTCAGAATGTGAAATGTTTCCGGTTTTGACGTAGATACGCTGTTCGTCGCTTCTGGCGTGTGTCGATTTCTGGTGTGAAGTTACTGATGGTGTTAAGGGTTAAAAAGGTTGAAGTGTTCCGTGCGAAATATTTATAATGTGCGCTAAATGAAGCCCCCAAGATACTCTACAGTGCCGTGACTGTGTCGTTCGTTTTTTGGCACTTATGGAAATGGATGGCTTTTGGTCGGGGAGTATTCTACGGATGGACGAGGCACGTTTTATTCTGCACGGTGCCCTGAATGCTCTGAAGTGTCGCTTGCGTGGTTGTACTCCGTCACATGTTGTGCAGGAATATGCACTGCACTCAGCTTATGTGACTGCTTCGTCCACAATGGCTATAATTTCGCATCTTACAAGCACTCATCCACATACTTTGCCGAGAACTACAAGCACAATTAGGTGCAATTTGATAGGTTGTACATCGTATATATGAATATTTAAAGGAGACTGACATTGTCTCGAACGCCTAGTAAATAATTGTTAACGCTTATTGCATGATAGGTGACAGAACGGTGTAATGAATGATTGCCTATACTAGTAGAAGTTGGAACGCCAGTGGAGATGAAACAGCAGGCAGAACTCCAGCTCTGGGTGGAAGGCCCGCACAGGTGTTGGTCCTGCTTAAACACAGGAAGTAGCTAGACGGACTTCGTGGCACCTGAGCTCTGGAGCACAATAGGATGATGGCCCGTCGCTATTGTAGCAGGACTGGAAGCATAACCGAGAGCTCTGCAAATCTTGGACGAAGGTGAGAGGAACGAAGGAGCAGCACTTCGGAAACCACGCAGGCTGCTTTATTTCCAAGGATTTTTACTCAGAAGCGTACCATTGTATGAGTATAGGATTTTACAAAATTGTTGAGGCTTTCGTGGCCACTTGTTGACAAACTGCCTATTGGTTTCTGTCTCGGGTTCTTCGGCCGACGTTCATCTAATGATTTTTCTGACGTTTCGCCAGCACGAGTGGCTGGCATTGTCAAAGCTTCACCCTCCATTGCCGGTGGTGAACTGGAGCCGAGCTCGCGGGCGCAGACTATATGTACCTGGTGCGCCAACGTCCGAGGGCTTCTCCGCGGTCATTTCCGGTGCGGTTCTCCTCTTGCTACCTGCGACGGTCGTTCGCTGCAGTACGGGAAGCCAGGATCCGTTTACCTTAAGGCTTTCCTCTTTCTTGTTCAAACTGTTCGCGTGTTTTTGTATTTCTACAGCTTCTCTGAACACGTGGAATGGCGACTTCTACGAACAGCTGGAAGGCGTCGCCATGGGTAGTCCTCTCAGTCCAGTGGTGGCCAACTTCTTCATGGAACAATTCGAAGCACAGGCACTGGACTCGGCGACTTGCAAACCTAAGGTGTGCTACAGGTACGTCGATGATACTTTCGTGGTGTGGAGCCATGGTGAAGAACAGCTCGGTGACTTCCTAAGACACTTGAACAGCCTCCATGCCAACATAACATTTACAATGGAAGTAGAAAAGGACAAGAAACTGCCATTTCTAGATGTGCTGGTCACTAGGGACGGCGAAACCCTGGGACACAGCGTGTATCGAAAACCGACTCACACGGACCGATACCTGCACAAACTGTCAAACCACCACCCGAGCCAGAAAAGGGGCATGATTAGTACGCTCGTAACGAGAGCAGGACGAATATGTGAGCCGCAACACCTCAAACGAGAAATGCAACACCTGGAAACAGTCCTGAGGAGCAATGGGTACTCCACAAATTATATTAGAAGTGTAACTGTGAGAGGTGGCATGAGCCCCCTCTCATATTTCTATCTTACGATTCTCCTCTCTAGTTGCATGCGGTGGAGGGTTGCTTTTCCTTAACACGCGTACTTCCCACGCAGCGTCTCTCGTCACCCGGGTGGGCCGGTGACAGGCGGGCTCTGTGAACTGGAGAGAGTTAAGCCGACGTGTGTGAGGCAGTCGAGTGAATGCTTTTCAGACGCCGACATTGTCAAGAGACACGCCCGCTGGGGTGTGAAGTAGCGGCTGGGCTAGAGGTTCCGTTACTTCAGAGAAACTTTGCGAAAACACTTTCTGGCGGGCTACCAGCGAGGCGTGGGAATGACTTGTGTACCCACGCAGTTGTGGCGGGAAAATTCCCGCACTTTCTGCAAAATCAGCACAGAAATTGGCGCCAAGAATCTCCATTGGTGGAATGGTAGTGCTCCGGCAATGGAGTGGAATTTCCGCCGGTTTTCGAGTTGCTGATTGGAACGTAACCACGGCCACTGTCGTGGGGGCGGGAATGTTCGGTGTTCGGCCTGTACGGGTGCTCTGAGTAGTCGGCAGTCGCCTTTCGGTCGAGGACGTCGGAGCAACCAGCCCTCGCCTGCGGTACGCCAGATCGTGTTCTGGGAGATAAGAAGACTGTTGGTAATGTACGTCCGCAGCACCGGCAGATAGGGATTTTCCTAGGTGATAATCAGAGCTCAGCAGAGCGCGCCTGCTCATCCTTTTCTAACTTTGTTCAGTTTCGAGTAGCAGCAATTACTATTGGGTTAGCTGTGTGTCTCTCTTGAGATTTGAGTGGAAAGGAATTGGCTCCACATACCACTTCGTCTTAAACCTCACGATCTAAGTTAGGGACAACTTCACCTTTACTGTGTTTGTATGAATCTCCAATTTTAGCCAATTTGATGTTTTATATTTCCTGTGTCTCTTTTACTATTCTGCGTTTAATCTTAATAAATCATATTGTTATTTTGGACAGAACTTTCTTTCTGTTAATCAATAGAGCAACCCTATCATTCCTCACTATGCTAATGAAACCTTTGTTTATTTAACTTATTTATCAAATTAAATTATTGCAGGTGCCAAACTCTCTTCTACTCCACTAGCAGGGTTGATTAGAGTCAGTTCGCGTATTTGTTTTATCCTTGTGCAACAGCAAAAGTCGGAGTTAGAATAGGGGGGGCTTAGAGCATGATTTACACATGTGGATTCTAGTAGAATTTAGTGATAAATACACTACTAGCCCCGGCACCTCGCATAATATGGCGACCCTTAGCCTCGGATCTTTCCTGCGAATCTTCTGATAAGCAAGCAGTAATATTAGTAGGGACACTCAGAATTTTTTTGCTTAATTTTTATTGATTAATACGCAAGTTTTTTCTGGTAGTTCCGCATTTAGTTTTTAAGTAGCGGCGCATGTTTACTGTTTTTGTTTTCAGCGTATATATTTGTTTGTTTGTTCATTGTTTTATATGTTTCTTTGATGTGGTGTCCGTACCACTTCACACTTTGTCGAATTTGTGTGCGGTTTCTGTACCACAACAAATCGTGCGTATAATTACAGCGTTGGAGCGGCGTTGTTGAAATTTTATGTTTATGTGTAAAAATATATGGAGTAGATTAATTTTATTGTGCATTTTAGATAAATTTGTTTTTCATGAATGATAACGAGAAGTAAGGCACGACTATTATCGAGCGCAGCTAAAACAAAAGAGGATAGCATAATGGATAAGGGGCAGCTTACTGACGGGAATAGGTTCGGAGATGAGATGGGCACATTTTTAGCAGGGCAGGACGCCAGGGTCATTGATGAGAAAGGTGATTTGGACGCGATCTCAGAGCAGCGTTGCGGCCGTGATTATGATAGTGAAGTAGAGGATGAAACAGAGACAGGCACACAGGTCGAGACGGTAGCAGAAATTTATAATCAAACGAACGAGAGCAGACAGGGGCTAGCTCGGCCACGTCAGAGCTCTAGCGCCCAGGTGTCCAGAGTTACATCTCCCACGTTTGAAGAGGATCAAAAAGATGACGTAAACCCAATACTGAGCTTCCTACGATCCATGAAAGAAGAAGATGAGAAACAGCGTAAGAAGGACACTCAGACTATAATTTCGCATATAGGGGAAATTCGTGGGGAATTACTAACAATAAAGAAAGAATGTGGAGAAGCAAAACAAATGTCAATAGCTGCACAAAAAGTAGCAGGCCTGGCCAAAACGGCAGCAATAGGGGCAATGAAAGTCGCGGAAGCAACTTCTAAACTCGCAGGGCGCTTGCGACGTACAACACAATCCCACTCAAAATCCCTAGCATTCTTAAAAACTCAAGGTAATATCGCGGTTGCAAACACCACGAAACGAATGGAAGAAGTAGAGAGTCGGATAGCAAAACTAGAGCAAAACGGGCACACGAGCACTGTGCGTTCGGATACCAATGATGGAATACACAGAATTGTGTCTCCGAGGAAAAGCCCGCCGTGCTCTAGCCCAGTGACAGAGTGCGGAACTAACAATGCACACGCAGAAACAGCGAGTAATAGCTCCAATAATTATAGCCCACCTAGGAGAGTGAATTCTGAGAGCCACTTCCACTGTGATACAGAGGTAGCACATCACAGTTATCAGCAAGATAGAGCAGGACACTCAGCAGACGTGCAAGTATCGGAAACGAGTGACAACACCAGTGCGAGGATCAGACAGGATTTTGATCACAATCACTTCCTGTCGATACTAAAATTCCAGAAGTTCAAAGAAAATGGAGGGTCGATGCATCCGAAGAGCTGGGTGATGCAGTTTACAAATTCATTACCGGCATCATGGCCAACCCAGGCAAAATTAGAATTCATGTGTGGACACATCGAAGGCCAAGCCGCGGAAAAGATGCGGGGTGTGGCAGTGACGTGTCGGACTTATCAGGAATTTGTTGGTGCATTCCTGCGGACCTACTGGTCAAAGGAAACGCAAGATAGGATTAAAGAGGAAATAATATTTTGTCCTGAACTGGAAGTGTCCGGGCATAGGAGCGCAACCAAATTTCTTGATGATTTACTCAAGAAGAATCAATTTTTAGATAGTCCATATAGTAACGGAGAAATCATTAAATTTTGCTTTTCCAAATTGCCAGTTAGGTACCAACAGACACTTGTCGGCAAGTGTGGAGCTGACATAGAAGCATTCAAGATTCTATTGCGCGAACTCGAAGTAGTCTTTGATAAACAAGACGCAAAGGACAGGAAGAAGGGGCAAAGTAACAAATACCACCGGCCAGGAACAGAAGACGACAGCAGATTGCATAATCGCACTGGTCAGTTAGGAAACCAGGGTTACGGAAGTCAAGGTTACGCTATTCAAGGTTATGGAAACCAAAGACACGGAAACCAGAACGTCAGGGAGCAGGGTCAATCTAGACAAGGAATCTGGGATAGAAGGAATAACGAACGGCAAAGCGACCGTAATTGGAGAGAGCGAAACCAAGGACAACGGTGGAACCAGGAGATTGAAACCAGACCCGCAAATCCTAATGCACGTCAGAGGAGGGGGAGCCTAACTAGGGATTGACGCCAGACTAGTGCGAACACAGGCCGCCGGAATTTCGCACGTAATCTCGGACCTGGCCAACTACGGATGATACATTACGAAGATTTATCAGAAATCCTGCTCGAGGAACATAAAGCAACTCCTCGACATGATCGGCAGCCTCTTATCACAGTAGCAATAGCTGAAAAGAGTCTGAATGCGATAATAGATAGTGGAAGCTACATAACAGCAATATCTGAGGCAGCATACAAGAGGTGCTCTCAGGAGATGGCCTGTCCTATCGGTTAAGAAAACCAAAATAAAAGGGGCATTAGCGGGTAAATGTACGGAGGTCACCCAACAAACAAGACTGGAATTCTCCTGCCAAGGACACAAAATAGAGTCTAACTTCTGGATCGTGCCAAATCTGGCGATCGACATGATAATAGGAACGGACTTCCTAAATGAACATGAAGCGATAGTTGATCTAGGACGAGGTGAAGTGGTTTTGAGGAAAGGGAATCCCGTCCACATTAAGTTCGACGATCAGCTGATCCCAGCTCAACTACCGTCTAACTGTGTTCGGATAAACTATGCGTGTCTGAAAGACAGAAAGGAAGAACAGGACGACGGTGCGGATAGGGGAGAGGACACGGATGAGAATGAAGTCGGAATAATGGGAGAAATAAAGGAGAAAATAGGAGAAAAAGTGGAAGCAATAAAGAATATAAGGGGCGAACACCGCAAAGAACTTCATAAATTACTAGTAGAACATGCGGAGGTCTTCCTTCCCAAGACAGGATCAATAAAGAACTTCCAATATGAATTTCGTGTACGTCCGCACAACCAGTTTCGTGTGCCACCCTATCCAATCCCCTTGGCATATCGACAGAAAGTAGCATCTGAAATTACGCGAATGCTGAGTGAAGGAATAATAGAACCTACGGCTTCAGCCTATAATAACCCGTTAAGAGTAGTCGAGAAGGCAGATGGTAGTATTCGTTTAGTCTTGGACTCGCGACAAATTAATACCATAATAGAACCCGAAACAGACAGACCGGAACGATTAGAGGAACTCTTACAAAACTTCCATGGAATATCAATCTTCTCATCAGTTGATCTAAAATCGAGTTTCTGGCAGATCGAGCTCCATCCAAATTGCAGACAGTACACAGCCTTTTTAGCATTTGGAAGATGTTACCGGTTTCGTCGTCTACCATTTGGTTTGAACGTTTCATCTGCCGCATTCATTCGGGGGCTGGACGGCATACTAAGCGATAATTTGAAACGTCATGTCACCAGCTATGTGGACGATTTGCTGATCGCGGAGAAATCTTGGGGAGAGCACAATGCGGTCCTCGGTGAACTCCTAGCGACATTCAAGGAATACGGTGTGACTATCAATATCGAAAAATCGAATTTTGGGACGTCCTCTGTGAAATTTCTAGGACATATCATCACGGGTGAGGGCATTGCGCCAAATCCCGAAAAGATCGAAGCGATTGAAAAGTTTCCCATTCCTACGACAAAGAAGCAGTTAAGGGGGTTCTTGGGGATCATAAATTTTTACAACCGCTTTATACATGTCAAAACTCAGAGCAGTCCTCGGTTGCATCAACTTACAGGAAAGGAGATTCCTTGGGAATGGGATGAGGCGGCCGAATCCGAATGGAAAACATTAAAATTCGCATTATTACAAGCACCCATCCTATCACACCCTAATTTAGCTGAAGAGCTTTGCATAGTAACGGACAGTTCATACTCCGGTCTGGGTGTCATGGTGTTCCAAGACTATGTACATGAAGGAAACAGGGTGTGGAAGACAATTGCGTTTGCTAGCAGAGTACTAGCCAAGAGTGAGAGGAATTACTCAGTAACCGAGTTAGAGGCGCTGGCTATTGTATGGGCGTTTGAAAAATTCAGATACCTTCTGTTTGGTCGCCAGACGAAAGTCTACACAGACCACAAGGCACTCGAGTTCTTGATGACTGCAAAGCTTAATCACAGGCGGCTCATTAGGTGGGCATCATATCTACAGCAGTACAACTTTTCGATAGAATATATCCCCGGCAGTCAGAACATTATTGCAGACGCCTTATCACGGTCACCGATCGGATTTGAGCACAACATGGAAGAAGATCTAGAGGAAAATCACTACTGCCTTTACTATATGCAGAAAGTAGCCTTTGAGAATTTTATTACCTGTAGTATGCAGGACATCAAGAAGGAGCAAGACAAGGACCCTGCCCTAGTGTTATTGAAGCAGAAATGGATAGACAGAAGACACGCCACCATCAGGCAGTTCTACCTCTTGCGTAAAGGCATAATTTTCCACCGAAATTATACCAATGACACTGAATGGGGGGTATGCATCCCTGAACACCTAATAAACAAGGTTATATGGCATACTCACCTTAGCTATGGACACTTCGGACCACGCAAGTGCAATCTCAAGCTAAGGACCATGTGTTACTTTCGAAACATGGAGCGTCGAATTCGGAGGGTACTGTCGGTGTGTAAAGACTGCCAAAAGGCTAAGCACACCACTGTGAGCATGCAGGCACCATTATACCCAATCGTACCGACCAAATTAAGACAATTAGCAGCAACAGATTTGATGGGACCTTTGCCAAGAACAAGAAGAGGATATACTTACGTATTAGTGTTTGTTGAACTAACGTCCAAATACGTTACCTTTACGCCACTGAAGAGGGCGACAGGACGAACTGTATCACGAGCCCTCATCCGGGATTTCCTACCACAGGTTGGTCATGTGAGTAGAATCATTTCTGATAACGGGCCACAGTTTAAGTCAAAAACATGGAAGGAGACGTTGCGTCGATGTAAAATTGATCCCATTTTTATATCTTCACACCATCCGAGCTCGAATGCTGCAGAACGGGTTATTAAAGAACTCGGAAACTTGTGCCGGTTGTACTGTAACAAACAGCACACGACATGGGACGTTTTCCTTAAAGACTTCCAGGAGGTGATCAATGAGGCACCCCATGGGATAACAAAATTGGCACCCATTACAGTACTAAAAAACTGGATTCCTAAGGACTTGATAACCAAGGTCGTAAACTTCCCACCAAGGGCGCGAACGCAGCACCAAGCCATAGTGGATTTGGCTCTCAAGAGGATACGGGCTGCAGCAGAGGTCAGGAAGAGACGTGCCGACAGGGGAGCTCGTCTACGACACTTCCAAGTTGGACAAAAGGTGCTCGTTAAGTCTTTCCGACTTTCGAACAAACAAAAAATGAAATGCCAAAAATTCTATTCTGTTTACAACGGCCCGTACCGTATAAGGAGAGCAGCTCACCACAATGCTTATGAATTGGAGACGCTGAAAGGAAAGAAGTCCATAGGACTCCACCACATATCTCACATAAAGGAGTTCGTAGAATAGTAGTAGTGTAAGAAATGTACATAGTAGAATAGGCAAATATATGAACCTTTGTTCGGGGAACAATAATCGTTACATTAATAGATTAAGACTGCTAAAGTATTAACACGCTGCGTTGTCTTGCATAAGAATTTACTGCTGCTATCCTCTTTTTGTTTATGTTTGCGATCTCCAATGTCGATGGAGTAGGAGACACTACCTTTTCATGAGCAATGTTTTTGTCCTTTCCTATCTGGTGTCCATGTTAAGGGATAAGGATGAGTGACGAGACGTCGCACAAACGGGCGCATACAAGAACGTGCTCTTAGAAGCGTTCTGAGTGGTCGTGATACGCTCCATAGCGGCCACAACCAGTTCGTGAGACGTTCATACCAATGCTTGCAGGCACGCGTCAGTGCACTGCACGATTGTGGTATATTGCGCGATTTCGAGGGTGAATATGGGCAGTATAGTTTTTGCAGAGCTGCGCCGGTATCGTTGTCTTGCAAGTCGGGGTGAACCTGTGAGCATTTGACTCTAATGGTGCCCTAGACGAGAGAAATGAGGGCATAAAAGCCTACCATGCTAATGTGCTGGTTGGGGATTTAGCGTGCTGCTCGTTTTTGTCACAGATGAATCACCAAGGAATTGTACTTGGATATTCGTGACATACTGTGTAGCTGGCGTGTGTTGGGTGTCTGAATCCTGAACAGGAACCAGTCCTGGCTTGGTCATATTACATTGCTTCTGGAAAGGTGTACTTCGATCGCGAAAACCGCTTCACATAGAGAAGGAAGTTGCAACTATAAATTTATTGTCGTGTATAGCCATGGCTAACCCAGTCTCTGGAGTTTCAGTGAGGCGTAATGAAAACTCGGAGGTCATGTCGTACGGCGCACACATCACTGTCGTCAATAGCGGCGAGCAGCAAGACATCTCAGCGTAACAGGAACTATGTAAGGGTATTGTATAAGGTAAATAAAAAAAAATAAATAAATAAAATAAATAAATAAATAAATAAAAGGGAAAGTACGATACTAGGATAAGTTAAACTGTAGGATTTAACAATAACTAGATTAATATTGTGGGGGTTTTCTACCACAAGTGTGGCGCGCGCCTGTTGAGTTGCTATTTTTCAGGTCACCAAACCACAGACCCGAGATGGAGGGACGACGGGCGAGCGAAAGTAGCGTAGTTGCATGTTCTTTATAGCACAGTAAAACTTAGACCTGCATAACAACATAATTTAATTAAAAGACGTAGAATGTAGATCGTTGGGATATGGTAGTTAATTCTTGAAGCATGTCTACTGTCGATCTATATAATTAATAGTAATATTAGTGCGGGCCCGCACATTTAGTTGTTCATCCATTACAAAGCATCAGTTATCACACACCATGTACATACTGAGATCGGTCTCTACACATATATCAAAATAAATTATTTCCATGTCTAGATTAGATGTTATAATGATTGCCATGGATTAATAACTATAAAAGTAAAATAAGAGTGTCTGAAATGACAGACCATCAATGTTTCATTATGTAAATTTATTATAACATAGAAGGTCATGGGAAAAAGTTAGGCATAAGACTTTTGTAAGAATTGTACAGATGACGAGGAACGTGGCAATGCAGAGGCCAGCCAGCGCAAAAACAAGAGGTCTTCGGCTACCTGCTAGAGGGCGAGCGTCCCGTCCTACACGCTGACAGTCACCCGGCTGCCTACCTGAGGGATTACACGGGACCCTCGCCCCGCCACAAGCGAAAGTGGGGCTGGCCGTTGACCCTGACACGCGACAGCCTGCTAGCTCTCCGGACGCGGCAGCCGCTTGGAGGGATTCCCTGCGGCAGACCACGTTGTCGTGAGTACACGAAGAACATCACATATCGTGTCAGAACCTGCGCCTCATGTGCCTCAGGACAGAAAGGGACGCTCTATACTCACCTGTTTGGGTTTTTACAACTCACTAGCATTGGCCGATCTGCATACACAAAGCAGTATCGTGCCACACTAACAAATGTATGGTCTCATGTCTTACTTCTCCTCTCTATTAGAGAGCAGTCTTTAACAATAGTCGCTCCTAGTTCGATCCTGTATGGATGACCTCACACACTTGTGGAGTCACTCCACGTGCCATCATCCCTCGTCGAACTGCAATATTGGGAAACATAAAGTTCTGTCCAGCGAGAGAAGAGACCTAGACTAGTGATGTATCCCAACGAGTAGACCTCAGAGACAATTAATCGACGTGAGGAGAGCCTATCACTGTGTCTTCCTACCATACGGCCGTGATCACATGCGTGGGTCTGACTACAATCTCAACAGCGTACTGCAGACACTCCAGAACTCCCTATTGCTGTTGCCACAACGTAGCAACTACAACCGACGTTTAGCCTTATGTGATGTCAGTACAGTGGAATCAGTGAAGTGCCACGGATATTTCTAACAATGTGATTTAGTGCCTCATTCTCAGCACAGTCGTGAACTTTGTGCAATGTGCACGCACAATTTGATGCCCCATGAACCTTGTTTTTTTTTGTTTTTCTTAAATTTCTTTCTCTTATGTTGTTTCTGTAATGTATGTTATACCTTGTATGCGTTTGTGTTTTACACTGTAATTCTTATTACAGATTACTGTATTGTTCTCCACATCATGTTTTTTTTGTATTTTGTGTTTATTGTTGTGTGTATGCTAACAGTGTGCCTGAAGTCCCCATAAACTGAAGCAGATACCACCACTGTCATTGTGAATGGACCATCAGTTCAGGGAACATTTTGTAAAGGTTATTCTTGCTGCAGGGAGACAGAATGAATCGGAGGTTGTAACTAGATTCTGAAAACTCACAAAGAGATTGTTAACTTAAATATTATCATGTGTGAGTGAGGTCAGGTTAGTTTAATGATTAAAATTGTTGTAACATCTTGGGCATTTAATTGCGGAGCACTCCAACTCTGATTGTAAAGAATAAACTGCTCCATATTTGGCTCAGATGCCCGGGCCATGTTTAGAGCGTGAATGTCTGCGTGAATCGGTGTTTGGAAGGGGCTCCCTGGGTATGGATGTGTGATGTGAGTGTTAGTGTTCCATATTAAGAAGGTGAAGTTGGCTACATCATAAATAATCCTCCCTCTATGAGTTGCATTTTTCAGTTGCAATGATCTTTTTTATAGAGTGCGGTATGTGGAGTCACTTTGTAAGATTGTTCTTGGGCGATTGACTCACTACCTTGCTCCTAAGTGAGCCAACCGCTCACCAATTACAATCTAAAATGGCGTAGGGGCAATGAGAGGTGGCATGAGCCCCCTCTCATATTTCTATCTTACGATTCTCCTCTCTAGTTGCATGCGGTGGAGGGTTGCTTTTCCTTAACATGCGTACTTCCCACGCAGCGTCTCTCGTCACCCGGGTGGGCCGGTGACAGGCGGGCTCTGTGAACTGGAGAGAGTTAAGCCGACGTGTGTGAGGCAGTCGAGTGAATGCTTTTCAGACGCCGACATTGTCAAGAGACACGCCCGCTGGGGTGTGAAGTAGCGGCTGGGCTAGAGGTTCCGTTACTTCAGAGAAACTTTGCGAAAACACTTTCTGGCGGGCTACCAGCGAGGCGTGGGAATGACTTGTGTACCCACGCAGTTGTGGCGGGAAAATTCCCGCACTTTCTGCAAAATCAGCACAGAAATTGGCGCCAAGAATCTCCATTGGTGGAATGGTAGTGCTCCGGCAATGGAGTGGAATTTCCGCCGGTTTTCGAGTTGCTGATTGGAACGTAACCACGGCCACTGTCGTGGGGGCGGGAATGTTCGGTGTTCGGCCTGTACGGGTGCTCTGAGTAGTCGGCAGTCGCCTTTCGGTCGAGGACGTCGGAGCAACCAGCCCTCGCCTGCGGTACGCCAGATCGTGTTCTGGGAGATAAGAAGACTGTTGGTAATGTACGTCCGCAGCACCGGCAGATAGGGATTTTCCTAGGTGATAATCAGAGCTCAGCAGAGCGCGCCTGCTCATCCTTTTCTAACTTTGTTCAGTTTCGAGTAGCAGCAATTACTATTGGGTTAGCTGTGTGTCTCTCTTGAGATTTGAGTGGAAAGGAATTGGCTCCACATACCACTTCATCTTAAACCTCACGATCTAAGTTAGGGACAACTTCACCTTTACTGTGTTTGTATGAATCTCCAATTTTAGCCAATTTGATGTTTTATATTTCCTGTGTCTCTTTTACTATTCTGCGTTTAATCTTAATAAATCATATTGTTATTTTGGACAGAACTTTCTTTCTGTTAATCAATAGAGCAACCCTATCATTCCTCACTATGCTAATGAAACCTTTGTTTATTTAACTTATTTATCAAATTAAATTATTGCAGGTGCCAAACTCTCTTCTACTCCACTAGCAGGGTTGATTAGAGTCAGTTCGCGTATTTGTTTTATCCTTGTGCAACAGCAAAAGTCGGAGTTAGAATAGGGGGGGCTTAGAGCATGATTTACACATGTGGATTCTAGTAGAATTTAGTGATAAATACACTACTAGCCCCAGCACCTCGCAACTGAGCCAAACACTCGGCGAAGTAAGGAACCAGAAAAAGAAATGTCGGGTACGGCCTTTCTGCCATACATTCCCAGAGTGACGGACAGAATCGGCCGTATATTGCGCAAACATGGCGTAAAGACGATCTTCAAACCGACAAGGAAGATCAAAGAGTGTCTTAGATCGGCGAAGGAGAAAAGAGACCCACTCGCAATGTCGGGAATATACCGCATACCATGCACATGCGGAAAAGTTTATGTCGGGATGACTGGACGATCCATTAACACCAGGGTCAAGGAGCATAAGCGACATTGCAGGTTGGGGCAGGTGGAGAAATCGGCCGTGGCAGAACACGCACTGAATGAGACCGACCACGTAATAAAATTCGCCGACACGGAAGTTCTGGCTGTAGAGAACCACTATCACACGCGCTTGTTCAGAGAAGCTGTAGAAATACAAAAACACGCGAACAGTTTGAACAAGAAAGAGGAAAGCCTTAAGGTAAACGGATCCTGGCTTCCCGTACTGCAGCGAACGACCGTCGCAGGTAGCAAGAGGAGAACCGCACCGGAAATAACCGCGGAGAAGCCCTCGGACGTTGGCGCGCCAGGTACATATAGTCTGCGCCCGCGAGCTCGGCTCCAGTTCACCACCGGCAATGGAGGGTGAAGCTTTGACAATGCCAGCCACTCGTGCTGGCGAAACGTCAGAAAAATCATTAGATGAACGTCGGCCGAAGAACCCGAGACCGTGCGGTTAAAGGCGCTGCAGTGTGGAACCGCAAGACCGCTACGGTCGCAGGTTCGAATCCTGCCTCGGGCATGGATGTTTGTGCTGTCCTTAGGTTAGTTAGGTTTAACTAGTTCTAAGTTCTAGGGGACTAATGACCTCAGCAGTTGAGTCCCATAGTGCTCAGAGCCATTTGAACCATTTTTGAACCCGAGACAGAAGCCAATAGGCAGTTTGTCAGAATAGGTTTTTCCTCGCAAATTTGCCGCGCTGGACGACAAAAGTCTAAAATATGGTTGGTCGGCGTTCTGAAGAATCTGTAGCGTGAGAATATTGCTTGGTTTCAGGAAAATGATTCGTTTTCGGAATTACGAAGGTGGGGAGCCGAGCCTTGCTGGTCGCCCAACACAGCAACATGCTGCTGCAGCCGTAACATGGTATAGTCGAGAGTTGCTCGCGGCATATCCGGTGTAATCAGAGCGATATGTCGTCATATGCTATCCTTTCATTCCAAGATGCTACTCCAGGCGGGTGTGAAACTGAATGTGCGCAACGGAAAATAATAAACGCTAAAATGATGATCTGTCCCTAGCCGACTACCCCCTGAAGCAGATCTTAGGATCTCTTACTGCTCTTTTTTTACATATAAATTACAATCTAAACATAAATGAATGATGAAGGCAACTAATACTACTAAATGATAAACGTTGTTCAATGTATATTTATTATAGATTAAAATCAACCCTCTAAGTACAATTGTCTGTGTTTCCTAACTAAAATTATTAATCAATTGCCCAACCTTGCCCCTTATTATGACTGCACGGTCTAATATCCCTAACGCGAAATGACTGATATCATCTACGTACCAAACACTAGAAGACGCTACTTTCAAAGATGATCTACGATGGTGTGGAACCTTAGTGGACATAAACTAACGGTGATTTCCCTAAATCACTCCAGGCAAATGCCGGGATGATTCCTCTGAAAGGGCACGGCCGACCTCCTTCCCAATCCTTCCCTAATCCGATGAGACCGATGACCACGCTGTCTGGTCTCCTTCCCCAAAACCAACCAACCATTTTTTGAACCATAAACTAACGTGATCACAGCTGTTTAGCTTTATAGCCCTAATAAGCCGAAACAGTTTGCGATATCACCGTACGCTCAGTTGCTTCCTAGCGGGCTTGGAGGATGGAGGACGGGAGCAGTCCTGGCTACTGAGTGTTTGCTGAGTTGGCTTTGCGGTGCCGGAACCAGCGCGTCTGGAGTCCCTTACCCATCGAGGCGTGCGGGCCAAGCTTTGGGTACGCGAGAGTAGTTGCCTGGACCGGGCTTGGAGTACTCGCATCTTCCCAGTACAGTTTTCAGCCGTTCTTCTTGCCGTTAGCTGTGATTTCCTAACGCCTGTGTCCGTAACGGTTGCTGCACGGTTCTGTCCTGACTTGTGTGTCTGAGCATCGTCATAGCCTTTGATTATTTGGTGAGCGGATTTTAATGTACTGCTTGGTGATCTACTGGCTGCTCAGACTTCTCAAAATTTTGGGGAACTCGTGACGTTAGCCTGTCCGTCAGTTCGTTGCCGTTTGGAGGGTTTTTACTGTCAGCTTATAATCCACTAGCGTGTTTATGTCATCCTTCCCTAACAACCGAAACTTTTGTCCCGTCACAGGAAAAGCCACATATAACACTAACGCCTTTACGTCACGCTAATGTTACTCTCTGAGAGGATTTCGACCTCTGACCGCGTTTGTATCTATTGGACAAAGGTATCGGACTCTAATTTGGAATATGGCGAGATTAACAGAAAAACTAAACAGACGTTAACTTGGGAGTTAATGAAAGCGGTAAAATCATAAGTGAATGAAAAAAAAGGAACGGTCGCCAGCCCAATTAGGCACATTAATTTGTAAATACATGCTTAAGAAAATTGAATATTGGTTATTGAAGTTACTTTCGTTGATATTTCCCTTTAAATAGCACACAGGATACAAACAGATACAGTGCACACTGAACAGTGTGTAGCAGCAGTTACAAATAACGCACACACCAGGGAATTATAGAAAGCAAATTTTAACCAAGCTCATACTACTGACAGCTACATTACTTAATCAAATACTGAAATATTACTGCATTAAGTGCAGAACTAAATTTGGACATGAGGGGCTTTTATCTTAACTGACAAGGAAAACAAATAAAGATGAATAATATCGTTGCCGGCCGCGGTGGCCATGCGGTTCTAGGCGCTCTAGTCCGGAACCGTGCGACTGCTACGGTCGCAGGTTCGAATCCTGCCTCGGGCATGGATGTGTTGATGTCCTTAGGTTAGTTAGGTTTAAGTAGTTCTAAGTCCTAAGGGACTGATGACCTCCGATGTTAAGTCCCATAGTGCTCAGAACCACCAATAATATCGTAAATACACTGTTAATGCCCCTCTACATATATCAGTTTAACTTAGCAGCAGTAATAGTTCAATTTTCTTTCTAATAGGTGTAGAATATGATGGGGATCCATAAAGTAGTATACTTTCACTAATCAACGCTCTCTCATTACTACAGTAGAAAATTCAAAAAGCTAATCGTTCACTTCACTTGGAATAGTTCATAATTTACATTGCAAGACAATAAAATACAACACTGGGATAATTAACTTAAAAAAGAAACCATCCATGATAGAAATCAAAAGCACAGTATTTTTAAAATGAACGTACCTTATTTGCCTTTTTGTCACCTCTGAAGCCGGTATTCTAGATAACAATATTTACACAATCTTTTACTGTAATCCTACAAAACTGTATTTTGTAATAAACTAAGGATACTTTAGCAAAAGCCCATCCAACTGCACTTTTGTGGTTTTAACATTAACTTTTACTATTCCTTTTATATTAGACCAAAAAATCACTTTTAAACACTTGAATGCAAGAATTGTTCACTTAAATCAGGATACTCGGTTTTAGTAGCACTTAGCTGAGGACCCTGCGTAGGTTCGTGATCGGGATATAAAATATAGTTCCGGACACGGATTTACAATACTGTGATTGTATTAAAACCACCTGTAAATTAACTGGTCCATGCCCATATACATTACTGAAAGTATGAAGTTAGAGAAACAGTGGCGAAGATGGTTGCCATCGACATGGCAGCTAACTGTAATCACGGCTCTTTATGTTCGAATGCTCTATAAAATCTCTTCTTGGCGTCGGATTTTCAACACATTTGAGCCATACCTTTATGCCGAGAATACCCAATAATAGCAAGGTCCACCTTCGAGACAAATCCTTTGTGAATCAGCTTCCAATTGCCTCTCTTAGCGCCATCGAAGTGTACCGTGCTGCAACTAGCCTCATACTGCGTACCGTTCACACCAAGGAGCCACTCAGTTCGACCGTCAAAACCACCTTTTCATCGCGCCATTCCACTTCCATTGAGGGTGGACTTCCCTACTGCTTTTACATGTTACAGATACAAGTTCCCTAAGCATGAACCAGCTTTCAATAAACATTTCCTTTTTATGTACATACACATATTACAATAATTTTAAAATATCCTTTCGATTTTTTCATATATATATATATCTTACAAAACTCTAATTTTCTTGTCATCGCTCAAGGGCTTTAAATAACAAAGCATACACACTCCATAATTGCAGATACACTGCTAAATAATATAAATCTACTTCTAATCGATATAAGTGTTACACATGCCCCATGTTTCATTGAGGTTTCCTGACAGGGATACATCAATGAAACATAAATAACACTTCAAAACAGTATTGGGTGATAAAAAACTTTTTTTTGCAAATACATTACTCCACCAACACTTCCTATAACTGTTTATATAACCACTGTTCACCAAGTAAAATAAAAATGAATTCTTGTTGCATCCAGAAAATATATACTATTCTACACATGTGTCCATGTTGTGGAAAATATATATAAGAATTTACATATCACTTATATACACAGCTTACATGACACATGGTTAGTCTATTCATGTTTGTCACTGTATGATCATTAAGAAACTATGTTTTGTTTGCTTTAAATATTCATGCAGTCCAACATGAAAACACAATATTCCATACAGTATACAAACTTTTCATTTGTCTGCCTATTGACATATTTCACAGTCCTCCTGATGACGCTGCAAAATTCAATCAGTGCAGTCCTTATGTATGTCATAGCCTGGAGTTTACATGTAATGTGTATATCCAATTATGTTATACCGAATCTGAAACTTACAGACATGTATCAGTAGTCTATATATCCAGCATAACAGCACTTGACAACACATCATGAACAAGGACATATAGAGTGAAATATTATTTATATACTTTTTTATTTTGCCCCTTATTGCTCATTTCTGTGTATGTAAGGTTTTAAATCTAGAATCTCACAAACATCTAATGGCTTCTTTGACTTAGCATAAACAAGATAATAGGGGTCAGTGTGGGGTTCATTGCACTTCAAAGGGAGTGTTATAAATATATTTGAACTTAGAAATTTCTTGGTTTATATCACTAGATTTTTCTTGAGTTTTTATGAGAACAATATCCCCAATTTTTAATTTAGTCACTTTAAGGCCCTTATCGTGCCTTTTAGCTTTTTATTTCATTCTTTTCTTACTTAGTCTTTAGTTCTCAGATCCAGTTCTGCATAGGATGGAAATTGTAAGGTATCTTCAAATGTACTTTTGCTCTTATGATTTAGAAGAATTTCCTGGCGTGTAAATCCTGTAGTTTCATGGTGGAGGGTATTCATTACAATTTCAAAGATTGCAATAAACCTACCGCATGCCTTATGATTCTGGTGGCATTAAGTTCGACAGAATCTACCTACTTCATGCATATAACGGCCCACTGGATTACATGCAAGATGGCAAGCCGAAATATATTTCACTTGAATGCCATTCTGCTCTATCACTTCCTTCCATAGTTTTCAAAGAAATTGAGGTCGATTATCTGATAGTACTGCCTTTGGTTTTCCTATTGTATTGAAGTATTGATTCATTCTACTAAATACTGCTTTCGCAACAACTTTTCTAATGCGAAAGAGTTTGACAAATTTCGAAAATACTTCTAATATCACTACAATGTAGATACAATTTCCGGAAGTTTTCGGGAGAGGTCCATACAGATCCACTGACAATAAGTCAAGAGTATCTTCCAGTACATTGTTTTGCATATAACCCTGGTTGGTTCGATTTGTGACCTTTTCCCTCTGGGAAATATCACATGATTTAATTCGTTCTGTTACTTTCTTTGTTGCACTGATATTTATTATTATTACATCAGAAAGTTTGTCGATACACTTTTTCGGACCACATTGTCCTAAGGTGAGGTGAAAATAGTCAATTATTTCGGCCCAACTCGAGATGACCAGCACACTTTCCACTCCTCTCTACTCACATATTTTCGTTTGTATAAAATATCTAGGAACAAGACTTTTGGTCAGGTGATTACAGGGTTATAAATACAAAATCAAATAGGGGTAATGCTGGGGTAGGTTTAATAATGAATAAAAAAATAGGAATGCGGGTAAGCTACTACAACAGCATAGTAAACGCATTATTGTGGCCAAGATAGACACGAAGCCCATGCCTACTACAGTAGTACAAGTGTATATGCCAACTAGCTCTGTAGATGATGAAGAAATTGATGAAATGTGTGACGAGATACAGGTAGTGAAGGGAGACGAAAATTTAATAGTCATGGGTGACTGGAATTCGTCAGTAGGAAAAGGGAGAGAAGGAAACATAGTAGGTGAATATGGATTGGGGGGAAGAAATGAAAGAGGAAGCCGCCTTGTAGAATTTTGCACAGAGCATAACTTAATCATAGCTAACACTTGGTTCAAGAATCATAAAAGAAGGTAGTATACCTGGAAGAATCCTGGAGATACTAAAAGGTATCAGATAGATTATATAATGGTAAGACAGAGATTTAGGAACCAGGTTTTAAATTGTAAGACATTTCCAGGGGCAGATGTGGATTCTGACCACAATCTATTGTCTATTGGTTATGAACTGCAGATTGAAACCGAAGAAACTGCAAAAAGGTGGGAATTTAAGGAGATGGGACCTGGATAAACTGAAAAAACCAGAGGTTGTAGAGAGTTTCAGGGAGAGCATAAGGGAACAATTGACAGGAATGGGGGAAAGAAATACAGTACAAGAAGAAGGGGCAGCTCTGAGGGATGAAGTAGCGAAGGCAGCAGACTATCAAGTAGGTAAAAAGACGAGGGCTAATAGAAATCCTTGGGTAACAGAAGAAATATTGAATTTAATTGATGAAAGGAGAAAATATAAAAATGCAGTAAATGAAGCAGGCAAAAAGGGATACAAATGTCTCAAAAATGAGATCGACAGGAAGTGCAAAATGGCTAAGCAGGGATGGCTAGAGGACAAATGTAAGGATGTAGAGGCTTGTCTCACTAGGGGTAAGATAGATACTGCCTACAGGAAAATTAAAGAGACCTTTGGAGAGAAGAGAACCACTTGTATGAATATCAAGAGCTCAGATGGCAACCCAGTTCTAAGCAAAGAAGGGAAGGCAGAAAGGTGGAAGGAGTATATAGAGGGTTTATACAAGGGCGATGTACTTGAGGACAATATTATGGAAGTGGAAGAGGATGTAGATGAAGATGAAATGGGAGATAAGATACTGCGTGAAGAGTTTGACAGAGCACTGAAAGGCCTGAGTCGAAACAAGGCCCCGGGAGTAGACAACATTCCATTAGAACTACTGATGGCCTTGGGAGAGCCAGTCATGACAAAACTCTACCATCTGGTGAGCAAGATGTATGAGACAGGCGAAATACCCACAGACTTCAAGAAGAATATAATAATTCCAATTCCAAAGAAAGCAGGTGTTGACAGATGTGAAAATTACCGAACTATCAGTTTAATAAGTCACAGCTGCAAAATACTAACCCGAATTCTTTACAGACGAATGGAAAAACTGGTAGAAGCGGACCTCGGGGAAGATCAGTTTGGATTCCGTAGAAATGTTGGAATACGTGAGGCAATACTAACCTTACGACTTATCTTAGAAGAAAGATTAAGGAAAGGCATACCTACGTTTCGAGCATTTGTAGACTTAGAGAAAGCTTTTGACAACGTTAACTGGAATACTCTCATTCAAATTCTGAAGGTGGCAGGGGTAAAATACAGGGAGCGAAAGGCTATTTACAATTTGTACAGAAACCAGATGGCAGTTACAAGAGTTGAGGGGCATGAAAGGGAAGCAATGGTTGGAAAGGGAGTGAGACAGGGTTGTAGCCTCTCCCCGATGTTATTCAATGTGTATATTGAGCAAGCAGTAAAGGAAACAAAAGAAAAATTCGGAGTAGGTATTAAAATTCATGGAGAAGAAGTAAAAACTCTGAGGTTCGCCGATGACATTGTAATTCTGTCAGAGACAGCAAAGGACTTCGAAGAGCAGTTGAACGGAATGGACAGTGTCTTGAAAGGAGGATAGAAGATGAACATCAACAAAAGCAAAACGAGGATAATGGAATGTTGTCAAATTAAATCGGGTGATGCTGAGGGGATTAGATTAGGAAATGAGACACTTAAAGTAGTAAAGGAGTTTTGCTATTTATGGAGTAAAATAACTGATGATGTTCGAAGTAGAGAGGATATAAAATGTAGACTGGCAATGGCAAGGAAATCGTTTCTGAAGAAGAGAAATTTATTAACATCCATTATAGATTTAAGTGTCAGGAAGTCTTTTCTGAAAGTATTTGTATGGAGTGTAGCCATGTATGGAAGTGAAACATGGACGATAACCAGTTTGGACAAGAAGAGAATAGAAGCTTTCGAAATGTGGTGCTACAGAAGAATGCTGAAGATAAGGTGGGTAGATCACGTAACTAATGAGGAGGTATTGAATAGGATTGGGGAGAAGAGAAGTTTGTGGCACAACTTGACTAGAAGAAGGGATCGGTTGGTAGGACATGTTTTGAGGCATCAAGGGATCACAAATTTAGCATTGGAGGGCAGCGTGGAGAGTAAAAATCGTAGAGGGAGACCAAGAGATGAATACACCAAGCAGATTCAGAAGGATGTAGGTTGCAGTAGGTACTGGGAGATGAAGAAGCTTGCACAGGATAGAGTAGCATGTAGAGCTGCATCAAACCAGTCTCAGGACTGAAGACCGCAACAACAACAACATAAAATATCTTGAAAGATCTTATAATACTTACTAATCTGAGGATATTTGGTATTATTAAAATTTCCAGACTTCCAGACTTCATCTTCATTTTTGTAGTACTGCATATTTTTGCAAATTTGTTCGATTTTCTTTTTCTCCTGTACCTCTTCTATGAATGTCATATGAAAAGTGCAATCTTCGCTATTTTGCTTTGGCACAATGTCGATTCATTTTGGTAGTCTGGATAGAGCATCTGCTACGTGATTGCCACTTCCTTTAAGATAGAAAATTTCGTAGTCAACTGCAGAGCCCAACATCTTAATCTGCCGGTAAATAAGCGGCAGTATTTAAGGAACGTCAACGGTTTGTGTTCAATGTGTATAATTATTTCATGCCCCCACAAATAATTTCGAAACTTTTTTAAACCCCATATGATGGCAAGTGCTTCCTTTTCTGAGATGGTGTAATTTCTTTTGTACTTAGTCAGGGTTCGGCTTGCGAAACCTATTGTCCTATATGTTGGTTCTACCGTATCTATGTTCTCTTGGAAAATTTCTATGCCGATTCCATATGCAATGTTGTCAGTACTAATGTGGAATGGTTCACTTAAAACAGGGTTTTGCATGGTATTTTTCCTTATTAGCTCATTTTTCAAAATTTCGAAATCTTGTTGGCATCCCTCTGTCCAAATGAATGCACTATTTTTCTTAAGCAACCCATTTAAATGAGGACTATGAAATGCTTGCTCCTTCGCAAATTTACGGTAAAATCCGCAGAGGCCAAGTTACGATTTTAATTGCTTTCGGTTCTTAGTTGGTGGTCATTTTTCAATGGCATTTAACTTCTCTGGCTCCTTTCGAATTCCAGAAGTGGTAATAATATGTCCCAAGAACTTTATTTCATGTTTTACTAAGTTGCACTTCTTCAGTTTTAGTGTAATTCCTCCTGCTTGAATATTCAAATGGCTCTAAGCGCTATGGGACTTAACAGCTGAGGTCATCAGTCCCTAGACTTAGAACTACTTAAACCTAACTAACCTGAGGACATCACACACATCCATGCCCTAGGCAGGATTCGAACCTGCAACCATAGTACCAGCGCGGTTCCAGACTGAAGCGCCTAGAACCGCTCGGCCATAGAGGTCGGCTGCTGCTTGAAGAGCAGAAAAGGTTTTGTCTAACAATTCACAGTGTTCTTTCCAATTTTCCATGGCGCTCAACAAGTCGTCCGGGTATATGGTTCTTCTGGCACTTAGTTCCCTTCCTAACACGGAATCTAACGCCTTAATGAAGATTGAGACGGAAATATTAAGACCAAAAGGGACAAATTTATATTGGTAACATTTTTACGCAAATAGAAATGCGGTATATTTTCGAGACTCTTTATGCAGTGGGATTTGCCAATATCCCTCCATGAGATCTAAGCTAGTCAAATACCGCACATTGTGGAATTTTTGCAACAGATCGTCTAAATTATCTGGATGATCTACTTCTCTTTTGACAACCTTGTTTAATGTTAGTGCATGGGTTACTACTCACATGCGTTCATCTTTTTTGTTTACAATAATGCTCCTTTCGATATTTCCCCATTCAATCATTTTGTCGATTTCCGCCTGCATGGCTTCTCTTAGCTGGAGGTACTGGATAAGGTCACACGAAAAGTAGTTCATGTTCTATTGATTCAATACGGTATTCAAAATTCTTTACTATTCCTGGTTTATCTCAAAACACGTCCTGATTACCAGTCAGAATGTTAAACAGATCAGCTTTCTGTTCCGACGTCAGTTCTTGTATCTCTTTAATAATTTCTTTAAAAGTTTCTACTTTTGGGTCATCAATCATTACGTTCTTTACATGGCATGTTTCATATAAATTGGACAAACCGTCATTTCTAGGGTCTAATTCTAACATCAATGAATCAACTATGGTGTCCTGTGAAATTTCATTTTCCTCAAATCTAACTTCCAAAATATCAGATTTTTTATTAATTTTGACAATCTCGCCACTGCAATCAATGAATACCTTCTCCCTATCTGACCAATCGATACCTAAAATCATTTCAGTATTCAATTCAGTCATGATCAGGAAGTCGTGTTCAAATTTTCGTCCATTAATTTCAAATTCCACCAGCGGGTTTAGTAACGTTATGAAACTGTTCGTTACTGAACTAGAGTTGAAGCCTCATATAGTTTTGAAGATTTACAAAACCTTCCTCTGCCGTTTTTCATCAGTTTCTTTACACCTGAAACTCTATTCACTTGACATTCAGCCATAATCAAGAAGAAGCGTTTTGTATCTAGTATAAGCTCGGATACTTGGGGGGGGGGGGGGGGGAGCGAGCTACCACAACCGCGCTCCCCACTCCTATGAGCGGTTCTGACTACGAGGTACGAATCGGAATATCAGACATGACGGCAGCAGGCGGAAGGCAAGAGTCTGTCTTTGTCTGCCGGCCACAGGGCGCGCGAACCCTATTTTACCGCCATGTTCCCCTATTAGTTGAGTCCCACCAAAGCTCACACGACTTATAAAGAAATACGTTTCATCCAAAGATGCATTTCCCCAGTGACTACAGATCTTTGAGGGAGGCATATGCCGGTGGAGGCGCGCACGAATGAGCTGGAGAGAAAGGTATATAATAGCACACACTCTTCAAGGTGAACACGCCTGCTGACATTTTGGAATACTGGGGTGTTCATAGCATACTCCTCGTGAGAATGCAGAAGAAAGAACAAGTCCTTGTCATACTCATCGTGAGAATGCAGAACAAAGAACAAGTCTTTGTCTCCAAGAATTTTGGAATCAACATGCTGGACCAAGTTCCGCCTGAAGTACGTTCTCCACAAAATGCGGTTTAAACGCCCAATTCGGCCATCGATCCTGTCGGCTCCTTGCATTATTTGAAATGAGGAAAAATGGCGACTCGTTGGACCGCAGTATCCGCCTCCACTTGAGTACTGTTCAGATTCTCCGTCGTCTGGTCCACTGAAGACCTGAAGTGATATGTGCAGTCGTGGGAAGTGACTTATCCGACCCCAAATTGCGGACCAAGCAGTTATAGCGTTACTTTTTAATCACAAACTAAAGTATGTGACACCATTTATTTTTTTCCTTTCATATGCGGAGTTTAAACTAACAAAAATAAAATTTTAATCACTCGATGTCTGAGTATCAATGTAAATTACCAACAAGATCAGCCTAAGAGGCAATGCCATATGTTACATTATCTTGTCTTACCAGCTATCACACAGTCCAAGGGAGTACGGTTGGCCCATAGTGTCCGACGGGCACAATATTTCGGCGTTTACACATGTCGCCGTCGTCACGTGCTTTGACAAACTGAGCTGAGCTGAAGTTTTTTTATATATTTCTTTCGTTCGTTCTCTGCTTCGAGGGGATGGAGCGAGCTGCTTGACTGCTTGAGAGCTTGCGGACTGCGCTTTACAGCCGAGTGATGTACAAGCACAATTTATTTATTTATTTGTTTCATATTTTTTGCATGAGTGCAATTATTCATCCTTTTTTCAAAATTGACAGTTTCATGTTCATACCTCTCAACATAAATAAGATAAAAGTTTAGATTATCTTAACGATTTGACATTTTATAACAAAATTATTTAAATTAAAGGTTCATATCTAAAATGTGGCAAATATTACTCAAGTTTGCATGGAATAAAATACTTTTGCAAAATAAATGGAGTAATATGATTGAAAAGAGTAAATGTGTATAAGAAATAAGCAGATCTAGGAGCGCGGTAGACTAATATACCCCCCCCCCCCCCCCCACTGCAAGCCGTTCCCTCCGCGGTCCGCGCCAGACAGCGCGCGTCGGAAATCGCGGAGACGCTTGCGTCGGTGTCTGTGTAGTTGTTCCGTCCGAACTGGTCGCCAGATGGTTGCGTTTGACGCGTATCTTCTAAATTATACCCAGTGTTGATTCCCAAACCTTGCTGAGATTATAGCCGCAGTCGCGATTGGTAAGATTATCTCTGGTGCGAATTTCGATGGCTTCTCTAACGACACTGCCCCACTGTTTGGATGTCTACCCTAAATTCCTGGTACGTTCACGTTCCATAGCATGATACTCTGACAGTGCTCTGCAACCGACGACATTTGGGATACATTAGTCGAGTTTGCCACTTGTGTTCTCGGCATCGTTCTTGGATGGTCCTAAGTGATCAATACATAACTTGCCAATGTGCCAATATATACCTTTCCACATTGCCACGGACTCTGATATTGCCCGGTCTGGCACCTGGCACTCCGCAACAATGCTGTTGTCTTAATGGGGGGGGGGGGGGGGAAGGGGGGAGAGGGGGAGGCAAAGGCAGTTCTGAAGCGTTGTTTTTGCGTATGCACCCGACTTTTCCCGATAGCGCTTAGGCGTACGATATAAAGGTTGTAGTCACCTCTTACATTTCCACAGGTTTACTGTAGCGGTGGGGCGAGGAGCACGCTTAATTGCCCATTGGCCGGCCCCGGTGGCCGAGCGGTTCTAGGCGCTACAATCTGAAACCGGGCGACCGCTATGGTCGCAGGTTCGAATCCTGCCTCGGGCATGGATGTGTTTGATGTCCTTAGGTTAGTTAGGTTTAAATAGTTCTAAGTTCTAGGGGACTGATGACCTCAGAAGTTAAGTCCCATAGTGCTCAGAGCCATTTGAACCATTTAATTTCCCATTATGAGTATCAGTTTTTCTCGGAATGCAGTTCTGAAATGTTCCAGTTCCTGGGGCAGACTCTCTGCACTTTAGATGATTCGCGACTGCATACTAGTGCTTTTAGTACCGCATACCTGTGCGCAGAGTATTACTAGCTATCTGCGTGCAAATACAGATCCGTGTGCGTTTTTTTTTTCCGCTACACACCATGGCTTAAGGTGTCATCAGCTCTTCTCCTGTCCATGACTTTCAGGAATAGAAGTCTTCCGTCTTGTTTGGTCTTCATACTGATTTTGATGTTGGTCTCTACGAATTTCAGATTACAAGGAGTTTATCTTTCTTTTCCATGGGGCCAGATTACGAAGTGTCATTCACATAATAGATAAAGTGAGTGGGATCCCATTTGGATGACATCAGGGCCTCATCCTCGAAATGCTCCGTACACAAATTTGCACCCACTGGCGAGAGTGGGCTGCCTATTGCGACTCCCTCCGTACGCCCTTCTCGATAAAACAGAAAACTCGTGGACGTTCTCGCCGTATTTCAGACCGATGAGTTCTTGTGAGTCACGAAGACGCATCCTGCTGAGTAACGAAACTTCAAAGCTCACCATGATATCTGAGTCCTCTAGCCTGAAATTGTTACGGCGTTTCACAACATCCACAGAACTGTGGATGTGGTACTTAGCATCGAACCACATCAGGTCTTGGTATCTATAGCAGGTATATTGACAGCAAATATGCAAGAGCTCTGATATTGCTGACAGTGGCACATAACAGTACCCCACCTTAACTGTCCTTGGGGAGTACAAAAATTCTTGGCTGTACAAGTCCTTGTGGTGACAAATTCTCCAAGACCTCCTCTGGTAACTCTGATTTCTTGAGAAGCGCCCTGGTCTAGTTCTCCGCCTTCTTAGTGGGGTCAGTATTGATCTTCCTGTAGGAATCGTGATTTAACAGACTCTCCTCAGTGTAGTCCTGGGAGAGAACAACAGTGTCATTGCCTTTGTCAGAAGGTAAGATAATAATTTCAGGGCACTTTCTCACATTCCGAATGGCCGTCCTCTTTGCTGGTAATGTATGATTTGTAGTTTTATTTCTCGTCATAGCTTAAGTTTTAACTTCACTTGTCACATCTATACTTACATAACTTTCTCTATCTTATTGTTGTGGAAGCAACATATAGAGGTCGTGTACTGCTGCTTACGGAATAATAAGTTATCATTAATTGTCCCAATGTGTTTAATTTCGTAGCACCTTACGAAATACCTTATCTGAAGAAAATTTTCGGATTACATGCGTTATTCGTGATTTTCAGGCGCCATCCTCAAAATGTTGCTGCTGGATTGCTCATTGAACAAACGATTCAAGCTTCATTTGTGCTCCGCCGTTAATCAATCTCTTAACAAAGATAGAACCTGTCTTAGTCAATATTGAATTTCGATTACAGTAATTTATACGTGTTTTCACTATAAGAAATGTATTAAACTTTCACGGTCGAGAGACACTGAACAGTGACCGTACACAACCAAAACGCACTGGTCTGAGGTATTTTTTTTTTACAGCTATGGGAATAACTGTAAGTGATATTTTTATCTTTTCAGATTACGTAAGGTTTCTTGTAAAAGCAATCATGCAGTTTGTAAGCATAAAAATTCCGTCACCGTTGGAATGTGCCGTCTTGACGCAACAAAACACGCACGCAAAACTTCAACACATTCACATTTTTCGACGTCTTTCAGCCAACGTCCTGCCTCATCAGTAACCTCCCTATCATCCACGTACTGCTTCCTGCGGGATGCATTCTGCATTGTGTAAGAAGTGTATATTTCTATAGTCTACGGTCAAACCACAATTTATGAAAGATATTTGTATTTCAGTAATAAGATTAGTAGGAATAATTAATATTTGTCATTTTGGAAATAATTGTGGTAGCACCAAAGTATTGTTGGCGGGAGAGACCACACTTTAGCGTTGATGTGAAGCGAGTCGGTAGCAGGTCTGAAGCGAGAGGTTGAGAGGAGCGGTGTGCCTGCCAGCTACCAGCTATGATTTAGAAGAGACTATAAACAGATGTACAGAGACGTCAGCTAACTATTATCACAAGAGGAAATAATATTACTGAATTTTTTTATTTTATTTTATTATTTATTTATTTATTAATTAATTTATTTATTTATTTTTTTTGAGAAACTAAAGTCTACTGAAGGTATGTTTGCGCAATGCTAGATGTAAGATTATTGTAAAAAGTAAGTCCCATTTAAACGTTTGTAAAATCGTTTCATTACCAACAGTAAATATTCGAAGAATCGTTTTCAGAATATAATTAATTTTTGCCAGCAGTATTGTATTACTGATGATAATCCATCCCAAAAACCATCAAAGTAGAACTTTGCAAAATTTTATTGTTGTCAAGAAAAAGTTTAACTACGAATTACGTAACTTCAGTCAAATTAATTAAAGATTAACGTCAGCTTTGCTGTTAAAGAATTACGTCAGCTTCGGTAATAAGTACAGCCACTTATTATGACAGCCCACCAGCAGCTAATAGAGTATAGTAAAACAGAGTAAGTATATTCATGTCGCAGTTCGATGTAGCAGTCAGATGGCGATCCAGTAACAGTAAAAAAGGTAAGGAATAGTTTCTGGTTTTTCAGATAACCACTGAGGACCACGACGACGACACAGTCTATGTTTCTTCGAAATAATCAGCAAATCACTTTTAATAAGCAGCATTTTAATTTGTATGCGAAGATTGTACTTATTATTATTGAGAAAGAGAATTAATTTCAAAGGGAAGATTTCATTTGTTATTGTTAAGGAAGAGATAGAAATTCTAAGGGAAGGTTTCATAGGTTATTGTAGAAGGGAAGGTTGCGTAACAAAAGAGATAGAGGAGACGGGACGGTTTCAATTGGACCGAACAGAGGGAAGCCGGAAGGCCGTAGGGTGGATGAGGAAGAACAGTCCAATGAACGTTTGTGAGCTCGTCTCGGGTGCATAGACTTGTCTGAGGCCTTGCTTTATCGTGGAGAAGGAGAAGTTTGTCTGCATTTCTGTGGCGACGAACACGCCGAAGTCGTTTCTTCAATTTCCTAACGGTAGCACAATACCCTTCAGAATCGATCGTTACACCCTGAAGGACGACATCAAACAGAGTAACCCCTTCAAAATTCCAGAAGACCGTTGCCACGACTTTACTAACTGAGGGTTCGGCTTTGAATTTTTTCTTTGGGGGAGAGGTGGTGTCGCGTCGCCCCCTGGATTGCCGTTTACTTTCCGCTTCGTAATGATGAACTCACGCTTCATCGCCGGTGAAGATTTTTGACAAAACATTGTCGACACCAGCCACGTAACGCTCAAGCAATTCCGCACTTAAGGTCCTCGGCTGTTCAAGGTCTTCTGTTACGCTGCGAGGAACCGAACAGGAACACAACTTGGAGTAACCCAACCGGTGGACAAGTGTGTCAGCGCTACAAACAGAGGCGTTCAGATGAGCAGCGAGGTGTATGACTGTGGTCCGTCAATCGTCACGAATGAGAGTGTCTGCACGTTCCAACATTGCAGAGGTCACAGCTGCTTGCGGCCAACCCGCATGCGGGAGATCGGTGTAATATTTCTGACTTACAAGGGGAGGCCGCCAATTGTGAAATTCAGATTCGATTCATATTGCGCCAATTAAAAGCTCATAGCCAGAGGTGTAATGTGGAAAAGCACCAAGATGCACTTCTCAGCCGTTGTCGACAAAATCGACAGTTAAAAGAAACCGTTAAGGTGAAATACTCTCTACGGTTTGTAATTTGCTACAGCGTCGTGGCGCAGCGGTAAGCGCTCGGGTTCGTAATCCGAAGGTCGTCGGATCGAATCTCACGCCATGCAATTTTTTTTTAGTATTTGTTATTTGTAATATATATATATATATATATATATATATATATATATATATATATATATATATATATATATATATATAAAATTCCCGGCAATCAGTTGTAACAATTATGCATATAATAAGTTGTTGAAAGTCGTTTGTCGTGGAAAAACTGGCGACTTCGAACATGATTATGTTTTCTGCAAACAAAGTTGTATTTCACAAATGTTATTAATTGTCTTCATAATGTTTACACGTGTAGTTAACGGAAGACGTAGAAACGATATTCCGAAACGAATACGTATAGTGTAAGTCAAACGTTCGAATTAGAGACCCCATGATATATATATATATATATATATATATATATATATATATATATATATATTACAAAAAACAAATACTAAAAAAAAAAATTGCATGGCGCGAGATTCGATCCGGCGACCTTTGACTTACGAGCCCAAGCACTTACCGCTGCGCCACGACGGTATAGGAAGTTATACATCGTAGAGAGTATTTCACCGCAACGGTTTCTATTAACTGTCGATTTTCTCGACAACGGCTGAGAAGTGCAACTTGGTGCTTTGCAACATTACACCTCTGGCCATGAGCTTTTATTATGCGCAGTATGAATCGGATCTGAATTTCACAATTGGCGGCCTCCCCTTGTTAGTCAGCCATCATATTAGGCTCCAAGAAGCTCTTCCCAGAGCAGTGGAGATCCAAGAAGTATATAGATGACGAAATGTGGTGTGAGGTACCTGTGACAGATGTTAGATTCGATACCATCCCCGTGAGAAAGACCGCCTGCATAATGCTACTGTTGTGTGACTGGCTGCTGTGTTCGCCGCAAGGGCGCCAAAACGTTAAAGTATAGTTATTATTATTAGTTAAACTACTCATTGGAATGACTTCACTTTTTAATATAAATACCTCTCAACAGCTGACTATCAATCAGTCACTTTAGAATTATTAAAAACAAAAGACTGGCGAAATTACAGACGAAGCACTTCGGAAGCGTTTCGGGTCACTCCTTTTCTGGTATGGCGCGCGAAGTGTTTCGGGCTGCTCGTCACTCTGGATTAGGCAGTCGAGAAGAACAGACATGTTGTCAGTCGTAGGATGTGTTTCCAATTTTTATTTAAGTTCCTGTTCGTCACTCTGGATTAAGCAGTCGAGATGTACAGTCAAGTTGTCTGTGGCAGGATGTGTTTGCCAGTATCCAGTATTAAAAGATTCTCTCCGGTAGTCATGAGACCCAGACACGTGCCACAAATAGTTTAAAGATAAATTTTCGTAAACATTGTGTTTGATCATGTACTTTTCTGTATCAGAAGGTGTTGTATTAAGATCATGTAGTCTTCTCGTGTGGCATCCCAAAGAAGTGATACATTATTTCAGAACAGATCCTCGCTAAAAGTCAGTTTCAGCCTCAAGATACAGATCCTACGACCTGCGTGCTGTTTTCTGCGCTGGGGACATCAACTTGAAGACAGCAGGTTAGTGAACTATAACAGAACCTTCGTATTCCACACAGTGCAGTGGAAACAACTAGGCGCCTCACGTGTACTGCATGCACAGAACAAATGTGCTGCGTGAGACGTCATCTGCAGTAATGCAGAGGAGGTAAAGGAGGATGATCGTTATTAAGACCAAATATCAATTCGTTCTTCCTTTCTTGCCGTATCGGACAGGTGTGCGTGACTTGTTGCGAAGGTGACAGATCCTTCGCCCTACGAGTCATCGTGCTTTTGTTCACTCCATGCCTCGTAGGTATTCTGCAAGCGACTATGAATATCTGCGATGCTCTGGTTTTTCGCGAAAAGAAATTCAATGGTGCACCTCTGTTACAGACGCTACGTAAGAAATTCAAGAAACTATAGGGGCTGAAGCGGTACTATCCCAAGACGTTGAGTGGTGGCATGAGCCCCCTCTCATATTTCTTACTCTGAGTAATTCGATTTTACTCTCTAATTGCATGAGGTGAAAAGTCGCTATTTCTTCACACGCGGACTTCTCACACAGTGTCTCTCGTCACCCGGGTGGTCCGATCACAGGCGAGTTCTGCTGAGCTTGAAAGGGTTAAGCCGACGGGTATGAGGGAGTCGAGTGGATGCTTTCCAGACGCCGACATTGTCATAAGAGCGGGAGTGACACGCCCAAAGGGGCCAGAAGGAGCGACTGGGCTAGAAATTCCGTTACTTCGCAAAAACTTAGTGAACACTTTCTGGCGGGCTACCAGCGAGGCGTGGATATGACTTGTGTTCCCAGGCAGTCTTGGCGGGCAAATTCCCGCGTTTTCTGCAAAATTGTAACTGCGATTGGCTTGCTCGGGGCTTAGCTCCGTGACGTAGCAAAATCGGCGCAGAAATTGGCGCCAAGAATCTCCATTGGTGGAATGGTAGTGCTTCGGCAATAGAGTGGAATTTTCCGCCGGTTTTCGAGTTGTTGATTGGAACATTTAACCACGGCCATTGTCGTGGGGGCGGGAATGTTCTAAGTTTGGTTTGTACGGGTGCTCTTGAGAGAGTAGGCTCTCGCCTTTCAGTCGGAGTAGGTTACAAGACTGAGCTCTCGCTGCTCTGGACAGCCTGCCTTCCGTTGGCTGTCTAATATACTTTTATTTGATTGTAACTGTTTAACGAAGTTGCTGAAGTTTCGACATCAACGTAACTTCCCGAGTACAGTTGGCAATTGAGCGTTCTGCGTACAAGCTGCCTATGTTGTCTGTCTTGAGCAGTTTTGGCTAAAGTTGACTGTATCGGAGTTACTGTGTGACTTCGCTTGTTAAAATCAATCACTGTACCGTCAATGATTGTGTGGTGGGCCTTCTTTGTCTCCCTCAGAGGCGCATTTGTATTGGTAGGAAGTCTTTAGTCTGGAACAACCAGACCAGGATAATTTGTTTCGGGCTATACTCGCGACATTATCGTCACCACGACGGGACGTCGAAGCAACCAGCCATCGCCTCCGGTACGCCAGATCGTATTCTTGCAGTTACGAAGACAGCTTGGTCATGTATGTTCGCAGCTCCGGCAAATTAGGGAATTTTGCTAGGTGATAATCAGAGCTCAGCAGAGCGTGCCTGTTCTTCTTTTCTAACTTTGTTCTCTCTAGGGTGTTCATTGTCTGAGTTCTCACTACTGTAGCAGCAATTAATGTTGGGTTGGCTGTGTGTTTCTCTAAATGTCACAATGTAGTTTATGGACAGCTTCCCCTTCACAGCATTTATTTGAGTATCCAAAATTTGATCCAATTTGATGTATTGTAAATGTTTCATGTGTTTTGTTTATTATTTTGAGTTTAGTCATAATAAATCCAATTGTTATTTTGGACAGAACTTTCATTCTGTTAATCGGTAGAGCAACCCTTTCATTTCTCACTACGTTAATGAAACTTCCCTTTATTTTATTAATTTCTATCAAATTAAATTATTGCAAGTGCGAAACTCTTTTCTACTCCATTTGCAAGGTCGATTACAGTCAGTTCGCGTTTCTTCGTAATCGATGTACAACAGCAAAAGTCGGAGTTAGAATAGGGGGGGGGGCTTAGACCATCATTTACATATGAAGATTCTAGAAGAATTTAGTGTTAAATACACTGCTAGCCCCGGCACCTCGCAACGTCTCACAATAAATTCCGCATTTCTTAAACTAAAAGTGGCCGGAAAAAAAAAATGTGTTGCGTTGCTTACTGAACGCCCGTCGTATTTTGTTCTGTGAGATTACAAATACCGGACAAACAGAAATAGCGAACTGTGGTGTGGACGGACAAGGGCCTTCCGGCGCCGCTGAGGTGTGTGGGGCTACGCAACCGAAGGGGTGCGCGAAAGGACGGTGGGGTGTCGGCTCACCCTTTATGCGCTGCCACCGGCGTGCGTACTTTATTAGAGGGGAGCTCTAGCTGGGGGGTGCGCAATTTACGGGGCTGCAGAAAGCGGGCCCGCTCCGGAATCGTAAAGCAGCGGGGGAAGGCGCGCAAACGACCCCGTGTTTATGGAAGTAATAAACACGGCAAATACGCGTGCCAGCACGTCACGCATCCAGATAAGGCGCGTCGCGCGCGGAAACGCTCGACTGCGAACTGCGTGCGAACGAGTGCGCCACCGCGCGCCTCTGGGGTAATATTTTAACGGCCACCGGAACCGCGGAGGGTGCGATTATAGACAAGGGAAGCGAGGCGACAGGTCGCGCAGGTAAATCAGGGAGCGGCACTCCGTTACGAGGTCCGCCGTTAAGGCTTAAGCAGGGCGAGACGACCGGCTGATGACGTCATTGTCGTGTCATTGCAGAACACAAGCAGTGCGGGGTGACCCAAAGATTGTAGTGCATAAAGGCCGCATTCACGAGAACAGAGTGTGGTTCAGCCATCGTCTAGAAGGGACCTCCTGGAACGCAGAATGGACGCTGGAGGCATCCTGTAAATTGTGGCCAGACTATCAGAGTACACTTTTAAGCAAAGCTGCCGGCAGATGCACATAATTATAGACCAGTATCGGTGACATAAATCTGTTGTAGAATTAGAAACTGACGCATTATGTTTGAACTGGTAGTGAGCTAGGATCTGAGAGTAGTTAAGGTGCTGTGCGTGAATAAAGTAATTTTTAAAAATAATTTTTTGTGTACCACAGAAGTCAAGCTTTACATTTCCAGAAACAGGCTGTACTTATTCCCCACTAAGGCCAAGTTGAACACGTTGAGTTACCATATTAACAGAATCTTTCGTCGGTTCTCGGTAGAACAACATTATAATAAATGAAAAGCACCAGAACAAAAGCAAACTGGTGCTTTTCATTTATTACGTTGAGTTATGATAAATACCTCAATAATTTAGCAGACTTTTTAAATAAGAGTTTCTGTAACACACAGCTAGCACTCACTGCTGGCGTAAGGTTGCCTGGGAGTGGAACAAATAAGGTTGGGCCGCCGGAGTGGCCGAGCGGTTCTAGGCGCTACAGTGTGGAACCGCGCGACCGCTACGGTCGCAGGTTCGACTCCTACCTCGGGCATGGATGTGTGTGATGTCCTTAGGTTAGTTACGTTTAAGAAGTTCTAAGGTCTAGGGGATTGATGACCTCAGCAGTTAAGTCCCATAGTGCTCAGAGCCATTTGAACCATTTTTGAAATAACGTTGGTTGGCTGGATTGTTGGTTGATTTGGTGAGAGGGGACCAAACAGCGAGGTCATCAGTCCCATCGGATTAGGGAAGGAAACATCCTGGCATTCGCCTGAAGCGATTTAGGGAAATCACGGAAAACCTAAATCATGATGACCGGACACGAGTTTGAACCGTTGTCCTCCCGAATGGGAGTCCTTTGAGCTAACCACTGTGCCACCTCGCTCACCAAACAGGGACTGAACATCGTTGATTTTAATAAGATTTTTATTAACACTTGCCAGAACAAAAACCTTATTAATTAGGCCAAGAGGATCTTGAGATATTAAGGCAAAACTGTTAAATCAAATAAAATTACTTAAGAACAATTACTGATAATCGATCAACAATGTCATCAAATATTTCAGTGAGATCAAACAACAAAAGACTTTAGTATTAAGTCAAATACATGTTCTCAAGTCTCCAAAAGTCATTCATGGCAACATGAAGTATGAAAATTTAAATTTGCAACAAACGTTGTTCTCTTTTCAAAAATAACAAATCTTGTGTGTCACTGGTTAGTACTGCTGAAATATTTACATCATATTTCACCAATTGAAGTTACAAAACAATCTTTTCACAGGTTCAGAGAAAAGAATATTAATTTAGACAGACCACAACTATCTTTAGAATGTTGATGAAATCTTCAAATGGTTCAAATAGCTCTGAGCACTATGGGACTTAATTTCTGAGATCATCACTCCCCTAGAACTTAGAACTACTTAAACCTAACTAACCTAAGGACATCACACACATCCATGCCCGAGGCAGGATTCGAACCTGCGACCGTAGCGGTCGCGCTGTTCCAGACTGTAGCACATCTGATACAAAAGAGTTACTTTTCACCTGTTACTGTCCTTTAAAGCAGTCACCAGCATTGTGTGGAACCCGTTGCCAGCGATGTGGAAGGAGTAGTATACGGTTAGAAGAGCCTGTTCTGTTAATAGTCCGAATGGAGCGGTCTACTGCCTGTCTCTTCTGAAGCGAATGCCACGAAGCCAAAACTGAAACATCAGTCCAACGAATGGCGTCATTATGGGTCGCCGCGAAAGTCGAAAGTGCGTCAGACTGTGATGGTGTTATCCTAACGCATGACGTTCCTCCACGGCAGACGCTCAATGCACAGTATTACTGTTCGTTTTCGGAGCATCACCTGCGACCAGCTTTGCAAAAGAAGCGGCGACACTTTCTGCAGAACCCGCCCACCATTTTGCATGAAAATGAATGCGCGGGCGCATACAGCGCAAGCCTTGGCTGCTCTGTTCGGTCGTGGGACTGGGAAGTACTGTACAACCCCGGACTTAAGTCCTCGTGACTTTGATTTCATTCCGAAGATGAAGGAACCACTTCGTGGCATTCGCTTCAGAACCGTCCTTAGATTCGGCAGGCAGTAGACCGCTCCATTCGCACCATCAACAAATGGTTCAAATGGCTCTGAGCACTATGGGACTCAACTGCTGTGGTCATTAGTCCCCTAGAACTTAGAACTACTTAAACCTAACTAACCTAAGGACATCACAAACATCCATGCCCGAGGCAGGATTCGAACCTGCGACCGTAGCAGTCGCACGGTCCCGGACTGCGCGCCTAGAACCGCGAGACCACCGCGGCCGGCGCACCATCAACAGAACAGCTTCTAATAACGGTATAATACGCCTTCCAAATCGCTGGCAATGGGTTCTAGGATTCTATACAACGCTGGTGACTACTCTGAAGGACAGTAACAGGTGTAAACATGTAACTCTTTTGTATCGGTTGTGAATAACTAGTTGTCACTATTTAATTTCCAATCCTCGTATTTGAGTATTTGAAAATTTGTCTCGGCAAAACACATAAACAGCGACTGTAGACTAAAACATGTACTTTTCATTATTGTACTGGTCGCTTTTTCTACCGACAGTATGTTGGAAATGAATACGTCTGTGAAACAGACTGAGGAGACTGGAGTAATAAAAGACGTGTCTTCTAAATTACAAAGGGGGTACTGACAAGCCGCTAGGCGTTGCCAGCTCCTTTTATCAGCAACAAATTCCCAGGCAAGTGAAGCGCCTTGAGCACATGAATGACGCCTAAACAGAAACCGGCTCGATTTCGGTCGACACCCCAGATAGTTGCTCGATTCAGTATATGTTTTGAAACACACACACAATACAAACTAAATATACGTAGCAAGTAGTAGCAAGCTATATGCTGGCATACAAACACAATAGAGGCGCGAGGGCATACATTTGAGACCATTTAGCCCCCAAGTACTAAATGTAAAACTATAACTTTGTATTCTGCCTTAAGGCAGGTCTTGTCATGGGGGAAGCCTCGTCAGAGAGGTCCACCGCATGAGCGTCTAGGGAAGTTATTCCAGTGGTGGTTTTCCGTTGCCTTCCACTGACGATGATGAAATGATGAGGACAACACAACACCCAGTCCCTGGTACTTTGAGTGGTATTGTGAATATCGTCTGCAAAATGTGTCACAGATACATTTAGCTATGAAAAATGAAATGAGCTTTTGGCGTCATTTGCCGGGAGGCCCCTTACGGGGCAGGTTCGGCCGCCTTGGTGCAGGTCTTGTTACAGTCGACGCCACATTCCCTGAGCGGAGAAAATCTCCGACCCAGCCGGGAATCGAAACCGGGCCCCTTGGTGTCACAGACCACCGCGCTGACCATTTTTTTTTTTTTCTATATGGTTCGTTGAGTTTGGTCTGGGCGGACGTCAGAGGACATCCTTTCAAGATGATCGTTGATTCTTTGACTCAATTTTTTTATTACAGAGCACGCAGCCCTCTGACCGAAAATGCTGAGCAACCGTGCCGGCTTTTTTGTTCGTTGTATCTGCTCGGGGCGGACGTCGCAAGACACCCGTTTCAGTTCGTCGTTGATCCATTAACTCAGGTTTTTTTATTTTTATTTTATTTTGTTTTATTTTTTTTTAATTACAGAGGGCAGCGAACCCCCTGACCGAACACGCTGAGTTACCGTGCCCCGACCGTAAATCATTTTGTTCGATATTGTTCGTTGCGTTTGGTTTGGTTTGGGCGGACGTCACAAGACATTCGTTCAAGTTGATTCTTTTTTATTACAGAAAGGACGCAGCCCTCTGACCGAACACATGTTTTGAAACACACACACACAATACAAACTAAATATACGTAGCAAGTAGTAGCAAGCTGTATGCTGGCCCCCAAACACAATAGAGACGCGAGGGCATACATTTGAGACCATTCAGCCCCCAAGTACTAAAGATAAAACTATAACGTTGTGTTCTGCCTTCCGGTAGGTCTCGTCATGGGGGAAGCCTCGTTAGAGAGGTCCTCTGCATGAGCGTCTAAGGAAGTGATTCCAGTGGTGGTTTCCTGTTGCCTTCCACTGATGATGATGAAATGATAATGAGGACAACACAACACGCAGTCCCTGAGCGGAGAAAAATCTCCGACCCAGCCGGGAACCGAACCCGGGCCCGTTGGCGTCACAGACCTCCACTCTGACCACTCAGCTATCAGGGCGTACAGATTAAATTATAAAAGGTACTTAAATTTAGAGAGTAGGGTTATTAAAATTTTAATTTTAGGAACTGATGCAGCCTTACAACTAAATAAATATTTGGCATAGCAAGGTTTTTGTTACCAGGAGACTGATCCACGTTAAAGGCACTGGCCAAATAACGGCCAGTGGAACGATGTAAGGTCAGTTTATGGCAAGAACAACCAAAACGAGACAGATTTGATTACACGGGGGCTGCCTCGTAAATCGCATCTAACACTCAACACGCACAAGAAGTAGTGCTCACTATCGTACGTTGTATCAGGCCTAGGTCAATCATGGACGGTTTATGTAGCCTCGTGCATCTGCCAAGGTAGCACGGAAGACGCCAAAGTCGAACTCCACAACATGCCCCCCCCCCCCCCCCCAAGCACCGCGCAGACAAGGTAAAGCTGCAAGTCCCGACTAGGCGAAAGAACAGTCCATTTTTGGACAACATGGTTGTGGAGATGAAGCAGCGATTAGTATGGTTAATCAGTTATTCAGAAACAGTCTTAATCTCATTTATTATTGTTATACCGCCAACCGGTTTCAGCCCGACGTAGGGCTCATCTTCTGGGTGTTTATACCACTGATCGACTGCTGGTGGTTCAAAAAAATATTCAAATGTGTGTGAAATCTTATGGGACTTAACTGCTAAGTTCATCAGTCCCTAAGCTTACACACTACTTAACCTAAATTATCCTAAGGACAAACACACACACCCATGAAGGGGGAAAGACTCGAACCTCCGGGGGCCCAGCCGCACAGTCCATGACTGCAGCGCCCCAGACCGCTCGGCTAATCCCGCGCGGGCTGCTGGTGGTGTCAATCCTGTCTACATAACGGCAGGAAACCACACATAGTTTCCTGCCGTTATGTAGACAGGAGTGACTCCACCAGCAGTCGACCAATGGTGTAAACGCCCAGAAGATGACCCCTACGTCGGGTTGAAACCGGTTGGCGGTATAACAATAAGAAATGCGATTAAGACTGTTTTTGAATAATTGAAAGAACAGTCCGTTGGGTAAATACCAACCATCCAAACGCGGGTGCGAGTTACAAGTAGAGACTGTTTCAAACGGCCATCCGCTGACAGAGCCCCGGTGTGTGGTGCACGCGCGCACTTGAAGTGCACGGCACAAAACGTATTTGGAAAACTAAAAGTCTCATTTATAAAAACATAAGGACGTATTTTCGTACCCGACACCTGCGCTATTCATTTATATTTAACGTATGGCCAGTGCCTGCAAAATTTCTGAAATGCTCCAGTCTGTCGAGTGAAACGTATTAAAGAAAGGAAATTTGTAGCGACTTGTGGCTGGTAAACAGTTTTATAATATTTATGGAATATTCCTTCGATACTTGGGGGAACATGGACATATTAAAAACTTGAATACGAAGTGTTAATGTTCCATAATAATATTTATTAGTTCAGCTTTCAGTTCATAGGCCGTCGTTAGATAACTTAATGCTGTAACAGATAATCCACACAGCTTCAGCGAGAATTCATAGCTGTACAAACAATGCTGTCAAGTTGGACTGAGTTTCTTTATTACAGAAAGGACGCAGCCCTCTGACCGAACACATGTTTTGAAAAACACACACACAGTACAAACTAAATATACGTAGCAAGTAGTAGCAAGCTGTCAAAGATATGTGACATTTTATGACTCTTTCGATACAAAACACGGGTATGATGTAATAATTAAAGAGAAACAAATCTTATATTACAGTATTTTTAAATGTTAAAACTATGTGAGTGTATGAAGCAGACATTTTCTACAAATGAGTAATGGCAAAGGCTACTACATAATACGGACAAACTGATGAATATGACGAACAAATCGAATAAAGGGAGGGGAAGAAAAAAGTCTTTGGAATGTGGATGCGGAACGGTTATAACAAGCTCATTAGCTAATGGTGAGAGGAATAATAAATGGCTACCACTTTAATAAGGGTGAGTAATGGAACTGCGTTTGGTCATCAAGGAGCGAGTCGGATTCTTTGATTGGTGTTCATTAATGGTCACAATTTCAAGTAATGTTAGTTTACTCCCTTTACTTCCTTGATGGAGAACATCACATTTCACATCACGTGAATGACATTTATTCAGAGCAACAGCTTCGTGTACACTAATATTACCTTGTCGGTTTGGACATAACGCAAGATTTTGCTGGGATTTTTAATAAAATGGAGATGTGCAACTACCTAATATCAGACCACGGCTTCTGCATGGAGGGAGACCTCAAGGGAAACAGAAGTGCGATTGTGGACAACGATAAGGCAATTGGGTCTGTTAACGTGGTTAAGCTCCAGTTGTTGCGTAAAGATATACAGTAAATGTATATGTAAAATCGCTAGCCTGGGAGTGGAACAAAGTTATTTATAACCACCTTATACATTTTATAAAGTGTCCAGAGTACGATTATGAGAAAATTTTACGTATTCCTTGGCTAAAGAAACGGCCTTGCCGCAGTGGATGCACCGGCTCCCGTGAGATCACCGAAGTTAAGCGCTGTCGGGCGTGGTCGGCCCTTGGATGGGTGAACATCCGGGCCGCCATGTGCATGTTGCCATTTTTCGGGGTGCACTCAGCCCCGTGATGCCAAATGAGGAGCTACTCGACCGAACAGTATCGGCTTCGGTCAAGTAAACCATCATAACGACCGGGAGAGCGGTGTGCTGACCCCACGCCCCTCCTATCTGCATCCTCCGCTGAGGATGACACGGCGGTCGGATGGTCCCGGTAGGCCACTTGTGGCCTGACTACAGAGTGCTTGGCTAAAGAACATAGTATTACCAGCCTGGAGGCTACAATATATAACTACAGAAAGGGTCATGTGTTTGACCCTGTGCTAGAGTGTTTAAGTGTATTAGACACCAACAAACAGGATTAACAATGCGTTCCGCTGCACTCCGTGCCAACTGCTTATATGTGGTGACAGTTAATACATAACTTACAGAACAACTGCTGTGTGGTGTTTAAACACAGTCTATAGTATGTACACTGAGGTAATGAGAATTCCCGAAAATTGATTGGTGTGCAGGCAAGTCTTCCAGATACTCAAGTCCAAGGAAAGTTTATCAGCTTTGTTCTGTATGCATAAGTTTTAATCATTTACCTATAAACTATGTTGAGATTTTTAACACAGACTGCAACAAAGACGCTGTAGGTCCCATACAGAAATGTCATGTTAAAGCTGGAGAAACATATTCTTCTCAGCTACAGACATTATTCTTCACAATACACTCCAGTACAGGTACTGCAGAACTAGGAGTGGTTGACACAAACAATTTGCAGTTAATGTGTTACGCGCAGTTAAGTGCAGTTAATGTGTTACGCGCACGAGTGAGGGAACTGGAAATGGAAGATATCAAAGTCAAAAAAAGAAAATTGCAGTATACGGTGATAACAAAACAAGGAAGAATATAAACTGCTGTTGGAAAGGGGAGAAACTATTGCACATGTGCAAGCAAAGTTTACATGACTGGAGGATATAAAATATCTACTATTAAGTAAACAGCAATGGAGATTGTTCAAATGTGTGTGAAATCTTATGGGACTTAACTGCTAAGGTCATCAGTCCCTAAGCTTACACACTACTGAACCTAAATTATCCTAAGGACAAACACACACACCCATGCCCGAGGGAGGACTCGAACCTCCGCCGGGACCAGCCTCACAATCCATGACTGCCGTGCCCCAGACCGCTCGGCTAATCCCGCGTTGCGCGATAGAGATTGGTTACATGTTGCAGCACTGGCCGAAATCATAGGGATCGAGAATATTTACTACATTAATGGATAAACGAAAAAATCTGTTTATAAAGCTCCATTCCATTTGGATCAGCTTATAAAGGATGGTTGTATTCTATCTAAGTGAAATTAGAATTATATTAATACCTTCAGCTGCTGACAGGCGTTGATATATATCAGACAGGTGAAAATTTGTGCCCCGACCGGGACTCGAACCTGGTATCTCCTGTTTACATGGCAGACGCTCTATCCATCTGAGCCACCGAGGGCACGGTGGACAATGCGACTGAAGGGACTATCTCCCCACGCCTCCCGTGAGACCCACAATTCTCACCTTATATGTCCACACACTACATTCGTAGTGTCCCACCCCAACACACTCATTACTCGTGGAAGACATTCTTCCAAGTCCCGTAAGAGTTCGGGGAAAATGTGTGCATCCGCACAGAATAAGAAGGTCATGGCCGGTATTCCAGAACTATATACTTATATGGATATGGTGTCTGTTCTGTTGTTCTAAGTTCTAGGGGACCGATGACCTCAGATATTAAGTCCCATAGTGCTCAGAGCCATTTGAGCCATTTTTGCCCATTGTTCACCCTGCAGGAAAGCAACCGTTTGCTGAGTTTAAAACTGACGGAATAACTACACTTAAGCGACGCTCGCTTGCCAAAATTGTGAACTACACGGAAACTCCCCACAAATGAGTTGCCGACATTCACACAGGAAGATGTGGAACTCCTGAATAATGATATCGTGGAGGATGTAAGAGGTAAAATTAAAATCCCCAAATGCTCTCATCTGGAAGAACAATGGGAAGGAAGGAACAGAGTTAATTGTTGAGGCCATAAAAGAGATATTTTACAGTAAGAAAATTGGATATGTATTAGAATTCGAGAAAAATGCGTTCTCTGTATTTTTCGAATCACTGACTGGAGAAAGATATAACTGATTCAAAGGCAGATTTAAGTTATAAGGTGATAATTAAGCTTGATGTTGAAAAAATAGTTTTCTATGTGTAAGTGTATACTCAAAATTATTAAACGTTTTTGTACGAAAAAATTTTTTGTTATTCGCTACCTGGCCAAAAATCCTAAAACGTATCCTATGTACGATGATCTACATGTATGTATTTTGGTTGGGGGAAGGGGGTAGTTGGGCGACATTGAAAATTAGTTAAAACTAGGTAGTTGAAAGCGTAGCGAATCCTTTTTCTGATCTATATGAAAGAGGGTCAGACGGCCATGGCTGTGGGAGGTTTGTGCACTATAAATAGCATTGGACCGATGTGTATTGCTGTAAATAGCTCCCAGAACACTCACAGCACAGAGTGTTGCTATCTAGTTCTGCGTCTGTGTTGAGACCTGATTTCAGCCTAGGTGTCGTGGTTCAAACATGAATGACAGGAACAAGACTAAAGGAACATACTATTAAGCTTATTTTTGTCACTAAAAGAAACAGCATTTTAATGCATCCTATGTCAGCTTTTGTGTGATGGACATTGTGTTACGATCTTCTACGATGTGTCCACTGGTTTACAAGAAGGCCACAGCGAAAGTGTAGAGGCTGGAAAACAGTTTGTCGAGTTTCAAAACTTGTGGGTTATTGCATTTTACTGCAATTCGTTTGCTACTGTGCTTAACTTGCGTGCAGACTACTTTGAACTCGACTACACATACTCTGACACTTTTATAACTCTGCAGCCAGCTTAACGAATTTATAATACACATGTTCAAAGATACTTACTCGTTTGTTTCTCCCTACCTTATGTTGTTGTTGTTGTTGTGGTCTTCAGTCCTGAGACTGGTTTGATGCAGCTCTCCATGCTACTCTATCCTGTGAAAGCTTCTTCATCTCCCAGTACCTACTGCAACCTACATCCTTCTGAATCTGCTTAGTGTATTGATCTCTTGGTCTCCCTCTACGATTTTTACCCGCCACGCTGCCCTCCAATGCTAAATTTGTCATCCCTTGATGCCTCAAAACATGTCCTATCAACCGATCCCTTCTTAAGTTGTGCCACAAACTTCTCTTCTCCCCAATCCTATTCAATACCTCCTCATTAGTTACGTGATCTACCCACCTTATCTTCAGCATTCTTCTGTAGCACCACATTTCGAAAGCTTCTATTCTCTTCTTGTCCAAACTGGTTATCGTCCATGTTTCACTTCCATACATGGCTACACTCCATACAAATACTTTCAGAAACGACTTGCTGACACTTAAATCTATACTCGATGTTAACAAATTTCTCTTCTTCAGAAACGATTTCCTTCCCATTACCAGTCTACATTTTATATCTTCTCTACTTCGACCATCATCAGTTATTTTGCTCCCCAAATAGCAAAACTCCTTTACTACTTTAAGCGTCTCATTCCCTAATCTAATTCCCTCAGCATCGCCCGACGTATTTAGACTAGATTCCATTATCCTCGTTTTGCTTTTGTTGATGTTCATCTTATATCCTCCTTTCAAGACACTGTCCATTCCGTTCAACTGCTCTTCCAAGTCCTTTGCTGTCTCTGACAGAATTACAATGTCATCGGCGAACCTCAAAGTTTTTACTTCTTCTCCATGAACTTTAATACCTACTCCGAATTTTTCTTTTGTTTCCTTTACTGCTTGCTCAATATACAGATTGAATAACATCGGGGAGAGGCTACAACCCTGTCTCACTCCTTTCCCAACCACTGCTTCCCTTTCATGCCCCTCGACTCTTATAACTGCCATCTCGTTTCTGTACAAATTGTAAATAGCCTTTCGCTCCCTGTATTTCACCCCTGCCACCTTCACAATTTGAAAGAGAGTATTCCAGTTAACTTTGTCAAAAGCTTTCTCTAAGTCTACAAATGCTAGAAACGTACGTTTGCCTTTTCTTAATCTTTCTTCTAAGATAAGTCGTAAGGTTAGTATTGCCTCACGTGTTCCAACATTTCTACGGAATCCAAACTGATCTTCCCCGAGGTCCGCTTCTACCAGTTTTTCCATTCGTCTGTAAAGAATTCGCGTTAGTATTTTGCAGCTGTGACTTATTAAACTGATAGTTCGGTAATATTCACATCTGTCAACACCTGCTTTCTTTGGGATTGGAATTATTATATTCTTCTTGAAGTGTGAGGGTATTTCGCCTGGCTCATACATCTTGCTCACCAGATGGTAGAGTTTTGTCATGACTGGCTCTCCCAAGGCCATCAGTAGTTATAATGGAATGTTGTCTACTCCCGGGGCCTTGTTTCGACTCAGGTCTTTCAGTGCCTTATGTAGCAAAAGTTTATAGTTATTACGAATCACAGAAAGAATTTTTCAGAATTATAGAAAACTGCTGTAGGTATGGTAAATAATGTAACGACCAGAGCATTACCTACGTCAGTGTGGCGACCAATTTCTCTTCTGTGTCGATTCCAGTTATATATTTTTCTTATATAGCCATGCAACTCGTAAAACGACGATTTCGACATTCGAAGATAAATGAAAAATTTACTGTCGTCTGCTCTCAGATTGCTAAACTGAGTGTGATACAGTCTTCAGTCGAGTAATACACATTAGATTCTTTCTCATTTTCGTACCCTTTCGGGCTTTTTCCTTTTAAATAGGAGAGTGAAGAGAAATAGTTCTTTATACGACGTCGCTCTCATCAGACTATTTCCCTATGAGAACTGAGCTATTATTAAAATCTGGTGCCACAAGTTACACCGTTCATAAAACCTCTCGCAGTTAGCGGCTCCATTCATGACGACAGGACTGGATCCACTAGTATCCATCTGTTGATAATGGCCTTAGTACCACTCAGTAAAAAATGCACTAAATATCTTGACACACAACGATTCAATAGAATCGAGTGAAAAAGTTTATCTATCCAAGTAGTTATCTAAACATGTGGCATTGTAATGTCATACTTGTATCTGTTTTCATATAAATGCAGATGTGTGTTTGTGTGTGTGTGTGTGTGTGTGTGTGGCTGGTTCAAATGGCTCTGAGCACTATGGGGCTTAACATCTGTGGTCATCAGTCCCCTAGAACTTAGAACTACTTAAACCTAACTAACCTAAGGACATCACACACATCCATGCCCGAGGCAGGATTCGAACCTGCGACCGTAGCAGTCGCGCGGTTCCGGACTGAGTGCCTAGAACCACTAGACCACCGCGGCCGTCTGTGTGTTTGTGTGTGTGTGTGTGAGAGAGAGAGAGAGAGAGAGAGAGAGTGAGTGCGTGTGTATGTGGCGTCACCTGCCGCAAACGAAAGACAAAGTGAGGCTGTTGGCGTAGAGGTTCAACAGAAAGGTTAGTCTTGTATTGAATTACTCTAATGAAACTGAAGCGAGCCCAGAAGTAGCCTCCCCAGTGTTTGTCTTTTATCTTTAGAAGGACCCCAGTACTATTGCTTACATCTGAAAAAGCCAATAGAAAAAGGAAAGAAGGGCTTTTACTTTACCCCCTGACAGCAAGTGCGGTAATACGAGCCCTGTCTTTTTAAGTAAATGGCGTTTTGAAACTAAAAAAAGACGTGCTAAGATATCTCAATAATTTTATTTTTACATGAAAGCCTGTACCTCAATCTACGCACTGACGCCATTACAGTCTGATTCTTCCTTGTTTACGTTGTGTACTGGATGTTTAAGATGCCACCGATAATCGTGAGTCCAGCCGACTGTGAAGCACGGGCTGTTATAAGATTTCTTAGTGCTAAAGGCCTAAAAGCGATCGATATTCATCGTGAGATCTGTGCAGTTTACGGAGAAAACATTATGAGTGATGGAATGGTAAGAAAGTGGGTGACAGCATTTAATGATGGCCGCACAAATGTCCATGATGAACAACGGAGTGGTGCAGGAAGTGGACAATAAGGTGAGAGAAAACAGACTCTTTACGATTTCCTCCTTGCGGGATGACTTTCCTGATGTTTCTCGTAGTGTTTTGTATGGCATTGTGACTACTTGAATTACCGAAAATTTTTGCCCACGTTGGGTACCGGAAATGTTGACGGATGTGCGCAAAACCAAACGTTTAGACAGTGCACTGACTTTCCTTGAGCGGTACCACAACGACCGTGATGATTTCATAAGCCAAATTGTTACGGTGATGAAACATGGGTGACCTACGTCACACCAGATTCAAAGCAACAGCTCATGGAAGTTGAGCAAGGGCATCGTTTTGCTGCAAGACAATGCCCATCCGCATGTGGCTAATCATACCAAAGATCTCATCGCATCTTTTCGATGGGAAACTCTAGATCATCCTCCGTACAGCCCCGATCTTGCGCCCAGTGACTACCATCTGTTCCTGCACCTGAAGAAACACCTGGGCGGTCGGCGTCTTCAAGACGATGACGAAGTCAAAACAGTGGTAATGCAGTGGTTAACAAGTCAGCGCGGCCGACTTGTATGAGGAGGGTATTCAAAAGATGGTACAACGTTATGACAAGTGCCTCAATACTGACGGAAATTATGTAGAAAAGTACATTAAGGTACAGGCTTGCACGTAAAAATAAAATTATTGAGATATCTTAGCATGTCTTTTTTTGGTTTCAAAACGGTACTTACTTAAAAAACACGCCTCTTACATAATCAGTCGGAGTATTTCACTCTTTTTTTCTAATGTGTAAAAAAGACTTTTCTTTATTAGATAACTGAAAAAACTTGGGACGTAAGAGCAAACTAGGATATAACATTATTCATATCGCTGGAACCAGCTGTCATCCTCATAACTTATAGGCTATTGCTACAACAGTACTATTGAACTGTGTTGTACCTTTAGTATACTAGTGGAATTTTTATTTAACTGCAATGCTAGCGTTTCATTAGGAAGTGACAAGTTAAAAACAACACTGCACATAAAGCCTAAAGCTTCGCTTTAAAAAAGTGAGAAACTGCCGCCATTAACAAGTCCCGCTCAGCTTACGACCACTGTGTCGAGAAGGCGCAAGCGTTTCTGCCTGGCAAGGGGGCAACTCGTGTAAGTTGCGATGCGGTATTAGTTGCTGAAGATTATGATAACTAAAGGGGGCGTCACATTTTTCGTGGGTGTCACATAAAAACTAAGCGAGCGTTGTGGGGCTCTGCAGTGCGCCGGAGTTTGGCGTCCCACTTGCGACCGTACTGGGAAGTCAGCCAAACAGTGGGATGTAAAAACGCGCTATTTACTCGCTGGATTGCGCCTACGATCAGCAGCATGGTTGCAGCTCCAATCTGATAAGATAAATATTCCACCATGCGGGGGCCGTCGTGCTATTCAGAAAACCCAATTATCCGCTGACTGTTTATATGCAAAACCGTGCCGACAGCGACGGCTTTTAGAGTTTACGCTCGAACTGTTTGGTAAAATAACAGCCAATGAGTGCTCCAGTTGCGGGTTATAGTCTTATAATAGCACCAAAGTGATACACCGACAGCTGATGGCTCTCAGTGGGTATTGCGTATTGACTTACGGTGTGTAACAATATTACGTGTATTAATTCCTCGTTCTGTTTCTTTACACGTTGCAAGGGGCGTAATGGAATTCTTTTCCCAGACTCAGCATCAAAACCGACTCTGTACAGTTACCTCATCCATTCTACACTTGCATCGTGTAACCTCCCCCTCACTTATCGACCTTAATGACAGTGAAAAATTAAACCGCGTGTACCTAATGGAAATTTGGGAAAAGGAATCGTCACCGAAGTTAATCTGTCGGTAAAGAGGGAGGAAAGGGTTACATCTAAATGAAACGGAAAATGCAAATGAAACTGGTGGAAATTAATTTTGAGAAAAGGGTAAAATTAATAAAGAAAGTAAATGTGTGGTCGTTACGTTAACAATTTATTGGCGTTAATTAGATATTGGAGATTTGGGGAAAATTACGGTCGCCAGTCCTATGGACAACTACTATAATAACTGAAAATGAAAGATTAATGCACATATAATTAGCACTAAAAGCGTGGCAACTGAAGGTTGACACGTGTTGTGTGAAAAACTGAATGTTTGTCAGAAGTAATAAATTTCGCTACACTCTAACTTAATTTAGCAAAAGAATTAATAAAAATCTGAAAATTGAAAGTTAATTTAGTGACTGAAATTAATAGGGAACTTTGTTTCTGAAGCACTACGAAATTCAATAAAATAAGGTTTAGTCTTGGGCTACCTCAACAATCATTTCAAAAGATACTTGAATCTACGCAATTTAGAAATAAGATATTTAACTTTGAACTTGAATTAAATGATTCTGAACAATTAACAATAGTAAAATTTAGTACGTACCAAGCTGAGCTGCAGTCACAGGTAAGCTAAAATATGGTAACAAAACTCGCACTCTTAATTTGTGCTTGTGTAATCTAAATATTGTAGCCAGCTATGAATACTTTAACTGAACTTTGAAATTAAAGCAGTGAAATTGAATGATATTACTTTCATGCTGGCGTTTGAATTTCAACGACACTCGGGTTCATTCCGGAAAAGGAAGGGACCCTGCTTGGTAATGCAATTGGGACAATGAGCAACAAAGGTTCATGCTAAGTTGCTGTAATTTTGTGAGGCAAATGGGACAATTTTAAAAGCTGTGGTGCGCCATACAGTTCTAAAACTTTACGTGCTTCCAGTTTTCCTTGTTGGTTGATTGGAGGTTTGAAGTCGTCGGTCGAGGAGGTGGCGACAGTCACTCATTGTCGGCCGTCGCTGTTGCAGAAGCTGGATGTTGGCGCGCCTTCTCCTCGACACGGTCACCAGGTGAAACGGACACCTGATGTGCGCCAGCTAATGCTTCCTGTCCGCGACACCGTGTCAGAAACTATCATAGCAAATCGAGCGCAATTACATGCTGCCAAACCCCGAAAGCGCGGCAACTCGCGGGAGCGTCACACAACACACCTGCTCCACCGCCCTACCCCAGCCCGACTCTCTTTGGTCTGTCCGCGCTCCACGCAGCAGAGTTAACACTACCAAAGATCCTAAACACTTTGGTTCTCCACACGACCTATCGATGTATTCGTTCCATAGCATAGTTTTCCTAGGCAAGACCCAGTGTAAAAACACAAATAGTATTTACAAAACAAACCAATTATACATCGACACACACACACACAAACAATTACAATATATAAAGACACAGAAATGTCATATCTTCAGGTAACAAAATAAGGAAAAATCTATAGTACAATAGATGGAAATAGAAGGATATGCATTTCCAGCGTTACAATCGTTCGCGAGTGGAACAGAGAATGGCAGAGGGGGAGTGGACTGCTACGAGGAGAAACCTCTGCCACGCGCCGTAATTACCTTAACTGTGCACCAGGTGCAGAAGTATGAAACCGGTATTTCACTGCAACAAATACACGTCCGTCGTCAGAAACTGATAAACAATATTTTAGTCAAAATAATCTCCATTGCTATTTATACATTTCTACCATCTCTCCGGCAGCCAAGGCAAAAAAAAAAAAAAAAAAAAAAAAAAAAAAAAAAAATTCTTCTTTTGAAGCGAATCACTCAACGAGCCATTTTCGTACAGTTTCATACAAATTGAAGCGTTATACAACGAAATTGTGTCCCACTGATGCAAATAGATGACAATCGGACGGAGCCATATCTGGAGAATAAGCCGCATGACCTAGTCTTTCCTAACTGAACGCTTCGATCGTTTCCCTGACGTGTTTTGCTGTGTTTGATACGGCGTTATCATGGAGAAATATGCCTTTATGTTGCCTTTTTCCATACTCCGGTCGTTTTTCACGCAATGCTCGATTTAAATCGATCGTTTGCTGTTGGTAGAGATCAATGTTAACTGTGTCACCAGGTTTTATCAACTCGTAACAGATGAACCCTTCTGATCCCACCAAACACGGTGCATTGTCTTCTTTCCAAAGCGATTTGGTGTCACAGTTGATCTCGATGGTTTGTCTGGATTCACCCATGAACTACAACACTTAGGATTCTCTCAAAATATATAAATTTTTCATCACGTGCCACTATTCGAAATAAGAACGAGTTTCTTTTGCATCTGGGCAGAAGCATTGCAGCCGGCCGACATGGCCGAGCGGTTCTAGGCGCTTCAAAAAATGGTTCAAATGGCTCTGAGCACTATGGGACTTAACTGCTGAGGTCATCAGTCCCCTAGAATTTAGAACTATTTAAACCTAACTAATCTAAGGACACCACACACATCCATGCCCGAGGCAGGATTCGAACCTGCGACCGTAGCAGTCGCGTGGTTCCAGACCGTAGCGCCTAGAACCGCTCGGCCACTCCGTCCGGCTAGGCATTTCATTCTGGGATCGCGCGACCGCTACGGTCGCAGGTTCGAATCCTGCCTCGGGCATGGATGTGTGTGATGTCCTTAGGTTAGTTAGGTTCAAGTATTTCTAAGTTCTAGAGGACTGATGACCTTAGATATTAAGTCCCATAGTGCACAGAGCCATTTGAACCATTTTTGAGCAGCATTGCTGAAGTGGTCTTTCGCTTTGCTTGCTGTCTTTAATTCAGTTCATGCTGAACCCACTTTCCCACTTTCTGCACCTTTACCATAGCTTTCAACCGAAGGAAATCGGCCTTCTGCATCACATTCAATTGTTCCGCGAATTGCTCTTGAGTTTGAGTATCATCTTCAGCCAAGGTCTGCAATTCGTTGTCTTCGAACTTTTTCGGTGATTTCCCGCGCTCGTCGTTTCTCACGTCAAAATCAACACTTTTGAGTTTTTGAACCACTCGAAACGCTGTGTTTTCCCAAGAGCATGTTCGCCGAAAGTTTCACAATCCTTCGATGCGATTCTGCAGCAGTTTTCCTCAAATGATAACAGAAAACCAATGCTGTCCGAAAATCGTAGTTCATAGGCACAGAACTCGACATGTTTAGGGGTTTGAAATAATTACCGATGTACAGAACTTGAGTTAGGCCTACTGTGTGTTGACACTTGTCGTCAGCCGGTACAGGAAGCAGGTGGCGCTGCAGACGCGGTCGCACGGACCTTACACTGACGGCTAGCACCATCTGTAGGGAAATGTAGTTCTACACTGGGTAGAAGCAAATGTCTGGGTGCCGTGTGTTAAGATTCAAAGCAACACTCGGAGGGTATCCATAGGTTAGGTGGCTGTCACGAGCTTCACGCCGCTTTGGTAGTGGTATTACCTCTCAATTGCCAGTTGATATAAACCCATTAATTGTACGTTCCAGTAACGAAGTACATATGACATTTGTAAATTAACTGGTGTGCGCATTAATTATTTCGCAACGTCAGCGGACGTTTCATTAGCTGACAGTTAAATAATTTAATGTTTCCATTTGACTCAGCAAAGACATGACAAAACACAAAATTCTGCAACTACATATTATATTTGCCGAAATAACCGAAGCAAAAAAGTAACGTGATTCGAGTACCTTTGACCTGACGCACAGCTGCATATATTTATAAAGATTCCGTACATTTTTCGCAACTGTTTCCAGAAGAACATTTGTAGGCCTAACCAAAGATGATTTACTAAATTTGTAACAGCAAGCCGAAGTTACGGTCAATGTGAAGTGATTAAGTGGGTTAAAGGTGATTCATCGATCCATTCGTGAGCGGCACATATCAGGGAACGTCACGTCATTACATCACTTTACTTCGGTCATACCGTACAGAACCCACCGAAAGGCGTCTCTGGGATGTCGAAATAAGTCAAAGAGTCACATTTTATTTAAGTGTAATATATGTAATAACTTAAGGCTGAAGAGATTATTACGTTATTGTGCTAGTATTGATTATATAATAAACTGAAATATTAATTTCAAGACTGATCGTGAAGATAGTATTCAGTGTAACAGAAGGAGCTGCCTGGAAAGAAAGTTCTTTAATTCAGTCTTAAAATATACCACCACATGGATACATAGGATTCAACAGGCACTGGTGTCTTCGTAGTTTGATGAGAAAGGAGAAATACTGGTAAGAAGTATTAATAGCAGGGGGAGGGGCGCGGGGGGCAAGAGGGGACCGCTGTGCCCGTAAAGCAAAAAGAAAGGAAAATAGTGTAGTCAGGTGTTTTTCTCTAAAGAAAGTGGTTTAGAAGTTGGCATTACGCAGGTTTTTAACTGGCTTGGAAGTGGACATTTTTTATGACCGCTTACAAGCCACCATACATCTTCCAAAATATTAAAAATACTCCATAACCCCAGGTCTAGCCAACCATCCCCATACAAACTATCGTATGGGTGCACCGGGTTCTTACAGGGCGTTTCTGTTTCCTGGCAATATTGCCTCTCTAAGTTTTCACTAAAAATTTGTTCCATTACTCTTTAGAAAATAAAAATCTGTGGATTATACCATTTTGTTCTTTTTAAAATCACCTGTAGCAGATACCAAACGCAATGAAAACGTGGATGAACTAAAGCATTTCTGTAATTCTGGGTAGTGTGTTTTCCAATAGAGGTTGTAATTCATACTCGTGTGACTCGAACCATTTCGGAACAGTCTGCATTGTTGTCAGATTTCTCCCTACCCCTCCTCCTCACCCCTATGACATTATGCAGCATTATCAAGTTTCCGCTTCTCCATCCACCTGTCACTCAGACTAATTTCCCTACTTATAGTCGACCGGAGCGGCCGAGCGGTTCTAGACACTACAGTCTGGGACAGCGCGACCGCTACGGTCGCAGGTTCAAATCCTGCCTCGGGCATCGATGTGTGTGATGTCCTTAGCTTAGTTAGGTTTAAGTAGTTCTAAGTTCTAGGGAACAGAGCCTACTTATAAAATGGCGAGAAACGAGAAATACTGGAAATTGGCGAGAAATTCAAAATGGGCAGCGATTTCCTCCACTCCTATAATGTCAATGTAAAAATGGATCTTTTGCCTATGTATGAAATCCAAGAAAATGAACCGTTCTTTTTGAAAGAAATTTCCGCCACTGGACTGTTAATTGTTGATTTATTTTGCACAATCATGATTTCGTCTTATAACCAGTATCAAATGCATGCTGAAATGTGAAAATATGTGTGACCTGTCTGTAAGACCAGAAATATCCTTTTTCGACGACGACGCTTCACATGCAGCTCAGACGTATTTTAACATTTCAAGACGCGCTTGAGAATGGCTATAAAGCTGAAATCATGATTGTGTAGAATGAATGAATAATTAAGAGTCAAATGTTTGCAAACTTCTTTCAAAAAATTCTGTATGACTGTGGTCCCCCATGAAGGAAATATCGTGAACTGTTCTGTTGGTGTGAAATTCAAGGACAGTCTGCATACATCGCAGCCAGGATGGCGATCCAAGATAGTGACCTGCCATACCAAGACAGTCTACATGTCTTCCAGGTCATTTCAATCTAATACGGCTAACATGTGGAATACAAGTGCAGTCCTATGGCCTAACAAGACAGTATGATGTACATGAGGGATGCGAGCACATCCTACATGCATGTGAATGTCCCCCAACCCCCTCTGACATCAGAATTCAAGATGGTGGAGTCAGACAAATGGGTGCAGACTGCGTGGTAGCCAGTTCACTAAAACACAGAGTCCTAACGTAAGTATAAAATTGTGGAACATTCAAAAATTGGCGGGAAAGTCAAAACAGCCAGGGTTCCTCCCCCCCCCCCCCCCCCCCACTCCTATGACACAACAGTTCACTTACCCTTTGTTTTAAACTAACACAGTTTGTGTGTTTAACCAATTTTCCTCCACCCCAGTTACCCAAACTTTAACATTTACAGTAGGATAGAATGTGATCAAATTTTTCTTAGAATCGATTTTCCCCCGTTTGACGTCACAGATTAAACAGTGTCCCCTCAGCCGACTTCTGCTGTTTAAGCGTATGTCACCTATGTTTGGAGCTGACTTGGCTTCAAGTTTATGGTAGGCAGGACCAGTTTAAGACGTAGGTAACACAAGCTGTCACTTGGGGTTCCAAGGTGAGATGGATTTCTACACAGGTAACAGCCACTTGGGGTGCCGAGCGAGAGGGAAGGTGCAGAAACCAAACAGCAGGATTTGCATACAGTGTGCATCACAACTAGTAGCGAAAACTAACTCAGGTGAAAGTGTGCTAGGGAAAAGGCGGTAGGGAACAGGGGAGGAACATGCCAAACGAAAAGTCGTTAGCCAGCCGCTGTAGCCGAGCGATTCTAGTCGCTTCAGTCCGAAACCAAGCGGCTGCTACAGTCGCAGGTTCGAATCGTGCCTGGGGCATGGATGTATGTAATGTCCTTGTGCTTGTTAGCGCCGGCCGCTGTGGCCGAGCGGTTCTAGGCGCTTCAGTCTGGAGCCACACGACCGCTACGGTCGCAGGTTCGAATCCTGCCTCGGGCATGGATGCGTGTGATGTCCTTAGGTTAGTTGGTTTAAGTAGTTCTAAGTTCTAGGGGACTGATGACCTCAGATGTTAAGTCGCATAGTGCTTAGAGCCATTTGAACCATTTTTATGAAAAGTCGTTTCTGTGGAGAGATATACTCGAACCTGCCCTCTTCTACTGTCGTTCTGTTCTACACTGTACTGCCAGCACGCTCTGACGTCTAGTGACAATGCGATTGCAACTTCACTATACTCCTTGACAACAACATATAACCCTAATTAAGCCAGGGAGTATACATGCAACAAGCGAACACTTCACATTCATTCAGATTTACAACAACAGAAAAACCATTACAGCATTTCAAAATCTCATAAGAAAAATGTTAGTACAATTGTTTACAACCGTAGTTCCACAGAAAAAAACACGTCATAACATTTAAACGGAAAATTTAGTAATCCGCGGAGTTCCTGTGTTACAACCCTGTAGCTAGTTAGCAAAATTCAGAAAGATTCCAAAATCCGACCACTGGAATGGAAGATGCCACCGCCAACAGTTCATGAAAGTCCTGCAGTTGTCTCTAGAAACCTCCTTCCGATAATATCCACAACAGCAAAACAGGAAACGATTAAAGACCACAGGTAAATGTAATGAGATAAGCCGCTGTACCTAATCCAAAACGTTGGATTATTTTACTGTTATAATCATAAGATGATGCGACAGTTCTCTCAGAAGGATTTTAATCCAGTTGTCATACGCCTCGGAAGACCAAGGGTTTAACCACAATTTTTCTATGGAGACCTAGCCAAGTCTGCCACATTTATCGAACGTCACCCCGAGGTTACGTAATGGCTTATCGAAAACATACATACTCACAAAACTACAATACTCACATGTAAAGCGAGTAAGTGGCTGCGGGCCACTTCACAGCCACTCACAGGTACGCAGTTCCCAATGTTTGTATGGGTCCCGTGCTGGAGAATCATCCTCGTCAATCACGAAGCATTACTAACTCCCGATTTCCGAAACGCTAATCGTATTAAAACACCAACTTCGACTCGTACCTCACATGACATTGCAAGACTTCGGTCGAACTCAACCGTGGGAATACAAGGCGCCACTGGGTTATGGCTAATAGGAAACTGAGCCTGTGATCTGCATCGAGTGAACTCGCTCGATATGCAGAGTGCCCTTCTCTGACTCAGATTCGATGTGACAAACTATGCCAAAGGGAAACGATTGGGAAATTAATGGCCCTGACAAATGCGTGTTGGGTGTCGTTCTTGCCAAAATAAATAATAACAAATTGAGGTATTTGGTTCACCGAACTACTGAAATCAAATACAGCTCCATTCTGACCAACATTTATTGCTATAAAATCCACAGGGAAAATCAAAACACGATTTATAACCGAAACATGAACTTCTCCAACCTAACGGATTTAGGAGAAAATTGGTCATCAGAGTCGGTAGAATGCTTTTAGTTAACATAAATCCTGCACTGAGCGACAAAGTCTTTGGAAAAGGGAATGAGAATACATCTGGTACTAAACTACTGTTGCAATGGAATAAATTAAACAGACGATTTCGAATCGGACATCATGATTGCATCGAGCACTGTGGGGTGAAGGAAAACGCATGTAGGGACGCTAAATGTGTGTCATCAGCGAGCCATCGAGTACTACGTAACTCGTGACAGGATCCCCTCAACTTCGGAACAAAATTGGCCTAATACTGACTCGATACTTTCAAATCACAATCACACTACCATACCAGTAACTCACCGTAAAGGTGCGTTACGAGGAAGGTGAACAGCACCCTGAGTAAATGCAGAGGCCGAAGTTGTAGTCGAGGACGAAGTGCTTCAGTAGAAGCACCTGCAGGAGAGTCAGCCGAAGCATCAGCAGCGAACAACTTCTAATAAATCTCGAAGACTCCTCCTATATTTCAATAGAGCAGTTTGCAAAACGAGCTTCCAAAGGGGTGCTGAGTAACAAAGCTTACCTTCCCGCTGAAAATATTTTTATCCACCAGCCAATCTCTAAATTTGGCATGTTAAACAAAATATTACCAATTTGGAACTAGAGTTCCAATTCTCGAAATAGGTTCCCGCTCAGACCAATAGGAGCAAACACACGCTTCTTTCTCTTGGAGAAGGCGCACCGACCTATCATAGTCTCTCTCACAATGTACGAAGGGAGAGAGTTCAACAACCACAGTGCCCTGGTGCAACAAAGACTCACCAGAACGTCCTGCAAGTCTCGCGCTCTCATGGACCTGGAGACGTAATCTATTGGGTTGTCCGCCCGAAGTCTGTTCTTTTATGACTTGGACCTGGGCTGTGGCTAGTAAGTGCTATAAGAGCAATTTGGTTGAATAGGACAGAGTCTAAAGTAGTGAACGGATTCCCTACAGCTAAAATTATTCTCTTATTACACACCGTCGCAGTTATTTTGTGCGAACTATTTACCAAATGTCTCTCCAGTTCTCATGAAAAAACCTCCCCGTCTAGCCACAGTGACACCGGAACACAACGCTTAGTGATTCGGTTAACGACCACTCTTCCTGACACCAGTGGTCAGAGCAGCTATCCTCTGCCATGACAAAGCTCGAGAAAGTCGCTCTGGAGGGGGGCTGCACCTTCAAGTCAGTGGGTCATCCAAAGCCGCTATACCGTCCCCAGTGCTATTACGAAAAGACTTAAAATACAGTATTTATAAAGAAGAGACATTAAAAAATTGAATAATATATTTTTATCATGTAGCCGTAAAATAATAATTTCTCTGTGTAGGTTTGATTGCAAAGAAATAATCTATGACAAAATGATCTAAAGAGACAAGATACGGTCTTTTGTTAATTTTTTTTTTTAGTCGACTTCACTTCCTATCTTGTCTTTGTTGTGTATAGACGGACATCTTTCGAGTGCTGGCAAATGTAAGCATATTTGTATGAGCTAAGCATATAATATACTGATTTAATATTATTGTGCACTTTTCATTTGTAAGAGGTGATCCCGATTTGATGTCCGCCTTCCTTGAATTAACCTGCATTCAAGTAATTTACAGTTCAGCAATCGCAGCGGCCGATGCAGCCAACGACGCCATTACGTGGCGATATTAACTTATGAAAAATTAGCGGAAGCGGAAAACTCGCCCGCTATTAACATAATGCTAATTTTTCTCCACAGCCGCCCGACGTTGCATAAAATACGTAGCTTTAAGATTCTTATTTTCAGTACCATAGCCGAGAGCCAGAGCCAGGACTCCGACTACAATACAATGGTTAACGGAGGTAAGAAAAATACTGTCGCGCGTGTGTGGGCCGCAATTGTAATTAATAACTAAAGATTTCGTGCTTTAAAGTGAACTGACTAGCCGAGGAAATTAATATGAAAAGTTTATTACATTGTTCAGCTTATACGCTCATGTCTTAAGATTCAGCGAGTCTAACATTCATTAACGTAACAAATAATTTAAGATTAATATTGTTAAAAAGGAGAACTTCAGGAAAGCATTTAATCCTAAAATCAAAATTAAATGAAACATCATTTTTATTAAGGCCCACCACGTAAGTCGGCAACAATCAAAAAATAATAATAACAATAATAATATATTAAATTACGACGGCCGACGGACGCGAGACCGCGAAAGCTCGCCAAGACTATGCTAATTTACCAACCTATTACAACGTGCAAATCCAATGCGAGATTAATCAAAATAACTTTATTAGGGAGAAGTTATGACCTCTTCAATCATCTGTATGCCAATCTGCATATGAAATATCGCATTGGTCAATCTCATTATTCCACGGTCATACGGACTAATGATAAAAAAAAACTAACGAAACGATGGAATGGCTGCAGCCTGACGCATTTCAACTTCCCTCATACCCCACAAGGACTTCTGGCAGACTCATCCACTGTGCGAGCTACAAACAGCTTCAGGAATTTGTTTTAAATATTCAGGCCTTTCCTACAAATCACCTTTTGGAGCTGAAAAGAGATATTTCTATTGGCTGCTTCTCGTTGCCACTAACAGCACTCTGTAAAGTGCTGCTTCCTGCTGAGACTTTAAGAAGTTTCTTTCCAATAGATTCTGGAAAACAGCTGGCATTATGGGAAAATTATAAGTCCTTACGTCATCCTAGTAAATTTTGATCACAACGCATTTATGGTGATTATGCGAATGCTGGCCCATCATCTCCAGACTGAGCAAAATCCCTGCCACACGATACCATAATGGCCAACCCCCTATCAGCTGGATTCCAGACGGACCCATCCTCCCCTGGCTGAACAAAAACTTCTCTCATCCACTAACCAGAAACTGGCTCCAGCAGCCACAAAAGCAGGTTGGATGTACAGATAGATTGCGACCAGAAAATGATGTGTTGCAGTGTACTTTTGAGATATACATGTATAATATGACCACATCCATTTGGGACACTTGGAAATTGTAAGGGGTCTGTAGGCCCTTACCATAAATTTGCACTCGGCACAGGTCGATAGGGCGAACAATCGATTGTGTCGTGTTGCGAGAGCGAGTGTGGAGTTGAGCGAGTGCCATGTTGCGGGTAGAGCGAGGGTGGAGGCTAGTTGTTGAAATGCAAGGCTTTAACGGAGAAGGGAGTCGCCATCGCCGTGGTTAGACCCCTTTGTACTAGAAATAATACCGGGAAAGTGAAGAAGTATCATTACGGAAGTGGTCAGTGACATTGAAAGGTGGCTACACTGAGCCACAGCGCCAGAGATCGCGCTAGAGAGTATTGTTCCGCCGCCTCCACCGGCAGTGATTATTGAGATGTCGAAGTGGGCAGTGCTTGGGGAGAGCTCGTGGTAGTCAGTGCTTGTTAAGAACTCGTAGCAGAGAGTGTTTGTTGAGATGTGCTAGTAGGGAGTGCTTGCTGAGATGTGATACTGAAAAGTTCTTGTTGAGATGTGGTAATAGCGAGTCGGTGTGGAGATATATTGTAATGATTAAAGTGATTTTGGTCAATATATGAAGGTAACGAAACTTGATTTATTTTTCATTATTTCCATGTTTTAAATAATGCGGTATTACAGGTTCAGTCAACAAAGCATCTGGCTTGTGTTCTTGTATTAGAGTGTAATTCTGGTTTTCTTGAGTAATTATGGTATTTTTATTTTCTTTAATAAATTCAGTATAAATGATATTTAAAAATTCTTGTGTTGTTGAAGAAGAACCGTGCCAGATGCGTACGTTGAGTCATACTCCCACACACAGAACAGTTACACTTGTGCTTTGGTTTCGTAGGTTTTATAGTTGCTGGGGACTTAATTAATTAATTGTGTTAATGAAAATTTCCATTTCATCCTTTGTTATTGTTGTATGCAGTCAGATAGCGTAATAATACTAGTCAGGGCCAACCGTTTACGAGACATAGCGTAATCGGACATAGAGCTACCAAAAACTAAAATTATTTGCATTTCATAATAATTAAGCCCCCATGCACGTGGCGACCCTGCCAGGATCGTCCCTTGGAATCTTCTGATTGTAAAAATAGTAGACAGTAGTATTGTTGTAGTAATTTGTAGTCTAGCAATTGTAGTCTATATTGCATGTGTAGATTTGGTAATTGGCATTCTTCTAATGGTATTTTTCAAAATTTATTTTTTTGTTGTTACTTGTCTACGGGTTTGATAATTTAGTGCAATTATTTCAATTGTTCGATTAATCGTGTTTGAGGGAAACATTTCGTGTGAATGGTATTGTTGGAGATAAAGACTCATTGTGTGTAATTTTCGTACAGTGACGAGTTTTGTATGTTTTGTAAATGATTACACGATCGATGAAAAAGGCAAAAATGATGGATAGTGAGAATGACGAAATTGTTAACATGGCGAACTCGCCAACAGAGGAAAACAGTATCATGAATAATAAAGTGAAAAACAATTTAATAAGTCGGGAAAATAGTCCGGAACCATTTCAAAACTTTTCTCAATCAGGAAATTCACAGAATACGAGATTAACGATAGAAGATTCTGAAATAGTATCGAACACAGATAGCTTTACAGCTATGACGAAGGAAACTGGTTTTGCGGGAAATGTTAGGGGCGAAAAGAATTTCGAACAAGTTAATATGGAGCAGTTGATGAGTGCAATATTAAATTTTCGATCTGAATTGAAAACACAGATGGGAACAATTGAAACAGAGATGGGAACTTTGGCAACACGGTTAGACTTACAAAGGGGAACAATGGAGCAGTTAGGATCTGAATTAAAAACAGAGATAGGAACAATTAAAACTGATATGGGAACAATGGAAATACGGTTAGACTCACTGGGATCACAGTTAGGATCTGAATTAAAAACAATGGAAACACGGTTAGATTCGCGAATAGGGACATGTTTCAAAAATATGAAAGATGAATTAAAGAAAGAAATCAGAGAAGAAGTACAACCGATTTTGAATTCTCACAATAATAGATTAATTGCAGTAGAGATTAGACAAAGGGAACAGGATAGAGAACAGGAGGAGAGAGATCGCGTGATAGTACAGAAATTTTCAGAGTTAAATTTACAATGTGCACAGGATAAGGAAGAGATATTTGAGAGAATCGAGGAATCGGTACCAAATGACAGAATAAATAATCTAACACAACAATATGAACAGTTAACTACCAAATGTGTCAACACTGAAACCCGAGTCGCGACACTTACGGAAGACGTAAATAAACAGAAAGAAAAAATAGGTGACTTATCGGAAAGAGTTGAGGAAATTTCAGATAAATTGACAAATATTAGTTTACATGGGGACAGAGATTCGGATGATACAGCTGCATTGCCATTTGCGGAAACTGAAGAGTACCAGAACATAAATAAGCATGTTGAAAATCAGGGAAAATTTAATGAACGCGTGAAAAGGGAATTTGAGGCACTACAAAAGCAAGTAAAACAAACTGAAGGCGAAATTGCAGGAAAAGACAGCAGAAGAAATTTAGAATCACAGATACCAGGGGGGTTTGAAGAAAATAATTTGTTTCATTTACGGGATGCAACAAGAGAGCGCCAGGCGCGCGAACTTGACAATAATCGTCATTGTGACTGGGACAGACGCGGTAGGTCTTTGTCGCCACGAGGCGAAAACTTTGACTATAAACACTTTTTGACTTTTCGGAAATTTAAGATCTTCCGCAATTCTAAGAATGACATACATCCATGTGCATGCTTAGATCAATTTATGTATGCACTCCCACCAAATTGGCCACTAAGTCACAAACTGGAATTTATGTGTGGATATTTAGAAAACGAACCGGCGACGCGGATGCGCGCACTCATTAGAGATTGTAATAATCTGAATGATTTTTATCATGCATTTCTATCGGCATATTGGTCCGAAAACACACAAGACAGAGTCAAACATAGTCTTATTATGCAGCGTAATTTTAAACAGTCTGAGTTCCGCACGCCGGCAGAATACTTTGAAGACATGATTCGAAAGAATCAGTTCCTGTCCAACCCTTATAGTCCGACTGAATTAATTCGCATTTGTTTAACTAAGCTGCCACAATCCATTAGACAAATTGCTTTAGCCGGAAGATGTAAAGACGACATTGAGACTTTTAAGACTTTGCTACAAGAACTTGAGTATGACAACGACGACGGGACTTCTTGTAATTTTTTCAGTAACAATAATTACAATAGATTTTCAGAGAAAAGGGATAGTGATCGGAACGGGCGTTATATGGGTAACTTTGAGAATGACAGACGTAACAGACAGGACAATAGATACCAGCCTTATGACAATAACAGACGTTCTAACAGAAATTACACAGACAATTATAATAACGGTAATTCGTACCGGAATGATCAATCATACGGAAACAGTAATCGGTATCATCAAGACAGAAATTATTCATACAATAATAGAAACTCTTACTACAGAAATAACCAGGGTAGTAGGTCTAACAATAATTTCAGAAGTGACAGTCGAAATTATACAAGAAGTAGTTATGCAGACAGACAGGAAAACAGAAATTTTAATAACAGACACAACCAAGAATTTGCATCTAACAGGAAGGACCTAATTGGCATCCTCCGCGTGACAGAAATTCAGAGAGACAAGTGGAAATAGTAGAAATTGATCCGCGAAATGACGGGAATAATCAAAGACGTGACGCAAACAATCGACCATGACTTGCAGCTTCGGCTTCTGGCAGCAATATAGACGGGTCAGAAAGTAATGACACTACAACTTTACACTACGTACGCCTGGAAGATATGAGAGACATTTTGCTAGGCGAAAAGGAAAATAATGTAGACGCATTTTTACATCCTGTTATTGAAGTATGTGTGGGTAAGAATAAGTTCACTGCAGTTTTAGATTCTGGGAGCCCATTGAACGTCATTAGTGAATCAGTTTTTCGTATATGTGAAAGAACTATTGCCTGTCCTGTGTTACCTATTTCTAAAACTACAATTCGAGGAGCGATTTCTGGAAAAGGTGTGGAAGTTAAACAACAGACCAATCTAAATTTCATTTGTCAAGGATACGAATTGTCTGCTAATTTTATTATTGTTCCATTACTCAGTACACAGATTATATTAGGTATGGAGTTTCTTAACACACATAAGGCAATTTTGAACTTTAAAGAAGGAAGTGTGAATTTGACTGTTGCCGGAATGCCGAAATGTTAGAAATTTTTCGAGTGTTTAGCAAGATCTGAATCAGATACAAAATGTTTAAGGTTTCTTACTTCTGATGTTTTCTTTGAGCATTATGACGACAATGTGTTTATTCATGACAATGAAAATAGATACAGAGACGCGATGGATGATATAATTAATAGCGAAGAATTAATTAATGAAAAGGTTAAGAAAGCTGAAGTGCCAGATGACGTTGCAAGAGAAGAGCTGCACCATATTTTGACTTCACATGCTACAGTGTTTAGTCATCACACAGGAACTATACAAGGCTTACAATATTTATTTAAAGTTAAAGAACACACACCATTTCGAGGAAAAACGTACGCTATTCCTTTGGCTTACAGAGACAAGGTTAAGAATGAACTTCAATACATGTTAGATCAGGGCATTATTGAGCCAGCAGTCAGCCCTTATACCAGCCCATTACACGTTGTTCTTAAAAAGGATGGATCAATTCGTTTGGTTCTGGATTCCAGACAGATAAATAATATTATTATTCCTGAAACTGACCGTCCACAAAATTTAGATGAACTTCTTCAACATTTCCATGGAATTAAAGTTTTATCCACGATTGATATGCACGCAAGTTTTTGGCAAATAGAACTCCACCCTGATTGTAGAAAATATACTGCCTTTTTAGCCTTTGGTAACTGTTACCAGTTTCGGAAATTACCGTTTGGACTTACTGTATCTTCAGCAGCATTCATTCGTAGTTTAAACGAAATCTTACCTGTTTATCTTCGTGACAATATTACTTCATATGTTGACGATATTCTTATTGCTAAACATTCTTGGAGTGAGCACAACAAAATTTTGGATTCATTATTACGTATTTTTGCAAGAGTTGGCATTACAGTGAACTTGGAAAAATCTGAATTTGGTCGTTCTCAGGTGAAATTTCTCGGTCACATTATTTCTACAGAAGGTATTCTCCCTGATCCAGAGAAACTAGACGCTATTCGTAATTATGCTGTTCCTACCACAAAACGTGATGTTCGTAGTTTCCTTGGTGTCTGTAATTTTCTTAGACGCTTTGTTAGATTGGACAATTTGGCCACACCTAGTTTATGTGAACTATCTGGAAAAAATTCTAATTGGTGTTGGGATGAGGAAGCTCAGTCAGAATTTGAACAACTTCGTGATGCTTTAGTTGCTGCTCCACTTCTTTCACATCCGGATTTATCTAAAGATTTTTGTTTGGCGACGGACTCATCATACAAAGGCCTAGGTGCACATTTATTTCAAGATTTAGAAGAAGACGGCGTTGTAGTACAGAAAACTATTGCCTTTGGAAGTCGTGTTCTCTCTAAATCCGAAAAGAATTATTCGATTACGGAACTTGAAGCTTTGGCTGTTGTTTGGGCTTTCACAAAATTTCGCACATTTTTGTTCGGTAGACATATTAAGGTTTACACTGATCATCGAGCTTCGGAATTTCTTATGTCGACAAAATTAACTCATGGCAGATTGTCACGATGGGCGTTGTACCTACAGGAATTTGATTTTAGTATTGTTTACATACAGGGATCTTCAAATATTGTTGCTGATGCTTTATCACGTGCACCTATGGGTTTGAAACAAAGTGCTGAAGAGGACTGCAAAGAAAACCATTATTGTTTGATGTACATTCAAGGTGTTGCGTTTGAGAATTTTATTTCGTCTTCGCTCCAGGACATCGCTAAGGAGCAAAACAAGGATCCAATCTGGAAGGACATTAAGGAGAAGTGGAGGAGAAAGGAAAGCGTAGCGATCAGACAGTATTATTTAGTTCGCAATGACATTCTTTTCAAACGAAAATCGGTCGACAACTCTTTTTGGTTAGTTTGTATTCCTGATGAGTGGGTCAATAAATTGATTTGGTACACACATTTTAGTTATGCGCACTTTGGTCCCAGAAAATGCTTTCATAAATTTCGAGAAAATTGCTACTTCAGTAATATGGAAAAACGTATTCGATCTGTTCTTGCCAAATGCAAATTATGTCAAAAGGCTAAGCCGCCAACTGTTTCTCACAGAGCACCGTTGTTTCCTATCATTCCAGCGATATTAAAGGATATGGCTGCAGTCGATTTGTTCGGTCCAGTGGTTCGTTCTACTAATGGTTTTGCGTACATTTTCGTAGCAGTGGAACTGACATCAAAATATGTGTGTTTTACACCTTTACGCAAAGCAACAGCTCGTACAGTATCTAATGCTTTCATCAAACATTTTCTTAATGAAGTTGGTCATGTTGATAAGGTTATATCAGATAATGGATCACAATTTCGCTGTAAAATTTGGCTTCGTACTCTACAGCGTCGTAAGATTAAACCAATTTTTATTTCACTTTTTCACCCTCAATCTAATGCTTCAGAAAGATGGACGAAGGAAATTAATAAATTGTGCCGTCTTTATTGTCATCAGAATCCTGGGATCAGTATCTTCATATTTTTCAAAACATTCTGAATGAACTTCCAAATGACTCAACTTCTTTACCGCCTCTTTTGATATTAAAAAATAAAGTACCAACAAATCGCATTTCTGAAATCGTTCCTTTTCCGCCTTCGCGGAAACTGCGGCATTCTGAAGTTGTCAACCTGGCTCTACAAAATATTGCATCTGCGGCTGCTAGAAGAGAGAAATCAGCGAAATGTCCTGGTCGTTTAAAAATCTTGTCAGTTGGTCAAAAGGTATTAATTAAGTCCCACCGTTTGTCTCATAAAGGAAAAGGCTTGTGTCGCAAATTTTTTCTGCTTTATAACGGTCCATATAGGGTTCGCAAAATCATTCATGATAACACTGTTGAAGTAGAAACTCTTAAATCACGACGCTCTAAAGGAATACATCACATATCTAACGTTAAAATTTTTGTGGAATGACATACTTTTGAGAAACCAACAGTTATACGTAAACATGCGGAGAATACAAGGATACCGCGCCGTGTTCCGGCGGCGGCAGATACTCAAAGCAACAGTGAAGTCCGCGCGCCGCACAAGGCAGTCGTTGACCGCAAACAATCACTTCCTACGTCACGCGCCTACAGCTGATCGAGCGCTCAGTGCGAATGCACTGACAGACGTAAACAAATACACAGTCTAATTTCTCGGATTAAATCCAGTATAAAGCTATAGTGACGTGATGAATTATGTTATTAACGTTCAGTATTTTTCAGGATACGGTTGTATTAAATATTTAAGACCTTCAGGTAAATTCTGTGTGTGTCCGACGTTAAGACGACTTACTATGGAGAAAATTTCAGGAAGAATGTAATTTCGAAGAAAAAAGTAATAAACTGAAAAAGGTAACTGTTAATTGAGTTTATTTTTCAGGTAACATAATTCCACCTAGGTACGTATTTTAGATGTAATTTGCTGCTCGCGATTACGTGATTTATACTTTGTGCTAAATTTTATGTTCTATGAATTTACTTGTGAAGCGACGTGCTCACGTACATTAACTGATCTTGACAATGTTTTATTAATGAACAGTGTTATTACTTGCGTATATTATGCATCGCTTGGCTGCTATGCTTTTTCACTGATGTCATATTTTTTTATTATGTGCCTGCTATGCTTATTTATTTAAATTATAATTGTCACCTGATTAGTCGTGCTGATGTGGTTATGTATGTAAGTTATACTTTGTGGTTTATCTGCTTGCGCCTTCATGTTTACTTATTAAGATTACATATGAACATTTATTTGCTTATGCTGATATGATGCTAATGACTTGTTTATTACGTAAGATATATGTTTGCTGCTGTGCGTATGGATTGCATACTGTGTACGAACATAGAGTTTAGGTCACACCATGGTATTAATTATAGATTTGTTCGCTTGGCATAGCCTCGTTTTAGGGATTGTGCTGCATCCACTTGTTGACATTCTGTTCTCTACTGGTATATTTACTCGCTATTGCATGTTTTGCTTATGCTCAGTGCCTTATATTTTAAGATAAGAAAATGAACTGCTAATTCTACGAACGACATTGGTACAAGAAACTGCGTAGAAGTCACATGAGCTGGAGGTTTTATGGAAGCTGTATAAACTTATACTAATAGGAAGGAAGCTAACGACATGACATACCAAAACTAGGGTTAGACCATTGACAGTTATTACACTGCATTCTTCGTGAGCAATTGAAATAGGAAGTGACACTTGACACAAGAAATACTCCACATGTTTGCTTCTGTTTGCCATAATTTTTGAAGTGGTGTACACACTGAAATATCACGATCATTAACACTTCGTAATCGTACTTAATTACTGAGAGTTATTCGAACTAAGTCTGTTAGAGGTCACGTATGCATTTCTTTTATTTAATGATGGACAAGGAACCAAAATGTATCTTATAATTTATAATGAGTAGAAAATTTGGGTCAGATGGATTACACAGAGGTTGTGTGTGGACACTGTGTCTTCGGATTGCATGGGATGATGAATTGAAGTTGCACTAGGATTTTGTCTGTACTTGTTCGAGGAGACTGACTAGAGGAAAGAGTTGTTATGGAAGTGAAATGATATTGGTGCTGAGGTTTATATGTATCAACGTATTGAAGAGGTATTATAGAGGTATTGAGATTATGTGAAGTTGATGATTATTGGAGTTTTCGTGGACAAGAGGTAAGGTAAATGAGGTTTATATGTATCGACGTATTGAAGATGTATTATTGATGATACTGATGATAAGGTTTATATGTAGACGTAAAAGGTATTATTGAAGTATTGAGATTATGCGATGATGATTATTGGAGTTTGGTGGATAAGAGGTAAAGTAAGTGAGGAGCATATTTTTTTTGTTGGTCTATATGGAACATGGAGGATAAAGATGACAGACTAGAACACTAAAGTAGCAGGAAGATTGTCTACACACACACTTTGTTAAATCACTAAGCAGTATATACTTTTTTTTTGGAGAGAGGAAGCAATTGCATATCTTGTGTCACTGACAGTTGTTCAGCAACCGTACATTTTGATCTGGCTTGGCAAACATTGGTCTTGACATGATGACTATGACGTTGACTAACTATTATTGACTGTTATACATTGCTGCCACTACTACTTGATACACATGATGAACATAAAATTTTGACAGAATTGCATTTAAACAGTTAACACTATTCAATTACACAGTAGCACTAATGTGGATGAAAGATGAGTGAGTGTTTTTTGTGTGTTTTCCTTTCCCTATCCCAAATTGGTACCAACTTATCTCCTAAATATTATTTTACTTGTTGTTGTGGCTTGCACTGACACCCATAAAAATTATAGGTTTACTGATATTTGTGTATTTGTAATATTTAATATGACAATTATCTGATATCATTTGTGTGTTTATTATGATTAGTATGTTTAGTGTAAAAGCATTGTATGTGTATTCAAACTATTGTTCATGCCTGAACTGTCTGATTAGTGATGGTGCTGCACTTTTCAACATGATGTGTGACATTTAGTCATGTTTAATTTCTGCTGATGAACAGTGTGATTAGTGAAAGTGAATATTATGGACTGCGGTCAGCACCTGTTCAACATTACTGGGTGCCACTAATGGAACTGCTTATACTGAAATGGTGTTACTTGTTGGTGTCTGCACCTATTCAACATTACTGGGTGCCACTGATGGACTACTGCTACTGAAAAGATGTCACCTGTTGATATCTGCACCTGTTCAACATTGCTGGTGCCACTGATGGAACTGCTTATACTGAAACGGTGTTACTTGTTGATGTCTGCACCTGCTCAACATTGCTGGGTGCCACTGATGGACTGCTTCTACCAAAATGATGTCACTTGTTGGTGTCGGCACCTGCTCAACATTGCTGGGTGCCACTGGTGGACTGCTTCTACTGAAAAGATGTCACCTGTTGCTGTGTGCACCTGCTCAACATTGCTGGTGCAACTAATGGAACTGCTTATACTGAAATGGTGTTACTTGTTGGTGTCTGCACCTATTCAACATTAGTGGGTGCCACTGATGGACTGTTTCTACTGAAAAAATGTCACTTGTTGGTTTTTGCACCTGTTGACCATTGCTGGGTGCTACTGCTGGAACTGTCAACTGCTTATTCTTGAGCTATGGAAAGCGTTTATGTGAATATTTGTATAAACTGATTTTTTTGTGTATTACTGTTTGTGAAAAGTTATGAGACTCTTACCTGCACATATTCGTCATTGCTGACGCTATTGATTGAACTGTTTAACCACATAATACTTGTGTAAACTGTTATGTAAAGTCACATGTATGAAGGAATTTGTATTGCTTACTGTATTTTATATATTAGGTTATTGAAAGGTCAGTGCAAAGCCAAAATTTTATCTAGTTATATGATATTTACGCATTAATATTATCTTTTATTTTTGTCTGTATTTTTTTTGACGAATTTGGTGGTATTTTCACCACCAATGCTGGCAAAAATACCATCAAATTCTAGCCTGTGGAGGAAGGGCATATGAAAGGTGGCTACACTGAGCCACAGCGCCAGAGATCGCGCTAGAGAGTATTGTTCCGCCGCCTCCACCGGCAATGATTATTGAGATGTCGTAGTGGGCAGTGCTTGGGGAGAGCTCGTGGTAGTCAGTGCTTGTTAAGAACTCGTAGCAGAGAGTGTTTGTTGAGATGTGCTAGTAGGGAGTGCTTGCTGAGATGTGATACTGAAAAGTTCTTGTTGAAATGTGGTAATAGCGAGTCGGTGTGGAGATATATTGTAATGATTAGAGTGATTTTGGTCAATATATGATGGTAACGAAACTTGATTTATTTTTCATTATTTCCATGTTTTAAATAATGCGTCATTACAGGTTCAGTCAACAAAGCATCTGGCTTGTGTTCTTGTATTAGAGTGTAATTCTGGTTTTCTTGAGTAATTATGGTATTTTTTATTTTCTTTAATAAATTCAGTATAAATAATATTTAAAAATTCTTGTGTTGTTGAAGAAGAACCGTGCCAGATGCGTACGTTGAGTCATACTCCCACACACAGAACAGTTACACTTGTGCTTTGGTTTCGTAGGTTTTATAGTTGCTGGGGACTTAATTAATTAATTGTGTTAATGAAAATTTCCATTTCATTCTTTGTTATTGTTCTATGCAGTCAGATAGCGTAATAATACTAGTCAGGGCCAACCGTTTACGAGACACAGCGTAATCGGACATACAGCTACCAAAAATTAAAATTATTTGCATTTCATAATAATTAAGCCCCCATGCAACATTTCTAGTGCCGATATTTTGGTTTCGCGTCTACCGTGCCAGCATCACCTTGGATTGCAGTGTTGGATTGCAGTGTTGGATGCAGTGATGGATTAGCGTGTGATGATAATGGAAAATGAAGAAGCCTGTGCTGAGATTAGCCGTAATTAGATATGTATGACGAAGGCAGTGGCTGTCTCCTCCTTTTTGTGTTTTTGAGACGAATATAGGTTCGTAATTAGTGAAACTGTGTTGGTGTTTTTCTTGTTACCAGACATTTCATTATTACAGTATTGAGAAGGACGAACTGGAAAGGAACAACTTCGGTAGCAGTCCATTCCGATTGCCAGCCCCATTAGGTCCTCGGTCACATTAATAATAATTATTGGGCTGCTATTCGATCAGATCAGGTCGGGATAAATAAACGGAGGTGTTACAAAATGAGCCACAGTTCGATACTGGACAGTAGCGGTAAATAAAGGACAGGACTATTGAAAATGAAAGAACAGGTTCCAAACATTTATTGCTTCCAAATCACAAAAGACAGAAACACAATTCCAACGTTCCAGAGAAGAGATAATTTCAAATTTTTATGCATTCATTGTGAGCACCGTGTGTTATACGACAAATATCAAAAATTTATTGCTTCCAAACTACAAAAGACAGAAACAATTCCAACGTTCCCGGAAAGAGAAAAGTTCAAATATTTACCCATTCAATGCGAGCAACATGTGTTATGTGACAAATATCAAAAGTGTGCCTCATTGTCGCCGCACAAGAAGCAGCTGATCTCTCGCTATCTAGTTCGCAGCAAGTAAACATGCGGTCTTTTACGTAACCCCACAGATAAAAATTACAAGGTGTGAAGTCTGGAGACCCGGAAGGCCACAGACGATGAAGTTCATTTTCTGCTCCTCCTCTTCCAATCCAACGTCCTGGAATGGTGTCATTCAGGTAACGTCGAACGTGCTTAGAGAAATTCTCATGAGGAGCTATTGGATGGATTTGGGGAGACAAGGAATTTGTTGCAGAATTTGACCAAGAGAAGAGATCGACTGACATGACACATTCGGAGACATAAAGGAATCACCAATTTAGCATTGGAGGGAAGTGTGGGTGTTGAAAATGGAGAGGGAGACCAAGAGATGAAAACAGTAAGCAGATTCAGAAAAATGTAGGTGTCAGTAGTTATTCGGAGATGAAGAGGATCACACAAGGTAGAGCTGCGTCAAACCAATCTTCGAACCAAAGATCACAACATGGGAAAGTCAAAATACTGGGAAAAACCTATCTCATCCAAAACGTGGGTTTCCAGCTTGGTAAATTACGATAACCACTCATTTCATATCTACTTTCTCAGAGTATTGTTCCGTGTCTTCCCTGCGTGGCATTCCACCGCATGCCAATGTTTGATAATCAACCATATAATTCGTAAGCACTATGGACTTGTTAAATAGGCTCTTGCCACGTTTCATTCATAGACTCAGAAAATTTTATCTCTGACTGACGCTCTTATTCTATCATATAATCGACACATGCCCATTTTCTCCACAGTACATCACGGTGCCAAGTGGCTTTAGTTCACTCACCGACTAATCTTGAAGATGACTTTACTTTCGTTGGTGTGGTTTCTACTTTTGTTGTGATCTTTAATCTGGAGACTAGTACGACGCAGCTTTCCACGCTGTCCTTCCTACTTACTATGTTCATTCTTTGGTCTCCTTCTACAATTGTTATTCCCTTACTTCCCTCCGTTGTCAAATTCACGATTCCTTCATCCTTCAGTGTGTATCCTGTGTACTGTACGTCATCAGCTGAATATCGGAGGAAGAAATATTGCTGTCACGGGTGCACACCCGAAAGATGACCGAATAATCAGACGAGTTATTGGTTTAGTTTTAACTTCCTGGTGCAACTGTTGCAAAAAGGCTAATAGGTCAAAAGGGTCCAAGCCAGTTTTGTGCCCAATGCGGGGACAGAAAACTCCACCACACATATATATCACCTGACAAGAACGTGAAGCACCTAGAAGGGAGGAGCAAATGAAATGAAACTTTAACAGATTGAGAGGGTGTGTGGTGTTACTGAAGTAATTACTAAATCGAATTCACAAAGAGCTTGGCTGTATGAGCCCATTTATCGGTGTGACTTGACGCCATTTATGGCCTGAATGCGTTTACCGATTCGGTTGGGGAGGGTGTCATAAAGTTGTTGTATCCAGTAAAGAAAACGGATCGGAGGGTTTTACAGTTTTGAACGTGGCTGCCTTTCAGCAACTGTGTTTAAGTTTCAGTCGAAAAATAACTCAGCCAACCGGTTGCAAATAATTGTTTGTTACATTTACCTAGGTTTAGACGCATCTAAGGATGTCTTCATCAGAATGAAGATTAAAAGCCGTAAAGTTGAATGGCGAGAAGGCAATAGTCAAAGTTTAGAGCATACATGATTTTAATTTTAGACTTCAGCACATCTGCTTTAAACTTTGACTATTACCTTCTCGCAATATAACTTTAAAGCTTTTAAATTTTCTTTCTGATGAAGGCATCTTTGGAGGTGTCGAAACCTAGGTAAATGTATTAAACAATTATTTGCAGTCGGTTGGCTGCGCTATTTCTGCAGTGAATCAGAGGGTATCACAAAATGTAACTGTATCATCCAAAACAGCAGCTCTAAACATCGACTGATCTAGAACCGACGGTGTTCAGCTACTGAGACTGATAAAAGTCTGATCCCCCTCCCCTAATTTCTCGAGCCCGGAAATTTTAAAGCTACTGAAACCGGCAGTATTCTACTATTTTCTCAATTTAGCTGACCATTACACTTTCTGTGCAAGAAATTATTCAAAAATTACAACATCGTGAAAGATCACTCTTTAGCCCAAAACAAACAGATTACCACTGGGAAGATATTTTCCAGTCAAACTGAACAACTCGTGTAGCGCTGCTGCCTGCTAATGTAATGGAGATTAATGCATAGCTCACCTACTTCATCGGCACAGCACAATAAGTCTTACAAGATTAAATGCAAAACAATAAAACATTCAAAGGCAGATAAACACTTAATACCCACATAAAAAAAAGCGCTGGCGGGTAAAAAGCGAATAAAAAGAAATAAAATTGTTTAATTTTCACTTAATTAGTATTGGTGGAATTGTTTGCAGTAATAAGGACTGTGTCGTACGTTAATGCGTTTGCAATATTGTTATGATTATGGAAAGAAATTATTCAACGAACCAAACCAAGTTTTAGCTATTTTTTTGAATGTTTCTGAACAGAGTACAGAGTAGCTTACATACGACAGTTTACAATTCCGTAAAATGAGTGACCAAGAAAAGTTACTATTATTTCTGTATATAATGAGATTTTACAACATTCGTTAGCACAAAGTAGTTCGCTTTGTCTCTTAGCCAATGTTCCTTCGAAAGAGTTTCCACTCACCTGTCGTTAGTCCATGATCCTTGAGCGTGTAATCCAATAACCGGTATCTTCTTGCTGAGCTCCTTGATCATGGGCACCTGTTGCAACTGTGATAGGAACGATTGTTGTTTGCGGAATTAATTCCAGTTTGCATATCTGTGTGCAACGACTAACATAAAGCACGCTTCTTTCCGTTAAGGCGTGACGTTATCTGGCATCATAATATCCGATACACAACTTATCTACAGTTTTTAGATTAATAGTTTATTCTTAGAGTGCCACTCGGCACTTTTCGCAGTACATGCGTCGTTACTAAATCAAGTTAAGTGTACTATGAAACATTAGTCCACGGTTTACCACGTGTAGAAATATGAAACCGGAATTTCCCTGTAGATGTCGCTTGCCTTCAGTATAGGGCCCGTGAAACCGCGACTGCCGCGCCATCTCTGCTTCCTGTAACGACTGACGACAAATGTCAGCACACAGCAATCCCTACATTGGTATCTGTTTCAAACCTGTAAACATGTAGAGTTTTGTACCTACGAGCTACGGTTAGAGGACAGAATTGGTTTTCTGTTATCATTTGAAGAAACGTGCTACAGAATCTCATGGAATGCTCGTCGAAGCTTTCGGCGAACATGCTCTTGGGAGAACACAGTGTTTCGAGTGGTTCAAAAAATTCAGAAGTGTTGGTTTTGGGCCGGCCGAAGTGGCCGTGCGGTTAAAGGCGCTGCAGTCTGGAACCGCAAGACCGCTACGGTCGCAGGTTCGAATCCTGCCTCGGGCATGGATGTTTGTGATGTCCTTAGGTTAGTTAGGTTTAACTAGTTCTAAGTTCTAGGGGACTAATGACCTCAGCAGTTGAGTCCCATAGTGCTCAGAGCCATTTTTTTTTTTTTGTTGGTTTTGACGTGAGAAACGACGAGCGCGGGAAACCTCCGAAAAAGTTCTAAGACAACGAGTTGCAGGCCTTAATGGATGAAGATGATACTCAAACGCAACAGAAACGCGCGGAACAATTGAATGTGACGCAGAAAGTCGATTCTCTTCGCTTGAGCCGGACGCTGTGGTCGAGTGGTCCTAGGCGCTTCAGTCCGGAACCGCGCTGCTGTTACGGTCGTAGGTTCGAATCCTGCATCGGGCATGGATGTGTATGAAGTCCTTAGGTTAGTTAGGTTTAACTAGTTCTAAGTCTAGGGGACTGATGACCTCAGATGTTGAGTCCCATAGTGCTTAGAGCCATTTGAATTTTTCTCTTCGGTTGAAAGCTATGAGAAAGGTGCAGAAACTGTGAAAGTGGGTTCAGCGAGAACTGAATGAAAGACGGAAAGCAAATCGAAAGACCGCTTGTGTAACGCTTCCCTCCAGACACAAAAGAAAGTCGTTTCTCTACGGAATAGTGACAGGAGATGAAAAATGAATATGTTTTGAGAATCCTAATTGTCGTACATCATGGGTGAATCCAGACAAACCATCGACATCCACCACAACACCAAATCACTTTGGAAAGAAGACAATGCTCTGTGTTCGGTGGGATCAGAAATGGTGTCATGTATTACAAGCGGCTAAAACCTGGTGAAACAAGTAACGCTGATAGCTGCCAATAGCAAATGATCTATTTAAATCGAGCATTAAGTGGAAAACGACCGGAGTATTGAAACCTTCCCGTTTCCTCTATACCTCTTTTGTTACGCAACCTAACCTTCTACAATAACCCATGAAACCTTCCCGTAGGATTTCTATCTCTTGCTTAATAATAACAAATGAAATCTTCCCTTTTAAATTTATTCTCTTTCTCAATCTTCGCATACAGATTTAATTGCTGCTTATTAAAAGTGATTTTCTGATTATTTCGACGGAACATAGAATGTGTCGTGGCACTCAGTCGTTATCTGCAATAACCAAAACTGTTCCTTACCTTTTTTTTACTGTTACTGGATCGCCATCTGACTGCTACAGCGAACTGCGACATGAATGTACTTACTCTGTTTTACTATACTTTATTAGCTGCTGGTGGGCTGTCATAATAAGTGGCTGTATTTATTACCAAAGCTGACGTTATTCTTTAATAGCAAAGCTGACCTTACTCTTTAATTAATTTGACTGACGTTACGTAATTCATAGTTAAACTTTTTCTTGCCAACAATAAAATTTTGCAGAGTTTTACGTTGACGGTTTTTGAGATGGATTATAATCAGTAATGCAATATTGCTGGCAACAATTAATTATATTCTGAATGAAATGATTTTACAAACGTTCAAACGGGACTTACTTTTTACAATAATCTTACAACTAAGATTGCGCAAACATACCTTTAGTAGTCTTGAGTTTCTCAAAGAAATAATTCAATAATATTAGTTCCTCTTATGATAACAGTTAGCTGATGTCTCTGTACATCCGTTTATAATATCTTGTAAATCATAGCTGGTGGCTGGCAGGCACACCGCTCCTCTCAACCTCTCGATTCAGACCTGCTACCGACTCGCTTCACTTCTCGCTTACTACTGACTTCCTACGAACGATAAAGTGCGGTCTCTCCCGCCAACGATGCTTTCTGGTGCAGACAATCCCGGCTACCATTACAAAATGTATCAATGCGCGGTCCTTCCTGCTCTTTTCTTAAAATGTATCGATACGCGGTGTTTCCCGCCCTTTTTAAAATTATATCAATGTGCGGTCTCTCCTACCAACAATACTTTGGTGCACACATTCCCTGCTGCCATAAAATATAAACATCTTTCATAAATTATGGTTTGACAATAGACAATGGAAATATACACGTCTTACAATATGGAAAAAGGCAACTCAAAGCCATGTTACTCCATGATAACGCCCCATCACACATAGCAAAACGGGTCGGGCAAACGATGGAGGCGTTCAGTTGGAAAATACTAAGGTGCGCAGCTTGTTCTCCTGATCTGACTCCGCCCGATTATCATCTCTTTGCATCACTGGGACACGCTCTCGCTGAACAACGCTTCAGTTTGTATGAAAATGTCCGAAAATGGCTCGCTGACTGGTTCCCTTCGAAAGAAGAACCGTTTTATTGGCGTGGCACTCATAGCCCGCCTGGGAGGTGGTAGAAATGAATAAATAGCAATGGAAATTTATTTTTTTGTTTATCAGTTTTAAACAACGGAAGTGTACTTACTGCAACCCAATTCCTGTTTCATACTTCTGCACTAGGTACAGCGAACAAACCATATCGAGCACAACTGTCTCCGTAATCGTTTCAGTCAAGCGGCTGTCAGCAAACCGTACATTCACAGTTAAGAGTTCTTCGTATCAGAAGACGACCAGAAAATGAGTTACCATATTTTCTGTTAGATTTTATAGTCCGCGATACGCACCAAACAGTTTGCGCTAACTGCAATCCCAAAAATTATCTTTACGGTGTGCACACAGCGTACTGAATTGCGCATCAGATTTTTTGTGCTTGATGAATCAAAACACAGTTCACGCTAATGAGCAGCGCGATGTTTAAAGTCACTAGTTCTTTAACAGCGTCACACATTGGAATGATAAATGCAACGCAGTTCAAACAGTGATTTTTTTTTCACCAGCCACGAACGCAATGCATAGCATTAAACTCGCGGTCCGCCAGTCACTTCTACACACTGTTTTTTTTCCGCTCCAGACACTCTGTTGATGATTTCCTCTGTCAACCTACCGGTGTGGTTCTATACTACCGCTCATACATCTCGCTTCAAAAACGCTTTGAAAGGTTTTAATTACATCGGTTTACAGTTTCATACAAAACTGCGACTTGATATGATTCTGTTCACGCAGAATGAGTTTAAACAAGTCGTTAATAAACGAGAAAACATACAGCATCAGAACCAAATGAAAACAGCGATTACCTTCATAACTGCATGACGTTCACAGAAACGTAGCTGTACAGAGCGAGGCAAATAAAAGGGCCCGAGCGAGAGGATACGGCTGGACGTGAGCGTATGTATGCATATAACTACACCCCGTGACGCACACTGCACGTGTTCGCCCTCCACGTGCCGCCTTGGAGCACAGTTATACAATCTTCACGCCTGACACAGATGTTAGCAGAGGTCACTTAGCAGAGGTCACTGCGGTCGCGGTCGTAGCTGACCACCTGGGTCACCTGATTTGTCAGTGCATAATTACTTTGTGTGGAGAGCGTACAAGCCTAAGGTGTAACGCAACAACCCTAATAATATTCAAGAACTGCGGGAGAACACTGGACCTCTGTGTAGAGTATTGTACCGTAGAAACCAAAGGAGAGGATGTTGAGTGGTGGCCAGAGGTCTCTTTCTACAACACATTAAATTAGATTAGATTTGCTTTCAATCCAATTGATCCGTAGTGAGGAGGTCCTCCACGATGTAGAACATCTCAGAAAAACAATAATACATGACAAATATTTACAACTGAAACAGATAAGGTAATGTACATTCCACGGGTCCCAGGTGGAATGATCGTCATTTTTCTAATGAAAGCTATATGAAAGAATCATTTTACAAACACTAATAAACTGAATTTATAATAGAAAAGTTTTTTTTTTTATTTATAAGGAAATAAACATGTAATAGAGCTATGTTGTTGTGGTCTTCAGTCCTGAGGCTACCCTATCCTGTGCAAGTTTCTTCATCTCCCAGTACCTACTGCAACCTACATCCTTCTGAAGCTGCTTAGTGTGTTCATCTCTTGGTCTCCCCCTACGATTTTTACCCTCCACACTGCCCTCCAATGCTAAATTTGTGATCCCTTGATGCCTCAGAACATGTCCTACTAACCGCTCCCTTCTTCTCGTCAAGTTGTGCCACAAACTCCTCTTCTCCCCAATTCTATTCAACACTCCCCATTAGTTATGTGATCTACCCATCTAATCTTCAGCATTCTTCTGTAGCACCACATTTCGAAAGCTTCTATTCTCTTCCTGTCCAAGCTATTTATCGCCCATGTTTCACTTCCATACATGGCTACACTCCGTACAAATACTTTCAGAAACGACTTCCTGACACTTAAATCTATACTCGATGTTAACAAATTTCTCTTCTTCAGAAACGATTTCCTTCCCATTGCCAGTCTACATTTTATACCTTCTCTACTTCGACCATCATCAGTTATTTTGCTCCCCAAATAGCAAAACTCCTTTACTACTTTGTCTCATTTCCTAATCTAATTCCCTCAGCATCGCCCGACTTATTTAGACTAGATTCCATTGTCCTCGTTTTGCTTTTGTGGATGTTCATCTTATATCCTCCTTTCAAGACACTGTCCATTCCGTTCAACTGCTCTTCCAAGTCCTTTGCTGTCTCTGACAGAATTACAATGTCATCGGCGAACCTCAAAGCTTTTATTTCTTCTCCATGTATTTTAATACCTACTCCGAATTTTTCTTTGGTTTCCTTTACTGCTTGCTCAATGTACAGATTGAATAACATCGGGGATAGGCTACAACCCTGTCTTACTCCCTTCCCAACCACTGCTTCCCTTTCATGCTCCTCGACTCTTATAACTGCCATCTGGTTTCTGTACAAATTGTAAATAGCCTTTCGCTCCCTATATTTTACCCCTGCCGCCTTTAGAATTTGAAAGAGAGTGTTACAGTCAACATTGTCAAAAGCTTTCTCTAAGTCTACAAATGCTAGAAACGTAGGTTTGCCTTTCCTTAATCTTTCTGCTAAGATAAGTCGTTAGGTCAGTATTGCCTCTCGTGTTCCAATATTTCTACGGAATCCAAACTGATCTACCCCGATGTCGGCTTCTACCAGTTTTTCCATTCCTCAGTAAAGAATTCGTGTTAGTATTTTGCAGCTGTGACTTATTAAACTGATAGTTCGGTAATTCTCTACAATACTTATTTACAATGAACACATTACTGCACTGAAATGGTGCAGGAGTTATATTGTATTTATATGTTGCTTCTACTGAGAAATTCATCAATGGAGCAGAAGGAGTTGGCCACCAATAAATCCTTTAGGCTTCTCTTAAACTGAATTTCATTGGTTGCTAAGCTTTTTATGGCTGTTGGCAAGTTATTGAAAATGTGTTTTCCTGAATAACGCAGACCTTTTTGTACAGAAGTAAATGACTTTAAATCCTCGTGAAGATTATTCTTATTTCTAGTACTGATTCCATGAATTGAGTTGTTGGTTTGAAAAAGTGATATTTTTAATGACAAATTTCATTAACGAATAAATATATTGGGAAGGAGTAGTTAGTATCCCTAGTTCCCTAAACAGGCTTCTACAGGATGTTCTTGAGTTTACACCACATATTAACTCTTAGTGCACGTTTTTGTGCCCAGAAGACTTTATGTTGGCTTGATGAATTACCCCAAAAAATAATCCCATATGACATTACGAAATAAAAGTAAGCATAGAATGCCAGCTTTTCCATTTTTATATCCCCTATGTCTGACACAATTCGCATTGCAAATAGAGATTTGTTAAGACGCTTCAGCAGTTCTGTGGTGTGCTCCTCCCAGTTGAATTTATTATCAAGCTGTAATCCCAATAATTTAACACTGTCCACTTCTTGTATCTGCTTGTCATCTGCACACATGTATTAACAGGGTTCTTTATTTACTTAAAGAAATACCACCTACTTAACTTTACAGCATATATGTGTTGTGGTACAAGCTCTTACATAATAGTGTACATTAGCCTCACTGCTGATGAAGTACAAGTTGCGCTACAAACACTACGCTGGTCGCAGTGTACTGATACACACGAGCTTGGGGTGCTGGTTGGTGACTGAGCAGCTGAGCGGCTGAACTAGAGACTGAGCTAGTGACTGAGAGACAGTCTGACTGAAAGCCCTCCAGTCAGCGGCTGTGATCTAAATACTGGCAGTCGAGAGGGCGTTGGCGGCGCGTTGCCTGCGAGTCTGTCTTTGGCCTCTGTCCTGATACGCGCATTTGATCCAGCACCTACTATCCACCTTCTTGCTACATATTTGTCGACCGTGAGCTGGTGACGGCTTACGCCAGCACACTCTGTTCTCCTGGCCACTTTTATTTATCCCAACCTATACAAACAAATTTCTTTGTAAAACTTGTCCAAAAATAACTGTTTCAATGTACCACTGAAAAAAGCAGAAAGGAAAATGAAGAAAATGCACAAAAAAGGAAAAGAAATCTGTATCGTTCTGTAGTTTTATCTTCACACTCCTCTCCGGAGACAACCCGGCCCCAAGCTGTTCTTGATATTGTGGATATTGGCATTGAGAAGGAGTTGACATTGGAGCTAGTCTGTTACAGATCTGGGAATCTAGCTGGCCCCGCGAGTACCTCAGCATCACCCAACCAGTTCATAGAGACACGTGCCATGCGTAGAGGAGCACTGTCCTATTGAAAAGTGGCGTACTGTTGTGTTGTCAGAGTGCCCCCTATTCTATCAGCCATGACCCCAAATGATAGCCAATGGCTCTCTACACCATGATGCCAGCAGAAACTGTCCCTCCACAATGTTGTAGGAATGGGACCTCTGCACAGCTTGATGCCATACTCGCCGACAACGGCCATCCAGGATAGTGTAGAACCACGATTCATCGCTGAACACAATGTGACGCCACTGATCAGCAGTCGATGCTTCCTAATCACGACACCACTCCAAACGAAGCTGTTCGTGTTGTGGTGTTAACGGCCTTCTATGCATGTGAGGTGATGAATTGCCATTTGTTAAAAAAAGGACAGGTGTCCATAAGCATTTATTTTCCGTGAAGAAACGACTTATTTATTACTACGTTTATTTCCCAAAATTTTTCATTCCAGAACACAATACTGCCACTTAAAGTTTTGAATATGGTGAAAGTACTATTTTTGCCGAGCTTTCATCTAAGTAACTCGACTCTCAGGCAGTCCAGAAGCGACTTTAACTTACGAGCGCGCCTACACCTTAGCTGGTGCCTCTTCCATTGAACAAATGCTTCCACACTCGGGAGTCACAGTAGATTCTCTGCTTTTGAAAATGAATGAAAAATCATATGAACTGAAAAAAAGAGGAATCCGTTCCATTAGGTATTGTTTCCTGTTATCTTCTTTACACTAAAATTAAAATAATAAATAATTAACCTGAAGGATTAAGAACTCTTTGGCACATTTTTATGTCTTTGTGCGATATTTCGATCTGTTTCATGGCAGATCGGAACGGGGATTCCCTTTCGGCGTTCCGCTTTCTTTTCAGCTGATCGAAACATTTATTGAACCATTACTTGAAGAACGCCACCTCTTTTTGTATGTAAAAAAATATTTTAAAATGATTTCCTTGTGCGAATGTGCGCTTTTTCTTAAGGAAATATTTCATGTTGTCTATGAAACTGAGAATTCAGATCAATGACGTCAGAGAAATCAGCCTTTGGCTTAAACGAATCGGAGGAATCGTATTTTCAAATGTTTATAACAAAATGGAACCGAGGATCGAAGCTCCTCTCAGCAAACTTATAAACTCCCAACAGATTATTTCCGTAACCTCCGAATAAAAATCTGACTAACCTCCCAAAGAAAATGTGACTCATACATAACCTTTCAATAATTAACTGACTGTGAATCTAAACTGGAAAATCTAGACGTCAGCAATGCTGTGTCATGGCCATGAAAAGTCATTCTGAATAAACTGAAGATTCTTACCTCAATTATGTCTCCGGATAACGCGTATATACCTGCTCCTGCAAGAAATCTTTCTGGTACAGCCCAGTGCAATGCTGGCGACTAGATTTCGTTATGTATATAAAAAAAAAACTGATTTTTCTTTGCGATAATTGGCATGACTATGGATAGGAGAAATTAGTAGAAGCTTTAAATTCAGATGAATGACTGTCAAAAGTTATCTTTATAAGAAGGAGTATTTTTTAAGAATTACTGAAAATTACATACATGTGGCTTTGAGATAACAATAGTACAAAATGAGTTGTTGCAAATTACATACGCGCGTGGCAATAAATAATAATAATTTTTGCTTTTACCTTATACTACATCGGTCAGGCACCGCCATCTTTCTCCACGACCGGCCTTGGTGATTCCATACAGGACACAAGTGTTCTCTGTAAGCTGTACAACTAGACAACTGCTCTTTAAGATCGACCTGACCCAACCACCCAACTGCGAGCAACTTCTACTACTGCGGCCGACACTGCTCTCTAGTCCGCGATTCTGTTGTAGCATACATATCGCAAGCAGCGCATGAGCAATCCATCGAAGTTTTATCTGCTCGAGTGCGCTACCAATAAATTCCTTAGGCCGGTATTACACTATCAAATTTCTTTGTCAAATATCTTTGTCCAATATCTTTGTCAAAGTTATTTGATGGTGTAATAGGGAACTTTGTCAAATGTCGTTCAATATTTGATCAAATCTAGGGCCTCCCTGTAGATTTGATCAAAGAAGTCGCTTGTCTTCTGCTCACCGCAATGCGACATGTTACCACATGGAGCGCTAGCATCGCTGCATTCTGTCGTCTGCAGTGTTTTTATAAACATTGCCGGTAAATACAATTGGTGTTTGCCGACAACTACAAAATTAATAGAGATGTATGAAGCTGATGAGGCACTTTACAACGTGAGACACACTGAATACAAAAATAGATTACGAAGATTGGAGACCTGACCTGACCTAACCTAACCTAACCCTCTCCTGTAGCAAGGAATCGGAGTGATACAATGAGCTTGTCTTCTGCAGATGTAGCAGTTCTTAAGTGAATATTGTGCTTTGTGATATGAGGATACACTTCATTGAGCACATACAGAAATGTATGCTCATCCATTCTTAAGTGATGGATGTACGACTTGACGTCCTCCACTATAAGCGCACGTAACAAGTTTTGTTGAATGCTTTTATCGTGTCGTCGTAAAACCCACGGCTTCACCCAAGCATGTTTCCTTTTTGTTCCCCGCTTCTCTTCCGCATGTGCACACAGTACAATTGTGTTACATGGAACTGCTGCGGTTAATAACAAGTTGTTGTCAGCCATCTTGAACTTTGACGAAAAATATGATGACAGTGTAATACCCCTTCTAGCGCTACGTCAACGATCTTTGTCAAATATATTTGATGGAATATTTGATCACATCTTTGATCAAATCTTTGACAAAGAAATTTGATAGTGTACTACCGGCCTTAGTCATGGACCTCTTACAAACTGTACTCTGTATCTCCATCGAACTGAGCAGGCGCATTTTATGTGTTTTTATTCTGTCGTAGAGTTAGTTTTGATTTATAGTTACATACGTTAAAGATGAGGTTATACTTACTTTTCATTTAGTAGGAAAAGTATTCCTCACACTTATTAAGTGATATACAATTTACGATTTTGTAATAGTAATTTCCGAAAAGCTAGCTGAAGTGCGAGCTCAGCTGATCATGGTGAAGAGACGCAATGCGCCGACAGCAGTTGCAGATCAGTCATTGATTTCACTCCGCTATAAGCAAAGCGCGTCCCTGAGATAATTTGCGGATCGTTTAACAGTGACCTGCGATCATTTTGAGCAGGTACAAATTATACAGGGTGAAAAGTATTTAAACCGACAAACTCTGGGAGGTTGCAGGGGACATCAAAACAAATATTTTCCCCTAATGTCATTTTTTCCTATGAGGAATATTTAAACTGGTAGAGGAAGGTTTCTCTGGCGGCAAATTAATTAAACCAACAAACACTTTTCCATTTTTTTATGACCAAGAGACACCACATTAACACAACCCAATTTCAGTTACAGTAGATTTTCAAAAATGCCTCCATTGACACGTAAACAAAGGTTACACTGTCGGATCATTAAACCGTCGGATCATGTTCTGCCTGACACGGGCATAAACCCCAGGAGTATCCTGAACTGTTGCTGCTGCTGCTACTATCCGAGCAACCAGATCCTCTTCTGATGCAACAGGAGTTGCGTAAACAAGGTTGTGCATCTCTCTCCACACAAAAAAATCCAGAGGGGACATATCTGGGGATCGAGCAGGCCGTGGTACAGGACCACCTCTGCCAATCCACGTTTCTGTGAACCGTCGGTCCAAGAATCGACGTACACGACGACTGAAATGTGCCGGAGCCCCGTCGTGTTGGAACCACATGCGTTATCTTGTAGGGAGCGGGACGTCTTCCAGCAATTCTGGCAATGCTCTGGTGAGAAAATTGTAATAGTGCCTGTCATTTAATGGCCTAGGTATCAGATACTGCCCAATTAAACAGTCCCCAACAACACCGACCCACACATTAACGAAGAACCGCACTTGATGAGCGCTAGTAACTGTGGCATGTGTGTTATCCTCACTCCAAATATGCGAATTGTGCATGTTGAAAACTCCATCACGCCCGAACGTTGCTTCATCGGTAAACAAAACAGAGGATGGAAATGTAGGATACATTTCACACTGTTGCAGGTACCACTACGAAATCTGTGCTCTGGGTGGATAATCAACTGGTTCCAAGTTGTGGACACGCTGTAAGTGAAATGCACGTAACAGTTGCTCTCGAAGGACTGTTCTTACATTCGTCTGATTAGTCCCCATGTTACGTGCGATTGCACGAGTGCTGACTGAAGGATCCCGCTCCACATGCTGCAAGACAGCTTCCTCAAACTGCAGCGCTCTTACCGTGCGACGGCGTCCCTGTCCAGGTAATCTGCTAAACGACCCGGTCTCACGCAGACGTTGGTACACACCAGCAAAGGTCGTATGATGCGGGATACGGCGATTAGGATATTGTTCTTGATAAAGCTACTGTGCAGCTCGTCCGTTGTGGTGCGCTACGTAGTACGCACCAACCATTTCAGTGTACTCACTCCAGGTGTATCGCTCCATTAGTAAACAGAGTCAATGCACTGCTACAGTGGTGGACAGCAGTTGCCTACAACTGAAGAGCGTAATACGTCCTCTAATAACTGAAGATCGCAGTACGGCCTCTAACAACTGAAGACCGCAATACGGCTTCCACCGGTTTAAATAATCCTCATAGGAAAAAATTACATTAGGGAAAAATATTCGTTTTTATGTCCCCTACAACGTCCCAGAGTTTGTCGGTTTAAATACTTTTCACCTTGTATATGATATGGCCTTTGTCTCCGAACTGTTAATCTGCTGCTTTCGTCTCTGTCAGAGACAGTCCCACAGAAAAGATGGTCGTGTCAAATTACTATGGCTCGTAAATGAAAAAAAAAAAAAAAACTAGTTGCTGCGTCACACGCTGCTGCCCCAGGCAGCTGTGACGCTCGACGGAGCGGCGACAAAACTCGCCCTGGGGCCGCGCCGTCGCCCACCGCCCACCGCCACCCCCCCCCCCCCGCCGCCCACGGCCGCCCACGTGCCGACGCGCCGGCCCGGCTAATTGCATTTTGCGGCATGCGGCGCCGGCGCTCACCTGCACGCCGGCCCACGCTGTCAGCGACACACAGTAGCCGCGGGGGCGGCGCTCCCCAACTCTCTGTGTTCGCACATACACAGGCTCCGCTTCTGCGTCCGAACATGTCGGCAGTACGCGACGCCAGATGTGACGGGCCAGGAATAGTTAAGGTAAACGAATTCTGCGGAGTGGGCCCTATTTTGAAACTTCCTGGAAGATTAACGCCGGGTTCGAACCGGAGCTCTAAGCCGGAACCCCGCCGACAGAGCAGTCTAGCAAAAAATCATGACGCGCTGACACAGTTTCACATCTCGAATTACGCCTTTCCTACTTTCGCACCTTGTTCTTCTGTGTATGTTACGGAACTAACACTCCATGCAAAGGGGGATATCGCGGATAAATGGCTTTGCCACAGCCAATGGATTACTTCCAGAAGGAAACTGCAGTGGAACGACCGCTGATATGAAACTTCATAACAGTTTGAAACTGAGTGTGAACCGAGACTCAAAGTCGGGGCCATTCTTTTCACGAGCAATGTTCTTAACGACAGAGCTAGTGGGCTTCGCCTCCCGATCAGTCCAATATATCTAAGTTCTACTGGGTTACCCTAAATGATACATCGTGCTTGATTATTTACAAGTTGTTGTTATGGTCTTCAGTCCAGAGACTGGTTTGATGCAGCTCTCCTTGCTACTCTATCCTGTGCAGGCTTCTTCATCTCCCAGTACCTACTGCAACCTACATCCTTCTGAATCTGCTTAGTGTATTGATCTCTTAGTCTCCCTCTACGATTTTTACCCTCCACGCTGCCCTCCAATGCTAAATTTGTGATCCCTTGATGCCTCAAAACATGTCCTATCAACCGATCCCTTCTTCTAGTCAAGTTGTGCCACAAACTCCTCTTCTCCCCAATTCTATTCAATACCTCCTCATTAGTAATGTGATCTACCCATCTAATCTTCAGCATTCTTCTGTAGCACCACATTTCGTAGGTTCTATTCTCTTCTTGTCCAAACTATTTATCGTCCAAGTTTCACTTCCATACATGGCTACACTCCATACAAATACTTTCAGAAACGACTTCTTGACACTTAAATCTATACTCGATGTCAACAAATTTCTCTTCTTGAGAAACGCTTTTCTTGCCGTTGTCAGTCTACAGTTTATATCCTCTCTACTTCGACCATCATCAGTTATTTTACTCCCCAAATAGCAAAACTCCTTTACTACTTTAAGCGACTCATTTCCTAACCTAATTCCCGCAGCATTGTCCGATTCAGTTTGACTACACTCCATTATCCTCGTTTTGCTTTTCTTGATGTTCATTTTATATCCTTCTTTCAAGACACTGTCCATTCTGTTCAGCTGCTCTTTCAGGCCCTTTGCTGTCTCTGACAGAATTACAATGTCATTGGCGAAACCTCAAAGTCTTTATTTCTTCTCCATGGATTTTAATTCCTACTCCGAATTTTTCTTTTGGTTCCTTTACTGCTTGCTCAATATACAGATAGAATAACATCGGGGATATGATACAGCCCTGTCTCAGTCTCTTCCCAATCACTGCTTGCCTTTTATGCCACTCAACACTTACAACTGCCATCTGGTTTCTGTAAAAATTGTAAATAGCCTTTCGCTCCCTGTATTTTACCCCTGCCACCTTCAGAATTTGAAAGAGAGTATTCCAGTCAACATTGTCAAAAGCTTTGTCTAAGTCTACAAATGCTAGAAACGTAAGTTTTCCTTTCCTTAATCTAATTTCTAAGATAAGTCGTAGGGTCAGTATTGCCTCACGTGTTCCAACAATTCTACCGAACCCAAACTGATTTTCCCCGAGGTCGGCTTCTACCAGTTTTTCCATTCGTCTGTAAAGAATTCGTGTTAGTATTTTGCAGCCGTGACTTATTAAACTGATAGTTCGGTAATTTTCATATCTGTCAACACCTGCTTTCTTTGGGATTGGAATTATTTACAAGTACACAACGTAAAAAGACAGGTGACACATTAAAGGGTAGATATACTCACCAAATTTCTGGTACACTCTACAAATGTTCAGTGTTTGCGTCCTTGGTCACCCGGCAAACATCCAAATGATGGTAATGCAGTTCTGTTCATATGTCCACCAGCATGTTTCATGTACTTGCTCCCATAGGCTCATGTCATACTGTTTTCACACAGATTTAAAGCATTTCACACATGTTTGTACATATATATCACCTGTATGTCTAACGAATTTCGCCCTATAGTTTAATTTTCACGCAGGTCAATGTTTAAGACGTCGTGTATCCTAAACTATGTGCAGTACTCTGAAATAATTTTGCAGATATGTCCAGTGTTATAGGTGGCCACGGTCTGCGTAATGCTTTGTGAATAGAATTTGTAGCAAAGAAGTAGTAAATTGAAATGTTATGCATCATGCGACAATTTTTCGCGCGTCTCAGTGTTTATGACCTCATATATTCGGAACTATCTGGCGTACTTTCGTAGGTAAATTCATCGGTGGATCTGGATACTGTCAGCGGGAAGTTCTGCGAATAGAATTACTAGCAACGAAGTACTAAATTTAAACGTCTTGCGTGATACGGTAGGTTTTGACCCATCTCAGTGCTCTTGACGTCGTATCTCCCAAACTAAGTGTCGCACAATGATATATTTTTCCAGGTACTTTCAGTGATATTGTGAATATCGTGTGCAAAATGTGTCACGAATACATTTAGCTATGAAGAATTAAATGAGTGTTTGGCGTCATTGGCTGGGAGGCCCCATACGGGGCAGGTCCGGCCGCCTTGGTGCAGGTCTTGTTACAGTCGACGCTACATTGGGCGACCTGCGCGCCGGATGGAGATGAAATGATGATGAGGACAACACAACACCCATTCCCTGAGCGGAGAAAATCACCGATCCAGCCGAGAATCGAACCCGGGCCCGTAGGACGGCAATCCGTCACGCTGACCACTCAGCTATAGGGGAGGACATTTAGCTATAATGATGCAATAATCAAGCTGCGGGCCTATGGGATATCGTCTCAATTGTGCGACTGGATTCGTGATTTCCTGTCAGGGTGGTCGCAGTTCGTAGTAATAGACGGCAAATCATCGAGTAAAACTGAAGTGATATCAGGTGTTCCCCAGGGAAGCGTCCTGGGACCTCTGCTGTTCCTGATCTATATAAATGACCTGGTGACAATCTGAGCAGTTCTCTTAGGTTGTTTGCAAATGATGCTGTAATTTACCGTCTAGTAAGGTCATCCGAAGAGCAGTTGCAAAGCGATTTAGAAAAGATTGCTGTATGATGTGGCAGGTGGCAGTTGACACTAAATAACGAAAAGTGTGAGGTGATCCACATGAGTTCCAAAAGAAATCCGTTGGAATTCGATTACTCGATAAATAGTACAATTCTCAAGGCTGTTAATTCAACTAAGTATCTGGGTGTTAAAATTACGAACAACTTCAGTTGGAAAGACCACATAGATGATATTGTCGGGAAGGCGAGCCAAAGGTTGCGTTTCATTGGCAGGACACTTAGAAGATGCAACAAGTCCACTAAAGAGACACCTTACACTACACTCGTTCGTCCTCTGTTGGAATATTGCTGCGCGGTGTGGGGTCCTTACCAGGTGGGATTGACGGAGGACATCGAAGTGGTGCAAAGCAGGGCAGCTCGTTTTGTATTATCACGTAATAGGGGAGAGAGTGTGGCAGATATGATACGCGAGTTGGGATAGAAGTCATTAAAGCAAAGACGTTTTTCGTCGCGGCGAGATCTATTTACGAAATTTCAGTCACCAACTTTCTATTCCGAATGCGAAAATATTTTATTGAGCCCAACCAACATAGGTAGGAAAGATCATCAAAATAAAATAAGATAAATCAGAGCTCGAACAGAAAGGTTTACGTGTTCGTTTTTCCCCCGCGATGTTCGGGAGTGGAATGGTAGAGAGATAGTATGATTTTGGTTCGATGAACCCTCTGCCAAGCACTTAAATGTGAATTGCAGAGTAATCATGTAGATGTATATGAAATCATCGTGCTTCATGCGGCAGTTTTAATGCATGAACAGCGAAAATATAGTAAACAACAAACTTGTTTACCTTACATCATTCTCTGGGGTCGTCAGTGAGAAAACGTTTCTTACCGGTTTGAAATTATTTGAAAAAATTTTTGCAAGTTGTAACACCATAGCTCTAATGCTACTGATTTATTTTGCCTTTGTTTCATTTAATGTTACATCATTGAGCTTCTGTAAATGTGTTTGTTTGAATCAATAACATAAAATTGTATACTCCTTTCTTTGTACAAACTTTGACATCATGGTTTGGTTCAATGCAAAGTAATGTATCTGTCATTTAAATGCTTTGTCCCATTTGGAGGGAACAAAATTTACTGTATATAATTGTAATTTTGTGTGAATAATTTTTTGTAGACATGTTAATATGTGCAAATGTTCTGTGTTATTCAATGCGTTTGTTTGCTGTTATGTAAACTGCTGATCCTTACTTAGGAATCTTAGTAATTTTGTGTATAAGAGGTAGTGTGGTTCCCCTCGGGAACGGAACTGTGTAGCGCGCGCAAAATGTGGTTGGCCTAGGTGGAAAAGGTGGAACAAGAGTCAGTCGGGGACGAGCCAGCAGTCGGAGACGAGCTGCGAGTCCGTGCACTGCCATGTAAAAGGTGCATATGCTGCTAGTTCTGAGAGAGGCTTTTCCTGTTACTTTCCAATGCCTCGGATGGATGGATAAATAGCTGTAACTATCCTGGAATTTGTCTCTGTCGTCGCCACCGTGAAATGACAGAGTCCAGCAATTCTGCCTGCGAATTCACCTACCAACATGCAGTTGCCACCACGTTGCGCAATCACTGTAACGTAATACTATAATGATGTACAGTGAAGGATCAGCTTGATGGATGTGTTATTGTGCTCAAATACAAGGTAATTTATATCTGAATTTATGTACCAACCTTGAATTTTCTCCTCATCATAACTCATCTCAGGTTCCTTTCCGTTTGAACTAAAGTGATTACCGAGTGTCCTTGTACTGAAAGTACGTTAAAACCCAGTTTTCTATTTAATGCCTCTTGAACATAGTAAAGAGAAAGTTAAAGTTAATGTGTCTAGAGAGTGAGTTGAAGTTAATGATGTTTGATGAAAATAATTTTCCTAGTAACACTGCTTATTAATGTGTTGTTGCCAACTTCAAATTAAAAGTTCTTAAGACTGAGGCCTATAAAGTTTTGCTCAGTAAATGATCACATTACTGCCTGTTGTAAATCGCAGAAGGTGAGTCAGTATCTTACATAGGTATGTGGATGACACCTTCGTGATCTGGCCACATGGGATGGACAGGCTCAATGAGTTTCTTGAACATCTTAACTCATGCCACCCTAATATCAAGTTCACCATGGAACTGGAGAAGAATGGCCAGCTGCCATTTCTGGATGTACTAGTCCAGAGGAAAGCAGATGGATCAATTGGCCACAGTGTGTACCGAAAACCAACACACACTGATTTATATCTGCAGGCCAGCAGCTGTCACCACCCTGCACAGAAGAATGGGGTTCTGAAGACTTTGGTCCACAGAGCACATGCCCTGTCAGACCAAGAGAATCTACCTACAGAGATAGAACGTCTCAAAACAGTTTTCTCCAAGAATGGATACACGGACAGACAAATTGAGAGGGCACTCCAACGAGCCACCATACCACAGGTTCCTGAAGAAGACCAAGATGAAACAAAGAAGGTGGCATATCTGCCCTATGCTGGCTCTATTTCTGCCAGAATCAGTAAGATCCTCCGTAAACACAATATCAAGTGTGTTTTCTGTCCATCCAACAAGATTGGGGGACTGCTGGGGAGTGTCAAAGACGACCTGGGGTTACGAAAACCAGGGATTAACAATATACCTTGTCAATGTGGCAGGTCCTACATTGGCCAGACGACAAGAACTGTGGAGATCAGGTGCAAAGAACATCAGAGGCACACTAGATTAAGACAGGTGACTAAGTCAGCCATTGCTGAACACTGTCTAGAACTAGATCATGCCATGAAGTATGAGGATACCAGGATTCTAGCACAAACACCCAGATTTTGGGACAGTGTTATAAGAGAATCGATAGAAATTAAAATGGCTGACGATCTTATGAACCGTGACACAGGGTACCAGCTAAGCAGAGCCTGGGATCCGGCTCTGGAATTGTTAAAGGAGCAACGGGGCCAGCTGCAACACTGCACAAACAGAAGAACCAGAGACATGGAGATGGAAAACGAGCCCCTGACGGACTGCCAGGAGCACCAGACCGAAGATGGAACACCAAGAAGTGGGACTGGTGGGCGCGGACCGCAGAGGGAACATCCAGAGGCGCAGTGGACGAAAAACGGAGCGGCAACGCTCCAACAGGTCGTGGTGAGCGGGCGCGGACCGCAGGGGGAACGCTTGGTACCCCAGACCGTAGATGAAACCCCCAGGAGCGGGGTTGGTGGGCGCGGACCGCAGAGAGAACACCTAGAACCGCAGCGGACGGAAAACGGAGCAGCAACGCTCCAGCAGGTCGCAGGGAATGGGCGCGGACCACAGAGGAAGCGCCTGCAGCCGTTGGTGGAGGGGGAAGGCCATAGGCATAAATACTGGACCAGGTCCACTCGAGGAGCAGTCTCAGGTCGCACCTGATGAAGGTTACGAGCTACGTGACCGAAATATCGTGCAAGTACGACGCTGATATCCGGCAGAACACCCGACAACCCAAGATTTCATCTTACATAAATGTTAATTTTATGTCTCACGGTACTAAAAGTGGAAAACTACATAGTAGAAAATTATACGTTCATGACTACTGTTTGTCTCTCTTGTGTGCTTATTAACAGTATAAAGACCACTCAGTATGTGTAAGTCCTGAAAGTGATAGTGTTTTTCTGTACCTGTTATAATTTTGCAAATAGTTTGTGCTGCTTTAAATGTTAATTTCACTCTTACCGTAAACATATGAGTGTGTCAGAGTTCATTGCACTCGCTTGTGGTCAAGTATAGGTTGTGTTCATCCATTAAAGTTACTAATAACTGTTTTCTTCAACGAGGATGTTAATCATTCTTTTGCCTAGTTAGGCTGGCGACCGTTTTCCATTATCAGTTAAACAGTGCAGATAGGCAAAATTATGTTTGTTACTGTTCAAACATTTACGTAATTCTGACTTTCATTTCCGATAAGCCACTCCCATTAGGAATAACACGGTCAACACAACAAAATTCCTCTCAGAGGGTAACACTGCTCTGTTGCTTTATACCATAATTGCTATAGCAAAATAATTCAGTTTGGCAAACTGACTCCTACTTTAAGGTTATGGTGCACCAGTAGCAGACCGGAGTGTTATACGTGGCTTTTCCGTGACAGGACTATTTGTTCTGTTGGGGCATACTACGTAATGAACCAAACTTGGTATTTCATAGTATAAGCTACGTAAATACGCTGTTGTAGTGTTATAAAGTCTCTTAACTGCTCCCATTCTCAAATACTCGATGCCTAAACTGTAGGGTTTCTCGCGTCATAGGCTACATTGCTTTTTCACCCCCACCCCTTTAAATAGATGGAGGGTTCTTACCCCCATGGTGTTCTTTCCAGGCGGAAAGTGATTTGTGTACCAAGTTTTGTTGAAACTAACTCAGGAGACATGGACCATGCATACATTCGAACACCCATTTTTATAATTTGCATGGATTCTTGACTTCATTCCAGGCCTGTTGACTGGGCTGGATTCGGCTCCGCTGAGATTTAGATAGCCGGAGGACTTCATAGTATCCACAGTAAAGGTAACCTTACTACAAGTGACAAAGTTATAGCTCGTTTCGGTTCTCGGTCTGAGATTTAGTCTGTCACTAAGATTTGTTTTATTGTTATACCTGCTACAGAAAGATCTTAGCGTTATCGAAGCTACTCAGGGAGCAATCGCTTTCCACAGAGGACCTGATCTTTCCCAGTCCCGACGTCTGTGTTAAACGCGCTGGGATACTCGGCGACCGCCAACAGAAGTTCTTCCCGCCGTATTTCAAACACGCAATACGTGCGTAATCCCATTACGCACGCTCCCGGGCGGAAGGCCAAACTAACGATATTAGATTACGCCGCGGGAATGTCACCCTCCTCTCCCATCCCTACCTCCCCCACCAGTCGTGCACCCCCCCCCCTACGACCTCTCGCCCTCCAGAGCTGCCGGAGGGTATGTGCCCCAGTTGTCGTCCTCCCTGCAGCTCGCAATTTCGTTTCGGGCTGTTTCCCTGTCTCCCTCCACACAAATAACGACCGGCCTCATTTGATCCGGGCGCGAGTCGAAGAAAATTGGGATGTTGCGAGGAGCGTATATATGTGTCGCTGAAGCAGGAAGAGAGGGTAGGCAAATGTCTGGTAATTTCCAGTCGAATAACTCTGATCAACTGGATAAAACTTCGAGAAAAAGGAGGAAGGAACTTTTCGCTGCTTGATGTATCGCAGCTTAGGGAGATTTCCGTTGTTTAGTTGCCTGATTACATATTTCATCTATCGCTGGGCCTTTTGCTAACTTAATTCTTGTTATGCAAACTTCGTCTACAAAGACCCTGAGCATGAAGTAAAATACTTCGCATTATTATTACCCATTCATCTCTTCTTCTTCACATACAAAGTGAGAGAAAAATTACTAGACACCTCAGTACTTATCAAGCCAGCATATGTAATTACTGTGTAGCCAAACAGTAATTTAACAATACAATACTTTGTAGTATTATTATTCATTCCTCTACTGTTCTTCTCTTACAGAGTAAGGAAAAATTTGTAGGGCAGCCCTGCACGCATCAAATGTAACCCAACAGTTGACGTTATTCTTTATTCAAATATTAAGTTCAATTTGCAAGTACTTTAATTCAAGTATTAGACTTATTGTTATCTTATATTGGTGTATTCGTGGAGAAAAACATTTTTGTCGATCATGTCACACTCTTAGAAAAACTCAGGTTATATTGAAGGCTATACACATAGCTGGTTGAAATCATACTTAACGAACATAATGCAAAAAGTTGTGCTGAATAACACAAATAATGTTGGGAGGGTGATAAATTCTAGTGAATGGGGGTGTTATCACAAAGGGAGTCCCACAGGGTTCAATTTTTGGTCCTCTGCTGTTCCTTATTCATGCGAATAACCTCTCACTTAACGTTCAGCAAGCAGAACTAGTATTTTTTGCAGATGACACGAGTGAGATAATAAATCCCATTCCAGAAAAAGCAGCTGAAGATATTGTTAAGGACATCTTTCAAAGAATTATTAAGTGGTTCTCAGAAAATGGACTCTCCCTTAATTTTGAAAAAAAAAAAAAACTCACTACATCCAGTTCTTTACACGGAATGGAGTCATACCGTCAATTGATGTAGCATATGAACAGGGCTCAGTTAACAGGGCAGATTTCTCCAAATTTTTGGATGTTCACATTGATGACAACTTGAACTAGAAGAAGCTTATTACTGAGCTTCTGAAACAATTAAGTTCACCTTCTTTCGCTCTTCGTATAATCTCTAGACTTGGTAATAAATAGATAAGCCTCCTAACGTACTTTGCTTATTTCCATTCAATAATATCTTATGGAATAGTTTTCTGGGGTAACTCACCACTTAGACGAAGTCTTGATTGCACAAAAGAGAGCAGTGAGAATAATTAGTGGTGTTCATCCAAGGACGTCATGTAGGCACCTATTCAAGGAGTTAGGTGTTTTAACTGCACCATCAGAGTACATACATTCGCTAATGAAATTCGTTATAAATAATCCATCTCAATTCGTGAAACACAGTGATGTTCATACGTAGAACACTAGAGGAAAAAATGACCTTTCCTATCCGTTATTGAAGCTGTCAGCTGCTCAAAAGGAGTACATTATTCAGCAACAAAAATCTTTGATCATTTTCCAAACAACATAAAGTGTCAAGTGTCAAGTCAGGTAGCAGATCAAGTTTCCAGTCTATCTTAAAATCATTTCTTTTGGACAACTGCTCCTATTCCATGGACGAGTTTCTGTTTCAGAATTGGTAAAAAAATGTACCTGTAAATGTAGCTGCATGTGTAGAACAAAAAATTTCGGTAATATTAATATTAGCACTATTCATGTGTGTATATATATCTTGTAATCTGACTTGTGCCACATCATATCGATAAAATAATCGTGAAAATGATCTACGGAACGTGACATAATTAAACTAAACCAAACTAGTGGACAAACTGAAGATTTTCAACCATTGTATTTATTCATACTCTCCCGAGTTGTCGTTTAGTGAGCAAAAGCCGAGGTTAGAGAGTATCGGACCAGATTTGTATCTGGATTCGGATATAAAAGATAGGACTCAACATGTTATTCTTGACGGGACGAAATCGACAGGGAGTGTTTAGGGCCGCTAGTGTTAACTTTATATACCGGGTGTCCCAGAAATGTTGCGACCAGCTTCGAAGGGTTGTAGAGGGTGTCTTGAGGAAGAAATGGAGTGTAGGCACCTGTTTCCAGAAGGTCATCCAAAGACGCTACAGAGCGTCGAAGTTACAGGCACCGGCGCCTGGCAGTGGCCCATCTCTTTAACAGAAAACATGACTGTACACTGACAGAACGTAGGCGATACATCTCGCTATGTTGTTTCTTACTCAGTGATCGCAACTGATTGGCACGATCGCCAGTGGAGAAGATGGAGCTAGCGTCTCCACAGATGGGCCTTGTCTCCTGTGAATGTGATGCTCTGTTGCTTCGTTGGATGACGATTTCGGACAAGGGTTTTCATCCGCAGTTAATTTTTCTCTTGCAACCCCCTAAATAAACTGCAGAGGCAAACCTGTGCCCCAAACCGCCATCCACCAAGGCAACAGACCAATGCATTTATAGGAGACAAGGCCTGTCTACACAGCAACTAACTCCATCTGCTCCACTGGCAATTGTGGCAATCAGTCACGATCACTGAATAACAAACAACATTGAGAGACGTCCCGTCTACGGACCGTCGGCGTACAAAGTAAAGTTTGCTGTCGAACGGGTGGCCTATCGGCAAGCGCCAGCGCCTATAATTTCGACGCTCTGTAGCGTTGTTGGATGACGTTTCCGGGTACGGGCTCCTATCCTCAGGACGCTCTCTACAGTCCCTCGAAGTTGGTCGAAACATTTTAGTTACCTGAACCACAGTGGGCCGCATGTAATACAGTCAACACTAACAGCAACCGCCGAACAAAACTATGAATGAATTATTACATACTTTGCGTGAATAGGCGAAGGGATACATTACTGTTGTATTACACTATTTGGGAAAACTGACAGTAAACAATAACAAGCGTAAAATACCTCGATGTAACCACCCGAGGCGACCTAAGGTGCAATGACGACATAAGTTCAATGGTGGGAAAAGCGCTACCACGCCGAGATTCATTGGCAGAATCTTAAGAAAATGTTATTCATCCACTAAGGAAGTGGTTTATAAATCATTTCTTCAGCCTATTCTTAATTATCGTTCACCCAACTTGCCAAATATGGTCAACGAAAAGCACAGAAGGTCCAACGAAGAGAAGCTCTTTGCGTCACAGGGTCTCTAAGTAAAATGTAAATGCCGTGTGGCTAGGGCCTTCCGTCGGGTAGACCGTTCGCCTGCTGTAAGTCTTTCGAGTTGGCGCCACTTCGGCGACTTGGGTGTCGATAAGGATGAAATGATGATAAGGACAAAACGACACCCAGTCCTTCAGCGGAGAAAATATCCTACCTAGCCGGGAATCGAACCCGGGCTGTTAGCACGATATTCCTTCGCGCTGACCACTCAGCTACCAACAGCGGACAGCTCCAAGTAAGATCATTACTGCACGGGTAATCGCTACAGAGGCGTTGTGCATCGCAGAAAGGATTACCGTTGAATGTCCGAGAGAATACGTTAGAACGACAGTGTGTCAATATATTACATCCTCCCACATTTGTCTCGCGAAATGACCACAATCAGAAAATCAGGGAACTTAGAGCTGATGTGTAAGATTACAGACAATCGATTTTACCACAAACTATCTGCAAATTAAATAAAGGACGGGTAGAAAGGTAATGGTGAGATAGGTACCCTCCACCACACACCGTAATGTGGCATGAGAAGTGTAGACGTAGATGCAGAGGTTGATAATTCTCGTTATCCAGTACAGCGCGGCAGAACAAGCGAACAAAGGGTGAATTCAGCTTACTGGAGTCTTTTCCTGTAGCTCCCCGGCAGAGAGAGACCACTGGGAAGGAACCCAGTGCTGCAGTGACCGGAGAGTACTTTAATTAACTGTAAGAAAACAAGTGGAACAATTCTGATGAAGTTTTTCGGCAGACGCCCATGCGTGTTTGACGCCAGGCGCCACAATGGCGGGGCAGACCCAAGTGTTTGTAAACATTAATTGATTAATGCCTTCCGTAGCAGCTGACTCCCAGTCACCACTTGAAGACCTGCTAAAGGTACGTTGGTAAAACTTGTCAACCTGCCAAATGGGTCGAGGATCGAGACCAAACTCCTGACAGGAAAAAGACAGCTCCAGATTTCTTGGCCGGTACACGGGAATTAAAATGATCACGTGTAGATATAATGTTCCAGAGAGCTAATGAAGACTGTCATGTGCAACCAGATCCGAGTGGGAAAAGTCACTTACGAAACGTATAAAGATTCAGTAATGGGCAGTAGTGAACAGTCATAGAGTCAGCGAGTAGTCATTAGTAGAGGAATAAGCAGAGTGCCGGCCGCGGTGGTCTAGCGGTTCTGGCGCTGCAGTCCGGAACCGCGGGACTGCAACGGTCGCAGGTTCGAATCCTGCCTCGGGCATGGGTGTGTGTGATGTCCTTAGGTTAGTTAGGTTTAAGTAGTTCTAAGTTCTAGGGCACTTATGACCTAAGATGTTGAGTCCCATAGTGCTCAGAGCCATTTGAATAAGCAGAGTATCAACAAAAGTGAGACCAACTTGGATAACAGCAGCTATTAATGGAAAAATAGAATCTTACCCACGAGAAGTCGGCGCTGCTACAAGGGACACGACAATTAATAAGTGAAACTACTTGGCATATTAAAACTGTGTGCCGGACCGAGACTCAAACTCTTAAGGCAAAGGTCCCGAGTTCGAGTCTCGGTCCGGCACACTGTTTTAATCTGCCAGGAAGTTTCATATCAGCGCACACACGGCTGCAGAATGAAAATTTCATTCTGGAAACATCCCCTAGGCTGTGGCTAAGCCATGTCTCAGCCATATCCCCTCTTCCAGAGGTGTTTGTTCTGCAAGGTATGCAGGAGAACTTATGCGAAGTTTGTAAGGTAGGAGACGAGGTACTGGCGGAATTAAAGCTGTGAGGACGGGTCGTCAGTCGTGCTTGGGTAGCTCAGTGCGCCGGCACGGTACCTCAGCGTGTTCGGTCAGAGGGATAGCTGCCCTCTGTAATAAAAAAATGAGTTAATGGATCAACGACGAACTTGCGACGTCCGCCCCGAGCAGATACAAGGAAAGAAAACGAACAAAGTAAAGTACTCGCTTCGGCGGTACATATGCTAAGATTGGAACGATACAGAGGAGATTAGCATGGCCCCTGCGCAAGGATGACACTCAAAATCGTGAAGCGTTCCACATTACAGCCGGCACGGTTGCTCAGCGTGTTCGGTCAGAGGGTTTAACTACCCTCTGTAATAAAAAACTGAATGAACGGATCAAAGAACAACCTGAACGAGTGTCATCGGACGTTCGCCACGAACAAAGTCAGCGAACAATATAGAACAAAATGAGAGTTTTTTTAAAAAAAGTGGTAGAGTACTTACCCGCGAAAGTCAAAGGTCCCGAGTTCGAGTCTCTGTCCGGCACACAGTTTTAATCTGCCAGAAAGTTTCGTATCAGCGCACACTCCACTGCAGAGTAAAAATTTCATTCTGGGAACTAATAGGTGAAGAGTAATTTTACAAATCTTCTGTAAATATGTTTCCTTGAACAGTCTTGGACACAGACAGCCTGTCTTTTTGTTAGGTCAAGGGCCAGTGATATAATTAGACCAATTGTCCGTTGAGTTAGTAGTTAGACCTGATGGCTATTGATTCAGTAGAGGACACAACTAGTGGCAACGATTGCAATTGTCCCTGGGCTACGCACCACAGGTATTGCATTTTATGTAGGCAACAACAAGGATCTCGATAGTGAGAATCAAAAAAAATGGCTCTGAGTACTATGGGACTTAACATCTGTGGTCATTAGTCCCCTAGAACTTAGAACTAGTTAAACCTAACTAACCTAAGGACATCACACACATCCATGCCCGAGGCAGGATTCGAACCTGCGACCGTAGCAGTCGCGCGGTTCCGGACTGAGCGCCTAGAACCGCTAGACCACCGCGGCCGGCTAGTGAGAATCCGTGCGTATTAAGGCAGAATTATAGGAAAAGGCGTTTCGACAGTGAAAAGTTGGTATCAGGTGTAACTCATGCATATAAACTGACGGAAAAAAAATCGCAAAACCAAGAAGGAATTTGCGGCACAAAAGAAAGTCGATTGGGGTGTTTCTACGTCTGAAACATGATGTCTATTCACATTTTGTGCCATTCGCTTAAGAGTGATGCTAGTAGCGTCACTATGGTGATACAAATCAGGTTTTCTTTAAACACACACAGTAACAGTTGTGAGCGCCAGTTACTTTTCAGACTGAACGTGATGAATTGATGTTAGTCAGGAATGCCTTTAAGGCGACAAAGTCGCCATTATTGAGCCGTGCGGAGCTCGCGCTCATGCCGTTTATTGCGCGCACCTTGTTCTGTCGTTCTGTCGCCTCGTCTTCTCTGGCCGGGGACGGACCAGCAGTGGAGTCGGCGACGGAGCACCAGCGAGTTGCGGACAGCCAGTGCTCGCCGACCGCTGCCGACACACATGATCTGCCCGACGGAAGGAGATTGGATTGGGACGACCGCTAGTTGGTCGTTCGGTTAGTCGTCTCATCGGGCGACGTGTAATTGGTCTTTTGACCGTTTCCGGACCTCGTCACTTGGCCATACTGCCGGACGTGGGTCGGTTCCTTCCTTGTGCAGAGATGTCGTGGCCAATGGGCAAGCGTTACCTCTGCGTTGATGGGTCCGAGCGAGGGTACCAGAGTCGCCGTGTCGCCGAATTCCGACAGACTTCGCGTTGAGTCGCGTTGGAGCTGCATTCAGCTTCGGATAGCCAAGAATCGCCCGACCGTTGCCGACACACGTAACTTGAGTGGTAACGACCTGGGTTCGTCGTTCGGTCGGTCGTCTCATCGGGCGACGTGTATTTGGTTCAAAACGGCTCTGAGCACTATGGGACTCAACATCTGAGGTCATCAGTCCCCTACAACTTAGAACTACTTAAACCTAACTAACCTTAGGACAGCACACACATCCATGCCCGAGGCCGTAGCAGTCACGCGGTTCCGGACTGAAGTGCCTAGTACCGCACGGCCACCGCGGCCGGCTGTGTATTTGGTCACCGACCGCTTGTGGAGACTCTATGTGTGTCGAATTCATTCGTCCTTGTTGTCCCACAGTGATTGCTTTTACGATTGTTCGACTTCTTGTGCAAGTGTGTTTACGTGGAACCGTGTGTAGCTTCTTTGATTTCCACTGAGCAGATGAATGCTGTCTGCGTACTGTAGTAGTCAGTCGGTTGTTTGAAATAGAGCAGCGAGTGTATCGGGTGGAAGGGAATTGATTAGGCTATTGGTTGGTTCTTTGGCCGTCCCTAACTCGTGCTGCCACCCGATTATTTAGTGTTACGCTTGGCTGCCTGTCTCACCTAAACTGTTGTTAGAGTTTCCTCCCCAGGCCGATCTTTGGAACACTTCTGAGCACCACTGTTTGTTGTTTGTAATTGTCATTTTATTTCGTCGCAGATACTGTGCTAGGCCTTCAGCCGTGTATTAATGTTGTCTATTTTATGTGTAGCATATGGCTTTCAGCCGAACCTCATGTCAACTATTTTAAGATCAAGCCTTCAGCCTTGTTTTATTCAAAATTCTTGTTTGCTCAGTATTTAAGCCTTCAGCCGCGTTGGTTTTAAAATCTGTGGCTTTAATATATAAATCATTGTCTGTATGGTTTCTCTTTAATTATCTTGAATTCTTGAAACGGCCGTCAGTCGTGTTCCGTAAATGTTTATCTTAAGGTTGTCTTTAATTATCCTTGAGTAACTGTTTGAGCCTTCAGCCGACAAGGTACTTCAAGTTTTTTTTTAAGATCTTTTTCTGTTGTACTGTGTAAAAGCTTCTCTTTAAAATCTCTCTTTTATTATGTAAGGAAATTTTTTTAATTGGGCTTTCAGTCGAAGAATTACCTTGAATTTCCCTTAATATGGCCTTTAGCCGGAATTTGTAAATGCTTGGCTTTTTAACGAAATCGATGCTGAATGAAATTTCGTTAAAGAATAATAAATTTTGCTTTTAAGTTAATTTTCTTTACCTTTACCTTACTTTCTTTGCGTGCGAACTTTGTTGTAGAACCTCACTCTTATTTACGTGTGGTAAAAAAAATCACTTTCAAAAGAATTACGTACACTTAAAAATTACGTGAACTCATATTAACTGATTAAGAATATTTAGTTGAGAATTAAATCCTTTGTATCATTCGGCCTTGGCACACATTTTCTAAATGCAGTGGATTTTTTTGTTAAATAATTACTGAATTCTATCCCGGCGTTAACTATAGAACACAAGATTATCTCTATTAGCAGAAAATGGTTAATTATTGCCAAGCCGACATTTAATTATCACTGATCAAACCTACGTCGCTATACATTTAAGCTATTTGAAAGAACCAAAATTGTTAAATTTCAATGTTAACTAACATTAACTATCCGCCTACGAATGCAAAAATGTATTATTAGGTTAAAAATTCTTCGGTCTCAGGATCACTGTAAAGGAAGAACAATTTCTTAATTCACTGTTAATTTTTATCTATCTGTTCCCGATTTACGGGTTTGGTTGATTTTTTCTTTAGCGGAACAATTTTTTAAATGTGCTGCCGCTGCAAATCGATCGGTCGCGGCACAGCCCAGCAACACCGCTAAAAATGCTGAAAATTCTTTAAAGAAATAATTTAGATGACATGGGCAAGCTAATTTACATTAATAATACACACTTTTGATAAATTCTGATATATTTAGATCAAACAATAATTGAACTCACATTAATTTGTTGCGCCTCCTCTAATGGCGGCTAAATCTAGACAGAGACAAATGACATCTACCCTTTCATGAATCGCATCGACACAGCTTCTTCTCGCATGCGCCTCTACATAGAGAAGGACCAAAGAATACGCTGTACATGGTTCTTTTATACGACTGCTGACAATTAACATTTCTTTGTAATTTGACAATATTATTCTCCTCTGGCTAAATTTCACATCTCTGTTATCGCAGATACTGACACATTTTACAGTCACATAATAAATATAGAAAAATTACTATCCTAAATACAGAAAGAATATTACTACAAAAAATATTACGATAATAACAAATGTCTTTTACACAAAATTGAGTAATATTTTTGTTAAACAGTTACAGTATATACAGATTGCTTAGAGCGGCGTATATGGTACAAATAAATTTTATTTTATTAATATCGTGAGTTTGCCAGGGAACGTTACAGCTTTCAAACAACTTCCTTAGCTGATCTGAAACATTATTTCGGCCTTTAGGCGAGTAGATATTGTAATTTTACTTAAATACGGCTTTCAGCCGTTACTATAAATGGTGATGTTTCAGAAGGAATCATTTAAGCTTATTTTGGACAACTTACTTGGGCTCTCAGCCGTGAATTGACCCTTGTTGTTTTAAAGAGAAAACTGTGCTTTGATTCGAGAAATAAAGTAGTGTATTTTTGTATAACTTAACAGTAATTGACCTTGGCCTCTTTCCACATTCTGATCCGCTCTGTCCTGCGAAACCAGCTTTCAATTATCAACAGCGCACTCAGTTTGAACGAGGTAGTGTAATAGGGCTACGGGAAGCTGGACTTGCCTTCTGCGATAATGCAGAAAGACTTGGCAGGAATGTAGCCACTGTGCATGACTGCTATCAGTGGTGGTTACGGGAATATGCGCTCGCAACAAGGCCGGGCTCCGAGCTGCTCAAAACATGGCTCTGAGCACTATGGGACTTAACTGCTGTGGTCATCAGTCCCCTAGAACTTAGAACTACTTAAACCTAACCTAACCTAAGGACATCACACACATCCATGCCCGAGGCAGGATTCGAACCCGCGATCGTAGCGGTCACGCGGTTCCAGACAGTAGCGCCTAGAACCACTCGGCCACTTCGGCCGGCTCCGAGCTGCCACGTGGCACTACCGAGAGGGAAGACCATCGTGTTCGACGTATGTCTCTGGCGTATCGTATGGCATCTGCAGCAGCAATTTGAGCGGAAACTGACAACACGGTGATACAACGAACGGCTAAAAATCGGTTAGCTCAAGGACAGCTCCGAGCCAGACGCCCTGTAGCGTGCATTCCATTGACCCCAAACCACCGCCATTGGCGCCTTCTGTGGTGTCAAGTGAGAGTTCATTGCAGGGCAGAATGGAGGTCTGCCGTGTTTTCCGATGAAAGATGGTTCTCATTAGGTGCCAGTGATGGCTGTGTATTTGGTTGGAAGCAGGTCATTTGAGGGCCTGCAATCAACCTGTCTGGGTGCAACTGGACCTACATCTGGAGTTGCGGTCTGTGATGCGATTTCGTATGAAGGCGGGAGTACTCTGGTGGTTGTCCCACGCACCCTGACTGCTAATTCGTACGTCAGTCTGGTGATTCAACCTGCTGTGCTGCCATTCATGAACCGCATTCCATGTGGTATTTTCCAACAGTATAACGCCCGCCCACGTACCGCTGTTGTAATTCAAGATGCTCTACAGAGAGTTGACATGTTTGCTTAGCCTGCTGGACCACCAGATCTGCCTCCAGTCGAGCACATACAGGACATCATCGAACGACAACGCTTGTGCCATCCGCAAACAGCATTGAGCGTACCTGTATTGACCAACCAAGAGCAACGGGCATGGAACTCCATTCCACAAATTGACATCCGACACCTGTAAAACAAAACGCAAAGACGTTTGCAAGCTTATGTTCAACATTCTGCAGGCTACAGCGGTTAATAATATATCAGCATTTCGCATTTGCAATGGTTTATCTTCCGCGTAAGTTGACTTGTGACGTTCCATTGTTAATCCATTAAATATGTTACCTACTCTAATTATATTTCGGTGGCGCAAGTTTTTTCGTCAGTGTATGTTAGTTGGTGGGACACCTCGCAAATAAATACGTATAAACTTACTTAAAGATTTTATATCATCTTGCTACTTTTGCAGATCACAATTCCAGTCAAAGATCGTTCTCTGTTCCCAAACACCAACCGCAAAATAAACAAGGAGTATCTCCTCCCTCTCGACTCCATTATAAAAGTTAATTAAGCGAAAGCACCACGAACAATATTGTCGTCAATATCCTGATTGTGTCACACACCCCACATCAGATCTAAATCGTTAGCTTAAACCTGCTCCGAGACGGTAATACAACGTACACTCCTGGAAATTGAAATAAGAACACCGTGAATTCATTGTCCCAGGAAGGGGAAACTTTATTGACACATTCCTGGGGTCAGATACATTACATGATCACACTGACAGAACCACAGGCACATAGACACAGGCAACAGAGCATGCACAATGTCGGCACTAGTACAGTGTATATCCACCTTTCGCAGCAATGCAGGCTGCTATTCTCCCATGGAGACGATCGCAGAGATGCTGGATGTAGTCCTGTGGAACGGCTTGCCATGCCATTTCCACCTGGCACCTCAGTTGGACCAGCGTTCGTGCTGGACGTGCAGACCGCGTGAGACGACGCTTCATCCAGTCCCAAACATGCTCAATGGGGGACAGATCCGGAGATCTTGCTGGCCAGGGTAGTTGACTTACACCTTCTAGAGCACGTTGGGTGGCACGGGATACATGCGGACGTGCATTGTCCTGTTGGAACAGCAAGTTCCCTTGCCGGTCTAGGAATGGTAGAACGATGGGTTCGATGACGGTTTGGATGTACCGTGCACTATTCAGTGTCCCCTCGACGATCACCAGTGGTGTACGGCCAGTGTAGGAGATCGCTCCCCACACCATGATGCCGGGTGTTGGCCCTGTGTGCCTCGGTCGTATGCAGTCCTGATTGTGGCGCTCACGTGCACGGCGCCAAACACGCATACGACCATCATTGGCACCAAGGCAGAAGCGACTCTCATCGCTGAAGACGACACGCCTCCACTCGTCCCTCCATTCACGCCTGTCGCGACACCACTGGAGGCGGGCTGCACGATGTTGGGGCGTGAGCGGAAGACGGCCTAACGGTGTGCGGGACCGTAGCCCAGCTTCATGCAGACGGTTGCGAATGGTCCTCGCCGATACCCCAGGAGCAACAGTGTCCCTAATTTGCTGGGAAGTGGCGGTGCGGTCCCCTACGGCACTGCGTAGGATCCTACGGTCTTGGCGTGCATCCGTGCGTCGCTGCGGTCCGGTCGCAGGTCGACGGGCACGTGCACCTTCCGCCGACTACTGGCGACAACATCGATGTACTGTGGAGACCTCACGCCCCACATGTTGAGCAATTCGGCGGTACGTCCACCCGGCCTCCCGCATGCCCACTATACGCCCTCGCTCAAAGTCCGTCAACTGCACATACGGTTCACGTCCACGCTGTCGCGGCATGCTACCAGTGTTAAAGACTGCGATGGAGCTCCGTATGCCACGGCAAACTGGCTGACACTGACGGCGGCGGTGCACAAATGCTGCGCAGCTAGCGCCATTCGACGGCCAACACCGCTGTTCCTGGTGTGTCCGCTGTGCCGTGCGTGTGATCATTGCTTGTACAGCCCTCTCGCAGTGTCCGGAGCAAGTATGGTGGGTCTGACACACCGGTGTCAATGTGTTCTTTTTTCCATTTCCAGGAGTGTAGTTTCCCTACATGGATACCGCCTAGGAAGGACAGAGCCACACTCGGTCCCGACACAGTCATCTATTTCGTCTTATCACAGTCTGATTGCAATGTAAAACGACGTATTTCTTGGGCTGCCAAAGCGCACCTCAATCACTATAACATTTCGAACACATTTTTTAATGCACAGAATTAAGAAACAAAAAAAGGTAGTAAATATGAAAAAGGACAAATGAGGGCGAAGAAGTACCTATCCCGAGAGACAAAGGGCAGACTGAACCTGACGGACGGCGAAAGTAGTCGCTTGCATTACGCTTCCCTCAACACCATCCCCGGCGAACACACCAAATAACCGAAGCTTCTGCTAGCTACATACACTGAAGACCCAAGAAACTGGCACACTTGCCAATATGGTGTAGGGACCCAGCGAGCACTACGTCCCGCAACACGACGTGCCATGTGCTCGATTAATGTCTGAAGTAGTGCGGGGGGGGGGGGGAGTGGACACCATTAATCCATAAGAGTACAAGGGGGTGGAGGTGTCTTCTGAACAGCACTTTGCGAGGCATCCAAGATATGCACAATAATGTTCATGTCTGGGGGGGGGAGGGGGGGTTGGTGGCCAGTGGGAGTGTTTACGTTCAGAAGAGTGTTCCTGGAGCCACTCTGTAGCAATTGTGGAAGTTTGGGGTGTCGCATTGTCCTGCTGGATTTGCCCAAGTCCGTCGTAATGCGCAATGGACATGAGTGGATACAGGTGACCAGGCAGGATGCTCGGGCACGTGTCACCTGTCAGTCAGAATCGTACCTAGACGTATCAGGGGTCCCATATCACTCCAACTGTACAGCCCCACACCATTACAGAGTGTCCACGAGCTTGAAGAATCTCCTGCTGACATGCAGGGTCCATGGATTCATGAGGTTGTCTCCATACCCGCACACGTCCACACGTCCCTCCGCTCGATACAATTAGAAACGAGTCGTCCGACCAGGCAACATGTTTCCAGTCATCAACAGTCCAATGTCGGTATTGACAGGCGCAGGCGAGGCGTAAAGCTTTGTATCATGCAGTCATCAAGGGTACACGAGTCGGCCATCGGCTCCGAAACCCTATATCGATTGTGTTTCATTGAATAGTTCGCAGGCTGACACTTGATGAGGGCTCAGCACCGAAATCTGTAGCAGTTTGCGGAAGGGTTGCACTTCTGTCACGTTGAACAATTCTCTTCAGTCGTCCCCTTCTTGCAGCATCTTCACTTAAATCTTGATAACTTGCCAATCTAACAACTGCGCCAAACACTTGTCTTATATAGGCGTTGTCGACCGCAGCCGCCTTATTTTGCCTGTTTACATATCTCTGTTCAAGTGGTTCAAATGGCTCTGAGCACTATGGGACTTAACATCTGCGGTCATCAGTCCCCTAGAACTTAGTACTACTTAAACCTAACTAACCTAAGGACATCACAAACATCGATGCCCGAGGCAGGATTCGAACACCTCGGCCACAGCGGCCGGCTCATATCTCTGTATTCGAATATGCAGGCCTAATAGCAGTTTCTTTCGCGCTTCAGTGTGACTCGCCACCGAAGAGTTATAACTGCCGTTTCCCAGATTCATCAAACTTCCCGTAATTTTGTAAAACTCCGGGGGTAGTCGAGAACGTTGTGAGCGCTCTAACTAAGGCTGTATTTCCTATGATGTTGAGCGCCCATAAGCCCCCTGTATTTCCTATGTTAGATGTCAATTCCACTCAGGAATCAGGTCATATCCTGTTACGACTACCCGATGGCAGTCTGCAGGCGACTACGAGGAGCGAACTGTGAACGCTGGATGTATGATTAATAAGACGCCAACTCCTGCAATGCCAATAGATGACACCTTTTGGGGCCGCAGCTTTTTCGTTGCAGGAGCTGCTTATTTGACATCACGTGCCTGAGGGCTCCCCGTTTCAAAACTCTCTACCTCAGAAAAATCGAAGGAAATACCGGGAATCGAACCAGCGTTCTTCCAAACCATAGACACCGACATTAATTTTCGTTACGGATGGATGCTGATGGATTTAACTCTATCAAAATTTTCAAATGTGTGTGAAATCTTATGGGACTTAACTGCTAAGGTCATCAGTCCCTAAGCTTACAGCCGGCCGAAGTGGCCGAGCGCTTCTGGCGCTTCAGTCTGGAACCGCGCGACCGCTACGGTCGCAGGTTCGAATCCTGCCTCGGACATGGATGTGTGTGATGTCCTTAGGTTAGTTAGGTTTAAGTAGTTCTAAGTTCTAGGGGACTGATGACCACAGATGTTCAGTCCCATAGTGCTCAGAGCCATTTGAACCTAAGCTTACACACTACTTAATCTAAATTATCCTAAGGACAAACACACACACCCATGCCCGAGGGAGGACTCGAACCCCCACCGGGAACAGCCGCACAGTCCATAACTGCAGCGTCTGAGACCGCTCGGCTAATCCCGCGAGGCAATTAACTCCATCCATGTAGTAGCAAGTAAATAAGAATAATTCTGTTTTTTATTAAACACGGTGGCGCGTGTTGTCATTTCTGTAACATTTGTACACTAGTACTTGACAGCCCACAACTCACTGTGATGGTTTCCGCTGGGATTCCAAATCTAAATGGTCGAAGGTCATTGTAACTTAACGTTTAGGAATGATCAACAGGGGTTGGACAAAAATATTTGAACTTAAACACAAATGCGTATGGTAGCCAAGCCTGCAGGAGGTGGTGTTGTATTCGACCATGAACGGCGCTTGTGCAATGCCCCCAATAGATTGCGAGTGTCAGCCGTTGTGAGATGAAGCTACCGCTTAATTGTGAGTGCATCACGTCGGCGCTAAACAGATTTGAAAGTGGACAAATTGTTTTTGATCATATCGTTGTCGGTTCTGTAACCAAGGCAGGGAAAGCGGGAAAATATCACGTGCTAAGTCACAACGCGGACGAAAGTGTGCGTTGGGTGAGCGTGGCAGATGGTCATTGAAGAGGACTCTAACGAAAACAAAGATGAAGGCAGCTGCAAACGTCACTGTAGAAAAGACCTTTGCACTCGTGAATGATATAAGATCCGCTTGAAAATCATACAGGTTCTGTATTTATCCTTTACAATACAACTGGATGCTGTTTCGAATGCCAATGGCTTTCATACACCGTATTAGGCACGGTAATGTGTTGGTTGTCCGTATTTCGAGGTATTAAGCAGAGGAATATGCGGATAGTGTATGAGCTGCTACGATGTTTCACCCCTCTTTGAACAATCTCCTTTGACTAATTTGAAGTATTATCAGACACGACCCCACTATGAACGCCACTACCACCCTCAGCCAGTAACCGGTTAGTCCAAAACAGTAAACTGAGAGAAGCATCTATGTACAGTGTTATGTATGAGGCGGAATTATGGGCCTCATGGAAAAAGGGTGACTCGGCTGAGTCACGCAATTTGACTCTTAGTCTGATCACGAGGTGTGGCCATTAATTGCACACGTTGATCACGTAGGCTGATGAACTATACTTGACGGGATGTATCTGGAACGTCTTAGGTGATTAGAAAGTTAGCAGAGCCGCGCGGGATTAGCCGAGCGGTTTTGGGCGCTGCAGTCATGGACTGTGCGGCTGGTCCCGGCGGAGGTTCGAGTCCTCCCTCGGGCATGGGTGTGTGTGTTTGTCCATAGGATAATTTAGGTTAAGTAGTGTGTAAGCTTAGGGATTGATGACCTTAGCAGTTAAGTAGATAGGAATAGAATTAAATACTTAGCTTCAATTGAGCATCAGCGGTGAACGTCGATCTTGACTTTGTACAATAATATTTACAAGTGCAGCTATAGACTGAACTGAGAATACTTCTTTACAATTGTGATTGCTTCACACATATAGATCAATAGTCAATGCATAAACTGTATGTGGCGCCTGGCTAGGTCGTAGCTACTGACTTAGCTGAAGGCTATGCTAACTAGCGTCTCTGCAAATGAGATCCCTGAAGCTATAACAAGTGAACCATTCCTATTAAAGTCGGCTGCAGAACTGGCCAGTGCTCTAGCTTGTCTCGTAAGACCAGCCGAGTGGCGGCGCTCCGTCTGCTAGCGTCGACAGTGGCGACCCGCGGGTCCGATGTGTACTGAAGGACCGCGGCCGATTTGAAGACTACAACCTAGCAAGTATGGTGCCTTGTGGTGACACCACAGACAGCGCAGTTAATATTACGCTCCTTCCAGCTGTTTGCTGACGCACGAATAGTCTTCCAGGCACCCAAGCCTTCCCAGATGTCCGTAATCGGCTGACTGCGTAACACGTACAAACCCTATTTGCTTCTGTACCTTGCACAAAATAAAAAATACAGAGAATCCAAAATTTTTGAAGTCAGAATGATAGAGATGGTAGTTATTCATAAAGTGAGTACTTGAGGTTATGAAACAATGGTAGGAAACGACTGTTTAAATTTTTGGTTGTCTGATGCGTGAAGGATCCACAATCTTCTTTTTAATTCCGTAACTGCCGTCACGGACCATGTTAGGTGCAATTAGGCATTACTGGAAGTCTTTGCAGTCCAAATTTTTGTTTTCTTTCTCTGGCAGTTTGATTTCCTCTTTTAACTGCTTATTCATTAATAAATAATTTTACGAACTTTTTACACACTAGCAGTCACTGAATGATTGAAATGTCACTTTCATTTTGTTTCCATTACAGTTTTCGCTGTGCAATCATTTTCAAGTGTTGGTCCAGCCACCAAACACTCATCAATTCCCACGTGTTATACTCTACTCGTTGCTAAAGGGGCACATTCACAGTCAAAGAGAATGGATACGAGTGTACATTACGATGGAGCCCTTTAAATCGATAGGAAGACTGCTAGACTTGTTTTAGGTGATAACACGAAGAGATGTGCTCCTTATAAAGTAACTCGCTTCATATAACTTACAACACAAAATTGGTCAGGATAAAGAGTAACAAACATCGCATGTTATCTTCGCCTTTGTCTAGAGCTGCCTCAGGCACGATCGAGTCATTTTTTAAAAATAACTATCAGTATCCAGTCAGCGACAGCAACGTAATCAAAACATGTTTTACCGGAGACGTGCGCTTGAGATTCACTGTACATAGTGTCGTCTGAAAGGGTACGGCGTACGAGAGATGCAGCAGCCGTTGTATGTAAATGTGCTGGTTTTTGTGTTTAGATGGAGGATGATAAACTAGTCGCTAATGGTAACTTGTTTCCTAACGCGGCTAAATGAGTCACGCCTCGTTTTCATCTGCGTGTGATGAAGGGAAAAAGCGAAACCGGTTAGCGAGGCACTCTTGCGCTCAAATACCTGTGTAAACAGTCAGATCGTGGGGCTTCTCACTGTAAAACAAAGACCAGGTAGGCAGCATAGACCGAAAGCCTTAGTTTCTCCGATTCTCATTCGACAAACACCACAAATTTTCATGAGCGTTGTAGCACAAACTGACTTCTGAAAATTTTAATATGCACTAAATATGGGCTGAATAAATCCAACCTCGAGTTATAACGACAAATCTCGTACCACCATTAAGTGATTAATATTGTGCAGAAACGATCTTCCGCTATCCTGAACCAACCGCGTTAGCTTCTTAGTTGATTAAATGCCATATAAATCATTTACATTATTTTAATCGGAATTGTATCGAACGAGTGAGTAAAGACCCTAAGAGATTTTGGTCGTACGTAAAATCAGTTAGAGGGTCAAAATCATCTATTCATTGTCTCAGCGACCACACCGAAACGGAAGATAACAGAGAGAAGGCCGAAATACTGAATTCGGTCTTCCGAAGTTGTTTCACCGCGGAAGATCGTAACACTGTCTCTCCTTTCAATCGTCGTGCGAACGTCGAAATGGCACATGTTGAGATAACCGGTTGCGGAACTGAAAAGCAGCTACAATCGTTTAGTAGTGGAAAGGCGTCAGGACCAGATGAGACACCTTCTCTCATTCTAGCAGTAATTTATCGTAGATCGCATGAGCAACGAAAGGTACCAAATGACTGGAAAAAAGCGCAGATCATTCGCGTTTTTAAGGAAGGCCGTAAGACAGATTCACACAATTATAGACCTATATCGTTGACGTCAATCTGTTTTAGAATTATGGAAAATGTTTTATGCTAAAAAATTATGACGTTTTTGGAAAATGAACATCTCCTCTACAAAAATCGACATGGATTCCGCTGCGAAACTCGGCTCGCTCTGTTCCTCCATGAGATCCACAGCGCAATGGACAACGGCGCTCAGATTGATGCCGTGTTCCTTGATTTCAGTAAGCCATCTGGCACCGTCCTGCATTTACCTTCAATGAAAAAAAAAATACGAGCTTACGGAGAATCGGAGCAGACTCGCGACTGGATTCAAGACTTTCTTGCAGATAGAACTTAACACGTCGCTCTTAACGGAATAAAATCGACAGATGTACAGATAATAACTGCTACGGTCGCAGGTTCGAATCCTGCCTCGGGCACGGATGTGTGTGATGTCCTTAGGTTAGTTAGGTTTAAGGAGTTCTAAGTTCTAGGGGACTGATGACCACAGCAGTTGAGTCCCATAGTGCTCAGAGCCATTTGGCCCATTTGGACAGGTAATATCCGGATTACCACAGGGAAGTGTGATAGGACCGTTGCTGTTTACAGTATATATAAATGATATAGTAGAAAGTGTCAGATGCTCTTTAAGGCTATGCGTAGATGACACAATTCTCTGTACCAAAGTAGCAACGCCAGAAGATAGTAAGAATTTGCAGAACGACCTCCAGAAGAACTGATGAATGGTGCAGACTTTGGCAGTTGGCTCTGAACGTAAATAAATGCAGCATATTGCGCATACGTAGGAAAAGAAATCCACTACTGTACAGAGGTGGCCAAGCGGTTCTGGGCGCTTCAGTCTGGAACCGCGCTACCGCTACGGCCGCAGGTTCCAGTCCTGCCTCGGGCATGGATGTGTGTGATGTCCTTAGGTTAGTTAGGTTTAAGTAGTTCTAAGTTCTAGGGGACTGATGACCTTATATGTTGAGTCCCATAGTGCTCAGAGCCATTTGAACCATTTTTGAACTACTGTAAAGCAACACTATTGATGACAAACAGCTGGAGACAGCGTTCGCCGTAAAATATCTAGGCGTAATTATCTGGAGCTACCTTAAGTGGAATGACCATATAAAACAGATAGTGGGGAAAGCAGACAATAGACTCAGCTCCATCGGAAGAATCTTAAGGAAATGTAATTCATACACGAAAGAAGCGGCTTACAAGGCGCTTGTTCGCCCGATTCTTGAGTATTGTTCATCTGCCTGGGATCCCTATCGGGTAGGACTGATAGAAGAGATACAGAAGATCGAACGAAGAGCGGCGCATTTCGTCACGGGTATCGTTTAGCTGATGAGAGAAGGTTGCGGAGATGCTAAACAAACTCCACCGGCAGACGTTACAAGAGGAGGCGTTGCGCATCACGGAGAGAGTTGCTATTGAAATTTCTGGACAGCACTTTTCAGGAGGAGCCGGACAACATATTAGTTCCCCCCACATACATCTCGCTTATTAGCCACGAGGAGAAAATTCGAGACATTAGAGCCAATACAGGAGCTTACCGACAATCATTCTTACCACTTACTATCCGCTAGTGTAACAGGTTTGGAAGGATCAGATAGTGGTGCTGCCACGCACCATTAGGTGGCTTGCGGAGTATGATGTAGATGTAGATATTGACTACGCATTAAAATTCAGTTAATGTGTCGCTTGAAACTATAGCCTATCGGCTTACAGACTGGTGGACTTCTAATACACTCCTGGAAATGGAAAAAAGAACACATTGACACCGGTGTGTCAGACCCACCATACTTGCTCCGGACACTGCGAGAGGGCTGTACAAGCAATGATCACACGCATGGCACAGCGGACACACCAGGAACCGCGGTGTTGGCCGTCGAATGGCGCTAGCTGCGCAGCATTTGTGCACCGCCGCCGTCAGTGTCAGCCAGTTTGCCGTGGCATACGGAGCTCCATCGCAGTCTTTAACACTGGTAGCATGCCGCGACAGCGTGGACGTGAACCGTATGTGCAGTTGACGGACTTTGAGCGAGGGCGTATAGTGGGCATGCGGGAGGCCGGGTGGACGTACCGCCGAATTGCTCAACACGTGGGGCGTGAGGTCTCCACAGTACATCGATGTTGTCGCCAGTGGTCGGCAGAAGGTGCACGTGCCCGTCGACCTGAGACCGGACCGCAGCGACGCACGGATGCACGCCAAGACCGTAGGATCCTACGCAGTGCCGTAGGGGACCGCACCGCCACTTCCCAGCAAATTAGGGACACTGTTGCTCCTGGGGTATCGGCGAGGACCATTCGCAACCGTCTCCATGAAGCTGGGCTACGGTCCCGCACACCGTTAGGCCGTCTTCCGCTCACGCCCCAACATCGTGCAGCCCGCCTCCAGTGGTGTCGCGACAGGCGTGAATGGAGGGACGAATGGAGACGTGTCGTCTTCAGCGATGAGAGTCGCTTCTGCCTTGGTGCCAATGATGGTCGTATGCGTGTTTGGCGCCGTGCAGGTGAGCGCCACAATCAGGACTGCATACGACCGAGGCACACAGGGCCAACACCCGGCATCATGGTGTGGGGAGCGATCTCCTACACTGGCCGTACACCACTGGTGATCGTCGAGGGGACACTGAATAGTGCACGGTACATCCAAACCGTCATCGAACCCATCGTTCTACCATTCCTAGACCGGCAAGGGAACTTGCTGTTCCAACAGGACAATGCACGTCCGCATGTATCCCGTGCCACCCAACGTACTCTAGAAGGTGTAAGTCAACTACCCTGGCCAGCAAGATCTCCGGATCTGTCCCCCATTGAGCATGTTTGGGACTGGATGAAGCGTCGTCTCACGCGGTCTGCACGTCCAGCACGAACGCTGGTCCAACTGAGGCGCCAGGTGGAAATGGCATGGCAAGCCGTTCCACAGGACTACATCCAGCATCTCTACGATCGTCTCCATGGGAGAATAGCAGCCTGCATTGCTGCGAAAGGTGGGTATACACTGTACTAGTGCCGACATTGTGCATACTCTGTTGCCTGTGTCTATGTGCCTGTGGTTCTGTCAGTGTGATCATGTGATGTATCTGACCCCAGGAATGTGTCAATAAAGTTTCCCCTTCCTGGGACAATGAATTCACGGTGTTCTTATTTCAATTTCCAGGAGTGTATATGGAATGAAGAGTTTTCATGTAAGTCCGCAGTCTTTCGTGGCCGTTGTCTTTGAAGTTAAAATCTTCTGGGTTATTAGGCCGTGTCATTTTTCTTCTAAAATGTTCGACGTTTCGACCCCTCTCCTGGGATCTTCCTTAGTATCTTCTGGTGACCACTACTGCTAGAACACTAGTGCTAGTGTTCTATCAGTAGTGGGCACCTGAAGATCCTGAGGAAGATCCTGGCAGAGGAGTCGAAACGTCGATCATTTTAGAAGAAATATGACGCGGCCTAATAACCCAGAAGATTTTAACTTCAATGGAGAGGTTCTCTGCAGAATCAGCGAAGAAACAAGCTCGGAAATCACTAAAAAGAAGGAGGAATAGGAAAATAGGACATGCGTTAGGACATCAGAGAATTAGCCCTATGGTACTACAGAGCTGTTGAGGGTAAAGACCGTAGCAAAAGACGGAGATTGGTGTACACACAACAAAAAATTGAGGATGTTGTGAGCAAGTGCTACTCAGAGTTGAAGAGGTTGGCACAGGATAGGAATTCATAGCGGGTTGTATCGAACCGCTCAGAAGATGACGATCCAAAAAAGAACAAAAATGACGTATTTAGGAGCTGCCGTGGAAAGAAGTCACAGAAAAGCGTCACGCCCCCCACGACATCCAGCTGCTGTTCGACTGGGATCTGCTCACAAAGCTCTTCACAAACTGAAACTGACACCTTAACGAAGGACAGGTAGTGCACCGGTTAAATGATGCAGACATCAATAATGCAACTGGCTGTTTAAGTCAGTGCTTGACGGAAAAGTTGATCCAGGAATACTCTATTTTTTGATGGAGCTTGCCTACATTTTTCTCAGTACATGAAGTTGCAGAATAATTGACGTTCGAGTTCTGAAAATTGTCATCCCTTACGCCAAACACTTCGCTTGCGTCTTAAGTACTGGTCCAGCAGATTCTAGTGGTGGACCCTCCTCCGGGGAGAGCCAGATTCAAGTCCTTTTCCACTCATTAGGATTTTGGTTTCTTCAGTTAATTGAAATTCCGTGTTCCGTGACGTGGAACTTTAAAAAAAAAGAAAAAAATAGTTTGTGAATGCTACCCTAGGCCACGCTTACTCTATCTCCTCTCATCTCTCTTCCTTCTAGTCTCCGGAAGATACAAGATGACTGAATGATATAAGAAAGCAGATGTAATCCTGTTGTTGTTGGTTGTTGTTGTTGTGGTCTTCAGTCTGAAGACTAGTTTCATGCAGCTCTCGATACTAATCTATCCTGTGCAAGCCTCTTCATCTCCGAGTAACTACTGCAACCTATATCCTTCTGAATATGCTTGCTGTATTCATCTCTTGGTCTACCTCTACGATTTTTACCCTCCACACTTCCCTTCAGTACAAACTGCTGATACCTTGATGACTCACAATGTGTCCTACCAACCGATCCCTTCTTCTAGCCAGGTTGTGGCACAACTTTTCCCCCAATTCTATTCAGTACCCACTTCATTAATTAAGTGAGCTACCTATCTAATATTCAGCATTCTTCTGTACCACCATATTTCGAAAGCTTAGATTCGCTTCTTGTCTAAACTGTTTATCGACCATGTTTCATTTCTATACATGGCTACACTGCACCCAAATGCTTTCAGAAAAGACTTCCTGACAGTTAAATCTATACTCGATGTTAACAAATTTTTCTTCTTCAGAAACGATTTTCTTGCTATTGCTAGTCTACATTTTATATCTTCTCTACTTCGACCATCATCAGTCACTTTGCAACTCAAATAGCAAAACTTATCCACTACTTTAAGTGAAATATCTCCTAATTTAATTCCCACAGCATCACCTGGCTTAATTCGACTACATTCCATTATCCTCGTTTCGCTTTTGTTAATATTCATCTTGTAATCTCCTTTCAAGACACTGTCCATTCGGTTCAACTGCTTTTCTAAGTCCTTTGCTGACTCTGAGAGAGCGCATAACTAATATTTACATTATTATTATTATTATTCAGATTTAGTTCTTACTGAACCACACGTTGCGCAACGAAAGGCTTTTCATAGTTTTGTTTTAGTTTGTCTTTGTGTCCGTATTACTTTCGTTCTCTCAGTATCGGCTACATTCACATCCTCAGACCAAGTGATTTCAACCTTCCTACGTTTTGTGCCCAGTAAACTGTTCGGTCTTATATTTTCTGTTTTGTTACCCACGATTCTTTCAGATATTATTTTACTGCTGCACTTCATTTTGATGTTAGAATTATTGTTTTACAGGAAGTTTTGAGGAACTCAATAACCTATCTACTTAACTTCATTTCGTACGTCCGTAGAATTTTTGGCTGCATTTGTGAACATTAATAATTTCAATACAATTGTTACTTTCTGTATCTGTTATTCATTGCATTCTAGACCCTAAAGTCTTCTGGTCACTTTTCATTGTTACTGGATTTTCTTCGTTCGAAAACGAAATTACGGTGTCTCAGTTTTGTGTATTATGACATTTTATCGTTATAAGTGCATTTTTAACAGTTTACTCAACGTCTGCATCACGAAGTTACTTTAATCAATAGCGAATAAAAAGAACCTTTCTAATCCAGACGATTAAATAACTGCTATAAATTACGAGGATCACGGATACCAGGACAAAATGTCACAACATAACAAATGTCTATTTTGTAAGTAGGCTGTTTAGGTTATTTATGTTGGTTACGCCACGTAGCGCATTAAATCGATACGTACAATGTCCGACACTGTTGTTCAATCGATAGCAGCAGTGCTTCAGTTTTCTTTTTGTTGCAACAGACTGCACATTAACACCTACAGTACGGAGTATATATATATATATATATATATATATATATATATATATATATATATATATATATGTTGACTTTTAACATTATTAAAGTAAATACATTGTTTGTTCTCTATCAAAATCTTTCATTTGCTAACTATGCCTATCAGTTGTTAGTGCCTTCGGTAGTTAGAATCTTTTATTTAGCTGGCAGTATTAGCGCTTACTGTGTTGCAATAGTTCGAGTAACGAAGGCTTTTGTGAGGTAAGTGATTCATGAAAGGTATAGGTTATTGTTCGTCAGGGCCATTCTTCTGTAGGGATTACTGAAAGTCAGACTGCGATGCGCTAAAAATATTGTGTGTCATTTAGTGATAGCCAGAATAAGTAAAGAGAGAAATATCTGAATACGTTCAGTTTTGGTCAGCTGTTTGAAAATCAAAAAATGTAAGAGGTTTTCCAGCACTGTTATTTTTAACTTTTTCTAAGTGGACGTTTCAATTTTAACTCTGGATGTTGCTTCCTTTTTTAGAAACCAATTATATAATCATTGTTTTCTAGGTTAGTCTTACGAATGGTATAGTCTAAATATCTAAACTCTCATACTCTGCAGATTTATTCGGTATACATTTTCTATAATTGTGGGTGCCGTTTTAATTCTAGACATGTAATTAGCATTTTCAAATTACACTCTGTGATCTACTTTCTCTAATGTTTATTTCTCTTTTTTTCTTATTTTTTTATTTGTTGTTTGATTGTTCTAACTCCGAAAAGCTAAACAATCCAATATTAATGCTTCTAGATTTGATTAGTTACTTAATTGTAGGCTTTGTACCGTGTGCACCTTCTAAGAAACATCCTAAGGCATTTTGGATGATGCTTAGGCAGATATTTAAAATGTCGTCTGTGCAATGTATAGCTGTAGTCCGCCCACACAAATGCTGCTCACCACGGTTTACATGTGGCACCCAGCGTCGGTATAAAGTGTCGATTCGTTTCCCACTGCAAACATAACTATTTCAAAGTGGAATTTACGTGTCCATTCGTTAGCGAGGTGCCAAATTACTCTAGTGAGATTTTCGGTTTATCGATATGTACTCCTTACTTAGAGGGTGACAATTATTGAACTATATAAAAAAAACATAAATCTGTTCAAACTACGGCGTGCACACACTTTATTCAACGTGTAAACGTCACAAGATTCGGATTTAGATCACGACATGTTCGATATGTCTGCCATCATTGGCGATGATGTGGCGCAGACGAATAGTGAAATTCTGCATGACCCACTAAAGTGTAGGAAGATCGATATTATCTCAGTGATATCCCGAATGGCTTTTTTTCAGCTCAGAAATGGTTTTGGGGTTATTACTGTACAGCTTGTCTTTCATGTAGCCCCACAAAAAGGAGTCGCATGTGTTCAGGCCAGTGGCCTCTGGGTACCTCAGAGCCAGAAAGTGCTCTCCTGCTCCGATGAACCACATCTGGTGGAAATCTGGGTCACTTTGGATTATGCGGACGAAATTATCTTCCAAAACCTTCATGTGCCGTTCGGTAGTCAGAGTGCCATCAAGAAATATCGCACCCATTATTCCGCGACTGGACTTGCAAACCACACAGTCACCCATTGAAGCTGAAGAGACCTCTCGATCGTGAAATGCGATCTCTCAGTCCCCCAAAGGCGCCAATTTTGCTTATAGATGAACCCATCCAAATGAAAGTGGGCTTCGTCGGTGAACCAAACCATACTGCGCATACGAGTTCCCATCATGCGCCGAGAGCAACCGTGCAGTTTATATGTCCTAACGCAGACCGTTCAGAAGTTATAACGATTTCATATAGTTCAATAATTGTCACCATGTACTTTTTCCTTTGCGCTGCAGCCTATGTAGGTTCTAGACCTCTCTGACTATCGCAGCCCAATCTTGACGGTCTTCTGCTCTGTTCACCCATCTCCTTACTCCCATATTTCTCAGATCCTCCTGCCATCGTTTCCGGGGTCTCACCTTGTACCCTCAGCCACCTGGGTTTCCTCTGCAGTCCTTCTTGACAGATCTATCCTCCGACAATCGCTCTACGTGGTCCAGCCGCCTCCGTCTGTTACACTTCATTTCCGTACCTAAGTCAGCGTTAGTGTGCAGTTCTTCCACTTCCTTGTTTCTCCGTGTTCTCCATTGCCCCGCCTCACCCACAGCTCCCAAAATCTTTGTTAATATATTCCTCTCCCATCTCCTCAAGAAACTCTCTGCTACTACTGTTACTGTATGTATTGCCGGGGACAATAAAACGCGAAGAATAACCAGTGTATCAGCAATGACTGGGTAGCGCAGGTGCGTTTGGGAATCATTCAGAGCGTACATGAATCCCTGCAGGAATACTGGTTATTCTTCCTGTTTTACTGTCCCTTCTAATACACATCGATTAAAAGAATATCGCACTAGACTAATCTGGGAGCGCTCTATCGAATGGGCACGTAAAATTCTGCTTCAAAAATCATTTTGCTTGTAACGGGAAGCAAACCGTCGCTACTCGTCGATACTGGACATCAAATGAAAGACATAACTAGAATTTATATTAAATATGAAGAAATTCCTCCAGTTGTTTTTAAGGTGTCGATTTTATTTTGGCAAGTAGTTTCAACGTTGTAACAACGTCATCTTAGTTACTAAGTTACTAACCACCTTCCACACGGAGCACGTCCGTATCTCACCACTGACTTCTAGTATCAGCCGCACGCGGTTGACGTCAAAATGTGTATGGGCCTGAAGATGACGTTGTTACAACGTTGAAACTAGTTGCCAAAATAAAATCGACACATTAAATACAGCTGGAGGAATTTCTTCATTTTTAATATAAATTTATACCAGCTGACGTCCCACTGTCCATTTCAACTATGGATGTACGACGATAATAACAGTTATTTGTATGACCTGACTCCAGCTACACATTGCGAAAACAAAAGTGCAAATACAGGGTGACACAGAATAACGGGAGTGTTTGAAATGAGTAGTGGCAACCATGGGCAGGTGGCAGCACTGCTCGTTCGTGACAGTTAGCGAGTAAACAGTTCGCCATTTCAAAATCATGGATCAGTAGAACGGACAACAGCGGGAGTTAGCCATAAAAATGTTTTATCAAAAAAATAATAGTTTGGTAGCGGCGCAGAGGGAGTTTCGACGTTTTATAATTTAGGACGTCATGATGCCGTTCCGTCGAAACATGCGATAAAGTCTGGACCAATAACTTTGAAGGGACTGTGTGGGGTGGCTGGAAGAATTTATTTTGTTATTTAATGTAGAAATTATGCATTTCCCTGCCGTTTAACCATAAGTGGGGCGGCGGGTGGAATTAATTGTTATATAAATGTTCCCATTATTTACGATATCTTTTGCCGTTCTCAACACTGGCTTTCTAAGTACAATATTGGCAACCAGAAAGTGATTAGCAAAACGTGAAGCCTGTAATTAGAATTCCTAGTGCCCACTTCATCTGAGAAATACACTTATAGCTACAGCTTATAGCTCTGAGGAATTAGGAGATTGTCGGGGATTTATAATCAAAAACGATCGTGAAAAAAAAAAGTTGTCTATATTCTGAAAGTCACAGATGAAAAAAAATTATCCACACAATCTGACTAACAGAGCAGTTCAGAGTCTAATGCGCTGATGCAACTTTTTTTTTTTTTTTTTTGTTATCAGTCTACTGACTGGTTTGATGCGGCCCGCCACGAATTCCTTTCCTGTGCCAACCTCTTCATCTCAGAGTAGCACTTGCAACCTACGTCCTCAATTATTTGCTTGACGTATTCCAATCTGTCCTCCTCTACAGTTTTGGCCCTCTACAGCTCCCTCTAGTACCATGGAAGTCATTCCCTCATGTCTTAGCAGATGTCCTATCATCCTGTCCCTTCTCCTTATCAGTGTTTTCCACATATTCCTTTCCTCTCCGATTCTGCGTAGAACCTCCTCATTCCTTACCTTATCAGTCCACCAAATTTTCAACATTCGTCTATAGCACCACATCTCAAATGCTTCGATTCTCTTCTGTTCCGGTTTTCCCACAGTCCATGTTTCACTACCATACAATGCTGTACTCCAGACGTACATCCTCAGAAATTTCTTCCTCAAAATAAGGCCGGTATTTGATATTAGTACACTTCTCTTGGCCAGAAATGCCTTTTTTGCCATAGCGAGTCTGCCTTTGATGTCCTCCTTGCTCCGTCCGTCATTGGATATTTTACTGCCTAGGTAGCAGAATTCCTTAACTTCATTGACTTCGTGACCATCAATCCTGATGTTAAGTTTCTCGCTGTTCTCATTTCTACCGCCCGCATCTCGTGGTCGTGCGGTAGCGTTCTCGCTTCCCACGCCCGGGTTCCCGGGTTCGATTCCCGGCGGGGTCAGGGATTTTCTCTGCCTCGTGATGGCTGGGTGTTGTGTGATGTCCTTAGGTTAGTTAGGTTTAAGTAGTTCTAAGTTCTAGGGGACTGATGACCATAGATGTTAAGTCCCATAATGCTCAGAGCCATTTGAACCATTTTTTCATTTCTACTACTTCTCATTACCTTCGTCTTTCTCCGATTTACTCTCAAACCATACTCTGTACTCATTAGACTGTTCATTCCGTTCAGCAGATCATTTAATTCTTCTTCACTTTCACTCAGGATAGCAATGTCATCAGCGAATCGTATCATTGATATCCTTTCACCTTGTATTTTAATTCCACTCCTGAACCTTTCTTTTATTTCCATCATTGCTTCCTCGATGTACAGATTGAAGAGTAGGGGCGAAAGGCTACAGCCTTGTCTTACACCCTTCTTAATACGAGCACTTCGTTCTTGATCGTCAACTCTTATTATTCCCTCTTGATTGTTGTACATATTGTATATGACCCGTCTCTCCCTACAGCTTACCCCTACTTTTTTCAGAATCTCGAACAGCTTGCACCATTTTATTGTTGAACGCTTTTTCCAGGTCGACAAATCCTATGAAAGTGTCTTGATTTTTCTTTAGCCTTGCTTCCATTATTAGCCGTAACGTCAGAATTGCTTCTCTCGTCCCTTTACTTTTCCTAAAGCCAAACTGATCGTCACCTAGCGCATTCTCAATTTTCTTTTCCATTCATCTGTATATTATTCTTGTAAGCAGCTTCGATGCATGAGCTGTTAAGCTGATTGTGCGATAATTCTCGCACTTGTCAGCTCTTGCCGTCTTCGGAATTGTGTGGATGATGCTTTTCCGAAAGTCAGATGGTATATCGCCAGACTAATACACTCCTGGAAATTGAAATAAGAACACCGTGAATTCATTGTCCCAGGAAGGGGAAACTTTATTGACACATTCCTGGGGTCAGATACATCACATGATCACGCTGACAGTGTAAGTAGGCTGTTTAGGTTTTTTTATTGGTAACGCCACCTCTGTATGAAAATCACTGGCTGTGCTGTGTGCAGTCTGTGGCTGCTTTGCATTGTTGTAATACTTGCCATTGTAGTGTTAGGCAGCTGGCTGTGAACAGCGCGTAGCGTTGCGCAGTTGGAGGTGAGCCGCCAGCAGTGGTGGATGTGGGGAGAGAGATGGCGGAGTTTTGAAATTTGTCATGAACTGCTATATTTATATATGATGATATCAAGGTAAATACATTGTTTTTTCTCTATTAATATCTTTCATTTGCTAACTATCCCTATCAGTAGTTAGTGCCTTCCATAGTTTGAATCTTTTATTTAGCTGGGAGTAGTGGCGCTTGCTGTATTGCAGTAGTGGGAGAAACGAAGATTATTGTGAGGTAAGTGATTTAGTGATTTGTGAAAGGTATAGTTTAATGTTAGTCAGGGCCATTCTTTCGTAGGGATTTTTTTTGAAAGTCAGATTGCGTTGCGCTAAAAAAATATTGTGTGTCAGTTTAAGCACAGTCCTGTATAATTGTTCTAAGGGGACGTTTCATATGTCGACCCTTAGCCTAGGATACCTCACTGGAATCTTCTGATTTTTTTTTTCTTGTAGTTTGTGTAATTAGTGTAGCTTTTGTTTATTGCCAGCGCGTAATTATAGAGAGAATTTCCATTGTAGTTGTAGTTTTTCATTGTTGTACAGTAAAACATTTGTGGCATGCATGTAGATTTGCACCAAGTATTTCGCAGCTGCAATTAACTAGATATTATTTTCAGTGTTATGTTAATGTGTCCTCTTATTTTTGCTCTTCAAATTGTGTTTTTCTGTGTTGTCGTGTGAAATACTGTGACAATAATGGCGTGTGAAAAACGTAATACTAGGCTCCAAAGTAAACTGCGAAATGACAGTGAAAACGAAAGCAGTGTGTTAGTGCCACCGAGTAATGAATTAACTGATGTTCAACGTAATAATTTGGTAATTGTGCATAGGGAAATGGAGCGGGCGGCAAACAATGGCGTGGACAGTGAAACAATTAGGGAGCAGGGAAGCATTATCGATCGGTCGGTCGGCAACAGCTCGCCTCAGGAATCCGAAATGACAGGACACAATTTCGCAAATACTGTAGATTCAGGTTTTGGGTCATCACCGTTTTCCCAAATAAGTCAAAACAAATTTTCTGCCTGTCAAAATGTGAATGTTACCGGTGCAAATGCACTGCCGAAAAGCGTAGAGAAACAGATCCCAGACACTAATACATTATTATTGCAATTAATGCAACAAATGGAACAAAATCAGAGACAAATGGGACAAAAACTTGAAAAATTAGACAAAATGGAACAAAATCAGAAACAAACACAACAAAAGCTTGAAAAGTTAGACACAATGGAACAACACCAGAGACAAACACAGCAACAGTTAGACGCAATGGAACAAAATCTTCAAAAGTTAGACACCACGCTTGAACAAACACGTGAAGATTTAACTACTGAGTTACATAACATCGAATCAAAATGCCAAAAAGTCTGTAATGACGTAAAAACTCAAATTTGTGAGCATTTTCAACCTATTTTTTCGCGGCATGAAAATGCATTACAGAATCACGAAGCAGCCATAAAAGAACTGCAAACTATTGTGCATGAAAATCATGAGACTTTGCAAGCTAAATTTGACTCAGTTGCATCTACCGATTTGGTTACGCAACTTGCAAAAACTCAGGAAAACTTAAAGGACACAGTAGATACTCTGAAACTTGGTTCAGAAAAACACACTGAGGCAATAAGTACACTATCGGAGAAAGTAGCCGAACTTTCGGATCAGTTCACTAATTTATCTACGAAGGTAGATGATAATCTGAATGACACAAAACCGGTAGTCTTTAATGACACAGAAGAGTATGAAGAAATTAGAAAATTCAAACAAAATCAAAATCAAATCAATACACAGTACAAAAGAGAAATCCGCGAAGTACAAGATCAGCTGACACAGGTAATACAAGAATTACGTATTTCAGAGGACACTCGCGCCCCAATACGGGAAGAGGGATATAGAAATACGGAACAGCCACAAAATAACAACACAGGGCATTTCGGAAATTATGAAAGAAATTGGCAAGGTGCACCGAATTTTGAAATGGAACCGCCGAAACGACGTAACAGTGACCGATATGCGACTCGCCGACATGATGACTTTGACTATAAGCTGTTCATTACTACACGTAAATTCAAAACATTTAAGAATTCTGGCAACGACATTCATCCACAAGCATGGCTCCATCAATTCTCTCATTGTTTTCCTCCCTACTGGTCATTAGAGCACAGATTAGAATTTATGTGTGGCTACTTAGAGAATGAACCAGCTGTAAGAATGCGATCGGTCATTCACGACTGCCACAGTGAAGGAGAATTTTACCATGCCTTCCTCTCAGCATATTGGTCTCAAGCCACACAAGACCGAGTAAATAATGAGCATCATAATGATGAAACATTTCGAACAATCTGAATTCTCCAGTCTTGTGAAATATTTTGAAGACATGTTGCACAAGAATCAGTACCTGTCAAACCCATACAGCCCCTCAGAACTCATCCGCATTTGCTTAATCAAATTACCTGAACATTTACGACATATTATTTTGGCAGGACGTTGCAAAGACGACATTGAAGCTTTTCAGGGACTGTTACAAGAACTGGAAATTGACACTGACAATCGCGGAACGCAGGAGCACAACAATTACAGATCACATCCGTCGCAATTCCGCGATGAAAGAAATAATAACTGGACGCGACAAGGCTATTCTCACAACACAAATCGTGACCAAAACAGACACCACCCGTATAACAACCGTTGGTAGAATAGTAATAATTACAGGGAAAGATCACCTCTCCGCGGTAATGAATATCACAGAGACAATCAGAGGAACAGACAATATGGGAACCAAAACAATTATTATTACGGGAGACAGAATAACTTTAGACGCAACGGTCCACCGTGCAGTGATAATTCAGGGAGAAATTCTCCACCACTTAACCGAGAAGAAAGAAACTACAGGAACTACCGACATGACGACAGACGATATGATCGTAACGACAGACCTGAATTGCATCAGAACAGCCGGCCGCGGTGGTCTAGCGGTTCTGGCGCTGCAGTCCGGAACCGCGGGACTGCTACGGTCGCAGGTTCGAATCCTGCCTCGGGCATGGGTGTGTGTGATGTCCTTAGGTTAGTTAGGTTTAAGTAGTTCTAAGTTCTAGGGGACTTATGACCTAAGATGTTGAGTCCCATAGTGCTCAGAGCCATTTGAACCATTTTTTGCATCAGAACTGGCGGGATTTAAACAGGGCAGGGCCCTCTCGTCACGGTGAATTTGTAGAAGTTAGGTCTCCAAACCCCAATAACGACGCGCGCCAACAAAGAGACAATAGGCAATGACTCATACCGCTGGCAGCCACAAAACGCACGTGTGACACTAACGACGCAGCTGCCATAGCTAGTAATTACGTAAAAATGGAAGACATTAGGGACATCTTACTCCAGGAACACGACGTAAAACATATCAACGTTGCATATCCTGTGATTCACATTACTGTAAATGACGTAAAATTTACGGCAGTACTTGACTCTGGCAGTCCCATTTCAGTAATCAGTGAAACAGCCTTTAGCAAATGCAACAAATCGAACGATTGCCCCACACTTCCGTTACGTAAGATTAAATTACAAGGTGCAATCTTTGGAAAAAGTGTAGATGTACGCCAACAAACCAACTTAGAATTCTTTTGTCAAAGCCACAGCTTCTCTATGAACTTTCTTATTGTTCCATTATTGTCGACGGAAATTATACTGGGAGTAGACTTTTTGAATGAATACAAAGCAATCTTAAGCTTTCACGATTCTGAAATAACTTTAGAAAAAGAAGGTAAGTCAGTAGCTTTGAAATTTGAAGATTGGCTCTCAAACCATGACGAAGAAATTAATCGGCTTTACCTTCTGTTAGACAACAGTTCGGAATTTTCTACGGAACTAGACACTAACAATCACTCTGCAAGTACTGACAGGGATAATATTGACGACATATTTGATACTAATGTGTTAATTCAGAATAAAATTCAAACAATTGACAACTGTAACGTCACTGATAGGCAGGACCTTTTTGAGATTTTACAAGCACATTCCACAGTTTTTACTCATAAAACAGGAACAATCAAGGGATTTCAATACCAATTTCGTGTTCGTGAGCATACTAAATTTTGTGTTAGACCATATGTAATTCCAGCACATTATAGGGACCGTGTTAGAACAGAAATACAATCTATGCTTGACGAGGGCATTATTGAGCCTGCAGTAAGCTCATACAACAATCCATTACATGTTGTTGAGAAGAAAAATGGATCGATCAGGCTTGTCTTAGATTCGAGACAAATCAATACTGTCATCATTCCTGAAACAGACAGGCCGCAAACTTTGGAAGAACTTCTTCAAAATTTTAATGGTGTAAAAGTGTTGTCTTCCATTGATCTCAGATCCAGCTTTTATCAGATCGAACTTCATCCAGAATGTAGAAAATACACAGCTTTCCTTTGTTTCGGCGTTTGTTATCAGTTTCGGAAACTTCCTTTTGGTTTGAACATTTCTTCAGCAGCATTCATTCGCGGGCTAAATTCCATATTACCTGAGTTCTTAAAACGTCACATCACCTTATATGTGGACGATATTCTAATAGCACAAGCTTCATGGGAACAACATAATCGCATCCTCAACAGTTTGTTACGTATTTTTGCAGAATCTGGAATTACAGTTAACTTGGAAAAGTCTGAATTCGGTAGGTCAAAGGTGAGGTTTTTGGGACATATTATTTCTTCTGAAGGCATTCAGCCGGATCCTGAAAAGTTAGAAGCAATCAGAGCCATTCCAGTTCCATCCACAAAAAGACAAGTCCGCAGTTTTCTGGGTCTCGTAAATTTTTACCGTCGTTTTCTGAATATGCAAATTCTTGTTACACCAAAACTTTGTTCTCTCACTGGAGAAAACACTATTTGGAACTGGGACGAACAAGCACAGTTGGAATTCAATTCTTTGAAAGAATCGCTACTTAACGCGCCAATACTAGCTCATCCAGATCTGTCACAAGATTTCTGCCTTAGCACGGATTCTTCTAAAGTCGGTCTTGGTGCCCATTTATTTCAAGAAGCCACAGAAAATGACACTACTGTTCAGAAAACCATTGCTTTTGCTAGCCGAGTGCTAACCAAATCTGAAAAAAATTATTCCGTTACTGAATTAGAAGCTTTAGCTATCGTTTGGGCATTTAACAAATTCCATTTCTTTCTTTCTGGTAAGCACGTAAAAGTATACAGTGATCATCGTGCATTACAATTTCTTACGTCTTCAAAATTAAATCATGACAGGTTAAAACGTTGGGCATTGTTTCTGCAAGAATTCCGCTTCACAATAGTCTACATTCCCGGCAAGGAGAACATTGTTGCGGACGCACTGTCACGCGCTCCGGCTGGGCTTGAGAAAAGTACCACAGAAGGCAACCTCGAGAAAAATTTCAGTATTCTTTACATTCAGAAAGTCGCCTTTGAAAACTTCATCACCACATCTTTAAAGGACATTGCTCATGAACAAGATAAAGATCCGATTTGGAAAGACATCAAGAGCAAATGGTATGAAAAGACACACACTCAGATTCGGCATTATTATCTGGTTAGAAACAACATACTGTTCAAACGCTGCACTGTTGATGACAAGCTATGGGTACTTTGCATTCCTGACGATTTTGTTAATAAGCTGATTTGGTACATTCATTTCAGCTATGCACATTTTGGCCCACGAAAATGTTATCATATTCTTCGAACGACTTGTTATTTTAACAATATGGAAAAGAGAATTCGAAGAGTCTCGTCTATTTGTAAACTTTGTCAAAAGGCGAAACCATCTACTATCTCCCATCGTGCTCCGCTGTTTCCTATCATTCCTTCTAAATTAAAAGAATTTGCTGCTGTTGATCTCTTGGGACCGCTTGTCAGAACATCTAATGGATTTTCGTACGTTCTAGTCGCTGTTGAACTTACTTCAAAATTTGTTTCTTTCACACCGTTACGTAAAGCCACTGGACGGTCTGTATCCAACGCCTTTGTTAAAAATTTCTTACGTGAAGTTGGACACGTTAGTAAAGTCATTTCAGATAACGGACCGCAATTCAGATCTGCTGTTTGGTCACACATGCTTCGCAACCATAAAATCAAACCTGTTTTTATTTCATTGTACTCACCACATTGTAACCCATCTGAACGGATTATGAAAGAAATCAATAAGCTTTGCAGACTTTATTGTCACAGAAAGCATCAGCATTGGGACAGATATTTACACTTATTTCAAAACGTGCTGAATGAAATGCCTCATGACTCCACTGCTTTACCACCTACTCTTGTACTGAAGAATGAAAAACCACCGAACAGAATCAGAGAGCTTGTACCTTTCCCGAATACACGTAAACTTTGACACAAAGACATAATTGATTTGGCTCTTAAAAATATAAAATCTGCAGCAGACAAAAGGAGAAAACTACACGGTAAAGCAAATGCAAAGAAATTGTATATTGGTCAGAAAGTTCTCATTAAAGCTCATTCATTGTCACATAAGAAGAAACACTTGAGTCACAAATTCTTTCTAGTTTACAATGGACCTTACAGAATCCGACGTATACCACATGATAACTGCGTTGAAGTTGAAACTCTGTGTACTAGGAAGAGTAAAGGTTTACACCACATTTCACACGTAAACCCGTTTATTGAGAGATAATGTGCTTTTTTAACTTGAGATTTTAATGCAACATTTTGGTTTACTTGAAAATACATTCTGGATTTAAAGTACTTTCTGTGAGATACCAGACGACACAGTGGTTAGTTTATTTGACAGCTACACGACTATATCACGACGCTACTAACGAGTGACAATTTACAATGTTGCTTTTGCGGTGTATCTGTTTTATATCTGCACAGTTTTTCGGCATTATTCAAGAAATTAAAACATGTTTTAGTAGTAACTTTTGTGGTATAGCAACAATGAGACAGCCTTTTTCGTGGTACAACAATACGTTACAGTACAGTACTTTCTTCATCACAACAATAAGCGTAATAACTACGATATCTATACACAAAGCATTTCACTTTTGTTTATCATGAGGTAAGTACATTGACTTCTGCAGAACTTAGCTTTCGGAGGACGATAAATACGAGACTTCCACAGAGATTATCTTACAACATGACGCACAGTTTAGCGCTACAGTACACGTATTTGAGTGATTAATTTCGCGCTTAAAACATTTTTTTTAAAGATATTTGAAGTGCAATGATACAAGGGTTTTCCGTGATACATTTCATTCCATTGCTGTAATCTGTAACTCCTGAGGGTATAATTACATTAATCCTCAGGGGGGTACACGCTTACTTTGTGTACCATGTGTGCGGCAACCACAAGGAACCCTAGCTAATATGGTATTTGCTTATACAACTTTACACATCGGTTCCATATTTCTCCAACACATAAATTACACAGCTATCTGATTATTTGACAGAGAAATAAACATTCTTTTTACTACGTCAGTGACAGATGTTTACGCAATTACACAGTTGGATAACTTCACACTTACGAAATTGTATGTTGTTTGTACTTTGTGAACTGTTCATATTTTTTCGGAACCATTGTGATATTATGAATGCTTTGAATGATGTATTTGGTATGGGATCATGATTTTTAAAGTACGTTTGAGGTAGATGACACTATTGAAAGGAGCAGAGAATTTTTTTTAGGTTTTGAAATTATTGGAGGAAGCTACGACGATTTTGAGAATTGACTGAGATGTTATGATATTATTACGACGCCGATCGATGTGTACTATGCTGTTGAGATATGTTTATGATCAATAAGATGATGCTACCGTATATGAGGAATAAGAAGTATGTTGGAAACCAGGAATCGTACTTTAAGAGTTATGAAATGTGTGTAAATGTGTGACTGTATCACAATGCTGACGAATATGTTTTTGGACACTTATATTTATAGGATTTTGTTTCTACAGATTTGCAACGCTAATTCTTGACCTGTGAAATTTTTTATATGAGACTGTCACTGTAGCGGAAACTGCTGTCGTAAATACTTCAGTAAGAAAGGTAAGTGACCTTGACGTAATGCGTCTTGAGCGGCCACCTGGGCCAGCCGCCTGGGGAAAAAGCCATTAGAAAAAAAAAAGGGGGCCATTAACCTCGCTTCTGACATTCCTTTGTAGAAAGCATCGCAAAAACGACACGGTCGAACTTGAAAACATATGATTACACTGGATGCCTAATGAAATGACGAGAAATATTTTTATGTCTATACACCTGATTATGACTACTGTCTCTCTAGTTGAGAGATTTTTCTACTAACTTATGAAATGCCTCATGACTACTGAATGATATTTTTATGCTTTGCTTTGTACATAGTTGCTTATTTCATTTGATATCTAGTTTCTAGCTGCACTGCAGCATTGGTTCAACTAAATTTTATAGATGTACTAATATAAATATTTTCTGTCTAGAGATACAGTAAATAATAGTTTTGTGATATATTTCAAAAAAAAAGAGGGAGCACAAAAAGACATTTCCCTTCACAGGAATTGCATACATAATTTTTGTCAATGACTGGGTAACTTATTTAGTAGTGTAATTTAAGGTGATGCATCACCCTAGTGTTAAGATGTGACATAGGTATTAGACATGGCCATTTTTAGTGTAATATTTTTTCTGCTTGAGCTTTGTCATGTATAGATATAAGTTTTATATTTTTTATATTTTTTTATATTTGCTGCTGCTGGTTGCCAGGCATAGTGCTACTGAATTTTAATTTGTGTTACTCTGCTAAGCCAGATTTATTTTTCTTGTTTGCTGCTCATTGCCTTATATTAGTTGTAATATTGCAATTGCTTTGCCTATTTAAATTTTTTGTCATTGATGTTTGTGTTAATTGTTTTATGCTGCTGCATTGCCTCGTCCCTTAGTTTAGCATCTGAGCTCAGTAGATTTAAGTTAGCTTAAGAGGGGGTAGACTGTATAAGAAACTAACTATGATGGATTGGAAGAAATGCATTGAGAAGCTTAAAGAAAATGGTTTGGCAAAAAAAAAGGGTGTTTTGAAAGAGGATATGAACCAAAAAAGTAGGGTTTAGGGACAACAGATATAGGTAGGATTTTCTTGGAAATAAATAATGAGGTAAGAAATATGTGAAATAAATACAGAAAGCATGCTTGGATAGGATTTTTTTGGTGGAAGCAAAGGTTGAAATAAGACGAACGATATATGGAATGAAGTTATGGATTGGACTGCAGTACCAAATGTTATACGGAAAACAAACCCTGTCCTTTCCTTTTGTGTTATTCCACTATGTGTTTGTGTACCCTTGTGTATTTGTTTTCTTCCTGTCTCTGTGTACTGTTTCATAGAACTTTTTTCTCTTCTAATACTAAGTTACATTCACTATGATGAGGAATACTGTTATCCTCAAATACAATTTGCATTAATAATATGTTATTTACTTTGTAAAGATGTTTAGACATTATTTATTCTGTTTTGTTTTAATGCTCATGTGTAAAGTTGATGTTTCAAAAGTTATTCTGATCTTTTATGTATTTACTTATGTCATAATTCTTGTAACACTGATGTACATGTTTATTTCTATTCTTTTGTAAAGCCTGCATTACCACAAATGTTATCTGTATTGTTATGTTCTTTAATGATTTATTTTGTACCTTTGTAATTGTATTCTTATGTTATAAAATTGTAATTGACACCAGTTCATCATATTATTAACTTGTAAGTTACATTTCACTGCACACGTTTCTGTTGGTCATAGTATATGGACAATATGTGAGAAGTACGGACTGATAGTGTTTGCACGTGTGTTAATAATTCAGCAAGGGACTGGATAACAGCATTGCTGGTTCTAAGGACAATTCCAAAAACTTTGTGAGTGCACAAGTGGTGGTTATGGACTTGCTATATTATCCGCAAGACTCTTCGATGGTGATTGTGCACTTGCACAGTTGCAACAGATGGCTGCTGGCCGTCTCTACAAGGACTGCAGTGGGTCTGCATCTTTGATGGCCCACCATTACTATTATTTCTACAAGGACTGCAGTGGGTCTGCACCTCTGGTGGCCCACCAATACCGTAATCTCTACCAGGACTACAGTGGGTCTGCTCTGTGATGACCTACCCACCAATACTCTTCAAAACTTCGACTGACTCCGCTGTGGGTTTGCTCTGTTGTGGCCAATTACCTGTCAGCATGTCAAAAGTCAGCACTGTCTTTCCTTCGGAAGAACAACGCTACTCCTTCAAGACTGCATGGAAATCCACTACTTCCGTGTGCATTTTCTTTTACTGCTCAGACTTTGAGAAAAACACTGCAGTGTGATGAATGATCAGAACTGTCTTTATGGACTGTGAGAAAATTTTAGCTTTTGACCCAACATTGTATCAATAAGTGTGTGCATTTGATTTCTTTGTTATTGTAATTACGATTATGAAAAATTTTAACAAATATGTATTGGCCACTGCCCACACCAATTTGTAAAATATTTTGTGTGGGGAGCATGGGGGCTATGTAAGTAGGCTGTTTAGGTTTTTTTATTGGTAACGCCACCTCTGTATTAAAATCACTGGCTGTGCTGTGTGCAGTCTGTGGCTGCTTTGCATTGTTGTAATACTCGCCATTGTAGTGTTAGGCAGCTGGCTGTGAACAGCGCGTAGCGTTGCGCAGTTGGAGGTGAGCCGCCAGCAGTGGTGGATGTGGGGAGAGAGATGGCGGAGTTTTGAAATTTGTCATGAACTGCTATATTTATATATATGATGATATCAAGGTAAATACATTGTTTTTTCTCTATTAATATCTTTCATTTGCTAACTATCCCTATCAGTAGTTAGTGCCTTCCATAGTTTGAATCTTTGATTTAGCTGGGAGTAGTGGCGCTTGCTGTATTGCAGTAGTGGGAGAAACGAAGATTATTGTGAGGTAAGTGATTTAGTGATTTGTGAAAGGTATAGTTTAATGTTAGTCAGGGCCATTCTTTCGTAGGGATTTTTTTTGAAAGTCAGATTGCGTTGCGCTAAAAAAATATTGTGTGTCAGTTTAAGCACAGTCCTGTATAATTGTTCTAAGGGGACGTTTCAACAGAACCACAGGCACATAGACACAGGCAACAGAGCATGCACAATGTCGGCACTAGTACAGTGCATATCCACCTTTCGCAGCAATGCAGGCTGCTATTCTCCCATGGAGACGATCGTAGAGATGCTGGACGTAGTCCTGTGGAACGGCTTGCCATGCCATTTCCACCTGGCGCCTCAGTTGGACCAGCGTTCGTGCTGGACGTGCAGACCGCGTGAGACGACGCTTCATCCAGTCCCAAACATGCTCAATGGGGGACAGATCCGGAGACCTTGCTGGCCAGGGTAGTTGACTTACACCTTCTAGAGCAAGTTCGGTGGCACGGGATACATGCGGACGTGCATTGTCCTGTTGGAACAGCAAGTTCCCTTGCCGGTCTAGGAATGGTAGAACGATGGGTTCGATGACGGTTTGGATGTACCGTGCACTATTCAGTGTCCCCTCGACGATCACCAGTGGTGTACGGCCAGTGTAGGAGATCGCTCCCCACACCATGATGACGGGTGTTGGCCCTGTGTGCGTCGGTCGTATGCAGTCCTGATTGTGGCGCTCACCTGCACGGCGCCAAACACGCATACGACCATCATTGGCACCAAGGCAGAAGCGACTCTCATCGCTGAAGACGACACGTCTCCATTCGTCCCTCCATTCACGCCTGTCGCGACACCACTGGAGGCGGGCTGCACGATGTTGGGGCGTGAGCGGAAGACGGCCTAACGGTGTGCGGGACCGTAGCCCAGCTTCATGGAGACGGTTGCGAATGGTCCTCGCCGATACCCCAGGAGCAACAGTGTCCCTAATTTGCTGGGAAGTGGCGGTGCGGTCCCCTACGGCACTGCGTAGGATCCTACGGTCTTGGCGTGCATCCGTGCGTCGCTGCGGTCCGGTCCCAGGTCGACGGGCACGTGCACCTTCCGCCGACCACTGGCGACAACATCGATGTACTGTGGAGACCTCACGCCCCACGTGTTGAGCAATTCGGCGGTACGTCCACCCGGCCTCCCGCATGCCCACTATACGCCCTCGCTCAAAGTCCGTCAACTGCACATACGGTTCACGTCCACGCTGTCGCGGCATGCTACCAGTGTTAAAGACTGCGATGGAGCTCCGTATGCCACGGCAAACTGGCTGACACTGACGGCGGCGGTGCACAAATGCTGCGCAGCTAGCGCCATTCGACGGCCAACACCGCGGTTCCTGGTGTGTCCGCTGTGCCGTGCGTGTGATCATTGCTTGTACAGCCCTCTCGCAGTGTCCGGAGCAAGTATGGTGGGTCTGACACACCGGTGTCAATGTGTTCTTTTTTCCATTTCCAGGAGTGTATATTCTACACACCAACGTGAATAGTCGTTTTGTTGCCACTTCCCCCAATGATTTTATAAATTCTGATGGAATGTTATCTATCCCTTCTGCCTTATTTGACCGTAAGTCCTCCAAAGCTCTTTTAAATTCCGATTCTAATACTGGATCCCCTATTTCTTCTAAATCGACTCCTGTTTCTTCTTCTATCATATCAGACAAATCTTCAACCTCATAGAGGCTTTCAATGTATTCTTTCCACCTATCTGCTCTCTCCTCTGCATTTAACAGTGGAATTCCCATTGCACTCTTAATGTTACCACCGTTGCTTTTAATGTCACCAAAGGTTGTTTTGACTATCCTGTATGCTGAGTCTGTCCTTCCGACAATCATATCTTTTTCGATGTCTTAAAATTTTTCTGCAGCCATGTCGTCTTAGCTTCCCTGCACTTCCTATTTATTTCATTCCTCAGCGACTTGTATTTCTGTATTCCTGATTTTCCCGGAAGATGTTTGTACTTCCTCCATTCATCAATCAACTGAAGTATTTGTTCTGTTACCCATGGTTTCTTCGCAGCTACCTTCTTTGTACCTATGTTTTCCTTCCCAACTTCTGTGATGGCCCTTTTTAGAGATGTCCATTCCTCTTCAACCGTACTGCCTTCTGCGCTATTCCTTATTGCTGTATCTATAGCGTTAGAGAACTTCAAACGTATCTCGTCATTCCTTAGTACTTCCGTATCCCACTTCTTTGCGTATTGATTCTTCCTGACTAATGTCTTGAACTTCAGCCTCCTCTTCATCACTACTATATTGTGATCTGAGTCTATATCTGCTCCTGGGTACGCCTTACAATCCAGTATCTGATTTCGGAATCTCTGTCTGACCATGATGTAATTTAATTGAAATCTTCCCGTATCTCCCGGCCTTTCCAAGTATACCTCCTCCTCTTGTGCTTCTTGAACAGGGTATTAGCTATTACTAGCTGAAACTTGTTACAGAACTCAATTAGTCTTTCTCCTCTTTCATTCCTTGTCCCAAGCCCATATTTCCTGTAACCGTTTCTTCTACTCCTTCCCTACAACTGCATTCCAGTCGCCCATGACTATTAGATTTTCGTCACCCTTTACGTACTGCATTACCCTTTCAATATCCTCATACACTTTCTCTATGTGTTCATCTTCAGCTTGCGACGTCGGCATGTATACCTGAACTATCGGTGTTGGTCTGCTGTCGATTCTGATTAGAACAACCCGGTCACTGAACTGTTCACAGTAACACACCATCTGCCCTACCTTCCTATTCATAACGAATCCTACACCTGTTATACCATTTTCTGCTGCTGTTGATATTACCCGTTACTCATCTGTCCAGAAATCCTTGTCTTCCTTCCACTTCACTGACCGCTACTATATCTAGATTGAGCCTTTGTATTTCCCTTTTCAGATTTTCTAGTTTCCCTACCACGTTCAAGCTCCTGACATTCCACGCTCCGACTTGTAGAACGTTATCCTTTCGTTGATTATTCAATCTTTTTCTCATGGTAACCTCCCCCTTGGCAGTCCCATCCCGGAGATCCGAATGGGGGACTATTCCGGAATCTTTTGCCAATGGAGAGATCATCATGATACTTCTTCAAATACAGGCCACATGTCCTGTGTATACACGTTACGCGTCTTTAATGCAGTGGTTTCCATTGCCTTCTGCATTCTCATGTCGTTGATCATTGCTGATTCTTCCGCCTTTAGGGGCAATTTCCCACCCCTAGGACAAGAGAGTGCCCTGAACCTCTATCCGCTCCGCCGCCCTCTTTGACAAGGCCGTTGGCAGAATGAGGCTGACTTCTTATGCCGGAAGTCTTCGGCCGCCTATGCTGATTATTTATCAAAATTTAGTCAGTGGCGGGGATCGAACCCGGGACAGAAGACGTTTTGATTATAAATCAAAGACGCTACCCCTAGACCACTATAACTCTCCAAATTAAATGTTTAAGTGAATGCTCGCCATAATTTGATGATAATGTTCATCAAACGCCACGCAAAATAATGGTAGAATGTCTGTCCCGCGGCGGCACGTGAAAATACGACATACGCAAACTGAAGATAGATAATTAAAGTTATCCCAGAATTAACACTTCTCTCGAAAATGATTTCGTGGTTACACGTATCTCGAGTAACTTAATACGGCATCCAAGGCTGTTTATAGTAATGATACGGACGCGACGCGACTCCCGACACAGATGGTGTGCTATTCAGAGTCTGGAGAGAACTGGGGCCTTTTTCCTCGGCTCGCGTGGATCTGCACGGAGATAACTTTGCCTCCGATGTATGATGGAGTTCGCAGCAGTTAATGCTTTGCCTCCCATGCACGCTGATGCGTCTTCATATGTGGGTTGTCTTCTTGGGTGTCTCCTCAGCACAATTCTGCAGAGCTAGCTATGCAGCGAGCAGGTGTGGCCAGCGGGTGGCGACGCTGCGCGGCAGTTTGCGGCCCAGCGTCCGGATTTGGGCGTTGTGCGACCGGCCAGCACGTTCGTAAAAGGTGCAGGCGGTCGTCTGGAAGAGGTCACGGAGCAGAGGTACTTCCGCGACGTCGTGAAGATGAGCGGTGGAGAAATCGTAAGGCAGGTGTAAGGCCAGCCGAAGGATGCGATTCTGCAGTGTCTCCAGCTTCTTCAGGTTCGTGTCGGCGGCGTTCCCCCAGACGACGGCGGCGTATTGGAGTACAGGGCGGAGCAGCGCCTTGTACAGGGTGATGCCCAGCCGCGGTGGTAGTTGGGAGCCGGGGTTCAGCACCGGGTACAGGGTGCGGAGCCTGTTCCGCACTTTGGCCTTCACTTCGCGGATGTGCGGAACCCACGTGAGTCGGCGGTCGATGGTGACGCCGAGGTAATGCGCCGTTGGGCGCCACGGGACAGGGCTTCCACCGACGGTGAGCGGTTGAAGACCTGCAGGAACGAGTCGCCTGGTGACGATCAGGAACTGGGTCTTGGCACCATTGAATTGGAGACGCCACTTGTCTGCCCAGGCTGCCAGGGTGTCAACGGCGAGCTGCAGACGGCGGCGCATGACGGCGGCATTGAGGCTCCTGGTATAGAGAGCCGTGTCATCCGCGTACAGGGCGAGCCACACACGGTCGATCTTCGGCGCATCAGACGTGTACAGCGAGTACAGGAGTGGCCCCAAGACCGAGCCCTGTGGCACACCGGCGTTGATGCGGCGGACGGAGGACAAGTCCTGCGCGGCCCGCACATGGAAGGTCCTATCGGCAAGATAGGAAGCGATGAGACGTACGTGCGACGTCGGGACCCCAAGTTCAAAAAGTTTGAACAAGAGGCCGCGGTGCCACACACTGTCGAAAGCACGCGACACGTCCAGGAACACCGCGCCGAAGAACTCGCGCTGCTCGAGGGCGACGAACGCATCTTCCACTAGCCGAAGGAGTTGGTGAACTGCCGAGTGGCCCCTGCGAAAGCCGAACTGCTCTTTGGGCAGGAGGCCTTCCTCGTCAACGTGGCGCTGCAGCCGCCTGATGTACACCCTTTCAAAGACCTTGGAGACGGCCGGCAGTAAACTAATAGGTCTGTAGTTCACGGGCTGCCGCAGATCCTTCCCCATCTTCGGAATCGCCACGATTTCTCCATGCTTCCAGGACTGAGGAAAACTGCAGGACCGGAGGATGACATTAAAAACCTCGGCAAGATGAGTGACAGCCACGGGCGGAAACTTCTGGAGTAGGGCGTTAGAAACTTCGTCTGGGCCCGCAGCTTTCCTGGGGTGCAGGGCACGCAGGATGGAAGACACCTCCTCCGCCGTTGTCTCCTCAATGACGTCGTCGTCGTCGCGTGCCTCCAGGTAGCGTGGGAGCCGGTCAGCAACCAGGTCGTCGTGGACAGCGTCAGCTGGGTCTTCGATAGGCGTAAACGCGGCCTCGAAGACGTCTGCGAGGGCATCAGCCTTCGCAGCTGGTTCGTAGACAGCCTGACCATGAACCAGCAGCGGAGGGATACGTTGCGTGCGGTGTAGGAAACGCTTCGTCGTCTGCCAGGCTGTGCCGTCTTCAAGACAAAGGGTGGCGACCTTGTTATTCCAGTCGCGGTTGCGATGGTTCTCGCACAGCGTTCTTATATATAAAGCCGCGGCGCGGACGGCTAAGGGAACGCCTGATCAAATCGGCTCTCCCGACTAGCAGCTGGGCTAGTAATGCACCACGTTAAGTTATTGAATAAATCATCGCTTCCTTTGCTGATGGCCGATGAAGCTCTCAATTTAAATGTGCATTCAGCACACAGGTAAGTAATCATAATAAAAGTTTGACGTGGCTAAGTTAAATATTTTGGGCGAGAGCATTAATTTAATTACACTACACGCAGTAGACGAGCTCTGAACTTGCCCTTTAGAGATACGCTATCGCTATAGTTTTATAGTTATTCAGTTGAAACTTCTCACATTTTTATGATTATAGCGGATCTCCATTTTACTTAAATATAAACATCCTAGCCTTATTTATTAGTCTACTTAATCTATCTTGCTTCCTTAATTTTTAAGACAAAAACCAGAAAATTATGAACTTCAACAAAAATTTTAATTTGTGAGATCCAAAGTACTGTTTCTATTAAATTATTATGGAAAACGAATCTAAATATAAATTTTTAAGTCTCTAGCTCTTTTCTGTTGCGCCAGTGATTTTTACAGAAAACGTCCAGTTATTGAACTGATATTCAACACATATTAATTTAGTATTACTCCTGGCATGCTAGAACCGTTTCAGGTTATTTACTTGATTTTAAAAGTATTGCGCAACATTTATGACGTCAGAGCTAGTTACAGCGGACTGGCTGGCACACAATGGAAAGACTGATGTGAATTTACTACGGCGTGAGTAGGCTGCTTCCCTACAACTGGATCTGCCCTGAAGAAGAAACCAACAGGGCGACCAAGAAGTGTGCGCTCTCCAGTGAACATTGATGTTGTACGCGAGTCTGTCTTAGGGAGCCCATGGCGTCCAATTCGTAAGCAAGGATCAGTGGTTGGAATGTCCCGGCAGAGTGTTCGCAGAATTCTTCATCATGATTTCAAATTTCCTCTGTACAAACTACAGATGGTGCAACAATTGAAGGACAGCGATTACCGGTTACGGTTAGGATTCTGTCAACAAGTGATAACAAAAATAAACAATGACGATGAGTTTCTAAACAAGTAGTGCAGGGCTTAACAACTGGCCGGTTTTGAGCGCGAGTACTCGCGTCTGCTCAGGCATGTGCTCGCGAGCAGGTGCAAGGTCGCGGAGTAGGGAGGGAGGGGAGGGAGGGGAAATGCGCGCACATGTTTGAATGTGATCTCGCGGTCTTAGCATCTGAATGCTTTGAACATTTTACTACAAGGTAAAGATCTGCTAATTACTCATTTCGTAGATCGAATACGAGCTTTTAAAATGAAATTGACACTTTGAGTGAGTCAGCTGGAAACAGGAAACCTAGCTCATTTTCCTAAATTATCATCCATGCAAGGTGTTCACAAAGACTGTGAATGTTATTCACATAGTTTAGTTGATCAGCGCTTTCAAGATCTGACAGCACCTAGACAGTGATTTTGATCTGTTCTCTCCATATTCAGCGAATATTTAAGAGATTCGTCCTGAGCTGCAGCAAGAAATTATTGACCTGCAATCTGACAGAGAATACAGAGACAAATTTCAGAACAAGAAAAACATTTTGGAATTCTACAGACACTTCCCTCAGGATAGATTTCCTCGTTTGCACAAACTGGCGGCTACAATAATATCAATGTTCAGTTCCACGTATGCTTGTGAACAACTGTTCTCTGCAATGAAATGTAACAAGACGCGCCTGAGAAACGCATTGTCTGATCGAAATTTAAACTGCACGCTGCGCCTAAAATGCACAAGAACAATTACTCCGAACATAGACGCAATTGTAAAGGGCAAAAAGTACAAGATAACCGAGAATCCCAAACTTCAGTGACACCTTTTATTGTGCAACAGTTCACAAATTAATGCGAACATAGAGGCATACACCAAGCTAATAAAATTATGTGTCATGTGTACATTCTCCTTTATTTGTTTCATTTGTCGCAGTAATCATTCGTGAGTGATATCCCTGCAGGTGACCGCGGATTTACATTGACTGGCGGCAGCTGTTGTGTGCCCCACGTGACTCTCCCCACTCTCCGCTCTGGTCCGGTAGTGGGGGTAGCGTGCTCGCGCTGCTCCGTGCTCGCGCCTTGCTGCTCACAGCTTGCTCCGCGAGCACGTATGTTGTGAAGCCCTGAAGTAGTGGATGTCAGATGGGGCACATTTTTATCTCACCATTTATATGAATAAAGAGAACTACCGTTACTGGGCAAACACAAATCTTAACGACGTTCATGAGCACCCTTTACGCGCTAGGAAAGTGAGAGAATAGTATGTTGTTTCATCACACGAGATTATCGGAGTGTATTTTTTTCGCAAATGAACAGGGAAACACAATAACTGTCAGTGTCGATCGTTACGTGGAGATGTTACGAACTTCCGTTACACCTGCACTGAACAACTTTCCAAACGTTCAAGAAGCCTGATTTCAACAGGACGGAACGGTATATGTGTTAGAATTGTTTGGCATCCGTGTGATCTCACGCTTAGGTAATATTCCGTGGCCTCCTAGATCGCCAGACTCATAAATTTTTTTTCTTGTGGGGTTACCTCAAGAGGAAAGTCACGAATGTATTCGTGCAGGAGGACGCCATGTAAATGACGTATTTTTTAAAACATGATAAATGCCACCAATGGTTCGTAAAGCGCAAAGTTGTAAGGTATCAATTACTATGAATGCAATTTCTTTCCTTCATCACTTCTAGCTTTATTGGACTGTGGAAATGTTCCCTTTTTTCTGTGTCACCCTGTATATGCTGAAACGTTAGTAAAAATGCGCCTGGTGGCTCTTAAGAGAGACAACTTTATATCCACATATTATAATTTGTAGTACGTATCCTGTTTCGTGCGTTTTTACATGTGCTAACGGCGTTGAAAACAACTGAGGAACGAGTTCGAACTGTGTCCTGTTGAATGGAACTATCCCAGAAATTCCGTAAGAAACACCGAAAAATGTAAATGAGGATCACAGCACTGAGATTTAAAATCCCGCCCTCGCAAAAGCGATCCCAGCGTCTAAATACTCCGTACTGTAGGTATTAATATGCTGTCTGTTGCAACAAAAAGAAAACTGAAGCACTGCTACTCTTGATTGAACAACAGTGTCGGACATTGTACGTATCGATTTAATGCGCGATAGAAGCACTGAATTACAATGTTATCTCTCTGAGTGACTGGTTTAGTGAGTGATGCTGTAGTGATAATGGCACTAATTGGAGACGAACCGGCAGCAGAGATACCAATTAAAGTAACGATGTACACAGAACTTCACCAGGCCCTTCTTTAAAGGCAAGAAGCTGTTAGCTCGACACATTCCGCTCCCGAGGCATGTTGGCTGAACTGATTACACGAAATATGAATGATCTAATCTGTGCTTGTAATCTAATCTAATAATTTCCTGCACACTCCGGCGCCGTCTTGAGAAGCCAGTAATACCGACGTCGTGGGGTTCGCCGTGCAGCTGCGCGCAAGGGAGGGAATCGACGAAGAAGAAGACGAGGAAGGAGAGGTATAAGAGGGGCTTCTCTGCGAGTGGGAGACGATTCGGAGCTGGAGAAGAGGCAGTGAGAAGGGGGAACTAATGCTGAAGAGACGGGGGGAGACGAGTGGATGTGAGTGGCGGCGGCCGTAGAGCGGCAAGGATGGCAGGGAGGTGGGGGCGGTGGGGAGGGGCAGTCGATATCTGTGGTGGGGGGGCGAGGGGAAACGGGAGAGCAGGGGCGTAATTGTGGTCGGCAGCGTCGGCCGCTAATTACACTACACGCGCGGTATTAATCGGCTCCATCTCTGCCCGAGGCACAAGGCGCAGCCGCGTCGGGCTGTTTGCAAACGCGGACAGCGGATCACGTGTGCAGCGTTGTGGCCGCGGGCAAACAGGCCGGCTACACGGGCAACGCAGGCAGGCGATCAGAGGCGTGCAGTTCCGTGCCGACTCTGTCGAACCGGCGGCAGTGGGACGGAAGAACAAGGGGAAGGGTTCTCTGGATATGGACTCTAACGATACGACCAAAAATTGTTTGATTTAACCTACAGACGCACTTCTATTTTATTTAAAGGCTACCTGTTTCGGTAGCAAGTGTCGTCATCCGGTCAGCCTATGATCGAAATATCACACTACGTTGCTAAAATAATTCTTTAAGAAACAGTTGCAAAATTAGGTGATTCTCATTTATTGGTCCGGCTGAGTTTGTAAGCGTACTGTCATATGGCTTGGTTGCGGACTATCTTTGCGGGCAGCGCGTTTGCAGAGTCGCGCGCGAACACGGAACTGGTGTGCTGTGTTGTGGGTAGGTCTACATGTGAGAGGCGTTTTTAGTATGGACGTTGAAGTGTTGATACAAGTGCTATTACAGTAAAGTGGTGAAATATGGAAATTATTCAGAGGAAAGCACGTCAAGAAGTAATTAAAAATGAGTAGTGCTGCTGATAACGTATTTGTGTATCCTCTCGTTGCATGTCGTACTGCACAGTATCAATCATCCGCGCTGTGTTCGGTCTCCCAGAATGAACTAATGTAATCAGAAAAAATTAGTTACCACAAAAGAGTGCGGTCAAGTGCAAGTGTCTTGTAGCGAGCGTGAGAACGTGCGTTCGATCATCGCGTTTCCGCATTATCAACAATGTCGCGCCGCGCCGGTTACGCGTACGCCCATACAAGTGAGAACTGAGAACTGAAAAATTAACTTTACGATCGGTGTTATAACATTACTAATGTCGAGGAGGGCTGGTACCAAAGGAATGTGGCGAGCGTAAGAAATTTCATTCGATTATTCGGCCTTCGCATCGTCAACAATCATCAGCGCCGCGTTCGGTTACGCGTACGGCTCGTCCAAGTGATATTGTGGACAGATATTCATCTAGAAGTTGGCATCAAAACTTATGACTTAGAATGTAAGCAGTGCAACCTGCGATTTCATATCGTCTCACAATGTAGATGTTCATACCAGACGTAGGACAGTGTTGTGTTTGACGTTGAGTGGCTCCCCTAAACCCCCCTGCACAAGTATATTCATAATTCCAGGTAAGCCAGCAGCATAACAGTGCGACCGCTGCAGGATTATCTGGTACGTGGTGTGGACAGGGCGCACGGTCCGAAGTGAAAAAACCAGGTAAAGGGTCCCCCATTTGTACTCCTGGGCGTGAAAGTTGCACATTTTAAATTAGATTTCGATCACTCTAGATTAATGGTGCCCAGCCTGGGAGTAAGTATCTACTGAGTGGTAAAATGAAATTTTCTGAGGTCTAAAAACTAGACTAATCAGTTCTGTTTCAGTCACGAAACTAAATTATTTCGAAAAGATCAATACTATTATCACAATTTTGTAAGAGTCTAATATTCGTTTTGTAAGTTATCAATAATTACTTTTTCTCAGTTAGTAGCATTAATGCGGTGGAGGTAACAGGTTACTCACATATGGTTCAAATGGCTCTGAGCACTATGGGACTTAACATCTGACGTCATCAGTCCCCTAGAACTTAGAACTACGTAAACCTTACTAACCTAAGGACAACACACACATCCATGCACGAGGCAGGATTCGAACCTGCGACCGTAGCGGTCGCGTGGTTCCAGACTGAAGCGCCTAGAACCACTCGGCCACAAGGGCTGGCTTCCTCACATAGTCCACCCAGTACACACATATGCTGTGCTTTCTCCCGTACATCACTGATGGTAAAAGTGAGACATATAAGTAACAATTGGTAAATATCTCAAACAGTGTACTCTCCAAGTTGTAAACATTACTGCAGTAGTCCAGAAATTGCTTCATTACTCGCTTCGAAACAGAAATGAATTAATTGAGAGCACATCATAGCAGTAAGTATGTAAGGGCTACTGCAGTGCTGTACACAGTATTCTTCTTATTATTATTGCTACTATTATTAGTCGCTATGGTCAGACACAAAACATTAACAGCCTGAAGTCTTCCAATTTCTCCCAGTTCAGAAATAAGGAGTGCAGCAAAATAGTGATTTACAAACAGTATGTGTAGTGTACACATTTTAACCTGGTTGATTTTAAATGGGATTGCAGTGTGCAGGTCAGCAAGTGCCATAATGGAGAGGAATAATGAAGTTCGTTTTGTAACAAGTATCTACCCTCACTATGAATAGTTAGCTTTCTTATCTGAGAAGGGGATGTGGGTATAGCACTTGTGATGCACCGCTAATTCCTTTGACATTCATTCTAACACACATACATACACACACTCACACTCACGCACACACACACACACACACACACACACACACACACACACACACACACACACACACATAAAAACACATAAACACAAACACACGCACACACACACACACACACACACACACACACACACACACACACACAAGCTAGATACAATTATCTTTCAATATTTAAAAAAATAATAGAGTTCAAAGAAAAGTCTTTCAATCTACAGTTTAATTCGGTGCTAAATTTGGTGTAATGTGAGTGGGGTGGGGCAACAGAGGGGACGGGGAGGGCGGAGGGGGGGTACTATTTAATCCCTAATTGCACTCAGGGATAATGGTCTAAGAAAGGTTGGGAACCACTTCTGTAGAACATCTTTAGATCTAGAACAAAGTAAAACTAAACATGCACCAATGATATCAGATATCGATACCACCCCACGGCATATCAACAGAATGGTGCGTTTGCATCTGATGCTGATAGCGGTGGTGTGGGATATGGCGGACAGAATGGTGAGCGCCTTCTGAACACGCCTCCGGTGTCACCGTGATATAGGACGGTCGGAGGCAGCCGTTCAACCCCCTTGCGCTTGGAGCCTCATCGCTATGACACTATCGCTCGTGCTTAGTACAGCGAGCCCCATGATAGCAGGCATTTTGATGGTGGGACACTGTTTCTTGCTGCATTATTTGTATTTCGTTCACTTGGAGAAATACACGGTAAGTAAATCTTCCGTCTGCTGTGTTAATTATCTCCTCTGCTCCTGTCCAGCTTTTCTGCGTCGACAGTTGCTTCACCACACTGTAGCCCTTCTCTCCTTATCGTCTAATATTTTACAATAAGCAGAAAAAAAGCAGTTATGCATAAACGTAGAATTTACTAAGCAGTTGTGTCAGCAACCCATCTTATATACTCAGAACCACAAATCGAATCATTGTGTTTTGCAACTGCGGTCAGTGTTTAAAGTACGTATATGTTGGACGTAGGGGTCGGGGGGGGGGGGGCAGAGGGAGGGAGGGAAATTTGACTGAGGCTGACTGGGCAGGGAAAAGAAAACAGGGGGGGGGGGGAGGAGAGGCGGGGATTCCATGAGTTTAACACGAAGTGTCGTGCTAAGGTTATAGAACGTATAATTATGTAAAAATTCTCGCTGAGACACTAATAGTGTAGCGTAATGGGTACGTAAAATTTAAATGTCATAAAATAATAAAAATATGAAATTGAGCAAGGAGGGATTGAGTGCGGGCAAAGTAGAGAAGGGAGGGAAGGAGGGGGCCAGTGGCAGGGTTACTACGGTTTTAACAACAGAGGGTCTAGCACTAAAACTGCAAAAAGTCTGTTATGTAAAAACCTTCTGTTAAAATACCAGAATGGACGCGTAAAATTGTAAAAGGAGGATAAAGTAGTCGATTATAAAAGTGGAAATAAAGTAGCGAAAACTCATGACATCCCCTGCACCCCTTCCCTGCTTCCTTTGCCCTTCGCTAATCAGCGCCACTTCACTTCCTCTTCCCCCTCTCTCCCCAAGCTCTAACATATACATGTTTAAAATACTGACCGCAGCTTCAAAACACAGCACTCTGATACGTTGTTCTGAGTAGACGAGACGGGTTGCTGACGCATCTACTTAGATAAATTCTACGTCTATGTACAGTTCTTTTATTTTCTACTTATTGTAAGATATTAGATACTACGCATTTATTTTTTACTTTGTGTTGGACCTGAAAGTGATTCACAGTCATCTAAAGATGTAATCTAATGAAAATTGTGCAGCTGAGACGGAATAATAAATGAGAATTATCTGAAATATAAATACAGTTGCTGAATCTCTCAAGAGGTTTATGTCGGCTACAGTGAAAATTTACAGAATATTTTTGCTATGTGATAGCAAAAGCATAGTACAGAGTGCAACCTTAAAATACAATCAGCCCCTTTACCGCCGGCGCGAAATTGTCAAGCTCGCTTATTAGGTACGTGTATCGTACCCTAAAAATAAATGCTACCCTTAAAACAGAACCAAACTGCGGTCAGAAGTGATGCGAGTGCCCTCTATGTCGAGAGATCCCTTTTCCGCCTGAAAAAATAGTTGTAACATGACGGGTACATATCGGTTGACCTTTCTGTATCAGCTCAGTTACATTTACTTTCATAAATAAAACCGGACAGTACAAACTTGGTTAGATAATCGTGTTATCACATCCTCAGGAAAACAAACTGAATAATGAAGATTTGGCATGTCAAATGGCATATTGCAGCTAGTACAAAACGAATTAACAAGAAAGTAATTTATGTAAAGCATAATATTAACGTAGGTAACTCGCTTGTCTCATCACAAAGTGAGGACTGGCACGCTTTGCTCATCAGACGTGCAGTACGTCAGCTTTTCAAATCCTCAATATAATACTAAATTATATTTAAGAAATCATCTGTTGTAACCATGACATACAATGGCAACTGAAACGGAAAGTATATGTAAATAAAGCCAACAGTTTGTGGAGTAGCTGGGAGAATGATAATAATATGGACGCAAAGAAAAGCTAAAACAAAACCTTGAAAATATTCCTTGTTGAATATCAGATGGTCCAGAACGGTTCAGGTTAATAGAAAAACCATATAAACACAAGGTGATATAACTGGCCCTACCAGTGGGTTTCACGCAATCTGTAATGCCTTCAAACACCACGTGCAAGATTTTCTTATTCTGTTGCTCGCCACACCCAAATTGTCAGTCCTACAGAAAAAAATTAACAGGATCTTTCTATAGCAATTTTAATATAGTTAAACTGTGTACTGGGATGTGTTTTCACTAGAGGCCATAGTTTTTCAGTTATTCAGGAAAAGCGTACAAAAAGATCTTCAAACGCGATTTTCCTGATTAACTCGAAAGCTGTGACCGCCAGCAGAAACGTATCCAAGTATAAAATGTAACGTAATCGAATTTCCTTCAAAAAGGCCCTGTTCACTTTTTCTGTTTGCACATAGCGAGAATGTGAAAATCTCGCATATAGTCCTCGAAGGTGTTGCAGGTTGCATAAATCTGGTAAGCAGGGGCAGCTAAATGACGCTGTATGTATAGCCATACTTAACCATCCGATGGAAAAAATGGCTCAAATGGCTCTGAGCACTATGGGCCTCAACTTCTAGGGTCATCAGTCCCCTATAACTTAGAACTACTTAAACCTAACTAACCTAAGGACATCACACACATCCATGCCTGAGGCAGGATTCGAACCTGCGACCGTAGCGGTCGCGCGGTTCCAGACTGTAGCGCTTAGAACCGCTCGGCCACCCTGGCCGGCTAACCATCCGATGGACATCTATATATATTTCAAAACTCTAGCAGAATACAAAGTGGACAACAAAATACAGGCTATCATAGAGCAAACCTTTGAAAGGTCTCTGTTGGATCCCTTTCATGTTTAATTTCTTAAATCTGTTGTCATTTACGGCATAAATTCCTCTTCTAAATTTACTGTGGCGTTTCTGACTATCTGGGAGGAGACTGAGTAGTGGAACGTGTTACTTTTACACATAAACAAGAACGATCTGTCACACTACTACACTTTAAAACACAGTTTATATGTATTTCATGTCACACAGTCTCATACGGAACCTACATCCGCTTTCTTTTATATACTGTATCTGATAAGATACTGTCATCCCCCTTCCCTTCTGTGTGAGAGGATGAATGAGCAAATGTATTTCTAGTTGCATGCTTGAGGGTAGCAGACAAGCCTGTCTGCTAGAGAACAGTAGGACCAACGTCGGAACAGGTAGCTACGCTTTCTAAAAGCAAAGAGGTTTCTATCCTTAGTATGGTCCTATCCGTCCGTTGTCATGTTGGTATAGGAAGCTGCCCCTCTGGCCACTTCCGTTTGTATTTGTGAGCCACCCCTCAGGAAGGGACCAGGCAGTCTGTCCGTGGCAAGCGTCTGAAGTGGTAAGATCTCCGGCTAAGCGCGTGTCTGCTAAGTCCGTAGGACAATGGATTTCATAAGTTCAGCCTAACTGAAAATTTAATCACCTTTATTTCAGGTTTAGCTGTAAAATATCTAATGTTATCTTAAATTGCAGCGCAGTGTGATTCTCGTGTGAAGTTCAGAATATATCCCAGTAGTTGCTTTGTCACTACTTTGTGAGTAAAGTGGAACCACGTGTTGATCAGTAACTCTAACTAAGTTCATCAATCTTAAATGCGAATGTTTGTGAGATTATAACGTCTCGTCTTGACAGTATTTTTCAATATAGCAACTTTTCTTTATGTTCAACCCACGTGGGGTGTACTTTGTGAGACCAGTACCACGTGCTTATACAATTGTTTGACCCATCAGGTTAATAGTAAGACGATAGTAACCAGTTCGAGGTTTTTCTTTTCTAAATTGCTTTTCGATCTAATTTATTTTAATTATCAAAATTATTGTGGAGTTATACGCTTTGTGTAAACCAAGTTGACCACGTGAAGCATGTGGTGTAATCATCAAAGTAGCCCTCAGCTATTCTTTTTGGGAAGATTTCACAGAGAGTTAGTATGAATTTAGTATACCAGTGTGTGGTAATTACATGACGGACAGGATTGTGCTACGAACGTAATTTCTTTGGGTGAAAATTGAATCGGTTGGTTGTGGTTAATTTCCTCTTGCATATGTTTCAACGTTCTTCGTGTGTTATTTTATGAATGCAGTGTTGTATGCAGTCTCCCAATCTTGGCTCCATATTTGATGTGTTCCGTAAGATTACAATCTCACATTTTCACAATCCTAAATAAGGCACCAGCTTAGTTATGAATCGAGTTTAATATGCTGAAATTTCAATGACAAATCTTAAAATAAATTTCCAAATATAAACTGATTTCTTTCTTTTTATTTAAATTCTCTTTTTTTTGTATGTATATTACCGGTTGTTGTAATGACTATTAAAAGATTATAATTAATGTTAGTCTGTTTGGGAATTTGGTAAACCTAGACTAGATACCTGGTGAAACAGTTGCGCAGTAATGCAAGGTTAACTTCCCCAGACAGCTCACAGCTTTTAACCCGCTTTTATTGTCTGCGTCAGATGTTTATGCAAATTGTGACGATAGTTTGCTGAAAGAAACACGTTTTAGTTCTCACGTGCGACGGTAAAATTTGTTAATTGCGTACCATGTCTACTTTCCACGACAGCCTGGAACCACACTAGAGATTGGTCTGTTGCTACCTAAATATCTCCAGATGATTTTGGCTACCTCTCTCGCTACTTTCATCTTCAGCCTTCACTGTGTGTTAGTGTCCCGTTGGTAAGACCCGTCACTTACGTAACCTCACAGCCAGAAATCACATGGACCCAGATCTCGCGATCTTGGTGGCCACGCAGTTTGGAACGATCGGCCAATGATTCGGTTTTCTCCAAATGTGTTACAGAGTGACCGAGTGGCTTCACAAGCAGTGTAGGTGAAGCTCCATCATGAATCAAAACAGCTGAAAACACCTCTCTCCCGTAGGGCAAGGAGGTATGATGGGGAAGCAGATCACAGTACGTGTTCAATTCACTCTTCATTACTTTGTTCCTTGGAGTCCGAATTCCTCCTAAGTCGCCGTACCAGTAACAGGGTGAGCATCAGTCCTATAAAGATAAAGTCGGGTACAATGCGGTAAATACTTTTCAGTGTACATTGCACACGCACGCACACACACACACACACACACAGGGTGTTTCAAAATTACACCGTCAAACTTAAAGGAGATGTAGTAGGTGTTTGTAGGACCAAAATGAGTATAGGAACCAAGTTGGGAAATGTCAACCAACAACGCTACCGACTACAGAGCGTCGAAGTTACGGGCCTTCGGCAGACTGTATACCGAAAAACATTGGAGATTTCACAGGGTTCCACGAGAAAAATAAACTGCAAATGGAAACCAGCTTCCGAAACCGACATCCACCAAGGCAACAGAGCATCGCATTGATAGGTGACAAGGTCTTTCTATGTAGCAGCTAGCTTCATCTTCTCCACTGGCGATCGTGGCAATCAGCTGCGATCACTAAGTAACTAACAAATTGCGTGACGTTCCACCTACAACCCATTAGCGTACAAAGTCGCGTCTGCTGCCGAAGGACAGGCACAGGCAACTTTAACTTCGACACACTGTAGCAATGTTGGGTGACGTTTCCTGACGCACACTCCTGCCCTCGATTTGTTCCTTAAGATAAATTCTACATCCCTCAAAGTGGGAGATAGAGAGAGGGGAGGAGGGGGGGGGGGATATGGTTACTGTGTGTTAGTACAATACGCTGTATTAGCCTTACCTTAAACACATCGAGCGAAGTGAATAGTAATTGAAACAAGACTGTAAATGTGCTAAAGAACAGAGCACATAACCTTAGCTACCGCTGCTGTAGCCAATGGACAAACCCTCAGTACTTCACTAGCATAGTAACGTCAGAAACATCTACACAACAGCATGACTTTTGTCAAGAAATACACTATACATTTTTTTTGCATGCAGGTAGGAATATACTCTAGACCTAATGAAGACTCTGGCAGCTCAAGAAACTAGCGATATCTACTAAAAAGAATTTAGAGCAAAAGTAATCTTTAAATGATTTGTTTGTCTTGATGCCCGATAATAAGCACTCGAAATGTATCGCGAATACATTAATAGTATTGTGACTGCTTGCGGTACATTGTTCACGTTAGAGTGCACAAGGTTATATAAATGCAGGCCTCGGCTGACAGCGCGTGTCAAAAGCTGGGGTGAGACGAAATGAAGAAAGTGTAGTACGTAGTCCAAGCAAGGGAATGAAGAGACGTAGTACAAAACAGGATGGAAAATGGCACTGAGCACTATGGGACTTAACTTCTTAGGTCATCAGTCCCCTAGACTTAGAACTACTTAAAACTAACTATCCTAAGGATATTACACATATCCATGACCGAGGCAGGCCCGTAGCAGCAGCGCGGTTCCTGACTCAAGCGTCTAGAACCGCTCGGCCGGCAAAAAGGATGGAGATCCACTCAGTTAGCACCATGATGTCTTTTCTTTTTCTTTCTGAACGGTGGCCATGTCGTAATGACCGCATACAGCTGATCTCACACCATGTGGAGCTTTGTGTGTGACAGTTTCCTTTCTACCTCCACTAGCAACTTTGGCAGACTTGCGGAACCGTGTCACAGCTGCGATTTACTCATTCACAGAAGAGCTGTTTCTTCGCTTGAAGGACTAATTTGGCTACCGTTTTCATATTTGCTGTGGAGCACGAGGGGGACGCGCAGAACATTGACAACCTGTGTTTTCAAATTGAAAATTTCCTTGTCTTTTTTTGTTTGTTACTGAATACGTACCGTTCTTTCTTCACCACGTACCCCTTAAATATTCATTTCCGACCGGTATCCGACGTCAGAAACTGTACAGAAACCGAGACTAATTCAGTCCGTAAAGCCAACAGCGTACAGACAAAGGTAAAAAGGCTAGTCGAGAGGAAAAACAAGAGCAAGCGTGTGACTATGTGGAAAGTACACTACTGGCCATTAAAACTGCTACACCACGAAGATGACGGGCTACAGACGCGAAATTTAACCGACAGGAAGAAGATGCTGTGATATGCAAATGATTAGCTTTTCAGGCATTCACACAAGATTGGCGCTGGTGGCGAAACCTACAACGTGCTGACATGAGGAAAGTTTCCAACCGATTTCTCATACACAAACAGCAGTTGACCGGCGTTGCCTGGTGAAACGTTGTTGTGATGCCTCGTGTAAGGAGGTGCAATGCGTACCATCACGTTTCCGACTTTGATTAAGGTCGGATTGTAGTCTGTCGCGATTGCGGTTTATCGTATCGCGACATTGCTGCTCGCGTTGGTCGAGATTCAATGACTGTTAGCAGAATATGGAATCGGTGGGTTCAGGAGGGTAATACGGAACGCCGTGTTGGATCCCAACGGCCTCGTATCACTAGCAGTCGAGATGACAGGCATCTTATCCGCATGGCTGTAACGGATCGTTGAGCCACGTCTCGATCCCTGAGTCAACAGATGGGGACGTTTGCATGACAACAACCATCTGCACGAACATTTCGACGACGTTTGTAGCACCATGGACTATCAGCTCGGAGGCCCTTGACGCTGCATCACAGACAGGAGCGCCTGCGATGGTGTACTCAGCGACGAACCTTGGTGCACGAATGACAAAACGTCATTTTTTCGGATGAACCCAGGTTTCTGTTTACAGCATCATGATGGTCACATCCGAGTTTGGCGACATCGTGCTGAACGCACATTGGAAGCGTGTATTCGTCATCGCCGTAGTGGCGTATCACCCGACGTGATGGTATGGGGAGTCATTGGTTACACGTCTCGGTCCCCTCTTGTTCGCATTGACGCCACTATGAACAGTGGACGTTACATTTCAGATGTATTACGACCCGTGACTCTACCCTTCATTCGATCCCTGCGAAACCCTACATTTCAGCAGGATAATGCACGATCGCATGTTGCAGGTCCTTTACGGGCCGTTCTGGATACAGAAAATGTTCGACTGCTGCCCTGGCCAGCACATTTTCCAGATCCCTCACTAATTGAAAACGTCTGGTCAATGGTGGCCGAGCAACTGGCTCGTCACAATACGCCAGTCACTACTCTTGATGAACTGTGGTATCGTGTTGGAGCTGCATGGGCAGCTGTACCTGTACACGCCATCCAAGCTCTGTTCTTCAGTCTGGAACCGCGCGACGGCTACGGTCGCAGGTTCGAATCCTGCCTCGGGCATGGATGTGTGATGTCCTTAGGTTAGTTAGGTTTAAGTAGTTCTAAGTTCTAGGGGACTGATGACCTCCGCTGTCAAGTCCCATAGTGCTCAGAGCCATTTAAACAATTTTTGATTACCCGTTTATCATCTGCATTTCTTCTTGGTGTAGCAATTTTAATGACCAGTAGTGTAACATCAGCGATCGAGAAAGTTAGGTAACATCAGCACAATTGGACGAGGAAAGCTGGCACACTTTTCCTACTGGCTTACGCCGCCAGAAGGTCCTGTCATGTGACGCGTAGTCCTCACTGCTTGTGGTGTGTACGCTAAGGTGGACAAGTCTGGGTACACAACGCTGGTGCGTCATCACGATCTCGATGTCCGAGTCTGGTGATAGTATTAAATTTCGAGGTACTATTCATATTTGGGGAAGTGTCCCAATGTAACTTTACTGCAGGAGCTTTCCCACCCTCTCCAGGATTCGACACGGATTCAGTCTGCTACGTTGGTACGTTCTTCGTCGGACAGTGCTGTGGGAAATTCGGAGTTGTAAATCAGTTCCACTTGCCGGCGGACGAGCGCTGAATTGATTGCACACAGTGGGGACGTCATATGAGCTGCCTGGTAATCGGAAACGATAAACATTAGTGCGCCGCTAAACGTCAGTGGCGCGGCCGTTTACGAACCCGTTCCGCCGCGTTGCGTGTGGGCAGCGAGTTATGCGTGACGGCGCTGGCCGGCTGTGCGCACCCCGGCACACCTCGGTGCCCGCGTTAAGCGCGCCGCTAGCTGCCCGCTGTTTACTGCCGACGCGTTACGCTCTGTCAGCACACGGCGTTATGCAAGGTGGCTACAAAGCAACTCAGGCGTGTTGTCCTTTTGTCCCTCTTGTACAGTCGCTTTGCGTCTTTTATGTGAAGGTGAGAGGTGGTAATGTGTCCGCAAACAACCATCACTCTTAACAGTTTACGTTAACTTACCGATGGGTAGAATGACACTGGTCTTTGCTTAGCACAGCTGGGATGTCTTTGGAACCTGGGTCCAGACCAGCACCCTTCTTCACTTCGTCTGTAACCTGGAAACGTGACGTCAGTTTCCACTGACAGAAACTCGGTTAAACTGTAACACTTCAGTCTCTTGCAGTCATGATGGTTTGATGTATATACGCGGACTGAAAATTTGTACAAAGGCCGAGATTCGAAACCGGGTCTGTTGCTCACTAACCACGTGTGCTAACCACTACGCCACCCTGGCACAGTGGCTTTGCTCAACTGCATGGACTACACGACTCCCCCCTCAATCCAAATTCCCATTCACACCCCTACCCACTAGGTTAGGGCTTCACAACATACGTGCTCGCGGAGCAAGCTGTGAGCAGCAAGGCGCGAGCACGGAGCAGCGCGAGCACGCTACCCCCCACTACCGGACCAGAGCGGAGAGTGGGGAGAGTCATGTGGGGCACACAACAGCTGCCGCCAGTCAATGTGAATCCGCGGCCACCTGCAGGGATATCACTCACGAATTATTACTGCGACAAATGAAACAAATAAAGGAGAATGTACACGGGTCACATAATTTTATTAGCTTAGTGTATGCCTCTACCATCTGTAGACACTGAAACTAAAGAATTCCACGACAATCCTATATTTTCAACACTTTCTTCAACACTGCCTAAAATATCACCACCGGTTGTAGTGTTCTTCATGGCTACTACATTCGACGAGCTCCTCCCTCACCTGAAGATCTCTGTTAACACCTCTAATAAACATGGCAAGCTGCGCTGTTCCAGTGATATCAACACTTTCGTCCAGAGCTAGAGAATACGCCATAAAATCTTAACAGATATTTGCGAGCTGGCTCTGGACGTCGTCTGCCATGTCCTGTATGCGACGCATAATGGTCATGCTAGATAATGGCACAATCCGAAACTGTTCAACTTGAGATGGACACAAATGTTCCGCTGCAACTACCAAACATTCTTTTATTAAATCGCCATCAGTTAAGGGGCGCAGGGATTTTGCTAAAAGCAAAGCAATTTTGTAACCCACTTTGAGAGCTGCCTCTGTTGATTTTTCTTCGTCGTCCAGATCTTCTTCGGATAGCTTCCTTTAATGTTTAATAACTTCCTGTGCACGATCTGGTCAATCACATTTTCCACGTCCGTAGTCTTTCGCGTGTTACGACATATAATGTCGCTGCAAATTAAATTTCGTAAAAGAATTCAGCGTTTTGTGACATACTAAACATTTTGCAACACCATCTTTTTCAGTAAGCAGGTACAATTCCTCCCAATGGGGGTTGAACTGCGAAAGCATGGTTGGGGTTACACAACGGCGACTTCACATGATTCTTAACCAGCGAAGTGACTGTTATGAGCTGATCGTAGTACTTTAAACGTTACAGAGTCGCCGAGAATTCAATAGGCACGCTGCGGCCCTATTCAAACGTGCGCGCGCATTTCCCCTCCCTCCGTACACCACGACCTTGCAGCTGCTCGCGAGCACGTGCCTGAGCAGACGCGAGTACTCGCGCTCAAAACCGGCCAGTTGTTAAGCCCTGCACTAGGTGTTTCCCCTAACATGGAACAGCATTGCAGAAGCTCCCCAACTGTATCAGAAGAGAACCTCAGTGTCTGTCAAAACTGGTGACCCTTACCGAAACCCAGGCATAAGTGCTTTAATCAAATGAAATTGTATAGTTTGAGAAACATTTTTAACTCTCAGGCATCTATGATAAACCTATGCAGACTGAAGCGACGAGTGAAAATTTGTACCAAGCTGGGTCTCGTGCTCACTGAGCAGATATGCTAACTACTACATAACCCTGATGGCAGGCTTTGCACAGCTGCACTGACCATTCTACCACGCCACCTTCCTCAATGTGAATTTCCTTCCACGCCTCAGCCCACTTGGTAATCCCCAGAGCCATTGTACCTGGGTGGTCAGTACATTTACCTAGCGAGCGGGAGACCTGGGATCGAGTCCTGGCCATGACACAAATTTTCCACTATCGCTTCAGTGTGCATATACAGGATGAAGAAAAATCCGCATACTCGGACTTCGTAGCGGCATTCCTCACGTACTAGCAATACGAAAATGTCTGTCACGAAATTTCATCCAGCGCATATTCTTGGCAGTAAATGGACGTTAAAGAGGGGGCAGTCTGGCAACACTGTAATTACGTGTACGGTAATTACCTCTGTCAGGACGTAATAGCAGTACACTGCAGTTGATGCAGTGGATAGCGTTTTGGGTTAGCATGCAGGAGCTCCAGGGTTCGATTCTCAATCGAGGATTATTTGTATTTGCCAAATGTGTGCCCTACCCCAGTGGACCCGTCGATTAATACCAACTATTACTTTTGCCACTCTCAGGTCCATTACATTTCGTTAGGGCAGGGCTTAACAACTGGCCGGTTTTGAGCGCGAGTACTCGCGTCTGCTCAGGCACGTGCTCGCGAGCAGGTGCAAGGTCGTGGAGTAGGGAGGGAGGGGAGGGAGGGGAAATGCGCGCACATGTTTGAATGTGATCTCGCGTTCTTAGCAGATTTAACTAGCCATCTGAATGCTTTCAACATTTTACTACAAGGGAAAGATCTGCTAATTACTCATTTCATAGATCGAATATGAGCTTTTAAAATGAAATTGACACTTTGGGTGAGTCAGCTGGAAACAGGAAACCTAGCTCATTTTCCTAAATTATCATCCATGCAAGATGTCCACAAAGACTGTGAACATTACTCACATACTTTAGTTGTATCAGCACTTTCAAGATATGACAGCACTAGACAGTGATTTTGATCTGTTCTCTCCATATTCAGCGAATAGATTCGTCCTGAGCCGCAGCAAGAAATTATTGACCTGCAGTGTGACAGAGAATACAGAGACAAATTTCAGAACAAGAAAAACATTTTGGAATCCTACAGACACTTCCCTCAGGATAGATTTCCTCGTTTGCACAAACTGGCGGCTACAATAATATCACTGTTCGGTTCCACGTATGTTTGTGAAAAACTGTTCTCTGCAATGAAATGTAACAAGACGCGCCTGAGAAACGCATTGTCTGATCGAAATTTAAACTGCACGCTGCGCCTAAAATGCACAAGAACAATTACTCCGAACATTGTAAAGGGCAAAAAGTACAAGATAACCGAGAATCCCAGTGACACCTTTTATTGTGTAACAGTTCACAAATTAATGCGAATGTAGAGGCATACACTAAGCTAATAAAATTATGTGGTGTGTGTACATTCTCCTTTATTTGTTTCATTTGTTGCAGTAATCATTCGTGAGTGATATCCCTGCAGGTGGCCGCGGATTTACATTGACTGGTGGCAGCTGTTGTGTGCCCCACGTGACTTTCCCCACTCTCCGCTCTGGTCCGGTAGTGGGGGTAGCGTCCTCGCGCTGCTCCGTGCTCGCACCTTGCTGCTCACAGCTTGCTCCGCAAGCACGTATGTTGTGAAGCCCTGCGTTAGGGTGTTATCAGAATGGCTAGCAACGTGCTTTGCAAATAATTTCGATGGGATCATTGGGGGAGGGTAGACAGAAAACAAGTTTCGGAGCTAGTAGATGAGGTGGTGCGAAACCATTCGCGTCCATGACGTGCCCATTTCTGTTTTCGTAGTACGTAACTACAAATGTTTTCTAGAAGACCCACTGTACTAATGGTATGATGATTAAGACGTCAGACGTGGTACCATACAGACTACATTTAGCAAATAGAAACAAAAATGCTTCGTTCCAGACTCAAATCCTTGACTCCTGCATGCATGTATCTTGTTTCTTGTCTCTACAGCTCATGATGAGCCTTAGCATCTTCTGCAATTTCCTTCCATTCCTCTCGGTCCTTTGCCAATACTCTCCAGTTTCTAAAGCCCATCTTCCTTTGGTTACTCCATCTTCTCACCTGGCTCTTGGTCGACCACGTCCTCCCTGCCCTCCTGACTTTCCTTGTAATATACTTTTTGATACTTCTGTATCATTCATGCGAGCCACATATCCCACCCACCTCAGTCTGGATGATTTCACTGTCCTTCTGATGGTTTGGTCTTTGTATATGATATACAACTCATGGTTTATCTCCTCCTCCATCTTCCTCTCTCGCAGATTGGGCCGATAATTCGTCTAAGTACCTTTCTATCGAATGCATCCAGTATTTCAATATCTTTAGTTGTTAATGTCCAGGTTTCAGAGGCATATACAGGGTGAGTCACCTAACGTTACCGCTGGATATATTTCGTAAACCACATCAAATACTGACGAACCGATTCCACATACCGAACGTGAGGAGAGGGGCTAGTGTAATTGTTTAATACAAACCATACAAAAATGCACGGAAGTATGTTTTTCAACACAAACCTACGTTTTTTTTTTAAATGGAACCACGTTAGTTTTGTTAGCACATCTGAACATATAAACAAATACGTAATCTGTGCCGTTTGTTGCATTGTAAAATGTTAATTACATCCGGAGATATTGTAACCTAAAGTTGACGCTTGAAACCTCCGACGTTCAGTTGCGTGTTGTAACAAACGCGGGCCACGGTCGGCGAGCAGCATCTGCAGGGACATGTTTACGATGACGACCGTGTTTACGAGTGTGGCTGTAGTGCACCGTTGTGGTTTGGTCTAGCTGTCGCAGTGTCCGCATGTAGCGCTTGCTGCTATTGTTATTCTGCATTCGTCTCCGCACGCAGACCAATTGTAGTACACCGTGTTACCAGACGTCTGTGATAGTGTAGTGTTGTAGGAACTGTGACCATGGTGTATTCGAACTCTGAAAAGGCGGAGATGATACTCATCTATGGCGAGTGTCGACGAAATGCAGCTGAAGCCTGCAGGGTGTATGCAGAACGGTACCCGGACAGAGAGCATCCAACATGCCGCACATTGCAAAACATCTACCGACAACTGTATGCAACAGGTATGGTCGTAGCACGCAAACGGGTCCGTAACAGGCCCGTCACAGGAGAAGCGGGTGCAGTTGTTGTGTTAGCTGCTGTTGCCATGAACCTACACATGAGTACACGGGACATTGTGAGAGCCGGTGGACTGAGTCAAAGTAGAGTCATGCGCATACTGCATCGTCACCGCTTTCACCCGTTTCATGTGTCGCTACATCAGCAATTACATGGTGATGACTTTAATCATCGAGTGCAATTCTGTCAATGGGCATTAACAGAGAATGCGTTGCAGTTCTACCTGTTTACCGATGAAGCGGGTTTCATAAACCACGGGGCAGTGAATCTACGGAACATGCATTACTGGTCCGTGGACAATCCACGCTGGCTCTGACAGGTAGAGCGACAGCGACCGTGGACTGTAAATGTATGGTGCGGAATCATTGGCGACCACCTCATTGGTCCTCACTTCATTGCTGGGGCCCAAACAGCTGCAACATACATCGAAAATGTCCCACTGGAAACGCGTCGACGTATGTGGTATCAGCATGATGGTGCACCTGCACATTCCGCAATTAAAACTAGGCTGACCCTTGACAGGATGTTCGACCGGCGTTTCATAGGACGTGGAGGACGCATAAATTGGCCAGCCCGTTCTCCTGATCTTACACCTCTGGACTTCTTTCTGTGGGGTACGTTAAAGGAGAATGTGTACCGTGATGTGCCTACAACCCCAGAGGATATGAAACAACGTATTGTGGCAGCCTGCGGCGACATTACACCAGATGTACTTCGGCGTGTACGACATTCATTACGCCAGAGATTGCAATTGTGTGCAGCAAATGATGGCCACCACATTGAACATCTATTGGCCTGACATGTCGGGACACACTCTATTCCACTCCGTAATTGAAAACGGAAACCACGCGTGTACGTGTACCTCACCCCTCATGGTAATGTACATGTGCGTCAGTGAAAAAGACCAATAAAAAGGTGTTAGCATGTGGACTTTATGTGCTGTTCCAGTCTCTTCTGTACCTAAGGTCCATCACCGTTCCCTTTGCATCCCTACGTAATTCGGTGCTCTTCGATACACACGATCGAACAGCGGAGGAGTGGTACTCAAGCGTCAACTTTAGGTTACAATGTCTCCGGATGTAATTAACATTTCACAATGCAACAAACGGCACTGATTATGTATTTGTTTATATGTTCAGATGTGCTAACAAAACTAACGGGATTCCATTTAAAAAAACGTATGTTTGTGTTAAAAAACATACTTCCGCGCATTTTTTTATGGTTTGTATTAACCAATTACACTAGCCCCTCTCCTCACGTTCGGTCTGTGGAATCGGTTCGTCATTATTTGATGTGGTTTACGAAATATATCCAGCGGTAATGTTAGGTGACTCACCCTGTATAAGCACTAGTCGCGTAAGTGATTTATAGATAGTTAATTTAGTGGTACGAGTCAGGAGCCTTGAGGATAGAAGTCTAGTTAGGACAAAATGTGCTCTATTGGCTCGTATTAATCTCTGTTTAATTTCATAGGAGGTATCATTTATAGAGGCTGTAATCACGTGTTCGGTAACCGCCTCTGTTAGGACACAGTAGTAGTGCTGTGGAGTGGATAGCGTTTTGGGTTGGCATGCAGGAGGCCAAGGATTCGATTCTGGATCGAAGAGTTTTTGATTTTGTTTGCTGAAAGTAGTCTGTGGTACGACGTCTGACCGACGTAACAAAATAATTGACCAAGGAAACCAGGTGTCCGTTTGCACAAGGCACTATTGTTCGGAAAACGCCACATCTTTTGCCTACACGCAGGTGATTGAATACCCGTATTCGAGTTGCTCTGCGTTGCGTATACGCTGCAGCAACATCCTCAGACGGAAACTTTTTGATCGCTCTTTATAGTTTTTAATGCTAATGCAACATTATATTCGAGGCGACATATTCCTTGCTGGTTTAACACCAGATCTTGTAGCGGGACGATCACTATCTAAGGTTATTACATGTCTTTGTACAGTTGCCAGATCTAACATTCATTAGAAGAATCCTCGGAAAGTGTAGTCCACCTACGAAGGAGATAGGTTACTAAGCCCTCGTGAAACCGATACTCATCTGTCTCTGATCCTTAATAGATAGGATTTATACAGGAAACCGAACGCAGAGGAGTACGTTTGGTGTAGCTCCGTCTGCAACCGTGAAAGAATCGCAGAGGTGTTCATACCGGGTAGGCCATCGATGTCGACAACTGAGGACAATCTGGAAGTTGTTGAGGATGTGTTCATGGAAAACAGGCGGATCACAGTGGACGAAATCGCCAATACTTTACTTATCAGTCACGGATCAGTGTATTTCATCTTACACGACAGGCTACATTTTCAGAAAGTGTGTGCAAGGTGTGCAGCGAAAGAATTATCAGCGCAGAGTAAGGCGAAAAGGATGGACATTTCTCGTGAGCATTTGGCCCTTTATCATAGCGAGGGAGATGGATTGTTATAGAAAATCGTTACTGTAGACGAAACGTAGGTGCGTCATTACGAACCGGAAAGTAAGGCTGCAGTCATGGTTTGGAGACATCCACCGTCACCAGCAGTTAAGAAATTTAAATGTCGATCATCAGCTGGTAAGGTTATCCTAACAGTATTCTGGGACATGGAAGGTGTGGCACCCTTTCATTTCATCCCAAGAGGAGAAACTGTGATCTACTGTGATGTGTTGCGAACTAAACTGAAACCAGCAATCAGATCCAAACGTCGCGAAAAACTACGAAAAGGTGTCACCCTGCAGCGAGATAACGCTCGGTCACTTTCTGCCACACGGAGGTCTGAAACAATAAAGGATTTGGGATTCCAATTGCTGGAACAGCGCCATAGAGTTCACACCTGAGTCCAAGCGATTTCCATATATTTGGACCATTGAAGTTAGTGCTCTGGGAAGCAGATTTGCGACCGATGCAAATGTCAATCATGCGGTGCAACGTTCGTTACAGGTGCAATCAAAAAACATTTTTCCGACGGAATCAAAAAACTTGTGAAACTTTGGTGTAAGTGGGTTGCAGTGCAGGGAGGTGGTGTAGAAAAACAATGTATTTTTCAGTTTTCTAATGTATGTTTCATTCTCTCAAAAGTCCCTCTAGTTTTTGACTTCCCGTCGTATATTTCGCGAAAAGACGAGGAAGTTAAAATTAGAGATACTCGAGCCCACATGGACCGTTTTTATCAATAGTGCTTCCCACGCACTGTTCGCGACGTACAGCAAAGGCGGAGATTACAGCAGTACATCATAGGGTGGCCCGATAGCTGAATGGCCGCCGGCACAGTAACTCAGCGTGTTTGGTCAGAGGACTAGCCTTCTGTAATAAAAAAAACTTAGTTAATGGATCATCAACGAACTGAAACGGATGTCTTTCGACATCCGCCGCGAGCAGACACAACGAACGAAAACAAACAAAATGAGAATACAAAAAAAAAAAAAAATTGTCAGCGTGACGAACTGCGGTCCTAAGGAGCCGGGTTCGATTCCTGGATGGTCCGGCGACTTTCTCCGGTCAGGGACTGGGTGTTGTGTTGTCTTCATCATCATTTTATCCCCATCCGGCGCACAGGTCGCCCAACGTGGCGTCGAATGTAATCAGACCTGCCCCAAGGCGGCCGGACCTGCTCCGTTGGAAGGTCTCTGTTGGATTCCTTTCATGTTGATTTCTTAAATCTGTTCTCATTTACGGCATAAATTCCTCTTCTAAATTTACTGTGGCATTTCTGACTATCTGGGAGGAGACTGAGTAGTGGAACGTGTTACTTTTACAGATAAACAAGAACGATCTGTCAGACTACTACACTTTAAAACACAGTTTATATGTAATTCATGTCACACAGTCTCATACGGAACCTACATCCGCTTTCTTTTATATACTGTATATGATAAGATACTGTCATCCCCCTTCCCTTCTGTGTGAGGTGTGAGAGGATGAATGAGCAAATGTATTTCTAGTTGCATGCTTGAGGGTAGCAGACAAGCCTGTCTGCTAGAGAACAGTAGGACCTACGTCGGAACAGGTAGCTACGCTTTCTAAAAGCAAAGAGGTTTCTATCCTTAGTATGGTCCTGTCCGTCCGTTGTCATATTCGTATAGGAAGCTGCCGCTCTGGCCACTTCCGTTTGTATTTGTGAGCCACCCCTCAGGCAGGGACCAGGCAGTCTGTCCGTGGCGAGCGTCTGAAGTGGTAAGATCTCCGGCTAAGCGTGTGTCTGCTAGGTCCGTAGGACAATGGATTTCTTAAGTTCAGCCTAACTGAAAATTTAATCACCTTTATTTCAGGTTTAGCTCTAAAATATCTAATGTTATCTTAAATTGCAACGCAGTGTAATTCGAGTGTGAAGTTCTGAATATATCCCGGTAGTTGCTTTGTCACTACTTTGTGAGTAAAGTGGAACCACGTGTTGATCAGTAACTCTAAGTTCATCAATCTTAAATGCGAATGTGCGTGAGATTATAACGTCTCGTCTTGACAATATTCTTCAATATAGCAACTTTTCTTTATGTTCAACCCACGTGGGGTGTACTTTGTGAGACCAGTACCACGTGCTTATACAATTGTTTGACCCATCAGGTTAATAGTAAGACGATAGTAACCAGTTCGAGGTTTTTCTTTTGTAAATTGCTTTTCGATCTAATTTATTTTAATTATCAAAATTATTGTGGAGTTACACTCTTTGTGTAAACCAAGTTGACCACGTGAAGCATGTGGTGTAATCATCAAAGTAGCCCTCAGCTATTCTTTTCGGGAAGATTTCACAGAGAGTTAGTATGAATTTAGTATACCAGTGTGTGGTAATTACATGACGGACAGGATTGTGCTACGAACGAAACTTCTTAGGGTGAAAATTGAATCGGTTGGTTGTGGTTAATTTCCTCTTGCATGTGTTTCAACGTTCTTCGTGTGTTATTTTATGAATGCAGTGTTGTATGGAGTCTCGCAATCTTAGCTCCATATCTGATGTGTTCCGTAAGATTACAATCTCACATTTTCACAATCCTAAATAAGGCACCAGTTTAGTTATGAATCAAGTTTAAGATGCTGAAATTTCAATGATCAATGTTAAAGTAAATTTCCAAATATAAACTGATTTATTTCTTTTTATTTAAATTGTCTTTTATATGTACATATCACCGGTTGTCGTGTGACTATTAAAATATTATAATTAATGTTAGTCTGGTTGGGAATTTCGTAAGCTAGACTGGATACCTGGTGAAACAGTTGCGCAGTAATGCAAGGTTAACTTCCCCACATAGCTCACAGCTTTTAAACCGCTTTTATTGTCTATCAGCACCGCTTTCATAACAAATTAAAGCAACAACATTACACCGTAAGGGGCTCATTTCCATCATAGGGTGGCTTGTGGAATGTAGATGTAGAGATAGAGGTTATGGTCAAAATATATTACATACGTGCTTTTTCACAGTCCACTGCCAACACTGCGCCTCTACTACGCTAAAGAGCCTAAGAAACTGGTACAGGCATGTGCATTCAAAAACAGAGATACGTAAACAGGGGGAATAGGGCACTGCAGTCGGCAGTGCAAAAAAAAAAAAAAAAGGTTCAAATGGCTCTGAGCACTATGGGACTTAACATCTGTGGTCATCAGTCCCCTAGAACTTAGAACTACTTAAACCTAACTAAGCTAAGGACATCACACACATCCATGCCCGAGGCAGCATTCGAACCTGCGACCGTATCGGTCACGCGGTTCCAGACTGAAGCGCCTAGAACCGCACGGCCAAGTCGGCAGTGCAACGCCTATGCAAGACAACATGTGTGTAGCGAAGTTGTTAGATCGGTTACTGCTGCTACAATGGCAGATTATCAAGATCTCAGTGAGTTAGAACGTGGTGTTATGGTCGACGCACGAGGGATGGGACACAGCATCTCCGACGTAGCGATAAAATGAAGATTTTCCCGTACGAGCATTTCACGAGTGTACTGTCAATGAAGAGAATCGTTCAACGTGACAGAAGTGCAAATCGTCCACAAATTGCTGCATATTTCAATGCTGGGCCATGAACAATTGTCAGCGTGCGAGCCATTCAACGAAACATCATCGAAATGGGCTCACGAAGCCGGTGGCCCACTCGTGTACCCTTGATGACTGCACGACACAAAGCTTTACGCCACGCCTGGGGCCGTCAACACCGACGTTGGACTGTTGATGAATGGAAACCTGTTGTCTAGTCGGACGAGTGTCGTTTCAAATTGTAGCGAGCGGATGAACGTGTACGGGTATGGAGACAACCTTATGAATCCATGTAGCCTGCATGTCAGCAGGGGACCGTTCTAGCTGGTGGAGGCTCTGTAATGGGTGGAGCGTGTGCAGTTAGAGTGATACGGGGTCCATGATACTAGATGCGCCTCTGTCAGGTGACACGAACGTAAGCCTCCTGTCTGATCACCTGCATCCATTCATGCCCATTCTGCATTCTGATGGACTTGGGCAATTCAAGTAGGATAACAAGACAGCCTACAGGTCTAGAATTGCTATAAAGTGGCTTCAGCAACACTCTTCTGAATTTAAAAACTTTCACTGGTCACCAAACCCCCCAGACGTGAACATTATTGAGCATATCTGGGATGCGTTGCAACGTGCTGTTCAGAAGACATCTCCACCCCCCCCCTCCCCCAACTCCTCGTACTCTTGTTGTTGTTGTTGTCTTTGGGGAAGGAGACCAGACAGCGAGATCATCGGTCTCATCGGATTAGGGAAGGAAGTCGACCGTGCCCTTTGAAAGGAACCATCCCGGCATTTGCCTGGAGCGATTTAGGGAAATCACGGAAAACCAAAATCAGCATGGTCGGACGCGGGATTGAACCGTCGTCCTCCCGAATGCGAGTCCAGTGTCTAACCACTGCGCTACCTCGCTCGGTGGCTTCGTACTCTTCTTACAAATGTAGTAGAACAGGTGGCATAGCTGTGGGACGCTCAGAATATACAGCTTCAATTTACAGTCAGGAGTATAGTTGATTACAAATCATAATCAGCCATTTGACAACAAAAAATGGATAAAATTCTCTCTGGAGTTTTCGTGCGTTACCGTTTAAAGCTATACAAAGTGAACTCGGTCTTGGGCGAGAAAATTTTGGCGGATGTTTAGGGATATGCCCTCCTTGTTTTGGCATAACGGACCCTTCGGTCTTCGGCGGCTTGTTACAGAATAACTGCATTTTGTTTCCTTTATCGCCCCCATTTTGTCTTCAGATCTATGTAGCACGAAAAATCTCTGTAAAAAAATTGCAAATGTAAACACTATGCACTGTGTGCCTTATTTGAAAACAAACTTGTTCCATTCGCTCACATTACTTAATATTGACAACAATAACGCACAATTTACTCTTCGCTCTGAAGCTTGCGTTGTATACTGTTAGGTTGTGTCTCAGATTTCTGTCGTCTGCAGTTTAATGTTACGTTTAGACCCGCGCGCCTTGCGCTTAGTCGTTTGCCTTTCACGTAAGAAAAGACATGCGTATTGGGGCACGCCTTTTCGCGACGTGAGCGCATGCGTAATTCCCTTCACAACTAGATACAACCGTGCACACTATTCTACAGATCTAGACGTTCGCTTTGCTGGCAGCAACTGTCGACGCAGCCTTTATATTTTGAGACAAAGATGAAGACGTAGAAAGAATCCTGAGTACAGGGATAACTATGTGTGATCTACGCGTGAACGTGGTGGAAGAATCAAACACGGCAGGGGGTATTTCGATTAATAACTGTACCCGTGACTTCGAAGTAATACTTGATCCCGTAGTCCCACTGACTTAGAAGGAGAATAGAAAACACAGGAAAAAAAATGGTTCAAATGGCTCTGAGCACTATGGGACTCAACATCTTAGGTCATAACTCCCCTAGAACTTAGAACTACTTAAACCTAACTAACCTAAGGACCTCACACACACCCATGCCCGAGGCAGGATACGAACCTGCGACCGTACCAGTCCCGCGGTTCCGGAGTGCAGCCCCAGAACCGCACGGCCACCGCGGCCGGCAAAACACAGGAAACTTCACTAGTGACAACAAGGTTAACTCCGACGCATCGAATTCTTGCTACAGCAGACAGTTACATTTGTTTGAAGTTCCAGTTTAAGGTATCTCAGTGGTTTTCACAGCTATGGTGAAGTCCCCAGAAAACTACATCACACCACGTTTCTGTGGAAAGCACCTTCTTAGACATTTTAGCTTATTTTTCGTTTAGCGTCAGCCACCAAATTCTGGAGAGGGGTGGCTGGACATCGCTTAAAATTTTGTAGTGAGGTGGAATTTCACGCACTGTTTGGGGACTTTACACGGCAAATAAATGGTTCAAATGGCTCTGAGCACTATGGGACTTCTGAGGTCATCAGTCCCCTAGAACTTAGAACTAACCTAAGGACATCACACACATCCATGCCCGAGGCGGGATTCGAACCGGCGAGCGTAGCGGTAGCGCGGTTCCAGACTGTAGCGCCTAGAACCGCTCGGACACTAAGGCCGGCGGCAAATATATGGTTCTGCAGTACTCATACTACTGTAGAATCAGCTAATTGAATTAAAAACATGATTTCAGTTTTCATTTATTTGCTCTCGTCGATGCAGACCATTTATGAACGAAATTACCTCGTGTTTCGGCACATCAGATGCCCCGAATCTCCTCTTCTTCGTTTATTCGTAGAAAGTAAAAGGAAAGGCTTTTCTTAATTTCTTCAGGCTTGCCTTTCTTGTTTCCACGTTGTCGTTATGTGTCAGGAACTGTTGATAGTCATTTCGTTTTACTCTGCCTCTGTAATTCGCGAAATTAGTAAGCCACAAAAAAGAAACTTTACAACAATACTTTGCGAATTTCAAGCGTTTCTCGTGACACCACAAGACCAAAGTTCTAAACGGAAAAGCAGATTTGAAAGCGTGCGAAAAACTTAATTGTTCCCTTCAACACCCCGAGGCGTAGAAAAACAATGCACCAAACGAACAGAGCAACGGACAGTAGCGCGACTGTTTCACGTGTCTCCTCCATCTGGGATGGGGAGACAACTGCGCCTGCGCACGGGAATAAATCAGAGACGTGCGTGACTGCGGACCGTTGCAAGTCCGCTCTTGTGTGTTCGTGCAACGGCCGCATGCACCCAGCGTGCATGGAAGCTTGCCCAGGTGTAAACACACTTTTAGTTGCACGTTAACAGTGATAATTACAGTACAGGAGATAGTTGTACGATGCTACGTAATTTATTTTATGTCTGTTTGCAGGTATGTGTTTACAGTCCTGGAACACAGCGATATCCGCCACCACAGTAACATAACACGCCGCTGGAAGAGCCCAAACTAAATGACGCAGCCCACTGAAAAATACGAGTATCGTGAGGTAATTCGTTTTCTTCAATGAAGGGCAACAACGCTGGTATAATCCGTGCTGAGCTGTCAGAAATGTATGGCAACATTTGAAACTTATAAAAAAAAAAGATGAAAGTTGAATTGTGTAGCGTCGCAGCTATTACGCGACTGCAGATTTTTGCAGTAAGTTTTGTTACGTTATGGCAAGCTGTTTTGGAAGCCTGAAGTATAGTAGCATTCGGAGGCGGCCGACTTGTGGCCTGACGAATACGTCATAGCTACACCCGTCGCTAAAGCAGACTGTAAGATTGCTCACTGTGGCGCGTGCTAAGATCACTTAATCACCTCACATAAGGAACTAAATAACTATGTTAAATATTATCTGTTTTATTCCAAATTTGGTACATGATCTTTTATTATTCAGACGAACTTTGTGTCAAAACTTGATACCGCTATCTATAAAAGGTTCGGAGATATAAAAAACCCATTAAAAAGTACTTAACTGACACTTAAGAAAGTAAATTCAGATAGGAACAATAACAGTTTGTATTTCTTTTGTTATCTGAAAACAGTAATAGCACTCTTAGTGTGCCGATTTATTTTATAAAGATTTTCAATTGTAAACTTTCGATAATTTTTGTTTCATAATGAAAATAATGGTTTAAAAGTTAATATTTGTATTTTGTGTTAGGGTGAGAGTAATGAGAGTGAATGTGAGGGTGTATGTGGGACATACATCAAATTTAAATTCTGTATTGTATTACACCTTAAATAACTAGCATATGTTACGCCACCAGGGTCTCCAGAAAACTGTAAATCCCCCCAAATGGCGGATGACGTATGTCTACGAATGTTTGCTTTTGTAATAAAGCAGCCCGAAAGGTTCAAATGGCTCTGAGCACTATGGGACTTAACATCTATGGTCATCAGTCCCCTAGAACTTAGAACTACTTAAACCTAACTAACCTAAGGGCGTCACACACACCCAGTCATCACGAGGCAGAGAAAATCCCTGACCCCGCCGGGAATCGAACCCGGGAACCCGGGCGCGGGAAGCGAGAACGCTACCGCACGACCACGAGTTGCGGACAGCCCGAAATGTAATGAGAGGATAATCTATTGTATATTCAAGCATAGTTTTCTCTCAGTTTTCGTTTGGTTTGGCTAAATGGCTCTGAGCACTATGGGGCTTAACTTCTGAGGTCATCAGTCCCCTAGAACTTAGAACTACTTAAACCTAACTAACCTAGGGACATCACACACATCCATACCCAAGGCAGGATTCGAGCCTGCGACCGTAACGGTTGCGAGGTTCCAGACTGTAGAGCCTAGAACCGCTCGGCCACTCCAGCCGGCCTTTGGTTTGGTTTGGTGGAACGTTTTGTTAATATTTGCAACATAAAATGACGTAAATTCATGTGCGAATGTTGATTGGAGTAAAACAGTTTAAGTGCGAATATGATTTTGAAAGACTGATCTCATTGGCTGTTCCTTTTGATCAACCAATCAAAGTAAAGTGTTTCCCGCGCATTGGAATGAGTTGTAAGCCATGAAAGCAACGGCATTCGGACAGTCGTGGACTAGCTGCCGGACGAGAAGGTCATGTTAGACGTGTCTCAAACAGTTATTTGTAAAATGAAGAAGTGACTGTTATTTCGCACTCGGTTTATATCGCCGTGCAAACAGATGCATTTACAGACAGTTCAGTGAAGCTTGGGAGATTTTGACGTGTTTGTTGTAGAGAAAACGGCGTGTGAAACTATTAGCCTTTGTGATGAATTCTGCGTGGCGTGTTCTGTATGCATGTACAGAACATTTTTTGGCGAGCATCTTCCTGAGAAGAATTCACTGAAAAGGTCCGAGTGTGAAACTCATTTCGTAGCAGAGTATTGGCTATTAATCTCGTAATATTTCGGGTTGGACTTAGTACATTTCTGGCTGTTTTGCGTGTGACACAAGCTGTATGAACTAATACTAGTGCTATTAACGTAAATGTGGGCTTGTTGAAACCATAACTGGAAGACAATAAAAAACATTAGTATTTTCTTACCTGAGTTACGCGGAGTATGCAGTCGTAAGTATGGACGATGGTTTTCTTCAATTCTGCTTTTAACATCGTCTACGTAGTACCTACGAATGCAGACCAACGGATGGTTAACGAACGCTGTACTGAGGTAGGTGTAAATGAATTTTGCAGCTTGCTTCAGTCAGTGCTAGTCAACTTTTCAACACCGACCCTCCGCAATTTTATGCCCTAAGGCAAAAAGAAAAAAGAAAAAAATGACACATGCACCACAAACGAATTATCCGAATGGGACATATCGGTAGATGTGACGGACATCTACAGATGGTTACAATTTCAGAAAAATTGGGTGATTTATTTCAAGAGAAAGCGCTTCACAAACTGAGCAGTCAATAACGCGTTGGTCTACCTGTGGCCCTTATGCAAACAGCTATTCACCTTGACATTGATTGATAGAGCTGGAATTTCAACGCCTGGGGTGGTATTGTCTTCAGATATGCGGCCCGCTTCGAACTGCGCTCGATGCCCAGCGAAGACATGTATGTAGACACCACCGACGGGGCCGGCCTGTGTGGCCGAGCGGTTCTGGGCGCTTCAGTCCAGGACCACGCGAGCGCTACGTACGCAGGTTCGAATCCTGCCTCGGGCATGGATGTGTGTGACGTCCTTAGCTTAGTTAGGTTTAAGTACTTTTGATTTCTAGGGGATTGATGACCACAGATGTTAAGTCCCGTAGTGCTCAGAGCCATTTGAACCACCGATGGGGATGCCTTACCAACTTGAGTGTAGCCCGCAATACGGCCAAACAACCAGGAGTGATGGTCTATGATGCCATTTGTTCTCATAGAAGGACCCCTTTGGTTGTCATCAGCGGCACCCTTACTGCACAGCGGGAAGTCGACGATATTCTACGCCCTGTTTTGTTGCCCTTCATGGTAAGCCATCCTGGGTTTACATTTCAGCACACATCGAGGGTTTCTACTGCTGGTTTTCGTGCTTGCCATACCTTACCTTGGCCAGCAAGGTCGCCAGATATCTGTCCCAATTGACAACGTTTGGATCACTGTGGGTAGAGCCCTCCAACAAGCTCGGGATTTTGACCATGTAACGCGCCAATTGGACAGCATTTGGCACGATACCCCTCAGGAGCACATGCAACGACTCTATCAATCATTTCCGAGCCAAGAAAACTGCTGGCATAAGGATGAGAAATGGACCAATGCGTTATTGGTTTGCTTAATTTCTGAAACTCTTTTTCTTCAGTAAGTCATCCAGTTTTTATGAAATTGTAATCATTTATTTGTGCATCGCATCTATTGATATAGATAATTCGTTCGTGGTGCGTCTTATCAAATTGGAAGTTGCAACTGTGACTAGAATATATCGTCACATCTAAGAAATGATAATTGTACAAACACACCTGACTGGTGCTGAAGATACAAGCACAACGGACACGGACTCATACTGCAAACAGAAGGACGTCCGACTAATAACGAATATTTATTTGGAACTAATCAACACTGAAGTTAAAGCACACCTTATTGATAATTTATATAGTACCTGGCTAAGATTCTACATCTACATCTACATCTACATATATACTCCGCTAGCCACCAAGCGGTGTGTGGCGGAGGGCACAATTCGCGTCAAATTCATATTTGCCCCCCTCTGTTCCACTCGCGCGAGGGAAAAACGACTGTCTGAACGCCTCAGTACGAGCTCTAATTTCCCTTATCTTTGAATGGTGATCATTGCGCGATTTTATAGTTGGTGGTAGTAATATATGCTTTACATCCTCGGCGAAGATCGGATTCGGAATTTAGTGAGCAGCCCCTTCCGTTTCGGCGGCCGTATAGCTGCAAATGTGTCCCACTTTAAACTTTCTATGAGATTTGTAACGCTCTCGCGATGGCTAAATGTACCAGTCACGAATCTTGCCGCTCTTCTTTGGACCTCCTCCATCTCTTGAATCAGACCTAACTGGTAAGGGTCCCATATAGACAAACATTAGTATACGACTGGACAAACTAACGTACTGTAAGCTATTTCCTTTGTTGAAGGACTGTATCGCTTCAGGATTCTACGAATAAACCGCAATCTAGAGTTCGCCTTACCCGTTACTTGTGTAATCTGATCATTCCATTTGAGATCATTTCGAATAGTCACACTCAATTGACGGATGTTACCGCTTCCAAAGACTGGGCATTTATTTTTTACTCGTACATTAATGGGGATTTTCGCCTTGTTGTAAGCAGTAGGTTACACTTAGTAATATTGAGAGATAACTGCCAGTCATTACACGACGCATTTATTTTCTGCAAATCCTCATTGATCTGTTCACAACTTTCGTGTGATACTACTTTCCTGTAGAGTACAGCATCATCGGCAAGGAGTCTAAAGCTGCTGTCAGTAGCATCAACCAGATGGTTTATATAAATCGTATAAAGCAGCGGACCTATTACGCTGCCCTGGGGCACACCTGAAGTTACGCTTGTTGAAGTTCCCCATTCAAGACAACATACTGCTCCTTGTCTGTTACAAAACTTTCTATCCAACCGCATATGTCATCGGATAGACCGTAAGCGCGCATTTTTTGGAGCAAGCGACAGTGCGGAACTCAGTCGAACCCCTTTCGAAAGTGGAGAAATATGACATCAACCTGGGAGCCGGTATCATGCACAAAGAGGGCCAGCTGTTTCTCGCATAACCGCTGTTTCCTAAAACCGTACTGGTTTCTGCAGATGAGGTTCGCAGAGTCTAGAAAGGTCTGTAAGATGGCAAGAACTATGCCCCTTACATAAAGTCATTAAAGATCACCTAACTCACGTTGAGCGAACAGTAGGGCTGAACAAAAATGACTGACAAGGCACAATGCATCTTGTAGAGGGTATAGTATGGATGTATTGGAATAATTAATGTTGGGTGATGGTTTTAAAGTAATTCACACGACATGAAAACTTTGTGGAAACGCATCGATTTACTGGAGGCTAGTTTACCCCAGGGAAGTATTCGAGTTGACCACCGTGGCCAGCGGGGGAGCGGCGAAGGGAAACGGCAATAGGCAGCTTAGGGCAGCTCAAACTCTTGAGAAAGCGGTAACGGTACGCGGCCTCCAGCCGCCTTAAAATGAGTGACAGTGAGGGGGTGGTTTACCCCGACTCCATGCTGGTGTACCGGGAAACAGACAGAGAACTTGTACGCCTTTTGATAAATTTCCATCATCCCGTTTCCTGTGAAACATGCGAGAAAGCCACACAAAGCTACGGTGGAGCTGTCAACAGAGGTCAAAGTATGCGTGTTCGTGACTATAGCAACTTCACGCTGAATTCATGGTCCGCAGAGTCTGAAGTAAATCAGGTGAAGAGCGACAGAATGAAATACGCTGGCCTCCGATGGGAACGTAGGACCAAGGAATTTGAAGTACTCTCCTGGGAGTCAGAATTCCGGAAAAATTGGTGTTTGTGCAGACGCTAACCTTGATGGGTGGCCTGGGGGGGAGCTAAATAGAAGAAGTTGAGAGGAAGGGAAATTTTGTGGGAATTTGTTCACTTCCCAGAGCAGGCATTGGTTGGCACTGGGAAGCGATGCATAATTAACACGACTTGCGCTGCAATTGGCGTAAGTGATTTTGCTGGAGGGGAAACCAAGGCGAAGAGCGGACTGGCAGAAGTCTCGGTAGAGGTCCTCCATTCCCAGATTGCCTAGAGTGCGGACGTGGCGTTCTTTACTCAGCTTGCCTGAGAAAGAGTGAGCATCTCTACAGTTTAGGACTTAGCAAATGGAACGATTGAGCTTGGAGATAGAAAGAAAAAGGTTTAACGTCCCGGCGACGTCGAGGTCATTAGAGATGGAGCACAAGTTCGGATTGCGTCAAGACGGAGAAGGAAATCGGACGTGGCCTTTCGAAGGAACCATCCTGGTGTTTGCCTGGAGCGATTTAGGGATATCAGGGAAAATCTAAATCTGGATGGATGGACAAGGGTTTGAACTGTCGTCCTTCCAAATGCAAGCCCAGTGTCCTAACCACTGCTTGGAGTCATAGACGGTATTTAAACACAAGTGCAAGACCTACCTTTCTCGATAGAGGGACCAGATCCAACAAAGGGGAAACACGAATAGATTATTCTCATGCTTCAATTCCTCAACGTTGGAAAATGTCTTTCTCGCCATATTTTGTCGACGATTACAGTGAGATAAGTGCACACATGTTCATCACTCATTGTTTGCAATGCGCCCAGGACAAAAATATTCGAATAGCAAGAAAAATTCATTCTATAGTGCTATTAAAACTGTTTTGTACTTGACAGCTAGCCGAGCGCATGGCCTCGAGAGAATGCGGGCCAATTCCACGCTGAGGTTCAGCACTCCTCACCCCGCGTGGTTGCCTCTACTTACTCGTTAGTGCTCACTAGCTGCTAAGACCTGGTTTCATGCGCTTCGTGTACTGTGAACTGCGTTATCTTAGTGTCTGCTTTTCCCGTGTTTCCAATGCGTCTGTGTGACAAATTACTGCAGTGGCTTGTCCGTACAAAATGTCCGAAAATAAAAAGTGGGGGGGTCCTAGAAACAACAGTCCGAAATCATCTTTCAAGAAAGTCGGACAAGGAATACCAGTGCGAGGACAATCGCGTAAATACGAGTACGTCTGCAACATAAGTCAATATTTTGAGATGGAAAGGGATAAGGAAGGGCCTACTTATTTCCATTAATAAGGCAGACGAGAGGACTGCGGCGGCATTAAGCGTAAGGAGAACAACCGTTATAAATATATACTAGGAACAAAACGAAAATCTGAACACACATTTCGGACCGTCAAGTCTGGGAACTCTGGAGGAAAAACGATGCATCAAGAAACGTGTGACAAATCTTGAGTATTTCGAACAGGATGCGATTCGCAGACATTTGTGTGCATATTATGACCGAGAGAGCATCCAATGTTATGAAAACTGCACTTAGAGCGTAAAGAAACTGGTCTTTTTGTTGGCAGTATGTAATCTCTTGGGCTGCTGTTATTAAATCTGGGGTTTAATTACGAAAAATGTATCTGGTCGTAAGGTACTTTTGGAACAAGATACTGACATCTTCAACTTTGTAGTTCTGTCTTCCTCAAAAGCATGTAATATTACGATATATTGATAATTTTTCAACTTCTGGGCCGTCTAACCACAAATGCGCGTTTCGCCTTTATTCTCTGCAAGGCATCTTCAGTAGCAGGTTGCGTGGACGATTTTCTACATTTTATGTTTTTATTCATCATCAAAAATGGAACAAAAACATAACACGTAGAAAACCGTTCTCGCAACATACCACTGAAGATGCCTTGCAGAGAATAATGGCGAAACGCGTATGGCACGAAAATTGTGTTTCATTCAGTCGTAGTTATCCGGTCCAAAAGTAAAAACATTATCAATATACCGTAATGAAACAAGAAACTGCTTCATGGCGATGCTGATTTTTGCGGTAGGTAAAGGACGCTGAATGAAGAAAGTGGAACTATTAGAAGTTGTGTCACGACTTAAGCCACGACAGCCGACATACTTTGTAGATGAAGTTGCTAACAAGTATGGACATTCTGTAATTAGATTACCGCTCTACCAATCTCACTTTAATGCTATAGAGCTCATATGGACACAAATCAAGAGGTATACAGCATGTAGAAACAAGAAATTCACGCATTCAGAACCGGAATGACTTTTACATGAAGCTGTTCCTGAAGTAACTGCGGAAAACTGGAGCAATGTAGTAGAACATACAAAAGGTGTCATTCAGGAAACACAGGAGAACGAATGCGTATTGGAAGACAGTGTTTCCGAATTAATAATTGCCGTCGGGGAGTCATCTGAAAGTTCCAGTGACACAGATACAAGCGAAATTTTCCAGCTCTCGGACACACGGACACAAAACACATAGGGTGATGGTAAGTTGCAACACAATTTGAACCTTCGGGTGGTGGTGGTTTCACTGTCTTGGTATTTTGAGTTTTACGATTTGTTGGGAAATTCATGGCACAAGACGAAAATGTAGCATTAACCCTCCCTAAGAGGCGGTACACGTGCTGTTTCCCCAGCCATGCGCGAGTTATATCAGCACCTCAACGGTTCCGCGTTAGCAGAAGCCCGCGCACGGCGCCAGCTAGCAACATTGCATGGCCGCTCAGCGAACTGTCAAGTACACAGTAGTTTCAATCGCGTTATAGAAAGCTAAGATTCCTTCTTCACATTTTGTGTTCAAAAAAATTGATATGAATAACAGAAGAACGTCCATAGTGTTCAGAGAAACTTCAAAGAGTAAATTGCACATGTCGTCCCAAGCTAACACTTCAGTGCAACAAGAGTGGTTCATTGTCACAGAAGAGAGTACGTGTTCTGGGTTTCCTGCTGACCCAGTTTTGCTGCCTTACGAATAACAGCCGCATCACAGACTGCGATCGAAGTGACACGGCACATGGAAACGTACACTGAAGCTAAAGTAGGCTGGAACTCACAGCTTTTGTTGGCAAAACGACTAAATTTCTCATAAGATTCACAGTGAAATTCTGGGCGTATGGAGACCAAATGCTGTAGTGAAGACTGACCAAGGCCGCCTAGATGTGGGTAATGAGGATCAGCGATGGGGGACGACAGAATCCACGCAGTATATTCGGAAGGCTGAAAGAACATCTGGAGAGAATGAGATCGTCTAGCGATGAGGCCGTTCGCACAGCGGTACTCTAATGGCTCCTTTCCGGACGAGGAGAGTAGTTCCATCGAGGAACTGAGCGACTGATAGAATGTCCCAACCGCTGTTAGGAAAGATTTGGTTACAATGTTGAAATCTAGTGTCATGTATCCGTGTTACTTTCAAGGTTAATGCAGCGTTCAACAAAAGTTATTTGGCCTGCTTTAATAATGCCTGACGTAATTGAAGTGCCCCCGGATACAGCATACAGGTAAATCTATGAAACGGTCCCTCAGACGCTGCGTCGCATTGCACACATTGGTGCGACCCAACGGTTTCGCTATCCCATAGTTAATGAGGTTGGTTGGCAGGTTGGTTGATTTGGGGGAGGGGACCAAACAGCGAGGTCATCGGTCCCATCGGATTAGGGAAGCCTGGGGGAGAAAGTCGGCCGTGCCCTTTCAAGGGAACCATTCTGGCGTTTGCCTCAAGCCATTTAGAGGAATCACAGAAAACCTAAATCAAAATGTACAGACGCGGGTTTGGAACGTCGTCCTCCCAAATGCCAGTCCAGTGTACTAACGACTGCGCCACCTCGCTCGGTAGTTACTCAGGTTACAACTTGTAACACCGGAAATGCATATCCTCCTATTTCCATCTATTGTACCATAATTTTTTCCTTATTTTGTTACCTGAAGATATAACATTTCTGTGTTTTTATATATTATAATTGTTTTAATATATATATATATATATATATATATATATATATATATATATATATATATATATATATATATATGCATTTATGTCGTATAATTGTTTTGTTTTGTAAATATTATTTGTATTTATACGCTGGGTCTTGCCTAGCGAAAACTATGCTATCGAACGAATACATCGATAGGTCGTGTGAAGAACGAAAGTGTGTAGGATCTTTGGTAGTGTTAACTCTGCCGCGTGGAGCGCGGGCCGAGCAGAAAGGGTCTGGTTGGAGTAGTGCGATTGAGCAGGTGTGTTGTGTGACGCTCCCGCAAGTTGCCGGGCTTTCGGGGTTTGGCAGCATGTAATTGCGATCGACTGGCTATGGTAGTTTCTAGCACGGTGTCGCGGACGGGAAGCATTAGCTGGCACACATCAAGAGCCCATTTCGCCTGGTGACCGTGTCGAGAAGAAGGCGTGCCAGCATCCAGCTTCTGTAACAGCGACGGCCGATAATGAGTGACTGTCGCCACCTCCTCGATCGGCGACTTCAAACCTTCAATCAGCCAACAAGGAAGACTAAAAGCACGTAAAGTTTTAGAACTGTATGGCAGACCTCAGCTTTTCAAACTGTTCAAATCACAAAATTACAGCAACGTAGCATGAACCTTTGATGCTCATTGTCCCAATTGCATTGCCAAGCAGGGTCCCTTCCTTTTCCGAAATGAACCCGAGTGTCGTTGAAATTCAAACGCCAGCATTAAAGCATTATAATTCGATTTCACTGCTTTAATTTCAGAGTTCAGTTAAAGTATTCATAGCTGACTACAATATTTAGATTACACAAGCACAAATTAAGAGTGCGAGTTTTGTTACCGTATTTTAGCTTACCTGTGACTGCAGCTCGGCTTGGTACGTACAAAATTTTACTATTGTTAATTTTTCTGAATCATTTAATTCGTTCAAAGTTAAATCTCTTATTTCTAAATTGCGTAGAGTCAAGTTGCTTTTGAAATGATTGTTGAGGTAGTCCAAGACTAACCGTATTTTACTGACTTTCGATGTGCTTCAGAAAGAAAGCTCACTATTAACTGCAGTCACTAAATTAACTTTCGATTTTCCGGTTTTATTAATTCTTTTGCTAAATTAAGTCAGAGTGTAGCGCAATTTATTACTTCTGACAAACTTTCAGTTTTCACACTACACGTGTCAACCTTCAGTTGCCACGCTTCTAGTGCTAATTATATGTGTAATAACCTTTCTTTTTTCAGTTACTATAGTAATTGTCCTTAGGACTGGCGACCGTAATTTCCTCCAAATCTCAAATATCTAATTACCGCTAGTTAATTGTTAACGTAACGGCCGCACATTTACTTTTTTATTAACTCTACCCCTTTTCAAAATTAATTTCCATCAGTTTCATTTGCATTTTTCCTTTCATTTAGATGTAACCCTTTCCTCCCTCTTTACCGACGAATTGACTTCGGTGACGATTGCTTTTTCCCAAACTTCCATTAGGTACACGCGGTTTAATTTTTCACTGTTATTAAGGTCGATAAGTGAGGGGGAGGTTATAAACTCCTCGCTATTGGCTGAGGACCTCATGGACTTTGAAGAAGCACAACTAAAGGCAAAATTCAGGTCGCATTTTTTGAGCCCATTAGGACAACGCAACGTACTTAGTGGCGTGCATTTGCCTTTCTTTGTGCCCATACTTCTTTCATTCTTTTGTTGTGGGCTTCTTTTCTTTCTTGAGACCACGTTGTTCCACTCTTATTCTTTGGATTCTACTCTTGGTCAACATGCCACGTGTGAATTTTGGATCTGAAGATTTCCCTGTTTTGGATATCCTCTGGTGTAATTCCTGCTAGTTTCAGATCTGTTTTGATTTCGCCAATCCATTTCGTTCGGTCTGTTTTGGATTTACTTCTGTTTACATAGAGTTCCACTATTTGCTTTGTAAATCTGTCCGGATTCATTCTTTTGATGTGTCAATAGAATCTTAATCTGCGTTTTCTAATGTCACTGTGAATATTAGAGTATTGGTTGTTTCCTGTTTGCCTCTGAGCCGATACTGTTCATCTACAAGTTTTGGGCCAAAACTTTTTCTTATGATCTTCTGTTCCTTTTTCTGAATGTTTTCTATTTCTTTATTGTTATTTCATCCCCCTTGCCCCATGTGGACGGAGCGTGGGCTCACAGCGGTACAGATAACCCGCTTTTCAGGCAGTAAACATTATTCTCTTAGATGCAAAACGCAAAACAAAGAGGCGTATTTACCGAATTTAAAAGTTAATAAGAGAATATAAGAAATAATGCTGCCTTCGTGATTTGTTTAAAACAGTGATAATTGTGGAGGAATTGCCCAGTTAAAACACCGGAAGAATACTAAACGCTTGAAAAATCACATAAAACCACTAAATGCGATAGAAGAGACACTGATCACTAAAAGCGGAGCTCTGTACACTTTCACTAAAACTGGAGAAGGACTTGCTCTTGGATGGTAAAATGTAGATGAAAATAAAGGTGGGTATGCAGGGAGATGGGAGAGTTGTGATGAGGACTGAGGACTGGTAAGAAGTGGTGATGAAACAGGGTTAAAAACTCTGCGACACGGTCGCGAATGGAACAGTGATCCAGAAAGAGTAGAATAAATTTATTTATTTCTGTCTATGATCACAAACTTGTTAGGTCCTCAGACTACCAGTTTTGGTTAGCAATGGCCATCTTCAGATCCATTTTAAAAGCGTCTCCTAAAACAATGGAAACAAAGTGGCATCTTCAAATGACAAACACAAATATGTGTTTGGCATGCTGGAACTGATTTTGTGATTATCATTTGACGATGCCACTGTGGCTCCATCATATTAGGACATACTTTTGAAACAGAACTGAAGATGGTCATTGTTCACCAAAACCAGTAGTCTGAAGACCTAAAATGTCTGTGATCATAGACGGAAATAAAGAAATTCAGTAAACAGGTGTAGTTATGGGGCTTTTATAAATTTGAAAGGAAAAGAGGGTGGGGAACGACAGGAAAGGCGAAAAGGAGGAAGTGTGGTATGGGGAGACGAGAAGGAACTCCCTGCGGAGGGGGGAGGATAGGGTAGAGTGCAGTCAGAGTTGATACTATGACGATCAGTTTGTCTTTAGGAAAGGTAAAGGCGCCAGCCAGGCAATCTTGACGTTGTGGTGCCTGTTCTTTCGGACATTGCGGGTAGTTGGCGTTCGATAGGAGTGTGTATCGACCGTGAAGTGAGCCGAAATAGTCCGTGCAGTTGCGATAACACAGTGTCCCGGATGGCGCAGTGGTTACCGCGCCTGCCTGGTAAGCAGGAGATCCCGGGTTCGAATCTCGGTCCAGTAGGCATTTTCACTCGTTGCCGCCAATTCCACGTAATGTCCCAGTGCAGCTGACAGCAGTGATCCCTCCCCTTTCCTTTCCTTTGTTCCCCTCTCTACCTTCAATTTACTTATAGTTCTGACGTTGCGGTTGATAATAGAAGCAAGACTGACGAAAACCCAAGATACTTTCATTGGATTTGTCGACCTGGAGAAAGCGTTCGACAATGTAAAATAGTGCAAGATGCCCGAAATTCTGAGAAAAACAGGGGTACGCCATAGGCAGAGACGGGTAACAGACAATATCTACAAGAGCCAAGAGGGAATAACAAGAGTGGACGACCGAGAACGAAGTGCTCGTATTAAAAAGGGTGTAGACAAGGATGCAGTCTTTCGCCCCTACTGTTCAATCTGTACATCGAAGACGCAACGTTGGCAACAAAACAAGGTTCAAGAATGGAATTAAAAACTAAGGTAAAAGGATATCAAAGATACGATTCGTTGAAGACATTGTTATCCAGAGTGAAAGCGCAGAAGAATCACATGATTTGCTAAATGGAATGGTCTAATGAGTAGAAAATATGATCGGAGAGTAAATCGAAGACAGACGAAAGTAATGAGAAATAGAAAAAATGAAAATAACGAGAAACGTAACAGCCGGATTGTTGGACACGAAGTAGACGAAGTTAAGGTATTCTACTATCTAGGCAGCAAAATAACCTATGACGGACGGAGCAAGGAGGACATCAAAAGCAGAGTAGCACAGAGAAAAACGTCCGAGAGAAGTCTACGAGTATCAGATACAGGCCTTAATATGAGGAAGAAATTTCTGAGAATGGGCGTTTGGAGCACAGCATTCTATGGTAGTGAACCGGAACAGAAGAGAATCGAAGTATTTGAGATGTGGTGCAACGGACGAATGTTGAAAATTAGGTGGATAGATGGGGTAAGGAATGAGGAGGTTCTGCGCAGAATCGGACAGGAAAGCACTGACAAGGAGAAGGGACAGGATGAAAGGACATCTGTTACGACATGAGGGAATGACTTCCATGGGAATAGAGGGAGCTGGAGAGGGAAAAAGCAGTAGGGGAAGACAGAGATTGGAATATATCCAGCAAATAACTGAGGACGCAGGTTGCAAGTGCTACGCTGAGGTGAAGAGGTTGGCAGAGCAGAGGAATCCGTGGCGGGCCGCATGAAACCAGTCAGAAGACTGATGACGAAAAGAAAAAAAAAATCATGGGTATATGTCAGGGTAGAGTTCGTGGCCCAGGGGAGGGAGACGGTTGGAATTTCCTTGGGAGAGGAAGTGGAGGGTGTACAGGTGGAAGGTTGGTCGGAGGTGAAGTTAGAGCCATGGCAGTTCACTAGGACGGGAAAAGAGAGGGGACACAACAGAATAGAGGGGGGACAATAGAATTGTTGGAGTCGAGTTTGAGTATGGTGCAGGTTTTCAGTGGTGTTCAATGTGAGTGAGGAGAGGTGGGAATTTGATGAGTTGATGAAGGATTCTTGCCGGCCGCGGTGGTCTAGCGGTTCTAGGCGCTCAGTCCGGAGCCGCGCGACTGCTACGGTCGCAGGTTCGAATCCTGCCTCGGGCATGGATGTGTGTGATGTCCTTAGGTTAGTTAGGTTTAAGTAGTTCTAAGTTCTAGGGGACTGATGACCATAGATGTTAAGTCCCATAGTGCTCAGAGCCATTTTTTTGAAGGATTCTTGTGGGGGACGGTAAGCGGATGCGGGAAGTGTGGCGGAAAGCAGGTTGTTCGAGAATATGGAGGGACTTACAGAACATGGGTGGGACGGATACCCATACAACATTTGCATAACAAAGTACTCGGTGGATTTTGGACTCATACAGGGTGTTTCAAAAATGACCGGTATATTTGAAACGGCAATAAAAACTAAACGAGCAGCGGTAGAAATACACCGTTTGTTGCAATATGCTTGGGACAACAGTACATTTTCAGGCAGACAAACTTTCGAAATTACGGTAGTTACAATTTTCAACAACAGATGGCGCTGCGGTCTGGGAAACCCTATAGTACGATATTTTCCACATATCCACCATGCGTAGCAATAATATGGCCTAGTCTCTGAATGAAATTACCCGAAACCTTTGACAACGTGTCGGGCGGAATGGCTTCACATGCAGATGAGATGTGCTGCTTCAGCTGTTCAATTGTTTCTGGATTCTGGCGGTACACCCGGTCTTTCAAGTGTCCCCACAGAAAGAAGTCACAGGGGTTCATGTCTGGCGAATAGGGAGGCCAATCCACGCCGCCTCCTGTATGTTTCGGATAGCCCAAAGCAATCACACGATCATCGAAATATTCATTCAGGAAATTAAAGACGTCGGCCGTGCGATGTGGCCGGGCACCATCTAGCATAAACCACGAGGTGTTCGCAGTGTCGTCTAAGGCAGTTTGTACCGCCACAAATTCACGAAGAATGTCCAGATAGCATGATGCAGTAATCGTTTCGGATCTGAAAAATGGGCCAATGATTCCTTTGGAAGAAATGGCGGCCCAGACCAGTACTTTTTGAGGATGCAGGGACGATGGGACTGCAACATGGGGCTTTTCGGTTCCCCATATGCGCCAGTTCTGTTTATTGACGAAGCCGTCCAGGTAAAAATAAGCTTCGTCAGTAAACCAAATGCTGCCCACATGCATATCGCCGTCATCAATCCTGTGCACTATATCGTTAGCGAATGTCTCTCGTGCAGCAATGGTAGCGGCGCTGAGGGGTTGCCGCGTTTGAATTTTGTATGGATAGAGGTGTAAACTCTGGCGCATGAGACGATACGTGGACGTTGGCGTCATTTGGACCGCAGCTGCAACACGGCGAACGGAAACCCGAGGCCGCTGTTGGATCACCTGCTGCAGTAGCTGCGCGTTGCCCTCTGTGGTTGCCGTACGCGGTCGCCCTACCTTTCCAGCACGTTCATCCGTCACGTTCCCAGTCCGTTGAAATTTTTCAAACAGATCCTTTATTGTATCGCTTTTCGGTCCTTTGGTTACATTAAACCTCCGTTGAAAACTTCGTCTTGTTGCAACAACACTGTGTTCTAGGCGGTGGAATTCCAACACCAGAAAAATCCTCTGTTCTAAGGAATAAACCATGTTGTCTACAGCACACTTGCACGTTGTGAACAGCACACGCTTACAGCAGAAAGACGACGTACAGAATGGCGCACCCACAGACAGCGTTGTCTTCTATATCTTTCACATCACTTGCAGCGCCATCTGTTGTTGAAAATTGTAACTACTGTAATTTCGAAAGTTTGTCCGCCTGAAAATGTACTGTTGTCCCAAGCATATTGCAACTAACGGTGTATTTCTAACGCTGCTCGTTTATTTTTTATTGCCGTTTCAAATATACCGGTCATTTTTGAAACATCCTGTACATGTGAAGGACAGTGGAGGGGTGTAGTACCCATGTTCGGATGCTTAGTAGTTTTAGTCTACTTGGTTTTTGTTTTGAATTGTTACTAGGTGAGGTGTACACGACAGTTGCTGGTCGAAGTTTAGTCCAAGATATTTTAGTGATTAGTTAGCTGGATAGTATTGTCACAAATGGTGAGGCAAAAGTCGTGGAGACGGAAGGTGCGGATGGTGCGTCCTGTAATAAATTGTTGCTTGGGTTTTGGTGGGTTTGGTCTTACACCAGAGGGTAACTGACTGATTTGAATTTGGAGCGTTGGGAAAGCTTGCGCCAGCATACTGGAGGAGGTGAAAGGAGGAGGTCGTTTGGGCAAATCAGCAGTGTGTAACGGGGGCTGTAGAGGGGAGAGAACGGTGGCTTGGAGAACTCCTGCAGTGGGCTGGAAGGTACGGGAATTGGTGTTGTTAACAGTAATGTAGGAAGGGCGACTGGACATATTGACTGTAAATGCAAAAGTCTGACGATTGATAAGGGGATCTGAATGCCACACGCTGTCGTATGCTTTACCTAGGTCAAGGAGACAAACATGGCGGATTTACCTTTCTTGAACTGTTGGGAGAGGACAGATTCAGAGACCTTGCTAAACACTGACGAGTGGCAGATGAGGCAGTACGAGCGAGTACCAGTGGAATTCGTTCGGTTTGAGGAAAATGAGGATTTTTGAGATAGTAGCCTGTGAAGAGTATAGTGGTATGCAGGGCTGGAAGGGTGATGAGAAAGGAGAGATGCCGTTCTCTGGGGTGTCGACAGGTAATACGTCGTGGCCAGGGGTTGTGTTGCTTTCCCTGTAGAGTACTTCCAAGTAACTAATTTCATGAAATAAATTTACAAATGTGATTGAAATACTTAATCTAAGAGGAGACCTGTAATGATAAAAATAATGCGAAGTTAATCCTCTTTCGCACACGAATTCAGCGTGGCTTAGCAAATTTAGCCCACATACTCCGTGCAATTGTGGCGTGGTCAGTTTCAAGCGCCTTGTGCCTTTATTCGTATACACGTTACGAGAGGACTCTGGCTCCCTTCCTTTCTAATATAAGGTTTGACTTTTTCAAAGAACCGCGCGACCGCTACGGTCGCAGGTTCGAATCCTGCCTCGGGCATGGATGTGTGTGATGTCCTTAGGTTAGTTAGGTTTAAGTAGTTCTAAGTTCTAGGGGACTGATGACCTCAGAAGTTAAGTCCCATAGTGCTGAGAGCCATTTGAACTTTTTCAAAGGCGCCGGAGGATATTTTTGTTGTCAATGTATGGTCGTGACAGCGTAGCCATTCTAGCAGACGAATTAAAGCAGCAGAGCTCATTTTATCTTCAACCGGTGCATTCATTGCCGTTTTGGAAACTACTGCTGTTTTTTTCTTTTTCTGAAAGTGAAAACCTGCCAACTTCATACTCGTTATTTGCGTATGTACTACGAAAATTCCTTAACGAGAAGTCTTACCCTCTCCAATGGTAAATAAATGATCTGGCTGTGTGAAGTACGTTCTAATTTGTGCGAAAATTTGCAATCCGAGGGCAGAATACCTATCAGGGGTCCCATTACACACCAACTACACACGCCCCACACCATTACAGAGCCTCAACCAGCCTGAACAGTCCCCTACTGACACGCAGGTCCATGGATTCATGAAGTTGTCTCCATAACGTAGACGCCCATTTGCTCGATACAATGTGAAACGAGACCGACCAGGCAACATGTTTCGAGTTATCAACGGTCCAATGTCGGTGTCGAGGCGTAATGCTTTGTGTCGTGCAGTCACCAAGGGTAAACGAGTGGGCCTTCGGCTCCGATAATGTTTCCTGAATGGTTCGCACGCTGACACTTGAAGATGGCCCAGCATTGAAACCTGCAGCAATTTGCGTTAGGGTTGCACTTCTGTCACGTTGAACGATCTTCTTCAGTAGTCGTTGCTTCCGTTCTTGCAGGGTGTTTTTCCAGTCACAGTGATGTCGGAGGGACCCCTGATATGATTCTAACAGGTAACTCGTACGTAAGCATCCCTTCTGATCACTTGCATCCATTCATGTCCATTCTGCATTCCGACGGACATGGGCAATTCCAGCGCGACATTGCGACATCGCAAACGTCCAAAATTGCTACGGAATGGCTCCCGGAACACTCTTCTTAGTTTAAACACATCCGCTTGCCACCAAACTCCCCAGATACGAACATTAATGAGCATATCTGGGATACCTTGCAACGTGCTGTTCAGTAGAGATCTCCACGCCCTCGTACTCTGGAGGATTGATGGTATCAGTTCCCTACAGTACTACTTCAGACACTTGTCGAGTCTACGCCACGTCGTGTTTCGGCACTTCTACGTCCTCACGAGGTACCTACACGATATTAGGCAAGTGTACCCAGGGAGCGAAAGGCTATTTACAATTTGTACAGAAACCAGGTGGCAGTTATAAGAGTCGAGGGGCATGAAAGGGAAGCAGTGTTTGGAAGGGAGTGAGACAGGGTTGTAGCCTCTCCCCGATGTTATTCAATCTGTATATTGAGCAAGTAGTAAAGGAACCAAAAGGAAAATTCGGAGTAGGTATTAAAATTCATGGAGAAGAAATAAAAACTTTGGGGTTCGACGATGAGATTGTAATTCTATCAGAGACAGCAAAGGACTTGGAAGAGCAGTTGAACGGAATGGACAGTGTCTTGAAAGGAGGATATAAGATGAACATCAACAAAAGCAAAACGAGGATAATGGAATGTAGTCGAATTAAGTCGGGTGATGCTGACGGAATTAGATTAGGAAATGAGACACTTAAAGTAGTAAAAGGAGTTTTTCTATCTGGGGAGCAAAATAACTGATGATGGTCGAAGTAGAGAAGATATAAAATGTAGACTGGCAATGGTAAGGAAAGCGTTTCTGAAGAAGTCGAATTTGTTAACATCGAGTATAGATTTAAGTGTCAGGAAGTCGTTTCTGAAAGTATTTGTATGGAGTGTGGCCATGTATGGAAGTGAAACGTGGACGATAAATAGTTTGGACAAGAAGAGAATAGAAGCTTTCGAAGTGTGGTGCTACAGAAGAATGCTGAAGATTAGGTGGGTAGATCACATAACTAATGAGGAAGTATTGAATAGAATTGGGGAGAAGAGGAGTTTGCGGCACAACTTGACAAAAAGAAGGGACCGGTTAGTAGGACATGTTCTGAGGCATCAAGGGATCACAAATTTAGCATTGGTGGGCAGCGTGGAGGGTAAAAATGGTAGAGGGAGACCAAGAGATGAATACACTAAGTAGATTCAGAAGGATGTAGGTTGCAGTAGGTACTGGGAGATGAAGAAGCTTGCACAGGATAGGGTAGCATGGAGAGCTGCATCAAACCAGTCTCAGGACTGAAGACCACAACAACAACAACAACCAGTTTCTTTGGTTCTTCATTGTATGTAGGATACTATCGTTTCCCCTGTTCGTGAGAACTGTCTTCCCTGAAAGTGTGAACACCAGCAGCAACTAATGCGGCGACAGTGCAGCAGCTGTTGGGACACATCCACTGCGGGCCTGAGGAACAAGACGTCAGGGGGACCTCCCTGTGCGGTGCGGTTACCGCGGGCGTTCCTAATTGAATCTGTTGAGGCAGCCCCAACTGGGGCCACAAACCGGCGCGCGGCCCGCGATAAATACGGACAAATGACGCCGTAAAGCCGGCGGACCGCCTAATGGTGCTCCGGGCGGACCCGATCGGCCTGTTTACTGCGGCCCCAAGCGCCGCCCGTGTCGCCGTAAGCGCCCGCCGCAATTACATAACTCCACAGCCCCGTACCTGCCGCGCCGTGGACACACACACGCACCCGCTGGGTGGACCCGGGAACCGCAGCGCGGCGCGGCACGCTGAAACTGTATGAAGAACGCTTCCAGAAGAAACAAATTCCACATGGCGTTATTAATGGCAGCTCTCTTTAAATGTGAATAAATATAAGCGAATCCCCACAATCTAGAGGGGCTTATAGAAATGAAATGTCACAATTTCAGAGACTTTACTGGTCTCGTACAGATACGATTTTATGACTGAAGTGGTGAATGAAAATTTGTACCAAGGCCGGGAGTAGAACCCGTGTTTCCTGCTTAGTAGCCAGGTGTGTTAGCCACTAATCTCCTTTGAAAATTCTGTTCGTTTGTAAGGGGGACTTCTAAGTAGACTGGGGCGGTGGTGAGAATTTGTATAGAGGAGGGAGGCGTGCGAGGATAATCCGTGCAGTTGTAAGAAGTGCTGTGCTTAGTGGCTAACGCACCTGTCTCGTCACCAGGAGACCCGGTTCCATTCCCGGTCTTGGCACTAATTTTCACTCGCCGCTTCAGTCTCCATATACACTCCTGGAAATGGAAAAAAGAACACATTGACACCGGTGTGTCAGACCCACCATACTTGCTCCGGACACTGCGAGAGGGCTGTACAAGCAATGATCACACGCACGGCACAGCGGACACACCAGGAACCGCGGTGTTGGCCGTCGAATGGCGCTAGCTGCGCAGCATTTGTGCACCGCCGCCGTCAGTGTCAGCCAGTTTGCCGTGGCGTACGGAGCTCCATCGCAGTCTTTAACACTGGTAGCATGCCGCGACAGTGTGGACGTGAACCGTATGTGCAGTTGACGGACTTTCAGCGAGGGCGTATAGTGGGCATGCGGGAGGCCGGGTGGACGTACCGCCAAGACCGTAGGATCCTACGCAGTGCCGTAGGGGACCGCACCGCCACTTCCCAGCAAATTAGGGACACTGTTGCTCCTGGGGTATCGGCGAGGACCATTCGCAACCCTCTCCATGAAGCTGGGCTACGGTCCCGCACACCGTTAGGCCGTCTTCCGCTCACGCCCCAACATCGTGCAGCCCGCCTCCAGTGGTGTCGCGACAGGCGTGAATGGAGGGACGAATGGAGACGTGTCGTCTTCAGCGATGAGAGTCGCTTCTGCCTTGGTGCCAATGATGGTCGTATGCGTGTTTGGCGCCGTGCAGGTGAGCGCCACAATCAGGACTGCATGCGACCGAGGCACACAGGGCCAACACCCGGCATCATGGTGTGGGGAGCGATCTCCTACACTGGCCGTACACCACTGGTGATCGTCGAGGGGACACTGAATAGTGCACGGTACATCCAAACCGTCATCGAACCCATCGTTCTACCATTCCTAGACCGGCAAGGGAACTTGCTGTTGCAACAGGACAATGCACGTCCGCATGTATCCCGTGCCACCCAACGTGCTCTAGAAGGTGTAAGTCAACTACCCTGGCCAGCAAGATCTCCGGATCTGTCCCCCATTGAGCATGTTTGGGACTGGATGAAGCGTCGTCTCACGCGGTCTGCACGTCCAGCACGAACGCTGGTCCAACTGAGGCGCCAGGTGGAAATGGCATGGCAAGCCGTTCCACAGGACTACATCCAGCATCTCTACGATCGTCTCCATGGGAGAATAGCAGCCTGCATTGCTGCGAAAGGTGGATATACACTGTACTAGTGCCGACATTGTGCATGCTCTGTTGCCTGTGTCTATGTGCCTGTGGTTCTGTCAGTGTGATCATGTGATGTATCTGACCCCAGGAATGTGTCAATAAAGTTTCCCCTTCCTGGGACAATGAATTCACGGTGTTCTTATTTCAATTTCCAGGAGTGTATGTGTAAAATGCAGAGGGGGTAAGTTCTTTAAATTGAAATTTATAATACAGGGTGATCCATTGATAGTGACCGGGCCAAATATCTCACGAAATAAGCATCAAACGAAAAAACTACAAAGAACGAAACTCGTCTACCTTGTAAGGGGAAACCAGAAGGTGCTATGGCTGGCCTGCTAGATGGCGCTGCCATAGGTTGTTGTTGTTGTTTTTTGGGGAAGGAGACCAGACAGCGAGGTCATCGGTCTCATCGGATTAGGGAAGGACGGGAAAGGAAGTCGGCCGTGCCCTTTGAAAGTAACCATCCCGGCATTTGCCTGGAGCGATTTAGGGAAATCACGGAAAACCTAAATCAGGATGGCTGGATGCGGGATTGAACCGTCGTCCTCCCGAATGAGAGCTGCCATAGGTCAAACGGATATCAACTGCGTTTTTTTAGAATAGGAACCCCCATTTTTTATTACATATTCGTGTAGTTTGTAAAGAAATATGAATGTTTTAGTTGGACCACTTTTTTAGCTTTGTGATAGATAGCGCTGTAACAGTCACAAACGTGTAAGTACGTGGTATGACGTAACACTCCGCCAGTGCGGGCGGTATTTGCTTCGTGATACATTACCTGTGTTAAAATGGTCCGTTTACCAATAGCGGAAAAGGTCGATATGGTATTGATGTATGGCTATTGTGATCAAAATGCCCAACGGGCGTGTGCTATGTATGCTGCTCGATATCCTCGACGACATCATCCAAGTGTTCGAACCGTTCGCCGGATAATTGCGTTATTTAACGAGACAGGAAGTGTTCAACCACATATGAAACGTTAACCACGACCTGCAACAAATAATCATCCCCAAGTTGGTGGGTTAGCTGCTGTCGCGGCTTATCCGCACATCAGTAGCAGACAAATTGCGCGAGAATCGGGAATCTCAAAAACGTCGGTGTTGAGAATGCTACATCAACATCGATTGCACCCGTACCATATTTCTATGCACCAGGAATTGCATGGCGACAAGTTTGAACGTCGTGTACAGTTCTGCCACTGGGCACAAGAGAAATTACGGGACGATGACAGATTTTTTGCACGCGTTCTATTTAGCGACGAAGCGTCATTCACCATCAGCGGTAACGTAAACCGGTATAATATGCACTATTGGGCAACGGAAAATCCACGATGGCTGCGACAAGTGGAACATCAGCTACCTTGGCGGGTTAATATATCTTGCGGCATTATGGGAGGAAGGATAATTGGCCCCTATTTTATCGATAGCAATCTAAATGGTGCAATGTTTGCTGATTTCCTACGTAATGTTCTACCGATGCTACTACAAGATGTCTCACTGCATGACAGAATGGCGATATACTCCCTACATGATGGATGTCCGGCACATAGCTTGCGTGCGGTTCAAGCGGTATTGAATAGCATATTTCATGACAGGTGTATTGGTCATCCAGGCACCATACCATGGCCCGCAGGTTCACCGGATCTGACGTCCCCGGATTTCTTTCTGTGGGGAAAGTTGAAGGATATTTGCTATCGTGATCCACCGACAACGCCTGACAACATGCATCAGCGCATTGGCAATGCATGTGCGAACATTACGGAAGGCGAACTACTCGTTGTTGAGAAGAATGTCGTTACACGTATTGGGTCAAAATGGCTGAATGGTTCAAATGGCTCTGAGCACTATGGGACTTAACATCTGAAGTCATCAGTCCCCTAGAACTTAGAACTGCTTAAACCTAACTAACCTAAGGACGTCACACACTCCCATGCCCGAGGCAGGATTCGAACCTGCGACCGTAGCGGTCTTGCGGTTCCAGACAGAAGCGCCTAGAAGCCGGCACACGTATTGGAAAATGCATTGATGTTGACGGACATAATTTTTAGCATTTATTGCATTAATGTGCTATTTACAGGTAATCACGCTGTAACATCATGCGTTCTCAGAAATGATAAGTTCACAAAGGTACATGTATTACATTTGGACAACCGAAATACAATGCTCAAACGTACCTACGTTCTGTATTTTAATTTAAAATACCTACCTGTTACCAACTGTTCGTCTAAAATTGTGAGCCATATGTTTGTGACTATTACAGCGCCATCGACCACAAAGCCAAAAAGTGGTCATTCATATTTCTTTACGTACTACACGAATAAGTAATAAAAAAGGGGGTTCCTATTTAAAAAAACACAGTTGATATCCGTTTGACCTATGGCAGCGCCATCTAGCGGGCCAACCATAGCGCCTTCTGGTTTCCCCCTACAAGCTAGACAAGTTTCGTTCTTTGTAGTTTTTTTGTTTGTCGCTTATTTCGTGAGATATTTGGCCAGCTCACAATCAATGGACCACCCTGTCCATCTGATTTGTTGAGTTTGAGAACATTTCATATCTTACGAGAAGTATACAGAATGTATCGTACGGAAAGTAGTTACAGAGTTTTAATTATCACCTAAGGAACTCAATCTGAGACCATGAAACGTTGTGATCGTGTTTGTCGTTCGCTGCACGTCCACCCTGCAACGTGATATATTTTAGCCAACGGTGGACGACGTAACGGAGACCTTTGTTTGCACAAAGCTACATTAGGATTACATAGGAAACATTTCATCTCTCGCGTAGTGGTACTGTTTTTATTATGATACCTGATCACGCTAACTATGTAAGGTGTCTTATGGAATAGAAACGTGAGTGGTTCATTTGTAAATCGTATATTTCGACAGATGAGACGACAGTTGAAACGTAAATAAAAGACACTCAAAATGCGGATCGTCTTAGACGACGGATATAAAAAATGATTGGAATTTATATAAATTAAAACCTATATAAAATAAAATGAGTTACTCACCAAAACATTTAAAACGCTGCAAAATCATCAGAATCATCATCTAAGGAAAGCTGTTCCGCAAGTATGTCATTACTTTCGTTGTTGAGAAGCTCTTCAGAGAGGTCTCATTCTGCACTTTGTGAATCGATTGATCACGAAATCACACACAACATCAAGTGATGCATCCCGCATACCTCCACGTTTCGTATACGACTTTTCGTCACTCGTCATCCAATTGTTTCATTATTCACGCATATGGCCTTTGAATGGTTTATTCAGAGAGACACCTAACGGTTGTAGCATCGAGTGGAACGGTAGAGAGACAGCTTGAAGGTGGTTCATTGAACCCTCTGCCAGGCACTTTATTGTGAACAGCAGAGTAATCACGTAGTCGTAGATGTAGATTCTGTACAGCTGGAGGTCTCTCTCCATAATTCTCTACACTTTCTCGATTGGGGAGAGATTCAGCGACCTTGCTGGCCAGGGTAGGATGTGTCAAGCATGAAGACAAGCCGTAGAAACTCTCACCGTGTGTGGGAGGGGATTATCTTACCGAAATGTAAACCCGGGATGACTTTCCATTAAGGGGAAAAAACGTGGCATAGAATAGCGTCGACGTACCGAGTCGTAAGGGTGCCTCGGGCCGCAAATAAACGGGTCGTGCCACGAAAAGAAATAGTACTCCAGAGCATCGCTCCTGTTTATCGGACCATGTGTAGGGCGGCAATCAGGTTCGTATCCTATCGCTGTTCGGAACGCCTCCAGACAAATTTTCGGCCTGGAATCTAATTGACTGAAGCAGAATAGTCTTCAGTGGATGATACTCGGCTCAAACTCAGCCCCTATGGCCAGCGAAGGCGTATCTAGAGACGCCGCGGGCAGTGGTGGGAAAGCAGCCTGACTGCCAAACAGTAATGGTCTGGGGTGGTATTTCTTTCCATTGCAGCATCCGTTTGCTTGTCATCCGCGACACACTTACAGAACAGCTGTATTCGACGATATTTTACGCTCTGTTGCCCATCATAGCAGGCCATCCTGGGTTTACAGTCCAGCAAGATAATGCCCTCCCGCAGACGTAGAGAGTTTCCACTGCTTGTCTTCCTGCATGCCAAACTTTACCTTGGCCAGAAAGGTGGCCAGGTTTCTCCCCAGTTGAGAACGTCTGGAGCCTTATGGGCAGGGCCCTCAAACAACTCTGTCAATAAATGCCAAGCCAAATAACTACATGGATAAGGGCCAGAAGTGGACAAAGCGTTACTGATTGTCTCAATTTATGGAACTTTTTCTCTTGTATAGGTAATCTAATTTTTCTGATACTGAAATGTTTTTCTTGTTTGTAAACGTACATCACATCAAACTATTTTCGTCCCATTCGGATAATTCCTTTGTGGAGAGATGTTTTGGTCATCGACATGTGTCATTTGTCTGTATGTCTTGCAATTTTCGCAGAGTCGTCTTCCGAAACCGCGAGCTGCTTATGAACAGTTGCGTATAACGAAATTATTGAAAATAAATTGAAATACCAAAAGGAACGTGACAAGTCTGTCGTTGCAACAGTATATTTTGATGACACAGCAAAACTTTTAGTGCCAACTGTTGTGTACATAGTTCCGCATAGTTAGCGCGTACACAAATTTCCCACTAGAGTGCGCCCCGCTAAGCACAACAGCGCAGGCGCAGCGCTCGTCCGTCTCCGCACTACGAGATGGCGCTGCCTTAGATACAGACCAAATTCTGCTGGCACCAGATGCAAACGCACAGGTCACGCAAGTTCCTTAAATTACGGGTCGGAAGTCTGCGGGCAGGTGCTGGTACCTGGTAGTCTCTCACATGGGCTTAAATCACTCTGGCATGATTCTAGCCTTTTAAGTGAACCGTCACCATCACGGAAGCTGCAACAATCGTCGTGGAAAACACTGGCATCAAGGGATTCAGGTGATCCGCAATAATGTTTGCGTGGTCCATAGCACTAACTGTGCATTCAGAATGAGATTTTCACTAAGCAGCGAAGTGTGCGTTGATATGAAGCTGTGTGCAGGACCGAGACTCGAACTCGGGACCTTTGCCTTTCGCGGTCAAGTACTCTACCATCTGAGCTAGGAAGGTGGGAGACGAGGTACTGGCAGAAGTAAAGCTGTGAGGACGGGGCGTGAGTCGTGCTTGGATAGCTCAGATGGTAGAGCACATGCCAGCGAAAGGCAAAGGTCCCTAGTTCGAGTCTTGGTCCGACACACAGTTTTAATCTGCAACGAAGTTTCAGATTCAACTGTGCCTTCGTCTGCTACCATTCGTCCCATGCAAATGCAGATCAGGAGCAAAGGTATCGTCAGGAGCCGGCCGGTGTGACCGAGCGGTTCTAGGCGCTTCAGTCTAGAACCGCGTGATCGGTACGGTCGCAGGTTCGAATCCTGCATCGGGCATGGATGTGTATGATGTCCTTAGGTTAGTTAGGTTCAATTAGTTCTAAATTCTAGGGAACTGATAACCTCAGATGTTGAGTCCCATAGTGCTCAGAGCCATTTGAACCATTATTATAACCAGGAGTGCCCCATTGAAGTGTCACAGGTCCATTGTTGGTCTCTATATACATAAATGATTTGACGGACAAGGTATTCAGCAATCTGTTGATTGCTGATGATGCTGTGGTGTACTGTAGAGTGTCGAAGTTGTGTGAATGTAGGAAGGTACAAGACGACTTAGACAACACTTCTAGTTAAAGCTGTAACGTTCGGTTGCGGTATTAGTAGTGTCCTGGTTGATTCAGTCAATCTGGGGGTAACGTTGCAGAGCGATATGAAAGGGAACGAGCATTTGAGAACTGGGTAACGGAAGGCGAATGGTCGACTTTTAGGAAACAGTGTGTAACACCACAATCGATTATGAGCAATGGGTACAGTGCAACTTTATTTAAAATGGTTCAAATGGCTCTGAGCACTATGGGACTTAACTTCTGAGGTCATCAGTCCCCTAGAACTTAGAACTACTTAAACCTAACTAACCTAAGGACATCATACACATCCATGCCCGACGCATGATTCGAACCTGCGACGGTAGCGGTCGCTCGGTTCCAGACTGTAGCGCCTAGAACCGCTCGGCCACCTCGGTCGGCTCAACTTTATTTAAGAAGTGTTTACTCGTTACTTGTTAAGAACTTTGGATCATTGGAGGGAGGTGGTACTTTATGATGTATAAATTGTTTAACTTAATAGTGTGCTTAAATCATGGAATTTTACTAAATATGTTTGTTTATGTATGACAAACTTAAATTTAAAAACTGATTCATGCTTAGGGATTTTGTATTGCATAGTATAAAAGACATAGAGATTACTGTCTGCTACGGAATTGGTTTGGCGCGCAAAGAGAAGGTGGAAGTGGAGATCACGCTGAGCGGGAAGGGAGTGAGCACAATAGGCAGTCAGTAGCCAGCGGTTGTGGAGTCAACACCGCATGTGGCTAGTGAGGCGTTCGGTATCCTCATCTATGAAGGAATGGCCTCGGGTGTAATTGTGGCTGTAAAATGGTGCTCTCGCATTAGAAATGGCTCTAAAAATGATATTCACATCGCCAAGATTAACTAAATAGAGCATATTACTTCCAAAGGAGAGTCCAGGTAGTCGCCATGTGCTCGCCACCACTATTGCGCCACTACTTCACCAATCCAAGAGGTTAGAACTGTATAACAGTGTGAAGCATTGTGTTTGCGTGAATTAATTTGCAATAATAATTCAAATATTGCTGAACTCTGTGTTCGGACCATGAATTTACTCATTTCGTGGTGCCTAACAGCGACCTCTCCTCAAAATCACTGATGACCGACTGTGTGTAAACTGTGCCTTCGTCTGCTACCATTCGTCCCATGCAAATGCAGATCAGGAGCAAAGGTATCGTCAGGAGCCGGCCGGTGTGACCGAGCGGTTCTAGGCTTTGATTGTGCCTAATTTCTGAATGCAAATGCTATTTGAAGTAGAATTTTTACTTGAAGTCATTTCTGAATACTGTCAGTGCAAATAATGTTAAAGCTTTGCAAGATAAATGATCTTAAGTGGGGCAGTAATTGAGCTTTTAACATAATGCAAAATATTTCTGAAAAGTGTGTACAGTTTGCTTATATAAAGAAGGGATGGTTTGTGGGCTCCCTTTTCATTCTTTTATATCAGGAAGAAACCAAACTGAATAGTTGTTTTCTAGCTAATGAAACCTGAAGTAATCATTTAAAAGAGTATATATAAAAGATATGTGCTCGGTGTTATCTTATTGCATTTGTGATGTGTATATGCGTGTAAGTCAAACTTTAATTCTTATCTGGTGCCGTTTAGTCTTATGTATGCCTTTGGGAACAATTCCTGTGCTAAATTATTGAAAGGTAGAAGTGAAGATTGTGGTTAACAGGGATTAAGCTTTTTTTTTTTAATTCTGCAATTACTTGCTTATGCTGTTTCTAACTACTGCTATTCACCGTGTAGTTCGTCTGGTTATTATAGGTGTTCATTGCACTTTAATGAGAAAGAAGAGTAAAAATAGATTCGTTTAAAATAATGTTTCCACATTATTATGCCTAATTAGGCTGGCGACCGTATTACATTTCATTTACAGGGTCTCTGTAACTGTAATTTCTTACAAAATTTTAGTCTTTCTGTTACCTACCAACTGCTACCCTTACGAAATTCATGTTCGATACCGTCTTCCTGTTAGGTAACACACGATCAAATTCAAAAATCCTACCTGAGGGTAAAGCTTTTGGTTAATTCATGCCATATTTGGCAAATGCGGTGCTACAGTGTTATACTTCGTTTCTTTGTGACAGGTTACAAAATTCTGTTATCAAGAAACAGTGTAGCACACGCCCGCACGCGCAACGCCAGTAATAGTGTTGTAAGTTGTTCAGCTGTAAAGGAGACCGCTAGTGCCGCGTATTCTGGAGCACTGCTCGAGTGTTTGGGCTCCGTACTAAACATCGAAGCAATCCAGATGCGGGCTGCTAGATTTGTTACCGCTTGGCTGGAACAAAACGTGTTACAGGGATGCTTCGGTAACTCAAATGGGAATCCCTGGAGGACAGGCGACGTTCTTTTTGAGAAACACTATTGAGAAAATTTAGAGAAACGGCATTTGAAGCTGACTGGCGAACGATTCTACTGCTGCCAACATACAATGCGCTTAAGGACCACGAAGATAAGATTCGAGAAACTAAGACTCCGGCGGAGGCATGTAGACAGTCGTTATTCCCACTCTCTGTTTGCGGGTGGAACAGAAAAGGAAATGATTAGTAGTGGTGCAAGGTACCCTCCCCCAAGCACCGTACGGTGGTCTGCGGATTACCTATGACGAAGTAGATGTAGATCACAGTCTGCTATAGCTCCCCCCCCTCCCCTCCCCACCCACCCACCATTGCGCCCAGGGACAGCGGGAAGGTGCGTTTTCCGAGCAGAGGTTCGCCTGTATTACTGTGTATCCTGATAGTGCTAGCGATCTGACATAACATGAAACTCGATTTATCCGACCAGGCGACACATTGATGCCCCGTCCAATCTCGATTATGTCATGTGCGAATGAGTTCGTAACGGACGATGTCGCTCAGGCAACATCAGAAGGTAGTATGCTGCACCGCGCACTGAGCACTGTGCTCCGGGACACTTGTGCTTGCACCAACCTTATACTGTGTCGTGAGGTTTGCCACAGATCGCCGCTTATCCTGTTCTACATGGTGTGCAAGGCTCCGAGCTCCAAGTTCTGTGATGGGGAGCGGGCGTCCAACACCTTGTCGCCAACCTGTGATCTTACCTTCCTTCAGCCACTTTCCGTCAACGCTCTAACCAGTAGCACGCGAATACCCAATCACCTTCACCACTTTAAGATCCTCATTCCGAGTCACGGGGCCGTAATAATCTGTCCTTCGCCAAAGTAGCTTACGACAGCGTATTTGCCCATTTGCGTCCCTTATCGTCGCTAGATTGATTACCCTTTCGTTCCTACTCCACTTACAGACTTTTCTCGCCATGTCAGGCGTTCGTAACGCCACCAGGTGGCATTCAGTCTCGCAGTGGCCAGCAGTCGTAATGTTTTGTCTCATTATTTGATTTTGTTGCGTCTCTTGGGGCTGTGTTGCTATTCTTGAAGTTCCAAACCTCATAGACTATATGTGCTTCAAAATATTTTTTTAAAGAATGATATGGCAGCCATTGACTGTAAAACTCCTTGTTTCAACTATACATTATCGATTTTCTGGCGTATGGCCATTATCACACAAAAATAATTGTGCTTCAGCAGTAGTTAACATCTAAGAGTCATCTGACACTCAAATGCGACCATGATGTAGTTGAGGTCAATTTTTTTTTCAATATATTAAACTGCGCTTCAGTACGGCATTTGTATGTTAAATAAAAGCAATCACAGCAGCTTAAACTGCACCTGAGTGCAGCATTTGCATCCATACAGCCAGGCTTATTGTCAGGTGACAGGTTTTCACAAGCGTAGCGCGCGACGCGTGAATTCGCAAACTTAATTCATTCAGTATTTGAGACTGAGAGCACTTAGCGACTTTCAACAAAATTATGGCGTATGGCCATTATCACACAAAAATAATTGTGCTTCAGCAGTAGTTAACATCTAAGAGTCATCTGACACTCAAATGCGACCATGATGTAGTTGAGGTCAATTTTTTTTTCAATATATTAAACTGCGCTTCAGTACGGCATTTGTATGTTAAATAAAAGCAATCACAGCAGCTTAAACTGCACCTGAGTGCAGCATTTGCATCCATACAGCCAGGCTTATTGTCAGGTGACAGGTTTTCACAAGCGTAGCGCGCGACGCGTGAATTCGCAAACTTAATTCATTCAGTATTTGAGACTGAGAGCACTTAGCGACTTTCAACAAAATTTACACATGATTTCAAAGCCTTAAAAACATTTTCTCGCTGACAAATCCTACCACACATTAAAAGAAAAAATGTTTATCGCGTACTACTACTTTTCCGCTGTTCACGCAGTGCAAATACCGCATGAAGCATGACGTTATAATTTATTACTTCATTACGACTAACTTTACTCACGACATATTTTACTGACAGTATGCGCATACACTACTGAATGTAAATGCAAAATTATATCATTGTACGAAACATAGTTCAGGATATATAACGTCAAAAACAATGAGATATGTCGCAACCTGCCACATCATGCATGGCGTTTAAATTTGTTACTTCTTTTCTACCAATTCTGTTTGCAATAAATTTTTCAGGGAGTATCCAAATATGCTGGTGAATGTACCTACAATATAATAGCATTGTACGACATACAGTTTAGGACGTACCACGTCCTAAACAGTGTGATGCCTGAAAAGCTGCCGCATCGCGCATGACATTTAAATCTATTGCTTCGTTGCTACTGAATCAATTCACAACACGTTATGCACATAGTACAAACATATGTCGCTGAATGTACCTCCAAAATCACAGCACTGTACGACACACAGTTCAGTACGTATGAAGTCATATACATGAAACGCAAGGCCAGACGCTGCAAGATGCTGGTATGGACGCACATATATAAATAAATACTTAGGCTGCGCCGGATTCCTCCGCTAGTATTGAATAAAAGGAATCACATATAAAAAATATTCCATTTCATTGTGGCAGGGTGCTACAGCAACCAGTTTCGAATTATTTCATAATAAAGACGCTCTAGGTTGCGAAATCAATGTGTATTATAAAAGTAAGTGTACAAAGTGAGTGCCGATAAAAGTCAGAAACGAGTCCCTCTATTTCCCATCCATGAAGAAGGTTCACGCTTCTAACAGAAGGGTGCACTTTTGAAGATACAAGGGCTCGGAAGTTTCGCCCTCTATAAATTTCTAGAACATTCAAGTACATTCGAGAATGCTTGAGAAACTTCCGCAACAATCGAGTGTATTCCAGAATGTTCTGGAATGATCCGTATCTTCTGGAATTCTCGGGAAGATTACAGAATGTTCCGGAACATAACAGAAAATTCCAGAACACTCTAGAATGTTTTGGAATGTTCCGGAACATTGTGGATCATTCGAGGCCTTTTTTGGTATGTTCTGGAATTCGTCACTAGTGGGGCTACCCATTGGTAAGGGTAAAAAGAGCAAGCTCCATTAGGGGTCTGAAAGTCAGCTTCTGACAGTGACGAAGGGAGGAACCGAAAAAGTAGTTCAATGAGTGAATAAAAAGCAAATAGTGACGTGTGAATAGTCAAAGTGATATGTGACTGAATATATATCGAAAATAAAATGTGAAAAGTGTATAAAATGTGCTTAGTGTATTTGTTAATAAAAAATTGATTTGATTTATGCTTTAGACAATGCCCAGGCATAAAAGAATAGGAGATCTTGCCGGGACAAAATCTCATAGTTATGTGCACGTTCTCACATAGAAAACATAAACGAACTGTTAGAGAACAGAATTTTATATTCTCAAAAATTATAGTATCCCTGTATCAAATAAAACATCACATAAAGGTAAATACCGTGGTCTAAAATTTCACATCAAAATAATGGTCCACAGACACAAAAGAAAGTCTGCAAAACTGACATTCAGTGCTGGGATCTACATTTTTCTCTTTGCCACCACGCAAAACACATTTTATTTTAAATAACATGTTCTATAAATTATTGGGGGAATGGAAAGGTAACCATCACAATTGTCCTAAAATTCTTCCTTTGATTGGTCCTCCACTATTAGAGCTGTGAACGCTCACTTTTGAGAAATAGTCGTCTTTTTAGTCTATTTCTTGATCTGAATCACTGATATCTTCCTCCATCCACCGACAAACGGTCTCTTTCCACTGAGGATCGATAATGTTGACACTTCCTTGCGAAGGCATTTTGTACCAAACTGAAGTAAACAGGTAAGTAGATCGCGAGGCGCGGTCTAGGAGAGCTCAACGGTTCACAGTAATACGTGTCAACAACAAAAAAGGCAAAATGAAAACCAGTAACAAAATATTGTAGCGTTGGCGATTAAAGGAGTAGGGTATAGAAGCATTCTGCCCGAAATGACCTTGGAGAACAAGTTCGAAAATTTTCACGTGGTCTGAAAGACCATACCTCGTAAGTTAGAGGCTAAGTCAAGTTTAATTTCCAGCAGCTGAGTTTCTGCCTTCGTCTCTGCACGCTGCAGAATATTATTCTACCTAGGGTTAGTTGTTGGAAAATCAATACCAACTCTAATATTACAATGGCCAATTCAGATCCAAGACTGTTGCTAGTAATATTCCTACTACATTCTTGAAGATGACGCTTGTTCATTCTCAGAACTGCTCATTGTGCTTCAGTCGAAGACCGTTACAAGAAAGTTTTCCGTTACACCTGAAGCGGTTGTTAAACGTAACATGTGTGACGAGTTTAGCGGTATATCTAGTAGAAGCTGCTGGCTGTGTACACACATCATCAAGCGGAACAAAAGAAGGCAAGTCCCGTCATTTTTGAATAAACTACACGAGTATTCGCTGTAAGTGGCAAATAAATATGACGGTATTTGCATACCAACGAGGCGCTTAACTTCAGTGATCCATGCTCTGCAAGAAGGGAATTTACGGGCGCTGCACGCGAGTGACCGCAGAGTTGGCAACAGCATGGTCTAAGTGAAATAAATGTTAGGTTACCGTGCGCACAACGACCAATTACTCGCGAAATGTTGTCCTCGCGGTTGCGTGCCGCTCACGACGTATGCTACATCACAAGCAGAATCCAGCACAGAGGCAGCGTTTCAGAGGCACGGAGGTAATTGGATGACGTCACAACACTGCCGTCTGCGCCCACTTCAAAGTAATCCTCCTCGCATAATGATTAACACAAAAAAGTTAGTACCCGGAATACACGCCTATATGTTGCCGTAGTCGCTTTCACCGGACGTAATGACGAAGTGATTAAGTATTCTCGTGTCTCTGTTGGGAAGTTTCGTACAGAAATTACGGCTCTTCGGTTGCTATCTGACCTTCTTCCCGTTCGTAAATATGAGGCTGATTCTGAGCGAAATATAGGAGCATTTATTAAGATTTCTTTTTGTAACTGGTGTTGATCAAATATAAAATTAATTATAATATTATTATTTGCTGATAGCTTCCGTGAAACGCAATGGCGAGGCAGTCCCTGATCGAAACCAAGTCGCAGACAGCAAGACGGCTTACCTTGCTGTTGTTTTTAGGCGGTTTCCCACATCCGGCTAGGCAAATACCAGGTTGCTACCCACATCCTGCTTTAGATACACGCTACAATAATACTTAGAAAATTTTATCCCAGTTGAACATCCCCAGACCTCTACTAGACGCAGACAAATGTGATCACACATTCCTTCCTGGGGATAGTGGTGCTGTCAACAAATGCATCATTCCCCTAAATGCCACAGACACGGCCAAATCGATACACAGTATAACATTGCTGACCCCGTAGGGAAATGGGAAGAGGCAAAAGGAAAGAAAAAGAAGGATATATTCCAGTCTCCATTTGCCCTTATAGTTTTTACTACCTACAGCTCCCTCAAAAACAATGGAAGTTATTCCTTTACGTGTTACCGCATGTCCTATCATCCCATGTCAGTATTTTGCACACGTTCCTCTTCTTGCCACTTCTACGGTAAACCTAATTTTTCCTCTTGTCAGTCCATTTAATCAACACTCTTTTCATACTGCACATCTCAGACACATTGATTCTCTTCTTTTCCATGTTTCCCTTGTTTCGCTTGCACGTTCTTTTTTATGCTCAAATTAAGGCCCATGTTTTAAACTGACTTTCGCCAAGAATGCTCTCTCTGCCTCTGCTAGCCTCCTTTTTCTCTTCATATTTCTTACATCGTAATGCACTGTGTTCTACGCAGACTGAAGCGAGGAATGAAAATTTGTACCAAGGCCAGGATTCGATCCCAGGTGTCCTGCTGACTAGGCATATGCATTAAGCACTACGCCACCCAGGCACAGTGGCTTTTCATAACTGCAAGGAATACCCTAGCACGCCTCCCTCCTCATTCCAAATTCCTGTTCACGTCTCAGCCTATTTGTCACTTCAGTCTGCGTGAATACGTCACAGATGTCTGAGACTTGAGAGGGTCTCTGTGATCACATGGTTTCTTCTTGGAATGTACTATGTGGCTTTTGATGTAACAGAATCCCTTCACACCATAACTTCGTGAATTTTCGTGTTTATCACTAATCTTGTTTCTGTTAGTCTTGGTTAGTTTCGTTTTTCTTCGGTTTACCGCCAATCCAAAGTGTGTGGTCTTTACTCTGCTCATTAAATTCAGCAGTAATTTTTACTTATTTACACTGACAATTACAATGTCATCAGCGAATCTTATCATTGGTGTCCCTTCACCCGGAATTTTAATCCCACTCCTCAACCACTTTTTTATTTCCGTCAGGGCCTCTTCGATATATAGTCCGAACAGTAAGGACGTATTCCTGTCCTATATGTTGTAACCTCCCCACAAAAAATATTTTATATGATATCTATAAGAAATTGAGCCATATCTAAGTGTAAGCTCCCCAGAAACATATTAATAGAAGTGGCAATAAATCTGAACTAGCAATCTGATCCAAATGTAATTTGCGCACGAAAAATGAAAGTCATTTCAGTGATAATAAAATCTCAGTGACAATGAAAACACAAATAGACCGAAATGTCGATCTTTAGGCCCTGTTCAATAATTAAACTGTAATTGTTACCTTAGTAAAACTGGATCTGCTCTTATTCTGCGCCACAGCTTGGAGGAAATGCATCGCAATAATAATTTTTTTTTTAATTTAACTGAAAATTTTCTTTAAGGAAATGCAAGGGAATCAAATGATTTTTTTTGTTAAAAATTGCTTTGAAATCAAAATTATTATTGGGGCGATTCTTGAAAGTTAATTACAATGAATATACATTAGATTATCTGATGAGCGCAATGCTGCATGAATACGTTATTTAATAAAAATATACCTCGTCCTGAATCATGACCAGAGTGCGATGTCGACGCCCGCCGACTGCTCACACACAACTAAACTCTCTCGCATCTAGACCGCGACTGCGTCATCTCCGACGCGCTACTCGCAACTGCACTGGGCTACCACTACCGACAGACTGCCGTTCGCTACTGCGAGTCGAGCGCAACTGCACTAACTACATGCTCTCTGGTCAGAGATTCTATGGCTCGCCATCGCTGCCTATGAAACGTACGCGTTTCATAACCCTCCACTGGGGGGGGCAAAAATTTGGCAGCGATGGTGAGTCATTTGGACTTGCCAATCGCGGCAAAATTTTTTCTTTAATTAATTAACTTTTACAAATTACAAAATATTCAGATGTAGTACATGAATTAAATGTGCACATGCACCGAGTACAAAACATTTCAGACAAAGACAAAATATAAGTACAAAACATATCTGGAAAATGTATATACAAATTATTTGATAGATAACAAAGTGCACACGCACTGAAAGATTCTTCACGTTTTCACAACAAATAAATGTAATGGCAAAAAATCATGTCGACAAGTGACATATGTGTACTTGCACTGGAGTTCAACAAATCGAAAAAAATGTATAGTCCATGAACATAAATGATGTTAGCAAAAAAATGATTTTCACTATTAGGATAGGAAAGGGAAGGATTTCATCATGGTTGTAGCACTTTAGATTGCACGTAGCTGCACTGAAAGTCCATATCTTTCCACAGAAGTACAACACCAAGTGAGACAATTTGCAGTTCTTTTCCCAGTAGTATTTGTCAGCGTAACCAAGACACTGAAATGTCGTAGTAATCTTCCATGTTATCATTTAGGCAGTACATCAGGTACACCAAACAGTGGGACCATAATAACGTCTCCATCGCTAATAACGTCTCCATCGCTCACAATGGTGGACAGCATGTCGTGTCAACACCACGCTCTTACAAGGCAACACCAACGTAGAATTAGTGCAAAAACCAAATATAGTGCTCCATGATCATGAGGATGGACAAGACAAATGGATATTACAGTAATTCCAGGTAGTTAGGTCAGAAGGTGAAGGACATTAAGTAACAGACAAGTCTTGATTAGTAGTTACATTAGTAGTTTGCGGCATTCATAGCCTAGTTATTGAACATTTCTGTACCATGTATTTAGTATTACAGAATAATGTTCAAAAAATTAAATTATTGCCATCATGGGTAGTCGTATTACAATAAACAGCGGCAGTCTTTGTCCAGTTACAAACCATATTTAGTATGACAGAATAATGTTCATCAGAAGTCTGCATTGAAAAGGAGAGTCAATTATTGGCCTAGCATTAACATAATACATTGCATTATATAAATTATTGGCACTCATTGACCAGTTACCAAAATATGAACACTCATAATTCATTTAATTACATTAATTATCGGCACTCAGTGGCCAGTTACTAAAACATGAAAAGTCATTATTGAAAACAAGAGCTAATTCATTTAGTTACATTAATTATCGGCACTCAGTGGCCAGTTACTAAAACATGAAAAGTCATTATTGAAAACAAGAGCTAATTCATTTAGTTACATTAATTATCGGCACTCAGTGGCCAGTTACTAAAACATGAAAAGTCATTATTGAAAACAAGAGCTAATTAATGTCATAATTAATAACATAATTCGTTTAGTGACACTAATTATTGGCACTCATTGGCCAGTTACAGAACATGAAAGGTCATAATTCATTTAGTTATATTAATTATTGGCACTCAGTGGCCAGCAAGTATTGAATAGTATAAAATATTGTTCATCATTCAGTATTATTCAGATCATTAAGAAGTCATTATTAAAAATCAGTTAATTACAATCATAGCATTAATAATCATGGGCATTATAAGTAGTCTCATTACAATAAACAGTGGCAGTTGTTAGCCAGTCACAAAGCATTATTTAATTTTTTTTTTTGTATCATTAAGAACTCATTACTGAAGTGACATACTATTCAGAGCTGATCAGTATTATTCAGAATTTTCTGAAACTGGTATCATTATTTGGGACTGGTAATAAAGTGCTAGCAATGCATTGCTTTGGGTAATTATAAGGGAAAGCAAGAAGAAAAAAGAAAAAAAAATTGCTTCTAGGTTTTTCCTGTAAATGAAAAATGTGTAACGTCATTCGTCATGAGTCAGCTGTAGCAAGGTTGTGACACAAGGCAGTATATGTGATCACATTTATAAATTATAGACACAAATGGGTAAAAAATAAAAATGTAAGTACTAGAACAGGTATAATAAGTAACAACTTTAGTAAGTATCATGAAAAGCTTCTCCTGGAAAAAATACAAAATGGATTATTGAGCTGAAAGAAGAAACGCAGACTATGCTGAAAAGTAGTGAACTTCGAATTAACAGGTTGTGAAATGTGTATAAAAATGTGTTCCATAGCTGTCCTTTCCAAAACCTTCAGTCATCCTACTATGCAATATAACACCTGCTGTCAAAGCAAACTGCAACAAATACTTAAATAACTACATAGCATAAACATAACTTCAACATTATCCTCATCTGTAAAGAAAAAACTTCATTATCCATCACTTCATTATCCATATTATCATAACTTCATTATTATCATCACCTGTAAACAAAAAACTTCATTATTCATAGTAGCATATTCTTCATCAATACTCTTCATCAGCATTCATTATCATCTGCAAAAATCACTTCATTATTCATTACACAACTGTTCCTTATCTCTAGCATATTTCATCACTAAAAACTAAGATGTGTAGTTCTGTCTGACAGCTTGCATCAATCGCCTTGTATTCTGAAAGAAAAAATTAGTTAAGACTGCTATTCTACGAAGTGTATAGTATATTCTTGTTAATGCTTGTTAATTCTGATCCATTTACTCTTCCTCATAAGGATATTGCATCTTCTTTCGTTTATTCCGTATTTGAAATTCCCATTTTTGTTTAATTTATTTCCTTTACGCATCAGTTCTTTCTGAAATTGATGAACAAAGATTAATCTCTTGCATTTAAATCATATACCCACTAAATAATAACTGGTTAATGGTGACACAATTAAGCATACAGCATAACATGACGGAAAACGTAATATGTCAAAAGCATAGACAGTGTTCAAAGGCAAAATGTACAGAGAATATCACAATGCAGCAGAAAAAAGAAAATATAAAATAGTCACGATGTTGAGATATCATAGGGCAAAAAAATGTCAAAGTCAACTGGTGTGTGTTAAATCTTAACTATTTCCTAATGCATACAAACAAAACAGGAAAACAATCATACACACAAAAAAAATGAAAAATGTGCACAGTCTGATGTGTAACGACAAGAAAAGCGACCTGCTAACCTTACCTTGCCGGGCACTTGCCAAAAAAAAATACGATAATCAACAATAATTAGTCATGTGAATATAATTGCAGAAATGTTCATAAAAATTACCAAATAGCTTTACAGCGTGATAAATCGTAAAGTATGTTCACTCAATAAAGGGTTTTATGTTGGATAAGTGGTGGTTTCCTTTCGATTTTCTGGTTCTCAGAGTTTCGACGTGTACAACATTGGGGTGAGGAATACTGCGAATCCGATATGGACCTGCGTATAGAAGTTCAAATTTACTGCACTTACCTTTTAATTTGCTGGATAAATAGTGTGTACGTACTAATATCTTCTGTCCAACGTGAAAGTCTCGGCGTCTACAAACCTGTTTTTGCTGTCTTCTCCGGCGCTCTGCGGCACTTTTGATGTTGTTCAGCGCGATGTCAATTATTTCGTGGTGTCTTAGTCGACGAGATGTAGGGAAGTTTACTAATTCTGTGATTTTGTTAGGTGGTTCAACGTTTTTCAGCATAACAGACGGAGATAGCATAGTGGATTCATTTGGTATGGAATTAATTACATCTTGGAATGAGTGTATGTGTGTGTCCCAATCAATATGTCTTTTGTGGCAGTATATTCTACACAGTTTACCAATTTCTTTCATTAATCGTTCACAAGGGTTCGAAGAAGCATGGTACTTGGATATATAGATCGGAGAAATGTTTCTAGCTCGTAACATGCGTGTCCATATAGCAGAACGAAATTGTGATCCATTGTCAGAAATTACTTTAATCACATGCCCTACATGAAATAGAAAATGCTTTACAAATGCTTTCGAAACAGTTTTAGCAGCAGCTTTGCGTAACGGAGTGAAGGTAACAAATTTTGAAGTGAGTTCAACAGCGACAAAGATGTAGCAAAAACCTCTGTTAGTTCTCGGAATTGGACCAAAAATGTCTACTGCGGCCATATGTCTTAATTTAACAGGTACAATGGGATATAATGGAGGAATATGTGAAGTTGTGTCTGACTTAGCTTTCTGGCAAATTTTACATGACGCTAAAACTCGTCGTATACGTTTTTCCATGTTGGCAAAATAACAGTTCTGTCTCAGTATAAGAAAACATTTTCTGGCTCCGTAATGTGCGTAACTTAAATGAGTGTACCATATTAATTTGTTAACTAGTTCGTCAGGAATGCATAATAACCAATTGTTGCTGTCAGTATGAGGGCGGCGAAACAGAATGTCATTGCGTACTGTGTAGTGGTTCCTAATCGTAACATTATTCTTATTTTACCAAAGGTGTTTAATTTCTTTCCACACATTGTCTTTACTTTGCTCTCGTGCTATGTCCTGTAATGACGATGAAATAAAATTTTCAAATGCAACTTGCTGAATGTACGTAACGCTGAAATTTGCTTTGCAGAAGTTGGTTGCTACGTCTTGCTGATTGTTGCTGAGAGAACGCGATAGTGCGTCTGCTATAACATTTTGTGTGCCGGGAATGTGAACTATTGTAAAATTAAATTCCTGTAAATACAGTTTCCATCTGCTTAATCTATCGTGTGTGAATTTAGCCGAAAGTAAAAATTGTATCGCTCTGTGGTCTGTGTAAACGGTGGTGTGTCTGCCATAAAGAAAATGCCGAAATCTCGTAAAGGCCCATACAACACATAATGTTTCTAGTTCTGTAACGGAATAATTTCGTTCAGCAGGTGACAATATGCGGCTTGCAAATGCGATGTTTTTAATTATTTTAGAACCATCTTCTTCAATTTCCTGAAAAATGTGTACGCCTAAAGCGGTGTTAGAACTGTAGGTGGCAATGGAAAAATTTCTGGTAAGATCTGGGTGCGATAAAAGTGGAGCATTCAACAAAGCATGTTTCAGGTTCACGAATTCAGAATGTGCTTGCTTATCCCATGACCAAATAGTGTTTTTACCTGTTAATTGACATAATCTAGGTGTGTCTAAAGCAGAGTGATGAATAAATTTGCGAAAAAAGTTAATTAAGCCCAAAAAACTGCGTAGTTGTTTCTTCGTTGTAGGAATAGTAATGTCACGTAGAACTTGAAGTTTTTCTGGATCAGGCGCAATGCCTTCTGCTGAAATTACGTGTCCAAGAAATTTTATAGAAGTTTTGCCAAAATGCGATTTACTGAGGTTAACTGTGAGTCCTTGTGTACGAAAAGTTTGCAACAGTCGTTCAAGAATCATATTATGTTCAGACCAGTTAGCTTCTGCAATAAGGATGTCATCTACGTACGTCGTAATTCTGTCTTTAAGTTCTGTCGGAAGTATTGCGTTCAAACCGCGAATAAAAGCTGCAGATGAAATAGTTAAGCCGAACGGTAATTTACAAAATTGATAACAGTCACCAAAACAGAGAAAAGCTGTGTACTTTCTGCAATTCGGATGAAGTTGAATTTGCCAAAATCCCGATTTCAAATCTAGTGTAGAATAAATAGCTGTACCGTGAAATTTCTGTAGTAATTCTTCTAATGTCTGTGGTCGATCTGTTACATTAATAATTATGTCATTGATGTGACGTGAATCAAGTACGAGGCGAAGTGACCCATCTTTTTTCTTAACAATATGTAGCGGGTTTATGTACGGACTAACTGCTGGTTCTATAATTCCTTGGTCGAGCATATCTTGCAATTCTTTTTTAACTTGTTCTCTGTGGATATATGGAATGGGATAATGCTTTGCTTTAAATGTGTCGTGCTGTTTGACTTGAAATTCATACATAAAGCCGGACATAGTACCAGGAATGTTGTCGAAAACTGGAGCTTGCTGTAAAAGAATTTTGTGTAATTGCGTTCGTTCGTCGTCTGTATTTGCACTGCTTTGTTTAACTTTATCGGAAATCATCTGCATTACGTCGTACTCAGCTTCGTCTGGAGTGTTATAGTTATGTACGTACGTATCCGTGAACAATGTGGGATTACAGTCTATGTTACGTGTTGCGGAAATGACCTCTGTGCGGTTAATTGTTTGTTCTTCCGCAGATAGTGAATGCTGAAATTCTAAAGCAAGTTGTACTTTTTCATCCTTTAACATTAAATAAGAATTCTGAAAATCAACTACTGCGTCGTGTTGTACGAGAAAATTCGTACCTAAAATAACGTCTGTTGTCAATAAAGGAACAATCCAAAAATTTGAGTGAAAAGTATGACCTCCAATATAAAATGATAAATGCGTCTGTAATTTAACGTCTACACCTTTACTCGATACTGCTACTTTTACTTTCGTTTTGCCTAAAGGTAATGTGGGATATGTATTCTCTTTGTTACACTCGTTGAAAGTTTCCTCATTTATTACTGACATAGGTGATCCGGAATCAATTACTGCTGAAAATTTCGATGAACCAATTTTAATTTCGATGACAGGATGTGAAATGATTTTCTGACAACTGGTTTTTCCTGCAAAAGAGTGTCTCTGATGTCGTAAAACGTAATTACATTTTCGTGAACAACATTTTGCGTGTCAAAACTAGTGCTTGTGTTATTGGAAGATGCGACCTGTACAGTATCTAGTCAGATTCTATCTGACGTGTTATTATTATCAGGAGGATGTTGTGGCATTTCTACTATTTGAACCGTTCTATTACTTCTTCCAGACGTGTTACGCTCTGGATGATACCTACTGTCGGGTTCATTCATGAGAATATGCTGTTGCTGATCATTTTGTTGCTGGTAGGACCGACTGTTATTAAACGTACGCTGATAATTGTGCTCATCATTTTTACGTCTGTCGTGATACTCATTCCTATACGGTGCATTGCGATAGGAATTGAAATAGTGTGTTTTCTGTACATAGTTGTTTCTTTGCTGCCGTGCGTTACTATTTGTTGTACCAGGGACTATACGTTCACGCGGCGAAACATTAAAGTTATGTTGACCTTGTGCATTCCATTGTTGGTTATGTATTCCAACCGGCTGACTTTCATGCTGTTGTGGTGGAAAACGTCTATTGTTACCAAAATGTGATTCCTGTTGCTCAAAATTTTGACGATATTGATAATTAGAATTTTGTCTGTTATTAAAGTTTTGGTGGTTGTCATTCCTAAAGCGTCTGTTACCTTTCCTATTAAAATTACGTGTCTGATCATAATTGCTGTACGTCTGTTGGCCTTGGTTGTTATATGACAAATTTTTGTTTACGAAAGAATAATCTGATTGCTGCACTTCTAAAAGCTGCAGCAGATCCCTGAATGCCGAAATATTTTCTTTTTGCTGACCTGTTAGAAGTGACACTCTTAATGACCGTGGTAATTTAGAGATACATAATTGAATGAGTGCGGATTCACTGTAGGGTTCACTTAAATACTGATTTTGCTGGACCATGTGCTCAAAAAACTGCGTGACACTAGGAAAATTTATGTTCTCATAATTCGGTAAGCTAATTAACTGATCTTTAATTCCGCGTTGTGTCGTTTTCGACCAACACGCTGACAGAAAGGCATTCTGAAACTCTTCTACTGAATAACATTGTCTCGCGATCGGCCTCATACGAGTTGCCGGTTCGCCTTCCAAAAAGCTGCAAATAAATTCAAGTTTATGTGTTACAGGCCAAGTCGGTGGAAAAACAAAGCTAAATTGTTGTATCCAATCCAGCGGGTGAATCTGTGTTCTGTCATTCTTAAACACTTTAAATTTTCTTACTGACAGAAAATGTTTGTAATCGAAATTGTCGTCTCTGTGTGATGGAACAGGTTCAGGATTGTAAGAGAATCTATTGAACTGTGGTTGTTCGGAATCTAAGTCCCGTACTCTCTGCAGATTACTCAAATTATGCGCGCTGCGCGAGTCTGACAAATGTTCGAATAGTGGCGTTGCTGTGATGTGTTATTAACCGAAATATTTTTCATCTCTGTTACTTCTTGTTGTAAACTTGACAACTTTCTACGCAACGTGTTATTAGACGAATCAATCTCATTAATTGTCTGCTGCAAATTTTGAAATTCAGGTGTTTGACTAAATGAAACCGGTGCAGTATCGTCTGATTTGCTGTCATTATTACTTTCGATAGCATCAATACGACTGGCCAATTCATCATATTTTTCAGTCAGTATTTTTGCCTGATCATCGGTTTTAGTGTCAGTGGCATTAATCTGTTTTTGCAACTTACGTGTAGTTTCGTTCAGTTTTTTAACATTAGCTTTGATGACGTCGGAATCCTGTGTTAGTTCTAATTGTTCGAGTCTATCGGCCATAGTTTGAAAATCGGTTGTGTATGTGTCTGTTTTCGATTTAAGATCCGAAATTTCGTCACGTAATTCTGTGTTCGACTGTTTGATGGTATTAATTTCGTCGGACACTGTGGCAATATTATTGTCTACATACGTTTTTGCCTTCGCAAACATTTTACGTTTGTCTTCTTGTCTCTGAGCAGTGATTGTTTCCATTACTTGACGTTTTACTTTATTTTGATCCTCAATAAATTTGCGGAAGCGCGTATCACTGTTTTGTATGTGAAGACTAAGACGTTCGTTAATCTGAGTGTTTTGTTGTTCGAATTTCGCGTCTATCTTTGCGTCCATTGTGCGCGAAAATTCTACCGTCATTGCTTTAAACTCGTCGCGTAATTGTGTAGCTTTTTCGGAGCATTGTTTAGCGACTGTACTGATATCCGCTCTAAGTGTTTCTGTTGTGGCTGTTTGCATTTCCCTTAATTCATGAGCAACAGTTCTAATCTCTTCGCTATTTTTCTTTGAACAAGCCTGAATTTCCTCGCGTAACTGTACCTTAGTGTCATGGCATTGCGCAGCAACGTCTCTAATTTGTTCACTTAACTGTCTGGAATTGTTGTCTAATTTTTTATTTAACTGTTCGTTCTGTTGTTTGGACTCTTCCTTATTTTGTAGCAATATTGTCATAATTTGACCCAATGTAACATTATCTACCCCATTCACTGTGCTGTTTAATGGTGGATCTGGAATTGTCGCATTTTGTGTGACCATTTGGTCATTCTGAGTTTCACAAAAAGGTTTGTCAGTCGGATGCACACTGTCCGACATTATTTCGGAATTAAATAAATCCGTCGTACTTTGTGTATCCTTTCCATATTCGTTAGACAAATTTGTGTGTTCGTTACTTGAATTTTCCAAACCGGGTGTGTTATGCTGGGCAGCGCTCATTACAATAGAGCGTCCCGCGTCATCGATTGTTGTCAAATCAACAGAGGACATAACCGAGTTCGTTTGTTCATCATTAAGACAAAAGTCATCATTAGTGGTTGGAACGCATTGATTGTCAGTGAACGCAGGATTGTCATCATTACACTGCGTGTCACTAGTACTATCGGTCACGTTGTTTAAGTCGGTAAATTCATTCATTATACCACGCGATACACTATTCACAGTCTTTCGCGGCATATTTACAACAGTCAAAATTATTCACAAAACAAATAAGCACAATGCAAAAGGCAACAAACAAATACAACAGAGCAACGAATTGCCGATGATCTGAGGAAAGAAAGTTACAAAATTAGTAAAAGCGTTGCGCCAAATTCTAATTATATCTAAGCAATAAGAGCAGATATCTGACTGTTTTTCAAAAGATTCTCAACGAAATACGATCCTGGACTGGGTGTCGCCAAGTGTAACCTCCCCACAAAAAATATTTTATATGATATCTATAAGAAATTGAGCCATATCTAAGTGTAAGCTCCCCAGAAACATATTAATAGAAGTGGCAATAAATCTGAACTAGCAATCTGATCCAAATGTAACTTGCGCACGAAAAATGAAAGTCATTTCAGTGATAATAAAATCTCAGTGACAATGAAAACACAAATAGACCGAAATGTCGATCTTTAGGCCCTGTTCAATAATTAAACTGTAATTGTTACCTTAGTAAAACTGGATCTGCTCTTATTCTGCGCCACAGCTTGGAGGAAATGCATCGCAATAATAATTTTTTTTGAATTTAACTGAAAATTTTCTTTAAGGAAATGCAAGGGAATCAAATGTTTTTTTTTTGTTAAAAATTGCTTTGAAATCAAAATTATTATTGGGGCGATTCTTGAAAGTTAATTACAATGAATATACATTAGATTATCTGATGAGCGCAATGCTGCATGAATACGTTATTTAATAAAAATATACCTCGTCCTGAATCATGACCAGAGTGCGATGTCGACGCCCGCCGACTGCTCACACACAACTAAACTCTCCCGCATCTAGACCGCGACTGCGTCATCTCCGACGCGCTACTCGCAACTGCACTGGGCTACCACTACCGACAGACTGCCGTTCGCTACTGCGAGTCGAGCGCAACTGCACTAACTACATGCTCTCTGGTCAGAGATTCTATGGCTCGCCATCGCTGCCTATGAAACGTACGCGTTTCAATGTTTCACTTCGTTCTTGGTCTGTCCTTCTTATTTTTCGCTCTTGTTCCTTGTACTATTGTGCATTGCAGAACTTTCCCGATAGCTTAAAATTATTTTCCTGAGAATTTCGAACATCTCGCACTATTCTACACTTTCGAACACATTTTCTAGGTCAACAAAATCCTGTGAACGCTTCCTTCCTTGTTGTAGTGGATGTTTAACTGTCTCTGCCCTCTGGTTTGCTAGAGAAGTACTGTATTTGGCACACACTACAGATAATCGCCGTGAAGTATCCTTGCCACTCGCCGATGTCCATTGGCGAACACATGTGCTGGCGTCCTGGTGGTCACTTGAGAAAATAACGAATAAGCGCGCGCTTGCGCGATGTAGTGGTGTGGGTATGTGGGAAGCGGGGGGGGGGGGGGGGGGGGGCGGAGGAGTTTGACCCTCGAACCTTGCGCAGACTCCAAGTTCCTGTCATCTTCAATTCACTTGTAATAACTCCAGGGGAGGCATCTACTTGTACGTCAGGAAACCAGTAAGCCATCCAACAGCGGTCGGATAGGCATTCGTGGGTGGTGATGGCAGATGATCGATGCCGTATTGAATAACTGGTACAGAGAACGTTACTTCCACAGTTTTCCGCAAGGGATACCGTTTTGTGTTGGTTTCACGAAGTATGGTCCACCGTGACTCCAACATAAAGAGCGATGCCGAGCCACGGAACGGGTCTGTCTCGGACACAGGGCTGGTGTGGTGATGAGTTTTTGCCTTTTTTCCTCCTTTTCCTCAGTAAAATCTATTTCGTAGGTACTTTCCGAAAGTCGTGTGCCGCAACATACCTCCCATGCCGTGTATTCACGCGCACATCGATAACTCGTGTCTGTCTTCAAGAGCCTATAGTAACTCATCTAGCTTATCCTTAGGTGGAAACTGTAAGAATCAGCAAGTCGTCAAAATTTTGAGTAGCACCAGCCGATAGGAAGGCTCGGTGGCTTCTAGTTAGCGAGGGTCGAGTAGAATCATTCTCGTTTGGAAACTCTGTTCTTCCGCCTGGTGCCGTCAGATTGTGCAAATCTGTTAAGTATACACGCTTTTTCTGGTATGGCGCGCGAAGTGTTTCGGGCTGTTCGTCACTCTGGATTAGGCAGTCGAGAAGAACAGACATGTTGTCTCTCGTAGGATGCGTTTCCAATTTTTATTTCAGTTCCTGTTCGTCACTCTGGATTAGGCAGTCGAGATGTACATTCATATTGTCTGTGGCAGGATGTGTTTGCCAGTATTAACTATTAAAAGATTCACTCCGGTAGTCATGAGGCACAGACACGTGCCACAAATAGCGTAAAGATACATTTTCGTAAACATTGTGTTTGATTAGATTAGATTAGATTAGATTAGATTTACTTTCATTCCAACTGATCCGTAGTGAGGAGGTCCTCCAGGATGTGGAACATGTCAGAAAAACAACAATACATGACAAATATGTATAACTAAAACAAATAAGCTAATGTACAATTCCACAGGTCCCAAGTGGAATGATTGTCATTTTTTAATGAACACTAAGAGTCATTTTATAAATACTAATGCACTGAATTTAAAATAAAAAAGTTTTTTTATTTATTTATAAGGTAATACAACCACTGTAATACTTATTTACAATGAACACATTACTGCACTGAAATGGTGCAGAAGTTAGATTATACAAGCACACACACACACACACACACACACACACACACACACACACACACACACAGACACACAAATTTTCAATGAACACATTACTGTACTGAAATTGTGCAGAAGTTATGTTGTACTTATATACAAATCAGTTGGTTTTACTAAGAAATTCATCAATGGAGTAGAAGGAGTTGGCCACCAATAAATCCTTTAGTATGATCATGAACTTTGCTGTATCGGAAGGTGTTGTATTAAGATCATGTAGTCTTCTCGTGTGACTATATTACAATACGCGAGTGGCTTCCCAAAGAAGTGATACATTATTTCAGAACAGAACCTCGCTAAAAGTGAGTTTCAGCCTCAAGATACAGAACCTACGACCTGCGCTGAGGACATCAACTTGAAGACAGCAGGTTAGTGAACTATAACAGAACCTTCGTATTCCACACAGTGCAGTAGAAACAACTAGGCGCCTCACGTGTACTGCATGCACAGAGCAAATGTGCTCAGTGACACGTCATCTGCAGTAATACAGAGGAGGTAAAGGAGGATGACCGATATTAACACCAACAATCAATTCATTCTACCTTTCTTGCCGTATCCTCCCTCGGGCATGGGTGTATGTGTTGTCCATAGAGTAAGTTAGTTTAAGTTAAGTAGTGTGTAAGCTTAGGGACCGATGACCTAAGCAGTTTGGTCACATAAGATCTTACCACAAATTTACAAATTTCCAATTCTGGCTGTGCATTTTCCGTACACGAGGGACGTCCACCGAAAACGGGTCTGGGCACATTATTCCTTTAACCGGTTAGATTTCGAGGTGGACGGTCGGTGTCATCACCCACGCATCTCCTCGCGGCTTCAAGCTTTTCCATTGTTTGTCACTGCACAGCGGCTTAGGATGTTCGTTGCTTTGGTGTCGAGACCACGCGCCATCCTGTAAAGAATGGTCTTGCTGTTAGGTAATAATTGTGACTGGTTCGGTTCCTGCGCTTGTTTGTGTCTTTGCTGCTTCTGTATCGGACTCAGTTCAGCCTCCTGTTGTTGTTGTTCCCTGTTAATGTGACTGGCAAGGCGATAGGAGGAGCGTGTTGCTCTTATGAAAACATAATAGCTTCAATTTGGTAATTCTCGTAGAGCTGTTTTAAGTTATTGGTGATTTGAACTGCCTGGGATTTTGTAAATTTTTCTTACGTTAAATGTGTCATCATTCGTGACGTTCAAATTTTGTTTAATTTTTTCCTTATTTTTGGAATGTTATGCACTAAATTTCCAAGACTCTTTCTTTAGTTAAATGCAGCCCGCTAGCTTACGCGTCTTACGTGGTCAAATCTTGTTGCACGTATTTCGGTGGGTTATACTTCCAAGTCAAGCTTGTGTTTATGTAGGTGAGATTCAACAGCCAGCCGTTCGTGCCTCCCTTCTACCTATGTTTTACGTCCCGCGCGAGGGTTAAGTATTTATCATTTCCACTTCTTAGAGTGACTTGAAGCCGAATCTCTGTTGGCCGCTGAACTTCGTAATCAGGTTGTAACCTCCCCACAAAAATAATAAAAAGTCAATAATAGTGAAATTGTAACCTCCCAGCAAAATTATGAAAGTAAAAATGTAAATGACCCAAATGTTGTCTTCCCACAAAATTACGGAATGAAGATTGCTCATTAAACTCACAATAATGTTAATTAAATAATGAAGCATGAGCCGAATGTAATATCCCAACAGCAATAATTAAACCTGATAAATTTTATAAGGGCAGCTGCGCTGACCTTCGGCCCTGTACAATAATTAAACCTGAACACAAAAACCAAAATTCTTACCTCAGTAAACTGCATCTATATCTGCTCTTATTTTTCGGCACAACTCAGTGCAATGATGGCCCATATTTAATTTTGATTCTTGGAGGGAATGCATAGGAAATATTACTTGACTTGAAATGAATCTTTTTGTTTAAAACAGTTACTTTATAAGAAAATTATTATTGGGGCAATTCTCGAACAAATTAATTACAATTAACATATGTTATTAGCTGAGCGCAATGCTGCTTCATTACCTTCGATAACAATATACCTCGTCCTGAATCGTGACCAGAGATGGAAGGAGAGCACGCCGCCGACGCATGCCGACGCCCGCTCACTACAACCGTCCACTCGCTACAACTACTGCCGACTGAGTGCAACTCGCAACTCACTACTCGCAACTCAACACTCGCTCTGACGACTCCACACGCACTACTACTGTCGTCTCGCGCGGTCAAGCGCAGACTAGCAACGATAAATAACTCTCTGGTCAGAGACTCTGTCATGCCTCGCCATCGTTGGTAATGAATACGTACGCGTTTCAAGGTGTAAATGGGGGTGTTGCCTTGGCCTCTTACCATATTATTATTTATAGACTTATTACAACTGTTTTGTCTACGATGCCAGCATGTAATCTGATGACTTGTTTTTACTTGCTTTACTTAAAAGTTACTTCTCTGTTCGTCAGGCTATTATTGTATGTATGTGCCTTGGGGTGTGCAATCACTGGTTGCGTAGAAGAAGAGGAGCCGGCCGCTGTGCCCTAAATAATTTTGGGGCTATTCGTCCTGACCAAATTTCCCGATGAGTGGTGGTTTCATATCTAGCATCTGAGCACGCGGGAGATCGGACGGGTTTGCGCGATCATGTTACAGTTACGACAGACGCCTCCCCAACGACTCACCATACTTTTTTTTCACAGCCAGGTCTCCGTAGACATTCGGCAAGCGCCTATGAACATCTGTAATGCTCTGGTATTCTACTAAAAGGAAGTCAGTGAAAGCTTTTTACTTGGAACGCACCTTCGTCACAGACGCCACCTACCAGACCTTCATGAAACTATAGGCGCTGAAGCGGGAAATTCCACAGTGTGCCACAAAAAATTTCGCATTTTTTCAACCTAAATGCGCCGAGAAAATGTGTTGCATTGCTTACTGAATGTCCCTTGTACGTCGTAATGGAGTGTTAATAAATAGAATTAAAAAAGATTGGTATAAGATTTGAATTGATCTATTGCCTTATGGTATGTATTGTATTGTGTCTTAACCGGGGGCCTAGAAACGACGGATAGCCCACGTCTCCGCCGCAGCTGCAGTGGCCCACAACCCCACGACGGCTACCGCAGTCCACTTCACCCTCCACCGCCCCACAGCGAATCCCGGGTTATTGTGCGGTTCGGCCCCCGGTGGACCTTCCATGGAACGTCTCACACCAGACGAGTCTGACCCCTATGTTTGCGTGGTAGAGTAATGGTGGTGTACGCGTACGTGGAGAACTTGTTTGCGCAGCAATCGCCGACATAGTGTGTAACCTTCCTCTCACTTATCGACCTTAATGACAGTGAAAAATTAAACCGCGTGTACCTAATGGAAATTTGGGAAAAGCTATCGTAACCGAAGTTAATCTGTCGGTAAAGAGGGAGGAAAGGGTTACATCTAAATGAAAGGAAAAATGCAAATGAAACTGGTGGAAATTAATTTTGAAAAGGGGTAAAGGTAATAAAGAAAGTAAATGTGCGGCCGTTACGTTAACAATTAACTAGCGGTAATTAGATATTTGAGATTTGGGGGAAATTACGGTCGCCAGTCCTATGGACAATGACTATAGTAACTGTAAAAGAAAGGTTATTACAAATATAATTAACACTAGAAGCGTGGCAACTGAAGGTTGACACGTGTAGTGTGAAAACTGAAAGTTTGCCAGAAGTAATAAATTTCGCTACACTCTGACTTAATTTAGCAAAAGAATGAATAAAACCGGAAAATTGAAAGTTAATTTAGTGACCGAAATTAATAGTGAGCTTTGTTTCTGAAGCACATCGAAATTCAGTAAAATACAGTTAGTCTTGGGCTACCCCAACAATCATTTCAAAAGCTACTTGAATCTACGCAATTTAGAAATAAGAGATTTAACTTCGAACTTGAATTAAATGATTCTGAGCGATTAACAATAGTAAAATTTAGTACGTACCAAGATGAGCTGCAGTCACAGGTAAGCTAAAATACGGTAACAAAACTCGCACCCTTAATGTGTGCTTGTGTAATCTAAATGTTGTAGCCAGCTATGAATACCTTAACTGAACTTTGAAATTAAAGTAGTGATATCGAATTATATTACTTTAATGCTGGCGTTTGAATTTCAACGACACTCGGGTTCATTTCGGAAAAGGAAGGGACCCTGCTTGGCAATGCAATTGGGACAATGAGCAGCAATGGTTCATGCTAAGTTGCTGTAATTTTGTGACGCAACAATTTTAAAAGCTGAGGTCTGCCATACAGTTCTGAAACTTTACGTGCTTTTAGTCTTCCTTGTTGGTTGATTGAAGGTTTGAAGTCGTCGATCGAGGAGGTGGCAACAGTCACTCATTGTCGGCCGTCGCTGTTGCAGAAGCTGGATGTTGGCGCGCCTTCTTCTCGACACGGTCACCAGGCGAAACGGGCTCTTGACGTGTGCCAGCTAATGCTTCCCGTCCGCGACACCGTGTCAGAAACTATCATACCAAGTCGAGCGCAATTACATGCTGCCCAACCCCGAAAGCGCGGCAACTCGCGGGAGTGTCACACAACACACCTGCTCAACCGCACTACTCCAGCCAGACTCTCTCTCTCCGCGCTCCACGCGACAGAGCTAACACTACCAAAGATCCTAAGCACTTTCGTTCTCCACACGACCTATCGATGTATTCGTTCGATAGTATAGTTTTCCCTAGGCCAGACCCAGCGTATAAATACAAATAATATTCACAAAACAAACCAATTATACATCGACATAAATGCATATATATATATATATATGGTAAAACAATTACAATATATAAAGACACAGAAATGTGATATCTTGAGGTAACAAAACAAGGAAAAAAATTATAGTACAATAGATGGAAATAGGAGGATATACATTTCCGGCGTTACAAGTGTAGCTGAGGCGGAATAAGGGGAACCAGCCCGCATTCGCCGAGGCAGATGGAAAACCGCCTAAAAACCATCCACAGACTGGCCGGCTGACCATACCTCGACACAAATCCGCCGGGCGGAATCGTGCCCGTCCCCGGGCTCCTTCCCGCCCAGAAAGCCGTGCGTTAGACCGCACGGCCAACCGGGCGGGCGCTGCATTACGGTACAACAGTACTAACAAGGGTACCTCCCCATCGCACCCCCCTCAGATTTAGTTATAAGTTGGCACAGTGGATAGGCCTTGATAAACTGAACACAGATAAATTGAGAAAACAGGAAGAAGTTGTGTGGAACTGTGAAAAAATAAGCAAAATTTACAAACTGAGTAGTCCACGATCGCATAGGCAACATCATGGACAAAGTGCGCTCAGGAACGTCGTGGTCCGGTGGTAGCGTGAGCAGCTGCGGAGCGAGGGGTCCTTGGTTCAAAGCTTCCCTCGAGTGAAAATTTTATTTTCTTTATTTTTGCGTAGTTATTATCTGTCCGTTCGTTCATTGACGTCTTTGTTCACTGTAATAAGTTTAGTGTCTGTGTTTTGCGACCGCATCGCAAAACCGTGCGATTAGTAGACGAAAGGACGTGCCTCTCCAATTGGAACCGAAAACATTTGATCGCAAGGTCATAGGTCAACCGATTCCTCCACAGGGAAACACGTCTGATACATTCTATACGACACTGGTGACAGCATGTGCGTCACATGACAGGAATGTGTTGTCGACCCACCTAACTTGTACACTTGGCGAAGGGGTAAAAAGATTCTTCTACCTTGCCCGATTTAGGTTTTCTTGTGGATGTGATCATCACTCCCAAAAAAGTGATGAAAACATAAGAGTTTGTCACATAAACTGAAAATAAAAAATTAAACTTCTCACTCGATGGAAGATTTGAACCAAGGACCTTTCGTTCCGCAGCTACTCACGTTACCACGAGACCACGGCGCTCCTGCATTCCTAGCGTCCTTGACGTTGCCTATCTTCCCATGAACTACTCAGTTTGTATATTTTGCTTATTTTTTCACAGTTCCACACAACTTCTTCCTGTTTTCTCAATTGATCTGTTTTAAGTTTTTGAAGGCCTATCCACTGTGCCACCTTATAACTAAATCTGAGGGGGGTGCGATGGGGAGGTTCCCTTGTAAGAACTAATAGCAGTAATAGTAAAGATACCGCTACTACTGCGGTATCGTCGGTCATAGCCGGCGAGCCTCGATCCGCACACAGCTACGCGAGGGACGGCGCTTAAACTCCCACGAGAGCGCCACTGTCAAACTCGCTCTTTCACCGCTCGTCGTCTCCGATATGGGCATCGCCACGCATACACGCCACAAGAGGACGCTGAATTCACATGTCCATATTCACTGCGCCTCTGACTGACAGAACGCCGCAATAGCTGAGTGGTTAGCGCTGCAGTGCTACGGAAGGAGCCCGGTTTCGATTCACGTCTGGGTCGGTGATTCTTCCCGGCTCGGGCACTGGGTGTTGTGCTGTCTTCACGATCATGTCATCCTAACCGACACATAGGTCGCCGAAATGGCGTCACCTAACATGACTCGCCCAGGCGACCGATGTATCCGACATGAGGCTCTAATCACACGACGTTTCATTGACCGGCACGTCGTTTTAGGCAGCCACACTCGGAGCTTCGCAGCAGATTAAGTGCGTCTTCAAACTTACGTCAACCTTCGTACGGAAGACAGCAGTGAGAAAATGTATCGGCGTAGCACGTCGCTACTAAGCAATTCTACTTGTCAGTGATTTACTGGGCTGTGTCATCGTTCGGGACCTTTCCGTTCTATCAAGAATATTACCCTCTGTCTCTACACGTAAGAGGCATCGGCCCTGCCGCAGTGGATACACCGGTTCCCGTCAGTTCGCCGAAGTTAAGCGCTGTCGGGCGTGGCCGGCAGTTGGATGGGTGACCATCCGGGCCGCCATTTGCCGTTGCCATTTTTCGGGGTGCACTCAGCCTCGTGATGCCAATTAAGGAGCTACTCGACCGAATAGTAGCGGCTCCGGTCACAGAAAAACCATCACAAAGACCGGGAGAGCGGTGTGCTGACCACACGCCCCTCCTATCCGCATCCTCATCTGAGGATCACACGTCGGTCGGATGGTCCCGATGGGCCACTTGTGGCTGAAGACAGAGTGCTTCTATATATATAGGAGGCATTGTTCTGACTCATTGACTCATCATCAACCAGCCCAAACTGCTAATGATACAAACTTGACATTTGGAGAGGGTGTTGATCTTATACTGTAAGCATCGTTTACGAAAAGTTTCTTTGAAATTCCACATGTAAGGGGGTGAAATAGATTATATGATTTTTTTAAGTATGTCGCTAGTATACCAAATTTGAAGCTAAACCTACGAAAATTGATATTTGGTTTCTCGGTCAGAAATAAACAAATATCTAATTCAGCAATTTTTGGAAATTTGGCCCCTAGTTGGGTGAAATATTGGGTGAAAAATTTTCTAAAAATAAATTATTATTAAAGAAGTACTAAAGTATTTTTAAAGCTGTGCCTATGAAAATTACCGAGCGAGGTGGCGCAGTGGTTAGCACACTGGACTCGCATTCGGGAGGACGACGGTTCAATCCCGTCTCCGGCCATCCTGATTTAGGTTTTCCGTGATTTTCCTAAATCGCTTCAGGAAAATGCCGGGATGGTTCCTTTGAAAGGGCACGGCCGATTTCCCTCCCCATCCTTCCGTCGCCCGAGCTTGCGCTCCGTCTCTAATGACCTCGTTGTCGACGGGACGTTAAACACTAATCTCCTCCTCCTCCTCCTATGAAAATTGGTATTTGGTTTCTCGGTTCGAAATAAAAAGAAATAGGTCTTTCAATGTTTTTGGAAGTTTGGTCCTCTAAGGGCATGATACCGGAGTTGGAAACTTTTATGAAATTATTTCATCATAAAAATTTTTAAAAGATAAATCAATGAAAATTTGTATTAGGCAGCACTCAGAAATAAAAAAAGTACGTGGGTCACTCTTTTGGAAAGTCAACCCCTTATTGGGTGAAAGACGGGGTGAAAATGTTTTAGAAAATATTTCTGTGCCGTAAAAGAATTTTAAAGCTAAATCTTTAATTGGCTCGGTTAGATAGAAAGAAATATGTGTTAGGGGATGAACATTCCTATGGAAATGTCACCAGAAGGAAGCAGAAGGCATCATTAACAAAAGCTTTGGAGTCCTGCTACCAGAATCGCATTTTGGCCAAAGTATATCCGAAAAAGACCATGATTTTATTCCCTTAATTAGAAGGTACTGCAGTTTGTAAGCAACATAAAAATTTGATTAAATCAATAAAAACAAAAACAAAATCTCTGCAGACCGTATAGCGTACCCTAGCGAAGCAGCAGGCGGTAAACTACTTTTATAACTCAGCACTGCAAAAGAATCCACAGCAGTGCAAAGTTATGTATATCTCAGTTATTAAGTACAAATATTGTAGATAAACTTAATAATGGTTCAAAATGGCTCTGAGCACTATGGGACTCAACTGCTGTGGTCATAAGTCCCCTAGAACTTAGAACTACTTAAACCTAACTAACCTAAGGACAGCACACAACACCCAGCCATCACGAGGCAGAGAAAATCCCTGACCCCGCCGGGAATCGAACCCGGGAACCCGGGCGTGGGAAGCGAGAACGCTACCGCACGACCACGAGATGCGGGCACTTAATAATGTGTTACCCTCTTTTTTACTTGTTGGAACGGCCTTGCCGCGGTGGGTACACCGGTTAAGCGGTGGCGGGCGTTGCCGGCACTTGGATGGGTGACCATCCGGGCCACCATGAGCTGCTGCCATTTTTCGGGGTGCACTCAGCCTCGTGATGCCAATTGAGGAGCTACTCGACCAACTCGTTGCGGTTCCGGTCAAAGAAAACCATCATAACGACTGGGAGAGCGGTGTGCTGACCACTCGCCCCTCCTATCACCATCCTCAGCTGAAGATGATACGGCGGTCGGATGGTCCCAATGGGCCACTTGTGGCCTGAAGACGGAGTGCATGTGCAAGTTTTTTTACATGTGTGATTACCTTTCTTGACAATGTCAATTACTGTTAATAATTATAACAGTAGTGAAGATAGAAGCTATAAAATGTATAGGTGTACAAAAGTGAGAGTTGGTTACATAGCGACTTACAGAGAAGTTCATAAGGACTGTACCAGTTAGGTACTTTGGCAAATAGGGAAAATCGGGTGGGAGCCAAGGGTACTTTGTTGCAGAGGGATATTAATATAGGGTGCGTACAGAAAAAATGTAGACATATCGTTATTTTAACGAACATCTCATAAACTTGAAACTTCCCCTTAGAAAAATTATAAATAGCTGTGCTGGTAACCTGTTACGTTATTTGATTTTCAAACAGCTGAGTAAAACTGAACGTACTCAGACATTTCTCTAAAAAAATGGTTCAAATGGCTCTGAGCACTATGGGACTTAACATCTTAGGTCATCAGTCCCCTAGAACTTAGAACTACTTAAACCTAACTAACCTAAGGACATCACACACATCCATGCCCGAGGCAGGATTCGAACCTGCGACCGTAGCGGTCGCGCGGTTCCAGACCGTAGCGCCTTGAACCGCTTGGCCACCCCGGCCGGCAACATTTCTCTCTTTACTTATTCTGATCATCACTAAAGTGACACACAATATTTTTAGCGCAGCGCAATCTGACTTTCAAAAAACCCTACAAAAGAATGGCTCTGACTAACAGTAACCTATACCTTTCATGAGTCACTCACCTCACAAAAATCTTCGTTACTCGAACTACTGCAATACAGCGAGCGCCAATACTGCCAGCTAAATAAAAGAAGGCACTAACTACCAATAGGCATAGTTAGGAAATGAGAGATTTTGATAGAGAACAATCAATGTATTCACCTTAATAATGTTCAAAAGTCATCATATATATATCAGTTCATGATATCCAGTCTTACAAATTTCCTCTTTCTGACGGACACACGTCCATATCGTCCGCTCTCAAAACTCTGGCATCTCTGTCCCACATCCATCAATGCTGGCGGCTCACCTCCAACTGCGCAACGCTACGCGCTGTTCCCATCCAACTGCCCAACACTACACAAACGAATATTCCAAGAATGAGTCCAACCAGCCACGCACTGCACACAGCACAGTCAGTGATTTTTCTACAGAGCGCTACGTGGCGTTACCAACGTAAAAACCTAAACAGTCTACCTACATAGCTACTTACAAACTGTCTTTTGACAATGGACACTTTATTTCTCTTATATAATGAGGAAGATCAGCCCAATCACTGAAATGGCCAAAGAGCAGGCAGTTGAGTGGCGGAGTGGGAAAGAAAGGATATTACATTTTACATTTGTACAGCATTAACTTGCCATCAATATCAAAATACATTATACAGTCGATGAAACATTTACTAACATTACTAATGAGTGTTGTGAACCTGTCGTTACAGGTATCACTTCGCGATAGTAACTAACATAGCCCGCTTAATGTTCTTAATTGTACTGGAAGGAAATACGTAAGAAGTGGCTTCTGCTGGAAGATTCGTGAATTTCTCTTCGCTGTGGCAGGCCTGAGAAAGTGCGCTCACAGACCTGTGTGGTCGCGGCATTATGAATACGGGACGGCTCAAACGACCGCCCCTGCTGGGCTGTTGGTTTGCGGAAGAGTTATGGACGCAGACTGGTCGGTTTCCGCTATCTGCGAGGTGGCACAGGTCTTTGAAGTTACAGCACAACAACCACAGGTGGTTGCAAATATGCCACATCAACATTGTGTCGTGTTCAGTGAGGGAAAGTTCCATAATCTGACCATTCGGATGATGTCATCCAATCATAAGGCTCATCACCATAGGTGTTTTAGCGTATACGTCTTAACCAGTGAGTGGCAACACAGCATATACAGTGTAACAAACTATGCACAGTTCTACATCTACAATTACATACATACTCCGCAATCCACCGCACGGTGCGTGGCAGAGGGTACCACGTACCACAACTAGCATCTTATCTCCCTGTTCCACTCCCAAACAGAACGAGGGAAAAATGACTGCCTATATGCCTCTGTACGAACGCTAATCTCTCTTATCAAACAAGTTTATGTCTACATCTACATCTACATACATACTCCGCAATCCACCATACGGTGGGAATACTGTAAGCGATAGTGGAGAAGTTTTGGCAGGTTTTCCCAGCGTTTCAGAGTGTTGAGAGGGGCCACTGTGGTGAAAGTTCTGAAACCTCCCCTTCAAGCCGTGGTTTTCAGGGAGCGGAGGGTAACATGAGTTAGCCAGGAAGTGGGTGCGGGAATACGTGGCCTTGACAGTCACACCGGGAGAGAAACGAGCACGGTAGCAGCCTGGTACAATTTTAGCTGAATCGTTCGCGTAAGTGTCGTTTTTCAGGGCTAGTGCTGCTTTTGCTCCGAGCAAATAACAATTTACTAGGTAAATTTCGCAATTTGGTGACATTTCTTCAGTGTCTCTGCTGTTTTGAATCATGGATTCGTTCCTGTCTTGTGTTTGCAAGCTGCACAGATTTTGGAAAGCCAGTCATGGTTTTACAGAAATCTTCTCTTCACTTTGTGGTATCCATCTCTTGTTAGCAGAACGATCTGTCACAAGTAAACTTCGCTCAGGCAATCAATTATTGTACTTTTGGGAACATCAATGTGTATTCCATTGTGGGAATTACTTGTTAGATTATTGCAGACACAGTTTACCTCTTATCTAACCATTAAATAAGAAACTGTTCGTATATTCATTTCGAGAAAACATTCAACAACTTGTCAAGCAATTTCGAAAGAACAAATCGAAATCTCATCTTGAGATCACAAATATTTTTTAGTTACTGTGATTAGCAATTTTTTCTGTTAATGCTATATAAGGTTTACATCAGTTTGCATATCGTTTGTGTATTTAGTACGTAAGTGTGGCTGGTAGATGGCAGTCTCCACTGCCGAGCTCTTGCGTCACACTCGGAGCAACGATATATGCAAACACCACAATTCACTACATAATGCATTTTGTAGACTTAGAGAAAGCTTTTGACAACGATAACTGGAATACTCTCTTTCAAATTCTAAAGGTGGCAGGGGTAAAATACAGGGAGCGAAAGGCTATTTACAATTTGTACAGAAACCAGATGGCAGTTATAAGAGTCGAGGGGCATGAAAGGGAAGCAGTGGTTGGGAAAGAAGTGAGACAGGGTTGTAGCCTCTCCCCAATGTTATTCAATCTGTATATTGAGCAAGCAGTAAAGGAAACAAAAGAAAAATTCGGAGTAGGTATTAAAATTCATGGAGAAGAAGTAAAAACTTTGAGGTTCGCCGATGACATTGTAATTCTGTCACAGACAGCAAAGGACTTGGAAGAGCAGTTGAACGGAATGGACAGTGTCTTGAAAGGAGGATATAAGATGAACATCAACAAAAGCAAAACGAGGATAATGGAATGTAGTCAAATTAAATCGGGTGATGCAGAGGGGATTAGATTAGGAAATGAGACACTTAAAGTAGTAAAGGAGTTTTGCTATTTGGGGAGCAAAATAACTGATGATGGTCGAAGTAGAGAGGATATAAAATGTAGACTGGCAATGGCAAGGAAATCGTTTATGAAGAAGAGAAATTTGTTAACATCGAGTATAAATTTAAGTGTCAGGAAGTCGTTTCTGAAAGTATTTGTATGGAGTGTAGCCATGTATGGAAGTGAAACATGGACGATAACCAGTTTGGACAAGAAGAGAATAGAAGCTTTCGAAATGTGGTGCTACAGAAGAATGCTGAAGATAAGGTGGGTAGATCACGTAACTAATGAGGAGATATTGAATAGGATTGGGGAGAAGAGAAGTTTGTGGCACAACTTGACTAGAAGAAGGGATCGGTTGGTAGGTCACGTTTTAAGGCATCAAGGGATCACAAATTTAGCATTGGAGGGCAGCGTGGAGGGTAAAAATCGTAGAGGGAGACCAAGAGATCAATACACAAAGCAGATTCAGAAGGATGTAGGTTGCAGTAGGTACTGGGAGATGAAGAAGCTTGCACAGGATAGAGTAGCATGGAGAGCTGCATCAAACCAGTCTCAAAACTGAAGACCACAACAACAACAACAATGCATTTTACTATTGATGGCAGGCGATGCTGTACAAATGTACTGTATTCAAGTATGCCATTTATTTCTATAAACACAATTGTGCTCTGTATATTAATTTCGGTAACGCGGAAGGCTTTTATTTTATTCGAGCCCGCCGAAGAAAAGTTGCCATGCTGGTTGTTGTACGCGGTATTGTGTTGTGGCATGGGAACCACGTCACGTTGGACTGATAGATAAGCAAATTTAATTCTTTTCTCCAATGCTGCACAAAAAACCTGATGATGACCTTCTACGAAAGATCCGTACCCAAAGACTGGCAAGTTGCACAGGTCTCACCACTATTCAAGAAAGGTAGTAGGAGTAACCCACTAAATACGAGGGCAGTTCAATAAGTAATGCAACACATTTTTTTCTGAAACAGGGGTTGTTTTATTCAGCATTGAAATACACCAGGTTATTCCCCAATCTTTTAGCTACACAACACTATTTTTCAACGTAATCTCCATTCAATGCTACGGCCTTACGCCACCTTGAAATGAGGGCCTGTATGCCTGCACGGTACCATTACACTGGTCGATATCGGAGCCAACGTCGTACTGCATCAATAACTTCTTCCGCGTAGTGCCTCCCACGGATTGCGTCCTTCATTGGGCCAAACATATGGAAATCCGACGGTGTGAGATCGGGGCTGTAGGGTGCATGAGGAAGAAGAGTCCATTGAAGTTTTGTGAGCTCCTCTCGGGTGCGAAGACTTGTGTGGGGTCTTGCGTTGTCATGAAGAAGGAGAAGTTCGTTCAGATTTTTGTGCCTACGAACACACTGAAGTCGTTTCTTCAATTTCTGAAGAGTAGCACAATACACTTCACAGTTGATCGTTTGACCATGGGGAAGGTCATCGAACAGAATAACCCCTTCAGCGTCCCAGAAGACTGTAACCATGACTTTACCGGCTGAGGGTATGGCTTTAAACTTTTTCTTGGTAGGGGAGTGGGTGTGGCGCCACTCCATTGATTGCCGTTTTGTTTCAGGTTCGAAGTGATGAACCCATGTTTCATCGCCTGTAACAATCTTTGACAAGAAATTGTCACCCTCAGCCACATGACGAGCAAGCAATTCCGCACAGATGGTTGTCCTTTGCTCTTTATGGTGTTCGGTTAGACAACGAGGGACCCAGCGGGAACAAACCTTTGAATATCCCAACTGGTGAACAATTGTGACAGCACTACCAACAGAGATGTCAAGTTGAGCACTGAGTTGTTTGATGGTGATCCGTCGATCATCTCGAACGAGTGTGTTCGCACGCTCCGCCATTGCAGGAGTCACAGCTGTGCACGGCCGGCCCGCACGCGGGAGATCAGACAGTCTCGCTTGACCTTGCGGCGATGATGACACACGCTTTGCCCAACGACTCACCGTGCTTTTGTCCACTGCCAGATCACCGTAGACATTCTGCAAGCGCCTATGAATATCTGAGATGCCCTGGTTTTCCGCCAAAAGAAACTCGATCACTGCCCGTTGTTTGCAACGCACATCCGTTACAGACGCCATTTTAACAGCTCCGTACAGCGCTGCCACCTGTCGGAAGTCAATGAAACTATACGAGACGAAGCGGGAATGTTTGAAAATATTCCACAAGAAATTTCCGGTTTTTTCAACCAAAATTGGCCGAGAAAAAAATGTGTTGCATTACTTATTGAACTTATTGAACATTATGCATTACCTCGAAGAAAAAGGTCTATTAACGAACAGTCCACACGGATTTAGAAAACAGCGCTCTTTTGAAACACAACTAGCTCTTTACTCGCATGAAGTGTTGAGTCCTATTGACAAGGGATTTCAAATTGATTCCGTATTTCTGGATTTCCGGAAGGCTTTTGACACTGTACCACACAAGCGGCTTGTACTGAAACAGCGTGCTTATGGAATATCATCTCAGGTATGTGACTGGATTCGTGATTTCCTGTCAGAGAGGTCACACTTCGTAGTAACTGACGGAAAGTCATCGAGTAAAACCGAAGTGATTTCTGGCGTTCGCCAAGGTAGATTTATAGGCCCTTTGCTGCTCCACATCTGTATAAACGTTTTGGGAGACAACCTGAGCAGCTGACTTAGGTTGTTTGCAGACGATGTTGTAGTTTTAGTTTATCGACTAGTCAAGTCACCAGAAGATCAAAAACAAAGTGCAAAACGATTTACAAAAGATATCTCTATGGTGCAAAAATCGTTAAGTGACCCTAAATAACGAAAAGTGAGGGGTCATCCACATGAGTTCTGAAAGGAACTCGTTGAACTTCGGCTACACGATAAATCAGTGAATCTAAAGGCCGTATATTCAACTAAATATCTAGGAATTACAAGCACGAACAACTTAAATTGTAAGAAACGCATAGAAAATATTGTGGGGAAGGCTAACAAAAGACTGTGTTTTCTTGGCAGGACACTTAGAAAATGCAACAGATCTAATAAGGAGACAGCCTACACTACGCTTTTCCGTCCTCTTTTAGAATACTGCTGCGCTGTGTGTGATCCTCACCAGATAGAATTGACGGGAGTGCAACGGAAAAGTTCAAAGAAGGGCAGTACGTTTTGTATTATCGTGAAATAGTGGAGAGAGTATCACTGAAATGATACAGGTTTTGAAATGGACTTCACTAAAACAAGGCGTTATTCGCTGGGGAGCTATCTTCCCAGGAAATTCCAATCACCAACTTTCTCCTCAGAATGCGAAAATATTTTGTTGACGCAGACGTACATAGGGAGAAACAATCAGCATGATAAAATAAGGGAACTCAGAGCTCGTACGGAAAGGTATAGGTGACTGTTCTTTCCGCGCGCTATACGAGATTGGAATAATAGAGAACTGTGAAAGGGGTTCGATGAACCCTCTGCCAGGCACTGCGCAGTGCAGCATTAACTTAAAGCATAACATTCGCCTCACTTGGACCGAGACCAAGCCTAACATAACAAAAATAGATAGAGGTTAGCAGTCTCAATCGTCAGTTTTACGCTTTTTTTGGTTTAATAAAATACCTAATAATATATGAATTTTGCATGAGTGTTAAGTAAATATTATTTATATTCGATCATTTATAAAACTATGTTTGCGGCTAGCATTTTCCCTGGTGGCAAACCTTGGTATGGGAAGGGGGGTTAGGGAGATGTCGGCTGTTATCTTGTTGCGTTCAGGGCCAACCGGGATTAATTGTCTCAAAAAGTCCTGCCTGAAGAACATCCGCAACTGAGCATTATAGCAGAGGCTGAAAATATTGCTTCAGTTGTTAGGTTCTTTTTGTTTAAAACAAGGCCGGTTTCGGGTTCTTACATGCCCATCATCAGGTGTTATAACTTTGTGCTGTGATCCCGAGCGCCGCGGTGGACGAGTACAGGACGCGGTGTGTCACTAGCGAGCGCGGAGCACGGTGACGCATCACATCCTGTATCATCCACCGGGCACTCGGGATCACAGCACAAAGTTATAACACCTGATGATGGGCATCAAACATCTCGAAACCGGATGTGTTTTAAATAAAAGGAACCATATAACTGAAGCGGTATTTTCAATATCTATGTCCGCAGCTCGTGGTCGTGCGGTAGCATTCTCGTTTCCCGCGCCCAGGTTCCCGGGTTCGATCCCCGGCGGGGTCAGGGATTTTCTCTGCCTCGTGATGACTGGGTGTTGTGTGATGTCCTTAGATTAGTTAGGTTTAAGTAGTTTTAAGTTCTAGGGGACTGATGACCATAGATGTTAAGTCCCATAGTGCTCAGAGCCATTTGAACAATTTTTCAATCTCTGTCTTAAAAAGGTTGGCAACCATTGCACTAATCAAGAGCAGATATAGTGCAAACACTGATACCGTGCTGCAGGAGAAATAATCCGTAGTAGTCACTCCAGGCCGACACACACAGTCGAGCTCGTTAGGCACCTTGTAAGTGTTTTTGTGTTTAGTGTTAATGGACGCTTGGTGACTGTTAGGACAGGCATGAAATGTAATGTGTTTGTAATGAACTGCTTCCCTCTGCCTAAGCAGCTCTGTTACTTTTTTTGTGTAAAAGCTAAACTGACGGGGCAGTTGTCAATTTTATGTGGAGTTGTACAGTAATATTATATTGGAGTACCAGCCTCCGTTTAAGACGCAGCAAATCGCCGCCGACCTATGATGCAGAGCCAACGAGTGAGCACCTGAGACGATTTACAATTATCCCACCTACATCTGTATCTACCAACATACTCTGCTAACCACTGTGACCTGCATGCCACAGGATTTAACCTTTGGATCGCGGGTAAAATGACTGCTCAAATAACCCTGAACGTGCTGAATTAGTCTAACCATGTCTCCGCAGTCAGTATGGGAACGTTACTTGGGGGCTGTAGCGTATAACTAGACCTATTACCACCAGATGCGACATAGTCGTATATACTAATAATGATCCAATACTGTCAAATGCCTTTTATTCCAGTCTTTGATCACAATATCAATTCTTTTGACGATGACCGGTTTCAGCATCTGATTATATTTATACGTTCTGACGATGCCGTTATGGCCTTATCACTTTAGGACACGGTGCAGAAAAGATATGTGGATGGTCATTACGGACTGAAACCGGTCATCGTCAAAAGAATTGATATTGTGATCGAAGACTGGAATAAAAAGCATTAGACCTGTTACTTCAGAATGATTCTGGAAACTATGCAAGTAGGATTTCACGGGATAGCTGATGTCTATTCACAAGTGTCTGCCACTGTAGCTGTTTTGGAATTTCCGTTCCGTTCAGCAGTGGGTCGACCACACTTGTGACAATTCGCACTACCCTCTTAGGTCTTCAGCATCCACTGTCACTCGTATCTGGTATGATTCCCTCACGGGCAATCTTCCAGGATGCCTTCGTGTGTATTGTAAATAATCTCTTCTATAAACTGACTGTATTTTCCCAGTATCCTAGCAATGAACCTAGTTTTACCACATTATTCATACACCACTGATCTTATTTGATCATTCCACTTCACATTCCAACAAAGTGTTATAGAGGTATTTGTGTGACTTGACTGTCTCATATTCTGACCATTCATTTTGTAGTCATAGGACACTACATTTTATATGGTTCAAATGGCTCTGAGCACTATGGGACTCAACATCTTAGGTCATAAGTCCCCTAGAACTTAGAACTACTTAAACCTAACTAACCTAAGGACATCACACACACCCATGCCCGAGGCAGGATTCGAACCTGCGACCGTAGCAGTCCCGCGGTTCCGGACTGCAGCGCCAGAACCGCTAGACCACCGCCTACATTTTATATAGTTTTACACTTACTTGTACTACTTTATACGTTACCAACATGTAACGGAATGTTTGTGCAAGTTTTTTTCTTCTTTTTTTTCGACTGTACTTTGCAAGTTGTCTAGCTAGCGAACCTTCGGGCGTTTTTGTAATCTGTTCTTGCTGGACCACGGGTTGCTTTGCATAAACTCATATTCGTTACCAGATATCTTGGGCAACGAGTTGCACAATAAGAAGGGAAAGACCCTCGTTATGAGACTTGGGTGCTAGTTCTTTCGAGATCATTGAAGATTAATAACTGGTGAAGGTTATCTACATTCATCTTCCGAAAAACAGAACATCTTTACGGTTACAGATAGGACGTTCATGTCCACGGGACATGTACTTTAGTATGTTGTGCTGAAACGATTAGCATTAGGTTGTAACAATGAAAAATTGTACGGAAATGCAGGAGGATCTGCAGCGAATTGACGCGTGATGCAGGGAATAGCAAATTGAATCTCAATGTCGACAAGTGTAATGTGCTGCGAATGCATAGAAAGAAAGATCCTTTATCATTTAGCTACAATATAGCAGGTCAGCAACTGGAAGCAGTTAATTCCGTGAGTTATCTGGGAGTAGGTATTAGGAGTGATTTAAAATGGAATGGTCATATAAAGTTGATCGTCGGTAAAGCGGATGCCAGACTGAGATTCATTGGAAGAATCCTGAGGAAATGCAGTGCGAAAACAAAGGAAGTAGTTTACAGTACACTTGTTCGCCCACTGCTTGAATATTGCTCACCAGTGTGGGATCCGTACCAGGTAGGGTTGATAGAAGAGATCGAGAAGATCCAACGGAGAGCAGCGTGCTTCGTTACAGGATCATTTAGTAATCGCGAAAACGTTACGGAGATGATAGATAAACTCCAGTGTAAGACTCTGCAGGAGAGACGCTCAATAACTCGGTACAGGCTTTTGTTGAAGTTTCGAGAACATCCCTTCACCGAGGAGTCAAGCTGTACCCTGCTCCCTCCTACGTATATCTTGCGAAGAGACCATGAGAATAAAATCAGAGATTAGAACCCACAGAGAGGCATACCGACAATCTTTCTTTCGTCAACGGGGACAGATGAAAATGTGTGCCCCGACCGGGACTCGAACCCGGGAGCTCCTGCTTACATGGCAGACGCTGTATCCATCTGAGCCACCGCGGACAAAGAGGATAGCGTGTGCTGCATGGATTTATCTCTGGCACGCCTCCCGCGAAACCCACATTCTCAACATGTCCGAAAGAACAGATACCATGTTAGTATATATATATATATATATATATATATATATATATATATATATATATATATATATATATATATATATATATAGTTAAGGCTCACCGGCCACTTGACCATCTTCTTCTTCTGTTCGAAAGCACAAACAGTGCCCGAACTCTTACGGGAATCGGCAACGTGCCGCGAGTAATGAGTATAATGAGCGGGTCACTACGAATGTAGTGCGGGACAAAACGTTGAGAATGTGGGTTTTCGCTGGAGGCGTGCCAGAGATAAATCCATGCAGTCGCGCTATCGTCTGTGTCCTCGGTGGCTCAGATGGATAGAGCGTCTGCCATGTAAGCAGGAGATCCCGTGTTCGAGTCCCGGTCGGGGCACACATTTTCATCTGTCCCCGTTGACTGTAAGCAGCTAAGAGTGTTCATTTCATTGTAATTTCATTCTAACGAGCTGCTTGGTCAGCGATGCTATCTGTTCTTTCGGACATGTCCGAAAGAACAGATACCATCTTAGTAAATAATCTTTCTTTCCACGATCAATACGAGACTGGAATAGAAGGGAGAACCGATAGAGGTACTCAAAGTACCCTCCGCCACACACTGTCATGTGGCTTGCAGAGTATGGATGTAGATGTAGATGAACCACGTCAGCCCGCGGGTTCAAGGTCAACATCGATATAGCGGCGCGACAACACCTACCGGTAAAATATGCCTGCGGCTCCCGTTGTCACTATAAACCGAAGGCAGTAGTGTGGCTTGAGCAGATGTGCAGGATATCTCGCACATGTATGCACGAACCGTACCGCCAAATCATCGAGTTTGAAAGAGGGCGCATTACTGGAATGACAGAATATGATGCATCCATCTGGGAAACTGCTGCTAGTGTGGGACGAAGTGGTTCGGCAGTGCAACGAGTGTGTGCAGAATCGTTCACGCAAGGCCGTAGAACACGACGAGATGGGTCAGATCACACCACCCAGACCGCCCTCCGACAAGATCGACACCTCATCCGAATAGCATTGCAGGACAGATCTGCGTCCGCCTCGGCTCTGGCGCAAGATTGGAACAGTGAAACACGCCGTAAACTATGAGGGGCGACACTCCGTCCGTTTAATGCGGCTTGGGTTACCTGCACGTCGCCCACTTCTCCGCCAAGCTTTGACGAACTTGCAGAAACATGTTAGACGGCAATGGTGCATGGAACGACTCCACTGCGGTCAGGAATGGCATAAGATCGTGTTTTCCGACGAGTCCAGGTTCTGATTGTTTGAAAATGATGGCCGAATTTTGGTTCGTCGCATACTGGGGGAGCGTCGTCACAGTGACTGCATTCGCACTAGAGATACAGCGCCAGCTCGATGCTTTACGGTGTGGGGTGCTATTGGGTACTATCACAAATCACAGTTGGTGCATGTTCATGGCACTATGCCTAGTGTGCCTTCATGAATGACATTCTACGATCCCTAGCCATACCCTTTCTGCACAACACACCAGCAAGACAATGCACGACCACATGTTTCTGCCACAGCACGTGCCTTCGTAGTGTCACAGGACATAAGTCTTCTGCTCTGGCCCACCAGATTACTAGGCTTATTACAAATCACAAATGTGTAGGATATGGTGAAATAACAGGTGCAGCACTGTGACCCAATGCCAACCACCACAGATGAACTTTGTAACCAGGTGAATGCAGCATGAAGGCTGTACCACAGGACGCCATTCGCGCCTTATACGCGTAGATGCCATCAAGCATGGAACAACTTATCAGGGCCCATGGTGGACCCCGTGCATAGTAGGCAACATGACACAGCTGAACAGAGGTGATTGAAATGCTGATCTTCTCTGCAGAACATAGTAATGTACATGTCCTATGGATATGAACGTCCTATCTCTAGTTTTTCAAAGTGTTCTGTTTTATTTCTGAAAATGAGCGCACCTACTGAACTGATAATATTGGTTCATTTTAATGCCAATTTTATTTGGTCCTTATGTTCATATGCACCAATAAGATTCACACTTCAATGTGATTTACAAATACAAAACAAGAAAGGGAAATAGAAGGAGTGAATGGTAATGGCATCTTCAATCCGCTTAACAGGCCCGCAAGGAATGGATAACGTTAGAGTGACGATCATCTAAATGGTCCTCCCCTCAAACGCGTAATCGCTGATGGGGTTAATAACTGCTCTGGTTGCACCAGGTATTGATTTCACATACAGATATTTAAGTCAACTCAGTCATGTCTGATTCCTCTACTACGAGCTGTAATATTAAGTCGCGTGATGTAATGAAATTTAAACGAAGGGACAGCACCTAACCACTTTCCTCCAGTGACAGCTCTCGCTGCATATTATTCTCTCCAGAACGACCCTTCGAATGCTATCATCAGTGTGTGACATGTAGTGTCTTTTAGTTACATATTATTCATATGTACACTCAATTCTCAGATATGGCATTCTTTTTTTGGGGAACAAATGCGCAAAATATGAACACAATTTTCAAACTCCAGAAAAGAGCCATAAGAATAATAACCAAAAATACTAGTCGAGCTCATTGTAAAGATCTGTTCAGAACACTGGGGATTTTACCTGCTCCGTGTGAATACATTTACCAGTCAGTTGTACACGTCAAAAATAACATTGGAAATTACGGCACAAACAGTTCTGTCCATGACCATGCAGCAAGAGATAGACTCAACTTACATTTACCAAGGAAAAATAAACATAAAGCTCGAAACAGCATTTTCTACCAAGGAATAAAACTGTACAATAAATTACCAAAAGAAATTAAAGAAATTGCCAAAATACACTTATTTAAAAGGGCAGCTAAAAAGTACCTGTCATGCAATACATTTTATACATTGAAGGTTTACTTAGCTAAAACAGAGTAGGGGTTTGATAAAAAGTGTTACACAAATAAATAATAATAATAATGATTATAAAATACCGAACATTCCACATAACACTTTCACTTTATGTTTTTTTCCTTCTTTTTTTCCTTTCTAGAAATACTTACCCCGTAGCTATACATAGCACAATACTAACAGCTCTTTGTCTTTCTGAGCTCAACATCTCATTACGGAGGGATGCTGACTCAGTTTTTCAGGATAGCAAATGGGAAGTTGCGGTACAGGAAATGGCCCAGAGATCACCAGTGTGTGTGTGTGTGTGTGTGTGTGTGTGTGTGGTGAGTGAAGTGTTATGAAACAATGTGTACATACCAGAATGAGATTTTCACTCTGCAGCGGAGTGTGCGCTGATATGAAACTTCCTGGCAGATTAAAACTGAGTGCCCGACCGAGGCTCGAACTCGGGACCTTTGCCTTTCGCGGGCAAGTGCTCAACCAACTGAGCTACCGAAGCACGACTCACGCCCGGTACTCACGGCTTTACTTCTGCCAGTACCTCGTCTCCTACCTTCCAAACTTTACAGAAGCTCTCCTGCGAAACTTGCAGAACTAGCACTCCTGAAAGAAAGGATATTGCGGAGACATGGCTTAGCCACAGCCTGGGGGATGTTTCCAGAATGAGATTTTCACTCTGCAGCGGAGTGTGCGCTGATATGAAAGGCAAAGGTCCCGAGTTCGAGTCTCGGTCGGGCACACAGTTTTACTCTGCCAGGAAGTTTCATATCAGCGCACACTCCGCTGCAGAGTGAAAATCTTATTCTGGAAACATCCCCCAGGCTGTGGCTAAGCCATGTCTCCGCAATATCCTTTCTTTCAGGAGTGCTAGTTCTGCAAGTTTCGCAGGAGAGCTTCTGTAAAGTTTGGAAGGTAGGAGACGAGGTACTGGCAGAAGTAAAGCTGTGAGTACCGGGCGTGAGTCGTGCTTCGGTAGCTCAGTTGGTAGAGCACTTGCCCGCGAAAGGCAAAGGTCCCGAGTTCGAGTCTCGGTCGGGCACGTAGTTTTAATCTGCCAGGAAGTTTCAATGTGTGCATAGTGTGTGCAATGACTGATAGTGAGATACGAGTGAACAATGTGGCATTACATTATTTAATAAGTTATTTGTCAAAAAAAGTATTGTATACTAGGAGTAAATCTAATGATTCTCTCTAACTAGAAGTCTGTAAATATATATGTATACGAATTAGCTTATTTTAAATTGATCTAAATTTGTAAATACTCTGACATGTCCTATATCCTTGTAAAAAGAGATCTACGGATTAATAAAACTACTGCTACTACTACTACTACTACTACTACTACTACGATTGAGAATGGCAAGACTTCTATTCGCTGCAGCCAGCTGGCAGCAACATATCATCAGTCATGAAGTGAGGAGCGTGTAAGGGAGCAAACTTTTGCCACCATACATGAATAGTTTTGATGGTTTATATTTCATTTTTACTTTGTATGGGACCGCACTTTTTTAGATGGGTTTATCGAAGTAGAAATCATTTATTTGTTGATAGTGGTTAGCCTCATACTGTAGACTTGATGCTTTGAGGATAATATCGTGCTGGTAGTGACAGTAAGGAAAACGAGGACCGCAGACTTTGAAAGTGGCATGGTTCGAGGGCTGGAGGCAGGGCAGTTTTTATGTCTCTGGAAAGAATAGGGCGAAGGAGCGTTTACTGCCTAGAGCTGCCGCCCCGTCGAGAAGCCAATGGAACGGTCTCATTGGAAAGGCTGTGCCGTTCTAAGAAAGAATCGAGGATGGGGCGACGCTGAAAGCTTAAGATCGTACAGATAGCAGCTTACAAAGGGCCGTTGCCAGCCTTTTGAGCATGGATGTATGTGCGAGGAATGCCTGCCGCAGTTATGAGCTATTGGTCACAGAAGTTCTCACGCCAGACGCCAAGGCGTATTCCCTCTATAGTGCAATGAACGAATTTGACTAGCTGAATTTTGTGGTTGGAGAAGGAGTTACAATTAGTTCTAAATGTTTCTACGGTACTGAGTATAAAATGAAGGCATTTGTCTGACAGATACATGACTCAAACATTGTGAGCTATTCCGTTTGCAATGGCTGTGGTGATTGGTTGCATGGAGAGTCCACGCTAATGAGGTGAGGTTTGCTCTAAATTGTCGATTGCACGGTGAAAAAGTCTCTCTGGCGGGTGTAGAGAGGACACACACCGCTGCATAGCGTTGTGTGACATTGCTGGCGAGATGGAATTTGATAAAGTGCTGATTTCTCACAACGAACGGCATCATTCGTTTCTCTGTCAGCAGAGAAACGAACCTATGCTTCTTTGTAGAGACTAAGGCATTACGAAGTACTTCTTTGCGACCGCACACTTGAATCAAGTCTGCTCCTTGCTTACGAGCGAGCAGAAGTCTTGATTCGTGTCCGGCATTGTACTGAAGTAGTTTCTAACCCAGGAGTTTGCGGACGCCATTTGACGTCCTCTGTATGGTCAGAATTTACAGATACGGAACACAATTCGTCTGGACAACAGCCGGCAGCAATGGTAGACCAGCGCTGCAGAATTGCCCTTCCCAGCACTGAAACCCGTGATATACGCATCACGGCTCGATAGATAGGGAATCTTTAACATCAATGTGTAAAGTTCCATTGCTTTGACCATAGAATTCTACACTAACCTCCCAGTCAGGGAGGAGGCTTTCGTAACTTCGATGTAATCAGTATCAACCATTGGTGCTAACGTCAAACAAACGGGGCGCGAATTGGATTCAAGTTATAGATGTTTTGCAGATCTCAAATTTAGATTAAAGATTAGAAGCTACGTTCTAGGCTAGTACTTGTTCACTTTGCATGTTTTTCTTTAAGTGTTGTTTTAACAATAAATATCTTGTCAGTATCGAGCTGTTCTTTGTTTCCTAGGATTAGACTCCAAATTCCGATCCTGTTAGAGTATTGTCACAAATTGTGGAAACTAATTCACACGCTATCCTCGGTTGCAGGTTGTTAATGGCAGGCGGTGGTCTTGCGGTTCTAGGCGCTGCAGTCCGGAACCGTGGTACTGCTACGGTCGCAGGTTCGAATCGTGCCTCGGGCATGGATGTGTGTGATGTCCTTAGGTTAGTTAGGTTTAAGTAGTACTAAGTTCTAGGGGACTTATGACCTAAGATGTTAAGTCCCATAGTGCTCAGAGCCATTTGTTAATGGCAGGACTAACGTAATTGAGTTTTTAGGCGTGACCACCACATGGTGAACACAACACCGGTAGCCATCACACATATATACGCCGTATGGTATAACACACACTAGACACGAGGGTAGCACTGGAAGCTGACTCTTGAATAAAAGTCCGCATCTCTTGTCCCAGTGTCTCCACCCGCGTCTACCGACTAACCTTCGAATTTCTGTCTTGTATTTCGTATGGAAATGTGGGACTAAAGCTGGCCAGTACATTAGGATCAATGGTAACACCTTCAGTCATGTGTTTCATTCTCATTATTCAAATGGGAGCAGTTTCTCTGACACACTGCACTGTCACCGGAACCCTCTATTGACAAAAATTGTTTGATGTGTGTAGCAGCCACTTAGTGCATGAGCAGGTCTGCGGACACTGTGTCTGATTTTTATCCTCTGTTATGCCAGTATGGAAAGTTGGTTGTAGGTCCAGTGTTCGCCATTATAGGGGCCAGATGAAAGTGTTGTGTCTTGCCCAAACCGGTCGCATTTGCGTAAGAGAGATCAACACATGGCTGAATCTGTTACCATTAATTCTCATCTACCGACCCAGTCTCCGTCCGCATCTATTGACGAAATCCAAGTGTTATTTTTTTCTCTTTTTTTTAAAAATGTACATTACCTCTCTGCTTCAGAATTCTCCATGAAAAGTCCTCACAAGCCTTCCACCACCAATGGGAAAGCTTGGCTAGTAATTAGTATTGAAATTTTAAGAAACAATGCTCCAACATCCCATCTAGAAGATCTTTTTTAAGTCAACCAACGGTGTCTGGGTGAAGCTATTCCTCCCTCGTGAAGAGAAGAAAAAAAGTAACTGCTACATAGTCTTCCTGTTTTAGGAAGCTAGCTATCTTTCGCCCAGTACCACTCCCTCCAACTAGTCCATTTTCTCGGAGGTAAGGTAGGTATGTCAACAACGTGCGCTATCAGCGACAATAGTAGATTCCATTGCATAGTGTCTCCATAGCAGTGTTGCCACTATTAAGTTCCGACCTACGCATAAAGCGAGTATATTAGTCCGTCCATTGTAAAAACTGCTTATCAACAATGTACGAAATAGCTACATAGTGGTTATTACATCTTTCCATTGATTTACGTGAGTGCTAGTCAATAAAGTTTGGCCGATTCTCAGTTTTCGCGTACCGACTTCTGTATCCTTCCTGGATATTTACTCTTTTAGCAGTCGCATGAGCATGATAGACAAAAGGAAAAATTCGGAATCCTTGGCTTGCTGACGCCACAATCCTTTAGCTCGTTTCGGCCACAGGAGGTAGGTTGTTCAACTTTCTAAGCCTTCCATCAAATCGAATTATGGGAGTCTGTAAGCGCATCACGACTTTTTTTCTCACATTCGCGAGCTACGGCTGTTGACGTCGGCACTCCTTCTTCTTCCACCGTGGCCTTCACCCTCTGAGCATTTGTCAGTCAAGACGTTACGGCACAGCGTCCATTCTCCGGTCGTTTCCGCAAACCATCTGTTTGTATTAGCGCTACAAAAAAAAAATCACTGCAGATTCAAACGATAAGACGACAGGGCACCTGCGGAGACGTGCTGAAGACAAATGACTGCGGGAATACACCGCTGCGAAACGTACGACTTGTTTGCCCGCGACGCGGTCATTACGAGATGACTCGGAAGAACATTTCGCGAGCGTGTTAGCAGTCGTGTCCGCGGCCGCGGGTAATTTATTCGGTCGGTATGATTTATCTGCGGCGGTAATTTACTCGTTACACTTGATTTATAGGCGCCGATTTCTCGCTCGCTTATTACCGCTGCGAGATTGCAGAGGAAGGGCTTCGCGAGGTGCCGCCGCGGACGTGAGCAGCGCGTGTTAATGAAGAGACCCGCGTAACGCGGCAGCTTCCCGGGCGCACCGATTCCTCCGCAGTGGTGCAGTACGTGGCGCAACAGGAGCTGCGTTTACACTAGATGATGAAAATACTGCAGAGGGATCGCACACTTCGTACCGTAATTACTAACGCCACCATAAGCTAACAGACAGGTCAAGAAACTAGTCAGCTCCGCGCGCACGCACAGGTGAATCATTAGGCCTTTATACACTCCTGGAAATTGAAATAAGAACACCGTGAATTCATTGTCCCAGGAAGGGGAAACTTTATTGACACATTCCTGGGGTCAGATACATCACATGATCACACTGACAGAACCACAGGCACATAGACACAGGCAACAGAGCATGCACAATGTCGGCACTAGTACAGTGTATATCAACCTTTCGCAGCAATGCAGGCTGCTATTCTCCCATGGAGACGATCGTAGAGATGCTGGATGTAGTCCTGTGGAACGGCTTGCCATGCCATTTCCACTTGGCGCCTCAGTTGGACCAGCGTTCGTGCTGGACGTGCAGACCGCGTGAGACGACGCTTCATCCAGTCCTAAACATGCTCAATGGGGGACAGATCCGGAGATCTTGCTGGCCAGGGTAGTTGACTTACACCTTCGAGAGCACGTTGGGTGGCACGGGATACATGCGGACGTGCATTGTCCTGTTGGAACAGCAAGTTCCCTTGCCGGTCTAGGAATGGTAGAACGATGGGTTCGATGACGGTTTGGATGTACCGTGCACTATTCAGTGTCCCCTCGACGATCACCAGTGGTGTACGGCCAGTGTAGGAGATCGCTCCCCACACCATGATGCCGGGTGTTGGCCCTGTGTGCCTCGGTCGTATGCAGTCCTGATTGTGGCGCTCACCTGCACGGCGCCAAGCACGCATACGACCACATTGGCACCAAGGCAGAAGCGACTCTCATCGCTGAAGACGACACGTCTCCATTCGTCCCTCCATTCACGCCTGTCCCGACACCACTGGAGGCGGGCTGCACGATGTTGGGGCGTGAGCGGAAGACGGCCCAACGGTGTGCGGGACTGTAGCCCAGCTTCATGGAGACGCTTGCGAATGGTCCTCGCCGATACCCCAGGAGCAACAGTGTCCCTAATTTGCTGGGAAGTGGCGGTGCGGTCCCCTACGGCACTGCGTAGGATCCTACGGTCTTGGCGTGCATCCGTGCGTCGCTGCGGTCCGGTCCCAGGTCGACGGGCACGTGCACCTTCCGCCGACCACTGGCGACAACATCGATGTACTGTGGAGACCTCACGCCCCACGTGTTGAGCAATTCGGCGGTACGTCCACCCGGCCTCCCGCATGCCCACTATACGCCCTCGCTCAAAGTCCGTCAACTGCACATACGGTTCACGTCCACGCTGTCGCGGCATACTACCAGTGTTAAAGACTGCGATGGAGCTCCGTATGCCACGGCAAACTGGCTGACACTGACAGCGGCGGTGCACAAATGCTGCGCAGCTAGCGCCATTCGACGGCCAACACCGCGGTTCCTGGTGTGTCCGCTGTGCCGTGCGTGTGATCATTGCTTGTACAGCCCTCTCGCAGTGTCCGGAGCAACTATGGTGGGTCTGACACACCGGTGTCAATGTGTTCTTTTTTCCATTTCCAGGAGTGTAGATGGCGCAGAGTCACGTGCTCAACCGGACACACTCTTCCTCTACGTGAGCATAAGACATTAGCGATCAGTGAGACATTTTACAATGATCAGCCAGAACACTATGAAAACCTACCTAATAGCCGGTATGTCCACTTTTGGTACGGATACCAGAAGCGACGCGTGGTAGCATGGGAGGAATGCGGCTCTGGTAGGATGCTGGAGGTATCTGGCACCACATCCGCACACAAAAGTCAACTTATTCCCGTGAATTCCGGGCAGGACGTTGATCTCTGACTCCACGTTGAAGCCCATCCAAGAGGTGTTCGACCTGGCTCATATCTGGCGGCTTGGGGGGCCAGCATATGAATTGGAACTCACCTGCGTGTTCCTCGAACCACTCCATCACTATCCTGGCCTTGCGACATGTCGCATTTGTTAAAGAGTGCGCCTGCCGTCAGGAAACATAGTCAAGAAGGTGTGTATGTGGTGTGCAGCTACGTCTTGGCCGTCATTGTGCCTTGCACGAGCTCCTCTGGAAACATGTAACTCTTTTGTGTCGGTTGTGAATAAATAGTGGCCACTATTTGAGTTGCAAGGCTCGTAGTTCCCCAAAAAATCAGTGATGGAATGATTTGGGTGAAGTACATGTACGTACACCGCGAATTTTAAATAGGGGGAAAATTTCTGGAGGTGACTCCAACAGGAAAAGGAACAAATATATTGATAGCCACATATGTTCAAATGTCTGTAATAAGGCAATTATGCATTACATTACATACGAAGTGTGTTCGAGAAATTTCAGAACTTTGTCCAAAAAGTTCGTCACTTACTGTGCACGGTCTTCTTCGAAACACTCCCCTCCACAACTGATACAAAGTTCCCAACGCCGTTTCCACTTCCGGAAGCAGTCTTGGTACGCCTCTTGCTGGATCGCGCCAAGCGCCGTCTGTCGTTGCTAATCTTCGTCCTTTCAATGCGGTTTTCAACTGTGGAAATAAAACTCTGCAGGGCCCAGGTCTGGAGAAAACGAAGGAAGAGGCAGCACAGTGATTTCATTTTTTGTGCAATGATCACGCATCAACACTGATCAACGTGCGGGTGCGTTATCGTGGTGCAAGAGCCACGAACTGTCTCTCCACATGAACTGTCCGTGGCAGAGCCGGCTGCTGTGACCGAGCGATTCTAGGCGCTTCAGTCCGGAACCGCGCTGCTGCTACGGTCGCAGGTTCGAATCCTGCCTCGGGCATGGATGTGTGTGATGTCCTTAGGTTAGTTAGGTTTAAGTAGTTCTAAGTTCTAAGGGACTGATGACCTCAGAGGTTATGTCTCATAGTGCTTAGAGCCATTTGAACCATTTCGGGACCTGCGCTTTTCATAGGCAAGGGCTCGACCGACTGAGCTACCCAAGTACACCGCACGATCGTTTCTCAGAGCCTAACTTCCAGAAGTACCTCGTTTCCTACCGTTAAACTTCACAGAAGCTCTTCTGCGAGCCTTGCAAGACTAGCAATCCTGGAAGAAACGATATTGCGGAGTCATGGCTAAGCCACAGCCCGGGGGTTGCTTCCATAATGACATTTTCACTCTGCAGTGGAGTGTGCACTGATATGAAACTTTCTGACAGATTAAAACTGTGGAGTTTCGACAGTAGCAGACGAGATACTGGGGGAAGTACGGCTGTGAGGGTGGGTCAATAGTCGTGCTTGGGTAACTCAGACGGTAGAATACTTGCACGCGGAAGGCAAAGGTCGTGATTTCAGGCCCAGGTACAGCACACATCTTTGAACCGTCAGGAAGTTTCGTACCAGTGCAGACTCTGCTACAAAGTGATAATTTCGTTCTGAATATATTTTGTGATAATCGTTATCAGTTAAATCCTTTATTGTCCGCATGGTAAAATGTTACTGAAGAAACAGTTTTCTTCGAAGATTTGAGAAACGGATGTGGAGACGAGTAATGTAGTACTGCTCTTTAACGCCTTCCTGACAGTTACAACACGACTACGCAATGATCAGTTGCTGAAGCAAGATGCAGGAAACCGAGAGACTTTGAAAAATGTGATAGCAATGGTTAGTTCAAAAATGGTTCAAATGGCTCTGAGCACTATGGGACTCAACTGCTGAGGTCATTAGGCCCCTAGAACTTAGAACTAGTTAAACCTAACTAACCTAAGTACATCACACACATCCATGCCCGAGGCAGGATTCGAACCTGCGACCGTAGCGGTCTCGCGGTTCCAGACTGCAGCGCCAGAACCGCGCGCAATGGTTAGTTAATGGATATCCATTAGAAGAAGAAAAATTAGCCGCCGTGTAACAACCTGATGGTCACTTTTTCTCTCCTGTACATGGTGCTCCATTGATAGTGACCGGGCCAAATATCTCACGAAATAAGCATCAAACGAAAAAATTACAAAGAACGAAACTCGTCTAGCTTGAAGGGGGAAACCAGATGGCGATCTGGTTGGCCCGCTAGATGGCGCTACCATAGGTCAAACGGATATCAACTGCGTTTTTTAAAATAGGAACCCCCATTTTTATTACATATTAGTGTAGTACGTAAAGAAATATGAATTTTTAGTTGGACCACTTTTTTCGCTTTTTGATAGATGGGGCTGTAGCAGTCGCAAACGTATAAGACGTATAAGTATGTGGTATCACGCAACATTCCGCCAGTGCAGACGAAATTAGCTTCGTGATACATTACCCGTGTTAAAATGGTCCGTTTACCAATTGCGGAAAAGGTCGATATCGTGTTGATGTATGGCTATTGTGACAGAAATGTCCAACGGGCGTGTGCTATGTATGCTGCTCGGTATCCTGGACGACATCATCCAAGTGTCCGGACCGTTCCCCGGATAGTTACATTATTTAAGGAAGCAGGAAGTGTTCATCCACATGTGAAAAGTCCACGACGACCAACAACAAATGATGATGCCCAAGTAGGTGTTTTAGCCACTGTCGCGGCTAATCCGCACATCAGTAGCAGACAAACCGCGCGAGAATCGGGAATCTCAAAAACGTCGGTGTTGAGAATGTTACATCAACATCGATTGCATCCGTACCATATTTCCCTGCACCAGGAATTGCATGGCGATGACTTTGAAGGTCGTGTACAGTTTTGCCACTGGCCACAAGAGAAATTACGGGACGAGGACAAATTTTTTGCACTCTTTCTATTTAGCGACGAAGTGTCATTCACCAACAGCGGTAACGTAAACCGGCATAATATGCACTATTGGGCAACGGAAACTCCACGATGGCTGCGACAAGTGGAACATCGGCGACCTTGGCGGGTTAATGTATGGTGCGGCTTTATGGGAGGAAGGATAGTTGGCCCCCATTTTATCGATGGCAATCTAAATGGTGCAATGTATGCTGATTTCCTACGTAATGTTCTACCGATGTTACTACAAGATGTTTTACTGCATGACAGAATGGCGATGTATTTCCAACATGATGGATGTCCGGCACATAGCTCGCGTGTGGTTGAAGCGGTATTGAATAGCATATCTCATGACAGGTGGATTGGTCGTCGAAGCGCCATACCATGGCCCGCACGTTCACCGGATCTGACGTCCCTGTGGGTTTCTTTCTGTGGGGAAAGTTGAAGGATATTTGCTATCGTGGTCCACCGACAACGCCTGACAACATGCGGCAGCGGATTGTCAATGCATGTGTGAACATTACGAAAGGCGAACTACTCGCTGTTGAGAGGAATGTCGTTACACGTACTGCCGAATGCATTGAGGAATGTCATTACACGTACTGCCGAATGCATTGAGGTTGACGGACATCATTTTGAGCATTTGTTGCATTAATGTGGTATTTACAGGTAATCACGCTGTAACAGCATGTGTTCTCAGAAATGATAAGTTCACAAAGGTACATGTATCACATTGGAACAACCGAAATAAAATGTTCAAACGTACCTACGTTCTGCATTTTAACTTTAAAAAACCTACCTGTTACCAACTGTTCGTCTAAAATTGTGAGCCATATGTATGTGACTATTACAGCTCCATCTATCACAAAGCGAAAAAAGTGGTCCAACTAAAATATTCGTATTTCTTTACGCACTACACGAATTGTAATTTAAATTTGGGTTCCTATTTTAAAAAAAACGCAGTTGGTATACGCTAGACCTATGGCAGCGCCATCGAGCGGGCCAACCATAGCGCCATCTGGTTTCCCCCTTCAAGGTAGACGAGTTTCGTTCTTTGTAGTTTTTTCGTTTGACGCTTATTTCGTGAGATATTTTGCCCGGTCACCATCAACGGACCACCCTGTATACTAATCCAGGACCCGTGCTCATCCCACGCTTGTCAACCAGTTGCTGCCCCTAGCGGATAACCCGAGGACTGAGCTGCAAGGAATGTGGCGCTGCTCGGTCAAACTCCGTGACGTTATCACCCCTGTCACCCCGTCCCTTTAAGCCGTGCAGTACTGACGGGCGTCGTGCGTGCCGCGTAGCCGACTTCACGGGGGAAGCTGCCTCACCGCGACTAACCGGCTGCTCGTATAAACACAAACACGCAGCGGGACTTGGGGCACCTGGCGGCGCCGCAAGTCCAACTTGTCTCGAGTTGGCAGACGGGAAGCCGTTCGCCGGCCGCGCTCGGCGTTACGTCGTCGCCCGCCCCCACTCCGCGGCCTTAATCTCGGTTAATCCCTACAGATGTCTCCACTCCCGCGCCGACGCGTCAAGTGTTGTCGCTATAAATTACTTCTACTTGCCGGCGCCCGCTGCGCCGCGCCCCCTCCCGCGCCGCCTCCCGCGGTTTCTCTTTTATCTCTCGGCCCGCCGCCTCTTGATCTCGCCCGAGGAGCAATAAGAGGACGTGCCTGCGCGCTCTGCCTCGGCCTCCCTCGGCTGTGCGCGGAAGAAGCCAGCCGGGAAACTGCATCAACCAGCCGCGTCTGCAGGGGCGGCAGAATGAACGCTCTCTCCGCCTTGAACACAGTGTCTGAAACTTCCGTGTGTCCGTGCCTTACAGTCAGCAATCCATCTTACTGAATAATCCTGATCGTATTGAACTAGAGACTAATACGAGACGTGTTTTTTTAAAGTAAGCGCAGTTTTGAAATTAAAAAAAAAACACGTTCTAAGATATCTCAATAGTTTTATTTTTACATGAAAGCCTGTACCTTGACCTACTTTTCTACAATATTGAGGCACTTGTCATAGCGTTGTACCAGTCAGTGTGCGATTTGCAGGGGGGATGGGGGGGATTTCCCCCCCCCCCCCCCCCTCTGCATCAGACCATCCACTCCTCTGGCTGTAGTTTATACATCTCAACCTGTGATGTTTATTTCCCACGCACTGGAGTAAAACTTGACATATAATTTAAATTTGTGGTTCCGAACACTGAAAATTTTTAATACGGTCTTACTATTAATACCATTAATATGTTTGCTTATTAATTTTGAAAAAGTGTTATGCAGTAATTAAGCGTTTCAAAACATTTAGAACTAAGTAATCATTCTCATGTTGTCATTGTTGCTTTCGTCTAAGGTGCGTCATCCGTTTACTTGCGAGCTTGCGAGGGAAGTAGTGTGGCAGTCATACCGGAGCAGTCGTACCGCAGAGTTGGGTGAGCTGGGGGCTGAAGTTCCCACCGCGGGCCCTGACACAGGGTGGTGACCGGCCCGGTGCCTGTGCGAACGTTCACCGTTAGGCCACCTTTTAGCAACGGTATGGCGCGGACTAACGCGCCTGGCACGAAAGCACACATTACTAAATAACGCACCATCGTCTGCTTCTACATCCTACGATACTATTTCGTGGACCTTCTTTAAATACTCTCCTCTTCCACCATCGTTTTCTTTTCCTTTGGTTTTCATTTCCGTTGTTAGCTGCATGTGCAAGTACCAAGTAGGCCGCCGCTGCGATACTTTATCATCCTTTATATTGCAAGACAGACACAAGTGTGGCACAAATTCTGTTGCTTTGGTATAAATTAACCTGCCGCATGCAACATACGCCGCAAGATGTTGCCTGTTGTAGCATGCTACAAGACGATGCACGCCACATTTCCGTAGCATGCCACAATGTTGCAAGACGCCGCCCCAGCGTAAACGAGGCTTTAGAGATGGATGTGATGTGCTGCGTACGAAACTAAAACCTGCAATCAGATCCAAACGTCGTGGAAAACTGTGCAGAGGTGTCATCCTGCAGCAAGATAACGCTCGCCCATATTCTACAAAACGGACAGCCGACGCAATAAAGGAGTTGAGATTCGAGGTGCTGGAACAACCATCATATAGTCCAGACCTGGCTCCAAGCGATTTTCACATGTTTGGACCCTTAACGGAAGCACTACAGGGAAGAAGATTAGAAAGTGATGAAGACGTCATTGCTGCGGTGCAAAATTGGTTACAGATGCAACCGAAAACCGTATTTTCTGAAGAAATAAAAAAAAAACTCGTAAAACGTCGGGAAAACTGCATTGAAGTCCAGGGAGGTTACACAGGAAAATAACGCATGTTTCAGTTTTCTATCATCTGAATAAGTACAGCTTTTCACAAATGTGCCTTTACTTTTTGAATTCCTGTCGTATACCTGTATGTAGATGATTTTGTAAATAAGCTTTACCTATAATGTACTTTGAAAGATATAATAATGGATGGCTTTTCTGATAGTGGATACGCGTGAATAGTGAGTTTCGGCATTAACATCTATTTATAAATAACTGTTTAACCATGGGTTACGCCATGGTCCAAGCCAGTAACATATGTAATTATACTAACCCCCTAAGACATCCCCCCCACTGGTAAAACCACAAATCGCTCACTGGTACCAGTTTTTGAATACCCTCCTCATAGAAGTCTGCTGTCTGACTTGTTAACCACTGCATCACCACTGTTTTGACTTCGTCATCGTCTTGAAAACGCTGACCGCCCAGGTGTTTCTTCAGGTGCAGGAACAGATGGTAGTCACTGGGCGCAAGATCAGGGCTGTACAGAGGATGATCTAGAGTTTCCCATCGAAAAGATGTGATGAGATCTTTGGTCTGATTCGTCACATGCGGACGGGCAGCAAAACGATGCCGCCGCGCGGGATTACCCGAGCGGTCACAGGCGCTGCATTCATGGACTGTGCGGCTGGTCCCGGCGGAGGCTCGAGTCCTCCCTCGGGCATGGGTGTGTGTGTTTGTCCTTAGGATAATATAGCGTAAGTCGTGTGTAAGATTAGGGACTGATGACCTTAGCAGTTAAGCCCCATAAGATTTCACACACATTCGAACATTTTTTTGTTACGGGCGATGAAACATGGGTGGCCTACATCATACCAGAAGCAAAGCAACAGTCCATGGAATGGCGGCATTCAGATTCACCCAGAAAAGTGAAGTTTAAGCAAACAATTTCTCCCCAGAAAATAACATGCACAATTTTTTGGGACAGAAAAGGAGTATTGCTTGTGGAATTTCTGCCTCCTAATGAGACAATCAATGCAGCAGCTTACTGTTAGACACTGCACAATCTTCGCCGTGCAGTTCAGAACAAAAGACTTGGCAAGTTGAGCAAGGGCATCATTTTGTTCAAAAATTCGTGTGAAATCTTATGGGGCTTAACTGCTAAGGTCATCAGTCCCCAAGCTTACACACTTTTCTTTTTTTGGTCATCAGTCTACTGACTGGTTTGATGCGGCCCGCCACGAATTCCTTTCCTGTGCTAACCTCTTCATCTCAGAGTAGCACTTGCAACCTACATCCTCAATTATTTGCTTGACGTATTCCAATCTCTGTCTTCCTCTACAGTTTTTGCCCTCTACAGCTCCCTCTAGTACCATGGAAGTCATTCCCTCATGACTTAGCAGATGTCCCTTCTCCTTATCAGTGTTTTCCACATATTCCTTTCCTCTCCGATTCTGCGTAGAACCTCCTCATTCCTTACCTTATTAGTCCACCTAAATTATCCTAAGGACAAACACACACACCCATGCCCGAGGGAGGACTCGAACCTCCGCCGGGACCAGCCGCACAGTCCATCACTGCAGCGCCCAGACCACTCGGATAATCCCGTGAAGCTCGCCCGTAACAATTTGGCTTAAGAAACCATCACCGTCGTTGTGGTACCACTCAAGGAAAGTCAATGCACTGTCTAAACGTTTCTTTTTGTGCACATCCGTCAACATTTTCCGCACACAACGTGCATACAACTTTCGGTAATTCAATTGCTCGGTCACAATGCCATACAAAACACTACGAGAAACATTAGGAATGTCATCCCGCATGGAGGAAATTGTAAAGCGTCTGGTTTCTCTTACCTTATTGTCCAATTCCTGCACGAAACTTTCGTTAACGACCGATGAACAACCACTCCATTGTTCATCATGCACATTTGTGCGGCCATCTTTAAATGCTGTCACCCACTTTCTTACCATTCCATCACTCATAATGCTTTCTCCGTAAACTGAACATATCTCACGATGAATATCGATCGCTTTTAGGCCTTTAGCACTAAGAAATGTTACAACAGCCCGTACTTCACATTCGGCGGGACTCACGATTATCGAAGGCATCTTGAACACTCAGAACACAACGTAAACGAGGAAGAATCAGACAGTAATGGCGTCAGTGCGTAGAAAACAGATGTAGGTACCCAGTGCGCATGCGCAGAACGCTGCCCGCAGCGCTGCGGCCGCTGGTATGGCAAAACGGTGCTTACTTATAAAACACGCCTCGTATAAATAATGAACCCCTCCGCTGCTGCAGACGAGATCTTTGCATCTGTGCTGAGGCTGCTTTCATTATAGCTCTACTGATGGTGTCTGTACTGAGGGTCGGCGTTGTGGCAGATATGAAATACCTGTCATCCAATTCCTATTCATCTTACAGTCTGCTACCTCCACTACATAAATGACTGAATTTCTTTTCGTTTCCGTCATACTTACTGCGCTGTATCAAATTAATTAAAAAATTGCACTAAATTTTAAAGATTTCACTTAGTTAAGAATGTATTACGTAAAATTTACATATGATTGATGTTACCGCATACCTTGCCGTGAATGAAAGGTAAATAATCCAGGATGCTACTCCAGGTGGGTGTAAAATGAATGTGCTCAACGAAAAGTAATAAACGCTAAAGTGAAGATTTGGCCCTGTCTGGCTACCCCCTGAAACAGATCTTAGGATCTCTTAATTCCATAAATTACAATTTAAACACAATTTAAACATTAATGAATGATGAAGACAACTAATCCTACTAAATGATAAACGTAGTTCCAGCTTATGTATTTATTGTAGATTAAAAAAAACCTACCTGTTACAAAGTTTACATTTTCTAAGTAAAATTATTAATCAATTACCCAACTTGCCCCCTGTTATGACTCTGCGATCTAATATCAAGTACGCGAAATGACTGACAAGCCGAGCGGGATTAGCCGAGCGGTCTGGGACGCTGCAGTCATGGACTGTGCGACTGGTCCTGGCGGAGGTTCGAGTCCTCCCTCGGGCATGGGTGTGTGTGTTTGTCCTTAGGATAATTTAGGTTAAGTAGTGTGTAAGCTTAGGGACTGATGACCTTAGCAATTAAGTCCCATAAGATTTCACACACATGTGTAATTTTTTTCACTGACATCATCCACGCACCAAACACTAGAAGACACTACTTTCAAAGATGATCTACGATGGTGTGGGAACTCAGTGGAAATAAACTAACGTGATCACAGCTGTTTAGCTTTTATAGCCCTAATAAGACGAAGCAATTTGCGATATCACCGTATGTACTGCGTCCGGTGCATCGAGGTGATGGTCCTCGTACTCGTCTGCGACGATGGAAGAACTCCAGCCACAAATAAACTCTTCCAAACACTAGGACGGCAGAAGGCGGTCCTCTGACTAGTATACTCTAATACTGTCTTCTCCTCCCTGTGTTCTACAGACGAGAAACGTGAGCTCCCAGCCACAAGGACGGAGTTCAGATAACGTCTCAACGTAAGTACAGGCAGATGAAGTGCTCTCAATTACTGAACGCTGCGTACTCAACGACGACTTCCAACCCGGAGGTGAGGTCCAGAATCGTATAGGTTCGCTACAGTAAAGTGCCTAACTGTTCTAACTATAAATTCTCTTGACAGCAAAGACAGCAAGTCCGTCTGTACCAACAAAGCTGACATCGAGCGACTGTCACACACAGGCACTCACAACGGAAGACCTCCCAGCAAGGCTCGGCTCCCCACCCTCGTAATTCCGAATCATGTTCCCGAAACCACGGAATATTCTCCCTCTCTACCTATTCTTCATAACGCCAACCAACCATATTTTAGTCTTTTGTCGTCCAACGCAGAAAGTTTGCGAGGAAAATCCTATATTCGTACAATGGTACGCTTCTGAGTAAAAATCCTTGGAAATAACCCAGCCTGCGTGGTTTCTGAGGTGACGATTCCTCGTTCCTCGTTCCTCTTAGCTGCGTCCAAGATTTTCGTAGTTTCCGATCCGTCCTGTTCGGCTACAAAACCGGCCGGTTGCGACTCCATTGTGCCCCAGCACTCAGGTGTCCCTACGTCCGTCTTCTGCTTCCTGTGTTTAAGCAGGACCAACACACCTTGAGTCCCACTTGCTGTTTCATTTCCACTGTCGCTCCAACCTCTACTAGTGTGATAATAAAGACACTCCATCACCTTTCATGCAATAAGCGTTAACAATTATTTACGAGGCGTACGTGACAATGTCAGTCTCCTTTATATATTCACATATGCGGTGTACAACCTATCACATGACACCTAATTGTGTTTGTAGACCACGGATGTGGATGGGTACTTGTAGGGTGCGAAATTATAGCCACATTACAATAAGATACCGAAATTTTATTTAAAATTGACAGCAGAATGGGATTTTGTTCTCGAGTTATTGGGTTTTATATCAGACAGACGGTCAGATGAGATGCGCCCACTTCCGTCCATGAAGACACGGCGGTTGCTATGAAATACTTGTAACCCTTTCCTAAGAAAAGTACTAGGTGAAAAAATTTGATTTTAGCACATCGTACAGTCTGATATCTTCGCTTAATCAAGGACTGAATTTCTTTTCTTTTCATTATATGCTGGAGCTACTGTGCTGTATCAAATTAAGTAAAAAAACTGAGCGAAATCTTAAAAGATTTTGCAAGGTAAAAACGATCGCCATATCTCATAAACGATTCAAGATATCTAAACGAGGTTTTCTGCAAATGATAACATGCAATGATGTACTTATGTTCTATGAGAAATATTGTTGTGGTCTTCAGTCCTGAGACTCGTTTAATGCAGCTCTCCATGCATTCGATCCTGTGCAAGCTGCTTCATCTCCCAGTACGTACTGCAGCCTACATCTGCTTAGTGTATTCCATCTCTAAGATTTTTACCCTCCATGCTGCCCTACAATACTAAATCGGTGATCCTTTGATGCATTAGAACATGTCCTACCAACCGATCCCTTCTGTTATTCAAGTTGTGCCACAAACTCCTCTTCTCCCCAATACTATTCAATACCTCCTAATTAGTTATGTGATATACCCCTCCAATCTTCAGCATTCTTCTGTAGCACCACATTTCGAAAGCTTCTATTCTCTTCTTACCCAAACTACTTACCGTCCATGTTTCACTTCCATACAAGGCTACACTCCACACAAATACTTTCAGAAACGACTTCCTGACATGTAAATATATATACTCGATGTTAACAAATTTCTCTTCTTCAGAAACGATTTCCTTGCCATTGCCAGTCTACATTTTATATCCTCTCTACTTTGACTCTCATCAGTTATTTTGCTCCCCAAATAGCAAAACTCCTTTACTAGTTTAAGTGTCTCATTTCCTAATCTAATTCCCTCAGCATCACCCGACTTAATTCGACTACATTCCATTAGCTTCGTTTTACTTTTGTTGATGTTCATCTTATATCCTCCTTTCCAGACACTGTCCATTCCGTTCAACTGCTCGTCCAAGTCCTTTGCTGTCTCTGACGGAATTATAATGTCATCGGCGAACCTTAAAATTTTAATTTTTTCTCCACTAATTTTAACACCACCTCCGAATTTTTCTTTTGTTTCCTTTACTGCTTGCTCAATATACAGATTGAATAACATCGGAGAGAGGCTACAACCCTGTCTCGCTCCCTTCCCCACCACTGCTTTCTGTACTGAAAGGGAAGCAGTGGTTCGGAAAGGAGTGAGACAAGGTTGTAGCCTCTCCCCGATGTTATTCAATCTGTATATTGAGCAAGCAGTAAAGGAAACAAAAGAAAAATTCGGAGGTGGTGTTAAAATTAGTGGAGAAGAAGTAAAAACTTTGAGGTTCGCCGATGACATTGTAATTCTGTCAGAGACAGCAAAGGACTTGGAAGAGCAGTTGAACGGAATGAACAGTGTCTTGAAAGGAGGATATAAGATGAACATCAACGAAAGCAAAACGAGGATAATGAAATGTAGTCAAATTAAATCGGGTGATGCTGAGGGGATTAGATTAGGAAATGAGACACTTAAAGTAGTAAAGGAGTTTTGCTATTTAGGGAGTAAAATAACTGATGATGGTCGAAGTAGAGAGGATATAAAATGTAGACTGGCAATGGCAAGGAAATTGTTTCTGAAGAAGAGAAATTTGTTAACATCGAGTATAGATTTAAGTGTCAGGAAGTCGTTTCTGAAAGTATTTGTATGGAGTGTAGCCATGTATGGAAGTGAAACATGGACGATAACCAGTTTGGACAAAAAGAGAATAGAAGCTTTCGAAATGTAGTGCTACAGAAGAATGCTGAAGATAAGGTGGGTAGATCACGTAGCTAATGAAGAGGTATTGAATAGGATTGGGGAGAAGAGAAGTTTGTGGCACAACTTGACTAGAAGAAGGGATCGGTTGGTAGGACATGTTTTGAGGCATCAAGGGATAACAAATTTAGCATTGGAGGGCAGCGTGGATGGTAAAAATCGTAGAGGGAGACCAAGAGATGAATACAGTAAGCAGATTCAGAAGGATGTAGGTTGCAGTAGGTACTGGGAGATGAAGAAGCTTGCACAGGATAGAGTAGCATGGAGAGCTGCATCAAACCAGTCTCAGGACTGAAGACCACAACAACAGAGAGATGGTGCTCAGCTGTTGTAACACCGTTCTTTTCAACTCCCCAGTCACAGTGGAGCCAGACGATCTGCTGGTAGCACTTGTAGCTGAGGAGTGACTGCTTCTGCTGATTTCAAGCGATTTCTTACAACCAACCTCACCAATGCTCGATGGTGTCTGTTCGTCAGTGTGAGAGGTTTGCCTGTTGGCTTAGCTGGGCTTGTTGCTTCACCTTTTCGCTTTACAGTCAAAACATCATCAGCATACGACTGGGACAGCTTCAGAAGGATTCAAATCTCCCTGGCGTATTTGTTAGTCACCTCATACTCAATGACTACTCCTTGTTCGAAGCTCTCCTAACAGAACCATTCTGCTCCTCTACCTACAATACAATACTACCTGCCTGCGTCTATAATGGCGGGTCCAGCTCTCAAAACATATAGTGGGCAATTCCTAATACTTTTAATCAGATCGTGATGGCTGGGTGTTGTGTGCTGTCCTTAGGTTAGTTAGGTTTAAGTAGTTCTAAGTTCTAGGGGACTTATGACCACAGCAGTTGAGTCCCATAGTGCTCAGAGCCATTTGACCCATTTTTTTTTTTAATCAGATTGGGCCGGCCGAAGTGGCCGTGCGGTTAAAGGCGCTGCAGTCTGGAACCGCAAGACCGCTACGGTCGCAGGTTCGAATCCTGCCTCGGGCATGGATGTTTGTGATGTTCCTAGGTTAGTTAGGTTTAACTAGTTCTAAGTTCTAGGGGACTAATGACCTCAGACGTTGAGTACCATAGTGCTCAGAGCCACTTTTAATCAGATAGTGCACAGAGCTCAGTCTCCACAACAAATTTTCAGTCTGCAGTGGACGGTGCGCTGATATGAAATTGCCTGGCAGGTTAAAACTGTGTATCAGACCGGTAGTCGAACCAGGGACGTTTGCCTTTCGTGGGCAAGTGGTCTAAAACTGAAGTACCCGAGAACTGCTCACGACCCGTCCTCACAGCTTTACGTCCACCATTACCTTATCCCCTACCTTCCAAAAACTGTTCTAATCTACCAGGAAGTTTCACACCAATGCATACTTTGCTGCCGAGTGAAACTTCATCAGTAGTACTGGCTGAGGTAAGGCTGTGATGACAGGTCGTTATTCGTGCTCGGCTGGCTCAGTCGACATGTCACTTTGTAACACCACAATCGAGGGGGAGCAATCAGTACAGTGCAAATTTACTTAAGAAGTGTTTACGCGTTACTAGCTAAGTTCTTTGGATCATTGGAGGGAGGTGGTACTTTATGATGTGTAAATTGTTTAACGTAATAGTGTGCTTAAATAATGAAATTTCACTAACTATATTTGTAATGTATGAGAGACTGCAATGTAAAAACTGCTTCATACTTAGGGATTTTGTATTGTATAAATCACAAACATAATTAAAAATCTGAAAAACAGGAAAGCATGTGGAGAAGACACAATTACAGCAGAAATGCTCAAGCTTGGGGGAGAAACATCAGTAGAAGCACTACACAAAGAACTTGAACAAGTATGGGAAACCAAGAAAATCCCAAGTCACTGGAAAACTGCCCTAATTCACCCTTTGTTTAAAAAAGGTGACAAAAGGGATGTTAACAACTATCGTAGAATATCGCTTCTCCCAGTCCCATACAAAATTCTATCAAAGGCCCTGCTCAATCGTGTATCACCAATTATAGAGGGAAAACTTGGAGAATATCAAGCTGGCTTCAGACCAGGAAGATCCTGCGCCGAACAAATTTTTAACCTCAAAACAACAATGAACTATTTATCTACAAGGAGCAAGAAATATTTCATAACATTCATTGATTTCAAAAAAGCTTATGACTCAATCGATAGGGACACAGTCATCAAAACACTTCGAGAATATGAAATAGATGAAACAATAATCACCATAATCAAAGAAACATTAACAAATACAACATCAAAAGTAAAATTCCAAGGAGGAATTTCACGGCATTTCGAGGTCAAAACCGGCGTCAGACAACGAGATGCGCTGTCCCCGGTACTCTTCAACTGTGTTCTGGATAAAGTCATAGCAGAATGGAGAAAACTCACGCAAAAACATGGAGTTGAGAAAGTCCAAATTGGAGGGAAGTGCTACAAAGCCATTGAAACCAACTGCTTTGCCTTCGCTGACGATCTCGCCTGTTTAACTTACACACAAAAAGACACAATAAAACAAGTAGAATTACTTAAAGAAAGTGCTGAAAAAGCAGGCTTGCAAATTTCATTTGAAAAGACAGAAATCATTACAAATATCAAAAATCCACCAAAGAAAATAACTACGAAATACGGCAAAATACAGGTATCTAAACATTTTAAATATCTTGGTGAACTAATTCAGCCTGTGGCAAAAGGTCATCCAGCCTGCAGGGCTAGAATACAAAAACTAGAGACAGCAACTCACTACTGCAGACAAATGTATTCAAAAAATGTACATCCAAAAACATTAAACTCAGACACTACCAGACTGTCATTAGACCGCAGATACTATATGCATCAGAAACACTGTCAAATTTTACATACGCAGAACAGATAGAAAATCGTGAAAGAAGAATTGTGAGGACAATTCTTGGACACAGGAAAATAACAGATGATCAAGGCAAGTCTGTATACAGACTAAAAAGCAACAAAGAAGTGTATACGAAGTGCAGCAAAATTACAGACGAAATTAGAAAAAGAAGATGCTCCTTTTATGCTCACATCATGAGGATGAACCCGAATAGGCTTACAAAACAAATATTTTCGTACATCGCAAATCTAAAAAATATAAATTTATGGTTTATCAACACAGAAAGAGATCTAAAAGAAATGGACATAGATCAGGAAACAATATTTAACAGAAACCTTTTTAGAAAAAAACTGAATTCATTCACGGGTTTCGGTGTGAAAATTAAGAAGACTTGTGGAACTAAATGGTCTGAAGAGAGAAAAGCCGCCTTCAGCGCAAGAATGAAAGAAGTGTGGACTGAGAGAAAGAAGACTTCCCAGAAGCGCAAGAAATAACTGTTTTCACGGTCTTTAACGGCCAAATTTGTATAATAATAATAATAATATAAAAGACATAGTGATGCCCCCCCCCCCCCCTGCCGAAGTGGTTTGGCGCCCAACGAAAAGGTGGAAGTGGCGGTCAGGCTGAGCGGGAAGCGAGAGAGGCAATCAGTAGCCAGCAGTTGTGGAGTCAACACGACAGGTGCGTTCGGTATCCTAATCTACGACGGAACGGCCTCGGATGTGGTTACGACTGTAAAAGGGTGCTCTCGCATTGGGAATGACTCTAAAAATAATATTTACGTTGCCAAGAAGAAATGAAATAGAGCAATAATCCGCTAGAGGAGAGACCAAGTAGCTGCCATGTGCTCGCCACAGCTATTGCGCCACTGCTCCAACAACTTCAGGAGGTTACAACTGTGTATCAGTATGAACCAGTGTGTTTGTGTGTGTTTAATTTTGCAATAATAATCCAAGTGTTGCAAAAACTGGTATTTGAACCATGAAATTTTCCTCTTCAGTCAACCAAGCAGTGTCCTTTCCTCAAAGTATTTAAGTCCGAGCATCCTTTTTGTGAAAGACTGATATTAATATGTTTTATTTTACGTTGAATTAATGAAAAGCTCCAATTAACTTTGAACAGCTTCTAATTTACAAGTGTCATTGTTCAGTGTGCGCGTGACCGCTACGGTCGCAGGTTCGAATCCTGCCTCGGGCATGGATGTGTGTGATGTCCTTAGGTTAGTTACGTTTAAGTAGTTCTAAGTTCTAGGGGGCTGATGACCACAGATGTTGAGTCCCATAGTGCTCAGAGCCATTTTTTGTTCAGTGTGCAGGAGCATTAATATTGTCAGTGAAAACTACTCGCTTCACGAATAATACAAGGGGCACATATTAACCAGAAGAAAAGTTTTTAATTTACTATAAAATATTTCAATAGGGAAGTGCCAAATGGTTAGTACTAATGAATCTAAAGGTGATTGGTTAAAATCACTTGCTTCACAAGTGATGAAAGAGACAGAAAAATTTGAAACCTTTTGAATTTTTGCTTTAATTTGAACTTACTTACCAACCCAGACAAAAATATTGTTAGTGTATATTGTTTTCAAGCTTTGAGGGCTAAATGATCTTATGTGGGGTTGTAGTTCAGAATTTTCTGTGAAGTGTGTTTATTTGTGGATAAAGTAGTTGTCAGTTTGTAGGATTCCACTATAATATCTAACAACAGAATAAGTCAAACTGAGAGTAGGTTTCTGTGAATTAACCTGAAACATTGACGAAGTGAAATCATATGAAATGTGAGTATTGTGAATTTTATTGTATTTGTGATATGTATAAGTGTGTTAACCTAAACTGAACTCCGGTCAGATGCTAGTTAGTCTCGTTTTAGTTTTGGAGTACATTTTTTGTGCTAAATTATTTAAAGACTGAAGTAGTGATTGTAGTCAGCAGGGATAAAGTCTCTATTTTGTTTCGGTGAATGCTAGTTTTTACAACGGAATGTCACTGCTACCCACTGTGTAGTCTCGTCTGGTTATTGTAGGTGTTCATTGCACATTTCTGAGAAAGAATCTATGAAAGTTACTTTTGCAAGTGTATATGCAAATCCATTGAAAATAATGTTTTCCCATTTTTATACCTAATTAGGCTGGCGACCCTATTTTGTTTCATTTACAAGGATTCTGTTACTGTTATTTCTTACAAAAATTTAGTCTTCCTGTTATGTAGCAACTACTACCATTAAGACATTCATGTTCGATTCCCTCTGTTTATTAGGTAACACACGGTCAAATTCAAAATTCCTCCCAGAGGGTAACACTATACGGTGCGTTTTAAACCACAATTGGTGTTTATTAGCCTGCAATTGTGCCTTGTGACAGGTCAGAAGTTCTGTTTTTGGGAAACAGTGCAGCACACACGCACGCGAACGCCAGTAATAGTGTTATAACTTGTCCACGAAATGCAAAGGTCCCGAGTTCGAGTTCCAGTTTCAATCTGCTAGGAGGTCTCAGAGTTCAGTCTGTAACGAAGAAGATATTGTGAGTATGGGAAAGAGAGGACCGACTACGGAGGATTACTCAGAGGGTGTGTAAAATAATTATCGACGATTCAAAATGCAATGAAAATAACCAAAAACAGATTGGCGTTCCAGACACAACGAAAGTATGCGCATGGGCTAATATTCAAGGTGTACAATCTGTACCATGTGCTACCAAAGTAGCAAGACTCGCTAGCCCTTACGCTTCCATACAAATTATAAGAATGGATGTACATATGTAGGGATAAGTGTATGTATGTTCCACATCTTCCCCTAAACCACTGGACTGGTTTCAGCCAATCTTGGTAGACGTATCATTCAGTATATGGAAAGAATCGCTGTGGGGATAAGAACCACACACCTATCAAGGAGACAGTGGAGAGGAATGGGGAGGGGGGGGGGGTGAAAAAGCAGTGTAGCCCACGTCGCAAGAATACCCATGCTCCTATCCAGTATTTGGGAATGAGAGCGCTTAGAGACTTGTAAAAAACTTCGCACTTAATTTCAAACATTTACGAAACTTTTTCTCCCTGACGACCCTCACAAAATGATAAAAGGAAGAAAGTTTGTGGGTTACAACATTTTCACCATTCATGCAGTAAAACTGCGACATCATGCATGATGTTTTAATTTATTACTTATTTACTACTAACTGTATTTCTGACACATTTTGAGGACAGTATTCACATACAACAGTGCATACACCAGAAAAATTACATCATTGTACGACTTCTGGCTCAGAATACATGACGCCATAAACACTGGGAAACTACCGCATCATGCAGGACGTTTAAATTTATTACTCCGTTGATACTAATTCATTTACCGCTGAGTGTGCCTACGAAAATATATCTTTGTACGACACTTAGTTCAGAACATGTGACGTCATACACTGAGATGCGTGAAAAACTGCGACAACATTCATGACGTTTTAATTTATTATTTCTTTCGTAATAACTCTATTCACATTTCGTAGACAGCATCCACATATGCCGCTGAACGTACCATTTTATGACACATAGTTCAGCAAACAAGACGTCAAAAATACTGAGATGTGTTAAGAACTACTGCATCGTGGAAGGCGTTTCATTTTATTACTTACATACTACTAATTCTATTGACAACACATTTCGCATACAGTAGGCACATATACCAGTGGATGTATCTGCAAAATGATATCATTGTACAGCAGATAGTTCAGGAGATACGACGTCATAAACATTTACGTAATAAAATTAAACCCATGTAACCGTCCTTTCGATGTTATTTATTAAATATACTATGTATTAAACAGAATCTAAGGGACAGCTGCAGGTGTTTCACTTTATTACGTAAGTGAACTGTCGAAGCCACACAAGCTTCAGCCACAATGATGGACATACAAAAATCATAAACATTAGGCTGGGAGAAAACGAAACTGCAGGGCGAAATTCGCTAGACGTACAGCTGAAGTGTATGGACAAATAAATGGGAATTATATTAAATATGTGTGAAATTTGACATGTGCGTATGCGAGCAAAGGCACGGGTAAAAAAAACTCATCAGAAAACTCTAATTAATTCAGTCAAATTTGGTACACATAATTTGAGACAATCTGGAAAAAAAAGATACTATGGGTGTAAGAACAACCATACTCCTATTGGGTGGTTGTAGTAAAGTGGAAAGAGGAGGGCAGATGAGGAAATGTACAGAAAGCGAGGAGGAAGGAGCAGATACAGATAGGAGGAGAAGGAGATAGACAGAGATAGGAGAAGTGGAAGTTGCCAGAGAGTGTGGAAAGCAGGAGATGGATCGAGAAAGGGGAGAGGCTGGACTGAGACAAGTGGAGGAAGAGGCAGGCAAATAGATGACAGAGGTGAAGATGAATAGATAGGGAAGAGGAAATGGATAGAGAAAGGGAAGAAGACAAGACGGACACAGAAAGTAAATAGGAGGAAATGAATAGGGAGAGGGGGAAGAGGAGATGGACACAGGTGGGAGGAGAAGATGGAGGAGGAGACTGAGAAAAAGAGAGATGGGAAGGAGCTGTATTAGAGGGGGTAAGAAGAGATGGACAGAGGGAGAAGGAGCATATGGACGTAAAAAAAAAATGAGGAGAAAACTGACAGAGAGAGGTGGAGGAGAAGCTGGACGATGTGGAGGTGGAAATCGACAGAGAGTAGGGAGGGATGTAGGACATGGACAGGGAAATGAGTGGCGGATATGAACAGAGAGAGGGAGAAATGGATGACAGGGTCAGGGGACATGGATAGAGGGGGAGAGGTGGATAAAGAGAGAGGAGTTGAGAGAGGGGGATGAATCGGAGGACAGAGAGGGGGGAGGGGAAATGGACAGAGGGAGGGGGCAAGTGATGTTATCAACAAACAGAGCTCTCGTTGGGAGAAGTGTGTTCCTCGCCAGGGTGAATATGTTGACAAATAAATACGTGGACATTAAGAATAAAGATGTAGAGTGTTAATAACGTTTGTTTTATTTAAAAAGCTCTCACAAGAAAAAATCTGGAGGCTTTTCTTTTCAGCACGCCATCGTATCAAGCGATACGAAATCTCTTGCATATGATCATTCACTGTCCCTTCAATAAATTGAAAATATCTATTTATATATCGACTACTGTGAAGGTGCTGTGTGGCCATGGACTTATAAATTGTTGAAATGTGGGGTCTTCCTGTGATCTTCTGCTTTCAGCATGGCTATCTCTTCGATGAAAATTGATTTTCAAGTGAGTTTGCAGCATTTTTAAAAAAAATTTCCAGGTTCTAGACTGTAAGTTTACATCGAGATCTTTGCGCCAGCACTTAGTATGCCATGCTCCACGCGGCGAACGAAAAAAATTCAGTATTATTAGCTTCTTGATAGAAAATTAATTTGGATTACAATCGTCGTACAGTATGATCAACTGTTAGTTCTTTCGATAAGAAACTTACTCATTACACAGAATTAAGTAATCTAGTTGCTCAGTTTAAACACTGCGTGGTGTGAATTTGTCTTTGTTAAATTATTCAAGACATGGCGTGATATTACGTTATAATAGTATGATTCTTGGTCAAAATTTATAGAGAAAAGAGGCAACTTTCATCGCGGAAATTTCGGTGTCCACTAAGTAGGGATGGCGCTTAACGCTGAAACAACCGGTTTTTGGTTTTACCGATTTTTTCGTCTCCCGCTTAGCCCGAGTGTTAAAACCTCTCAAAATAAGCGGTTTCTGAAATAACCGGTTTTCGGTTTTTTATTACTGTTATTGCCAGTAATAAGCTTACACTTCGAACAAAGATTGAAAACTTCTAATTAATGTGCAGTAGGAAATCTCTGACGACATGGGGTTGATGCTGTATCGGAAACTGGTCTCAGTGTCTTCAGCAAAGATGGCGAAGGGGTAGCAGATGGACGAGTTGACGGTACAAGTGACAGGTCACAAGCTAACGACTTTCGTGCATCGTCACTTTTGGATGGTATCAATTTTTCGTGCTAAAACAGGTACAATATTAAGGGTTCAGTTATTCTCCCAAGTTTACAACACGTCAACAAAATTGAAGGTATATCAAACAAATTTTCTTTTGCCCCAAATGAAAGTTGTGAATGTTTCCTCCGCATATGACGTCGCTAGTTATTTGCGCCTCCTCCTCTTTTTAATCGTTTTTAAGCAAACGAAGCATTGCACTTCATCACTACCACACTTCATGAAATTCTTCCAAGAACTAGTTTATGTTTACTATGCATTCCTTTTCTCCCTGAGTCTACTGATAACCTCGTCCCTTTTTATCAGGTCATTTAATTTTCTGCAGCCTTCTGTAACATCATAGCTCGAACGCTTAAATTCTCTCCTTATCCATTTTTCCCACAGTCCATGCTTCACCTCCTTACAGTTCTACGCAAATTTTTCAGAAAATTGTAGTGTCGTAAGCTGATCTAATCGTTGATATCCATTCAGCGTGAATTTTAAACCTCTTACTTCAATTTATTTCCTTCATTGCTTCTTCCATGGACCCTGCATGATGCTGAAATGAGCTCTATGTTATTCACCGGATTATGGTAAAGGCACCACCAGTTGAAGTACTATTCACCACATAGGGAAACTGCCAATATAGTATGGTCAGCACTCAGTAAATGACACATCATAAATGTGAAAAGCCGACGGAAGGCGAATCTGTTGGTTGTTAACTTGTAATGGAGCAATTATTTTATAATATTAACAGTAATTAGTTGCTTTTTTCACTTTCAGTTGTAATCCAACCGTATTGTCACACAGTCATGATCTCATTATGCTAATTTTTGATATTTCAAGAGGTCTCTGTATGTTTTTGAAACAACGAGATGGCAGATGTGCAGTGGCATAACGGCATTACGCACTGCAAACGTATCGCGCTGTGGCCTAATTAGTTCGGCTTTAAAATGCACTCTCTGCCCGCATTAACACCTCGGCCATGCGTGCGCGTTGCGAAAAAATAGAGCTGGGAAACCCGCCGTTGCTTGTTCTCCTTCATATACTGTAGTTGTGTGTGCACGCGCGGTCTCTTTGTGGGCACTGGAACAAAACGGATGAATGGACAAGTGGCACTTCTTTGGCTCATTTACTCGGTGATCAGTCTCCGTATTCCTAGCGGTAGCTCACTTTCTTACTTGTCATCGTATGCGTTATGACAGAAACACTAGTACCACCATTCACTGAAGCCGAAATTATTATCTTGCAATCTTCTGGCGAAAATTCCTTGTCTTGCACTTCATGAACCATCGATATTAGCCCCATAATCCCTCTCGTTATGTTTTCAAGTTTACATTTCGCGGAAGTAAATGTTGTAGTATGGATCATAACTATTACTCATACATGGTTTAGGGGGTTAGTGCTCTTAATAACTTATACACTATGTAATCAAAAGTACCCGGACATCTGGCTGAAAATGACTTGCAAGTTCGTGGCGCCCTCTATCGGTAATGCTGGAATTCAGTATGGTGTTGGCCCATCCTTAGCCTTGATGACAGCTTCCACTCTCACAGGCATACGTTCAGTCAGGTGCTGGAAGGTTTCTTGGGGAATGGCAGCGCATACTTCACGGAGTGCTGCACTGAGGAGAGGTATCGATGTCGGTCGGTGAGGCCTGGCACAAAGTCGGCGTTCCAAAACATCCCAAAGGTGTTCTGTAGGATTCACGTCAGGACTCTGTACAGGCCACTCCACTACAGGGATGTTATTATCGTGTAACCACTCCTCCACAGGCCATGCATTATGAACAGGTGCTCGATCGTGTTGAAAGATTGAAAGATGCGATCGCCATCCCCGAAATGCTCTTCAACATTGGAAAGCAAAAATGTGCTTAAAACATCAATGTAAGCCTGTACTGTGATAGTGTCACGCAAAACAACAAGGGGTGCAAGCCCCCTCCATGGAAAACAAGACCTCACCACAACACCACCGCCTCCGAATTTTACTGTTGGCACTACACACGCTGGTAGATAACTTTCACCGGGCATTCGCCATACCCACTCCCTGCCATCGGATCGTCACACTGTGTACCGTGATTCGTCGCTCCACACAACGTTTTTCCACTGTTCAATCGTCCAATGTTTACACTCCTTACACCAAGCGAGGCGTCGTTTGGCGTTTACCGGCGTGATGTGTGGGTTATGAGCAGCCGCTCGACCATGAAATCCAAGTTTTCTCACCTCCCGCCTAACTGTCATAGTACTTGCCATGCATCCTGATGCTGTTTGTGATTCCTATGTGATGGTCTGGATAGATGTCTGCCTATTACCCATTACGACCCTCTTCAACTGTCGGCTGTCTCTGTCAGTCAGCAGACGAAATCGGCATGTACGCTTTTGTGCTGTACGTGGCCCCTTCACGTTTAACACTTCACTATCACATTTGACCTGGGGATGTTTAGGAATGTAGAAATCTCGTGTACAGACCTATAACACAAGTGACACCCAATCACCTGACCACGTTCGAAGTCCATGAGTTCCGCGGAGTGCCCCATTCCGCTCTCCCACGATGTCTAATGACTGCTGAGTTCTCTGATGTAAAGTACCTGGCAGAAGGGGGCAGCACCATGCACCTAATATGAAAACCGTACATTTTTGGGGGTGTCCGGATACTTTTGATCACATAGTGTACAAACCACATAATCCTGGACGATTTCAAGTATCTAGGCATCACAATCCAAAGAATGGGAAAATGTTTCAGACTAAAGGTAAGATCTAAAGCAGTGGCGGCCATTAGAGCTATGAATGAAATCAGAAACGTCATACAACTATCGATCAGCACAGCTGTGGACCTGTTTAGGCTAAAGATACTACGCGTTCTGACGTATGGCCTTGAATCAGTGGGAGAATACCTCACGTACAAACAGCTGGAAGAATTGGTATGAGTAAAAAGCTAGATACCTGTAAAGAGTTTTAGGAGTCCCGCAGAACTCAACATCGAAGCTAGTGTACGAACTTACCAAGGAGACCCTCCTGATGGAGGATCTAACATGCGACCTCCTACTCTCCGCTAGTGCCGACTTCAAACAACATCTGCATGAGAAGAAAAACAACATACCGGAGGACATCTATGCAACGTCTGCTATGCAAGACAGGACGTGGATGGAAGTTAACCATGAAATGCGCCACGTGACAACGAGGCTGGCAACCCATGGTTTTCACCAAAAGTTGTGTTGCAACAAATTATTTCACGAACCACATGACGAGTGAGTGTGTAAGTTGTGCTTGGAATTTTGTGACCACTACCATATTATTAACGCAGGAAAAGACAGAAATCCACCGTACCTTATAGCAAAGACAAGTAATGTGAATGTAATGAAATGTGAATGTAATCATTTGACGGAATGTCTGCGTTTCCAATAAATAAATAATCTCGGGCTGCCACAGCCATTACTTACATTTTTAATATAAGTAAGGTTGCCGACTTATAGTTCACAATTCTTAGTTCTGTCAAAATAGGGTGAAGGTGCCCTTAGTGTGGGAAACTGAAACTTTTTGTTTTCTTTTTTCAGCCGTTAATCACTCTTCTAGCTAGTTCTATGTAGCCCGTCTCGACTTTCTGTCTTGTGCCTACCTCTTTGATGGTATATTTTGTGGAGGACCTCCTCAATTCTTCTCTTATCAGTCAGCTTAGTTTTCAGTATCTTCGAGTAACACCACAACGCAATCGCTGTGATTCTCTTCTTCTTTTGTTTAGACACAGCTTCACCTCCGCCAAATGCGCGGGAGAACGTCTCTGGAGTTTAGAAAGTAGGAGAGAAGTGCCATCAGAAACAGAACTATGAAGGTGTATTGTGCTCGAGATGGGATAGCTCAGTCAGTAGAGAATGTGCCCTGAAAGTCAAAAGTTCCGGGTCCAAGTCCAGTATGGCAGACATTTCTAATATGCTAGGAAGTTTCGCCAAGCACCAATTTACGATGTCGACTGCTTTTCCTGGTTGACCAAATCCTATGAAAGTATCTTGATATTTTTTCTGAGGTCTTCCTTCTGTTACCAAGCGCAACGTCAGAAGTACCCCTCTGTTGCCCTTACCTTTCCTAAAGCCAAATTCATTGACATGTAACACATCTTAAATTTTCTTTTCCTTTGTTCCGTACATTGTTCTTGTCAGCAACGTGGATAGATGAGTTGTTAACCTGATAGTGAAATACTCCTCCCTTTTGTACTGACAAAGACGGAATAACCAGGAATGGTTGAAAGTATGAGAATACAGATGGAAATGGAGGCCATTAAATCAGTAACACATAAATGTCACCCATAGGAGATGCAGTTTCCTAATATAATATCACGACGACCACTTCCTTAGAAGCAGAAGGCAGTTAAGTCAGGAGGGACAATTGTTGTGAAATTTGGGAACAGTCACTTCGGTGCTGAATGAAGTTGCAAGGGGAAAAAATAGTGAGATCGCACAGTCAGTATTTTGTGATTTGCGGAAACCAGCGCAGCCAGATATGCCTTGCAGTGTACAGACACGTAACAGCATCACTCCATTACCTGACATGCTAGTGACATACTCATCTGAAATAAAATTCTGAATGTAACTAATTCCGGAAATAGTGCGTATAAATAAAATTACTAGAATCGCTGAATTTTTACCATCAGACCAAAGGTACATTTGCAGTTCATTTTTCCTCCTAATTGTCGACTCCATTGTTTCCAAACGAGGGTTCCCTGTCGTGTTGTAGCAGTTCTCCTTCTTCATCGAGACCAGTGGTTTGTATCATCATAATGGAAACGTCTTTTCTTAGGCTGGAGGAAGAACACTGTCTCAGAAAGGCCGGTGTCTTCCCAGGTCACCATAGTTCGGGCATAGTGTCTTTAACTGGTAATCAAAACAAATTCTGAATAAAGAAGAATGGCGGTCAGAGACTTCCTGCATACGAGTAACCCTCCTTCTGCCAACGGGCTTGGCAAACAGGGAGGAGAAACGGTCAGAGGTTCAGTAATGATCAGCGGCATGAGCACAGAGACGGGAATGAAAATCACTGCATTACAGAAAATGTGTATCCACAGGACCTATGCCTTGTAAATGAAAAAATAATGTATGACCTACCATTGACATACGATTTCGGATTACTCCCGCTTTCGGACCTCCGGGAGGGGACTGCTAAGGAGGAGGCGAACACAAGAAAAAAACTAAATAACCAACGAAACGGTAACATACTAGTCGAAGCGTGAAATAACAGAAATCTCAAATCGATAGGGAAGCTACAGCATCTGAAAACAGAAATGAAAAGCCTCAGTGACGTGAAATGGAAAGAGGATAATAATTTCTTGCCAGGTGAACGCAGGGTATACGCTACTGGCCATTAAAATTTCTACACCAAGAAGAAATGCAGATGATAAACGGGTATTCATTGGACAAATATATTATGCTAGAACTGACATTTGATTACATTTTCACGCAATTTGGGTGCATAGATCCTGAGAAATCAGTACCCAGAACAACCACCGCTGGCCGTAATAACGGCCTTGGTACGCCTGGGCATTGCGTCAAACAGAGCTTGGATGGCGTGTACAGGTACAGCTGCCCACGTAGCTTCAACACGATACCACAGTTCATCAAGAGTAGTGGCTGGCATATTGTGACGACCCAGTTGCTCGGCCACCATTGACAAGACGTTTTCAATTGGTTAAAGATCTGGAGAATGTGCTGGCCAGTGAAGCAGTCGAACATTTTCTGTATCCAGAAAGGCCCGTACAGGACCTGCAACATGCAGTCGTGCACTATCCTGCTGAAATGTAGTGTTTCGCAGGGATCGAATGAAGGGTAGAGCCACGGGTCGTAACACATCTGAAATGTAACGTCCACTGTTCAAAGGGCCGTCAAAGCGAGCAAGAGGTGACCGAGACCTGTAACCAATGGCACCCCATACCATCACGCCGGGTGATACGCCAGTATGGCGATGACGAATACACGCTTCCAATGTGCGATGTTGCCAAACACGGATGCGACCATCATGATACGGTAAACAGAACCTGGATTCATCCGAAAAAATGACGTTTTGCCATTCGTTTACCCATGTTTGTCGTTGAGTACGCCATGGTCTCCGAGCTGATAGTCCATGCTGCTGCAAACGTCATCGAACTGTTTGTGCAGATGGTTGTTGTCTTGCAAACGTCCCCATCTGTTGACTCAGCGATCGATACGTGGCTACATGATCCGTTACAGCCATGCGGAGAAGATGCCTGTCATCTCGACTGCTAGTGATACGAGGCCGTTGGGATCCAGCACGGCGTTCCGTATTACCCTCCTGAACCCACCGATTCCATATTCTTCTAACAGTCATTGGATCTCGACCAACGCGAGCAGCAATGTCGCGATACGATAAACCGCAATCGTGATAGGCTACAGTCCGACCTTTATCAAAGTCGGAAAGGTGATGGTACGCATTTCTCCTCCTTACACGAGGCATCACAACAACGTTTCACCAGGCAACGCCGGTCAACTGCTGCTTGTGTATGAGAAATCGGTTGGAAACTTTCCTCATGTCAGCGTGTTGTAGGTGTCGCCACCGGCGCCAGCCTTGTGTGAATGCTCTGAAAAGCTAATCATTAGCATATCACAGCATCTTCTTCCTGTCTGTTAAATTTCGCGTCTGTAGCACGTCATCTTCGTGGTGTAGCAATTTTAATGGCCAGTAGTGTATATAGCCGATGGGATGGAGGCGAGCGTTACCACGCCGCGTCCGGGATTCGGTCGATTCTGGGTAGTTTTAGGCGATTTTCCACATCCGTCTATGTGAATATTGGGCTGCTACAGATATCGCGCCTCAGTGTCACGAATCGCAAACATTTCAAAAACGTTCTGACTCTTTCACATGAATAATCCTTGGCACAAACATATGGGGTACGCAACTTCTGTCCCGAGGAGTGGTGAGGTAGGACGGGAGGGGGGGGGGGGGGGGAGACAGGGTGGCAACAGGAAGATCGTCCAGCCACCCTATACCATTAACATTGCCAAGTCCAGAAACTAACATGCCAACCCCGTGAAGATACGAAATAAAGACCAAGAAAAAGAGAAAGAACGAGGAGAATTTCAACAGCAGCAGGAAATGGTGCAACAAAGGTCACTGAACGATTAATTCAGTTTGCAAAAGCGGATGAAAATCCAACACTTATGGGTAATCAGAACACTACAGTACGTAATGGAACAGAAGTTGAGCTACGAGGGCATAAGGTCTCCGTAGTTGGACAGAAGAATGGCTAATTGAGTTCTACAATAAATTTCAGCTATTAAAAGCGAATACACTATTCACATGTGACAAGAGGTCGTGGAAGAGTCTACGGAAACGGGGAGATTCCAACTGGATTAATTCACGATGAGACAGAGATTCCGAAATCAGACATTGGACTGTAAGGCGTTCCCAGAAACAGATATAGACATAGATCACATTTTAGTAATAATGAAGAGCAAACCGGAGTTTAAGTGGATTGTCCGGAAGAATGAACATGGAAAGAATGTTAATGTTCTGGAAAATGATGAGATGCATTTGTAGCTCTCTAAGGCTGTAGGTACTTCGATGCTGAATACAGCAAGGGCAACTATAGAGGTTGGGAAGACAAGGAAGGTAACGGAAGAGATATTTCAATTGACGAAAGAAGGAGAAAAAAAATTTCAGCAAGAGACATATCAGTTTCAAGTGTTCGTATTTGTGATCCCAAATTTAATATTGCTCTCATCAACTGCTCTATATTAACTGGTTCGAAATTCTTTTCGCCCCTAACATTTCCCGTAAAACTAACTTCCTTCGTCATAGCCGTAAAGCTATCTGTGTTCGATACTATTCCAGAATCTTCTATCGTTAATCTCGTATTCTGAAAATTTTCCGATTGTGAAAAATTTTAACTGGTTCCGGACTATTTTCCCGGCTTATTAAATTGTTTTCTACTGCATTATTCACCATACTGTTCTCCTGTGTTGACGAGGTCGCCATGTTAACAATTTCGTTATTCTGACTATCCGAAATTCTTGCCTTTTTCATCGATCGCGTAATCATTTACAAAACATACAAAACTCGTCACTATACGAAAATTACACACAATATAACACTTTATCACCAACAATGCCATTCAGACGAAATGCTGCGACAAACACGATTAACGAACAATTAAAACCTCACAATTGTACAAAATTGTCAAACCCGTATACGACACATCAAAGATTAAATCCTGCAAAAATACCATTGGAAGAATGACAAGACAACTACAAATGTTCAATTACAAAATCTACACATGCAATATAGACTACAGTTAGTAAACTACAAATTACTACAACAATACTACTGTCTACTATTTTTACTATCAAAAGAATTACAAGGGACGATCCGAAGCAGCGGTCGCCACGTGCATGGGGGCTTAATTAAAAATATTAATGAATAAATGCAATAATTTTAGTTGCTGTGTGACCCGTTACGAAGTCTCGTAACCGTTTGGCCCTGACTATTATTAGCACACAATCTGACTGCATAAAATAAAAATAAAGAATGACAAGGAATTTCCATTAACACAATTGATTAATTCAGTCCCCTGCAACTATAAAAGCTACGAAACAACAAAGCACAACTGTAACTGTTCTGTGAGTGGTAGTATGGTTCAACGTACATGTATCTGGTTCGGTTGTTTCTCAATACGACAAAATATTTAAAACACCATTTACAATGAACTAATTGAAAAACCAGAAATACTATAATTGCACATAGAAACCAGAATTACAAGTCTAATAAATGAACACGAGCCAGATGCCTTGTTGACTGTACCTGTGAGCAAGAGGCATTGTCATTAAAGAAAACTGTAATACCTTTTTACCTCATTATATATTGTCGAAAATTTTCCATCACACCAACATCATAAATCAAAAGCCCATCTCCTCAAATGCACTCTGACAATTGCATCATCTTCCATCTATACATTACACCAACCGAACAGCATCTACTCTCTAGCCCAACAGAACAACAACTGCCCTCGACAGCCTCTGAACTACTACTGCACCAGTGGAGGCGGCGGAATAATAATCTTTGGCGCAATCTCTGGCGCTGTGACTCAGTGTAGCCACCTTTCAAAAGTAATAGTAAAAATAGTAATAATAATAAAACGAGGCACTAAGAAGGAATTATCTGAATGGGACCGACATCGCTCGATATGAAGTTCATGTACAGACAAACAAATGATTATAATTTTAGAAAAAATTAAATGAGAAATTGAAGATAAAGAGCTTCACAACTGAGCAAGTCAATAACGCATTGGTCCACCTCTGACCCTTATGCAAGCAGTTATTCGGCTGATACAGTTGCTTAGAGATATTGCGCCAAATGGTGTCGAAATGACGAGTTAGGTTACCAAAATTCCGAGCTGGTTGGAGGGCACTGGCCTTTATGCTCAAACGTTCTCAGTTGTGGAGAGATTCGGCGACCTTGCTGGTCGAGATAGCGTTTAGGAAAGCACGAAGGCAAGTAGAATAAAGTCTCGTCGTGTGCACGTGGGCATTATCTTGCTGAAATGCAAGCTGCGTGATGGCGGGATCTTCACTGTCGCCTGCCATACTGCCCTACAGCAGTGCCATTTCTTTTCATAGCAGGACGCCACTAGTTTTCACCTGCAGCTCCCTCACAGCACAGCAGAACGTCGACGATATTCTACGACCGGTTTGTTGCCCATCATGGCAAGCCATCCTGGCCTTACATTTCAGTAACATAATACCCGCTCGCACCAGGGTAAGGTTCTTCGTGCTTTTCAGACCCTACTTTGGCCTTCAAGCACTCCTCAATTAAGAATATTTGGAGCATTATGGGTTCGGGATGCCGATGAGTTGACGCACCAACTGGACAGAATTTGGCATGTTATCCGTCAGGAGGACATCCAGCAGTCTATCAATCAATAACAAGCTGAATAACTGCTTGCATAATGGTCAGAGGCGGACCAACGCATTATTTACTTTCTCAGTGTGTGAAAACTTTTCAACAAATCATCCAATTTTTCTGAAATTTTAATCATTTCTTTGTGTGTGCATATACATCACATATACCCATTTAGGTCCATTCAGGTAATTTCTTCGTCATGTGCCCCTTTTTGTAATGTAATAATGATAATAATAGTTATAATAATAATAGTAATTGAGGCAACACATATTGATACCACCCCACGGGCGTCACAACTGGCAACAGAATTACAAGTTTCTGACTGACTCCAATAGTGGGCCTCGCAGTTTGAGGCGTCCTGTCACGGACTGCGCGGCCCGCTGGAGATTCGAGTCCTCCCTCGGGTAGGGGTGTCTATGTTGTTCTTAGCATAAATTAGTTTCAGTAGTGTGTAAGTCTAGGGACCGATAACCTCAGCAGTTTGGTCCCTTAGGCATTCACACACACACACACACACACACACACACACACACACACACACACACACACTCTAATTGTGGCCCCACGGGATCTGATGGACCCTGAGTCGTGCCACACCTCCAGTGGCTCTGGCCTGTGGGCGCCCTCTGCTGCTGCAGTACAGGACGACAAGCGGCAGCCTCTCAACCCATCTGCACTTGGAGCTTCTATGTTACGACACCCTCGTTTGTACGTAGTACAGAGACCCTCATCCTTGTTGACACTGAGAGCTGGACTTCATTTCTTGCTACATTATTTGTAATGAGTTTTCATATGATTGGAGAAATACAAGTAAATCTTCTGTTTATTGTGTTAACTTGTTTGCTAATCATTTCTCTACCTGTACAGCTTTCCCACACCACTCTGTAGCTCACGTCTCCTTACCATTTGTACAAAGACATACACAACTATAAAGAAATGAAATCTTATGTGACGAGGACCTCCAAAGCAGGTAGGCCTGATAGCATGATGCAAGTCTTTTGAGGTAGAGTCACTTCGACGACTTGCGCGTCGGTGAGAATGAAATGATGACGAACAAGACGACGTAAACACACAGTCCCTGAGCGCAGAAATCTCCAACACAGCCGGGAATCGAGCCCGGGCCCTCGGCATGACACGTTGGCGCACTGTCCACTCAGCTACGGTGGCGGACACAACTATAATAACTGTAAGTAGGCTGTTTAGGTTTTTATGTTGGTAACGCCACGTAGCGCTCTGTATGAAAATCACTGACTGCGCTGAGTGCAATCTGTGGCTGGCTGGCATTGTTGGAATATTCGCTAATGTAGTGTTGGGCAGTTGGATGTGAACAGCCCGTAGCGTTGTGCAGTTGGAGGTGAGCCGCCAGCAGTGGTGGATGTGGGGAGAGAGATTACTATGAGCGGACGATCTGGACGTGTGTCCGCTAGAAAAAGGATATTTGCAAAGATGGTTGCCATGAATTGATAGATATATATATGACGACTTCTGAACATTATTAAGGTAAATACATTGTTTGTTCTCTATCAAAATCTTTCATTTGCTAACTATGCCTATCAGTAGTTAGCTCCTTCAGTAGTTTGAATCTTTATTTAGCTTGCAGTATTGGCGCTCGCTGTATTGCAGTAGTTTGAGTAACGAAGATTTTTGTGAAAGGTATAGGTTAATGTTAGTCAGGGCCATTCTTTTGTAGGGATTATTGAAAGTCAGACTCCGTTGCGCTAAAAATATTGTATGTCAGTTTAGTGATGATCAGAATAAGTAAAGAGAAAACTCTGAGTACGTTGAGTTTTGCGCAGCTGTTTGAAAATCAAATAACATAGAAGTTTACTAGCACAGTCATTCTTAATTTTTCTAAGGGGGCGTTTCATAATGTTCGAATACAATAAACTAGAAGTCACAACAATGTGGAGAAAAGAAAGCGGGGATCATTGACACTTCCATCAGAAGTGATAGCAAAATCGACGAGAAACATATGGAAATACTTAAGAGCTTCGAAGACTTGATCGAACTTCAGCGACTCTGGCATATACCACTGAAAGTGGTCCAAGTGGTTTTTGGAACACTGTGAGCGTTATCAAAAGATCTTAATGGACCCTCCAAACCATCAGCACTGATATAATATCCATCTGCATAGTACAAAACGGTTAAAACGCGTCCGGCCATCCTGATTTAGGTTTTCCATTATTTCGCTAAGTCGCTTCAGGCAAATTCCATGATGACTCTTTTGAAAGAGCATGGCCGACTTCCTTCTCCATTCTTCGCTTATCCGCTGGGACCGATGACCTCGCTCTTTGGTCCTCTTCCTCGAATCAACCAGCCAACCATAGTACAAAGTTACTTTTCTGGGATCTGCACGAATTATCCGCCTATACACCACACAGTCCAAAAGCCTTACGTGGTGTCCGACCAGTGAATAGATGCCCAATCGATCATAGTGTTGCTATTTGATATGTTTATTAATAAGAATAATATTTTTGTTATTTTTTAATAAGACTGCGTCCGGTAAAAATTTTTTCAAATTATTTATTGCCATATTATAGACCTGTTAACTGATTTTTAAAACAGGCCGTACATCTTACAATTTTGGTTTTTCATCTTTTTTGTTTTCTTATCTTTTGTTTTACCTACAACATTTACAAAGAATGATACTTTCCAAAATAATAGCAATATAAGGTTGAAATATAAATAAGATTTTGTTGTTTTTAAGAAGAAATATAAAAAGATGATAGAATAGAGGTGAGATTTGTTAGTACCATCACCGAATGTGACTGACGGTGAATACCTCGGAATGGTTTCTTCGAGCTGTTGACCGCCAGTCGCACACACACAGAAACACACGTGCATGTACACACGCACACACACACACACACACACACACACAAACACACACACACACACACACACAAATGGCTATTAGTGGAGAAATAATATTGCTTATCCTATTTATTACTAATCCTATGTATTAACTACTTTAGGTGCCCATCCATGTACAGCATTTGGTGATTTCTTGTCTAGATCGCCAGCACCTCATGCTTATTTACTGTCACATCTCAGCTTCCTCCTTCCTGTTCCTCCTCATTGCCACTGTTTTCGCTGTCACTGTGGGTATCGCTGCCCACCCTCTGGAGATTGTTGTTACGTTTGAGAGGTGGCATGAGCCCCCTCTCATATTTCTATCTTATGATTCTCCTCTCTAATTGCATGCGGTGGAGGTTCCGTTGCTATTCCTTCACACGCGGACTTCCCATGCAGCGTCTCTCGCCACCCGGGTGGTCCAGTGACAGGCGGGCTCTTCTGACTTTGAAAGGGTAGGCCGACAGGTGTGGGGGGTCGAGTGAATACTTTCCGGACGCCGACATTGTCTGGAGACGCGCCCGCGGGAGCCGGAAGTGGCGGCTGGGCTGGAGGTTCCGTTGCTTCGCAGAAGCTTAGCGAAAACACTTTCTGGCGGGCTACCAGCGAGGCGTGGGAATGACTTATGTACCCAGGCAGCTGTGGCGGGAAAATTCCCGCGCTTTCTGCAAAATAGGAACCGTGATTGGCTTGCTCAGGGCATAGCTCCGTGACGGAGCAAAATCAGCACAGAAATTGGCGCCAAGAATCTCCATTGGTGGAATGGTAGTGCTCCGGCAATGGAGTGGAATTTCCGCCGGTTTTCGAGTTGCTGATTGGAACGTAACCACGGCCACTGTCGTGGGGGCGGGAATGTTGTGTGTTCGGCCTGTACGGGTGCTCTGGGAGTCGGCAGTCGCCTTTCGGTCGAGGACGTCGAAGCAACCAGCCCTCGCCTGCGGTACGCCAGATCGTGTTCTGGGAGATAAGAAGACCGTTTGGTAATGTACGTCCGCAGCACCGGCAGATAGGGATTTTCCTAGGTGACAATCAGAGCTCAGCAGAGCGCGCCTGTTCATCCTTTTCTAACTTTGTTCTGTTTCGAGTAGCAGCAATTACTGTTGGGTTAGCTGTGTGTCTCTCTTGAGATTTGAGTGGAAAGGAATTGGCTCCACATACCACTTCGTCTTAAACCTCACGATCTAAGTTAGGGACAACTTCACCTTTATAGTGTTTGTATGAATCTCCAATTTTAGCCAATTTGATGTTTTATAAATATTTCCTGTATTTCTTTTACTATTCTGTGTTTAATCTTAATAAATCATATTGTTATTTTGGACAGAACTTTCATTCTGTTAATCGATAGAGCAACCCTATCATTCCTCACTATGCTAATGAAACCTTGGTTTATTTAACTTATTTATCAAATTAAATTATTGCAGGTGCCAAACTCTCTTCTACTCCACTAGCAGGGTTGATTAGAGTCAGTTCGCGTATTTCTTTTATCCTTGTGCAACAGCAAAAGTCGGAGTTAGAATAGGGGGGGCTTAGAGCATGATTTACATATGTGGATTCTAGTAGAACTTAGTGATAAATACACTGCTAGCCCCGGCACCTCGCACGTTGCACATATGCATGTCTGTTATGTCGTGCCGGCCGCGGTGGTCTAGCGGTTCTGGCGCTGCAGTCCGGAACCGCGGGACTGCTACGGTCGCAGGTTCGAATCCTGCCTCGGGCATGGGTGTGTGTGATGTCCTTAGGTTAGTTAGGTTTAAGTAGTTCTAAGTTCTAGGGGACTTATGACCTAAGATGTTGAGTCCCATAGTGCTCAGAGCCATTTCTTTGTTATGTCGTGTCCGCATGTACTCTTCATGAGTTGTTTTTGAAATACTGTTTGTCAATGCGTTTAATTGTGCCCATTGTTCATCGTCTCTTATTGCTGTGTATACATCTATGTCTGTATCTGTGTAGTGTATGTCTATTGTTCGCGTATTGCCCGCAGAAAAAGACAGTGTGTTCTGGGGAACCTCCTTCCCCGCATGTGCACGTAGGTGTCTTCCTCAGACTCACGCGGTTTAAGTGCGTGGTATAAGGTCTGTGTCCGGTTAAGAAATGTACCATACCGCGGCTGGGATCGATATGTCTCATTCTGAACCGCTCCATTATGTCAGGGAGGAAGTCGCTTATCACTTACATCCCACTCACCTTGCCATGTATCGAAACGCCAATTTTTAAGGTGACGTATCGTCTCTATCGGCACACCTGTTATTATGTGTACCTTTTCTATTCTCCCACCTTTAACCAGGACCTTGCAGCTCTGTATTTGATCGTGGTATCTATGGGGCATATTCCGAGCACCACACACAGTGCATCCGCTGAGGTGGTACCGAAGGCTCCAGATAGCCTAAGTAGGACACTTTTCTGCCCTCGCCTGACCAATGCTTTGTTGGTGACCACGTTCAGTCTATGTGCCCACGTGCTAGCTGCGAAGCTGAGTACTGATTCGAAGAGCGCTCAGTGGTATGTCCGTATGACTGGTAGAGGCAGTCTGTACTGTTTTTAATTTAGCCTCACCAGTTTGTGTAGTATTTTTTCTGCTTTGTCTGTTGTTAGCCTTATGTGTTCGTGGAAATTCAATTTTTCATCTATGTGTACCGCAAGATAGCGCGTAACGTGTGCTTGTTTGATGTTTGTGTCCCCAATTTTAACCGAAGTTTTTCTCTGGAGTGATCCTTTCAGTAAACTGTATGTTGTTTTGTTTTCGGCTATCCGGTAAACATATGGGAAAGCTATGTTTAAGAAGGGTAGAAGGAGGGATCCTCAAAATTACAGACCAATATCCTTAACATCGGTTTGTTGCATTATTCTCGAACATATTCTCAGTTCGAATATAATGAATTTCCTTGAGACAGAGAAGTTGCTGTCAATGTATCAGCACGGCTTAAGAAAGCATTGCTCCTGCGAAACGCAACTAGCCCTTTTTTCACATGATATCTTGCGAACCATGGATGAAGGGTATCAGACGGATGCCATATTGCTTGACTTCCGGAAAGCGTTTGACTCGGTGCCCCACTGCAGACTCCTAACTAAGGTACGAGCATATGGGATTGGTTCCCAAATATGTGAGTGGCTCGAAGACTTCTTAAGTAATAGACCCCAGTACGTTGTCCTCGATGGTGAGTGTTCATCGGAGGTGAGGGTATCATCTGGAGTGCCCCAGGGAAGTGGGGTAGGTCCGCTGTTGTTTTCTATCTACATAAATGATCTTCTGGATAGGGTGGATAGCAATGTGCGGCTGTTTGCTGATGATGCTGTGGTGTACGGGAAGGTGTCGTCGTTGAGTGACTGTAGGAGGATACAAGATGACTTGGACAGGATTTGTGACTGGTGTAAAGAATGGCAGCTAACTCTAAATATAGATAAACGTAAATTAATGCAGATGAATAGGAAAAAGAACCCCGTAATGTTTGAATACTCCATTAGTAGTGTAACGCTTGACACAGTCACGTCGATTAAATATTTGTACGTAACATTGTGAAACGTCCCCTTAGAAAATTTTGTGAATGACTGTGCTGACAAACCTCTTACATTATTTGATTTTCAAACAGCTGAGCAGAACTGAACGTACTCAGACATTTCGCTCTTTATCTGTTCTGATCAACACTAAACTGACACACAATATTTTTAGCGCAATGCAATCTGACTTTCAATAATCCCTACAAAAGAATGGCCCTGACTAACATTAGCCTATACCTTTCACAAATCACTTACCTCACAAAAATCTTCGTTACTCGAACTACTGCAATACAGCGAGCGCCACTACTGCCAGCTAAATAAAAGATACAAACTACTGAAGCCACTAACTACTGATAGGCATAGTTAGCAAATGAAAGATTTTGATAGAGAACAAACAATGTATTTACCATAATAGTGTTCAAAAGTCATAATATATATAGCACTTCATGGCATCCAGTCTTACAAATTTACTGTCTCTGATGGACACACGTCCAGATCATCCGCTCTCAAAACTCTGCCATTTCTCTCCCCACATCCACCACTGCTGGCGGCTCACCTCCAACTGCCCAACGCTACGCGCTGTTAACAGCAAACTGCCCAACACTACAATAGCATATACTCCAACAATGCAAACCAACCACAGCCTTCACACAGCACAGTCAGTGATTTTCATATAGAGCGCTACGTGGCGTTACCAACATAAAAACCTAAACAGCCTAGTTACAATTGGAGAGCGTTATGAAGTGGGACAAGCATGTAATGGCAGTTGTGGGGAAGGCGGATAGTCGTGTTTGGTTCATTGGTAGAATTTGGGAAGATGTGGTTCATCTGTAAAGGAGACCACTTACAAAACACTAATACGACCTATTCTTGGGTACTGCTCGAGCGTTTGGGATCCCTATCAGGTCTGATTGAGGGAGGATATAGAAGCAATTCAGACGCGGGCTGCTAGATTTGATCATCACGCGAGTGTTACGGAAATGCTTCAGGAACTCGGGTGGGAGTCTCTGGAGGAAAGGTGGCGTTCTTTTCATGAATCGCTACTGAGTAAATTTAGAGAACCAGCATCTGAGGCTGACTGCAGTACAATTTTACTGCCGCCAATTTATATTTCGTGGGAAGACCACAAAGATAAGATAAGAGAGATTAGGGCTCGTATAGAGGCATATAGGCAGTCATTTTTCCCTCGTTCTGTTTGGGAGTGGAACAGGGAGAGAAGAAGCTAGTTGTGGTACGAGGTACCCTCCGCCACGCACCGTATGGTGGATAGCGGAGTATGTATGTAGATGTAGATGCAGGGTAGGTGAACAGAGAGATTCCGCTGAACATGTTGTTATTGATTAATGGTGTTGATTCATTTCTGGGCTATGATCAATAAGATGGATGGTTAACGGACTTTAGTTACGAGTCTCACCCAATGGTAGAGGTAGAATCTCCTTTCAGTAAGCTGTTAATGATTAGTGAATGACAGCTGTATTAATGCACTTTTATTGTGTCACTACCGGTTTCGATCTGTTAGAAAATCGTCACACCCCGAGTTGTGCCACTATCAAGATATGAAACGTCTGGCACAGCTCGCCAACCTGATGATGTTCTGAAAGAATAAATCCGGTCGTGACCTTGCAGAACTAGCACTCCTGAAAGAAAGGATATAGCGGAGACATGGCTTAACCACAGCCTGGGGGACGTTTCCAGAATGAGATTTTCACTCTGCAGTGGAGTGTGCGCTCATATGAAACTTCCTGGCAGATTAAAACTGTGTGCCGGACCGAGACTCGAACTCGGGACCTTTGCCTTTCGCGGGCAAGTGCTCTACCAACTGAGCTACCCAAGCACGACTCACGCCCCGTCCTCACAGCTTTACTTCTGCCAGTACCTCGTCTCCTACCTGCCAAACTTAACAGAAGCTCTCGTGCGAACCTTGCAGAACTAGCACTCCTGAAAGTTTGGAAGGTAGGAGAAGAGGTACTGGCGGAAGTAAGGCTGTGAGGACGGGGCGTGAGTTGTGCTTGGGTAGCTGAGTTGGTAGACCACTTGCCCGCGAAAGGCAAATGTCCCGAGTTCGAGTCTCGGTCCGGCATACAGTTTTGTTTTGTATGTTGCTTTGTTTTCGGGTATCCGGTAAACATATGGGACAGCTACGTTTAAGAAGGTGAATCTCGCGCAAATGGGAGCCTTTCCATCTCTGGAAGAGAGAGTGGACGAGGCGCAGTATGCCGGCAAATTATCCTCACTGCCTGAGTAGCGGCCGCCGGCTATCGCCGCTGGCTGGAGCGACCAGAAGGTAAACCCGGGAGGCGGCGGCAGAAGCGCGTAATCACAGGCCACTTCATTACGGCAGCAGCGGGAGGAAGCAGCTGGAGGCAGCGGCCGCTCCGCCATGGGGCTCAGATGCCGGGAGCCCGGCGCGCCGAAAAAAAGCGCCGCGGCGAGGCGGGCAGAGCAGAGCAGAGCAGAGGTGCGGCCGCCCCGTAAATTAGACGCGCCGCGCGGCCCCGCCCCCTGACGTGGCGTGACGTCACGGCTTTTACGACCCCCGCAGCGGGCGATCCCGCGCTTCGATCCGCCGGCGGCCGACGCGGCACACCGCCTCCGCCGCCGCCGCCACCTCCGCTCTCCGCTAAATGAAACCCGCCGAGCTGCCGAGCGGGTCAGCAGCCTGCGGACCGCGGTGAGCTCAAAGTAACTACTCAGCCGGCTCAGTAACGCGATTTTAATTGTACTCCCAAAACTCTGCGTTTGCAGCGCCCAAATCCTTCGCAACCCCCTTTGTGAAATATTTGATCATTTCGTTTGCTCCGAACACTTCAACCTTTTGTTTGGCACTGCTTTAAAATATCGACAGAAATTATTTTAGTGTATCTTGTCTTTTAGTAACTGTGATTTCCTGAATATAACGAATTGCTTATACAAGGTGGTCAGAAACACTGTGCGTATACTGCTACGTTACGGTGCGGATTATTGGTGCAGCATCTCATGCCCCAAATACACTAATGGCAATTAAAATTGCTACAGCAAGAAGAAATGTAGATGATAAACGGGTATTCATTGGACAAATATATTGTACTAGAACTGACATGTGATTACATTTTCAGGCAATTTGGGTGAATAGATCCTGAGAAATCAGTACCCAGAACAACCACCTCTGGCCGTAATAACGGCCTTCATACGCTTGGGCATTGGTTGGTAGGACATGTTTTGAGGCATCAAGGGATCACAAATTTAGCATTGGAGGGCAGCGTGGAGGGTAAAAATCGTAGAGGGAGACCAAGAGATCAATACACTAAGCAGATTCAGGAGGATGTAGGTTGCAGTAGGTACTGGGAGATGAAGAAGCTTGCACAGGATAGAGTAGCATGGAGAGCTGCATCAAACCAGTCTCAGGACTGAAGACCACAACAACAACAACAGATCCTGAGAAATCAGTACCCAGAACAACCACCTCTGGCCGTAATAACGGCCTTCATACGCTTGGGCATTGAGTCAGACAGAGCTTGGATAGCGTGTACAGGTACACCTGCCCCATGCTGCTTCAACACGATACCACAGTTCAGTGACTGGCGTATTGTGACGAGCCAGTTGTTCGGCCGCCATTGACCAGACGTTTTCAATTGGTGAGATATCTGGAGAATGTGCTGGCCAGGGCAGCAATCGAACATTTCCTGTATCCAGAAAGGCCCGTACAGGACATGCAACATGCGGTTGCGCATTATCCTGCTGAAATGTAGTGCTTCGCAGGGATCGAATGAAGGGTAGAGCCACGGGTCGTAACACATCTGAAATATAACGTCCACTGTTCAAAGTGCCGTCAATGCGAACAAGAGGTGACCGAGACGTGTAACCAATGGCACCCCATACCATCACGCCGGATGATACACCAGTATGGCGGTGACGAATACACGCTTCCAATGTGCGTTCACCGCGATGTCGCCAAACACGGATGCGACCATCATCATGCTGTAAACAGAACCTGGATTCATCCGAGAAAATGACGTTTTTCCATTCTTGCACCCAGGTTCGTCATTGAGTACACCATCGCAGGCGCTCCTGTCTGTGATGCAGCGTCAAGGGTAAACGCAGCAATGGTCTCCGAACTGATAGTCCCTGCTGCTGCAAACGTCGTCGAAATGTTCGTGCAGATGGTTGTTGTCTTGCAAACGTCCCCGTCCGTTGACTCAGGGATCGAGACGTGGCTGCACGATCCGTTACAGCCATGAGGATAAGATGCCTGTCATCTCGACTGCTAGTGATACGAGGCCGTTGGGATCCAGCACGGCGTTACGTATTACCCTCCTGAACCCACCGATTCCATATTCTGCTAACAGTCATTGGATCTCGACCAACGCGAGTACCAATGTCGCGATACGATAAACCGCAATCGCGATAGGTTACAAACCGACCTTTATCGAAGTCGGAAACGTGATGGTACGCATTTCTCCTCCTTACACGAGGCATCACAACTACGTTTCACCAGGCAACGCCGGTCAACTGCTGTTTGTGTATGAGAAATCGTTTGTAAACTTTCCTCATGTCAGCACGTTGTAGAAGTCGCCACCGGCGCCAAACTTGTGTGAATGCTCTGAAAAGCTAATCATTTGCATATAACAGCATCTTCTTCCTGTCGGTTAAATTTCGTGTCTGTAGCACGTCATCTTTGTGGTGTAGCAATTTTAATGGCCAGTAGTCTATTTGATCATTTCATTTCCTCTGTACACTTCAACCTTTTGTTTGACACTGCTTTAAAACGTTGAAGTAAATTATTGTAGTGTATCTTTTCTTTTAGTAACCGGGATTTCCTGAATATGACGAACTGCTTATACAAGATGGTCAGAAACGGTGCGAATTATTGGTGCAGCATCTCATGCCCCAAATACTTCCCTCCGATAATTATAATTATTCCTGTTGACCATATTTCCTGCCTCATCCTCTCTTATTTTTGCGTTTTATGTTCCGCGCCTTCCTGTGCCACACGAGCTCCCATACCTCATTCGCTCATTTTTCCCTCGTTTTTGTGCGTTTTTTTACGAATTTGTGCGTGTTTGTTGGTGGTTTTACGTACTGTCATATGTTTGTGCGTATGTTCATGTATTTGTGCATGTTTCTGCCTGACTGTACGTATTTTTACGCGTCTTTTTCTGTTGGTATACTAAATAATACTAGAGGAAAGAGATACGTTGGACTTCCTAAAGAGAAGCCGCGAGCAAATCTGTGGCAGAACAGGCCAAAAGACTTAATCCTTGACGACAATGATGGTGATTATGATGATGATGATGATGACGATGATGATGATGACTGTATGACGGCGCCGTGAAACAGCCGTTCGGGCAGCGAGCAGCGTATTCGATTCTTAGTCTGGTTGCAGTCAAGCAGCGAGCGACGACTTCTGCGCCCAGTACCTGATGAAGACAGATACGAAAATTGTCGAAATATGGTGGAATGACTTCGACCACTTTAACTCGGCTGCAAAAACAGAAACCTGACAGTTATCAGCAGCCTCGAGAAAGCCTGAAATTTCGTGTTTGTAAAACGAATGACTAAGGAAGCAAAGATACTACAAGAAAAAGCAAAGTTACTACAAGGAAAAAATAAGCACAGGTAAAGGGAGGCGTAGCGTGAGAAAGCTATTCCCTAGCGTGAGAAAGCTATTCCTATGCCTGGATTACAGCATTATACGGAAGTGAATCAGGGATTCCGAAAACAAAAAAAAGAAAAATGAGGCGTTTGATATGTGTTGTTACAGAACGATGTTGAGCATTGAAGAGATGAGAAATGCGTAGGTCCTTTACAAAATGAATTAGGAAAGGAATATAAGAAGAACTCTAACTAGGAAAGGGACTGAATGATAGAACGTGTTTCAGGACATCAGGAAATAACTTCTAGAGTGAGTCGTACGGAAAACAGAGTTCATCTACGATACTACTTGTAAATAAACGCAAGTCGTATTCAACGGTTTTAACAAATACTCATACCCTGACCGATTTATTTCAGTTTTTTATACAACTCTCTAATGAACTTTCGGGCAGACGTAGACTCTACGTAGGGCGACCTTTAATAAAATCAACAAACTGCAGTTACGGATTTCTGACTGGAAACGGAGGAAAAAAGGTCGTATGAAGATGTGTCCGGAAATGCATCGTTGTCACGACAGACGGTGGTGGCGACTAAAAGTTCCTCTGCCCACGCGCAGTGCGCTCCTTGTGTGTTGTAGGCTGTGTAATTGACGGAATGTGTTGTAGGCAGCGCAACAGTCTGGTATTCACGTCGGGAACAAGCCGAGATTGTGTACGGCCAAGCAGATGGAAACGGTCGAGAAGCAGTTATACCAAAACAAGTACCATCACAGCCACCAACCACATCACACATTTAAGCCCTTTTTGGCCGTTTGTGTGATACTGGGTCCTTTCAAACATATGAACGTTCAATGAGGTGGAGGACTGTGCGTACATCAGATTTGGAAGACCGGCTTCTATAGGTTACTGAGATGAAGCAAGCGGCCTGCCAAAGCACCATTATGTCCATTCTGCATGACAACCGCTACTACCCTTATCCCCTGCAACGAGGGCAAGGATTATTAGCAGCGGATTTCTGTCTACGGTAAGGATTTTGTCGAAGGTTTTAGCACCAGAGCATCACGATTATGGGATTTCTGTCATCGGTCCTTTTTAACGACGAAGCAACCTTTACCAGAACTGGCATTATCAGTCTGCTTAATCGTCAACTGTAGGCTACAGATAATCCTCGGGAAACAGTTGAGGCATTTCATCAGCATCGGGTCAGCATCAGTGTATGGACACGGATTCTTGGCGACAATATACTTGGATCGACTATTATTGCACAACGCCTCGACGGAGGATCGTTCCGGGACTTCCTGCCGAATACTCTGCCTGGCCTGTTTGATGATGTGCAGTTGGTAATACGACAGGTTGCGTGGTTTATGCAGGACGGAGCACCAGCCCACTTCCGCGTTCAGGTCGCCGACACCTCAACATCATCTTTTCCGCACGTTGAATAGGACGCGGAGTCCCTGTAGCATGGCCTGCTAGATCACCACACTCAAACCCCTAGACTTTTACATCTGGCGGAATCTGAAAAGCGTTGTGTATGCTACCAGTTCCTGAAGCGCAGACCATTCAACAGCGTGTTCACGACGCCTGCAACGCTATTCAGAGAGAGGCAATTCATGATGCGACGTGTGAAAGCGTGCATTCCATCCCATGGAGGTCACTTTGACTATCTGTTGTGACGTGGATGGGATGCAAGTCTATACTATGCTCTGGGACGATCTCTTCCCGCTGCACACACACCGTCTATTTCAGGAGACATATTCATAGGACCTTTTGTCCTCCATTTCCAGGCCGGAATCCGTCCTACATTATTTTTGTTTGTGTTATTAATGTTCATCCTATATTTTAAATAAAGGGGTGAGATTTTTAATAAAAATCTCGGAAACGATTTACTTCATATTTATACACGCTATTCTAGTCAACAATCACGGAAATGGCCTTTATATTTTTGATACAAGTGAATATATATCTAAACCATAAAATGGGAATGTTGTTGCCAAAATTCTTCAAAAGTTCTTGACTGGCTTTTCTTTTATTCTGATAGACATTCGAATGGACATGGGCTAGGCTACATATTTTTTTAAACAAACAATGTACAGGGTTTTTGTTAAAACCGACTCCGAGAAAGCAAAATCAGTGCTGTGCTCTGCTATGAAAATGTGTCGTTTTGCTTTCTTTCGCGCAGTCGGACAAATTGCGTCTATCATATACACTACTGGCCATTAAAATTATTACACCAAGAAGAAATGCAGATGATAAACGGGTATTCATTGGACAAATATATTATACTAGAAATGACATGTGATTACATTTTCAGGCAATTTGGGTGCATAGACCCTGAGAAATCAGTACCCAGAACAACCACCTCTGGCCGTAATAACGGCCTTGATACACCTGGGCATTGAGTCAAACACAGCTTGGAAGGCGTGTACAGGCACAGCTGCCCATGCAGCTTCAACACGATACCACAGTTCATCAAGAGTAGAGACTGACGTATTGTGACGAGCCAATTGCTCGGCCACCATTGACCAGAATTTTTCATTTGCTGAGAGATATGGAGAATGTGCTGGCCAGGGCAAGAGTTGAACATTTTCTGTATCCAGAAAGGTCCGTACAGGACCTGCAACATGCGGTCGTGCATTATCCTGCTGAAATGTAGTGTTTCGCAGGGATCGAATGAAGGGTAGAGCCAAGGGTCGTAAAACATCTGAAATGTAACGTCCACTGTTCAAAGGGCACTCAATGCGAACAAGAGGTGACCGAGACATGTAACCAATGGCACCCCATACCATCACGCCGGGTGATACGCCAGTACGGCGATATTTATTTATTTATTTATTTATTTCGAGTCAAAAACATTACAACAATATTTACAATATACACAATATAACAAATCAGGTCAAATCATAAAAGAACAAACTAAACGGTATTAGCCCAAAATTGTGCAACGGCAGCAGCATTGTCTGAAACATCAACAAGCTCTTGTGTGGAACATGATACAGGACATCTAGGACAGTTAATTAAATGTTTGGTTGTCTGTTCTTCTCCGCAGTCACACAAGGTGGAAGATTCCTTCATAAAGCCCCATTTAAACAGGTTGTCCTTAGTTCGTCCGACGCCACTCCTGAGCCGATTTAGAGACTTCCACACTGTCCAGACTTGATTTCCACCAGGAGGAAGGGTCTCAGAAGGAGTCATCCAATCATTACTGTCAGATTTTGCTGTCCACTGAGATAGTCTGGCTGCTCCAGTCCGACCGGTGAGGGGTGTAGTAGTTCTCATGAAACTCCTCCTAGATTTGAGTCTACTAATTGGTGGCTGGTATCCATGTAGCAGGTGATCGGTGTTATGATCTGCTTTATGTCTCTCAAGTTTGGCTGCGACTTCACGCCTTATGTCTGGAGGAGCAATACCTGCTAGTTTATGGAGTTTATCAATAGGTGTAGCTTTGAGGCATCCCGTTACTGTCCTGCAGGTTTCGTTCAGGGCCACATCAACCTGCTTTGCATGAGATGACTTGTACCATACAGGACATGCGTATTCAGCTGCGGAATAACACAAGGCCAAGGCTGATGTTCTTAGTAGTTTGGGATCTGCACCCCAAACGCTGCCAGTGAGCTTCCGCAGGATGTTGTTACGAGCAGCAACTTTCTGCTTAGTGTTAGTGCAGTGTTTTCTGTAGGTCAACGTTCGATCTAAGGTGACACCCAGATATTTGGGGTAGAAACAATGTTCAAGCTCTTGATCTTCCCAAAACACTGTAAGTTTTCTATAGGCCTCTCGATTGCGTAGGTGGAAGGCACAAACTTGAGTTTTAGCAGGGTTCGGTCTTAAGTTATTGACTCTGTAGTACTCAGATAGGTCCTTGAGAGCAACAGTAAGCTGGTTTTCTACTGTGTCAAAATCTCTGGCTTGTGTGACTAAGGCAAGATCATCTGCATAGATGAAACTCTTTGTAAGAGAAGGTTGAGGCTGGTCATTTGTAAATATATTGAACAATATGGGGGAAAGGACACTACCCTGAGGCAAGCCATTCCTTTGACTTCTCCATCTACTCTTTCTTCCTTGGAACTCCACATAGAATCGCCGGTTTTCCAAAAGTGTCTGCACAGTTCTGGTGAAATTAATGTCTCTAGTGATGTAGTAGACTTTGTGCAATAATTGTCGATGTTGAATGGTGTCATATGCTGCTGTGAGATCCACGAAGACAGCCCCGGAAATGTATCCTTTTTCATATCCCTCTTCAATATGTTCAGTCAGATTAAGGACTTGTGCTGTACAATTCTTTCCAGGTCGGAAACCTGCTTGTTGAGGTATGAGTTGTTTTTCAACAATGGGAGTGAGTCTATTTAGCAACATTCTTTCATAGATTTTATACAAATGGCAAAGGAGCGAAATCGGTCGGTAGTTCTTGGGATCAGCTGCACCCTTTCCAGGTTTTAGTAAGGGAATAACTTTAGTTTTCCTCCAGATGGCAGGGATCTGTTTCCGCTTCAGACAACCATTATAGAATTGCAGAAGCCATCTTTCCGTGATGGGACCAAAATGTTTAATTTGCTCAATCATTAGGTCGTCTAGACCAGGCGCTTTACCATTTTTGCATTTCTGAATTGCGGTTCTGAGTTCTTGTAAGATGAAGTCATTTGATAGATGGTTGTTTTCACGTTCAGGTTCTCTTCTGAGTTTTGTTCTATCTTTAGAACAATTGACCCTTCCATTCTGAACTAGATGATGAGCAATTTGATCTGGTGCAATGTTTGCATGGCCATGATTGTGGACAGGGTCGTTGTTCAGGCGTCGCAGCAACTGCCAGGCTTTCTGACTGCTTTTAGACATATCAAGGTTCTCGAGTAACTCTATCCATCGTTCTTTTTTGGATTTGGCTAAGGCTGAGGATAAATTTTGGCCAGCAGTTAAGGTTTCAATGCTGTAAGGATTATCATTGAAAAGTTGGATATAGTTATGTAGATGCTTCACGGATTCTTCTGTCAAGCCAGGTATGTAGTTAACTCGACAGCCTCTGGGAGTTGAGAGTCTTGAGCATCTTTTCACGGCTTCTACAAACTCATCGTAGTTGGAAACTGAGGGTTCTATGCGTGAAACTTCTGAGTCAAGGAGATCAGCAAACTTCTGCCAGTCTGCTTTCTTGAAATTGTATCGCCTTCGGAATGATGTGATTCTAGGAGTAATGGCTGCAAACACTTGGCAGCCTATGGGGCGGTGTTGAGTATTTGGTATCGGATTTAGAACAGTTTTTCTGCATTGGTGAGCTATGTTCTCGCTAACAAAAATTAAGTCGGGGTTATACCCACGTTTCCAACGCCCACTGTTAAAAGATGGTGGGAGTTTATTATCATGGACAAGATTAAGATGGTTGGTATCAGCCCAAGTCAAAACTGCTTCACCATTACTGTCGTCCTCAACATAACCCCAAACACTGCTATGACTATTGAAATCTCCAACAATAAAGTGAGCTTGTTGATTGGTGTAGTTGTCTGTAGGTGAAAATTGGAAATCTGCTCCTGGGGGTTTGTAAATTGACGACACAATACAACCATTCAGTTCTACAGACAGTATTTCAATATTGTTGAATTCTGTAAGTGAGGTAGAGAGAACAGCTATATCGTTCCTCACAAAGATAGCACTGCCATATTGTCTATGGGGTCGCTCAACTGCCAGTTTCATCCCAAGGATTTTTGGTCTTCTCATGGTGTCATCTCGATGGGTTTCTTGTATACATAAAATATCACACCTAGGTTCCTTGGCAATATGTTGCAGGAGTTCTTCTTTGGCAACAGACAATCCTTCTATGTTGATTGATACAATCACAAGGTGAGGTCTTGATAAAGACCTTTGGTTTCCATTCATAGTGAAACCTATAATGCAATGCTTTTGGAATGCTGACGTTCAGTTCAGTACTGGAGAATCTAGTCCAGTACCTATGCAGGGGCACCACGTGCAGGAGTCAGCTTCACCCCCAGTACGGCGATGACGAACACACGTTTCCAATGTACGTTCACCGCGATATCGCGAAACGTCGATGCGGCCATCATGATGCTGTAAACAGAACCTGGATTCACCTGAAAAAATGACGTTTTGCCATTCGTACACCCAGGTTCGTCATTGAGTACACCATCGAAAGCGCCCCTGTCTGACGCCAGTATGGCGATGACGAATACACGTTTCCAATGTACGTTGGCCGCGATGTCGCCAAACATCGATGCGACCATCATGATGCTGTAAACAGAACCAGGATTCATCCGAAAAAATGACGTTTTGCAATTCGTACACCGAGGTTCGTCGTTGAGTACACCATCGCAGGCGCTCCTGTCTGTGATGCAGCGTCAAGGGTAACCGCAGCCATGGTCTCCGAGCTGATAGACCATGCTGCTGCAAACGTCGTCGAGCTGTTCGTACAGATGGTTGTTGTTTTTCAAACGTCCGCATCTGTTGACTCAGGGATCGAGACGTGGCTGCACGATCCGTTATAGACATGCGGATAAGGTGCCTCTCATCTCGACTGCTAGTGATACGAGGCCGTTGGGATACAGCACGGCGTTCCGCATTACCCTCCTGAACCCACCGATTCCATATTCTGCTAACTGCCATTGGATCTCGACCAACGCTAGCAGCAGTGTCGCGATACGATAAACCGCAATCGCGATAACCGATAGGGTACAACCCGACCTTTATCAAAGGCGGAAAAGTGATGGTACGCATTTGTCCTCCTTACACGAGGCATCACAACAACGTTTCACCAGGCAACGCCGGTCCTCTGCTGTTTGTGTATGAGAAATCGTTTGGAAACTTTCCTCATGTAGCACATTGTAGGTGTCGCCACCGGCGCCAACCTTTTGCGAATGCTCTGAAAAGCTAATCATTTCGCGTCTGTAGCACGTCATCTTCGTGGTGTAGCAATATTAATGGAAAGTAGTGTATATTATTTCATATTTTAAATAAATTAAAGGATTGTTGTAGTTTTGTTTCTTTCATATAGTTCGCTTTCACAGAAAGGAGAACAGTTCTGTGTACGGCTTATGATTAGAATAGTACTACGGAACAAGATTCTGTAATAAAGATAAAAAGATAAACGGGGATGAAGGTCAGAGAGAGGAGTGAAAACGAGATGGGTGGAGCGGTTCGGGGGAGGGAGGGGAGCAATAAGTGGACATAGAGAGGGGGAAGAAGTGATGGACAAATAGAGGTGGGAGGAGGAGGTAGAGAGAGACAAGGGCAGGAGAAGACAGACGGAGAAAGGGTGGAGGAGGTGATGGAGAGAGTTGAATGGAGGAGGGAGGTCTACCAAGAAGAGGGTGAGGAGGAGATGGTGAGGTGTGAGGGAGAAGGAGATTAAGATGTACGAATAAATACGATTTAGATACATTTAGCAATTGCGAAGCATTGCGGGGTTCGCTAATAATATCCGTAGTGAACAACTGATGTTGAATGTAGGAGCCGTTCTGACATGGAAAATTAGTAAACGAGAGGAAATTTTGGTGGATGAAAGCGTACCAGCCGGATGACCGGTGACTTAAAGTCCTTAGCCGTCTTGTTGCGCACCGATGATCACTCATGGGCCAATTGCAGCGGTCTCGTTCCTCTAATATAATATAGTCGTTATTAAGAGACAGTACACAGTATGGTTTGAGAGTAAATCGGAGAAAGACGAAGGTAATGAGAAGTATTAGAAATGAGAACAGCGAGAAACTTAACATCAGGATTGATGGTCACGAAGTCAATGAAGTTAAGGAATTCTGCTACCTAGGCAGTAAAATAACCAATGACGGACGGAGCAAGGACATCAAAAGCAAACTCGCTATGACAATAAAGGCATTTCTGACCAAGATAAGTCTACTAATATCAAATACCGGCCTTAATATGAGGACGAAATTTCTGAGGATGTACGTCTGGAGTACAGCATTATATGGTAGTGAAACATGGACTGTGAGAAAACCGGAACAGAAGGGAATCGAAGCATTTGAGGTGTGGTGCTATAGACGAAAGTTGAAAATTAGGTGGACTGATAAGGTAAGGAATGAGGAGGTTCTATGCAGAATCGGAGAGGAAAGGAATATGTGGAAAACACTGATAAGGAGAAGGGACAGGATGATAGGACATCTGCTAAGACATGAGGGAATGACTTCCATTGGTACTAGAGGGAGCTGTAGAGGGCAAAAACTGTAGAGGAAGACAGAGATTGGAAAACGTCAAGCAAATAATTGAGGACGTAGGTTGCAAGTGCTACTCTGAGATGAAGAGTTTAGCACAGGAAAGGAATTCGTGGCGGGCCGCATCAAACCAGTCAGTAGACTGATGACCAAAAAAAAAATTAAGAGATCAGCTTGATTATAAAATCAGCCTCTCAGCAAAGCTGACGTGTGCGTTCCGCTGCGTTTGACGTGTCATCATTTTCGCAACTGCAGCTGACAGATTGGTTGCATTAGCGTAGGTGGCACAGACAGTAAAATTTACTGATACAAAGAGCTCGCCGATAGTGTGCTGTCTGCGTCGGAAACTTTGTACTATTTTAGCACCTGATAAGGAAGATACTCCAGCGGTAAGCATCAATTGTCACCAGAAACAGACCTAGCTGTCACCAGTACGGCAGTAGTCACACTGCAAAGCCATGCAGAGCGTGTTGTTGGCTCTTCGCTTCTCGGCGTGTGTCAGGGAGGTGCTGGCTGTAGCTAAGCGGCTTACCATCTCATTAGCTTTGCGGCGGAACGCTGCGGCTTACGTCCTGCACTCGCTACTGATGACTAACGAACAGCTGAGCGGACTGCTGCCACAGGTGAGCCAAGGTGCGCCAAAGTATCGACCCAGAAAGGACACATTTGCGTGTTAATACTGGCCATCTACGCTACGGTGCATTGCGAAACGCGAATAGAAAACACCTTCTACCGCAATTTCTCGTAACTTATCTGCTTCATTCTTACTTGAAATGTATATAGACGGTAGTAGAATCGTTCTGCAGTCAGCTTCAAATGCCGGTTCTCTACATTTTCCCCTCGAAAAGAACATCACTTTCCCTCCAGGGATTCAGTCCGGAACCGCGTTGCTGCTACAGTCGCAGGTTCGAATCTTGCCTCGGGCATGGGTGTGTGTGATGTCCTTAGGTTAGTTAGATTTAATTAGTTCTAAGTCTAGGGGAAAAATGGTTCAAATGGCTCTGAGCACTATGGGACTCAACTGCTGAGGTCATTAGTCCCCTAGAACTTAGAACTAGTTAAACCTAACTAACCTAAGGACATCACAAACATCCATGCCCGAGGCAGGATTCGAACCTGCGACCGTAGCGGTCTTGCGGTTCCAGACTGCAGCGCCTTTAACCGCACGGCCACTTCGGCCGGCTAAGTCTAGGGGACTGATGACCTCAGATATTAAGTCCCGTAGTGCTCAGAGCCATTTGAACCAACCCCCAGGCATTCCTCTGAGTTCTCGAAGCATCGCTATAGTGTTTGCGTTTCCGAATCTACCAATAACAAATCTAGGAGCACACCTATGGACTTTATCGATGTCTGCCTTTAATCTGACCGGATGTGGATCCCAAATACTCGAGCAATACTCAAAAATAGGTCCCACTAGTGTCCTATATGCGGTCTCCTTTACAGATAAACCACACTTTTCTGAAATTCTGCCAATAAACCGAAGTCGACCATTCGCTTCCCTACCACAGTCCTCACATGTTTCATTTCGTGTAGCTTTGCAACGTTACATCCTCATATTTAAACGACATGTCTGTGTGAAGCAGGACGCTACTAACCCTGCATCCGAACGTTACAGGTTTCTTTTTCCTACTCATCCGCATTGTCTTATTTTTCTATATTTAGAGCTAGCTGTTATTCGTCACACCAACTAGAAATTGTAAGTCATCTTGCATCCTTCTACAGTCACTTAGCGACATCTCACCGCTTCATCAGCCAACTACCACAGACTGCTGCCCACCCTGTCCAGCACATCATTTATGTATACAGAAAATATTTGCGGTCCTATCACACTTCCCTGGCGCACTTGGCGCTGATGAATACCCTCCGTCGAGGACAGTACATCGTAGAGATGTGATTACTTATGGTGCTTTTCATTTTAGTGAAGTTAAGAATGATGCTGGTAGTAATTTGATTCCTTGTCAGGCCTTGTTTTTGTACACTCGTAGTCGTAGGCAGGTATATGGTGATGAAAATGTGTATATATGGGCCAAAGGACATGATTGTTGTGAATATGTTCCTCTAACTGGTGATTTTACTCTGTATTATCGTAAATAAAATTGACCTTGAACAAAAATTAACCTACACATTGATCTTGGCAAAAGCCGAGACACTCTGGGACGCACACTGTGTCCCTGGGAACCTCTGTGAGCCGCAACACGATTGCCTTGGCAACACAGTGTTGGAAACGTCATTTCGTATTTGTAGCGTGAGCATGGACGTTCTAGGTACTTTGCCTTGCCCAGTGGACGTTCAAGGTAGCTATGCTCTTGTATACAGTATATCGAGGACAGTATATCTGTGAACGTACTCCTTATGCTCGTGCCTGTGGTAATAGTTTGCAGTCTCTAATTAATACTCGCCATCGAGGACAATATACTGGTTTCTATTACTTAAGAAGTCTTCGAGTCACTTACATATCTGTGAACTTACTCCATATGCTCGTACCTTCTTTAACATTCTGCAATGAGGCACCGTAGCAAATTCCAGAAATATAAAATCTGTATGTTGACCTTCATCCTTTGTTCAAAGTATATCATGTGAGAAAAGGGCAAGCTGAGCTGCGCACGTTCTTCTTTATAGACACCACTGACGTAGTATGACAACACCGTGTGTTCCCATATATGGTAAAAACACGCGAAACGCAGCAACACTGTAAATCCATTTCGCGTATTGGATGGTAGCTGTCATAAAATAACAAAGGTTTTGTCGTAGCAATACATAGCAATATGTGGCTATAAAAAGGATGAAGACCAGTTTTGATTTGGGAAATATAAAGGCGGTTCTGATGCGTCTTATAAGCAAAATAAAAACATTTTCTTTGGGCTTGCAATGATGTTGAACGGTCCACGAAGTTCTGAACAGGTGTAAGCTATAGGGAAAGGGGATATTACATAATATACACAGGAACCAACAGGGAAAAATAAGAACGAAAGATTGAAAGACAAGTCCATCTGGAGTGCAACCCTATCTGAGACACCCGCTAAACCCGCTGGGCAGAACAGGTAATAGGATTGTGGAAAGGGCCAAGGGTTGAGGTCAGTTTCTGCTTCTGTCATTTATTGTAATTTAATAAGCTTTACAACCAAAGCGGCACATAGCCTAATCTTTACCGAATGCAACTCTTTCACATCTGAAGGCCTCCAACAAGAAATCTTAACAAGATAAAAATCTAATTAAGATAGCAATGAAATAATTCAAAAAAACAACATACGCAAGGTCCAATACAAATGGCTGAGGGCCACAATTAAATTCCAAAATTTTAGAATATTCTATCATAGACCTTTAAAAGCAGGAGGCCAACAAGAAATCTTAAAAAAATTAAAAATTCAATTAAGATAGCAATAAAATAATTTAAAACACAAAAAAGCAACATATGCAAGGTGCGACACAAATGGCTGAGGGCCACAATTAAATTTCGAAACCTCAGAATATACCACCATAGACCCTTAAAGGCAGAAGGACAGCATGTTTAACAACAAGAAATCTTAAAATCCAATTAAGATAGCAACAAAATAATTTAAAGAAGCAATATATGCCAGGTACAATACCAATGGCTGAGGGCCACAATTAAACTTCCAAATTTTTTAAAAATATATTACCATAATATTTAAAGGCAGAAGGCCGCAGTGTTTAAGTTTGAAAGATAAATTTAAAAATTAATTTTGAAAATTTTAAGAAAACAGAACAAATAGCCATAAGCCTAAAATTTAAAATAGCTGACAACAGATAATAAAACACCGGTGGCACTCAGAAAGCCTCCAGGGAGGTTGGTCTGCCCTCGTTCACTTAAGCGAGACAGGTGGTGAGTCCAACTATACTTGACCCCTCGGAACCCAACCAGGCGACAGCCACCGACCGACCGACACAACGACTTGCTTCCCATCCATCAGTACATGAGAACTCAAACCAGCAATGTTACAAACCTGATAATCCACAATGTAATATATATTAGCTGTCCAAATCACGCACCATGTTGGACAGCGAAACAGGCAAGGAAAGGACGCTGCCTGAAATCACGTTGGTGGCCAGGGCAGGTAGCCGGAACACTAACGGCCACTAGGCAGAAAATTCCGCTGGTACACTTGAATTTGAAACATGGTAATAGTTAACTTCGCTCAAAAGAACACTGACTTAATTTACGTCATTGCCCAGGGCAGGTAACCAGAACACTAAAGGTCACAAGACAGAGAATTCCACTGGTGCACTCAAATCGTAGTCGACTAAAAAAGTTGAATGCACCGCATGGCGGCTAAATCTCAGCAGTAGAACCACTCGGTGTTGCTCACCGGAAAACCTCCCCAACAGCAAACCACCGAAGCGAACCACCACAGATAGACAGCGAAGTTCACGAAAACGCATAGTTGGGAGAGAGCACGGCTCAATATCAATATTACGATCATTATGGGCTTGCTTTTCACCATTTTGAAATTGGAAATTTGTGGTAAGTTCTATGGGACCAAACTGCTGAGGTCATCGGTCCCTAGACTTACACACTACTTAATCTAACTTAAACTAACTCACGCTAAGGACAACACACACACCCATGCCCAAGGGAGGAGTCGAACATCCGACGGGGGAGCCGCCCTAACCGTGGCAAGGCGCCCTAGACCGCACGGCTACTCCGCGTGGCACAATATTTTGACAACGTATGTTTGATCTAATAGTGACCTTGCACTTAGCGGGTCAGCAGTTAGTTGCTCTTGGTAATCAGGGAGATACAGATCTGCCCTTTATTTGAAAACTATTTCCTTGCTGTGGTTCACTGCTGTTGTGTACAAAGGAAAGCGCGTTGCCGTGAGGTGTTTACGGGGGGTGGGTGCTGGGCAAGTATTCGCAGATGGACCTCTCCAGATGAGGGTCGGGTGCCTCTTTCACTTAAAGCGGACCTCGTGCAAGGAGAGACAGTCAGTAGCTTGAACTGAACGGGACCTGGTAGTGGCTGTGCGCACCAGCTGGCTCGAACGTCCGATGGCTGGCCGGTGTCCACAGCAAGCCACAGCGGTTACACCCAACGCTAGGTAGGCGCCTTCCAAAACGTTTTATACCGAAGACAACTATTTTCAGACTGCCTTGGCATTTGACAGCTGAAGTGACGAACGCCTTGTTTCAAAGATCCGTGTTTGCGTTTCTAACTAAAACCTGGACCCGCGCTTCAGGGTGGGCGACAGTGTGTCGCCCAAGCAGACATATTTTTTTCTGTTTTCTTTTGATTATAATGCCAGGTGATTTCCCGCTCGTGCAACGAGCATTTTGATTGGAAATCAGATGGTGAAGTCTCAAGACAATAATGAGGCATCTCTAACTTTTTGGCGGCGAGTGATTCTGTTTCGAAAGCGACTTCTTCCCGTCTGCTGGATGGAGAGAAAACAAGGACGTTTGTTTATGTGATTGGCGTCAAAATATACCGCCGCCTACCATTGGTCCAAATACGTTTTTGGAGGTGTACAAAACTGGCATTCTACGGATTGGAGCATGGAATATCAGATCCCTTAATCGGACAAGTGGGTTACAAAATTTAAAAACGGTAATGGATAGGATAAAGTTAGATATAGTGGGAATTAGTGAAGTTGTGTGGTAGGAGGAATAAGACTTATGGTCAGGTGAATACAGGGTAATAAAAAAAATCTAAAAGGGGTAACGCGGGAGTAGGTTTAATAATGAATAAAAAATAGGAACGCGGGTAAGCTACTACGAACAGTACAGTGATTGCATTATTATAGCCAAGATAGACACGAAGCCCACGCCTACCACAACAGTACAAGTTTAAATGCCAACTAGCTCCCCAGATGATGAAGAGATTGAAGAAATGTATGACGAGATGACAGGAATTATTCATATAGTCAAGGGAGACGAAAGTTTATTAGTCACGAGGGACTGGAATTCGATAGCAGGAAAAGCAAGAGGCCGGCAGCTGTGGCCGAGCGGTTCAATGCGCTTCAGTCCGGAACCGCGCTGCTGCTGCGGTCGCAGGTTCGAATCCTGCCTCGGACATGAATGTATGTGATGTCCTTAGGTTAGTTAGGTTTAATTAGTTCTAAGTCTAGGAGACTGATGAACTCAGATGTTAAGTCCCATAGTGCTTAGAGCCATTTGAACCATTTGAACCATTTGAAAAGGAAGAGAAGCTAAAGTGGTAGGTGAATATGGACTGGGGATAAGGAATGAAAAAGGAAGCCGCCTGGTAGAATTTCGCGCAGAGCTTAACTTAATTATAACTAACACTTGGTTTAAGAATAATGAAAGAAGGTTGTATAAGTGGAAGAGGCCTAGAGATACCGTAAGGTTTCAGACAGATAATATAAAGATAAGACAGAGATTCAGGAACCAGATTTTAAAGTGTAAGACATTTCCAGGGGCAGATGTGGACTCTGATGACAATTCATTGGTTATGAACTGCAGATTAGATCTGAAGAAACTGCAAAAAGGTAGGAATTTAAGGAGATGGGACCTGGGTAAACTGTCTAAACCGGAGGTTGTAGAGAGTTTCAGATGGGCATTAGGGAACGACTGGCAAGAACCGGGGAAAGGAATATAGTACAAGAAGAATGGCTAGCTTTGAGAGAAATAGTGAAGGCAGCACAGGATCAAGTAGGTGAAAAGACGAGGGCTAGTGAAATCCTTGGGTAACAGAAGAGATACTGAAGTTAATTGATGAAAGGATAAAATATAAAAATGCAGTAAATGAAACAGGAGAAAAGGAATACAAACGGATCAAAAATGAGATCCACAGAAAGTGCAAAATGGCCAAGCAGGAATGGCTGGAGGACAAATGAAAGGAAGAAGAAGTATGTATCACTAGGGGTTATATAGATGCCACCTACAGGAAAGTTAAATAGACCTTTGGAGAAAAGAGAACCACCTGTGTGAATACCAAGATCTCAGATGGAAAACCTTGCCAACCCAAGAAGGAAAAGCGGAAAGGTGGGGGAAGTATATAGAGGCTGTATACAAGGGGGATGTACTTGAGGGCAATTTATGAAAATTTAAGGGGAGGTAGATAAATATGAAAGGGAGATATGATACTGCGTGAAGAGTTTGACAGAGCACTGAAAGACCTAAGTCGAAACAAGGCCCCGGGTGTAGACCACATTCCGTTAGAACTACTGACAGCCTTGGGAGAGCCACGCCTAACAAAACTCTACCTTCTGGTTAGCAAGATGTATGAGACAGGCGAAATTCCCACAGACTTCAAGAAGTATATAGTAATTCCAATCCCAAAGAAAGCAGGCGTTGACAGATGTGAAATTTACCGAACTATCAGTTTAATAAGTCACAGCTGCAAAATACTAACGCGAATTCTTTACAGACGAATGGAAAAACCGGTAGAAGCTGACCTCGGGGAAGACCAATTTGGATTCCGTACAAATGTTGGAACACGTGAGGCAATACTGACCCTACGAGCCGGTCGCGGTGGCCGAGTGGTTCTAGGCGCTGCAGTCCGGAACCGCGCGACTGCTACGGTTGCAGGTTCGAATCCTGCCTCGGGCATGGATGTGTGTGATGTCCTTAGGTTAGTTAGGTTTAAGTAGTTCTAAGTTCTAGGGGACTGATGACCTCAGATGTTAAGTCCCATAGTGCTCAGAGCCATTTTGACCCTACGACTTATTTTAGAAGAAAGATTAAGGAAAGGCAAACCTACGTTTGTAGCATTTGTAGACTTCGTAAAAGCTTTTGACAATGTTGACTGGAATACTCTCTTTCAAATTCTGAAGGCGGCAGGGTTAAAATACATGGTGCGAAACGCTATTTACAATTTGTACAGAAACCAGATGACAGTTATAAGAGCCGAGGGGCACGAAAGGGGAGCAATGGTTGGGAAGCGACTGAGACAGGGTTGTAGCCTACATCCGATGTTAGTCAATCTGTATATTGAGCAAGCAGTAAAGGAAACTAAAAAAAATTGGAGTAGGAATTAAAATCCATGGAGATGAAATAAAAATCCTTAAGGTTTGCCGATGACATTGTAATTCTGTCAGAGAGAGGAAAAGACTCGGAAGAGCGGCTGAACGGAATGGACAGTGTCTTGAAAGGAGGATATAAGATGAACATCAACAAAACCAAAACGAAGATAATGTAATGTAATCGAATTAAATCGGGTGATGCTGAGGGAATTAGATTAGGAAATGGAACACTTAAAGTAGTAGATGAGTTTAGGTATTTGGCAGTAAAGTAACTGATGATGGCAGAAGTAGAGAGGATGCAAAATGTAGACGACGATGGCAAGGAAAGCGTTTTTGCGGAAGAGAAATTTGTTAACATCGAGTATAGATTTAAGTGTCACAAAGTCTTTTCTGAAAGAATTTGTGTAGAGTGTAGCCAAGTATGGAAGTGAAACATGGACGATAAACAGTTTAGGCAGGAAAAGAATAGAAGCTTTTGAAATGTCGTGCTGCAGAAGAATGCTGAAGATTAGATGGGTAGATCACATAACTAATAAGGAGGTACTGAATGAAATGGGAAGAAGAATTTGTGGCACAACCTGACTAGAACAAGGGATCGGTCGGTAGGACACGCTCTGAGGCCTCAAGGGGAATTTAGTAGTGGAGGGAAGCGTGGGAGGTAAAAATCGTAGAGGGATACCAAGAGATGAATACACTAAGCAGATTCAGAAGGATGTAGGTTTCAGTAGTTACTCGGAGATAAAGAGTCTTGCACAGGACAGAGAAGCATGGAGAGCTGCATCAAACCAGTCTCTGGACTGAAGACCACAACAACAACAATTCGGGAGCACAAGGCACTCGGTGAGGAGAGTTAGAAGGGAGTCTGAGGTAGAAAGCCGAAGTGAGGGGTTAGTAGTTTGAAGCCGAAGCGAACTGTTGGCGGCGAGGAGCGCAGAGTCTGTGGCTGCGGCGGAGTCCGAGGGTTTGTGACCGAGGGCAGGCGGCTATTGTCGCAGATTCGCAGCTCGTGTCGGCGCTAAGCACTCAGTCAACAAGTCGGAAACTGTCTGAGGTAAATATACCTGATGCTCCGACACTTAGGTAATTCGGCAGTTTTGCATTAACGCTCACCGCAACGCATTTCCGATTAAGCGGCAGCAGCCGATCAGTTTTTGCATGTATTGCCGCTGATAACTTTTGCAGTCCTCAATCACTGTCTCGTGGGGTAAAATCTGTCAGATAGGGTAACCAACAGTACTCACAGTAGGCGGCATAGTGCAGAGTATTCAAACAGAAACCCTCTTCACATCAACGTTGCCAACTGAAAACTTCAGTTCCCATTAATGCGATTCACTTCTCTGAACTACTTTTGTTGTTATTTTCATTCATTTATATCATTTTTGCGCTTATGGACAGTGTTTGAACTCAAATATCTCATGATGACACAATTTTCACTTCTTTCCTTTCTTCCTTTTCTCTTTCCAAAATCTCTTCATCCTTTGACTATGTTCTTGTTTCCTTTGTTCCGGCCATAATGCTCCTTTTTTCCTCCTCTCATTTACCATAAATTTTGCGTTCCTAATGTTGTTTCTGAATTCCTTTCTGTCTTTTATCATTTGTTTGTTGATCCCCATCTGCATTATGTCTTCCTCTATTTCATGATACCAATTTGATTTAAGACTTGAATGTTTTACTACATCAAAGATTCTCTTTGTAAGTCTGGTGTTGTCCATTCTCTATATGTGTCCGTAGAAATGTAGTCTACGTTTTCTGATCATGTCTGTGGGACTGTCAGTGTGTTGGTATAACTCATTGGTAGGTCTTTTCATCCATATGCTATCTTCGTGTATTGGTCAGAATATTTTCCTGAGAATTTTGCGTTCTATTTTTTCTGTCTATATAATGCCTGATGGTCCAATTGTGGTCGTTTCTGACGCATATAGTGCTTCCGGTAATCCAAGTGTTCTTTAGTTTCTAATTTTGGCCAGTCTTGATACGCTTTTCTTATTATAATGTGACCATGTGAGTTTGTATTGCTTTCTGGAGTCTTTCTGTTCGTTCTATGTTGGATGCCTTGTTTGATCCTCCTATTTGTATGTATACCCCTAAATGTTTAAATTTTTCGACTCTTTTTACGGATCCATACATCGTTTGCATGATGTGTACATCGTTGGTTTGTCGTTCCATGTATTGAGTCTTCTCATACGATATCTGTAGACCTGTTATGGGAGCTATTTCATGTAGGTGTTCCATTGCTTCCTTTTGCCTCCTGTGTGTTATTACTAAGTATGGCTATGTCATCTGCAAATGACAGACAGTTCTTTATTTTTTCTTATAACAAAACATCATTTTTACAGGTTTTTAGATAAATAATGCTATTTGTTGCAGTGATACTTACCTCATTTTAACATTAACAACTCCTTTAGTCACTTAATTTTACAGTTATAATTTCATTTGTGGGATATTTCGCATGCCATATATTGATTTCTGTCGAAGTGTCAACTTATGGTCCAATAAAGGGCCAAAAGTTAGTTAATTGGCGTTGTAGGAAACCGTTGCGTACAGATCAATGTAGTGTTTCTTAAGAGTGGGTCTGTATGAAAGGGAAACTCCTGTCCAGAAATAACTTTCTTGTAGATTCCACGCTGCTACAACCGCCGGCGTTTCGCAAGATCTCGCACTAGAGAGCCCATAAGACAAGAATGAAGTATTCATTGTTTCTGATCGACATTAACAAAAAAAAAAAAAGCAGTGACCGAAATAAAAGAAATTGGATTAAAGATGAAAGAATGTCAGTCATTAGATTCGCAGGTGACAGTGCTAACCTCAGTGAAAATGAGGAAGAACTGCAGTACCTCTTCAGTGGAATGAACAGCTTAATGAGCGCAGACTATGTATTGAGACTAAACCGATGGAAGATGGAAGTATTAGGAGTATCAGAAACTAGATTGGCGGTAAACTTAACATCAGAGTGCGGGACCACGAAGTAAACGAAGTGAGGGAATTCAGGAACTTCGGAAGCAAAATAACCTACGAGGGACGAAGCAAATATACATAAAAAGCAGACTAGTACAGACAAAGAGGGCATTCCTGGCCAAGTGAAGTACACTAGTATCAAATGTTCGCTTCAGTTTGAGGAATATGAGAATGTAAGTTTGGAACACAGCATTGCATAGAAGTGGGAAAATCGGAAAGGAAGTGTACCGCATTAAAAGAAAAAACTAATTATTTTAAGAGAAATATGAAAATCGAAATTATATAGTTTTGTAGGAATTTTATCTAATTTTAAACTTACAACTAATTTGTAACGTAGTTCACTCCTTTATAACATAAAAAAATAAAAACTTGGTGTTTCGATTCACCCCGGAAAGAGGAGTGAATGGAAACAGCAGTGTTACTCTTATTATTTCTGCTGTTGTGCTTTGAGGATGAACCGGGAGATTTAATAATGATCTGGATCCTGGAGGATAAGAAACATAATGTAGCTGGTTGAAAACCGCTTTTATTCTGGACTAAAACTAGAAATTCCCACGAATTGTGGGTTTTTATTCTGTTTTCCAAAAAAAAACTTATATTTTTAATTAGTTCACTGTAACCTGTTATTTATGAATCTGATTTGTTTTTAAATACGTTATGTCACTTACATCATGTTTAAAATTCATCTTTGAATCTGAAAGTGGTACCCCAGACGTAACGAAGCGCTTCCAAAAAATATTACCTATACTTAAAAATGACCCCCATTTGTTGAAATAGATAGTTTTAATCAGGCTTTTTTTCATTTTTTAAAATTAACATAACCTCGGCCTTCTAAATAATAAATTTTACACGCAGACACTGTAAATGACTAAACAACACAATTTAGGTTGGTACTTAGAGGTAAAATTCGAAGTTAGCTAGTTCAGTACTACATCTGATGTTTGTCATAACGGAACAAACCATCAGCTGACAGTGTTGCCAACTTTGAAATTTATAATGCCATTGCTGTACTGTTTTACTACCAACCAAGATAAACAAAGCTTTGAATGATGTCTCTATTTGTCTTTCGATACGACAGCACAGAACTTTTTTGGATTCTTTCTATTCACCCCATTTTTTCTGTTCACCACATTTTATGATATCGAAGCAGTTCACAGTAACTCTCTCTTGTAGTAAAATCAGTCAGATACGGTTACAAACAGTAGTCACAGTAGGCGGCATAGTGCAGAGTATTCGAACAGCACTTTTCACATCAGCGAAGTGCTGTCGATAGTTGTTGAAAGTTAGATGAACTGATAAGGTAGAGAATGGTTCAAATGGCTCTGAGCACTATGGGACTTAACTTCTGAGGTCATCAGTCCCCTAGAACTACTTAAACCTAACTAACCTAAGGATATCACACACATCCATGCCCGAGGCAGATTTCGAACTGCGACCGTAACGGTGGGGAATGAGGAGATTCCCTGCAGAGAAGCAGGAATTGGAATGTATCTGTGCGTTGCTGATTGAACTGTTTGGCACGCCCCTAAGATGCTGCAAGTTCAATTGCTGCTGTCTAGAGAGAACAGATTAGATCATGAAAATTTAAGAAAGAAAATGATGGCACGCAGTTGAGACGTCTTATTGAAGAAAACCTAATAGCGGTGGCCCAGTCAAGAATGAAAATATGGGTACCACGCCACACATTGATATATATCAATGAAGGGGCACATCTATCTACAACAGAAACAAGAGATAACTGTAACAATTTGGTCTACTGTTGTGAAACATCAGCATATAAATTCCCCACTGATGTTAATTTTAATAAATAGACAAGAGAATGTAATTGCCACGTCTAATCTTGCCACAGGTCGGTGAACACAATAAAACCATAACCATGGCTCCGCCAATAACTGCAAAATTGGTTGGTGGTTTAAAGAAAGGAACCCGGAAAAATAAGTACAAACACCAGCAAGGTAGGAGAACAAGTACTGGCGTATGTAATACTGTGAATAGGTTTCGTCAGTCGTGCTTGGATAGCTCAGCTGGTAGAAGACTTGCCCGCGAAAAGAAAAGGTTCCGAGTTCGAGTCTTGATCCGACACACAGTTTTAATCTGCCAGGAAGTATCATATCAGCACACACCCCGCTGCAGAGCGAAAATTTCTTTCTGTAACCGCAGAATCGTCAAAGTGAATGATGGAAGCAACTAGCTGGATGTGAACGTTAAAATTGAGCTGTTAGCCCCTGAAGGAAGTTAACTAGCCTAGCCTCCCGTTCGATTTAGTGATTGCTTCACCAGCTCAGGATGAATATGGAAGACAGTGGCAGCTGTAAATTCTAAGTCCATCTCGACCTCGGTGCTCAGTTTTGATACGGAAACGTCCGTCTGTAAAACGGAAAAGAACATCTCATGAATCGCCTGGCAGGACATCGATCTGGCAGCAGCAAGTCTTGTCCAATTCAACTTTCTGAAACGCGTCTGCTTCTGCCAGTGTGGCAATATCGCCAGCCAGTTACAGCAGACTTTGTGAGTTCTGTAAAATAAATAAACTGCTACACTCAAGGATTCTGTCAAGATTACAAAATGGTGGCATGGTGTGGGTAGAAAGCCAGAAAGTCTCTCCCATCCCCTGACAGGTTTCTTGCCCTGGCTTTTGAAGAGCATACCAGTAGTCACACATGGGGAACCATGTACCTCGTCTCCTACCTTCCAGACTTCACAGAAGCTCTCCTGCAAAACTTTCAGAACTAGAACTCCTGGAAGAAAGAATGTTGTGGAGACATGGCTTTGCCACAGTCTGGGGGATGTTTCCAGAAAGAAGTTTTCACTCTGCAGCGGAGTGTGCGCTGATATGAAACTTCCTGGCAGATTAAAACTGTGTGCCAGACCGAGACTCGAACTCGGGAACTTTGCCTTTCGTGGGCAAGTGCACGGAGACGAGGTACTGGCGGAAGTGAAGCTGTGAGGATGGGTCGTGAGTCGTACTTGAGTACCTCATTTTGTAGAGCACTTGCCCACGAAAGGCGAAGGTCCCGAGTTCGAGTCTCGGTCTGGCACACAGTTTTAATCTGCCAGGAAGTTTAATATCAGCGCACACCCCGCTGCGGAGTGAAAATATCGTTCTGCATCGTACAATGATGTTTTACGATCAGGCAGCTTTTGGGTCTCTCAACGTATAGAGATTGGCCGAAGCGAATTCATCAGTGTCCGTGCGCTGAAAGACAACTCTCAGCTGTGAACACACTTTTAGCATCTCCATGCTCTCTTCTATGTCACCTGAGTCAGTTAGGAAGCTTTCAAGGCTGCAGAAAATAACAGGTCCTCTCTGCAATAAAACGAAGGAAAGAGATGGAAGTTATCAGCTGGACAGACACTATTAGTATTACATATTGTCTACAGTTATGATGCAATGTTAAAGGATGAAATATGTTGACCATGGGGATGTGCATATAACATTATGGAATAAGTTACAAGGCAGTTTGGGGATATGCTGCCACAGTATCCAACAAATAATTGATGACTTTGGGTGCCAGTGCCGCTCTGAGACGAAGAGACTGGCACAGAAGAGGAAGTCATGGCAGACCGAATCAAACATGTAAGAAGACTTTTGACAAAAAAAGGCCTGTTGTTGTGGTCTTCAGTCCTGAGACTGGTTTGATGCAACTCTCCAAGCTACTCTATCCTGTGCAAGATTCTTCATCTCCCAGTACCTACTGCAACCTACATCCTTCTAAATCTGCTTAGAGTATTCACCTCTTGGTCTCCCTCTACGATTGTTACCCTCCACACTACCCTCCAATACTAAATCGGTGATCCTTTGATGCCTCAGAACAGGTCCTACCAACTGATCCCTTCTTCTAGTCAAGTTGTGCCACAAACTCCTCCCCAATTCTATTCTATACCTCCTCATTAGATATGTGATCTACCGATCTAATCTTCAGCATTCTTCTGTAGCACCACATTTCCAAAGCTTCTATTCACTTCTTGTCCAAACTATTTATCGTCCATGTTTCACTTCCATACATGCCTACACTCCATACAAATATTTACAGAAACGACTTCCTGACACTTAATTCTATACTCGAAGAAATTTCTCTTCTTCAGAAACGCTTTCCTTGTCATTGCCAGTCTACATTTTATATCCTCTCTACTTCGACCATCATCAGTTATTTTGTTCCCCAAATAGCAAAACTCCTTTACTACTTTAAGTGTCTCATTTTCTAATCTAACTCCCTCAGCATCACCCAACTTAATTCGACTACATTCCATTATCCTCGATTTGCTTTTGTTGATGTTCATCTTATATGCTTCTTTCAAGACACTGTCCATTCCGTTCAACTGCTCTTCCAAGTACTTTGCTGTCCCTGACGGAATTACAATGTCATCGGCGAACCTCAAAGTTTTTATTTCTTCTCCATGGATTTTAATACCTACTCCCAATTTTTCTTTTGTTTCCTTTACTGCTTGCTCAATATACAGAATGAATAACATGAGGGAGAGGCTACAACCCTGTCTCAATCCCTTCCCAACCACTGCTTGCCTTTCTTGTCCCTCGACTCTTATAACTGCCATCTGGTTTCCGTACAAATTGTAAATAACCTTTCGCTCCCTGTATTTTACCCCTGCCACCTTCAGAATTTGAAAAAGAGTATTCGAGTCAACATTGTCAAAAGCTTTCTGTAAGTCTATAAATGCTAGAAACGTAGGTTTGCCTTTCCTTAATCTACGTTCTAAGATAAGTAAAAAAGGCCTAAACGCTTAAATTAAATATGTATTCATGTACGAAGACACTTCCACTCCAAAATGTTCAAATGTGTGTGATTCCCTAAGGGACCAAACTGCTTAGGTCATCGGTCTCTAGACTTGCACACACCACTTAAACTAACTTATGCTAAGAACAGCACACACACACCCATGCCCGAGAGAGGACTCGAACCTCCGACGGGAAGGGCCGCGCAGTCTGTGACATAACGCCTCAAACCGCGCGGCCATTCCGCGCGGCACTTCCATACCAGTGTTTGACTACCCCAAATGATCACGAATGAGAGATGTTGAAAAAAGCATCCCTTGTATTGAACAGAAATCCAAACCACTGAAATGAACAATGCACCAGGCCTTAACGAAACTGGCCGCGGTGGCCCAGCGGTTCTAGGCGCTTCAGTCCGGAACCGCGCGGCTGTTACGGTCGCAGGTTCGAATCCTGCCTCGGGCATGGATATGTGTGATCTACATCTACATCTACATCTACATCCATACTCCGCAAGCCACCTAACGGTGTATGGTGGAGGGTACCTTGAGTACCTCTATCGGTTCTCCCTTGTATTCTCGTATTGTTCATGGAAAGAAGGATTGCCGGTATGCCTCTGTGTGGGCTCTAATCTCTCTGATTTTATCCTCATGGTCTCTTCGCGAGATATAAGTAGGAGGGAGCAATATACTGCTTGACTCCTCGGTGAAGGTATGTTCTCGAAACTTCAACAAAAGTCCGTACCGAGCTACTGAGCGTCTCTCCTGCAGAGTCTTCCACTGAAGTTTATCTAGCATCTCCGTAACGCTTTCGCGATTAGTAAATGATCCTGTAACGAAGCGCGCTGCTCTCCGTTGGATCATCTCTATCTCTTCTATCAACCGTATCTGGTACGGATCCCACAGTGGTGAGCAGTATTCAAGCAGTGGGTGAACAAGCGTTCTGGAACCTACTTGCTTTGTTTTCAGATTGCATTTCCTTAGGATTCTTCCAATGAATGTCAGTCTGACATCTGCTTTACCGACGAGCAACTTTATATGATCATTCCATTTTAAATCACTCCTAATGCGTACTCTCAGATAATTTATGGAATTAACTGCTTCCAATGGCTGACCTGCTATATTGTAGCTAAATGATAAGGGATCTATCTTTCTATGTATTCGCAGCACATTACACTTGTCTACATTGAGATTCAATTGCCATTCCCTTGCACCATGCGTCAATTCGCTGCAGATCCTCCTGCATTTCAGTACAATTTTCCATTGTTACAACCTCTCGATATACCACAGCATCATACGAAAAAAGCCTCAGTGAACTTCCGATGTTATCCACAAGGTCATTTATGTGTATTGTGAATAGCAACGGTCTTACGACACTCCCCTGCGGCACACCTGAAATCACCCTTACTTCGGAAGACTTCTCTCTATTGAGAATGACATGCTGCGTTCTGTTATCTAGGAACTCTTCAATCCAATCACACAATTAGTCTGATAGTTCATATGCTCTCACTTTGTTCATTAAATGACTGTGGGGAACTGTATCGAACGCCTTGCGGAAGTCAAGAAACACGGCATCTACCTGGGAACTCGTGTCTATGGCCCTCTGAGTCTCGTGGACGAATAGCGCGAGCTGGGTTTCACACGACCGTCTTTTTCGAAACCCATGCTGATTCCTACAGAGTAGATTTCTAGTCTCCAGAAAAGTCATTATACTCGAACATAATACGTGTTCCAAAATTCTACAACTGATCGACCTTAGAGGTATAGGTCTGTAGTGATGTCCTTAGGTTAGTAGGCTTAAGTAGTTCGACGATCTAGATGACTGATGACCTCAGATGTTAAGTCCCATAGTGCCCAGAGCCATTTTGAGCCTTAACGAAATTCCTGGCATTACTAATTAGACAAGTTACAAAACGCGCCAGTGAAACATGAGGTTGGTAGCGATACAACGTCGGTCGCATTGCTGAGGTATCTTTTCATCAGAGGGAATGCAGTGTTCGTGAGGAGGGGCAGCCGGGAGCAGCAGGTGTTGCGGCCTACCTGGCCCGCGTGGGAGTTCGGCGGACAGCTGGGGGGGGGGGGGTTGGGTGGGGGGAGGGCACGGCACCGGACAGGCGCCGTAAATCAGCCGCGGAGTGATCGCTGCCGCTGACAGCCTCATGAAATATTGCCCCGGCCGGACGCGCCTCAAATTTCCTATGATCACCGCCATTTGTTTGCATTAAGCGCGCTCGCTATTAGCGACTCGGGCCTGCCCTCACGGCCGTGCCGCCACTCGAGAGTTCCGCGCCTCACTGCTGCTTCTCCGCCGCTCCTCCGGCTAATTTTCTTCCACTTCTTCTTCGTTAGCGGTCCTGCGAGTGGATAAGTTCCCGCTAACCTCTGAGGGGCAGCAGCCGACGCCAGGCTGCTCAGCGTTTCCTGGGGCCGCGCGGAATCGATTTCCGCGAGCTACTGCATGGGCGGCGAGATACACCGAAACACGGCGTGCACCGGAGTAAGGAAAAGACGAGTAAACACGAGTCGGGAGTGTGGAAGCAGAAGGACGCTCACTGCATGGAACGGAAAAGGATGACATTTAAGAGAAATTACGATTGGCGTTTTATAATATATTTTTCCTCCGCCGATTTCCCTTGTAAGAAAATGAGGAATATTTGTGGGACATCGTGGAATTTCCCACTTCAGTCCCTATAGTTTCGTGAGTACCGATAGGTGGCGGCGCTATACCTTGCGTCTGTAGCGGAGGTGCGTTCGAAGCGGAAAACCAGAGCATCGCAGATATCCACACGCGCTTGTACAATTTCTGCGGAGACCGGGCAGTGAACAAAAGTACGGTGAGTCGTTGGGCGAGGCTTGTAAGCTTATTTGTCCGTCACTGACATAGAAGACCGCAAACCTTCTTTCCTTCCCCTGTGGGCAAGCTGTGCAGTGACTAGAGTACATGTAAAGCTTACTGGGACAGGGTAAATGCTAGCTACAATTCGATTGTAATACTGGCATTTTAATTTGATATCCCCCACAACTGACAAAATTTACAAAAAAAATGTGAATTTGCTTGTCGACCCACACACTCCTGAGAATGGCACATTAATAATTTGCAATTACGCGCCCCTATTACCGGCAGCTACGTTGATAAACACTCGGCACCTCGCAAGGATAACTACCAGATCAAGAATATTAGGTAAGTTGGAAGTGGTTAAGCGTTGGTAAAAATCTCGCATCTGAGCACACAAAGAGCTCTAACCGCACAGCTCTTCACGGAACACACGTTGGTGCAGTGCTGCGATACAGACCCTATACGTCCCTTCGAAGACGATGGCCAAGACGCCGTCTCCAAGTCCGTACTGCCCGATGGCTGCAGGCAAAGTCTACTCGCCCAATTCTCCTGTCTCCCACGCGTACGAAAACGCAGCGGAAGAATAATCTGTTTCGGCCGATGTCGAACGCTCTACCTGCCGCCCACGGCGGCTCGGCGAGCTACTGCCATCTACAGACTTTACATTCCACAGTTCTCAACTTCCGACGCTTTTCACCAACGCTTTAAGTTAGTGACTCAATCCTGCAGGCATGCAGGGAGTACTGCTCGAGAGTGCCTCATATTTATCATAATTCAATAGAGTCATGATCTGATGCCCTTGCCAGTCCTTTTATTGTTAATACTAATACTGGTAAGCTAATGTGTAAGTGCCCATGTCCTGGCACCTTACAGGCTTTAGTCGTCATAGCAATGAGACAGCGCAAATCTCTTGCGTGCCCGCCAGCAGCACTAAGCAGTGATTGCTGCAATGTTGGAACGTGTGGACACTCTCATTTGAGGTGATAGACGGATCACAGTCAAACACCTCGCTGCTCAGCTGGACGTCTCTGTAGGTAGTGCTGAAACACTCGTCCACCGGATGGAATACTCAGAGGTATGTTCCCGCTGTGTTCTCGCCGTCTAACACAAGACCGTAACGAGCAATGAAGGACCATCTGTGCGGACCTGCTCGAGCGTTACGAGGCTGATCGTGCTAATATTTGTCGAACATCGTCACAGGCGATGAAACACGTGTTCATCACTCTTATCGGGAAACAAAACGGCAATTCATTGTGTGCCTCCTGTAACACCCCAGATATGGAACCCCTAAAGAAAGCCCTTTGGTAGCAAAAGAAGTAGCAAAATTAGTTATCCTGACATTGACGGAAGCTACTGACAACAAAATTAATACTATTGCAAGTTTGACTAACAGGAATACTGTGTAACTAACAACGTTTATCATAAACAAAGGACTAAATGAAAGACTATCAGATGATACGAAGCCTGAAACTTTAAATAAATAATTCAAAATATATTCTTTACGAAGGTTAAAGCCCAGACCATAAATAGATAAGAGATAACATTTATCCAAAAAGAGACTTGTTGCCGCATCGAGCTGTAAGTTCGCTGCGACTACAATGTGCCGGCCGCGGTGGTCTCGCGGTTCTAGGCGCGCAGTCCGGAACCGCGCGACTGCTACGGTCGCAGGTTCGAATCCTGCCTCGGGCATGGATGTGTGTGATGTCCTTAGGTTAGTTAGGTTTAAGTAGTTCTAAGTTCTAGGGGAGTGATGACCTCAGATGTTAAGTCCCATAGTGCTCAGAGCCATTTGAACCATTTGACTACAATGTAACACCGCAATGGAGATATTAATTTAGTCTCTTGTAGACGTCGCAATAGTAGTAAGCCTACTGAACGCTACTTGATCGATTCAAACCGATCTGAAGTTTTAAAGTTTTCCAGTGTCGACTTGACGTACTAGTCAGAAGTTCGAACTGAAGCAAAATAACATTTACGGTTTAGCCAGACAACGAAGCAGTTATTATATGTGAAACAAAAGTAAATCGTGTTGTAACACCCCACCCGTCACTTATCTGGTTTTGGCGTGTGTTCGCCCCAGCTAATTGACTAACAGATCAACAGAGAGTGCAAAACTGCCGCAATATCGGATAACGCAAAAAAAAGTAATAAGGCCCTGTGACTCCTGATTGAACTGCGGTGGCAGTGTTGACATTAATTGATTCAGAATTGATCACTTTTAATTAAAAAGGGGTGCACATTGTTGTTATATTCAGCTATTGAACACCAGATTCAAATATTGAACATAAAATTAATTAAAAAAGTGACTTGGGTTTTCAACTACTTGATTGAAAACAGATGCAGTCGATTAGCACAAATTTATTTTAACCCCCGACTTTCAGTCATCACATTACAAGATTCTCCTATCAGGCAGTGGTAATAAATTGCGTTTGCGTGGAGTAAAGCGCTATAACTAAAAAGTAATTCCTACCGACTGACCCAGGCGTAATGCGAAGTGTGAGAAGAATTCTACAACGCACGGCCCATGGAACCGTCGTGGAAACTTTGCCGACGTCATTCAACAAATTAATCAGTGGCCGGAGCGGGTGCAATGTCACCGAATTCAGCGTGGCGGAGCGGTGTCGTTGTGCGGACGTCGGCCGACCTCGTGGTGCTGCAAGGCTGCGCTCGTCTATTCACTCCTAGCTATCTTGCTCAGTACATAGCTGAACCAAAACTTGCTATCTCCAAGGTCAATCGTTCCATTTGCTAAGTCCTAAACTGCAGAGATACTCACTCTTTCTCAGGCAAGCTGAGTAAAGAACGCCACGTCCGCGCTCTAGGCAAGCTGGGAATGGAAGACCTCTACGGAGACTTCTCACAGTCCGCTCTTCTCCTCAGTTTCCCCTCCAGCAAAATCAATTACGCCAATTGCAGCGCAAGTCACGTTAATTATGCGTCGCTTCCCAGCGCTGACCAATGCCTGCTCTGGGAAGTGAATAAATTCCCACAAAATTTCCCTTCCTCTAAGCGTGTGCTATTTAGCTCCCCCCAGGCCACCCATCAAGGTTAGTGTCTGCACAAACACCAATTTTTCCGGAATTCTGACTCCCAGGAGAGTACTTCAAATTCCTCGGCCCCACGTTGCCATCAGAGGCCGGCTTATTTCATTCTGTCGCTCTTCACCTGATTTACTTCAGACTCTATGGACCGTGAATTCAGCGTGAAGTTCCTATAATCTTGAACACGCATATTTTGACCTCTGTTGACCACTCCACCGTAGCTTTGCGTGGCTTTCTCGCATGTTTCACTGAAAACGGGACAACGGACATTTATCAAGAGGCATACAAGTTCTCCGTCTGCTTCCCGGTACACCAGCATGGAGTCAACCACCCACTCACGGTCACTCATCTTAAGGCAGCTGGAGGCCACGCCCCGTTACTGCTTTCTCAGAGCTTGAGCTGCCCTAAGCTGCCTATTGTCGCTTCCCTTCACCGCTCCCCAGCCGCACGCTGCTACCCGGCTGCGGTCACCTCGAATACTTCCCTGGGATAAACTAGCCTCCAGTAAGTCGACGCGTTTTCACAAAGTTTTCATGTAGTGTGAATTACTTTAAAACCATCACCCGACATTAATTATTCCAATACGTCCATACTATACCCTCTACAAGATGCATTGTGCCTTGTCAGTCAGTTTTGTTCAGCCCTACTGTTCGCTCAACGTGAGTTAGGTAATCTTTAATGACTTCATGTAAGGGGCATAGTTCTTGCCATCTTACAGTGTGATATCTGATTAACGCTGGGACTTAGCCTTCGTGATCTGTGACTGTCACGAAGATCAAAGGACACAGCAATATACCAGCTGCCGACATAAACTCTATTATTAGCCTTGAGTAGAAACAGTCTCACGCGATCACGAAGAACTTACAGTTACGCCGTGTTGTCGGAAGCTGTAGTCAATGTCAGAATCGCTGATGCAAATAGATGCATGACCCTGAATGACAGATCGGTGTGTTTTCAGTGTAGGTTTAAATAATCACGAAGTTCAATAAACTCCAATATAACCTTAATGCTTCGTGTCAGCTATGTCATTTAATGGAAATTTACTGTGTAATTGTGAAATTATCTATTTCTTGAGAGAACACAGAAATTAAACGTGAATTAGTGATTTTATTAACAGTGAACAGCAAGTTTACACCGAAAATACGACGCTTTCTGTACTGAAAGGGAAGCAGTGGTTGGGAAAGGAGTGAGACAAGGTTGTAGCCTCTCCCCTATGTTATTCAATCTGTATATTGAGCAAGCAGTAAAGGAAACAAAAGAAAAATTCGGAGTAGGTATTAAAATTCATGGAGAAGAAGTAAAAACTTTGAGGTTCGCCGATGACATTGTAATTCTGTCAGAGACAGCAAAGGACTTGGAAGGGCAGTTGAACGGAATGGACAGTGTCTTGAAAGGAGGATATAAGATGAACATCAACAAAAGCAAAACGAGGATAATGGAATGTAGTCAAATTAAATCGGGTGATGCTGAGGGGATTAGATTAGGAAATGAGACACTTAAAGTAGTAAAGGAGTTTTGCTATTTGGGGAGTAAAATAACTGATGATGGTCGAAGTAGAGAGGATATAAAATGTAGACTGGCAATGGCAAGGAAATCGTTTCTGAAAAAGAGAAATTTGTTAACATCGAGTATAGATTTAAGTGTCAGGAAGTCGTTTCTGAAAGTATTTGTATGGAGTGTAGCCATGTATGGAAGTGAAACATGGACGATAACCAGTTTGGACAAGAAGAGAATAGAAGCTGTCGAAATGTGGTGCTACAGAAGAATGCTGAAGATAAGGTGGGTAGATCACGTAACTAATGAAGAGGTATTGAATAGGATTGGGAGAAGTTTGTGGCACAACTTGACTAGAAGAAGGGATCGGTTGGTAGGACATGTTTTGAGGCCTCAAGGGATCACAAATTTAGGGAGACCAAGAGATCAATACACTAAGCAGATTCAGAAGGATGTAGGTTGCAGTAGGTACTGGGAGATGAAGAAGCTTGCACAGGATAGAGTAGCATGGAGAGCTGCATCAAACCAGTCTCAGGACTGAAGACCACAACAACAACATTCTGCACGTTGTCCGAAGAGTATTTTATCTCTGGAATTACGTCGTATTAGTTGTTGAATTAACACCGTAGCGACGCCTTGACGACACTATATTAATTAATAAATCAACATCCTCGCAAAACTATGATGTGCCATCACCTCGAGTGATGGACTTTATAATTCAAGATGTCCTATTATCTGCGTTTGAACACTCATTCCAAACCGGGCATAAGAACTACAGTTAGCAAGTTCGCGTAAGCTTATCAGCCTGTCGCGAAGACACGAAGCATATTTGGTTAATTGATTCAGATCAAGGGAGTTGTTGCGGTACCGAGCGGTGCAGTCGCTGTGGGTTCGATGTAAAGAAGACCGACAGACTGCGAACACGAGTTCTTCAATTTTAAACAAAATGGCTCTGAGCACTATGGGACTTAACATCTGAGGTCATCAGTCCCCTAGAACTTAGAACTACAAACCTAACTAACCTAAGGACATCACACACATCCGTGCCCGAGGCAGAATTGGAACCTGCGACTGTAGTGGTCACGCGGTTCCAGACTCAAGCGCCTAGAACCGTTCGGCCACACCGGCCGGCAATTTTAAACAATGGCTGCTTACTTACACATTCCGGCGTGCTGCTCCATCGATACACTGATGTCAGTCTAAGGGAGGTAGTGTCTGAAACTAATCACCCAAGCGAGGAGTTTGTTTTTAACAGTTACAGATCTGAGTCGTCGCGATCGACGGAGGCTGTTCCATGTCAACCAGACTGGGACAACCATCACCATCGAGCCGACGCTAGTAAAACGCCACACTCCACACAACCTCTCCTTCGAAGAAAACATTCAAAGCCCTACCCTCAGGCTGTAATCCCTGCCGACGGTCTTCTGGGACTCTGAAGCTGTTACTCTGTTGATGTCCTCCCTCATGGAGCAACAAGCAACTCCGATGTGCTCCGTGCTACACTCGGAAAATTGAAGAAACGGCTTCGACGCGATCGTCGCCACAAAAACGCAAACGAAGTTCTCGTTCAACCTGCCAACGCAAGGTCTCACACAAGCATGCGCACCCGAGAGAAGCTCAGAAAACTTCATTGGACTGTTCTTCCTCACGAACCCTACAGGCCAGAACGCGAACCTTCGACTTCCATCTGCATGACCCAATGAAGGATGTATTTCGCGGGAAGCAGTACATGAATGGAAATGAGCATTTGGCGTCATTGGGCGGGAGACCTCTTGTGGGGCAGGTCCGGCCGCCTTCGTACAGGTCTTATTACATTCGACGCCACATTGGGCGACCTGCGCGGCGCTGCGGATGGGGATGAAATGATGATGAAGACAACACAACACCCAGTCCCTGAGCGGAGAAAATCTCCGACCCAGCCGGGAATCGAATCCGGGCCCTTAGGACGGCAATCCGTCACGCTGACCACTCAGCTATCGGGGTGATGGGGAGATTATTGATGCAGCAAGACGTTGGGTGCTACGTCGACCAATAGCGTGGAACCATACGGGCATAGAGGCCCTCCCAGTAAGATGCAATAAGACCGTTGTACAGAACGGAGATTACGTTGAAAAATGGATTTTGTATCCGCAATATTGGGGAATAATATGGTGTATTGGAATTCTGAATAAAAGCAACCTGCTTTCCAGGGGGAAATGAAGTGTTGCATGAATTCTTACTGAATGCCCCTGGTACCTTTATAGCCATTCCTGGAGCGTACTCGCGCGCCTATTCGTGTGGCGTGAAGCCGGGTCTCCACTTGCAGCTACAGTGACGTCACACCATGTGGCATGACAGTTGATACATCAGTAGCAGCGTGTGCTGCTACTTCCACATGCTCGCGTCAAAATTAAAGTGGCATTTTTTTTCAGTATGGTACCAGATGAGATTATTCTGATGGACCACGCTGTTGTCATTCAGGTTATGGGATTACAACTGTGCTAATAATCATTAAGAAGAAAAGAAAGCATAAACGCTGAGTGTGGAAGTGGATGGTTCAAATGGCTCTGAGCACTATGGGACTTAACATCTGAGGTCATCAGTCCCCTAGACTTAGAACTACTTAAACCTAACTAATCTAAGGTCATCACACACATCCATGACCGAGGCAGGATTCGAACCTGCGACAGTAGCAGCAGCGCGGTTCCGGACTGAAGCGCATAGAACCGCTCGGCCACAACGGCCGGCCTGTGGAAGTGGATTTTGAGCGAGAGTAACATGGGGCATCGAAAACACAAGTGCAGTAGCACTCGTAAACGAAGATCCATTCATGTAACGCTTTCGAATAAAAAAAGCAAATTTCGATTCTCGTTTAGCAGCGTATCTAGGTTTATTACAAAACATTAAACTCATGTTAGATGCAGCACTGGTCGAGAGAAACTACCAGGTGGTTATAATTAAAGTGCAACTACTCACAGAGGTACAGTGTGGGTTGCAGTTATCGTATGGCAGTGAAACGTGGAAGATATTGTAATGGTTAAGGGGCTCCGGAACGCCCTATACTTGCAATGTTAAAATAACGCTTATAAATTACATCTTTCCTCACAAAGTATTTGGGGTAGGAAGTTGAAATTTTTACAGATTATTTATTGGAATATGGGCTACAACTTAACACAGGGATTTTACAAAATTTTAGTTCAGTTATTAAAGATGATTTTTTTTCAATTGTAATGAAAATTCACAACATTTTTTTGCAATTTTTTATTTATATATTCAAAAATATACAGTTTTTTGGAAAAAGGCTGTGTTAAATTATGCAGAAGGTACTGTGTAACATTTACGGAAAGTTTGAAACAAATATGTTTGGAAGATCCTTAGAAAACATGTAATTAGTATGAGAAAATAAAAGTTTTGGGAATCGAGCGACAAAGATTGGATTAACTTTTTAGTGCATTCCAGGTCCATAGGATGGATTATCTTCATCCTCTGCAAACTCCTCCTCCAGCTTCCTCTTGTTCCTCCTCCTGTTTACTCTTGCTTGTATATCTAGACTCTTTACAGCCCTGTCTGCAGCCCGAAGGCGTTCCTTGTCTAAAGCAAGCATCGCTCGTACCATGTTAGAACCTATCTTCATTCCCATGTTTCTAAATACCTTGCACCTTAGAATGTTGCCATCATTGAAAGTCGCAACAGCATCATACACACCAAAGTGAAGTGTTTCTATTCCAACAAATACAGTCTTGAGGATTCTTGACCATATAACACTATTTACACTTTCATTGGGGTTTTGAGTTTTTCCGTGAATACACTTTTTCAACAGTTCAGTTGCTGCTAAGTCTCTGAAAATAGGTTTTATCACCTCCATTATTGCATGAGGCAGACTATGCTTATGAGTGTACACTTCACCAGTTAGCAATCCTTTGTTATATTTACACCAACTGTCGTCTTCTTTGGGACACAAGCTATGTTGGGGATTTTCATCGTCTTTATTGTTTACAGTAATAACACATACCTTTGGCTTTCCAACATTTCTCCTTTTCTTAAAAGCCTTAAGAGGATTTCTAATAACTTTACTTTTACTCATTATTATACTTCAACAAAACAGAGACTCAAGAAACAGAATTAATTACGAATATTTTCGAGATAACGACAGAGTAAATAAACATGAAACAATCGACAATCACACCAGCGATATATATTGAACCATCACAGGTTAGCCACAACGCATACTTTATCTCACATCACTGAAATGTACCTGATGAACACGGACGTTAATAATAACACCATTTGACAGCAGTTTAACAGCGCCACAGAGGGTCACGCCCATGTAGAACACATTTCAAAAAAAATTTAAAAATAGTTGTAGTCTTCGGAATTGAACTTTTCATGATTTTGAGCCTTTCCGGAGCCCCTTAATGCAGAACCGATTTAAGATGTACAAAATTAGTTCCTGTTTCGTCACCAGGGGCAAATCTGGCTCTGTGAAAGACCTAGTGAAATGTTTTTAAATGTAATGGATTAGGACCGGAACATGGGCAGAAAAAAATCAAACAAGCGAGCAAAGCGTAATGTTGATTTTATTATTAACCGCTGCTTACACAGTTTGTTCAATATGAGCATCGGAGATATCGACGATATGCTGCATCCGTAGAACGACGTGATCAACAATTGCTAGCAGCGGTTACTGTGGAATCTGAGCAACATATTCCTGTGTACTGGTCTTCAGGCCAGGTAGAGACCGAACGTATCCCTGGGAAACTCGTTTTTTTAGATATCCAAGATCGAAAAGTCACAGGGATTCCAGATAAGGTGATTTTGCAGGTCATTTATCGGGAAAACCTGTAGAGACAACATGTTCAAGTAAGGTTGCATTAAGCGGATTTTTCACTGGGCGAGCGACGTGAGGTGTGGCCCCATCTCGCATGAGAAGAATGGTTCCCACATAACTGCGCTCTTCCAGAGCAGAAATCGCATGCCGTACAAGGAGGTCTCGATAATGTGCAGATGTCACAATACCCGTAACAGGCCCTCTGGCTGTATTCTCTTCAAATAAGCACGGACCGATTATAAATTTGGTTGAGAATCCACACCATACAGTCATATACGGCGAGTGCAGTGGTTCTTCGCGCACAACGCCCGGTTTTACAGTACCCCAAATTCGGCAGTTTTGTGTATTCACTGCAGCCTGTAGTGTGAAACGTGCCTCGTCACTCCGTAGAATGTTACCTCACCACATATCGTCAACTTCGATCAGTGTCAGATACCGTTGACCAAATTCAGGACGTTGTTGCAGATCACGAGGTTTCAGTTGCTGTACCGTCTGGATCTGGTAACAGTATAAAATGGACCGTAAAGCCTTCCGTACTGTTGACCATGGGATGGACAATTCTCGTGACACTGTCCGAGAACTATCATTACACGGGGCACGTGCTGCAAGCTCAGTTACAGCAACAGCAACCTGCTCACTAACTTCCATAGGGATAGGACGACTTCCTCTTACAGGTCCTACACCAAACTCAGCGCTGTTTTCGAGTTTCATTATCATCTTCTTTAAACCACTTAATGACATCGGGCCTCTCCCCAGTCTTTCAGTCGTCAGTACTCTATCAATACAGCCCTGTAATCTTTCGTCTCTCTTCTCGAATAGCCATACTGTTCAATCACGTTAGTGGCTGATAAATGATAGCGTCGATGACATACCGTCACGCAGTGTACAGCGCCTCATTTTCGTCTGGTGGCCACAATTTTAATTAATTTGTTTTCCTGTATTAATCGTTTCCACATTAACACATTAGCATATGCACCAAGTTTCGCTGCCGCACGATAATTACAGCGCACACTGGACCTCCGTGAGTTGCTAAACTTTAACTATAGCAACACGGCGCAAGTGGCACTTCAATATTTAATAAATGGCGATTACCTGTCATCTCTCCAGTATATGTAGCAAGTCCCCAAAAGTTTAAGATGCACAACTTTGATTCCGCCGTTTGCCAATAGGTGGCGGAAACGGTAAGTAGCTGTCGAAAGAAACAGATCGCAGACGTCAGGCAGTTAGCTGGCACCTCGTTCAACATAACCTCATTCAAACATTAGTCGATTTGTGTCCACATCATAAAGTTGTCCTTGATTGAAAATGTCAGTTCACGAGCCCAATTCTCGTTATTTGCGGGAGGTGTTACTGTTCCGTTTCAATATGTAGAAAACAGCGGCTGAGTCTCATCGAAAGCTCTCAAGTACTTGTGGTAAGAACGCTATTAGTGAAAGAACGTTGTCGTGAGAGGTTTCAACGCTTCAAGAACGGTGATTTTAACGTCGTAGCCCGGCACAGTGGTGGAAGAGAGAATGTTTTCGAAGTGCAGAATTTGAGACATTGCTGAGTGAAGACTCGCGTAAAATCTAAGAAGAATTGGTACTATTAGTGGGAGTGACACAGCAAGCCATTTCAAAACGTCTCAAGGCTATGGGCATGATTCAGAAAGAAGGAGCTTGGGTCCCGTGTGAGCTGAAACCAAGAGACGTTGAACGACGTTTGTGTGTTTGTGAACAGTTGCTTCAGAGGCAAAAACGGAAGGGATTTCTGAATCGCCTTGTGGGGACGAAAAATGGGTTAATTCCGATAACCCTAAACGCAAAAAATCATGTCGATATCCCGGCCATGATTCCACGTCGACGGTCAAAGCGAATATGCAGGACTCCAAGATCACCAGCTTGGCATGGTGTACTATGAGGTGTTCCAACCAAGTGAAACAACCACAGGCGATCGTTATCGCACGCAGTTAATGCGTTTGAGCAGAGCATTAAAAGATAAACGGCTGCAATACAGAGAGAGGCACGATAAAGTGATTTTGCAGCACGACAACGCTTGACCCCACGTTGCAAAAGAGGGCAAAATGTACTTGTAAACGTTAAAATGGGAAGTCCTACCCCACCCGCCGTATTCTCCAGACATGGCTCCCTCTGTCACCTGATTAGATCAATGGCGCATGGCCTGGCTGACCAACACTTCCGATCGTGATGGCTGGGTGTTGTGTGGTGTCCTTAGGTTAGTTAGGTTTAAGTAGTTCTAAGTTCTAGGGGACTTATGACCACAGCAGTTGAGTCCCATAGTGCTCAGAGCCATTTGAACCATTTTGAACCAACACTTCCGACCTCATGAAGGGGTCACAAATTGGATCGATTCATGGATCGCTTTAAAAGATGAACAATTTTTTCGACGCGGGATTCGTACACTGCCAGAAATATGGGAGAAAGTAGTGGCCAGCGATGGAAAATACTTTGAATGGTACATATGTAGCCGGCCGAAGTGGCCGTGCGGTTAAAGGCGCTGCAGTCTGGAACCGCAAGACCGCTACGGTCGCAGGTTCGAATCCTGCCTCGGGCATGGATGTTTGTGATGTCCTTAGGCTAGTTAGGTTTAACTAGTTCTAAGTTCTAGGGGACTAATGACCTCAGCAGTTGGGTCCCATAGTGCTCAGAGCCATTTGATTTGGTACATATGTAACCAATTTGTTTCATTAAAGCCTTAAATCTTGGGGAAAAAACGGCGGAAACAAAGCTATACACCTTGTACAATTTGAAATTTCGTATGTGACGTATTGGATGCTGTTTACGATGCACTGAAGACTCATTCGAAACCTTATATTTTCCCTATTGCACCCTACATCAGTTGGTAAAGCAAGATGTCTCACGAGTTGCAAATGTTAAAGTTATTCTGTATTAAATTTGGAATTACGCTTTGTGCAAGTGCACTAAAAGGGACTGTAACGTTGGATATTCATTTCCTTTATTAAAAGCTATGGTCGATATGGATTTATACTGCCACCAGAAACCTTGTTACTTCCTGTCACAAATTCTCTGGACAGTGTTTAACGAACATGAAAATCACAATACACGGACAGTGCTTCGACGTTCAGATATGAGGAGGCTGTCAAATGATGTCGACCCCCCCCCCCCGGAGAAAGGTGCGGGGGAGGGAGGGGGGGAGGCATCAGAATGTTGCGACATAGTATTAAAGTGATGCAAGTGATGCCACAGGATTCTGGGGTGTTGCCACACTTTGGTGACGACAGTCAGTGATGTCATTTTTCTTGCATGTGGAAACCCGGGTGAACGCGTTCAGCACTGCAAGACACGGAAGGGAGCAACTTACAGGTCAAATTCGTGATGCCGGGGTGGTACATTGGCAGCTTTCAGGTCAAAATATTTGTGGCTTAGCCTGTATGTTTACAGGGCTTGGAAATTTAGAACATGCTTAAACTGTAAACTGTGAAAAATCGTTGTCATAATCGATTTTACATCCACAGTTCAAAAAACGCCTGTAGACTATTTCCGCCATTACGGTCCTCTGTTTTTCGCATCCCAGTAGCTCCTGCATGTGTTCCAATATCCATTAGTCGTCGTATCGGTCGCTTCTTGTCACTGTAATCAGATCCCACTGACATCTCTCTTCGACTTTTTAATATCTCCTCATTTCGTAGTTTATCTGTGAACTTGCTTTTTATAATCTTTCACAACTACATTTCAAATCCCAGCGCATTCTTTCTCTTCACTTTTCCCGAAAGCCTCGTTCATTACCAGACAATACTGGTGTAGAATTAGGAAAGGGGAATAAATTTTTGAAATACTACTACACTCCTGGAAATGGAAAAAAGAACACATTGACACCGGTGTGTCAGACCCACCATACTTGCTCCGGACACTGTGAGAGGGCCGTACAAGCAATGATCACACGCACGGCACAGCGGACACACCAGGAACCACGGTGTTGGCCGTCGAATGGCGCTAGCTGCGCAGCATTTGTGCACCGCCGCCGTCAGTGTCAGCCAGTTTGCCGTGGCATACGGAGCTCCATCGCAGTCTTTAACACTGGTAGCATGCCGCGACAGCGTGGACGTGAACCGTATGTGCAGTTGACGGACTTTGAGCGAGGGCGTATAGTGGGCATGCGGGAGGCCGGGTGGACGTACCGCCGAATTGCTCAACACGTGGGGCGTGAGGTCTCCACAGTACATCGATGTTGTCGCCAGTGGTCGGCGGAAGGTGCACGTGCCCGTCGACCTGGGACCGGACCGCAGCGACGCACGGATGCACGCCAAGACCGTAGGATCCTACGCAGTGCCCTAGGGGACCGCACCGCCACTTCCCAGCAAATTAGGGACACTGTTGCTCCTGGGGTATCGGCGAGGACCATTCGCAACCGTCTTCATGAAGCTGGGCTACGGTCCCGCACACCGTTAGGCCGTCTTCCGCTCACGCCCCAACATCGTGCAGCCCGCCTCCAGTGGTGTCGCGACAGGCGTTAATGGAGGGACGAATGGAGACGTGTCGTCTTCAGCGATGAGAGTCGCTTCTGCCTTGGTGCCAATGATGGTCGTATGCGTGTTTGGCGCCGTGCAGGTGAGCGCCACAATCAGGACTGCATACGACCGAGGCACACAGGGCCAACACCCGGCATCATGGTGTGGGGAGCGATCTCCTACACTGGTCGTACACCACTGGTGATCGTCGAGGGGACACTGAATAGTGCACGGTACATCCAAACCGTCATCGAACCCATCGTTCTACCATTCCTAGACCGGCAAGGGAACTTGCTGTTCCAACAGGACAATGCACGTCCGCATGTATCCCGTGCCACCCAACGTGCTCTAGAAGGTGTAAGTCAACTACCCTGGCCAGCAAGATCTCCGGATCTGTCCCCCATTGAGCATGTTTGGGACTGGATGAAGCGTCGTCTCACGCGGTCTGCACGTCCAGCACGAACGCTGGTCCAACTGAGGCGCCAGGTGGAAATGGCATGGCAAGCCGTTCCACAGGACTACATCCAGCATCTCTACGATCGTCTCCATGGGAGAATAGCAGCCTGCATTGCTGCGAAAGGTGGATATACACTGTACTAGTGCCGACATTGTGCATGCTCTGTTGCCTGTGTCTATGTGCCTGTGGTTCTGTCAGTGTGATCATGTGATGTATCTGACCCCAGGAAAGTGTCAATAAAGTTTCCCCTTCCTGGGACAATGAATTCACGGTGTTCTTATTTCAATTTCCAGGAGTGTATATTCTTCAATTTGAACTCAACTGACATGCTGATGACCCCTTGTGATGTGAGCAGAATTGGTTACGAACAACATACTTCGACGTTTCAGGTTAAATTAACTAGCAGACCATTGTGTTGTTGTGGTCTTCAGTCCGAAGACTGGTTTGATGCAGCTCTCTGCACTACTCTATCCTGTCCAAGCCTCCTCATTTCCGAAATAATACTGCAATTTACATAGTTCTCAATCTGCTTACTCTATTCATCTCTTGCCTCCCTCTACAATTTTTACCCACCACACCTTCCTCCAAAACTGAATTGGTGATCCTTGTTGTTTCAGAAAGTGTCCCGTCAGCCGATCCCTTCTTGCAGGTAGATTGCGCCACAAATTTCTTTTCTCCCCAGTTATATGCAGTATTGTGTATTGTGCATCGTGTATTGAACCGGGGACGTAGAAACGACGGAGAGGCTTAGCCTTCAGTGGTTCACAACCCCACAAAAGGCCACAGCAGTCCACCAATCCCACCGCCGCCCCACACCGAACTCAGGATTGGCCCACAATGGACCCCACCCCGGGAACGTCTCACACCAGACGAGTGTAACCCAAATTGTTTGCGTGGTAGAGTGATTATGGTGTATGCATACGTGGAGACAGTGTTTGCGCAGCAATCGCCGATATAGTGTAACTGAGGGAGAATAAGGGGAACAGCCCGCAATCGCCGAGGAAGATGGAAAACAGTCTTAAAACCCATCCACAGGCTGACCGGCACACCAGATCTTGACACTAATCCGCCGGGCGGATTCGTGCCGGGGATCGGCACGCCTTCCCGTTCGGAAAACAGCGCGTTAGACTGCGCGGATAGCCGGGTGGGCTATATGTAGTATCTCCTCATTAGCTACGTGATTCACCCACCTAATATTCAGCATTCTTCTGCAGCACTACATTTCAAATGTTCTATTCTCTTCTTGTCTAAAATGTTTCACTTCCACATATGGCTACCCTCTACACAAATACGAGTACTTTTAGAAAATCTATATTCCGTGATAACAAATGTCTGTTCTTTAGAGACACTTCTTTTGCCATTGCCAGTCTACATGTTATGTGTTCTCTACTTTGGCCCTCTTCAGTTATAGTTCCTGCCCAAATAACAAAACTCATCTACTACTTTAAGTCTCTCATTTCCTAATGTAATTCGCTCAGCATCACCTGAAACAGCAAAACCATTTTCGGACTGCAAAACATCTCTCCGTGCCACGATTACTAAAATTTACATACTTTTATAAAAGTAAAAGAAATATTTTCCTAGCAATATGAAGAACAAGTAAGTACAGTCTACCTTAAATTCCTACTATTACGTGGTAATAAAAGTCGAGAATGTTAGCACGAGTCTCTAATCCGTGAGTTTCGTATGTAAGTAGGTGTGTGAGTTAATACATCTCAAACGCCAGTAATACTGATATCATCTGCGGAGCTCAGAAACTGGAAGAAAAAGAGGAAAAAGGGGTTTCCAGCGAAGCAGCCATGTAGAAATGTTACGAGCAATAATGCGGCCGTCAATTATGTGCAAATGTTGGCAGTGAGAATGTAAATGGCAGTTTAGTGCTGTTGTTCTTCCCCGCCGCAGTTCGCTTAACAGATTCGATTGGGAGAGATGAATGTTAATGCGGCCAGCGCGTCCACATACCGCCGCCGGAGTCGTAAAGGCGAACAGCTGTCCCGATATCCAGGCGGGTATCCCAGGGATATACGGCGCCGTTCGCTTTTACGGCGGCTTTCATAAATTCTGCACATTTCGACGAAGCTATCCGCTGAGTCCGGATTTTAAGGTCTTCTCTCGCCGTCATCTCCATTATTATCTACTTTTTGACTCACTCGATCTCGAAATCGTCGACAGCGGAGCGGGCCATTTCAGAACTTCACTATTGCCACAGATGAGCCTCTTTCACTTTACGCACGACGCCAACACGCTATTATTGGAATTAAAATGTTTTGGAACAAGCCCTTCGTCTTTCCCACTGCTTTTAAGATCCCCCCGAAATGCAGTTCTGGTTTGACGTAAGCGTCTTACTTGCTTCCCTCTCTAAGTTTGTTCTTCTTTTCGTTGTTAACATTCCTTTCAGCGATGTGAAGCAATCCTCCAGTTATTTCTATCTTGCGTCAATATCGCCATTGCTGATTGTTGGTAAGGCGGGTACCAGGTTGAGATTCATTGGGAGAGTGCTTAGAAAATGTAGTCCAGCAACAAAGGAGGTGGCTTACAAAACACTCGTTTGACCTATACTTGAGTATTGCTCATCAGTGTGGGATCCGTGCCAGATCGGATTGACGGAGGAGATAGAGAAGATCCAAAGAAGAGCGGCGCGTTTCGTCACAGGGTTATTTGGTAACCGTGATAGCGTTACGGAGATGTTTAATAAACTCAAGTGGCAGACTCTGCAAGAGAGGCGCTCTGCATCGCGGTGTAGCTTGCTCGCCAGGTTTCGAGAGGGTGCGTTTCTGGATGAGGTATCGAGTATATTGCTTCCCCCTACTTATACCGCCCGAGGAGATCACGAATGTAAAATTAGAGAGATTAGAGCGCGCACGGAGGCTTTCAGACAGTCGTTCTTCCCGCGAACCATACGCGACTGGAACAGGAAAGGGAGGTAATGACAGTGGCACGTAAAGTGCCCTCCGCCACACACCGTTGGGTGGCTTGCGGAGTATGAATGTAGATGTAGATGTAGATGTAGATGTAGATGATTACATCTACGTCTGCTTTACGCCTAAAGCTGAGCTCCGGAAGGCGACTTACTGCACGTGACAGAGGGTACAAAAGCATTTTAATCCGTATCACACCTACAGTTGTTACAAAAAGTGCGTTCATAATTGGTTATAACGGAGATTGTGACTAGACTGAGTATTTATCGGTAGAGAACACTTAGCATGTACTCTTGAAAGGGGAGTCAACGACTGAAGTAACTCCTGGCGTCTCGCGAGGAAGCATGTTGGGGCCTTTACTGTTCATATTTTATGTCGTATACATTGTATATTTATTGTGATGTACTGCAGGGACCACTGTGACGTAAAATAAAAATTCCATCTATGGTCAAAATGGAAAAAGCGATCAATAAAAAATTGAAGTAAAGATAAAAACAATTTAAACAACAGATTTAAGGTACATTAGAATTCTGTATCAGGACAGCTTAAGAATTCTGTATCACGACACAGTCACACAACTGATCAATGTATTACCAACTGCTAAAGACATAAACGAAGAGTAGTCTAATATTCAAAACGCTACAAAACAGATAGCAAGAAGAGAAAGATTAAAATCGTAAGACCAACAGGAAAAGAGGTTTAAAAATGTGGAACATAAAGATACAAAAAGCGGTTATAAGCAGAGTCGAAAATGATATCCAAGCAGACAAGAAATAGCATGCATATTAACGAAATGCCTCAATAAAGAAGAAAGAGATACCGTAAATGGACGGCCACTGTGGCCGAGCGGTTCTAGGCGCTTCAGTCTGGAACCGCGCTGCTGCTACGGTCGCAGGTTCGAAACCTGCCTCGGGCATGGATGTCTGTGATGTCCTTAGGTTAGTTAAGTTTAAGTTGTTCTAAGTCTAGGGGACTGATGACCTCAGATGTTAAGTCCCATCGTGCTTAGATCCATTTGAACCTTTTTTTTATATACCGTAAATCTAAACGTAATATAACCATCTGACTGAATTAAACACTTTAAATAACTATAATACAACCTAGAAATCCAAGAAGCAGATAGAAAAGAACAACTACAAGGAACAGATTTCATTGAACTGATGGAAATGAAAAACCGAAAATCACTACGACTAGAAGGAATAAATGGTGAAATGATTAAACACGGAGGAATTATCTTAGAATTAAGAATGCTACATCTCGTTAACATCAGCTGCGTAAAATGTGCGATACCACAGAAAGCAAAGGTCATATGAAAGACGAAAGAAGCAATACATCCTTCTGTAGGGGCATCAGTATTCTGAATGTTGCTTACAAAACCTACAGCAAAACAACAAATGAAAGACTGTGAAATATCTCGGAGTAATTTCAGTGGAGGAACAAGTAGGTTTCCGAAAGGGAAGATCATTCATAGACGATGTTTTCGCACTGCAACGAATAATTCAAAAGAGACGAGTATTTAATCTGGAAACTCACCTAGCATTTCTCGATTATGAAAAGGCATATGAGGGAATTCATAGAGACAGTAATGGAAATAAGGAATCCCTAAACGTGTAATCGAAATTGCCAAAAGCATATATGAACACCAGTGTTGGAATTGACGCGGGGAGCGAGATAACATCAGAAACACAAGCAAGTCAGTGGGTAAAACGAGGTGTAGCTTGTGACCAACATTATTCAGTATGTCGATGACATGATCAGGGAATGGAAAAAAGTTGGAAAACCATCAGGTATAAATACTGGGAGAAGTAAAATTAGCCGCTTGGAGTGGCCACGCCGTTTGAGGTGCCATGTCACGGATTGTGCGGCCCCTCCCGTCGGAGGTTCGAGTCCTCCCTCGGACATGGGTGTTCGTGTTGTTTTTAGAATAACTTAATTTAAGCAGTGTGTAAGTCTAGGGACCGATGACCTCAGCAGTTTGGTCCCTTAGTAATTCACACACGTTTGAACATTCGAAGTAAAATTGTTAATACGATGTTATTCGCGGATGATCAAGTTATATAAGACAGTGAGGATAAATTAAAAACACCATTACATAAACTATGTGAGAAAAGTAAAACCGACAATCTGACTACATAAATAAAACTAAAACCTTAGCCTGTTGTAGGCATTTACCCAGTAGGAATAAAACAGTCCACAATACGAAACCGAGAGAACAGACAGCTTATATGAAGCATATAGGAAGTGACACATCATACGATCAAGTTACGGATACGCAGAAGGAGCTAACACTTACCAGCATGTATGTGACACAAGAAGAAGAAGAACCCTTTAGGATAGAACAAGGAAAGAGAGACGACTGGCAGGGCAATTCCTAGTTTATTATATGGGGCAGAAAGTTGGACGCTGAGAAAAAAAAAGATTTACTGCAACTAGGAGCATTAGGAAAGAAATTTCTGAGATCTGTAAAAGGCTGCAGTAGGAAAGACAAGATTAGAATCGAGATACACACATAACGAAAAGTTTTGCATCACCTCGGTTCCGAGAGTTCCGAAACCTGTACAGAAAATTGGAATAGGCATCAACATAAACATCATTTCTGCCCTTTTTGTTGCTCATGAAAACCACACATTGCATGCTGTACCACCATACAGAGAGACCTTCAGAGTTGGTGGTCCAAACTACTGCACACACCGGTACCCCTAACACCCAGCAGCACGTCCTCTTGCATTGATGCATGCCTGTATTCGTCGTGGCATACTATCCACAACTTCATCAAGGCACTGTTGGTTCACATTGTCCCACTACTCAACGGCGATCCGACGGAGATCCCAGAGTGGTTGGTGGGTAACGTCGTCCATAAACAGCCCTTTCCAATCAATCCCATGCATATTCGATACGTTTCATGTCTGGAGAACATGCTGGCCACTCTAGTCGAGCTATGTCGTTATCCTGAGGGAAGTCATTCATAAGATGTGCAAGATGGGGGCGCAAATTGGCGTCCATAAAGACGAATGTCTCGCCAATATGCTGCCCATATGGTTGCGATATCGGTGGGAGGCTGGCATTCACGTATCGTACAGCCGTTGCGGCGATTTCCATGACCACCAGCGGCGTACGTCGGCCCCACATAATGCCACTCAAAAACAGCAGGGAACCTCCACCTTCCTGACTCGCTGGACAGGGTTTCTAAGGCGTTCAGACTGACCGGGTTGCCTCCAAACACGTCTCCGACGATTGTCTGGTTGAAGGCACCTGCGACACTCAGCGGTGAAGAGAACGTTACGTCAATCCAGAGGATCCATTCGGCATGTTGTTGGGCCTACCTGTCTGCACTGCATGGTGTCGTGGTTGCAAAGATGGACCTCGACATGGACGTCGGGAGTGAAGTTGCGCATAATGCAGCCTATTGTGGACAGTTTGAGTCGTAACACGACTTCCTGTGGCTGCACGAAAAGCACTATTCAACTTGGTGGCGTTGCTGTCAGGGTTACTCCGAGCCATAATCCGTAGGCAGCGGTCATCCGCTGCAGTAGTAGTCCTCGGGTGGCCTCAGAGAGGCATGTCATCGACAGTTCCTGTCTTTCTGTATCTCCTTCATGTCCGACCAACATCCCTTAGGTTCACTCCGAGACACCTGGACACTTCCGTTGTTGAGATCCCTTCCTGGCAAAAAGTAACAACGCGGACGCGATCGAACCGCGTTATTGACCGTCTAGGCATGGTTGAACTGCAGACAACACGTGCCGTGTACCTCCTTCCTGGTGGAATGACTGGAACTGTTCGGCTGTCGGACCCCCTCCGTCTAATAGGCGCTGCTCATGCATAATTGTTTACATTTTTGGGCGGGTTTAGTGACATCTCTTGTAAGTAGGCTGTTTATGTTTTCTTATTGGCAACGTTACGTAGCGCTCTGTATGAAAATCACTGGCTGTGCTGTGTGCAGTCTGTGGCTAGTTTGCATTGTTGTCTGCCGTTGTAGCGTGGGGCAGCTGGATGTTAACAGCGCGTAGCGTTGCGCAGTTGGAGGTGAGCCGCCAGCAGTGGTGGATGTGGGGAGAGAAATGGCGGAGTTTTGAAATTTGTAAGACTGGATGTCATGAACTGCTATGTATATTATGATTTTTCAACACTATTAAGGTAAATACATTGTTTGTTCTCTATCAAAATCTTTCATTTGGTAACTATGCCTATCAGTAGTTAGTGCCTTCCGTAGTTTGAATCTTTTATTTAGCTGGCAGTAGTGGCGCTCGCTGTATTGCAGTAGTTCGAGTAACGAAGATTTTTGTGGGGTAAGTGATTTGTGAAAGGTATAGGTTAAAGTTAGTCAGGGCCATTCTTTTGTAGGGATTTTTGAAAGTCAGATTGCGTTGCGCTAAAAATATTGTGTGTCAGTTTAAGGACAGTCATGTATAATTTTTCTAAGGGGACGTTTCACTCTGAACAGTCAAAGCGACTGTGTCTGTGATACAATATCCACAGTCAACGTCTATCTTCAGGAGTTCTGAGAACCGGGATGATGCAAAACTGTTTTTGATGTAATAAGGGAAGAATTAAGAATCCCACCAATAACCCAAAAGGCATTCCAATACAAAGAAAAGGTGAGAGAACTTGTACTTCGTATGTCATCACAAAAACTTACTCGACTAGCAACCTTGAAGAAAGAGAAATGAGGGAAGATCGAGGATGAGATGGTGAGACCGGAAGAGGCTCTAGGCCTGGAGAAAAATATGGAAACATCTTGATAATGCTAGCAAACAAACGTAGTTGGTAGCCAAGTTTGATTGTGGCGCTGTTATATCCGACCACGCACGGCACCTGTGCTGTGTCCTGAATACGTTGCAACTATCAAGCGTGGACAGAGCAGTATTGTGTAGCTGTGAGCTCATAATGTCGGAGTTAAGTGAAGTTGAGGAAATTGTTGGCGATCGTTTGGATTGCTGCTTCCACAACCAAAGTAACCGAAGTGTTTGGTGTTGCAAGATGCAAAGATTTATACCGTACAGAGGAAAAGCGAAAAACGTGATACCGTAAGTCACATCGTGGACGCAAGCGTATGTTGACTGATCGCGACGGACGGCCACTGAAGACGATTGTGAAGACAAATAAGAGGACGACAGCTGCAAAAGTCACTGCAGAACTGAATGTAGCTCTCGCGAACCCCTTCAGCACTTAAACAACACGTATGGAGTTCCATAAGTAAGGAATTGCACTGCGAGCTGGAACTGCAAAAGCACTCAATAGTGAGGCAAACGCCCACAACAGAGCGACGTCGGGCCCAAGCCAAAAAACCTGAACTATGGAGCGACGGAGAAGAAGTCATTTACTCGATGAGTCCAGTTTCCCACTGTTTCCAACTTCTGGCCCAGTTTACGTCCCAGTAGCGAAACGCGACAGGGGTTCGGAGATGATCTGCGCAGCCATACCGTCGTATTTCATGGATCCAATCGTTACTCCACAAGATCGCATAACTACCAAGGATTATGTGACACCTTATAATATGCAGTTACAAAGTATGTTAGTTGTAAGCTTCTATCCATATATACAGGGTGAGTCACCTAACATTACCGCTGGATATATTTCGTATACCACATCAAATACTGACGAAACGATTCCACAGACCGAACGTGAGGAGAGGGGCTAGTGTAATTGGTTAATACAAACCGTAAAAAAATGCACGGAAGTATGTTTTTTAACACAAACCTACGTTTTTTTAAATGGAACCCCGTTAGTTTTGTTAGCACATCTGAACATATAAACAAATACGTAATCAGTGCCGTTTGTTGCATTGTAAAATGTTAATTACATCCGGAGATATTGTAACCTAAAGTTGACGCTTGAGTACCACTCCTCCGCTGTTCGATCGTGTGTATCGGAGAGCACCGAATTACGTAGGGATCCAAAGGGAACGGTGATGAACCTTAGGTACAGAAGAGACTGGAACAGCACATTACGTCCACATGCTAACACCTTTTTATTGGTCTTTTTCACTGTCGCACATGTACATTACCATGAGGGGTGAGGTACACGTAGACACGTGGTTTCCGTTTTCAATTACGGAGTGGAAGAGAGTGTGTCCCGACATGTCAGGCCAATAAATGTCAATGTGGTGGCCATCATTTGCTGCACACAATTGTAATCTCTGGCGTAATGTCGTACACGCCGCAGGACATCTGGTGTAATGTCGCCGCAGGCTGCCACAATACGTTGTTTCTGTGGTGTCACCGCCAGACACCACACTTGCTAGGTGGTAGCTTAAATCGGCCGCGGTCCATTAGTACATGTCGGACTCGCGTGTCGCCACTGTCAGGATCGCAGACCGAGCGCCACCACACGGCAGGTCTCGAGAGACTGACTAGCACTCGCCCCAGTTGTACGACGACGTTGCTAGCGACTACACTGACGAAGCCTTTCTCTCATTTGCCGAGAGACAGTTAGAATAGCCTTCAGCTAAGATAATGGCTACGACCTAGCAAGGCGCCATTTGTAACGTTGCATGTACCTCAAGATAGAGTCTCACTTGTATCATCCAGAATGCTGTATACCAAAGGACAATATAAAAGTTAAGTGTTCTAGTAGCTACGTTCTTTTCTTTATCACATTCATTACGAATCCTGTTCCAGACTTAACGCCAGACGGCGTGAGTTGACGCGTGCCCTTTCGGCTACTTCACTGTGGACTGGCTGCCCTAACAGTCCACTACAGTTTCATATCCTCTGAGGTTGTAGGCACATCACGGTACACATTCCCCTTTAACGTACCCCACAGAAAGAAGTCCAGAGGTGTAAGATCAGGAGAACGGGCTGGCCAATTTATGCGTCCTCCACGTCCTATGAAACGCCCGTCGAACATCCTGTCAAGGGTCAGCCTAGTGTTAATTTCGGAATGTGCAGGTGCACCATCATGCTGATGCGACATACGTCGACGCGTTTACAGTGGGACATTTTCGAGCAACGTTGGCAGATCATTCTGTAGAAACGCGATGTATGTTGCAGTTCTCTCCCATACACACGATCGGACAGCGGAGGAGTGGTACTCAAGCGTCAACTTTAGGTTACAATATCTCCGGATGTAATTAACATTTTACAATGCAACAAACGGCACTGATTACGTATTTGTTTATATGTTCAGATGTGCTAACAAAACTAACGGGGTTCCATTTAAAAAAACGTAGGTTTGTGTTAAAAAACATACTTCCGTGCATTTTTTTACGGTTTGTATTAACCAATTACACTAGCCCCTCTCCTCACGTTCGGTCTGTGGAATCGTTTCGTCAGTATTTGATGTGGTTTACGAAATATATCCAGCGGTAATGTTAGGTGACTCACCCTGTATATGACCGCCTGACGTGCAGATCACAAACTAAGGTTCGGGCACACCAAACTCTTGCCTCACCGTCAGTACACCATCGCAGCAGGACTGTTAAAAAAAATCGTAGCCCATGAAACTTTGCCCGAGTCATCTGCAAGTGAATATATTTTTTAACCTCCCCTTAGAAAATTAAATGAATGATTGTGCTAGTAAACATCTACGTTATTTGATTTTCAAACAGCTGAGTAAAACTCAACGTACTCAGACAGTTTTCCCTTTACTTATTCTCATCAACACTAAACTGACACACAATATTTTTAGCGCAACGCAATCTGACTTTCAATAATCTCTACAAAAGAATGGCCCTGACTAACAATAACCTATACCTTTCATAAATCACTTACCTCACAAAAATCTTCGTTACTCGAACTAGTGCAATACAGCGAGCGCCAATATTGCCAGCTAAATAAAAGATTCTAACTACTGAAGGCACTAACTACTGATAGGCATCTTAACAAATAAAAGATTTTGATAGAGAACAAACAATGTATTGACCTTAATAGTGTTCAAAGGCAGTTCATGACATCCGGTCTTACAAATTCACTGTCTCTGATGGACACATCCGCTCTCAAAACTCTGCGATCTCTCTTCCCACACCCACCACTGCTGGCGGCTCACCTCCAACTGCGCAACGCTACGCGCTGTTCACATCCAACTGCCCAACACTACGATAGCGAATATTGCAACAATGCCAAGCAGCCACAACTGCATACAGCACAGCCAGTGATTTTCATACAGAGCGCTATGTGACGTTACCAACATAAAAACCTAAACAGCCACAGCACAGCCAGCTATTTTCATACAGAGCGCAACGTGACGTTACCAACCTAAAAACCTAAACAGCCGCCGGCCGGAGTGGCCGTGCGGTTCTAGGAGCTGCAGTCTGGAACGGAGCGACCGCTACGGTCGCAGGTTCGAATCCTGCCTCGGGCATGGATGTGTGTGATTTCCTTAGGTTAGTTAGGTTTAATTAGTTCTGAGCATAGTGCTCAGAGCCATTTGAACCTAAACAGCCTACTTACAATTTAAGTGGACAAGCCAGGTGCAGATCCACTCTCCCGTCCTCAACCACGGTTGGTAGAGGATGCAGTGAATGACCGCATGCCAGTAGGAGTATCCTGACATACGCCCTTAAGGCAAATCACAGATGCCTTGCCTCATCGATACAGGAGCCGTGAGTATTTGCCTATCGACGTTACCCGCCTCCTTCACCGATGACTTATGACAGGGGATGGTATGAAAATGGACAAGGCTAGGGCAGGATGAGGATAGGGAAATGAGGATAGATAGGACGTTGTGGGACACACTTTGTCTGGCTCCTCCCCTTCGGCCTGTCCGGCTTGAGTGACCCTTCTGGTAGCTAAGCTACCGCCGGCATAGATCTCCGGATCCAGAGCACGCAAACCTTCCTCGCCAGCACGGACAGTGCTTCGTTAAGGCTTCGTTCAAAGCATCCGAGCCCGCCACAAAAGATGGAGTCGCTGTCGCCGGAGACGGCGATATATATATATATATATATATATATATATATATATATATATATATATATATATATATATATATATATACAAGGTGTTACAAAAAATGGTACGGCCAAACTTTCAGGAAACATTCCTCACACACAAATAAAGAAAAGATGTTATGTGGACATGTGTCCGGAAACACTTAATTTCCATGTTAGAGCTCATTTTAGTTTCGTCAGTATGTACTGTACTTCCTCGGTTCACCACCAGTTGGCCCTTTTGAAGGAAGGTAATGTTGACTTCGGTGCTTGTGTTGACATGCCACTTATTGCTCTACAGTACTAGTATCAAGCACATCAGTACGTAGCATCAAGAGGTTAGTGTTCATCACGAACGTGGTTTTGCAGTCAGTGCAATGTTTACAAATGCGGAGTTGGCATATGCCCATTTGATATATGGATTAGCACGGGGCAATAGCCGTGGCGCGGTACGTTTGTATCGAGACAGATTTCCAGAACGAAGGTGTCCCGACAGGAAGACGTTCGAAGCAATTGATCGGTGTCTTAGGGAGCACGGAACATTCCAGCCTATGACTCGCGACTGGGGAAGACCTAGAACGACGAGGACACCTGCAATGGACGAGGCAATTCTTCGTGCAGTTGACGATAACCCAAATGTCAGCGTAGGAGAAGTTCCTGCTGTACAAGGTAACGTTGACCACGTCACTGTATGGAGAGTGCTACGGGACAACCAGTTGTTTCCGTACCATGTACAGCGTGTGCAGGACTATCAGCAGCTGATTGGCCTCCACGGGTACACTTCTGCGAATGATTCATCCAACAATGTGTCAATCCTCATTTCAGTGCAAATGTTCTCTTTACGGATGAGGCTTCATTCCAACGTGATCAAATTGAAAATTTTCACAATCAACATGTGTGGGCTGACGAGAATCCGCACGCAATTGTGCAATCACATCATCAACACAGATTTTCTGTGAACGTTTGGGCAGGCATTGTTGGTGATGTCTTGATTGGGCCCCATGTTCTTCCACCTACGCTCAATGGAGCAAGTTATCTTGATTTCATACGGGATACTCTACCTGTGCTGCTAGAACATGTGCCTTTACAAGTACGACACAACATGTGGTTCATGCACGATGGAGCTCCTGCATATTTCAGTCGAAGTGTTCGTACGATTCTCAACAACAGATTCGGTGGCCGATGGATTGGTAGAGGCGGACCAATTCCATGGCCTCCACGCTCTCCTGACCTCAACGCTCTTGACTTTCATTTATGGGGGCATTTGAAAGCTCTTGTCTACGCAACCCCGGTACCAAATGTAGAGACTCTTCGTGCTCGTATTGTGGACGGCTGTGATACAATACGCCATTCTCCAGGGCTGCATCAGCGCATCAGGGATTCCATGCGACGGAGGGTGGATGCATGTATCCTCGCTAACGGAGGACATTTTGAACATTTCCTGTAACAAAGTGTTTGAAGTCACGCTAGTACGTTCTGTTTCTGTGTGTTTCCATTCCATGATTAATGTGATTTGAAGAGAAGTAATAAAATGAGCTCTAACATGGAAAGTAAGCGTTTCCGGACACATGTCCACATAACATAGTTTCTTTATTTGTGTGTGAGGAATGTTTCCTGAAAGTTTGGCCGTACCTTTTTGTAACACCCTGTATATATCGGGTGAAGGGTTACATATATCGAAACGCGGTTTTCGGCAAATGTTAGAGCGTAGAGGAGCACGTATGTTTTTGTCTGGTTAACGTTTTCGGCCCTAGATATTGAAAATGTTGTTAGCAGGTAAGTCTTTTTAAATGAAACCATGTACTTTTTATAGCTGCATTCGCTAGATTTTGAGAAGACAATTACCGTGGTACAGCTTTTGTTAATGTTGCCCTTGAAACATTAGTGAAAAATATTCGAGAAATGGCCTAGAATGTGAGAGCATGGTGGCCGGATACGGCCTTAGCGGTGCAAACACCGCCAAGCAGAGAGAGCTCCTGTGCTGCGCCGTGTCAGAATGTCAATTCATTCGTCTGTTTACTTGTCTGCAATGCAGGCCGCTCGTTTCTGCTTCAACATTCGTTGCGTGCAGACATGTACACCAACGAAGAGCCGCTGAAGATACTACTTTTATATCGTGAATGTAAAAGAAATGCCGTAAAACCGGTACAGCGGTATAGGGTTATCTAGCCGGATCGCCAGTTACCAGCGCGAGTTATTAAAACGCTGGTGCGGACAGGCTGCTTGGACGTCAGAGACAGGACAAGAAAGAAGAACATGGAGAAGCTCTTCTGGCTACGACGCTAAGTGGTACGAGGCCTGTTGCCAAGGAATATAGAATCAGCCAGACGAGTGCTATTCGCATCCTGCATCGACAGAATTTCCATCGCTATCATCTGTCATTACATCAGCAACTCGACGGCCGTGATTTCTAACGTCGTAGAGAATTTTTTCGGTTTTCTCTTCAGCAACTCAGAGACGACCATACGTTTCTCCCCAACGACTGCCCTTTACAATGCAGCAACGTTTGCTAACTACACTAATGTAAATTTGCATAACATGCAATACATTCTAGGCGCTCAGTCCGGAACCGCGCGACTGCTACGGTCGCAGGTTCGAATCCTGCCTCGGGCAAGGATGTGTGTGATGTCCTTAGGTTAGTTAGGTTTAAGCAGTTCTAACTTCTAGTGGACTGATGACCACAGATGTTAAGTCCCATAGTGCTCAGAGCCATTTTTTTGCAATACTGCACAACCGTGAAACCACACTGGCCTCGTCAGGTGCAACATCAACGGCCGTGGAGCGTTAACATATTGTGCAGCATCACAGGAAATTACATTGTGGGACCTTACTTCGTCTCAGGCGTTACAAATGGACGTTCGTACGCACGCTTTTTGACGAACATTCCACCGGTTCTTCTAAAAGAGGTACCACTGGATTTCAGCAATGTGTGTGGCTGCGACACTGGTTGTCCAGCTCACCCATCCCATATTGCAACGCACATACTGAATGAGAACCTTCCTGGATCTTGGATAGGACGAAATTCTGTTGCCAAATGTCCTGCGAGGCCCCCTATTGATTTCCTTCTGTGGGGAGCACTGAAAGATGCAGTCTGTGACGAATCCCCAACTGCGCCAGACGATATGTGTCGCCAGTGTATGCTCCACCATATCACCCTCTGTAATTACATCTGTTCATCGTTCTTTTGAACGGCGATTGCAGATGTGTCTTTCAGTCCATGTTCAATGCTTTGGACACATGCTTATATAAAGCATAAAGTTATTTTTTTTTTTGGAAGACAAAATTTATGTTATGTCATTATGACGGTTACCAAATCATTGTTAGTAAACTGTTTATTTCATTTATGTGTACGAAATTGCACTGAAATGCCGAATACACCGACAGCGTGTATTGCATTTAGCAGGTTATACGCTTACATTCAGCGTGAAACGACGTTTCGTTAATGAGAATATTTATATTGTGGTGTGCAGGCGCTCGTCAAAGTATTTTTAATAAAATGTTTAAATGAACGGCTGTATCCCATCTGAAATAATTTAGAACAGTGTAGGTAGAGACAGCTGTCCGACAGCATGTATACCTCTAAGAAGCACACAGCCACGTACAGGGAAAGATAGGTCAAATCTTCCATATAACATTTAGATATTCAATGCAGTAGTTGCTTTTTACAGCGTGTAAGAACTCTTTACTGTTCAAGAATGAACAACTGATTTCTCTGTTTCAGCTCACGTAAATCTGGTAGGATACACAAATGTGAAATAAATCCCTTTGCGATAAGCTATATTCTAGCCTATGTCGTGTTTCCACATACAAAATTCGTGGGTGAACCTGCATTTAGGCTGTAAGTTCGTTCAAGGGGATATAAAGCTTTATTCTCGTAGCGCAGGCCTGCCTATACAGCTAAGCAACCTGGTCCAAGACGCCTGCTCGGAAGTGTTTGTACCGCACATGCTGTTTCCGGCTACAGTGCACTCACATTCTAGGACATGCCTCGAATACTTTTACTACAGTTTTCGACGTCAACATCAACAAACGCTATATTACTGTAATTGTCTTCCTATGAACTATCGAATGCAGTTATAAAAAATATACGTTTCCACTTAAAGAAACATACCATCGCTAAAAATATTAACCAAATGAAAACTATGTGACTCTAATATTTGGCGAAAACTGCGATTTGGTTCATTTTAACTGAAGCCATTGAAATATTTCGAAAAATACACACCGGAACAAGAAAATCTATAATTCCAATTTGTTTGTCTCGGAAGGGGATATCGAACGATACCGGCCACATACGCATTCGTGGCGGGACGCGACTTTGAAATTTTCTACATCTACATACTCCGCAATCCACCTTACGGCACGTAGCGGAGGTTACCTCGTACCACAACTAGCATCTTCTCTCCCTGTTCCACTCCCAAACAGAACGAGGGAAAAATGACTGCCTCTATACCTCTGTACGAGCCCTAATCTCTCTTATCTTTGTGGTCTTTCCGCGAAATGTAAGTTGGCGGCAGTAAAATTGTACTGCAGTCAGCCTCAAATGCTGGTTCTCTAAATTTCCTCAGTAGCGATTCACGAAAAGAGCGCCTCCTTTCCTCCAGAGACTCCCACCCGAGTTCCTGAAGTATTTCCGTAACACTCGCGTGATGATCAAACCTACCAGTAACAAATCTAGTAGCCAGCCTCTGAATTACTTCTATGTCCTCCCTCAATCCGACCTGATAGGGATCCCAAACGCTCGAGCAGTACTCAAGAGTAGATCGTGTTAGTGTTTCATTCTACCAATGAACCGAAGACGACTATCCGCCTTCCCCACAACTGCCATTACATGCTTGTCCCACTTCATATCGCTCTGCAATGTTACGCCCAAATATTTAATCGACGTGACTCTGTCAAGCGCTACACTACTAATGGAGTATTCAAACATTACAGGATTCTTTTTCCTATTCATCTGCATTAATTTATATTTATCTTTATTTAGATTTAGCTGCCATTCTTTACACCAATCACAAATCCTGTCCAAGTCATCTTGTATCCTCCTACAATCACTCAACGACGGCACCTTCCCGTACACCACATCGTCAGTAAACAGCCGCACATTGCTATCCACCGTATCCAAAAGATCATTTATGTAGATAGAAAACAACAGCCAACCTACCACACTTCCCTGGGGCACTCCAGATGATACCCTCACCTCCGATGAACACTCACCATCGAGGACAACGTACTGGGTTCTATTACTTAAGAATGGGGATCTCCGTTTTTTATTGTAGATTACGATTCTATGGCAAAATCAGCATACGCTTTGTCTGAAGCTTTTCTTCGTTTCGCCACAGATGGAGTTGTAAATCGGAGGAATAGAAAAGGGTACAGTATCGTAATTTACGACATGCTACTCAATGGCCCCCGGATATCCAATAGCATGTGGGACCCCTCCTCCATACTGCGAGGGCAGGACAGGCCAGTATTTCATAACTTCTAATTGGGAATCCATGAACCATGGACCTTGCCGTTGGTGGGGAGGCTTGCGTGCCTCAGCGATGCAGATGGCCGTACCGTAGGTGCAACCACAACGGAGGGGTATCTGTTGAGAGGCCAGACAAACATGTGGTCCCTGAACAGGGGCAGCAGCCTTTTCAGTAGTTGCAGGGGCAACAGTCTGGATGATTGACTGATCTGGCCTTGTAACATTAACCAAAACGGCCTTGCTGTGCTGGTACTGCGAACGGCTGAAAGCAAGGTGAAACTACAGCCGTAATTTTTCCCGAGGACATGCAGCTTTACTGTATGATTAAATGATGATGGCGTCCTCTTGGGTAAAATATTCCGGAGGTAAAATAGTCCCCCATTCGGATCTCCGGGCGGGGACTACTCAAGAGGACGTCGTTATCAGGAGAAAGAAAACTGGCGTTCTACGGATCGGGGCGTGGAATGTCAGATCCCTTAATCAGGCAGGTAGGTTAAAAAAATTTAAAAAGGGAAATGGATAGGTTAAAGTTAGATATAGTGGGAATTAGTGAAGTTCGGTGGCAGGATGAACAAGACTTTTGGTCAGGTGATTACAGGGTTATAAATACAAAATCAAATAGGGGTAATGCAGGCGTAGGTTTAATAATGAATAAAAAAAAAATAGGAGTGCTGGCTAGCTTCTACAAACAGCATAGTGAACGCATTATTGTGGCCAAGATAGACACAAAGCCCATGCCTACTACAGTAGTATAAGTTTATATGCCAACTAGCTCTGCAGATGATGAAGAAATAGATGTATGACGAGATAAAAGAAATTATTCAGGTAGTGAATTCGTCAGTAGGAAAAGGGAGAGAAGGGAACATAGTAGGTGAATATGGATTGGGGGGGGGGGGGGGAAGAAATGAAAGAGGAAGCGCCTTGTAGAATTTTGCATAGAGCATAACTCAATCATACCTAACACTTGGTTCAAGAATCATAAAAGAAGGTTGCATACCTGGAAGAATCCTGGAGATACTAAAAGGTATCAGATAGATTATATAATGGTAAGACAGAGATTTAGGAACCAGATTTTAAATTGTAAGACATTTCCAGGGGCAGTTGTGGATTCTGACCACAATTGACAGGAATGGGGGAAAGAAATACAGTAGAAGAAGAATGGGTAGCTCTGATGGATGAAGTAGTGAAGACAGCAGACGATCAAGTAGGTAAAAAGACGAGGGCTAATAGAAATCCTTGGGTAACAGAAGAAATATTGAATTTAATTGATGAAAGGAGAAAATATAAAAATGCAGTAAATGAAGCAGGCAAAAAGGAGTACAAACGTCTCAAAAATGAGATCGACAGGAAGTGCAAAATGGCTAAGCAGGGATGGCTAGAGGACAAAAGTAAGGATGTAGAGGCTTGTCTCACTAGGGGTAAGATAGATACTGCCTACAGGAAAATTAAAGAGACATTTGGAGAGAAGAGACCCACTTGTATGAATATCAAGAGCTCAGATGGCAACCCAGTTCTAAGCAAAGAAGGGAAGGCAGAAAGGTGGAAGGAGTATATAGAGGGTTTATACAAGGGCGATGTACTTGAGGACAGTATTAGGGAAATGGAAGAGGATGTAGACGAAGACGAAATGGGAGATAAGATACTGCGTGAAGAGTTTGACGGAGCACTGAAAGACCTGAGTCGAAAGAAGGCCCCGGGAGTAGACAACATTCCATTAGAACTACTGATGGCCTTGGGAGAGCCAGTCATGACAAAACTCTATCATCTGGTGAGCAAGATGTATGAGACAGGCGAAATACCCTCAGACTTCAAGAAGAATATAATAATTCCAATCCCAAAGAAAGCAGGTGTTGACAGATGAGAAAATTACCGAACTATCAGTTTAATAAGTCACAGCTGCAAAATACTAACGCGAATTCTTTACAGACGAATGGAAAAATTGGTAGAAGCGGACCTCGGGGAAGATCAGTTTGGATTCCGTAGAAATGTTGGAACACGTGAGGCAATACTAACCTTACGACTTATCTTAGAAGAAAGATTAAGAAAAGGCAAACCTACGTTTCTAGCATTTGTAGACTTAGAGAAAGCTTTTGACAACGTTAACTGGAATACACTGTTTCAAATTCTGAAGGTGGCAGGGGTAAAATACAGCGAGCGAAAGGCTATTTACAATTTGTACAGAAACCAGATGGCAGTTATAGGAGTCGAGGGGCATGAAAGGGAAGTAGTGGTTGGGAAAGGAGTGAGACAGGGTTGTAGCCTCTCCCCGATGTTATTCAATCTATATATTGAGCAGGCAATAAAGGAAACAAAAGAAAAATTCGGAGTAGGTATTAAAATTCATGGAGAAGAAGTAAAAACTTTGAGGTTCGCCGATGACATTGTAATTCTGTCAGAGACAGCAAAGGACTTGCAAGAGCAGTTGAACGGAATGGACAGTGTCTTGAAAGGAGGATATAAGATGAACATCAACAAAAGCAAAACGAGGATAATGGAACGTAGTCAAATTAAATCGGGTGATGCTGAGGGGATTAGATTAGGAAATGAGACACTTAAAGTAGTAAAGGAGTCCCTTATCAGCATTGCGCAACTTCCGACCATATGATTATAGCCCGCCGCGAGCTAAGTAAATATATATAGCGGTGCCGGAGGCGCTCAGCCAGCGCTCAGCGGCTAAGTCCACCATACTTTCCTTCTATTCCTTGTATACAAAGAGAATGGCTTGTCCGTTGTAACAACACAAGTACCATAATTTCTGTCTCCAACAACACCAATTGCAAATGTTTTATAACAGATAATGTCTCTGTCATAGTAAGCCTCCAATCCCTGTAAAGGCTTGTCACTGCCTCTAACCAAAGCAACAGACAACCATGAATTCCCTGTGACAACTTCATTTGTAGTACAAGAAAAAGTAATCTTACAGCCAACAAATGTAATTGGCCCTGCTAATATCTCAGTTTGAGATGTTGCATTTGGTGTCTCCTCAAAACTTAAAACAGTCTTGTAAACAGGCATTCTGCTCCTCCTAGAGTATCTCCTGCGGCGGTACGGCATGGCTGTGTGCTGCGTGCTGCTGCCTGCAGTCGACTGACGCAGAAACAGGAAGCGCGCCCAGACCCCAGCGCTGGCCTTATCAGCCGCAGGAAGTTGCGCAACCCATTCACGCAAGTTTGATTTTAGCCCGCCGCGGGCCTAGTAATACTAGGGCCCGCGGCTCCCAGCAGCCTCGCTCAGCGGCTAAGTCCCGTTCAAGGACACCCGCCTCTAAGGCGGCGCACACAGCCATGGTGGACTTAGCCGCTGAGCGCTGGCTGAGCGCCTCCGGCACCGCTATATATATTTACTTAGCTCGCGGCGGGCTATAATCATATGGTCGGAAGTTGCGCAATGCTGATAAGGGACCATCATTGACTGTTTCATTGAGAGAGAGCTTATCTCTACGTCACTTCCTGCCTTGGCGGCAGTCACTGGCTACTGTGCAGGCAGCTGACTTGCTGCTACAGCAAGACTCCTTCTGAAGAAGAGAAATTTGTTAACATCGAGTATAGATATAAGTGTCAGGAAGTCGTTTCTGAAAGAATTTGTATGGAGTGTAGCCATGTATGGAAGTGAAACATGGACGATAACTAGTTTGGACAAGAAGAGAATAGAAGCTTTCGAAATGTGGTGCTACAGAGGAATGCTGAAGATAAGATGGGTAGATCACGTAACTAATGAGGAGGTATTGAATAGGATTGGGGAGAAGAGAAGTTTGTGGCACAACTTGACTAGAAGAAGGGATCGGTTGGTAGGACATGTTTTGAGGCATCAAGGGATCACAAATTTAGCATTGGAGGGCAGCGTGGAGGGTAAAAATCGTAGAGGGAGACCAAGAGATGAATACACTAAGCAGATTCAGAAGGATGTAGGTTGCAGTAGGTACTGGGAGATGAAGAAGCTTGCACAGGATAGAGTAGCATGGAGAGCTGCATCAAACCAGTCTCAGGACTGAAGACCACAACAACAACAACAATTGGGAACCCCAATGGAAACATTGTATCCTCCCGACACAGCGAACGGGGGACTACACAATGCGCCACCGTGCTCGTGTAGAGAAAGACGACGTCCCGTAACAGGCACTACACTGCGACCGGAACTTCACATAGAGTGCAGACGTACATCAGATAGCGGCTCTAAACAGTACACTATTTGCACAGTGAATGTTGCCTGCTCAGCTCCCTATCATTTGGAGAAGAGAAGTGCAAGTGGACGATGTATGTGGTAACCACAGAAGAGAGAATTGAAATGATTCTGATTTACGGAGAGTCTAGGAGAAATGTTTAAAGTCTTCTGTTGCCTTGTATGCCGAGCTATTTCAGGGAAAGCTCCCTCTCGTTCGTACTTCTACGAGGCAGTTAACGCATTTATGTCTGAAGGCAGCGTACAGGATGGCAAAAGGTAACGACGCAAAAGTGTTACAGGAGAAGCTAATGAAATAGATGGATTAGCGGCAGTGCACCACAACACAAGGATAAGTGCCAAGCAGTTACACCACGATTCCGCTATGTCCGCAGGTAGCACTATCACAATACTGCATCGTCATGAGCATCATCCATACCACATGTCGCTGCATCAAGAAGTTCATGGCGCCGATTTTGATACTGTAACAGGGTAGTGTTTTGTGAATGGGCTCGTCAATAAATGCAAACGACGTCCACATATGACATAAAAGTTTTCTGGGTATGGGCCGGCCTCTGTGGCCAAGAGGTTCTAGGTGCTTCAGTCCGGAACCGTGCTGCTGCTACGGTCGCAGGTTCGAATCCTGCCTCGGGCATGGATCTGTGTGACGTCCTTCGGTTAAGTTAGGGTTGAGAAGTTCTGAGTCTAGGGGACTGATGACCTCAGATGTTAAGTCCCATAGTGCTTAGAGCCATTTGAACCATTTTCTGGGTATGGTACCTCCTCATATTGTATAAAACTACTGCTGGTCTTTGACCAGTAGACCCAGAATAAGGGCGCTGCAACCTTGGCCGAAACGTTGGTTTTGTCCAGTAGTTTTATACAATATGACGCGGTACCATACCCAGAAAACTTTTATGTCGATTGACTCTGGCCGCGAAAGCCTACGCAGTCATATTAGACCCCCACATTCTTTGCCCAGGTACTATTTTCCGGTGACACTACATTCACAAACTGTGGTAGCGATAGCTAGCATAACATGCATTACCGGAATGTAGACAATCCCCAACGGTTACGGCACGTTAACCATCAACGCCATAGGTGTGGCACCTTCGGGACGAAACTGATTGCTCCGTATTTTATCGACGAAACGTTGTGTGGACGCAGATATTGAAGGTTTTTGGAACGGGAACTCCCGGTACTACTGCAAGGTGTTGACCTGGACGTTCGACAACGCATGTAGTTGCAGAATCTCGGTTGCCCAGATCGCTACCCAGTTAAAGCACGGGACGTGTTAGTCTGTCTTTACACTGGTCGGTAGATCGGCTGAGGGGACCCTATTAAAAAAATGGCTCTGAGCACTATGGGACTTAACTTCTGAGGTCATCAGTCCCCTAGAACTTAGAACTACTTAAACCTAAGTAACCAAAGGACATCACACACATCCATGCCCGAGGCAGGATTCGAACCTGCAATCGTAGCGGTTGCGCGGTTCCAGACGGTAGCGCCTACAACCTCTCGGCCACCCCGGGGACTCTACTAATTGGCTCGCAGGTCGCCGGATCTGATGCCACTGGATTTCTTCCTGTGGGGTCATTTTAAAGATAAGGTGCCAGCAAGTGCCAACAGGCCGTGAAAAAACGGTAAACCGCATCAGTAACGCCTGTATCAGAAATGCCTGCACCGAAATTCCCGTAGATATGCTTCTGTCCTGTGTACTGTCATTTGAAAATCGATCACTAACTGTATTGAAGTTGGTGATACTACGTTTGAACACTTAGCCCAAGTAAAGTACCGTTCGCCTAAAGCCACGGCCGTGGTGGCGCGTCGAGTAGTCCCTGTTCAATATATTAGGCGAATACAGCGGTGACGAATGGGGTTTGCAAGTAGAAGTAATCAAACACTGGCCTGTTCCACCCTCACAGCATGGAGGTGGCATCTCACGTGCCATTGGATATTCGAAGGAAATTGAGTAGCATGTCGTAAACTACGACTATGTACCCATTTCTATTCCTCCGATTATAACACCATCTGTGGCGAAACAAAAAAAATGCTTAAGACGAAGCGTATGTAGATTTTTCCATAGAATCGTAATTTGCAGCAAAAAGCGGTATTTTCCATTGAAGATTTCAAAGTTTCCCTAGCCACCTATGCGCAGTTGTGGTGAGGGGGGGGGGGGCGAGCATAGTATCATTAAATGTCCTGCTCCGTGACCAAAAAAAGCTTGGAACTATAACTTTTTCTGATCCGATATATAGTTTTCTACTTTTCGATACATTTCAATGTTATCGATTAAAATGAACACCCTGTATATAGGGGGAATTACCTAAAATGTTATTGAAAAGGCTGTGTATGTAAGGATAATTAATCATTTTATATCACACAATTTGTTGTCAAATGTACAGTTCGACTTTAGAGGTTGTTTAACAACTGAAAATGCTATATCCTCTTTTCCCTGTGAGGCACTCGATGGATTAAACAAAAGGTTGTGAACGCTAGGCATATTTTTTTTATTTAAATAAGGCGTTTGATTGTGTTGATCACAAAATATTGCTCCAGAAGTTGGACCATTACGGAATACGGGGAGTAGCTCACAACTGGTTCACCCCTTACTTTAACAACAGACAACAGAAGGTCATTAGTCACAGTGTTGAGAATGGCTATAATCTGGGGTCCGATGGGGTACGGTCAAATTGGGTGGGTGGGGGTGCCCAAGGGAACAGCGTTGTGGCTACTCCTGTTCCATATTTATATAAATAATATGCTCTCCATAATTCTAAAATATTTCTTGGTAGTAAACAATGTTGTGTGCGACATTGGCTCAGTTTCAAATAGTGCAGTTCATGAAATAAGTTAATGGCTTGTACAAAATAAACAAACGCTAAATCACAGTAAGGCTCAGTTTTTAATAGTTTCCAACACACAATTCAACAAAACCTGACGTTTTAATTTAACAAAACGGGCATATGAATAGTGAAAGTGAACAGTCCAAATTTCGAAGTCTTCAGACAGATAGTAATCTGTCGTGGAAAGCCCACGTTAAGGATCTTGTTTAAAGACAGGAAAATTAATCTACTTTGCTCATTTTCATTCGCTTATGACGTATGCTATTATACACACATCAAAAAAAGTTTTGTATCACCCCGATTCCCAGAACTCCTTAAGACAGACGTTGACTGTGGATATTGTATCACAAACACAGTCTCTTTGACCGTTCAGAGATGTAACCAACCATGCATGAGCAGCGCCGATTAGACGGAGCGGGTCCGACAGCCGATCAGTTCCAGTCATTCTACCAAGAAGGAGGTTCACAAATCGTGTTGTCTGTAGTTCAACCATGCCTGGACGGTCAATACCGCTGTTCGATCTCGTCCGCATTGTTACTTTGTGCCAGGAAGGGCTCTACACAAGGGAAGTGTCCAGTCGTCTCGGACTGAACCAAACCGAAGTTGTTCGGACAGCAGTGGATGACCGCTACCTCCGGATTATGGCTCTGAGGAACCATGACAGCAACGCCACCATGTTGAATAATGCTTTTCGTGAAGCGACAGGACGTCGTGTTACGACTCTTAAATGTGCGCAATAGGCTGCATGATGCACAACTTCACTCCCGACATCCATGGCGAGGTCCATCTTTGTAACCACGACAACATGCAGCGCGGTACAGATGGGCCCAACAACATGTCGAATGGACCACTCAGGATTGGCATCACGTTCTTTTGACCGATGAGTGTCGCATATGCCTTCGACCAGACAATCGTCGGAGGTGTGTCTCGAGGCAACCTCGCAAGTCTGAACGCCTTAGACAGACTGTACAGAGAGTACAGCAAGGTGGAGCTTCCCTGCTGGTTTTGGGTGGCATTATGTGGGGCCGACGTACGCCGCTGGTGCTCATGGAAGGCGCCGTCGAGTGCCGGCCGTTGTGGCCGAGTGGTTCTAGGTGCATTAGTCCGGAACCGCGCTGCTGCTACGGCCGCAGGTTCGAATCCTGCCTCGGGCATGGGTGTGTGAGAAGTCCTTTGGTTAGTTAGGTTTAAGTAGTGTTAAGTCTAGGGGACTGATGACCTCAGATGTTAAGTCATATAGTGTTTAGAGCCGTTTGAACTATTTTTGAAAGCGCCGTAGCATCTGTACGACAAGTGAATGCCATCCTCCGACCGATAGTGCAACCATATAGGCAGCATATTGGCGAGGTATTCGTCTTCATGGACGACAATTCACGCCCCCATCGTGCACATCTTGTGAATGACTTCCTTCAGGACAACGACTTTCGCTCGACTAGAATGGCCAGCATGTTCTCCAGGCAAGAACCCTATCGAAAATGCCTGAGACAGATTGAAAAAGGCTGTTTATGGACGGCATGACCTACCAACCACGCTCCGGGATCTACGGCGATTCGCCGCTGAGGAGTGGACAATCTAGACAAATAGTGCCTTGATGAACTTGCCCACTGTCGTTTCTTGTTCACAATATCAACTTATTCCAAGAATTAGCAGCTTTCACTCGGTTAATACTCGGCACGAATCCGATCTGCATTTGAATCGCACATCCTTAACCCTTGTGCAGAAAGGTGTGCACTATATTGCTGCATCCATTTTCAACAAGCTACCACAAGAATTCAAAAATCTTTGCAGTAACCACGCGCTTTCAAATCGAAACTGAAGAGTTTCCTCATGGATCATTCCTTCTATTCAGCTAAGGAGTTCCTTGAAAAATTAATCTGATTCTTGAGTTATATTGTTGACTGCATTTACTTAAACTTATGGCCTGACTCTCTTTGGGTTCATAAACATTTTATTTTATCTGTTAGTACTTTTATGTTGTAATTTCATGTACTGACACGTTTCATGACCTTGGAGATTTGCTCCTCAATTTGGTCCTACAGACCTAGACGTTTTAAGTAAGTAAGTAAGTGTGGAGAGGGTAGCTGCAGATGCATAGGTATGTCTTCAGACACAGCTCAGAGTTGATAAAGGAGTCGTGTATTAATATTCATCGAGTTTCCAAGCTCGAAAATGAATTAGCCGTTTCCCTCTTGCACCGCTAGTGCGAACGGTGACTCAGAGAAGTATTAAAAGCGAGATATTGTGCTCTTGCGTAACGCAAGCTAATACATGGAGCCGAGTGTCGGAGCTGTAAGCTGTTCCCTTTGAGCAGCTCAAGACGTTAAAGTGTTCATCATTTCATGCGTGGAGCCGTTTGGAATTTTATTGCCGCCATATATCACGGGCGCTGCGAGTTCCGGAGCCAGCTGCCGCGCGCATTGCTCGCGTTCTCCGGCTGCCGCTAGGAGCGCTACCATCGCGTTCCGTTTGATGCTCGATTTTCGCTGCTGCGCGCTCTGCCATTTCTGCGGAGTAAACACCGAGTTCTTGAAACTTCGTTATCCGCTCACCGCGACGAGAAGTTAGTTTGCGCTCTCTCGACGTTGGCCGCACGTTAAATATAAGAATGACATTTTACTGAGATTGCAAATGTTACTCCTTTACAGATTACTGTTACTCCTTTACGGATTAAAACTACAGGGTAGCCAAACCAATCATACGAAAAGTGGTTCCAGCATTATTTCAGAACTTGATCTAACAAAAAAAAAAAAAAAAAGAATGAATTCAAACTCGACAGCATGGCTGGTTGTTGTTGTTATTGTGGTCTTCAGTCCTGAGACTGGTTTGATGCAGCTCTCCATGCTACTCTATCCTGTGCAAGCTTCTCCATCTCCCAGTACGTACTGCAGCCTACATCCTTCTAAATCTGCCTAGTGTATTCATCTCTTGGTCTCCCTCTACGATTTTTACCCCCCACGCTGCTTTCCAATAATATTTTGGTGATACTTTGATGCCTCAGAATGTGTCCTACCAACCGATCCCTTCTTCTAGGCAAGTTGTGCCACAAACTCCTCCCCAATCCTATTCAATACCTCCTCATTAGTTATGAGATTTACCCACCTAATCTTCAGCATTCTTCTGTAGCACCACATTTCTCTCCAAACTGTTTATCGTCCGTGTTCCACTTCCATACATGGCTACACTCCATACAAATACTTTCAGGAACGACTTCCTGACACTTAAATCTATACTCGGTGTTAACAAATTTCTCTTCTTTAGAAACGCTTTCCGTGCCATTACCAGTCTACATATTTATATCCTCTCTACTTCGACCATCATCAGTTATTTTGCTCCCCAAATAGCAAAACTCCTTTACTACTTTAAGTGTCTCATTTCCTAATCGAATACCCTCAGCATCACCAGATTTAATTCGACTACGTTCCATTAACCTCGTTTTGCTTTTGTTGATGCTTATCTTATATCCTCCCTTCAAGACACTGTCCATACCGTTCAACTGCTCTTGCAAGTCCTTTGCTATCTCTGACAGAATTACAATGTCATCGGCGAACCTCAAAGTTTTTATTTCTTCTCCATGGATTTTAATACCTACTCCGAACTTTTATTTTGTTTCCTTTATTGCTTGTTCATTATACAGATTGAATAACTTCCTTCCCAACCACTGCTTCCCTTTCATGCCCCACGACTCTTATAACTGCCATCGGGTTTCTGTACAAATTGTAAATTGCCTTTCTCTCAGTGTGTTTTACCCCTGCCACCTTCAGAATTTGAAAGAGAGTATTCCAGACAACATTGTCAAAAGCTTTCTCCAATTCTACAAATGCTAGAAACGTAGGTTTGCCTTTTCTTAATCTAGCTTCTAAGATAAGTCGTAGGGTCAGTATTGGCTCACGTGTTCCAATATTTCTACGGAATCCAAACTGATCTTCCCCGGGGTCGTCTTCTACCAATTTTTCCATTCGTCTGTAAAGAATGCGCATTAGTATTTTGCAGCCGTGACTTATTAAACTGATAGTTCGGTAATTTTCACATCTGTCAACGCCTGCTTTCTTTGGGATTGTAATTCTTATATTCTTCTTGCAGTCTGAGGGTATTTCACCTGTCTCATATATTTTGCTCACCAGATGGTAGAGTTTTGTAGGACTGGGTCTCCCAAGGCTGTCAGTAGTTCTAATGGAATGTCTGGTTAACAGGCGAATTGTCCGGCGTTTTAACAGTAGAGCACTTGTCCGATACAGTAGTAGTGTGCAGCTAAGAAGGCGACACGCGTGTTTGTCAGTACTCATGATGATGGCAACGTGGTCGCTTGCCGAAATATTGTGCCTGTAGAACACTGATATCCCAAAGTTCATCTGGGAACTATTTTGTCATGAATTAGGCCAGCAAAAGATGAAGAATCAGATAACAGACACATATATTTAACCTAAACGAGAACAGGGATTGGAGTTGGAGAGAGGGAGGGAAGTGATGTAGCACAAGTAATAAAGACTTGCGAAAAGGGAGTGGCTTGGCTGATTGAGAAATGAAATAAAGGCCGACATGGTAGGATCTACGATGAAAAACCTATGTGGCTCACGATTACACGCAGAAGCAATCCACACTGGCAGAACACATGGAAACGCAGTGTAAATGACTAAACTAGTTCACACTGGAACGACAGCGATAGAACAGTACTTATCTCGTCATATAGCCCATTGCAACGTGGTCTGCTGGTTGCTCCAGGTGACATGTTGTATGATCCATGGCGAGTGTATCTTTAAGGCATCCAATGTGCCTCAAAAACCATTATTTTATCTACACTAAATACAGCTTCATCTCTATAGTTACCTTTTACTGTTCTCATATCACTTTTGCCAGCATTCTCAAAAATTTTAGAAAAAGTAATGTACAGACAGTTTCTCAACCATCTGACCACAAATAACATATTATCAAGAACACAGTTTGGATTTCTGCGAGGTTCTGATATCGAGAAGGCTATTTACACTTACAGTGAAAATGTACTTAATTCATTAAACAACAAGTTACAAGCAGCAGGTATTTTCTGTGATTTATCAAAGGCATTCGACTGTGTGAACCACAACATCCTTTTAAATAAATTAGAATTCTATGGCGTCACGGGCAGTGGTGCAAAATGGTTCAAGTCATACCTCGCTAACTGGAAACAAAGGGTATCAGTGCAAGGGACAAGTCATCATCAGAATGGGAAGAAATTACACGTGGTGTCCCACAAGGATCCATCTTAGGGCCATTGCTTTTTCTTGTGTACATTAGTGATCTCTCATCAGTTACACTGCCAGAAGCAGAGTCGTTTTGTTTGCAGATGACAAGTATTGCAATAAATAGTATGTCGAGTGTAGTTCTAGAAAGATCTGCTAATGATATTTTCACGGATATTAATAAATGGTTTAAAGCCAACTCACTGACATTAAACTTCGAAAAGACTCACTATATGCAATTCAGAACCTGTAAGAGGTTTCCACCCAGCATATGCATAAAGTATGAAGAGGAGCAAATAGAAGAGGTTGACAGTCTTAAATTACTGGGATTACAACTTGATAATAAATTCAGTTGGGAGGAGCACACCACAGAACTGCAGAAACGCCTTAACAAATATATATTTGCAATTCGAGTGTTAGCAAACATAGGCGACATAAAAATGAAAAAGCTTGCATACTTTGCCTACTTTCATTCCATAATGTCATATGGTATAATATTTTGGGGTAACTCTTCAAGTGAAACAAAAGTTTTCAGAGTCCAAAAGAGTGTAATGCGTATTATTTGTGGAGTAAATTCACGGATGTCCTGTAGAAATCTCTTCAAAGAACTGGGTACACTAACTACTGCCTCTCAGTGTATTTACTCCTTAATGAAATTTGTCCTATATAATATATCTCTTTTTCCAACAAACAGCTCAGTTCATACATACAATACCAGAAACAAAAATGATCTGCACAAGGACTTAAAAGCACTTACTTTAGTTCAAAAAGGGGTCCACTACTCAGGAACACTCATCTTCAAAAATTTGCCAGCAAACATAAAAAAATTAGTTACAAATAAAGATCAGTTTAAAAGGAGCCTGAAAGACTTACTAGTGTCCAACTCCTTCTACTCCATTGACGAATTTATTAATAGAAACAAATGATGTATTGTATGTATATTCATACTATTCTACTCCATTGATGAATTTTTTAATAGAAACAAATGATGTATTGTATATATATTTATACTATTGGTATTGTTATTTCAGCTTTTTATTAAAAAAATTAACATATTCCACATACACGTGGATCTCCTCAGCACGGATCTATGGAACGAAAAACTAATCTAATCTAATCATATAAAATGAAAACCCACTATTTTGAGATTCACTGCACAGTCTTTTTCCTTTGATTTTGAGGAAACTATTTGCTAAAAAAATGACTTTTTCATACCTTATAGTCTGACATCATAAGTTGAAAATGAACTGTTTTTCTCTTCCTTATTGCCCACAGTCAATGTGATATTTCGAAATGAAGTAAAATAACACACATATTCTGAAAAGTTTGCAGTAAAAAAGTGTATTCGCCAGCCAGTTTACATGTAGTGCATTTTGTAGAAAACATTGCTGTGTACGAAATATAACTAACATAGCGAAATTGTTTTAATGGCGGAAGTAGAACCGTACCTCTTTTCGCTCTCAGGAAAATACGTGAGATATACTGGAGATTGTCCACTATGATGTTGCCAGCTAGAGGACAGATGCGACGGTATTTCTGCCTATTATGGCCTGTTATGCAGAGTGTTTCTCTTTTTTGTATCCTGTTGAAACTAGCCAAAGCTGGAAATGGGAAAATGTGCTGAAATAAAAAGAACAGTGTGATGAAGCAAGCTGGGTTAATTTTAATTCCCCTCTTGTTTTGCCATCTGCCTCCTTAAATTCGTTTTTTCACTTTTTACAATTTACCATAAATGTACGTGAATATAATCTGTATTTTCATAAAAGAGAAACACTGGCCCTCAGTTTTAAAGAAAATAACAGCAGATCTAATTTTGTGCCTAGTTTTATGTATGTAATTGATTTTCTAATTTATTTTGATTATTACTAGTTAGTATCTTTCATTATAAGGTGATATAATTAATTGCTTCATAACTTAAATTCTATTGTTGACGTATAAACAAATTAAATTATGTAATAACTGTAAACACTTGGAAGACGAAATGCTAGTATTCTTAAAGTATCTATTTAGCTCTATTCAAAAATATGTTAGCAAAACCAGCCCTTCATTAATTCCAAGGTAATTAACAGGTTTCTCAAAAGTATTGTTTGCATAACTATATTTGTTAATTTCATGATTTAAACAGATAATTCAGCCTAAACTTCGTAGTAGAAGAAACTGTTAAAAAGACACATTTTTTCGATGTATTCAGTTAATTGAGTGAGTTAATTTTTAATTGTAATTTCTTTAAATTTAACACTAAACAATGTGTAGTTTCAGCACCTATTATTGTGATGGTATATAAGGGCCCGAGTTTTGGTCATGATACATTCTCCCGTCTTCGAATCCTTTCCGAGTTTTTATTAATTGACTGCACAGGACTTTTATACACTCCTGGAAATTGCAATAAGAACACCGTGAATTCATTGTCCCAGGAAGGGGAAACTTTATTGACACATTCCTGGGGTCAGATACATCACATGATCACACTGACAGAACCACAGGCACATAGACACAGGCAACAGAGCATGCACAATGTCGGCACTAGTACAGTGTATATCCACCTTTCGCAGCAATGCAGGCTGCTATTCTCCCATGGAGACGATCGTAGAGATGCTGGATGTAGTCCTGTGGAACGGCTTGCCATGCCATTTCCACCTGGCGCCTCAGTTGGACCAGCGTTCGTGCTGGACGTGCAGACCGCGTGAGACGACGCTTCATCCAGTCCCAAACATGCTCAATGGGGGATAGATCCAGAGATCTTGCTGGCCAGGGTAGTTGACTTACACCTTCTAGAGCACGTTGGGTGGCACGGGATACATGCGGACGTGCATTGTCATGTTGGAACAGCAAGTTCCCTTGCCGGTCTAGGAATGGTAGAACGATGGGTTCGATGACGGTTTGGATGTACCGTGCACTATTCAGTGTCCCCTCGATGATCACCAGTGGTGTACGGCCAGTGTAGGAGATCGCTCCCCACACCATGATGACGGGTGTTGGCCCTGTGTGCCTCGGTCATATGCAGTCCTGATTGTGGCGCTCACCTGCACGGCGCCAAACACGCATACAACCATCATTGGCACCAAGGCAGAAGCGACTCTCATCGCTGAAGACGACACGTCTCCATTTGTCCCTCCATTCACGCCTGTCGCGACACCACTGGAGGCGGGCTGCATGATGTTGGGGCGTGAGCGGAAGATGGCCTAACGGTGTGCGGGACCGTAGCCCAGCTTCATGGAGACGGTTGCGAATGGTCCTCGCCGATACCCCAGGAGCAACAGTGCCCCTAATTTGCTGGGAAGTGGCGGTGCGGTCCCCTACGGCACTGCGTAGGATCCTACGGTCTTAGCGTGCATCCGTGCGTCGCTGCGGTCCGGTCCCTGGTCGACGGGCACGTGCACCTTCCGCCGACCACTGGCGACAACATCGATGTACTGTGGAGACCTCACGCCCCACGTGTTGAGCAATTCGGCGGTACGTCCACCCGGCCTCCCGCATGCCCACTATACGCCCTCGCTCAAAGTCCGTCAACTGCACATACGGTTCACGTCCACGCTGTCGCGGCATGCTACCAGTGTTAAAGACTGCGATGGAGCTCCGTATGCCACGGCAAACTGGCTGACACTGACGGCGGCGGTGCACAAATGCTGCGCAGCTAGCGCCATTCGACGGCCAACACCGCGGTTCCTGGTGTATCCGCTGTGCCGTGTGTGTGATCATTGCTTGTACAGCCCTCTCGCAGTGTCCGGAGCAAGTATGGTGGGTCTGACACACCGGTGTCAATGTGTTCTTTTTTCCATTTCCAGGAGTGTATTATAACATCCCAACTGTGTAATCAATTCTCTTACCATTCTCCTATCACTAAGCACATTCTCCTCCAGTTTGTGAACTGCATAATATGCCATTCTACTCTAGTTTTAGTGCTATGTGCTACGTCTCGTGTTCCTTCTACTGTGTTATTTAGGTTTTGTATATCTTTACCGTCTGCTGCTCCGAATGCGATTCTCATTAACTTTCCTCCTGCATTAACCCATCCCCTTTCGTTACTGATTAACGTATGTGATACTATTTCCGTCAACTGGATTAGTTGTGCTCCCAGTTTCTCACATGCGACTCGTAGTTCATGATACTCATCATGACATTCCTCCAAAACATTATGTTCCTGTACTTTCACACGAATTTCCGTAGAATTGTTTGTGCTCTTTGTAGATTAGTTCAGACGTTCTTTGCACAACAGTATATAGCATGGATAGGGACTGCAACTGCTGTGTTCGGGTGCAGGCTGAGTTGGCATCCCTTCGCTCCCAGCTTCAGGCAGTGTTGGCTTCGGTCACACAGCTTGAGGCTGTTGCCAGTGGGCATCACTGTGGGGGTCCGGATGGGGGTTTCTCGGGGACGGCCAGCTCGTCCCATGCATACCCCGATCGGACTACGGCTGTGGCTGCCCGATATACTGCCCACATTGAGGCTGACCCCTCACCCATGGTAGAGTGGGAGGTCGTCTCGAGGTGTGGCAGGGGGCGAAAGACATTCCAAAGGGCTGAACGGAAGGCCTCTCCAGTTTGTCTGACGAACCGGTTTCAGGCTCTGTCTCAGGCTGATACTGATCTTAGGCCAGATATGGCTGCTTGTTCTGTTCCAGAGGTTGCCCCTCAGTCTGCAAGATCCGGGCAGTCGCAGAGGGTGGGCTTACTTGTAGTTGCGAGCTCCAACGTCAGGCGCGTAATGTGGCCCCTTAGGGATATCGCTGCAAGGCAGGGGAAGAAAACCAATGTGCACTCCGTGTGCATACTGGGGGGAGTCAGACCAGATGTGGAAAGGGTCCTTCCGGATGTCATGAAGGGTACAGGGTGCACCCATCTGCAGGTGGTCGCTCATGTCGGCACCAATAATGTGTGTCGCTATGGATCGGAGGAAATCCTCTCTGGCTTCCGGGGGCTATCTGATTTGGTGAAGACTGCTGGTCTCACTAACGGGATGAAGCAGAGCTCACCATCTGCAGCATCGTCGACAGGACTGACTGCGGACCTTTGGTACAGAGCCGAGTGGAGAGTCTGAATCAGAGGCTGAAATGGTTCTGCGACCGTGTGGGTTGCAGATTCCTCGACTTGCGCCATAGGGTGGTGGGGTTTCGGGTTCCGCTGGATAGGTCAGGAGTCCACTACACCCAGCAGTCGGCTACACGGATAGCAGGGGCTGTGTGGCGTGGACTGGGCGGTTTTTTTAGGTTAGATGGCCTTGGGCAAGTACAGAAAGGGCAACAGCCTCAAAGGGTGCGGGGCAAAGACAGGACATGCGGGGACCAAGCAACAATCGGCATTGTAAACTGTAGAAGCTGCGTTGGTAAAGTACCGGAACTTCAAGCGCTGATGGAAAGCACCGAAGCTGAAATTGTTATAGGTACGGAAGGCTGGCTGAAGCCAGGGATAAATTCTGCCGAAATTTTTACAAAGGCACAGACGGTGTTTAGAAAGGATACACTGCATGCAACTGGTGGTGGCGTGTTCGTCGCTGTTAGTAGTAGTTTATCCTGTGGTGAAATAGAAGTGGATACTTCCTGTGAATTATTATGGGTGGAGGTTATACTCAACAACGAAGCTAGGTTAATAATTGGCTCCTTTTACCGACCTCCCGTCACAGCAGCATTAGTGACAGAACAACTGAGAGAAAATCTGGAATACATTTCATATAAATTTCCTCAGCATGTTATAGTCTTAGGTGGGGATTTCAATTTACCAGATATAGACTGGGACACTCAGATGTTTAGGACGGATTGTAGGGACAGAGCATCGAGTGACATTATACTGAGTGCACTATCCGAAAATTACGTCGAGCAATTAAACAGAGAACCGACTCGTGGAGATAACATGTTGGACCTGCTGATAACAAACACACCCGAACTTTTCGACTCTGTAAGCGCAGAACAGGGATTCAGTGATCATAAGGCCGTTGCAGCATCCCTGAATATGGAAGTTAATAGGAATATAAAAAAAGGGAGGAAGGTTTATCTGTTTAGCAAGAGAAATAGGAGGCAGATTTCAGACTACCTAACAGATCAAAACGAAAATTTTTGTTCCGACACTGACAATGTTGAGTGTTTGTGGAAAAAGTTCAAGGCAATCGTAAAATGCGTTTTAGACAGGTACGTGCCGAGTAAAACTGTGAGGGACGGGAAAAACCCACCGTGGTTCAACAACAAAGTTAGGAAACTATTGCGAAAGCAAAGAGAGCTTCACTGCAAGTTTAAACGCAACCAAAACCTCTCAGACAAACAGAAGCTAAACGATGTCAATGTTAGCGTAAGGAGGGCTATGCGTGAAGCGTTCAGTGAATTCGAAAGTAAAATTCTATGTACCGACTTGACAGAAAATCCTAGGAATTTCTGGTCTTATGTTAAATCAGTAATTGGATCGAAACAGCATGTCCAGATACTCTGGGATGATAATGGCATTGAAACAGAGTATGACATGCGTAAACTTAAATACTAAACACCTTTTTCCAAAGCTGTTTCACTGAAGAAGACCGCACTGCAGTTCCTTCTCTAAATCCTCGCACGAACGAAAAAATGGCTGACATCGAAATAAGTGTCCAAGGAATAGAAAAACAACTGTAATCACTCAACAGAGGAAAGTCCACTGGACATGACGGGATACCAATTCGATTCGACACAGAGTAAGCGAAAGAACTTGCTCCCCTTCTAACAGCCGTGTACCGCAAGTTTCTAGAGGAACGGAAGGTTCCAAATGATTGGAAAAGAGCACAGGTAGTTCCAGTTCTCAAGAAGGGTCGTCGAGTAGATGCGCAAAACTATAGGCCTATATCTCTGACATCAATCTGTTGTAGAATTTTAGAATATGTTTTTTGCTCGCGTGTCATGTCATTTCTGGAAACCCAGAATGTACTCTGTAGGAATCAACATGGGTTCCGGAAACAGCGATCGTGTGAGACCCAACTCGCTTTATTTGTTCATGAGACCCAGAAAATATTAGATACAGGATCCCAGGTAGTGCCATTTTTCTTGACTTCCGGAAGGCGTTCGATACAGTTCCGCACTGTCGCCTGATAAACAAAGTAAGAGCCTACGGAATATCAGACCAGCTGTGTGGCTGGATTGAAGATTTTTTAGCAAACAGAACACAGCATGTTGTTCTCAATGGAGAGACGTCTACAGACGTTAAGGTAACCTCTGGCGTGCCACAGGGGAGTGTTATGGGACCATTGCTTTTCACAATATATATAAATGACCTAGTAGTGTCGGAAGTTCCATGCGGCTTTTCGCGGATGATGCTGTAGTATATAGAGAAGTTGCAGCATTAGAAAATTGTAGCGAAATGCAGGAAGATCTGCAGCGGATAGGCACTTGGTGCAGGGAGTGGCAACTGACCCTTAACATAGAAAAATGTAATGTATTGCGAATACATAGAAAGAAGGATCCTTTATTGTATGATTATATGATAGCGGAGCAAACACTGGTAGCAGTTACTTCTGTAAAATATCTGGGAGTATGCGTGCGGAACGATTTGAAGTGGAATGATCATATAAAATTAATTGTTGGTAAGGCGGGTGCCAGGTTGATGGTTCAAATGACTCAAATGGCTCTGAGCACTGTGGGACTTAACTTCTGAGGTCATCAGTCCCCTAGAACTTAGAATTACTTAAACCTAACTAACCTAAGGACATCACACACATCCATGCCCGAAGCAGGATTCGAACCTGCGACCGCAGCGGTCGCGCGGTTCCAGACTATAGCACCTAGAACCGCTCGGCCACGCCGGCCGGCTGCCATGTTGAGATTCATTGGGAGAGTCCTTAGCAAATGTAGTCCATCAACAAAGGAGGTGGCTTACAAAACACTCGTTCGACCTATACTTCAGCATTGCTTTCAGTGTGGGATCCGTACCAGGTCGGGTTGACAGAGGAGATAGAGAAGATCCAAAGAAGAGCGACGCGTTTCGTCACAGGGTTATTTGGTAAGCTTGATAGCGTTACCAAGATATTTAGCAAACTCAAGTGGCAGACTCTGCCAGAGAGGCGCTGTGCATCGCGGTGTAGCTTGCTGTCCAGGTTTCGAGAGGGTGCGTTTCTGAATGAGGTATCGAATATATTGCTTCCCCCTACTTATACCTCCCGATGAGATCACGAATGAAAAATTAGAGAGATTCGAGTGCGCACGAAGGCTTTCCGGCAGTCGTTCTTCCCGCGAACCATACGCGACTGGCGCAGGAAAGGGAGGTAATGACTGTGGCACGTAAAGTGCCCTCCACCACACACCGTTGGGTGGCTTGCGGAGTATAAATGTAGATGTAGATGTAGAGCCCTCATGTAACCTGCACACTTCTTTTTCGTATTTTCCACATGTCGAAAGCTAATTTTAACGTACACCTATGACTAGTTGGTAGCACATTCGGTTGTTTGGAGAACAGTACCCCAGAATTGTGCATCCGAGCTATATTTGATACTCCTCTTGCGACAAAATCAATCATTATTTGGACTGTGATAACCTTCCTATACGTCCATATTGGTACACCATCCAAGAGAAAGTAACATTTCATCAGTTCCTTCCCTCCTCTGAAATTGTGTGTACATGTAAAGAAAAAGTAAATAAACACTACCCCTACTCAATACAAACTTCTGAACTCTATCATACATGACACGTTAATAAATACGTAGCATCACTCAAAGATGACGAATGTACAACAAAGTCTAAAGCAATATAAAAAAAATCTGATCATATGTAGTTATTTTGTGATGTGAGTGCCTAAGGTATATGGCGTAACTCTTGACTGTCATTAGATACCTGCTTCCTAGCGTTTATCGACAAGACTTGCGTAGCTGACGGAATTTGCGGTAAACCATCGACAGCTCCTCTAGATGATTTAGCCTTGCTTATGCGAACGACAGATGTTTTTGTTCAGCTTAATATTTACCGGTGATCTCATATCAATGGCTTGGTATGTCTCTTGGTAGTTAGTTAAAAACTTTCTGATGTCATATCAATGGCTTGGTCTGTCTCTTGGTAGTTAGTTAAAAACTTTTTGGTGTTGCCTTTTATAGTATATGGATTCGTTAATAATAGCTACTGACCAATTCTGTACTGCAGTAATTTCCCTGTATGTTATCCTGTCAGTTCCTGATGTTCTAAAGCTTTCGTATTGGATCGTTTTATTCCCTGCCAGACCTCGTGTAAATATTTTAGGATTCTTCTACTGATTAACTGTTAGCTCCAAGCTTGAATTTAATCATGACGAAGGACATGGCATTCTTCTGCTGTAGTCCACCTCATGGTAAAAGATAGGCACTGGTGTGAACCTGAGACCTATATGCTAAAATCATGAATGCTACATACGTGTCCCAACCACTGTGTTGACTGTTAACATAGTGGCTTAACATTTTGGAAATCGTCCTTTGAACCCAATTTGCTTTTGGACGGAAGGGGTATGTTCATAACTTGCAAATGTCAAGCAAACAACACAACTGCTTCATTAGATGTGATATGAAATTTGTACTTTGGTCTTCTATCATGGTGTTCAGTACTCCAGACTTCAAGATCGTGTGTCAGCTGTTTGGTATGGGATTGCTACCATTTAAGTTTATTGAGAAAGATAATCTCTTATTGTTAATATGTACTAATTCCCTGTAATTGTTCTAACGACCTAAGATGGCCAGTGCAATCATTTCAAAGGGTTTATTCGCTTCTGGCAATCTTTGGAGTGGAACTTTTCAGTGGCTAAGGTCAGTCGTTTTGCACAAGGCCTACGACATTTTACGTAGTCTTCCACATAATATTTCTTAGTTTTCCATCAGCATTTTTCATATACTCCCCCATCCATAGTCCTGTGACCATCATGACCCACTAATATGTGGTCATGTGCTTGTCACAAAACTTTCGCCCTAAATGTTGCTGAAACTATCCTACATGGGCCGCACTTTGTCGGTCAGCAGAGTAACCTGTCATCTGTCACAAACTGTGGTGCAGCTATAATTCCTGACACTATCACTTCCTTGTGTCTTCTACCATTCAGGTAGACTTTTACCTATGGTCTTTAGTACTCCAATTGTTCTACTTAATTTGCCTGCATTTCTATGGTCATTTTCTGGTTTATAAACCACTTTATAAACAAATTCACTCAGTTTGAGTGTCCATCTCGTCATCTACTAGAAGGACCATTTAACCTCAATAACAATTTTAGTGGTGTGTGGTCTGGTACTGCTTTAAATTATGGCCATACACGTAAAAGTGGAAGTATTTAATTATTTAAGTCCATAAATAACTTTTCTGTCGTGAAATAATTCTGTTCTACTTGTTGACTTGTCTACATGCGTAAGCCACAGGATGTTCTTCATCACCTGCATTCTGACTGAGGACGCAACCGAGTGCACTGTTAATGGACTCACGAGAAAGGATGGATTCTTTTTCGAAATCTGGGAACATCTGTGCTCAATGTGAATGTCAGTATTTTTTTTTCAAAATCTCAAATTCGGTTGTTGTCCATTCGAATTTGTACACCTTTTTGCAGCCACCAGTTCAATGATTCACCAATTTTTTGCACATTTTTAATGAATTTCGTACAACAATTATGTAGGCCTATTGTTTGGTTATTTGTGATCTTGCAATTATCTGAAATTAATCAGGGATCGATTTTTACACCTTCTGCGCTAATCACATAGCTAAAGTAATTAACTCCAGTTTGTGCAAAATGGCATTTATCCATCCTGTGCATCAAACATGCTGTACAGAGTCTGTTAAATACTTTTTCCAGATATTTGATATAGTCTTCCATAGCTCTCGAAAATTCACTGATGTTGTGTAAGTACACGAGACATTTTTTACGTTTCATTCCACAAGGTACACCACCCAACAGTCTCTGAAATGTGCCATCTCATTTTTAAGTCAAAATGCCATTCTGTGATACTGATCATTATTCGATGGTGTCATGAAGGCAGTTTTTTGCCTATATTCTGGAACTACTTCTAGTTGGTGATACCCGGCTTCTCAGATGCATTGTTGGAAAGTATCTGCATTGAGTCAATGTCCAATGTATTTATAATTTTGTGGATAGGATATGCATCACTGACAGTTTTAGTGCTCAAGTATATGCGTTCAAAGAGAATCCGTACTTCTTAGATCAATTCACTGAATTTTTCAAAACAACGATGACATTTGCACTCATTATCATTATTTCTTCTGCTAGTTGATGGTCAATAAATTTCTCCATCAATAACTTCAGGTGCTTCTAAAGCCAATGTGGATTCCTAAAGACTGGAGTACTGTTGGCTCTGGGTACATGATACGGTGTAAGAGACATCGCTGTTAATGGACCATTCGTCTTAAACAAACCTAAAAAACGTGGTAACCAAGCTTTCATAGCTTGTCAATCACTTTCTTACAACTAATTCACATTCTTACGTAATCGAATGCACTAACGGTTTCCTTGCTGCTCTGGTCGTCGCATGACCTATCAACGTCTTCTTCATCCAGAACGTCTTAATTGTCACAAATCTGAAGGCTGTAAATTCAACTAAATACTTAGGGATTACAATTACAAATAACCTACATTGGAACGACCACATATATAATGTTGCGGGTAAAGCAAATCAAAGACTGCGATTCATTGGCAGAACACTTAGAAGGTGCAACAGGTCTACTAAAGAGACTGCTTACACCACGCTTGTCCGCCCTATTCTGGAGTATTGCTGTGCGGTGTGGGATCCGCATCAGATGTGACTGACGGAGGACATCGAAAAAGTTCAAAGAAGGGAAGGTCATTTTGTATTATCGCGAAATAGTGGAGATAGCGTCACAGACATGATACGTAAATTGGAGTGGAAACCATTAAAACAAAGGCGTTTTTCGTTGCGACGGGATCTTCTCATGACATTTCAATCACCAGTTTTCTCCTCCAATTGCGAAAACATTCTGTTGGCAACCTCCTACACAAGGAGAAATGATCATCACTATAAAATTAGAGAAATCAGGGCTCACACAGAAAAATTTAAGCGCCCCTTTTTCCCGCGCGCCGTTCGAGAGTGGAACGGTAGATAGCTTGAAGGTGGTTCATTGAACCCTCTGCCAGGCACTTTATTCTGCATAGCAGAGTAATCACATAGATGTAGATGTGAATAAGTCTTTTCGCAGACTGGCATCGTCCACACCAAGTTTATCTAGACTATCAGGAACCATAAACTCTCCGTTTATATTACTGATGCGCGCTACATTTCTACATATAGAACTGTGATTTTTTTTTGTCCAAATCTTCGTGACTTTGTAGTTTTATCACACACAAAACTTCATGTAGTAAGTCCACGTATACAGAAATACAAACCATTTTCTCTGAACCTCGTGGTACGTTATCATGGGAACGAACCCTTAGTGTATGTGTCTGCAGTTCAGTTGCCAACACTTTTATGAGTGGTGCACCTTGTGACATTGCCTCACTTGCGGTTGTTGTTCCCAGCGAAACAAAGTTCCACTGAGTACGATTGTATATCGTGAAACATCGATTTAGGCATGACGTTTCTTAAGGAAACCAAGTTCGAGAACTGCTGAATAGCCTCGCCCACATTTGGTAACACTTCCTTATATTCTAGAAAACTCTTGGCTCCAATGGAAGTCCATCAATGTTGACTTCACGCCACTGTCATCTATTCCACATTAGCTGTATGGTGGAGACGTAACTTTCTTTCTACCTAAGGGATACTGTAAAACTCCTGATACATGCTCACCTAGCTAAAATATATCAAAATCAACGATGAAGAACATTTAGCAGGATCATCCTCGGATATTTGTGGAGCATGTCCACGTGCGATTCATTGGTAAGAGTAGTGGAGTACGTGTGAATTCAGTTTTGATATCAAATTGACATTAATTAATTGATTAAATAATTAATTGATCAGTTAATTACCCCCTCCACTCTGGAAAATCCCTAGGCCACCCCACCACTCCCTCTTCGTCCTCTCCCTCAAATGGAATAAATGGTGGTAAATGCTTGGTCTGTGCCGAGGTGTTAGTGTGGAAGGATGTAGGGTGGTTTTTCCTTTGTTTCGTAGTTTTGCTGTGTTATCCTGTCGCAAAATGCTTCCTAAATTTTTTTTCTTGTTTATGTGTTCACCCTGACGCGTGGAGAACAACTGACATAATTGGCAATACCACCACCAGACGATGGGAAACAAGCTCTGGCGTGACCCCATCCAGTCATGTGATCACGATGTCATAGGTGAAAAACTGGCAGGAAACGCTTTGTATGTGTTCACCTTTACATCTGGGAGCTGAGTGGCCTAGTTTACAATTATGCCACCAGGAACCACTCGAAATTGTGATGTCATGATTTTTCCCCTCCTGGAAATTGGCAGAAGCCAAAGGCAGCAATATAGAAGGACGAGTAATAATAAAAAGCACACTACCACTTAAGAACAGGGCAGTATCTGCCTGCTGATTTACAAGTAGCAGCTACTGGGTGATACTAAGATAGCAAGGGTTTACACACTAGCACTGGTGAATCAGTAGAAGAGGCCAAACGGACTGCATTCCTGCCATACTGTGAATTAACTAGCAGCAAGTTAGGACGTCTGCTGCAGAAACTTGGGCTAAGACCAGTGTTCTGGCCCACCCCCAAGATACGAGATATGTTGCGCCCTGTTAAAGACGACATTTCTCTTCGAGTGTCCGGCGTGTATGGTGTACCCTGTGAATGTGGCAGCATATATATCAGACAAATAATGCGCACTGTTGCGGAGCGTTGTACGGAGCACAAGTGCCATATAAAGCAAAGGGAGCTTGACAAATCGGCCATAGCGGAGCATTGCCTAGAAAACGGACATAAAATACAGTTAGAAAATACGAAAGTGTTGGCTCATGCATCTACATATTGGGACTCCTTTATAAAGGAAGCGGCCGAGATTCGTTTAAACAAAAAAAAATTCAACAGAGACCAAGGGTACACATTCAGCAGGGCATGGGGCGGGCGTTGGACATCGAAAGAAAGCAAAGACAGATGAGCGACGTGGGAGCGGCAGTTTCAAACGTGGCGCCTGCCCCTGGCGCCACATGACGTCACCGGTGCTGCCACGGGCAATAGCTCCGCTAGCTGCCCGGGTCGACTTACACGCGCGCCTCATTGGGCCTATCTGATTGGCTGATGATGATGTCATCATGCCCATATAAGCGAGAAACCGTAGCAGCCCCGGCAGTCATGCCGCGAATGGACAGGGTCCACCTCGCCCTCTACGCGGATGATACGGCGATGTACACGCGCAGCATGAATGCAGCTCTGCTCCAACGACGCATGCAGGCAGCGGCTGACTCACTTAGTCAGTGGGCCAGGAGGTGGCGCCTCAGCTTCAATGGGGCTAAGACGCAAGCCCTCCTCATCACCAAGAAGCATATCCCTGCCGACCTCCCGCAGATCACCATCAGGGGAACCGCCGTACCTTGGGGCAATACCGCTAAGTACCTGGGTGTGACGCTGGATAGAGGGCTCACGTGGAGGCACCATATCGACGACGTCGTCAAAAAGGTCAGGGGTCGACTGTCTCAACTCTACCCCTTTCTCAATCCGACACCTGCGCTCCCGCCGGAACTGGGTGTTGCGCTCTATCTTACTCTTATCCGTCCGCTTATCGACTACGCCGCTGTGGTTTGGGGCAATGCAGCAGCGACACATGTCGATCGTCTACAACGCCTCCAGAACCGGATTCTACGTCTGGCATTGCACCTCCCTCGGGACTTCCCGTCGGACAACCTTAACCGCCTCTCCAACATTCCTACTGTTCGAGAACGGTTTCATCAGGCTGCACGGCTCTTTTACGAGAAGTCCGCACAGTCCGAGAACCCGCTCCTTCGAGCCCTGGGCCACCGAGTGCAGCGTCTTAACGCAACCAGATGGCCCCACCTGCTTCGCAACCACTGAGTTGCCAGCACGTCCAGCACACCGTCCCCGCAGACTGACAGGACTTCGCACATGACGTCAGGCCACATCACACGCTCCGTCAGTTTGGAGGCATAGCCTTCCGGCTTGGACTCCACCGGCCCACAGGGGCTCATCTGTCCCTGTCAGGCGGCAGCAGCAGCAGCCCCGGCAGTCAGTGAGCTCCTGACGACGATGGCGGAGATGGTCATCGAAAGCTCGAGGATTTTATTCGAATTGACACGGTTTGAAAACCGAGATCGTTTTATTCATATATGCCTCGCGAAAGACTCTGAGGACACGAAAGGAAAGCCGTTTATTCTCAGGGAAGCAAAGAAAATATGATGGGTATACGAACCGCTTGTACGTGAATTACGAACGGAATAAGTGCTGAGGTAGTTTAGAAACTGCAAGTTGCAGAATCATGGCGAAACAGCAACATTCTGGTCCATCTGAGGAAGCAGATGTGTAGATCAACAAACGAATGCATAGCTGCAGGAAAAGAGTCCAAAAAGAAGAGGTAGTACCTGTTCTCCAAATTTTTAACGAGGAATTTCAAGATTTGGAAAATAAATGTCTAGATCACGTTGCAAATATGCCAAATTAAGAGAACTGTAAGACTGCATTGTGTAAACTGAGAGGAAAGCTATTGGGACGACCCAGAACTCTGGAACTAATTCGGAGATCCACCTGAGCGCAATTACAGTAGTGGTTTTCTGGTGAATGTAGTATAGTTGATCATTAAATTCTACTATACGAACTGTGCGTCAGAAACTTGTAGCTGTAGTATAGATCTGTAGTATCCCTTGTGACTTGATATATTTCAAAATATATATCTGATCTCGAGGCGCAGAATTAACGTCCAATAAATGATGCAGTCTAAACATGATGCAGTAAACATGATGCAGTCTACTGACTCATGCAAACAGTTTTTTGCAGTTTTTTCTCGGCTGAGTTACTTTGCGTGTCATCTCAGACCAAGCTGAGGCATATGTGACGCTTACTAAGATAAGTGACGTAATATTGTAAAGACATTTTCTGAAAGCTTCAGCTACAACCGCACCGCTGCTGCATATTCTTAGCCTGTAAACATTTTCTATGCTAAGAATATCGGGATTAGTTTGTCCACAGATAATGAAATGAAGTTTAACTAATTTATAATGTACATTTAAAGGATGCAGCACACACGACATTTCCTGCAGTTGTTAACTGAATTGTTCGCTGATTTGTTCTATATGGCCCAAATGTTATAATGTCCAATCTAGCAGGGGTTTCAGCAGACGATACCTGGAACACATGGATGCACTCAGACTAAGCAGCTTAAAGAAATCAACTTTTGCTGCTCACACGTCCCAACAAGGAGACGCAATGAACAGAGCTGAATAAAACTTAGAAATACTACATTTTGCTGAGTAGGGAGTACAGACAAATTAATTGGAAGAATTAGAATCATACAGCCATATTTACAACAAACCTGACTGCATATTGACTGACTAACTAGAGTCCAAGAAACAAAAAAAGTATATATAATATCTCTTCCAAATCCTATAATTTTGTATTGATGTAGGAAATATACAGGGTGTTCTTTTTAATCTAAGACAACTAATTATCTAGAAAACAACGCACTGTGCGAAAAAAATGCCCTTGGTGAAACATTGATATTAGTAAAGCCTATGCTACAACTGGAAACCTCCTAAAAAAATGGCTCTGAGCACTGTGGGACTTAACATCTATGGTCATCAGTACCCTAGAACTTAGAACTACTTAAACCTAACTAACCTAAGGACATCACACAACACCCAGTCACCACGAGGCGGCAACCTCCTAACCGCCCACGCTGCGTGAGCAGTGTAAACTTCGTATTTTCAAATGGGACCAGCTCCCTTTCACTCATTTTTATTGCATATACGGATTCTACGCCAAAAAATGCATACCGTTTGCTCAAACCGGTCTTTTTCCATTCATGGTAGGTGGTGCTGGAATTGAAAAATATCAATTGTGCCTGTTTTCTCAATAAAGAACCGACACATTTGATTCTACATTTTATTTGCAATGCAGATTTAATCTTTCTGTTCTACCTGTCGATTCATTTACTTTAGTGTTGCAAATTTGATTGCACAAATCAATAGTTAGCCGTACTGTACAATTACATTTGCAACACTCAAGTAACGTTTGAACATCGGTATCAACCATTATAGCACAAATGTTTACATTTCCATCGTAAATGATACGTAGTACCAAATGAGTCGGATATTATAATTGCAAAAACAGACATACTTGGTATTTGTCGATTACAGTGTCATCTCTCACAAATGGGGAAACAATGGTTTGAGTAAACAGTATGTATTTTTTGGCGTAGAGCCGAATATACAATAAAAAAAATGTTCAAATGTGTGTGAAATCTTACGGGACTTGACTGCTAAGGTCATCAGTCCCTAAGCTTACACACAACTTAACCTAAATTATCCTAAGAACAAACACACACACCCATGCCCGAGGGAGGACTCGAACCTCTCCCGGGACCAGCCGCACAGTACCTGACTACAGCGCGTTTGACCGCTCGGCTAACCCCTCGTGGCTATACAATAAAAGATGATGTGTCCTTATAGCCCTACCACTACTATTGTAATTTAGTAAGCTTTTACCTAAATAACAGAAACCCTCTCTCTATGTCGCCATGTATGACCCTCTTACTAAATTTAGTTTCGTTTCCAAATAAAGTACACTATAGAAGGATAGTCCTGTTAATAGGAAAAGCTAATCAGTAGAGTCAACCCTTTTACAGTATTTAACCGTGTGTTGTGTCTAATGGATAAGTAAATCGGACTATTCAATTCTTTTCCTAAGATCGTACCCAGAGGTTAGATAGAAACACAGTATGAATAATATTATATTGAAGGAAGGCCAACTCAGTTACAAGTTCATTTAGTGGTTTAAAACATGTACTAATGGTCGCCATCCTATCCAGGCAATGAAACAGCAAAGTATTGGAAAAGCAGACGTATGAATTTTGCCTACTTTCTTGCTACCGTTTAGTTTGGTTCTTCAAATAAATATTACTCCACTTAAAAAATATTGGACTACACCCTTATACATTAGGTTTTTTAAAGAGAAAAAGCCCATTAGATAATTTCAAGGAAGCTAAAAAAAATTTGCAAGGGGGGGGGGGACCTTTAGAAAAGCACTTAACATATAAAAAAAATTAAATACTAAAATATTTAGATACTAGGGCATATACTATTTACGCTGAACATTTCACTTCAAGAAAACCTCTTTCGTACTGTAATTTACTCTCAAAAGCTATTACTCTTTAAACTAATTCTGTATATTCATTTAACAGATTTTAGTAACTTTGTTTTACTTTCACTGAATTTTACGTAAGCAAACTTTTGCTATAACACTTTGCAATAGTTAAGAAAAATTCTCATTATTTACACAAAAACAGTTTAAACAGTGCCTCTTTATATGAGTGCCTCTTTATATGAACTTGGACTTCATGAGCCTGTAAAACAGGATACTCGGATTAAACACCAGGAAAGAACACTGTATAGACCTATGATTAGGATCAAATAACAGGATGAACCAGTTTCTTTAAAGTTCAAGAATGTTTATTAAAACACAGTTTAAGTTAATGGTTCAGTAAAACACAAATAAATCTTATCTGGTGGCTGTAGGCTTGGGTGTGGCGAACAATTAGGAAGGCTACACTACACACAGCGCGGCCTACAAGTATCTTGCTATTTCCCTTCTTGGAGTCGTTTAATTTTACATACAGTAGCCCAACAACCCGCAGGTATGCGTAAGCCGTTTGCAGTCTTCATCCGAGGCAGTTTTGTGCAAATTTGCAGGCAAAGCTTCTCCTGCCCCACAAGGTAGTTGCCTCAATCACTACTGCCTACGGAATGTGTGACTTACTTCCCGCGCTTGCTCTGGGTAGGGCGCCACTTCGTCCTTGTCTCCTTTTCCAATCTCCAGAGCCACTTTCTTTTCAATCAGAAGCACACTGACTTTTACATAACACCTATTCCTTACATTGTTCCTAAGCGTGACCATTTCTTACAATTGTGAAATTTACGTCAACATGAGCAGTTTCTACACACAAACATTACTAAATACAAAATGTCACCAGAATCTTATTTAGCATAATAAACAATTTACACAGTATTTTACATACATTACATACAATGCAAAGAAATTCAACTTCCAATATAGTACACTTTACTTTACATATACAGAAAATATAGTATCAATATGCGAATACTTTAGAGGAAAAAAATTAAAAAATTTAGATGAACTATAAAAACAAAAATGTTATATCCTGATTTTAAAATACAAAGTTTATCTCGCGCACTCAGGACGGATGGTTAGAAACCTACCAGCCGTAACTAGGACGGATGCCCCCTTTACTACAACTAACTTTTCAGCCAGAACATCTTTTTCGTGCGATGCGTCGTTTTCGAAATATTTAGTTGTCCCATGTTAAAACAAACACCTTCTATATGTTATCATATTCAGGCCAGTTAGTATTGAAAAAGAAAAACTAAACATTACATTGCCAAAATAAATTTTGATTTAGACTTTCCACGAGGTGTAAAAATTAAATGAATAGCTTTCATCATGATTTACGTTGAAAACAAGACTGTGGAATAATAGTTATCTTAGCCGAGCGAGTAGCCTTCACTGAACCACCTTGTTCTCTGGTACACACAATGAATTTACTAGCTAACGTGACACCAGATCTAAGCATAGGAGATGTACACAGATTTGACCACTAACTTCTCCTTAGTGCAGATCATGATTCAACGTCACATATAACATAAGTATGGAGTAATACTTCCTCAGCTAAATAAAATGCATGGAGCTTTCACGCAGTTTTTATACAACAGTACAAAAATCAAAAATACTCACTGAAATCATAGAATGGAAATGGGAACTTTTTACGAGAAAACCTCTCCTGAAGATGAGCCTAGGCCCGAAACTGCTTACGGCGAAATAATTCATTGAAAAAGTGTGGGTGTTTGCAATTTTTTCTTCAGTGTGTTGTAAACCTTATTCTAAATTAAATGGAGAACCGACCGCTCCGCAAGTGGAACAACGCAACGTAGTAAAACATTTATTTAAAAGCAACGTGTGACTTTCGAATGTGAATTAATTCCTCTCGAAACACATGATTCTAGTTTCTGTAGCGAGGGAACTTGTCCCCCTCAAATACGCTCTTCTGTCTCAGTTTCCGGTGTAGACGCACGCTTTGGTACGAGGTGCGGTATTTTTAATGTATCCACAATTTGTTAAAAATGTGAGTTAAGCTACCAAATTTTCTTATTTAAAATTAGTCTTCTTATTTAAAATAAGCCTTGTCATAAGCCATATTTATCTGTTCCAGTGCCAGTTTGAGGCAAGGCAACGTGAAAGTCTTGACAAGGTGATGAAATTGATCGGCCGCCATTCTAACAGCCTATTCGGAAATTAGCACGAAAAATCATAGATTCTGCCATCATTATCTTTTCATGTGCATCACATCTGTTGTAACATTTTTATGGACGTCATCACTGAAACCTTCATTACCAATACATGCTCTAGTATCATCCTATTAATGACTCATATTCAAATGGTTCAAATGGCTCTAAGCACTATAGGACTTAACATCTGAGGTCATCAGTCCCCTAGACTTAGAACTACTTAAACCTAACTAACCTAAAGACGTCACACACATCCATGCCCGAGGCAGGATTCGAACCTGCGACCGTAGCAGCAGCGCACTTCCGGACTGAAGCGCCTAGAACCGCTCGGTCACAACGGCCGGCTATTAATGACTCATTTAAAAAACCAGTTAATTTTATTTATTTCACTTTCTTTATCTGAACGTCTCGTCTTTGTTTTAATATTGCTACTCCCATCAATTCCATTTGTTAACATTTGATACTGGCTAAATCTGTTCCGGGAAAATCAGGAATACAGAAATACAAGTCGCTGAGGAATGAAATAAATAGGAAGTGCAGGGAAACTAAGACGAAATGCCTGCAGGAAAAATGTGAAGACATCGAAAAAGATATGATTGTCGGAAGGACAGACTCAGCATACAGGAAAGTCAAAACAACCTTTGGTGACATTAAAAGCAACGGTGGTAACATTAAGAGCGCAACGGGAATTCCACTGTTAAATGCAGAGGAGAGAGCAGATAGGTGGAAAGAATACATTGAAAGCCTCTATGAGGGCGAAGATTGGTCTGATGTGATAGAAGAAGAAACAGGAGTCGATTTAGAAGAGATAGGGGATCCAGTATTAGAATCGGAATTTAAAAGAGCTTTGGAGGACTTAACGGTCAAATAAGGCAGAAGGGATAGATAACATTCCATCAGAATTTCTAAAATCATTGGGGGAAGTGGCAACAAAACGACTATTCACATTGGTGTGTAGAATATATGAGTCTGGCGACATACCATCTGACTTTCGGAAAAGCATCATCCACACAATTCCGAAGACGGCAAGAGCTGACAAGTGCGAGAATTATCGCACAATCAGCTTAACAGCTCATGCATCGAAGCTGCTTACAAGAATAATATACAGAAGAATGGAAAAGAAAATTGAGAATGAGCTAGGTGACGATCAGTTTGGCTTTAGGAAAAGTAAAGGGACGAGAGATGCAATTCTGACGTTACGGCTAATAATGGAAGCAAGGCTAAAGAAAAATCAAGACACTTTCATAGGATTTGTCGACCTGGAAAAAGCGTTCGACAATATAAAATGGTGCAAGCTGTTCGAGATTCTGAAAAAAGGAGGGGTAAGCTATAGGGAGAGACGGGTCTTATACAATATGTACAACAACCAAGAGGGAATAATAAGAGTGGACGATCAAGAACGAAGTGCTCGTATTAAGAAGGGTGTAAGACAAGGCTGTAGCCTTTCGCCCCTACTCTTCAATCTGTACATCGAGGAAGCAATGATGGAAATAAATGAAAGGTTCAGGAGTGGAGTTAAAATACAAGGTGAAAGGATATCAATGATACGATTCGCTGATGACATTGCTATCCTGAGTGAAAGTGAAGAAGAATTAAATGATCTGTTGAACGGAATGAACAGTCTAATGAGTACACAGTATGGTTTGAGAGTAAGTCGGAGAAAGACGAAGGTAATGAGAAGTAGTAGAAATGAGAACAGCGAGAAACTTAACATCAGGATTGATGGTCACGAAGTGAATGAAGTTAAGGAATTCTGCTACCTAGGCAGTAAAATAACCAATGACGGACGGAGCAAGGAGGACATCAAAAGCAGACTCGCTATGGCAAAAAAGGCATTTCTGGCCAAGAGAAGTCTACTAATATCAAATACCGGCCTTAATTTGAGGAAGAAATTTCTGAGGATGTACGTCTGGGGTACAGCATTGTATGGTAGTGAAACATGGACTGTGGGAAAACCGGAACAGAAGAGAATCGAAGAATTTGAGATGTGGTGCTATAGACGTATGTTGAAAATTAGGTGGACTGATAAGGGAAGGAATGAGGAGGTTCTACGCAGAATCGGAGAGGAAAGGAATATGTGGAAAACACTGATAAGGAGACGGGACAGGATGATAGGACATCTGCTAAGACATGAGGGAATGACTTCCATGGTACTAGAGGGAGCTGTAGAGGGCAAAAACTGTAGAGGAAGACAGAGATTGGAATACGTCAAGCAAATAATTGAGGACGTAGGTTGCAGTTTGTCTTTCCTTAATCTATTTTCTAAGATAAGTCGTAGGGACAGTATTGCCTCATGTGTTCCAATATTTCAACGGAATCGAAACTCATCTTCCCCGAGGTCGGCTTCTACCAGTTTTTCCTTTCGTCTGTACATAATTCGTGTTAGTATTTTGCAGCCGTGGCTTATTAAACTGATAGTTCGGTAAATTCCACATCTGTCAACACCTGCTTTCTTTGCCTACAACGTTGTAACGTTAAAAGTAATTTCCGTTTGCTGACAGTTTCCAGCAGATTCAAAACTGGTGTCAGAAGTGTGTTGCAGCTAATTGTGATTAATTTGAATCTCAGTAAAGATATTTTGTTTGTAATTCTTTTTTCTTTTATTTTTTGAGACCATTCACCGCATTTTGTATGAGGAGTACATACAATTTACATTAAGCTCACAGGCCTCCTAGACTACTTTATGTCATAACTCAAGTTTGGGAAAACTAGGCAATAGATGCTTAGCAGCCTTTTTTTTTTTTTTTTTTTTTTCTTTGAGTCATCAGTCTTCCGATAGGTTTGATGCAGCCGGCCACGAATTCCTCTCCTGTGCCGGCCTCTCATCTCAGAGTAGCACTTGCAACATGCGTCTTCAATTGTTTGCTGGATGCATTCCAGTCTCTGTCTTGCCCTACTGTTTTTTTTTCCCTCTGCAGCTCCCTCTAGTACTACGGAACTCATTCCCTGATGTCATTACGTATGTCCAATTATGTTTCCCGTCCATTGTCAGTGTTTCCCACTTCTTTCTTTCCTCTCCGATCGCTTGCAGAAACTCCTCATTCCTTACCTCATTAGTGCAGATAATTTTCAGCATTCGTTTGTAGCACCACATCTCAAATACTTCGAATCTCTTCTGTTCCGGTTTTTCCAAAAAAAATGGTTCAAATGGTTCTGAGCACTATGGGACTTAACATCTGTGGTCATCAGTCCCCTAGAACTTAGAACTACTTAAACCTAACTAACCTAAGGACATTACACACATCCATGCCCGAGGCAGGATTCGAACCTGCGACCGTAGCAGCCGCGCGGTTCCGGACTGCGCGCCTAGAACCGCTAGACCACCGCGGCCGGCCCGGTTTTTCCACAGTCCACGTTTCACTACCATACTATGCCTTGTTCCATACGTACATTCTCAGAAATTTCCTCCTCATATTAAGACCTATATTTGATATTAGTAGAGTTCCCTGCCTACTGGTTTTGAATGGAGAGAGAAGTTGTGTCTCAAATACTTCGAGTCTCTTCTGTTCCGGTTTTTCCACAGTCCACGTTTCACTACCATACTATGCCTTGTTCCATACGTACATTCATAGAAATTTCCTCCTCATATTAAGACCTATGTTTGATACTAGTAGAGTTCCCTGCCTACTGGTCTTGAATGGAGAGAGAAGTTGTGTCTCAAATACTTCGAGTCTCTCCTGTGCCGGTTTTTCCACAGTCCACATTTCACTACCATACTATGCCTTGTTCCACGCGTACATTCTCAGAAATTTCCAACTCATATTAAGACCTATGTTTGATACTAGTAGAGTTCCCTGCCTACTGGTCTTGGATGGAGAGAGAAGTTGTGCCCCACCCGCTTCGGTGGCGGATGGAGCGAAGAAGGCAGTGAGGCGCCGTGGTCGGGGAGCGGTGGAGCGACCGCCTGGCGTGGCGTGCCGTGACGAGCGATCGATAGTCGGCGGTGCGAGGGTCGACGCGGCACGCGCACGCACGCACGCACACGCACACGCACACACACACACACACACACACACACACAGCGCGCTCTCGCGGAAAAGTGATTTATGGGCCGGGTAATTCCGCCGCTTAGGCGCCGCGCCGCTTACATAAATCGGAATTACCGCGCCGCGGAAAACTGCGAGGGAAATTAAGTATTCTCCACCGAAGGTGACACTGGAGGTTGCGCCGAGTTCATGCGCAGGTAGGGCCGCCGCCAAGTTGCCGGATTTATGAGCGAAAGACGCCGTCTTCCGGCGCTAGCGCATGTCACGGTCGCAATTATGGGAATGATACAACAGCCTGTCACAGGGGAGGAAATTTCGAACTCGAACCGAACTCGAAAACGGGAGAGTGACTTGATAGTTAAGGGATCAGGTCTCTTCTGTATAAATCACATGCGTTCTGAAACCAACGGTAGTGTGAGAATCCGCTCGCTCTATTCGTCTACGAGACCCAGAAAGATGTAGACACAGGTGGCGATGTACACTCATGCTCATAAATTAAGGATAATGCTGATTCATGATGAAAAACGCTCTGGTGGGCGGTTTGCGGGTTTAAATAACCCCGGGGTATGACCATGCGGTGCATTTGACCTGCGATCGTCGCATGGTGGCGCTGGCAGCAGTCCACATACGCAGAGGTGTGTTGGTGCAAGTCAGAGTACGGTGCAACGAATAAGTGTGCAGACATTTTTAGACGTGCTAGGGTGACTGTAGAGAATGGCTCAAAGAACGCACATTGATGACGTTATGAGAGGTAGAATACTAGAGCGACTGGAGGCTGGTCAAACACAGCAGGTCGTAGCACGGGCCCTCCGTGTGCCACAAAGTGTGATCTCAAAATTATGGCAACGATTCCAGCAGACAGGAAACGTGTCCAGTCGCTACAGTACAGGACATCCACAGTGTACAACACCACAAGAAGACCGATATCTCACCATTAGTGCCCGCAGACAGCCAAGCAGAACTGCAGGTAGCCTTGCTCGGGACCTTACTGCAGCCACTGGAACAGTTGTCACCAGACACACAGTCTACAGACTACTAAACAGACATGTTTTATTCACCCGGAGACCTGCAAGGTGCATTCCACTGACCCCTGGTCACAGGAGAGCCCGTAAAGCCTCGATTCTAGAACACAGTACACGGTCATTGGGACAGTGGTCCCAGGTAATGTTCACGGACGAGTCGTGGTATAGTCTGAACACTGATTCTCGCCGGGTTTTCATCTGGCGTGAACCAGGAACTAGACACCAACCCCTTAATGTCCTTGAAAGGGACCTGTATGGAGGTCGTGGTTTGATGGTGTGAGGTGGGATTATGAATGGTGCACATACACCCCTGCAAGTCTTTGACAAAGGAACTGTAACAGGTCAGGTGTATCGGGACGTCATTTTGCACCAGTATGTCCGCCTTTTCAGGGGTGCAGAGAGTCCCACCTTCCTCCTGATGGATGATAACGCACGGCCCCACTAAGCTGCCATCATGGAGGAGTAACTTGAAACAGAAGATATCAGGCGAATGGAGTGGCCTGCCTGTTCTCCAGACCTAAACCCCTTCGAGCACGTCTGGGATGCTCTCGGTCGACGTATCGCTGCACGTCTTCAAGTCCCCAGGACACTTCAGGAGCTCCGACAGACACTGGTGCAAGAATGGGAGGCTATACCCCAGCAGCTGCTCGACTACCTGATCCACAGTATGCCAATCCGTTGTGGGGCCTGTGTACGTGTGCATGGTGATCATATCCCATATTGATGTCGGGGTACATGCGCAGAAAACAGTGGCGTTTTGTAGCACAGGTGTTTCGGGACGGTTTTCTCAACTTACCACCAATACCGTGGACTTACAGATCTGTGTCGGTGTGTTCCCTATGTGCCTATGCTATTAGAGCCAGTTTTGTGTAGTGCCACGTCGTGTGGCACCACATTCTGTAATTATCCTTAATTTATGAGCATGTGTGTGTCGATGTCATGTTCCTTGCCTTCTGGAAGTCGTTTGACACAGTTTCGCACTGCCGCCTGAAGGACAGAGAGGAAGCGTATGGAATATCAGGCCAGCTGAGTGACTGGAATGTAGAGTTTCTAGAAAAAAGAGAACAGCATAACATTCTCAACGAAGAGAAATTTTCAGGGGTAAAACTGACTTCGGGTATACAGGAAAGGAGTGTTACAGTGTTGTGACCATACGAAATTACTTTCGTCCGGCCATAACTGTGGTTGTTTGATTGCTCTAGGAGAACGATCATCAAAGTAGAACACACGAAATATTACTTCACTTTATTACATGAGTGAATGAAGGGTTTACTTAACTTAGACACTGGTTTTGCAGCAGGAGCCCTTGACTACGAAAACATCACTTGATGTATTGAGTAACAAACTATTATCTTGAAGTAAAATGTTCGATATTTACAACAGTACAAATTCATCTTAAACCTTAACAACTGACTGGTCCTATGCTCGATGCTGATTGCAGCAGCTGAGGTCTCGAAGTGGGCAGAGCTCTTCGAGCTCAGCTCTATATTCATTTCCGTGTGTGAGCGCTACAGTGCTAAAGGAGAGGCGTGGTGTTCAGGGGTCCCGTGTTCAGGGGTCCCCCTCATATGCTGTAGATTGCAGCGAGCCCTCGATAAAATCTATGGTATCGATAGGCGCTGCCGACTTTGGATGCGGCACTGTGATCTCTGGACCTCATCATATACACGTCCATCACTATGAAAAGCAGTAAGCCCTTCAACATGACTCTTTTCATCTATTTGTTGTGAATAATTGACTAGAGGAAAGGTGACTCAATGTAACAGGACTAATCTGATCGGATTGATTGTATTGTTGATTTCATTTCCACTTTTTAAACACATGAAACTATTTGGTTGCAGAGACCTTTTCAAGTCTCAAAAATCTGTGATGTGTATCAGCAGACTAAAGCAAGGAATAAAAATTTCTGCAAAGGCTGGGATTCGAACGAACGTTTCCTGCTCACTAGGCGGATGTGCTAACCACTTCACCACACCGCTACAGTCGTTTTGCATATTGCATGGGCTACCCTAGGCACCCTCCTCTTTAACGTTGTAGGATGTATCATGGTTCTGGCTGTAGTATATATGTAGCGTGCCTACGTTCCTAGCGTTAATGCTAGCTGTTGATGTGGCATGAATAGTGCATTGTGCGACACAGTTTATGATATACGGTGTAATATGTATTACCATGTGGCGACAATGTCGAATTCATGGTTTGCATTGTCTGACGACAATAATTTTACGTCGCCTAATGTGACGTTGTAAATGCCTTTATGAATCTGATGATGGTTAGTGTACTGAAACTAGGTGTTAATAAAGGAATTGTACTAGCAGCTCTTGGCAGAAGTAATGACGTTCTTCAAATAAACAAATGTAAAGTATTTCATTGACAGTAATACCTGATATTATTTGATTACAGGACTGCAGAAAAATTACTGGAAGCAGTTAATCCATAAAGTACCTACGTGTATGACACACGTAACATTGCATCGCGGCCTACTATCTGAAGGAGAACACCCTATTCTTCCATCCTGGCTAAAAACAAAATAAGACCTTACATCGGCGTCCCACCAGGAGAAGCTGTGAATGACAGTCGTTATGTAACAACGCACCTGCACCACACTGATTGACGGATGTGGTAAGCGGTAACTTTATTGGGGTGTGTTGCGGATCCTATTGAAACTTCCCCTTGGAAAAATTATGAATCACTGTGCTAGTAAACTTCTACGTTATTTGATACAAAGACAACTGAGTAAAACTGAACGTACTCAGACAGTTCTCTCTTTACTTATTCTGATCATCACTATACTGACACACTTTTTTTTTTTTTTTTTTTTTTTTTTTTTTGCGCAACGCCATCTGACTTTCAATAATCCCTATACAAAAGACTGGCACTGACTAACAATAACCTATACCTTTCATGAATCACTTACCTCACAAAAATCTTCGTTACTCGAACTACTGCAATACAGCGAGCGCCAATACTGCCAGCTAAATAAATGATTTTAACTACTGAAGGCACTATCTGACTGGTAGGCATAGTTAGCAAATGAAAGTTTTTGATAGAGAACAAACAATCTATTTACCTTAATAATGTTCAAAAGTCATCATATATATCTATCAATTCATGACCTCCATCTTTACAAATTTCCTTTTTCTAGCGGACACATGTCCAGATCGTCCTCTTATAGTAACCTCTCAAAACTCTGGCTTCTCTCTCTCTCCACATCCACCACTGCTGGCGGCTCACCTCCAACTGCACAACGCTACGAGCTTTTCACATCCAACTGCCCAACACTACACAACCGAATATTCCTACAATGAGTGCAACCAACCACAGACTGCACACAGCACAGTCAGTGATTTTCATACAGAGCGCTACGTGGCGTTACCAACATAAAAACCTAAACAGCCTACTTACACTATATATGACATACCTTCACATTACTAGTGTACTGGGCCTCCGCACTTTCTCGACTTTCCTGGAGTTCAAACATTCGTGCATTGTTAGCCATCCCGCGAATTCCATCTTTCTATTAACGCATTTAAGTTAAGATCAACCACTATGAAAGAAACAATGTTCTGGTAAAAAAAAGAACCATGTGCTTGAGGTTAGTTGGGCTGTATAAAATCTTCTTACAAAGTTTCGCAAACATCACATATTTCGTACTATGCTACTCAGAATCCATTATGATGATGGGCGCGCGGTTACGCCCTTCTGTTTGAATCTTACGGCACTTTTGCAACATCCCATCCGGTACGACTTTGTAATGAGTCCTGTCACAATTAGGCTCTCACGAGGATAACGCTCTTTTTTTGCGAGGTGGGTCTTCCCTACGCAATTCAGGATCTTTTTCGAAGTAACGATATGGAACTACTACGTCCCGACCCACTGAAGTCCCACAATCTAAAATAATGGCAACAATAACGAAAAGGGTACCATCGACCGCTGTTTGACCGTAAACGAGAATTACAGCAACAGGAGAGAGCACAGCAGATGAATTACCTTGTCCTATGGCATGCGTGCTGCTGCGCAGAATAAGCTTTGAAAAATGACCTACGCTCGTCTATGCCTCTCTCGTTGTCACAGTGCAAATAAAAGTTTTATTCGCAGATATGAAACTGCACAACTCACGAGGAAGCACACACTCTGGCCCTATCTGAACAAAACGTGAAGTTGATTTCCGAGCTTTAACCGAGCAATGCTGACATCCATCTATTCCATTTCCCTCCAAAACTTCTAGTGCCTAACAATGGCGTTCCTGCCGCTCTTACCTCTCGCTGGGTCACAGTGACGTCAGCTACCGTTCGCTCGACGAAAGATCCGTACACAAAGACTGGAAAGTTGCATAGGTCGCACAAATATTCAAGAAGGGTAGTAGGAGTAATCCACTAAATTACAGGCTCATGTCGTTAACGTCGATATGCAGCAGGATTTTGGAACATATATTGTGTTTGAACATTATGAATTACCTCGAAGGAAACGGTCTATTGACACACAGTCAACATGGGTTTAGAAAACATCGTTAATGTGAAACACAACTAGCTCTTTATTCACATGAAGTGCTGAGTGCTAATCACAAGGGATTTCAGATCGATTCCGTATTCATGGATTTCCGGAAGGCTTTTGACACTGTACCACACAAGCGGCTCGTAGTGAAACGGTGTGCTTATGGAATATCGCCTCAGTTATGTGACTGGATTTGCGATTTCCTGCCAGTGAGGTTACAGTTCGTAGTAACTGACGGAAAGTCATCGAGTAAAACAGAAGTGATTTCAGGCTTTCCCCAAGGTAGTGTTATAGGCCCTTTGCTGTTCCTTATCTATATAAAGGATTTGGGAGACAATCTGAGCAGTCGTCTTCGGTTGTTTGCAGATGACGCTGTCGTTTATCGACTAATAAAGTCATCAGAATATAAAAACAAACTGCAAAACGATTTAGAAAAGATATCTGAATGGTGCGAAAAGTGGTAGTTGACCCTAAACAAGGAAAAGTATGAGGTCATCCACATGAGTGGTGCTAAAAGGAACTCATTAAACTTCGGTTACACGATAAATCAGTCTAATCTGGAAACCGTAAATTCAACTAAATACCTAGATATTACAATTATGATCTACATCTACATCTACATCTACATCTATACTCCGCGAGCCACCTTACGGTGTGTGGCGGAGGGTACTTATTGTACCACTATCTGATCCCCCCTTCCCTGTTCCATTCACGAATTGTGCGTGGGAAGAACGACTGCTTGTAAGTCTCCGTATTTGCTCTAATTTCTCGGATCTTTTCGTTGTGATCATTACGCGAGATATATGTGGGCGGTAGTAATATGTTGCCCATCTCTTCCCGGAATGTGCTCTCTCGTAATTTCGATAATAAACCTCTCCGTATTGCGTAACGCCTTTCTTGAAGTGTCCGCCACTGGAGCTTGTTCAGCATCTCCGTAACGCTCTCGCGCTGACTAAATGTCCCCATGACGAATCGCGCTGCTTTTCGCTGGATCATGTCTATCTCTTCTATTAATCCAACCTGGTAAGGGTCCCATACTGATGAGCAATACTCAAGAATCGGACGAACAAGCGTTTTGTAAGCTACTTCTTTCGTCGATGAGTCACATTTTCTTAGAATTCTTCCTATGAATCTCAACCTGGCGCCTGCTTTTCCCACTATTTGTTTTATGTGATCATTCCACTTCAGATCGCTCCGGATAGTAACTCCTAAGTATTTTACGGTCGTTACCGCTTCCAATGATTTACCACCTATGGCATAATCGTACTGGAATGGATTTCTGCCCCTATGTATGCGCATTATATTACATTTATCTACGTTTAGGGAAAGCTGCCAGCTGTCGCACCATTCATTAATCCTCTGCAGGTCTTCCTGGAGTACGTACGAGTCTTCTGATGTTGCTACTTTCTTGTAGACAACCGTGTCATCTGCAAATAGCCTCACGGAGCTACCGATGTTGTCAACTAAGTCATTTATGTATATTGTAAACAATAAAGGTCCTATCACGCTTCCTTGCGGTACTCCCGAAATTACCTCTACATCTGCAGATTTTGAACCGTTAAGAATGACATGTTGTGTTCTTTCTTCTAGGAAATCCTGAATCCAATCACAAACCTGGTCCGATATTCCGTAAGCTCGTATTTTTTTCACTAAACGTAAGTGCGGAACCGTATCAAATGCCTTCCTGAAGTCCAGGAATACGGCATCAATCTGCTCGCCAGTGTCTACGGCACTGTGAATTTCTTGGACAAATAGGGCGAGCTGAGTTTCACATGATCTCTGTTTGCGGAATCCATGTTGGTTATGATGAAGGAGATTTGTATTATCTAAGAACGTCATAATACGAGAACATAAAACATGTTCCATTATTCTACAACAGATTGACGTAAGCGAAATAGGCCTATAATTATTCGCATCTGATTTATGACCCTTCTTGAAAATGGGAACGACCTGCGCTTTCTTCCAGTCGCTAGGTACTTTACGTTCTTCCAGAGATCTACGATAAATTGCTGATAGAAAGGGGGCAAGTTCTTTAGCATAATCACTGTAGAATCTTACGGGTATCTCGTCTGGTCCGGATGCTTTTCCGCTACTAAGTGATAGCAGTTGTTTTTCAATTCCGATATCGTTTATTTCAATATTTTCCATTTTGGCGTCCGTGCGACGGCTGAAGTCAGGGACCGTGTTACGATTTTCCGCAGTGAAACAGTTTCGGAACACTGAATTCAGTATTTCTGCCTTTCTTCGGTCGTCCTCTGTTTCGGTGCCATCGTGGTCAACGAGTGACTGAATAGGGGATTTAGATCCGCTTACCGATTTTACATATGACCAAAACTTAAATTGGAAAGAACACATAGAAAATGTTGCGGGGAAGGCTAACCAAAGTGCGCTTTATTGGCAGGACACTTAGAAAATGTAACAGACCTACTAAGGAGACAGCCTACACTACGCTTGTCCATCCTCTTTTAGAATGCTGCTGCCCTGTGTGTGATCCGTACCAGACGGAATTGACGGCAGTACATCGGAAAAGTTCAAAGAAGGGCAGTACGTTCTGTATTATCGCAAAATGGGGGAGAGAGAGTCACTGAAATGATACAGGTTTTGGAATGGACTTCACTAAAACAAAGGCTTTTTCGTTGCGGAGCAATGTTCTCACGAAATTCCAATCACCAACTTTCTCCTCCGAATGCCAAAATATTTTGTTTACGCCGACGTACATAGGGAGAAACAGGAGAAACAATCACCAAGATAAAATAAGGGAACTCAGAGCTCAAATGGAAAGATATAGGTGATCGTTCTTTCCGTGGTCTGTACGAGATTGGAATAATAGAGAATTGTGAAGGAGGTTCGGTGAACCCTCTGCCAGGCACTTAAATGTGATTTGCAAAGTATCTATGTAGATGTAGATACCACCCTTTCAGTGAAATTAATTGTGCTCGTGGAAAACTCGTTCTTACTGACTTCCTAGCACTCGACTAACGGAGTTCTGACGTCATATGAGTTTTCCCAGTTTCCTGCTGTACCTTAATAATTTGCCGACATAAGTAAAGTTGGCTTTTGTCAGAGGGCGCTGGTCGGACCAGTCCACCTCTCCCAAAGTGGAGGGGTGTCAGACTACGAGTAATGCATTTTAGTTTTTGTCCTCCCGCTCTTCTTTGGCCGTGACCCTCCGCCTTCCGGCTCGTGCAGCTCACCGCACCACGCGACAAACCTTGACCCGGTTCACTCCAGTCATTGGCCGCACGGTTAACCACGCGATCCGCGTCAGCTCGCCTCATGCCCAATATCAAACTCCATTCTTAATAATCGTATACATGGTTCGCAGTAGGTTGTAACGCGACTTATTTTTAACCGTTCAGTTAGCTAATTTCGACCAAGCGTGATTGTCAAACACATTTGTAATATCTGTATTTCATGTCATTTGGAAACCCTCTTACTTACAAGTGACTTGAAAATGACGTGAGATACAGACGTTAAAAATGTGCTTGACAACCACGCTTAGTCGAAATTAGCTAATCGCACGATTAAATATACATCGAATTACAGCCTACTACGGACCATGCACACGTATATGAAGCATCTAGAGGCTGTGGATCCCCACAAATACAAAATTTTAAACTCGATTCTGGCTCACAACGCTTAATTAAAATCAATGCTTGTGCAGCATCCTCATTTACTATTCCAATAAGCGACAACTCTTATTTACACGCGCTAGAAATTAGTAAACTAGTAACTTAGAAAACTAGTAATAAACTAGAGCGAGAGCATTTGTGCTCATCACTTTGCCATGTCTCACAGAGTGATTTAATGTGGAAGGACGGCATAAAATTTATAGCGGGAAAGGCGGACGTCAGGGTGAGGTTCATTGGAAAAATCTTCAGGAAATGTAGTCCATCGGCAGAGGAGGTAGCTTACAAAACCCCTCATTCGACAAATACTTGAATATTGCTGGTCAGTCTGGGAACCGCGTAAGGATGTACTGATAGAGGACATGGAGAATAACCAAGGAAGAGCAGCACATTTCTTCACAGGGTTATTCAGTAAGCGTGAAAACGTGACGGAGATGTTCAGCTATATCTAGTGTCATACAGTACAGGAGAGGCATTCTGCACCACAGTGTGGTTTACTGTTAAAGTTCCAAGAGCGTACATTCCTACGAGATTCAACCAATATTTTGTTTCCTTCCACGTCTCACTAAAAGGCCATGAAGATAAAATCAGAGAGTTTCTAGCTCACACAGAGGCTTACCAGTAATCATTCTTTACCCACGAACCACTCGTGATAGGAAGTGGAAAAGGGGAAAGTTTCAGCGGTACACGAAGTACCATCAGCCACACACCACAAGGTGGCTTGGGGAGTGTAAGTGTGGGTGTCAATGTAGATTTCATTGACGCCATACATTCGTCCGGCGCAGTCTCTGCGCCAGTCATCATTTGGATGCGAAATCAATCACCTCCAGATTCATCGAGCAGCACCATGGTGTAGGTGAAGCTTACGATCTTCGAGCCGTCAGCTAATTCTGACGTTCCGCGTTTCTTACTTGTACTGTCGAGGACGGGCCTCCATTGGGTGCCATCGCCTGACTTTTCAGCCTTTCCTCGAGCTGTCTGCCTGCCCCTTCCGGTTGCCTTGGACTGCGGACAGATAACGTCAGAGCTGCTGTAGGCTCATAGGCTCACTGTGCTGCAAGAGTGGACATCCCTCTTGCGTCAGCAAGGCCGCCAGCTGGTGTCATGCTGTCTCAGCATTCCGCTATCACTTGCTGCCGCTAGCTACAGTCAGCACCTGGGCTGCCAGTGACGACCTACTGTACGAGAAATGTGGAATAATAAAGAATGTATTATTAAGCCAGCATTCTTTACCCTGCATTGTCCCTACCATCGCCCTCCGGCAAAGACAAAAACACAGACCGTATTAAAAAGAATCATCCGATTAAAAAAAAATCATAACTATTATGTTACCTGAGATACGTGCGTGAACAACGTACTGTAGGAAAGAGCAAAATCTCGAGTTTTACATGGTTCCCGCTAGGTAGCAGCACTGTGCGCCCAATTCCTAGTGAAAATGGTGTCGCCCCTAACAGAAAGCGTTTTGTGTTCTACGTGTTGCGCATTACAGGTTAGTAATAACTTTTCGGAGTTACTTTTGTACTAGATTTGGTGTCGATCCTCCTACAGCACAGGGCATTAGACGATGGCTTGAACAATTCCGAGAAACAGGTTGTTTGTGTAACGGCAAATATCCGGGCCGTCCCAGAGTGTCTCACACAGACGTCGAACGCATCACTTGGAGACGGCAGAAATCCGTTCGCCGTGCAGCTCGACAGCTCAACATGCCCCTGATGTCCGTCTGGCGTGTGTTGCGTCATGAAACCATTCAAAATTCAGCTGCTGCAAATTCTTCGTGAAAGTGACAACCAACAACGTGTGCAGTTCTGTTCAAATGGTTCAAACGGCTCTGAGCACTATGGGACTTAACTTCTGAGGTCATCAGTCCCCTAGAACTTAGAACTACTTAAAGCTAACTAACCTAAGGACATCACACACATCCATGCCCGAGGCAGGCTCAAATGGTTCAAATGGCTCTGAGCACTATGGGACTCAACTGCTGAGGTCATAAGTCCCTTAGAACTTAGAACTACTTAAACCTAACTAACCTAAGGACAACACACACATCCATGTCCGAGGCAGGATTCGAACCTGCAACCGTAGCGGTCGCGCGGTTCCAGATGAAGCGCCTAGAACCGCTCGGTTACCAGCGACCGGCGTGCAGTTCTGTAATTTAGTTCGTGGAAAGATGAAGGATGACAGTTTTTTTCCACACTTAATGTTTACTGAAGATGCTACATTCCATTTAAATGGAAAGGTGAAACTTCATAATGTGAGAATGTGGGGTACGGAATAACCAGATGAATTTGAATGAGAGGGACTCTCCGAAATTTAATGTGTTTTGTGCAATTTCATGGGAAAACCTTGTATGGTCTATTTTTCTTTGCTGAGAACAGTGTCACAGGAAGCACACATCTTGATATACTTGAGAACTTTCTTTTCCCACAGTTAGAGGCTGATTCGAACGACTTCATTTACCAGTAGGATGGGGCACAGACTCACTGGCATCTGGAAGTGTGGGAATTTTCAAATCAGAGGACTACTTCTTAATATTATTATCGTACGCATCAATTACACATTTAACAAAACAAAGAAGTATATGTAAAAATGAACATGTGAAATTATATACAATACACAAGTCTTAAAAAGGCTCAGACTACACTCGGATGTTGATGGACTCGATCCAGCGGACTGCCTCGTGGGGTGCTTGATGGAGCTTTTCAATGCCACCAGGGAAGAGTCTGATTGGACATTCATTCACAATGTGGCTCATTGTTTGGGTGTCACCACAGTCACACACACTGTCACTTGAGAAGCCCCACTTGTGCATGTTGTATTTGCACCTACCCTCTTCAGTCCGATATCTGTTTAACTGCACCCACACGTCCCATGGTTGATGGAAGCCTGGAACTGGAACTGTTGGATTGTCTACAAGTTCGTTGTTTCGGGTTCTTGTAGCTTGCCACTACTGAACGCTGGCTCGGTCGCGCTGGACCAAATGATTCAGCCTTATGTTACTGGTCTCCAAGCTCCCTGACCTGACAGTATGTGATTATTTCTTGTGGGAGGTTTATAAAAGACAGTGGTTATGTGCCTCCGTTACCAACAACAATGAATGAACTGAGACATCGCATAACAACAGCTGTGGAAGCTGTAACAAGGTATGCTCGCAGCAGTGTGGGAACAATTTGAATAACACATTGACATATGCCGTGAATCTCAAGGGGACGGGGGGGGGGGGGGGGAATATTGAACACCTGTGAAAAGGTATGAAAAAAGATTTTTTAGTTTTCTGTTCATTGAAAAAACAAAATTCATTGTGTATGTTTATTAGTTTCAGAAATATTGACCTGCCAAATCGGATGATTCTTTTTGTTGCACGCTGTAGTTCTTTCGGTAAATGAATAAGTATAGTAGGAAGCAGCGGCAAAATTTATATTGTAATCTCCCCACAAAATTGAATAAATAATAATAATGAATATGATTCTAATTTTAGTGTAACCTCATAACAAAATTGGTTCCCATTTATAACCTCCCTACAGAAATTCTTTCACATTTAACCTCCACACAAAATTTGTTTCTGATTTAATCTAAGCTCAAAATTCATTCACATTTAGCGTAACCTCACAACAGAAAAATTCCTAAACCTCGTAATAAAAAATAAATTCAGTAACCTGGTAAATTATGGACGACGGCAGTGCTGCGTCATGGCCCCGTAGGATCATTCTGAATAAAAAAGCAAAAATTCTTACCTCAATAAAGTCGCCAAATATCTGCTCTTACAAATAAAATTTTCCGGCACAGCTCTGTGCAATGCTGGCCGATGGATTTGTCATTTATGAAAGGAAGCAACTGATTTTTCTTTTGCAACAATCGGAATGATCATGGATTGGAGAAATTAGTAAATTCTTTAAACTGAAATGAATGCTTGTAAAAAATTACTTTATATGACAAAGATTATTATTAGGACATTTTTTTAAAAATTTACACGGGAGTTCAGATAACATTACTACATATGCGCGAGGCTGCTTTTTACCTTATACAATAATACTCAGGCTCCAGCATCGCTGCATCGCGACCGGCCCAGCCAACACTATACCAGACCAGAGCAGACTGCAGACTAGGGCAGACTGGCAACAACTTACTGCTACAGCTACACAGTTCCTACTCAGTCAACACTGCTCTCTGGTCAGCGATTCTCTTATACCTTGCATATCGCAGGCAGCGCATGAGCAATACATCGAAATTACATTTGATCGGACCTCTTACAATATGATGTCATATTTCGTAATTTGTGTGTTAGGGAGTCAGTAAGAACGATGGTAGCTGACTTCACATTGGCCAAACGAGAGGTAAGGGTGGCAGGAACGCCATTGTCAGGCACTAGGAGTTCTGGAAGCAAAAGGGACAGATAAACGTCAGCGTCGTTCGCCCAAAACTCGGAAATAAACCTTCCCGTTTGTTCAAATAGAGCCAGAGTGTGTGGCTTGTAAAGTTCATAACTGTGAATTTGATTTGGACTGAGACAACGACAGAGGCATAAATGAACATAGTTCACTTGGCAAAGCTAATTCTGCACAACAACACGGATGCCGTAGGACAAGGTAAGTCAACTGCTGTGCTCTCTCCTGATGCTGTAATTCTCGTTTGTGTTCAGTCGATGATAAGCTGTTGGTTACGGTAGATATTATTGTAGACTGTGGACTTGGCGGGGCAGGACTAAGATGTTCCAAATCCTTGGAAATAATCCTGGCATTGTGCAAGGAAGACCGATGTGACAAAAAGAGCGTTTTCTTTGTGAGAGCACAGTTGCGATTAGCTTGATTGTGACAGAATTCATAACGAAGTTGTACCGAATGGGCTGTAACACTAGTGTCTTCACACAGACGAACGTAATCACACGTCCACCATGATAACGGATCCTGAGTAGCACAGTACGGAAGAGGTGGCTTTTGAGAAACTCTGAAAGAAGATTTTATAGAGGTTAATGCGCCTCAAAAATTTCTTAATTTTTTATACGAGCTTTGTTTCTTTCTTTTGTAGTGGCAAATCTTCATTTCCATGCTTCATTCTTTCGCCTTTGTAGGGAGATGGAATTCACAGGATGGTGAACAACACACGAGTGGTTCCACAGATAAAGGCAGATACGTTACAGGTCGAGAAAGTGTGGAGGCTGACACACTGCGAATGTGCAGGCAAATCATAGTTTGTATCCGCCACGCACCCCTCTGAAGCTGACACTTACCACACCGGTCAGTCAATGTAGTCTGCCGGCTGTTGTGGCCGAGCGGTTCTAGGCGCTTCAGTCCGGAACCGCGCTGCTACTACGGTCGCAGGCTCGAATCCTGCCTCGGGCATGGATGTGTGTGATGTCCTTAGGTTAGTTAGGTTTAAGTAGTTCTAAGTGCAGCGGACTGATGACCTCAGATGTTAAGTCCCATAGTGCTCAGAGCCATGAAGCAATGTAGTCCACATGCGTAGTTAGAGGCCAGTGATTGTTCTGCTATTGTGTAATCATTCAATAATAGGCCTTTCTGTCTATGAATATCCAATACTTTGTATTTGTTTATTTAAAGAACACCATGATTAGTGCTAGGAGTTGCCGGCCGAAGTGGTCGTGCGGTTAAAGGCGCTGCAGTCTGGAACCGCAAGACCGCTACGGTCGCAGGTTCGAATCCTGCCTCGGGCGTGGATGTTTGTGATGTCCTTAGGTTAGTTAGGTTTAACTAGTTCTAAGTTCTAGGGGACTAATGACCTCAGCAGTTGAGTCCCATAGTGCTCAGAGCCATTTGAACCATTTTTTGCTAGGAGTTGCTGATAATATTTCTTTATTCAACAACGAGTTTCGATGCATGAACCATTGTCAGTTTCATAGAAGAATTTATAAAATCATATTCGTCAGAATATATAACTCATAGTCCATAGCTTGTGGTCTTGCGGTAGCGTTCCCGCTTCCCGCGACGGGGTCCCGTGTTCGATTCTTGATGGGTCAGGGATTTTCTCTGCCTCGAGACGACTGGGTGTTGTGTGTCCTTCGTCATCACTGACTCGCAAGTCGCCGACGTGGCGTCAACTAAAAATTACTTGCAATACCGCGGCCGAGCTACCCTGCATGGGACCTCCCGGAGAACAATGCCATACGACCATTTCATTTCATGTAACTGAGAAATTCGTTATTGTTGCCACGTTGTAATACAAATTACATCGTCAATCATAAACTATGCCACAGAGAGCACTTATTCATGCTACATCAATATTCGGCGTTAACTCTAGAAACGTAGGAATTCTGCATACATACTACGTACCTTAATGCCTTAATGATGACTTTTGATGTGATTGAGTGCACTATCCTGCACATTTCATGAGTGGCTATGTGTGTATTGAACCGGGGACCTAGAAACGACAGAGAGGCTTCGTCCCGCCGTAGCCCTCAGTGGTTCACGACCCCACATCGAACCCAGGGTTAATATGCGATTCGGCCTCCAATGGACCCCCACCGGGGAACGTCTCATACCAGACGAGTGTAAACCCAAATTTTTGCGTGATAGAGTAATTATGTTGTACGCGTACGTGGAGACAGGGTTGCGCAGCAATCGCCGACATAGTATAACTGACCCTTTCAATGCCATTAACTTTACCAACAGCCGTATACTTTAAGTTATTTTATTTTATTTCAAACGCAGCCAGTTTCGCAATTGATTTTGCCATCTTCAGGCCCCACACGCTTTTTTTTCGAATCAACGAGCTTATCGTATAGCACCATGAAACTGGATACCGTGAATCCCAATCGTTGTGCGTGGCACGCTTTCGTATGAATCAGTTGCACAACGATTGGGATTCCCGGTATCCAGTTTTATTGTGCTATACGGTAAGCTCGTTGATTCGAAATAAAAGCGTATGCGGCCTGAAGATGGCAAAATCAATTGCCGAAACTTGTTGCGTTTGAAATAAAATAAAATAACCTACCGTATGCGGCTGTTGGTAATGTTTATTGAATTGAAAAGTACATACCAGCCGATGTTCCCTGGTCATAATGTACCGACAGAGACTAGTGTAGCAGAGGCGGTATCAGGGGAACCAGCCCGCATTCGCCGAGGCAGATGGAAAACCACCTTAGAAACCATCTACAGGCTGGCCGGCTTACTGGACCTTGACACTAATCTGCCGGGCGGATTGGTGTCCGGGACCGGCACGTCTTTCCACTCGGGAAGCAGCGCGTTAGACCGTGCGGCTAGTCGGGCGGGTGGCTATGTAGTTTCTTTTGCGGTATGAGAAGACTGAGGAAGTCAAGGGTTCTATTACCTACAGCCTCCTGCACATGTCAGTCTGTGGGTAGACGTGACCTGCTGCAACACTGATGTCAGTTAGTGGTCAACACAAACATCACTCCATTACACCTAAGAACGCCGGCCGCTGTGGCCGAGCCATTCTAGGCGCTTCAGTCCGGAACCTTGCGGCTGCTACGGCCGCAGGTTCGAATCCTGCCTCGGGCATGTATGTGTGTGCCGTAGTTAGGTTCAAGTAGCTCTAAGTCTAGGGGACTGATGACTTCAAATGTTACATCACATAGTGCTTAGAGCCATTTGAACCATCTGAACACCTAAGAACGATAAGAAACAGTAAGTGCTATATACTATATTTCCTTGAATTTACGTCGTTTTCTTAGCGAACGATATAGAATAACACCGACTGTAGTAAAAATGGTATTGTTGCAATAGTTATGTGCGGAGTGAGAACTGGAACTGTTAGTATTGAAACAGTGACTATATATATACTTGTGGAATAAACAATGACTATAGATTTCGCTCTGAATGACTGAGTCTAAATAATTCCCAAAATGTTCTAAAATTTAACTGAAATGAATAATAATCAAACTATATTTGTAGCGAACAGTGACATGGTTACTATGCATGCGATCACAGATTTAACCTTTCCTTGATAACCTGTGTGTGAGTTCTATACCACAGCTAAGTGGAGTGCAGCTGCCGTAATTAAACCTTGCACCCGATAATGTCCATTCAAATAAAGGTCCGAGGTGGGGGGGATTTACAGTTGGAACCAGCTACACGTTATGTGATGTCGTTAGTCAACCTTTTCAGCTTCCTAAATATCTAGGTCATACCCAGTGAGGAGCAGGGGAGGGCAACTACACCCAACTCCCCTACCCGTTGCTTGAACGAACTTTCCTTCACAAACGGAGCCCGTTTCCTGACACACTACACATACAGACTAATCAATTCCTTCGTTCGTTTATCGTGTTCCATAGATCCCATAAAGAAGGGGAATCTTCAGGAATGCAGATCGAGTAAAGTTACACAAAAGACAAGGAAATTATAGACACTTAATCGGTGTACTCTGTCAACGATAAACAGTCTCTACATCACTTAACGTTATTCTTGCTAGCCTCAGCTAAATTTAATCAAGTACATTAGAGAGAAAGCTGCTTTCATAAAAGATGCTGATGATTCTTCAGGTATCTTGAAAGGGCTGCAGTGCATATCCTAACAGTAGAGTCGATTGAAAATGATATTTTGCAGCGAAAATATTTACTAAAATTTTAAATCTTGAGTCCTCTTTACAGTACATTACTACTTCAGATGCAGCTTTGCAGTGACCGCTGCTTATTACTATGTAGCTAACAGAACTTTCCAGTCTTTGAATCTACACGGTTATTCTAAATGATCTAGACACTTTCAAACGATAGTAAAAATGTTTATATCGAGGTTAGGTACTATATGTTAATATGTAAGGAATTAGAAACTCAAGTTGTTTGTGCTATGTGAGCTGTGCACGGCTCGCGTTGATCCCATTTATTGTTTGTCATCTTCTATTACGGTACTGCCGCCTCGTTTTCTTATTCCATTTACTGGCGTCACTAACTTTCTGCCTTACTTCCCCATGAGCGGCAGCAGCAGCGCTTATCGTTAAGTGCACTGTCGTTCCATCTCTAGAGCGACTGATAGTGTTTCCGGGTCGTCGTGTGTCTGGCAGTCAGTTCGGGACGGACCAGCAGTGCAGTCGCGACGCAGCAGCAGGGAAGTCGGGGACGGAGCGCCGGTGAGGCGCCGACGGCCAGTGTTCGCCGACCGCTGGTGACACATATGACTGCCCGACGGAGGGAGATTGGAGCGGGATGACCGTTGGTTGGTCGTTCCGTTGGTGATTTCATCGGCCGACGTACTGTTGGTCATTTCACCGTTTCTGGGCCTGGGCAGTTGGCGGTTGGCGTGCAGCAGCGAGGAAATCTCTGCAGCGCTTGTCCTGGCCACGCCTGCTGGCAGCCTCTATGCGGTGTCGGAGTGTGTGGTGCTGTTCCCATTGCTTCGAGGTTTGTGGCTCACCGATCCTGGACATGAAAGTTGAGTTTGGACTTAATCTACCAGCAAGTCACGACTGTTCACATAGTGTCGTTTGGAGTTCATTGTCGGCTGTTGGGATAGTCCCGCGAGCAACAACGTGTATTTTTAAGTTGGCAAATTTTAGCCACCTTCCGGTGGAGTTTAACTGTACTTGATTATTTGATTTGAAGTGCACCAGCGGAATCTTCTGCCTTGTGGCCATTGGCATTCCAGTTACCTGCTAGCACGGTGTGCAGTTTGACAACTCAATGCATAATTGGTTGTGGGCGCCAATACCTTCTAAGTTGTTCGATTGAACTCCCTGTTGTGTGCTGGCCAGGTGAAGCGATGGTTATGTTGTCGGTGGGTTCGTTGACCGTCTGTTGGCTGGGTTGTCGTCAGATCGACAATGGTTGGGCCAACTGCTTGTCTCACCTAAGCGAGCGTTAGTATTTGAATTCCAGGCCGACCCTTGGAATTTCTGAGCGCCCTTGGGTGTACTGCCTTTTCTTGTTTGTTTTTGTTGTTTGTACTTGTATGGCTTCTAGCCGATTTTTAGACTTTTGTTTTCCCCTTAAGGCATTAGATGGTTTGGTTCTTCAGCTTAAGAACTGTTTAACGTAAAGCTTTTGGCACTTGAGTGTGAAACGTGTGTGAAATCTTATGGGACTTAACTGCTAAGGTCATCAGTCCCTAAGCTTACACACTACTTAGTCCGTATTACCCTAAGGACAAACACACACACCCATGCCCGAGGGAGGACCCGAACCTCCGCAGGGATCATCGGCACAGCCCGTAACTGCAGCCTTTGGCCTTTCTTTTAAAAAATTAATGTGATTGAGTCTTAACTGTTGGGGCTTCAGCCAATTTTGAATTTAAATTGTTTTCTCTTATAGTGTCAGATTCTTTGGGCCTTCCGCCTAATTAAGGAACTGCTTTAAGATAAGGCATTGGCTTTTAAATTTCTGATTTGTCTCAGCTTTAAGTTATTGGCTTTCACCCGTTTTTAAATTGATCTTGCCCTTAAGGCATGAGATTTTACGGCGAGTCCAGGCGCTAATTAAGTTCCAAAACTAAAGCTGTGTATTTACAAAAAATTCTTCGCTCTTATAATGTTTGATCAAATAAAAGGTTGTATATTCGAGTGTAACTGACAGCCGCTTATTTTGGCCCCTTTCCACAACTTAAACAACCTTTTCTGTCCAGTGGGTTTAGCAGGACGTCTCCCTACGTTCAGACATGTTCACTGGGTGAACCGTTAGTCACACAGCGTGAGTCCAGTCTGTTGTTCAATTCAGCCCACTCACCGTAAACTGTGCTCATCGGTGTCAGTCACAGCTGCCCTGATAAGTCGTCGAGAGCCAGCGATGCTTAATTTTTGTGATGGAAACAGTGGGCTAAGACCACTGGTTTTTTTCCTTTTCTTCTCTCGCTACATTAATCCAACGTGCAGTGTTGTGAGGAAGTGGAGGCCTGAAAACTGTGTCTTTGATGTAACAACTGTGTCTTTGATGTAACCTCACAGATAAAAATCTAACGGTGCCAAGTCCGGAGAAGGTGGGGATCATGACAGCAGCTGGAGATTGCCGGAGTTTCGAGTCCTCCCTCGGGCATGGGTGTGTGTGTGTGTTGTTCTTAGCATAAGCTAGTTTAAGTTAGTTGAAGCAGTGTGTCAGTGTAGGGACCGATGACCTCACAGTTTGGTCTCTTAGAAATTCACACATAGTTGAACACGTTTGAACATTGGAGATTGCCAGCTGATACGTGACCGATCCATCACCATAGTAGCTCAGAATCCAAGAACTCATGAACATCGTTGTGGAAGTGCAGTGGACCACCATCCCGATCAAAAATGAAATTAATGCTGACCTGTTGCGAATTGCTGCTGAAACTACGCGATATGGCTTCTGCGATGGTCTGGCAGTTATGTTGCTATAAATCATTGTAAAAAAAAAATCTTGAGTTGTTGTTTCCAGACTGCTACGGTCGCAGGTTCGAATCCTGCCTCGGACATGGATGTGTGTGATGTCCTTAGGTTAGTTAGGTTTAAGTAGTTCTAAGTTCTAGGGGACTGATGACCATAGATGTTAAGTCCCATAGTGCTCAGAGCCATTTGAACCATTTGTTGTTTCCATACATGTAAACATACTCTACATCTACATCTACATCTACATGGATACTCTGAAAATCACATTTAAGTGCCTGTCAGAGGGTTCATCGAACCATCTTCTCAATTCTCTGTTATTCTAATCTCGTATAGCCCGCAGAAAGAACGAACATCTATATCTTTCCGTGCGAGCTCTGATTTCCCTTATTTTATCATGATGATCGTTTCTCCCTATGTATGTCGGCATCAACAAAATGTTTTCTCATTCGGAGGAGAAAGTTGGTGATTGGAATTACGTGAGAAGATTCCTCCGCAACGGTAAACGTATCATACCAGTGACACTCTCTCCTCTATTTCGCTATAAAACAAAACGTGCTGCCTTCTTAGAACTTTTTCGATGTACTCCGTCAGTCCTATCTGGTAAGGATCCCACGTCGCCCAGCAGTATTCTAAAAGGGGACGGACAAGCGTAGTGTAGGCGGTCTCTTTAGAAAGTCTATTACATTTTCTAAGTGTCCTGCTAACAAAACGCAGTCTTTGGTTAGCCCTCCTAAAAACAAAAAAATGGCTCTGAGCACTATGGGACTCAACTGCTGTGGTCATAAGTCCCCCAGAACTTAGAACTACTTAAACCTAACTAACCTAAGGACAGCACACACATCCATGCCCGAGGCAGGATTCGAACCTGCGACCGTAGCGGTCGTGCGGTTCCAGACTGTAGCGCCTTTAACCGCTCGGCCACTCCGGCCGGCCTCCTAAAAACATTTTCTAGTTTAAGTTATACTGTAAAATACCTCGCTGCATTTTGAAAGCGGTTCGAACAGTTCACATATAAATTATTTGTTGCCTTCACCGTGAGATAAATGGCTGAAGGTTGTAGTCTCCCTTAATGTCATCAGTGCAACGCTGTAATCGTAATGAGGTGTTAGGAGCCGTCCGCAGCTCGTGGTCATGCGGTAGCGTTCTCGCTTCCCGCGCACGGGTTTCCGGGTTCGATTCCCGGCGGGGTCAGGGATTTTCTCTGCCTAGTGATGACTGGGTGTTGTGTGCTGTCCTTACGTTAGTTAGGTTTAAGTAGTTCTAAGATCTAGGGGACTGATGACCATATATGTTAAGTCCCATAGTGCTCAGAGCCATTTGAACCATTTTTTTGTTAGTAGCCTACTTCCATGTAGTGTTATAGCACTTTGTTGTGCTGCCTGTGCAGCGTTACTGGTTATGAAAAATTTCATTATTCTTTTTCAAATCGTAAAGTGGCAGTACCAACGCGCATGCAGCTTTGTTTGTCTGCTATTAATTTAGAGCACTTTGTGGCTCATTTAATTCACAACAGCTCCTACTCGTAATTGGTTTGAGAGCAGAGCGACTAACAGTTAGTGCAGCTATTTAATATTTTAGATCTGAGCCATTAACTTTAATTGCTATACTCGCCGGCTTGGTTTAAAGTTTCATTTGCTTTGTAGGTAATTTTTTAAGCTCGTGCTAATCTCTGCACGTTTGAGCATTCTGTGTGTTTCGTCACTGTTAAGTCAGGTTAATTATTTATCCATTTGTTGGTTAAAAGTCACATGTAGTCCAGAGGTCGCGTGGGTTTTCTTTTAAAGGTCGTTTTATATTAACTCAGCGCTTTATTGAAACATTTCGTGTTGTAATTGTTTTTTTTTTTAGTGTGTGCGTTAGAAATTGCTGTCCACACTGTTGTGAACTGCTGCTTAGAGCTGATATCAGCGGCTGGTCTTGGCGTTTAGTGAGGGCCTGTAGCCAGTTGCTTCCGCAACGAGAGTATTTTACTGTGTTCAGCGTTGTAATTAATTTCGTGGGCTCCCATTTTTAATTAATTTCCTAAGTGTTAGACGTAATATTTATTTTGAATTCAAATTTCACTTCCTCTGGGTTGTCTATTTAAGAACCTTACACTACCGAGTCTGAGCATTTATTTCTGTGATCCTTTTCTGATTAACTGTGTATTTCAATTTACTTATTTGCTCTTTGCTGTAATTTTCTTGTATTTGTTATTAATTGAAGTAACTAAGTAAGTTATATGAGTAGAGTAATGTAATCAGAGTGATTCTAAAGCTTAACGGTGGATAACCCAATAAATATTCGGATAAAAGAGTACCTAACAAAGAGTGTTTCTATCAGTACAGATCGAGACGCAACACTTATGTTGTAGTATCGTCCTATGATTGCAGTGCCACATTAAACTCAGCTACGCAAATCTAAACCACAACGGCGTATAGGAGGCGCTCCTGAAGACCACGCATTCAGTCTCACGATGGCAGCGCCCTCACGTTGAGGTCAATATATCGGGTGATCAGAAAGTCAGTATAAATTTGAAAACTGAATAAATCACGGAACAATGTAGATAGAGAGGTACAGATTGACACACTTGCTTGGAATGACATGGGGTTTTATTAGAACCAAAAAAAATACAAAAATCGAAAAATGTCCGACAGATGGCGCTTCATGTGATGAGAATAGCAATAATTAGCATAACAAAGTAAGACAAAGCAAAGATGATGTTCTTTACAGGAAATGCTCAATATGTCCACCATCATTCCTCAACAATAGCTGTAGTCGAGGAACAATGTTGTGAACAGCACTGTAAAGCATGTCCAGAGTTATGGTGAGGCATTGGCGTCGGATGTTGTCTTTCAGCATCCCTAGAGATGTCGGTCGATCACGATACACTTGCGACTTCAGGTAACCCCAAAGCCAATAATCGCACGGACTGAGGTCTGGGGACCTGGGAGGCCAAGCATGACGAAAGTGGTGGCCGAGCAGACTATCATCACCAAACGACGCGCGCAAGAGATCTTTCACGCGTCTAGCCATATGGGGTGGAGCGCCATCCTGCATAAACATCGTATGTTCCAGTAGGTGTTTATCAGCCAGGCTGGGGATGATGCGATTCTGTAACATATCGACGTACCTCTCACCCGTCACAGTAGCAGTTACAAAACCAGAATCACGCATTTCCTCGAAGAAAAAAATGGTTCAAATGGCTCTGAGCACTATGGGACTCAACTGCGAGGTCATTAGTCCCCTAGAACTTAGAACTACTTAAACCTAACTAACCTAAGGACATCACACACATCCATGCCCGAGGCAGGATTCGAACCTGCGACCGTAGCGGTCTTGCGGTTCCAGACTGCAGCGCCTTTAACCGCACGGCCACTTCGGCCGGCTTTCCTTGAAGAAAAAAGGCCCGATAACGGTAGAGGTGGTAAACCCAACCCATACCGTGACTTTCTCGCCGTGCAATGGAGTTTCCACGACAGTTCTAGGATTTTCGCATCGTGCTCGGTCGGCCACTACGGGGTCTAAACAACCCGTGGCTTCGAACTTCGAAATCATTCTCGCCACAGCTGCATTTGTCAACGGACCTGTACCCGTTCGAATCCCCTTCCTATGGCGATAGGATCGTAACGCTGAACCAGCACATTCCCCATTCTGATAAGACAGCTTCACTACAAGTGCTTTTTCACGTAACGTCAACATGCGGCGACTACTGGCGCATCTGATTCTCTCTCTCATTACAGCTCCTTTTATACACGATTGTCATGCGCAGTCACTGAGGTTTTGCTGTCCAACGCCATCTGTCGGACATTTTGTGACTTTTTTTTGTTGTTATTGTTCTAATAAAACCCCATGTCATTCCAAGCATGTGTGTCAATTTTTACCTCTCTATCTACATTATTCCGTGGTTTATTAAGTTTTCAAATGTATGCTGACTTTTTGATCACCCGGTAGTCTCAATCTAGTAACAGCTCTCCCAGTTCTAGACCTCAACATCAGAAGGTACTATTATCGAGCATGACAGTGACATTTAATGTTTCTGATGAAGTGTACATCGTAAATATTGCATTTTGTACTGCAAGAGAACAGTTTGTTAATCTGGGCATCAAGTGATGCTTTGGTAGTCCGTGGCAATTGTAAATTATCCAGAACTGCTGTGGCAAAGAGGTGTGTCAAAGATAATTAAATCTTTTATTAATTTATGTAATTAAATGAAACTAATATTTCATGCGTCCCAGGCCAAGCAAAGAAATGATGGCTCTGGCGGGACGAAAGTATTTTCGCCAGACCACAACATGTGTATTTTTAATTTTATTTGGAACTGATATTAACCCCAATGTAGAAGCAAGGGGTGTGACGTCTGCTGCTGTGAAAATGTTACCGATGATGGTGTCAGTAAAAGCGGTGTTACTAAATACATTTTTCCGTAATTCCTTCAAGAAAGAAGACGAAGTAAATATTCCAGAATTCTAAACCAGAACAGCCGTTAGCATGAGTGACATAAAAGTATATATCTTAGGTGTTGCGAAACAACTAAAAATCACTTACGAAAGGCAAGTCTTCCGGTGCAGATGGTATACCAATCAGGTTCCTTTCAGAGAATGCAGACACAATAGCGCCTTTCTTAGAAATCATATACAACCGGTCACTTGACGAAAGGTTTGTTCCTAAAAATTGGAAAGTAGCACAGGTCTCACCAATATTCAAGAAAGGAAATAGGAGCAACCCAATGAATTACAGACCCATATCACTGACCTCAATTTGCAGTAGGATTTTGTAGCATATACTACACTCAAACTTTACGAATCACTTTGAAGAAATTGGCTTATTGATACATAGCCAACACGGATTTAGGAGCTATCGTTCTTGTGCAACACAGCCTGCTCTTTATTCCCATGAAGTAAAGAGTGCTGTCGACAAGGGATCTCAGATCGATTCCATATTCCTAGATTTCCAGAAGGCTTTTGATACCGTTCCTCACAAGCGACTATTAATGAAATTGCGTGCATATGGAGTATCGTCCCAGTTGTGTGACTGGATTCGTGATTTCCTCTCAGGGAGGTCACATTTCGTAGTAATAGACGGTAAATCATCGAGTAGAACAGAAGTGAATCTGGCGTTCCGCAAGGTAGTGTCATAGGCTCTCTGCTGTTCCTGATTTATATAAATGATCTAGGTGATAATGTGAGCAGCCCTCTTCGATTGTGTGCAGATGTCGCTGTAATTTACCGCCTAGTCGCCTAGTAAAATCATTAGACGATCAATTCCAATTACAAAATGATCTAGAGAGAATTTCTGTATGGTGCGAAAAGCGGCAATTGGCACTAAACAAAGAAAAGCGCGAGGTCATCCACATGAATAGTAAACGAAATTCGATCAATTTTGGGTATACGATAAATCGCACAAATCTAAGGGCTGTCAGTTCGACTAAATACCTAGGAATTACAATTACGGGCAAATTAATTTGGAAAGACCACATAGGTAATATTGTGGGGAAGGCGAAACAAAGACTGCGCTTTGTCGGCAGGTCACTTAGAAGATGCGAAAATCCTACTAAAGAGACAGCCTACATTACACTTGGCCGTCCTCTGCTGGAATATTGCTGAGCGGTATGGGATCCTTACCAGGTAGGATTGATGGAGGACATCAAAAAAGTGCAAAGAACGGCAGCTCGTTGCGTGTTATCGCGCAGTAGGGGTGAGAGTGTCACTGATATGATACGCGAGTTGGGGTGGCAGTCACTGAAACAAAGGCGGTTTTCTTTGCGGCGAGCTCTATTTACGAAATTTCAATCACCAACTTTCTCTTCCGAATGCGATAATATTTTGTTGACACCCACCTACGTAGGGAGAAATGATTATCATAATAAAATAAGAGAAATCAGAGCTCGAACGGAAAGATTTAGATGTTCCTTTTTCCAGAGTGGAATGGTAGAGAAGTAGTATGAAAATCGTTCGATGAACCCTCTGCCAGGCACTTAAGTGTGAATTGCAGAGTAACCAAGTAGATGTAGATGTAGATGTGGGTTGCAGTGGTGCAGTGTGGAGTACGTTGATGTCTATGGGACGCCCATCGTGGAGCGCTAGTAAAGCAATATTAACCACCAAACATTCATTGTCCTTGAATCACAAAGGATTAAGTGTTGTTGTTTCAGCCAGCTACGTTGTCGGGAGCGCTGGCAGAAGGCACCACTATGAGCTGACCAAGGCTTCGGAAGTGGGTGACCAGGACGTGCGTGTTTACGCCCTAGAGTATATCTCACAGGAAAGGTACCAGCAGCGATGATCGATATCATGTAACCGAATGCACAAATCTTCCTGAAGAATAAATCTAACAATAAAATATAAGAATTAAGAATTTATATGAGACTGAAATATAAGAATATGACTTTAAAAACGTTGTAAAACCTGAAAAACCATATGCACATGTATTATACACTGAATTGACTAAGAAACTGGTGCACCTGCCTAACACAGTGAAGGGCCCCTGCGAGCACGCAGAAGTGCCGCAACACGACGTGGCGTGGGCTCGACTAATGACTGAAGTAGTGCTGGAGGGAACTGACACTATGAATCGTGTAGGGCTGTCCATAAATCCGTAAGAGTACGATGGGGTGGAGATCTCTTCTGAACAGCACGTTGCAAGGCATCCTAGATATGCTCAATAATGTTCATCTCTGGGGAGTTTGGTGACCAGCAGAAATGTTTAAACTGAGAAGAGAGTTCCTCGAGCCACTCTGTGCCAATTCTGAACGTGTGGGGTGTCGCATTGTCCTGCTCGAATTGCCAAAGTCAGTCGGAATGCACAATGGACATGAATGGATGCAAGTGATCAGATAGGATGCTTGTGTACGTGTCACCTGTCATAGTCGTATCTAGACGTATTAGGGGTCACATATCACTCCAACTGCACACCCTCCACACCACTACAGAGCCTCCACCAGCTTGAACAGCACCTTGCTGACACGCTGAGTCCAGGAATTCATGACGTTGTCTTCATACCCGCACACATTCATCCGCTCGATACAATTTGAAACTAGTCTCGTCCGACCAGGCAACATGTTTCCAGTCATCAACAGTCCAATGTCGGTGTTTATGGGCCCAGGTGAGACGTAAAGTTTTGTGTCGTGCAGTCGTCAAGGGTACACGAATGGGCCTTCGGCTCCAAAAGCCCATACCGATGATGTACCCCAAGATTACACATCAAAATAGATCTTCATCCGCCATTTTTGTCTGTCTGTCCATGAATTTTCTTCAATATTTGTTCTTCTGATAGAGGTATCAATTCCTTGAAGTATTCGGCGATCTTCCTCTTTTCTTTCTTCCTGGTGGCTCCCATTCCATAATTCTCTGTGGTAATCCCTCCTTCGTCATCCTTTTTGTATGTCTATACCATAACAGTTGTTTTTCGTTTATAAAATTTGCAGTTGAGTTTGTAATGTCCATTTTCTTCCCGAGACTTCATTTCTGATTCTTTCTCGCCTAGATATCCTTGCGATTTAACTGTCCATACTTTCGATCCGTGTGTCATAATGCTTCTGGTAATTGTGTTGAAGATTTTGCGTTTTGTTTCCTTTCTAATCTGTTGGACCCATAACATACCGTTTCTTGTTCCAAGTAGAGCACTTGCCCGCGAAAGGCAAAGGTCCCGAGTTCGAGTCGCGGTCGGGCACACAGTTTTAATCTGCCAGGAAGTTTCATATCAGCGCACACTCCGCTGCACAGTGAAAATGTCATTCTTTTGTGATATTGTCTCCTAGGTACTTCTACTCTTCAGTTTGTTTAATTGTTCCCATTCCTTCTTCCAGTGTCAAATTTTGATTTGTCTCTCCTATTACCATATATTTTGTTTTATTCCTGTTGACCTGAAGTCCCCATTTTTTATACTCTTCTACTGATTTTCTTGTAATGTACTCTGCCTTCTCTATCTTGTGCCAAAATTAGTTGGTCATCAGCAAATTGTAATGAATATAATTCAGTATCATTTACTGGGATCCCCATGTCTTTACATTTTCTTTTCCAGTTTTCCACTGCCTTTCTTGTATATATTTTGAAAGTGTTAGTGATAGACTACATCCTTGACGCAATTCTTCTGTAACTTTAAATAGAGGGGAGAGATTGCGTAATGTCTGCTAAATACGTTAGTTACAGTTATTCCTTTGTGGTTCTCGCACTCATCTTTTCTTCCTTTCTTGTGGATTGCTGAAATAAATCCTGCTTTTCAGTCTTTTGGTATGGCCTCGCCATTTAAATGTTTCTCAAAAACGGTACTCGAAAGTTCGTGACATTTATCTGTACCATATTTCACCAGTTCGGTTCATAGTTTTCCAATTCCAACAGCACTTCCTTTTCTTAAAGTTTTAATGATTTTTTTACTACTTCTATGTCCAGTGAGACGGTGCCATTATTTTCTGTTTCTTCTAGATCGTTATTAATTGTATCAAAAAATTCTCCTCTGTTTTCAATCAATAATTCTTTGAGTTTCTTTGGCATTTTCTCTCAGTGTTTTCAATATCTTCCATGCCTCTGAGCTTATCTTACCTCCAATTAGATTATCCACTTTATTGCAAGTATTTTCCCAATTCTTATTTTTGCTTATGTCACCATTTTTCCGATTTTTTGTTGTTGTTATCTTAATTCTTTCATGTCCTGGATACTTTGTGTATTTAGCCATTTTAAATATTTTTGTTTCTTTATTTGTACTCTTACTCTATTTCTGTATCAAAACATTATAAAGATTTTTTAATTTCTTCGCCCAGAGCTTCTTTGACTGCCTCATGTAGAGCATTAACGATGTAGTTATATTTTATATCTTTACTGTCAAAATCTGTTTCATTTAACTTTTAATGTAATCTATTATTTGGACAGATACACCATACTTTTATTTTACAGACTACGTGCATTATACTTCGGGATTTTTATATCAGTTTTAAAATCTTCCTACTTATTAACAATTACTTATTTACTTTTTATATATTTTTTACTTTTTCTTCAATTATATATGTATGTATTATATAATAAATATATTATTCGTATTGTGAAACACAGTTATAATTTTACAAGTGGTATAATGCCCTGTACCCCTAACGTGATAAATATTCTTGTAGTGATCTCCTACGGAGGTGGCTACATAAATGACAAAAGTAAATTAAATAAAGTCAATAATTGGGTCTCGTACACGGAACGCAATAGCAACAGGCTGGGCTGAGCTTATGGACCGCTAAGAGGCCTGTAAACTGCGTCGAGAACTTTGATGGTCGTTTTCTCAGAAACCGCCGAATATCTAAGGATAAGCCGAGACACATGTTCGCTGCATTTAACTCCTCTTTCACGGAGCCAAGTTTCTGGGAAATTGGGTTATGGCACTTGGCGTGTTCTCCTTGTGCTCGTAAGTGGACTATTGTGTTTTTAGAGCAAAGTATGCATGCAGCTACATACCGAAAGGATCTGGTGTTTTGTTAAATCCAGCAAAAATATTTGTAGAAATGTTGTAGGGGAAAAACACTTTACGTAAATATTTGCTTTATTTCGTGCGTTCCTCTTCTACATCTATATCTACAACTATACTCTTCACTGCACCTAGTGGTGTATGACGGTGGGTATTTTGTGTAGCACTGTCTCTTCCCCTTTTCCCGTTTCAGTCGCGAAATAATAATGGACCTATAATACTCACATGGGGTAGGCTCGAAGTCACTTTTTCGTCTGAAGACTTCTCTCCGTTAAGAATGAAATGCTCTACTCTGTTTCCTAGGAAGATTCATTACAGTTACATAGATCATTTGAAACTGAGTACGCTCTTTTTAGTTCATCAGGTGGCAGTGCGGAACCGTACCGAATGCCTTACGAAAGCCAAGCATTTTTCTGGGGGCCGTTATCTACAGCTTTCTGGGTATCGTGGGTGAACAGAGCGAGCTGGATTTCAGACGATCGTAGTTTTCGGAACCCATGCTGAGTCCTATAAGGCAGATTTTCAGTCTCCATAAATATCATAATACGCATAAAATATGCCCCAAAATTCTACAACTGACAGACATCAATGTTTTAGGGCTGTAGTTTTTTGCGTGTGTTCGATGACCCTTCTTGAAAATGGGAATTGCTTTTGTTCAGTTAAGCACTGCTAGGCACGTACATACATGGATATATCTCAACTAGGCCAAAAAATAAAAAAAGAGCTAACATGTAGGTGCCAATTCCCAAAACCGATACATTTGCGTGGTGTTTAGCCAAAACGACCAGCGCACAGAAATTTTCTCGGTTTTATCGATAGATTGCACTGTCGCAATATCTCTTTTAGTCTGTATGTGATTTATCACTGCAGGCTATTTGTGATGCGACTCTTGGATATATGCGTTTCTCTTTAGAATATCACAGCACCTATTTTCAACCACCTTTTACCAGCGATAACCCCATCTTTTCGTTCTCCTTGTCTTGTGTCCGGAGAAACACATAAACATCAGCAGATGGAAAGAACTCTTTCGAGACAGCTTTAGACAAACGGCGGTCGATCACTCGTTACACGCGAGATATAGCTTTTCTCAGTAATAAGACACGAGCAATGAAATGAAATGCTGTTGACAATATTTCTCCGTCGCGACCCGCTCCATAAATATCGGTGTGACAGCGAAACGTACTCGGGATTGACTGTAATAAAATTTAAATCCGATATCACTATTCACGACCCGCTCCTCCGTCCGCCGGCTCGTATTGCAGCCATAAAATGCGGGCGGAGTAAATGTTATTACGTCCGCATTCACGAATGCATAACCCGCCACAGCAGAAATAACGACAAGCAGACGCGGACACGAAATTCCCGAGCTAAGGTAATCCAGCGATGGAGTCCTGCGAACCCAGAATCCGGACTTTGTGCGATGAATGGCAACCACGCGTTTCCCCGAAACGAGAATCGGACCCAGATCCGCGCAGGTATTATTATACCGGTTCTTTCACACCCGGCTTTTATTGGTCTTCCTCTCTTTCGTAGCTTGTATATATTTTTCACTCCGTTATGTACTTCGCTATAGCCGTAAAGGCATATATGATTTGACACGATTTGAGCAGACTGTGATACACGTAAGATTTTAATATCTGGCAGAATGCTATTTAGATGCGACCGTTACTCAGTGCCTTTTCACTTACATCAATGAAATTACAAAATTCATTTTGCCTCCATGTGGAAGACTGAATTTCTACGTATAATATTTCCGCTCCTTGTCAGAGGTTTTTTTTTCTTTTTTTTTTTTTTTTTCATCAGTCTGCTGTCTGGTTTGATGCGGCCCGCCACGAATTCCTTTACTATGCTAACCTCTTCATCTCAGAGCAGCACTTGCAACCCACGTCCTCAATTATTTGCTTGACGTATTCCAATCTCTGTCTTCCTCATTCCTTACCTTATCAGTCCACCTAATTTTCAACATTCGTCTGTAGCACCACATCTCAAATGCTTCGATTCTCTTCTGTTCCGGTTTTCCCGCAGTCCATGTTTCACTAACATACAATGCTGTACCCCAGACGTACATCCTCAGAAATTTCTTCCTCAAATTAAGGCCGGTATTTGATATTAGTAGACTTCTCTTGGCCAGAAATGCCTTTTTTGCCATAGCGAGTCTGCTTTTGATGTCCTCCTTGCTCCGTCCGTCATTGGTTATTTTACTGCCTAGGTAGCAGAATTCCTTAACTTCATTCACTTCGTGACCATCAATCCTGATGTTAAGTTTCTCGCTGTTCTCATTTCTACTACTTTTCATTACCTTCGTCTTTCTCCGATTTACTCTCAAACCATACTGTGTACTCATTAGACTGTTCATTCCGTTCAGCAGATCATTTAATTCTTCTTCACTTTCGCTCAGGATAGCAATGTCATCAGCGAATCGTATCATTGATATCCTTTCACCTTGTATTTTAACTCCACTCCTGAACCTTTCATTTATTTCCATCATTGCTTCCTCGATGTACAGATTGAAGAGTAGGGGCGAAAGGCTACAGCCTTGTCTTACACCCTTCTTAATACGAGCACTTCGTTCTTGATCGTCCACTCTTATTATTCCCTCTTGGTTGTTGTACATATTGTATATGACCCGTCTCTCCCTATAGCTTACTCGCACTTTTTTCAGAATCTCGAACAGCTTGCACCATTTTATATTGTCGAACGCTTTTTCCAGGTCGACAAATCCTATGAAAGTGTCTTGATTTTTCTTTAGCCTTGCTTCCATTATTAGCCGTAACGTCAGAATTGCCTCTCTCGTCCCTTTACTTTTCCTAAAGCCAAACTGCTCGTCACCTAGCGCATTCTCAATTTTCTTTTCCATTCTTCTGTATATTATTCTAGAAAGCAGCTTCGATGCATGAGCTGTTAAGCTGATTGTGCGATAATTCTCCCACTTGTCAGCTCTTGCCGTCTTCGGAATTGTGTGGATGATGCTTTTCAGAAAGTCCGATGGTATATCGCCAGACTCATATATTCTACACACCAACGTGAATAGTCGTTTTGTTGCCACTTCCCCCAATGATTTTAGAAATTCTGATGGAATGTTATCTATCGCTTCTGCCTTATTTGACCGTAAGTCCTCCAAAGCTCTTTTAAATTCCGACTCTAATACTGGATCCCCTATCTCTTCTAAATCGACTCCTGTTTCTTCTTCTATCACATCAGACCAATCTTCACCCTCATAGAGGCTTTCAATGTATTCTTTCCACCTATCTGCTCTCTCCTCTGCATTTAACAGTGGAATTCCCGTTGCACTCTTAATGTTACCACCGTTGCTTTTAATGTCACCAAAGGTTGTTTTGACTTTCCTGTATGCTGAGTCTGTCCTTCCGACAATCATATCTTTTTCGATGTCTTCACATTTTTCCTGCAGCCATTTCTTCTTAGCTTCCCTGCACTTCCTATTTATTTCATTCCTCAGCGACTCGTATTTCTGTATTCCTGATATTCCCGGAACATGTTTGTTCTTCCTCCTTTCATCAATCAACTGAAGTATTTCTTCTGTTACCCATGGTTTCTTCGCAGCTACCTTCTTTGTGCCTATGTTTTCCTACCCAACTTCTGTGATGGCCCTTTTTAGAGATGACCCTTCCTCTTCAACTGTACTGCCTACTGCGCTATTCCTTATTGCTGTATCTATAGCGTTAGAGAACTTCAAACGTATCTCGTCATTCCTTAGTTCGTCCGTATCCCACTTCTTTGCGTATTGCTTCTTCCTGGCTAATGTCTTCAACTTCAGCCTACTCTTCATCACTACTATATTGTGATCTGAGTCTATATTTGCTCCTGGGTACGCCTTACAATCGAGTATCTGATTTCGGAAATTCTGTCTGACCATGATGTAATCTAATTGAAATCTTCCCGTATCTCCCGGCCTTTTCCAAGTATACCTCCTCCTCTTGTGATTCTTGAACAGGGTATTCGCTATTATTAGCTGAAACTTGTTACAGAACTCAACTAGTCTTTCTCCTCTTCCATTCCTTGTCCCAAGCCCATGTTCTCCTGTAACCTTTTCTTCTACTCCTTCCCCTACAACTGCATTCCAGTCGCCCATGACTATTAGATTTTCGTCCCCCTTTACATACTGCATTACCCTTTCAATATCCTCATACACTTTCTCTATCTGTTCATCTTCAGCTTGCGACGTTGGCATGTATACCTGAACTAAAGTTGTCGGTGTTGGTCTGCTGTCGATTCTGATTAGAACCACCCGGTCACTGAACTGTTCACAGTAACACACCCTCTGCCCTACCTTCCTATTCATAACGAACCCTGCATCTGTTATACCATTTTCTGCTGCTGTTGATATTACCCGATACTCATCTGACCAGAAATCCTTGTCTTCCTTCCACTTCACTCCACTGACCCCTACTATATCTAGATTGAGCCTTTGCATTTCCCTTTTGAGATTTTCTAGTTTCCCTACCACGTTCAAGCTTCTGACATTCCACGCCCCGACTCGTAGAACGTTATCCTGTCGTAGATTATTCAATCTTTTTCTCGTGGTAATGGCTCTGAGCACTATGGGACTCAACTGCTGAGGTCATTAGTCCCATAGAACTTATAACTAGTTAAACCTAACTAACCTAAGGACATCACAAACATCCATGCCCTAGGCAGGATTCTAACCTGCGACCGTAGCGGTCTTGCGGTTCCAGACTGCAGCGCCTTTAACCGCACGGCCACTTCGGCCGGCTTTCTCATGGTAACCTCCCCCTTGGCGGTCCCCTCCCGGAGATCCGAATGGGGGACTATTCCGGAATCTTTTGCCAATGGAGAGATCATCATGACACTTCTTCAATTACAGGCCACATGTCCTGTGGATATACGTTACATGTCTTTAATGCAGTGGTTTCCATTGCCTTCTGCATCCTCATGTCGTTGATCATTGCTGATTCTTCCTCCTTTAGGGGAAATTTCCCACCCATAGGACAAGAGAGTGCCCTGAACCTCTATCCGCTCCTCCGCCCTCTTTGACAAGGCCGTTGGCAGAATGAGGCTGAAGATTTGGAAGTCTTCGGCCGCCAATGCTGATTATTTATCAAAATTTAGTCAGTGGCAGGGATCGAACCCGGGACCGAAGGCGTTTTGATTATGAATCAAAGACGCTACCTCCTAGACCACGGGTCTTCTTTCACCCGATGTTATTCAATCTGTATATTAAGCAAGCAGTAAAGGAAACAAAATAAAAAATCGGAGTAGATATTAAAATCCATGGAGGAGAAATAAAAACTTTAAGGCTCGCCGACGACAGCAAAGGACCTGGAAGAGCAGTTAAACGGAATGGACAATGTCTTGAAAGGAGGATATAAATCCTGACATTAAATTAACCAAAGTAATACGATCAACGAGTGAGCAAATGGAATACCACAGACAGCGTTTCTGAAGAAGAGAAATTTGTTAACATCGAGTATATATTTAAGTGTCAGGAAGTCGTTTCTGAAAGTATTTGTATGGAGTGTAGCCATGTATGGAAGTGAAACGTGGACGATAAATAGTTTAGACAAAAAGAGAATAGAAGCTTTCGAAATGTGGTGCTACAGAAGAATGCTGATGATTAGGTGGGTAGATCACATAACTAATGAGGAGGTACTGAAGAGAATTGGAGAGAAGAGAAATTTGTGACACAACTTGGCTAGAAGAAGGGATCGGCTGGTAGGGCATATTCTGAGGCATCAAGGAATCACCAATTAAGTATTGGAGGGCAGCGTGGAGGTCAAAAATCTTAGAGGGAGATCAAGAGATGAATACACTAAACAGATTCAGAAGGATGTAGGTTGCAGTAGGTATTGGGAGATGGAGAAGCTTGCACAGGATAGAGTAGCACGGAGAGCTGCATCAAACCAGTCTCTGGACTGAAGATCACAACAACAACAACTACAGTCGACTCTCGATAGTTCGAAGTTCGAGGGACCAAACAAGAAGTTCGATTAACGCTCGCCCACATACCGCTGTTGTAGCCCAACATGATCTACAGAATATCATCATGTTCCCTTGGCCTGCTCTATCAACATATCTGTCTCCTGTCGAGCGCTTATGGGATACCATCGGACGACACCTCAAGCGTCTTCCACAACAGTCCCTGTATTGACCGACCAAGTGCATTAGGCATGGAACTTTGTCCCACAAACTGACATCCGGTTCATGTGCAACACAACGCATGCACGTTTGAGTGCTTGAACTCAGCATTCTGGCTGTTGCACCGTTATTAATGTACCAGAATTTCACATTTTCAACGGCCTATCTCGCGCTTGCATTAACCTGTGATATTGCCATGTTGATCACTTAAATATGTTACCTAGACAAATGTATCCCCGAAATTTCATGACACTACATTAACAATTTTTTGGTGTTGCGATTTTTTTCCGTCAGTCTGTATTGCATAGGTCTCTTAAGGCGACTGAGGTATTGAAAGTAGCTTCATTGAATATTCAGTTTGCGATTCAACAACCAACAGCGGTTGAAACATAACAGTGACATTCATACCAAAATAAAAGACAGAAAATATCTCCGATAGGCGACAAAGACTTTTATAAAAAAATTTATTTTATTATTAAAGGTTAGGCACACTTATGGTCACTTTTCGATGTAATCATCGTAATGTTTGACGTATATGTTGTATCTGTGGACAAGCTTTCCAGTATCCTCTTATACCCTCTTCACAGCATGTTGTCACCATTGAACAGAGACGAATCTACAAACTCAACCTTCATTTGTGAGCGCTGCCGTCCTAGCCACTTCTTCACTTTAGCGTAAAGACTGAAGTCACTCGGCGCTAGGTCGATACTATATCTCGAATGGTCAGAACTGTCTCACTGAAATTCCTGTAGAGCGTTGAGTTGTGCCAGCACTGTGAGGAAGAACGTCGTCACGCATCAGAACAATTCCAGAAATAAGAGTTCTTCTTCTTGTGTTTATTATGGCTCTCTTCTCTCCCCTCTCTCTCTTCTCCTCTCCTCTCCCGCAGGGGTACTACACTACTTTACGTCGCAACTTAAGTTTGGAGAGATTAGGCAACAGATACTTTACTGCGTTTTTTTAGTTTAATTTTATTTTATTTTTTGAGTCATCAGTCTACTGACTGGTTTGATGCGGCCCGCCACGAAGTCGTCTCCTGTGTCAAACTCTTCATCTCAGAGCAGCACATGCAGTTTACGTCCTCAATTATTTGCTGCATGAATTCCAGTCTGTGCCTGCCCCTACAGTTTTTGCCCTCTACAGCTCCATCTAGTACCATGGAAGTCATTCCCTCGTGTCTTAACAGATGTCCTGTCATCCTGTCCCTTCTCCTTGTCAGTGTTTTCCACATATTCCTTTCCTCTCCGATTCTTTGCAGATCCTCCTCATTCCTTACCTTTTCAGTACACCTAATTTTCAGCATTCGTCTGTAGCACCCCGTCTGAAATGCTTCCATTTTCTTCCGTTCCCGTTGTAAGGTGTCAGGCAAATCCAGCACCTTCCATGAAAACCCTGACATGATAGCAAATCCAGCAGTATGTCACATAGCTCCGAATAAATCCTGACATTAAATTAACCAAAGTAATACGAGTAACGAGTGAACAAATGGAATACCACAGACTAACACAAGAACGCCTAAATGCATGTCATACCTCCCCACCGTGAAACAGACGCAGTTCCGAGGGAAGAAACGAGAACAGAAGCCGAGAGTAGCATCGTGTAGGCTAGGAGGCCCTACGATAAGGGACGGACACTCACGACGCCAGCCGACCGCCAAAACCACCCCCCAGCCCATGTTAAAAGATAAAGCCCTCCAGAAGAACAGTATAGATCTTACGATAACACTAAAAGGGCCACACCAGCTGCAAGATTTAGCGTGAGACTTTTTCGCGTCTCTGTTAAGTTGCAAACGTTAAAAACATTGCCCCACCACGAAAAGTATAACGTTTCTAATTGGATAGACAGAATTTTAGTAGGCGGAGCTTAAGGTTAACATTGAGACCCTGATTGGTCAGTTGAAAAAACAGCCAGATAGCTTTTTTAAACCAACTTCGGTAAATTGTAGTAAGGAGAAGTTAGGAGAGAGTTGCTTCTGAGATGGCGAGGTGTGTGGAGCTGCGCCGCCCGCCGTCCTCTGACGCTGCCTAACCAACGACAAGGTAATTGAACGCACGCGATAGCGCATAAGGCTTCACTCAGAACTGCGGAAGTCTCATCTGTTACATCCCCTTTTTACGTAATACTAGTGTCGATCGTCAATTAAATCTCATGGTGTTCACATTTGCTACTTGAAGTTAAAATCTGAAACGCGATGATTTTTCTGTTATATAATTATTGAGAAGCCACATCGGCCACTGTAATTTACGACAAATTAAATACGTAATTAAGGATAATTGAGGGTCACTGTAGACCAATTTTGTTAGTTTTCTCTTTTATGAAACTTAATTTAAACCTAGATTATAGACGTGATGTGGCATAGGACATCCTTCGATCCATTGTAGAACTTGGAAACCCATTCAGGGAATATTCGTTCACATTTTTGTTGAACGCAGTTGGTTCTTATCATCCTGTATTAAAATATTTCCTTTTATCAATAGCGCAATTTATCAACAATGTTTTGTGAGTAGAATAAAATTTCCAATGGTAAACTTAAACGCTTTTCCGACGTTATTTTACCAGCTAACTATAAATAGGAAAGCCTTGAACCCCCTCCACTAAATTTTGTTAGTATTAAGATTCTTTTACAGGGAATGCAGTGGAGCTGACGCTGAAATCATTAAGTATTTGATTATATCATCGCTAGTCTCACTGAACTCTTCTGAACTCTCCATGTCATGTGTGGTCTGGCGTCTCCTCACCAGCAACAGGTCCCAGGTTCAAACTAGTCAATTCCCTAAAAAACACGCTCAGAGCGTCGTTGCGCGAAAGTGGTAGGGAGACACGACTTAGAACAAACAGACACCACGCAGAATGTTAGACTGTTTTACCCATAATCTATGTTTCCCTTCTATACAATACTGTTTTCCAAACGTAATACTTAGAAACATCTTTCTCCAGTTAAGGCCTATGTTTGATAATAGAGACTTCTCTTGGCCAATAATGCCCTCTTTGACAGTGCTAGTCTCCTTTTTGTGTTCTCCTTATACCGTTCTTCATGGGTTGTTTGCTACCTATGTTACAGAATTTGTTCACTTCGTCTGCTTCGTGATGCCCAATTCTGATGTTAAGTGTTTCGCTGTTCTCGTTTCTGCAACTTCTCATTACTTTCGCCCTTCGATTTACTCTCAGTCCTTATTCTGTACTCATTAGATTGTTCTTTCCAAACAACACATCCTGTAATTGATCTTCACTTTCAGTGAGGATGTCATCAGTGGATCTTATAACTGATAACCTTTCGCCTGGAATTGTAATCTTATCCTTGAATCTTTCTTTTATTTCCTTCGGTGCACAGATTTTTAGGTTGGGTGGTAGGTTGAGGTACTCTGATGAGCACCCGCAAGTCGATATGCAGAAAGGGAAGTCAGACCGCATTCAGAGTGACGACACTTCGACTCTCAAAATTTAATCAATCATCATCATCATCATCATCATCATCATCATCATCATTTAAGACTGATTATGCCTTTCAGCGTTCAGTCTGGAGCATAGCCCCCCTTATACAGTTCCTCCATGATCCCCTATTCAGTGCTAACATTGGTGCCTCTTCTGATGTTAAACCTATTACTTCAAAATCATTCTTAACCGAATCCAGGTACCTTCTCCTCGGTCTGCCCCGACTCCTCCTACCCTCTACTGCTGAGTCTCTTGGGTAACCTTGCTTCTCCCATGCGCGTAACATGACCCCACCATCTAAGCCTGTTCGCCCTGACTGCTACATCTATAGAGTTCATTCCCAGTTTTTCTTTGATTTCCTCATTGTGGACACTCTTCTGCCATTGTTCCGATCTACTAGTACCTGCAATCATCCTAGCTACTTTCATATCCGTAACCTCAACCTTGTTGATAAGGTAACCTGAATCCACCCAGCTTTCGCTCCCATACAACAAAGTTGGTCGAAAGATTGAACGGTGCACAGGTAACTTAGTCTTGGTACTGACTTCCTTCTTGCAGAAGAGAGTAGATCGTAGCTGAGCACTCACTGCATTAGCTTTGCTACACCTCGCTTCCAGTTCTTTCACTATGTTGCCATCCTGTGAGAATATGCATCCTAAGTACTTGAAACCGTCCACCTGTTCTAACTTTGTTCCTCCTATTTGGCACTCAATCCGTTTATATTTCTTTCCCACTGACATTACTTTCGTTTTGGAGATGCTAATCTTCATACCATAGTCCTTACATTTCTGATCTAGCTCTGAAATATTACTTTGCAAACTTTCAATCGAATCTGCCATCACAACTAAGTCATCCGCATATGCGAGACTGCTTATTTTGTGTTCACATATCTTAATCTCACCCAGCCAGTCTATTGTTTTCAACATATGATCCATAAATAATATGAACAACAGTGGAGACAGGTTGCAGCCTTGTCTTACCCCTGAAACTACTCTGAACCATGAACTCAATTTACCGTCAACTCTAACTGCTGCATGACTATCCATGTAAAGACCTTTAATTGCTTGCAAAAGTTTGCCTCCTATTCCATAATCTTGTAGAACAGACAATAACTTCCTCCTAGGATCCCGGTCATATGCCTTTTCTAGATCTATAAAGCATAGATACAATTCCCTGTTCCACTCATAACGCTTTTCCATTATTTGCCGTAAGCAAATAATGGAAATCAATGAACTGTCTCAATATTCGTAACAAAGTTCCCGAATTTATTGCCCTCCAGAAAATTACCGCAGCCAGATTGTTCTTGGGACCGAGAGCTGGTTGACACTTGAAGTAGAAAGCTCTGAGATATTTAGCAAGCCAAGGAGTGTATATCGGAAAGACCGATAAGAAGCTATAGGAGGAGTGTTCCGTTGCAATTGACAAAAATACTATCGCTACTGAGGTCGAAGTTGACACTGAATGTTCACATAAAGGATTAGTAGTGTCCTGCTTGACACAGACACGTCGTCTAAATATCTGCGTGCAATATTGCAAAGCGATATGGAATGGAATGAGTATGTGAGGATTGCGGTAGGGGAGGCGAGCGGTTTATTGGAAGAATTTTACGAAAGTGTTGTTCACCTGTAATAGAATCCGTATACAGGGCATTAGTGCGAGCTGTTCTTGAGTAGTGCTCTAGTGTTTGGCATACGCACGAGGTCAGGATAAAGGAAAACAGAGACAGGCTGCTAGATGTGTGCGCGGGGTAGCCGCGCGGTCTAGGGCGTCTTGTCACGGCCGGGTGGCTCCCCCCGTCGGAGGGCCTAGTCCTCCCTCGCGTGTGGGCGTGTGTGTTGTCCTTCGATTAAGTTACGTTAAATAGTGCGTAAGCTTAGGGACCGATTACCTGAGCAGTTTGGTCCCATAAGGCCTTACCACAAATTTCCAATTAGTAGATGTGTTATGGTAGGTTCGAACGACACGCAAGTGTTATGGAAACCAAAATGGGAACATCTGGAGGGAAGGCGACGTTCTTTTCGGGGAACATTATTGAGAAAAATGAGACGACCGGCATTTGAAGACGACTGCATAACGATTGTACTGTCGCCAGCATACATTTCGTATAAAGATCACGAAGATTAGGCACGAGAAACTAGGGCTCAAACCGGGGCACATTCGAGTAGAACCTTTTTCCCTCGCTCTATTTGCGAGTGGAACAGAAAGGGAAAAGGTAGGCAGTGGTACAGAGTACCCTCCACGACACACCGTACGGTGGCTTGCGATGTGTGTGTGTGTGTGTGTGTGTGTAGATGCAGATGCAGAACAGTATGGGTAAAAGACTACATCCCTGTCTTGCACCCTTTTTAATCCGAGCACATCGTTCTTGGTCATCCACTGTTTTCGTTCTTGTCTTTCCCATCTTGCTCCATTTTACATCGTCGAATGCTTTTTCCAGGTCGACAGATCCTATGATCGTGTCTTGATTTTTCTTCGCCCTTGCTTCCATTATCAACCGCAACGAAAGAACTACCTCTATGGTGCCTTGCCTATTGTAAAGCCAAACTGATTCTCATCTATCGAGCCTCAGTTTTCTTTCCCATTCTCTCCTGTACCAGCCTCTTTATCTCAGAGTGGTATCAACTCCAATCTGCCTCAATTATTGGTTGGCTACATTCCGATCCCTTCATTAACATATAGATTTCATTTTTATCTCTACGTCTCCATCTAGTAACTGATTTCACGGAGAATCTACTCATTTCTTATCAGACCATTTAATTTTCAGAATTCCTCTATAACACAACATCTCAAACGCTTATTCTTGGTTTCTGGTTGTCCCACGATACTCTTCCATATAATTCTGTGGTCCAGATGTATAGTCACATAAATCACTTCCTGAATTAAGGCCTGTGTTTGACACTAGCTGACTTCTTTTAGCGAGGAATGCCCTCTCCGCCTGTGCTTGTCTGTTTATTATATCTTCCTTTTATTATATCCTCTATGCTTCGCCCTTCGTTTGTTCCCTTAATACAAATATATGATCCCCAATTGTGCTGCTAAGTTTCTCGTATACCTCATTCTTAGCACGCCTCACTACTTCCGTCATAGTTTATTATCGAATCATATTCTGTGCTCACTATACGGTTCATTCAGTTCCACAGGTCCCGTAATTTCTCCGCGCTTTCGCTGAGGATAGTAATCCCGTTAGAGAATCTGTTCATTGACACCCTCTCACCCTGACTGTAATCCCACTCCTGTAACTTCGATGTACAGACAGAACAGTAAAGAAATAAGGCTGTACCCTTACTTATAACCTTTCTAATTCGAGCATTTCTCTATTGATTTGGCAATCTTACAGTTTCCTCTCGGGTCTTTTCCTACAGCTCCCAGGCAGATGCCATTTTCATTGACTTCCGGAAGGCGTTCGATACAGTTCCTCACTGTCGCCTGATAAACAAAGTAAGAGCCTACGGAATATCAGACCAGCTGTGTGGCTAGATTGAAGAGTTTTTAGCAAACAGAACACAGCATGTTGTTGTCAATGGAGAGACGTCTAAGGACGTTAAAGTAACCTCTGGCTTGTCACAGGGGACTGTTATGGGACCATTGCTTTTCACAATGTACATAAATGACCTAGTAGACAGTGTCGAAAGTTCCATGCGGCTTTTCGGGGATGATGCTGTAATATACAGAGAAGTTGCAGCATCAGAAAATTGCAACGAAATGCAGGAAGATCTGCAGCGGATAGGCACTTGGTGCAGGGAGTGGCAACTGACCCTTAACATAGACAAATGTAATTATTGCGAATACATAGAAAGAAGGATGCTTTATTGTATGATAGCGGAACAAATACTGGTAGCAGTTACTTCTGTAAAATATCTGGGAGTATGCGTACGGAACGATTTGAAGTGGAATGATCATATAAAATTAATTGTTGGTAAGGCGGGTGCCAGATTGAGATTCATTGAGAGAGTCCTTAGAAAATGTAGTCCATCAACAAAGGGGGTGGCTTATATAACACTCGTTCGACCTGTACTTGAGTATTGCTCATCAGTGTGGGATCCGTACCAGATCGGGTTGACAGAGGAGATAGAGAAGATCCAAAGAAGAGCGGCGCGTTTCGTCACAGGGTTATTTGGTAAGCGTGATAGCGTTACGGAGATGTTTAGCAAACTCAAGTGGTAGACTCTGCAAGAGAGGCGCTCTGCATCGCGGTGTAGCTTGCTGTCCAGGTTTAGTGAGGGTACGTTTCGGGATGAGGTATCGAATATATTGCTTCCCCCTACTTACACCTCCCGAGGAGATCACGAATGTAAAATTAGAGAGATTCGAGCGCGCACGGAGGCTTTCCGGCAGTCGTTCTTCCCGCGAACCATACGCGACTGGAACAGGAAAGGGAGGTAATGACAGTGGCACGTAAAGTGCCCTCCGCCACACACCGTTGGGTGGCTTGCGGAGTATAAATGTAGATGTAGATGTCCAGCTCATAAATATTTCTGCAAGAATATCAAGCATCTTCCACTTTTTTTTTTTGTCAACAAGTTCTATTTACGTTACTTGACTTTTTTTAAACTTTTCAGTTGCAGAGTCTGAACCGCCTCTCTAGCTCTAGTGCATTATTTAGCTTTTGTAAAACCTAATTATCATCTGACAGATCCACGATTTTTTTTCTGTTTATGTATATGATTCTTGGATTCAGCTCTACTAAGCTGATACGGTAGTTGTACATAATATCACAAATTCTTCAGTTGATCGTCGAAATAAGGAAATGCAAGTGAATGGTTAGGAAAAGGAAGCAATACAGCAACATAAGTCACTCAGGAACGAAATAAATGGGAGATTCAGGCAATCTAAAACGAAATACTGCGGCAGAAATGCGAAGAAACCGAAAAAGAAACAGTCGTCCGAATCGCAGATCAGCCTTTGATATCGACTGTATTGTGTGCAAGGCATCATTCTGGAAATCGTATGGTGTGCCTACACATTAAACTGAATGATCGTTTGTGTTTACCACTTGCTCGTATGATTATAGAAATATCCAAGGAGTGTTATCCATCCCACTGCCTTATTTACTGAAAAGTTTTCCAAAGCTCTGCCCAACTCTGGTTAATACAGGATTCCATGCGACTTTCAAATTGACATCTCTTTCTTCTTCTGTCACGTTAGCTGAGACTTCTTCCAGCCCTTTAGTGTTCTCATTCAACGTATCCGATCTCATCTGCGTTTAACAATGAAATTCCAGTTTCACTTTTACTGTTGAAGCCGTTTGTGTTAACTTCGGCGATAAATATTTAAACACATCTATGTGCTGATCAGCGATTCCGACGGCTGTTTCTTTTTTAGTTTCTTAGCATTTTTGCCGCAATATTTGGTTTCAGATTTCCTGTATTTCCCATTTATTTCATTCCTGAGTGACTTATATTGCTGTATTCCTTCCTTTCCTTTCCCTAAACCTTTTATGTATTTTCTTATTTCGACGATCGGCTGAAGAGTTTATGATATTATCCAAGATTACTTCGCATGTTACCGTCATTGTATTTATATTTATCTGTCCAATTCTGTGATTGCTCTTTCGTGAGATGTCCATTCCTCTTCAAATCAACTTCCTGTAATGATAATCATGACCACAGCATCTGTGTCCCAGAGACCTTTAAACATAGCTCAACACTAAGGTATCCGGTATTGATTCTTCTGGAGGATTCTCTTGCATTTCAGTCTGCTCTTCATCATTAGCTAACTACGGTCTTAGTCTGTAAGTGCTCCTGGGTATCTCATTACAGAAGCTTTGTCTCAAGATAATGTAATGCAGCTGGTGTCTTCGAGCTTCTCCAGGCTTCTTCCAGGTTTACATTTTCATATGATCTCTGAGCAGTGTATTTGATATTACTAGATGAAATTTATTGAAGAACTCGACTAGTCTTTCTACTCCCTCATTCTTATTACGGAGACCGTATTCTCCTGTAAGTATACTATTTTTTCCCTTTCACAGCGTTCCAAACATCCAGATCACTGAAGTTTCATCTCCCATATTGAGTTACCCGTTCAGCGCTGTATGCTTAACTGTGGTTTGCTCGTGATACTGACTGAACTATTCACAGTAACTCATTCTGTCTCCTACCCTCATATTCATGGCGAATCTCACATTCCATATCTTATAATTATATTGTTCCTGAGACATTTAATTCTCTTCTTTATTCTGCTTCAATTATTATCGCAAATCCTACTTTCGTTGTAGCACTTTCTGCTGCAGATGATAATGTCCTGTACACATCTGAAAAGAATTAGTATCTTCTTTGCGTTTCGTTTCTTTCTCCTACTAAATCTAGACTGAACTTTTGCATGTCCTTTCTGAGATATTTTAACATTGCTGTCACATTCAGACTTTTGATATTGCAGGCTCCAGCTCGTATAATGTTAGTCAGCATTTAGCTGATCTTTCAGTGTTTTTGTAATGGTTACCTTGCCATAGGCAGCGCCGGCTGGAAATGCGACTGGGGGACTAATTCAGGCTCTTCTGCGAATAGAGAGGTCATCAGAGCACTTTTTTAACTACAGCCCACATTGCCTATGGGTACACATTATACATCTATAATTTAGTTGTCTCCACTGTCTTCTGCATCCTCATGCTGTTGACCATCATGATAAAACCAGAATTAAATTATTGAGGGTTGAATAACTCTTAGAGGTTTTTTGTTCTACTGATTTTTATTTGTATGAAATATTTTCGGCTTATTAGGCCATCTTCAGATAACTACTGGCTATTGTTTACAAGGATCTTGTGTTATTACAAACCAAACATTCTGGACCAAGATACAACGCACTTACATACGATCTGTAGTTGTGGTATTGTCTTTGGAATTGTCATTCGGGTCTTTTGACTTTTTGTTCTGTAAAACTGTTCTTTAACATAATAAATCACATTTCATGATTTGTCAGTACCATGTATGACAACAATTAGAATTATTTAGAATACACCTTATTACAAAATTACAATTTTTTTAGTATTTGCTGTGAACAGTTGCACTGGACACTAATTGTTGGTTGCACAACAGCGATTTTGCTTTGGAAGTTACATTTTGTTATTAGAAAAATTGTGCATTAATAAATACCAAATATTACATTGTTACAGTTAGTATCGTAAACACATAAGGGATATTATATTGGGGTGAGCATTTGTTTACTATTGGGACACTTTGTGGTTAGTACCTGGTTTACTGTATTGTGTTAAGTTTAAGAGTGGTCATGTGCTCTGTTGCAATTGGTCATTTGGAACCAGCTAGGGATTCAGGGCTAAGTGTTTGTTACTTTCAAGTGCTTCTACTAGTAGGCTGAGTTTTCTGCCTTTGTTGGCTATATGTAGCACTTCTCTGTGTGTTAGATATTTGTGTCCTTCTCTGAGCACATGTTCAACAAAAGTGGAATCGGATTTATTTAATCTCCAGCTGCGTTCATGTTCATTCAGCCCGGCCCGTTTGACCAATGTACAGTTTATTGCAGTCAGTGCAGGTTATTTTGTATACCCCAATGTTGCTTAGTTTATCTGTTTTGTACTTGCTGTTGGATAGGAGATTAGCTGTAGTGCCTCTTACATAAAATGATGTTTTATAGTTTTGGGATTTCAGTGTTTTAGTTAGTTTGTCTGATAGTTTACTTAGATATGGGATAGTACACCAGTTGGTTTGGGGTGTGGTTGTTATTGCAGAGAGGTCATAAACGTAGGGCAAAATTTTCCTTCTTTGTTTCTTGTGCAGGATTTTGTCAACTAGTTCAGGGCTATAGCCATTGTTATATGCAATATATTTAATGGTGTCTACTTCGGTTTGAATTTTTTTTTTTTTTTTTGACATTGTTATGGATGTGAGGTGATGCACCATGGAGTGGAAGGCTGCATGTTTGTGTGTTATTTGGTGTCGTGAACATGAGGGTTTTCTGTAAATTTTGAAAGTATTTGTATTTTTGGTGATATCTATGTCAAGGTCTATAAAGTTAATGGATTTTTCACCTAGCTCCATGGTGAAATGTATGTTTTTGTGTTGTGAATTTAGATGTTCTAGGAATTTGTTCAGTTGTCTGTTGGTAACTGTCCACATACACAGTACATCATCTACATATATGTACCAGTATTTAATGTTATTACTGAGGAGTACTTCCCCCATGAACCATGGACCTTGCCGTTGGTGGGGAGGCTTGCGTGCTTCAGCGATACAGATGGCCGTACCGTAGGTGCAACCACAACGGAGGGGTATCTGTTGAGAGGCCAGACAAACATGTGGTTCCTGAAGAGGGGCAGCAGCCTTTTCAGTAGTTGCAGGGGCAACAGTCTGGATGATTGACTGATTTGGCCTTGTAACATTAACCAAAACGGCCTTGCTGTGCTGGTACTGCGAACGGCTGAAAGCAAGGGGAAACTACAGCCGTAATTTTTCCCGAGGACATGCAGCTTTACTGTATGATTAAATGATGATGGCGTCCTCTTGGGTAAAATATTCCGGAGGTAAAATAGTCCCCCATTCGGATCTCCGGGCGGGGACTACTCAAGAGGACGTCGTTATCAGGAGGAAGAAAACTGGCATTCTACGGATCGGAGCGTGGAATGTCAGATCCCTTAATCGGGCAGGTAGGTTAGAAAATTTAAAAAGGGAAATGGATAGGTTAAAGTTAGATATAGTGGGAATTAGTGAAGTTCGGTGGCAGGAGGAACAAGACTTTTGGTCAGGTGATTACAGGGTTATAAATACAAAATCAAATAGGGGTAATGCAGGAGTAGGTTTAATAATGAATAAAAAAATAGGAGTGCGGGTTAGCTACTACAAACAGCATAGTGAACGCATTATTGTGGCCAAGATAGACACGAAGCCCACGCCCACTACAGTAGTACAAGTTTATATGCCAACTAGCTCTGCAGATGATGAAGAAATTGATGAAATGTATGACGAGATAAAAGAAATTATTCAGGTAGTGAAGGGAGACGAAAATTTAATAGTCATGGGTGACTGGAATTCGTCAGTAGGAAAAGGGAGAGAAGGAAACATAGTAGGTGAATATGGATATGGATTGGGGGGAAGAAATGAAAGAGGAAGCCGCCTTGTAGAATTTTGCACAGAGCATAACTTAATCATAGCTAACACTTGGTTCAAGAATCATAAAAGAAGGTTGTATACCTGGAAGAATCCTGGAGATACTAATAGGTATCAGATAGATTATATAATGGTAAGACAGAGATTTAGGAACCAGGTTTTAAATTGTAAGACATTTCCAGGGGCAGATGTGGATTCTGACCACAATCTATTGGTTATGAACTGCAGATTGAAACTGAAGAAACTGCAAAAAGGTGGGAATTTAATAGATGGGATCTGGATAAACTGAAAGAACCAGAGGTTGTACAGAGTTTCATGGAGAGCATAAGGGAACAATTGACAGGAATGGGGGAAAGAAATACAGTAGAAGAAGAATGGGTAGCTCTGAGGGATGAAGTAGTGAAGGCAGCAGAGGATCAAGTAGGTAAAAGGACGAGGGCTAATAGAAATCCTTGGGTAACAGAAGAAATATTGAATTTAATTGATGAAAGGAGAAAATATAAAAATGCAGTAAATGAAGCAGGCAAAAGGGAATACAAACGTCTCAAAAATGAGATCGACAGAATGTGCAAAATGGCTAAGCAGGGATGGCTAGAGGACAAATGTAAGGATGTAGAGGCTTGTCTCACTAGGGGTAAGATAGATACTGCCTACAGGAAAATTAAAGAGATCTTTGGAGAGAAGAGAACCACTTGTATGAATATCAAGAGCTCAGATGGCAACCCAGTTCTAAGCAAAGAAGGGAAGGCAGAAAGGTGGAAGGAGTATATAGAGGTTTTATACAAGGGCGATGTACTTGAGGACAATATTATGGAAATGGAAGAGGATGTAGATGAAATGGGAGATAAGATACTGCGTGAAGAGTTTGACAGAGCACTGAAAGACCTGAGTCTAAACAAGGACCTGGGAGTAGACAACATTCCATTAGAACTACTGATGGCCTTGGGAGAGCCAGTCATGACAAAACTCTACCATCTGGTGAGCAAGATGTATGAGACAGGCGAAATACCCACAGACTTCAAGAAGAATATAATAATTCCAATCCCAAAGAAAGCAGGTGTTGACAGATGTGAAAATTACCGAACTATCAGTTTAATAAGTCACAGCTGCAAAATACTAACGCGAATTCTGTACAGACGAATGGAAAAACTGGTAGAAGCCGACCTCGGGGAAGATCTGTTTGGATTCCGTAGAAATGTTGGAACACGTGAGGCAATACTAACCTTACGACTTATCTTAGAAGAAAGATTAAGAAAAGGCAAACCTACGTTTCTAGCATTTGTAGACTTAGAGAAAGCTTTTGACAACGTTAACTGGAATACTCTCTTTCAAATTCTGAAGGTGGCAGGGATAAAATACAGGGAGCGAAAGGCTATTTACAATTTGTACAGAAACCAGATGGCAGTTATAAGAGTCGAGGGGCATGAAAGGGAAGCAGTGGTTGGGAAAGGAGTGAGACAGGGTTGTAGCCTCTCCCCGATGTTATTCAATCTGTATATTGAGCAAGCAGTAAAGGAAACAAAAGAAAAATTCGGAGTAGGTATTAAAATTCATGGAGAAGAAGTAAAAACTTTGAGGTTCGCCGATGACATTGTAATTCTGTCAGAGACAGCAAAGGACTTGGAAGAGCAGTTGAACGGAATGGACAGTGTCTTGAAAGGAGGATATAAGATGAACATCAACAAAAGCAAAACGAGGAAAAATGGAATGTAGTCAAATTAAATCGGGTGATGCTCAGGGGATTAGATTAGGAAATGAGACACTTAAAGTAGTAAAGGAGTTTTGCTATTTAGGGAGTAAAATAACTGATGACGGTCGAAGTAGAGAGGATATAAAATGTAGACTGGCAATGGCAAGGAAAGCGTTTCTGAAGAAGAGAAATTTGTTAACATCGAGTATAGATTTAAGTGTCAGGAAGTCGTTTCTGAAAGTATTTGTATGGAGTGTAGCCATGTATGGAAGTGAAACATGGACGATAACCAGTTTGGACAAAAAGAGAATAGAAGCTTTCGAAATGTGGTGCTACAGAAGAATGCTGAAGATAAGGTGGGTAGATCACGTAACTAATGAGGAGGTATTGAATAGGATTGGGGAGAAGAGAAGTTTGTGGCACAACTTGACTAGAAGAAGGGATCGGTTGGTAGGACATGTTTTGAGGCATCAAGGGATCACAAGTTTAGGATTGGAGGGCAGCGTGGAGGGTAAAAATCGTAGAGGGAGACCAAGAGATCAATACACTAAGCAGATTCAGAAGGATGTAGGTTGCAGTAGGTACTGGGAGATGAAGAAGCTTGCTCAGGATAGAGTAGCATGGAGAGCTGCATCAAACCAGTCTCAGGACTGAAGACCACAACAACAACAACTGAGGAGTTCATTTTCTAGTAGAACAAAAAACCGCCTAAGTCTTATTAAACCCTCAATATCAAAATGTTCTACCAAGAAGCGACGGAAGAATCCATAAATAAGAATTAAATTAATTTGTCATCGACCTTAAATAGTTGCTATTATGGACATGCAAACATGCAACCAAGGAAATATTTTTGAGGTGTAGCTGACATACTGTCTTTGTAACAACTGCGACATCATAGCATATAGTCGTGGATATGACGCCTAAAACAATAAAAAAATGTAACCAGACCGGGTGAGGTTTGCAGACAACTTATCTCTTTTGTGGTAGAATGCAATAGAGACTTGACTGAATTGAGCGGCATCCTTAGAATTAAATTTTGCTAAAAGATGAACGAAGGTGACGGAGAGAAGAAGAAAGCAAACTAAGACTTACTAAAATTGTATAACTGTGGTAGACATAGTAGAAGATGAGAAGAAAAATTCTGGCAACAAATAAAGTTTCCAAAAAATGGCCGTGGTAAGGATGACACATAAAATAGATTCATGCATATTAAGAAAAGTTTCTATTATAAAATTGCGTATTTAAATGGAGTACCCGCCATGGGTAAACCGGAGAAGAAAATATTTGAAGTATTTCACGACGTCCAGTTCGTTAGGCCGGCGCGTTGGAAGGCCTTCTATGTGACGTTCGACTTTTTATACAGTCCAGGTCCACGTTGGGGGCTAATTATATAGTGGTACTGCGGTTCAGCGAGTAAACACGAATTATTCAAATCAAATGTTAATTAATACTTCATTAAATACAGATATTTGAATGCAGCACTTGCAATTAAATATTTAAAAATTTGAGGTACACCAGCTGAGAGATGGTATACAGATACATTGTAACTACTTTTATTTATTTTTTTTAGTCATTATTTAGGCCTTCAATTTAGAGGATAAATATAACAAATTGCGCTACTATTTTTCAGCAAAAGGTTTATTCAGTTTCTACTTGCGTAGCGATTGCGGCTTACCACGACTTCAGCCTCTACTGTAGTGGCGTATAATCACGCACAAGAAACGTCGTCTTTCGTAAAAATATCTAATGAAGTAATATTTCATTAATTCAGTAAGTTTATATGTCAGTTGCCGGCCGAAGTGGCCATGCGGTTCTAGGCACTGCAGTCTGGAACCGCGAAACCCGCTACGGTCGCAGGTTCGAATCCTGCCTCCGGCATGGATGTGTGTGATGTCCTTAGGTTAGTTAGGTTTAAGTAGTTCTAAGTTCTAGGGGACTAATGACCTCAGCAGTTGAGTCCCATAGTGCTCAGAGCCATTTGAACCATTTTATATGTCAGTTACACGTTTTTTCCTATAAATTACGTTCCAGTATCACAAACAAGTCGTTTCCTATTAAATAAAACCACAATAAGTCATATAATTGCAAGAATTCATTCAGATACTACAGCTAAATGATATCTGTATATAGATTACGGAGATGTTTAATACACTCAAGCGGCAGACTCTGCAAGAGAGGCGCTCTGCATCGCGGTGTAGCTTGCTCGCCAGGTTTCGAGAGGGTGCGTTTCTGGATGAGGTATCGAATATATTGCTTCCCCCTACTTATACCTCCCGAGGTGATCACGAATGTAAAATCAGAGAGATTAGAGCGCGCACGGAGGCTTTCAGACAGTCGTTCTTCCCGCGAACCATACGCGACTGGAACAGGAAAGGGAGGTAATGACAGTGGCACGTAAAGTGCCCTCCGCCACACACCGTTGGGTGGCTTGCGGAGTATAAATGTAGATGTAGATGTAGAAAGAAATCATCATAACATTGTGCAAGTACGGAAACAACCGCAGTTTAGTGAAGAATGGTCGACAGCGTGAAGACAGCCTACGCTTTTTTTTTTCCTATCCGAGGTTATTGAGTAAGGGAAGATGATCTTAAAACTCAAAAACTGATCTGCCAGAATTAAAAAATTTGATAGCTGCAGATGGCAGCAGATAATTTAGGATCAGGGTAGCTTTTGTCTTAGGCAAGTGCTTAGAAGATACGGTAAGTCTGCTAGCTGTAATCTAGACGTCTCGAATAGCTTGACTGCTCTGCAGACCGCAGACAAACGTGAACAGACAACCGAAGGTAGGCAGGTAAAAAAGTGCAAGCTAAGGTTAGTAGCAGCCGCAAGGTTAAAAAGACCAAGAAGGTCTTTCTGCTAAGGATTAGTCATGGAAGAAGAATATATGAACTGAAATGCCCGCTAAATCACGCAGGGCTAACTGGTAATTAGGACTGTGGAAAGGGTCAATGGAGGTGCGGTCGGATTCATTTCACAATTGTAATTTATTATCATTTAGTTCACAAATACACTTTTGAAAGAATTAATTGGCTTCGCGGCTGAAGGCCTCCAAACAGATGCTTTAGAATAAGTTCAACTTTGAAAAGACATGACACACAGTTAAATTTACGAATAAGATAATCGTATACATATGTGAGATCAGCACGCGGAGAGGCTGAAGGCCGAGGGATTAAATCTTCAAAATTCCAAATATACTATGGTGATTACTGAAGGCAGAAGGCCACAATGTTTTATGATGCTAACAGGGCTGTGGCCCACAAGGTGCACAGAAAGAGATGAACAAACGCAATAAGATGGCTGAAGGCCGCAAGGTTAAATTCTGCAAATTAAGGAAATATATATTGCAACAATAGGTAAAACAATACATTGAGTTTAAAAATTTCCTTTTGCAACACCAACGGCGGAAGGCCCACAATAACTTGTAAATAATTAAGAGAACGGAACTCAAGAGTCTCCAGTGGAATGGTCTGCCCTCGTTCACTTAGGCGAGACAGGTGGTGAGTCCAACTACACTTCATTCGTGCGAACCCAACGAAGGGACAGTCACGGACCGACCAATCAACCCCTTGCTTGCCACGACGGAATACACGAGAATTGGACCCCCCCCCCCCCCCCCCAAAAAAAAAAAAAAAAAAAAAAAAAAATTACAACTATCCGCAAACAATCGCGTATTTTAACTGAGTTGCCAAAACTACACACCATGTTGGGCAGCAACAACAGGGGAGGAAAACACACTGCCTAGAAGCTACGTTTGCGGCCAGGGCAGGTAACCAGAACAATAACGGCCACAAGGCAGACAATTGCGCTGGTGCACTCGAATTGTAATCAACCAATATAGTTAATTGCACCGCTTGGCGGCTAAATTTCAGCAATACAAACACTCGGTGTTGCTCACAGGAAAACCTCCCCAACAGCGAACCACCGAAACGAACCACTGCAACATGAATGGACGTGGCTTCGGTAGTTGAAGCCATTACTCAACTTTGACGTCCTGGATCGATGAACCACGAAGCTCGTAGCGATCGGACAACCCAACACGCTCCGACGCTGCCCAGGAAACGCCACCGGACCCAACCGACAGCACCGCGTCGAGATAACTTCTTCCCTCGTCCGCAGCAACCGACCGATTGTTCTCAGAATGCCGACAACACCTAAAATCGTAGACAGTGGCAACCACACACACAACCTGACAAACACTTGCACGAAGACCTGACCGATACCCAACAGTAACTAAGCACACACGAAGACAAGACCCACACTGCCGACTCATGAACGATCGGCCAGCCAAAACACGTCGTCCGGTAGGACCACCGACCGAAGATTCGCCAAGACCGCAGCCCGGCTCAAGTGATACGTGGCGGCAATGGTCGGGCGAGCCATGTCAACACAGACCTCACTGCTGCTCCAACCCGACTGCACTAATACCGCATTGCAACTCTGCGACTGGCAGGTCCGGACTGCGCTCCAGACGCATTCCAGCTGACTGGCAGCCCAAACTCGCGACCTGAACTCAACTAGCTTACCACAGACAAATGGTTCAAATGGCTCTGAGCATTATGGGACTCAACTTCTGAGGTCATCAGTCCCCTAGAACTTATAACTACTTAAAGCTAACTAACCTAAGGACATCACACACATCCATGCCCGAGGCAGCATTCGAACCTGCGACCGTAGCAGTCGCGCGGTTCCAGACTCAAGCGCCTAGAACCACTCGGCTACTCCGGCCTGCTACGACGTACAACGACCGGAAAATAATAGTAGTCGAGCAAAGATACTATGAGAGGGGATATATCGATACGCGCTGCTAGCACAGGTCACGGTCAGGCAAAGTAGCAACTCAGTGACAGTAGTAATTTAAATTAACGTAGTGAGGTGGAGGTACATTAAAAGCCGGGTGTAAAATACAGGATGGCGGGAACACGAGCCACGCACGGCTCATAAACTACAACAGAACTCTCTGGATGGTGAACATTAGGTAACGAGTACTTTAAAGCCAAGTACAAGGCTTAGCGATGTCCCCTTCGATTTGGATTCTCTGGGCAAAAATCTTAGTAAAGAAGATCACGTAATGGTTGTTGGGGGACAGAATGGACCGTATCTTCAAACTTGCAGCTGCGGGTGACATGAGGCAGATCGCCGGGAATGCTCTTCATGCAAATGTGAAGACAGCGTCACTCTTTGAAGTATACCTCAACCGCTGGATAAAGCATTTCGTGGTACTTGTAACAACAGAAGTTCAAGAGCCGCTCAACAGACTGGGACGATCACATATGGGTGTGGTGACTGTTGTGTTGGCTGAAGAGCCAACACCGTGTTACTATTGGAGGTCGAAATGCACACGTTTAGCTCACGCAGACTGGCGTGAGGAGGGAAGGACTATACTGACGTGACGTCTGGAACATGACAAGGAATAGAAGTCAGAAAGCGGACGTAGCTAGTAGATACTTAACTTTAATCTATTTATGATGAACGTCTCTCTTGACGGTAAACGATTCACAATATTATCTGTTCAGATTATAGTAACTGAATATGGCGCCTTGCTCGGACGTAGCTGAAGGCTATGTTAAACGGTCGTCTCTGCAAATGAGAGCGGATGTAGTCAGTGAACCATCGCTAGCAAAGTCGGCTGTACAACTGGGGCGACTGCTAGGGAGTCTCTCTAGACTAGACCTGCCGTGTGGCGGCGCTCGGTCTGCGATCACTGATAGTGGCGACACGCGGGTCCGACGTACACTAACGAACCGCGGCCGATTTAAAGGCTACCACCTAGCAAGTGTGGTGTCTGGCGGTGACACCACAGTGACCTCTCAAATATTCCCACCAGACACGACATAGTCCACATCTGAATGTTCCGGTAAGAGCTTTCCTGCACCACTAATTTTCCAAAAGCATTCGGTGTAACCATAGCAGTCTCTGCCCAGCCCTTGTTGTTCCCAATATTTTTACAAGACCTTTCTAGGATAACTTTTTCCGAAAGACAGTGCTGTCGGATAACTACAGTGAAACTTTAAAAAAAAAAAAAAAAAAAAAAAGGAAACTGGAGAAACAGAGAATGGTGGCTTGTTGGACAGTACAAGGTTAACAATCATAATACTTTTGTAGTTTCCGGTCAAAAAATCATAAGCGTGTTCAGGACGAAAACTGAGCTTCCCATACGAATACAGGGCACTGAAAACTCTGAATATCTTTCTACAGATGTGCGACGCTGAATACAACTTCATCTGAAAGTCACAGAAATTGAACAGATTCACCTAGACGGGTACAAGTTAGTGTCACTTTACGATAGGTGTAATATGAGGGAAAGCGTAGTGATTATACACAAAAAGTGAAATAAGTCCTACGCCATAGACCTCAATGAATACTGCATTGGACAGCTATCTGACTGTTGTAATTCAGGAACAAATTTAGAAACGTACAAGATAACAGTTACTGCAGTCTTTAGCTCTCCAACATGAAATGTTTTACTCTTCATTGAGCAATTAGAGATGGTGCTAATAATACTCAGAAGAAATAGCTGCCGCGCAGGATTAGCCGAGCGGTCTAAGGCGCTGCAGTCATGGACTGTGCGGCTGGTCCCGGCGGAGGTTGGAGTCCTCCCTCGGGAATGGGTGTGTGTATTTGTCCTTAGAATAATTTAGGTTAAGTAGTGTGTAAGCTTAGGGACTGACGACCTTAGCAGTTAAGTCCCATAAGCTTTCACACACATTTAAAAAAAAGAAATAGCTGCGAAGTGACTGCAGCAGTGCACAAGATTTGTCACACGATCTTTATACTTTTCTGTCGTATTATTTCCTAGAAAGTTTGGTGACACGTGAACAAAGGCATCCCAAGCTAACTTTTCATCACCTGTCAGGATCATGTTGAAATGCTCTTCTTTGTACGGTTTGCTTATCTAGGGATCGATGAAAATGCCCATTTTTGCCTCACTAAAGCGTGGGAATTTCTCCCGCAAATAACTGTTTTCCCAGACCATGGCCTTAACAAAGTTTTTCATTAGTACCCTATTTTATATGAAGAGCAGGGAGAATTATGTTCTTGGATTTAGCAAGTACTTGGTGCATAACACTGTGAGATCCTGGTTCAGCTGATTGACGTTTAAGCCAGTCTACCTTTTTATAATGAAGTATTTTGGCGCGGCTGTCCCAGAGGCACAGGAAGCAACAGAATTTGGCGTATCCGCGTTGCATCCCAATCGGAATCGATGATAGTTGGTTTGTGGGCTTGAAGAGACCAGACTGCGATCCGAATCGATGGTAACACGTTGCCATTATGCATTGGCACACACTTGAGGCATACATTGGAAGAGTCGATGAACAGTCTCCACTGATAACGTTTATAGCCAATGCCCATAGTTGCCAATAGTCGGTGTACATCACTACAAAATACCAAGTTCTTTTCACTTTCGAAAAATGAAAGTAATGGTAGATGGGGGTAATGGAACTCAGTCACATTTACCGTCTTATGAAGACAATTCCGCTGCTGTAGTCTTGACGCTAACAGATCTACTTTTCGGCAGTTTCAGATCTCTCATTAGGTCGTTAAATTCACACTGTCTTATTTCGTGAATCTCTGTACACTCACCGTTACACACAGTCAGGATCTTTCTAAGAACTGTGTTTTGAAGGTGATGGTGCAACGGTAGTTTCACTACCACTCTCGTCACTATCACAACCAAGGGGACAGGAATAGGCAGTCGGTCTCCGTGAGGCACTGATCGCAAGGCTGACGGTATGTTAATAATTGTCAAGGAAGAGTTTTTCTTCTTGGAAATACCATGTGTCAATGGAATTGTCATATAATATATGGCGTTATTGGCCTCCTTTGAGATTTCATTGTAGCCTGTGCGTAAATGTAGCAAAAACTGTCAGCACCGTTTACGCAATTGCGAGGCACGTTGAATCACAGAAATTACAGTGACCACACGCACTAACTACACTTCAGTAATTCGTTCTTCCAGCACACGAACAGAACACAATTTGTAAGAGACCGATACTATGCCGCTACGGTCGCAGGTTAGAATCCTGCCTCGGGCCTGGATGTGTGTGATGTCTTTATGTTAGTTAGGTTTAAGTAGTTCTATGTTCTAGGGGACTGATGACCTCAGAAGTTAAGTCCCATAGTGCTCAAAGCCATTTGAACCTTTTTTTTTTTTATACTACGCTTAAAAGAAACATGCTCCGCTCCTCCCTCCGTCTTTCTCTTCTCCTTGTTACTACGAGCAAGGGCTAAAAATAGCGACAAAATTCACACAGCTGTTGTTGCCTGAAACTTCATCACTCCGTCTACCATCAGCGGGATTTCCAAGCCTAGATGAGAAGGGGTTGACAATGAACGCAAACAAAATATAATTATTAAATGCACCCCCTTTAACTTGGAAACGAGAGCTACTTCGAGTTTTTCACAGTCGTTTTCGTAATCAGCCCATTTACATTTCAGTGGTGGTTAGTGTAATTTACTTCTAAGTCCAGCTGTCTTTCGTAATTAACACATGTCTCAGCAAACGGTGACAAAGGTTCCTACTGCACTGCTGATTTATTTTCGTGTACTGATTACAGAGTTACAGGACGACCTCGTTTCGGAGTTTTTGCCGTTATCAAGCGTACCTATGCTGAAGGTATAATAGAAACAATACTGTTCCTTGCGTCTATGTTACTTTCTATACCTACGTATGTTAGTTTCTACGTCTACGTCTCTTTGTTCATTAGACATAAAAAAAATACCTAGAAAATTTTATTGACATTGTAAAAGAAGAAGGATGAAATATCACGACAAACACAAAACAACAGAACATTTATTATTTACGTGAAATCAGAAACACTTTCCCTGAAAATTAAACGTAATCACTGACTTACCGAGGAATACAAATTTCAATATAAATACCAGTATATTGTATCACTGGAGCTAGAGCTGTAAAAAACGTATCCAAAGTAATTTTACCAGGATCACACAACTAAAAGAACGTAGGAACAACGTGATCATAACAAAATGAAAGAAAACTGATGCTTACGCTCCAATATGCAAAATTGATAGCATGATACTAGCTAAGACGTAAGCATACTGTGCCACGTGCAGACACAGAAACCAACACAAACGTAAGGGAAAAATATTATACCTATAATACCACCTGGACGGTGCGTTTCGTAATATACACATCAAAAAAAGTTTGCACACCGCGGTTCCTAGAACTCCTGAAGATAGACGTTGACTGTGGATATTGTATCACAGACAAAGTCCCTTTGACTGTTCAGAGATGTCACTAAATCCGCACAAATATGTAAACAATCAAGTATGAGCAACGCCTATTATACGAAGGGACTCCGACAGCCGATCAGTTCCACTCATTCCACCAGGAAGAAAGTACACGGTTCGTGTTGTCTGTAGTTCAGCCATGCCTACACGCTCAGTACTGCAGTTCGATAGCGTCCGCATTGTTACTGTGTGCCAGGAAGGGCTCTCAACAAGGGAAGTGTCCAGGCGTCTCGGAGTGAAGCAAAGCGATGTTGTTCGGACACGGAGGAGATACAGAGAGACAGGAACTGTCGATGACATGCTTCGCTCAGGCCGCTCAAGGGCTACTACTGCAGTGGATGACCACTACCTACGGATTATGGCTCGGAGGAAGCCTGACAGCAAAGCCACCATGTTGAATAATGCTTTTCGTGCAGCCACAGGACGTCGTGTTACGACTCAAACTGTACGCAATAGGCTGCATGATGGACAACTTCACTCCAGACGTCCATGGCGAGGTTCATCTTTGTAAACACGACCCCATGCAGCACGGTACAGATGGGCCCAACGACATGCCGAATGGACCGCTCAGGTTTGGCATAATGTTCTCTTCACTGATGAGTGTCGCATATGCCTTCAACCAGACAATTGCCGTACACGTGTTTAGACGCAAACCGGTTCAGCGAGTGCAGCAAGCTGGAGGTACTCTGGTGTTTTGGGATGGCATTATGTGCGCCCGACCGACGTACGCCGCTGGTGGTCATGGAAGTCGCCGTAACGGCTGTAGGATACATGAATGCCATCCTCCGACCGATAGTGCAACCATACCGGCAACATATTGGCGAGGCATTCATCTTCATGGACGACAATTCGCGCTCCCATCGCGCACATCTGGTGAATGATGTCCTTCAGGATAATGACATCGCTGGACTAGAGTTTCCAGCATATTCTCCAGACATGAACCCTTTCGAAATGCCTGGGACAGATTGAAAATGGCTGTTTATGGACGACGTGACCCACCAACCACTCTGAGTTTTCTACGCCGAATCGCCGCTGAGGAGTGGGACAATCTGGACCAACAGTGCCTTCAGGAACTTGTGGATAGTATGCCACGAGGGATACAGGCATGCATCAGTGCAAGAGGACGTGCTGCTGCGTATTAGAGGTACCGGTGTGTACAGAAATCTGGACCATCACCCCTGAAGGTCTTGTTGTATGGTGGTATAACATGCAATGTGTGGTTTTCATGAACAGTAAAAAGGGCGGAATTGATGTTTATGTTGATTTCTATTCCAGTTTTCTGTACAGGTTCCGGAACTCTCGGAACCGAGTTGATGCAAAACTTTTTTTGATGTGTTTAGAATAAATGCCCAAACGAACTGGCCGTTGATTTTGTAATCACTACGAGCTCTTTGATGAGATACACGTGAACCCCACAATAAGTGGCTTATCTAACCACGATTGTCAATGGTCAGCAGTAAACCAATAATGATTCAGCTCTAACTGACGAATGAAAAGGATAATTTCACGGAATTGTAATATGTAACTCAGTTGTTGGATCCATGTCAGAGATTCAGAGAAAATACAACAATTTACAGTATGTGTGATGCATCTTCGTGGGTGGAAGCTTTAGGCATTAAGCTCTTTTTCACTAACAAACTGTTGTTGGATAATTCAGTCAACTGCTTGATTTATGTTATTTAATTTAATTATCGATTTCGAAATGATACAGTTTCATTTTCAGAGGTTCTTACATCATTACAGCCAGTTGTATCGCTGAAGTACGTGATGTGATCCACAAAGAAACTGCACCGAAAGTCAGTACTGCTACTGAAGGATAATATATACCAGTCCTTCTCTGCAACCCAAATGAACGTCAAATAAATAGAGTAACCAAAGTTTCATGTCAGTACAACGAAAATATTTATAAAATCAGATAATAACAGGAAAGACGAAGGTATTAAACTGGATAAAATTTGGGTGTCAGCTTTGCACCGCAAGCGTGATGATCGATTACTTTCAATCGAGAATATTGGCATTACCAGAGACAATCTCATAGCCGACGCCACGTGATCGACAGTGGCGCCCTCTGTACTGCCTATATAATCAGCGCCTCCTCGAGTTTTCCTCGCAGTTCGCCGCTGTACTTCCGAGGATGTCTCCTGCAGTCGGAGACGAAACGTCAGGGGAGAGTTTTACACTTCGACCACGGTCTATCAGCCCTCAAGTTTTAAGTGAAGACAATACCGGCCGTGAAAGCTTACACTGTATATTTTGTGCATGTACAGCATTCTATTCTGTGTACCCCTGATCTCGCAAATTGGTTGCTTCTACCAGTGCTGTGTCTGATTTTCTTGTCTAATGTACTGTCTGTGTGAAAACAGATCTCTACATCGGTTGAATCAGGGGGTCTTTCCACCTATTCTCACGTGTATCCTACATTGGTTTATGCAGAGGATAAAGTTCCAGTTTTTTAAATAAGCAACTAATCACACTCAAGTCAGAAATAAGAGGAAGTAGTAAGCAGAAATGGCCTCCATCGTAGCGTGTTATCAGAGGCGCACATGCAGCGCAGACTTCCTGCTGCGTTATTGCGCTTTGCACTTGTCAGGGCTGTAGACCCCTAGCTGATAGCATCTGTCCTAAACCGGCGGTGAGCACGAACAACCTAGACCGGCATGCGAACTTCTTGTCACGAGAACGAAGCTGTTCGGAGTTAAGGACAGTTACTAATGCCCCGAGTCGGAGGCACACGTTACAAACGAGCGCCCCGGTCGTAACTACAAATAACACACGGTAGCGGTAGGCTCCTGTCTTATAATACGGACGGAGCAGGTACGACGCTGGCCTGCAGAATATCGTGTGTTATTATGCCGAGAGACGATCGCGTGTCCACGCTATAATTTGTCGCTCGGTCTTCTACTACTCGATCATGACGCGGTTTTCTACTTAGTGATACTATTAAATAGTCCGAAAATCTTACGGGATTTAGGGAAACTACGAAAAACTGAGCCTGAAGTGGCATGTACTTGTGCCCTGCGTTTTTTTTAAATAAATCTTCTGAGTTGTATAAGCAATACACCACTAATTCCTCCCATGTCCCAACCAGTTCATCTCAGATGTAGCACTTTCCCCAAAAGCCCTCTTTTCTTGGTTTAACATACCATTCTCCGTTTTACCCTGAGATTTTTAACCTACGGCTCCTTCCTAGTAACTTGGAAATTATTCACTCATGTCTTAACACTTTCTGCCATCTGTTCATTTTGTTCGTGTTTCCCATACGTTCTCGTCGTCGATTCTTAGTGTGACCTAATTTATTATCAGCCCACGTAATATTCAAAGCTCTCCATTGCACCATTGGGGTCTCAAACGGTTCGATTCTCTTCTTTCCTGGATTTTCTACAGACCATGGTACTCTTCCATAGTATACTGTGCTCCAATCGTACAGTCTGAGAAATTTTTCTCATTTAATGATACTGTTATGAGGCGATAAATGATAGTGTCTGAACACCGGAAAACAGACATTCAACTTGTTAGTAGATCTAGGCTAGTGATGGTACGCTTGCTTTGAAAAGGATACATGTGAGCAACGGATTAATGATACCAGAATGAGATTTTCAGTCTGCAGCGAAGTGTGCGCAGATATGAAACTTTCCTGGCAGATTAAAACTGTGTGCCGGACCGAGACTCGAACTCGGGACCTTTGCCTTTCGAGGGTAAGGTAGGAGGCGAAGTACTGGCGGAAGTAAAGCTGTGAGGACGGGGAATGAGTCGTGCTTGGGTAGCTCAGTTGGTAGAGCACTTGCCCGCGAAAGGCAAAGGTCCCGAGTTCGAGTCTCGGTCCAGCACACAGTTTTAATCTGCCAGGAAAGTTTCGGATTAGTGTTGCTTTATTTCACATGTGGAAACAAAATGTACGTAGTGATCCAGGCATACATGCTGATCAACAAACAACATAAATTCAGAAAAAAAACTAAGTAGACATGGGAAATACTGAAAAATATAGTTTCCAAATGCCACAAAATCATGAATTATAATATGTGATTTTATGCACAATTCAGGGAAAAAGAAAATTCAGGAACGCGATTGGTAAACTTACTGTACTAAAAAGGTACGTGTAGCTTTTTGAACCTCAGAACTATGCCATTATTTCAAGAAGAAATCTTAAAATGAAAAATACGAGGCGATCACGTAATAAGAATGTAGGTACATTCCATATCGATCACAAAGCAATGTCTTATGCGCATTGCAAGGAGATGTTGAACATTCGAATGTGCGAAGGAATAAATGCCGAAATGTTGATACAGACCACTACCTACCTCGAGTAAAACTACAGGGCGGAGCGTGGTAAATTGCTTTTTCAGAATTCACGTTGTGGCTGCACTGTTGGTCGAATAGAGGGGAGTGTGGGCGTTGTTCATAGTGACCGACATTGGATTTGCATTCAAGTGTTGTTCAGTTGCAATACTGCATTGGACACGTGAGGAGCGCTCATTTTGTGTTGGTGTGTATTTCTCGAATTCCCACTCGATTATTGCAGCGCTGCGTACTTTCGATTGCGATTTGCAGTACCCCCACGTGGACGTGTTCGTGAACGGCAATAAAATTTTAAATTGGGTAAATGCGTTCAGAACAATAGGGGTTGTGTCAGCTGTACGAAGGGGACCTGAGAGAAGCGTTACAACACCACAAAATGTCGAACGAGTTAGAGCAGCAGTACTGCAATCTCCGAAACGCTCACCTCGGAAACACGCACTTGCTTTTGGCATTTCATGACGTTCTCCCCACCGGATTCTTCATAATCATTTGAATTTTCACCCGTATAAAATATGCGTGGACCAGCAATTGTCAGTACTGGATTATGTGCAAATGGTTCAAATGGCTCTAAGAATTATGGGACTTAACATCTGTCATCTGTCCCCTAGACTTAGGACTAACCTAAGAACATCACACTGAAGCGCCTAGAACCTCTCGGCCACATCAGCCGACACTGGATTATGTAACACGAAGAACATCTCGTGGAGACATTATTGCAACCATACCCCGTGACGCAAATATGTTCTTTTCTGATGAGGCACATTTTCACCTCTGTGTATGTGTAAACAAACAGAATACGCGGTACTGCAGCGACACGAACTCCAGGCAAATTCACCAGAGACCCCTGCACTCAGACCGCGTCACTTTGTGGTGCCCCATATCACGAGTAGACATCATTGGCCCTACGTTTTCCAGGAAAATCCTCGTGCTGTAACTGTGAATTCGGATCGTTACTTAACTATGCTGCAAGCCGGATTTCGAGGCAATGGAATTACAGGATACCTGGTTTGAACAAGACGGTGCCACTGCTCACACAGCGGGCATTACCATGAATTGATTGAGGCAAACGTTTCCTAACGCAAGTTTATCAACACTAACCAAAAACAAAATATTTAGAATGGTGTAAAAAACGTCTTTAATAGAATGAAAAATGTGAACAAGCAGTAAAAGCCCAACTCTAGAAATTCGCTACATGCAATAGTAAAAAATCAGAAAAAGCCCATGATACATTCCTACTAATTAGAAAAGAATTATCAAAACTAATTACATAAACAAAAATCAATGTGTGAACAACCATCTGATTTAAAGAAAAGAAATTGTCAAACAAGGAGAATCTTCATAAAACATTTAAAATAAAGCTGCATAGGCACCAGGCCTAGAATCTCTCCTTCAGGAAGGAAACGGGACAATTATCACCTAAATTTAAAAATATACCAACATATTTTTGTATATGCAAAAAGTGGTATAAGTTTCTACGAACTGGAATAAAGCAGATGAACTTGACAAAATGGGGAATTCTATAAAACAGACAGTAAAGATAAAAGTAGATAATAAAAAGGTGCGGCATCAAAATAAAAAAGGCCTGTATGTACCTGGGATGATAATACATTCGACACAGAGAGCAAAAAATTCACAATTAGACAGCTGACTGGGTAGAAAAACTCAAGAAGACTGGAACCACTTTGTCGGTGAAGAGATATAGAGTGCATTTTGAAGGAATGAAAGGAATATGGCCACAGAGTATACTTCTAAATGGTCTCCGTTGTACATTGTTTGGTATAATAGTCTTCAAATGAGAATAATAACGAAAAAAATGAAAATGTCGTGTGACTAGGGCCTCCCGTCGGGTAGACCGTTAGCCGGATGCAAATCTTTCGATTTGACGCCACTTCGGCGACTCGCGCGTGGATGGGGATGAAATGATGATGATTAGGATAACACAACACCCAGTCCCTGAGCGCAGAAAATCTCCGACCCAGCCGGGAATCGAATCCAGGCCCTTAGGATTCACATTCTGTCGCGCTGACCACTCAGCTACTGGGGGCGGCCAGAATAATAATAATAACAATCAAATTAAATATTTTAGTTGTGTTGTCCTACGGTTCCACCTATCAAAGCAGAAGACCCTTCTGACACCCTCAGTAAAACGATATCATAAGGAGCGTGCTGCAAGACACCGTAGTAACTAGGCAGTCTGGCGCAAGAACATATATTCAGCACACTGAACCTCAACAGACACAGTAATACCAGTTCCCAGCTTCCCGTAACACATAAACATGCAGCCTTCTACTCCATGGGGCACCACCTATGTCCCCCAAACCAAACCAGATTTTGAAAATGAATGGAAAATAATTAAATAAATAGCATACGGTAGTGGTTACAGTCCTATACGTATTGACAATATACTCAGCAAAAAGAAGAGATAGAGTATAAAAGGTCTCCTTTATCCACCTCGGACAGTAAAAACCCACACTGATAGGAAATGAGCCCCAATGCTAAATATGGGTAAGACTTCACAGGTTCTTGCCAGGAAAGTGGAGTCCAGGAAATATACTCCAGCTTTTTGCACTAGGAATACCGTTTCCCATCTTGTGTTAAATAGTGAAGATAAGATTCCACCTTTAGAACAGAATGCAATTTGTAGAATTTCCTGCAATGTGTGTGGCAAATTATATTTAGGTTAATCAGGTAGGGCTATAATCACTAGACTGACTGACCGCGAAAGGAGTTGGGGACTGAGAACGAAATATTCCACCTCTGCTGAACATGTACGGAATGAATGTCACTCATATGATGTAAAATGTGATGTCCTGCATAAAGGAACTAAAGGGAGAAAACTAACATTACTTGAAATTCTGGCCATTAATAAACGCCAATCAAAGAATCCTGACCTGGTCCTTAACGACCAAATCAGCTCCACTACTCTCCCTCATTAAAGTAGCAGTCAGTTATTCTTACACCAGTAGTTTATGAGCTTGTTATAACTGTTCCGGACACACATTCCATAGACGACTTCTTCCCCTCCCTTTATTCAGTCTGTTTATCACATTCAACAGTTTGTCCATATGACATAGTAATCCGCGCCATAAGTCACTTGTAGGACATTCCTGTTTTACACATAGTTTTAATGTTTGAATATACTGTAATGAAAGATTTATTTGTCCAGTGTCTCTTTAGGTATTACAAGCTGGTGTTTTGTATCGATATAGTCATAAAATGTCACATACACTTGTACGGTATTCTTTGTACAGCTATGAATTCTCGCTGAAGTTGTGTGGACTATCTGTTCAACATTAAGTTATCTTACTATGACCTAAGAAGCCGAAAGAACTTTCATAACTAACTAATAAATATTATTGTGTAACATTAATACTTTGTATTCTAGTTATTAAAGTACCACAGGTAGCTGACAAAGACCCGCAGCTTTGGCTGATTACACAGAAAATAAAGAGATTGCAGCCTACTTGGACCACGGTTTCATTCTCAGAACACGCTGAGGCTACAGACCTCCACAAAAGTAAATTTTAAAATGTTGTATTTTTAATGGCGAGCAGTGTATGTTAAGCCACCTAGAGGGCACTACTAATAAACAAAGGATCGCTTCCTGTCGAGCTGTATTGGCGGTCGAAAGAACCATCTTGTTGACGATTAGGAACTTAGGCAGTATTTGAGCAACAGACCAGTTCAAAGAACGACTACGGAAAGAACACTCCCCCGAGGACTTGGACCGCAGCATGGAGTGCGCTTCCGGCGTGTACCCGAGGGAACTTGCGGCGCGTCTTTGTCTTCTATCCCTCGTGTCAAGGGAGGTCGCCCCTATTATCTCGCCCCTGCTGTCTTCCGACCGTTAACGGTTAACGTGCTGAATGGAGCTACCTAAAAAGATGCGGAAGCACCAAAAATTATGCGAGCCCTCGAGCCTCAGAAATTTGTACTGTCTTGTAAGTCAGAATAAGTGGACAAAAGCATGTTGCTAATACGGGTACTGCACTCACATCGTCTATAATTACACCAGATCTTGTCGTATTTTACTGTTTACATCCTCTTTCCTCTAACGTTAGCAGCTAACCGCAAAAGAAGAATACCGAAGCGTTTGAGATGTGGAGTTGCAGAAGGATGCTGAGAATTAGGTGGACCGATGAGGATTCTTCGCAGAATCGACGAGAAGAGGAACAAGTGAAAACCACTTAATAGAAGAACGGACAGGGTGAAAGGACATATGTTAAGACTTTAGGGAATAACTTCCACGGTACTGTGGGACCTCAGTTGCCCCGCCCTTAATTATCTAGATCTCCGGTTCATTCGTATTTCTGTAGTACAGTAACTGCACAGTATTTGAAACTCCTGAATTTATAACAGCAACGGTCAACGACGGCTGCCATTAAATTTAAATTCATTCAAGCGTCACACACGAATCTTGTCAAGGTGACAGGTAACAAGTTAAGATCGAGCTGCAAGTGCATTGCTGCCATTTATTGAGTATGTGAAATGACATCAAAGTGATGTCCGTAGGCATGAGGGATAAAGGAGAATTGATAAAAAATATTGTTGCTAATCCTGGTGTTGAAACTTCAACGGTTCAAAAATAGTTCAAATGGCTCTGAGCACTATGGGACTCAACTGCTGTGGTCATAAGTCCCCTAGAACTTAGAACTACTTAAACCTAACTAACCTAAGGACAGCACACAACACCCAGCCATCACGAGGCAGAGAAAATCCCTGACCCCGCCGGGAATCGAACCCGGGAACCCGGGCGTGGGAAAACTTCAACGGTGTCAGACTAAAACAATAATCAATAAATTGAATACAATTATAAATAAAGTGAAGACTTTCGTTGCAGAATTATGACAAATAACACTTCAGGGAGTCACGGGACAAGCGAATCAGTAAATAATGAATTGCTGTATGACGTACTGTCCCTATGGTTTAGTATAAATAAGCAGAGTGACGTTAGGATTTCAGGCCCGATATCGCAAGAAAAAGCGAAAACTTTAAGCAAGAAGCTTTCTAATGGTGATCTTAACTTCACAGCGAGCCGGAATTGTTTGAAAAGTGGAAAGATTGTCATGGTATATCTGAGGTGCTAGTGACTGAAGAACTTGCTGAATTTAAATACAAAGTGACATTTCATGTACAGAAGGAACAACGCGGCTGGACGGAATAATGGTCTATTTTAACATCGATCGGAAACAACTGAGGTCTAACTAATGTTGGCGAAACGCCTGTATAATCGTGCTGCACATAAACGACCTCTGAATCTGGTTCAAAGAGACTTAATGACTACGTCATTGTATGAAACTCACTGTTTTTTTTTCAGGTATCCAAACTGTATCTGAAAGTAATGTACAATTTGTGTTGATAAGTGAAAATAAATGTAACGTCTATGTTTACGCCATTTGACCGACGTCATTGTATTAATTTCGGAATTTCAGGGTCATCTAAGATCATCAGAGAAAATCATCACATAACAAAGACGCAGCTGTTAGGCAAGTGTCCCACATCATGAGTGTGTGTACAGGCGATAATTGCAGAGCGGCAGTACAGAGAAATGTGTGCACGGTGGATATCTCGAATAATCACTCGAGACATGAAACAGTGGGTACTGCGCATCTGTTGACAGTTTTTTTGCGTTTTAATTGTGAAGGTGATCGGTTTTTTACTGCCATTGTGACAGAGAATGAAACCTGGATTCACCATTTTGACACTCTAAACAAGGGAGCATCAATGAATTCACGCCACAAAGGATCACCGACGCCAAAAACATTCAAGACCATGCTCACAGTGTTCTGGTATGTTCTAGGTGTGGTGCATTCGGAAATCGTGCCTAAAGGCACCACCAGAAACTCTGCAACGTACTGCGAGACCCTCAGCAAACTGAAAGCACGAATTGGAAAACTTCAACTTCACATGAAGAATGCCAGACCACACACGACTGCCGCAACATCTGCGACAGTCCGACGCCTTAGCTTCACTGCCTCATGGTCGTCAGTCAGCCTCCATACAGTTCCGACTAGGCCGCAACCGATTTTCGTCTCTATCCAAAACTCAACGACGCTTCGAGTACTTCACTTTGCTGGAGTGGAGCAAGCAGAGGTGAGATCCATCAACAAAGTTAAACATTTCACAGTGGCGGTGTCAACAAACTGATGTCTCGTTGGAAAGACATGTGTTCTTCGCCAGGGTGACTATGTTAAGGAATGAATATGTTAGCGTGAAGAATAAAGATTTAGAATTTTAGTTATTTTTTTTAAAAAAAGCTTTAAGAGTTTTCACATAAAATATTCGGATACGTCCAAGTACTACTTGATTACGATGTTATTTTTCCATGTAATTAGTTACCTTACATCTGTAAATACTGAGTCCTATTTGCAGTGTATTACTATTTACCATGTGTCTTCACGACGAACACTACCACTTGTCATGTAGATAACAGAACTTTTAGACATTCATGTAATTTTTACGATCCGAGAGTTTCAGTTTCTTTATTTATGTTAGATGGAAGCTTCGCACATTATAAACCCCAGATAAAGAGGCAAAGCTACATCAAAATTATTTTTGTGCTTGTATTGTGATTGTGTACATCACAGTTCAGCTGTAACTGAATGTTAGTCTCAACAACGAGTATCTTTAACGATTATATGTACTAGAAGGTGAATGTAAGGAAAGATCCTTAAAACAAAGGCTGCTGTGAGAGGTAAGATTTTCTGCTATCACAATACTCGTAATGTGTTAGGGATTGTTCTGTCATTTCTTCATAGAACAACATCATAATTATAAATGAATAGCACAATGTTATGTTTGTTATACTGCTCGCTTCTACTGAATGAACTATTTACTTTAGTTGCGTTGCCTCAGACTTCAGCATGTTATCCAAATTACCGCCAAAGAATTTTCAAATGGTATTTCATTTAGCGTATGATCATTAGTGTCTACTATTCAAAGTGGAGGAAGTAAATGGAGAACAGAGAGTAACGAAGAAATTCTATTATTGTTGTCAGTCTAGAGATGGGAATACGCAGAAGAAAGGATGTAAAAGCTTTCCATCAACAAGAATCGATACGTATAATACCTAATTGCCGCGTATTTGTTATTAATGGGTATACACTGACGCAAGTAATTTGCATTAAGCTTCGAAGTCACATTTCAGTTATTTCGCATTAACAATGAGAGTGTCTTTCACTTTATGCTCAGTGAATGAGACGAAGGCGGCGTCTTTGTTCGGAGAGAAGGCAATTTCTTAACGAGACCAATTACCGTCCTCGCGATCGAAGACGATAACGTGCACAAGCCTTGTGAATGTTTTATCTGCATAAGAAACGTTACTCAGATGATTGTCTCACAAGCAATGAATTACAATATTTCAATGGCCCACATTCAAATTACCTGCGGTACACGATACGCTTCTATTCTTCACAATGAACATGTTTCAAAAGTCGTCCAAACCAGGAGAACTGGAAAAAACAAGATAAAGACATCAGAATAAGTACAAAACAGCGGAAAACTTGGGTAATAAAATATAGGTATTAATTTGATGACGTCACTTATCCTTACATTTAACAATCTGCTACCGGAAAGTACAAACAACTGCCCTGATTTATATTCAATCTTTCATGCTTGAAAATGCAATGCTGCCACCTTAAATACTTCGAACTCTTGAATGAAATTTTCATCCTGCAGCGGAGTGAGGGCTTGATACGAGGCTTTAAAAGCTGTGTCTCGTTTTATTTTACAGGTTATTATTCCTTGCTGTAGGGGCTGTGATTTTTGATATTTTTTGTCTAAACAGGAAAGGTAAAACAGAGACCACTACTTCCACCACATCAAGTGGATTTACTGCTCACGTACTGAGCCGTGAACACTTCCCAGTTTATCAATGGGGAATAGTTGAACAAGAGTACTTCTGTTATCGGTGCCATGCGTGCAATGGTCGTGCCAGGCGCGCAATACTGAATCTTTATACTATCGTTAGTGACGCGAGATCTGCACGGCCTTATAGCAACCGTTATAGTTCTGCATTATTCTGTTACACTAGGGGTGAGTTCACATAAGAAAAGAGAGAAAATGTAAGATTAACGGACTCATTTATTAAACAATTGAGAATCGAACAATAATACAACCAGGGAGGGGGGGGGGGGGGGGGGAGAAAGATTCGAGTTCAGCAGCCCGCTCCAACGTACGTTCATAGCAGGAGGAAAGGAATTTTAGTAACGGTCGTCGTATTATCAAATAGAATCCCATTTAGTAAAGGAAAGGGTTGCAGGCGTGCAACGACCACCACCATGAAACAGCCAAAGACCAAGAAGATGCTACTGTGCTTGAATCGCTAGGTAGCCTCCGGTACTGAAGGAACAAAACCCGCAAGACGCGAAACTATTCACAATGACCTATCAGGTTCCGTCTGGGCCGCAGGGCGCGAATCTACAGTGCACGTCGGCGCTCATGCTTACCGAACTTCATCTCCTGGAAGCGGCACCTCCGCTCTCCGGCACGGTCACACTAGAACCAAGGTCCGTAAAAAAACTGACTACTGCCCCTTTGTCCACTATCCACCCGCGGAGGGCGGTTGGCGCCTACCCGCGAAAAACGGGCGCGCACCTGAACTGGCCAATCAGAGGACCGGAATTTCACAGGGAGGCGACCTCGTGACGTTAAAATCGAGCAGAAATAGCGGTTACAAGTTTGCTAAGGCAGATTGGGCCACTACAGAATGTTCAAACGACACCACGTGCTACCCTGGCGATCGGAAAAGGGATGGTAAACGGGGAGCCATCATGGCTGCTAGGAAGACTGCTGCCCCCACCCATAAATAAAGAAAATTCCTGGCGCCAAGCTCCTTTCACAGATCAGCGTGAGACAAACTGTAAAAATCGTCAAATAAATCAGGCAACCCATAGATATTATTAATATTGCCAGAATTATTATTTTACCGAATACCAGAATGCTGGGATTAGAAATACGAAATGCGAGCACTGAATGGTGAATGAAGTGCACGTCTTTCAACTTCTTAGCAGATTAAAACTGTGTGCCGGACCGAGCCTCGAACTCTGGACCTTTGTCTCTCACGGGCAAGTGCCCTACCAAGAAAGGTAGGAGATGCGGTACAGGGGAAGTAGAGCTGTGCTGAAGTGTCGTAAGTCGTACATGAATAGCTCAGTCGGTAGATCACCTGCCCGCGAAAGGCAAAGTCCCGAGGTCGAATCTCGGTTCTGAACACAGTTTTAATCTGCCAGGAAGTTTAATTCGAACTCTTAATTACATAAGGAAAGTCCCCTTTTCGGTCCGTGTAATATGCAGAGTAATGAATGTACGTGGAAAGCCCTGTTTCTAACTTGCCCGCAGACAGACCACGATTACGACTAGACGCTACAGGCCTTTGCCCAGACGGTTTTGGTCAGATGTCGAATTGGTTTTGAACGATTGAAAACTATGCGAGCGAGGAACGGGCTTGTAATGAGATGCCCGCAAAAATCGTTGCGCCTTTTAACATTTCAAATGGCGTTTCATTAGCATCTGGTCATCTATTTGTGTACAAACTGATACTCAAATCTTAGAAAGTAGTGGTAGTTTCCTATACAGACACTGCTGGTTGACGTCAATATTGCAACTGCCCATTGCAGTGCTACGTGATGGGAGAGGCTGTCACTTGTAACGTCTAGTAAGAAACAAAAACAACATATTATGTAGTAATTAGAAAATTAGATGTATCATATTGTGTCATTGTGTAAAATTATGTATTTTTTTATTATTTATTTTTGAGAACGTCTGCGTCGGCGAGTAATAAAACCGCCACAGAAGATAAATGTTGAACAGAGATTACAAAAGGAACTAGTATATAATGCGTGATGTAAAGTAAATTCTTTGTCTTCTTAATCTGGAAGTTGTGAGAGTAAGATCTCCTGTTGTTGTCGTGGAGAACGCGAATGTAGCATTCTTTTGTCGAGACTGGGAAATGTACGCCATTACGTGTGAATTCACACAGGTCTGTAATCAATGAGATATTTAAATGTTTTAATAGAGTTGTTTAAATGAAAACTTGTATTATTAATTGTTAAAGCTTGCTTGCCTATTATCCCATCCTGTTGAGACATTTTTCAGTTATATAAATATTATCTGTGGTGCTGAGCTGCGTGGAGAACGAAGAGCCGCTGCCGCGGCGTATTTAAACGACTTACAATATAGTCGAGCATACCGCAAGGAAGCGGTAAAATAATAGTAAAATAATATTATTTCTTTTAGCTCCCAGGCTGGCAGTGAAGATCAGCAGATTTTATGATGTGTTGCAGGTTGACGCGGGCTGCTGATAGGATATAATTTACAGTGCAAATAATTTAATGTACCCTCAAAATCTGATAGTAATCTTGCTGTGCTCCGTTCTGATCTGGCAAATTTTATAGTGATAACGTAATTTTTTTTTATGAGAGTCTCATGTTCTTGGGCTAGTCGTGGTATGAAATAGTATTTCACCAAGAAATAAAATCCACTGCGAACTTGTGTTTTTGAACGATCATACGAACTGTAACATCAGTGTTCATTGAAAGTAATTTCAACTTTTAATAACTATGAAGTAGGAAAGTTATATTGATCCTTAGCATGAGTTGCAGTTAAGAAAAATCGTTCTTTAAATTGTAGGCCAGATACAGAACAATAAGACTTCCATAGATACATTTTATTTTGCAAAAAGGTAACGATGATAAAGAAATTCAAAGCACAGCATTGTTAAAAGTATTTCACCTAACTCTTTCCATATATGCGTTGTTACGCCAATAATCAAAAAATAAATAAATAAACCAAAGAGCAACAATTTAAAACAATTCGAGAGAGAAGTGACGTGAAACTGTCGCCCAAAAGCGCGGGGCCCGAATTTGCAGTGGCCACAATTATAAAATTTTATGTATTTTTCTTTCAGTGTTGATTGTTATGTATGTGTATATATATGTATTTAGTGATAAATGTATGTATGTATATCATGATCAATGCTATGCATTAATGAATGTGCAAACACTCTTTCATGACAAAACGTACTACTGCAAGCGAGTCTGAGAAGACGATCCTGATAGTACTGAGAAGCTCTAACGACTACGTAATCCGGGGGCAGCCGAACCCCGAGATAAGATAAACTAAAGGTAAGACTACAGTGTAGTTGTCCTGTTTGTAGAAGTTGAGCTCCAGTGAAGTGATCTCATATCGCTGGTGGTGTGCATATTGTGCGTAGTTTGATGTTAGTGTTTGGGACAGGACAAAGTTGATGGTAGATAGTAATTTTTAGTGTGCAGTGTAGTGTAGATAAATTAACGTATTTTGTGTGCAAGTGACAAAACTGTCAGGTTTGTGTTTTAGTAAGCAATTTAGGAATATGGTTAAGTTGCGTAGTCAACGTCCGAGCAATATGGATAATGAGGAACAGCAATTAGGTAGCGTAGGAAATGTGGAACCGGGTACCTCAAGTAGTACTAGTACTCTCTTTGAGGATATAACATGTGAGAATGTGGGGGCAGGGGCACAGGAAGTGGTGCCACCGCCCACTAGGGCTCAAGGAGATGTAGATAAAGAAATTGTACCACCACCAGAAAAGCAGGAACCAGAGAGTGGTAATCTGCCTGGTGGGTATTCACTTCAAGCTATATTAGAGCGTGTGCTAAATTACCAGGCAGAATTTGCGCAACAGCAAGCTGAGCGAGATCGCCAGCAAGCTGAGCGAGATCGTCAGCAAGCTGAGCGAGATCGCAGGCTAGAGGAAAATTTACTCGCACAGCAAGCTGAGCGAGATCGCCAACAAGCCGAGCGAGCTCGTCAGCAAGAGGAAAAGTTACTTGAGCAGCTAGCTGAGCGAGACCAGCAACTTGTGCAATCTTTAGAAATTATGAAAAAGGACATTGCCTGTATGAAACAGAGTTATGAGTCGATACATAAGGCCGTGCAGGAGTTGACGGAACAGGTCAACAACCTGCAAGTAGCAAACACTAACATAGTAGATGAAATAGGTGTCTTAGCCAACCGAGTAGAAAAGCTAGAAATAGATTCCACACAGCTTGTAGAGCAGAAGTGGAACGAACAAGCAACTAAAATTGAAACAGAATTCAACTCATGGCTAGAAGTGAAGGAGAGTGAGATTGACAAAAATATTAATTCTAAAGTACAAGCAGCCATAGCAAATAGAGATTCCGAATCGTTCAGTACCGCAGTAAATAGTCTGGTACAGAACGACGTGCAAACCATCAAACAAATACTCAGTGAGGATATTCCGCAGTGGCAAGTGAATATGAACAAACGGATATCCGACCTGGAGAAGGGTTTAGCACAAAGCAGAAAACATCTGGAACAGGAACCTATGTCGCCAACAGCCCATGGTTTTGGCAACGCACAAACTTATACGCGATACAACAATGGGGAATCTGTAGTCGATAATGCGAAGAGCTGTAGCTCCGGTTCGGAGCACACAGCATATGTCCCAGGAGCAAACCCATGTAGTTCAAAAATATTAGTTGAAGAAAGTTTAATCAAAAATAGGCAATTTCAAACGTTTACTACTGAACGGAAATCAGTACACCCAGTAGTATTCATAAAAAGCTTTAAAAATATCTTGCCCAGTGTATGGAACGAAACACAGAAAATTCAATACGTAATGTCGTACATTCAAGGTGACGCAGCGTTGTGGGCTACAGAAGTAGCAGACAGCTGCAGGACATACGAACAGTTCGAAAGGGCATTTCTGTCGAAATATTGGTCGCCTTGTATACAAGAGCGGCTAAGAAAAGAAGTATATAATCCCGAACCGTACTCACCCCGTCTTGGGAATTTGAGGCGGTATTTTGAAAAATATATAAACAAAACGCGCTACTGGGACGAGCCTATATCACCAAGAGACATAATAAGACTGCTAAAATCACATTTACCCATTCATATCAAAGAGAAATTAATACACGTACCAGAAAGCGACATGGAAAACTTCCTGTCTGTTCTAGATTCAATAGACTTGATACAGGAAGACGCAAAATCAGCGTGCGATCACTCGCGGAATAATGGGTCAGGATGTAAACATGACAGAAATAGTAGTGCACAAAACCACAACCATGGAAATGGTGGGGGTGGTAACAAGCGACAAGAACATTCGCAAAATGGTAGTAATGGTAGAAGCCAGAACGGGTATGGACAACCAACTTATAACAAAAAGCGTCGATTTGACGACCGGTACGAATCCGGAATGTCAGGGACCAACCGCTGGAAAAATGCGCGAGGTCAGTGGCAGAGCAATTATAGTGATAGTAATCGAAATTGGCAACAGAATCAGCGAAGAAGCCCAGAGCGACAGGGTAATGACCGGTATGACAACAATAGACCACCACCGCAAAACGCGCCTATTGCGCAGCCGTGGCGGCCTACAAATCAGAATGTACATATAGTGGAGGTCGCGGACAATAGCCGTCCAAGTACCTCACAAGTAAGCAATCCAACAAACTAGAATCGGCCTCGATATGCTCTCCATCGATGGCCGAGGGATGGAGTGAGAGCAACACGAGTGATAATAATATACCTGGGATACGTATGCTGCGATACAACGACGGTGTCAGTATGGATAAAGATCTACTGAACGAACCGCACGAATGTAAGAAAGATAATAACGAAAATGTGCAAGCTATTATCGAAGCGAAAATCAATGATGTTGCAGTGAATATAATCATCGACACAGGTGCCTCAGTAAGTGTAATGAGTATGGAGTTATTTAAAGCACTGGGAAAAGGACATAGCATTCCGACTTTCCCGGTTAATAATTGTAAGGTGTCTGGAGCCATTAGTGCACAGAGCCAGTTAGTTAAGTACCAGGTGCAGGTGGAGATTTGTAAGGAGGGCGAAGCCATAGTGAGCTCGTTCCTCGTTGTTAAAGGATTAAAGGTGGCCTGCATTCTGGGAGTAGACTTTCTCCGTGAGAGGGACGCATTGATCGACCTCTCCTTGGGGAAATTAAGCATAATTAATAGGGGTAGGAGGATTGAGTTATCTATGATGAAATCGAAGGAGGTACTTGTGCCGTGTTGTAATCGAATCAATATCAAAGGTAGGAACCCTTGGGTACTACACCTCGATGATTTTTCACATGCAGCAGACCTCTATTACCCGAATTTAGAGGAGCGAAATTTTGAAACAAATGTTGAGGCATTTCAAATCAAAGTGCACGAATCTGAAGGTTTAAGTGATACACAAAAGCAACAGTTGACGCAGCTGCTATCGGAATATACTATGGTATTTACCGACCGACCAGGAATAGTCAAAGGGTACCACTATCACATAGAGGTGATGCCCCACAAAACATACTGTCGCGCAACTTACTCCATCCCTTGGTCGAGGAGAGAAGTAGTGGCCAAAGAAAAAAAGAGGTACGATCGAGGTGTAACTAACGAACAGAAATATAATGTAGGAGACCTAGTACTTATTCGTAACCACCCTAAATCTTCAGCCACCTTAAAACAGAATAGTAAGTGGCAATTGCTATATGCAGGGCCCTTGGAAGTAATAAGCGTGCCACACGAATGTAGCTATTTGTTAGCACATCCCCATACGGGGAAGATCAAAGGATTATATCCACGTAAAGATGTGAAGTTATTTATTCAGTGACATATCACATATAAAGAGTAATAGTTGTAAGAAGATTTTAATTGTGTTTTAGAATATAAGTATGTTAGTATTAAGAAAGAAATTTGTGTGTAATTAAACTTGGAGGAAGTGGAATCAGAAAGTGAGCAATAGCTTACACAGGAAAGATTTTGTTTACAGACAATTAGTCATTAAAATATTATATGCTCATTAAGCAACGAACAATCTTCTTGTTGATAAAGTGAGGATTAATTTCTTGAATCATTTTATAAAGGATTAATTTCTTGAACCATTTTCTATGTGTAGTGTGTAAGTGCAATTAATGATGCAATCTTATATAGTAAGGTAATTGCTGTAATTGTATTAGAATAAGGAACCTTGAGAGAGAGAGTCTTTACTAGCCAAACATTGACTTTGTAATATGCAACAATTATGTGATGTGATGTTTGCTGCCAGTAGTGATTTGAGAACGACACTGGAGCAGAAGCTAATTAAAAACAAGCCCGTTCCGTGGAAACTCCGCTCTGTATGTAGCAATGCTTCAATTGAAGCCTGTGTACTTGGTACACGCCCTTGAATATTCATTACGCGATACGCGAATTAAGTCAACCAATGCGGAACCTACACTGTAGTCATATAGGAAAATTCATTAAAAAATAATGCTAGTGCTAAATGAAGTATTTATTGAGCAATATGCCCAAGTCAAACTGTCATGCACATGGTAAAATCTGTTTGCTAGATGGGTGATAACCAGGCAAGCTACACTGAAAGGAGGAAAGGAAAACTATGTACAAAAAAAAAAAAAAAATCACACACCTTTAAAAAATTTACAAAAGGGCTATATACGCCTAGTAACAATATGAAAACTGTGTTGTGATAAGGTAAAAACAAATAGACGCCATGTAGATGAGAGTAATTATGCGAAGAATAGTTAAAAGGTATTAAAAAATAAACTGTGTGCATAAACAATTAAGGAAAGGACGGAATATTGTGTGTAGTAGGGATAGAAAATGACTGTTGTATCTGCACCAATATATACGTCGATAAGTCTAGTGTTGAGTGATAGACTGTCCTAGTGCAGTGCTCAACGAACAATAGACAGTGTATAAAAACAGTAGTTATTGATCCGTTCGAAGTCGATTCAAACAAACATCGCTCGACGGAGACATTTAGTATGTGTGTAACGAAACATTTTCGCGTGTTGAAAGACGCTCTGGCAGTGTATCAACCGTGGGAGTAGTGAAAATGTGTAGTACAATGTGCGTGTGACGAACCCTGAATACCAGTGTCACAATGCCACAAGAAACCTGTTATCACGCCAAAACATACCAGTGCATACCAGTGAAGCGACGGCTACTGAACAATAAACGCTTTTAACAAGTTGCATCTTCTTCCACAGCTAGTAATCTGTGTCCTTAAAGACAGTACACCGTTGTGGAATGTTTGTTGTATGCGCTACGACGGGGAGCCACGCGGAGAAGCAGAGACGAGTGCCGTGCCGCCAGCCAGCCGGTCGCGGTAAACCACTGCCACTCGCCGACATCGGCGAATGGTTCGCCGCGGTTCGCGACTGCTTGGGCGCCACGTCAGCACGACGTCGCTGTTACTGAGAGCCGGTCGTCGAACCCAGCGGCCGTCGGTACGCGGCGTTCCAGACGACGCTACTCAACAATTGCTTCGCGCCGCCAGCTCCGTACAACATTGTTGTCATTCAAATGAACTATCAACTATGTATCTAATGCACTAACATGAATAGGGTTTAGTGGACACGAAATGATGTGACAAACATTTTTTTTTGAGTTATCCAACACAAATTCAAAGTATTCATGGGTTTAGTGATGTATCGATCTAATATGTTTTCGTCATGTTAATGAAGGATACTCGCACGAATGCTAGACATTTTAAACCAACTGTCGCGAGTAAGTGCAAGGACGATTCATTATACTATTGTAAAAATGTGTAATAAGTGACTTTCATTACAATCCAGAACACAAATATTATATTGATAACAAAGAGACTAAAAGTTTAACATACTATCACAAATAGCCTTTGTTATATGTGAACATTGAATAGAGTCTGAACTTTTTGTGAGATGACCATGGCTCCGGCGCAGTTTTCCCAGGTTTTCTGATCGCACGTAGCCCGAATGGGGGAGCCAAATAAATGTAATGACCCTGGGACTAGGTTGACGGTCACCTCGCAAAGTGTAAGAACAGTATAAAAAGTGTAATTAAACCTACAGTGTGAAAGAACTAAGAAGTGTAAAGTGAATGTTCCAACCAAGGTAACAGACAATAACCAAACAGACGTTAGTGGCAGCATATTGCCGAACATTTTCAACGTTAGTCAATTGCTGCCAGGGGGCATTGTAACGTCTAGTAAGAAACAAAAACAACATATTATGTAGTAATTAGAAAATTAGATGTATCATATTGTGTCATTGTGTAAAATTATGTATTTTTTTATTATTTATTTTTGAGAACGTCTGCGTCGGCGAGTAATAAAACCGCCACAGAAGATAAATGTTGAACAGAGATTACAAAAGGAACTAGTATATAATGCGTGATGTAAAGTAAATTCTTTGTCTTCTTAATCTGGAAGTTGTGAGAGTAAGATCTCCTGTTGTTGTCGTGGAGAACGCGAATGTAGCATTCTTTTGTCGAGACTGGGAAATGTACGCCATTACGTGTGAATTCACACAGGTCTGTAATCAATGAGATATTTAAATGTTTTAATAGAGTTGTTTAAATGAAAACTTGTATTATTAATTGTTAAAGCTTGCTTGCCTATTATCCCATCCTGTTGAGACATTTTTCAGTTATATAAATATTATCTGTGGTGCTGAGCTGCGTGGAGAACGAAGAGCCGCTGCCGCGGCGTATTTAAACGACTTACAATATAGTCGAGCATACCGCAAGGAAGCGGTAAAATAATAGTAAAATAATATTATTTCTTTTAGCTCCCAGGCTGGCAGTGAAGATCAGCAGATTTTATGATGTGTTGCAGGTTGACGCGGGCTGCTGATAGGATATAATTTACAGTGCAAATAATTTAATGTACCCTCAAAATCTGATAGTAATCTTGCTGTGCTCCGTTCTGATCTGGCAAATTTTATAGTGATAACGTAATTTTTTTTTTATGAGAGTCTCATGTTCTTGGGCTAGTCGTGGTATGAAATAGTATTTCACCAAGAAATAAAATCCACTGCGAACTTGTGTTTTTGAACGATCATACGAACTGTAACATCAGTGTTCATTGAAAGTAATTTCAACTTTTAATAACTATGAAGTAGGAAAGTTATATTGATCCTTAGCATGAGTTGCAGTTAAGAAAAATCGTTCTTTAAATTGTAGGCCAGATACAGAACAATAAGACTTCCATAGATACATTTTATTTTGCAAAAAGGTAACGATGATAAAGAAATTCAAAGCACAGCATTGTTAAAAGTATTTCACCTAACTCTTTCCATATATGCGTTGTTACGCCAATAATCAAAAAATAAATAAATAAACCAAAGAGCAACAATTTAAAACAATTCGAGAGAGAAGTGACGTGAAACACTGAAATGCTCTTTTTTCTGAGTTGACAGAATAAATGACATTAGAGTTATGGAAGTACTTACCAGTTACATAAATAGCGTGACACTGGATTAGTGCAGTACGAATCAGTGGACCGATTTTTTCTACGAAATAATAACATCCAATAGTTATGTCAAAAAGAAACTGTGGTCTTATTCTCAGAGAATTAAGCATGGCGGCTGTTGTGTAAAAGTACAAGAGCACGTGAACACCCTATCTTATGACACCGTGCGGATTTATGGTTATTTTTCTTTGAGTGCTACTAATCGTAATGTAGATGCGGCAGTCTGAAATACACTCCACTAAATCTACCGCGCTCTGCTACATTGCTACTCCTACAGACTCGGTGAGAATCGGCATCATGGTCGCGAGCACACCATCAGTTGTGCACGTTTTAAGGAGCATTTGCGCAAGCTCATTTAACGTGACGTAAAAGCCTTATGGGCCAAATACATACGGATTTGATATACGGCGTGAACAGCTCGTCCTTACCATTCAGCTACAAGTATACGTCAGTGCCACCAGACAGTAGCACACTGCAGCAGACTTATCCGCAGACGCTTGGTATAAATCACGCTAATAGTAGCATACACCTCAGATATGCCAATTTACTTACTATATGCACTGAAGAGCCAAAGTAACTGGTACACCTGCCTAATATCGTGTAGGGCCCCCGCGAGCACGCGGAAGTGTCACAACACGACATGGCACGGACTCGACTAATGTCTGAAGTAGTACTGGAGGGAACTAACACCATAAATCCTGCAGAGCTGTCCATAAATCCGTAAGAGCAGGTGGGGGTGATGATCTCTTCCAAACAGCACGTAGCAAGGAATCCCAGATATGCTAAATAATCAACATGTCTGGGGAGTTTGCTGGCCAGCGGAGGTGTTTAACCTCAGAAAAGTGTTCCTGGAGCACTCTGTAGCAGTTCTGGACATAGGGGGGTCGCATTGTCTTGCTGGAATTGCCAAATTCCATCGGAATGCACAACGGATATGAATGGATGCAGGTGATCAGACAGGATGCTTACATGCGTGTCACCTGTCAGAGTAGTATCTAGACGTATCAGGGGTCCCATATCACTCCAACCGCACAGAGCGTCCACCAGCTTGAACAGCCCCTGCTGAGACGCAGGGTCCATGAATTCATGTCTCCTTACCCGTACCCGTCCATGAATTTGAAACGAGACTCGTCCGATCAGGCAACAAGTTTCCAGTCATCAACAGTCCAATGTCGGTGTTGACGGGCCCAGGCGAGGCGTAAAGCTTTGTGTCGTGCAGTCATCAAGGGTATACGAGTGGGCCTTCGGCTCCGATAGCCTATATCGGTGATGTTTCGATGAGTGGTTCGCATGCTAACACTTGTTGATGACCCAGCATTGAAATCTGCAGCAATTTGCGGACGGGTAGCACTTTTGTCTCTTTGAACGAGTCTCTTCAGTGGTTGTTGGTCCCGTTCTTGCAGGATCTTTTTCCGAGTGCAACGATGTCGGAAATTCGATGATTTACCAGATTCCTGATATTCAAGGTGTAAGTAGGCTGTTTAGGTTTTTTTAATGGTAACGCCACGTAGCGCTCTGTATGAAAATCACTGTCTGTGCTGTGTGCAGTCTGGGGCTAGTTTCCATTGTTGTCTGCCATTGTAGTGTTGGGCAGCTGGATGTTAACAGCGCGTAGCGTTGCGCAGTTGGAGGTGAGCCACCAGCAGTGGTGGATGTGGGGAAGTGAGATGGCGGATTTTTGAGAACGGATGATCCGGACCTGTGTCCATCAGAAACAGTACATTTGTAAGAATGGATGTCATGAACTGATATATATATTATGACTTTTGAACACTATTAAGGTAAATACATTGTTTGTTCTCTATCAAAATCTTTCATTTGCTAACTATGCCTATTAGTAGTTAGTGCCTTTAGTAGTTTGAATCTTCAATTTAGCTGGCAGTGGTGGCGCTCGCTGTATTGCAGTAGTTCGAGTAACGAAGATTTTTGTGAGGTAAGTGATTTGTGAAACGTATAGGTTAATGTTAGTCAGGGCCATTCTTTTGTAGGGAGTTTTGAAAGTCAGATTGCGTTGCGCCAAAAATATTGTGCGTCAGTTTAAGCACAGTCATGTATAATTTTTGTAATGGGACGTTTCATAAAGGTACACTCGTGTAATGGTCGTACGGGAAAATCCCCACTTTATCACTACCTCGGAGATGCAGTGTCCCATCGCTCGTGCGCCGAATATAAAACCACCTTAAACTCACTTAAATCTTGATAACCTGCCATTTTAGCAGTAGTAACCGATCTAACAACTGCGTCAGACACTTGTTGTCTAATAAAGGCGTTGCTGATCGCAGCTACGTATTCTGACCGTTTACACGTCTCTTGAATTCAATACTCGTGGCTATACCAGTTTCTTTGGCGCTTTAGTGTAGTAAAATTAGATCGGACATCGGCACATGTTACAGCTATACTGATAGAAAATCCTATTTTGTGGGGTTCAATCCATTTGAGGCACTTATAACCATAATATATATCATTATCGATTGTGAGACTGTAGTATTTATTCGTGCTTCTGAAAACTGTTGATCTTATGGTGGGTCAGGTTTATCTGTCCTGTAGGCACACAGTGTACGTATATATGAATATTCACGAAAACGTGTCTCAGGGACGTCTCTCAGATTCACTTAAATGTGGGGTTGAAGATTTTGTGCTTTTGGGCCCTAAGGCTCATCATGTGCATATAAATGAAAAATTATACGTTACTTCAAAAAACGTGCCACACTGGAGCATTCATTATTACCGAAGTGAACACTAATATTTGTATGAAAGGAATTCATAAACGTGATATGGCCAAACAATAGATCATTTCAGAAAAGTAGTCTAACGTTAATCAAGGTAGAAACTGTGTTATCAGAACCATCAACTTTTGATAGGGTCGAATGCATTGTACATAATTACTGTACATAGTCTGAACTATGTCACACACAAAAATATTTTAAAAAGTTTGCACATAGCCGACTTGTCTCTACATAAGCACTTGTGCGAATCAAAAGCAGTAAAAATTTAAAAAAATGTGTATGTGAATCCTGCAGCAGTGTAATTGTACGAGGGCAGTTCAATAAGTAATGCAACACATTTTTTTTCTCGGCCAATTTTGGTTGAAAAAACCGGAAATTTCTTGTGGAATATTTTCAAACATTCCCGCTTCGTCTCGTATAGTTTCATTGACTTCCGACAGGTGGCAGCGCTGTACGGAGCTGTTAAAATGGCGTCTGTAACGGATGTACGTTGCAAACAACGGGCAGTGATCGAGTTTCTTTTGGCGCAAAACCAGGGCATCTCAGATATTCATAGGCGCTTGCAGAATGTCTACGGTGATCTGGCAGTGGGCAAAAGCACGGTGAGTCGTTGGGCAAAGCGTGTGTCATCATCGCCGCAAGGTCAAGCAAGACTGTCTGATGTCCCGCGTGCGGGCCGGCCGTGCACAGCTGTGACTCCTGCAATGGCGGAGCGTGCGAACACACTCGTTCGAGATGATCGACGGATCACCATCAAACAACTCAGTGCTCAACTTGACATCTCTGTTGGTAGTGCTGTCACAATTGTTCACCAGTTGGGATATTCAAAGGTTTGTTCCCGCTGGGTCCCTCGTTGTCTAACCGAACACCATAAAGAGCAAAGGAGAACCATCTGTGCGGAATTGCTTGCTCGTCATGTGGCTGAGGGTGACAATTTCTTGTCAAAGATTGTTACAGGCGATGAAACATGGGTTCATCACTTCGAACCCGAAACAAAACGGCAATCAATGGAGTGGCGCCACACCCACTCCCCTACCAAGAAAAAGTTTAAAGCCATACCCTCAGCCGGTAAAGTCATGGTTACAGTCTTCTGGGACGCTGAAGGGGTTATTCTGTTCGATGTCCTTCCCCATGGTCAAACGATCAACTCTGAAGAGTATTGTGCTACTCTTCAGAAATTGAAGAAACGACTTCAGCGTGTTCGTAGGCACAAAAATCTGAACGAACTTCTCCTTGTTCATGACAACGCAATACCTCACACAAGTCTTCGCACCCGAGAGGAGCTCACAAAACTTCAGTGGACTGTTCTTCCTCATGCACCCTACAGCCCCGATCTCGCACCGTCGGATTTCCATATGTTTGGCCCAATGAAGGACGCAATCCGCGGGAGGCACTACGCGGATGATGAAGAAGTTATTGATGTAGTACGACGTTGGCTGCGACATCGACCAGTGGAATGGTACCGTGCAGGCATACAGGCCCTCATTTCAAGGTGGCGTAAGGCCGTAGCATTGAATGGAGATTACGTTGAAGAATAGTGTTGTGTAGCTAAAAGATTGGGGAATAACCTGGTGTATTTCAATGCTGAATAAAACAACCCCTGTTTCAGAAAAAAAATGTGTTGCATTACTTATTGAACTGCCCTCGTATATAACTAACGTTTCGCTACGGTCGCAGGTTCGAATCATTCCTCAGGCAAGGATGTGTGTGATGTCCTTAGGTTAGTTAGGTTTAAGTAGTTCTAAGTTCTAGGGGACTGATGACCTCAGAGGTTAAGTCCCATAGTGCTCAGAGACATTTGAACCAACTAACGTTTCGCAGTGTCTGTGTTGCACTGATTCACTAAGAGGCACAGTTCACGTCACGCACCGTAATGAGACCGAACATGAAATAAGAAATATACATATTTGCATAAGTGAACGTATGTATATGTGGAGTAGTTCATAGTATACACAGACCTACGTACAAACAGACGGTTGTATTGCGTGAAATGTTTACATTGGAAAACTGACGTAAGTGTAATGAACACCTGACGTAAGCCTAAAAACTGTTATACATTACATTTCATAGTCAGTAGGCAGAGCGTTTTTAATTGCTCAATTAAAGTCAGTTTATCTGCGTACTTGTAAGAAATTCACGGTGGGAAATCGGTAGGTCTATATATTAATCGTAGTCATTTATTATACTGTACAATCTACAAAGAAACCGTGCACTGGCCAATATGTATAGTATTACCTCAAAGAACAGGTTAGTGACACTTATAATTCCGATCTGAAAACTGTTATGAGAAGAGAAAGTAATTAACTTGGCATACAGAACACAGTCTACTTATACAATAATATTCACAAATTTGTGGATGTCTTTGCGTAATCCATTTATACACATATCACATGTTGAGCGGTACCTCACAAGCTGTCATTATTTATGGAAGCAAAGGACTGTGACATTATCGCCACTGGGAACTAAACAACACGTAAAATAGCCGTAAACACACGACTAGTTACTCTGCTTTGAACACATTTACTGTACGTTGAGCTGTAATCCACACGTAATTATATAGTTTATTGGAGTGTAGGGCCGTGACACAGTCGCGACTTGGGACTGGAAATGAGCCGCAGTGGACGTGACAACTGAATATCTGCGATGACACTGTAGCGTCGCTACAGCTGATTCACGCACGCCTCGGTGTGTTGACATGCGCAACCAGTGAGTCGACATATGACATGAGCCACCCACAGCTCCGTGGGTCGACCTGTCGCATTCCATTGGAGATCTCGCCAACATAAAAATACGGAAATATTACGGCAGTGTTGGTAGCAAAGTACAGTCGCACCGCGCACAATGAGTTCGCGTTCCTGGTTAATTGCATGTAACTAAATCACTCTCTACTCTTATTATTCTGCTGTAGCATCTGCTAAGATACACCACCTTAAAACGTAAGCGTAGCATCTCCGGAAATAACTAAGACCAGTTATCAATAACTATTTATTCCACTCACATACACAGTTACTTATACAGCCAGAAATACTACTTCGTAATATAACACCCGTTTTCTGGAGATTGTAACACAGTAATCTGCCAGTAGGTCTACATGGTCTTCCGTTTAACGTAATTTGTGGTACCTTTTCTGTAAGATTATACACAGTTCTGGTTCTACATTTTGTTGTACGTTTTGTTTTCATATGGTTTTTCTTTTTTTTCTTTTTTTTTTTTACAAAAAAATGGCTCTGAGCACTATGGGACAACTTCTGAAGTCATCAGTCCCCTAGAACTTAGAACTACTTAAACCTAACTAACCTAAGGACATCACACACATCCATGCCCGAGGCAGCATTAGAACCTGCGACCGTGGCGGTCACGTGGTTCCATACTGAAGCGCCTAGAACCGCACGGCCACACCGGCCGGCTTTTTTATCAAATATAAAATGTCCAGCTTCTGCACAGTGAAAAATATAGCTCTGCCTGAATACACTTTCGTTACGTCTTGTCGTAGTGCAGTTGACAGGTTAAATCTTCGTAATTTCTCGTTACAATCGCGCATTTAGACGAGTCAACATTATGTGCTATACTACAACAACGTTCTTTGTATCTGTTTTTAAACTGCTTGCAAAATTTCGTTCGAGTACGTCTTCCAATAGCTTAGCGGCATTATTATTATTATTACTATTACTATTATTTTTATTCAGTTATGGGCTGAATAGCACCAGGCGAGTCACACTGAGTCAATGTAACTTTTATGTCCAAATTTGTTTCATCCTTTCAGAATGAAGTCTCTTTCATCAGACCATTGCGTTCCAGTCCGTTTTCTAATTTTCCTCTTACCAACTTTCCAATCAAATATCATTAGTCTGAATGTTTTTCTATCTGTAAGGTCTGCCTGAGCTATACCGGCTGATTTAAGATCCTCCTTAATTGCAGCGATCCATTTAATTGACTCAGTTTTGGCCTTACTTCTGTTTCGTAGAATTCTCTTCGTTTGGTCACCCTACTGTATGTCATTCTTTTAACGTGCCCATAAAATTTAAGTCTTCGTTTTCTCATTTCACCATGTATGTCTGTGTACTCTTCTATTTCCTTATTGTTTCTCAACCTGTAAGTTTCTCCATATGCAATTTTGGGGCCTAATATTTTAATAAAAATCTTTCTTTCTTTCTTTTGAATTTCTTCAGTATCCCTATATCTATTTAAAATTAAAAATTCTGCTCCATAAAGGCATCCAGGTTTTATTACAGTGCTGTAATGTCTAAGTTTAGTGAATTTAGAAAGTGATTTTTTTATTATAAATATTGTGTGTTAATCTCAATGCAATTGCCACTTTTTGACAGTGAACTTAGTTTGCATATTTTCCAGACCGTTTGCTTGAATGATTTCTCCCATATATTTAAACTGAGGAACCCTTTTTATTTCTCCATATTACGTGTTCAAAAATGTTGAGCTAATTTGTTGTATGTAATATATTCCGTTTTGTCGAATGCTATTTTTAGTCCCACTTTTTCCGCAACTGATTTAAGAATTTCTATTTATTTTTTAGCTACGGTAATATCCCTAGTTAAAATTGCCAGATTATCTGCAAGGCGAGGCAATCTACTCTAATATTACTTCTGCCTTGATTGATCTCAAGAAGGCACGTCGAACAGATGTGCAGAACTATAGACCTATATCTCTAACGTCGATCAGTTGTAGAATTTTGGGACACGTATTATGTTCGAGTATAATGACTTTTCTGGAGACTAGAAATCTACTCTGTAGGAATCAGCATGGGTTTCGAAAAAGACGGTCGTGTGAAACCCAGCTCGCGCTATTCGTCCACGAGACTCAGAGGACCATAGACACCGGTTCACAGGTAGTGGCCGTGTTTCTTGACTTCCGCAAGACGTTCGATACAGTTCCCCACAGTCGTTTAATGAACAAAGTAAGAGCATATGGACTATCAGACCAATTGTGTGATTGGATTGAGGAGTTCCTAGATAACAGAACGCAGCATGTCATTCTCAATGGAGAGAAGTCTTCCGAAGTAAGAGTGATTTCAGGTGTGCCACAGGGGAGTGTCATAGGATCGTTGCTATTCACAATATACATAAATGACTTGGTGGATGACATCGGAAGTTCACTGAGGCTTTTTGCAGATGATGCTGTGGTGTATCGAGAGGTTGTAACAATGGAAAATTGTACTGAAATGCAGGAGGATGTGCAGCGAATTGACGCATGGTGCCGGGAATGGCAATTGAATCTCAATGTAGACAAGTGTAATGTGCTGCGAATACATAGAAAGATAGATCCCTTATCATTTAGCTACAAAATAGCAGGTCAGCAACTGGAAGCAGTTAATTCCACAAATTATCTGGGAGTACGCATTAGGAGTGATTTAAAATGGAATGATCATATTAAGTTGATCGTCGGTAAAGCAGATGCCACACTGAGATTCATTGGAAGAATCCTAAGGAAATGCAATCCGAAAACAAAGGAAGTAGGTTACAGTACGCTTGTTCGCCCACTGCTTGAATACTGCTCAGCAGTGTGGGATCCGTACCATATAGGGTTGATAGAAGAGGTGGACAAGATCCAACGGAGAGCAGCGCGCTTCGTTACAGGATCATTTAGTAATCGCGAAAGCGTTACGGAGATGATATATAAACTCCAGTGGAAGACTCTGCAGGAGAGACGCTCAGTAGCTCGGTACGGGCTTTTGTTAAAGTTTCGAGAACATACCTTCACCGACTTCCCCCATGAACCATGGACCTTGCCGTTGGTGGGGAGGCTTGCGTGCCTCAGCGATACAGATGGCCATACCGTAGGTGCAACCACAACGGAGGGGTATCTGTTGAGACGCCAGACAAACATGTGGTTCCTGAAGAGGGGCAGCAGCCTTTTCAGTAGTTGCAGGGGCAACAGTCTGGATGATTGACTGATCTGGCCTTGTAACATTAACCAAAACGGCCTTGCTGTGCTAGTACTGCGAACGGCTGAAAGCAAGGGGAAACTACAGCCGTAATTTTTCCCGAGGACATGCAGCTTTACTGTACGATTAAATGATGATGGCGTCCTCTTGGGTAAAATATTCCGGAGGTAAAATAGTCCCCCATTCGGATCTCCGGGCGGGGACTACTGAAGAGGACGTCGTTATCAGGAGGAAGAAAACTGGCATTCTACGGATCGGAGCGTGGAATGTCAGATCCCTTAATCGGGCAGGTAGGTTAGAAAATTTAAAAAGAGAAATGGATAGGTTAAAGTTAGATATAGTGGGAATTAGTGAAGTTCGGTGGCAGGAGGAACAAGACTTTTGGTCAGGTGATTACAGGGTTATAAATACAAAATCAAATAGGGGTAATGCAGGAGTAGGTTTAATAATGAATAAAAAAATAGGAGTGCGGGTTAGCTACTACAAACAGCATAGTGAACGCATTATTGTGGCCAAGATAGACACAAAGCCCATGCCTACTACAGTAGTACAAGTTTATATGCCAACTAGCTCTGCAGATGATGAAGAAATTGATGAAATGTGTGACGAGATAAAAGAAATTATTCAGGTAGTGAAGGGAGACGAAAATTTAATAGTCATGGGTGACTGGAATTCGTCAGTAGGAAAAGGGAGAGAAGGAAACATAGTAGGTGGATATGGATTGGGGGGAAGAAATGAAAGAGGAAGCCGCCTTGTAGAATTTTGCACAGAGCACAACTTAATCATAGCTAACACTTGGTTCATGTATCATAAAAGAAGGTTGTATACCTGGAAGAATCCTGGAGATACTAATAGGTATCAGATAGATTATATAATGGTAAGACAGAGATTTAGGAACCAGGTTTTAAATTGTAAGACATTTCCAGGGGCAGATGTGGAGTCTGACCACAATCTAATGGTTATGAACTGCAGATTGAAACTGAAGAAACTGCAAAAAGGTGGGAATTTAAGGAGATGGGACCTGGATAAACTGAAAGAACCAGAGGTTGTACAGAGTTTCAGGGAGAGCATAAGGGAACAATTGACAGGAATGGGGGAAAGAAACACAGTAGAAGAAGAATGGGTAGCTCTGAGGAATGAAGTAGTAAAGGCAGCAGAGGATCAAGTAGGTAAAAAGACGAGGGCTAATAGAAATCCTTGGGTAACAGAAGAAATATTGAATTTAATTGATGAAAGGAGAAAATATAAAAATGCAGTAAATGAAGCAGGCAAAAGGGGATACAAACGTCTCAAAAATGAGATCGACAGGAAGTGCAAAATGGCTAAGCAGGCATGGCTAGAGGACAAATGTAAGGATGTAGAGGCTTGTCTCACTAGGGGTAAGATAGATACTGCCTACAGGAAAATTAAAGAGACCTTTGGAGAGAAGAGAACCACTTGTATGAATATCAAGAGCTCAGATGGCAACCCAGTTCTAAGCAAAGAAGGGAAGGCAGAAAGGTGGAAGGAGTATATAGAGGGTTTATACAAGGGCGATGTACTTGAGGACAGTATTATGGAAATGGAAGAGGATGTAGATGAAGATGAAATGGGAGAGAAGATACTGCGTGAAGAGTTTGACAGAGCACTGAAAGACCTGAGTCGAAACAAGGCCCCGGGAGTAGACAACATTCCATTAGAACTACTGATGGCTTTGGGAGAGCCAGTCATGACAAAACTCTACCATTTGGTGAGCAAGATGTATGAGACAGGCGAAATGCCCACAGACTTCAAGAAGAATATAATTCCAATACCAAAGAAAGCAGATGTTGACAGATGTGAAAATTACCGAACTATCAGTTTAATAAGTCACAGCTGCAAAATACTAACGCGAATTCTTTACAGACGAATGGAAAAACTGGTAGAAGCGGACCTCGGGGAAGATCAGTTTGGATTCCGTAGAAATGTTGGAACACGTGAGGCAATACTAACCTTACGACTTATCTTACAAGAAAGATTAAGAAAAGGCAAACCTACGTTTCTAGCATTTGTAGACTTAGAGAAAGCTTTTGACAACGTTAACTGGAATACTCTCTTTCAAATTCTGAAGGTGGCAGGGGTAAAATACAGGGAGCGAAAGGCTATTTACAATTTGTACAGAAACCAGATGGCAGTTATAAGAGTCGAGGGGCATGAAAGGGAAGCAGTGGTTGGGAAAGGAGTGAGACAGGGTTGTAGCCTCTCCCCGATGTTATTCAATCTGTATATTGAGCAAGCAGTAAAGGAAACAAAAGAAAAATTCGGAGTAGGTATTAAAATTCATGGAGAAGAAGTAAAAACTTTGAGGTTCACCGATGACATTGTAATTCTATCAGAGACGGCAAAGGACTTGGAAGAGCAGTTGAACGGAATGGACAGTGTCTTGAAAGGAGGATATAAGATGAACATCAACAAAAGTAAAACGAGGATAATGGAATATAGTCAAATTAAATCGGGTGATGCTGAGGGGATTAGATTAGGAAATGAGACACTTAAAGTAGTAAAGGAGTTTTGCTATTTAGGGAGTAAAATAACTGATGATGGTCGAAGTAGAGAGGATATAAAATGTAGACTGGCAATGGCAAGGAAATCGTTTCTGAAGAAGAGAAATTTGTTAACATCGAGTATAGATTTAAGTGTCAGGAAGTCGTTTCTGAAAGTATTTGTATGGAGTGTAGCCATGTATGGAAGTGAAACATGGACGATAACTAGTTTGGACAAGAAGAGAATAGAAGCTTTCGAAATGTGGTGCTACAGAAGAATGCTGAAGATAAGGTGGGTAGATCACGTAACTAATGAGGAGGTATTGAATAGGATTGGGGAGAAGAGAGGTTTGTGGCACAACTTGACTAGAAGAAGGGATCGGTTGGTAGGACATGTTTTGAGGCATCAAGGGATCACAAATTTAGCATTGGAGGGCAGCGTGGAGGGTAAAAATCGTAGAGGGAGACCAAGAGATGAATACACTAAGCAGATTCAGAAGGATGTAGGTTGCAGTAGGTACTGGGAGATGAAGAAGCTTGCACAGGATAGAGTAGCATGGAGAGCTGCATCAAACCAGTCTCAGGACTGAAGACCACAACAACAACAACAACAACAACACCTTCACCGAAGAGTCGTGCAGTATATTGCTCCCTCCTACGTACATCTCGCGAAGAGACCATGAGGATAAAATCAGAGAGATTAGAGCCCACACAGAAGCATACCGACAATCCTTCTTTCCATGAACAATACGAGACTGGAATAGAAGGGAGAACCGATAGAGGTACTCAGGGTACCCTCCGACACACACCGTCAGGTGGCTTGCGGAGTATGGATGTAGATGTAGATGTAGATCTATATTTTGACTCGACTTAAGCTCTCGCCTTCCTGTTATTACCTTTTCCAAAACACAGTTAAATAGTAATCGGGAGTGTCCATCTCCCTCGTTAATACCAATCTTTAACAAATGGTTCAGAAATTTATCCCACGAATTTAACTTTAGAGCTAGTGTCGGGTGACGTTTCCTTAATCAGAGTTAGAGTTTTACTATCTAGCCCTTGTTCCTTTAAGATTTAAGAAAGAGATTGCATGGGGGCTTAATTAAATGAAAATGCAAATAATTTTAATTTTTTGATTTAGTAGCTGTCTGTTCGGTTACGAAGTCTCGTAACGGTTGGCCCTGACTAGTATTATTACGCAATCTGACTGCATAGAACAACAACAAAGAATGAAATGGAAATTTTCATTAACACAATTAATTAATTAAGTCCCCAGCAACTATAAAACCTACGAAACCAAAGCACAAGTGTAACTGTTCTGTGTGTGGAAGTATGACTCAACGTACGCATCTGGCACGGTTCTTCTTCAACAACACAAGAAATTTTAAATATCATTTATACTGAATTAATTAAAGAAAATAGAAATACCATAATTACTCAAGAAAACCAGAATTACACTCTAATACAAGAACACAAGCCAGATGCTTTGTTGACTGAACCTGTAATGACGCATTATTCAGGACATTGAAATAATGAGAAAGAAAAGAAAAGTAGTTTGTTACCTTAATTTATATTGATGAAAAGCACTCTAGACATTACAATCTCTCCACACCGACTCGCTACTATCACATCTCAACAAGAACTTTTCAGTATCACATCTCAGCAAGCACTGCCTACTAGCTCATCTCAACAAACACTCCTCACTACGACATCTCAGCACTGACTACCACGAGTTCTCCCAAAGCACTGCCCACTACGAGTTCTCAATAATCCCTGCCAGTGGAGGCGGCGGAACAATACTCTCTAGCGCAATCTCTGGCGCTGTGGCTCAGTGTAGCCACCTTTCATATGCCCTTCCTCCACGGGCTAGAATTTGATGGTATTTTTGCCAGCATTGGTGGTGAAAATACCACCAAATTCGTCAAAAAAATACAGATAAAAATAAAAAATAATATTAATGCGTAAATATCATATAACTAGATAAAATTTTGGCTTTGCACTGACCTTTCAATAACCTAATATATAGAATACAGTAAGCAATACAAATTTTTTCATACATGTGACTTTACATAATAGTTTACATAAGTATTATGTGGTTAAACAGTTCAATCAATAGCGTCAGCAATGACGAATATGTGCAGGTAAGAGTCTCATAACTTTTCACAAAGAGTAATACACAAAAAATCAGTTTATACAAATATTCACATAAACGCTTTCCATAGCTCAAGAAACAAGTAGTTGACAGTTCCAGCAGTAGCACCCAGCAATGGTCAACAGGTGCAAATACCAACAAGTGACATTTTTTCAGTAGAAACAGTCCATCAGTGGCACCCAGTAATGTTGAATAGGTGCAGACACCAACAAGTAACACCATTTTAGTATAAGCAGTTCCATTAGCGGCACCAGCAATGTTGAGCAGGTGCACACAGCAACAGGTGACATCTTTTCAGTAGAAGCAGTCCATCAGTGGCACCCAGCAATGTTGAGCAGGTGCAGACATCAACAGGTGACATCTTTTCAGTAGAAGGAGTCCATCAGTGGCACCCAGCAATGTTGAGCAGGTGCAGACACCAACAAGTAACACCATTTCAGTAGAAGCAGTCCATCAGTGGCACCCAGCAATGTTGAGCAGGTGCAGACATCAACAGGTGACATCTTTTCAGTAGAAGCAGTCCATCAGTGGCACCCAGCAATGTTGAGCAGGTGCAGACATCAACAAGTAACACCATTTCAGTATAAGCAGTTCCATTAGTGGCACCAGCAATGTTGAGCAGGTGCACACAGCAACAGGTGACATCTTTTCAGTAGAAGCAGTCCATCAGTGGCACCCAGCAATGTTGAGCAGGTGCAGACACCAACAAGTAACACCATTTCAGTAGAAGCAGTCCATCAGTGGCACCCAGCAATGTTGAGCAGGTGCAGACAGCAACAGGTGACATATTTTCAGTAGAAACAGTCCATCAGTGGCACCCAGCAATGTTGAACAGGTGCTGACCGCAGTCCATAATATTCACTTTCACTAATCACACTGTTCATCAGCAGAAATTAAACATGACTAAATGTCACACATCATGTTGAAAAGTGCAGCACCATCACTAATCAGACAGTTCAGGCATGAACAATAGTTTGAATACACATACAATGCTTTTACACTAAACATACAAATCATAATAAACACACAAATGATATCAGATAATTGTCATATTAAATATTACAAATACACAAATATCAGTAAACCTATAATTTTTATGGGTGTCAGTGCAAGCCACAACAACAAGTAAAATAATATTTAGGAGATAGGTTGGTACCAATTTGGGATAGGGAAAGGAAAACACACAAAAAACACTCACTCATCTTTCATCCACATTAGTGCTACTGTGTAATTGAATAGTGTTAACTGTGTAAATGCAATTCTGTCAAAATTTTATGTTCATCATGTGTATCAAGTAGTAGTGGCAGCAATGTATGACAGTCAATAATAGTTAGTCAGCGTCATAGTCATCATGTCAAGACCAATGTTTGCCAAGCCAGATCAAATTGTATGGTTGCTGAACAACTGTCAGTGAGCCAAGATATGCAATTACTTCCTCTCTCCAAAAAAAAAAGTATATACTGCTTAGTGATTTAACAAAGTGTGTGTGTAGACAATCTTCCTGGTACTTTAGTGTTCTAGTCTGCCATCTTTATCCTCCTTGTTCCATATAGACCAACGAAAAAAAAAAAAAAAATATGCTCCTCACTTACTTCACCTCTTATCCATCAAAACTCCAATAATCATCAGCATCACATAATCTCAATACTTCAATAATACCTCTTCAATACGTCGATCATCAATATCATTTACCTTACCTCTTGTCCACGAAAACTCCAATAATCATCAACTTCACATAATCTCAATACCTCAATCATACCTCTTCAATACGTCGATATATATAAACCTCATTGCCAATATCATTTCACTTCCATAACAACTCTTTCCTCTAGTCAGTCTCCTCGAACAAGTGCAGACAAAATCCTAATGCAAACCTCAATTCATCATCTCATACAATCCGAAGACACAATGTCAACACACAACCTCTCGTGTAATCCATCTGACCCAAATCTTCTACTCATTATGTATTATAAGATACATTTTGTTTACCTTGTCCATCATTAAATAAAAGAAATGCGTACATGACCTCTAACAGACTTAGTTCGAATAACTCTCAGTAATTAATTACGATTACGGAGTGTGAATGATCATAATATTTCACAGTGTGTACACCACTTCAAGAATCATGGCAGAAGCAAACATGTGGAGTATTTCTTGTGTCAAGTGTCACTTCCTATTTCAATTGCTCACGAAGAATGCAGTGTAATAACTGTCAATGGTCTAAACCTAGTGTTGGTATGTCACGTCGTTAGCTTCCTTCCTATTAGCATAAATTTATACAGCTTCCTAAAAACCTCCAGATCATGTGACTTCTATGCAGTTTCTTGTACCAATGTCGTTCGTAGAATTATAGCAGTTCATTTTCTTATCTTAAAAATATAAGGCACTGAGCGTAAGCAAAACATGCAATAGCGCGTAAATATACCAGTAGAGAACAGAATGTCAACAAGTGGATGCAGCACAATCCCTACAACGAGGCTCTGCCAAGCGAACAATCTATAATTAATACCATAGTGTGACCTAAACTCTATGTTTGTACACAGTATATCAGCATTTCTATATACCAACTTATAGTTATGACAACAAAACAGAAGTGTGTAAATATGCAATCCATACGCACAGCAGCAAACATATATCTTACGTAATAAACTAATCATTAGCATCATATCAGTATAAGCAAATAAATGTTCATACGTAATCTTAATAAGTAAACACGAAGGCGCAAGCAGATAAATCACAAAGTATAACTTACATACATAACCACAGTCAGCACAATTAATCAGTTGACAATTGCAATTTAAATAAATAAGCACAGCAGGCACATAATAAAAAAATATGACATCAGTGAAAAGGCATAGCAGCCAAGCGATGCATAATATATACAAATAACAAGCCTGTTCATTAATCAATCATCGTCAAAATCAGTTAATGTGCGTAAGCACGTCGCTTCACAAGTAAATTCATAGAACATGAAATTTAGCACAAAGTATGAATCACGTAATCGCAAGCAGCAAATTACGTCTAAAGTACGTACCTAAGTGGAAATATGTTACCTGAAAAATAAACTCAATTAATCATTACCTTTTTAGTTTATTAGTTTCATCTTCGAAATTACATTCTTCCTGAAATTTTCTCGATAGTAAGTCCTCTTAACGTCGGACACACACAGAATTTACCTGAAGGTCTTAAATATTTTACACAACCGTATCCTGAAAAATACTGAACGTTAATAACATAATTTATAAAGTCACCATAGCTTTATACAGAATTTAGTCGGAAAAATTAGACTGTGTATTTGTTTACGGCTGTCAGTGCATTCACACTGTGCGCTCGATCAGCTGTAGGCGCGTGACGTAGGAAGTAATTGTTTGCGGTCAACGACTGCCTTGTGCGGCGCGCAGACTGACTGTTGCTTTGAGTATGTGCCGCCGCCAAAACACAGCGCGGTATCCTTGTACTCTCCGTGTGTTTACGTAGCTGTTAGTTTCTCACAAGTATGTCATTCCACAAAAATTTTAACGTTGCCTGTTGACATAATTTGCATTTGGCAAGAACAGATCGAATACGTTTTTCCATATTACTGAAGTTACAATTTTCTCGTAATTTATGAAAGCATTTTCTGGGACCAAAGTGTGCATAACTGAAATGTGTAAACGAGGTGTGGCCAAATCATCCAATCTAACAAGCGTCTAAGAAAATTACAGACACCAAGGAAACTACGAACATCACGTTTTGTGGAAGGAACAGCATAATTACGAATAGCGTCTAATTTCTCTGGATCAGGAAGAATACCGTCTGTAGAAATAATGTGACCGAGAAATTTCACCTGAGAACGACCAAATTCAGATTTTTCCAAGTTCATCGTAATGCCAACTCTTGCAAAAATACGTAATAATTAATCCAAAATTTTGTTGTGCTCACTCCAAGAACGTTTAGCAATAAGAATATCGTCAACATATGAAGTAATATTGTCACGAAGATAAACAGGTAAAATTTCATTTAAGCTACGAATGAATGCTGATGAAGATACAGTAAGTCCAAACGGTAATTTCCAAAGTCACTTTTGGGTAAAACAGCCAAATCCGGTTATTTTTTACCTACTGTCTAGATAGATGGATAGTAGAAGAATTGTTTTTTATAGATACAAAGAATAGTGAAAGAGTAGGCAGCGGTGCAGAAAACTAAAAGGGAAATAGCACCACTACAGCTCGGGGCCCTGTGAACGCTACGGCACATATTCACTTAGTATAGTGAATCCCCTGAGGACATTAATAGCCGCACATAATTTCCAGTTTGTGACTTTGTGGCACATCTGGCGGAAGTGTGTACGTAACTTGATCTAACCATGAACATGGATGTATCTCATTCTTAGAATTACGAAAGATCTTAAATTTCCGAACAGTCAAGAAGTGTTTACAGTCAAAGCTTCCGCCTCGCGGCGACAAAGACCTACCGCGTCTGTCCCAGTCCGAATGTCGATTATTGTCAAGTTCGCGCGCCTGGCGCTCTCTTGTTGCATCCCGTAAATGAAATAAATTACTTTCTTGAAACCCCTCTGCTATCTGTGATTCTAAATTTCTTCTACTGTCTTTTCCTACGATTTCGCCTTCAGTTTGTTTGACTTGCATTCGTAATGCCTCAAATTCCTTTTTAACGCGTTCATTAGATTTTGCCGGATTTTCAACATGATTATTTATGTTCTGGTACTCTTCAGTTTCCGCAAATGGCAATGGTGCTGTATCATCTGAATCTCTGTCCCCATTTAAACTAAGACTTGTCAGTTTATCTGAAATCTCCTCAACTCTTTCCAATAAGTTTACGTCTTCCATAAGTGTCGCGACTCGGGTTTCGGTATTGTCACATTTAGTAGTTGACTGTTCACACTGTTGCGTTAAGTCATTTGGTACGGATTCCTCGATTCTTTCAAATACTTCTTCCTTATCGTGCGCACGTTGTAAATTTAACTCTGAAAATTTTTGAACTATCACGCGATCTTTTTCTTCCCGTTCTCTGTCCTGTTCCTCTTTTCTGATTTCTGTTGAAATTAAGCTATTATTGTGAGAATTCAAAATCGGTTGTACTTCTTCTCTGATTTCTTTCTTCAATTCATCTTTCATATTTTTGAAACATGTCCCAATTCGTGAATCTAACCGTGTTTCCAAAGTTCCCATCTCTGTTTTAAATTCAGATCGTTGTGAGTCTAACCGTGTTTCCATTCGTGCTCCCAAATTTAATATAGCACTCATCAACTGCTCCATATCTTCTGTCGTTAATCTCGTATTCTGAAAATTTTTTGATTGTGAAAAATTTTGAACTGTTTCCGGACCATTTTCCCTGCTTATTAAATTGTTTTCCACTTCATTATTCATGATACTGTTTTCCTCTGTTGGCGAGTTCGCCATGTTAACAATTTCGTCATTCTCACTATCCATCATTTTCGCCTTTTTCATTGATCGCGTAATCATTTACAAAATATACAAAACTCGTCACTATAAAAAAATTACACACAATGACACTATATCTCCAACAATATCATTCACACGAAATGCTTCCCTCAATTACGATCATCGAACAATTGAAATAATTGCACTAAATTGTCAAACCCATAGACAAGACAACAAAAATTAAATTTTTAAAAAATACCATTAGAAAAATGCCAATTACCAAATCTACACATGTAATATAGACTACAATTACTAAATTACAAATTACTACAACAAAACTACTGTCTACTAGTTTTTACAATCAGAAGAATTCCAAGGGACGATCCTGGCAGGGTCGCCACGTGCATGGGGGCTTAATTAAAGGAAAATGCAAATAATTTTAATTTTTTGATTTAGTAGCTGTCTGCTCGGTTACGAAGTCTCGTAACGGTTGGCCCTGACTAGTATTATTACGCAATCTGACTGCATAGAACAACAACAAAGAATGAAATGGAAATTTTCATTAACACAATTAATTAATTAAGTCCCCAGCAACTATAAAACCTACGAAACCAAAGCACAAGTGTAACTGTTCTGTGTGTGGAAGTATGACTCAACGTACGCATCTGGCACGGTTCTTCTTCAACAACACAAGAAATTTTAAATATCATTTATACTGAATTAATTAAAGAAAATAGAAATACCATAATTACTCAAGAAAACCAGAATTACACTCTAATACAAGAACACAAGCCAGATGCTTTGTTGACTGAACCTGTAATGACGCATTATTCAGGACATTGAAATAATGAGAAAGAAAAGAAAAGTAGTTTGTTACCTTAATTTATATTGATGAAAAGCACTCTAGACATTACAATCTCTCCACACCGACTCGCTACTATCACATCTCAACAAGAACTTTTCAGTATCACATCTCAGCAAGCACTGCCTACTAGCTCATCTCAACAAACACTCCTCACTACGACATCTCAGCACTGACTACCACGAGTTCTCCCAAAGCACTGCCCACTACGAGTTCTCAATAATCACTGCCAGTGGAGGCGGCGGAACAATACTCTCTAGCGCAATCTCTGGCGCTGTGGCTCAGTGTAGCCACCTTTCAAGATTCAGGATTAACTGAGTCGTAGGCCTTTCTAAAGTTCACAAATATACATACAATATTGTCACTAGAAATCATTTGGTACCTAAGGATTAGTTTAAAATTAAGAATTTGTTCCGGACAGGATCTGCTTGGTCTAAAACCTGCTTGGTATTCACCAATTTTAGCTTCTAACTGTTCTTGGGCTCGATCAAGTAGACATTCCCAGAGAATTCTGTATGTGACCGGGAGAGGAGAGATTCCTCGGTAATTATTAATATCGGTTCTATCCCCTTTTTAAGCAATGGATGAATTAGGGCAGTTTTCCGTTATTGATAACAAAATTTTGACAGTCTTCCCCGCGCTGCTATTGTTTTACACTCATTATACACCACTTGCCAAGCAATTTTCGAGATAGTTTCAGTCGGTTTCGTTTAACGTTTTTCTGCCTTTGACGATTCATATACCATTTCAGCATTATCTGCTTCACGTTTCTGCACAGTTATTACGTGGAATAATCACATTGTCATCAATCACGTCAAGTGCCTCAACACTTCCTGCTTTCGTCACAGTACTTGGTTATTTTCCTTCAACGCCCTGTGTCTCAAGTCACGAATTTCAGTTTTAAGTGCATTAGGCTTTTTTTTGTTAATTTCTTTTCGGAATTCCTCATTCTTCTAATCACATTTATTAGTATGCTGTGTTCGCAAATTACTAATTGTATCCGATAACTTGCTGTAAGCGCTCTTTGTTTCCTGGCGAAACTTTTTTAATACCCTGTTTAATTTCTTGTCATATTTCTTTCGACATCTGCACCATTAAATCATTGTCAACAATAGTCGTTTCTGTTTGATGAGTAGCTGTCTGTGTTGAACTATGCATTGTCGAATCTGAATTACCAATGCCACTTTCTTGTGTTACACTACTCTCAAGTTCACAGTTCTAATCGGCATTAACTGAATCCTCAAACAGTTCTTCCTCATGTATAATATCGCTACCATTTTGCGCTGTATCGTCATTGTAATACTGGTCAAAGAAGGACAACACGATTTGCTTTATGGCGAAATAGAAGAGAGAGTGTCACTGAAAAGATACAGTATTTGGCATAGACATAATTACAACAAAGGCGTTTTTCTTTACGGAGGAACCTCCTCACGAAATTCGAATCACCAACTTTCTCCCTCGAAAGCGAAAATATTTTGTTGATGCCGACCTACACACGGAGAAACGATCGCCATGACAAAATAAGGGAAATCAGAGCTCGTACAGAAAGATATAGGTGTTCGTTATTCCCGAGCGCTATACGAGATTGGAATAATAGGGAACTGTGAAGGCGGTGCGATGAACCCTCTGTCAGGCACTTAAATGTGATTTGCAGAGTATCCATGCAGATGTAGACAACAGTCACTGTTCTCTATAACTGATACCTGTGGGTAATTTAAAAGTTCCTTCTCGAAATTAAAAATGAACACAGTTCTCGGTTACTTTCTTGTCCGGTCCTAAACAACGTTACATCGAGTTCTAAGCAAAGCACTGCTCTTCTCTCACGCACCTGAAGATTCAGATGGCTTCAGGGTCCTGGAGCAGGTAACGAAAATTTGCCTTTAATGTAGCGTTAATCCTTGACATATGCACCTAGTACGATAGCTTCTTTGTGAGCATGATGTGCCAGGGCTCGGCAATTGAGAGTTTTTGAAGACGATTTCATACTCATTATCCAATGTGACCCTGATTGGGGGAAGATATGGTTCATGCAAGACGCAGCTCGACCCCGTGTCCTGGAGGAGTACTTTGTGGACTGCATTCTGACTCCGGGGTACACAGAGGCCTTCGGCATGGATCTCAATTGGCCGCCATATTCTCCGGATCTGAACAGATGCGACTCCTTTTTTCGAAAGTACATTAAAGACAAGGTGTACAGCAATAACCCCAAAACCATTGCTGAGCTGAAAACAGCCATTCAGGAGTTCATCGACAGCATCGATGTTCCGACACTTCAGCGGGTCATGCAGAATTTCGCTATTCGTCTGCGCCACGTTATCACCTGTCATGGCAGGCATATCGAACATCTCATAACCTAAATCCGAATACCTTAGCGGCGTTTACATGTTGAATTAGGAGTTTGGACGTCCTACTTCGTAACTAATTTCCTTTTTTTCGTATAGTTCAATAATTGTCACCCTGTATGTATATTTATGGTTCACCTGACCTAATTTGTTGTAGGGCTATAAGAAAGGGGGTAAACAAATCAGCTCTTTTAAATACTCGATTTATTTTTTCTAAAATGCTTCACAAGTAAAACGGATATTTTCTCGAAATAAATCTATGAGCAATAATTCATTTGATACTCAAATAGAAGACAAATTGCCTGTGGATAAATTTAATGAATCAATTTCCACAAAGCACGTTTATGTGCGCGAAGGTACAAAGGATCGTTTGAGCGAAGTTCGCTTGGATACACATTATTCTTATTTTTTTTATTAAAAATGAAATTCCTGCAGATGTACTGAAGATTTTTTTATTTACCTCGCTACTAGTTTCGGCGATGCGTCAACGCCATCTTCAGGGCAGTTGATCTCACCGCAGACTTCTAGACTGAGCCACAGTCAACTGATCTCAGCAAAGTGTACGGGCCTGAAGATGGCGTTGACGCAACGCCGAAAGTAGTAGCGAAGTAAATGAAATATCTTAAGTACAGGCAGAGGAATTTCATTTTTAATAAAAATTATACCAGCTGTGTCCCACCTTCATCCAGTTTAAATATGGATGTACGAAGACATATTATTCTGCTAACAAGTGGTGGATACCTGTAATTGAACAGTAGATTGCTACGAAACCACCACTGGTTTCCAAAATCCGTGCAGCTCGCAAACACAAGTTAAAAACCGGATCCAAGATCCAAAGAAGTGAAGACACCAGAAAGCAACACACATAGCGGAATTGGTATCGCGGACTGTAAGCTGCTCAGAGCAAAAGCAGCCCTAGTGCAAAAAGGTCACCACCTGTTCGATCGATTCAGTGAAAACTGCGTCAGGCAGCGACCAAGCACCTCTCTCTCTCTCTCTCTCTCTCGCACTCTCTCTCTCTCTGCCGGCCGAAGTGGCCGTGCGGTTAAAGGCGCTGCAGTCTGGAACCGCAAGACCGCTACGGTCGCAGGTTCGAATCCTGCCTCGGGCATGGATGTTTGTGATGTCCTTAGGTTAGTTAGGTTTAACTAGTTCTAAGTTCTAGGGGACTAATGACCTCAGCAGTTGAGTCCCATAGTGCTCAGAGCCATTTGAACCATTTTTTTCTCTCTCTCTCTCTGTGCCCTCCCGTCCACGCTTCCTCGCCTGGTCTCCACAGCCGATTAACGCTCGTCTCCGCTCCCAGAAAACTACGGCTTGGAAGGAACGTTTACAACTGAAACTTCACCTTTCGAACAATTTTACACGAGACTGTGCTTAAACTGACGCACAATATTTTTAGCGCAACGTAATCTGACTTTCAATAATCTGGTAGTTGGAATACAAGGATAAACTTTGAAGTATAAGAGCTAAAAAAATTTTTTTTGAGAACATGTTCTACCTATTTACAATACTTGTTTATAAATAACATTTTTTTATTTTGTTATCCGATCTAGGTCATGGCATCTTGAGTGTACGAGTATTCCTGCACGTGTCTGAGAATTCATATGCATGATGAAAGGGTAAGAATACCATTGTTCCAATGTCGTCAGTGTTTCCATCATTTATAATTGCACCTCGAAGGTGGATGTATTATTCTATGAATAGTTTCTTCTGATTCAAGTCTTATTTAAAGCGTCCACTCCGTTTCTATTTTTTCCATGAGTATCTACCAGGAATTGCTCGAGTAGACGGCTTGTACGTTTCTTTGTCTCTGATGATTAAGCGGCAAGAACAGAACTCCTTGGAAATGACCTTCTTGTCACTGCAGTGACAACCTTACTTCTAAGGATCTCGCTTCGTCTGCTACCACCAACAGCCACAATGGCGGGCAAAAGCCTGAAGATATCTCAGGAAAGGGCAGAAACGGTTGCTAATAAATAAAAAATCTAAAAAAAAGATCGAGACTGTTTTCATATGGTTTTTAGATTGTGTAGGATCCTCTGTACATCTTTGACTGTTTCTCGTGTCAATCCATTGATATCTGTACATTGTTGATCAATTTCTGTTCCTTCATTTCCAATTAAATGTACTTGCAGAAATTTGTGGTCTTCGTTGGGTAGTAGTAGTAAAGATCCCATGTTGTGATATATTTGTCCTTGTATGGAAAAAACATAATCGATTTCGTCTCTGCTACTGTTGATCGAAAAGACACCGAAAGAAGTCGTTTGGAAGTAGGAGTTGTGCGCTTCCATATTTTGAAAAAAAGTGTTTTGATTCTGGAATTTCTCCGACCATGTAATGTAAAACTACCTGCGGAGGTGTTTCCAGTGATGGTAATTGAATTTTTTCATTCATGCAACAGAATCTTGGCTTTTCTCTATTGAGTTATTTCACAATTCAAAATTGCCAGATGTTATCCATTTTTCCGATTATGGCGGGATTCTTTTTGTTATATTTTTTCGTCGAGTCGTAGTAGAACGCTTCATTTGTTAGGTTGTACTGTTTACTGGTCCTCGTCCAAGCTTCCCGTAGGTGAAATATTCATGGCTGGCTTGAGTTCGCGAACTTTTATTAATAAGATTGTGTCGCTGTTCTGGTGATTCTTCAATCCGTTTATTTCGTTGATCTTCCGTTTCTCTGCTTCTAATGGTGTTCATTCTCTTTCGTTGGGAATTTAAACTTGCTTCGCGCTCTTCGACTGTTCGTTTTTCTGTTGTTCATTTTGTTTCCGCCGTTTTGCTTCAGAACTGGCAAGATCTTCTCCTCCTTTACGTTTGGGAGTTGTCTGAAATATAAATCAAATCAACTTCATACCAACAAATAAACGAACTACACTTTTCACTGCTTATTTTCGATTTATATTCATTCACTGTATCACTTTGGCTACACACATTTCACTGTTTGTTTTAATTCACTCACTGCACTACTTTTTCGGTTCCACTCTTCATCAATGATAAGAAACTAGCGTTCAAACCACGACGAGTCTTGCTTTACATACCCCTACCTTTGGGTAGCCCCACCGGAACATACCAAAAAGCCTTCGAATGGTCCACAATGTCCCATCTGGAATCTTCCAGAATGTTCCAGACTATTCTCAAACATTCCGCAACATCCCAGATCATTGCGGAACATTCCGAAACGTTCTGGACTGTTGTGGATTGCTCTCCAATACTCTCGAATGTTCTAGAATGTTTTCGAATACTCTCGAATGTTCTACAATGTTTCAGAAATCTGTAGAGGGCGAAATTTCCCAGCCCTTAATATGTCTTCAAAAGCACGCCCTTCAGGTAATAAATCATATGGATGGGGGATAGAGGGCTACCTCACCATATAACTCCCTCTATCGTACCGGGACTCGTTTGTGAGTTTCAGTGGCATGCACATTGTACACTTACTTTTATAATATACATTTATTATTTTAAGTTTACAAATAGCTTGCAACAACTAACCAAATGACAGAATGAAGTATCAAATAAACAATAGGGCTGTTTAAATGTGTATCAAAAGCGCTGTGTGGAGACTAAGAATCCTCATAAAGTTAATAAATGTCTGAAGAGGTCGAAGAAACGGACATGGCGGGGTTTATTACAGCGAGAATAAACTGTACTGTTTCCGTTGAAATGAAGACAGTGCGTTTCCAGTCAAGCAGTTGCATCTTGAATTGTCTCTTTATTGCTACCGGACAGTGATTGAATAGCCTGTGACGTTTCAGCAATGTCTCGCAGCTCAAAAACAGGTAGGCTACTCGTATTTTATATCTTTGACTTCATACTAACAGCACTTGGAAAACAAGGATCTGAACTTATATAGATCAGTTTATTGCCAAAAATGCATCTTAAAGCTGCAATTTCTTTTATAAAACATCCAAAGTGTAAATGTTCAGAACTGAAAAAGATGTGTGGCAAGATGACCTCTTTTTATGGAAACAGTTTTTTAAGTTTTTGCAGGAGGTTCTCCTATTCACAAATGATATCGTTTCTTTGTTTTGACTACGTAAGAACCTCAAATAAAATGTGTACGTACACAGATTTTCTTAATGTAAAATGTCACACACAGCTAACATCCTAATCTACATGTGCTAAACTTCAACAGGAAACAAAACAAACTATGTCGCAATTAGTCCGCAGGGGTAGAACAATAAAATAAATGTCATGACAACAGCTTACCACTAGATCACCAACTTCTTCATAATTAGTCCTCAACGGTAGAGTAATAAAATAAATGTTACGACAAAAACTTACCAGTAGATCACCAAATAATCATACAACTGCTTAGAAAACTGCATCAAAGCAACCCTGAGTTTGTTAACAGATTTAAAATAGAGCTGCCGTGCAATTTATATACCGGTAGGTAGCCGTCTCTTCATCACGCCTTTTAACTGTGAGTTCCCTCATAATTAGCATCTTTCTATTACAAAGTTGTTCGTGTGTTACCAGGAGCGCTAATGAGATAGTTTTGCAACATTTATCGTATTCAGAGAACAAAAAAAAAAAAGGAACATGACCACAAACAAATCAAAAGAAAAAAGTTCCCACTGAATTCACTTCCAACTGTGACAATGTTCGCGAGAGCATGAAAACTTTCACATCTCTTTCTCTCTCTGTCTCTGTCTCTCTTTCTCTTTTACCCTCTCTCTCGTGCCCATTTCACTGCTGCGTTTAAAGTGTGTTTTTAAATTTTCAGCCATTTTTTCCCTTGTGCGCAAGAGCAGACCTCTCAGCACAACACAAGTCCGGTGCTTTTCGTTCTTTTTTATGGCACTGGATCAAGTTTTGTTTTCCTCTAAGGTGATTATGTTGGTCTTTTTTCAAATCCCTTGCAGGAATTTAGGTTGCCAGCTGATATAACTGTGTTACATAATACCTCGAGTGTCGCTTTTACACTTTATACAGGCAGTGTAGCAACACGTTTTAATAAATCCCACACCTTTTGATGACAATTCTACAGACCGGAACTCCAAGCCCGTGTGCTAAAGCGATGCTTCTGCATTTTCAAACATAGGAATCCTTCGTAAATAGTGTTAAGTGAGTAATACGTACGACAGTTGAGGCGAAACAAGCGCAATATCATTGTAAGAGGTACAGAGGCGAATGAATGTACCGCAGCCTACCCCAGTTCACTACTGCCATTGCCAAGTCTTCATATTACAAAGGATTGCACCATAATCTAAGAGCGTAATTAAAAATTAAAATAACCTTTCCAACCTTCGTCAGTATGTCCTTCAGTATATTAAACACTGTAAGGTCTCAGAAATGATCTAGTGAATACGTTATGCAAAAGATTGTAACGTTAGAAAAAAAAGTAAGAGGCGCTAAATAATAAAACCAGGAACCTAAAAATTGGTCAGAATATGCAAATTTATGTCACAATTAAAGCATACAAGTCTCAACTTAGTGCAATATTTTGGTCAAAATCGACGTTTTTACGTATAATTTGAAGTCAGAAAGAAGAAAATTCGTATGCAGCCTCAGTTACATGTTAAAGCCTTATCTGTGACAACAATAAGCTACCTCTATTAGTTTTCAAATTATTTACTAAAAGCCAAATTTGAAATGAAAATGTCCTTATTCCTAATAGATTAAGTATAACTTGTTCAGGAAATAATACATCTATACCAAGTTTCAAGACTTCATTGTAAATAAGTACAGTTACAAGATATCCTAAAGAGGCAGTTCAGAAGTCATAGACTACTGTCGGTTCCATTCTAAAAATTCTACCCGGCATTTCTGGCCAAGAGAAGTCTACTAATATCAAATACCGGCCTTAATTTGAGGAAGAAATTTCTGAGGATGTACGTCTGGAGTACAGCATTGTATGTTAGTGAAACATGGACTGTGGGAAAACCGGAACAGAAGAGAATCGAAGAATTTGAGATGTGGTGCTATAGAGGAATGTTGAAAATTAGGTGGACTGATAAGGTAAGGAATGAAGAGGTTCTACGCAGAATCGGAGAGGAAAGGAATATGTGGAAAACACTGATAAGGTGAAGGGACAGGATGATAGGACATCTGCTAAGACATGAGGGAATGACTTCCATGGTACTAGAGGGAGCTGTAGAGGGCAAAAACTGTAGAGGAAGACAGAGATTGAAATACGTCAAGCAAATAATAGAGGACGTAGGTTGCAAGTGCTACTCTGAGATGAAGAGGTTAGCACAGGAAAGGAATTCGTGGCGGGCCGCATCAAACCAGTCAGTAGACTGATGACCAAAAAAAAAATGTTTAAGTGCAGTCGAGCAAATACTTTTTAGTAACTAACGCGAACTTAACTGTATTTATATGAAAATTAAGAAGATCGTAACTTCTTAAACGACAGAGATATTAATACCTGCCCGAAGAAGGGGCCGTATGGATACGGTTGCCTGTGCATAAGACGCCTGATAGCAGATGTTCCATTTGGCGGTCCGCTGCGCCCATGAATAAATACGGCCAGAGAAGCAATGAAAAGAGACACACCGCACAGAGATATCAATCTGTCCTCATCAGTCAAACACCTGCGTGCCCTTTACCTCGGATGACATCAGAGCTAGGAAGACTTGAATGCGTTTTCCGTGAAAGTTGTAAGTGAAGTCGCGAGGCCTCTACACCCTCCTAGATCGCTTAGATTTCACGGAAGTAGCCGTTTGAGTGCCGTCGGAAATGCTGACAAAACCTCCGCAAGTGGTGAATTAATTTTCCGCTTTTACGGCGAGAAGTCAGGGCGATAGACCATTTTACTTTGAACTTCCCGCAGAGGTCGCCTCGGAAATGTTAATAGTGCTGTTTCCGATAGAAATATTAGTTGGAATTAAGGTTCAAATGGCTCTGAGCACTATGGGACTCAACTGCTGTGGTCATAAGTCCCCTAGAACTTAGAACTACTTAAACCTAACTAACCTAAGGACAGCACACAACACCCAGCCATCACGAGGCAGAGAAAATCCCTGACCCCGCCGGGAATCGAACCCGGGAACCCGGGCGTGGGGTTGGAATTAAGACTTATATTTTGCGCACGTGAACTTTTACTGAATATATAAATCAGTTAAAACTCTAAACTTTTATTTTTAATTATAGTTTTTGATTCCGCTGAGTAAATAGCAAGTAGGAACATTGTCTTCCAGTGTAATGTGGACTTGCAGACTGGAAATTATGGCCAGTATGTTTTCCATCGCTTTCTGGCTGACCGCAAAAATAGTTTTCAGACAATTGTAAACGGCGAAGTAGGTGTCAAGCACGAAGCACGCACAGCCATAGTACGAGGGCAGTTCAATAAGTAATGCAACACATTTTTTTTTCTCGGTCAATTTTGGTTGAACAAACCTGAAATTACTTGTGGAATATTTTCAAACATTCCCGCTTCGTCTCGTATAGTTTCATTGACTTCCGACAGGTGGCAGCGCTGTACGGAGCTGTTAAAATGGCGTCTGTAACGGATGTGCGTTGCAAACAACGGGCAGTGATCGAGTTTCTTTTGGCGGAAAACCAGGGCATCTCAGATATTCATAGGCGCTTGCAGAATGTCTACGGTGATCTGGCAGTGGACAAAAGCACGGTGAGTCGTTGGGCAAAGCGTGTGTCATCATCGCCGCAAGGTCAAGCAAGACTCTGATCTCCCGCGTGCGGGCCGGCCGTGCACAGCTGTGACTCCTGCAATGGCGGAGCGTGCGAACACACTCGTTCGAGATGATCGACGGATCACCATCAAACAACTCAGTGCTCAACTTGACATCTCTGTTGGTATTGCTGTCACAATTGTTCACCAGTTGGGATATTCAAAGGTTCGTTCCCGCTGGGTCCCTCGTTGTCTAACCGAACACCATAAAGAGCAAAGGAGAACCATCTGTGCGGAATTGCTTGCTCGTCATGTGGCTGAGGGGGACAATTTCTTGTCAAAGATTGTTACAGGCGATGAAACATGGGTTCATCACTTCGAACCTGAAACAAAACGGCAATCAATGGAGTGGCGCCACACCCACTCCCCTACCAAGAAAAAGTTTAAAGCCATACCCTCAGCCGGTAAAGTCATGGTTACAGTCTTCTGGGACGCTGAAGGGGTTATTCTGTTCGATGTCCTTCCCCATGGTCAAACGATCAACTCTGAAGTGTATTGTGCTACTCTTCAGAAATTGAAGAAACGACTTCAGCGTGTTCGTAGGCACAAAAATCAGAACGAACTTCTCCTTCTTCATGACAACGCAAGACCTCACACAAGTCTTCGCACCCGAGAGGAGCTCACAAAACTTCAGTGGACTGTTCTTCCTCATGCACCCTACAGCCCCGATCTCGCACCGTCGGATTTCCATATGTTTGGCCCAATGAAGGACGCAATCCGTGGGACGCACTACGCGGATGATGAAGTTATTGATGCAGTACGATGTTGGCTCCGACATCGACCAGTGGAATGGTACCGTGCAGGCATACAGGCCCTCATTTCAAGGTGGCGTAAGGCCGTAGCATTGAATGGAGATTACGTTGAAAAATAGTGTTGTGTAGCTAAAAGATTGGGGAATAACCTGGTGTATTTCAATGCTGAATAAAACAACCCCTGTTTCAGAAAAAAAATGTGTTGCATTACTTATTGAACTGCCCTCGTAAATCCATGAAATGTATTATATTCGCAATCAGGAATATGAGTAGACATTGTCCCAGTCATTAGTCCAAGGAAGAAACTAGAAATAACGATATAGATCTAAATTACAAGATTAAAGTTAAACTTAAGAAAATCAAAACAACACGAAATAAACACAACGGGAGATTAGTGTTCCTTGTTTAATTTATTGTATGCCTATTACAAGTCGCCGATAACTGTCCGACATCTAATTCACTATATACACAGATCAAGAAACGTTTTGCATCACCACGGTTCCGAGAGTTCCGGAACCTGTACAGAAAATTTGAATAGATATCAACATAAACAACATTTCCGCCCTCTTTATTGCTCATGAAAACCACACACGTCATGTTGTATCACCATACAGCGAGAACTTCAGAGATTGCTGTATACACCGCTACCTCTAATATCCAGTAGCACATCCTCTTGCACTGATGCATACCGGTATTCGTCGTGGCATAGTATCCACAAGTTCATCAAGGCATTGTTGGTCCAGATTGTCCAACTCCTCATCGATGATTCGGTGTAGATCCCTCAGAGTGGTTGGTGGCTCACGTCGTCGATAAACAGGCCTTTTCAATCTATCCCAGGCATGTTCGATAGGGTTCATGCTTCGAGAACATGCTGGCCACTCTAGTCGAGCGATGTCGTTATCCTGAAGGAATTCGTTCACAGGATGTGTACGATGTGGGCGCGAATTGTCGTCCATCAAGACGAATGCCTCGCCATTATGCTACCGATATGGTTGCACTATCGGTCGGAGGATGCCATTCACGTATCGTACAGCCGTTACGGCGTCTTCCATGACCACCAGCGGCGTACGTCGGCCCCAAACAATGCCACCCCAAAACAGCAGGGAATCTCCACGTTGCTGCACTCGCTGGACAGTCTGTCTAAGGCGTTCAGCCTGACCGGGTTGCCTCCAAACACGTCTCCGATGATTGTCTGGTTGAAGGCATATGCGACACTCATCGGTGAAAAGAACATGATGCCGATCCTGAGGTGCTCCATTCGGCATGTTGTTGGGCCCATCTATAAAGCGCTGCATGGTGTCGTGGTTGGAAAAGTGGCCTTTGCCATGGACGTCGGGAGTGAAGTTGCGCATCATGTAGGCTATTCTGCACAGTTTGAGTCGTAACACGACGTCCTGTGGCCGCACAAAAAGCATTATTCACCATGGTGGCGTTGCTGTCAGGGTTCCTCCGAGCCATAATTCGTAGGTAGCGGTCATCCACTGCAATAGTAGCCCTCGGGCGGCCTGAGCGAGGCATGTCATCGACATTTACTGTCTCTCTGTATCTCCTCCGTGTCCGAACAACATCGCTTTGGTTCACTCCGAGACGCCTGGAAACTTCCCTTGCTGAGAGTAATAATGCGGACGCGATCTAACCGTCTAGGCATGCAACATGAGCCGTGTATCCCCTTCCTGGCTGAATGAGTGGAACTGATCGGTGTCTGACCCCTCCATCTAATAGTCGCTCCTCATGCATGGTTGTTTACGTATCTGGGCGGGTTTAGTGACATCTCTGAACAGTCAAAGGGACTGTATCTGTGACGCAATACCCACAGTCAATGTCTGTCTTCAGGAGTTCTGGGAACCGTGGCATGCAAAACTTTTTTGATGTGTGTATTTTCATATATGTATTTTAACTGTTTCGAATTTTTCTGGAATAACTGTATTATTCTCTTTAAAAAATCTAACAATGGTGGATATTCTTTATTAAGTCCAACTAAACTTCCTATATAATTATGAATATAAGCATCTCCAAAAATATAACAAGTGAGAGGTGGCATGAGCCCCTCTCATATTTCTATCTTACGATTCTCCTCTCTAATTGCATGCGGTGGAAAGTTGCTATTCCTTCACACGCGGACTTCCCACGCAGTGTCTCTCGTCACCCAGGTGGTCCGGTGACAGGCGGGCACCACTGATCTCGAGAGGGTTGAGCCGACGGGTGGGAGGCAGTCGAGTGAATGCTTTCCAGACGCCGACATTGCCGGCTGGGCTAGAGGTTCCGTTACTTCGCAGAAACTTAGCGAAAACACTTTCTGGCGGGCTACCAGCGAGGCGTGGGAATGACTTGTGTACCCAGGCAGTTGTGGCGGGAAAATTCCCGCGCTTTCTGCAAAATAGTAACTGTGATTGGCTTGCTCAGGGCATAGCTCCGTGACGTAGCAAAATCAGCGCAGAAATTGGCGCCAAGAATCTCCATTGGTGGAATGGTAGTGCTCCGGCAATGGAGTGGAATTTTCCGACGGTTTTCGAGTTGCTGATTGGAACGTTTAACCACGGCCAATGTCGTGGTGGCGGGAATGTTGTGTGTTCGGCCTGTACGGGTGCTCTAGGTAGTCGGCTCTCGCCTTTCGGTCGAGGACGTCGAAGCAACCAGCCATCGCCTCCGGTACGCCAGATCGTGTTCTGGCAGTTAAGAAGACAGTTTGGTAATGTATGTCCACAGCACCGGCAGATAGGGATTTTCCTAGGTGATAATCAGAGCTCAGCAGAGCGCGCCTGTTCGTCTTTTTCTAACTTTGTTTCTGTCTTGAGTAGCAGCAATTAATTTTGGGTTAGCTATGTGTCTCTCTTAAGATTTGAGTGGCAAGGAATTGGCTCCACATACCACTTCGTCTTAAACCTCATAATCTAGTTTAGGGACAACTTCACCTTCACAGTATTTGTATGAGTCTCCAATTTGAGCCAATTTGATGTATTATAAATGTTTCATGTGTTTTTGTTTATTATTTTGTGTTTAGTCTTAATAAACCATATTGTTATTTTGGACAGAACTTTCATTCTGTTAATCGGTAGAGCAGCCCTATCATTCCTCACTATGTTAATGAAACCTTCGTTTATTTAACTTATTTATCAAATTAAATTATTGCAGGTGCCAAACTCTCTTCTACTCCACTGGCAGGGTTGATTAGAGTCAGTTCGCGTATTTTTTTTTAATCCTTGTGCAACAGAAAAAGTCGGAGTTAGAATGGGGGGGGGGGGGGCTTAGAGCATCATTTACATATGTATATTCTAGAAGAATTTAGTGTTAAATACACTGCTAGCCCCGGCACCTCGCACAAGGACGAATTAAATTTCGATCTTCTGCTAAATAAGGATGGTAAACATTATATCCTAAATAACTAAATAATAAAAGAAAAAATTCTTTTTTATAGTTGTGCCTATTACTACGAAAAACATCGACCATTTAATTACTTACCCACCGCCCCTCACAGTGTTAGATACGATGAACTTCTACACCGCGAAACAGAATTAAAGGGTCACTTTTTTTCCAGACCCGTAATTGTATCCCACTCGGACACATAAGTTTGAAATTTGTTTCAGAGATGCCTACAACCTTCCTCTGTAATGGTGCAAAAGAGTGATGCCCGCCAACCTTACCCTTGGGCTCAACGACACTTCAAGCTTCAACACACGCCAAAAATGGCCGCAGCTTAAGAGGTTCATGGGACGTGTAATGTGGGTTATTGATTTCTCATTGGAGTCAAATTTCTCCACAATTCTCCCCATCGTCATCGCAGAACTGTCACACGATCGACAGGTCGTCAGAGCCCCTCTTACCTGCATTTCAAACCTTCTCTTGACGCCTCGACGATGTGGCCAGAACCGCGATGCCCAGCGCTTAAATCACGCGGTTTTCTAATGAGTGACCGGAGAAAGCATTTCAGACACACCGTCGCTCACAAATGACATGAAAACGCCCCAGGGGGTGACATGACGCGCGTCAGTGAATCCACCCCTTTCTCCGAGGCGTTGATTCCCACACATTTCGCGGTCGAAAACGACAGTTCGCAGAGCGATGAGCAACAAAAGACGTTCTGTACAACCTTTGACACTACTGATTCCCTGACACGTTTCAGCTCTACTGTAAGGTGATTGTGGGACTGCATCTACATCGAAGGTGATCATATTCTTTCGGAGCGCGGAGCGACCGCTGTTTTTCCTTTCGTGTACCGGTTGGAGCCATCAGAGACCGCTCAAAACTATTCGAGAAATTCGAACGTGATTCGAAACAGCAAATTATGCTTTTCCAGTTCTCCTGTGACGTTATCAATGGAAGCGTACGACACTGACACAAGTGTGAATAAAATGGCAAAGGGTCTCTCTAAGACCCACCAGTGCGCCAAAAGGCTCAGTGGCACCCACGCATCTTTATTGAGAATTTAAAAATGTACGCGTAAAAGCAGTCCGAGGCGCCTGCAGGTAGGCAACTCTATGACACCCTGCAGTTCCGGTTGCCTAACTGCTGGCGCCTCTGACTGCTTTTACACGTTCGTTTCTAGATTTCTCGATGAAGGTGGGTGATTGCCACCAAGCTTTGATTTGTTAGCATCCTCAACTTTCTTTTTCATTCTTCGGTATAATACACTTTTTAGCAACTAGGATGTGAAAGATGTTAAACTGATTGTGTGATAGATCTCATAGTTACCTGCCTTTGATATATTCAGGAGTGTATGGTTTGATATTCTTCCGGAATATAGGTGGTCTGTCTCCAGATTTTCAGATTCTACAAAACAATTTCATTAGCCCTTTGGCTGCTACTTGTCCCCGATAATTTAGGAGATTCCTGAGTTCTCCTTTCAACAACGGAATTTTTAATGTGGTCTTTGTTTTTAGTTTCACCGATTGTTGTTTTGACTTTGCTGTATGTCGAATTTATCCTTCCGACGACCATTCATCATTCAATTTATTCCCGTTTGCCATGCAGTCATTTGCTTCCTTGCACTTGTTATCGGTTTCATTCCTAAGTGACTTACATTGCTGTGTTCTTCTCTTTTCCTGAACAGTTATGCATTTGCTGTATACGTCAGTATCAACAGTTCATTGCTCCCCTTTCTCAAAACACGATATCGCTCAAGCTCGCCCGCAAAACGGACCACGCGCTCCTGTCATTCACTACTAACACGAACCCGATAAAATACATTGGTGTGCAAAACTTAAGGACGACAGTAACTTTCGCATGATTTGTCAATGGAAAAAAAATCTTGATGAAACTTGGTCATACATAGAGAGAACTGCTACCGTTTAGTATAGAAGGTAACTAAAAGAAATGTGCAATGAGATGGCAGGTCAGTTCATTCGCCGAATACAATCTCGTTCCAAGAGCTCCTACATCTGCTCTGTTTAATGACATCACGCAACCTCATCCATAGAAATTAATTCTGCGCTGAATGTACCCCGGAAAAGATGCACATGGGGAAGCAGTACAGTGTCAGAATAACGTTGAGGGGTGGGTGTACCATGTTCAAAGATTTGGAGGTCAGTACGCCCAAGCGACATTAAGCCTTCCCACATCATAACACCTGGACCCCCAAATCCATCATGTTCAACAGTGCTGGATGTACCTTCATAAGCCTATTACCACGAGAGGAAGAAACACGTGATGCATGCAGTAGCTTTGTCGAAAGTGGTCGTTTCGGTGGTTCAGGTGGTAAAGAGTGGGACGGTACGGAGAATGGAAGGGCTTGCACGTTTCCCCAACTTAAATCCCATCGAGCACGGATGGAAGGCGTTGGGGAGAGTACTGCAGCTCGTCCACATGCACAAACGACCATCCAACAGTTGCCAACCGTAGTGTTGGAGGAGTGGAAATTCTAATCTCAAGAACTCTTCACCGGCTTTGTGAGAGCATGGTTGCAAGTTACAGCGCACGCATTGCCATAGGTGGTAAAAGCGGTGGCTCGTTTTTTTCAGGTTACTATCCCTTGCTATAGGGGCTGTAATTTTTGATATTTTTTCTAAACCAGCAAGGTAAAACAGAGGCCACTACTTCCATCACATCAAGTGGATTTAGTGCTCACGTACTCACACTGAGCCGTGAACACTTCCCAATTTATCAATGGGGGATAATTGAAAATTATCATTACCATTATCGGTGCCATGAGTGCAGTGGCCTTGCCAGGTGCGTAATATTGAATATTTATGCTATCATTAATGGCGCGAGACCTGCGCGACTTTGTAGCAACCGTTATAGTTCTTCATTATTCTACTGTGACACTAAGGTTGGTTTCACGTAATGAAAGGGAGGATGTAAGGATTAAAGGACTCATTTAATTAACAGTTGAATCTTGAACCATTATACAATCAAATGGGGGTGGGGGGAAAAAGAACTGAGTTCAGCAGCCTGCCCCAAAGCTCGTTGATAATAAGCCAAGATAGCAGGAGAAAAGGAATTTTAGGAACGATCGCCGTATTATCAAATGAAGTCCATTTTACTAAAGGAAGAGGTGGCACACATGCAACGGCCACCACCATGAATCAGCCAAAGATTAAGGATGCTATTGTGCGTGAATCGCTAGGTAGCCTCCTGTACTAAAGGAATAAAACCAGCAAGACGCGATACTAGATAACTATGGCTCGAGGGCCGACTACGTTAACGAAACATGAAGGGGCGCCACTCACCACGTGGCGTAGTACAGAGGGCACAAGTTTTCAAGCTAGGAAGATCTAAATTCGGCGTCGAATTTTGCACGGGAGAAGTGAAAGAGCTACTGCCAGCCGAAGCGGAGAAGTGAGCATGAAAGTATACACTTTAGTGCCGTACTGCAAGCTACTGTGACTAACCAAAACATATCGCACATTATGCCCAACTGTACAAGGAAAACCTACGGTCTTATAACCCGGAAAAATTGCGTAAACCGTAATTTAAGGAAAGCACATCAGTAAAATGGCCTATAAGGTTCCCTTTGGGCCCCTGGGCGCGAAGCTACAGTGCACGTCGGCGTTCATGCTTACCGAACTTCATCTCCTGGAAGCAGCACCTCCGGTCTCAGGCACGGTCACACTAGAACTGCTCTACTGCCTCTTTGTCCACTATCCACTCGCGGAGGGCGGTTGGCGCCTACCGGAGAAAAACGGAGGCGCACCGGAACTGGCCAAAAATGGGCTGGCTCTGAGTACTACGGGACTCAACTGCTGTGGTCATAAGTCCCCTAGAACTTAGAACTACTTAAACCTAACTAACATAAGGACAGCACACAACACCCAGCCATCACGAGGCAGATAAAATCCCCGACCCCGCCGGGAATCGAACCCGGGAACCCGAGCGTGGGAAGCGAGAACGCTACCGCACGACCACGAGATGCGGGCAGAACTGGCCAATCAGGGGGCCGGAATCTCATAGGGAGGCGACCTCGCGAAGTTAAAATAGAGCGGAAAGAACAGTTACAAGGTTGGTAAGGCAGGTTGGGGAACTGAGAACAGGAGAAACTTTGGCCACTACTGAACGTTCAAACGACACCACGTGCTACCATGACGATCGGAAAAAGGATGGGAAACGGGAAGCCAATCATGGCTGTTAGGAAGACAGCTGCCCTCGCCCATAAATAAAGAAAATTTCTAGCGCCAAGCTCCTCTCACAGATTAGTGTGATACAAACGGTATCCAACGTCAAATAAATTAGGCAACCCATAGAAATTATTAACAGGGCCTGAATTATTATATTACCAAATACCAGAATGCTGGGATTAGAAATGTGAAATACTAGCACTGAATAGTCAATGAAGTGCACGCCTTTCAGTGGTTATCACAGACCCTATTAAGGACCGTGATCCCCTTTTGCAATGTCCAACGGACCATTAAGAATCGCTTTGCTTCAGTATAATTATTGTCTTTGAATAAAACTGTCACTTCTGTCCGTACATTTGCGTATTTCTTTCAGTTGCCTTCTATACTGTATAGTCCAAGTTTCGTCGAGCTGTGATACACGGCAGTGACGTAACATGGAAAAGTTCATTCGTCCCCAAGTTTTTCAAACCTGTAATACCTGTTAGTATGATTGCTAAAGGGCTTCGTTTGCTCTTCCAACTACTGCACAGTGAAGACAGTTTCGTTTCAGAGATATTGCTTCATGCCAGATTGTAATGTTGATGCATTAATTTGTTCTGAAAGCGGTGCTGATATTGAAGACAATAAAAGCGGGTTAAAAGCTGTGAGCTATGTGGGGAAGCTAACCTTGCATTACTGAGCAACTGTTTCACAAGGTATCCAGTCTAGCGTACCAAATTCCCAACCAGACTAACATTAATTATAATCTTTTAGTAGTCATCTTACGATAAACGGTGATATCTATATGAAAAGACAATTTAAATAAAAAGAAATTAGTGAGTTTATATTTGGACATTTATTTTAGTATTGATCATTGTTCCGTTAAACTTTCAGCATATTAAACTTGATTCATAACTAAACTGGTGGCTTATTTAGGATTGTGAAAATGTGAGATTGTAATCTTACGGAACACATCAAATATGGAGCCAAGATTGGGAGACTGCATACAACACTGCATTAATAAAATGACACACGAAGAACGTTGAAACATATACAAGAGGAAATTAACCACAACCAACAGATTCAATTTTCACCCAAAGAAGTTACGTTTGTAGCGCAATCTTGTCTGTCATGAAATTACCACACACTGGTATACTAAATTCATACTAACTCTCTGTGAAATCTTCCCGAAAAGAATAGCTGAGGCCTACTTTGATGATTACACTACATGCTTCACGTGGTCAACTTGGTTTACACAAAGAGTGTAACTCCACAATAATTTTGATAATTAAAATAAATTACATCGATACACAAATTACAAAAGAAAAACCTCGAAATGGTTACTATCGTCCTACTATTAACCTGATGGGACAAACAGTTGTATAAGCGCGTAGTGCTGGTCTCATAAAGTACACTCCACGTGGGTTGAACATAAAGAAAAGTTGCTATATTGAAAAATATTGTCAAGACGAGACGTTATAATCTCACGCACATTCGCATTTAAGATTGATGATCTTAGTTAGAGTTACGGATCATACACACGTGGTTCCACTTTACTCACAAAGTAGTGACGAAGCAACTACTGGAAGATATTCTGAACTTCACACTCGAATTACACCGCGTTGAAATTTATGATAACATTATATATATATTAGATCTAAACCTGATATAAAGGTGATTAAATTTTCAGTTAGGCTGAACTTAAGAAATCCATTGTCCTACGGACTTAGCAGAGAAACATTTAGCCGGAGATCTTACCACTCCAGACGCTCGCCGCGGACCCACTGGCCTGGGACCCCACCGAGGGTGCTTAACAGATACAAACGGAAGTGACCAGAGAGGCAGCTCCCTATACCAACATGACAAGGGACGGACAGGACCATACTAAGAATAGAAACCTCTCTGCTTTTAGAAAGCGTACCTACCTGTTCCAACGTTGGTCCTACTGTTCTCTAGCAGACAGGCTTGTCTGCTACCATCAAGCATGCAACTAGAAATTCATTTGCCCATTCATCCTTTCACACAGTAGGGAAGGGGGATGACAGTTATCATATACAGTATATAAAAGAAAGCGGATGTAGGTTCCGTATGAGACTGTGTGACATGAATTACATATAAACTGTGTTTTAAAGTGTAGTAGTGTGACAGATCGTTCTTGTGTATGCGTAAAAGGAGCACGTTCCACTGCTCAGTCTCCTCCCAGATGGAGTGAGAAACACCACAGTAAATTCAGAAGTGGAATGTATGCCGTAAATGACAACAGCTTTAAGAAATTAACATGAAAGGAATCCAACAGAGACCTTTCAATATATACTTTACTATTACGTTACTTTTGAACGTTTAGTTCGTTGGAGGTTTTTACATTCACTAGACCTAATTGCTACCGTTTTTTCCTGGTCTCTATACCTCTGGAACCAATGCCTGCTGCAGTACACCGGTCTTAGTGACCTCAAACAAATTAAAATTTTATACAGTAGATTCGTTTAGAAGCCCGACACCTAACGAGGCGAATGTCTGTTTAGTATCACGGAAGGTGCTCTCCCGACTCGGCTGTTGGTGGTAACGCGGACCACGCGCACAACACGTTTTTAAACTTGTCCAGCACATAATGTTTCGTGAAGTTCATTCTGTGCGTGGTGGAGTGCCTCCAGCGGCGGGCAGGCAGGGACCGATTCGGGCTGTGAATTGGCCTCCCGCGTGAGCGAAACGAGAAATGAGTCTTTGGATTGGGAGGGGGTTTCCCCCCAGCGGCGCCTCCGGTGTCCGCGCCACGCCGCGCCGGCGTAATCGAATACGGCCATTAGCGCACCGCGGCGACCCGCGCTCGTCGATGGTCCTCCAGGGTTAGTGCCCCCGCCCCCACCCCGCCCCCACCCCGCCACCACTCCGCCTCCAACCCTCTCATCCGCGGGTCCAGCGCTGTGCATTGGGCACACTTGTTCGCACTGTGGCGCCTCTTCTCTGCGGTTGAATGATGGGCGTTTATTGCGCCCACTGCCTTACTCGCCAACTTTTCCAAGCTCTCTCCATGTCGGTAAAGTTGTCAGAGAGGGGATTCGTTTATTTGTCTGCTCTTCTGGCGCCACAAAAGCTTGCATGTATCTAACACACAACAAATATTATAACGTTACTGTTATTAGAGCCAATCAGGCAGTTAATTCGGTATGTGGGGCGGCGGGTGGAATAATTATTAAAGTTCCTGTTATTTATTTAATGCTGTTGTTTGCCGTTCTCAACACTGGCTCTCTAACTACAATATTGGCAACCAGAAAGTGATTAGCAAAACGTGAAGCCTGTAATTAGAATTCCTAGTGCCGACTTCATCTGAGAAATACATTTATAGCTACAGCTTACAGCTCTGAGGAATTAGGAGATTGTTTGGGATTCATAATCGAAAACCATTCTCTCTAAAATGTTCACTATATTCTGAAAGTCACATACCAAAAAGGATCCACACAATCCAACTACCAGAGCAGTTCAGAGTCTAATGCGCTGATGCCACTATAACTGTCCAAATTAAATGTTTAAGTGAATGCTCGCCATAATTTGATGATAATGTTCATCAAACGCCACGCTAATAATGGTAGAATATCTGTCCTGCGGCGGCACGTGAAAATACGACATACGCAAACTAAAGATAGGTCTTTAACGTCATCCCAAAATTAACACTTCACTCGAAATCGATTTCATGGTTACGCGCATCCCGAGTAACTTATTACTGCATCCGAGGTTGTTTATATCAACGATACCGACGCGACGCGACTCCCGGCACAGGTGGTGCGCTAATCAGCGTCTGGAGAGAACTGGGGCCTTCCTTAATTTCTAAGACAAAAAACCAGAAAATCATGAATTTCAACTAAAATTTTAATTTGTGGTGATCCAGAATACTGTTTCTACTAAATTACTATGCAAAAGGAATCTAAATATAAATTTTTAAGTTTCTAGCTCTTTTCTGTTGTGCCAATGATTTTTACAGAAAAACGTCCAAATTTCGAAGATGGTTAAAGTTATTGAACTGATATTCAACACATATTGATTTAGTATTACTCCTGACATGCTAGAAACGTTTCAGGTTATTTACTTGATTTTTAAAGTATTGCGCAACATTTATGACGTCATAGCTAGTTACAGCAGACTGGCTGTCACACAATGGAAAGACTGATGTGAATTTTATAAAGCGTGAGTAGGCTGCTTCCCTACAGGTGGTCCTTAGTTTATAAATTACTCATCTAGAAAAGCAAATTTTTTTATTAATCATTAAGACTGCATTTAAGTTGTAATGGTCCTTGAATTACGTAACCATTACGGCAGCTCACCTGAACCTCTCGATACCAGCAATACTCTGCCGTGTTTCTGCAAAGTAGTTAACATATTTCTGAGACAACATTCAGATTTGATTTCATTAATGTGGAGGTACTTTGATACATTGATATGTTTTTATTGCAATGATATTATTCTTATGTGTATTCTTTCTTTTGTCACTATGATCTTTGACGTAGTTGTAACTCTGATTTTTGGGCGCGTAAGCGATTAGTTAGTTAGAGAGTTAGAGACTGAGAAAGTCAAGTCTTGGACGTCATGTTGAAAAGACGCATATTGTAGTCAGCTTATAAAATGTGAACTTTAACAGTGAGGAAGATGTTTTCAGGTATGTTTTGTATTGTGAAGTGATGTTTTGTGTGTTACGCGATATTGCAACAAAAGCAATAAAAAGGACGTGTAACTTAAATTCGGAGTGCTGATTACTTTTTTTACATTACCATTGTGCTAACTTTCAAAGCTTTAATCTTCAGGATTGGTTTGTGAAGCGCATCTATAAAACTTTTGAATATAGCAGAATAAAACCTAGGCCTCTTTGGACCCGAGCTTGGAATCATCACCACCTAGATTTTCGACAACTGAGCCATGATTTTACAATGAGACCAGCGTGGGAAACACGAAAAGATGAGTGCCTAGTTTATTCATTATTACATTAAATGACTTTATTAACTGTGCTCTAATGACACCTGCCACATAATAACTTTGTTGTTGCCCGAAAATGCAGTGTTTAGCAGCTTGAGCAACACCACAATCAGTTTGAAATTCTGACCTTTGTTGTGGTAGGGTTGTTAGAAAGTTGACTAGTGTGTGAATAAATGTCAAAAAATAATTTTTTAAATTTTTGTCCTGGAAATATTCTCTATAATTTTCTGAACAAGAAACAGTTTATTTCAAGAAAGTTTGAGTGGAATTAAAGGAATTTAAAAATGGCTACTCACATGACGACGCCCCTATGCCACGCAGAAACTCTGTAAAAAATAAAATAAAATAAAAAATTAATTAAAATAAAAATACATATCATTGCTATCGATCGTTTGACTTTTATAAATTTTTAGCCTCTCATGTTGGCTATCCTGTGAAACCATCATGGCGGCTTCATTTTTGTGTACACGGACTTAATGCAGACGGGTCCAAAAAAATGTATCCACTGTTTAAAAGTCCATAACTTGCAAACTAATTGACGGAGTTCTCTCATCTTTGGTGAAAGTGTAGCTTAAAGTCCAGCTTAAAGCTATCATTGTTGGTGATACAGAACATTGCTATGGATCGTTAGAGTTTTATAAATTTTTAGTCTCTAATGTTGGGTATTCTGTGAAACCATCTTGGCGGCTTCGTTATTGTGTACGCGGACTTAATACAGAGGGGCCCAAAAAAATGTATCCACTGTTTAAAAGAGCATAACTTGCAAACTAATTGACGGAGTTGTCTCACTTTTGGTGAAAGTGTAGCTTAAATTCCAGCTTAAAGATATCACTGTAGGTGTTCGAAATGGTCACCGTTAACATCCACACACAAACGATGCCGCCGAACTGCAGCACAAACTACTGACTGCAACGTGTTCAGTTGGATATTAGCACATGAATCTACGATGGATTCTCGAAGTTCATCCAATGTGCGTGGTTTTTGTCGATAAACGACGTCCTTTGGTGTTCCCCATAGGCAAAGGTCCAGAGGAGTTAGCTCTGGGGAACGTGGTGGATACTCCACAGCACCTCTACGGCCTATCCATCTTCCTGGTAGATTTTCGTCGAGATACGCCCTAACACGATTTTGGTAGCGGGCTCGGGCACCATCTTCTTGAAAGTAAACTCTTCCGTCTCCATACAAGTCTCGGATGGCAGGTAAAATGGATATCGAAGCTTATGAAGGTACACCTCACCGGTAACTGTGCCGTCAAAGAGGAATGGCCCAATTAGGCCCCGGTAAGACAACCCACACCACACATTTACTCCTGGCAAATTCACGGCTTTGTCTACATGGACGTTCGGATTTTCGGCGGCCCAGTAGATGCAGTTGTGGCGATTTACTGTACCATTCAGTTTAAACTGTGCCTCATCAGATCACACAATCATCTCTGCAAACTCTTCATCGTTGAGCACCATTTAGTAAACCACTCGCAGTACTCCATTCTACTATCTGAGTCGTCCTCGTTCATTGCGTGTAGCACTCGTGGGATGTAGCACTTCCACTTAGCTGTCTTCAAAATTCGCCGAGCACTTGAGCAACTCACCCCACTTTCACGGGCACACTGTCTCACAGACTTCTGTGGTAAGCGAGTGAATTGTTGTAACACACGACGGGAGTTAGCTGGACTTGTTACTGTTACAGGTCGTCCAGATCGTTGTTTGTGTACATCTTTAACACAGCCTTCGGCTTCAGATTTGTCTCGAATGCGACGAATCGTTAAACGTGTCGGTGGCTCTGTTTGATACTCATTTCGCCACTGCCGTTGAACCTCATTAATGTTTTCGTAATTAAAATACGACTTCAAAACTGACTTCCTTTCATCGAATGTAAGCCCTGCGCCAGCCATGTTTACTCGAGTAACACGGTGCAACTAAGAACAAAAAACTGAATATCTGGCGACTGTCATCTGACAAAACAAAACAACGCAATACAACGCTTGTGTGGCGATTGCCGGAACTACAAACTATTACACTACCAAAGATGAGACAACTCCGTCAATTAGTTTGCCAGTTATGGACTTTTAAAAAGTGGATGCATTTTTTTGGACCCCTCTGTGTTTGTGGAATTAGTTGCAGTACATCTGTATGCATCTATACCAAACACTTTAGGAAATTTTATTTGTACTTTAACAGCAGAAGAAATCTTTCGAAATTATCAAATCATTCTTTGAGGAATGCTGTATGAGTTGCCTTCTTTCACAAAACATCCACAGATGATAAACCGTGTCATGTACTCTGTCCACTTGGCAGTGAGTTGTGGTGTGGCTAGCAGACGGCTGTTCTTTAAGGTAAGACATGACAATAAGCATTCATTAGCATTTTCTATAATGGAAGTAATAAAAACATATATGGGGATCTTAGTGCCACAGGATTTTTAGAGAATACACTGTTGATGACTAATTTCTCTGTGATGTTTACTGTTGTGTTCAACAAATAATGGACAATGCTATTAAAATATGCACTGCCCTAATTCAAATGAAACTGAAGTCAGCACGATATCCTTACGACAAAAATCTATTTTTTTTTTAAGACATAAAGTATCTGAACGGAATGTGCTTATATGAGCAGGAATTAGTAAGATGGTACTCATTTTGGACTTTGAAATAGTTTGTGTTTACTTTCTGTCTTGCGTCACAGTGAAGCAGTATGGAAATGTGGCATCTCATCAATAAAATTTCCTTGTTGATTTTCGATCTGAGTGCTTGTTGCTCTGTCATGAAACCGCAAAAAGCGATTCTTTTAGCGAGATTGGAACTGGGAACCAAAGGGCCCTTACTTTACAAGTGACTACATTACATCACATCGAGCAGAACACTGCAGCATTATATTCTCCCTTATTGCTGCAGTGTCGGCACTGTTTCCAGGCTTCAGTGATACTCCTACTAGAAAGATGACCAGCTTTGAGATGTCTAGGTAGTGACTAAAGTTCATGTCTCAAACACGTGGCGGCCAAGCACCGAAATACCCAAAGTATATGTCAATGTGTCTTACTTGTGTTTCTGTAACTGGGTTTAGGGACTAGAGAAATAATGCTCAGATGCGCCGACTGCAAACTAAACAACACAAATCTGTAACTGTCAAATTACGTAGGTTGGAATTGAAATAGTGGCAACACTGCTGTGGAGACACTATCCAATGGAATCTAATATTGTCGCTGATAGCACACGTTGTTGACATACCTACCTTACCTCCGAGCAAATGGACTCGCCCGTCCCACGTCACCGGCGTGCGCACCATCGAGGGAAACACCGTCACTTGTGAGCGAGCGGTCCAATGTAACGGTGTCACTATGTTTTCGAAACAGGAACAACCGAGTTGGATTACTGTTCGTTTTAGGAACATCACCTGCGACCAGCTTTGCGAAAGAAGAGGCGACACTTTCTGCGCAACCCACCCATCATTTTGCACGACTATGCGCGGGCGCATACAGCGCAAGCTGTGGCTATTCTTTTCGGTCGATGGGACTGGGAAGTACTGTACCATCCACCATACTCCCCGGACTTAGGTCCTTGTGACTTTGATTTGATTCCGAAGATGAAGGAACCACTTCGTGGCATTCGCTTCAGAACTGTTTCAGAGATTCGGACCGTCAACAGAACAGGTTCTGCTAACGGTATACTACGCCTTCCACATCGCTGGCATCGGGTTCTACACAACGCTGGTGACTACTTTGAAGGACAGTAACAGGTGCAAACATGTAACTTTTTTGTATCGGTTGTGAATAAATAGTTGCCACTATTTAGGTTCCAACCCTCGTATTTGTGTTTTTCTGTCTTACGCAAGCTAAAACTGAAAAGTTCATTGCCAGAAATGTTTCACATTTTTAGAACGTCTCCGGTAGTTATACTGTAAACTTTACGAGTAGACAACACATTCGTTTGTAGTAATAGAATTGGAAAATATTTTTCTTGAGATCGAAGTCAAAGGCACTATCCATGAAAGGCACACAAATGAAGAGGCAACAACATAGTATTGATAGCATCCACAGGGAGACTTCGTAAGCTACGAATAACATGAAGTTCCAAATCAAGAAAGAGTACTATCCAGGAAAACGCAAGAAATGACAGAAAATACAGGCTCAAAATTCCGCTGAAAATTAAACTCGCGAATATATGCAGCGCAACGTCGATTCCAATTTCAGCTAATGCGAAAGATGAAACAGTTGTTGTCAAAAAGTGGGACAAGGAACAAAACGCTGACAGTAGCGTCTAGAATAATTCATCCTCGAATAAAAGTGTAATTCAGTCCGTAAATACTAAAAGAAAGATACTTATCATCTATTTATGATGATTAAAATTTACCGGCTGCTGAAGCTTTGTCAATAAAAGGGAAAAGAAGCTATATCGAAGATCTTTTCAACGTGCAGTGTGCTTAAGAGAGAGAGAGAGAGAACCCAAAATAACAACAGGTTCACCAAGCTGAGGGTTGTGCCGAAATTTTATGTATCGCATGTGCAGAATGTTATTAATGTAGCCCCTGCCGCTTCAATATTAACGAAGCCTCTAGGCCACCACAATAGTCTTATGAGAATTATCGAGTTCTATTGCAGCGACACAGATGGGCAGACGGTTCTAGAATTTGCAGAGACTATCCTCATGCTGCTGAATCGTAACACCAAACTAACACAGGTGGGAAAGACCGACACATACATAAAGGACTCAGGACATTTCATTGAGAAGCTGAAGAAACTGAAACTTGCACATCCTGGTCCGCTTTGATGTTGTTTCTTTCTTTACGAAAGTTCCACTCAGTGACGTTCTGGAGCACATCGGTTCCATTTTCCCGCAAGACATCACATAGCTCTTCCATGCGTGTCTCACCACGAACTATTTCACGTGGAATGGCGATTTCTACGAACAGCTGGAAAGCGTCGCCATGGGTAGTCCTCTTAGGGCAGTGGAGGCCAACTTCTTCATGGAAAAATTCAAAGCACATGGACTGGACTTGGCGACTTGCAAACCTAAGGTGTGGTATAGTTACGTCGATGATACTTTCCTTGTGTGGAGCCATTGTGAAGAACAGCTCGCTGACTTCCTAAGACGCTTGAACAGCCTCCATAAAAACATAAAATTTATCATGGAAGTAGAAAAGGACAAAAAACTGCCATTTCTAGATGTGCTGGTCACAAGGGATGGCGAAACCCTGGGACACAGCGTGTATAGAAAACCGACACACACGGACCGATACCTGCACAAACTATCAAACCGCCACGCGAGCCAGAAAAGAGGCGTGATTATTACGCTCGTAACGCGAATATGTGAGCCGTAGCACCTCAGACGGGAAATGCAACACCTGAAAAGTGTTCTGAGAAGCAATGGGTACTCCATAAATTATATTAGAAATGTAACAGAGCCAAACACTCGGCGAAGTAAGGAATCGGAAAAAGTAATGTCGGGTACGGCCTTTCTACCATACATTCCCAGAGGGACGGACAGAATCGGCCAGATATTGCGCAGTCATGGCGTAAAGACGATTTTCAAACAGACAAGGGAGATCAAAGACAGTCTTAGATCGGCAAAGGAGAAAAGGGACCCACCTGCAATGTCGGGAATACACCGTATACCATGCACATGCGGAAACGTTTATGTAGGAATGACTGGACGATCAATCAACACCAGGATCAAAGAACATAAGCGACATTGCAGGCTGGGGCAAGTGGAGAAATCGGCCCTGGCAGAGCACGCACTGAGTAATAAAATTCACCGACACGAAGTTCTGGCTGTAAAGAAACACTATCACACGCGCTTGTTCAGAGAAGCTATAGAAATATAAAAACACGCGAACAGCTTCAGCAAGAAAGAGGAAAGCCTTAAGGTAAACGCATCCTGGCTTCCCGTGCTGCACCAAACGACTGTCACAGGTAGCAAGAGGAGGACCGCACCGGGAAAGACCGCGGAGAAGCTCTCTGACGTTGGCGCGCCAGGTACATATAGTCTGCGGCCGCAAGCTCGGCTCCAGTTCACCACCGGCAATGGAGGGTGAAGCTTTAACAATGCCAGCCAATCGTGCTGGCGAAACGTGAGTAAAATCATTAGATGAACGTCTGCCGAAGAACCCGAGACAGAAGCCAATAGGCAGATTGTCAACAAGTGGCTACGAAAGCCTTGACAATTTTGTACTACATAAGATGATAGGCCATGCTTTAATTTCTAACTGTGAGAATATTTCTCAACAGTGGGTCAATAACATCGAGACTACTAACCCCTCGGCCTACACACAAAACAGTCCCAGTATAGAAGCCAAAGTAAAAAACTATGGCCATATCTGATTTTATATCATTTATGTTTTACGTTTATAATTACACTACTGGCCATTAAAATTCCTGCACCACGAAGTTGACGTGCCACAGACACGAAATTTAACCGACAGGAAGAAGATGCTGTGATACGCAAATGATTAGCTTTTCAGAGCATTCACACAACGTTGGCGCCCGTGGCGACACCTACAACGTGCTGACATGAGGATAGTTTCCAATCGACTTCTCGTACACAAACAGCAGTTGACCGGCGTTGCCTGGTGAAACGTTGTTGTGATGCCTCGTGTAAGGAGGAGAAATGCGCACCATCACGTTTCCCAATTTGATAAAGGTCGGATTGTAGCCTATCGCGATTGCGGTTTATCGTATCGCGACACTGCCGTTAGCGTTGGTCGAGGTCCAATGACTGTTAGCACAATATGGAATTGGTGGGTTCAGGAGGGTAATACGGAACGCCGTGCTGGATCCCAACGCCCTCGTATCACTAGCAGTCGAGATGACAGGCATCATATCCGCATGGCTGTAACGTATCGTGCGGCCACGTCTCGATCCCTGAGTCAACAGATGGTGACCTTTGCAAGACAACAACCATCTGCACGAACAGTTGGACGACGTTTGCAGCAGCATGGCCCATCAGCTCTGCGACCATGGCTGTGGTTACCCATGACGCTGCATCACAGACAGGAGCGCCTGCGATGATGTACTCAACGACGAACCTGGGAGCACGAATGGTAAAAAGTCATTTTTTCGGATGAATCCAGGTTGTGTTTACAGCATCATGATGGTCTCATCCGTGTTTGGCGACATCGCGGTGAACGCACATTGGAAGCGTGTATCCGTCATCGCCATACTGGCGTATCACCCGGCGTGATGGTATGGGGTGGCATTGGTTACACGTCTCAGGCACCTCTTGTTCGCACTGACGGCACTTTGAACAGTGGACATTACTTTTCGGATGTGTTACGACCCGTGGCTCTATCCTTCATTCGACCCCTGCGAAACCCTATATTTCAGCAGGATAATGCACGACCGCATGTTGCAGCTCCTGTACGGGCCTTTCTGGATACAGAAAATGTTCGACTGCTGGCTTGGCCAGCACATTCTCCAGATCTCTCACCAATTGAAAACGTCTGGTCAATGGTGGCCGAGCAACTGGCTCGTCACAATACGCCAGTCACTACTCTTGAAGAACTGTGGTATCGTGTTGAAGCTGCATGGGTAGCCTGTGCCCGTACACGCCATCCAAGCACTGTTTGGTTCAAATGGCTCTGAGCACTATGGGACTTAACATCTATGGTCATCAGTCCCCTAGAACTTAGAACTACTTAAACCTAACTAACCTAAGGACATCACACAACACCCAGCCATCACGAGGCAGAGAAAATCCCTGACCCCGCCGGGAATCGAACCCGGGAACCCGGGCGTGGGAAGCGAGAACGCTACCGCACGACCACGAGATGCGGGCAAAGCACTGTTTGACTCAATGCCCAGGCGTATCAAGGCCGTTATTACGGCCAGAGGTGGTTGTTCTGGGTACTGATTTCTCAGGGTCTGTGCACCCAAATTGCGTGAAAATGTAATCACATGTCAGTTCTTGTATAATATATTTGTCCAATGGATACCCGTTTATCATCTACATTTCTTCTTGGTGTAGCAATTGTAATGGCCAGTAGTGTACTTCCTTGTGGGACGACCGTAACACCGGTCCCTTCGAGGCTAGCGCTGCCCTGTCCCAGAGTGGAGACGCCGTAGCTGACAGGTAGCGTCTGCAGCGCTCGGCCGACGCGCTGACGTCACCCTGAGGCGGCGGCGGCGGCAGCTGGCGGCAGTTGGTGGCCCCGGGGCGCTGAGCCAGACACCCCAGCGTGGCGGTAGCCGACGGGGGCAGCCAAGGCCGACAGCCCATTGTAATTCTAAGCAGGCGGCCGCACGCTGCGGCGACGTGCAACCGCCGCACCGCTGCCCTGACAGCCACACACCGCCGACGCCGGTCCTCCGTAACTGTAGCATCAGTATGTACTGGCACCTGCTGGAAACGTGCTCAGCTGGCGGCATTTTTTTTTTTTTATATAAAGGTGTGAGCCCTTCCACGCTTGCACAAGCATGGTGACTAACTCAAAAGGTCTACTGTCACCTCTGCATTGTTAGTAATTAGAATGGAGGAGATCGCAGGAACAAGGAACTGCGATGTTATCCGTACGTCTGGGTACGATTACCCATTAATACGGGCGCATCTGGGTGACAGAAGTGGTCGAAAAAGCTTGACAGAGTCAAGCTTGAAAAGAAGAGCGGTTTTAAGGACAGAGGGAAAAAAGTGCCAAGGGAAAAAAAAAACATCTGCGACAGTGTCAGGTTGGGTAGTAAGGGCAGTAGCGGTTTCTTGCTATCTGCAACAGATCTTGCAAGGTAAGGTAATGTTAGTGGTTCTGTATCATGCATCAGTACCATGGAAGTAATGCCAGATTGTCATAGAATGATCAGTCCCGTCCAGGAGGTAAGCGCTGTTGCTGCTGGAACCGACGATGTCTCCTGGGCCAGCTGCTGCTGCTCCTGTAACATAGCCATGTCGTTGTAGGTTTGTCACTTCGATGGTCCTCGAAAGAAATGACAGTGTGACATGTGATGGGAGTTTGTTCGTGAGTCGTGTTTGGCTGCCCTGCTATTGCCAGTTCTCATGGCAGAGGCTCAACTACACTACTGGCCATTAAAATTGCTACATCAAGAAGAAATGCAAATGATAAACGGGTATTCATTGGACAGATACATTATACTAGAACTGACATGTGATTACATTTTTACCAAATTTGGGTGCACAGATCCTGAGAAATCAGTACCCAGAACAACCACCTCTGGCCGTAATAACGGCCTTGATACGCCCGGGCATTGAGTCTAACAAAGCTTGGATGGCGTGTACAGGTACATCTGCCCATGCAGCTTCAACACGATACCACAGTTCATCAAGAGTAGTGACTCGTGTATGGTGATGAGACAGTTCCTCGGCCACTATTGACCAGACGTTTTCAATTGGTGAGAGATCTGCAGAATGTGCTGGCCAGGGCAGCAGTCGAACATTTTCTGTATCCAGAAAGGCCCGTACAGAACCTGCAACAAAAAAATGGTTCAAATGGCTCTGAGCACTATGCGACTTAACTTCTGAGGTCATCAGTCGCCTAGAACTTAGAACTAATTAAACCTAACTAACCTTAGGACATCACACACATTCATGCCCGAGGCAGGATTCGAACCTGCGACCGTAGCGGTCGCTCGGCTCCAGACTGTAGCGCCCAAAACCGCAAGGCCACTTCGGCCGTCAAATGCAACCTGCAACATGCGGTCGTGCATTTTCCTGCTGAAATGTAGGGTTTCGCAGGAATCGAATGAAGGGTAGAGCCACGGGTGTAACACATCTGAAATGTAACGTCCACTGTTCAAAGTGCCGTCAATGCGAACAAGAGGTGACCGAGACGTGTAACCAATGCCGCCCCATTCCATCACGCCGGGTGATACGCCAGTATGACGATGACGAATACACGCTTCCAATGTGCGTTCACCGCGATGTCGCCAAACACGGATGCGACCATCATGATGCTGTACACAGAACCTGGATTCATCCGAAAAAATGACGTTTTGCAATTCGTGCACCCAGGTTCGTCGTTGAGTACACCATCGCCGGGGCTCCTGTCTGCGATGCAGCGTCAAGGGCAACCGCAGTCATGGTCTCCTAGCTGATAGTCTATGCTGCTGCAAACGTCGTCGAACTGTTCGTGCAGATGGTTGTTGTCTTGCAAACGGCCCCATCTGTTGACTCAGGGATCGAGACGTGGCTGTACGATCCGTTACAGCCATGAGCATAAGATGCCTTTCATCTCGACTGCTAGTGATACGAGGCCGTTGGGATCCAGCACGGCGTTCCGCATTACCCTTCTGAAACCACCGATTACATATTCTGCTAACAGTCATTGGATCTCGAACAACGCCAGCAGCATTATCGCAATACGATAAACCGCAATCGCGATAGTTTACAATCCGACCTCTATCAAAGTGAGAAACGTGATGGTGCGCATTTCTCCTGCTTGCACGAGGCATCACAACAACGTTTCACCAGGCAACGCCGGTCAACTGCTGCTTGTGTATGAGAAATCGGTTGGAAACTTTCCTCATGTCAGCACGTTGTAGGCGTCACCACCGGCGGCAACCTTGTGTGAATGCTCTGAAAAGCTAATCATTTGCATATCACAGCATCTTCTTCTTGTCGGTTAAATTTCGCGTCTGTAGCACGTCATCTTCGTGGTGTAGCAATTTTAATGGCCAGTAGTGTAGCAAGCCAGTCAGTGGCTAATGTGCAGGGGCTCGCCTCATTGTGTCGTTCGCGTAATTACAAAATTACCATAGATGGTTAGCCCCTAAGGAGTGTCTTTGGGCATTTGTGTTTCCATATATGGTCGTGGTCGTAGTTGCCCAGGTGTAGGATGTGAGGATTGTTCGAGTGACTTGATTTCTTGTACAGTCGTATGGCGAGTTTTTTGAATACGTCCTGGAGAGTCTCCAGTCGGTATTCTCGGTGAAGATCTGCTGTGCGCGTGTATCGGGGAGCATTGCTTATGATACGTAATACCTTGTTCTGTATGTTCTGGAGGCGATCCAGGTGTGTGGACGCTGCCTATCCCCAGACAGGAGCTGTGTATGTCATGAGCGGTCTAATCAGTGTCATGTATAATGTCCTAGACACCCTCCTATTCAGTGTGCTGTTCCTGTTGAGCATAGGATAGAGTTGTTTGAGCCTCGCGTTTGCCCTGTTGGTCATGTGTTGTATGTGGTCCTCCCATGTAAGCTTCCGGTCCAGCCAGACACCGAGCTATCTGACTTTCGCAGAGAAGCGTATTGGGCTTGCATGTAGTGTTATTGGTCTACAGTTTTGGTGTGTGTGCAGTAATTTCGGCCTGCGAGTAAAGAGAACTGCCTCGCACTTATCAACGTTTACTTTAATACGCCACTTCTCCAACCAAGGCTCGACAGTTCTGAGTACTGTCTGTTATTAATGTTTGACGGTTTCCAGTCTTGCGCAAGGATGGCTGTGTCATCCGCATAGACGGCAACTGTCGTGTTTTGTGTCGCTGGAATATCATTAATGTAGACATTAAACAAGAGGGGCCCTAGCATGCTACCTTGGGCAACCGCTGCTTGGATAATATGTTGTGTCGATTGTTTGCCCTGAATGTCAGTGTTGAAACATCTCTTGGTGAGGTATGAGTGTGCGAGACGTACGAGGCCGTCGGGGAACCCAGCATCCGTGAGTTTGCGGATGAGGCCATTGTGCCAGAGACGATCGAAAGCTTTCTCGATGTCAAGGAACACTGACCCAGTTGCTTTGTTCGTGTTGTAGCCGTGTGTTATGTACTCTACGACTCTCAGTAGCTGTTGGGTTGTCCAGTGGTAGTTCCTGAATCCGCATCGCTCCGGTCGCAGAGTGTCATTGTTAATGCAAAACCGAGTGAATCGTTTTAAAATCACCTTCTCAACGACCTTACTGAGCGCGCTCAGCAGGCCGATGGGTCGGTAATTTTGTGGGAGCAACAATCTGCTCGAAGGACCGTATTCGTCTCTCGAAGCATTACTTCTCAATCCAGCCATCACGGTATTTCAATGTACTGTTATTCGATAACCCATCAGGAGGTTTCATTGACGGTATTTAACTCACATAATCGATTCAGAAATTATACGTTGAAGGCCTCTGTGAGGGCAAGGACTTCTCTGATAGAGTATTAAGGCCAGCAAAAGCCAACGAACGACAAACATTGGATTCGGCCGAACGTTAGTCGCCAATGTCACTGGCTTCCGGGTTCTCATCCTCACCAAACGAAGGGGTTGGAGCCAACGGATTCGGCCACGGGGAATCGCAGACGGCTCTGAGTACTTGCCGACGTTGCACCCGTTTTGTTATTCTTAAAAAGCAGCGTTTTCATTACCGTTTCGCCAGCCGATATCGTACTGCAAATAGCTGAATACCAGAAAAGAAGAAGAAGAAGAAGAAAAGACGCTGATGGTTGACATCTGGTTCAAAAAGTAGGGAGCAGTGTGGTGGGACAAAATTAATGTCTACCTTAAAGCTGAACTGAAATATGGGCTATTTCATAGTTTTTTTTTCCGAATGAAAGCTACATATTTCGAATGGTTTTTGAACTGTGTAGCCGATAAAGTTTCCAAAGATGACATCTCTTTTAGAAGATCAGAAGAATCAGTGCCCACTCCCACTTTTGTTTCTCTTTGTCCTTCACTGTGTAAATATGTCAGCAAAAGCTCCATTTTCTTTTCCACATCCTACACATTTCTTTCTGACGGCTCACTCATTTCCTTTCAAGGTTCTAAACTTTCCCATTTGTTTTTATAGTCGCAGTTCGTAGGGGCCCAAAACATACTCAATCATGATCATATATCAGCTTTAATGTTCTCCCCATACTCTACTCAATACTCCTGTATTTTTAAGCACAATAAAGACACATCCTTAGCGAGAATGGGCGTTACCTGCAGGGGAAACAATGACTGTTTTTCAGGACAGTCACAGGTCGCACTCAGTACGTTTTATTGACCTGTTACGCTCTTTGCGGGCCGGGGTGGCCGAGCGGTTCTAGGCGCTACAGTCTGGAACCGCACGACCGCTACGGTCGCAGGTTCGAATCCTGCCTCGGGCATGGATGTGTGTGATGTCCTTAGGTTAGTTAGGTTTAAGTAGTTCTAAGGGACTGATGACCTCAGAAGTTAAGTCCAATAGTGCTCAGAACCATTTGAACCATATTTTTGTTACGCTCTTTCATTTAACAACCAAGTACTGTGCTTTAAACTTTAAATTCTAGATTTGCTGATGACGCTATCGTTAAATTAAAGGGAAAACCCGGTCAATAGCACTTAGTAAGTGCGCCTTGTGACTGCCGTTCAAAAATGTTCAAATATGTGTGAAATCTTACGGGACTTAACTGCTAAGGTCATCAGTCCCTAAGCTTACACACTACGTAACCTAAATTATCCTAAGGACAATCATACACACTCATGCCCGAGGGAGGACTCGAACCTCCGCCGGAACCAGCCGCGCAGTCCGTGACTGCAGCGCCTGAGACCGCTCGGCTAATCCCGCGCGACTGTGACATCCGCGAAAAACGTAAACACAAACCCGTTCTAGTGACCCAGCAAATCGCTGTTGAGCCAACGAACAAGGCGTCCACACTAGGAGTGGGTTTCCAACGCCAACCGACAGCCAACGCCCTAGTGTTGCCCGCCAGCAGAACGAACCGCAACCAAGGCCAACCTCTTCATTGCCTTCGATTTGCGGCACGCACGCACTACGCAAATATCGGTCAACGGAGCGTTTGGTTGTCGTATTTCCCCTCAATTGTCCAAGTGTGTAGGCAGCTACACAAGAGAAATTGGAGTTCACAGGAACGACATAGGGGAATCAGTATCAGAATTAAATAGAACTCTGGAAGTCTTGAAATCAGACAAGATGGAAAGGATAGATAACATCCATCGGAATTTCTAAAACCATTGAGGGAAGTGGCATCAAAACGACTATTCAAATTGGTGTGCAGAATCTATGTGCCTCGTGACATTCCTTCAGACTTTCGGAGAAACGTCATCAGTTCCTAAGATACGAAGGGCGGATAAGGGCGAAAGCTAGCGCACAGTCAGCTTAACAGTTCATGCATCAAAGCTGCTGACAAGAATAATATACAGAAGAATGGAAAGGAAAATTGAAGATCGGCACCAGGGAGGCAGTTCTCACGTTGCGCTTGATAATGGAAGCAAGGTTGGTTACGAATCAAGATACGCTTGTAGCATTCGTCGACCTAGAAAATCGGTTCGACAATGTAAAGTAGTGCAAGATGTTCGAAATTCCGAGAAAAATAGCAGTAACCTACAGAAATAGGAGTAACGTATGGACATAGACGGATCATATAAAAAATTTATAAGAATCAAGAGAGGACAAGAAGAGTGGAAGAAATGAGTGAATTACTCGGATTAAGGTACTGTAAGACAAGAGATGCAGTCTTTCGCCCTGCTGCTCAATCTTTACGTCGGAGAAGCAATGACGTAAATAACAGAAAGGTTCAAAAGTGGGATAAAATTCAGAGTGAAATATATGATAAGACTCGCTGATCACATTGCTATCCTCAGTGAAAGTGAAGAAGAATCAGGATTTGTTGGCTAGAATAAACAGTCCAAGGAATACAGAATGGGAATCGAGAGTAAACCGGAAAAAGGCTATCACATGTAGCAGAAATGAGAATACCAACAAAATTAACACTAAAACTGGCGATTATAATGAAGACGAATTTGAGAAATTCTGCTACCTTGGAGGCAAAGTTACACTCGACGGACGAAGCAAGGAGGACATGAGAAGCTCACTGGTACTGGCGAAAACGGCAAGTCTACTGGTATCAAACGCTGGCTTTAATTTAGGAAGAAATATCTGAAAATGTACATTTGGAACACAGTATTTTATAGCAGTGATCGTGGACGTGGAAAAACCACAACAGAAGAGAATCGAAGCGTTTGAGCTGTGGTGTTACAGAAGAAAGTTAAAAACGGGGTTGACTAATCAGATAAGGAATGAGGAGCTTCTCCGCAGAATTAGCGAGGGAAGGAACATGTGGAAAACACTAAGAAGAAGACAGGGCATTATGACAGGACTTGTGTTAACCTCCATATTACTAGAGGGAGATGTACAGGGTAAGAGTTTTAGGTGAAGACAGAGATACCTAACGAATTATTGAGGACGTAGGGTGAAAGTGCTACTCTAAAATGAAGAGGTTAGGGAAAAAAACCGTTTTCATCTTCTGACGTGCTGGCGGTAGTCCACAACCTTATGAGCACCCAGTATGAAAGGAAGACACACACTAACCAAACTACGTTTTCGGTCTCAGGCGCGATGAAACTTTGGTTGCTGCATATTTGGCCTTCATATTGGGTGCACACAAGAACTCAAGCATTGTATCCGTGCAGAAACACTACTGACTGAATTTTATTCTGTTAAGTTTAGTTACGTCATGTATCACTTTATGTACTTGTGTTACATCTGAGTTGCACTGACGCAAGCACGTCTGAAGATGACAGTGGGCAATTTCTAAACCTCAAACAAAACAGTTGAATACATTGTCTAGTTTGTGAGTGGAAACTTCAATACATTGTCCCTTCCTTTATGTAAAACACCGCAAGTCCGAGCTAGGCTTAAGTCACAATTTCGACAATCAAATGCAAACGCTGTCACTCATTATAGCCAGCGACCAAAAAATAACAAAAAGATTTATCTGTGACACAGAATACTCCATAACGTGAGTCTTTTAAACGTTTAGTTCTCGGTACCAACTTGCACAACTTGCCACGCGGATTTTAGTTACTTCAAAAATCAGAGATTACATACATAATCCGGAATTTTGGGTGTTTGTCTTTCTCATTCTTTCCCGTTCACTGTGCGACAAAACACGGTCAAGTTTAATTCGTAATTCCGCTAAATTATTACATCTGTTCAGAGCTTATAATGTATGCATACGACCATGATACGAGGGGCGTTCAGAAAGTAATCTCCGATCGGTCGCGAAATGGAAACGACTATGTAAATCCGATAAAGCTTTGCACAAATGTGTTGGGTAGTGTCTCTAGTATAACCCCAGTTAGCATCACGTCGCTCTTCTCATTTCTGAGCTCGCAGTGAGTGCGTAAAGATGTCTAGAAAATAGTGTCTGCCGCCAAGTACGAGGGCCTGGTGAGAAATTTCGCCTGAAGCTATGCAGCTAACATTACATAACTGTCGTGCTGTTTCGTCTTCAACACAATTCTCAGCCGCATTCTGCAGGGGCAATGAAGATGCTCCTGCATCGTTTGCAAATGGAAATGTTAGATTACCCACAATACAGTCCGCAATTGTCTCCCCCTGAGTTTCATCTCTGGTCACATGAACCGCTGTCTTTGACGACAACATTTTGACACAGACAACGAGGTGTAGGCCAGCGTGGAGAATTGGCGGAAAGCACTGGCGGCTGCCTTCTGTGATGAGGCTATTGAAAAGTTGGTACAACGCTATGACAAAAGTCTAAGTCAGAACGGCGACTACGTAGAGAAGTAGCTGAAAGGTGTAGCTAATTGTTACAAGTAAAACATTTCTGATGTTCACTGTGGTTTCAATTTGGCAATCAATCGGAGCTTACTTTCTGAACAGGCCTCGTAAATTCTCCGAACTGAGGTTAGGCTTTAGAAAGCATTTCTTCCAGTCCACAAAATACGCACGAACGTACTGGTCTCTGTTTGATTGAGGAATGCCATAGCCAGTCCGATATCAGAATTAAACCGTGCAGTCCCGCGTCTTTTACATTTGACCAATCACAACATCAGTTTTTATGAACAGTTTATTAAGTGAACAAACTTAGGAAATCTACAGCCTTCCGGAGTGGCCGAGCGGTTCTAGGCGCTACAGTCTCGAACGGCACGACCGCTACGGTCGCAGGTTCCAATCCCGCCTCGGGCATGGATGTGTGTGATGTCCTTTGGTTAGTTAGGTTTAGGTAGTTCTAAGTTCTAGGGGACAGATGACCTCCGAAATTAAGTTCCATAGTGCTCAGAGCCATTTGAACCATTTTTTGAAATCTACAGTTATCAAAATCAGCCCCTCTTTAAATAACAGAATTATCGTAAAATGTTTCTTGCCTTCAGAGTACCATAACCTGGCTACTTGCACGTTACAAATTTCCCCTGAGAGTATGATTCGCTCTGTCTGTACACCCATAGTCCTCACGCTAACATACACTTACTTACGAGACGTAAGAATGTTCATGTGTTATATTACTTTCCATTCAAACCATCATTCTCACTGATAAATAAACACATTTTATCGGAAATAGTTAATAAGGCCGTAATTATCACAAAAGATTCGTTTTCAAAATATTGGCCTGTAGGATTCTGACAGCTTTCGGCTACAGCCGTAAATACTCGTAGGTAATGCTGGATCAGAGCACGGATCTGTCGTGCTAGAGAACCGTGACTCATTGTCTGTATCTGTCTGCTCGCTACCATCCGATTTACGTACAAATGATACAAGACGCCATATCTCATGCCGACATAAGTGCTACATTGAATACAGACGAACTATAGACTGCTTTTAAGGAGGTATGTCGTTATCCACTTTCGCAACGTTCCTTGTAAGGTACTATTTATTTGCAGATAACAGCGCATTTTACTTTATTTCCCTTTTCGTTATTTCACATACGTGAAGTGAATGTATCAGCGCTGCAGTAGGTAAGGAGTAAGGAGAGAGCGGTTGGTTTTCACATTGGCTAGTAGAGGCGGTTGGCCATCTGGCTCTTTTAGAGGCTATGCAGAAATCGCTCGCGACACGTAGGAAAAGTACATTTACTCTGGCGTGAATCAAGTAATTGTTATTAATAAATATTTGCTAGCAAAAATTGCCTTTTACCACGCAGACATTAGGAGGAGTCTACAGGTCATAAATAACATTTTTCAGTAATTTTAGAATGGCAGGAAACATTGACATTAATTAATAAATGAATAACTTTGGCGTAACGTGAGACATACGATCTTATACGAACTATACCGATTGTACGCTCAAGTTACAGTCTGTGCGCTGTAGCTGGCAGGCGTCATTAGGGTGCCTTCCGATCTAGTAATGCGGTAGACCTTACTCTCGTACCGTTAATAATTAGCTTATAAAATCAGTGTAAACAAGTTCATTTTACTGAGTTTCTTAAATAAACTCACCATAATGGCATCCCGTAAAAAAATTATTTGCACAAAAACACTTGTTCCCGCTTCATTACGTAAAACATAGACGGTAGTACTAAACTTCCATAATCCGATGGCGCTGCTATGGCTCTGCAAGTGGACATAAAACTACGAGGTCACCTCCACATAACAGGTAGGAAGAATTCGTACGTGGCGGCTCACAAGTCAGTTCAAGGAAGGACTTCGCATTCTGGAGGACGACGGTTCAATCCCGCGTCCGACCATCCTGATTTAGGTTTTCCGTGATTTCCCTAAATTGCTGGTTCCTTTGAAAGGGCACGGCCGACTTCCTTCTTCGTCCCTCCCTAATCCGATGAGACCGCTGACCTCGCTGTCTGGTCTCCTCCCGCAAACAATCCAATCCAAGGAAGGACTGGTTTAATCATCCCAAAACTCGGATGGGAAAGGGTGGTCAATTGTACTGTTCGCCCCTTATACCACCATCTGTGGACTCAAAGGCTAAACTGATACATTTCTTGAGGCTCAGTACGAGTGGGGTGTTCTTGCGTCCTCCGCCTAATTATTTTTTCATCGTCAATTTTTTTTTTTTTTCATTTAGTCCTTGACTTGGGCCGGCCGGAGTGGCCGAGCAGTTCCAGGCGCTACAGTCTGGTACCGCGTGACCGCTACGGTCGCAGGTTCGAATCCTGCCTCGGGCATGGATGTGTGTGATGTCCTTAGGTTAGTTAGGTTTAAGCAGTTCTAAGTTCTAGGGAACTGATGACCTCAGAAGTTAAGTCCCCTAGTGCTCAGAGCCATTTTGAACCTTGACTTGGTTTTGTTGAGAAAGTTGTTCTTAATTTAGCCCCCTTTTAATTACTTTTCAATTTGCTGATCACTTATTTTAATTCCCTCCATATCGTCATTTTATCCGTAATTGGAAGTTATGTACTACACTCTTTCTTGCCTGCCTTCTAGGAAATTTTTCAGCTGCTTCCGTGAAGTATCAGTTTCGTAATCTGCCCCTTTTTTTTTTTTTAGATATTTGTCACTTCTTAAGTTTAAAGTTTCTGTAAGTTATCTTTTCCTAATACCTTACATTTTCTTTGCTTTCATACTTTCCTTTCAACGATTCCAGACCAAGCGTCTCGACAATGTGTGCGCTCTCGCCAAGTTATTGTCTTACAAAGTTAAATACTTGTGTTTATAGAGCGAGATCTTTATTTTTGAGACACTGTTCTGTTAAGTTACTGTCTGTATTACTAAGCGGCTAACCCGGTTCGTGGTTGACGGTGCTCAATCCCTGTTACAGGTTGCAGATCTAACGGCTTCCAATGGCATCAAAAATTTTACTCTCCGTACTTCACACAATTATTGCCCGAACTCAAAAGTTTAAGATGCTGTCACTACGTGCTCATTAATAGGTGTAATTTACGTTAAAGGTTTAACACAGTAAAACAAGTACTACTTGAACGTTTCTTCGGGTTTGCTGCCGGATCCTAAAATCAACTCGATTCAATATCTCGGCGATCCAACTGTTCGCAACCTTCAGGAGGACGCCACTTCTGCTGCTGAGCCCCGCTGGGAACTGATGCCATGCCGCAAATCGACATTCTATACAGGCCTCCGTACCGTACAGGCTCAGGCGCTGCCCATCACAGTTGATAAGGTGGCGCCTCCCTTCATAGAACACCGGCGGCAACGATATATCGCACTCACAAGGGGAGGCCGCAAATTGTGAAATTCAGACTCGATTCATACTGCGCATAATAAAAGCTCATGGCCAGAGGTGTAATATGGCAAAGCACCAAGATGCACTTCTCAGCCGTTGTCGAGAAAATCGACAGTTAAAAGAAACCGTTGCGGTGAAATACTCTCTACGATTTATAATGTCCTACAGCGTCGTGGCGCAGCGGTAAGCGCTCTTCCGTTAACTACACGTGTAAACATTATGAAGATAATTAATAACATTTGTGACATACAACTTTGTTTGCGGAAAACATAATCATGTTCGAAGTCGCCAGTTTTTCCACGACAAACGACTTTCAACAACTTATTATATATATATATATATATATATATATATATATATATATATATATATAAATATTACAAAATACAAATACTAAAAAAGAAGTTGCATGGCGCGAGATTCGATCCGGCGACCTTCGGATTACGAACCCGAGCGCTTACCGCTGCGCCACGACGCTGTAGGACATTATAAATCGTAGAGAGTATTTCACCGCAACGGTTTCTTTTAACTGTCGATTTTCTCGACAACGGCTGAGAAGTGCATCTTGGTGCTTTGCCATATTACACCTCTGGCCATGAGCTTTTATTATGCGCAGTATGAATCGAATCTGAATTTCACAATTGGCGGCCTCCCCTTGTCAGAGACGATTTACGAACCTCGGACTGGCCACACCGAAGAAAGTTCTGTTTTGATGTGGGATAGTACAGGGTTCCACGTCCTGTTAAAAGCAAACCCACTGTCTCTATTAATTAAATTATCCGCCAACCTAATTTCAATTGCCTCTTTATAAACACGTTCCAAAAACAGGAACACAGTTTCGTCAAATTTCATACCGCGTCCCTCGTTTAAGCAATGTTCTGCTAGCACCAATTTTTCCTGCTGCCGCCGATTTTTCCCGACTGTTGTAGCCTCGTATCACGGTGCTCCTGTCATGAACTGTGCGAATCGAACGGCTGACATAAGCCTTCTCACATCGTCACGGAATTTTGTGTACACCAGGCTTTCTAAGCCCCATATCATCTTTCACACAGCCGAGTAGTGCCCCGATCTTGGAAGGTGGAAGCAACACACTCTTAACGTTAAAACTCCTTAAAATTCTTCCAGTTCAAATGGTTCAAATGGCTCTGAGCACTATGGGACTCAACTGCTGTGGTCATAAGTTCCCTAGAACTTAGAACTACTTAAACCTAACTAACCTAGGGACAATACACACATCCATGCCCGAGGCAGGATTCGAACCTGCGACCGTAGCGGTCGTGCGGTTCCAGACTGTAGCGCCTTTAACCGCTCGGCCACTCCGGCCGGCTAAATTCTTCCAGTCTTACACGATGTGCCACTAGCATAAGGAGTAGAGGCCACCGAACTGTGCTTCTCTTCGCGCACCTCCGGTGATGGTCCAAACTCCACAGCCTAACGAATCCGCTTCTCAGACTACCCATGTTCCTTAAAAACAGCCATCAAATTCGCAAGTTCTTTGGTTAACCTGCCCGCGTCGGAAATGGCATATGCTCTGCTAAGGACGCCACTGCGTTGTTATAGTTGATGACAACTCTTAGCATGTAGATACTGATCAGTGTGCGTCGGCTTTCGGTGAACTCTATGTCCCAGAGTACCGTCTGGTTTTTGGGAACCATAACGCTCAAGAATGGAAGCATCCCGTCACTTCAAACCTCCATGGTAAACGTAATGCTGGGATAGAGACAGCTGAAGTGGTCCAAAAATCTGTTGAGAGCATAACGTCCATGTGGCCAGACGAAAACGGTATTATCTAGATACCTCCAGAAGAACGTTGGTTGCAAACCCAAAGTCCTCAGCGCCATTCCCTCAAAGTCGTCATAGATAAATTGGCGACTATGGGTGATAAATGACTACCAACAGCCACTCCGTCATTCGGTTCAAAAATGTTCCTGTTAAATAAAAAATACGTGGTTGTCGGCACATGACGACAAAGCTTCATCATCTCTCTCCCTCTTCCAGAGGGAGTCGTGTAAATACAGATACCACATCAGAACTCACTAACAAATCTGAAGGGCCCAGCCTCAAAGATTTCAATCGTCGAATAAATCCTCCGAATTGGAGATATGGTGGTCACACTTGCCAACGTGTGGTTTGAGAACAGACGATAAATACTTCGCCAGGTTATAACTAGGGGCATCCAAATTAGTAACAGTAGAGCGTGGAGGAACCCCTTTCTTCCGTAACTTAGGCACACAATACAACCTAGGCGGAACGGCAGAACCAGGATGAAGTTACTTACGTAAATCTTCGGACAACCAGCTCATTTTAAAAAGTGAAAGTGTCTCGTGCTTAACTCTTTCTCTGGGGACACTAGATAACCTTCTGTAAGCCGGTTCGTTGAGTAGCAAATCCATTTTAAGGACGTAATCATCCCGTGTCAGTACAACCGTGGCATTCCCCTTGTCAGCTGGTGAAACTATTACTTCATCACCATTCCTAGGGGAACGAATGGCTGCTCTCTTTGCGAAAGAGATGCCGAGCCCGACGTAATGTGTGGCACACTTCTTGCTTTACTTTTACTTTCACTTTTACGCGATCAGGCCCAACGAAAAGCATCACTAACTATCTTTTGTCATTAGTCCACATCTACCGCTGACTGTTGCAGGTCGGCAAGGAGGCCATCCTTCCGCCTCTTCCTTGGCCTTGACGGGTGTCTCCTTCCTGTCGATATAAAAACCAGAAGCTTCCGTGGCCACCTGTCGTCTTCCATCCGAACCACAAGATCAGGCCACTCAGTCGCTCGCTTCTGATGATTTCCGATACGAGGGGCGTTCAATACGTAAAGCAACACATTTTTTTCTGAAATAAGGTTGGTTTCATTCAGGATTCCAATACACCATATCATTCCCCTCTCTTTTGGCTAAAAAACACTTCTTTTCGACGTAATTGCCGTTCACTGAGACGGCCTTACGCCACCAGACTAGGAGGGCTGTATGCTGGCGTTGTGCCTCTCTGTTGGTTGACGGCGGAGCCGACATCTTGCAGCATGAGTAACCTCGACGTCATCCACATGCTGCTTCCTGCGGAGTGCCCCTTCATTGGGCCAAAGAAATGGAAGTCGGAAGATGCCCGCTTTGTTTCCAGTTCTAAGTGATCAACCCGCGTTTCATCACCGGTGAATATGTTCTACAATAAATTGCCATGATCAGTCTAGTAACGTGCAAGAAATTCCGCACACTTCTTAGCTCTTTATGGTCTTCCGTGACGCGGCGACGAATCCAGCGAACATACGGGGTGCGGCTAGAAAAAAACCGGACTGATGCTGGAAAAAACATTTATTTACAATTATTTACAATTTCATGTTATCTCCTTCAATGTACTCTCCTCCTCGGCCTCTACACCGCTCCATATGAATTTTCCACTGTTCATAGCAATGCTGCAGATCATTTTCGGTAAGTCCATAAATTACTTCCGTCGCTTTTTCTTTTAGTGATTCAACAGTCTCAAATCTAGTTCCTTTCAAAGCTGACTACTTGACTTTAGGGAAAAGAAAAAAGTCACAGGGGGCCAAATCAGGTGAGTAGGGTGGATGATCTAAGATGGGAATGTTGTGTTTTGCCAAAAACGTCTTCACTGACAACGCACTGTGAGCTGGGGCATTGTCTTGGTGAAGGATCATGACTTTTTTCTCCACAAATCGTTCCGTTTTCTCCGTACTCGCTCACGTAGGGTAGCCAGGACGCTAATGTAGTAATGCTGATTCACTGTTTGTCCCTCTGGTACCCAATCAATGTGCACAATCCCTTTGATGTCAAAAAAAAAACAATCATCATTGCCTTGAATTTCGATTTTGACATTCGTGCTTTTTTTTGTCGTGGAGAACCAGGAGTTTTCCAATGCATCGATTGGCGTTTAGTTTCGGGATCGTAAGTAAAAAACCACGATTCATCGCAAGTAATAACATTTTGTAAGAAGGTGGGATCACTTTCAATGTTTTCCAGGATGTCAGAACAAATCATTCTTCGGCGTTCCTTCTGTTCAATTGTGAGACACTTTGGAACCATTTTTGAACACACTTTGTTCATGTTGAAACTTTCATGAAGAATCTGCCTAACACTTTCCTTGTCAACTCCTGTTAACTCAGACACTCCTCTGATTGTTAAACGGCGATCTTGTCGAACAAGTTTACCGATTTTTTCATTGTTTGCATCAGTTTTTGCTGACAATGGTCTGCCAGTGCGAGTGTCATCACTGGTGTCTTCGCGGCCATCTTTAAATCGTTTAAACCACTCAAACACTTGTGTTCGCGATAAACAAACATCGCCGTACACTTGTTGTAACATTACAAACGTTTCACTTGCAGATTTTCCTAGTTTGAAACAAAATTTGATGTTAACACGCTGTTCTTTCTGTACACTCAACATTTTCCGACGCACAGACAAAACGTCAAGTACTTAAAACAGACGCCACGGGCAGACTGAGTGCAGGAGGCAGATGAAACTCGAGCAGTAGGCGGAGCGAGAGTCACGTGACAGGCCACGCGACTTTCAGCCTTATTGCATTCGTTTTATTGTTTCACCAGCACTAGTCCGGTTTTTTTCTAGCCACACCTCGTACACCTCTGAGACCCCAACTAGTGGATGAGTGTGTCAGCACTTCCAACTCAGTTGTGCAGCTGAGGTGTTTGAATGTGGTCTGTCGATCACCTCGAACGAAAGTGTCCACCTGTTCGAACGTTGCAGGAGTCATAGCTATTTATGGCCAGCCGGCATGCGAGAGATTGAACAGGTCTGCGCGACCTTGATGAGATGATGACAGACTCATCGCCCAACGACTCGCCGTGCTTTTGTTCACTGCCAGGTCTCCATAGACATTCTGCAAGGGTCTGTGAATATCTGCAATGCTCTCTTTCTGCACGAAAGGCAGTGTCAGCTTCCTGCTTGTAACGCACCTGCGTTACAGGCGCATTTTTGTAGGCTACATATAGCAGTACCGCCATCTATTGGACCTTCATGAAGCTATTGGGACTGAAGCCGGAATATTCCGAGATGTTCCACAACACATTTCAAATTTTTTCGAGTGAAACTGGCTGACAAAAAATAATGTTTTGCATTACTTACTGATCGCCCCTCGTATTAGTACGAGATCGCGCCCGACGGACCGCGCTCTGTCAGCAGTTTCCTTTCCCATCGTTTTCTCTCCGTTCGTCCACATCTGTTGCTGACTGTTGCAGGTCTGCATGGAGGCCACCCTCCACCTCTCCCTTCGACTTTATGGTTGTCTCCTCCCTGTGAGGATCAAATCCATCCAGGAGCTTCCGTGGCCACATTTCGTCTTCCATCCGAGTTACATGAGAAGCTTCTGATGATTCCTACTATATGACATCTCGGCACAATTCATCCACACTACTGGCCATTAAAATTGTAACACCACGAAGATGGCGTGCTACAGACGCGAAATTTAACCGACAGGAAGAAGATGCTGTGATATGCAAATGATTAACTTTTCAGAGCATTCACGCATAGTTGGCGCCAGTGGCGATACCTACAACGTGCTGACATGAGGAAAGTTTCCAACCGATTTCTCATACATAAACAACAGTTGACCGGCGTTGCCTGGTGAAACGTTGTTGTGATGCCTCGTGTAAGGAGGAGAAATGCGTACCATCGCGTTTCCGACTTTGATAAAGGTCGGATTGTAGCCTATCGCGATTGCGGTTTATTGTATCGCGACATTACTGCTCGCGTTGCTCGAGATCCAATGACTGTTAGCACAATATGTAATCGGTGGGTTCAGGAGGGTAATACGGAACGCCGTGCTGGATCCCAACGGCCTCGTATCACTAGCAGTTGAGATGAAAGGCATCATATCCGCATGGCTGTAACGGATCGTACAGCCACGTCTCGATCCCTGAGTCAACAGGTGGGGACGTTTCCAAGACAGCAACCATCTGCACGAACAGTTCGACGACGTCTGCAGCAGCATGGACTATCAGTCCGGAGACCATGGCTGTGGTTACCCTTGACCCTGCATCACAGACAGGAGCGCCGGCGATGGTGTACTCAACGACGAACCTGGGTGGACGAATGGCATAACGTCATTTTTTCGGATGAATCCAGGTTCCGTTGACAGCATCATGATGGTCGCATCCGTGTTTGGCGACATCGCGGTGAACGCACGTTGGAAGCGTGTACTCGTCATCGTCATACTGGCGTATCACCCGGCGTGATGGTATGGCGTGCCATTGGTTACACGTCTCGGTCACCTCTTGTTCGCATTGACGGCACTTTGAACCGTGGTCGTTACATTTCAGATGTGTTACGACCCGTGGCTCTACCTTTCGTTCGATTCCTACGAAACCCTACATTTCAGCAGGAAAATGCACAACCGCATCTTGCAGGTCCTGTACGGGCCCTTCTGGATACGGAAAATGTTCGGCTGCTGCCCTGGCCAGCTCATTCTCCAGATCTCTCACCAATTGAAAACGTCTGGTCAATAGTGACCGAGCAACTGGCTCGTCACAATACGCCAGTCACTACTCTTGATGAACTGTGGTATCGTGTTGAAGCTGCATGGGCAGCTGTACCTGTACACGCCATCCAAGTTCTGTTTGATTCAATGCCCAGATGTATCAAGGCTGTTATTACGGCCAGAGGTGGTTGTTCTGGGTACTGATTTCTCAGGATCTATGCACCCAAATTGCGTGAAAATGAAATTACATGTCAGTTCTAGTATAATATATTTGTCCAATGTATACACGTTTATCAAGTGCATCTCGTCTTGGTGTAGCAATTTTAACGCCTAGCAGTGTAGCTCATGTTTGTGACTGATCTTGCATTCACCCGCGTTTGGGTCCAATTTTGGACCAAATATCTTCAAAAGCACTTTTCTCTCAAATACGAGAAGTTTATTAAAGTCCTGAAGTCCTGTTTTCGTATACTTCCCATCTAACGTCCATTTAGTACCACGGGTTGGGTCAGGGTATTATACGACCGATTCTTGACCCGAAGTAGATGTGTTAGGCTGTAGAAGGACCAGTTTCCTGTCTGGATCCTGGAGTTTACTTCTAATGACGAGTTCTCCGTGAAAAACACTTCGAATTATTCAAAGTCTCAGAGTCTGCCGTAGAACTAGTCTCCCATCCGTAGTGAGTGTAGTTGTCCAGTATCTTGAACTTGTCGACGATTGATAACGAGGTTAGTCCGTCTTGGATTCGTTTACGAGTGCCCCAAATTTGTCGGCAATCATCTCCAGAGTCCTGGTCATTTACCTCAAGTCCTCTTCAGAGCTGCATAGTAAGCATCATCTGCATAGGGTAAATTTCCTACATCCTTCCCTTCGACTTGGGGCCTCTCTGAAAGGCTCACCTATGATCTTATCAAGGGAAACATTAAAAAGGGTAAAAAGGGTAGAAGATTTCCTTACCTGTGAAACGTACTCATGTAAAAGAATATGTGAGATGTCGGGAAGCAGCGTAATTTACAGTACTTATTCTGTACACATCTAGTGCTTGAGACCTCCAACAAACTTAACACATAACTTCAAACTTTGTCTGTGACATTTGTCCTGACCCCAGCCCCCACAACCATATAAAATGACGAAAGAAAAAAAATTTTCTCGCTTACTGCAGTTTCGCTGTTCATACAGATTCAGGCATGACATTTTAATTTACCTTTCCATTACTACTAAGTCCGTTCCCAACATATTTTGGAGACAGTATCCTCATATAATGTTGAATGTACCTACAAAATTATATCACTGTGCGACCTACATTTCAGGAGATAGGAAACATAGAGATGTCTGACAAAATTGCTTTTGCTTAAAACGAAGCGCAAATTACCCAGCTTATACTCATCCGGTGTTTGTTAATGAGAGCAGTTAAGGAATTCCAAAAAAATGTTGAACACAATTTCTAATCTCTTAGAAACTTTTTCTCTCACACATGCGTAACGTCAAATATTTCACATATTAACTCATTTGCAAAAATAATCAGGCCTCTGAGTCTGTTTTGTACACGGTAGTTGATTCTTTAAACAACCAGAGAAGAGTGTTTAACTAGTATAATTACAATTTTTTTAGATAAGCTGGTAGCTGATTCTTTAAACAACCAGAGAAGAGTGTTTAACTAGTATAATTACAATTGTTTTAGATAAACTGTACATCAAAAATAAAAAAAAAACACTAGCATAATGTTACGCAATACTTATCCCCTTCTTTTTTCCCTATTAACACTCAATAGAATCGGCGAGCCACAAAGTGCCCTACAAATTGTATTAGCACAATATTGCAGTATTAGTATTTATCGTGCGTTACACTACCCATCGGGTAAGTGCCCTATTAATACCCGCTAAGTAACTCTCTTGTTTCTACAAACAGTAATTCAGCAGCTACACGTTCAGACCGGACCAATAATTGTAAAAGAAAACACACAAAATAAACGGCGCGTAATTGCAGCGAACGCGATTCAAAGCGGGAACTGATAAAACGACAACACGCGGAGAACCCCTGCGAACGTTCCGGCTCGTTTAATTAATTCGGCGCTACGGGCAACCATTTAATGGCAGCCACCATATATTTATTCATATTTTCCAGAGACCAGATTTAATACTTCTCATTTGCATGCCGCAGGCAGTGCGTGCCAGCCTATACGCGCCCTCCGGAATGCTGTAAAAAGCGGTGTAATTTTCGCAGCTCCGCGCTGACCTAGCACGGGGGCTCGTATATCCCGATTACGGATCGCAGACAAACGTGCTAATGCGCCGTGCAGCCTATCTCTGTGGCCATTTAACACGCCGCCCTATTCACCAGCACGACACAGTGCGCCGTGAGCCTTGTCCAGCGGGTATGTGATAGATAATTCGTGTCTGAGAGCGAGGTTGTACCACGGCCGAGATTCACTTCCGTGTAAACCCGCTGGTGTTTTCGCAGGGGCTTGATGAAATAATACGACTCGCCTTCTTCGGTTAAACGGCTTCCCTGTCGGAGGTCCGAGTCCTCCCTCGGAATGGGTGTGTGTGTGTTGTGTGTGTGTTGTCCTTAGCGTAAGTTAGTTTACGTTAGATTAAGTAGTGCGTAAGCCTAGGGGCCGATGATCTCAGCAGTTTGGTCCCATAGTTCTTACCACAAATTTCCAATTTTTCTTTTGTTAAAACCTCCGGGCTGACAAGGAACGACTCTCGCCTCGAACAGAATTTATATGTAAACATTTGTATACAAACGTACCTCATATTTCTAACGACGCATACCGGCTGTGTAGCTGTTGATTTTCACACAACAGCGCTTACAGTCTTAGAACAGGGGGAAGGGGAGGGGGGGGGGAGGGTGGTCAGCACGACACCTCAGCAAGTAGTTGATGTGTTTAGTATACGTGTATCAGTATTATCATACATACACAGGAAAAAATTAACGAAACCATAAATGTTTGGAACGTTTTAAATAGATTACTTAGTTTACAAAAAACACTATATCTTCTGTCAACCGTCCAATGGTTAACACAGTCACCTAGTTCTAAGAGTTCACTGTCATTTTTGCAATTTCGTCCGGTATGTTGATTATACTACATTGATTGCGTCTTATGCGAATTGATTTTTTCAGTTCTGCTTTAAAACTTGGTCTGTAAAGTTCTTATATTATTTGTTGAAGGTTAACTGCGTTACAGTGTCACCAGCGAAATTAGGGTATTTCAGATGTGTTTTATTAACACTCTGCTTTCGCATTTTAAGAAACTGAAGGCCGGCCGCGGTGGCCGTGCGGTTCTAGGAGCTGCAGTCCGGAACCGCGGGACTGCTACGGTCGCAGGTTCGAATCCTGCCTCGGGCTTGGATGTGTGTGATGTCCTTAGGTTAGTTAGGTTTAAGTAGTTGTAAGTTCTAGGGGACTAATGACCTAAGATGTTAAGTCCCATAGTGCTCAGAGCCATTTGAACCATTTAAGAAACTGAAACTTCCCCTCTCTTCAATTTCCAGCTTCCAGCTACCATTATGATTCCTACTGGACGTTGTTGCATTGAAGTTTGTATATTCCTCAGTATAACATAGACTGAATAAGTGTTTTGTTTTTCAGAGGCCAGTGAATGAAAACCACCTTTGAAATCTATCAGTCAAAGTGGTAAATGATACAGATGTGTTTCCTTATTTCGTTCTTGCAGAGTGCAGAGTGCTACATAAACTTCTTTAACTTTTTTTCTTAGTTAATCCGGCATTTGATCTGTGCTGATCGTAGTAGATCTAAAAATGGCTCTGAGCACTATGGAACTTAATATCTGAAGTCATCAGTCCCCTAGAACTTAGAACTACTTAAACCTAACTAACCTAAAGACATCACACACATCCATGCCCGAGGCAGAATTCGAACCTGCGACCGTAGCGGTCGCGCGGTTCCAGACTGAAGCACCTAGAATCGCTCGGCCACACCGGCCGGCGTAGTAGATCTATTGATAATCTTCAGCATTATGGGAAGATTTTGAGAGATGTATTGATTTTTATGTCTTGTCTGTCTCCTTCCTTGTAAACTAGAATACGTTTAACGGTAATTCCGTGGGGCTCAACAGCCTGGTACAACTCTTTCGTGACAACTTACGTGTTCCTAACTGATCCCAGTAATTCTGCAGGGGAAGGGGACCTACTGTTTAATGTGGCTTCTGAATCACGTGTCGTTCTTGGCGAATCTTCACATAATTGAGAGATGAAGTCTTGAGCCGTGCGTGGTTCATGTTCGTGCCATCCATTATGTAACATCTTGTTTTACCGTACGGCCGCCTCGTCATATTAAATTTCAATTACTGGTGTCACTGAATTACTGTCTTGCCTGCCCGTGAGTGGCAGCAGCAGCGCGTATTGATATTTGCCCAGCCATGTTATCTTTGCTGGACTGCTATTACTGCCCGGTCGCGACACAGGATGAACTGTCCGACGGAGGAGATGGCAGCGGGATAGACCGTTGGTCGGTCGTTCAGTTCGTCGCCTCTTTGGGCGACGTGTGTTTTGTCTTTTCACCGCTTCTGGGCCTCGTCACTGGATCATCTTGCTGGACACGGCTCGGTTCCTTCTTGTGCGGAGACGTCGTGGCCAATCGTCAAGAGTTACCTCTGCATGATTTGGTCCGAGCCAGTGTGCCCGGATAGTCAAGACTCTCCCGACCGCTGCTGATACACATGGTTCGAGTGGCAATGACCTCGGTTGGTTGTTGGTCGGTCGTCTGGTCAGACGACATGTGTTTTGTCACCGGCCGCATTGTCCGCAGCTCGTGGTCTCGCGGTAGCGTTCTCGCTTCCCGAGCGCGGGGTCCCGGGTTCGATTCCCGGCGGGGTCAGGGATTTTATCTGCCTCGTGATGACTGGGTGTTGTGTGTTGTCCTTAGGTTAGTGAGGTTTAAGTAGTTCTAAGTTCTAGGGGACTCATGACCATAGCTGTTAAGTCGCATAGTGCTTAGAGCCATTTGCCCCATTTTTGAACCGGCCGCATTTCGGTTCTGTGTGTGTGTCCGCCTGTGATTTGTTGTAGTTGTTCATCAGTGATTCGTTTTACACACGTTTGAGCTTCTAGTGGCAGTGTTTCATGGAACACTGTGTACCCTGTGTCAGTTCGACTGAGCAATGCTTTAAATGCTGTAATGCTGTCTGCGTACTGCAGCAGCCAATTGGTCGGTTGCGACCGAGCAGCGAGTGAGAGTTTTCTTACCGTCTTGGTGCTGTCCGCCACGGCGTGTAGTTCCACAACAGTGGCGATGTTCATGTATGTCAGTAGTTATTGTGCCTTGGCTTATTAACGCACCAATATTTGAAGACCAGTGTTACTGGTCTCTTTGCATCGCTGGCATTTTGGTTGTAGTACCGTGGGTCTGGTGACAGAAATCAGGTAGTTGGTTGGTTCGTAGGCTGTCTGTAGTTTAGGTTGCCTCTCGATTAAGAAATTGTTGGTCAGCCTGCCTGTCTCGCCTAAACGGCCGTTAGTGTTACAATTCCAGGCCGACCCTTGGAAACTTCTGAGCGCCGTCCTGCGTATGTTACATAGTAGCTTCCCTGTTTGAGCTTTTAACATATTCTGAATTAATGTTCCTACCTTGCCCTTAAGGCATGAGATTGTTTTCCTTTCTTTTATATGAAATGTTTTATGGTACGACCGTCTGCCTTTAAAATGGTTCAAAATGGTTCAAATGGCTCTGAGCACTATGGGACTCAACTGCTGTGGTCATCAGTCCCCTAGAACTTAGAACTACTTAAACCTAACTAACCTAAGGACATCACACACATCCATGCCCGAGGCAGGATTCGAACCTGCGACCGTAGCAGTCGCACGGTTCCGGACTGTGCGCCCAGAACCGCGAGACCACCGCGGCCGGCTGCCTTTAAAACTGAAAATTTTCTTTTAGGGCTTAAGCCGTTAAATTATTTGCTGATGTGCGGCCTTCAGTCGAGTGTTGATATCTCTTAAATTAATGTTCTTGTCTTGCCCTTAAGGCATACGATTGTGATGTTTTCGTATGGGGCCTTCAGCCGAATATGCTTCAATTGTTTTAAGACAGGGCCTTCTGCCGTTTGAGTGAGACACTTCTTATTGTTTAATATGCGGCCTCCAGCCGAGTTCCATTAAAATTAAAGTACTAAGGCCTTGAGCCTGTTTAGATTGAAGATTTAGAAAATATTTTTGGGTCACACCTCCAGAAGAACCTTGTATATCAATTTCTCACTTAGGCCTTGCATCTTGAATTTTGCCGGCCGGTGTGGCCGAGCGGTTCTAGGCGCTTCAGTCCTTAGGTTAGTTAGGTTAAGTAGTTCTAAGTTCTAGGGGACTGATGATCTCAGATGTTAAATTCCATAGTGCTCAGAGCCATTTGAACCATTTTGAACCATCTTGAATTTTGAGTGTGGCCTTCAGCCGATCTAAAGTTAATCAAAGGAGGTCGACTAAAACTATGAGTGTTTACCATTCTTGTTGTAATATTATGTGTGGGGACAAGTAAAGTTTGTATCTTGAGTGCAACTGGCAGCAACCTTATACTGGCCCGTTTCCACAACGTAACCCGCTTTGTCCTGCGAGCCCAGGGCGTTTCAGCTAGGTTGCAGGAAGACTGAAGTACTCCGTGATCCGACGCGAATTCGATCCCACGATCGTACGGTTTCCAGGCATGTGCTTTGCCTATACACCATCAGAACCGGGAGTCGAATAGTGAAAGCTTTGTGTCGGTTTTGGATTCAGCCGCTCCGCTATCGGCATCCAGAGACACCGGTGTCGTGGGGTTTCCTACCGTGGGCTTCCTACGAGCAGTGGCACACTAAACCTGTCAGAGGCTCCCCTTGCAGCCCCCTCCCATCCTCCTCACCACACGGGATTTCTCCGAGAGTTTCAAACGCAAACGGAAGGAAGTCCCACATTGCTTATCATCTTCATTTTGTGTCGTGATAATTTACAAGGTATAACGTTGTTTTACGTAACACTGAATGTGACTGCTCTCGTAATCTCATTACTATTATTTAATAGCTATGTTGCCCCTTATACGACATAAATCATTACATGATTTCTGTTGTTCGAGTCCATTATTTATGTTTCGCAACTAAGTCAGCATAGAGCGAGCGGGGTGTATAAAAATGGAGTCCTATTTCCCAAATCAAGAGGAAGGTCACTGTCTACATAAAACTTCGTTCAGCGCATGGTGGAGGGTAGTTTACTTACGGATTTCAACAAAAACCACAGTGTTGCTCCGATATTCATGAAATTTTGTACATTTGATCTTCAAAACAAGGGGAACCACACCGTCTACGTGAAATTTCATACGGTGTATGGCGGAGGGTGTCTTACAACAGAATTACACACCATTTGACTGATCAGCTTGAGAGTCGGCTCATGTATGTATGTTTTCGTGGTGAAGGCATTTACACAAGCCAAAGTATGCTGGATGGCGGATGGTTGGCCTACCTTTAAATAAATTCAACATCGTCTCGTCAATCAACATGAAAGTTGGCAGATATACGTATTTTTTCATAGACGGAGAAAGAGGAGATGGCATGACGAAGGCGGAGGAGGAGATATACAGAGAGAGGAGAACGTGATGGGGGCGGGGAGGGGGGAGGAGGTGCATCCAGAGATGAGAAAGAAGCAGATTAAAAGAGAGAGGGAGCAGCAGTTAAACAGAGAAAGGGGGAAGGTGATGAATGACTAATGGAACACTAATAAATACATAAATTAGGGGTGTTATTGTGAATTTTATGTACTATTAGAAAAAGCGGAGGAGGGGGTGGACAGAGTCGGGAAGATGGATGGAGAAGGAGAGGAGGATGGAGAGGAGGAGGAAGTGTTGTGAGAGGGGGGGGGGCAGATGGAGGAGATGGAAAGAGAGACGGATCGGCGGAAGGAGGAGGTGGATAGAGAGACGAGATAGGAGTAAATGGACAAGAGAGATGAGGGAAGAGGTGATGAACTGACATGAAACTGGGATGAATAAATATCCGGGCAACGCCGTGTTTACAGTTAGTATTTAGATAAAGATTTACGCGACAATGGGCGTTTTCATCTGAAAGAAATTACAGAATATTTACCTATGGTTAGATGCGGCGTATAAAGTCTCGATAACTAGAGTGTTGTTCTTGATGTCTTCGGATGATAAAATTCGTTGTTTAATATAGATGACTCCACCAAAGTTCATCTAGTTGGAAATTCATCTTTATAAACTGAACTACATAATAATCAGCTGAAAAATGCTCCTGTTGGAGCACAATAAAGACAAATATGATCGTGTTTAAAAGTCTCTGACAGAAAAGTGGGCAACCAGCTGTCTGATTCCTCATTTTGCTCTCCTCACCAAAAATTCTGGAAGCTTCACAGGACAAGTGACCACTTTATGTAAGAAATTTACCAAGTAAAATTTCAGTTTTGTTGAGATAAATATTGAATAAATAGTAGATTGTGTATTAGAACTTTAGAAATACCGTTGAGGGCGTACTTTTGTGAATGAGATCCGCCAAATACAAATAATTAGTTTCGTATGACATATATGACGAAACTCCAGAATCGGCAAGTTAATTTTGCGAAATTATTGATGCTGATCGACGACGACACAGTCTGAGAAACGGTGACAACACCTGCACTGAGGGTGAGCGACTGGGGTAGACAAGCAGTGGGGGAGGCTTCGCTACCTGCTGCACCCTTGTAGGAAACCCCACGTAGCCGAGACACCGATCCAGCGTCTTCAGGAATCGATGACGTCGGCGTCTCGCCGGGCAACAGCGGAGTCGAGCTGTGACGCAATAAAGGGCCGCTTTGCGGACAGACTCGTAGTCTTTTAATCTACAGCGAGTGAAAGTGTTATTGAGCCCTTCAGGACAGTGGGGGAGGTGTAAGTGGAGCTGGTGCTGCGTGGTCGGCACGGTGTCACCTTGGACAGAAGCTCGGTATCATCATTTACAGTATATGTTCGCAGCGTCAGCTGAAAGTAAAGTGGGATTCCATGTTATGTCTTGAGTCTGAAACGAGCATTGGTGTGAAAGCGTTACGCTTGATGGGCCTGCTATTTTTCCGTTGAGATTACGAGCTGTTTATGTGCTGCCGAGTGCTAGCTCTCGATTATCTAAAGGTCAACAGGCGCAACAAATACAGCAAGTGCCATTTACTCATTTGGCTCGATCCCGCCATATTGCTTGCGGATTTTCGTAGCATGAAAAGAAGAAAGAACGCACACGAGTAAAAGATGAGCTTTGCAAGTAGTATGAAAACACTTGTCAGCTTCTGGCAGTAATGTACTCCACTGTTTAATTTTGTTTAGTACCTTGTTGGTGTGCGTATTTGTCACCAGGTTGTAAACTGCGCTGTGTTGTCAGACTTTTCACCAACCTCTTCAGTCTTAAATTTTGGCTCAGTGCCGTTACGCATTTTGATTACTGATTTTGAATGTTATTGGTGCAGTGTTTTTAAAATTATATTCGAAGAGGCACTTTTAATCTTGGTAATTTTTTTTGAAATACTTTAAATTCTTTTGGAAAGGAAGTAGAGTTCTGTAGTAATCTGGTCTGTGATCCACTTTACTTTAGGTGCTTTCAGAATCACATTTTGGAAAGACGTTCTGTTTATTTTTTTCATCTCAAACATTTTGGCCAAATATTGCTAAAACCTTGCTTATTTACGCTATAGTCAAGGGTTAAATTATTATCGAATGAAGACCCTCTGTTCTAGCACAATTACTTGTTTTTCATATTAACTACCCAAAACGTCTCACTAAGGGACTTCTGCGTAAAGGGACCCTTATTTTTAGAGTGTAAAGAGTTTTAATTTGTTATTCTGAGACATTTAACATAATCGCCTTTTATGTGTGTTTTAGATCACGGAAGAGTAAGATCCCCTTTGTATGTAAAATATGTTGGAAAATGTTACACCCTCAATGAATTGTTCCCTGATTTAATGTTTACACTGTCCATGTTTTAAGGAAATACTGTTGTTCATTTTTGGTAGCCTTTACTGTTGTTGTTGCTCAAGTTTCTAAGATGGCCATTTTCCTTGATGTTATCTGGTAAAATACATTATGAAAAATTGTACTTGTTTATTTCTGAATATGTGCAATTGGCATCTTCCGCTACCGAACTGAGTGCATTTCTTTGAGGTAGCTCAAACATAGCTCAGTGATAATTATCTCAGCCTTCAAGAGTAGTATAAATAATTGTGAAAGTTCCTTTTCTATCATGCCGGCAGGTGTGACCGAGCGGTTCTAGGAGCTACAATCTTAAACCGCGCGACCGCTTCGGTCGCAGGTTCGAATCCTGCCTCGGGCATTGATGTGTGTGATGTCCTTAGGTTAGTTAGGTTTAAGCAGTTTTAAGTTCTAGGAGACTGATGGCCTCAGATGTTAAGTCCCATAGTGCTCAGAGCTATTTGAACAATTCTTTTCTATCATTTCTACACCATTTTTAAGCATTTGTCTTTTATTAATATCAGTTTGAATGTTCACATCATCAGGCACCGTGTCAGGTCGTTCAATGGTAACCACTGGATTCACATGGGAGAGAAGCGAGTTTTATGTACTCACCCCTCGGCCCCCTATTCTGCTGAAGGCAAATGCCTGGATGGTTCCTCTGAACAGCAACACTCGCCACTTCCTTAGTTATCAGACAGAAACGCAGTGTGTTGTGACAGTTTTAACGTACATTTCATAAACGGCCAGTCTCCTGTATTATTCAGCAGCAAACAAAACACTGGCGACGTTTATTACGCTGTCGCGTCGTAGAGGAACAATCCTCCCGGAGAGTTATGCTCACTTAAATCTTCTTACGGCAGCCCTTGCGCACGCGAGCCTTCTCGTTTGTAAGTAAATACCCCGGCGCAAACAAAGGAACACAGCTAGAACGGCCGCCCCGCGACAGCAACCGAGTTAATAGCCTCCCGGGATACGCGAAAGGATTTCTCGGCGCGGGCGCTTAAATTCGGAGCGCTGTCAGCTCGTGAAATTCCACAGCAGGAATGCACATATGCCTGTGCCCTTTATGCTGAACACACCAGCGACCGCCATAATTCCGGATTCCTGCGCCGTTGGCGCAATGCGCAGTTGTGCCCACCAGCAGTCGGATACAGACGGCGGTGGTTGCGAAGTTGTGATGTTCCACAAAAATGGAACTGACAAATTAGACAGATTTACGCAGTAGCGCTTAAAAGCACACGTGGCCTGAGGACAGAAGCCATTCATCGTAGTTTGGTGCCCACGGGAAACTAAAAGCGTCTGAGAGTTATTGTGCCTCGTCGTAGGATACATCGTATCTTCCGATGGAAGCCTAATATTTACAAATCTATTTTGGATGTGGAGACTGAGTATAACATGAACGTCAGTTCGTCCGTTTTGGTTGATGTGTTGAAAGGACAGACTGTTTTTCGAGGAGGTCGTTTTGATTTTACTTTTTCTGTTACTGACAATCCTGTCGGTCAGTGTTGGTTGACTGTTGCTATTATTCGTACTGATACTACTACTAACAAGGGAACCTCCCCATCGCACCCCCCTCAGATTTAGTTATAAGTTGGCACAGTGGATAGGCCTTGAGAAACTGAACACAGATCAATCGAGAAAACAGGAAGAAGTTGTGTGGAACTATGAAAAAAATAAGCAAAATATACAAACTGAGGAGTCCATGCTTAAGATATGCAACAATAAGGTGAGTACCGCCTCAGTAGCGCTATGGTCCTGTGGTTAGCGTGAGCAGCTGTCGAACGAGAGGGCTTTGGTTCAAGTCTTCCATGGACTGAAAATTCTAATTTTTTATTTTCAGACAATTATCAAAGTTCAGGCACACACACACAATCAACTTCGCTCTCCAAAGTTCCAGGACATGTTCAGATTTGCTTGGAAGTATGCAGGATTTGACGGTGTACACACGGAAAAATTTGAAAACGTTAAAAACATAGGTTTTGACAGACCACAGGGAAAACTGTGCGACTGCGAAACTGTTGCATTCATTTGTTGCAGTTTATGACACAAACTCTTGCGATTTCATCACTTTTTTGGGAGTGATTATCACATCCACAAGAAAACCTAAATCGGGCAAGGTAGAAGAATCTTTTTACCCATTCGCCAAGTTTACAAGTTAGGTGGGTCGATAACATATTCCTGTCATGTGTCGTATAGAATATATCAGACGTGTTTTCCTGTGGAGGAATCGGTTGACCTTTGACCTTGCGATCAAATGTTTTCGGTTCTCATTGGAGAGGCACGTCCTTTCGTCTACTAGTCGCACGGTTTTGCGGTGCGGTCGCAAAACATAGACACTAAACTTATTACAGTGAACAGATACGTCAATGAACGAACTGACAGATCATAACTTTGCGAAAATAAAGAAAGTAAACTTTTCACTCGAGGGAAGACTTGAACCAAAGACCTTTCATTCCACAGCTGCTCACGCTAACCACGAGACCACGGCGCTCCTGAGCTCACACTGTCCTTGATGTTGCATATCTTTGGCATGGACTACTCAGTTTGCATATTTTACTTATTTTTTTCATAGTTCCACACAACTTCTTCCTGTTTTCTCGATTGATCTGTGTTCAGTTTTTCAAGGCCTATCCACTGTGCCAACTTATAACTAAATCTGAGGAGGGTGCGATGAGGAGGTTCCCTTGTAAGTCTACTGCAACGTCTTTGGAGCAGATTCCTCCTCGTGATGTTCTCGCTTATCGGACGTTCATGGTAACCATGTCTCAAGTTCGTGGTGTTGGTGTAACATCGACTAATTTTTTTATTGGTAAACCATTGTGTGTTAGAACCCGAAGATCTTGTAAACTGTCTCATGATGATAATATCTGTGTCTTTTTCGGTGGTAGAGGTGTTGATATGAAATGTAAAATAGTTGGCGATATGACTGTATATAATAGTATGTAATGAAGTGGTGAGCACAGCTTATGTTCGACGTCAAGGTGCAATAACCACTCACAGATAGCGGATGGCAGCACTAGCAGTGGAGGGTATATAAGTGTGCTGGGGGGGGAGGGGGGGGGGCAGAAAGCAGCGCAGTCGTTATCGTAACGCGGAAACGGAGCGATATATCTGACGTCCAAATGGGTTTGTAAGTTGTTTACATGCCGCCATGGTTAAAATACACCGTACATGGCAAAATGGCTCTATCCAAAACCAGATCTGAGGCAACAGTGAAGCTTCACGGGCCATAGACGACGAAGGCGAACACGGTTGCTGAAATGTGTACGAACGGACAGACATGCAACTGTTGAGCAACTGATCGCGCAGATGAATCAAGGGCTAGCAACAATGTCTCCTCAACGGACGTTCAGTGAACGTTGCTCAGTATGTGCCTCCCCAACAGGCGCATCATTCATGCACCCATGCTGACTGTTGTTTATTGGCGACGATGCTGGATTAGCACGCCAATACCGTAATTGGACCTCCACCGAGTGGCGGCAGATGGTCTTTGATGACAGATGGCTGCTGGCGTGTACGCCGTGTAACGTCTGAAAGAAAATATTCTGCAACAGTACTGGGAAGGGTAGAGGCCGGAGGAGGTTGCGTTATGGTCTGAGGAATGTTGTCGTGGCATTCCGTGGGTAGTCATTGTGGGAGGCACACTTAATCAACACAAGGATGCTTCTATCCTCGAGGACCATGTCCACCCCTACACTCAGTTTGTTTTTCCTCGGCATAATGAGATCTACCAGCAAGACAATGGAACATATCACAAAGCTGACAGTGTCCGTGCGCGGTTCGAAGAACCGCCGGAACGAGCTTACCGTACTCCCCTGGGCACCACACTACCCAGATTTAAAACTCAATAAAAAATTTGTGGGAGTACTTCAATCGGGTTGTTTGCGCCGTGGATCCTCAACTGAATAACCTAGCGCAGTTGGCCATGACACTGGAATGGGGCCGCGTGGGACTAGCCGAGCGGTCTTAGGCGCTGCAGTCAAAGACTGTGCGGCTGGTCCCGGCGGAGGTTCGAGTCCTCCCTCGGGCATGAGTGTGTGTGTTTGTCATTCGGATAATTTAGGTTAAGTAGTGTGTAAGCTTAGGGACTGATGACCTTAGCGGCTTCGCAAGCGTTGCCCGTCCGCTAGTGGCAGCAGAGGCGGTTATCGATATGTAGTAACTGTTGCCCTATCTTTGGGGCGACGTCGTTGTTCTTCCGGGTCGTGTGAGTGGGCCAGTTGGGAAGGGGACTCAGGAGGAGCCAGGTCCGCGCAGTGCAAGAACACACCGGGACCGCTAGCGGCACGCATGGACTGCCGGATGGAAGGACTATGGTCACGAGGCTGCACTACCTTGTCGTAACCCGGATCCAGCAAGCTTTAAGATGAGTGCATTTCAATCCAAGCAGAGAAACCTCAACCATTGTGATACCTTGCGATTCTCCAGTGACGTGGGTTCGGTTGCTGCTCACAGTGCCGCCGAGGCAAGAAGTAGCGAGTGGAGTGCTTGGGGAAGGCGGATTTGATTAGCTTTCCTCGACTTCTTATTACTATTTACTGCGTTCAACTTGTTACAATTTGTTACGTTCTACCAGCGGTAATTTTTCTTGCCTGGTGCCCGCAAACGCCCAATTTGCCTGCCCTGGGGGTTAGTGTATGTAACGGCAGTGTACGTTTCCTCGCCTTGCCACAGCTGTCCGGTGAGGCGTATAGTTTTGACAGCTCTCTTGATTTTAGCTCGGTTGGTGATTCTTCTACTCTGGTGGTAGTGATTCCGTTCTCGTTCCGGGCGCTCTAAACACAGTATTCTGGGGACATGGTGCAGACCGCAGGTTCCAGGTTTGGCGTATTGTTCCACCGTTGCATTTGGTTTATCGGACGTCAGGTAGCTTCAGCAAGATTATCATTGGTCATTCGTTAGACTGCCTCTAGTCTGAGTTACCATATTGTGAAGTGAAAGCAATTCTTGGCTGCCTATCTCATCGCTCCCGAAAGTGTATGTTGCCAGACCATCTCAGAGGTCGATTCCTGGAGCACCGTCTGTGGTCCCTTGTTTCTAGTAAGACATGTGTGATCTAAAAGGAGGTCTGATGGCCAGGAGTTCAGTGTAACGCTCCAGTCCACGCCTTCTGCGGGTATAACCTGCCTCAGTAACCTTTAAGGAACTTATGTACTGCTCCTTGTGTTTTGTTATTGTATTATTTATTACAATACCTTGTAATGCCTGCATTAAAGGTTATATGTGTTTAGATAATAGTTCTGGCCGCCTTATGGAATAAACCTAGCAGTGTAGTGTTCAATGGATCTTAAGGGTTGTGTTACAAAGTTTACCATCAACTTATTTCACCCGTTTGGTGACCAGTTGCTCGATTTTTTTTATTTACCTTTGCTATTGTATTTGCTCTTTTACAGCAGGTTTCTAAATTTCTTATATTATTGTCATTCTTGGCATTTAAGGCCTTCAGCCGAGATTGTGGTCTCTTGCCTTAAATTTCTAATTTGGTATTTGTATTTACGCAGTAAGCCTTTAAAAATCTTATTTACTGCCATTCGTGGCGTTTGATGCCTTCTGCTGTGTTTGTGGCGACTGGTCTTTAATATTTTAATACCTGAAATTTGTAAGTTTCAGCGAGTTTTAAACAATTCTTAATTTATTGCCATTCCTGGCGTGTAAGGCCTTCTGCCCAGATCACAGTGGCTTGCTTTTAAAACATTATCTGCTGTATCTGTATTTAATGGTGATTTTGCTAAATTGTAACTCACTGAAAACAGTATTATTTACACAGTTGTTTATTCCTTCATTAATAAAGTGTGGTATTTTTATTTATTTTTTTAGTCTGGAATTACTGGTTTAAAATAAATTGTGTGTAACTGTAAAAGGCAACCAATAGTAACTGATGACGGCCCCGTCGACAATCGTAACCGAATCCTGCCTTCCCTTGACTACCAGGCTCCACAGTGTATCAATGGTCAGCTGCCGCCTACAGCTCAACTACACCAGACAAAGGTAAGTTCACCTGATTAAATATGTCACGCTACATGGTTTGGAGCGCTGGAGACGGTGTAGAACTGGTATTACGCGATCGCATCACCTTCCCTCACAGATATGTCATGGCTCTGAAAAGTCGTGTGTTCCATGGTCGAGCCACGAGATGTCTGTTACCAGTTATCAGAGGGGCGAGCGTACAGTTAGAAAAAAGTACCTTGTGAGCGTGCCATCTCATTGTTACTAGTATTATCGTGGGAACTGGGCCAATGTTGGTGGGTCAGGGTGGAACGTCGATTCCATGGTGACTCACCTACAAACAGCTGCAACTCCCGCTTGGCGCTCGTATATGCACCAGTGGGTTGTATGGAATCAGAGCAGTGAGAAACGCAGAGAACAACTACCATTCAGTGAACGAAGCGGCCCGATTTGTTGGTATGTCAACGTGGCCTGCAAAAGTGTCTACAAGGCAGGGCTGTTGATAAAATTTCGATGTTAAACCCAAACGTATCGATATACGTCGGCTACATTTATATCTCCTTTATATCGACACATTGGTATCGAAACGCCAACATCGAGTGTCAGTATTTTTATTTTATATTTCTTTTTATACAATTTTAGAAAATTTGGAACTGTTCTTTGGATATTTTATTAGAACATAATTGTATTTTCACTAGGTGAAGGATAATGGAATGTAGTCAAATTAAATCGGGTGATGCTGAGGGGATTAGATTAGGAAATGAGACACTTTAAGTAGTAAAGGAGTTTTGCTATTTAGGGAGTAAAATAACTGGATATATAAAATGTAGACTGGCAATGGCAAGGAAATCGTTTCTGAAGGAGAGAAATTTGTTAACATCGAGTATAGATTTAAGTGTCAGGAAGTCGTTTCTGAAAGTATTTGTATGGAGTGTAGCCATGTATGGAAGTGAAACATGGACGATAGCCAGATTGGACAAGAAGAGAATGCTTTCGAAATGTGGTGCTACAGAAGAATGCTGAAGATAAGGTGGGTAGATCACGTAACTAATGAGGAGGTATTGAATAGGATTGGGGAGAAGAGAAGTTTGTGGCACAACTTGACTAGAAGAAAGGATCGGTTGGTAGGACATGTTTGAGGCACCAAGGGATCACAAATTTAGCATTGGAGGGCAGCGTGGAGGGTAAAAATCGTAGAGGGAGACCAAGAGATCAATACACTAAGCAGATTCAGAAGGATGCAGGTTGCAGTAGGTACTGGGAGATGAAGAAGCTTGCACAGGATAGAGTAGCATGGAGAGCTGCATCAAACCAGTCTCAGGACTGAAGACCAGAACAACAACAACAATAGGTGAAGGAGTGTTGGGCTGGTGCGCTGCTGGCGCCAGTCTCCATCGATTCTCATCACGATCGTCTGAGTCGATTTCCGATGCCTGCTTGGCTTTGTATCTTTGGCGGATGGCTACTTAACTGCGGTGCGCGACCTCTCTGAGTCTTCATTTCGGGTATCAGCTGTGTCAGCAACAGCATGCAGCGTGGCGAGTGGTCGGCGAAGGAGCGTGTGCCGCTGTTTCGGAGTGGATTGGATTCTTTGGGGGAGGAGACCAGACAGCGAGGTCACCGGTCTCATCGGATTAGGGAAGGACGGGGAAGGAAGCCGGCCGTGCCCTTTCAAAGGAACCATCCCAGCATTTGCCTGGAGCGATTTAGGGAAATCACGGAAAACCTAAATCAGAATGGCCGGACGCGGGATTGAACCGTTGTCCTCCCGAATGCGAGTCCAGTGTGCTAGCCACTGCGCTACCTCGCTCGGTGCTGTTGTGGCGTGTTTAGCCGTTGTAATGCAGGTACGCTGCCGACGGTGATTGGGGTTTCATGGATATGTGAAGGACAGATTTACATCGTGCCTCTTGCATGTGATTCAAAGTCGATGAACTGGAGTCGTCAAAGTGTTCATCGGTTGGGTTGTGTTCATTATAACTGAACACCCCTGTGCACTGAAAACTATCTTGGCTTTTTCCGTTATCTTTGATCTTACTGCCTGATATGTTGAGGGCATTTAAGGGAGTGCTAGTGACACACAACCAATACATACAAAGCCGTGTTTAATGCATACCAAGTAGTGCCTGGCGTTCAGAAGCGGGCAGAAATATTTTCCCTAACTCCTTTCTATTTTATTATTTTATTTGTTGTTTTAGAAGTTGTCTACTCAGATCTTAAGAACCACTGTCACGCATGTTAAGTTTGCTTAAGACTCATTTGTGCCGCGTAGAATTAACGGTTTATTGATAACTGGTTGGGTTAATACCCTGTGTATCTGCTGCGCCAGAATGTTGTCTGCCGCTGATGTGTTTATGTTTCAGATAATTGGCGGTGGTGGACGCGAGCTAGCTCCGATCGGGGTGTCACGGTGGAAGAGTGAAATTTAAGGGCCGGGATTGGTGTCTATGGCTACGTTGTTAAAGCGCGGCATTTCTGTCTTGCCGGTGGAGCGTTGTGGTTTTCCGCAAGCTTACTTGCAGATAAAAGTTGAGAATATTTTTATTTCACCTTCTGGTCCGTGCGTCTCCTGTATAAGTTAGATCCTTTACCGTACAGTTGAGGCGGTCCCATGTTAAGACTATTTCATATGTTTTTATTATATAGAAGGTATTATAATCATGTTAAATTGTCAGAAATTTTAAGACCAGTTTGGGAAAGATCCGAGCTTATTGGACTTGTTGTTGTTATTGTGGTCTTCAGGCCACAGACTGGTTTGATGCAGCTCTCCATGCTACTGTATCCTGTGCAAACTTCTTCATCTCCCAGTACCTACTGCAACCTATATCCTTCTGAATCTGTTTAGTGTATTCATCTCTCGGTCTCCCTCTACGATTTTTACCCTCCACGCTGCCCTCCAATACTAAATTGGGGATCCCTTGATGCCTCAGAATACGTCCTACCAACCGATCCCTTCTTCTAGTCAAGTTGTGCCACAAATTTCTCTTCTCCACAGTTCTATTCAATACCTCCTCATTAGTTATATGATCTACCCATCTAATCTTCAGCATTCTTCTGTAGTACCACATTTCGAAAGCTTCTATTCTCTTCTTGTCTAAACTATTTATCGTCCACGTTTCACTTATTGGACTTGAGTGGATTAATGTTCTTAGCCGGGTCCTGAGTTATATTAAAATCAGTTTCTACGTTAGTTGAAGCCTGTTTGAGATTTGATTAATTGTGGTTTTATAAATATTGTTTTGATTAATGAAAATTGGCTAAGCAAATTTTGAAAGAGCTGTATTTGTTGGACTTCATGCATTCCCTTAGTTGTGGAAGTAGTTTTAGAGTTTTGATGTGAATTACACGAAAAACAGTTTCAATGTAAGTTATGAAGCTTGTGAGGTTTAGTTATGGCAGTTATGTTTAATTAATAATGGTTTTATGAATATTGTTTTATTTAATGTAAGTTGGTTAAGCAAATTGTGAAAGATCTGAGTTTGTTGGACTTAACGCATTTTTTAGCAGTTGGAAGCAGTCAGAGTTTTGATGTGAGTCATGTGAAAACTATTCCACTGTCATGAAGTTTGTGTGATTTAGTTCACTCGGTCATATTTGATTAATGATGCTTTAATGAAAATTGTTTTAATTGTTGAAATTTGGTTGAGACAATTTTTGCTACTGTTAATTTGATAAGAGCAATATGTTTGTAATAAAGAAGTGTGTGTCAACTACAAACTGGTTATGTGTTAAATTTCGATGTGTCGAAAGACTCCATACGTCAAGTATTAATAGTTTTTGAGCTTTCATTACGTCCAGTCTTTTCTTTGACTAGGTGAAGCAAGTACAGGTGGCACATAGAAGAAGCCTGATTTAACTGTGGCAGGGGCTGGTTGGGCCGTGTGAACAGAATAACAAGATTCCCGACGTGAAGAAATAGCACACCAGTTGCGTTAAAAAAAATTCACAACTAGTTTGCTATTTGTTCGCATCGGCACTCTTCAAATAGAGTTGCTTAAAGTGATGAACAAAAATCTAAATGGCAACATTAGCCTTTGCGGTGGGCGGAGACGTGTGAAGGGAAATGCTGACGTAACTAGTGATAGATACTACCAACAAAAACAGCAATGTTTGACACTGCAACTGTTAGCCTGCTGGCGTCTGCAGAAATGGAAAACCAAGGAAGCCGACATGGAGTGTTCCGGCTAAATCGGATATATGACAAAAACGGGCACCATTTAGTGTGCCACTTACACGCAGCTACCATTGTTAGGAAAGTAGTCATCGACAATTGGCCTGAACCTTCATTGTTTTCCTTTCAATTCTTGCTCTAAGAGGTTTAAGCAAGCTTGTAAGTAGACTGTTTAGGTTTTTATGTTGGTAACGCCTCGTACTGCTCTGTACGAAAATCGCTGACTGCGCTGTGTGCAGTCTGTAGCTGGTTGAACTCATTGTTAGAATATTCGCTAGTGTAGCGTTGGGCAGTTGGAGATGAGCCGCCAGCAGTGGTGGATGTGGGGAGAGAGGTGCCAGAGTTCTGAGATGTTAATATGAGTGGACGATCTGGATGTGTCCGTCAGAAAAAGGAAATTTGGAAGACTGGATGTCATGAACTGATATATATATATATATATATATATATATATATATATATATATATATATATATATATATATGATTTTTGAACACTATTAAGGTAAATACATTGTTTGTTCTGTATCAAAATCTTTCATCTGCTAACTATGCCTATCAGTAGTTAGTGCCTTCAGTAGTTAGAATGTTTTATTTCGCTGGCAGTATTGGCGCTCGCTGTATTGCAGTAGTTCGAGTAACAAAGATTTTTGTGAGGTAAGTGATTCATAAAAGGTATAAGTTATTGGTAGTCAGGGCTATTTTTTCAGGAATTATTGAAAGTCAGTGCGTTGCGCTAAAATATTGTGTGTCACTTTAGTGATCATCAGAATAAGTAAAGAGAAAACTGTCCGAGTACGTTGAGTTTTACTCAACTGTTTCTGTATGAAATAACGTAAGAGTTTTTCCAGAACTGCCATTCTTAATTTTCAAAGGGGAAGTTTCAAGCTACTAGCTTGTTGATGTACAGAATAGCTAATAATAAATCACTGCTTATGTATACACTTCCAAATCCGATAGTATGTTTGGAATGTGCAGCCGATATTTTTATAGGCCTGTGCCGGCCGCTGTGACCGAGCGGTTCTAGGCGCTTCAGTCTGGAACCGCGCTGCTGCTACGGTAGCAGGTTCGAATCCTGCCTTGGGCATAGTTGTGTGTGATGTCCGTAGGTTAGGTTTCAGTAGTTCTAAGTCTAGGGGACTGATGACCTCAGATGTTAAGTCCCACAGTGCTTAGATCCATTTGAACCATTTTATATGCTTGTATGTCCATATTTTTGCCGTCGATGTAACGATCGTTGGTTTCGGTATATCGACGGCAGACATAGGTATTTTTTTAAATATCGACATATTTGATTCCCGATATTTTTCGAAATATCAACTGTCCTGCTACAAGGAATGATGTGCCAGTCGCACCCCTCTAACGCGGCGAGAGAACAGCGGCCATGAAAAATTTCTGATCAATACGTACCAGAGAGCACCGTCACTCCTTGTCGATGAGAACCTGTTTCGAGCGCTTTAGGAGTTCAAGCTGTCACTGAACGCCGATCTGTATCAACCAGTTCCCGAGCGTTTCACTGAGAAAGGAATTAATTTCCTTTACTTCACGTCTGTGGTCACAAATTTTTATGTCATCAGACTACCGGTTTCGATCTATAATAACCATTTTTAGACCTGTTTTATAAAAACATGTCCTGATATACTGGAGCCATAGTGATATATTGGCTGCATTATATTGGGACTTTTTTTTTTATAAAACAGGTCTGACGATGGTCATTACATACCGAACCGGTAGTCCGATAACATAATAATTTGTGACCACAGACGTGAAGTAAATAAAATTTATTCTACTTTCGGGTCACTGTTCAATTCACTACCATGTCGCAGCTTGTGAAACTGCGAAAGGAGTTGAATGCAATGGATATTTTGAGTCTGGTGCCTTACAAAAGTTCACTGCTCAAAGTGCCACGTGAAGTTTGAATGGGCCAAACAACATAGAAAATGACGGGTGGTGTTTTAATGTGTTGCAGCCGGCCGAAGTGGCCGTGCGGTTAAAGGCGCTGCAGTCTGGAACCGCAAGACCGCTACGGTCGCAGGTTCGAATCCTGCCTCGGGCATGGATGTCTGTGATGTCCTTAGGTTAGTTAGGTTTAACTAGTTCTAAGTTCTAGGGGACTAATGACCTCAGCAGTTGAGTCCCATAGTGCTCAGAGCCATTTGAATGTGTTGCACCGAGTCACGATTACGCTCCTTTCCAAATGATACAAGGCTTCGAGTGCACCGAAATCCAAATAAGACCATTTTGATGTATTCCGTTTCGGCTATTTTTCCACAAGTACTCGGTTTATTATACCTAGCACGAGTGGCCAATTTCGGGCCAACTGCGGAGCTACTTGACTGAGAAGTAGCGGCTCCGGTCAACCGCCGGCAGAGCGGCATGCTGACCACGTGCCCCTGCATATCTGCATAGAGTGACTGCTGTCGGCTGAGCGTGACACGGCGGTCGGTCGGTACTGTTGGGCCTTCCGAGGCCTGTTCGGACGGAGTTTTCAATTTCGGCGTGCTGCACATTTATAATCCTGCTAATAAACGGTGACACAGCAGATGTGAAAGCGCGCACGTATTGTAAGGCCGAAATTGGTCAGTCGTGCAAGATTTAATAAATTGAATGGCTGTGAAAAGACGGCCGAGGAGAAATACTGTAAAATGTTCTTTAACAAATGTACTGCGTGGATGCCACACGTGAAGAAAATGATGGCCACATAAGGCGTTTAACCCGCAGTATGTGGAGGATTTGTTTTAGATCGGAGGTGGTTCTTTGATGTTTTGGGGATGTTTTTCGTGTCATAACTAGGGTGCAGGTTACCGTAAACAGGAAACAAAATGTTTATTTCAACATTCTCGGTGACCGAGTGTTGCCCTTATTTCTGCACCTTCTAACCTTCCTGTATAAATAAAAAAATATAAAGTAATGATGTATAACCTTCCTGAACAGAAAATAAAAATAAAAATAATTAAATTTGGATAATTAAATTCAGACGTATGAAAACTGGATTGTTAAATTCTGACGTATGAAATCTGATAAATCTTAACTCATGAAAAACTGATAAATTTTGACGTAAGCAGCGCTACGCCATGGCCCTGTGAGATCAATCTGAATCTGTCCGTGAGAAATAAACAGAAAAAGTCTTACCTCGTGGTGGTGTCGCCGGATAACGCTGTCTATATATCTGCTCGTAAATGGCACAGTTTAGTGCAATGCTGGCCTATCTGCTAATACTGGATAACATTTGTCTCAGATCTGAATTACTAGAAAAACTGACTTTACTTAGTGACTCAGCTGCACAGCTGGTCGTCTGATTACCAAAGAGCACTTGGCTATGATCTGACAAAAATTCTGGAATATTTTAATTTAGATAAATGACTGGATCGGGACTGGCAATGACTTAAGGGGAAATTATAATTTTATAGTTGACTGGTAAAACAAATTATATTCTGAAAATTTTTCATGTTATTGATAAAGATCTACAATCCATTACACGGAAAAACTGAACATATTACAAATCTGTGTCAACTGGTGCTGTCGAATCACAAAAGGAAAGATTGAAAGAAAATCCATATTAACATCTTAGACAAGTGACCTAACTAAGCGCATGCCAGTAAAAATAATAAAATTTACCTTGCAATAGATGGTTGCCTTAATTACACTTAAATTTTCATTGTTGTTGTTGTGGTCTTCAGTCCTGAGACTGGTTTGATGCAGCTCTCCATGCTACTCTATCCTATGCAAGGTTCTTCATCTCCCAGTACCTACTGCAACCTACATCCTTCTGAATCTGTTTAGTGTATTCATCTTTTGGTCTCCCTCTACGATTTTTACCCTCCAAGCATACCTCCAATACTGAACAGGTGATCCCTTGATGCCTCAGAATATGTCGTACCAACCGATCCCTTCTTCTAGCCAAGCTTTGCCACAAATTTCTCTTCTCTCCAATTATATTCAATACTTCCTCATTAGTTATGTGATCTACCCATCTAATCTTCAGCATTCTTCTGTAGCACCACATTTCGAAAGCTTCTATTCTCTTCTTGTACAAACTATTTATCGTCCACATTTCACTTCCATACATGGCTACACTCCATACAAATACTTTCAGATGCGACTTCCTGACACTTAAATCTATACTGAATGTTAACAATTTCTCTTCTTCAGAAACGCTTTCCCTGCCATCGCCAGTCTAGATTTTATATCCTCTCTACTTCGACAACCATCAGTTATTTTGCTCCCCAAATAGCAAAACTCATTTACTACTTTAAGCGTCTCATTTCCTAATCTAATTCCCGCAACATCACCCGATTTAATTCGACTACATTCCATTATCCTCGTTCTGCTTTCGTTGATGTTTATCTTATATCCTCCTTTCAAGACACTGTCCATTCCGTTCAGCTGCTCTTCCAGGTTCTTTGCTGTCTCTGACAGAATTACAATGTCATCGGCGAACCTCAATGTTTTTATTTCTTCTCCATGGATTTTAAATCCTACTCCGATTTTTTCTATTGTTTCTTTTACTGCTTGCTCAATATACAGATTGAAGAACATTGGGGATAGGCTACAACTCTGTCTCACTCCCTTCCCAACCACTGCTTCCCTTTCATGCCCCTCGTCTCTTATAACTGCCATTTGGTTTCTGTACAAATTGTAAATAGCCTTTCTCCCCCTGTGTTTTACCCATGGCACCTTTACAATTTGAAAGAGAGTATTCCAGCCAACATTGTCAAAAGCTTTCTCTAAGTCTACAAATGCTAGAAACGTAGGTTTGCCTTTCCTTAATCTATTTTCTAAGATAAGTCGTAGGGTCAGTATTGCCTCACGTGTTCCAACATTTCTACGGAATCCAAACTGTTCTTCCCCGAGGTCGGCTACTACCAGTTTTTCCATTCGTCTTTAAGAATTCGTGTTAGTATTTTTCAGCCGTGGTTTATTAAATTGATAGTTCGGTAATTTTCACATCTGTCAACCCTGCTTTCTTTGGGATTGTAATTATTATATTCATCTTGAAGTCTGAGGGTTCGAGTCCTCCGTCGGTCATGGGTGTGTGTGTGTTTGTCCTTAGGATAATTTAGATTAAGTATTGTGTAAGCTTAGGGACTGATGACCTTAGCAGTTACGTCCCATAAGAATTCACACACATTTGAACTTTTGTTTTTTTTTTTTTTGTTTCCAGCAGCAACATCAATCCCGCTCGCTTTCTTGCTGCCGGAAAGGTCTTCCTACGATAGATTTGCTCTAGAGGACAATAGAGGCTTTTTACTTTCTCACGCACTGGGCACTTTCTAATACTTTCGGCTACGTCAACAAATGCGCCTGCCCGCTGAATGGGACTCAGAGCCTTCTATATACATCGTTCTGACGCATCTTGCTCACTGTCGTGACAGTACTCTCGTTTACATTTGTTTCGACAATAAAGCTAATTAAAGAATTCATGCCGCCTTATGGGTGGCGTCAATTACTTCAGTTTAATTAGGGGTTAATCGCTTACGTGTTTATTATTACAAGGATTATTCTCGAAGTTTTTAAATGAAACTGAAACTAAAAGATAGACGAGGTACATTATACGGTACTACGCAGTGTAGCTGCTGAGTTACAAACACTTCGTCAGGCAATTACAGTGTCGCAACTCTGGATCGCTGAGGGTGGCAGCACTGTGAAGCAGAGAATAGTCGACACGACGTGCTGCGAATGGTGCCGACTTAACGATGGGTGTTTGGAGCCGGCGGCCAACTTATTGCGCCCTGACTATAGCTAGACTATTGGAGGATCATAACATACTAATTTATGTAAGTTACCAATTAACGATAAGATCTGTACATATGCGACCCTAGGACCCCCATGATGTTATTACTGGCTCGAGCAAAAAAGTTGGGAATGTTCCCTTGTGAGTAATGAACGTGTGGTTTATCAGCACTGTTTCATTGACAAGTCGGACGTCTGCCAGACATGCACTCACCGCTTCACTGATTACCACCCCCCTCCCCTCCTCCCCTCTACGTGGTAAAACTACCTGCATCCTCGCTTTCAGGCCATCCATCACAGCTTCCGACCTTACTGGTTGCTACGTCTATATCAAGACTTGAGGCTATGCTACAATGTATTAGCGTATTGTCTCCTGGACGTGAATAGTTTTCTGACTTGGGTGCTGATACCGACTACAAACCCTTACCACTAGAGGGATCAATATCCTCCTACTATTGAGATCAGGCGATTTCATCGCCAGAATATAACCCTCTTATGTGTGCCCAGCCCCATACTTCCACAATCCAGAAACTATGGGGTGGTACATTATGTTCGCTTCAGGCTACAACTGTCTACCACTTAGTTGTTAAAGGCGATAAAAGGAAGATTATTTTCGACGGACTCGTACCATGGTATCGACATGTGCCAACGAACTTAACGGAGACCCAATTCATCATCTGTTGATCTCCTTCCATCATCTACATAACAGTTTCAATAAGTGTCAATTCCGACAGTGACCACACTCTGATCTTTGGCCAACCAGAAGGCACTACGTGTCAAGCTAACCTTCGCGCCGTCTACACGTGTGAATGTGGCTCATGTCAGCGAGAATTTATTCTGGTCGTTTTTCCTCTGTCGAGCTGCATATAGTAGCAGTATGAGTCATGGTGATATCATGAGTTGGCTGGTATCCGGTCACTGATTAACGTATAACGTTCCTGTTGCTTCTTGTTTCTTCATAATTTACTTAGCTCTTCGATCACGTGTTTATGTAAATGTTAATCACCCGTAATACGGGTCGGAATCACTCTTGAGATATTTAGTGGCGGGTATCATTTGTCTTTAGTTCTACGCTTCGATAAATATGCGTGTGGTTCGACGATTACATTTCTCCAATGAGTCACGACCTTTTCCCTTAAATTTCTGTAGCATGACTTTACTAGCGCAGATTTACACACTAAGTGGCTCACTGTGTGTGTTTGTTTGTGTGTGTGTGTGTGTGTGTGTGTGTGTGTGTGTGTGTGTGTGTGTGTGTGTTTGTGTATGTGTGGGTGGGTGGGTGTGTGCGTGTGTATATGTGTGTGTGCGCGCGAGCTCGCACTCGTATGTGTTGTATGAGTGTGTAATTGTAAACGCTTTGTAAAATTATGTCTAGTGCATTTTGTATATGGAATTTGTCCAAGGACTCACCTTACATCAGTTTAATCTTTGGTATCATCATACTAAAATGCACGCTAGCCCTGACTGAAGCTTGTTCTTTCGCTTCTAGTACTCAAATCAGTACTATATCATCTGTCATTCTGTCACTTTTTTGGCTATCTGATTCATTTAGAAGTTTTATGATGTTCTCGCGCCGTTTTAAAAACTTAATGGCAAAATATTTTTAAATATTTCACACCAATATATGCCAGATAGGTTAAATAAAATTTCCAATTGTACTGGATACCTTTATTGGAACACACTGGCTGTTGTCCGATACAATGATGTGGTCCTCACAGCCACCAAAAACAGGATTTCATAATATTTGCTTGTATGCTGTCCGTGAATTGTACAGAACTGAACAGGTGGACACTGAAGTGCCACGGGAAACAGCCCTTATGGAATGTTGATCCTTAGAAATAATATCATAATACATTCCGACTACCCTTCAGTAGTAGCTTGGAAAAGACACACACACTACGGTAAAATGCGGACTCTTAATTATTTATTGTATTGTAATCAATAACCTCCCTCTCACAGAAACTAACATGTGAACCTATAAACATTTTCTAGTGCCTTGTAGGCGTAACCGGTGCAGGGAGCATATTTCAGTCTCGCCTATAATTCAGAACGCTTTTCGATAAAGAAACAGAACACAGGATTTTAATAGAACATGCAAGTAGTTGCAGGGGCAACAGTCTGGATGACTGACTAACCTGGCCTTGTAACACTAACCGAAACGGCCTTGTTGTGCTGGTACTGCGAACGGCTGAAAGCTAGGGGAAACTACAGCCGTAATTTTTCCCGAGAGCATTCAGCTTTAATGTGTGGATAAATGATGATGGCGTCCTCTTGGGTAAAATATTCCGGAGCTAAAATAGTCCCCCATTCGGATCTCCGGGCGGGGACTACTCAAGACGACATCGTTATGAGTAGAAAGAAAACTGGCATTCTACGGATCGGAGCGTGGAATGTCAGATCCCTTAATCGGGCAGTTAGGTTAGAAAATTTAAAAAGGGAAATGGATAGGTTAAAGTTAGATATAGTGAGAATTAGCGAAGTTCGATGGCAGGAGGAACAAGACTTTTGGTCAGGTGAATACAGGGTTATAAATACAAAATCAAATAGGGGTAATGCAGGAGTAAGTTTAATAATGCATTAAAAAAATAGGAGTTCGGGTAACCTACTACAAACAACATAGTGAACGCATTATTGTGACCAAGATAGACACGAAGCCACGCCTACGACAGTAGTACAAGTCTATATGCCAACTAGCTCCACAGGTGATGAAGAAATTGAAGAAATGTATGATGAGATAAAAGAAATTATTCATATAGTGAAAGGAGACGAAAATTTAATTGTCGTGGGTGACTGGAATTCGATAGTAGGAAAAGGAAGAGAAGGAAACGTAGTAGGTGAATATGGATTGGGCGGAAGAAATGAAAGAGGAAGCCGCCTGGTATAATTTTGCACAGAGCATAACTTAATCATAAATAACACTTGGTTCAAGAATCATAAAAGGAGGTTGTATACCTGGAAGAATCCTGGAGATACTGACAGGTTTCAGATAGATTATATAATGGTAAGACAGAGAGTCAGGAACCAGGTTTTAAATTGTAAGGCATTCCCAGTGGCAGATGTGGACTTTAACCACGATCTATTGGGTATGAACTGTAGATTAAAACTGAAGAAACTACAAAAAGGTGGGAATTTAAGGAGATGGGACCTGGATAAACTGACTAAACCAGGGGTTGTACAGAGTTTCAGGAAGAGCATAAGGGAACAATTGACAAGAATGAGGGAAAGAAATACAGTAGAAGAAGAATGGGTAGCTTTGAGGGACGAAGTAGTGAAGGCAGCAGAGGATCAATTAGGTAAAAAGACGAGGGCTAGTAGAAATCATTGGGTGACAGAAGAAATACTGAATTTAATTGACGAAAGGAGAAAATATAAAAATGCAGTAAATGAAGCAGGCAAAAAGTAATACAAACGTCTCGAAAATGAGTTCGACAGGAAGTGCAAAATGGCTAAGCTGGCGTGGCTAGAGGACAAATGTAAGGATGTAGAGGCTTATCTCATTAGGGGTAAGATAGATACTGCCTACAGGAAAATTAAAGAGACCTTTGGAGAAAAGAGAAACACTTGTATGAATATCAAGAGCTCAGATGGAAACCCAGTTCTGAGCAAAGAAGGGAAAGCAGAATGGTGGAAGGAGTATATAGAGGGACTATACAAGGGAGATGTACGTGAGGACAATGTTATAGAAAGGGAAGAGGATGTAGATGAAGATGAAATGGGAGATATGACGCTGCGTGAAGAAATTGATAGAGCACTGAAAGTCATGAGTCGAAACAAGGCCCCAGGAGTCGACAACATTCCATTAGAACTACTGACAGCCGTGGGAGAGCCAGTCCTGACAAAACTCTACCATCTGGTGAGCAAGATGTATGAGACAGGCGAAATACCCTCAGACTTCAAGAAGAATATAATAATTCTAATCCCAAAGAAAGCTGGCGTTGACAGATGTGAAAATTACCGAACTATCAGTTTAATAAGTCACGGCTGCAAAATACTAACGCGAATTCTTTACAGTCGAATGGAAAAACTGGTACAAGAGGACCTCGGGGAAGATCAGTTTGGATTCCGTAGAAATATGGGAACACGTAAGGCAATACTGACCCTACGACTTATCTTTGAAAATAGATTAAGGAAAGGCAAACCTACGTTTCTAGCATTTGTAGACTTAGAGAAAGCTTTTGACTGGAATACTCTCTTTAAAATTCTGAAGGTGGCAGGGGTAAATCACAGGGACAGAAAGGCTATTTACAATTTGTACAGAAACCAGATGGCAGTTATAAGAGTCGAGGAGCGTGAAAGGGAAGCAGTGGTTGGGAAGGGAGTGAGAGAGGCTTGTAGCCTCTCCCCGATGTTATTCAATCTGTATATTGATTAAGCAGTAAAGGAAACAAAAGAAAAATTCGGAGTAGGTATTAAAATCCATGAAGAAGAAATAAAAACTTTGAGGTTCGCCGATGTCATGGTAATTCTGTCAGAGACAGCAAAGGACGTGGAAGAGCAGTTAAATGGAATGGACAGTGTCTTGAAAGGAGGATATAAGATGAACATCAACAAAAGCAAAACGAGGATATTGAATTGTAGTCCAATTAAGTTGGGTGATGCTAAGGAAATTAGATTAGGAAATGAAACACTTAAAGTAGTAAAGGAGTTTTGCTATTTGGGGAGCAAAATAACTGATGATGGTCGAAGTAGAGAGGATATCAAATCTAGACTGGCAATGGCAAGGAAAGCGTTTCTGAAGAAGAGAAATTTGCTAACATCGAGTATAGATTTAAGTGTCAGGAAGTCGTTTCTGAAAGTATTTGTATGGAGTGTAGCCCTGAATGGAAGTGAAACATGGACGATAAATAGTTCGGACAAGAATAGAATAGAAGCTTTTGAAATGTTGTGCTACAGAAGAATGCTGAAGATTAAGGGGGTAGATCACATAACTAATGAGGAGGTATTGAATAGGATTGGGGAGAAGAGGAATTTGTGGCACAACTTGACAAGAAGAAAGGATCGGTTGGTAGGACATGTTCTGAGGCATCAAGGGATCACCAATTTAGTATTGGAGGGCAGCGTGGAGGGTAAAAATCGTAGAGGGAGACCAAGAGATGAATACGCTAAACAGATTCAGAAGGATGTAGGCTGCAGTACGTATTGGGAGATGAAGAAGCTTCTACAGGATAGAGTAGCATGGAGAGCTGCATCAAATCAGTCTCAGGGCTGAAGAGCACAACAACGACAACAACAACAACAACAAAATTGCATGGGACAGGCACCACAACTGCTGATCCAATGTTTTCGACGGGAACTTTATCTTCTGGAAAATGAAAGAAATCTACTAGACTACCGTTAGCCACACTGTCGAAAGGTCTGTACGGCATGAGAAGTAACTGTCATGGAAGTGCTGAAGTTACAATATTACTGTCACTTATCTCCGCTACATGACTTGTCCACAGCCCGTGGTCTTGTGGCTAGTGTTGCTGCCTCTGGATCACGGGGTCCCAGGTTAGATTCCCGGACAGGTTGGGGTTATTCTCTGCCCGGGGACTGGGTGTTTGTGCTGTCCTCAACAATTCATCATCATGATCACTGGTGACAGTGGCTATATTGGACTGTGAAAAAAAAAAAAAACAGGACTGCGTAAAAATTTGGACTTTTGTACGAGCGCTGATGACCGCGTATTTGAGCGCCCCATAAACCAAACATCATCATCATCACTACATGACGTATATGTGCCTAGCCTCATGGTTCTTAAGAGTTGTTGTGGTCTTCAGCCCTGAGACTGATTTGATGCAGCTCTCCATGCTACTCTAACCTGTAGAAGCTTCTTCATCTTCCAATACGTACTGCAGCCTACATCCTTCTGAATCTGCTTAGTGTATTCATCTCTTGGTCTCCCTCTACGATTTTTACCCTCCACGCTGCCCTCCAATACTAAATTGGTGATCCCTTGATGCCTCAGAACATGTCCTACCAACCGATCCCTTCTTCTGGTCAAGTTGTGCCACAAACTCCTCTTCTCCCCAATCCTATTCAGTACCTCCTCATTAGTTATGTGATCTACCCACTTAATCTTCAGCATTCTTCTGTAGCACCACATTTCGAAAGCTTCTATTCTCTTCTCGTCCAAACTGGTTATCGTCCATGTTTCACTTCCATACATGGCTACACTCCATACAAATACTTTCAGAAACGACTTCCTGACACTTAAATCTATACTCGATGTTAACAAATTTCGTTTCTTCAGAAACGATTTCCTTGCCATTGCCAGTCTACATTTTATATCCTCTCTACTTCGACCATCATCAGTTATTTTGCTCCCCAAATAGCAAAACTCCTTTACTACTTTAAGTGTCTCATTTCCTAATCTAATACCCTCAACATCACCCGACTTAATTCGACTACATTCCATTATCCTCGTTTTGCTTTTGTTGATGTTCATCTTATATCCTCACTTCAAGACACCATCCATTCCGTTCAACTGCTCTTCCAAGTCCTTTGCTGTCTCTGACAGAATTACAACGTCATCGGCGAACCTCAAAGTTTTTATTTCTTCTCCATGGATTTTAATACCTACTCCGAATTTTTCTTTTGCTTCCTTTACTGCTTGCTCAATATACAGATTGAATAACATCGGGGAGAGGCTACAACCCTGTCTTACTCCCTTCCCAACCACTGCTTCCCTTTCATGTCCCTCGACTCTTATAACTGCCATCTGGTTGCTGTACAAGTTGTAAATAGCCTTTCGCTCCCTGTATTTTACCCCTGCCACCTTTAGAATTTGAAAGAGAGTATTCCAGTCAACATTGTCAAAAGCTTTCTCTAAGTCTACAAATGCTAGAAACGTAGGTTTGCCTTTCCTTAATCTTTCTTCAAAGATAAGTCGTAAGGTCAGTATTGCCTCACGTGTTCCAGTATTTCTACGGAAGAGACAAACTCAAAAATACTCTCATTTTCACTCCATTTGATGAGAGGAACACGTGTAAAGAAATATAAAAGACGTTACATCACTTGATAATTATTGAACCCCCGAAAGGTACATTTGGTTTACAGACAACACCATGATTAACATTATGAGTACAAGAGCCCCATGTTACTCATAGTACAGTAAGAGAAAAACAACGTGTACGATGTACTCGTGAAACTAAAACAACTGCCAGAAACATTACATGAATGAAGAGCGGGATTGCTTAATTCGATTACGAGTCAAACACACCGTCTACAGAGAACGGAAACTGGCCCACAGTAATAGCAACTGGCAGTGCCACTTCGGTACTGATGCTTTCTAAATGTAAACATAAACTCCTCTTTCCAATATGACTCGCAAAGCTCAAATTTACAGAAAATTTTGCCTTTTTTTCCAAAGCTTGTGCACAGAGAAATGTTACACCCGACTCTCATTGTCACTTCACGTTCACTAACACAGGCTGCACTCATATATCATTCACTTTCATTCTCATAATTACTATAATTCAAAGCAGCCACTTTTTGTGCACCTTAATACACACGAGAAATGGAAGGTCGAACACAGAGAAAGAAAGAGAGAAGCTCTTTCCGCCTTCAAACACGGAAATCGTAGAAAGCGTCGGATGCTCTTTAAGGCTATTCGCGGATGATGTAGTTGTTTATACCAAAGTAGCAACGCCAGAAGATAGTAAGAATTTGCAGAACGACCTGCAGAGAATTGATGAATGGTGCAGACTCTGGCAGTTGACCCTGAACGTAAATAAATGTATCATATTACACATACGTAGGAAAAGAAATCCACTACTGTATAGCTACACTATTGATGAAAAACAGCTGGAGACAGCGTCTGCCGTAAAATATCTAGGCGTAACTATTCAGAGCGACTTTAAATGGAATAACCACAGAAAACAGATAGTGGGAAAAGCAGATACCGGACTCAGATTCATCGGAAGAATCTTAAGAAAATATAACTCCTCCACGAAAGAAGTGGTTTATATGGCGCATCTATCTGGGATCCCATCAGGCAGGACTGATAGAGCAGATAGAGAAGACCCAATGAAGAGCGGCGCGTTTCGTCACGGGATCGTTTAGCTGGCGAGAGAGTGTTACGGAGATGCTAAACAAACTACACTGGCAGACGTTACAAGAGAGGCGTTGTGCATCACGGAAAGATTTACTATTGAAATTTCGGGACAGCACTTTTCAGGAGGAGTCAGACAACATATTACTTCCCCCCACATACATCTCGCGTATTGACCACGAGGAGAAAATTCGAGAAATTAGACCCAATACAGAGCCTTGCCGACAATCACTCTTCCCTCGCACTATTCGCGAATGGAACGGGGTTGGAGGGATCAGATAGTGGTACCGAAAGTACCCTCCGCTACACACCATTATGTGGCTTGCGGAGTATTGTGTAGATGTAGAATCGTGCTGTCCGCACAGTTGCCTTCAATTCTCACTGACTGAGTGGATGAGACCGTGCTCACCCCAAAGATCTTAGTTGTACATGTACACCTATGCACTGCAAATCACAGTCAAGTGCGTGGCAGAGACTACGTCCCATTGTACCAGTTATTAGGCTTTTTCCCATTCTATTCACTTACGGGGCGCGGGAAGAATGATTAAATGCCTCTGTACATGTTGTAATCAATCTAAACTTGTCCTCTCGACCATGACGGGAGTGATATGTGTGTGTGTGGGGGGGGGGGGAGGGGGGGGGCTGTAGTATATTCGTAGAGTCATCATTTAAAGCTGGTTCTTGAAACCTAGTGTTCAGACTTTCTCGGGATAGTTTACGTCTATCTTCAAGAGTCTTCCAGTTGAGTTTCTTCAGCATCTCTGTGACACTCTCCCACGGATCAAAGAAACCTGCGACCATTCGTGCTGCCCTTCTCGGTATACGTTCAATATCCCCTGTTATTCCTATTTGGTATGGGTCCACACAATTGAGCAATATTCTAGGATGGGTCGTACGAGTGATCTGTAATCAATCTCCGTTGTAGTTTGTTACCCTCAGATACTTGTATGAGTTAACCGATTCCAAGTGTAACTCGTTGATATTATAGTCATAGGATACTACTTTTTTTTCGTTTTGTGAAGTGCACAGTTTTACATTAATTAACATTTAAAGTAATTTGCCTATCTTTGCACAACTTTGAAATTTTATCAAGATCTCACTGTAGATTTATGCAGCTTCTTTCAGACTTTACTTCGCTGTAGATAATTGTGTCTTCTACGAAAAATCTGTGGTTACTATCAGTATTATCCGTAAAGTTACCAATATACAGCACGATCACTAAGGGACGCAACACACTTCCTCGGAGTGCCCGAAGGTACACATCTGTTGATGACCCTCCATCCGAGATAACGTGCTGCGTCCTCCCTCCCAAAAACTCTTCCATCCATTCACAAATTTCACTTGATACCCCATACGATGGTGCTTTCGGCAATAAGCGTTGATGGGTACTGAGTCAAAGGTTTTTTCAAAATCAATAATTACTGTATCCACTTGATGGCCTTGATCCAGTCATGTGAGAAAAGTGCGGGTTGGCTTTCGCACGATCGAAATTTTCAGAATCCTTGCTTGTTGGCATGGAGGAGGTCATTCCGTTCGAGATACCTCATTACATTTGAGCTCAGGATATGTTCTAAGATTCTACAACAGATTCCACCTTGGACTGTAGTTTTATGGGTCAGTTCTACTACCTTTCTCGTAAATGAATGTGAACTGCGCTTTCTTCCAACTACTGAGCACGTTCCTTTTTCCTGTATTTTTTCTTTTTTTTTTGGGGGGGGGGGGCGGATTCTATCGGGACCAGGGCTTTGTTCGATTTTAATGATTTCAGTTGTTCCTCAATGCCACCATCGATAACACTTTTTCACTCATCTTTACAGTGCTGTGAGGATTAAATTGGGACAGTCCTCACCAGCGTTTTCCTTTGCAGAGGAATATTTGAAAACGGAGTTACGCATTTCTGGTTTTGCTTTGCTACTCTCAATTTCAGTTCCTGTTTCATCCACGAGCGCCTGTATGTTAACTTGGATGCCACTAACAGCTTTTAAATTTCCTTAGGTTTTGTGAAAGACCATTTAACAACATTCTGCTGCGGTAGCAACTGAAGGCTTCACGCATTGACCGCTTGACAGCGAAACGTATTTCATTTAGCATATCTCTACACACATTCCTATGCTTTGTTGTGCACCCTTATCAGTTGTCTTTGTTTCTTTAGAAGTTTCTTTACAGTGGCTGCATACCATGGAAGGTCCCTCCCATTATTAACCGTTCTACTAGATGCATATCTATCCATTGTATGGTCAACTACTCTTTCAAAAACTGATCCACACTTTCTCTGCATGCTTCTGTCCTGTGCTAAGAGTTTCAAGTTCCTCACTGAGATATAACACTAATGCCTTTGTTTGTTGAACACATACATATTTCCAATGAACAATCTGTTCTACGTAGTTTTCAGAGAAGACATTAAATAATGTTTCACAGGAAGTCTTGTCACCCCCACCACGAACAAAACTGCAGTTTTTCCAGTTGACTGCTGGATGAGTACAGTCTCCATCGATGATTACAGTATAACTGAGGAACTTATGTACAAGCGCACTGAGGTTTTCTATGACGTTTTCGGGCACACCAGGAGGTGAGTCTCTTAGTCAATAGAAGAATGCAATTTCAATTTTAGGCCCAGCGCTGACACTAAGTCTTTCCCAATCAATCTCACACGTGGCTTCAATTTATATCTCGGTGTGACATGTACAAAAATATGGTTCAAATGGCTCTGAGCACTATGGGACTTAACTGCTGAGGTCATGAGTCCCCTAGAACTTAGAACTACTTAAACCTAACTAACCTAAGGACATCACACACATCCATGCCCAAGGCAGGATTCGAACCTGCGACCGTAGCAGCCCCGCGGTTCCGGACTGAGCGCCTAGAACCGCTAGACCACCGCGGCCGGCACATGTACACCACCTTCACTTCCCATTAGCCTGTCTTTTTGATATACAGCCTCTGCTATCAATTTCAGATTTTAACCATGTTCCTGTACCTACTATGACGTGAACTTCACTGCTTTTCAAGAGTGCTTGAAACTCTGGCACTTTGTTGCCAATGCTTCGACAGCTACTGTAACTATTAGGATTTCAATACTCTCGCCTGTGGGCTGCGTTCTTTTTACAATGAAACGAATACCCCTAGCTGCATAGAGGCGTTGATGTAAGTCAACGGGGACAGTTGAAAATGTGTGCCCCGATCGGGACTCGAATCCGGGATCTGCTGCTTACATGGCAGACGCTCTATCCACCTGAGCCACCGAGGACACAGAGGATAATGCGACTGCAGGGACTTATCTCTGGCACGCCTCCCGTGAGATCAAAATTCCCTACTTATTCGCTGGCCGGGGTGACCGAGCGGTTTTAGGCGCTACAGTCTGGAACCGCGCGACCGCTACGGTCGCAGGTTCGAATTCTGCCTCGGGCATGGATGTGTGTGTTGTCTTTAAGTTAGGTTTAAGTAGTTCTAAGTTCTAGGGGACTGATGACCTCAGAAGTTAAGTCCCATAGTGCTCAGAGCCATTTGAACCAACTTATTCCTTTTTACACTAACGCTTTAGGGTGCCTACAGTTATCGTTATCTAGACTGGATAGAGAGTCGTTCAAACCAGAAAACCGCTGTGTGTACCCCACACAGTCAGCTACCAGAGTAGCAGCGTCTGACGTGTACTGCATACCCCCTAAATTTCTCAGTCCCTCGGGGCAAGTCCAGAAAGTCGCAGCCTATCTTGTCACAGAACATTCGATGCCTCTGGTTCAATCCCTCCACTCGACTCAGCACTCTGTGGACAATGCTAGTCTGCAGCCTTCTCAGACAGTCACTGGAATGTTCCAGATATGACCTCGGAGCCCAGATGACAGTTATCGCTTGTTCCAAAGTGCGCCACAGTGTGCTGTTGGTTGCACCCTGTTTCCTCAACAGCAGTCCGAATAGCCTCTTAAACATGTAGAATGAAGCCCCGGGCATTCACACTGAGTGTACCTGGTGTTCCTTCCTGTTTTGTGCTGCAGTTTCTCCAAGGTGTACCATTATCTGTCGTACGTTTGAACTGCGTTTGCCTCGTCTTGACTCAGGACAAAATAGGTTTCCCAACAGGTGAACGGAGTCCCACTGTCTCAGTTTCGGCCACTCACAACAAGTAGTGACAGATCCCCTACTTCCTGCAGAGGAAAGAGTGTTCACAGGAGAGGGTAATACTTGAGATACCTTCGATACCACAGGTAGCCGACTCTCGGGGATATCCCAACACACGGATCGCAGCAGATGCCAATCGTTAGACAGCAGTCAGGGCGAATTCCAGCTGCCTAAGAATGTCAACAAGCTCATCCCGCTAACTCATCCTGTGTTTAAGAACAGCCCCAGTAGAGCAGCACTCTGACTTGTGGAGTGTTTTACAGGACAGTAAACAGACAACTTCAAACTGAAACTGCTCCTTACCTGTAAATCTGTTGAGCTAAGAACACTACTATTTCCCTTAATAACTGAAGCAATTACTACATAAAACGAGATTTCTATTAAGGGGCCAACAGAACCCGTGATATAAATTACTGGTTTCCTAACTTTTTTGAGGTTAAAGTCACTAACGAATTCGCAAACAACGTCAACCTACGATAAATGTAGATAATATACACTCCTCTTGAAAGGGAGAACTAAGTATGACATGAGATTTGTTATGAAATGTGCTAGAGTACCTAAATCACAAATGCCGATTTACTACGAAATTGTTTCTGTAAATGACGTAATTTCTGAAAATTCTTAAAAATGTAGTTTTGTCCATGTTGATATACATATCACCATAACATTGTCATATACTGTTACTAGCAAAGTATAATTCACCCTAGGGGCTAGTGTAATTGGTTAATACAAACCATAAAAAAAATGCACGGAAGTATGTTTTTTAACACAAACCTACGTTTTTTAAATGGAACCCCGTTAGTTTTGTTAGCACATCTGAACATATAAACAAATACGCAATCAGTGCCGTTTTTTGCATTGTAAAATAATAATTACATCCGGAGATTTTGTAACCTACAGTTGACGCTTGAGAACCACTCCTCCGCTGTTCGATCGTGTGTATCGGAGAGCACCGAATTACGTAGGGATCCAAAGGGAACGGTGATGGACCTTAGGTACAGAAGAGACTGAAACAACACATTACGTTCACATGCTAACACCTTTTTATTGGTCTTTTTCACTGACGCACATGGACATTACCATGATGGGTGAGGTACACGTACACATGTGGTTTCCGTTTTCAATTACGGAGTAGAGTAGAGTGTGTCCCGACATGTCATGCCAATAGATGTTCAATGTGGTGGCCATCATTTGCTGCACACAATTGCAATCTCTGGCGTAATGAATGTCGTACACGTCGCAGTACATCTGGTGTAATGTCGCCGCAGGCTGCCACAATACGTTGTTTCATATCCTCTGGGGTTGTAGGCACATCACGGTACACATTCTCCTTTAACGTACCCCACAGAACGAAGTCCAGAGGTGTAAGATCAGGAGAACGGGCTGGCCAATTTATACGTCCTCCACGTCCTATGAAACGCCCGTCGAACATCCTGTCAAGGGTCAGCCAATTGCGGAATGTGCAGGTGCACCATCATGCTGATACCACATACGTCGACGCGTTTCCAGTGGGACATTTTCGAGCTACGTTGGCAGATCATTCTGTAGAAACGCAATGTATGTTGCAGATGTTTGGGCCCCTGCAATGAAGTGAGGACCAATGAGATGGTCGCACCATACATTTACAGTCCACGGTCGCTGTCTGAGCCAGCGAGGATTGTCCACGGACCATCAATGCACGTTCCGTAGATTCACTGCCCCGTGGTTTGTGAAACCCGCTTCATCGGTAAACAGGTAGAACTGCAACGCATTCTCTGTTAATGCCCATTGACAGAATTGCACTCGATGATTAAAGTCATCACCATGTAATTGCGGATGTAGCGACACATACACGGGTGAAAGCGGTGACGATGCAGTATGCGCATGACACTACTTTGACTCAGTCCACCGGCTCTCGCAATGTCCCGTGTACTCATGTGTGGGTTCATGGCAACAGCAGCTAACACACCAACTGCACCCGCTTCTCCTGTGACGGGCCTGTTACGGACCCGTTTGCGTGCTACGACCATACCTGTTGCCTACAGGTGGCGGTAGATGTTTTGCAATGTGCGGCACGTTGGATGCTCTCTGTCCGGGTACCGTTCTGCATACACCCTGCAGGCTTCAGCTGCATTTCGTCGACACTCGCCATAGATGAGTATCATCTCCGCCTTTTCAGAGTTCCAATACACCATGGTCACAGTTCCTGCAACACTACACTATCACAGACGTCTGGTAACACGGTGTACTACAGTTAGTCTGCGTGCGGAGACGAATGCAGAATAACAATAGCAGCAAGCGCTACATGCGGACACTGCGACAGCTAGACCAAACCACAACAGTGCGCTATAGCGACACTCGTAAACATGTTCCTGCAGATGCTGCTCGCCGACCGTGGCCCGTGTTTGTTACAAAACGCAACTGAACGTCGGAGGTTTGAAGCGTCACCTTTAGGTTACAATATCTCCGGATGTAATTAACATTTTACTATGTAACATACGGCACTGATTACGTATTTGTTTATATGTTCAGATGTGCTAACAAAACTAACGTGGTTCCATTTAAAAAAACGTAGGTTTGTGTTAAAAAACATACTTCCGTGCATTTTTGTATGGTTTGTATTAAACAATTACACTAGCCCCTCTCCTCACCTTCGGTCTGTGGAATCGGTTCGTCAGTATTTGATGTGGTTTACGAAATATATCCAGCAGTAACGTTAGGTGACTCACCCTGTATATATATATATATATATATATATATATATATATATATATATATATATATATATGGTGGGTCTGACACACCGGTGTCAATGTGTTCTTTTCTCCATTTCCAGGAGTATATATATATATATATATATATATATATATATATATATATATATATATATATACCGGTGTCAATGTGTTCTTTTTTCCATTTCCAAGAGTATATATATATATATATATATATATATATATATATATATACTCCGGTGTCAATGTGTTCTTTTTTCCATTTCCTCCTGGAAATGGAAAAAAGAACACATTGACACCGGTGTGTCAGACCCACCATACTTGCTCCGGACACTGCGAGAGGGCTGTACAAGCAATGATCACACGCACGGCACAGCGGACACACCAGGAACCGCGGTGTTGGCCGTCGAATGGCGCTAGCTGCGCAGCATTTGTGCACCGCCGCCGTCAGTGTCAGCCAGTTTGCCGTGGCATACGGAGCTCCATCGCAGTCTTTAACACTGGTAGCATGCCGCGACAGCGTGGACGTGAACCGTATGTGCAGTTGACGGACTTTGAGCGAGGGCGTATAGTGGGCATGCGGGAGGCCGGGTGGACGTACCGCCGAATTGCTCAACACGTGGGGCGTGAGGTCTCCACAGTACATCGATGTTGTCGCCAGTGGTCGGCGGAAGGTGCACGTGCCCGTCGACCTGGGACCGGACCGCAGCGACGCACGGATGCACGCCAAGACCGTAGGATCCTACGCAGTGCCGTAGGGGACCGCACCGCCACTTCCCAGCAAATTAGGGACACTGTTGCTCCTGGGGTATCGGCGAGGACCATTCGCAACCGTCTCCATGAAGCTGGGCTACGGTCCCGCACACCGTTAGGCGGTCTTCCGCTCACGCCCCAACATCGTGCAGCCCGCCTCCAGTGGTGTCGCGACAGGCGTGAATGGAGGGACGAATGGAGACGTGTCGTCTTCAGCGATGAGAGTCGCTTCTGCCTTGGTGCCAATGATGGTCGTATGCGTGTTTGGCGCCGTGCAGGTGAGCGCCACAATCAGGACTGCATACGACCGAGGCACACAGGGCCAACACCCGGCATCATGGTGTGGGGAGCGATCTCCTACACTGGCCGTACACCACTGGTGATCGTCGAGGGGACACTGAATAGTGCACGGTACATCCAAACCGTCATCGAACCCATCGTTCTACCATTCCTTGACCGGCAAGGGAACTTGCTGTTCCAACAGGACAATGCACGTCCGCATGTATCCCGTGCCACCCAACGTGCTCTAGAAGGTGTAAGTCAACTACCCTGGCCAGCAAGATCTCCGGATCTGTCCCCCATTGAGCATGTTTGGGACTGGATGAAGCGTCGTCTCACGCGGTCTGCACGTCCAGCACGAACGCTGGTCCAACTGAGGCGCCAGGTGGAAATGGCATGGCAAGCCGTTCCACAGGACTACATCCAGCATCTCTACGATCGTCTCCATGGGAGAATAGCAGCCTGCATTGCTGCGAAAGGTGGATATACACTGTACTAGTGCCGACATTGTGCATGCTCTGTTGCCTGTGTCTATGTGCCTGTGGTTCTGTCAGTGTGATCATGTGATGTATCTGACCCCAGGAATGTGTCAATAAAGTTTCCCCTTCCTGGGACAATGAATTCACGGTGTTCTTATTTCAATTTCCAGAAAAACAAACCCGTTCATCACGCATCAGTGCAATGAAGGTCTACAACTGGCGATAATAGTATGAGTTTATTACGGTTCTCACAAGTGTTCGAAATTTCTTAAAGTATACAAGCGAGTATGGACACAATCAGTGAAAGATGAAGCACAAACGTCACGAACAGTAAAATATTAAAATCTAAAATTTCGAATTGGTACGAGAATATGGCACACCTGACGTCGCACAAAAGAAAATTTCGAAGTCGGATTTTATACATACATAAATGTGCGAACTGCACGGATTTTTCACTTAGCTGGTGCTATGACAGTTTCTACACTGGCGTACCGAAAATGAACACTGCAGCGTCAGTTTATCTCAGTCTCAAATGTGAAAAGTGTGCAGCACCAATGAAGCACCCCTTCTCCTTGGAGCAGGTAATAGAGGAAAAAAGTTAAGGTAACTCAGTACAGCAGGGTGGATTACACAGATAGTCGACTTGTAGCCACAGCGTAGTAAACATTTCTCACGAGTAAAAAACACGTAAGACATGGGAATTTGTAGTTGACCAATGTAACAAATACATTTCATGCTCTGCCAGGTCATTCCTACATACACTGTATGGTCTCACTCCTGCTTAATACAGAGAGTGTGGTGACTGCTCTATTGCTGCTTAATATATTTCTCTGATCACATGTTTAACTAATTACTACATTTTAATGGAGGCTGTGAACATATTGTTCGCACTATAAAGTCCGTCTTTACCAGTCATCAACATTTCAATAAAACATCCTTCTTCATCATTTGGTTTTGATGCTCAATCATTAGCTGTATTTACATATTAAATTATGGAGATTCAGGTCCGTCGTTTACGCAAGTAAGTGTTATTCATTTTTATGTCCAAATATGTTTCAGCACCAGAATGAGATTTTCACTCTGCAGCGGAGTGTGCGCTGATATGAAACTTCCTGGCAGATTAAAACTGTGTGTCGGAGCGAGACTCGAACTCGCGACATTTGCCTTTCGCGGGGAAGTGCTGTACCAACTGATCTACCCAAGCGCCACTCACGTCCCGTCCTCACAGCAGGTTCGCAGGAAAGCTTCGGTACAGTTTGGAAGGTAGGAGACGAGATACTCGCAGAAGTAAAGCTATGAGGACGGCGGGTGAGTCGTGCTTGGGTAGCTCAGAGCGTAGAGCAACTGCCTGCGAAAGGCAAAGGTCGTGAGTTCGAGTCTCGGTCCGGCACACAGTTTTAATCTGCCAGGAAGTTTCATGTTTGAGTACTTTTGTTCCATCATCAGTGTGTACACATTATTATTGTCTTATTCTCCAGAGTTTTAGATACTGTAACATCATCTTTTCATTGTTTTGTACCTCTCCATAGTTATTTTCTCGTCACTTGCTCTCCTCTGCACACTCATGTGATGTAGAAACCCGGTATATGCTGTAATTGACGCACACTCAGAGACCGAATCTTCGAAACCCCAGAAAGTGATTTTTCAGAGTTTGAACTTGTAAGTTACTTCTGTCATAGAATATATCTCGAATGTGTGCTAGTTATTTTAGGGAAATATTAGAGAGTACCTACAAGGAAGGTCCTAGAAATGACAGACGCTTGAAGAACAAAAAACCTGCTTGTGTTGACGAAATCTATTTGTAAACCACTCGCTGTGGACGCGAGGAATGCAACTGCAGTTTCCAAGACATCGCTTGCTTGTCAGTCTAAAATTTAAGCTTGCACAAGATTACTTACAATTCGTTGCAGTGGAACTAAATCTTTTGCAGCACATGCACTGAAATACTGAATTTAAAAGCAGAAATTGGAAGTGATGTACTTCAGCACTACAATTTGCTTCTTAACTTCGGAAATGCTACTAATTCATTCTTCGACTATGCCTTTTTAGCATTCCTCCGTGTACGCTACCAGATGAAAACTTTTAAATTCATGCTTATATTATTTTATTTTCGTTTCAACCTCTCCTTATTTCAAATGAGGAAGTAAATCCTATGCTGATTCTGAAGTCTGCAGTCTGCAGACGGAAACGCTTAGCCGCACGCTATTTCTAACAAAAACCGTAGCAACTCAGACTAAATAAATAAAAAGCTACGAGACTTAACAGTTCAAGGAAAAGTTTACTGCATTCAAATCACGGCTGTGTAAACGTAAATAACACAACCACTGCAGCAGCTAGGGCAAGACATTCTAAACGTAACTCGAGTGACCTAGAATGCTCATCATTTGATTGCTAACCACAGCCACGAGAAATGGTCTTTAGGAACAAGCAACGGCCACTAATACGGGTTTTTGTGTATAGTTTTGGTGATAAACGTCATATCACCAGCTGTAACTTGATCAAATGTCACATATAACAGGTTTGTTGTCATGTTAGGTAACATACACAAGTCTATATGTGTACAATAACAGTAACATAATATACAGCGGGTATTATAATTAATGACGGAAACGCATACAGGTGAAAGTGCACGATACAAGAAGCAAAAAAATTTCAGTGAACATAGGTCAGTAAAGTGGTTGCTACTTTGTGGTTACCAGCCACTACTGACGTGATTCTACGTAAACGCCGCATGCTGGTCCATGGTGCGGTCTTTGTTTACATTTTAAAACAAACAGAAATTATGCGAAACGAAAGCAGCGGTCAGAAGGACAATGAGAGATTCTTTTAATGAATTTGAAAGCAATATTTTGTCTGCAGATTCTAAAAATAGCCCAAAAAATTTTGGTCGTACGTAAAATCTATGAACGCAACAAATAATTCAATACCTCTCCTTGCTGACAGTATGGGTAATGTAATGGATGATGATGATAAACAGAAGGCCGAAATTCTAAACCTAGCTTTCAAAAACTCGTTTACGGTAGAAGACTGCAGCACCATTCCCCCTTTCAATTATCGAACAAACGCAAAGATGGCTGACATAGTGTTTAGTGTATCTGGGATTGTAAAACAGTTAAGATCCTTAGACACCAGGATGGCATCTGGCCGAGACGGTATCCCCGTAAGATTATATGTTGACTATGCTACAAATATAGCACCATTGTTATCCATAATCTATCAGAGATCAGTGGAACAGTGGAAAGTTCCAAGGGACTGGAATAAGGCCCAGGCCATAGGAATCTATAAAAAGGGTAGTAAATCGGATGCACATAATTACTGGCCAACTTCACTGACATCGATTTGTGGTAGAATCATGGGACATACTTTGTGTTCGGACATAATGACTTTTCTAGACTCTGAGAAGCTCACCTGCAGAAACCAGCATGGTTTTAGGAAACAGCGGTCATGCGAGACACAGCTTGATCTTTGTGCATGACACACAACAGGCTCTAGATGTCGGCTCCCACGTTGATGCCATATTTCTCCACTTTCGAAAGGCGTTCGACTCAGTTCCGCACTGTCACTTGCTCCAAAAAGAGCGCGCTTACGGTATATCCGATGGCATATTCGGTTGGATAGAAAGTTTTCTAACAGACAGGGAACAGTATGTCGTCCTGAATGGGGTGACTTCAACAGAAACAAGCGTAACTTCAGGTGTGCCCCAGGGCAGCGTAATAGGTCCGCTGCTTTTTACGATTTACATAAACGATCTGGTTGATAGTATTGACAGCGGCATTAGACTGTTTGCCGATGATGCTCTAGTCTACAGGAAAGTAGTATCATACGAAAGTTGTGAAAAAATGAATGAGCATTTGCAGTAAATAAATGCGTGGTGTAATGACTAGCAGTTAGCTCTCAATATTAGTAAGTGTAACCTACTGTGTATAACAAGGCGAAAATCTCCATTAATGTACGAGTACAAAATAAATGCCCAGTCTTTGCAAGCGGTAACATCCGTCAAGTATCTGGGTGTGACTATTCGAAAAGATCTCAAAGGAAATGATCAGATTACACAAGTAACGGGTAAGGCGAACTCTAGATTGCGGTTTATTGGTAGAATCCTGAAGCGATGCAGTCCTTCAACGAAGGAAATAGCTTACAATACGTTAGTTCGTCCAGTCTTAGTGTACTGTTCGTCTGTATGGGACCCTTACCAGTTGGGTCTGATTCAAGAGATTGAGAAGGTCCAAAGAAGAGAGGCAAGATTCGTGACTGGTACATTTAGCGATCGCCAGAGCGTTACAAATCTCATAGAAAGTTTGAAGTGGGACACACTTTCAGATAGACGGCGCGCTAAGCGGAAGGGGCATCTCACTAAATTACCACCAACTTTCACATCGCGCAATGATCACCATTCAAAGATAAGGGAAATTAGAGCTCGTACTGAGGCGTTCAGACAGTCGTTTTTATCCCGCGCGATTCGCAAGTGGAACAGAGTGGGAGGGGGGGGGGGGGGGGGCCGAATTGTGCCCTCCGCCAAACGCCGCTTGGTGGCTAGCGGAGTATATATGTAGATGTAGATGTAGGTTTAAGAATATTAAATTGTAAACAGTATGGATACGACAGTACAGTATACAGTTAAAGCGCCACTCAAGTCAGTGCTTTATGGAGCGTCGGTGGTGTAGTACGAGTGTTGCTGGTAACGTGGAATATTACAGTAACGAGGAGTAAGCGGACACGCATTTCATGAATGGTAGGGCTGACGACAATGCACGGGAGGGTGCGCGCTTGTGCCAAGAAGCATGCTCTGCTCGAAGGCACACTGAGAGACGGGAGTTTACAGGGTTGCAACAACGAGAAACTGGGAGCTTTGCACGTGCTGCCGGGAGTGGGTAGCCCTGCACGAATTACACCTGCGCCTGAAGATGTGGTGCTGGAAACAGTGGAACACTCTCCAGGAATCTCGGAAAGAAGACTTCCTACACAAATTCCTGAAATGAGCCTCAATAGCAAACAAAACATAAACATAGCCAAAGCCTTGCAGACAAACAAAAATTACACGAAGCGAAATGTAGTGTGAGGAGAGCTATGCGAGAGGCGTTCAACGAACTGGGAAGTGAAGTTCTATGTACTGACTTGGCAGAAAATCCTAAGAAATTTTGGTCTTATGTCAAAGCGGTAGGTGTATCAAAACAAAATATCCAGACACTCTGTGACCAAAATGGTACTCAAACAGAGGGTGACAGACTAAAGGCCGAAATACTAAATGTCTTTTTCCAAAGCTGTTTCACAGAGGAAGACTGCACTGTAGTTCCTTCTCTAGATTGTCGCACAGATAACAAAATGGTAGATATCGAAATAGATGACAGAGGGATAGGAAAACAATTAAAATCGTTCAAAAGAGGAAAGGCCGCTGGACCTGATGGGATACCGGTTCGATTTTACACACAGTACGCGAAGGAACTTGCCCCCCTTCTTGCAGCGGTGTACCGTAGGTCTGTAGCAGAGCGTAGCGTTCCAAAAGATTGGAAAAGGGCACAGGTCATCCCCGTTTTCAAGAAGGGACGTCGAACAGCAGAACTATAGACCTATATCTCTAACGTCGATCAGTTGTAGAATTTTGGGACACGTATTATGTTCGAGTATAATGACTTTTCTGGAGACTAGAAATCTACTCTGTGGGAATCAGCATGGGTTTCGAAAAAGACGGTCGTGTGAAACCCAGCTCTCGCTATTCGTTCACGAGACTCAGAGGGCCATAGACACGAGTTCCCATGTAGATGCCGTGTTTCTTGACTTCCACAAGGCGTTTGATACCGTTCCCCACAGTCGTGTAATGAACAAAGTAAGAGCACATGGACTATCAGACCAATTGTGTGGCTGGCCGGTGTGTCCGTGCGGTTCTAGGTGCTTCAGTCTGGAACTGCGTGACCGCTACGGTCGCAGGTTCGAATACTGCCTCGGGCATGGATGTGTGTGATGTCCTTAGGTTAGTTAGGTCTAAGTAGTTCTACGTTCTAGGGGACTGATGACCTCAGAAGTTAAGTCCCATAGTGCTCAGAGCCATTTGAACCATTTTTGAACCAATTGTGTGACTGGATTGAAGAGTTACTAGATAACAGAACCAAGCATGTCATTCTCAATGGAGAGAAGTCTTCCGAAGTGAGAGTGATTTCAGGTGTGCCGCAGGGGAGTGTCGTAGTACATAGAAAGAAAGATTCTTTATCATTTAGCTACAATATAGCAGGTCAGCAATTGGAAGCAGTTAATTCCATAAATTATCTGGTAGTACGCATTAGGAGTGATTTAAAATGGAATGACCACATAAAATTAATCGTCGGTAAAGCAGATACCACACTGAGATTCATTGGAAGAATCCTAAGGAAATGCAGTCCGAAAACAAAGGAAGTAGTTTACAGTACACATGTTCGCCCACTGCTTGAATACTGCTCACCGGTGTGGGATCCGTACAAGACAGGGTTGACAGAAGAGATAGAGAAGATCCAACGGAGAGCAGCGCGCTTCGTTACAGGATCATTTAGTCATCGCGAAAGCGTTACGGAGATGATAGATAAATTCCAGTGGAAGACTCTGTAAGAGAGACGCTCAGTAGCTCGGTACGGGCTTTTGTTGAAATTTCGAGAACATACCTTCACCATGCGTATATCTCACGAAGAGGCCATGAGGATAAAATCAGAGAGATTAGAGCCCACACACAGGCATACTGACAACCTTTCATTCCACGAACAATACGAGACTGGAATAGAAGGGAGAACAGATGGTTGGTTGGTTGGTTTGGGGAAGGAGACCAGACAGCGAGGTCATCGGTCTCTTCGGATTAGGGAAGGACGGGGAAGGAAGTCGGCCGTGCCCTTTTGAAAGGAACCATCCCGGCATTTGCCTGGAGCGAGTTAGGGAAATCACGGAAAACCTAAATCAGGATGGCCGGACGCGGGATTGAACCGTCGTCCTCCCGAATGCGAGTCCAGTGTCGAACCACTGCGCCACCTCGCTCGGTGAAGGGAAAACAGATAGAGGTACTCAAGGTACCCTCCGCCACACACCATCAGGTGGCTTGCGGAGTACGGATCTAGATGTAGATGCAGATGTAGTGTTCGAAGACTAATGCAGCGCCTTGCAGTGTACCTGTACTACATACAACGAGTTTAGTTTCCTAGTGAGACGGACTTTGGTCCTACGCTGACGTTCTCGTAGTAGATGCAACAAGCTGTACGCAACTCCTACGTTTGACAATAACATTTTATTTACAGACGAAGCAGGTCTCCAACTCTCTTGCTGTGCTAGAGACTCTCTCGCCATCAGGATGACTAATTTTGGTGTGTGTTTTCACCCAACTGCCGTAACTCTCGTGCTGTCCGCTACGAGCCTAACAGCGAATACAAACCACAACCTCCGTAGTAAGTTAAAATGTCCATGAAGTGATAGTGACAGGTGCACCTGCTATGGATACCTACCGAAATCAAGCACCCCATTCTACATCTACATATACATCCATAGACCGGAAGCCACCTGACGGTGTGTGGCGGAGGGTACCTTGAGTACCTCTATCGGTTCTCCCCTCTATTCCAGTCTCGTATTGTTCGTGGAAAGAAAGATTGTCGGTATGCCTCTGTGTGGGCACTAATATCTCTGATTTTATCCTCATGGTCTCTTCGCGAGATATACGTAGGAGGGAGCAATATACAACTTGACTCCTCGGTGAAGGTATGTTCTCGAAACTTCAACAAAAGCCCGTACCGAGCTACTGAGCGTCTCTCTTGCAGAGTCTTGCACTGGAGTTTATCTGTCATCTCCGTAACGCTTTCGCAATTACTGTAACGAAGCGCACTGCTCTCCGTTGGATCTTCTCTATCTCTTCTAACAACCCAATCCGGTACGGATCCCACACCGGTGAGCAGTATTCAAGCAATGGCGAACAAGTGTGCTGTAACCTACTTCCTTTGTTTTCGGATTGCATTTCCTTAGGATTCTTCCAATGAATCTCAGTCTGGCATCTGCTTTACCGACGATTAATTTTATATGGTCATTCCATTTTAAATCACTCCTAATGCCTACTCCCGGATAATTTATGGAATTAACTGCTTCCAGTTGCTGACCTGTTATATTGTAGCTAAATTATAAAGGATCTTTCTTTCTATGTTTTCAGAGCACATTACACTTGTCTACATTTAGATTCAACTGCCATTCCGTGCACCATGCGTCACTTCGTTGCAGATCTTTCTGCATTTCAGTACAATTTTCCATTATTACAACCTCTCGATACACTACAGCATCATCCGCTAAAAGCCTCAGTGAACTTCCGATGGTGGCAACAAGGTCATTTATGTATATTGTGAATAGCAACGGTTCTACGATACTCCCCTGCGGCACACCTGAAATCACTCTTACTTTGGAAGACTTCTCTCCATTGAGAATGACATGCTCCGTTCTGTTATCTAGGAACTATTTAATCCAATCACACAATTTATCTGATACTCCATATGCTCTTACTTTGTTCATTAAACGACTGTGGCGAACTGTATCAAACCGCTTGTGGAAGTCAAGAAACACGGCATATAGCTAGGAACCTGTGTCTATGGCCGTCTCAGTCTCGTGGTGAGAGGAAAGAGGACTCGTCGATATGAAACATCCCGATGATAACAGAAAACTCTTACATTCACTTCTTTGTTCCTGGATCTAGATAAAAGTAGACTCTAACCAGACGCTGAAACAGCTAACCACATTGTACTCTGCAGTCAAATTTGCAACACTAAAGTAAAGTTCAGACATAAATATCAACCGTTAGAACACAAAGATTTACGTTTACATCATAAATGAAATATAGAATGAGAAGCGTCGGTTCTTAATTACAAACATTGGCACACTTATTATCTGTCGGTTACAGCGCCGTCTGCCATGAATGGAAAACAACGGTCAGAGTAAACCGTAACTATTTTTTCTCATAGAATCCCAATATGAAACAGAAATCGTAGGTCCCCATATGAAAATACAAATTCACCCTGGCCGCATAGTAGGGGTAATTAGTAGGTTGCCAGTTGTAGCAGGGACGGAGTCAACTTGACTAATATTAACTTTTCACCGAGAATATGTTTTCCTTTCGCTCGTCGTTTTCGTGACGTTTAGTTGTCTGAAGTTAAGACGGACACCCTGTATAATGGCTGTTGTCCAATGTACCGGCAACGTAAAGCAGAGGTGATCGTGCTGTGTACCTAATGACACACTGTACCACCTCGTCTGGTACTGGGGTCATATGACGACGACAATGATGAATCCATCCACACACTGGTACGTCCATCTGAGGGTAACGTTGGGGGGAGATGTGAAATGGCGCAAGCACGTGAAAATTGTGCTAGGGGAGACGAGTGGTCGACGTAGGTTGTTTGTGAAAGTTTTGGTCAGGTGTGTTTCATCAATGAGGAAGACCGCATATGGGACGCAAGCACGTCCTATTGTTCATGTAGTGGGTCAGGATTTAATGACTATAGATTTTGAACGTCAGTGACAGAGGGGAGCAAAGATCATTATTTTGTCAGGTATGGCGGGGAGGAGGCGAATCTTGGTGGGCGGTGGAGTGGGCTCAGTGGGTGAGTTGTGAGTGAAACATTCGTGGTTCCACTAACAGTCATTTATTGAGACGTAAGACCCTTTAAGTAAACAGACGGATACATTGTCTTTTAACAGGCTCAATTCCTCGCGGCTGCGGAGCCGTGGCGTAAAGATTCCGGCGACAACTGATGCAGCGACGGCTCGTGTAGCAGCGGCGCGCCGACAGCCTATTCTTCCCTCAGTACCGCCCCCATGACTCTCTGTGGCGGCGGCGCCGCCTCCTTCTTGTGAATTGCTCGTTGTATGTTAACAAGCGACTACGGCGTGACGCGGAGTCCTCCGTCCCGGAATCGAACCAGGGACCCTCAGGTTCGGCGTCTTCTGGCGCAGTTCATCTACTTGTAGGTTCACATGTGACCCATTTGATGAGGCCTCGGTCCCTTTGTCGTCACCAGCCACCTGGCTAAGTACCACACGAACTTCTTTCTGGTAACATCTCGGATGGCATCTTCTGCGTTGACCTATTGGTGCGGTACCGACATCTTCTTTTGTCGAGCAGCGTGACTAACCATCAGTCCGTCCGTCCAGGCGTCGTTTCTTTGTGTCTTCTTTCTTCTCTTGAAGAACCTTCCAAAGGACCACCTCAAAAGGCCCTCCTCAAGCTCGTTTGTCGGAGTTATTTATTCGGTGCTTCTGCCAATGTCGTGAAGTTCCTAGGGCGGCGACTGACCCTACGGGCGTTGATTTATGCTTCTCACGCTGGGTCAAAACGTGACCAATGTCGACACACTTGGCAACTTTCCATTGTTTCGCCTCTATGCTGCATGTGTCCCCCCCGCATTGCCAGATACGTCACGCACGTGAGTGTAAAACGCTGACAGTTCCTGGAACACTGATCACCGATGTGCGAACAGCACTGGTCGTTGTTATCCTAGGAAGCATAGCCCGTCTGCTCGGTCGTTGATCTGTCGAGGTGCTGACTGCTGATGCCCAAACTCCGCTGGTCATCGACCTTCTCACGTTGGGCAGAAAAGTGACCAATGTCAGACAGTTGCCAGTTTCCTTGATCGACTGCTGCCGGTTCCGAATATTGTAGCTTAACGTGTCAAAGTCTCTAAAATGTTCACTTAACCTATAATAAGTTTTTCTGCTTTTGAACAATCATAAATAACACATAATTATTGTACATAATTATTAAACACCATACACTGAGTAGTGCTCGAGTGTTTGGGATCTTCACCTGGTCGAATTGAAGGGAGGCATCGAAGGAGTTCAGTGGCGGGCTGCTAGATTTGTTACCGGTAGATTCTAATAACACGCAAGTGTTTCCGTGGGTTCTTCAGGGACAGGTGAGAATTTCTCGAGAACGCTGCATTCCCTCCAGGGATTGCGGCTGTCTTTTCGATGAGCACTCTTGGAACAATTTGGAGAACGGGTAATTGTAGAAGTGTCTGTGGAAAGATGCCAATATGCATTTCGCTTGGGGACTTCGAGGACAAGATGCGAGAAATTGGAGTTAGTGCGAAGACAGATAGGCGATCTTTTTTCTCCTCCTGTGTCTGCGGGTTGAGATGGGCAGCGGGCGACTAGCAGTGGTATAGGATACCGTCCACCGCGCACATTACGGTGGCTTGCGGTGTATGTGTGTAGATGTAAATAGAGATGTAGATGCTGTAAACAGATGCAGGACTCACCTGAAAACCCACTGTGGTGGCGCTCCTTGTGTCCAGTGTTTTCGATGGGCGAATCACTGTCGGCGCGCCTGGCTGCTGATCTGTATAAGGGCGCCATAATAGTGGGCGCCATGCTGAAAGTCCATGGTGTTCCACATGTCGTCGCCCTATCCCTGTGATTATTTGTGATGCTGCAAACAACCCCATGTCCCGACACGCCGCGGCTCTACGATCTCGCAAAGATTACGTTTTAGGTCATTATTTCAAAATTTTATTCATACTTACTTTAGAGATTATGTAAAGATTTATTTAATTTAATAATCATTGAAATAATAAAAATTAAGTAACACAATAACAGATACTTTACTGGCCTCGTACAGATATGATTTTATGTAAGCAGGAGACCCCGGTTCGATTCCCCGACGTGGTACAGATTTTCACTTGCCCTTCAGACTATCTTCATAAAATCATGTCTGTATAAGACCAGTAAGTTTCTGAAATTGTGTCAGTACCTGCATCTGGGTTTCAGGCTGGGTCCCCCATTTACAATCGATGCTGAGTTACTATTCCAGCTCAGGGAGAGTCTTGCCAATTATGTTCGTTTGTAAGGAGCCGCTGTGAAAATTTGGATCGAGGAGAGACGCGTGCCAGCATAATTCGTGCAGTTGTCTTGACCACTGTGCCAGGGTGGCACTCCAATATTCAAGAAAGGAAATAGGAGTAACCCATTGAATTACACACTCATATGACCACGTGACTTATCGAAGTGTACTCTAGCGGCGAACTCGTGAACTAGATCAGTTCTTCGCTCTGCTGGATGAGAGGCAGTCGTCTCTTGTTGGCTGAGAGCTTATATGTAGGCTTTAGAAAAGGCAAGCAGTTCCAACAGTAGCAGACGTTTCCATGAGATGGGTAATGCATTTTTATAGCATCTCGCTGAAAAGAATTTATTTGGAGGACAGTATTTTTGTTCATGTGTTCGAGCATTAATGAGCGCTTCCATTCCACATGTAGGACGCTATGGAGGCAGTCCTCAGCTGTATGCTTGCAAACTACACAGCTGCTAAACTCATCATGGTCAAACACCAATAACTCATCGATTGAACACATTCTGCAGGATGGTCTTCAATGATATATACGTAGTATACGAAGATGTTTAGACCAAAGTGATTTGACATCAACTGGGTGTCTCTTGCGTTTTGCAAGAGTGAATACTTGATGGTAAATATGTCTACAGTGTGGTGTCACCGCCAGACACCACACTTGCTAGGTGGTAGCCTTCAAATCGGCCGCGGTCCGTTAGTATACGTCGGACCCGTGTGTCTCACTATCAGTGATTGCAGACCGAGCGCCGCCACACGGCAGGTCTAGAGAGACTTCCTAGCACTCGCCCAGTTGTACAATCGACTTTGCAAGCGATGGTTCACTGACAAAATACGCTCTCATTTGCCGAGACGATAGTTTAGCATAGCCTTCAGCTACGTCATTTGCTACGACCTAGCAAGGCGCCATTATCAGTTACTATTGATATTGATTCATGTACCGTCAAGACCGACGTTCACCATTAATGGATTAAAGTTAAGTATTCCACCAGCTACGTCCTTTTTTCTAAATTCTAATTTCCTTGTCCTGTTCCAGACCTCACGCGTGCCTGCGTGAGCTAAAACGCGTGCCTTTCGGCCTCCTCTAGTAACACGGTGTTGGCTCTCCTGCCAACCAAAACATGCAGTTTGTGCATGCGCATGAGCATATGTTGGTTACGGGATGCATCCAGGCTCCATCCCTCTGCATTACCGAAATCTGCTGAACAGAATTCTTGTACTTATTCCTCCAACACTCCTCCATTATCATACGCTTCCACACCTCATGTAGTGAACTGTGGCTACAGTCCTCCCTCGAATGTCTACATGAAATGCAGTTATTGAAAGCTGCTCTATCACCCACGTTTATCTCAATGATCGAACACATGGTGATGGTTTGATAACGACAGCTCAGCAAAGACTGAATGTGCAAGAGAACGGTAACGGTAGTTCAGTGGAGGTAGCCCCACTGGCTTTCTTCCCGCCAAAATCGGCCATCTTGAATGACGTCACGGCGGCGCTCTCTGGTGGCAGGGGTATGAATTAACACAGTTGGACTGCATACACACGTGCATGATATAAATAATAATAAGTGATAATGAATGTTAATAAATGAAAACCAATAATAATGAATAATAATAAAGACAAGTACAGTTTTGCATGCATTATCTTGTTGGAATTTGAATTTGGCGCCAATTTTTTCTGGAGGGTTAGGTTAGTGGACGTAGCCCAATTGACCCACTTTCCCGCCAAAATTCAAAATTCCCGCCATTTTTTCTGGGGGTTAGGTTAGTGGACATAGCACAATTGGCCTATTTTCCCGCCAAAAGCCGCCATTTGGATGACGTCATGCGCTGTTGCCAAGTCTACATGCTGCAATCTTGGATGACGGCATCGCCGCCATCGTGAATAAATTTGGCAACAATGCAGCATGTCATCGTACATAGGTTGCCCCACTACTAGAGGTTAGTTAGACGGTCTGAGAAGGCGGACGGACGTTGATCTTCACATATAGGGCAAACTGAAGATCTTAATAAGATAGAAAATGACTTACAATAAAATGTATCGGATGCAAGTCACGAAACCGAACGAAGTGACAATGCAGAGGGAATGGTGGCAGTTTCCCGATCGGTGTCTCAAGCTGAGACCGCACAAAACCGAACAGATGGCGGATCTAGTGGTTCAGAAACAGAATCAGAGGACGTGCAACTTCGGTACGTTGAACGAAATGTTGTAATTCTGAATCAAACGGGACAGCTTCCTACGGAAAAAAATGTGTGTAAGTGTGTCAGAACTATGCACAGAAGTCGGTGAGACGTAATGTGCAAGACACGAACGGCAAAACTTTCCACCAGATGGTGACAGATGACGATGGCGAAGGGTCTGGTAGTGTATTCGCAATGTTGAATGAAGCAACTCGCTGTTGTTGTCAAGCAGACAAGTGAAACGATGAGAGTATGGTTAGCAAACTTAAAAACAGAAACAAATGCAGGGTTAGCAGAAATAAAAACCGAAACGGTGAATTTAAAAACCGAAATGGCGAGTTTAAAAAACGAAACCGTGAATTTAAAAACATAAACAAATGCAGGGTTTGAAGACTTAAAAACAGAAACAAATGCTGCATTAAATGGTCTCAGATTTTAAACCAATGCAGTGTTCAAAAAATTCCTCAAAGATCAGCAAAAGTTGTGAACGGAAGTTAATGAACAGAGGCGAGAGACTCGTGCGAACTAATTCAATCGCTTATGGCCGATCAGAAAAAGATGCGTACTGTTATTGACCAAGTGCAGGATGCAGTGTCTTATATCAACCAAAGAGTTGATAATTTAGCACGTAAAGGCGCAACAAATTTTAGAAGAACTCATTGTCAGAAAACGTGTTACGCGATCCGCGTTAAAAACATTCGATCCACGCATTGTAAACATCATCTCGAAAAATAAGCAACAGTATGAACAGCTTCGTACGGAACTGAAGCAGTGTATTGAGAACCGTACAGAAAGCAATTGTGAAGTGACTGAATCGATATTATCACCTGACATAGTGGTGGAAAAAAATCCAGAGGTAACCAAGTCCGTTATGCAATCTTCCGTGTCAGTTGCGGGAACACAAAAAAGTCATGAGATTTCTCTTGTATGTCCACAGGATGTTGCATCAGTACTTTCCGATCCGAAACAGGAGCAAATAGCAGGAGTTCAGTTGAGACAGGCGAGCGAAGCAGGTAACGTGCGTTCACAGCAGACAATGGTGCGAGAAGCGATTAACTGCGCGCATACCAACAGAGCGGCAGCCGACCCTTCGAACGTCCGCAAATGACGCGATAACAGAGCAGTTTACTGCGCCACACGTACCATAGTCTTAATTTACGAGTTACAGTACAACGGACCGTATACCGCAGGTCAATATGGAGCAAGTACAAAGACAAAACACTGATCCAGTAACGGGAAATTTAAACGTGTCTTTCAGTCCGGTACGGTTTAGATAATGCACACCACTGTGTAGATGCGATGCGAGATGGGACTCAAATACGTCGTCTCAAGATCCAAATGTGGTAGGACGAATAAAGAAAAACATGACGGAATTGAAGGGAACGGAAAATATTGCGAAAACACAAACGTCATATGGTGCAATAGAAAAATTTGACAATGATCATTTTTTTGACAGTCAGAAAATTCCAACATTACAAAGAAAACGGGAACGGCTTGCACCCACGCACGTTTATACATCAATTCCAGATCGGTTTACCAGAACAATGGCCGCTTATCCATAAACTTGATTTCATCTGTGGTCATATGGAAAGCGCAATAGCGAAAACGATGCAAAGATTCGCTGCAAACTGTCAGTCGTAAGAACAGCTTAAATCTGCATTCTTGGAGCGATACTGGTCCGCGGAAACCCAAAATAGGATAAAATATGAATTTTTACAGAAGGCTTCATTTGAAAATTCCGTTCAAATGGCTCTGAGCACTATGCGACTTAACTTCTGAGATCATCAGTCGCCTAGAACTTACAACTAATTAAACCTAACTAACCTAAGGACATCACACACATCCATGCCAGAGGCAGGATTCAAACCTGCGAGTGTAGCGGTCGCCAGGTTCCAGACAGTAGCGCCTAGAACCGCACGGCCACTACGGCCGGCTTGAAAATTCGGGGCCAGCCGCTGTGGCCGAGTGGAACAGCGCTGCTGCTACGGCCGCAGGTTCGAATCCTGCCTCGGGCATGGATGTGTGTAATGTCCTTAGGTTAGTTACGTTTAAGTAGTTCTATGTTTAGGGGACTGATGACCTCAGATGTTAAGTCCCACAGTGATTAGAGCCAAATGAAAATTCGGGAGAAAAAAAGCCAGTTAGATTTTTTGAAAAAAATTACGAAAAATAATCTGTGTTTAGGAACTCCACACAGTGATTGGGAATGATACAAATGTGCCCAATGAAGATTTGGGAAGAATAGTAATAGCCCATGGGATAATAATAGTTAGGGTTTTGGCAACTCACACAGGCCAAAGAATAACTATGGTTTTGGTGAGCCGCGGAACTACAACAATGGCTTTGGTTCCAGATATTATGGTGGTAACTATAATTCACGATATGATCATCATGCCAACGAAGCAGGAAAGTTTGGAAGTTTTCCACCAAAAAACCCAAATTAGTCGGGTGGTACTACAACGCATAGAACACAGAAAGTTTGGGGGAATCCGACTTCAGCAGGACAACACACGCGAGACGACCCGGTACAGGAATGTAGGCAGCTGCACAAAAACTGATGATGACCAAACTGTGGAGGATGTAGTTCATTTACAAGAAACCGAGAGAGAAATGCTATGCCAAGAGGATAATACACCATTGGTAACACCAGTATTGATACAAAAGTCAGTGATGTATGCAGGAGAAGAACCTATCCGGAAAATAATTAAATTCACACCAGTACCCAGAGTACAACATCTAGTAAAATTGGTTTGAGCAATTTGAAGGCTGCGGCGTTAAATAGAAAGAACCGAGCGGACAAAACGGCAACCTAACGAGTATTTTCACTAGGACAAAAGGTACTTGTGAAAACCCATCATCTCTCTAGCAAGAAAAAACATCAAAGTCATAGATTCTTTTCGGTATATAAAGGCCCTATGGAAGTAAGTACAGTGGTTCACGATAATGCAGTCGAATTGATTAACCCAAAAACACGGAAAATCATTGAGCTTGCAGCATGTGAGTCACTTGAAAGTGTATAAAGAGTAAAACAGTAAATATTAACTCCACAGGAAAAATTACATGTATCAAATATCCAGATTCCAATAAGAGCAAAATCTGGAAGTCAAAGAGTAGGGAAGCTAAGAAAATGCATACAAATAAAAATTTCTAATTTGTACGTATCTCAAAAAAGTGAAACTGTTAACTTTCTCAGTATATCAAAAAGATACTTTAGGAGGAAGAACAATAAAGTAACTCTTCTGCAAACGAAATGTCTTATGGGGAAAGAGTAGAAAGCAAGGAGAGAGATAGAGATCAGCCTGTGGGTGTTTGACGAAATAATAGTAGATTCTCTCCTAAAATGTAGTGTAAAGTAGAAAGAAGTTGATTTTCTTTGTGGACGAAAGGAAGCCAAGAAATCAGGTGTATAAAGACTTAGGTAGGAAGGAAATATTCATTTTTAGTTCGTTCCGTCTCAGACGGTGAACATTTATGATTTGTGGAAGGTACCACAAGTTGATATTAAATAGGTATAAAAGATTGTTAGGAGATAAGAATTAAGAGAGAGAATTGAACTATTAAGGAAACTGAGAAACATGTTATTTCTTGGAAGGATGAAGACAGAGGGATGTGAGTTTAACACAGGGATGATTTCAATAAGGAAGAGTAAGATAGGGAGAGAAATTAATATAAATGTGTACTGTTAGAAGAAGGAGATAGGGATAACTACAACCAAGACAAGTGCAAGCTCTAAAACAATAGAATTGCACAGTAGAGAAAGTTTTAAAAAGGAAACAAGAAATAGAGATATATTGTATTTTGAAGTTGTTACAGCTTGTGCCAAAAAGAAGAGATTGCAGAGAAAAAGACGCAGGAAACAGAGTCAAGGTGCGAAGTTTTTATGATAATATGCTGCAGCTGTAGTTAGTACAAAAGAAAAATGACACATACTAACATACAAACGTTCATCAACATCAATTTTCCTCTTACTATCCATCGTGATGAAGATGAGGAAACCATAACCTTTATGCTAATAGTGAAAAGAAGGTGAAAAAGAAAATGTTCATACAGAATGGGGATAGATGTTGATCTGTTAAAATAGATGTCAAGTTGTGAAGAGTATAATAAAGAGAATCCTATGTATAGTTTAAATATCGAATTTTTGTAGAGTCTCTTAGTATTTTAGTGTTTGTAAAGCTTGGAATGTACCTTAAGGCAAAAAGAGTTGCGATAAGATAGGTGGTCATAATATGTAAATTAGAGGAATTTGGGGATGTAAGATGGACAAAAGTGTGGACATTGTTGTATTATACATGACGTCATCAAGAACAATGCCTCATCATTGCGGACAGATCGACAGCAGAAATGAGTACAGCAGTTAGGTATGAGAGGGAGGAACACTGAATGTGGGTGCCTTGTACGTCAGCTTTCGAGATGACGAAAGGAGATGCCTTGGTGGAAGAAAAGTATGAGGATCTACGACGAATCCTGGATACAGTCAACATGTGCCACGACGCCATCTTCATTCATGTGGAAGTCACATGCGATCTTCAGAACAGCGGTTTCGCTAAAGTGCTAGATCTTTAGCATTTCTGTTGCAAACTGTTTAGAACAGCATAAGGAGATATGATGGATGTCCACCAAACCAGAAAGGAGGCCGACATGTTAAATCAAGGACGAAGGAATGTTTGAATTCACCGCGAGAAGAAGAGGCGCATTTCTGTAACCCTAAATACAGAATGGCTGTAACTATCGTCCTACCATACGGAATCCAGCAACTGCGAAACATTCCCTGAACACTCATGGGAGTTAGCAAGAGAATGATGGAAGGCTGGCCAATCTATCCTGATGAACAATCTGATACAACGAAGGATACACAACGATTTGAAAGAAAATACCTTAAGAATGGATTATACAATAACGAGATTAAGCAGGTCTTAAATCCCAATCCCCAGTCCAGTGAAGAACGAAGGCACAAGTGAGAAGATAGCAAGATTCAACAAGAAAAGAAGATTCAATGCAGAAGAGTAGGAATAAAAAAGACTTGGACCAGAAGACATCAAGAAACCTTTCTAAATCCCTTCCCATACGAGACCATTATTGCATCTACCTAACAACAAAGAATTCAATTTTAACTGCTCTAGGAATGCAAATTTCTGATATTCCTTCTGGCAAATTGCAACACATTCAGATGTCACACCGAGAGATGAGAGATGTCCGTTCATATAGAAAACAGGAGACGAATTAACCAGAGATGTACTGGCATAAAGATTCGAGGACTGATGAAGAATATAAGTTTTATGCTGCTAATAATATATCTCTAATATAATTTCAGCATGGGTACATGTGGAATGGAATGAAGGCAACCAAGCATTCGTGATACACTCAAGCCTTCTGGAAACTTTCTGTCTGCTGATGTCCATTCCGTTCTCAGAGGAGACACGTCGAGGTGCATGAAGATGGGGATGACGACTTCAATGAACCACATCGAATATTTATATAAAAAGACTGCCTGTGACAGAATTGTGTCAGATTAAACTGGAAAAATTTTTTAAGGAACACACAGAGTTTGTTATTGTTTAAAAATATTTAATTTTTGAAGAGTCTTCTGAAATAAACAGATTTTTGTTGACAATACTATTGAGTTTTAATCCTGACAGATCCATAATATTTACTTGTATTTCATATTTTTTTACAACACATCTAAGTTAAGAAAATGAAATGCTGATATTTTCTTTGAAGACTTATTCTTGTATATTATGTGTTTGCTAAAATACAGGTTATGTAGAAGAAAGGGTTTTGCACTTTCATGATGTTAATTTAATATTTACGAGCTACTTAGTAGGATTAGGATTTTAATATTTTTGTAAAAGTCAAAGAATAATTTAATTATTCTATAAAGTTATAATGCATAAGTTTAAGATTTTGGGGGATATAAATATGTTTGTGAATGGGATTGTGCTTGTAAAGTTATAGGTAGGGTACTGTTAAATATAAGCTAAAACAAAAAAATTATTGTAACAGATGAAACTTTCTTGAATTATAATTGCCATAAATGCTACTACCAAACATACAAATTAAGGCTGAGAACCTGACATAAGTATTAAAGAAGCTGAGGATAATTTTAAAAGAAAATTTCCTCAGCTTCAAACACCTGCTTCATCATTTAACATAAGTCTTTATGTCCAAAAAAAAACTCAGTCTCAAATTTAAAATTTATGATTGGTACACATTTATAGAGAATCTCGAAGTTGTTTATATTTAAAATTAAAATATAGACAACCATCGAATAGAAAGAAAAGGTTTCATATTATTTAAATAATTGTATTAAATCACAAAACTAGCAAAAATATATTACATTTTGGGAAAACATTACTTTAATGATCAAATCAGTAGTATATGGTAAATCAGTTGCTGTGAAAAAAAAAGGCTGATAGAACAACTGTTTGATTATGCCATATTAAATTAGAAAGTTGGTCAATATAAATATGTAAAAATTTCTACATGCAGCAGTTGAGAACAATTTTGCACTGACTTCAAACAACTGCTCAACTGTTGATTGATCCAGTGCAAAATTGAACATGGAAGGAGGCAGATATGTAAGGTGTTATCTTGAATGGATGTCAGTTCCTCATCTTGCATCATAACAAGTAGATGAATATGTCAGCTGACGTACTTCAGCAATAATGAACAGATTTGCCTATCAAAACCCACAGTATGTAATGCAAAGGGATGACACTCGATTCGATGTTGTTAATATGCCAAAATCAAATCCCGCATTTCAATGAGCAAAAGGTGAAAAACGCTGCTGGAAGAAACGTTTTAGTTTGGGGGAGATGCGAGTTGCACCATCACGGCCCGAGTACAATGGAATGGTTCTAAAATGGGTTGGTGACATGCGGTGAGAGGGACTACGAACATGCTGGGCGATACATCAACGTGAGCAGGTAGCGGTGCAGCGCTGCTTGTGTTGGAGAAATTCTTTAGAAAACTGCGTTGAGGAATTTCGAGATGGCTACAAACAGACCAGCAACGTAGCTGATCACATGAAGTGCCCATGGTATGCTCGTGATGGCGTCAGGAGCGCGCACAAAATGTCCAATTGGCTGAAATAAACTCAGAAAGAGTAAAAAGGGGCGATATTACGACGCAGCTTAAAGGTAGGCCCTTTGCGATTGGCAGGGGTAGTTTCCACAAGATGAAAGCAACGCTCCCATTGGTCTGACGTGAAGTACGAAAGGACACATGTGGGGGACAGTTTGCTACGATTGACACAAGACAGAAAACTTCGAGGACTCTTCTCTGAACCAGCGTCAAGTATAGAACAGGGCCATCACGCTCTGTACGACGCCAAAAGATGAACTTTATGTGAACACTGCTTTTACTTTGACTGACATTCAGTTAGAAATTAGCTGAAAAGTCGTTGGTCTCCGACAGTGGAGAAATGAAACAGCTACTTAGTTAATCGTTCTTGCACGTGTATGTCGCCATATTTTCCAGACTAGGGATGAGTGCATATTTTCTCGCATAATGAGAAACATTGGACAGTTTCAGCTGATGAAATCAGTAAAGATTTTGATTAGCTTTTTATAGGATTTTCAGAGGGCGACAGTAGCCATGCAGCTGACAGCACATCGCAGCTAAAGGTAAATGCCACTGGCAGAGGCGTAAACTTGTTGGTTCACCAGCTTGCATCCACTGTGAACTGAAGCAGCCTTGAGTAATATTTTGCATATCTTGTTACAAAAACTAACCATCTCCGTAGACTTGATTGTCATCCTAAATACACTCCTGGAAATGGAAAAAAGAACACATTGACACCGGTGTGTCAGACCCACCATACTTGCTCCGGACACTGCGAGAGGGCTGTACAAGCAATGATCACACGCACGGCACAGCGGACACACCAGGAACCACGGTGTTGGCCGTCGAATGGCGCTAGCTGCGCAGCATATGTGCACCGCCGCCGTCAGTGTCAGCCAGTTTGCCGTGGCATACGGAGCTCCATCGCAGTCTTTAACACTGGTAGCATGCCGCGACAGCGTGGACGTGAACCGTATGTGCAGTTGACGGACTTTGAGCGAGAGCGTATAGTGGGCATGCGGGAGGCCGGGTGGACGTACCGCCGAATTGCTCAACACGTGGGGCGTGAGGTCTCCACAGTACATCGATGTTGTCGCCAGTGGTCGGCGGAAGGTGCACGTGCCCGTCGACCTGGCACCGGACCGCAGCGACGCACGGATGCACGCCAAGACCGTAGGATCCTACGCAGTGCCGTAGGGGACCGCACCGCCACTTCCCAGCAAATTAGGGACACTGTTGCTCCTGGGGTATCGGCGAGGACCATTCGCAACCGTCTCCATGAAGCTGGGCTACGGTCCCGCACACCGTTAGGCCGTCTTCCGCTCACGCCCCAACATCGTGCAGCCCGCCTCCAGTGGTGTCGCGACAGGCGTGAATGGAGGGACGAATGGAGACGTGTCGTCTTCAGCGATGAGAGTCGCTTCTGCCTTGGTGCCAATGATGGTCGTATGCGTGTTTGGTGCCGTGCAGGTGAGCGCCACAATCAGGACTGCATACGACCGAGGCACACAGGGCCAACACCCGGCATCATGGTGTGGGGAGCGATCTCCTACACTGGCCGTACACCACTGGTGATCGTCGAGGGGACACTGAATAGTGCACAGTACATCCAAACCGTCATCGAACCGATCGTTCTACCATTCCTAGACCGGAAAGGGAACTTGCTGTTCCAACAGGACAATGCACGTCCGCATGTATCCCGTGCCACCCAACGTGCTCTAGAAGGTGTAAGTCAACTACCCTGGCCAGCAAGATCTCCGGATCTGTCCCCCATTGAGCATGTTTGGGACTGGATGAAGCGTCGTCTCACGCTGTCTGCACGTCCAGCACGAACGCTGGTCCAACTGAGGCGCCAGGTGGAAATGGCATGGCAAGCCGTTCCACAGGACTACATCCAGCATCTCTACGATCGTCTCCATGGGAGAATAGCAGCCTGCATTGCTGCGAAAGGTGGATATACACTGTACTAGTGCCGACATTGTGCATGCTCTGTTGCCTGTGTCTATGTGCCTGTGGTTCTGTCAGTGTGATCATGTGATGTATCTGACCCCAGGAAAGTGTCAATAAAGTTTCCCCTTCCTGGGACAATGAATTCACGGTGTTCTTATTTCAATTTCCAGGAGTGTAGTTTCGAACTTAGAGCCGGACTCGGATGATTTGACGCAATATTGGCCAACTTCACTGTGTATAAGTAAGAAAAATCTTGTAGAGAACCTTCTATTTAAATCTGATATTGTTGTGTTCAGTGTTATTTCTGCTCAACAGGACGTAATGAAACTGTCATGTCACAATCTACGTAAACTCGTGTGCTTCTTTAACAGCAAAATAGGAATAAACCAATTTTACAGCTAATCGCCAATGTTCTCTGTCCTAGAATAAGGGTCCACTCCTAACCCCAGTCACTGATTCTAGTGATGCTAACGCTCTCACAGGGTGTTTTTGCTGATGTCTGACGAACGTGAAAAGGAGTGGAGTGTCAGACCCTCATCTACTCATTTTATTAATCATTAAGTAAGTTTTCTGGTGGTACGGATTCTATAGGTAGCTAGATGCTGTACACGAGGCTCCAGCGCGATTGACGCTACGAGAGCTGCCCATCTTCAGTTATTTTGGCCTGCGATGCACCTTGCGGAGTTCCTCCAGCCATTAATTAGTTAGTTTCTGCTGATGCACCTGGAGAGCATTATAGACTGGATTAGAAACTAAATCTAATATGCGTGATAACAGGCAACTTACGAAGAGATAATTCAACGTGAACGATAAGCAGTTCAGACAAAATGAGAATAGAAGCTTTTGGAACGTGATTCTATAGAAGAATGCTGAAAGTCAGGTGGGTAGATCGATCAACAGATCAAGAGATACTGAATCGAATTGGAGTAAAAATATATTTATGGCACAACGTGACAAAAAGGAGTGATCGCTTGATAGGGGGCGTCAAGAAATTGTCTGTTTAGTAAAGGAAGGAAATGTGAGGAATGAAAAACATAGAGAGAAACCAAGACTTGAATATGACAAGTAGGTTCAAATGGGTGTAGCTTTGGGGGTTACGCAGAGAGGCAGAGGACTGCACAGGATAAAAATGGCTCAAATGGCTCTGAGCACTATGGGACTTAACATCTATGGTCATCAGTCCCCTAGAACTTAGAACTACTTAAACCTAACTAACATAAGGACAGCACACAACACCCAGCCATCACGAGGCAGAGAAAATCCCTGACCCCGCCGGGAATCGAACCCGGGAACCCGGGCGTGGGAAGCGAGAACGCTACCGCACGACCACGAGATGCGGGCCTGCACAGGATAATCCATGGCTGATGGCCGCATAAGACCAGCCTCTCGATTAAAGAGCTCAACAGACAACGAATAGGAGTCGAATTCCTTTCTTGCTGACCACTTGGTAGATCTACAAGGCCTTTAATGACCAAAAGAAGTATTATTTCTTCTTGTTCTGCATTCAGGTTAAGTAATATTTTTTGAAGGACAACATTTTCACCTTTGGTTACTAGCTTATTTTCAGAACCACATAATATGTATGTGGCTAACCATCTAGGGTCTTAAGAAGCCGATTCAGTTGTTTTGATTCTTTTTATCATCAGATGCCAGCTGGTTTCGTAGCACTGAAAGCGACATCCTCAGGTGACACGGAACTCATAAGAGGAAGGTAGTCTGGAACATGGAACCCAACATTCGCTATCAGACCAGACTAACAATCACTAAATGGCCGTACGACAATCAACCAAAATCAGCCGGACGTAGAGATCCAAGTCCAAAAAGATCGATGGAACCACAGCTCTGCATGCAAATTCCTGGAACATGGGACATAACCGTGTACTGAGAAATACCGACCACTGATCTCTTATGACTTAGTTACATGTCACCTGAGGATTTTGTTTTTAGTGTCACGAAAACGGTTGTGATCTGATAATTATGTCCCCAAGACATAAATGTTTGGTTCAAATGGCTCTGAGCACTATGCGAATTAACTTCTGAGGTCATCAGTCGCCTAGAACTTAGAACTAATTAAACCTAACTAACCTAAGGACATCACACACATCCATGCCCGAGGCAGGATTCGAACCTGCGACCGTAGCGGCAGCACGGTTCCAGACTGTAGCGCCTAGAACCGCACGGCCACTCCGGCCGGCATAAATGTTTATATAGTCTGTTAAAGAAGATCCAGATCGTGTTAATCAGAAGAAAAATGTATTTGACAAGAAACAAAAACACATATATACATCATATATGAACAAAAGAAAAATCCTGTGGCAATTAATAATACGTCCTGTAACCCCCCACGTTGATGATTGCTTGGCATGTACGAGGCACTCTTGAAACCAAATTTTCCGTGTGTTCACGCGGAAGAGATCAAATGCGACGAATCTGTGTTGACAGCCGTTTTAAAGTGAAGACTTTTGTCCTTGCAGACTCTTTTTGATGTAAGACCACACATTTACAACAGGATTAGCGTCAGGCGACTGTGTGTGCCAAGTACTTGCGCAACTTTCTCCTTTTTCCTGTCTCTGCAAAACGTGCTGTGGTACTTCGGATCATTGCCTCCTGCAGTATCCAATCTTCATTTTGGTCGATGAACCAACGTTTGGCAGTCGGCATCAAAAATCTTTGATAAACGCGAAGCCTAAGTTGCACTCATGTCTCTTCTTTTGCATCTCAGTCAAGAATTCAAAGTAAACTAATGCTTTATGGCCACTGCATGAAGCACAAAGTGAGACGTAGATCCTTTTACATCGTCCCTGTTGAGATGGAACGTCTACGAGCGTGACGTGCAGTGGAGTCCACGCCCAAGACAGGTGGCGTCATATGGCTCGAGTCTATGTAGTTTCTATGCGATATGATAGAGGTCACTAACTGACGGACACCGTTGGAGCTGCACTCAGAATACTGTTAATTTTATTTCCGGTTTTGTTTGTTTAATTTTCTAATTGTTTATTAATTACTAGTATTATTGTGTTTTGTTACGAGGGTTGAATGTGAATGTGAAATTCGCACCGGGAAATTTATTATAAATATTTCATCAGATTATGGTACTAGGGAAATCAGATTACGATTTCGAAAAAAGTTTTGTTAAAAGGGAATTAATTTTATATTTGTTGGCTTTCTAAGTTCATTTATGTTAATTTACTGTTCTGATTCAGTGATAAACTTTGATTGGTTCTGTATATATGTGCGGGGTTCAGCGGTTGGATGCTGCTTTCCGATGTCTTTCTGCCAATCAGAAACTAGCATATTCTCCCGTCTTTTGGGAACTACACTACTGGCCATTAAAATTGCTACACCACAAAGATGACGTGCTTCAGACGCGAAATTTAACCGACAGGAAGAAGATCGTCTGATATGCAAATGAATAGCTTTTCAGAGCAATCACAGAAGGTTGGCGCCGGTGGCGACACCTACAACGTGCTGACATGAGGAAAGTTTTCAACCGATTTCTCATACAGCAGTTGACCGCCGTTGCCTGGTGAGACGTTGTTGTGATGCCTCGTGTAACGAGATGAAATGCGTACCATCACGTTACCGTCTTTGATAAGGTCGGATTGTAGCTTATCGGGATTGCGGTATATCGTATCGCGACTTTGCTGCTCGAGTTGGTGGAGATCCAATGACTGTTAGCAAAATGTGGAATCGGTGGGTTCAGGAGGGTAATACGGAACTCCGTGCTGGATCCCAACGGCCTCGTATCACTAGCAGTCGAGATGACAGGCAACCTATCCGCATGGCTGTAACGGATCGTGCAGCCTCGTCTCGATCCCTGAGTCAACAGATGGGGACGTTTGCAAGACAACAACCATCTGGACGAACAGTTCGACGACGTCACGTCACAGGCAGCGTAGGAAGGAAGCGGACACGCGGCGGCGCGAAGTCGTGGTGAAAGTGGGGGGAGGGGGGGGGGTGGGGAAGCGGACGCATTTTCCGGCCCCAGAGGGCGGCAGGCCCTGGAGATCACTTGCTGCGGCAGTGCAGACGTGCTGGCAACTGAGGTTTTCGGGGACGTCACACCGAAACAGCTCTCCAGGAGGCTACAACCGCGAAACGACATGCGTCTAGACGCTGAGCTCAGATTCTCTTGACCTCGGTGCTGTCCTGTTGTCACGACTTCCCTCTCTTCTGTTTCGATCAGGGTAACTTCCATGTCGAATCACTCTGCCAGCATGATTTGTCACGAACAGGTCGGCATATGCAAGGTGTTTCAAAAAGATTCACACATTGTTGGGTAAAGGTTCCGCCTTTTATGTCAAACACTGTTTTTTCTTGTTATGCAAACATGTTTAGGTACCTTTATGCCGTCATCAGTCGGTATTGTTTATTGGAAAACTGTAAAAAGTGAACATATCTTAAGCTGTAACTGATGTATCAAAATGAGGCCTGAAGACAGTTTTTGTTCGTTTTTATTCTTACCTTAATATCACAATATATGGTTTTCCAGAACCATCTGTATGGTGTCCAGCACCGACAGCTTATCATCCGCAAACCAAAAAATGTAAATCTGAATTTTACCAGCAAGTTAACACTTACCTTGACTTTTAAAAATGTGATTTTGATGTGGCAAAATGTTTTGCTTATATATTTGGTATTACTCACACTTTGTTGTGAACGAAGAATGACTGGTCTAGAATAAAGGGTGTCAGTGAAGTAAAATGGAAAAAAAGATAAGGATTTCCGGTCAGACGAATATAGGTTAACATTAACCGCAGCAGGAAATGGTATAATGGGTGTAGGAATTTAATGGTTCAAATGGCTCTGAGCACTATGGGACTCAACTGCTGAGGTCATTAGTCCCCTAGAACTTAGAACTAGTTAAACCTAACTAACCTAAGGACATCACAAACATCCATGCCCGAGGCAGGATTCGAACCTGCGACCGTAGTGGTCTTGCGGTTCCAGACTGCAGCGCCTTTAACCGCACGGCCACTTCGGCCGGCTGGGTGTAGGAATCGTTATGAACAGGAAAGTAAGGCAGAAAGTGAGGTACTGTGAATAATCCAGTAAGGGTTGTTCTCGCCAGATTCTGCAGCAAACCATCTCCAACAATGATAGTTTAGGTATACATGCCGACATGTCAAGCAGAAGATGAATGAAGAGAGAAAGTATATGAGGATATTGAACGGGTAATTCGCGCGATGATAGGGAAGGATTAAAAGGAAAACCTACGGGTGAATATGATCTAGGCACTAGTAATGACAAGGGAGGAAGACTAATTAAGTTCAGCAAATAATTTCAGATGGTAGTTGCAAATACCCTGCTCAAGACGCACAAGAGGAGGAGGTTAACTTGGAAAAGACGCAGAGATACAATACGATTCCAGCTGGATTACATAATGTTCGGACAGAGATTCTGATATCATGTAATGGATTGTAAGGCTTACCCAGGAGCAGATACACGCTCTCCTTATAATTTAGTAATGATAAAGAGTGAACTGAAGTTTGATAGACTCATACGGAAGAATCACTGTGGAAGGAAGGGGGATATTGAAGTACTGAGGAATGATGAGACGCCTTTGAGGTTCTCTGAGGCTATAGATTCTGCGACAAGGAATACCACAGTAGACATTTCAGTAGAAGATGAGCAGACATTTCTGAAAAGGGTAAAGAGACAGTGGATAGTCAGACTGTAAGTAGGCTGTTTAGGTTTTTTTATTGGTAACGCCACCTCTGTATGAAAATCACTGGCTGTGCTGTGTGCAGTCTGTGGCTGCTTTGCATTGTTGTAATACTCGCCATTGTAGTGTTGGGCAGCGGCAGCTGGATGTGAACAGCGCGTAGCGTTGCGCAGTTGGAGGTGAGCCGCCAGCAGTGGTGGATGTGGGGAGAGAGATGGCGGAGTTTTGAAATTTTTATAACTGGATGTCATGAACTGATATGTATATTATGAGTTTTCAACATTATTAAGGTAAATACATTGTTTGTTCTCTATTAATATGTTTCATTTGCTAACTATCCCTATCAGTAGTTAGTGCCTTCCGTAGTTTGAATCTTTTATTTAGCTGGCAGTAGTGGCGCTTGCTGTATTGCAGTAGTTGGAGTAACCAAGATTTTTGTGAGGTAAGCGATTTGTGAAACGCATAGGTTAATGTTAGTCAGGGCCATTTTTTTGTAGGGATTTTTGAAAGTCAGATTGCGTTGCGCTAAAAATATTGTGTGTCAGGATAAGCAGTCTCGTGTATAATTGTTAAAAAGGGGACGTTTCATATGTCGACCCTTAGCCTAGTATACCTCACTGGAATCTTCTGATTTTTTTTCTTGTAGTTTGTGTAATTAGTGTAGCTATTGTTTATTGCTAGCGCGTAATCATAGAGGGAATTTCCTTTGTAGTTGTAGTTTTTCATTGTTGTACAGTAAAACAGTTGTGGCATGCATGTAGATTTGCACCAAGTATTTTGCAGCTGCAATTAACTAGATATTATTTTCAGTGCTATGTTAATGTGTTCTCTTGTTTTTGCTCTTCAAATTAGGCACTAACTACTGATAGGGATAGTTAGCAAATGAAAGATATTAATAGAGAACAAACAATGTATTTACCTTAATAATGTTGAAAACTCATAATATACATACCAGTTCATGACATCCAGTTATAAAAATTTCAAAACTCCGCCCTCTCTCTCCCCACATCCACCACTGCTGGCGGCTCACCTCCAACTGCGCAACGCTACGCGCTGTTCACATCCAGCTGCCGCTGCCCAACACTACAATGGCGAGTATTACAACAATGCAAAGCAGCCACAGACTGCACACAGCACAGCCAGTGATTTTCATACAGAGGTGGCGTTACCAATAAAAAAACCTAAACAGCCTACTTACAAAACATATGTACCAGGAAGGTAGCTCCGAAGAATTCTTGGATAAAATAAGAAGGACTTCAACTAATCGGTGAAAGTAGGAGATACAGAAATGTTTGGGGGGAAACAGGAATACACGAATGTAAATCAGTTAGGAATGAAATAAATAGGAAGTTGCAGGACAGCCAAGGTGAAATGGATCGAGAAACATGTAAAGAAAACTAAAAACAAACGATCGTCGGAAAGAATGACTCAGCAAATAGGAAAGCCAAAAAATCTTCTGTGAAATTAAAAGGAAGGTGCTAACACTAAGAGTGCAATGGTAATTCTACTTTAAAAACGAGAGGAAAGAGCGGATAGGTCGAAGGTGTACACTGAAGGCCTCTGTGAGGGGGAGAACTTCTCTTCTGATGATTTGACAGAAGAAGTAACGGGAGCCGATAAGCTAGACATTTGGGAACCAGTATTAGAGTCAGAATTCGAAAAAGCTCTAGAAGACTTGAGATCAAACAAAGCAGAAGCGATAGAGAACACCCCATCGGAATCTCTAAAATCATTGGGGAGGGGGGGGGGGAATAGCAACCCAATGACTACTCAAGCTGGCGTGTAGAATCTAAGAGACTGACGACGTACCATCAGACATCTTCAGAGGTGATCCGTGTTTCATTAACTGTTGCCGACCGATGGATCGGACGCTGGACAGCGACATAATACTATCCAAAGGGGGTGTGATCAGCAGAGATATCACAGATGAACTATCGGCTGTTGAAGATAAAACCCCTCTATAGATTCTCTAGCGCTGCTGTCTGTATAATGTCAAGCTATATTATTTCGTGTTAAAATTGTCCCCTTTTTTATACTGAACATTTTGAGGTGTCTGTGTAATATTGGAGTATAATTCGACATTGTAGATGAAATTTTAGTTTCGGAAAACTTCACCTCGTGATTTACTGGCTAACGAGTATGCTCTGCTACAGCTGAATTTTTTACTGACCCTAGTAGACAAAGACGTTCGTGTCGTTTGAGACGTGTAATTATCCTTCTCTTTGTACTTACAATGTCAACCGTACCTCACGTACATGGAATTTCATATACCCCGCATGCTGTCAGAGGACGGTATTTTCTTTGTTGATCTAAAAACCGATCTGATGCTACGTTTCTGCCAAATTTTACCGATCTGATTAGCTTAGTTCTAATAAAAGGGAAAGAGACTCTTCTTGCTTCGTTGTTTTCCATCTTTTCCTTTCTGCCTGCTATTGCTTGGATGTTTACTTCTTTTCCTTAATAGTCGGCCGGCCGGGGTGGCCGAGAGGTTCTAGACGCTACAGTCTGGAACTGCGCGACCACTACGGTCGCAAGTTCGAATCCTGCCTCGGGCATGGATGTGTGATGTCCTTAGGTTAGTTAGGTTTAAGTAGTTCTAAGTTCTAGGGGACTGATGATCACAGCAATTAAGTCCCATAGTGCCCAGAGCCATTTGAACCATTTTTGAACCTTAATAGTCATTGTTCTGGAAATCCTGCTTGAGGTTTTTCAGTTCCGCGTGTAGGTTTTCTGCTTCTTTTGGCTCCTTTGACAAACCTTTTAATGAGACCCCTGTTTTGCTGTGGATAATGATTGAAGTTGTTACGTAAATACACTGTCCAGTCACATTAATGCGATCATAGCCTACGTTTGACGTCAACGTGCAATAACCACTCACAGACTGCAGGTGGTAGCACTAGCAGTAGAGAGTATAGAAAGCGTTGGGAGGACGCGGAAAGCAGTGCAGTGCTTCCCATAATGCACGAACGTAGCGATTTATCTGACTTCCAAAACGCCTATGATCAGTCTTTCAGGACAGGAGTGGAAGCGTTTCCGAAACGGCTACGTTTGCAAACAGCTCGCCTGTCATCTCAGTTAAAATGTACAGTGCATGGCAAAATGGCGCTATCCGAAACGAGCGCAGAGGCAACTGTCGTGCACCGTGGGCCAGAGATGACAGTGGAGAACGACGGCTGCGGGAGTGTCCACGGACTGCTGAGCAGCTGACGGCCCAGATAGGGTCCCCAATGACCATTCGGCGTAAGTTGCTACGTATTAGCCTCCACAGCTGGCGCCTCGTTCAAGCAACCATGTTGACTGCTGTTCATCAGCGACCAAGACTGGAATTTTCACGCCATTACCGCATTTGGACGTCAACTGAGTGGCGACAGATGGCATTTACAGAAAAACCACATTTTATGCTCCACTGGCCAGATGTCTGCTATTGTGTATTGCGTGAAACGCCTGAAAGCGGACACCTTTCAACAATCATCGGAAGGGTCCAAGCCGGAGGTTGGAACTGTATAGTCTGAGGAATGTTTTGTGGCACTTCACTGGTGATCTCGTACTTTTGGGAGGCCCAATGGATCAATATCCTAGGGGATCACGTACATCCCTACATGCAATTTGGTTTTCCTCAGCACGATGGCATCTACCGGCAGAACAATGCAACTTGCCAACTACGAAAATTGGTTATTCAGGCTTTTGACACGTGGTCACATACACTTGACTGGACAGTGTATCTCTCTGTATGCGTAATTTTCCGAAAAACTCTATGTTCCAACCTGCCATAAGTCTGTCTCTTAACCAAGCCGGCCGCTGTGACTGAGCGCTTCTAGGCGCTTCAGTCCGGAACCGCGTTGCTGCTATGGTTGCAGGTTCGAATCCTGTCTCGGGCATGGATGTGTGTGATGTCCTTAGGTTAGTTAGGTGTAAGTATTTCTAAGTTCTAGGGGACTGATGACCTCCCCCAGTGATGAACGACGGCTGCGGAAGTGTCCACGGACTGTTGAGCAGCTGACGGCCCAGATAGGGTCCTCAATGACCATTCAGCGTGAGTTGCTACGTATTAGCCTCCGCAGCTGGCGCCTAGTTCACGCACCCATTGTGACAGCTGTTCATCAGCGACGAAGACTGGAATTTGCACACCATTACCGCATTTGGACGTCAATTGAGTGGCGACACCTTTTATGTTACACTGGACAGATGTCTCTTTCTGTGTATTGCGTGAAACGCCTGAAAGCGGGCACCATTCAACAATCATCGGAAGGGTCCAAGTTGGAGGTTGGAACTGTACAGTCTGAGGATTGTTTTTGTGGCACTTCATTGGTGATCTCGTCTTTTTGAGAGGCCCAATGGATCAATATCCTAGGGGATCACGTACATCCCTACATGCAATCTGGTTTTCCTCAGCACGATGGCATCTACCGGCAGAACAACGCAACGTGTCCCATTGCTCGCTCTGTATGTGCTTTGTTCGGAGAACACGTGGATGAGTTTAGCGTATCGCCCTGACTACTAAACGTCCCGGATATTAACCCTGCTGAGTATATGTGCGACCACCTCGAACGGGTTGTTTGTGCCTTTGATCCTCCGTCGAGAAACTTAGGTCAAATGGTTCAAATGACTCTGAGCACCATGCGACTTAACTTCTGAGATCATCAGTTGCCTAAAACTTAAAACTAATTAAACCTAACTAACCTAAAGACATCACACACATCCATGCCCGAGGCAGGCTTCGAACCTGCGACCGTAGCGGTCGCTCGGTTCCAGACTGTAGCGCCTCGAACTGCACGGCCACTCCGGCCGGCAGAGGAACTTAGCCCATCTGACCACAACATTAGATTTTGCATGGCTCTAGATACCTGTCGGTACATTCCAGAGCCTCAATGACTCTCTCTCTGCGCTGCAAAAATTGGTTATTCGTGCTTTTGACAGACGGTCACATACATGTGACTGGACAGTGTATCTCTCTGTAAGCGTAATTTTCCGAAAAACTCTACGTTCCAACCTTCCATCAGTCCGTCTCTTAACCAAAGACGAATAAACCATACCAGATTCATGTCCCGTTGTCACTTTCATTTCCATGGTACTGCATTTTTTAGTTTTTATTACTTAAATAACGAAAGAGTTCTTCTAAAGCTTTTTTCCGTGTGACCAAACCATAAATGGATCATCCAAAAACCGATACTATCGAGATGGTTTCTAATTTGCGCCTTCTAGAGCATATGTCCAAATTTTCCTACAGAAAAACTTACGATCGGATGATCGATTGTGACGCCATCGAGATTCACAAAGAATTATCGCCTTACTGGAACTAGCTAGAAATAAAGTAACATCTGAAAAATGATACTAAATTCCACGGCTGGCCGTTGTGGCCGAGTGGTTCAGTCCGGAACCGCGCTGATGCTACTGCCGCAAGTTCGAACCCTGCCTCGGGCATGGATGTGTGTGATGTCCTTAGGTTAGTGAGGTTTAAGTAGTTTTAAATCTAGGGGACTGGTCACCTCAGATGTTAAGTCCCATAGTGCTCAGAGCCATTTGAACCATTTTTTAAATCCCACGGCAAAAAATCTGCTACATAGATTATTTATTAGATCTACCACTTTGCATTCGCCGCACTCTCAATGTTCGAGGCTTTATTGTGACAAACTTACAAAAAATTTACGACTGAAAACATTTTCCATCGCTGTCCACTACTTGCTCCCATCTTACGAGCAGCATACGTTTCCCGCGCCGGAAGAACTGGGGGTCTTTAGAGAAGATCCATAAATGGATCCAATTTTGCACTTGTTCACATGCGCTGAGGTGCTAGTCAGCCAGGGTGGGTGCCATTGATCGATGAAGTTGGTAGTCAAGAGGAGCAGTGTCTGAAGAATGGTTTCAAGACTTGGGTTCAAGTACTGTCATGCTGCAAAATCACCTTTTCACGTCTTTCGCTCTATTGTGACCGTTTGTCTTTCAGTGCTCGGTTTAAATACATCAACTGTTTTCGATAACGATTTCCTGTGATTGTTTCTGTCAGTTTCAGTAGCTCCGGGTACCTTATCTCTTCCACGATCTCCGTTCTTGAAGCGTTGAAACCAGTCTCTGAGCATTCTTTCAGGAACAGGTGCCTCATCATGGGTCTTACAAAGAGCGAGGTGGTGCAGTGGTTTGCACAGTGGACTCGCTTTCGGGAGGACGGCGGTTCAAACCCACGTCCGGCCATCCTGATTTAGGTTTTCCGTGATTTCCTTAAATCGCTTCAGGCAAATGCCGGCATGGTTTCCTTGAAAGAGCACGGCCGACTTCCTTCCCCATCCTGCCCTAATCCGATGGAACCGAAGACCTCTGTGTTTGGTCCCCTAACAAGGATCAACCTGCGAGGTGCCGGTGAGGAGAAGAGTTTGTACCTCTTTAATTCAGACGAATTTTGCATGAGAACGAGATATGCACTCGACCCCCTCCTTAACTACCACCCAATTAATTATGCGCACAATGGTAACGGAAGAAAATGATGTTGGACCCTGCTAGTTAGTAAAATAAGGAGTGCACACTCGCAATAATTTAATAAAAATCGTAATCTACTCAGAAAGAAAAGAGAACTTTGTCACAATAAACAACAGGAAATGGGATTCTGCATATATCTACGAAATGATACGCGGATTAAATATTACAATTAGATTTATTATAGATCAGAACATAAATGCGCATGATTATCGACACAAACAGTGGGTTAAAGGACAGGGAATACTGAAATATTATGAGAAAAAGAGTTAGCTCGAGAACAAGGCGCTCCTACTCTCTGTGATGCAATAGATTGACGATAATGACTAGAGGTCCTAACGAATCAAATATTAATCTCCCGGCTATATAGCAGTATCGCAATTAGTAGTGAGAGCTCAAATGGGATCACATAGAGAAACAAGCAAGGTGGACTTGTAGCAAAGCGAGCGCGCGTGCTGCTGAGGGATTCAGTACAAAACTGATAACAATGTCGGAACCGCAAAATACTGTACCAGTACTGAAATCTGCAGCACGTCGTCGGTAGGCAGCGTCCTGATGATGTAGGCGCCGACTTCTGCCGTGCAGCAACTCTGTGTCAACCCCCGGCCGCGAAAGCTCTCCGAGAATCCTAAGTTCTTCCGAAAACGAGCGACCAAGTCGCAAGACCGTCCGACTCCGAGGAAGATCAGATCCCGAAAACAGCTGCCCGCGCAACGCAAGAGCGAAGCCAACATTGCTCTACTCCCTACTCTCCTCGAAAAACCGCGAATCAGCATTCAGTTCTGATTCAGAAATTCCCCTACACTGTCTCAGAACCTCATTCGCGCCAATAGCGACCGTTCTCTCCAATTTCGAGCAGGGTTTTATGACATCAACTAGCCTCGGTTTAAGTTGAGCAATCATGCCTCTGCTATTCAGCTGAGTGCACTGAACTTGCCGTTTGACCGGCTACGAAAACAACCTACCTAGACCACCGGCCATCCAGTGCCAGACAGTCGCACACAGCAGGGCACAGTTCACAAGTTTTCTCCGAATCAAGAGGACAATGCAGTCAGACGGTGCCGGGAATCTTCGTTCCGGACGCGCCGGAACGGTAAACAAATAAAATGCGGCGACACTCAGACGTATCGCAGGTCGTTTCGCCCTGCATACAATAGGCCAGTCTCGACCGACGTCAGTTGTTCCTCCAGGCGCTTAAGGGGCTCCGGAAAGGCTCAAAATCATGAAAAGTTCAATTTTTACTTTTTTGCGTTTTCTGAATCTGCAGACTATTACCTTTTAATAGATATATAATTTATTCAATTCCGAAGACTACAACTATTTTTAATTTTTTTTTGAAATGTGTTCTACATGGGCGTGACCCACAGTGGCGCTGTTAAACTGCTGTCAAATGGTGTTATTATTAACGTCCGTGTTCATCACGTACATTTTAGTGATGTGAGATAAAGTATGTGTTGTGGCTAACCTGTGATGGTTCAATATATATCGCTGGTGTGATTGTCGATTGTTTCATGTTTATTTACTCTGTCGTTATCTCGAAAATATTCGTAATTAATTCTGTTTCTTGAGTCTCTGTTTTGTTGAAGTATAATAATGAGTAAAAGTAAAGTTATTAGAAATCCTCTGAAGGCTTTTAAGAAAAGGAGAAATGTTGGAAAGCCAAAGGTATGTGTTATTACTGTAAACAATAAAGACGATGAAAATCCCCAACATAGCTTGTGTCCCAAAGAAGAAGACAGTTGGTGTAAATATAACAAAGGATTGCTAACTGGTGAAGTTTACACTCATAAGCATAGTCTGCCTCATGCAATAATGGAGGTGATAAAACCTATTTTCAGAGACTTAGCAGCACCTGAACTGTTGAAAAAGTGTATTCACGGAAAAACTCAAAACCCCAATGAAAGTGTAAATAGTGTTATATGGTCGAGAATCCCCAAGACTGTATTTGTTGGAATAGAAACACTTCACTTTGGTGTGTATGATACTGTTGCGACTTTCAATGATGGCAACATTGTAAGGTGCAAGGTATTTAGAAATATGGGAATGAAGATAGGTTCTAATATGGTACGAGGGATGCTTGCTTTAGACAAGGAACGCCTTCGGGCTGCAGACAGGGCTGTAAAGAGTCTAGAAATACAAGCAAGAGTAAACAGGAGGAGGAACAAGAGGAAGCTGGAGGAGGAGTTTGCAGAGGATGAAGATAATCCATCCTATGGACCTGGAATGCACTAAAAAGTTAATCCAATCTTTGTCGCTCGATTCCCAAAACTTTTATTTTCTCATACTAATTACATGTTTTCTAAGGATCTTCCAAACATATTTGTTTCAAACTTTCAGTAAATGTTACACAGTACCTTCTGCATAATTTAACACAGCCCTTTTCCAAAAAACTGTATATTTTTGAATATATAAATAAAAAATTGCAAAAAAAGTTGTGAATTTTCATTACAATTGAAAAAAATCATCTTTAATGACTGAACTAAAATTTTGTAAAATCCCTGTGTAATTCCCCCAAATTACGAGAACTGGACTCGTAAGCTGATGTATTCAATAGACAATATGATGCAGTCACAAATAGACTAATTTTTTGAGGGCTTTTTGTTTAGAAGTGCCTAAGCTTGTTGTATGACACTTAGATCTATCACCAGCACCATTCCTTGCCGCTACAGTGTCCGTTGCAAACGCCGGAAGCGAAGCTGTACAACTAATAGGTAGGTCGCAACTGGTGACATCACTCAGTAATACTAATCACCTATTGACGTAAGGGTAACAAACCTGGTGGGGTGTCAGGTGGTGGACGCGACCGCAGAAAACAACCCTGGCGAGCAGCGTCGGAGGCGACACGGATGCGGCCGCGTGGCGTTACGTTACGCTAGGAGCGCCGGCATGTAAATACAGCCAAGGCCGGCCGGCCGCGCCGCCAAGGCCAGAGGTGGCTGAACCCGCCACCGCCGCCGCCGCCGCCGCTGCTGCATTCCGCGGCCCACGCGGGCCGCCGCCGCCACTGCACCGCGGCGCAGCGCAGGCCTGGCCACGGGGCGGCCGCTGCAGCCGAGGACGCGTTGGAGGAGCGAGAGATGAGCCAGCCGGGCTCCACTGTACCTGCCACAGCGCTTATGTGTGCTGTCTCAGTCCTCCCCGACCTAATCGGTATGCATGCAACGGCATGCTTAGGAATATGTTCCCAAAACGCCGCGTATAAAAACGGGGTTTTCCTGTGCTAATACCACGGATTCTACTGGCGACAAAAATTTAGGGTGAAGCGTATTGGAGAGCCCTAGCGCTAGGAACCATTTGCATATCCAACTCAAGGGTCGACTTAGTGCCACAGTTACACACTTCCTCTCGCTTAGGCAAATGGAGCAAATGGGCTGTTTTCCGGTGTCGTACCTCGGGTTCTATTGATAATAAAAATTTGGGGCCAAGTGTATTGGACAGCCCCTGGGCTAACGACCATTTGTATATCCAACACTCTCTCCGCCTTGGGCAGATGCAGCAAATCGGTTGTTTCATTTTGCATTCGTTGTGTTGTACGGTCTGTTTGATGGTTGATGGGACTCATGGAAGCGCCATTAATTCATGGAAGGTTTCTGGAACCCCCCCGCCCCCAGAAAAAAGTTTTTTACTGTATTTTGGACGCCACCAGCGGACCAAAGCCCAGCCGATGATTCCAAGACAGCTACACGCAGCAAATGGTTGTAATATTTACAGTGTATTCCCCAAGATTACGATCTCAAAAATCACTGAAAATTTTCTCATTATCCTCTTCCCTTTCCAACATACAAAGATACAGGGGTTCAACATTACACGACTTCCACACGTAAAATCCGGTATGAGGGGAAATCTAAATAACAAATAAACGCAGAAAATTGCTCAAATTTTGCCAGTATGATCTCTAGGCATTTACCTAGAACAATATAATGGTTAGGGAGAGAGTTAATGTGGTTTGTTCTGAGCTGGCTTGGTTATCCAGTCATGCTAATGCACGTTTAGCCACACCAAAAATTGTAAATCCAGAAACGCACGCAGTATGTACCCCTGCGAGTTATACCTGTTGTGGCAGATCTGGAACACTTATTGAAGATTAATTCCTTTGTGTTTTGGTGTACGGCTTGATATTTACCTCGTCTCCCCAACGATGCACAACAATGCCGGTGTGGCGCCGGCCGCTGTGGCCGAGCGGTTCTAGGCGCTACAGGCCGGAACCGCGCTGCTGCTACGGTCGCAGGTTCGAATCCTGCCTCGGGCATGGATGTGTCTGATGTTCTTAGGTTAGTTAGGTTTACGTACACTACTGGCCATTAAAATTGCTACACCACGAAGATGACGTGCTACAGACGCGAAATTTAACCGACAAGAAGAAGATGCTATGATATGCAAATGATTAGCTTTTCAGAGCAGTCACACAAGGTTGGCGCCGGTGGCGACACCTATAACGTGCTGACATGAGGAAAGTTTCCAACCGATTTCTCATACGAAAACAGCAGTTGACCGGCGTTACCTGGTGAAACGTTGTTGTGATGCCTCGTGTAAGGAGGAGAAATGCGTACCATCACGTTTCCGACTTTGATAAAGGTCGGGTTGTAGCCTGTCGCGATTGCGGTTTATCGCATCTTCATCTACATCTACGTGACTACTCTGCAATTCACATTTAAGTGCTTGGCAGAGGGTTCGTCGAACCACAATCATACTATCTCTCTACCTTCCACTCCCGCGACATTGCTGCTCGCGTTGGTCGAGATCCAATGACTGTTAGCAGAATATGGAATCGGTGGGTTCAAGGCGGTAATACGGAACGCCGTGCTGGACGCCAGCGGCCTCGTATCACTAGCAGTCGAGATGACAGGCATCCTATCCGCATGGCTATAACGGATCGTGCTGCGACGTCTCGATCCCTGAGTCAACTGAGGGGCACGTTTGCAAGACAACAACCATCTGCATGAACAGTTCGACGACGTTTGCAGCAGCATGGACTATCAGCTCGGACACCATGGCTGCGGTTACCCTTGACGCTGCATCACAGACAGGAGCGCCTGCGATGGTGTACTCAAAGACGAACCTTGGTGCACGAATGGCAAAACGTCATTTTTTCAGATGAATCCAGGTTCTGTTTACAGCATCATGATGGTCGCATCCGTGTTTGGCGACATCGCGGTGAACGCACATTGGAAGCGTGTATTCGTCATCGCCATACTGGCGTATCACCCAGCGTGATGGCGTGGGTTGCCATTGGTTACATGTCTCGGTCACCTCTTGTTCGCATTGACGGCACTTTGAACAGTGGACGTTACATTTCATAGGTGTTACGACCCGTGGCTCTACCCTTCATTCGATTCCTGCGAAACCCTGCATTTCAGCAGGATAATGCACGACCGCATGTTGCAGGTCCTGTACGGGCGTTTCTAGATACAGAAAATATTCGACTGCTGCCCTGGCCAGCACATTCTCCAGATCTCTCACCAACTGAAAACGTCTGATCAATGGTGGCCGAGCAACTGGCTCGTCACAATACGCCAATCACTACTCTTGATGAACTGTGGTATCGTGTCGAAGCTGCATAGATAGCTGTACTTGTACACGTCACCCAAGCTCTGTCTGACTCAATGCCCAGGCGAATCAAGGCCGTTATTACGGCGAGAGGTGGTTGTTCTGGGTTCTGATTTCTCAGGATCTATCCACCCAAATTGCGTGAAAATGTAATCACATGTCAGTTCTAGTATAATATATTTGTGCAATGAATACCCGTTTATCATCTGCATTTCTTCTTGGTGTAGCAATTTTAATGGCCAGTAGTGTAGATTGTTTCCCGGTGATCGTACCTCGGGTTCTATTGGTGATAAAAGTATGGGGCCAAGTTTACTGGACAGCCCCGGGCTAAGGACCATTTGTATATCCAACACAATCGTTGACTTAGTGTCACTATTACACACACCCTCCTCCTTAGGCAAATGTAGCAAATCGGTTGTTTCTTTTTGCACTCGTTGCGGTCTACGGTCGATTTGATGGGACTCATAGAAGCGCCATTAGTTCATGGACGGTTACTCAAACACCCCGCCCCCCGCCCAAAAAAAAAAAAAAATTGGCTTTTTATTGTATTTTGGACATCACCAGCGGATCAAAGCCGATGATTTCGAGACAGCTACACACATCAAATGGCTGTAATTTTTATGTTGTATTCCTAAGATTACGATCTTGAAAATCACTGAAAATTTTCTTGATATCTTCATCCCTTGCCGGCCGGAGTGGTCGTGCGGTTCTGGGCGTTACAGTCTGGAGCCGAGCGACCGCTACGGTCGCAGGTTCGAATCCTGCCTCGGGCATGGATGTGTGTGATGTCCTTAGGTTAGTTAGGTTTAATTAGTTCTAAGTTCTAGGCGACTCATGACCTCAGAAGTTAAGTCGCATAGTGCTCAGAGCCATTTTTCTTCATCCCTTTCCAAGATACAGAGGTTCAAAATTACACGACTTCTACGCGTAAATTCCGGCATGAGGCGAAATCTAAATAACAAATAAACGCAGAAAATTGTTCAAATTTAGCCAGTATGTTCTCTAGGCATTTATCTAGAAGAATATAGTGATTAGGGAGAGAACTTCAAAATGGTTCAAATGGCTCTGAGCACTATGGGACTCAACTGATGAGGTCATTAGTCCCCTAGAACTTAGAACTAGTTAAACCTAACTAACCTAAGAACATCACAAACATCCATGCCCGAGGCAGGATTCGAACCTGCGACCGTAGCGGTCTTGCGGTTCCAGACTGCAGCGCCTTCAACCGCACGGCCAGGGAGAGAACTAATGTGGTTTCTTCAGAGCTGACGCAGTTACGCTAATGCACGTTTAGCCGCACCAAAAATTGTAATTCATGAAACGCACGCAGGTATACAAGTTCTAACCGTTGTGGCAGTTCTGGAACATTTATTGAAGTTGAGTTTTGGTGTACGGCTTGATATTTACCTCGTCTCCCCAACCATGCACAACAATGCCGGCGTGGCTGCGTCGGCTATTCTTCACTTCTTCTCTGAAGAGGTCTGTTTCAAAATCCAGGTCCCCGTCGCATCGGGAAGAGGAGATTAGGACGTAGCACGGTAGGAGAATGGTAACTTACGACTTCCGCACATTATAACTTTTAATTAATATAATACTGGAAAAGTAAACCGAGATCGGTGAAAAAACAATTGAGGTACATAAGAGAGCTGATAGTATAGCTATCAATTCTCTGTCAGCTTACTCAGGTATAAGTATACCTCCCTACGATATCTTTGTCGGGCGGGGATAGAGCAGAATAAGAATCATTACAAATACTTATTTAACACGAGAGCCATTTCCTCTTTATCGAGGAACACTCCTAAGAAACTTGTTTTCTGTGTAGCAAAACCCAGGTGCAGGTTCCGAGACGGCTATGCCCAGCAAATGGCTGTAATTTTTACGATGTATTCCTAAGACACCGATATCAAACAACCTTGAAAATTTTCTCTCTACCTTTATCCGCTTCCGTGATTCAGGATTCAAAGTTTCCCTATTTACACTCGTAAAATACTCGCGTAAAATCCGGTGTGAGGGGGGAAGGTAGCTTATAAATGACGTATCACGAGAAACGTGCTCTATAGTGTCTCCGTTATTGTCCGAAAACCCGATGTTGTAGCACTAAAGTACATGCTAAATTTCTTTGCTAAAAAAGTCCTGCCTGAAGTGTAAAATCATTTCCGCGTTATTTCAGTGTCACGTAAGTAAATCATCTAAATTTTACTTACCAATACATTTCCTTTATATTAGTTGCATGCCCTGCTGCAGCAGTAAAAATAAGGGAACTAGCAGGAAAATGCTTCTATAGGAGGACAAAAAATGCGAAGATGTTTCTATTTATTTAAAAGGTTCTGAATGAAAAGTGAGGTGCCAGCTGCTTCATTCTACCGTCCTCAGCACCTCTGACAATTTTCCCTAAAATTTTGGCATGCGAAAACATTAGCGCTTGTAAGCTTGCTACTTCAATTTTGCTATGATGAAAGCGGTACTGATGGACAATGAAACCGGGTTAAAAGCTGTGAGCTGTCTGGCGAAGTTAACCGTGGATTACTGGGCAACTGTTTCATCAGGTATCTAGTCTAAGTTTACCAAATTCCCAAACAGACTAACATTAATGATAATCTTTTAATAGTCATACAACAACCGGTAATATAAATATATATAAAGGAGAATTTAAATAAAAAGAAAGAAATCAGTTTATATTTGGAAATTTATTTTTAAGATTGGTCATTGAAATTTCAGCATATTAAATTCTATTCGTAACAAGCTGGTGCCTTATTTAGGATGGTGAAAATCTTACGGAACACATCAAATATGGAGCCAAGATTGGGAGTCTGCATACAACACTGCATTCATAAAACAACACACAAAGAACGTTGAAACGCATGCAAGAGAAAGTTAACCACTACAAACAGATTCAAATTTTTACCCGAAGAAATTACATTCGAAGCACAATCCTGTCCGTCATGTAATTACCACACACTGGTATACTAAATTCATATTAACTCTTTGTGAAATCTTCGCGAAAAGAATAGCTGAGGGCTACTTTGATGATTACACCACATGCTTCACGTGGTCAACTTGGTTTACACAAAGCGTATAACTCCACAATAATTTTGATAATTAAAATAAATTAGATCGAAAAGCAAATTACAAAAGAAAAAACTCGAACTGGTTACTAACGTCTTACTGTTATCCTGACGGGTCAAACAGTTATATAAGCACGTGGTACTGGTCTCACAAAGTACACCCCACGTGGGTTGAACATAAAGAAAAGTTGCTATATTGAAAATATTGTCAAGACGAGACGTTATAATCACACAAGCATTCGTATTTAAGATTGATCTTAGTTAGAGTTACTGACCAACACGTGGTTCCACTTTACTCATAAAGTAGTGACAAAGCAACTACCGGAAAATAATACGAACTTCACACGAGAATTACACTACGCTGCAATTTAAGATAACCTTAGATATTTTAGAGCTAACCCGAAATAAAGGTGATTAAATTCTCAGTTAGGCTGAACTTAACAAATCCATTGTCCTACGGACTTAGCAGACACGCGCTTAGCCGGAGATCTTACCATTTCAGACGCTCGCCACCGCCAGACAGCAACTCCCTACTACCGAGCGTGCTTCCTGAGGGTGGCTCACAAAGACAAAACGGAAGGGGCCAGAGGGGCAGCTTCCTATACCAACATGACAACGGACGGACGGGACCATACTAAGGATAGAAACCTCTCTGCTTTAAGAAAGCGTAGCTACCTGTTCCGACGTTGGTCCTACTGTTCTCTAGCAGACAGCCTTGTCTGCTACCCTCAAGCATGCAACTACAAACACATTTGATCATTCATCCTCTCACACAGAAGGGAAGGGGGATGACAGTATCTTATCATATACAGTATATAACAGAAAGCAGATGTAGGTTCCGTATGAGACTGTGTGACATGAATTACATATAAACTGTGTTTTAAAGTGTAGTAGTGTGACAGAGGCCAGCCGGTGTGGCCGTGCGGTCTAGGCGCTTCAGTCTGGAACCGCGTGACCGCTCCGGTCGCAGGTTCGAATCCTGCCTCGGGCATGGATGTGTGTGATGTCCTTAGGGTAGTTAGGTTTAATTAGTTCTAAGTTCTAGGCGACTGATGACCTCAGAAGTTGAGTCGCATAGTGCTCAGAGCCATTTGAACCATTTAGTGTGACAGATCGTTCTTGTTTACGTGTAAAAGTAACACGTTCCACTACTCAGTCTCCTCCCAGATAGTCAGAAACGCCACAGTAAATTTAGAAGAGGAATTTATTCCATAAATGACAACAGATTTAAGAAATCAAACATGAAAGGAATCCAACAGAGACCTTTCATAACCCCAACGCTCCGGGAAAAGACTGTGCAGGGAATTTTCTGGCCATGCTAGGACATTCCCAAGCAGGCTTCTCACACCCTACTTAAACCAAAAGTGTAAAGAAAAGGCAAAAGGTCACCAGCTACTTGCTAAAACACAATAATTTCAACAAATCTTTAAAATCTACTAATTTCAAACAGAAAAAAAAGCACACAATCTGTGACACCTATTTAAAAGATCGTGTAGACCTAAATCGGTCAGCAAGTAAAAACAATGGTTCCTGTGTCATTAATATGAAAACAATTTCTGGTTGTTACCCTTATGGAGTTCACCAGTATTTGCTCATTGCAAGAGCCAACTGATCACAGGAAAATTTATGACTGTTTATTAACAAGCAAAATTTATGAAAATAGCAAAGGTGCCACAGCAATTAAAAAGGAACATGAAATAACATCGGTATTATAAAGCAGAACATTACAATGCACAATCCGCAAAAGCAAAAAAAATGATAAGAGAAAAAACATGTTTTACAAATTGGTTATCACAAAAAAAATTCTATATCTTATAAAACTAATAATTTGTCGAATTAAAATAACTATGTGGCACTAATTGAATCACTCTACTATATTTCAATTAGTTAGCAAACAATGAGCACTGTGTCATTATACTGAAACTACAATAATTATGTGATTGTTACCCTTAAGGGGTTCCTCACAATAAACATGCCCCATGCAAAGGCTGATCGATCACAGCCCAATGAGAATGAATAGCAATCTGACTGATAAACAGAGCAATGCCACTTGAATGAATTTACGAAACAAAATATCACAAATCTAATACATCACACAAGAACAAACATTGATCAATAAAACAGTTCAATAGTCAACATCTAAAAAAAAAACACCAATAAATAAAACACCTGCAAAATACAAGAGTCAAAGTCTAAAAACAAAATAGAACACCTGCAAAATACAAGAGTCAAAGTCTAATAAACACCAATAAATCGAATCCCTGCAAAACACACGAGTCAAAGTTTCTGTGACAGAAATACACGTATATGGATTGAACTAAGAACCGTATAATCACTGTTCACTGATACACTCACTAGTTCCACTGTTCCGAGGCACAATATAAGGGATGGGGGAGGGGGGTTCGTCGCCGCAGCTGTCAGTAGGGATTTTTGTCCATGTGTTGCGTGCAATCCCGCCGTCTCTGCCCTCTCATGAAGTTTCTCTTGGTGGTCTGTGTCACGTACATCTCGATTTGGTTCCATGTTTGTGTTGTCAAATTCGTGCGGTATCCTCGATTGACACGCCAGGTTGATATTCTTGGGCAAGGATGACACTTAATGGCTCTTCTTTTGTGCCACCCTTAGCGACCAGAGAACATCGAACCATGATTTACTGTCGCTTGACAGTAGGCATCCGTCAGGAAATGTCGATAGGCGTCGTTGACGTCTGCAAGTTTCTCTGGACAATACCTGTCAAAAGGCTCCATCCCCTTGTGTTGTTTCTCCGCGGCCGTCTCGTCACGGTCGCGTGCGTGTGGTGCGTTGCCAGCAGATGGATTTCCGCGCGGTGGACCGCTCGCCCATCTCAGGTCATCGCCTTGAGGAAGGGTCGCAGGGGGCGGCCGCCCATTAGCTCCAGGTGCAAGGGAAAGTGTTTGCCGCGTGCCCTTCTTTTGTGGTCGACCGCGCTCCCGAAGTGGCCTGGTTGACAGCGTCCCCCGCTGGGAAACCCGCCAGTTTACATATAGTCCGGCTGCTCCCGCTGTCTCGTAAGAGTTTAGCTGGTTCGCTTTCACGTTCTCAACTGCATTCACAAAAATTTTTTTATCGTAGTTATGTGATTACACAGTGTCATATACCACTTAGTATTGTCTTTCACAATTTTTAAGAACAAACGTGAGACTTAATTTTTTTTTAAATAAAAGAAATTAGATGAATCGACAGTACAAAATAAAATTTAAATGACATGACAATGCAAAAAAAAAAAAAAAAAATTAAATGAACTGACAATATAATATTTAAATCCACATCACTAATGTGGTTCACTTACGTTTTAATAAATCAAATGCTATTTATTAATTCACTAAAATGAATAGGATTATGCCTTGTGCAAGTATAGGTCAGGACAGCATAGGGTTTACATGTTATTTACACACACACACATGCACACCTGTTGTCTATTCTACAAACTAACTACCCATAAATATGCATTACTCAAAATTCTACTTCTATCCACTACTAATTAATCCAACGAACTACTTCAATGCTACTTCAGCAAAGTGTATATACCACTACAACATTGTTCTAATTCGTCCTCTTCTTGACGCTCGCTGCCTACGTCTTGTCACATGATAAATATGGAGAAACTTTCCTTAAACATACACAGTAAAAAGAACAATGGTTATTTACACGCAAAAACATTTATACCAGTTGACACACCTGATAAGAGACTCGCAACTGTACATTTATTATACTCATATATTCACACATAAAACAGTAATACAATTTCATCTAAAATTACGTTACCACAAGAATTAATCACACAGATGACTCTGAGAACGGTAAAGATGTCTGCATTATACAGGTTATACTACATTTTCTTACCCATTTTGCTGCGATTTCGTTCCTTCTTTAAGTTACCTTTCGCTTCCAAATCAGTTATTTCGCCTGTGGTGGTTATTCTGGATTCATTTCTCATGAATGGCAAAATTGTGGTCACCTCTATTCTGTAAAACAGTATCATCTTAACATACTGAACTTCCAACAGACACAAAAGATTCGAATCCTCCTGTAGTTTAAATGACAAACGTTTTGCTTCATCCTTATTACCTTAAACCAAGCTTTCCTTCGGTCCCATAATCAAAATTATTTAATCATCCTCTACCTTCAAGAGGGAAACTTCCTCAGTACAAATCATATAGGCTGCAGTGCATCCCGCACCAGCGAAAACAGTAAGCTGTAATGCTCACAGCATCAGCAAAACACATAAACGTCGCTTTTCTAGGACAAGTATTAACGCAGAATAATTTTTCAGGCTTTGGCTCAACATCAGTGAAGACTACAAAAAGGATCCACATTTCCGTTGCATTCTCCATTTGCTGGAAAACTGCTCGTATTTGACTACCACAATAATATTTCAGAGCCACGTAAATTACACAAACCACAATTCTTCTTTCACCTTGAAGGGAATCAATATACTTACGAAATCCACAGATAGCACTTTACGTACTCAGCTATAAAGAACAAAAAAGACATATATCATCAATATTAACATATCATCTCATATTGGGAAGCCAATGGTTAAACAATCGTATTATCGCATCCTGTTTTCATGATTCCAACTTACTCATTCCTTTCTCAGAGTTCTCCTATCTTAAAATATTCATACAGCACGCATACTATAGTAAGAGATCCTCATTTATACAGACAGATATAGAATAGTAATAGATAGATAGTAGCACTGAAAGCAGAAAATCGGAAACAAGGCTACTAACAGCTGGGGACCTGGGTTTGCCAGACCCATAATACCCACAAATCGGATATTCCCCTGAGTTTTGCATTAATTCAACACAGATCTTGCTTCCCTCAGGAGCGACTCTTTTCAATTTACACAAAAAAAAAAAAAACAGCATTTCACTCGTTCACAAGGAAACCTTTTATGTTCACATTAGAACCAACCTAAATCCTAATTGAACAAGGAAAAAACTAAAAACATCACATAGAAACATCCTTATCATTATTTTTACCAACGTATTATTCAAAATTCATATGTCACAAATTTAAACTAATCAATTCTTTCTCCTCACCGTCCTCTCTACTTCTCACTGTCCTTTCTACTCATTTGCCATGTCGCTCATTTGTTCCGATTTGGCGCCTTCTGGGCTGATCATTTGTCATTGCCGGTTTCGTTCATTTCCATTTACTGGATTATGTCTAGGGTTGGCCGGCCGAATTTCAACATCATGTGGGGCTCCGCCTACAGTCCTATTCCCACCGTATTCATCGTAGTATCGATTCTGGTTGCCGTACCTGTAGCGTTCACGATCTTGTCTACGTCCTCGATCATTTCTGTTGTTCCACCTGTGTTCGCGACTGTTACCCCAGTTTCTATACTGCCGGTCCCGATTATTGTTCCGTTCGCGTCGCGACGACCAGTCACGCTGTTGATTAGTAATACGGCCACGACTGCGATCGCGCTGCTGTGCCCCGTAATAACTTTGTGTCTGATTAGGCGGGCATTCTGCTGTATTGTATTCCAACTCTTGGAGAAGTGTTTTAAACGTTTCCACGTCCTCTTTGCATCGTCCCGCAAGAATGACGTGCCGCAAGTGCATCGGCAATTTGGTGATGCATATCCTAATTAGTTCCGCAGGCCCGTATGGGTCGTATAAAAATTGATTTGCCTGCAGCATGTGGTCGAATAGGCGTGCAGGGCTGCCGAAACCAGACTGGTTCAAATTTGGCAGCATAATTATGCCATGTTTTACCCTATCTTGTGCCGCTTCCGACCAATAGGCGGACAGAAAGGCTTGTCGAAACTCCCGAGTGGAATTGCAGTGACGCGCTGCCGACCTCATGCGACTCGCCGGTTCGCCTTCCAAATAGCCACACATATATTCTATCTTATGTGAACTTGCCCAGTCGGGAGGAAGACAGAACTCAAATTGCTCGAGCCATGCTCGTGGATGTATTCCTTTTTGCGAATTTCGGAATATCTCAAACTTTCTCACCGTAAGGAAATGTTTGAAATCAAATCCCCGCATTTCCTCCTGGCGAGGCCCTTGTATGTTTCTATTCGTCTCATGTCTGCCCCTCAAAATACATTCTTCCCTGTCGTCAAAATCTCCCTCGTGGCCGGAGTCCCTCTCTGCACTGTTCGTACGGCTATTTTTAGTGCTATTGGCGAGTTCGGAATCACACGCCATGCGGTTTTCCAGATGCGCCACGCGTTCTTGTAATTCGCCTGTTACAGCATTGTGCCGCCTGTTCACTTCGAACTGTCCCTCTGAAATCTCAGAAAAGAACGCACTTCTTCGGTCTCTGCGGCCGCTACCGGTGTAGTATTGTTCTCGCTTTCCGTCAGCTTCATCGTGCCTACAATGTCCGCTAATGCCGCAATCTTATCATCTATTTGTCTCTTGTCCTCCGCCCCAGTCTGCTTCAATCGTTCTACTTGCTGTTCCAACGCGTGGATCGCTAAACTGTTGTCCGCTATTGTGTTGCTAACGGCCGTGGGACAATGCGTTTCCGCGTCTTGGACCCTCGAGAGTACCTGCTGGTGCTCCCTTTGGCATTCGTCTCTCAGCGCTTGGAAATTCCTAAGTAGCTGTTCTTCGCTCTCTTTAGACTCGGCATCACCACTCCACTTGCCCTGTTCTAAGGCTTGCAGACGGTCATCGATTTGTTCAAATGTACGGCCTAATTCTTTCATAATATCACTTTTTATTTCACTTGCCAGATTGTTTATTCTTTGTGAGATATCATCGGACACTCTCTGCATCGACTTGTCGACTTTATTTGTCTGCTGGATTAGTTTTTCGTCTATTTGTTCGCCTAGCTCTCGGATCGATTTTTCGGATGATTCTTTTTGTTCTCTGAACGATTTTTTTGATTTCTGCGTCATTTGTTCGCCTAGCTCTCGGATCGATTTTTCGGATGATTCTTTTTGTTCTCGGAACGATTTTTCTGATTTCTGCGTCATTTGTTCGCCTAGCTCTCGGATCGATTTTTCGGATGATTCTTTATTTTGTTGCAATAAGGCTTTCATGAGTTCTGCCAAATCAATTTGGTTAGTAGGAGGCAAATTTATTTCTGGCTCTGCTGTGAGCCCGTTCGTCCTGTTTTGCATTTCGTCTGAAGTATTTCCCATGGTATTTTCGGAACTGCCCGACGCATTAACATTCGAAATCAAATTATCCCCTTGGTCCATGTTGCTTAAGTTGTCGGACCGCTTACTTTTAGCTTGGTTACGTGTCTGCATTAGTGCAATTTATACCCGGTACGCGACACACTAATCACAATAAATGTGTCCCCCAAAAATTACGACAGTCACACGAAAGATACCCAACCTAGTACGCACTTTTTCACACGCAAAACAAATTTTTATGTTTGATCGAAACAGTGGAATTTACAAGCGAGAGAAAAAAAACACAAATATAAAACACACACACATAGAAAACAAAACAAGACAAACAACACAACGCCGCACAACAACGCCGTGAATCATTTGAGAGTCTGCTCAGAAACGACGCAGAAGTTGTTTGAGCACTGTAGGGAAAAAAAATTAAGATTATAACATGCTCGCAATCTAACGTTTCAGAGATTCCAGAGTCTAGCGGAATCACAGAACAGGGTCGCCATGTGTAATGTTGTAGCTTTAATTTGGTATGAAATCGGTGCTAATAGCCAATGAAAGCGGGTTAAAAGCTGTGAGCTGTCTGGGGATGTTAACCGTGGATTACTGGGCAACTGTTTCATCAGGTATCTAGTCTAAGTTTACCAAATTCCCAAACAGACTAACATTAATGATAATCTTTTAATAGTCATACAACAACCGGTAATATAAATATATATAAAGGAGAATTTAAATAAAAAGAAAGAAATCAGTTTATATTTGGAAATTTATTTTTAAGATTGGTCATTGAAATTTCAGCATATTAAATTCCATTCGTAACAAGCTGGTGCCTTATTTAGGATGGTGAAAATCTTACGGAACACATCAAATATGGAGCCAAGATTGGGAGTCTGCATACAACACTGCATTCATAAAACAACACACAAAGAACGTTGAAACGCATGCAAGAGAAAGTTAACCACTACAAACAGATTCAAATTTTTACCCGAATAAATTACGTTTGAAGCACAATCCTCTCCGTCATGTAATTACCACACACTGGTATACTAAATTCATATTAACTCTTTGTGAAATCTTCGCGAAAAGAATAGCTGAGGGCTACTTTGATGATTACACCACATGCTTCACGTGGTCAACTTGGTTTACACAAAGCGTATAACTCCACAATAATTTTGATAATTAAAATAAATTAGATCGAAAAGCAAATTACAAAAGAAAAAACTCGAACTGGTTACTAACGTCTTACTGTTAACCTGACGGGTCAAACAGTTATATAAGCACGTGGTACTGGTCTCACAAAGTACACCCCACGTGGGTTGAACAAAAAGAAAAGTTGCTATATTGAAAATATTGTCAAGACGAGACGTTATAATCACACAAGCATTCGTATTTAAGATTGATCTTAGTTAGAGTTACTGACCAACACGTAGTTCCACTTTACTCATAAAGTAGTGACAAAGCAACTACCGGAAAATAATATGAACTTCACACGAGAATTACACTATGCTGCAATTTAAGATAACCTTAGATATTTTAGAGCTAACCCGAAATAAAGGTGATTAAATTCTCAGTTAGGCTGAACTTAACAAATCCATTGTCCTACGGACTTAGCAGACACGCGCTTAGCCGGAGATCTTACCATTTCAGACGCTCGCCACCGCCAGACAGCAACTCCCTACTACCGAGCGTGCTTCCTGAGGGTGGCTCACAAAGACAGAACGGAAGGGGCCAGAGGGGCAGCTTCCTATACCAACATGACAACGGACGGACGGGACCATACTAAGGATAGAAACCTCTCTGCTTTAAGAAAGCGTAGCTACCTGTTCCGACGTTGGTCCTACTGTTCTCTAGCAGACAGCCTTGTCTGCTACCCTCAAGCATGCAACTACAAACACATTTGATCATTCATCCTCTCACACAGAACGGAAGGGGGATGACAGTATCTTATCATATACAGTATATAACAGAAAGCGGATGTAGGTTCCGTATGAGACTGTGTGACATGAATTACATATAAACTGTGTTTTAAAGTGTAGTAGTGTGACAGATCGTTCTTGTTTACGTGTAAAAGTAACACGTTCCACTACTCAGTCTCCTCCCAGATAGTCAGAAACGCCACAGTAAATTTAGAAGAGGAATTTATTCCATAAATGACAACAGATTTAAGAAATCAAACATGAAAGGAATCCAACAGAGACCTTTCACACTTTTTAATGATGAGAGAGAAGAAGACAGTGGCTTTGGCAAAGAAACAGGAAAGTAAGAAATACTTGAAGACAGTAGACAGTAGTTGTGTTGTAGAAAGAGTGAAGAAGACAATGACAGTGTGAGAGAAAGGGAGCGACACAGTGGCGATGGAACATAGTTGACAGTGACAGAACAGGGATAAAAAAAGAGTGAAGGAGATAGTGCTAGGGGGGAGGGTGGAGGGAGGAACAGAAATAGGAAGTGTATGCGAGAGCCAGTGATAATGAGAGACAGTGTGTACGACAATGCCAAGGCGGTAGAGAGAGGTACTGACCTTGAGACGAGACAGTAGCAGTAGAAAGGATGGAATGAGATACTAGAAGAAAGAGGGAGTAAGAGGGAGACACTGAAAGTGAGAGGAGACAATAGGAGTAGGACAGAGTGAAGAGGACCGTTGCTTTGACACAGAAGGCAATGAAAGAGAGACAGAAAGATAATGAGTTGGGCTGAATCAGTGAGTGAGAAAGGAAACTGGTAGTGCATGGGTATAAGCGACTTACAGCGATGGATTAGTAAGTGTGAATGAGTTACAGTTAGGGGAGCGTGTGGGATTTTGAGATGAGTTGCATATTAAAAGAAGCGCGAATATGTTCACCTATTAAAATTATTGGGAAAATTTTAAAAAGTGCTGAAGAAGTTAGTGTGTGGCAGCTGGTACCCCACTTCTCAGTCAGAGTCTTTTCAATAAACAGGAACATATTCGCGACGTTTGTGCTTCGACAGTAATTTTTCCTGTGGTAATAGCATGAATGGTATTCGGGCGTTATATCGGATCGTATTGTCTAAACTCAACAATTATTCGACGTGGCAGATGTTCGTCATCTTCAGCTGCTACTGTGGTTGGCTGTTGTGCGCTCTCCAATGTATACAGTGGTTTGGTTCGCTAGAGCTGTGCAGGTGCCGGGAGGCGAGGCTAGAACGTCACGCAGGGGTCGTTGACCTCCAGAGCGCCCTGCGGCAGAAGCGAGCAGGCAACGAGCCGAGGACTCCAGCGTGTGCTCGTGGGCAGTGTGCTGGTGCCAGGCTTCGCTGTCCTGGTTTCGATTCCCCATCAGTGTTACCTCACTGAATTAGTTCGTCTGCGGCCGATGGTTCCTAACTGCTGTCATTGCTGGTTCCCTAGCCTTAACAACTAAATTGGTGTAAGGGGTATACCATACTGATACGTAGCATATGATTTAATCTCGACGTGGTTCAACACTGGAAGAATTCTCATGCCTTTTCTTATTAACCAGATTGTAGGGTTGCGAAAGCCTCGGGAATCTTCGGGATCTCTTTGCGTAACCCGTGACATCTTCCATAATTTGTGATTTCTTTTATTTCTTAGGACAAAGTTAACTGGTTCAACTCACAGCTTTACAATTGCAATCAGGACATCAAAACAACAGCGAATACTTCCCTAACATGCAATTGTTTAAGATTCGAACACGCGCTCACTCGAGGGGGAAGCGAAGTAATCGTTCGTGACAAAGAAAAAATATTACTCTCTCGCATTCCTCCCACTTACATACGGAAAACATACCTTTCTGTCAATTTCCATTCACTATTCTGTAACATTGCTGATAGAGTTGAGACGTTACACAGCCTAATATAGAACTGAGAGCCTACGAAACTCTTACCAAGTCCGAAAATCTCTGTGCAGCGCGGTAACAAACGTGTCCCTATTACACATGAGCTACAGCTAACACAAATGAAAACGATAAATCATAAAACTAAAACATTCTTATACCTTTCTTCCGAGACCAGACAGAAATCCTCTAACAAACACGTCCGCTAACTTGCCCAGTTCAGCCACAAGAGGTCGTGCGATAGCGTTCTCGCTTCCCGCGAGGGTCAGGGATTTTCTCTGCCTCGTGATGACTGGGTGTTGTGTGATGTCCTTAGGTTGGTTAGGTTTAAGTAGTTCTAAGTTCTAGGGGACTGATGACCATAGACGTTAAGTCCCACAGTGCTCAGAGCCATTTGAACCATTTTTTTCAGCTACAAGTGACTGGAAATAACTCTTAGCGAAAAGACTCCTCTGTCCTTAATAGCCGCCTTGTAGGGAGGGGGAATTCGTTAGGTTTAAAATGGCTAATCAAAATCTCTCGCTCCAGTTCTAATTTTCTCCTCTTTATCTGCTTCTATCTCCTTCTGTATCGTATCTACCACCACAATGTCCAGATAATGGCCATTCCACTTAAAAAAGTAGAGGGAGGGGGAGGGGAGGGGAGAGATTCGTTTGTTTTGAAGTAAACAACCACTCCCTCGAAAGTATCTTACGGTTTACTGTCGGATACTAAAATCAACTCAATACAATATTTCGGCGATCCAGCTGTTCGCCATCTTCAGGAGAACGCTGCTGCTGCTGCTGAGTCCTGCTGAGAACTGATGCCGAACAGTTGGATTGCCGAAAAACTGAATCGATTTTAGTATCCGGCAGCAAAACAGAACAGACTTTAAAGATTTAGTAAGCCGTGAGAGCGTACGGAGTCAAACCACTCCCTCGCTTCAGGCTTCACTGTCTCTATTTTTCTCAGTGCCTGTTCCCCTGTATGTCGTGACCAGAACGGTCCCTCACGTTAAAAAGTGTAGGGTGGAAGATTCGATCGGTTTAAAACCCCCAGCCAACTTTCTCACTCCGTGCATGTTATGCCCCGTTCCCTTCTCAGCCTCCACGCTGCGTTAATTTTCAAACACGCACACACTCATTCAACGAGGCTCCCACATGGAACACAGGATATAGAAAAGTAGATAGAGCACCCATCTGAATAAATGAAATAACAGACCTACCATAGCCCTTCTCCTCCCAGCGGTCTAGTGCAGTCTTGCAAGGGTAAACGTTTAATGTCACAGACTCAATACCGGAGAAGCAAATATTACGTGCAAGTGACAAATTTTGTCGAATTATGTGAAACGAAACGATGGACACGTTCAATTTGAACACCTGTGTCTCTCTTAATTAAGTCGTTAACTTTACGTAAATCGATTGCTTCTTTAATTGCAGAGTCCAAGTACGTGGAGGCGTACGGGAGGATCTTGGTCACTCAGTAGCTCATACTGTGTCCCGTATCACGATAGTGTTTAGGGAACTACCGACAAACTATCATCCTCTCTTCCTCCTCCACTTACTGGGCCTCCGCCATTTATATCAGAAAAAAGAAATACTTTTTGGCACAACGAATGAATAGAAACAGTATCGACTGCCAGTTGCTCATAGGAGTCTGAAATACAGTCGCAAATTCTCAATGTATCAAATATGATACATGCAGGAAAATACAATTGTAATGGATTAAAATCAAATGTTGAAATGTGTGTGAAATGGTTCAAATGGCTCTTAGCACTATGGGACTTAAATTCTGAGGTCATCAGTGCCCTAGAACTTAGAACTACTTAAACCTAACCAACCTAAGGACATCACACACATCCATGCCCGAGGCAGGATTCGAACCTGCGACCGTAGTGGTCGCGCGGTTCCAGACTGTAGCGACTAGAACCGCTCGGCCACCCCGGCCAGCTGTGTGAAATCTTATGGGACTTAACTGCTAAGGTCATCAATCCCTAAGCTTACACACTACTTAACCCAAATTATCCTAAGGACAAACACACACACCCATGCCCGAGGGAGGAACCAAACCTCCGCCTGGACCAGCCGCTCAGTCAATGACTGCATAGCCTTAGACCGCTCAGCTAATGCCGCGCGGAGATTAAAGTCAACATTCACATCATTTTCTTTATTACGCTTGAATCAGAGAAATGTTCACAAAATTGCAACAAAATAAATGAAACCAAATCGTCAATACCGTTACTTCTTTCGCAAATCCATACTCAGTAACCCGGAAGCTGACAGTTGTTGGTTGTTCCTGACACCTAGCAGTCGTTCTGTGAATGCAGATAGCAAATCAAAAAAATGGTTCAAATGGCTCTGAGCACTATGGGACTCAACATCTGAGGTCATTAGTCCCCTAGAACTTAGAACTACTTAAACCTAACTAACCTAAGGACATCACACACATCCATGCCCGAGGCAGGATTCGAACCTGCGACCGCAGCAGTCACCCGGTTCCGGACTGAAGTGCCTAGAACCGCACGGCCACCGCAGCCGGCAGATAGCAAATCCTCCATTATCAGCCCAAGAGAAAAAGAATTCACTTTCGGAAGAATTAGAAATTTCCAAGTCCGTGAGAAGATCTGCGGAACACAGTCTTAACGAGCAGTTGATTACAAAAAATGTAACTTCTTACGACACAATGTAATCCACGTTCTTCTTTCCAAAACGAAATATTTCTGTCCCCCCCCCCCAAGCCATTACCACCCGTCTCCACCCCTCCCTCTCATCCTATTTCCCCATTAAAATCAGTTTATCCACTCCTGTACCTCTCTCTCCTATCACCACTTACGACACTTTTCTTTTTTTCTCTGACAGCACGACACGCTTGCCCTTCCTTTATTACAACATTCTCTCCACATTACATGAACTTCATTCGCACTATTTTCTCTTTTATCCCCTTTTTCCCTACTCTTTTATATAAATACATAACGTTCCCTGTATATTCAACTTCCCCACCTTGTTTCTCCCCCCTTCCCTCTCCTTTTCTCCATTTCCTTCCATGCCATTTAACTTCCCGCTGCTCCAGGACAGCCACCTGGCTGGCCCCCTATTCACGCAGTTCCCAGTTCTTATCCTTGCTGTACCAAGTCTGTGTTTACGGTCAGCGAGGTCACTGCAGTTCCACCTCATTCAGCTTGATGGTTGTAAATGGGTACTTCTGCTGCACTGACTCTTCCTTCTGCTATAGTGAGTTTTAATTATATGACAATTCTTTTTTATTACTTTTATATTTTATTTTATCCATGTTGGACGTTATGAACTCCGTGCCTACTAACAATAATTTTATCTTGGAACTCTTCCATTTGGTCCGTGTTTGCATAGAAAAACAGCAATTTCAGAAATTGAGTCCGCCTTGATGCAAAACACCTTGTTATTCGTTTATTTCTTTATTTTCCCAAACTAATTTCGGCGACAAATATCTCCGTCAGCGGTGGGCTTTTTAATCTAAACCATGCGGAAAATAGCATGGTTATACAAACGTAGTGGCACATTATTACGTTTTTACTATTCGTTTTTTGAAATATAGTTTTCTATGGACACTTTCATACTACCTTATTTATTGTATGCTACAGCATGTTTTTGAGAATTAGTGTCGCTGTTTGCGACATATTTTCTCTGCGCTTTTCTTGCCTTTTTACTCAACGAAAATCATGCCATCTACAACTGTGTGAGCGGTTATTAGTAAACAAAATACTAAGAGGTGAACTTCGTATGTCAGCAATATACACTTGGGGTTGCGGTAGTGTTGTGGAATCCAGTTATTTGGTGTGTACTGAGCTGTTACTTAGCTATTCGTGTACTCACGTTCGTTGGATGGTATGTAGCTGATTCTGTACACATGCAGCATGCTGTAACACACAATAAATAAAGTAGCATGAAAGTATCCATAGAGAACTACATTTCAAAAAGCGAATAGTAAAAATGTAATAATGTGCCACTGTGTTTGTATAACCATGCTATTCTCCGCAGGGTTTAGATTAAAAAACCCACTGATGATGGTGATATTTGTCGCCGAAACTAGTTTGGGAAAATAAAAAAAAAGAAATTGTTCAAATGGCTCTGAGCACTATGGTCATGAGCACTTAGGTCATCAGCCCCCTAGAACTTAGAACTACTTAAACATAACTAACCTAAGGACATCACACACATCCATGCCCGAGGCAGGATTCGAACCTGCGACCGTAGCAGTCCCGCGGTTCCGGACTGAAGCGCCTAGAACCGCACCGCCACCACGGCCGGCTGGGAAAATAAAGAAATAAACGAATAACAAGGTGTATTGCATCAGGGCGGACTCAATTTCTGATATTGTTGTTTTTCCATTGCCGTTAATGATAGTTGGTGAATGACGCAACCAGATACATTGGCCCCGTTTCCTCTAATTCGGTACAGTCAATGTTTTCTCTATTTATCTGTTTTTTACTTCTTTTTAGGGTTCCCCTACGGTAACTAGTACCTTACGAGAAGATGGTAGCCGGCCGAAGTGGCCGTGCGGTTAAAGGCGCTGCAGTCTGGAACCGCAAGACCGCTACGGTCGCAGGTTCGAATCCTGCCTAGGGCATGGATGTTTGTGATGTCCTTAGGTTAGTTAGGTTTAACTAGTTCTAAGTTCTAGGGGACTAATGACCTCAGCAGTTGAGTCCCATAGTGCTCAGAGCCATTTGAACCATTTTAGAAGATGGTATTGCAAAACAGTCGGGCTCCATCCTTAACGCTTTCAGCGTTAAACCGAGTTCTAATTTTTTTTCAAATTCACTCACCAGTTAGCGATAGTAGGCCCGCTGTTCCTTTTTGTTCCAGTCAGATAATGTGCTAACCGCGTGAAACGCGTAATTGAAATTAATAAAACAATTACATAATTGCAACACAGACTGTTCACTCATTTGAATCATTTATCTACTCTTGCAGCGTCTGCCATATCTGACTGGACTGGGATGTAGTTTGTAAGACTGCACTGGACTAGCGGTTTGTTTTGGAAGGCCACAGGCGGCTGTGAGTTACCAGACGGGCAGCAATCATTTTAACCAGTAAATCTGCCACTGGATTACCCGCCCAATGTGTCTACCAAATTGATTTTGCCCTCTGACTGTCTTTGTTGGTGATGCCATACATTAGAGGTTATCACATTTGTCAGAATCTAAATGCACTTGAAAGCTTAATTAATATTAATGATACTGTGTCCCTGTAGTTACTTTATTCAGTTATTGATGGTGATTAATATATCATCATGGGCTTGATCCATTATAAAAGTTATGTCAAGAGTTTATTAATTAAAAATAAGACAAAAATTACATGTTCAGCGTGATGACGAAACAGAACATGAACCGATGGCAGCACAAGTATGGAACAACCAGTTAACACTCTCCTGTGTGGCGGCTAGTTGGCAAAGACTAAGGTTTGTCTGACTGCGCTATTTACTCTGACTCAAAACATGGATAACGCAGTACGAAATTATCTAACATTGAACACACTTTGATGGATTTATTCTAAACAGAATTTATACTACGTTGGTTCACCTGAGAACGAGATTGTGATCTTGTTTGCTCTAACAAGCCGGATCAGCAATACAATACACCTTTTCTCGACGTGCGGTGCTGTCTCTGGTGATGCTCTTGGTTTAAGAGTAAGCAGAGCAGCGATGTGAGGCGCCTGTATTTCGTTATTATGAGCACGAAATATGCAAAGTCGAGGCTGGCGATCTGTTAGACGGATCGCATTTACTCTCTAATGGAGCTCTGAAATCTGGGCAGGTTCCAGTGGGTGACACTCTCGTTCGCCGGTCAAACCATGGACCAATATGGCTCACTTATAAGGCAAGGAGATCAAACGTCAAGGTGGCAGATTAGTCACAAATAAGATTGCCATCAGAACAGAGAGTTGCCCGAGATGACTGAGGTTGACACAGTTGAGTCCTCACCATAGGCTCCCCAGTCAAGACCAGTGTTAGTAGAAAATCATGAAGAAGTGTCTGAAGTGCAACCTATTCGTAACAAAAGTCAAGACCAGAATCCTCTCCAGACCAGAGTCTGAATCAGAAGACCCACTCCAGACCGGAGTCTGAACTGGAAGACCAAGTTTCTCCTTCCCTCATTTTCCATCAAACTTTGGTAAACTTCTCCAAAGCACTCCCACAGCCACCTCCACAAGAGTTTTGTGCCAATCACAAGACCCCATGAGCTCCATGCCTCCCCCCTAACACGTCTCCTCTACTCATCAGCCAATCCTAATCAAAGTTAACAATATTTTTCTTTTTACAGGAGAAGCAGCCAATCACAGACTTGCAAATTCCCACACAAAGAGAAGGAGGTGTTGTGCTTTTTCACCCACGACCACTTTCGACAGCGTGTTTTGAGTTTCTCAATGGCCCTAAAGTGAACAACACATTTATCACGGAGATCATTATTTGGACAGCCCAAAAGTTACCACGTGTCTGATCAGCGGCACCGAAACTGGTAGCCACATAACAAATAACATTGTAAGGACTGCTATACGTGTTCCATTTTATTACATAAATTGGAAGTTTGTCTAAGCCTGTAATTCATCGAGATCGTTCAACTAGGATACTTCCTCTATACAAGAGCATTGCCAGCGAACAATCTTATAGTGCTACAGATTCTGTCTCGTAAATCAGTTATTTATGTTGAGAATATTAGAGGTCCTGTTTAGGTTTTTATGTTGGTGTGGTGCCGCCACGTAACGCTCTGTATGAAACTCGCTGACTGTGCTGTGTGCAGTCTGTGGCTGGTTGGACTCATTATTGGAATATTCGCTTGTGTAGTGTTGGGCAGTTGGATGTGAACAGCCCATAGCGTTGGGCAGTTGGAGGTGAGCCCCCAGCAGTGGTGGATGTGGGGAGAGAGATGCCAGAGTTTTAATGAGAGGTTACTATGAGCGGACGATCTGGACGTGTGTCCGTCAGAAAAAGAAAATTTGTTTAACTGGATGTCACAAAATTATATTTATATATATAACGACTTTTGAACGCTGTTAAGGTAAATACATTGTTTGTTTTCTATCAAAATCTTTCATTTGCTAACTATGCCTACCAGTAGTTAGTGCCTTCAGTAGTTAGAAACTTTTATTTAGCTGGCAGTATTGGCGCTCGCTGTCGAGTCATGAAGATTTTTGTGAGGTAGGTGATTCATGAAAGGTATAAGTTATTGTTAGACAGGGCCATTCTTTTGTATGGATTATTGAAAGTCAGATTTCGTTGCCCTAAAATATTGTCTGTCAGTTTAGTGATGATCAGAATAAGTAATGAGAAAACTGTCTGAGTACGCTGAGATTTACTCAGCTGTTTCTGTATCAAATAACGTAGAAGTTTACCAGCACAGTCATTGTTAATTTTTCTAAGGGGATGTTTCAGTCCTATCTCCGTTTCTCGGGTCGCACCCAATCTTAGTGTCGTTTCTATGGAACATTCGCCGTCCAGTACGACCTACAGGGCTTCATTAGTTAAACAATCCCATAGTCAATAACAGTTGCGAAGATAATCCGTATGATCGTATATTAGTAACCCATGAAGCGGTAGCTTCGAATGCCCTCCGATATCGAGAAAGACAGACGGTGTACATTTTCAAGTATTGTTTGATGTTGTGTGTGAATAAAGAAAGTGTGGCATTACTGACAGATGTGGCGAAGCTATATTGTTTCATTTTCTGCCAATATTTGGTGGTTATTTTAGGGAGAGTACTGGACATGTAGGCTTGGGAGAAAGGCTTTCCATTTTTCGTGCTGGGTAGATGCAGTCCCGGTGCGGTTTCAGAATCCTGTTGCCGGCAGAAGGCAGTCAATGAATCTCATTAGGAGACATGATCTTCCCCAGCGAGACGGTCAGTTTTTGCAGAAGCGAGGCTGTGGCATGCTTCATGCTTTTGTGAGCAAAGCAGACGGCTAAAATAGCTGAGCGAATGGAATAACTGAATTTGACATTTTTTTCTTTTTCTTCACGAACATCTAATGTTGAGACATCTGATGATGACGGGTTAGCGGGAAAAGAACGGTTGCTTTCGTTCCACAATTTTGTTCATCCAATAGAACCACTATGCCTGGCCTGAAGAACCCGACCAATCGAGGACACACTGCTGCAGCTTGGTACAAAACTCGTGTTTGCTAAAGTGCTTTTTGTATGCCAAGAGTGGTAAGTTTCCGCCGTGTTCCTCTATTTTCGATGAAATAAGCGACATTATAGTCTGTAACATTGGCGGTATCAATGGGTCGTCCCATCCATATGGTACTTTTCAAACAAGCTTAGCAGTTTAGCCTCTCAAACTAAGATTCTGGGCTATTCTGCTCTTGGACACTGGTGCTGTGTGTTTCCTCTACTGGTGGGTGTCTCTGGACCTCCAGTGCTGGGTGTTGAGGGAATGTATGTGTCGTAACTGCGGTAGTGCGATTCACATTCTGAGCAACTTGTCACTTGTTTAACCTGGTGCACACCCTAGCTTGTTCTTCTGATTGTGATGGCTTTATCGTGACGCACAATGATCAGACTAGCGACCATTCTCTTATTTTCAGTGAAGGTAAGGAGCATTGCACTCTCTCGCCTTGTTTGATTATAAATCTGTGTATTGAGTAGGGAGAGTTGTGTGGATTTCCCCTAGGATTGAAAGTTTGTTTTGTGTTGTTCCACGACTGGCTAACAACCTTGCAGCAACATTGCATACAACCGCCAATCATTAAGAAATTTTTAAAAAGCTGTGTATTAAATTACCTCACACCTACGTTCGCCACTAAAGTCGCATTTGTGTTGTAGGACCACATATGTTACGAGGGTCACTCCAAAAGAAATGCACACTTTTTTTCAAAAAATCCATCTTTTATTCTACGTGTTTGAAAGTTTTACAGTGTTTAGATACATCCATTCCGAACAATATTTTCATTTCTGCACATAATTTCCATCCCTCTCAATTGCCTTACGCCACCTTGGAACCAACGCCTGTATACCCGCACGGTAAAATTCTGGACCAACCTGTTGGAGCCACTATTTGGCAGCGTGCACAAGGGAGTCATCCTCCTCAAACCTTGTTCCACGAAGAGAGTCTTTCAGTTTCCCAAAGAGATGACAGTCACATGGAGCCAGGTCAGGACTGTAAGGCGGGTGTTTCAGTGTTGTCCAGCCGAGTTTTGTGATCGCTTCCATGGTTTTTTGACTGACATGTGGTCGTGCATTGTCGTGCAACAGCAAAACATCCTGCTTTTGCCGATGTGGTCGAACACGACTCAGTCGAGCTTGAAGTTTCTTCAGTGATGTCACACATGCTTCAGAATTTATAATGGTTCCACTTGGCATGATGTCCACAAGCAAGAGTCCTTCGGAATCGAAAAACAGCGTAGCCATAACTTTTCCAGCAGAAGGTGTGGTTTTGAATTTTTTTTTCTTGGGTGAATTTGCATGATACCACTCCATTGATTGCCTCTTCGTCTCTGGTGAAAAATGATGGAGCTATGTTTCATCACTTGTCACAATTCTTCCAAGAAATTCATCTCCACCATTGTCGTACTGTTCCAAAAGTTAGCTGCATTCAGTTTTTCTTGTTTCTTTGTGAGCCACTGTCAACATCCTGGGAACCCACCTGGCACAAACCTTTCCTAACCCCAACACTTTCAGTATTCTGCAGACACTTCCTTCCCCTATCCCAATGTAGCGTGACAATTCGTTCACTGTGATGCGTCTGTCAGAAGTCACCAATTCGTTAACTCTCTGCACATTGTCTGGAGTGTGTGCCGTACGAGGCCTGCCGCTGCGAGGACAATCCTCAACATTTCCGTACCCGCTTTCATCACGTAACCTGCTTGCCCACCGATTAACTGTACTGCGATCGACAGCAGCATCTCCATACACCTTTTTCAACCTCTTGTGGATGCTTCCCACTATCTCGTTTTCAATGCATAGGAATTCTATGATAGCACGTTTGCTTCTGACGAACGTCAAGTGTAGCAGCCATCTTGAAGACATGCTGTGACGGCGCCACTCACGGGAACAGGTTGAACTACACTCAGTCGCAAAAGTATTCGGACAGTGGGAAGTTTCACAATGAGTACTCGAGAAACACTGACTATGAAACTGAAACATATTTATTACCAATATATATGCGTAACAACATAAATTACAAAAGAATTATTGTATTATATCGTTTCCAAAACATAAATAACAGAAAAATTAACAACAAAAATGAAACATCCTGCACACGCTGCTGCTAAAAAAGTATTCGGACACTGTCCAATAAAAGAAGTTGTACGACGAAAATGTCAATACCTTGTGCGTCCACCTTTCATTTTCACACAAACCCGCGTGCTAAGCAACTCTCTCTCGCCTGTTGTGTGTAACCAGGCCATTGCCCCTGCGAGACGACACATTCCGATATATGTGCAATCCTCTTAGCTCTTGGCTAACCTACTGCCTCTGGCTCTCGGCACAGGCAACGAAACTTTGACAATATTCCACGTTTCCAACTCTTTACTATTCCGCGACACTACAATGCGGCAAACTGCAAAATTATGCGCCGTTACGTGCTGTCCGAACACTTTTGCGACTGAGTGTAAGTTCGAAAACAAGCGGGAAAGATGTATCTACACACTGTAAAACTTTCACACATGCAGAATGAAAACTGTATTTTTACAAAAATAATGTGCATTTCTTTTGGAGTGACCCTCCTACATGCTTGTCGCAGTAAACGGTCAAATAACAATTTCTACATTGAGAGATTGAATTAGCCACCTCGCACTTGCATGGGTCGATCTTAAAATCGAATTTTAAACTGAAATCCTAGAGTTAGCGACTACCTTGCCTCGCGCCCCTCCTGTCTGTTCGGTTCCTGTAACTAACCGACGCTCCCCCAAGCAGCCGCCGCGGTCTGCAGACGGTATTAGCTGTTTCAGCAGGCGGTGTATCGGCGGGAGTGCTTCAATTAAAAGCACGGTGGCGCGCCAGGCGCCAGCAAACACGCCGCAGCCGCTTCTTCCCTGAATTAATCCCCCGGGGTGCAGGGCCGGGAGAGAGGGGGAGAGGAGAGCAGCGCCTCTAGCGGCAGTTACGCCAATTAGCGGCCGCGGATCCGAATTACTGCCCGCCCCGGGAGTCTCACGTCTAGCCAATTATCCTAAGCACTTACCTCGGGCGAACCACGCCTCAGGTGTGTCGGCGAGCCGGCGCAGAAATCACTACTCCCACGGTCTGTAGGCGGCTTCTCCGAGCGGGAAGGGCTTACCTGTTCTGACATTTCCTCGGCGAGTGGTGCCAGTCACGTGCCTAAGGTAACTGGTGCTCGGGGCGAACTTACTCATTATTACATTTTATACAGGCTCTAAAATGACAAGTTATGTAAAATTTTTGAGTGTTTGGAGGAGAATCAATTTTTTTAAAGCAACAAAAATTTTTTAGAGATGCTCGTCTTCCCGCTAGAATTCATTGAAACATTTGACGTTGGACTTCTCTTAACTTGGCCTCACACGGAACGAGAACGTGTTCGTGGGCGAGGAGCTCGTCGAGCTTTGTGACGTCACAACGTGAAAGACTGAAAAAAAGGTGTCCTTACGCAGTCAGACACTTTGTCAGATTTTGCTAGGTTTGCCAAGTATTTAACCGTGTAGGTCTTTATTTGGCGCGTTTGACAAATATAGACCTTGTTTGACATGTTTGAGAGAAATTTCGACTGACAGGAAATTGGACAAGATGGCGGACGTAGTTTGTTTTAACGCTTCGCTGCAAATTTTTATCGAAAAGAATGTTATTAAAATTTATCTCACTGCATCGTGAGTTTCCGCAACTAAATAAACTAAGATAAAAAAAAAAAACCAACACTGTCAGTAACCATAATGCTGACAGAAGAAATCGGGGCATACACACGTTTCCACACCGGTAGAGCATCGTAACTTGTTGTGGAAGTGCTGTAACAGTATGGCATAGGCTATATTTCCTCTAAGTATTGTCTCATCAGGTAAAAAAAGCTGCTGCAATTAGCTTAATATCTACTATGCTCTGCATCACAGGACTAGAATGTTAAACTCATTTTTGGCTGAGAGTGCTACGATCTACCTCCTTCTCAGGATGCTTCCTCAATTTCGAACTCTCTTAATGTAACAAAATGCTTCACCAATTAGGAAGTCTCGTAAGGTAACAGCACAATGAAGTTGTAAATATCAGGTTTATGGAATGTGTCACTTTATAAATTCGATAATACAGCTGATTTTATTATGATAGTTACCCCTCTGTTTGTAGGTGGTGATTGAAATTGCATTAAAACATCTCGCCAACTTACATTTCGCATAAGGTCCATGATGATAAAATACGAGAAATTAGTGCTTCTAAGGAGGCGTATATTCACAATTTTTCCCTCGCTCTATTCGCTAATGGAATGGGAAAGGGAAATTTCGATCTCCCACTGACCAGGGAGCGAATACCATCCTAATAAAATCAGCTATTTTACCGAATTTATGAAGTGATACATAGTATAAACCTGACATTTACAATTACTCTGGGTGCTTTCACCTTAAGACTTCGAATATGATGAAGAGATTGATTACTTTAAGAGAGCTTAAAAGTGAGGAAGCATGCTGTGCCACAGGTAGATCGTGGCACCCTGTCAGTAGTAAAAAATGAGTTTAATATTCCAGTTCTGTGATGCAGAACATCGTAGTTATTAAGCTTACTACAACAGACTTTTTTTATCTGATGAGAGAATATTTAGAAGTAATATAGTCTATGTCATGCTGTTATAGCATTTTCACAATAAGTAAAGATACTTTAGCAATGTGAAAATGCATGTGTGTCCCGATTACTTCTGCCTTCGAAAATGAAAATACCTCGTATAAAAGAGAGAAATCAACATTTTGTGTGAGACATTCGTGGTGCATGGTCATTTTAAACTGGAGACAGTGTATGTCGTGGTGGAATTACAGTTAGAACTACACGTCTAATCCATGTATGCTTGTCTTACAGTGCACTGCAGCTGAAGGTACAGGTGGACACGACCTTTCTGTCTACCAGAAGGAGTAGTTACAAAGAATGATCCGACCTGTCAGCTTTTGCCTGCAGCCGCGGGGACAAGTACCGGTGGCGCCATTCTCTGGGTGACTTACTAATTAAGTAACCAGTATGCGGGGAGAGTGGCAACAGAAGCAGATGTGAGTGTTGCATGAGAAGATTCAGTATGACGGGTGCTTGCCCTTGATGATTATTCTCCCCATTTAAATTGGTCGGACGACTGCTTGATGACAGTCTGTCTCACCTCTGAACATTCGGCAGGGCCTCTGTGTGGATGCCAAGGGATGGACAAGGAGCTGATGAGGTTTGTGCAGGTCTCTCCTGTCCAGCGCCCGTGTAACAGCTCGGTGTCCCGGCCGGCAGCGTGTCAATTATCAGTTGGCAGTGGATGTGCTTTTCGCGACTGCGAGTGCATGTGATCGGTAGGATTTTTCACCAGATATGTTGAGAGGTGGCATGAGCCCCCTCTCATATTTCTATCTTACGATTTTCCTCTCTAATTGCATGCGGTGAAAAGTTGCTATTCCTTCACACGCGGACTTCCCACGCAGCGTCTCTCGTCACCCAGGTGGTCTGGTGACAGGCGGGCTCTGCCGATCTTGAAAGGGTAAGCCGACGGGTGTGAGGGAGTCGAGTGAATGCTTTCCAGACGCCGACATTGTCAAAAGACACGCCCGGAGGGGCCTGAAGTAGCGGCTAGGGTAGAGGTTCCGTTACTTCGCAGAAACTTAGCGAAAACACTTTCTGGCGGGCTATCAGCGAGGCGTGGGAATGACTTGTGTACCCAGGCAGTTGTGGCGGGAAAATTCCCGCGCTTTCTGCAAAATAGTAACTATGATTGGCTTGCTCAGGGCATAGCTCCGTGATGTAGCAAAATCAGCGCAGAAATTGGCGCCAAGAATCTCCGGCAATAGAGTGGAATTTTCCGCCGGTTTTCGAGTTGCTGATTGGAACGTTTAACGCCGGCCGAAGTGGCCGTGCGGTTAAAGGCGCTGCAGTCTGGAACCGCAAGACCGCTACGGTCGCAGGTTCGAATCCTGCCTCGGGCATGGATGTTTGTGATGTCCTTAGGTTAGTTAGGTTTAACTAGTTCTAAGTTCTAGGGGACTAATGACCTCAGCAGTTGAGTCCCATAGTGCTCAGAGCCATTTTTTTTGAACGTTTAACCACGGGCACTGTCGTGGGGGCGGGAATGTTCGATGTTCGGCCTGTACGGGTGCTCTAGGGGTAGTCGGCTCTCGCCTTTCGGTCGGAATAGGTTACAAGACTTAGCCCTCGCCGCTCTGGATAGCCGGCCTTCCGTTGGCTGTCTAATATACTTTTATTTAATTGTAACTGTTTGACGAAGTTGCTGAAGTTTCGACTTCACCGTAACTTTCTGAATACAGTTGGCAATTGAGCATTCTGCGTACAAGCGGCCTATGTTGTCTGTCTTGAGCAATTTTGGCTAAAGTTGACTGTATCGGAGTTACAGTGTGACTTCGCTTGATAAAATCAATCACTGTACCGTCAGTGATTGTGTGGCGAGCCTTCTTCGTCTCCCTCAGAGGCGCATTTGTATTGCTAGGAAGTCTTTAGTCTGGAACAACCAGACCAGGATAATTAGTTTCGGGCTATACTCGCGACATTATCATCACCACGACGGGACGTCGAAGCAACCAGCCATCGCCTCCGGTACGCCAGATCGTGTTCTTACAGTTAAGAAGACAGTTTGGTAATGTATGTCCGCAGCACCGGCAGATAGGGATTTTCCTTGGTGATAATCAGAGCTAAGCAGAGCGCGCCTGTTTGTCTTTCTCTAACTTTGTTCTGTCTTGGGTGTTCATCGTATGAGTTCTCACTAATGTAGCAGCAATTAATGTTGGGTTAGCTGTGTGTCTCTCTTAAGATTTGAGAGGCAAGGAATTGGCTCCACATACCACTTCGTCATAATCCTCACAATCTAGTTTGGGGACAACTTCACCTTCACAGCGTTTGTTTGAGTATCCAATTTGAGCCAATTTGATGTATTGTAAATGTTTCATGTGTTTTTGTTTATTATTTTGTGTTTAGTCTTAATAAATCATATTGTTATTTTGGACAGAACTTTCATTCTGTTAATCGGTAGAGCAACCCTATCATTTCTCACTACGTTACTGAAACCTTCGTTTATTTAACTTATTTATCAAATTAAATTATTGCAGGTGCCAAACTCTTTTCTACTCCACTGGCAGGGTTGATTACAGTCAGTTAGCGTATTTTTTTTTAATCCATGTGCAACAGCAAAAGTCGGAGTTAGAATAGGGGGGGGCTTAGAGCATCATTTACATATGTAGATTCTAGAAGAATTTAGTGTTAAATACACTGCTAGCCCCGGCACCTCGCAATGTTTCGTGGGACGCTGCGGTGGAGGAGGATGCTTGTGTTGTCAAACGTCAGTGCACAGAAGACCTCGGATATCTTTAGCACTACGATCTATTTGTGGCAGAAATTTAATTACTTGATATGCAAAATGTTTGTGTGTGGTTCTCAAACGTTTAAAAAATATTTCATTATGAAGAAGTATCATCTTAAGTTGGTGGTGAGAGTTTTTTACGACATATTTGACTCCTGTGAATTGTTAAACAATTAATTTGATAGTACAGTGCAAGTGCACTATTTGCCCTCTATTTCTGATATCGAGCCGGCCGCGGTGGTCTCGCGGTTTTAGGCGCGCAGTCCGGAACCGTGCGACTGCTACGGTCGCAGGTTCGAATCCTGCCTCGGGCATGGATGTGTGTGATGTCCTTAGGTTAGTTAGGTTTAAGTAGTTCTTAGTTCTAGGGGACTGATGACCACAGCAGTTGAGTCCCATAGTGCTCAGAGCCATTTGAACCAATTTCTGATATCGAAATTGCGTGAGCTCTCCCTTTGTCCCCAGCATTAGCCAATAGCAACACGGTATTTTGAGGAGAGATGGAAACCTCTGTCAGTTTGTTTGGAGACATTGGTTCGCACACACAAATAGCAACTAGCCTCTGGAGAGAGTCGGAGACACGAAGCGAGTCTGGAATTTGCCAATCAACAGAGTGCTGCCACTTCATGATTTTTTTGGGGCTGCGAGATCGAAGGAGGCCGACATCTGGTCCATGGTCGATGGTGTTCAGTATTGTGATCTGTAGTTAGGAGCCGGCCGCTGTGGCCGAGCGGTTCTAGGAGCTTCAGGCCGGAACCGCGCTACTGCTATGGTCGCAGTTTCGAATCCTGTCTCGGGCATTGATGTGTGTGATGTCCTTAGGTTAGTTAGGTTTAAGTAGTTCTAACTCTAGGGGAGTGATCACCTCAGATGTTAAGTCTCATAGTGCTTGGAGCCGTTTTAATTTGTAGTTAGGACACTGGGCGGTCTTTGACGTCCGTGGACGACAGATACACGAGTGGGAGACCGAAAACTGGGGCTCTATACCGAACGTCATTCCATTTTTCAGTGCTTACAGTTATTACATCTTGGGAAGTGGGATGGGGAGGTGCAGACATGAGCTTTACCCAAGTGGATGAGCCCTGTCTCCTGTAAACTGATTAAATAAAGTATATACCTCACCATATTATTGACATTGATTTGAATTTTGTATCATGAGATCCCTCCAACACAGACTGAATCTTTTTGCCACCAAGGTTTTGTGAGATGTGTGGGGATGGACGGAGCGAGGGGTAAGGGGAGCGATGACCTCTGATGATGTCATTGGGCGCTAGCTCAGTCGATCACTGCATGTCAAGGTGGGCACACAAAATGAAAATTTTCCAACAAGACAACACCTACTATCTCCAGCAGTGTAATTACGTAATTAGGACATGTAGTTACTGGATAGGGTAATACTTGCACCTTCCACACCAACAGCTCTGCACAGACTGAGCGATTTTCCCGCCAGTTTTTTTCTGGGTGGGAAGAGAGGAAGTGGGGGGCGAGGGGAGGAGAGGGCTGGACACAATTTCCCATGAGGGAGAGGGGGTAAGTAATTGGTTACTTTAATTAATTTGTTAATTAATTTAGTATCAAAAATGAACTTACATCGGCGAGGGAGAGGGGATAGCTGCGGATTTCTGAGGCGGTTGGGGGAGGAGGAGAGGAAGGGGGAGGGATGGGGCCCCTACAGCCAAGTCAAGTTTCATTAAATTTAGAATCCTGGTTAACTGTCAGATCTGTGTGTTCATCTTAATTGTATATTTTTTCTCATTAAAAGTACCTTGGTTTTGAAACCTTTGAGGATTAGCAGTGGTGGCAAAAAATTATTGTTGTTTTTACTCGGTTCATTGGTAATCTTATGAAACAAATGTTCTGTTGTATCCTACAGGAGAAGAAAGCGTAAGTGAGCCTCACTCACGATTTCAGAGCTGTGATTTTCTTCTGTTACAGACAGAAATATTTTTACGAGTCATTAGATTAATTCCAAGTTGTGCAACGAATTCATGCTTCTGTTTTTAGTTTAAAGCAGAGCTCGTATTTGTTCAGAACGTTTAGATGTTTTTAAGATGTTCATTATTACCAAGTGTGGCCTACATAATTGTTATTAGGGCCCTTTTAAATTATTTCACTTATTTAATCTGTTATATTTATTTCCACAATTTGTTTGTTGTGTAATAAAGTTTTAATTGTATTTTTGGTAAAACGGTGAATGTTGCTGAAAAGAATAGCTCTGGGGTCCAGCCAGTCCTTCCATTTGGCTTTTCCCTGATTCCCTTTGGGCGTAAATTTTTCATTTTAATTGACATAAATCACAATGAAATTAACAAAGAACAAATTTCTATGTACTTAAAATCAGATTACAAAATGACGCTAAGGCAATGGGAGGTACCAAAGAAACTGTGGAGGACTGTACTGAGTTAACACACAAGGTATGCTTGTCTGGGCTGCTCGCGTAATCGATGACAGTGTTACAAGAAGAAGCCACATAGATGATTAAAACGAGCAATACAAGTCGCGTGGCATAGTAAGCAAGTAACAAGGTGCACAGTTACAAGGATTGCAAGCACGACTGCGCTACTTAGATAGCTTAGCTAACGTGCGCTGATCAGCACCAAACGGCCGCCAGAGATAATTATGTCCCCTCGACGGCCCAGAGCAGAGAGTCTAGACTCCAAGTTTACAGTTCTCATATCTCTGCTCTCAAAAACGCTATATGGAGGGAAAGCTGTTGCCAATGTGACGAGTGAGAATTGTTGCGAAATCCATAAAAACTGTCAACTTACAGAATGTTTCATACAGCAATGTATGCAGTATATCTTCAAGTTTTATTCCCGCCTAACAATATTATTTCCCGACGTTCCCGCTAGGTGGCATGCGCGAATGAGTTATTCCAACAGTCTCCATGGAGTCGTATAACGGGGCAGAGCGTGCGCAGTGTCTCGTACGGTTTCATGAATCCAAATGCTCTACTACAGTTCAGAGACAACTCAGGGCCAAATATCGTCAGCCATCATCCCAAAGATAAACTGTTATTACTTGATATAATCGGCAGTCTTCTGTTCGTAACTTGGTAAATCAAGTAGACGCGACAGCTTAGAACTCAATATGCGTAGTGTTGGAGCGTGGAAGGTATTACAGAAACGCATGTCATTCAGAAACTACAAATTGGAACTGTTTCAAGCTTTAAGAGAAAGTGACAAAGAAAAACGAGCTGAGTTTCGTGTAGAAAAGTTTAACAAAATGCAGACTGGGGATAATTTTCTTAACAAAACTGTATCAGTGTCGAGCTGCTACAAAAGATAACACATGCAGTAGCCATCATACATCAAGACATTCTTCATAGTATTTGGCAGAAAACGTATTACTGACGGGCCATTTCTTATGTTACAAAAGGTAGCCATTTTGAACATTTGTAAACATAACTTGAGGCATTCAGTGCTGTATCAAACATTTCAAGCAGTCGCAGATTCTGTTTGATACCTTCTGCCTCTAAAGTGTTATCTTAATTACCAGACAGAAAAGCTTTAAATTTGGGCAACTGCTACATGATTGGAAAATTTGGAAATTTGTGGTAAGGTCTTATGGGAGCAAATTGCTGAGGTCATCGCTCCGTAAGCCTGCACACTAATTAATCCAACTTAAAATAACTTACGCTTTGAACAAAAAACCTCCGACGGGGGAAGCCGCACGGACCGGGACAAGGCGCCTCAGATTCTGGCATGCTGCATGCGCTGTACGAAATGCGCAGTCGTGATGCCAAGTACAGGACAGACCTCTAAGGCAACGTTCTCATCGCAACTGTGTGCCAACATATCGTACTTTAGGGGCATTTGGTCTGGGACACACCTTCTGTCTGACAACATGATCAGAAGAACCATAAAGCTATAGGACATCCTCCCCCCGCTTGTGGACTAAATTTCGGCCTCGAGAATTTCTGCTTCCGCCGGTATTCGAACAGCTGCCTCCGTTTCTACCACCATCACGTCATCGGATTTTACCACGCAGTGTCGTGTTATTACAACTTATAAAAGTACCAGCGAGCACTCTCAATATACTACCATTATTCTCTCGCTGTCAACGTAACTTTTTTTTCCACGAATCGGTGTGACTGTGTTGTTTCTTTCTTTGTAGTCTTTAAAGCGCGAACACGTACTGAAAACCATTTCAAAGAAGCATAAACACTTCTTTCGGAGATATGAAATATCCATGTAGAAACAGTACGATTCCCTGAAACGATACACACTGGGTTTTTCAAAAAATCATACACTTGTCCCATCTGCAATGAAGTAGAACGCTCGCTTTTTTTACTCTGTAACAGCCCATTTGTTTTAATTTCTCAGTAGAGAGATTGGCTCCCTGCAGTTCGACGTAATGACTGTGGAAAATACACTGCTGATGTGAAAAATGCATGGATGTTCTGGGAACATGTTTTCTATGAATATATAAATATGACCGCTTCTAAGCTCAGTAAACATGTCGATCGCGTTTAATTGGAACATTTGTTTTGTAGAAATTTCATGCCACGTATTCCTTAAATCAGTTAAACTTGTTACAGGAAACAACTATTTATGCAAATACGAAAATGTAAGGAATATAATTCCCCTTCACAAAATACACATCATTTTCTTGTTGTATCAGACTTGCTTAAATTCTGAGAACTTGCTGGTCTGCAATTCATAATACACATGCGCAACGTTCGTGGAATTTTATAGGATAATCTGCGATACCCCATCTTCCAAAAAATTATATTTTATTGAAATAACTACCGTCCTTCAGTGCCTAATTCTCTGGTTAGAATACTGTAGCGTTTACGCTGGAGTGCGTATTGGGATATATTTACTGAAAATTCTACCGGGCGCAACTGTCTTCCGAATGTGTAATGCTGATATCTCACGGAATGTGGCTGAAATTCCAAGTACCTTACACAGTTCTTAACAGCGGAACATTACCTGTTTTTTTAAAAGGTTAATGGTTCTAACTACACTCCTGGAAATGGAAAAAAGAACACATTGACACCGGTGTGTCAGACCCACCATACTTGCTCCGGACACTGCGAGAGGGCTGTACAAGCAATGATCACACGCACGGCACAGCGGACACACCAGGAACCGCGGTGTTGGCCGTCGAATGGCGCTAGCTGCGCAGCATTTGTGCACCGCCGCCGTCAGTGTCAGCCAGTTTGCCGTGGCATACGGAGTTCCATCGCAGTCTTTAACACTGGTAGCATGCCGCGACAGCGTGGACGTGAACCGTATGTGCAGTTGACGGACTTTGAGCGAGGGCGTATAGTGGGCATGCGGGAGGCGGGGTGGACGTACCGCCGAATTGCTCAACACGTGGGGCGTGAGGTCTCCACAGTACATCGATGTTGTCGCCAGTGGTCGGCGGAAGGTGCACGTGCCCGTCGACCTGGGACCGGACCGCAGCGACGCACGGATGCACGCCAAGACCGTAGGATCCTACGCAGTGCCGTAGGGGACCGCACCGCCACTTCCCAGCAAATTAGGGACACTGTTGCTCCTGGGGTATCGGCGAGGACCATTCGCAACCGTCTCCATGAAGCTGGGCTACGGTCCCGCACACCGTTAGGCCATCTTCCGCTCACGCCCCAACATCGTGCAGCCCGCCTCCAGTGGTGTCGCGACAGGCGTGAATGGAGGGACGAATGGAGACGTGTCGTCTTCAGCGATGAGAGTCGCTTCTGCCTTGGTGCCAATGATGGTCGTATGCGTGTTTGGCGCCGTGCAGGTGAGCGCCACAATCAGGACTGCATACGACCGAGGCACACAGGGCCAACACCCGGCATCATGGTGTGGGGAGCGATCTCCTACACTGGCCGTACACCACTGGTGATCGTCGAGGGGACACTGAATAGTGCACGGTACATCCAAACCGTCATCCAACCCATCGTTCTACCATTCCTAGACCGGCAAGGGAACTTGCTGTTCCAACAGGACAATGCACGTCCGCATGTATCCCGTGCCACGCAACGTGCTCTAGAAGGTGTAAGTCAACTACCCTGGCCAGCAAGATCTCCGGATCTGTCCCCCATTGAGCATGTTTGGGACTGGATGAAGCGTCGTCTCACGCGGTCTGCACGTCCAGCACGAACGCTGGTCCAACTGAGGCGCCAGGTGGAAATGGCATGGCAAGCCGTTCCACAGGACTACATCCAGCATCTCTACGATCGTCTCCATGGGAGAATAGCAGCCTGCATTGCTGCGAAAGGTGGATATACACTGTACTAGTGCCGACATTGTGCATGCTCTGTTGCCTGTGTCTATGTGCCTGTGGTTCTGTCAGTGTGATCATGTGATGTATCTGACCCCAGGAATGTGTCAATAAAGTTTCCCCTTCCTGGGACAATGAATTCACGGTGTTCTTATTTCAATTTCCAGGAGTGTATTTCATCGTGTGATGAAGTCCCTGCGGAATTCGGGAACAAGGTAATTGGTTCAGAACGCAACAAAATTGAAATGGGGAACGAATACAGTTCACTGCGAAGAACTGCAGCGATTCCACACTTAACTATGACAAATTTGATGTAATATTTTGTTATTTAATTCGTTAATATTAGCGTTTATAGTGAACTGAGGTAAGGCATCTCAAAACGCTACGAAATAAATTTTGTTGGAGGAGGAGGAGGAGGAGCAAATTAGTGCTTAACGTCCCGTCGACAGCGAGGTCATTAGAGACGGAGCGCAAGCTCGGGTGAGGGAAGGATGGGGAAGGAAATCGGCCGTGCCCTTTCAAAGGAACCATCCCGGCATTTGCCTGAAGCGATTTAGGGAAATCACGGAAAACCTAAATCAGGATGGCCGGAGACGGGATTGAACCGTCGTCCTCCCGAATGCGAGTCCAGTGTGCTAACCACTGCGCCACCTCGCTCGGTAAATTTTGTTGCTCAAAACAATATGAAGGAAATGGACACCAGTTTCACAAGGAAAATCTCTTTGCAAAACTAATCAGTCATATCAGAGCACATTTATTCTATAATCGTATATGCACTGTAATGAAACCAGTGTAACGAGACACAAATTTCAGTGTCGTTAATGAATTGTATGTACCCTGCATCACGTTGTGTTATATTAGGGAAACAGCACAAGAACGCTATATGTACAAAGGGCGTTCAAAAAGATTTGCACAGTCGTCTACAATTTTTTTATTTTTTGCAGGAGGAGAATGAAATTTTTTGTGAACATACTTGGAACATTTAGCTATACATTGGGCCTACTCAATATAGTCTCCATCAGCTGTGACGCATCTGCCGCAACGTTCTTTCCGTGATGTAAATGCACTTTGGTAAAATTCTGGGGATTGACTTTTACACCATCGCTTGACACAGGAAATAAGGTCTTTCTCGCTATCAAATGTTATACCGCGCATGCGGGCCTTCAGATTACCAAAGAGGTAAAACTCAAATGGAGGCAAGTCCGGACTGGTGGGAGGACGAGGAACAATTTTCCAACCCATTTTCCCGATTTTCTCCTGCGTCATAAGGGCTGTATGGGGTTCGGCAATGTCATGGTGTAGTCTGATGAGCTGACTCTGAAGCTGTGGCCTGTGCGTCATGATGGCACGTCGCAGCTTGTCCAATGAGTAACGGTCCCGGTTAATTGTGGAGCCAGGTTCCAAAAAGTCAATGAAAATGGCACCACACTGATCCCAGAAGAAGGAGGCCATCAATTTTCGGTCTGCTGTTCGTGAAACTCTTGGTTTCTTCTTACAAGGGTAACCCGTATGATGCCAATCCATGGATTGGGTTTCACTCTCAGGTTCTGAAAAAAACAACCATGTTCCATCCTGAGTAATGACGCCGTCAAAACACTGTTTCCACTCTTCAGTAAAGATCTTCAAGAGACCTTCGCACACATTCTTCCTCATCGCTTTCATTTGTCTCGTCAACAATCTATTCACCCAACGTGCACAGATTTTCCTGCACCCTAGTGTCTGTACCAGTGATACCACAATACCCAACGACAAACGAGTCATGTCAGCAAGCTGTCATGTCGTCACACATCTGTCATTTTGGATGGTTTGATCAAAGGTCTCCTTATTCACATCACTCACCGTCGTCGATGGTCTACCGCATCGTGGATTGTCCAGTAGAGAGAAATCACCTTCTTTAAACCTCTGCAACCACCGCCGGATGCTGCTCCGATCCACTGTGTCCTCCCCATAAACAGGGAGCAACGTCCTGTGAATCGATGTGGCAGAGTCATCGCCGGTCTTGAAGAGGAACTCCATCACCGACCGTTGTCGCAACCAGGCATCCATGGATTTTCTTGAATCACAGCGCCAACTACCAAGAATGAAAACAAATGTTTAAGACAAAATGTACGTAGTTTTCCTTTATGTAGAATCTGATTATCCAATAAAAAATGGGGGTTCCTATTTGAAATTTTAAACTTGCCTCCCCCCACCCCCTCCCCCTCCCCCCACCCGCCCACAGGGGGCTGGGGTGGCGGGCTAATTTTAGCTCCAGCAGATGTACCCCTCGAAAATAATTAACTTTGGATGTTACACATGTTTTTGTGTGAAGTTTATTTTCGAGTTATTATGGTTTGGCAACTTAAAATTTACACCCTGTATGTTAAGACGAAAGTAAATATGCTCCATGGTACTAGAGTGACCTATAGAGAGTAAAAAAAAAATGTGTGGGAGGAAGTAACTCTTTCCGGGACGTTCTGTCTCAGAATTTCAACAGGAAAGCACTCCGTACTGCACAACGCCTCTCTTGCAGCGTCTGCCATTTGATTTTGTTGAGTATCTCCGTAACACTCTCAGACTAAAAACAGTATTCTATAAACGGTCGAACAAGTGTTTGTAAGCCACTGCTTTAGAGGATGAACTACATTTCTTTAAGATTCTACCCATGAATTGCAGCCTAGCATCTACTTTTCCGCCGGCCGCGGTGGTCTCGCGGTTCTAGGCGCGCAGTCCGGAACAGCGCGACTGCTACGGTCGCAGGTTCGAATCCTGCCTCGGGCATTGACGTGTGTGATGTCCTTAGGTTAGTTAGGTTTAAGTAGTTCTATGTTCTAGGGGACGGATGACCACAGCTGTTAAGTCCCATAGTGCTCAGAGCCATTTGAACCATCTACTTTTCCTACCATTGCAATTTAGGTCGCTCGGTATGTTTTGTCCTAGGTAGTTACTGTCTTCAGTGATTTTTGACGAGTAGTAAAATCGTACGACAGTGAATTTCTTTGAGTATTTGCGTGTAATTTGTTACATCCATTTACGTTCGTGGTCTGCTGCCAGTACCTGCATTCATTCACTAAACCTCTGTAGGTCTTCCTGAAATCCAGTCTTCCGGCGTTGCTTCCTTACTGTAGATAACATTATCTACACAATCGTCGTACGAACGTCGAAATGGGAGATACTGAGATAACCGATCGCTGAAAAGAAAAACTACTACGATTGATTAGTAGTGGAAAAGCGTCACAACCACATGAGATATCTCTAAGATTCTACAAAGATTGCCGGCCGAAGTGGCCGTGCGGTTAAAGGCACTGCAGCCTGGAACCGCGAGACCGCTACGGTCGCAGGTTCGAATCCTGCCTCGGGCATGGGTGTTTGTGATGTCATTAGGTTAGTTAGGTTTAACTAGTTCTAAGTTCTAGGGGACTAATGACCTCAGCAGTTGAGTCCCATAGTGCTCAGAACCATTTGAACCATCTACAAAGATTATGAAAAAGAACTTGCTCCCCTTCTAGCAATAATTTATGGTAGATCGCAACGAGCGGTACCTAGCGACTGGGAGAAAGCGCAGGTCATTCCCGTTTTTAAGAAGGGCCGTTGGACAGATGCACACAATTAGGCCTATAGACCTATATCTTTGGCGTCAATCTGTAGTGAAATCATGGAACACATTCTACGCTCAAGAATTATGACGTTTCTCGAGAGTGAAAATCTCGTCTATAAAACAACGATTTCGCAAACAGGGATCCTGCGAGACTCAGCTCACTTTCTTCCTCCTTGAGATTCTCAACGCCATAGACACCGGCGCTCAGGTTGATGCTGTGTTCCTCGACTCCAGGAAGGCATTTGACACCGTCCCGCCTTACCGTTTAGCGTAAAAAAAATGCGAGATTATCGGGAATCAGAGCACGTTTGAGATTCAAGTCTTCCATGCAGACAGAACTCAGCACGTTGCTCTTAACGGAACAAAATCGACAGATGTGAAGGTAGTTTTATCCAGAATGCCCCAAACAAGTGTGACAGGATCGTTATTGTTTACAGTATACAGAAATTATCTGGTAGAAAGCGTTGGATGCTCTTCAAGGCTGTTCGCAGATGATGCGGTTGTCTAAAAAAAAGCAACAACGCCAGAAGATAGTAATGACTTGCAAATGGTCTCCAGAGAATTGACGGATGGTACAGTCTCTGGCAGTTGACTATGAACACAAATAAATGTACTGTAGATATCCACTACTGTGCAGCTGCACTATTGATGAAAAACCGCTGGAATTAGTATCTGCCGTAAAATATCTAGGAGTAACTACACAGAGCGAGTTTAAGTGGAATGACCACGTAAAACAAATAGTGGGAAAAGCAGATGCCACACTTAGATTCATAGGAAGAATCTTAAGGAAATTAACTCATCCACGGAGGAAGTGGCTTAGAAGGCGCTTATGGACCGATTCTTGAGTACTGTTCATCTATCTCGGATCCCTACCAGACAGGACTGATAGAAGAGTTAGAGAAGATCTAACGGAGAGCGGCGCCTCCCGTCACGGGGTCGTTAAGCAGGCGCGAGAGCGTTGTTGTTGTTGTAGTGGTCTTCAGTCCTGAGACTGGTTTGATGCAGCTCTCCATGCTACTCTATCCCGTGCTTCATCATCTCCCAGTACCTACTACAACCTACATCTTTTTGAATCTGCGTAGTGAATTCATCTCTTGGTCTCCCTTTACGATTTTTACCCTCCCCACTACCCTCCAATACTAAATTGGTGATCCCTTGATGCCTCAGAACATGTCCTACCAACTGATCCCGTCTTCTAGTCAAATTGTGCCACAAATTCCTCTTCTCCCCATTTCTATTCCGTACCTCCTCATTAGTTATGTGATCTACCCATCTAATCTTCTGCATTCTTCTGTAGCACCACATTTCGAAAGCTTCTATTCTCTTCTTGTCCAAACTATTTATCGTCCATGTTTCACTTCCATACATGGCTACACTCCATACAAATACTTTCAGAAATGACTTCCTAACACTTAAATCAATACTCGATGTTAACAAATTTCTCTGCTTCAGAAACGATTTCCTTGCCATTGCCAGTCTACATTTTATAACCTCTCTACTTCGACCATCATCAGTTATTTTGCTCCCCAAATAGCAAAACTCCTTTACTACTTTAAGCGTCTCGTTTCCTAATCTAATTCCCTCAGCATCACCCAACTTAATTCGACTACATTCCATTATCCACGTTTTGCTTTTGTTGATGTTCATCTTATATCCTCCTTTCAAGACATCGTCCATTCCGTTCAACTGCTCTTCCAAGTCGTTTGCTGTCTCTGACAGAATTACAATGTCATCGGCGAACCTCAAAGTTTTTATTTCTTCTCCATGGATTTTAATACCTACTCCGATTTTTTTTTTATGTTTCCTTTACTGCTTGCTCAATATACAGATTGAATAACATCGGGGATAGGCTACAACCCTGTCTCACTCCCTTCCCAACCACTGCTTCCCTTTCATACCCCTAGAATCTCATAACTGCCATCTGGTTTCTGAACAAATTGTAAATAGCCTTTCGCTCCCTGTATTTTACCCCTGCCACCTTCAGAATTTGGAAGAGAGTATTCCAGTCAACATTGTTAAAAGCTTTCTCTAAGTCTACAAATGCTAGAAACGTAGGTTTGCCTTTCCTTAATCTTTCTTCTAAGATAAGTCGTAGGGTCAGTATTGCCTCACGTGTTCCAACATTTCTACGGAATCCAAACGGATCTTCCCCGAGGTCGGCTTCTATCAGTTTTCCATTCGTCTGTAAAGAATTTGCGTTAGTATTTTGCATCCGTGACTTATTAAACTGATAGTTCGGTAATTTTCACATCTGTCAACACATGCTTTCTTTGGGATTGGAATTATTATATTCTTCTTGAAGTCTGAGGGTACTTCGCCTGTCTCATACATCTTGCTCACCAGATGGTAGAGTTTTGTCAGGACTGGCTCTCCCAAGGCCATCAGTAGTTCTAATGGAATGTTGTCTACTCCCGGGGCCTTGTTTCGACTCAGGTCTTTCAGTGCTCTGTCAGACTCTTCACGCAATATCGTATCTCCCATTTCATCTTCATCTACATCCTCTTCCATTTCCATAATATTGTCCTCAAGTACATCACCCTTGTATAGACCCTCTATATACTCCTTCCACCTTTCTGCTTTCCCTTCTTTGCTAAGAACTGGGTTTCCATCTGAGCTCTTGATATTCATACAAAAGGCTCTCTTTTCTCCAAATGTCTCTTTAACTTTCCTGTAGGCAGTATCTATCTTACCCCTGGTGAGACAAGCCTCTACATCCTTACATTTGTCCTCTAGTCATCCCCGCTTAGCCATTCTTTACTCCCTGTCGATATTTTTTAGACGTTTGAATTCTTTTTGCCTGCTTCATTTACTGCATTTTTATATTTTCTCCTTTCATCAATTAAATTCAATATTTCTTCTGCTACCTAAGGGTTTCTACTATCCCTCGTCTTTTTACCTATTTGATCCTCTGCTGCCTTCACTATTTCATCCTTCAAAACTACCCATTCTTCTTCTACTGTATTTCTTTCCCCCATTCCTGTCAATCCCTTATTCTCTCCCTGAAACTCTGTTCAACCTCTGGCTCTTTCAGTTTATCCAGGTCCCATCTCCTTAAATTCCCACCTTTTTGCAGTTTCTTCAGTTTTAATCTACAGTTCATAACCAATAGATTGTGGTCAGAGTCCACATCTGCCCCTGGAAATGCGAGAGCGTTACGGAGATGTTAAACAAACTCCACAGCCACTCGTTACAAGAGAGGCCTTGTGCATAGCGGAGGGACTTAATATTGAAATTTCGAGAGAGCACTTTCCTGCCAGAGTCGGAGAACATATTACTTCCCCTCAGATACGTCTAGCGTAATGACCACGAGGAGAAAGTTCGAGAAATCACAGTCAATATGGAGGCTTACCAACAACCATTCTTCCCACGCGCTGTTCGTGACTGAAACAGGGTGGGAGGTCTCAGTTAGTGGTAGAAAAAGTACCCTCCGCCACACACCATTAGGTAGCTTGCGGTGTCTGGTGTAGATATACTCCAGAAGCTCCATTTACAACTGTCGATTTTGTTAATAGTGGGGTGTTCTACCTGCAAGGTAGTTCTGAATCTGGTCCGATACTCGTCAAGTTGGCAGTTTGCTCACTTAACTACAATGCGGAGCTGAGTCAAATGCCTTCCTGAAGACGAGGAACACGGCATCAGTCTGGTCTCAAATGTCTATGGAGATCTGCATCTCATGGAAGAACATGGCGAGTTGAGTTTCGCAAGCTCCATGTTTGCGGAATCTGTATTGATGTATATAGAGCAGATATATTTGCTCCAAAAACGTCATAATAAGTAAGCATAAAACATTTTCTGTAATTCTACAATATACTGACGTCAGCGTTATTAGCCCGTCAGTCCAAAAAGTTTCGAAACTATGTTAATAAATATAGAGAGATGTTATGACGGTGACTTCAAAGGTTCAGATGATCTAAATAGTCCCTCTTGCTCCCCTCCAAACACACACACACTTGAGTACAACGCACAGAACATTCGTACAACCATGTGAAACTGTCAGAAACTTCTTTGAGGAGGAGGAGATTAGCGTTTAACGTCCCGTCGATAACGAGGTCATTAGGGATGGAGCACAAGCTCGCATCAGGGAGCCCTTTCTGAGGAACCATTCCGGCATTTGCCTTTATCGATTTAGGGCAATCACAGAAAACCTAAATCAAGATGGCCGGACGCAGGTTTTAACTCTCGTCTTCCCCGAATTTGAGTCCAGTGTGCTAACCACTGCGCTAACCCGGTCGGTAGAAACATATTTCTTTGGGTTGTTGTTCACCTCGCGCAATACGCTGGTTTGAACATGTGTCACGTCGTCATTTCAGCAGGATAATGCACGACCGCATGTTGCAGGCCCTGTACGGGCCTTTCTGGATACAGAAAATGTTCGACTGCTGCCGTGGCCAGCACATTCTCCAGATCTCTCACCAACTGAAAGCGTCTGGTCAATGGTGGCCGAGCAACTGGCTCGTCAAAATATGCCAGTCACTACTCTTGTTGAACTGTGGTATCGTGTTGAATCTGCATGGGCAGCTGTACCTGTACACGCCATCCAAGCTCTGTTAATGCCGAGGCGTATCAAGGCCGTTATTACGGCCAGAGGTGGTTGTCCTGGGTACTGATTTCTCAGGGTCTGCGCACCAAAATTGCGTGAAAATGTAATCAGATGTCAGTTCTAGTATAATATATTTGTCCAATGAATAACTGTTTATCATCTGCATTTCTTCTTTGTGTAGTAATTTTAATGGCCAGTAGTGCACTTACACTGCGCTTGTTCGTCCTCTTCTGCACTATTGCTCCATGACATGGGATCCGTATCTGATAGACTTGACGGAGGACATCGAAAAATTTCAAAGGGCAGGTCGTTTAGTACCATCGCGAAACTGAGGAGAGAGTGTTGCGTATATGATAAGCGAGACGTTTTTCGTTGTTTAATGGCCAGTAGTGTATTTCCTGTGTGACGGACGGCCGCGCACAGCTTTTCTCCGCTCTATTAAATTGAAGAAACGGCTTCGGCTTTTTCGCCGCCACGGAAATGCAAACGAACTTCTTCTTCCGCAATGCAAGTCTGCGCACTCGAGAAGAGCTCACAAAACTTCACTGGACTGTTCCCCCTCATACACCCTTCAACCTGAATCCCGCATCTTCCAACTTCCACCTGTTTGGGTCAATGAAGGCTCACTAGAAGCGAAGCAATACGTGGGTAATGGGGAGGTTACTGAAGCGGCAAGATGTTCGTTCCGACTTCGACCAGTAGGGTTGTACCTCGCGGGCTAGGCCCTCCCAGTAAGGTGGCGTAAGGTCGTTGCATTGCACGGATATGTTGGAAAATAGGTTTTTGTAGCCAAAAGGGTGGGGAATAATATGGTGTATTGGAATCGTGAGTAGAACCAAACTGAAGTTAATGAAGTTAAAATCTTCTGGGTTATTTGGCCGCGTCATGTTTCAACAGTAGTGGACACCTAAAGATCCTGAGGAAGATCCCAGCAGAAGGGTCGAAATGTCGAACATTTTAGAAGAAACATGACGCGCCTAGTAACCCAGAAGATGTTAGCTTCAGTGACAACGGCCACGAAAGCCTGCAGACTTACATAGAACCAACCTGTTTTCAGAAAAATGTCTTGCATTACTTACTGAACGCCCCTTGTATTTATGCCTCACCTTTGAAGTGGTACGAGAACTAAACTGGGGCAGTTCTACTGGATTTTCGTTTGTAGAGAAACATTTGACATTGCGGGTTAGCATTTCTGCTCTTGCACCATAAATCGTGGTCCGCAACACATTGAATTAAATCCTCGGACTGAAGTTCGCAACCGCACGTAGTCGCAGTATCGCCTTTGCAGCGGTCCCTGCGTCGCGAGTGAGCAAGTAGGTGCACCGTGTGTGGAAGAGGCCGGGCGGCAGCTTACGGCGGCTCTCAGCGGCAGGCGGCGGCGGGTTTCGGACGAGGGCTGCCGCGGGCGCTCGCAGCATCGGAGATCGATCCGCCGCCTAATACCTGTTATTTGGCCCTCGGAGAATGCCCGCAGTAAACACGGGCCGCGGGTTATCACCGCCGCCGCCCCCCTGTGTCCATCAGGCCCGGCACTGAAAGCCCGCCGCGCCTGTTGACACAGATTTGTTTCCCCGTCCCTGCCGTGCCCCGCTGCCGGCAGATAAGCCCCTGCTGCCGCGTGCGCGAGGCGTGAACGGGGGCGCACGCAGCGAGACCGCGCCAACGGGCACGCGCGTGGACACGCTTTGAGCGACACGGAGAGCGGAAGAGGAATTCCAGAAAGCGACAAGGTGCCGCAAAAACAGAGCAACAAGCTTGCGAACTCTACCGCTACATTTACTTGATGTTACACTACTGGCCATTACAATTGCTACACCACAAAGATGACGTGCTAAACACGCGAAATTTAACCGACACGAAGAAGATGCTGTGATGTGCAAATCATTAGCTTTTCAGAGCATTCACACAAAGTTAGCGCCGGTGGCGACACCTACAACGTGCTGACGTGAGGAAAGTTTCCAACCGATTTCTCATACACAAATTGCAGTTGACCGGCGTTGCCTGGTGAAACGTTGTTGTGATGCCTCGTGCAAGAAGGAGAAATGCGTACCATGACGTTTCCGACTTTGATAAAGGTCGGATTGTAGCCTACCGCGATTGTGGTTTATCGTATCGCGACATTGCTGCTCGCGTTGGTCGACAACCAATGACTGTTAGCAGAATATGGATTCGGTGGGTTCAGGAGGGTAATATGGAACGCTGTGCTGGATCCCGACGGCCCCTTAACACTAGCAGTCGAGATGACAGGCATCTTATCCGTATGGCTGTAACGGATCGTGTATCCACGTCTCGATCCCTTAGTTAACAGATGGGGACGTTTGCAAGACAACAACCATCTGCGCGAACAGTTCGACGACGTTTGCAGCAGCATGGACTATCAGCTCGGTGACCATGGCTGCCGTTACCCTTGACGCTGCATCACAGACAGGAGCGCCTGCGATGGTGTACTCAACGACGAACCTAACTGCACCAATGGCAAAACGTCATTTTTTTCGGATGAATCCAGGTTCTGTTTACAGCATCATGATGGTCGCATCCGTGTTTGGCGACATCGCGGTGAACGCACATTGGAAGCGTGTATTCGTCATCGCCATACTGGCGTATCACCCAGCGTGATGGCGTGGGGTGCCATTGGTTACATGTCTCGGTCACCTCTTGTTCGCATTGACGGCACTTTCAACAGTGGACGTTACATTTCAGATGTGTTACGACCCATGGCTGTACCCTTCATTCGAACCCTGCGAAACCCTACATTTCAGCAGGATAATGCACGATCGCATGTCGCATTTCCTGTATGGGCCTTTCTGGATACAGAAAATGTTCGACTGCTGCCCTGGCCAGCACATTCTCTAGATCTCTCACCAAATGAAAACGTCTGGTAAATGGTGGCCGAGTAACTGGCTCGTCACAATACGCCAGTCACTACTCTTGATGAACTGTGGTATCGTGTTGAAGCTGCATGGCCAGTTGTACCTGTACACGCCATCCAAACTCTGTTTGACTTAATACCCAGGCGTATCAAAGCCGTTATTACGGTCAGAGGTGGTTGTTCTGAGTACTGATTTCTCAGGATCTATGCACACAAATTGCGTGAAAATGTAATCACATGTCAGTTCTAGTATAATATATTTGTCCAATGAATACCCGTTCATCATCTGTATTTTTTCTTGGTGTAGCAATTTTAATGGGCACTAGTGTAGTTATTTAAACGATAGTCGTTTATTTCATTGTCATCCTAGCAACCCTTCTTGACAAAACCGGAACTGTGATGATACCAACGAGTGAGGTGGCGCACTGGTTAGCACAATGCACTCGCATTCGAGAGGAAGACGGTTCAAGCCCGCGTCAGGCCATCCTGATTTAGGTTTTTCGTTGTTTCCCTAAATCGGTTCAGGCACATGCCGGGATGGTTCCTTTGAAAGGTCACGGCCGACGTCCTTCCCCATCCTTCCCTAATCCGATGGGACCGATGACCTCGCTGTTGGGTCCCCTCCCCCCACTCCCCCCCCCCAAAAAAAACAACCAATCAACCTGTGATGACATCGATATAGTCACTTTTGTTTTATCACGCTTCTCACTGGTTTTGTTGCAGCCCGCCACGAATTGTCTCACAATCGGATCGTACGAAATTCCTCTCCTCGATTTGATTCATATTGACAGGACATGCATTGCACGACTACGACTTCAACATACGTAAGTAGAAAAATCGAGTCTGAAAATAATACACGTTTATATATATATTTTTATGGTCACTAATACTCAAGAAGACAACGGTCTTGTCGCAGTGGTAACACCGTTTCCCGTCAGATCACCAAAGTTAAGCGCTGTCTTGCTGGGCTAGTACTTGGATGGGTGACCATCCGGTGCCGGCCGCTGTGACCGAGCGGTTCTAGGCGCTTCAGTCCGGAACCGCGCTGCTGCTACGGTCGCACGTTCGAATCCTGCCTCGGGCATTGGAAAGAAATGGATACACAAGAACTTTCGATTGAATCATTATAGTCATTTTATTTATATTATTTTAACTACGGTCATTTCCACAAGAAAGAGTACACCATAATTTTAAATGTAACCTCCGCAGCGGCATCTCTCGTATTGGTCCCAAATCTGCACTCAATGCGCTTTCGCACAGTTTGTAGATAGAGAGTGTGAGAGTTGAATATTTTGTTTGGTCGGTTGCAATTGCGGCTATTTTCATTTATTTGCAGCAAGTTTAAACGCTGAAAAAATGAACAATATTGATCAAAAATGCCTTCTGAGGCGCGCTAAGAAGCTATTTGGTTCGAACGAGGCGAACTTGGTGCTTCAAGAGAATGATGATCCTATGCATCGCAGCCGTCTCTATACAGCACGGAAACAAGACAGTGGGGTGTCCACGATGGATTGGCCTGCAGTGTCTCCGGATGCAAATGTTTGGTCGCGTATTAAGATGAAGCTTAAAGGAAAACCAATATAAACTTTGAAGTAGCTGTCATATAAAATCAGGTCGTTACCGAGACAATATGCAGAAAATCTCGTGAGAAGCATGCTAAAATGGTGCCAAGCTATAACCGATAATGGTGACGACTGGATTAACTATTAGGTAATTGTGCAATTAGTAATAACATGTATGTTCATGTAAATATACTGTATATTTATCAAAGTGCCTTCTATTTCATACAGATAACGGCGAACGTTTTCTTGTGAAACTGACTGCACATGTGTGGCGGGTATAATGTGTAACCTATGGTGAACTGTACCAATTGGGATGTTACTGATCATGGAAGCACGGGAAACAATAATTATTGCAAAATGCAGCACTTGTCATGAAGGCCGAATATTTGCACGTGTGTGATTTGTTTCAATGTGTCTGTTTCAAAACAGAATAGGGTTACATTTATAAACGGTTCTCGGTCATCGCACAATTTCGGGGAGTATCACGCATATCTGCTGTTACAATTACACGAGAATGAAATAAAAAGAGAGTACGGGAAGCGAGATTCGATCCACAGACCGCGCTCTTATTAAACTAAGCGTTTACTGGCTTGGCTGCGGAATCCTTGGATACTACCGACCATATCAGGTACACTCATGTTCTCCACATACGCCTACACCATAATTACTCTACCACGCAGACATCTGGGTTTACAGTCTTCTGGTATGGGACGTTCCCTGCGGAAGGAGGGGGGGAGAGGGGGGAAGGGGGTAGGAGGTCCACTGGGGGCCGAACCGCACAATAACCCTGGGTTCGGTGCGGGGCGGCGGTGGGATGGGTGGACTGCTGTGGCCAGTTGTGGGGTTGTGAACCACCGAGGACTACGGCGGGACGAAGCCTCTCCGTCGTTTCTAGGTCCCCTGAATCACTAGAGAGAGAAGATGTTTCGCCTAGAGGTACCTCTGACGAAACATGTTAGGCGGCAATGATGTATGGAACGACGTAGAACACGACGAGTTGCATCACCCAGACCATCCCCCGAGATGATCGACACCTCACCCGAATGGCACTGTTGGACAGATCTACGTCCTCCTCGGCCCTGGCGCTCCAGAGGAACAGTGTTAATATGTCCCAATATCAACCACCACAGATGAACTTTGGAACTAGGTGAATGCAGCATGGATGGCTGTACCACAGGACACCATTCGCGCCTTATGCATGTCGATGCTATCACGTGTGGGACAAGTTATTAAGGCCCATGGCGGACCCTGTGCCTACTACGCAACAGGACGCATGCTGAACCTAAGATGACTGAAACGCTAATAATTTTTGCAGAACATACTAACGTAAATGTCCTGTGAGTATGAACGTCTTATCTCTAGTCGTTCAAGATGTTCTGTATTTTCTGAACATGAGTGTATGCGAGCAAGCGTAAAACGTTCAAACGCGATTTTCTCGAAAACGGTTGAGAGTTGCGTCTTGCTATTTACGTATGTTGAACTCCTAGTCGTCCCCTACTCAGCCTGCCAACATGAATCAAATCGACGAGGCTAAGTTTGTACGGACCCCTTGTCAAGCTATCCACAGTTACGCAGTTTCTTCCCTTCTATTGTTCCTTCAAGTACCATAGAAGTTATTCGTTGAGCGTTTTGAATAATAACCACTTGGCTGCTCATATATATAATTTATTTAACCACCGGTTACGTAGCTTTGAAGCCACAGCACCAGGTTAGATACGTTAAACCGTGACATTAAACTTGCGACATGGGTAGGGCTCAACGTTCCTTGAGTATGAGTGAATGACACAATTAGCGATTCGCCAGGCAGGCAGAAAGCAAGGGTCTACGATTCCTCAAGCTCGCTATGAATCCGGAAAGGACAACAGGAGGTCGAACGTAACCGGTTAATCATTAGATCGAGTGTTACAATCCATCAAATGTGCCACAAATACAGCAGACCTCGATGCATTGAGACATGCAGGCGAGAGGAAGTCTTGATGTATTAACACATGTTCTATGATTCTACCCTTCTTCTTCTCATTGTCTTCCACATAGTAGAAAGGGGAATAGGTATGCAGGAAAGGGGGAGATCTGCAGTACTAATAAAAGCTTGCCCTTAGCACTCGAGACTGTACAACACTCCCTAGACACGGGAAAGGGGCCGGATACTTAACGACCGTGTGCCTAAAGCCACGTACCTGGTCCTTCCCGCGGCAGTTGAGTTCGTATTCTCTGCACTGCCTGCTATGATGTGTCCTTTAACAACCGTTGTCTAGCAGGGAGAGGAGCCACTCACATGAACAATACCAAGTTGATCTCGTAGAGCTCACTGTATTCTGTTAAACACTCGCACAGGGTGGGACTGCACTGCTCGCAGTTAACATTATTCCATAATGGACGTGATCAGTATTTGTACTGCAAGTACCTGTCTGTAGTGACGTATAAGGTTGCTGTCTAAACGATGACATCCAATGCAAAAACATTGCGCATAATCACAAAATAATCACTGTTCAACGGATGTTTTATCAGTCGACGATTGGCACAGTTCTTCCAACAGTACTAAACAATTCAATAGCTTATAACACGAGCGTGCGCGTGACCGAATCGCGACGCCAATGCTCCATAAAATTTCGGGTACGATATACGAACGGGAAAGTACCTGCGCTCGTGATATTCAGCTAGTCAACACGATCTGTGCTTCTTTCATTTAGAATTTGCGGTTAGGATCAAACCAATCCACATTATGTTTCCTTCACCGTCGCGAAGCAGTTGATTGTCCTCCCGACACGACACACGAAACCGAGAAAGATCGCCTTTTGGATAAACATTGCTATTGCTTCGTGATCACTGAAACTAAACGCAAAACTTGTGTGGCAAACATATTCAATTACTTCACCATAACTTGTAAGATACGTAATACAGCCACGGCATCAACACAACACTTCGCACACGCCCATAGAATGGCCAAATACAACTGCACCGAAAAATGTTTCACTTTCTTTAGGATGGGTATCCCAACTTACATCATCAACACCCAGTCCACATTAAAGAAGTTGGGTTGCCTATCTTAAGATGCATGAAATATTTTTATGAACAGTTTCATATGGCCCATCTTCTACAACGGAAGTCAGCAAAATTCGCAGATTCCGCGTTTATATCGTGATTATGTCGCAAAGAAGGTCGTTTGATAACAATTGAAGCCCTCATGATAAAGCAGTGTCGAAGTAAAACCAGTATTGGAATTTCAGTAGACAGCTTTTATTATTAAGTTTTACTTGGTTTTATACAGGGTATAAATTTTAAGTTGACAAACCAGAATAACTCAGCCGGCCAGGGTGGCCGAGCGGTTCTAGGCGCTACAGTCCGGAACCGCGCGACCGCTCCGGTCGCAGGTTCGAATCCTGCCTCGGGCATGGATGTGTGTGATGTCCTTAGGTTAGTTAGGTTTAATTAGTTCTAAGTTCTAGGGGACTGATGACCTTAGAAGTTAAGTCCCATAGTGCCCAGAGCCATTTGAACCAGAATAACTCGAAAAATAAGCTTCACACGAAAAAATGTAGAATCCAAAGTCGATTATTTTCGAGGGGGACATCTGCTGATGGTAAAATTAGCGCGCTACCCCAACCCAGTGGGGTGGGGCGGGAGGCAACTTTAAAATTTCAAATGGGAACCCCCATTTTTAATTGCACAATCAGATTCTGCATAAAAAGAGCTACATACATTTTTTCTTAATCATTTGTTTTGATTCTTGGTAGTTGGCGCTGTAATTCAAGAAAATCCATGTTCTCATTTTTGCATGGAAAATGGATACGGGTTAATAAAAAATACTTATTTAATACAATTTAGGCTTTCAGTGCCAGTGTTGTCTTCAGTTAAAACTTCCGTTCTGAGAGGCCGTGGTCGATGTGTACAATTTCCACCTAACATATCGTCTCCATCTGCGGGAGACATCTTCTGAGGTCGTCCGGCTACTGCCCAATATGCTGTTTTAAGGGGTTCGGGGAGGGGGCTCATATTGAAGTTTTACTTGCTGATTAAAGTAAGGATGACGGGAACCACTAAATATACACTCCTGGAATTTGAAATAAGAACACCGTGAATTCATTGTCCCAGGAAGGGGAAACTTTATTGACACATTCCTGGGGTCAGATACATCACATGATCACACTGACAGAACCACAGGCACATAGACACAGGCAACAGAGCATGCACAATGTCGGCACTAGTACAGTGTATATCCACCTTTCGCAGCAATGCAGGCTGCTATTCTCCCATGGAGACGATCGTAGAGATGCTGGATGTAGTCCTGTGGAACGGCTTGCCATGCCATTTCCACCTGGCGCCTCAGTTGGACCAGCGTTCGTGCTGGACGTGCAGACCGCGTGAGACGACGCTTCATCCAGTCCCAAACATGCTCAATGGGGGACAGATCCGGAGATCTTGCTGGCCAGGGTAGTTGACTTACACCTTCTAGAGCACGTTGGGTGGCACGGGATACATGCGGACGTGCATTGTCCTGTTGGAACAGCAAGTTCCCTTGCCGGTCTAGGAATGGTAGAACGATGGGTTCGATGACGGTTTGGATGTACCGTGCACTATTCAGTGTCCCCACGACGATCACCAGTGGTGTACGGCCAGTGTAGGAGATCGCTCCCCACACCATGATGCCGGGTGTTGGCCCTGTGTGCCTCGGTCGTACGCAGTCCTGATTGTGGCGTTCACCTGCACGGCGCCAAACACGCATACGACCATCATTGGCACCAAGGCAGAAGCGACTCTCATCGCTGAAGACGACACGTCTCCATTCGTCCCTCCATTCACGCCTGTCGCGACACCACTGGAGGCGGGCTGCTCGATATTGGGGCGTGAGCGGAAGACGGCCTAACGGTGTGCGGGACCGTAGCCCAGCTTCATGGAGACGGTTGCGAATGGTCCTCGCCGATACCCCAGGAGCAACAGTGTCCCTAATTTGCTGGGAAGTGGCGGTGCGGTCCCCTACGGCACTGCGTAGGATCCTGCGGTCTTGGCGTGCATCCGTGCGTCGCTGCGGTCCGGTCCCAGGTCGACGGGCACGTGCACCTTCCGCCGACCACTGGCGACAACATCGATGTACTGTGGAGACCTCACGCCCCACGTGTTGAGCAATTCGGCGGTACGTCCACCCGGCCTCCCGCATGCCCACTATACGCCCTCGCTCAAAGTCCGACAACTGCACATACGGTTCACGTCCACGCTGTCGCGGCATGCTACCAGTGTTAAAGACTGCGATGGAGCTCCGTATGCCACGGCAAACTGGCTGACACTGACGGCGGCGGTGCACAAATGCTGCGCAGCTAGCGCCATTCGACGGCCAACACCGCGGTTCCTGGTGTGTCCGCTGTGCCGTGCGTGTGATCATTGCTTGTACAGCCCTCTCGCAGTGTCCGGAGCAAGTATGGTGGGTCTGACACACCGGTGTCAATGTGTTCTTTTTTCCATTTCCAGGAGTGTAGTTCGAAGACTGTTAAGAAAACTGAGACTGCTACATTTCAGAACTCAAGTAGTAAAATAAATAGTAATTCGTGCGTCCATAACCGCGAAGTCTGCTACAGTTTCTACACTGAGCTCTCTGCGGATGACTGAAACTTGTTAGCAACAGGCTTGCCGACAAGTTTTGTAACACGATCATCATCAAGCTGCGACATGCGATAAAGACAAAATAAATCTACATAAATAAAGAAATAGCTAACATTTTGTAGACGTGAATGCATGTTTTCCCATTCTCATTCGTTTACTAACATGGTAAAATAATAGGTATCCTCTCTTTCCCGCCAATAGTTTGAAAGGAATAGGGTAGTGTCTTTGGTTCCGCGTTTGCATACACAAGTCGTTGGCCAGAGTTGTTTGCGATGCATCATTCTGCTGACGTTCGCAGTAAACGTTAGGGTAAACTTCTCTGGGTGGTGATGGACAGGTAAGAGGGTACTGCAGCTGGTCAAGAAGCGCATTCGTTTGCAGAGCGGATAAGGAAGCGGGCACGTGATCACGTTGCCTGCACGGAAGTACTTGGTCAGCTTCGACAGAAGCTGAAATGTCTTCTGCGGGTATTTCAGGGAACTGCCTGAATACTTTATTGGGAATTTCTTTCTCTCACACGTTTTAGAATGCATTTTAATTATTATTTTGACATAATTGACTGGTTTAAATGTTCGGTAACATGATATTGTCTTTGTGTGAAATGCATACTTTGTGCATTGAACCACGTGGTCATAGGTCAGTTAGCTATGCCCTCAAGCCGAGCAGGCGCTTTTCTGATTTTTTTACCGTTTTTGAAATAGCCTGTTGACTTAAATGTTCACTTTCGCGGTATATTCGTTGTGCGATGTATCACGTGGGGTGCTGAGCCAGTTAGGGGTCACTGAAACTGAATTAATATTTCCATGTCGTTTCTTACTCCTCTCTCAACGCCGCAGGAAGGACCTCGTTTGACTTACTGGTCCAAATTATGGAGTTAACTGATGAATTTAGGTTTGATTGCTCTTCCTGAAAATCCACGTGAATTTTACCACATGAGAGTCCAAGAATGATGCAATGGTCTGAAGCAATTTCAAATTCAAATTCACCATTGGGCTCTCTTGGCTTATGTTCGATCAGCGCAGCTGTCGCGTGTGCAATACCTTTTGCTTCTTGTGTTTTCGTACCACAGTATTACAGTTCTAAGGCAAGGAATGTGGGGAGATAGCCTTCTTGAAGACTTGCAAAGGTTACCGACAGATGTGGACGGATGGCAGATGGCAGCGATGGATGGAAGAAATGAGAACTAATTTGTGATTCTTGAGTTTCTCCCGGCGTATTTGATAATCAAAATACCCACGGGTGTGCTGCCGGTCTACAGTGTCCAATGGGCACAATATTTCGGCGATCATACATGTCGCCATCATCAGGTGAACTGACGGACTGAGTTCCTGTGAACGTGCCGGCACGGAGATCCGTACACTATGGCTGGTCAGGGGGAACTGGGTTCGGTCGCGGCGGCGGCCGATTTAAATACCCTCCGCCCGCGGCGCGCTCACTCCGCCGTCCGCGCCCCGCGCCACAGTCGCGCGGTGGAACAGATTGCGGCGGCGTCTGAGATGACGTCGGTGTGATGGCTCCGTCCGCCGTGGTCGTCACAACTATACATTTGCTCGATTTACTCTTGATTAACCCAATCGCTGGTTCCCAAGCCTTGCTAAGATTATAGCCACAGTCACGGTTTATGAGGTCGTCATTGGTGCGAATTTCGATGGCCTCTCTAACAACGCTGTCCCAGTATCTTGACGTCTGTACGAGAATCCTCGTGCGTTCATACTCCATAGCGTGATTTTCCGACAAACAATGTTCAGCGACCGCCGACTTGCTCGGATACATCAGTCGAGTGTGCCTCTGGTGTTCACGGCATCGATCCTCGACGGTACGCATCGTCTGACCAATATACGACTTGCCACATTGACACGGAATCTGGTACACGCCGGCCTTCCTCAAACCGAGGTCATCTTTGGCGCTCCCCACCAATGCACGAGTTTTATTCGGAGGACAAAACACAGTTCCGACCCTGACCAGCCATAGTGTACGGATCTCCGTGCCGGCACGTTCACAGGAGCTCAGTCCGTCAGTTCACCTGATGATGGCGACATGTATGATCGCCGAAATATTGTGCCCGTTGGACACTGTAGGCCGGCAGTACACCCGTGGATATTTTGAGAACTAATTTAATACCTTCAGCTGCTGACGGACGTTGAAATTTATCGACGGGGCACGTGAAAATGTGTGCCCCCACCGGGACTCTGTTCTTACCATATCCATATAAGTATGTAGTTCTGGCAATACCGACCATGACCTTCTTCTGTGCGGATGCACACACATTCCACGAACTCTTACGGGACTTGGTAAGAATGTCTTCCACGAGTAATGAGTGTGTTGGTGTGGGACACTGCGAATGTAGTGTGTGGACATACGAGGTGAGAATGTGGGTCTCGCGGGAGGCGTGCGCGAGATAGTCCCTGCAGCCGAGTTATTGTCTGTGCTCTCAGTAGCTCAGATGGATATAGCGTCTGCCATGTAAGCATGAGATCCTGGGTTCGAGTCCCTATCGGGGCACACATTTTCACCTGTCCCCGTAGATATATTTCAACGCCTGTCAGCAGCTGAAGGTCTTAAATTAGTTCTCATTTCGTTCTAGACGGCTGCAGGTCATCGATATGAGAATATGGATGGAAGATGTTAGAGAATGAAGCCTGTAGCAGCACGCGGTCCGTTGGGGCTGATCGCGTAAAGGGAAGAAGACACCGACGGGAAAGAAGTCCACAGCATCAGAAACAGTATGTAATATGCTAAAAACGCCACGTGATGTAATGATCTTGTGTCTGAAGTAGAAGAAAAATAGAAAACGTTGTAATCATCTTGTGTCTGAGGCTCTCTTCTTGTACACGTCTACTTCCTAATATGCAATAGGGAATTTGTGATGTAGTCTTGAGGAGACATGTTGCGGAGAAGTGTCTGAAGATGGAGAAACTACTTCTAAACACGTCAGGGTACCAAAACAAGAAACACAATGGTTACTCAAGGCAGAACTACATTTCCTTATAACAAACAATGTTGTTGTTCGCTGATGGAAAGTTGTGGAATGTACCTCACATTTAAAATTACATCTAAAACTACAAGAACAACCTTACTTGCAGAGTTACGTGAGGTAAGGATAGCTGTATATCTACCCTATTTTCCGAATCACCACTGTAGGCCTAATTTTCAACACAGCATAAACATATAACATTAATCAACTATGTAATATATGTCTTAAACTATCTTCAGCTAGATACGCAAACTAACGTAAAATTAAGGACTATCAGAATTTTAAACATAGAAATAACTTGAAGATGAAATTCATAAGAATATGCTATCATTCCATTATAATTTTCAAACAGAAAAACAAAAAACCACTGAAGATAGCAGAGAAATACTGAAACATGTTTGGGTAAAGCAAAAATAAACTGTGTCGTACGTAATGTGAAATATGTCTGCATTTGTTTCTTTGCGAAGCACAAAATGGAAGAAGAGCTATAACATCCAAAAGATAATTATAACATTTGAATAATCAAAAGCTTCAACTGTAAGACTTGTTAAATAGCTGGAAAGCTAGAGGCCAAATCAATACAATAAGTAAAAAGCATAATAAATTGCAAGATTATTAGCCTTTATTTGCTTATCCAACGGCTAACTATTGATAAGAAGGCAAACGATATTTCAGACTTTTCTATTAAATATCATATATATAAGTTTTGAATTAAGTTTCTTTCTCCAATTTGTGCATTCATTTAACTAAAGCCGGCCGAAGTGGCCGTGCGGTTAAAGGCGCTGCAGTCTGGAACCGCAAGACCGCTACGGTCGCAGGTTCGAATCCTGCCTCGGGCATGGATGTTTGTGATGTCCTTAGGTTAGTTAGGTTTAACTAGTTCTAAGTTCTAGGGGACTAATGACCTCAGCAGTTGAGTCCCATAGTGCTCCGAGCCAACCATTTAACTAAATGGTTCAAATGGCTCTGAGCACTATGGGACTTAACTGCTGTGGTCATCAGTCCCCTAGAACTTAGAACTACTTAAACCTAACTAACCTAAGGACATCACACACATCCATGTCCGAGACAGGATTCGAACCTGCGACCGTAGCGGTCGCGCGGTTCCAGACTGTAGCGCCTTTAACCGCTCGGCCACTCCGGCCGGCTCATTTAACTACTGAGTATCTAATAAAGAACTTAAAAAGATTTTACGTAAATACATAAACTCATCAAATGCACAATCACAATGACTGAAATGATTATAGTTCGCAATATTACAGAAAATGTGGTTTTTTAATAAAATTACAGTGAGAGTTTTGAATTTCACCATTAATAAAAGACTTCTGACGACGAAAGTTTTTTTTTGTAATGCAGTTCTCACAAATGTAGGTCAAAAGAAATATTTTTGTTGTATTTTCTTGGTGTTTCATTACTTGTCATTGGTTTGATTTTGCCTGATAAACAACGATTCCTCCTGGAGCGTCGTTAATTGTTAATTTACTTTGCCCTGTTTTACCTGTATGCTGTAGGAAATGCGATTTAATTTCTCTGGCATGTGGTGGCTTGGTGAAAGAGCAATTCCTCACAGTTTGAAATGGCTTTTCCGTGACAAAGGCAGATTCTTTCACCTATCTTCGTCCAGCTGACCCAACGTTCTGTCTTTAGTGACCTCCACGCCAAAGAGAGGTTCCACTGTAACGCCTCTATCTTCTTTTACTTCGTAGCATCATTTTGGGCTGTGGAGTACCAAACAGGGCATGGTACAAACGAGATAAAAATGAGAACAGTATTGGTTCTTACGTAAATGTGTCTGATAAACTTGAATCTCCGTCCATTTCCCAGCACTGAAAGTACGCCGATGTCTGTACGCTAAGCCAACTTCCTCTGAGCTGTCAGGTCGTGTTGCGCCAGATGACTGATGTCGGGACGTTACGTCTAGTTAGCGACTCATTATCGCTGTCCAACATGTCTCAGAGGTCCGTTCAAAAAAGCACAAGATTAACTACTCTGCATTTCGTTTTTGCACAGACCTTTCGCATAACGTGGTTTGTAAACTGGTAGCAGCTACTTTTTCCTTTTACAGTCCCGGTACTGTGAGTTCAACGACCACGCAGACTGCCCTATGTCCCTCACGTTCGCGACAAATTGCTCGATAATGACGTTCTCTTCAAGGAATCAAATAATACTTGCAGCTGCTTAAGGATACAGCACAATTTATCAGAGTAGCTTGTGATGAAGAGTTCTAATGTACTGTTCGGGCGAATCACTCTTTAGCTGTTTTCTTTTGGGTACAGTCTTTTCTACATCTACATCTACATCTATACTCCGCGAGCCACCTTACGGTGTGTGGCGGAGGGTACTTATTGTACCACTATCTGATCCCCCCTTCCCTGTTCCATTCACGAATTGTGCGTGGGAAGAACGACTGCTTGTAAGTCTCCGTATTTGCTCTAATTTCTCGGATCTTTTCGTTGTGATCATTACGCGAGATATATGTGGGCGGTAGTAATATGTTGCCCATCTCTTCCCGGAATGTGCTCTCTCGTAATTTCGATAATAAACCTCTCCGTATTGCGTAACGCCTTTCTTGAAGTGTCCGCCACTGGAGCTTGTTCAGCATCTCCGTAACGCTCTCGCGCTGACTAAATGTCCCCATGACGAATCGCGCTGCTTTTCGCTGGATCATGTCTATCTCTTCTATTAATCCAACCTGGTAAGGGTCCCATACTGATGAGCAATACTCAAGAATCGGACGAACAAGCGTTTTGTAAGCTACTTCTTTCGTCGATGAGTCACATTTTCTTAGAATTCTTCCTATGAATCTCAACCTGGCGCCTGCTTTTCCCACTATTTGTTTTATGTGATCATTCCACTTCAGATCGCTCCGGATAGTAACTCCTAAGTATTTTACGGTCGTTACCGCTTCCAATGATTTACCACCTATGGCATAATCGTACTGGAATGGATTTCTGCCCCTATGTATGCGCATTATATTACATTTATCTACGTTTAGGGAAAGCTGCCAGCTGTCGCACCATTCATTAATCCTCTGCAGGTCTTCCTGGAGTACGTACGAGTCTTCTGATGTTGCTACTTTCTTGTAGACAACCGTGTCATCTGCAAATAGCCTCACGGAGCTACCGATGTTGTCAACTAAGTCATTTATGTATATTGTAAACAATAAAGGTCCTATCACGCTTCCTTGCGGTACTCCCGAAATTACCTCTACATCTGCAGATTTTGAACCGTTAAGAATGACATGTTGTGTTCTTTCTTCTAGGAAATCCTGAATCCAATCACAAACCTGGTCCGATATTCCGTAAGCACGTATTTTTTTCACTAAACGTAAGTGCGGAACCGTATCAAATGCCTTCCTGAAGTCCAGGAATACGGCATCAATCTGCTCGCCAGTGTCTACGGCACTGTGAATTTCTTGGGCAAATAGGGCGAGCTGGGTTTCACATGATCTCTGTTTGCGGAATCCATGTTGGTTATGATGAAGGAGATTTGTATTATCTAAGAACGTCATAATACGAGAACACAAAACATGTTCCATTATTCTACAACAGATTGACGTAAGTGAAATAGGCCTATAATTATTCGCATCTGATTTATGACCCTTCTTGAAAATGGGAACGACCTGTGCTTTCTTCCAGTCGCTAGGTACTTTACGTTCTTCCAGAGATTTAAGTAAGAGAGTGGTCGGCATTACACACCGATGATAACAAAGCCCCTTAGTTCTTTCACAGTCCTACAGAAGGAACCCGTGTCCTTCATGCAGTGTCTACATATTTGGGAGTGTTTTCCAAAATTGGGTTTCGGCAATTTACCCGTGTTTACCGACAATGTAAATGGGCAGAAGATTTTACAAATTTATCAGAGATATTTGATACCGACTGGCAAACGTTGGTTTATCGACAAAAATGAATCTTGGATACTGCAGAAGGACAATGATCCGAAAGAAGTGAGCAGGCTTCGCAGTGAAAAGAAAAAGGAGAAAGGCGAGCAGGTGCTGGATTGGCCCTCTCAGTCGCCTGAAGCTAAGCCTGTTCAAAATGAATCGTCTTACATAAAAAACAAGTTGCAAGGGAAAATGCACTCCACTTTGAAACAGCTGTCCACGCATGTGGAGGTCTCTTCCACGTGAATACGCGGAAAACATGGTTTCAAGCGTGACTCGGAGATGCCGAGGATTTATCGACGCTGCAGGTAACTGTACGCATTATTAAATGCAATTGCAAAATGGTTCAAATGGCTCTGAGCACTACGGGACTTAACATCTGAGGTCACCAGTCCCCTAGAACTTAGAACTACTTAAACCTATCTAACCTAAGGACATCACACACATCCATGCCCGAGGCAGGATTCGAACCTGCGACTGAATTGCAATTGCATTTTTCTTTTGATCATACATGATATATGTATCTGTTTTAGTTTTTTTGTCGAATACATTTCGCCAGTGATTACCCCGATCACAATCTTACTTAACAGACTGTAAATAAATAGGGTCGCAATGGCTGTTTCTGAGGCTATTGAAATCTGTAGATATTTAGACTATCACTACCGGTCACAGTTCTTTCACATATTACCAAACTCGATTCAAGTCACATCGATTTATATGTCTCACAATCAGGATTCTCTAACGACACAAAAATATTTAACGTAAGTTAGCAACGGTTTTCTTATTTTATACATGTTTTAACCTTTTCTCCCCATCGCTTTCCTTCTTGTTTTCTATTTCATATTTTTCAGTTTCCATTTGTAAGTTTCGTTTGTATAATATCATCAACAACTGTTGCTGGATAAGACCCTTGTGCAGTTATCAGCGATAAGAAACAAATGGCTTCCTTTTGTTTTCTGTCGTCAATTGTCTCTTTGGTTAGGTATTAACCTCGGTCTTTCCTTGTATCTTGGAAGAGAGCAGAGAATTTCCTTGGTCCATCTACAAACATTTCAAGTTTTTCTAATGTCGACGACATTCTAACATTCTGAGGCCTTGACAGAACTCATCAGAAGAACTAATCAATAACCCGATGTGTCACAATACATACTAGACACTGATTAACTTTGAAAAGCGGCTCACTGTTTATTTTAAAGTGAAACCATATGATCCCAGACATCTCTTCGAGTCTCAAACATCTGTGCAAAACCTCTGTGCCAGGGTTGCGTAGTGGGTAGCGCATCTTCCTAGTGAGCAGGAGGTCCGCTTTCGAATCCACGCCATGGTACAAATTTTCATTCCTGTCTTCACTCTGCATATATACATCATCTTTTAATGTGGTGGTTTGTCAAATGTATTTATGTCTCTATTGTGAGCCGCACGATATTGTACAACGAGATTATTCTACACAAACGCAATACTTGGAAAACTCAGTATAAAATTTGCATCACCTTGGTGTTGTAGATACGATTTTTCACCCGAAGGTAAGGGAGTCTTAAATGAAAGAAACAAGGACACGTCTGGAAGCGATTTCAAAGTAAAGACATTTGTTACATAAAGTAAAGATGTCCTCAAACCTAGGTTGATGTGCGTAGCGCACTGTTTAACTAGATATGCTCTTGTTTTCTTCCGATCTTTGAGCTGATACATGCAGTCTGATATAGGGGAACCTGCAGTGTAAAGTGAACTCCGATCTACACTATATAGACGTATACTGTCGTTCTTTCCATGTACCTACAATGTTGCTCAACTGTCTGGTATCCGTACCAGATAGTACTAACAACGTGTATTGGACGGATACAAAGAAGGGCCGCAAGAATGGTCACAAATTTGTTTCACCCTTGGGAGGAATCCCAGAGATGGGCAAACTCATTTAGCCTTTAAGATATAAGCAAAATATCCCGAGAAAACCTATTCACAAAGCTTCAAGAACTAGCTGTAAATGATGAATCTGGGAATATACTAAAAGTCGCTACGTATTGCTCTCATAGGCATTGCGAGGACAATGTTAGACTAATTATAGTGCGCACAGAGGCACTGAAACAATCATTCTTCCCACGCTCCGTATGTTAGTCGAACAGGAAAAAACCGTAATTGGGATAGATCTCCACAACAGATCAAACTGAAAACGTAAAACGTCAGAATTGCATCAGGCATAAGTCATCGCGATATCACCAGTATGGTAATACGAAACTAGAACTGCGACCTATTTGTAACTGCAAAGTTCGTAAAATATGCACCAGAAGGTAAGACGTAGTTCTTCTCATGACATTACATTCACTGTCTCCACCAACTCGTAACTATACTGTCAACTTTCAACCTAACCTAGACCTCGGGCTAGGATACTCGTCTCTCTGTTACCAGAGCCTACATTCTGAGAAAAATATAGATGCTAAATAAACAGTGTGTTTTCGTTTCTATCACTGTTTGTGTTATGTCCTGTCTACTCGTCGAAAATGGGGTGCCTAGGAAACCTGTTTTCTCGGATAGCTAGACAACAATTCATGCAAATCGTATTAATGAACTTTTATTACAGTAAGATAACTAACACTACTTAATTTTTGAGAATTTACAATGGTGTGTCGTAAGCAATGGGCGACGGGCGTAATAAGAAATCCCATCCCCGTCGCCAATGTTGTGTCCTGTCTACTCGTCGAATATAGGGTGCCTAGGAAACCTGCTTTCTCAGATCGCTAGACAACAATTCAAGCAAATCGTATTAATGAATTTTATTACACAAAGATAAATAACAATACTTAACTTTGAGAATTTACAATGGTGTGTCGTAAGCAATGGGCGACAGGCAAAGTAAGAAAGCTCATCAGTATAGTAAGTGAGATTATACAGTTCCTAAGTCGCTGTTACCGAGCTCGTAGACGGTTAGTGTTCAACTGGGCGGCGGCCAGGCGGGGCGGCACTTATGTCGTCTTCGCCTGGAGGCCGCTGCTCTCGTCCTAGAGAGGGATGTGTCAGCGTACTATTGGCTGACGTCTTCTTCACAGCCATCTCTGCTCTAACATCCTCGACCGACGTTTCGACGCTTGACGTTGCGCCGGAACAGTTTGCTTTAGAATATCCACGCACAACGATAAGTATCGCAGATAGACAATTTGCGCTAACGCTAGCTCATACACGGTCCGGCAAAAGCGCTACCGCTGCCTTTAAGGGGCTCCGGAAAGGCTCAAAATCATGAAAAGTTCAATTTTTACTTTCTTGCGTTTTCTGAATCTGTAGACTATTACCTTTTAATAGATATATAAATTATTCAATTCCGAAGACTACAACTATTTTTAAATTTTTTTTGAAATGTGTTCTACATGGGCGTGACCCACTGTGGCGCTGTTAAACTGCTGTCAAATGGTGTTATTATTAACGTCCGTGTTCATCAGGTACATTTTAGTGATGTGAGATAAAGTATGTGTTGTGGATAACCTGTGATGGTTCAATATATATCGCTGGTGTGATTGTCGATTGTTTCATGTTTATTTACACTGTCGTTATCTCGAAAATACTCGTAATTAATTCTGTTTCTTGAGTCTCTGTTTTGTTGAAGTATAATAATGAGTAAAAGTAAAGTTATTAGAAATCCTCTGAAGGCTTTTAAGAAAAGGAGAAATGTTGGAAAGCCAAAGGTATTTAGAAATATGGGAATGAAGATAGGTTCCAACATGGTACGAGCGATGCTTGCTTTAGACAAGGAACGCCTTCGGGCTGCAGACAGGGCTGTAAAGAGTCTAGAAATACAAGCAAGAGTAAACAGGAGGAGGAACAAGAGGAAGCTGGAGGAGGAGTTTGCAGAGGACGAAGATAATCCATCCTATGGACCTGGAATGCACTAAAAAGTTAATCCAATCTTTGTCGCTCGATTCCCAAAACTTTTATTTTCTCATACTAATTACATGTTTTCTAAGGATCTTCCAAACATGTTTCAAACTTTCAGTAAATGTTACACAGTACCTTCTGCATAATTTAACACAGCCTTTTTCCAAAAAACTGTATATTCTTGAATATATAAATAAAAAATTGCAAAAAATGTTGTGAATTTTCATTACAATTGAAAAAAAATCATCTTTAATAACTGAACTAAAATTTTGTAAAATCCCTTTGTTAAGTTGTAGCCCATATTCCAATAAATAATCTGTAAAAAGTTCAACTTCCTACCTCAAATACTTTGTGAGGAAAGATGTAATTTATAAGCGTTATTTTAACATTGCAAGTACAGGGCGTTCCGGAGCCCCTTAAATAGAAAGGCCAATCTCCGTTCAGTTCAGGCTAGATATGTGCAATCTTGGCAAATCATCGATACTCATTTTGGTTTCATCATCTAACGTCTAAAAATCGATAGCTGACAATAATCGACACAAAAGCATCGATGTTAAATGATTAGTTTATAGAATGGCGTGAAAAGCAACATACAAATACGTCTAAAATCGTAGATTAGATTAGATTAGGTTTACTTTCATTCCAATTGATATGTAATGAGAAGGCCCTCCATGATGTAGAAAACAATAATACATGAAAATTATTTACAATTGAAACAAATAAGCTAATGTACCTTCCACAGGTTCCAAGGGGAATGATCGTCATTTTTTTTAATGAACACTCATTTACTAAGTTCGATTTTAATGCACTGAATTTAAAATACTTTTTTTTATTTCTAGGGTAGTAAACATATAATAGAACTACTACAATATTTATTTACAGTGAAAATTTACTGTACTGAAATGGTGCAGAAGTTAGACTGTACTTACAAAATGGCTCTGAGCACTATGGGACTTAACTTCTGAGGTCATCAGTCCCCTAGAGCTTAGAACTAGTTAAACCTAACTAACCTAAGGACATCACACACATCCATGCCCGAGGCAGGATTCGAACCTGCGACCGGAGCGGTCGCGCGGTTCCAGACCCGCTCGTCTACCCCGGCCGGCGACTGTACTTACATACATATACACACACACACACAAATCAGTTGGTTCTACTGAGAAATTCATCAATGGAGTAGATGACGTTGGCCACCAATAAATCCTCTAGGCTTTTCTTAAACTGAATGTCATTAGTTGTTAAGCCATTTATGGCTGCTGGCAAGTTACTGAAAATGTGTGTTCCTGAATAATGCACACCTTTTTGTACAAGAATAAGTGACCTTAAATCCTTGTGAAGATTATTGTTATTTCTAGTATTGATTCCATGAATTGAGCTGTTGGTTTGAAAAAGTGATATATTTTTAATGACAAACTTCATTAAGGAATACATATATTGGGAAGCAGTAATTAGTATCCCTAGCTCCCTAAACAGGCTTCTGCAGGATGTTCTTGAGTTCACACCACATATAACTCTTATTGCATGTTTTTTTTTGCCTGGAAAACTTAAGCTTGGCTTGATGAATTACCCCAAAAAATAATCCCACATGACATTATGGAATGAGAGTAAGCATAGTATGCCAGTTTTTTCATTTTTATATCCCCTATGTCTGACATAATTCGCGCTGCAAATAGAGATTTGTTAAGACACTTCAGCAGCTCTGTAGTGTGCTCCTCCCTGTTGAATTTATTATCAAGCTGTAATCCCAAGAATTTAACACTGTCCACTTCTTCTATGTACTTGTTATCGTATGATAGGCATATAGTCGTGGGACACCCCTTACAAGTTCTGAACTGTATGTAGTGTGTTTTTTCAGAGTTAGTTGACAAAGAATTGACTAGGAACCAGTGATTAATGTCCATAAATATTTTATTAGCCGATCTTTCTGAGACCATACTTGATTTGCTATTTATTGCAATGTTTGTATAATCGCCAAACAAAACAAACTTGGCATCTGGTAATGTTACTGATGAAAGCTCATTGATATACACAAGAAAAAGTAAGGACCCTAAGATGGAACCTTGTGGGACCCCACATGTAATTACTTTCCAGATGGATCATGTTTGATAGCGTAATACATGTCTCTTTCCTAATAACATCCTTTTTTTTCCTGCCAGAGATATAAGATTTGAACCATTTTGCAGCATTTCCTGTTACACTATAATACTCTAATTTACTTAAAAGGATATTGTGATTTACACAGTCAAATGCCTTTGACAGATCACAAAATATACCAGTTGCCTGCAATTCTTTGTCTAATGAATTAAGTACATTTTCGCTGTAAGTATAGATAGCCTTCTCAATATCAGAACCCTTTAGAAATCAGAACTGCGACTTTGACAGTATGTTATTTGTTATAAGATGGTTATAAAGCCAATTGTACATTACCTTTTCTAAAAAATTTGAGAATGCTAGCAAAAGTGAAATTGGACAGAAATTTGATGCCATTTCTTAAACAGTGGCTTAACTTCAGCATATTTCAACCATTCTGGAAATATTCTACTGATAAACGACTGATTATACAGATAGCTTAATATGTTACTTAGAATCAAATTCTTTAAATAACTTTGTTGATATTTCATCAAACCCACTAGATGTTTTTGATTTTAAAGATTTTATGATGGACATTACTTCTTCTGGGGTAGTGAGGGTCAAATTCATATTATGGAAGTTACATTAAATGTCTGCTCTGAGACATTCCATAGCAGTATCTACAGAACCTGACAGCCCATCTTTTCAGTAACAGTTATAAAATGTTTGTTAGTAAGTTCTGCAACACTATACACATCTGACACCAATGTATCGTTTACTCTTAATGCTATTTGTCCCTCTTCATTTTTGGTTCTAGCGGTCTCCTCCTTCAGTATATTGCATATTGTCTTTATTTTGTTATCTAGTATGACAATCTTTTCCTTGTAATATACTTGCTTTGATGTCCGTATTACAGTCTTTAATATTTTGCAGTATTTCTTGTAATGTGCTATATCACCAACATCAGAACTGTTTCGGTTTGACAAATACAGTTTTCTTTTTGTTTTTACAAGATACCTCTATTCCTTGAGTAATCCATGGCTTCTTCGTAGACTTTTCTCTAACCTTGGTTAGTTTTGCGGGAAAGCAGTGTTCAAATAAAGTAAGTACTTCATTAGCAAAAGTGTTATACGAGGCCTGTTCAGAAAGTAAGCTCCGATCGATTGCCAAATTGAAACCACAGTGAACATCAGAAATGTTTTACTTGTAACAATTAGCTACACCTTTCAGCTGCTTCTCTACGTAGTCGCCGTTCTGACTTAGACTTTTGTCATAGCGTTGTACCAACCTTTCAATAGCCTCATCATAGAAGGCAGCCGCCAGTGCTTTCCGCCAATTCTCCACGCTGGCCTACACCTCGTTGTCTGTGTCAAAATGTTGTCTTCAAAGACAGCGGTTCATGTGACCAGAGATGAAACTCAGGGGGAGACAATTGCGGACTGTATTGTGGGTAATCTCACATTTCCATTTGAAAACGATGCAGGAGCATCTTCATTGCCCCTGCAGAATGCGGCTGAGAATTGTCTTGAAGAAGAAACAGCACGACAGTTATGTAATGTTAGCTGCATAGCTTCAGGCGAAATTTCTCACCAGGCCCTCGTACTTGGCGGCAGACACTATTTTCTAGACATCTTTACGCACTCACTGCGAGCTCAGAAATGAGAAGAGCGACGTGATGCTAACTGGGGTTATACTAGAGACACTACCCAACACATCTGTGCAAAGCTTTATCGGATTTTCATAGTCGTTTCCATTTCGCGACCGATCGGAGCTTACTTTCTGGACGCCCCTCGTATTTTTCATTCATGCCATGAGCACTATAAACATCACTCCAGTGAATGTCTGTGAGAAGTGTCCTAAAATAATCAATTTTTGGCTTATTGATTACCCTCTTGAGTTCAGATTTAACAGATTTTATATCAGTATTAACATATAAAGGAGGAACTGCATGTCATGGTCTGAGAGGCCATTGACTATTGGTTTTGTAATATAATTTTGTTCATTGGTCTTTTCTAGAAAGATATTATCAATGGCTGTTTGTGAGCAATTGGCTACCCTAATGGGGAACTTTACAGTGGGAATAAAATTGGATGATATTGTTACTAACTGAAGTAAGTACTTACTGGAAGAGTCTTTAAGGAAATCTACACTGAAGTCACCAGCAACCACTATTTCTTTGTTTTTGGTTGTTAAATGATTTATCAGGCAATAAGTACAGTGATAATTAGCGTTACTTGTTCCAGAAGTTTTTGTTTATCGAACGTAAAAATAACATTTTCGACAAGTATCCCCTTCATTCTATCGCGTTGTTGAAGAGAGCATTTCGTGGTTTCAGAAGCTATGTGGATACACAGCTCAGATATTTAAGTGAATTTTTGGTAGCATTGTGATTCTATGCTTATAATGGGGGGAAGTGAGGTGGGTAAAAATCGTGGGGGAAGACCAAGAGATGAATGCAGTAAGCAGATTCAGAAGGATGTAAGTTGCAGTAGTTATTCGGAGATGAAGAGGTTTGCGCACAGGATAGAGCAGCATGGAGAGCTACATCAAATCAGTCTTTGGACTACAGACCACAATAACAGTAATCATTGAACGGGAAGGTGTGAACTATTCTGCAAATTTCATTTTCAGCTGGAAAAATTTAGTGATAAACCACAAGCTGAAATGTGTCCTTGTCAGACACACGTTCTACTCTGTGCTGCAATTTCTTGCAACAGTTGAAAACTTTTATCTCATAAATATTTAGTGCTTCCTTTATTATTTATTTTCATTATCTTACCAGTTTTCTAATCAGCATTCTGTAAAGTAAGAAATGACCAATTAGCTAGGGCTCGCATCTTCTCAATCTGCCTGACAAATAAATAAATAAAGTAAATGAACAAAATATAAAAAAAAGTGTATCGATTACGGCACGTGTGTCTGTTCGCACAGTCTTGATGGTGTGCGCAAGTGCTGCAAAACAGTATCACGTAAGAGCGGTTTAACGCGAGAAAGACGCTTGCCCCATTGACATGGCTCTACGACCACTAGAGACGAAACATTTGCAAAACACGCGCCCTTCCGAAACTCGCCGCAACGACTTGGTGAAAACTCCTGAGGACCATCCGGCGGGCAGTAACAGTTTCCGCGAGCGTCCGACAAGGGTAACTGCTCCCCGGCTATTCTAGGGGAGCGAAATCGCAGCGGATTTCATTAGGGAAACAAAGAGCGCTGCGAATGCGAATGCGGACTGCTCGGCTGGCGATTCCCTGCCCCTACCCACCCCCGAGTGCGGAGGCGGAGGCGGCTAAATGTCAGCCCAGGCTGCGGTTAGGGCGCTCCGATGCCCCAGCGACTACCTGCCGTCCGTAACCTGAGGAGCACAATAAGAACAGCTCGCAGGGTCGTTGTGGCTTGTTGCATACAGCGCGCCCTCCAAGGTTACTGCTTTGCGCAGAACAGCTGTGCGCGCACTGGAGGGATTCCTGGAGAAAGATGTCATCGTCTCGAGGGAGCGATGAAAGGAATGGGAATACAGTAGGTAGGGCATGGGGTATGAGGGGCGAATCGTTACGCAACGTTGTAACTGATATATGTTAAAAAATGATCCAATTCCTCCAGCTGTATTAAGGTGTTGGTTTTATTGGCAACTACTTTCGATGTTGTTACAACATCATCTTCAGGCCCTAAATAAAACATACCATACGTAAACAACAGTAATTCAGTAATTTATGAGTTATTATGCAAAACAGTTCTATTACAACCATATTACATAATGGATAATTTTAATGAAACTAATTACATTTTTTGGTCATTTCCGTTAAAATGCCATCACTCTGGATATTAGCCATATACGTGGTATCACTAAATACAAATGAAGCTGTATATGCACAATCGTTTTATTATATGTTAATATCAGGTATTAAAAAAATGGAGAATATAAAAGCTTTAGCGACAAGCCGTTATTCTAATGGATAATAATATGGGCGTGGAACATTGTAATTTTCTTTTAAAATAATGAACTATAAAAAGGAGAACATACGCATTGCCAGTCAGACATATGTTATATAAACTCCATTGTTTACTAGTAGTGAACGGTGGGCAAGGTAGACTAGAGTTACGTTTTCAAACTAAAGTGACAGTGGTGTAATTTACTTAGACAACTTCTTTCCTACCACCAGGAAAGAAATGGTAAGGGACCGAAAAAATGGTGTGAGCCCCAGTTAATACAAGGTAGTAAATAGTGTAAAATACATACTAATCAAGGAGGCTAGACAGGAGTTTCATAAGGCGGAGGTGGGAATGCGCTTTCTGCTGGATGGTCTGGAGATGAGGTGTCCAGGTGAGGTGTCGGTTGAGGGTGAGGCCAAGGTATCTCAGGGTGGGGTTGAGCTGGATGGGACGACCATAAAGGATGAGGTAGAAATCATGGAGACGACAGGAGCGGGTGGTGCGGCCTATGATGATTGCCTGGGTTTTGGAGGGATTGAGACAGAAGAACCACTGGTTACCAAGTGGTGAACCGGTTAAGGTGGGTTTGCAGGGTACGTTGGGACCGTTGAAGGGTAGGATAGAGAGCCAGGAAGGTAGTGTCATCAGCATACTGGAGAAGGTGGACAGGTTGGGGTGGCTTGGGAATATCAGCCGTATACAAGAGATAAAGGAGAGGGGAGAGGACAGAGCCCTGGGGGACGCCAGCAGTGGGATAAAAGATACGGGAGTTGGTGTTTCCGAGGGTGACATAGGAAGGACGGTGCGAGAGGAAGGAGGCGACCAGATGGACAAAATTGATAGGCAGGGTGTAGGTTTGGAGTTTAAAGAGGAGACCGAGATGCCATACACGGTCATAGGCATTTTGGAGGTCAAGGAAAACAAAAATGGCGGAGCGACGGGAGTTGAGCTGGAGGGACAGAAGGTGAACAAGGTTGAGGAGTTGGTCGTCAGCAGAGAAGGAGGGTCGGAAGCCACACTGGGTAAGGGGGAGGAGGTGGTGTTGAGCAAGGTGCTGATGGATACGGCGGGAGAGGATGGATTCAAAGACCTTACTGAAGATGGAGGTGGGGCAGATGGGACGATAGGAAGAGGTGGCAGAAGGGAGTTTGTTGGGTTTGAGGAATAAGAGGATGGGGGAGGTCCTCCACAGGTCAGGGTAGAAGCCAGTAGATAGGATGACATTATAGAGATGGGCGAGGACAGTCTGGAAGGAATAGGGGCTTTCTCGAAGGTGGCGGTAGGTGACACAGTCGTGACCAGGAGCTGTGTTACGTTTGAACCGGAGGGTAAGTTTAATGTCTTGTGCTGTGATGGGAGTGTTTATGTCGGAGGGGCGCAACTGCCCCAAAACCTACTGAGCTATTCCTTATTGCTTTATCTACAGCCTTGGAGAACTTCAACCGTATCTCATCATTTCTTAGTACCGTGAATCCCACTTTTTTATGCATTGATTCTTGCTGACTAATGTGTTAAGCTTCAGCCTACTCTTCATCACTACTATACAGGCTGGTCCATTGATCGTCACCAGGCAAAATATCTCACGAAATAAGTATCAAACGAAAAAACTACAAACAACGAAACTCATCTAGCTTGAAGGGCGAAACCAGGTGGAGCTATGGTTGGCCCGCTAGATGGCGCTGCCATAGTTCAAACGGATATCAACTGCGTTTTCTTAAATAGGAACCCCCATTTTTTATTACATATTCGTGTAGTACGTAAAGAAATATGAATGTTTCAGTTGGACCACTTTTTTCACTTTGTGATAGATGGCGCTGTAATAGTCACAAACGTACAACTACGTGATATCACGCAACATTCCGCCAGTGCGGACGGTATTTGCTTCGTGATACATTACCCTTGTTAAAATGGACCGTTTACCAATTGCGTGTTGATGTATGACTATTGTGATCAAAATGCCCAACGGACGTAACCACGACTTGCAACAAATGATGATGCCCAAGAAAGTGTTTTAGCTGCTGTCGCGGCTAATACGCACATCAGTAGCAGACAAATTCCGGGAGAATCGGGAATCACAAAAACGTCGGCATTGAGAATGCTACATCAACATCGATTGCCCCCCCCCCCCCCTACCATATTTCTATGCACCAGGAATTGCATGGCGACGACTCTGAGCGTCGTGTACAGTTCTGCCACTGGGCACAAGAGAAATTAAGGGACGATGACAGATTTTTTGCACGCGTTCTATTTAGCAACGAAGCGTCATTCACCAACAGCGGTAACGTAAACCGGCATAATATGCAATATTGGGCAACGGAAAATCCACGATGGCTGCGACAAGTGGAACATCAGCGACCTTGGCGAGTTAATTTATTGGGCGGCATTATGGGAGGAAGGATAATTGGCCCCCATTTTATCGATGGCAATCTAAATGATGCAATTATGCTGATTTCCTACGTAATATTCTACCGATGTTACTACAACATGTTTCACTGCATGACAGAATGGCGATGTACTTCCAACATGATGGATGTCCGGCACATAACTCGCGTGCGGTTGAAGCGGTATTGAATAGCATATTTCATGACAGGTGGATTGGTCGTCGAAGACCATACCGTGGCCCGCACGTTCACCGGATCTGAAGTCCCCGGATTTCTTTCTGTGGGGAAAGTTGAAGGATATTTGCTATCGTGATCCACCGACAACGCCAGACAACATGCGTCAGCGCATTGTCAATGCATGTGCGAACGTTACGTAAGGCGAACTACTCGCTGTTGAGAGGAATGTCGTTACACGTATTGCCAAATGCATTGAGGTTGACGGCCATCATTTTGAGCATTTATTGCATTAATGTGGTATTTACAGCTAATCACGCTGTAACAGCATGCGTTCTCAGAAAGGATAAGTTCACAAAGGTAGATGTATCGCATTGGAACAACCGAAATAAAATGTTCAAACGTACCTACGTTCTGTATTTTAATTTAAAAAACCTACCTGTTACCAACTGTTCGTCTAAAATTGTAAGCCATATGTTTGTGACTATTACAGTGCCATCTATCACAAAGCGAAAAAAGTGTTCCAACTAAAAATTCGTATTTCTTTACATGCTACACGAATATGTAATAAAAATGGGGGTACCTATTTAAAAAAAAAATGCAGTTTATATCCGTTTGACCTATGGCAGCGCCATCTAGCGGGCCAACCATAGCGCCATCTGGTTTCTCCCTTCAAGCTAGACAAGTTTCGTTCTTTGTAGTTTTTTCGTTTGACGCTTATTTCGTGAGATATTTGGCCCGGCCACGATCAATGGACCACTTTGTATAGTGATCTGTGTATGCTCCAAGGTACGCCTTACAATCCAGTATCTGATTTCGGAATCTCTGTCTGACCATGATGTAATCTAACTGAAATCTCCCCGTATCACCCTGCCTTTTCCAAGTATACCTCCTCCTCTTGTGATTCTTGACAGAGTAGGGGTTCGATTCCCGGCTGGGTCGGAGATTTTCTCCGCTCAGGGACCGGGTGTTGTGTTGTCCTAATCATCATCATTTCATCATAATCGACGCGCAAGTCGCCGTAGTTGTCAAATCGAAAGACTTGCACCCAGTGAACGGTATACCCGAAGGAGACCCTAGATAAACGACATTTACATTTTGGTTCTGTCCTGAAAAGTTATGACAACAGGAATCTTTTTATTTGAAAGTCATCCTTTCGTAAATCTATTTCCTAGATTCTCATTTCTTCCAGACCACTTTGTACCTCCGGAACAACATACTTTGGTTCTCCTGTTCAGAAGAAACTGCTTTATCTCATGTGTCAACATTCTCTGATCCCTTCTAAGGATGTCTCCGAAGAAAATCGTCCTTCTTTTTTGCTGATGGTGTTCGGGGTTTTCTCCGTGTGGGTATACAGTTCTTGGTTTGCTCGTCTTCTAAATCAACAGTATCGTGGCCTTCGGGTTTGCAATATCCTCCACAGAATTCTTCGTTCCACATTTTCTAGCCTCTTAAGAAATCCTTTCTTACGATGTTCACCTTCTGCAGCGCAGGGTGGATCGTTGTCTGGTGATGTTATGAAACGACCCCCTTTGAAAAATTGTACAGGACTGTGCTTAAACTGACACAATATTTTTAGCACAACGCAATCTGACTTTCAAAAATCCCTACAAATGAATGGCCCTGACTAACATTAACATATACCTTTCACAAATCACTTACCTCACAAAAATCTTCGTTACTCAAACTACTGCAATACAGTGAGCGCCACTACTGCCAGCTAAATAAAAGATTCAAACTACTGAAGGCACTAACTACTGATAGGCATAGTTAGCAAATGAAAGATTTTGATAGAGAACAAACAATGTATTTACCTTAATAGTCATAATATATATAGCAGTTCATGACATCCAGTCTTACAAATTTTAAAACTCTGCCATCTCTCTCCCCACATCCACCACTGCTGGCGGCTCACCTCCAACTGCGCAACGCTACGCGCTGTTCACATCCAGCTGCCCAACACTACAATGGCGAATATTACAACAATGCAAACCAGCCACAGACTGCACACAGCACAGCCAGTGATTTTCATACAGAGCGCTACGTGGCGTTACCAATATAAAAATCTAAACAGTCTACTTACATAGCCCCCATGCTCCCCACAAAAAATTTTACAAATTGTTTTGGGCACTGGCCAATACATATTTGAAAAAAATTTATCATAATTACAATAACAAATAAATCATATGCACACACTTATTGATACAATGTTGGTCAAAAGCTAACATTTTCTTACACTCCATAAAGACAGTCCTGATCATTCATCACAGTAAAATAGCAGTGTTTTTCTCAAAGTCTGAGCAGTAAAAGAAAATGCACATGGAAGTAGCGGATTTCCATGCAGTCTTGAAGAAGTAGTGTTGTCCTTCCAACGGAAAGGCAGTGCTGACTCTCGACATGCAGACAGGTAATGGGCCACAACAGAGCAAACCCACAGCGGAGTCAGTCGAAGTTTTGAAGATAATCGGTAGGTAGGTCATCACAGAGCAGATCCACTGTAGACCTGGTAGATAGTATGGTATTGGTTGGTCACCAGAGGTGCAGACCCAATGTAGTCCTTGTAGAGATAGCCAGCAGCCATCTGCTGCGACTGTGCAGGTGCACAATCACCACCGAAGAGTCTTGCGGACGATATAGCAAGTCCATAAAAAACCACTTGTGCACTCACAGAAATTTTTTTTGAAATGTCCTTAGAACCAGCAATGCTGTTTTACAGTCCCTTGCTGAATTATCAACACACGTGCAAACACTATCAGTCCCTACTTCTCACATATTGTCCATATATTATGACCAACAAAAACGTGTGCAGTGAAATGTAACTTACAAGTTGCTTAATTTGATGAACTGCTGTCAATTTCAATTTTATAACACAAGAATACAATAACAAAGGTACAAAATACATAATTAAAGAACATAACAATACAGATAACATTTGTAGTAAAACAGGCTTTACAAAAGAATGGAAATAAACATGTACATCAGTGTTACAGGAATTATGACATAAGTAAATATATAAAATAATGAGAATAGTTTTCGAAACATTAATTTCACACTTGAGCATAGAAACAGAACAGAATTAATAACGTCTAAACATCTTTACAAAGAAAGAAACAAATTATCCGAAAAATTCTAAAACATAAATCTTATTAGCTAAACACCTAAAGACAGGAAAAAGACAAATATACAAGAGTACACAAACACATAGCAGAATAACACAGGGGGAAAGGACAGGGTTTGTTTTCAGTGTAACATTTGGTACTGCAGTATTTTGCAAACAAAACCTTTTCTTTTCTTGGAGATCTCCCTTCGTTCATCATTATTCCCAAAAAGTCCTATCTATACCTGCGTTCTGTACGTTTTTCGTATAACTTCTCAATGCATTTCTTCCAATTCACCAGAACTCATTCTCTTATATAGTCTACCCCCTCTTAAGCTAACTTAAATCTACTGAGCTGAGATGCTAAACTAAGGAACGAGGCAATGCAGCAGCATAAAACAATTAATACAAACAGCAATGAAGAAAAAATGGAAATTGTCAAAGCAAGCTGCAGTAAATCTAAATTACCAAGCAATGCAGCATTACAACTAATATGAGCCAATGTGCAGCAACAAGAAAAATAAATCAGTAGTAAAATTAGATTAACAGAGTAATACAAAGTGGAATTTAATAGCACTATGCCTGGCAAGCAGCAGCAGCAAATGCAATAACTTATATCTAATCATGAAAAAGCTCAAGCAGAAAAAGTATTACAGTAAAGATGGCCATTTCTAATACCTATGTCACATCTTAACACTTGAGTGATGCATCACTGTAACTTGCTCTAGCAGACAAGTTACGAAGTCACTGACGAAAATTATGTATGCAATTCCTGTGAAGTGGAAATGGCTTTTAGTGCACCCTCATTTTTTTTTTTTTTGGAGTACATCCATCATAAAATTATGTTTTTACTGGATCTGTAGGCATAAAATATTTATATTAGTACATCTATAAAATTTTATTTTAACCAATGCTGCAGTGCAGCTAGGAACTAGATATTAAACAAAATAGGCAAAGCAAGGCGTGAAACGTCATTCACTAGCCATATGGCATTTCATAATGCAGTAAACAATCTTGCAACTAGCAAGACAATAGACATGAAATGTTTCTCATCATTTCATTTCAGTAAATATCATAAATTAAGAACTCTACAGTGTAATCATGTTTTCAAGTTTGAGGGTGTCGTATTTACGATGCTTTCTACAAAGGAATGTCAATAGCGAGGATAATGGCCTCTTTTTTTTCCTTCTCCACCTGTGCCTCTGAAAGGCACACACTAATGGCTTTTTTCCAGGCATCTGTCGCGCAGCTGGGTGCCCACGACGCATTACGTGAAGGTGGGCACTTAACTTTCTTACCGAAATAATTACGACAGCAGTTTCCGCTACAGTGACAGTCTCATATAAAAATATTTCACAGGGTAAGAATTTGCGTTACAAATCTGTAGAAACAAAATCTTATTGATATAACAGTGTCCAAAAAATTTTCGTCGGCATTGTAATACATTCACGCATTTACATACATTTCATAACTCTTAAAGTACGATTTTTGGTTCCCAACAACCTTTTTCACAAACCAGAGTCCCTAACCGATACTCATTATTCCTTACTTTATTTGTCGACACTTCTTCAATATTTCATCATAACAGATACGTAGCATAATCAAATAACTCATATAGCATCAGCTTATTGATCATAAACATACCGCAACAGCATAATACACATGGTCATCGTAATAATAACATCATAACACCTCAGTCAAATCTCAAAATCGTCGTAGCTTCCTCCAATAATTTCAAAACCTAAAAAAAATTCTCTGCTCATGTCAAAAGTGTCATCTGCCTCAAACATACTTTAAAAATCATGATCCCATACCAAATATATCATTCAAAGCTCTCATAATATCACAATGGGTCCGAAAAAATATAAACAGTTCACAAAGTACAGACAAAATACAATTTCATAAGTGTGAAGTTATCCAACTGTGTAATTGCGTAAACATCTGTCACTGATGTAGTAAAATAAATGTTTTTTCCTCTCAGTTAAATGATCAGATAGCTGTGTAATTATGCGCTAGAGAAATATGGTACCGATGTGTAAAGTTGTGTAAGCAAATACCATATTAGCTAGGGCTCCTTGTGCTTGCCAGACACATGATACACAAAGTAAGCATGTACCCCCCTGAGGATTAATGTAATTATACCCTCAGGTGTTACAGATTACAGCAATGGAATGAAATGTATCACGGAAAACCTTTGTATCATTGTACTTCAAATATCTTTAAAAATAAATGTTTTATGTACAAAATTAATCACTCAAATACGTGTACTGTAGCGCTAAACTGTGTGTCTTGTTGTAAGATAATCTTTGTGGAAGTGTCGTAGTTATCGTCCTCCGAAAGCTAAGTTCTGCAGAAGTCTATGAACTTACCTCATGATAAACAAAAGTGAAATTGCTTTGCGTATAGATGTCTTAGTTATTACGCTTATTGCCATGATGAAGAAAGTACTGTGCTGTAACGTATTGTTGTGCAACGGAAAAGGCTGTCTCCTTGTAGCTATACCACAAAAGTTACTACTACAACATGTTTTACTCTCCAGAAGAATTCAGAAAAACTGTGCAGATATAAAACAGATACACCGCAAAAGCAACATTGTAAATTGTAACTCATTAGTAGCATCGTGATAAAATCGTGTAGCTGTCACATAAACTAACCACTGTGTCATCTGGTATCTCACAGAAAGTACATTAAATCCAGAATGTATTTTCAAGTAAACAAAAATGTTGCATTAAAATCTCATTAGCAGTACTGGTAAATGTTTTAAGTATGTAAGCCTTATAGTCGTTACATAATAGTGCAACTAACAAGCAAGAATGTACACACACAATAACACTGTGACGTCTGTTCACTATAACAATGCATTGGTAATTTCTGTTTAAATAAGTTCTCTTGGTTCTTGACTGGATATTTAACTTCAAACATTGTTGCATGGTAACAGTTTCTAAGTCTGACAATGCGTACTAGAAATGTGAAGTGAAAAGTTTTATGGCAAAGACAAAGTTAAAAAGCAGATTATCTTTCAATAAACGGTTTTACATGTGAAATGTGGTGTAAACCTTTACTCTTCCTAGTACGCAGAGTTTCAACTTCAACGCAATTATCATGTGCTATATGGTACATCGGTAAAGAATGCTAAAATTTTTTCAAGGTTAGCGTCTGTGTAATTTTTCCCTGACCCAGCCGGCGCACGTGGCTCCCTGCGGTGCGAGTCATTGTCTGCCTCTTTGTTGGCGTGCGTCGTTATTGGGATTAGGAGACCTAACTTCTACAAATTCACCTTGTCGAGAGTGCCCTGCTCTGTTTGAATCCCGCCAGTTCTGATGGAATTTAGGTCTGTCGTTTTGTCGGTAGTTCACATAGTTTCTTGTTTGTCAGTCATGTGGTGGAGAATTTCTCCCGGAATCGTAACTGCGCGCTGAACTGTTGCGTCTGAAGTTATTCCGTCTCCCTTGACAATAATTGTTTTTGTTCCCATATTGTCTGTGTCTATGATTGTCTCTGCCATATTCATTACTACGGAAATGCGAACTTTATCTGTAACTATTACACTGCCAGTGGTTGTCATATGGGTGGTGTCTGTTTTGTTCACGATTTGCGTTGTAAGAATAGTCTTTTCGTGTCCAGTTATTGTTTCTGTCGTCACGGAACTGTGACGGATGTGACCTGTAATTGTTGTGTTCCTGTTTTCGCGTTCCGCGATTGTCAGTGTCAATTTCTAATTCTTGTAAGAGTCCCTGAAAAGCTTCAATGTCGTCTTTGCGATGTCCTGCCAAAATAGTATTTCTTAAATGTTCAGGCAATTTCATTAAGCAAATGCGGATGAGTTCTGAGAGGCTGAATGGGTTTGAAAGATACTGATTCTTATGTAACATGTCTTCGAAATATTTGACAAGACTGGAAAATTCAGATTGTTCGAAATGTTTCATCATTATGATGCTATGTTTTACTCGGTCTTGAGTAGCTTGAGACTAATATGCTGAGAGGAAGGCATGATAAAATTCTCCTTCACTACGACAATCGTAAATGACCGATCGCATCCTTACAGCTGGTTCATTCTCTAAATAGCCACACATAAATTCTAACCTGTACTCTAATGACAAGTTGGGAGGAAAACAATGAGAGAATTGATGGAGCCATGCTTGTGGATGAATGTCGTTGTCAGAATTCTTAAATGTTTTGAATTTACGTGTAGTAATGAACAGCTTATAGTCAAAATCATCGTGTCGGCGAGTAGCATATCGGTCATTGTTACTTCGTTTCGGCGGTTCCATCTCAAAATCCAATGCGCCTTGTCAATTTCTTTCATAATTTCCGAAGTGTCGTGTGTTATTGTTTTTAGTTGCTCCGTATTTCTATGTCCCTCTTCCCGTACTGGAGTGCGAGTGTCCTCTGAAATATGTAATTCTTGTATTACTTGTGCCAACTGATCTTGTACTTCCCAGATTTCTCTTTTGTACTGTGTATTGATTTGATTTTGATTTTGTTTGAATTTTCTAATTTGTTCATACTCTTCAGTGTCAGTGAAGGCTACAGGTCTTGTGTCATTCAGATCATCATCTACCTTTATAGATAAGTTAGTGAACTGATCTGAAAGTTCGGGTACTTTATCTGATAATGAAATTATTTCCTCTGTGTGTTTTTCTGAACCAAGTTTCAGAGTGTCCATTTGTGTTGAAATCGTATATACTGTGTCCTTTAAGTTTTCCTGAGTTTTTGCAAGTTGCGTAACCGAATCGTTAGATGCAACTGAGTCAATTTTAGCATGCAAGGTCTCATGATTTTCATGAACAATAATTTGCAGTTCTTTTATGGCTGCTTCACGATTCTGTAATGCATTTTCATGCCGCGAAAAAATAGGTTGCGAATGCTCACAAATTTGTGTTTTTACGTCATTACAGGCTTTTTGACATTTCGATTCAATATTATGTAACTCAGTAGTTAAATCTTCACGTGTTTGTTCAAGTGTGATGTCTAACTTTTGAAGCTTTTGCTGTGTTTGTCTCTCATTTTGTTCCATTGTGTCTAACTGTTGCTGTGTTTGTATCTGATTTTGTTCCATTGTGTCTAACTGTTGCTGTGTTTGTCTCTGATTTTGTTCCATTGTGTCTAACTTTTGCAGCTTTTGCTATGTTTGTCTCTGATTTTGTTCCATTGTGTCTAACTTTTGAAGCTTTTGCCGTGTTTGTCTCTGATTTTGTTCCATTTGTTGCATTAATTGCAATAATAATGTGTTAGTGTCTGGAATGTGTTTCTCTATGGTTTTTGGCAGTGCATTTTCACCGGCAACATTCGCATTTTGAAAAGCAGAAAATGTGTCGTGACTTATTCGAGAAAACGGTGAGGACGCAAAACCTGAATCTGCAGTATTTGCAAGATTGTGTCCTGTCATTTCGGATTCCTGAGGCGACCTGTTGCCGACCGATCGATGGATAATGCTTCCCTGTTCACTGTTTGTTTCACTATCTACGCCATTGTTTGCCGCCCGCTCCATTTCCCTATGCACAATTACCAAATTACTATGTTGAACATTAGTTAATTCATTACACGGTGGCGCTAACACACTGCTTTCGTCTTCATTTCTCAGTTTACTTTGGAGCCTAGTATTACGTTTTTCACACGCCATTATTGTCATAATATTTCACACGACAACACAGAAAAGCACAATTTGAAGAGCAAAATAACAAAACACATTAACATAGCATTGAAAATAATATCTAGTTAATTGCAAGCGCAGCTGCGAAATACTTGGTGCAAATCTACATGCATGCCACAACTGTTTTACTGTACAGCAATGAAAAACTACAACTACAAAGGAAATTCTCTCTTAATTGTGCGCTAGCAATAAACAAAAACTACACTAATTACACAAACTACAAGAAAAAATCAGAAGATTTCAGTGAGGTATCCTTGGCTAAGGGTCGACATATGAAACGTCCCCCTTTGAAAAATTATACATGACTGTGCTTAAACTGAGACACAATATTTTTGGCGCAACGCATTCTGACTTTCAAAAATCCCTACAAAAGAATGGCCCTGACTAACATTAACCTATACCTTTCACAAATCACTTACTTCACAAAAATCTTCATTACTCGAACTACTGCAATACAGTGAGCGCCACTACTGCCAGCTAAATAAAAGATTCAAACTACTGAAGGCACTAACTACTGATAGGCATAGTTAGCAAATGAAAGATTTTGATAGAGAACAAACAATATATTTACCTTAATAGTCATAATATATATAGCAGTTCATGACATCCAATCTTACAAATTTCAAAACTCTGCCATCTCTCTCCCCACGTCCACCACTGCTGGCGGCTCACCTCCAACTGCGCAATGCTACGCGCTGTTCACATCTAACTGCCCAACACTACAATAGCAATATTTCAACAATGCCAACCAGCCACAGACTGCACACAGCATAGTCAGTGATTTTCATACAGAGCGCTACGTGGCGTTACCAACATAAAAACCTAAACAGCCTACTTACACATGTTTATTACCTTATAAATAAAAAATCTATTTTATTTTAAATTCAATGCATTAGTGTTTGTAAAATGATTCTTTCATATAGTGTTCATTAAAAAAAATGACGATCATTCGACTTGGGACCTTTGGAAGGTACATTAGCTTATTTGTTTCAGTTGTAAATATTTGTTATGTATTATTGTTTTTCTGACATGTTCCACATCCTGGAGGACCTCCTCACTACGGATCAATTGGAATGAAACTAAATCTAATCTAATCTAATTAATCGATCTTCTGTGTGAAAGGTCTTTGTTAATAATTGGTTTAGTGTTGCACACTGAAGCTTGTGGATCTGTTAGTATTTCGCGGATAGTTAAGATTCCACGACTTTCAGATTCAAGATAGTTTTTTCTTATTATACATCCTTACAACAATTCCTATTTATAAGGGTAACATTGACCTCAGATTATTTTGTATACTCTGCATTAACGAAATAAACTTGATTAATTAACTTATTTCGTTCAACTTCATGACTTTGAACAGGCGACCCTTCATCATTGAAAACCTTGTAAGACGTTCAGTCACATTTGTCTATTTTAATCTGTGCTTTCATTGTGCCAGGGGATCCTTTGTAATACACGTACCACTACTGAGATCAATCTGAAGACTTCAACAGAAAGATTTGATTGCTATATTATGCAAGAAACAAAGATCTCATTAATTTTCTTGAAAGTGGAAAATCGCTACGAGAGTGTTCCTCCCTTATTTCTGAGTTCCTGAGAGTGGCAGGCAGATTGCAGGATCCCAGAACGTCCCATTGCAAAACTAATATAAGAAAGTGTAGATTCAGACGGCGGGTGACATTTCGATACTTGTCGGAGGTCATATGTTAAGAGAAAAGACTAAGTCTTTCTCTATTAGGCTGGACATTAAAGGGTTCGCCGTTAGTAAGGAGTGGCCCACTACTTTAAAAAAAAAGACATTCGTTTTCAAGGTGATTTGTGGAGAAAGTGCGAATGTTAGTAACATAGTTCGTTCAACATGGAAAAATCACCTAGAAAAACAGCTGGCTAATTACGATCCGCATGACATATTCAGTAATTACGAACAGGAATTTTCTTTAGAGCCTTTCCCGAGTGATCACTGACGTCTGGAAATTAAAGCTAAACAGTCGTTTTTTTTTTTTTTTTAATTTGCGTAGTTCATAATAACCCACCACACACAGTGGGCAAAAAGTCCTACATGATTACTCTGCAGCCGGCCGATGTGGCCGAGCGGTTCTAGGCGCTACAGTCTGGAACCGCGGGACCGCTACGGTCGCAGGTTCGTATCCTGCCTCGGGCATGTGGATGTGTGCGATGTCCTTAGGTTAGTCAGGTTTAAGTAGTTCTAAGTTCTAGGGGACTGATGACCTCAGAAGTTAAGTCCCATAGTGCTCAGAGCCATTTGAACCATTTTTGATTACTCTGCAATTCACAATTAACTGCTTGACAGAGGGTTCATGAAACCATCATCAGGCTATTTCTGTACCGTCCCACTCTTGAACAGCGCGCGGAAAAAACGAATACTTAAATCTTTCTATGCGAGCTCATATTTCTCTTATTTTATTATGATATGTGTATGTTGGCGCCAACAAAATATTTTCACACTCTGAGGAGAAAGTTGGTTTCATAAAAAGATTCTGTGCAACAAAAAACGCCTTCCTTTAATGACTGCCACCCCAACTCGAGTATCATATTCGTGTCGCACTCTCCCCTGTTTCGAGATAGTACAAAACGAGCTGCCCTTCTTTTAACTTTATCTATGTCCTCCTTCCAGCCTATTTGATGTGGACCCAACACCGCATGGCGCTACTCCAGAAACGGACATACAAGCGTAGTGTAAGAAGTCTCTTTAGTAGACCTGTTGCATTTTCTCAGTGTTCTGATTGTTGTCTTTGATTTGCTTCACCCACAACATTATCTATGTGATCGTTCTAAGTTATTCGTAATTGAATTTACAGCCTTTAGATTTGTGTGATAACAGAAATTTAGCGGATTCCTTTTGGTACTCAGGTAGTAGACTTCACACTTTTCATTATTTAGAGTCAACTGCCCCTTGTCACACCATACAGATATCTTGTCTAAAGCGTTTTGCAATTTGTTCTGATCATCTGCTGGCTTTATAAGGTAGTAAGTCACAGCATGATCTGCAAACAATCTAATAGTGCTACTCAGATCGTCTCCTAAAATGTTTATGTAGACCAGGAGCAGCAGAGGGCCTATAGCACCTCCTTGGGGAAAGCTAGATATTGCTTCTGTTTTATTTGATGAGAGGCCATAAGTTTCTTCAAGTGTGCACTAACCAGCTGACGACACTAATTAGATCCGGAAGAGTTACCTAATTGCGATGCTGATAGCTCTGTTCCATCCGCTGTTACAAATTGTCATAGACATTTGCTATGGGATTAACATCGGCTGATTTAGAGGGGTCATTGAGGAGCCATATAGGGTTCCTGAATACTCTTCGAACCTGGAACGTATGTGTGCTACCTTGTGATCATGGTTGTTGACATCTTTGAAGAGGAGTGTATCCACAGCAAACTCATCAGGAAGACATAGGGCAACACTTGGTCACCTATGCATGCTGGGATAAGCATCCCAGTTCAGGAGCTGGGTAAAATGAGTGAGCGTGCCCAAATGATGATCCGAAGAAACACCCCCAGAGCATGACAAAACCACCTCTGGCCTGAGTTATTCCCTCCACACACAGAGGGTCAAACGCTTTATTGTGCCGCCGGTGCACTGGACGCCTTGGATCACTTGCAAAAGAAGAAAATATGCGATTGGTCTGACCACACCAAACGTGTCTACCTTCTATTGTCTAGTTTTTGTGTTGTATGGCGTATAGAGGTGGTGAAGCTTTAAGAGCCACTGTCACGTGACCGCGTAATACCAGCTCTACACTATACACTGGGCTCCATAGCGGCCAGTGTCCTCTTGCAAGGGGGACAGCTGGTATTTGCTCCGGAGAGCTTACTAGTACTTATCCACTTTACTTTTCTCCCATTATTTGTCAACCCTGAGGGTGGTTTGCCGCAGTATGCCATTCCTCTCTTCTGTCTGCCTTCCTCTTCATTTCCACATGTGTAGCGCATCCCACATCACTCACAATCCGCTGCCTCTATGACACCGTTGGTCGGCCCCCGAGATTCTTTCCTCAGTAGCTCCTTCTGATATAGTTACAATAATCTGTGTTAACATGTGTCCTACGAATTTGTTTCTTCCTATTTGGATGTCCCTCCACAGAGATCTGGTTTCCTGTACTCTTCTCAGCACCTCTTCATTGATAACGTTTTCCTTCCAGCTGATCTTCATCATCCTTCTGTAGCACTAAGCCGGCTTGTATGGCAGTGCGGTTCTAGGCGCTTCAGTCTGGAACCGCGTGACCGCTACGGTCGCAGGTTCGAATCCTGCCTCGGGCCTGGATGTGTGTGATGTCCTTAGGTTAGTTAGGTTTAAGTAGTTCTAAGATATAGGGGACTGATAACGACAGATGTTAAGTCCCATAGTGCTCAGAGCCATTTGAACCATTTTTTGTAGCACTAAACCTCCACGGCTTTTAACCGTCTTCTTCCTTGCTTTCCTATTGTCCAAGTTTATGGTCACTCTCCAAACAAATGCGTCTATTACCCGTTTCCTTATCACCAGACGTTCGTGCTGGTGAGTAAGCTCTTCATCAGATTAAATGAATTTATCCTGCTTGTATTCTACTTACAGTTTTTCCAGCCTCCCCCATTCCTTGTGATCTCGCTTCCCAAATAGGTAACTTTCTCTATTAGATTTACCTCCTCCCTTCCAGCTCTGAATCTTACTGGTTCATATTGTTCTTCATCATCCCATCTCTCGCCTGTTTATTCTCATACCATACTGACTGCAGAAAATTCTTTCAGTTGTGCTAAGGACCTCCTCTAGATCTTCTTTCGTCTGCGTGATCTAAGCAAGGTCATCTGCGTAAAGCAGCATGTCTGTTTCCTGCCCATTAATTTTGACCCACACCTCAGCAATTTCAAGGGCTCGGTCGATAGCTTCCTGGATGTAAGCATTGATTATAAGAGGAGAAAGAGCACACCCTTGTCTCGCGCCTTTTCTAATTCTTTGTTCCTGTTCCTGATGAAAATTCCTAATCACAGCCACTTGGTTTTATAGAAGCTGTGTATCACCCGCAAGTCTTTATATTTTAGACCTGCTTTCTTCAACAGTCTGAACATCTCTTGCGGGATAACATTATCAGTTGCCTTTTCCAGGTCTACATTTTCCTGGGTTCAAATGGCTCTAAGCACTATGGGACTTAACATTTGAGGTCATCAGTCCCCTAGACTTAGAACTACTTAAACCTAACTAACCTAAGGACATCACACACATCCATGCCCAAGGCAGGATTCGAACCTGCGACCGTAGCAGCAGTGCGGTTGCGGACTGAAGCGCCTAGAACCGCTCGGCCAGAACAGCCTCAGTACCAGAATAGCTTCTCTTGTTACCAATCCGCTCCTGAATCCAGACTGATCTTTATTGAGTATATCGACCATTTTTACTTAAAGATCGCTAAGTTACCTGTTATCTGGAATTTCGTGCTCTAGCGCGGTGGGGACGTTTTTGCGACGGATAATAAAGACGTAACGGTGCGTTGACTTAGTTCTGGTCGGCCGCCGCGGGTTTATGGCGTCCTTTAACAGCTGCTGCCCAGCACAGGCCTCAAACAGGTGCGCAAGACCTCGCTGTACAAAGGGCTTACAAAAGGCGCCGGCGGTGCTGGAGCAGACTCCAGCTGCGCTGCTGGAACAGGTTTGCCTGGAGTCAGATGGCGGCTGGCAGGTGGGCCCCACGTGCCCGCAGTGTACCCACACCTCAACGGCTCTCTCCAGACAACGGGGCCCTTTCTCTTACCAAGCGAGAGCAGTACTGGTCGCGCGAGCGCCTTTGAAATTCGCGGTGAAAATCTTTAGCTGTTTTTTATTGTGCACAATGCTGTTACATTTGGTCGTAGACCAATTTCTAGCATAGCCTAAACGAAGAAATACAAAACGTAAAGAGATTTCACAATTTGACAAGTTAGTGTAAGGTCGCCGGAACACCTCTTTCGGAGGAAGTAATAGGAAGAGAAGAGCAAGTAGACGAAGATGACAAGGGAGATGACATTCTGCAAGAAGAACTTGACAGAGCTCTAAAAGAACTACGTGACAACAAAGCAACGGGTACTGATCACATCCCTGCAGAACTAATACAGAATGCTGGTGACAGCATGAAAATGATGCTGCTTAAACTTATTAGGTGAACAGTACCGAACTCTAAGCCTAACATCACACCCATCAAAAATTCTCATAAAAATAGGTCCGAAGAGAATTGAAGAGAAGGTGGAGGATATGCTGAGTGAAGATCAGTTTGGTTTCAGAAGGGGATTGGGAACAAGAGGCAATTCTGGCACTGAGACTCGTTATCGAAAAGCAAAATTACAGAAAAATAAACCAATTTATATTGCCTTTGTAGCAGTGGCGTAGCGTGGTTGTAAAGGTTGGGGAGACTCTACATTTATTATAGGTAGACAAAATAGTACAATAAACAATAATTTTAACAAATGAAACAAAATGCATCAAATAAAACAACAACAACTACTTCTACTACTACTACTACCACTATTACCGCCGCCACTAATAATAATAATAATAACTAACTTGTTCAAGAAACGATGACAAAATTGTAGAACTCCAGCAGCAAGAAAAGAAGCACTTATATTTTCTTGTATTCAAGTGCAATGCGCCTGTCTTTTCTTTCCACGAATGCGTCTATAGCTCGGTCTATAAAGATCTGATCACTGGATAGCTCTCCAAGTAGTGTCTTTTCTATTGGTAACGTGCTCAAACACGACAGCCGGTTGTTGGACATTGAATTCTTTAAATAATTCTTCACTCGTTTAAGAGTACTCATGCTCCGTTCACTGCTTGCTGTAGTTGCAGGTAGGGTCAAAACCAAACGCAGGAACTTCATTGTTTCTTCAAAAACAGAGTCTAAATCATTGTTGACAATGTACTTTAAGAGGATTCTTGGAGATAAGTGTTTTTTCACATCAGTGTATATGTTACACAGTGCATTTTCAAGTTGTTCTTGTTTGAAAAAAGGGTACTGTTCTAATAACTGAAGCAGTTTGAACTTTGGGAATTCTTTTTCATAGTTCGGGAAACACTTTTCGTTCAATAGTTCACAAACTGAATTTGGGGAAACTCTTGAAATCTTCTTTCCATCTGAACAATTTGCACATCCAGTATCTCGTAAGTTAGTGTCCTGGGAGATGTCTTTTGACTGTCACGGAATGATAAGTTGCCATTCAAACACAAACTGAATTTAATGCATTCATCAACGAATGTTTCCGTTCTTAATTGCCATAAGTTTCTCAAAACAGTTCGTATTTCGTCGTGGCAAGCAGTTATACTGACAGATTTTGACTAAAGAACATTAAAGAATTGAACAACATAAACAAAGCACCCTCGGTAGAAACAAAGCAAGCAGACAAACGTAGGATCATCCATCCGTCGTTTCATTCTCACAGCGTAGCTCAAAGATTCTGGGTCCCACTGAGAGTCTGTATCATCAATTGTATAATTAAAAACACTATATAGCTCTGAGAAATGGCTAGATATTGTTGAAACTGCAGTGGAATGAAAGTTCCAGCGAGTGTTGCTTGCATGTGACAGTTTAAATTCTTTCTGAGTTAGCAGTGCAGTTGGTTTTGATGATTTGCTGAAAAACGAATGGAATGAAGTAAAATCACTTACAAACATGCGTACTTGTCGTATGATTTTGGAGGCATGTAACAGTACCAAATTCAGTTGGTGTGCGTAACAATGAATAAACAGCGCATAGGGACAGAACTGCTTCACCAATTGATGTAATCCTCTTTTTCTCTGCCCGCCATTACTGAAGCGCCATCATATATTTGACTAACCACTTTTCTTTCCACGTTCCATTCTTTCAGTACTGCATGAATAATGTCTGACAAACCTTCAGCAGTTTTATCTCCAGAAACATCGTAAAATCCAACAAATCTTTCCTAAATTTTGTCTGCAATACAGTATCTGAATATTATACTCATTTGACTCTTGCATGAAACGACTAATATTTCATCAACTTGAATCGAAATGAAATTGCAGTCCTAAATTTCAGATCTTGTTTTCTCATTAACTGCCAGAGTTATCATTTCTATTATATCATTCTGTATATCTGGAGAAGTTCCTTTAAAGGTTGAAGATGATGACAGATGGTCTTGGATTAACTGCTCTCCTTGAGCTAGTAAATCCAACAATTCCCGATAGTTACCTTTGTAGCTGGAGGGTTAGTCTTCTCGATGGCCGCGAAAGGCTAGTTCTTGTATACAAAGAATTACAATTGCCTGAGTAATACAAGCCAATAGTCTCCTGTTGGATGCAACTTGTTCGTTGTATTTTATTGATGTCAGACGAGCGGCTTCAGAAAGGGCGTGCTCAATTCTACTTTTGCCCAACAGCTGAAATGATTCTTTGTTCTGCAGGTGACGTTTTGATATCTGATGCTTTGGTGCTTTCCGGTCAAAGTTCTTTATTGTACAAATACCCTCATTGCACCATTCCTTTTCACCACCAAAAACAGAAGACATAAATAACAATATAATCTGTTATTAACTGCATTCGCAGTCAGCCAAGTATACTTTTCGTACCAGGCTGTCTAAAAAGTGAGTTTTTGTTTGGCTTCACTTAAAACTACACTGAGTATAGGAGTAGGTCGTTTGTCCATCAATTCGCACTTTTTTTCGCACGGTACGTTAATGCAGAAAAAGGCGTTTTTAATAAAAATTCTATAAAGTGTTCAGTTGCTCGCTCACTCATGTTGGCGACACAACGAAAATATGCACTAAAATCACACAAGAATGACTATGAACACAAACCGCGCGATTGTTCACTTGCGTGTTAAAATCCTGCATAGAAGCGGCAGAGACTAGTCTGGATACCTGCTAGCAAGTGCAGCGCACCAGCCCTCGTGAAAGAGGGGAAGTGGAGGGGGCGAAGGCGCACACAGCCAGGTAAGGGAAGGGAGGCAGAGACTGGGAGCAGTCGAGTCTCAAGCAGGCAGATACACCAATACTCAGGGTGCGGCGCGGGCTACAAGACTGATGTCTTCGCACATTTAGAGCTCTTAGCAGTAAGTTATTTATATTTTTGTTATGAATTACCATTGAATCTTTTTTAAGCACGAATACAGGGGAGACTAAGTCTCAAAGTCTCCCCTCACGCTACGCCACTGCTTTGTAGATGTGGAAAAGGCATTCAGTAACGTTATCTGGCAAGAGATGTTCGAAGTGCTGAGGAAAAGTGGAGTAAAGTACAAAGACATCCGTGTGATACTCAGTTTCTATAAGAATGAGGTGGCAATGATTACGAATTGTCACCAGGAACAAGAAGCAAGTATTAAAAAAGGGGAAAGACAAGGATGTGCTCTCTCTCCTCTCTACGGAGCGAGGTGGCGCAGTGGTTAGCACACTGGACTCGCATTCGGAAGGACGACGGTTCAATCCCGTCTCCAGCGATCCTGATTTAGGTTTTCCGTGATTTCCCTAAATCGTTTCAGGCAAATGCCGGGATGGTTCCTTTGAAAGGGCACGGCCGATTTCCTTCCCCATCCTTCCCTAACCCGAGATTGCGCTCCGTCTCTAATGACCTCGTTGTCGACGGGACGTTAAACAACACTAACCTAACCTCTCTCCTCTCTACCGAGCGAGGTGGCGCAGTGGTTAGACACTGGACTCGCATTCGGGAGGACGACGGTTCAATCCCGCGTCCGGCCATCCTGATTTGGGTTTTCCGTGATTTCCCTAAATCACTCCAGGCAAATGCCGGGATGGTTCCTCTGAAAGGGCACGGCCGACGTCCTTCCCCATCCCTCCCTAATCCGATGAGACCGATGACCACGCTGTCTGGTCTCCTTCCCCAAACAACCAACCAACCAATCTCTCCTCTCTATAGATGAAGTTCGAGAAACTACTGAGGTGAGGATCAAAATTAATGGTCAGATGATAGACATGCTTCGTTATGCAGATGATATCGCTATAGTCACGGAGACAAAAGAAGATGTAGAGAAAGTCCTCAGAACAATGGAAAAAAATGTATACAATCAGTATAGAATGAGAATAAACAAGAAAAAGACTAAAGTGATGGTATGCGGTAAAGGAGAAGACTATGAACGTTTGAGAATGAGAATTGGAAGAGAGGAGCTGGAAGTGATAGAGGAATTTATTTACCTGGGAAGCAAAATCACAATGGATGGTAGAAGCCGGAAAGAAATTGCGAGCAGAATACAAAAGGCCAAAATTGCATTTAATCGGAGAAGGAACTTACTCACCAGCAACAACATCAGTCTCAAAATAAGGAAACGTATCATGAAAGGTTTCGTTTGGAGTGTGGCCCTATACGGATGTGAAAGTTGGACAGTTGGAAGAGAAGAGAGGAGACGGCTAGAGGCCCTGGAGATGTGGTGCTATAGAAGGATGATGAAGATCAACTGGAGAGACAAAGTAACAAATGAAGAGGTGCTTAGAGGAGTACAGGAAACAAGATCTCTGTGGAGGCACATCCAAACAAGAAGAGACAAACTTGTAGGGCACATCCTACGACACAATAACACCATTGGAACAATAACAGAAGGAGCTATTTAGCGAAGGAATCGGCGCGGGCGACCAAGGATATCATACATGCAACAGATCACGAATGAAGTTGGATGTAACACATACGTGGAAATGAAGAGGAAGGCAGACAGAAGAGAGGAATGGCGCACTGCTGCAAACCAACCTCAGGGTTGAACACTAAAAGAAGTGTAAGGTCATAAACATCGCACTTACAGGCATAAATGGCAGGTATGTTATACCACATTGCAAACGATTACAGGTTGCTGTTGCAGGCCAACCATGGCCAATACAGTTGTCAGTAACACGATAATTGTACAAAGCAGTTGTCGCCAGAAAGCTTATTCACATCGAAAGTCAATAACAAACTAATAGACGATACCAGGTCAAGCAGTACATAGATAACAGTCAAAGACATTTCCAGGTCAAAGACCACAGTATAGGGTATGCAACAAGAGAAGCTTTAACCTAATAAACAAAATGGCACAATTCAGTATTAGATTGACAGTAAACAACTTACATCTACAGTATGGTCTGAAAATGTATTTTTGTGACATACGGAAGGTAGATTGAAGTCACTGCCAACTATAATTGTATGAGTAGGGTACCTATTTGCGATGAGATTCGAGTTTTCTTTGAAATGTTCAGCAACTGTTTCATCTGAGATCATGGGTTGGTAAAAGGAGTCAGTTATTAATTTATTCCGGTTGTCGAATGTAACCTCTGTCCATACTAAGTCACAGGAACTACCTGCTTCAATGTCGCTTGCCTGCTGGAACACACATTACATTATTTTTCCTTAAGTTGTGCTTCTTGTTTCTGTTGTAGTGGAGATGCTTTGTCTGTGACCCTGTAAATACCAGTTCTACATTGTTTAATGTAGAAGAACAACGTATGCTACAAGCATAGCATTCTGTATTACTTCATTTCCTTATTTCTAACATTTTAAAATTGTACGTCGACTTTACATGACATGTCAATCACAGATGTTCTTATATCTGTTTATGAACGTACTTTCAGTCAAGTTTTGAACATTGTACCGCTACATTTATTAACTAATGTTTCGCCGCAAGGGATATCGGATTTTAGAGAGTAAATTAATATGGAGTATGTCGTTCTTCTTTTCAAACATTCACATACCCATTTCTTCTTTCCTTGTTGTTTTTTGGGCATGTAGTTGTAGTAATCAAAGTAGGCAGAAATGCAGCGATCAAAAAGAAATGATTAGCGTACATTCGCATTCTGTTTACAGCGTTCCTTTCTTGTTGCTCCCGTGGCGATGGACTGTTTCTATCGCAATCAGTTAGCGTGAAAGGAACCTACCGTACAGACAGAGGGATCTATATTTATACTTGGCAGAACTAATGACATACTGACATAATCGCCGGAATTGCTTTCGTTTCCCAAAAGATATAAATATTTCGATTTCGGAAAAGAAGCTCTGTATTTCGCCAAGATGTCGAAGAAGAAGGTCCCTTACGTACTGGTTGTATCGAGTAAGATGTGGAGAAAGCGGTTTGAAAGCGGACAGAAGAAGTACGAGGAAGGGCGGCCCTTACCTGAGGGATCGCTGCCTGGCGAAGGGGCAAGTGTGGCAAATGTCCGGCGTGGCAAATGTCCGCCATTCCGCTCCGGCACTGTGCGGGAACCGGCAGCGGACCCAGCCGACTGCACCGCACAGAGATAAGTTCCTGATCCGCAGCAACCGACTGACTCCCGCGGAATGCCGACAACATCTAAAATAGTCGTCAGTGGAAATAACGCCAACTACACACACAAGAAGAAACCATGGGTAACAGAAGAAATACTTCAGTTGATTGATGACAGGAGGAAGTACAAACATGTTCCGGGAAAATCAGGAATACAGAAATACAAGTCGCTGAGGAATGAAATAAATAGGAAGTGCAGGGAAGCTAAGACGAAATGGCTGCAGGAAAAATGTGAAGACATCGAAAATGATATGATTGTCGGAAGGACAGACTCAGCATACAGGAAAGTCAAAACAACCTTTGGTGACATTAAAAGCAACGGTGGTAACATTAAGAGTGCAACGGGAATTCCACTGTTAAATGCAGAGGAGAGAGCAGATAGGTGGAAAGAATACATTGAAAGCCTCTATGAGGGTGAAGATTTGTCTGATGTGATAGAAGAAGAAACAGGAGTCGATTTAGAAGAGATAGGGGATCCAGTATTAGAATCGGAATTTAAAAGAGCTTTGGGGGACTTACGGTCAAATAAGGCAGAAGGGATAGATAATATTCCATCAGAATTTCTAAAATCATTGGGGGAAGTGGCAACAAAACGACTATTCACGTTGGTGTGTAGAATACATGAGTCTGGCGACATACCATCTGACTTTCGGAAAAGCATCATCCACACAATTCCGAAGACGGAAAGAGCTGACAAGTGCGAGAATTATCGCACAATCAGCTTAACGGCTCATGCATCGAAGCTGCTTACAAGAATAATATACAGAAGAATGGAAAAGAAAATTGAGAATGCGCTAGGTGACGATCTGTTTGGCTTTAGGAAAAGTAAAGGGACGAGAGAGGCAATTCTGACGTTACGGCTAATAATGGAAGCAAGGCTAAAGAAAAATCAAGACACTTTCATAGGATTTGTCGACCTGGAAAAAGCGTTCGACAATATAAAACGGTGCAAGCTGTTCGAGATTCTGAAAAAAGTAGGGGTAAGCTATAGGGAGAGACGGGTCATATACAATATGTGCAACAAACAAGAGGGAATAATAAGAGTGGACGATCAAGAACGAAGTGCTCGTATTAAGAAGGGTGTAAGACAAAGGCTGTAGCCTTTCGCCCCTACTCTTCGATCTGTACATCGAGGAAGCAATGATGGAAATAAAAGAAAGGTTCAGGAGTGGAATTAAAATACAAGGTGAAAGGATATCAATGATACGATTCGCTGATGACATTGCTATCCTGAGTGAAAGTGAAGAAGAATTGAATGATCTGCTGAACGGAATGAACAGTCTAATGAGTACACAGTATGATTTGAGAGTAAATCGGAGAAAGACGAAGGGAATGAGAAGTAGTAGAAATGAGAACAGCGAGAAACTTAACATCAGGATTCATGGTCACGAAGTCAATGAAATTAAGGAATTCTGCTACCTAGGCAGTAAAATAACCAATGACGGACGGAGCAAGGAGGACATCAAAAGCAGACTCGCTATGGCAAAAAAGGCATTTCTGGCCAAGAGAAGTCGACTAATATCAAATACCGGCCTTAATTTGAGGAAGAAATTTCTGAGGATGTACGTCTGGAGTACAGCATTGTATGGTAGTGAAACATGGACTGTGGGAAAACCGGAACAGAAGAGAATCGAAGCATTTGAGATGTGGTGCAATAGACGAATGTTGAAAATTAGGTGGACTGATAAGGTAAGGAATGAGGAGGTTCTACGCAGACTCGGAGAGGAAAGGAATATGTGGAAAACACTGATGAGGGGAAGGGACAGGATGATAGGACATCTGCTGAGACATGAGGGAATGACTTCCATGGTACTAGAGGGAGCTGTAGAGGGCAAAAACTGTAGAGGAAGACAGAGATTGGAATACGTCAAGCAAATAATTGAGGACGTAGGTTGCAAGTGCTACTCTGAGATGAAGAGGTTGGCACAGGAACGGAATTCGTGGCGGGCCGCATCAAACCAGTCAGTAGACTGATGACCAAAAAAAAAAAAAACAAACACACACACACAACCTGACAAACACTTGGTCGGAGACCTGAACGATACCCAAGTAAGTAAGCACACACGAAGACAAGTCGGGAGGCGATGCACACACACAGAGCTGACTCATGAACGACCGGCGAGCCAAAACGCGACGTCCGGTAGGACAACCGACCGACGATCCACCAAGACCGTGGCCCGGATCAAGTGCTGCGTGGCGGCAAAGGTGGGGCGAGCCACGTCGACGCAGACCTCACTGCTGCTCCAACCCAACTGCACTATTTTTTTTTTTATAGTGCCGCATTGCAACTCCCCGACTGGCAGGTCCGGACTGCGCTCCAGACGCGTTCCAACTGACTGGCAGCCCAAACTCGCGACCCGAACTCCGTATCCAAATTGGTTTTCGACAGACAACGACTGGGAAGTAATAGCAGTCGAGCAAAGATACTACGAGAGGGGATACATCGATACGCGCTGCTAACGCTGCTCACGGTCAGGCAAAGCGACAACTCAGTGATACTAGTAATTTAAATTAACGTAGTGAGGTGGAAGTACGTTAAAATCAGGGTGTAAAATACATGATGGCAGGAACGCGAGCCACGCACGGCTCAGTTTGTAACTTCTGTCTACACTCCTGGAAATGGAAAAAAGAACACATTGACACCGGTGTGTCAGACCCACCATACTTGCTCCGGACACTGCGAGAGGGTTGTACAAGCAATGATCACACGCACGGCACATCGGACACACCAGGAACCGCGGTGTTGGCCATCGAATGGCGCTAGCTGCGCAGCTTTTGTGCACCGCCGCCGTCAGTGTCAGCCAGTTTGCTGTGGCATACGGAGCTCCATCGCAGTCTTTAACACTGGTAGCATGCCGCGACAGCGTGGACGTGAACCGTATGTGCAGTTGACGGACTTTGAGCGAGGGCGTATAGTGGGCATGCGGGAGGCCGGGTGGACGTACCGCCGAATTGCTCAACACGTGGGGCGTGAGGTCTCCACAGTACATCGATGTTGTCGCCAGTGGTCGGCGGAAGGTGCACGTGCCCGTCGACCTGGGACCGGACCGCAGCGACGCACGGATGCACGCCAAGACCGTAGGATCCTACGCAGTGCCGTAGGGGACCGCACCGCCACTTCCCAGCAAATTAGGGACACTGTTGCTCCTGGGGTATCGGCGAGGACCATTCGCAACCGTCTCCATGAAGCTGGGCTACGGTCCCGCACACCGTTAGGCCGTCTTCCGCTCACGCCCCAACATCGTCCAGCCCGCCTCCAGTGGTGTCGCGACAGGCGTGAATGGAAGGACGAATGGAGACGTGTCGTCTTCAGCGATGAGAGTCGCTTCTGCCTTGGTGCCAATGATGGTCGTATGCGTGTTTGGCGCCGTGCAGGTGAGCGCCACAATCAGGACTGCATACGACCGAGGCACACAGGGCCAACACGGGGCATCATGGTGTGGGGAGCGATCTCCTACACTGGCCGTACACCACTGGTGATCGTCGAGGGGACACTGAATAGTGCACGGTACATCCAAACCGTCATCGAACCCATCGTTCTACCATTCCTAGACCGGCAAGGGAACTTGCTGTTCCAACAGGACAATGCACGTCCACATGTATCCCGTGCCACCCAACGTGCTCTAGAAGGTGTAAGTCAACTACCCTGGCCAGCAAGATCTCCGGATCTGTCCCCCATTGAGCATGTTTGGGACTGGATGAAGCGTCGTCTCACGCGGTCTGCACGTCCAGCACGAACGCTGGTCCAACTGAGGCGCCAGGTGGAAATGGCATGGCAAGCCGTTCCACAGGACTACATCCAGCATCTCTACGATCGTCTCCATGGGAGAATAGCAGCCTGCATTGCTGCGAAAGGTGGATATACACTGTACTAGTGCCGACATTGTGCATGCTCTGTTGCCTGTGTCTATGTGCCTGTGGTTCTGTCAGTGTGATCATGTGATGTATCTGACCCCAGGAATGTGTCAATAAAGTTTCCCCTTCCTGGGACAATGAATTCATGGTGTTCTTATTTCAATTTCCAGGAGTGTATAACACTCAGAAAACGCAGTGTCGACCTATATAATTTGTACAAGAGACAACTTTCAACGGGTGTCACCAGGGCGTTCTTCTGTACGGAACGGTTTTTTTGTTTGAGGGATCTACGGCAAATTGTGTGTAGAATCTGTTAGGGATTCCGCCCGGCCCTGGAGCTTTGTTTAGTCATCGATGTTGGTGACACGTGATCGGATCGACAAGCGTGAGCTGTTCAGTATGTCGCGGTCTCCCTTGCAGATGAGCTGTCAGGACGACAGAGGGGCTGGCGCGGGCAGAGAGGCGGCACTCGGGGGCGGACAGGTTCCCACGCGGTCAGCAGCGGAGGCGGCGGCGGCGGCGGCGACGGAGGCGGCTGCCGGCCAGATAAGCGATCGCGGCTGTGTGTGCGCGGAGTGCCGCGCCAGGCACGACCGCCCGCAGGTTGTTAGGCGCGCACAGATTGATCTGCCCGGCGCCCGGACACGATAATTTTATAAAGAGCTCTCCGCGCGATTTAACACGCCACTCAGCCGCGGTGTCGCCGCCGGCGCCAGTGTGGTTTTTTTTTGTCTTTTTTATTATTATTAAAGCGCAGGCACCGGCAGCGCCTCGCGACCTGCCGCTTTAAATACGTCCAAGCGCGCATCCGGGCCAGCACACGGTCGCAGCGGATTCTCGCCGGCGTGTCGCCGCTGCACCGACTGCTTCACCTCCATCGTCACCGTTTTACTACTGTACAATCCTTTCACATCCTCATCGAAAGCGAAATTAAGTTTCATAACTCTCGAACTGTTACTTTAATAATTCCTGACTGCAAAATACTGACACGCACTGTGTAGTGGACTGTTAAGGCAGCCAGTCCACAGTGAAGTAGCCGAAAGGGCACGCGTCAACTCACGCCGTCTGGCGTTAAGTCTGGAACAGGATTCGTAATGAATGTGATAAAGAAAAGAACGTAGCTACTAGAACACTTAACTTTTATATTGTCCTTTGGTATACAGCATTCTGGATGATACAAGTGAGACTCTATCTTGAGGTACATGCAATGGTACAAATGGAGCCTTGCTAGGTCGTAGCCATTAACTTAGCTGAAGGCTATTCTGTCTCTCGGCAAATGAGAGAAAGGCTTCGTCAGTGTAGTCGCTAGCAACGTCGTCGTACAACTGGGCGAGTGCTAGTACGTCTCTCGAGACCTGCCTTGTGGTGGCGCTCGGTCTGCGATCCTGACAGTGGCGACACGCGGGTCCGACATGTACTAATGGACCGCGGCCGATTTAAGCTACCACCTAGCAAGTGTGGTGTCTGGCGGTGACACCACACACTGTTTACAGACGAATGGAAAATCCGACGCAAGAGGACATCAGGGATCATCGATTTCGGGCACCCCGATGTAATGCGGAATCGACCAATAGAGACAAAGAGACGCGCACTCGCCACTACAGGAGCAGGCGTGGAGTATTGTTTTCTCAGTATACACATTTGCCACGACATCTGGGAAGATGATTGTTGCAGTGTCTGTGTGTTTGTGGGTTGCATTTTTTCAAATGACTTGTCAAGCCAATGGCAGCACGGCATCTCTTGCCGCAATTGTCACAAGTGTATCTGGCTGCTGAGGTAGGAGCAGTGGTAGCATTGCGAAGCTTTTTCTGCCTTCTGTGTAACAAGTCTTCATCGTGCTTCGACATTCCAGAGATATATCATCACGCCACTCTGGTCTCATGCTAGCCCGTGGCTCCCTTCTGTGTCGATTCCAAAGCTCTCCATATCTCGTTTACAGGAGTCCTTGAACCTCAATACAGGACGTCCTACAGGTCTTTTGGCTATAGAGATCTCTCCAAGCATCACCTCACGTGGTAATCTGTCAGGATCCATACGGTGGACGTGTCCCAGCCAGCGGAGTCGTCTCTGCTTCAAGATAGCTGAAATACTGTTGCAGTTAGTTTTAGATAGCACTGCTTCGTTGGTCACTCGCTCCTTCCACGTTACTCCGAGGATGGATCTCAGGCACCGCATGTGGAAAGCATTAAGCCGACGTTCTTGTTTGGCATAGGTAGTCCACGTGCCCGATGCATACAAAAAGATGCTGAGGAAGCAAGTTTGATATACAAGAATTTTGGTGGTCAAAGAGAGTTTGTTGTTTTTCCAAACACGTGTACAGAGTTTGCCAAAAGCTGTCGCAGCTCTTCCAATGCGAGCATCAATTTCCTTGTCAACAGACATGTTTGATTCTATAGCAGATCCAAGATAGCAGAAGTTATCTACGACTTGCAGAGTAGTGCCATCTCGTGTGATATTCGGCTTTGTGTTAGCACCCTGAACCATAATTACGGTCTTACTGCTGTTCACACTCATCGAGAATAGGTGGCATGCGTGACTAAATCTTGATACTAGCTCTTGCAGCTCTTCTGCGGAGTTCGCAACAATTGCAGCATCATCAGCATACAGGAGTTCACGAGCGACTATCTCGTAGCACTTTGTCTTACTCTTCAGAAGACTGACATTGACAAGCCTTCCATCTTTCCTAGTATGCAGATGTACTCCAACATTGCAATTCTCGAAAGCCACTTGGAGCAGACCCGAGAGGAAAATTCCAAAAAGTGTAGGTGCCAACACACAGCCTTGTCTTACGCCACAGTTCATACTGAATGGTTTAGATGTACTGCCATCGAAGATTACAGAACCACGCATATTGTCGTGAAAAGATCTTATGAAAGACAGTAAAGTTGGGGGACATCCAATTTTTTCAAATATGCTGTAGAGTCCCTCCCTACGAGGTGTCAAAGGCTTTGTTGAGGTCAACAAAAGCCACATATAATGGCACGCTGTGTTCGCGGCACTTGTCTTGTAGTTGGCGCAAGGTGAATATCATGTCACTTGCGGATCTGCCAGTTCGAAATCCACACTGTGACTCATGGTAGATCCGAGCAGCCAAGGTTTCCAGTCGCTTCAGGATTATCCTTGCATACGCCTTTCCAGCAATGCTCAAGAGAGATATTCCTCTATAGTTGTTACAATTACCTATGTCGCCTTTTCCCTTATAGACTGTTACTATATTTGCATCTCGCATGTCTTGAGGTATTGTGCCTTCTTCCCGGCACTGCAGTAGGATTTGATACAATATCGGCAAAACGCAGTCAAGTTTGATGATTTCTGCTGGTAAGTTATCACGGCCTGTACTCTTGCCTAGCTTTAGACTTTATAAGTGCCAGTTTTAATTCGTCAACATAAAAGACATAACAGGGTAAGTTGGTAAAGTACCCAAAGCTTCTGAAGAAATGTTGACCTCTTCTGATTATAGTTTAGCAGAGTGCTGCACCCATCTATCTAGCTGCTGGTTTCTATTGTTGATTGGGTCTCCCTTTAGATCTCTTATTGCAGCGAACTTCCTGCTTGTTGGTCCAATGGCCTTTTTGATGCCTTGATACGTGCCACTATAATCTCCTTTGTCTCGGCAGATCTGAATAGTTTTGCAAAGGTTGGTCCAATATCTATTTGCGCAATGGCGAAAAACTCGTTGCAGATCTTCTTTGCAGGCCTTGTATTCAGCTATTGCTCGTTGGTCTTTAGGATTATTTATAATCTGTATATGGGCATTAAGTTTCTTGTCTATACATGGACGCAACTCACTTTCACATTCAGTAAACCAGTCACTTTGAGTCCTACCCTGCTTCCCAAATGTTCCGATAGCTGTCTGCATAATATTTTCTTTAGCTAGATGCCACATATTTACGGCGCTCTGTGCAGTTATAAATTGCTCAGGATTCAGTTTCATCTCAATTTCTTCACTGAACTTTTTGTATAGCGCATCATCTTGAATGGCTTTGGTGTTGATCTTCACACTTCGACAAACGCTCTCAGCTGAGTGAATCTTCTTTGGTGTGAACCGTGATTTGGTCATAACTAAAGAGTGATCAGTATCACAGTCAGCACTGTGATATGTGCAGGAATTAAGGACATGACGTAGGTCGCTTCTTCTGGTTATGATGAAGTCAAGCTGATGCCAATGTCCTGAACGTGGGTGCTTCCATGTTGCTTTGTGCACGCCTCTGTTCTGAAAGTAAGTGTTAGTGATGTAGAGAGAAAGAGAGATGCAAAGTTCCAGCAGTCGCTGACCGATCTCATTCATATTTCTAATGACGTATGGGCCAATGCAGTCGGTCCAGTTGTTCCGTTTATTCCCAACCCTGGCATTAAAGTCTCCCAGTAGCATGAGTTTATCTGATCCACGAACGTTCTCCAGACATTTCCGCAGGTCTTCATAGAACATGTCTTTGACTTCAGGTGGCGCTTTCATAGTGGGAGCATATGCAGAGATTAATGTGACGGGGCCTGCTGTTGTCTTTAATCTCAAAGCTGCTGATCGTTCAGACATAGAGTTTGGCTGTTCACAGCAGCTGAGAAGACTGTTTCGCACTGCAAAGCCAACTCCGTGTTCACGTCTTTCTCCAGTTTCTCTCCCTTTCCAGAAAAAGGTGTAATTAGCTTCACGCAGGCTGCCTTCCCGAGAGAGACGAGTTTCCTGTAATGCAGCCACACCAACGCGAAGACGCAGGAGTTTTCTGTCAATTACGGTTTTTTTAATTTTTTACAATAGGGGCAGCATCTGTAGGAGTGTCATATCCGGGTAACATAGTTCTGACATTCCAGGTGGTTTTGGTCATATCAGCTACTTTATTGTTGTTTTTTTCCAGGTGGCTCAGTAACCCACCTTGTATCAAGCACTGCGAGATGCTTGCTGCTCCATACACCCATAGAAGCGCAAGGTGTGGGACGGACTGGCACCTTACTGGCTGGGGGCTGCCCAGCTTGAGGCGGTCGGTAACCAGTCAGTTTGCCGCAGTGGGCTATCCCTCCGACGGGTCACCCCTGGCGCCTGCACTCACGTCCCTCAACGCAAGGCTTAAAACCGGTAACTGCCACTCGCCGTGTTATTATCCGCACATTTGCAGGCGCAGGCGGAGTATCCTCTCCACAGACACTGCATCGCCTGGGTCGTATTTAAAAGCCACGAATTTGCCCAGCGTTCAGAGCTTTCTCTCGACTCAAACAACTGTTTCCTCAGGAGTGATGGGTCACTACGTGTGGAGCTGAGTGGGTTGCAGGAGTTGCCGACTTGTTGACGTTGAACCCTACTGTCGCCTACGGTCTTCCGGATCCTTTGCCCCATCCGCCAAGCACATGCACCGCACCAGAGATTTCCATCTCCGCCGCAGCTGCCGTTGGGGACTTCACCCATAACCTTGGGCTAGAGTCCTGCATCAAACCCCGCAGTACTGGGGTGAGAGAGATAGGAAACTGAAAACACCCTCAGGCCTCGAAACCTAATACCATTGGGGTCGAAAAACAAGAGTTGGCCAAGGGAGGCCGACAGGAAAGGAAACAGGAGGGGTCTGACACAAGTAAGCGGAAGCAATGTCAGACAGCATGGGGCCCCACGCATGCCACCCGAGAACTTTTAGATGAAGTCCCCTGGGGGAGTTTTCTCAGTAGAGAAGCAGCAACAGTCACACACTTTACATTCTTTTCAGTTTAATAATTGTGTGAATAATCTGCTGTTATTACCTATTACCGTCACAATGACAGGACTATAGACCTAAATCTCTAACGTCGATCAGTTGTAGAATTTTGGAACACGTATTATGTTCGAGTATAATGACTTTTCTGAAGACTGGAAATCTACTCTGTAGGCATCAGCATGGGTTTCGAAAAAGACGATCGCGTGAAACCCAGCTGGCTCTATTCGTCCACGAGACTCAGAGGTCCGTAAACACGGGTTCCCAGGTAGATGCTGTGTTTCTTGACTTCCGCAAGGCGTTTGATACAGTTCCCAACACTCGTTTAATGAACAAAGTAAGAGCATATGGACTATCAGACCAATTGTGTGATTGCATTGAAGAGTTCCTAGATAACAGAACGCAGCACGTCATTCTCAATCGAGAGAAGTCTTCCGAAGTAAGAGTGATTTCACGTGTGCCGCAGGGGAGTGTCATAGGACCGTCGCTATTCACAATATATATAAATGACCTTGTGGATAACATCGGAAGTTCACTGAGGCTTTTTGCGGATGATGCTGTAGTATATCGAGAGGTTGTAACAATGGAAAATTGTACTGAAATGCAGGAGGATCTGCAACGAATTGCGCATGGTGCAGGGAATGGCTATTGAATCTCAATGTACACAAGTTTAATGTGCTGCGAATACATAGAAAAAAAGATCCTTTATCATTTAGCTACAATATAGCAGGTCAGCAACTGGAAGCAGTTAATTCCATAAATTATCTGGGAGTACTCATTAGGAGTAATTTAAAATGGAATGACCATATAAAATTAATCGTCGGTAAAGCAGATGCCAGACTGAGATTCATTGGAAGAATCCTAAGGAAATGCAGTCCGAAAACAAAGGAAGTAGGTTCCAGTACACTTGTCCGCCCACTGCTTGAATACTGCTCACCGGTGTGGGATACGTACCAGATAGGGTTGATAGAAGAGACAGAGAAGATCCAACGGAGAGCAAGGCGCTCCGTTACAGGATCATTTAGTAACCGCGAAAGCGTTACGGAGATGATAGATAACTCCAGTGGAAGGTTCTGCAAGAGAGACGCTCAGTAGCTCGGTACGGGCTTTTGTTGAAGTTTCGAGGTCATACCTTCACCGAGGAGTCAAGCAGTATACTGCTCCCTCCTACGTATATCTCGCGAACAGATCATGAAGATAAAATCAGAGAGATTAGAGCCCACACAGAGGCATACCGACAATCTTTCTTTCCACGAACAATACGAGACTGGAATAGAAGGGAGAGCCGATAGAGGTACTCAAGGTACCCTACGCCACACACCGTCAGGTGGCTTGCGGAGTGTAGAAGTAGATGTAGAAAATTGTCATTAGTTCTACCTCGATTGGGTCAATAGTGTTGTGTACTGGCGGCGTTCATTATACAGACATGTAATAAAGCTAGAAATATTCTGAGACAGTGCCTAATGCCGACAGTCCATTGTAAAGTAGCAATACGTAAGCTTTAAATAAAATTATATTACATTGTTTATATAACGACAGCAGATTCCTACCATGTCCGTTATCATAGTTTAAGTCCTGTTGGTTGAATACAAGGCGAGCTGTACTGATGTCAACTATTTAATTTTAAATACATTTGCATCTTATTTGCTTAAAATGTTATTAAAACATGCAGATTTTATGTAAGTTATACAGCCAGCTGCTAAAGCAATCGAGCGATCTTCGCCTCAAGCAACGTGTCAGAACCTAGTGGCTGTCCCCATTCAGCTACAGTACCGGCCACACATATGTATACTAAGTATATACCGAGTGTTGAGTTCTTTGAATGTTGCTACTGGCGTCAGTTGCCATACTGTTCAGATACGCTACCGTACAGCAACATATATATGCCGATTTCTGTTACGAGATGATGTAATTACTGACAGTGTCAGTTACTAAGTCTTAACTGCGTAACGGCTTTGGTAGGACGATACCTTTTACGTTTCGTCATTTTAGTTGAGAGTTCCTTATGCAAGTATTGTTCTTTTATTTTCACTGCCTCTTCTCTATATTAATGTATATTTCCAGTCTTATGACCAACGTTCAGCTACACTGTTCACGAACGATAAATTACGTATATCATGTGTGGATGTTTCCATTTTAAGAAAGATTTTAACGATGTATGAAGCCGTAATGGCACCAACATCAATAAAGAATTTTTGTGGTTTGTATTCTGTAATTAATTCGTGTCTATACTCTTGAACCCTGCTACAATACTATGTTTAGTTTTTTGAGCTGTTATACGTTACTAAGAGAGAAAAAAGTCTGTTTTATTTCTTAGATCTGAAGATGGCTAGATTGCTAGCCGAAACTAGTAATCAATCCAAGTAAAGAAGATTCATGTGTGATCTTGACTTCATTGATTTTCAATCCCTGACATAAATCACAAAAAGGAAAGCTTACAACAGATTGCGTACCTCCTGGCTGACAATTTCAACAAACTTGAAACAATTAGGAACACTTCAGTCCTTCGAAAACGGCTCAGATTGACTGCCGGTGATGATGAAATCTCATAAAGCGTTCGAGGTATAGTGCTGGAAACGCCTGTGTAATATGTAAAGGCGTGTTGGAACCAGCTAAGAGGAAGTGAGATTTCAAAGAACTGGCCAAGAAAATACAGTAAGGAAAACGGTTATCAAAAGTGGCCATACTTGTCACAGGGCATCACCATCGGTGTTCATTTGTAGAAAACAGGTTTATTTTCTGTAGTCGACGGCCGTTTTTATCCTTTCAAACTGATTAGTTTTGGACAGTTTGGGAGTCTTCTGGTCATTTCTCTTAGCTACAGAGTAACTTGTCTGAACGGAACTAAGTTTCACAGTAGTATTCTCGTGCATACCTTGTGAGACTATCACTGCTGAAAGAGCCCGTAGCTTGTGGACACGTGGCTAGCGTTGCTGCCTCTGGATCACGGTGTCCCAGGTTCGATTACCGGCCGGGTTGGGGATTTTCTCTGTCTCTTCACACTATCTGAGCGAAAGTACCCACTACCCTACGTACACGTCACGAGAGACGAGCCCGCCAGTATAAAAGAAGGCGGGGAGTGCGGTGTTGTCAGTACAAAGGAGTACAGCAAAAAGGGCTCGGTCAGAAGCGCTCAGGGACTTCTAATGTGGAGTAGTCACTGGAAGTGACCTGAGTAATAAATTCATTGGGAACATTTCAGCCCCTGTGAAACTACGCAAGTCGGCTGTTGGTGATCTGATTATGAAAAGGAAAGGCTAAACCAAGCTAACCCAAGACCAGCCAGACCTCTGCTGGCGGCCAGCGACCGTCTAGTATTGCGGAGTGTGACTGTAAGAAATCGCTTGAAATTACGTTTCCGCAGCCAGTGTTATGCGACAGTTTAGACAGTGGAAAGTGCGACGTCACTGGGCAGTGGACGAGTCGCAACCATTGATTTGGAGGGTGAATGACGCCATACCCTGTGACATTCAGATTGAAGGGTTTGGATTTAACGAATGCCTGGAGAGTATTACTTACCATCGTGTCAACAGAATAGGTAGCGATACGGTACGGTTTCGTTTCTGTATGGTTAGACACTGGTCCCCTTATTGCACTTCGGAAAACAGGGTGTCCTAAAAGTCTTACGGACAGATTCCTTACACCAAAACAAGGAAAAAATATCTAGTAAAAATTCAATATAAAATCCATACCTAAAAATCTATGAGCACTTGTTCATCTTTGATACTATGAAACAGTTCTCTTCTACTGCAAGGACTGTGCTTTCCATATTTAGGGTGGAGGCGGCATAGACCAGACCGATGAATTGCTATAATAATAATTATAAAAGATGGCAATTTTATTTACGCACTGTCTTTTAAATAGATATGATGGTATCTGATGCTCAAGTACTAATGCAAAGAAACGTAATGATGCTAAAATACTTTAAATTCTTGCAATTATTTAATCTTTAAAATTTAATAATTATCTTCCTGTTAATATTTAATTAATTAACTTACGTCGTTCAGATTTCGTAACGCTGACGGCGTTAAAATTTAAAGTTGTTCAGTCCCTGTTTTGTTTTCTTTCAATTGTTGCGAGCCAGCGATGGTGGAATGCTGTTCGCTTTCAAGTCTACACATTTGTAAAAGTCAGGTCCAGGAAACACTTCTGTGATCACGGTTGCGATTTAGACGGTATTCGCGTAATTGTACTGATTAAGAGTTATCGTTTCCGAAAGATGCAGGTTCGATTAAAGCTGTGTGCACTTTTGCGCGTATAATGAAAATATTCCTAACACGTCGCGTAACAAAAAGTAACATGCGGGTCACAACCGTGGTCAAACGAAGAAAATATATGATGACATAAATGTTCTTCGCTGTTATTCAGGACAGTTTTAGATTAAACACCGCAATTTTCAGTCTTTAGAAATCACACGACGATACACTTTAGAGATATTTGTTTTTAATAACTTGTATTTACCTTTTCTTATACAATATGGTGATTGTCCGCAAAGATTATCTCTCTCTCTCCTTTTTATAGCCTTTATACGTTCACATTACATACATCGATTAAGAAACTTTTCTTTCTCTACCGACCAGTACGAGAACAAAATCCGCCCAGACAAAATGTCTTACATAGAATCAGTTCTCACTTAACAATCATATATAGTTCTGTAGTACAAACAATGCTAGTTTATTCCGTGCACTAGAAAGTCTTTGATTCACTGAGCACAAAAATTAAAATAACAAAATTATAATTATATTTTTAATATCGTCAGTTCTTTTTTATATCATGAAAATAAGGTTTGACATCGTCGTAATATTATTTTTCATCGTTGTAGCACTATACCGAGAAAAACCTCGAGTCTAAAATGCATGCTTTAAGAGCTAAGGTCTCTTGTTCATGTTCACTAGAGTGAACCACATCCCTTCTACTGAACAAGTGCTTACAGATATTACGGTATCCAGTTAAGAGCCTACGTTTACTAAACATTTTTCTTGTTTTATTCCATACTACCTCCTCCCAAAATATGGAAAGCAAAGAGCTCGAAGTACAAGAGATGTGTTTCACTGAACCAAAGATGAACAATTGCTCATAGCTCTTCAGGTACGCATTTTAAAGGCAATGTTTACTTGTTTTAGTGTAAGGGACCTGTCCCTAAGCTTGTCGGTGACTTTCAGGGGCACCCTATATATTGCTACGTAAATGTACACATGGTTTTAAAGGTTTTTCACATACGGTGCATTGCGAAGAGGTAAAGACGTGTCTAGGTGTCCTTTTCGCTTTTATCACTTGCTGCTATCATCGCGTGAAGGCTACGTGACACGGCGTGACTTGTCAATGGTAGCGAACGCAACTTGCCCGTTTCTCTGCGCCAGGCAGTTATCACGCAAGTGCATCACGACTGCGCTTTCATAACGAGCTGTCGACTCTACGCGCGCATAGAAAAGTGACCGTCGGAGGCATAGCCTGAAAAAGAAAAACAAATATATATTCAGAGTGCTCGCGGAAGTGTTGGAGTGCACGCTAAAACCAGCATTTGCGATTTTCTCTGGACGACAGCAAATTTAAGTATCGGCTGCCGCAATCAAGGGACGGTGACGGACGTATGGCTGCGTGATAAATGGCCAAGCTGCCGCGACACTCGCCACGGAACGTTCGCACTAAGTTCGCGAAAATGTTGCCGCGCGACACCAGCGCAATCCGTTCTCGGCTGTTATCGTAAATAATCTGAAAGCGCTGACGTTGAGGAATTTCGAGGGAACTGTAATTTTCGCACATGCAAGGTAGTTTGTTATTCTCGTTCCAAGCTACCATTTATTTGCGTGTTGGGGTACGAGAAATTTTATCCATAATTCGTTGTTGCTGGCGGAATTTGCTTCTGCATTACGTCCCTTTTGTATATAAGTATAAACTGCACAGTGCATGTGGAGAGTAATTCGAACCAGTATTAGCGATTTTCTCTGGTACTCCAATCGGCTGTTGAGTGGGCGAAAAATTTCCTCATTCTCATGATCCCTACAGGAGAAATTGCGATTTTACAGATTTTACAGTTTCTCTTTATTTACCAGACACAATTTCACGAGAATTATATTACCTTTCTTCTAAGAACTTCCATGCAAGTTCCTTTATCATCTCTGTCACACTGTATATAATTACCTCACATCTCTGTAAGTTATGTGCTATTGTTTTACTAAATTTTAACAACTGTTCATTCATCTCTCAATAAACATGGATTATGAAACGTGTCTATCGAATAACACAGAATTGTTTCTGCGAGTTGTGGCCTGGTCCAAATCGCACATACGTTTCAGTAAATAAGGAAACTGTGAAGTGTTAACCTAAAATTTCATTGCATAAGTACATTTCATCTCTGTTTAATGAGAGAACCGTTCAAAGAATCAAGTACAGTAACGATTTTGCACTTTACAATGGGACAATAATTAACGATAATCTCTTCCCAATCACTTACCCCAACTAGCAGGGTCTGCTGGCATGGTTAACCGGATTTGGCGTGTTAATTTTAAGGGGTGGCTGGATGCCCTTCCTATCGCCACCCAATACCCCCCTCCCCCTCCCGGGACAGAATGAGTGCACCCCAACTCTCTGCATCTAGTGTAATCCATGGAATAGTGTGAACATGTTCCAAATGTGCGCGAGTCGTGTGACTGAGGCGGAACGTGGGGACCAGCCCGGTATTCACCTAGCGGGATGTGGAAAACCGCTTAAAAACACATCCAGGGTGGTCGGCACACCGGCCCTCGACGTTAGTCTGCCGGGGAGGATTCCATATGAGGCCAGCGGGCCTACCCGAGTCCAGGAAGCAGCGCGTTAGCGTTCTCGGATACGCAGGTGGCTCATTAATTAACGTGAATATCACTCCCTTATACTAATGTTTACGAAAATAATGTGGATCGATCTGAATAAAGCAACACCTAAAGTTGTTTGAAAGTTAATCAGCAGATCTCCTTTCATTACATACTCGTACATGTTTTTTCAGCAGAAGTACACGTACACGAATAGTCACTTGTCACACTTACAAATCAATGAGGCCGGCCGCTGCGGCCGACCGGTTCTAGGCGCTTCAGTCAGAAACCGCGCTGCTGCTACGGTCGCAGGTTCGAATCCTGCCTCGGAAATGGATGTGTGTGATGTCGTTATGTTTAAGTCTGGGGGACTGATGACCTCAGATGTTAAGTCCTATAGTGCTTAGAGCCGTTTGAACCATTTGAAAACAATGAGATGCTAAATAAAATTAAAATTTTTGTCTTAGATGTCTGTCGAATACTGCTGTCAGAATCAACTCCTAATGATTAATTTTTTATGAAATTCAAATTATATCCCAATATCGATCAATAGCTTAACTCGAAATCTTTGTAGCGTTACTCAGTCCATTATATGTTTTCCCAGCAAAAAATAATTTGGAAAACTGAGGGTTTTTCTCTGTAATTATGACGCTGAGGTATATTTTACGATTCGGACCCTGATCCTACAGCAGGTGACATTGGGCGCCGCCCGGTCGAACGCTGGGCCTGCCGCTTCAGCAAAACCATAGGAAACATAAATAGTGACAAAGTGTATGCAAAATAAAATTAAATATCATTTACAAACAACAGAAAATTACCACTGACAAGGAATGTTCGAGTTACGACTTCCATATCTGCTGTACCAACCTATTACGATGGCGACTCTGAATTCATCGATGTGTGTTTTCATGCCTCCTTGGTAAAGATTCCGAACCTTGGAACAATATTCTAGGACTGATCGAACTACAGTATTCTGTGTAATTTCGTTTACAGATGCGCTACACTTACTTCTAATTACTCCACGTGTTCCGTATGCCTACGCTAACACTGATCTTACATGTTTTCCCTATCACATCGCTTCTTAATACAGTCTATGACGAAAGAAAAACGACGCACCACGAATAAATTATATGAAAGGGACGGAAATCGGTAATGTGATGTACATCTGCAGATAGACAAATGATTAGAATTTTTGAAAAACTGGATGACTTACTCAAAAGAAAAGTATCACAAAAGTGAGAAAGTCAATAACACTTTGGTCCAACGCTGACCTTTATGGAAGCAGTTATTCGACTTGTCATTGACAGATGGAGTTCGAAGTCCTTCTGACGGATATCGGGCCAAATTGTGTCCAGTTGGTGTTTTAGATGGTCACAATCCCGAGCTGGTTGGAGGACCCTACCTATAATGCGCCTAGTGTCCTAAATTGGTTAGGGATCCAGCAACCTTCCTGGCCAAGGTAGGGTTTGGCAATCACGAAGATAAGCGGTGGAAATTCTCGCCACGTGCGGAAGGGCATTATTTTGCTAAAATGTAAGCCCGGAATGGCTTGCCATGAAAGGCAACAGACCAGGGAGTAGAATATCGTCGACGTACCGCTGTGCTGTAAGGACGCCATGGATGATGACCAAAGACGTCCTGCTACGAAAAGAAATGACACCCCAGAGTATCACTCCTGGTGGACGACAGTCCGGCTGATGTCCCACCGCTGTCTGGGGCGTCTCCAGATACAAAATTTGCTTGGAATCTCATTCACTGGAGTAGAATTGCCTCAGTAATGAGTACCGCTTCGAACTGAGCCCCGTTGACCAGTGAAGATGAGTCTGGAGACGTACCAGAGAGCGGTGGGGTACCAACCCCACTGTGGCTCGCCATAACGCTCGACGGCAGCGAGTGACGGTCTTGGGTGTCATTTCTTTTCATAGCAAAACCCTTAGAGCACAGCAGTTCGTCGACGATATTCTACGTCCAAAATGGCATCTAGCATGGTGAGAGTTTCTACTGCTTTTCTTTGTGGCTGGAAAACGCTACATTGGCCAGCGAGGTCGCCAGACCTCTAACCAACTGAGAACGCTTGGAGTACCAGGCACAGGGCCCTCCAGAGAGCTCGCTAACTGGAGAGAATTTAGCACGGTATTCCTCAAGAGAACATCCATCAACTCTATTAGTGAATGTCATACCGAATAACTGCTTGCATAAAGGCCGAAGGTGGACCAGTGCCTTGATTTGCTAAGTTTGTGAAGATCGTTCTCTTGAATAAATCATCCAAGCTCTTCAGAAATTGTAATCATATCTAACGATTTCCATATTTCCATCCCATTCACGTGATCCCTTCGTGGTCTTTTTTTTACCCCGTAAATAGTCATATGGTATGATGTGTTCACCATTAATCCTGTAATCGGTACTACTGAGATTGCTCTTGAACCAGATCTCATCACGAGAACGGCATGTGTTAAATTTCGAAAATAATGATTCAAAGCTGAAGAAAGAAAAAGAAACTATAATGACGAAGAGTGAGGAATTTCCGCCTTCGACTAGTTGGTTTATTGCCATTTAATACTGAGAAACGGACTTCACTCTAGGCGCATATGCTAATGTATAGATCAAAACATTTCAGAAATTTCTAAACCAAAGGTTAACTAAGTATGTATGAGTAGCTTCTTATTTTGTGCCTCTTGTAAACTAAATATTGATATTTGTATTGTAGCTGCATCACATCTAAGTACTGCGCACCGCTATCTTATAAGAAGTCCTTATAATTTCTAAATTGCCAATGGCTAGCAAAATGTACTTGCTCATTTAGCATAAACTCCGGCCTTCTGGATTCACGGAGGTAAATTTCGGTTTGCTCCTGCAGATCTAGGTCCTTCTCGTTGTGCTGAGTGCTGAGTGTGTAGTGGGATTGTTTTGCTTGTCGTAGACAACTTGTTTTGCATCGACGTGCGTAATGTTTTTCAGATATAAATACTTTCGATATTGCAGTGGCTGTGTTATTCTGATTACGATGCAAAGTTCGTTTGGACTGTATTCGATCTCTTATCTCTCCAGTCTGTTGCAATGTTATCCAATTTTCTAAACGTCTCTAAGTCAATGAACGTGGGAGACACTTTCCTGTTCATCTGAGCTCTTATTTGTAAGGTCACTCGTAATACCATTGGAGCTTCCATGGTCCCGTTACTTTCGTAAATCGAAATTAGTCTCTTCTTAAATGTTGATTAATCTCAGATGTTGTTAGGTTTCTTCCGTGTCTGTCTGTCTTGGTACAAATACTGTAGTTGATTTTAAACTAACTTCTCGGTCAAATAGAGTCTCGAAAATTTCAACATAGCTCAGAACTGCTTGACAGTACTATACCAACTCGCTTTCTTATCTGGTGTGTAGCGGAGGATACTTTCTCTGCCACTAAAATACCCCCCCCCCCTTTCCCCCATTTTTTCTGTCCCAGTCGCAAATGGTTCGTGGGAAGCCTCTGTGTGACCTCGAATCTCCATAATTTTTACATTTGCTGTCTTTTTGTGGGATGTAAGGTGGGAAGCAATACATCGGTTGACTCAAATGAAGAGGAACTTAAATATACCATATGTGTCCTTTGTAGTCTCATCAATATGCTTGGAACAGACTGAAAAATTTTACACAGATACGACTGAAAAGCAGAAAATACTTGTATTTACGAAAATAAAAATCAATTTTTATGTACCATGTGTTTCAGTCAGACTAAAAAGTATAAAATAGTTTCTCCCGCCCCAACACAGATCCTAAACCAATACAAACAGTCCTGAAAATACATGATTATGAAAATAGTTAAAAGGTTAAAAACGAAAAACATGTGTCACATGCAGTACATAACGAGACATGAGTAGTTAACCACCTTGTTATTATCTACTGCATGCGCCCCACGTTTTTCGTTTGAAATCTTATAAGTATTTTCATTGCTATTAAAAATTCACAATCACAAATCTTCAGGACTATCTATGCGGCGTTACGAGAAATTATTTTACATTTTTTAGTCCGATTTAAAAATGTGGTATACACTGACGGGAAAAACTTCGTAACACCGAGAAGTAGTTGTGCGACATACACGAAAGTTGATAGCCGTGTTTCTACATTTGAAAGACGCTCTCTATTCCGATTCTGTGCCAGTCGCGCTAAGACTGGCGCTAGTGACGCCACTGTGGCGACGCAAATCAGGTTTGCTTAAAATACACGCTTTGATCGTGAGCTTTAGTTACCTTGGAGATTGGAAGTGATAGCTGATGTTAGTCAAGAATGTCTTTAAGGTGCAAAGACGCCATTATCAACGCCTCATTGAGTTTGAATAAGTTCGTGTAATTGCGCTACGAGAAGTTGGATTTTCTTCCGCGATATTGCAGAAAGTCTTAATAGAAATGTAGCCACTGCACACGGTTGCTGGCAGCAGTGATCACGAGAATATACGGTCGCAATAAGACCAGACTCCGGATGGCAACGTGACACTTCCGAGAGACAAGACGATCGCGTTTGAGGGTATGGCTCTCACGCATCGTGGTGCATCTGCAGCTGCAATTTGAGCAACAATTGGCACCTAAGTGACGCAACTGGTACAAATCGGTTACTTCAATCACAGCTCCTAGACAGACGCCCTGTAGCGTGCATTCCACTTACTCGAAAGCACCACTATTTGCGACCTCAGCGGTGTCAAGCGAGAGCTCATTGGATGGCAGGGTGGAGGTTCGTTGTGTTTTCTGATGAAAGCTGGTTCTGCCTCGGCGCCAGTGACGGCCGTGTGTAGATGAGAAAGAAGCCAGCTGAGGGTCTGCAACCAACCTATCCGCGTGCTAGATACGCTGCACCTTCATCTGGAGTTATAATCTAGAGTGCGTTTCCGTATGACAACAAGAGCACTCTTGTGGTTATCCCAGGTACTCTAACTGCAAAATCGTACGTCAGCCTGGTGAGTCGACCTATTGTGCTGCCATTCTTTGAACATCATTCCATGGGGTGTCCGCCCCGATAGCTGAGTGGTCAGCGTGGCGGATTGCCGTCCTACGGGCCAGGTTTCGATTCCCGGCTGGGTCGGGGATTTTCTCCGCTCAGGGACCGGGTGTTGTGTTGTCTTCATCATCATTTCATCCCCATCCGGCGCGCATGTCGCCCAATGTGGCGTCGAATGTAATGAGACCTGCACCAAGGCGGCCGGACCTGCCCCTCGAGTGGCCTCCCGGCCAATGACGCCAAACGCTCATTTCCTTTTCCATTCCATGGGCTGTTTTCCAATAGGAAATGGTCGCCCACATACCGCTGCTGCAATCCAACGTCCCGTAGAGTCGACGTGTTCCCTTGGGCTGCTCAACCGCCAGATCTGTTTTCAATCGAGCACATATCGGACATCAACGGACAACATCTCCAGCGCCATCCACAACCAGCATTAAACCATCCCTGTACTGACCGATCAAGTGCAACAGGCATGGAATTCCACCCCACAAACTGACGTCCGGCACCTATACAACACAATGCATGCACATTTGCATGCTTGTATTCAACATTCTGGCGGTCACAGCGGTTATTAATCTACCAACATTTCACATTTGCAGTGGCTTATCTCGGGCTTACATTAACCTGTGATCTTGCAACGTTAATCATTTAAATATGTTAACTAGACAAATTGAAACTTCCCCTATGTACGTAAAAAATGACAGTGCTTGAAAAACTATTACGTTATTTGATTTTCAATAGGCTGAGGAAAACGAAACGTAATCAGACAGTTCTCTCTTTATTTATTCTGACCATCACTAAACTGACACACAATATTTTAGCGCAACGCAGTCTGACTTTCAATAATCCCTACAGAAGAATAGCCCTGACTAACAATAACTTATACCTTTCATGAATTACTTACTTCACAAAAATATTCGTTACTCGAACTACTGCAATACACCGAGGGCCAATACTTCCAGCTTAATAAAAGATTCTAACTAATGAAGGCACTAACTACTGATAAGCATAGTTAGCAAATGAAAGATTTTGATAGAGAACAAACACTGTATTTACCTTCATAGTGGTTCAAATGGCTCTGAGCACTATGGGACCTAACTTCTGAGGTCATCAGTCCCCTAGAACTTAGAACTACTTAAACCTAACTAACCTAAGGACATCACACACATCCATGCCCACGGCAGGATTCGAACCTGACTGTAGCGCCTAGAACCGCACGGCCACTTCGGCCGGCCCTTAATATTGTTCAAAAGTCATAATATATGGATCAGTTCATGACATCCAGTCTTACAAATTTCCTTTTTCTGACGGTCACACGTCCATATCGTCCGCTCATAGTAACCTCTCAAAACTCTGGCATCTCTACCCACACATCCAGCACTGCTGGCGGCTCACCTCCAACTGCCCAACGCTAGCGAATATTCTAACAGTGAGTCCAACCAGCCACAGACTGCACACAGCGCAGTCAGCGGTTTTCATACACAGCACTATGTAGCGTTACCAGCATAAAAACCTAAACAGCCCACTTACGAAATGTATGCCCGAAATTTCATTACCCTACATTACTTATTTTTTGGTGTTGCATTTTTTTTCTCCTGTCAGTGTAGTTCACGTCCTTTACAGAATCTGCTAAGACTACTATCTAATCAGCAGATCAATGCAATGTTTACGGTTAATTTTGATCGCTTCAGTCCCGCTTTTATTTCTTTCATTGCACACTCTGTAAATAAATTACATAAATGTAGGGACAGAAGACAGTCTCGTCGGACACTTATTCTAGCCTCATTGTTAGTGTCATTGATACCTGTTTCTGCACTCTGGCTTTTATACAGATCGAAGATAAGTCTTCTATCCCTCCAGTCTATTTCAGTTTTCTAAACAGTTGTAAGTAGGCTGTTTATGTTTTCTTATTGGCAACGCTACGTAGCGCTCTATATGAAAATCACTGGATGTGCTGTGTGCAGGCTGTTGCTAGTTTGCATTGTTGTCTGCCATTGTAGTGTTGGGCAGCGGCAGCTGGATGTTAACAGCGCGTCGCGTTGCGCAGTTGGAGGTGAGCCGCCAGCAGTGGTGGATGTGGGGAGAGAGATGGCGGAGTTGTGAAATTTGTAAGACTGGTTGTCATGAACTGCTATATATATTATGACTATTAAGGTAAATACATTGTTTGTCCTCTACTAAAATCTTTCATTTGCTAACTATGCCTATCAGTACTTAGTGCCTTCCGTAGTTTGAATCTTTTATTTAGCTGGCAGTAGTGACGCTCGCTGTTTTGCAGTAGTTCGAGTAACGAAGATTTTTGGTGAGGTAAGTGATTTGTGAAAGGTATAGTTTAATGTTAGTCAGGGCCATTCTTTTGTAGGGATTTTTGAAAGTCAGATTGCGTTGCGCTAAAAATATAGTGTGTCAGTTTAAGCACAGTCATGTATAATTTTTCTAGGGGGACGTTTCATATGTCGACCCTTAGCCGAGGATACCTCACTGGAATCTTCTGATTTTTTCTTGTAGTTTGTGTAATTAGTGTAGATTTTGTTTATTGCTAGCGCGTAATTGTAGAGAGAATCTCCTTTGTAGTTGCAGTCATTCATTGTTGTACAGTAAAACAGGTGTGGCACGCATGTAGATTTGCACCAAGTATTTCGCAGCTGCGCTTGCAATTAACTAGATATTATTTTCAATGCTATGTTAATGTGTTTTGTTATTTTGCTCTTCAAATTGTGCTTTTCTGTGTTGTCGTGTGAAATATTGTGACAATAAAGGCGTGTGAAAAACGTAATACTAGGCTCCAAAGTAAACTGAGAAATGACAGTGAAGACGAAAGCAGTGTGTTAGCGCCACCATGTAATGAATTAACTAATATTCAAAGTAGTAATTTGGTAATTGTGCATAGGGAAATGGAGCGGGCTCCAAATAATGGTGTAGGCAGTGAAACAATTAGTGAATAGGGAAGCATTATCGATCGATCGGTCGGCAGCAGCTCGCCTCAGGAATCCGAAATGACAGAACACAATATTGAAAATACTGTAGACTCAGGTTTTGGGTCCTCACCGTTTTCTCAAATGAGTCAAGACACATTTGCTGCTTGTCAAAACTTGAACGTTGCCGGTGAAAATGCACTGCCAAAAAGCATAGAGAAACACATTCCAGACACTAATACATTATTATTGCAATTAATGCAACAAATGGAACAAAATCAGAGACAAACACAACAAAAGCTTCAAAAGTTAGACATAATGAAACAAAATCTTCAAAAGTTAGACACATTGGAACAAAATCAGAGACAAACACAGCAAAAGCTTCAAAAGTTAGACATCACACTTGAACAAACACGTGAAGATTTAACTACTGAGTTACATAACATTGAATCGAAATGTCAAAAAGCCTGTAATGATGTAAAAACACAAATTTGTGAGCATTTTCAACCTATTTTTTCGCGGCATGAAAATGCATTACAGAATCACTAAGCAGCCATAAAAGAACTGCAAATTATTGTCCATGAAAATCATGAGACCTTGCAAGCTAAAACTGACTCAGTTGCATCTACCGATTCGGTTACACAACTTGCAAAAACTCAGGAAAACTTAAAGGAAACAGTAGATACTCTGAAAATTGATTCAGAAAGACACATGGAGGAAATTAGTTCATTATCAGAGAAAGTAGTTGAAATTTCGGGTCAGCTAAATAATTTATCTACGAAGGTAGATGATAATGTGAATGACACAAAACCGGTAGTCTATAATGACACAGAAGAGTGAGAACAAATTAGGAAATTCAAACAAAATCAGAATCAAATTAATACGCAACACCAAAGAGAAATCCGGGAAGTACAAGATCAGCTGACACAGATAATACAAGAATTACGTATTTCAGAGGACACTCGCGCCCCAATACGGGAAGAGGGACATAGAAATAAGGAACAGCCACAAAATAATAACACAGCGAATTTCGGAAATTATGAAAGAAATTGGCAAGGTGTACCGAATTTTGAAATGGAACCGCCGAAACGACGTAACAATGACCGATATGCGACTCGTCGACATTATGGTTTTGACTATAAGCTGTTCATTACTACATGTAAATTTAAAACATTTAAGAATTCTGGCAACGACATTCATCCACAAGCGTGGCTCCATCAATTCTCTCATTGTTTTCCTCCCAAATGGTCATTAGAGCACAGATTAGAATTTATGTGTGGCTATTTAGAGAATGAACCAGCTGAAAGAATGCGATCGGTCATTCACGATTGTCACAGTGAAGGAGAATTTTACCATGCCTTCCTCTCAGCATATTGGTCTCAAGCTACACAAGACCGAGTAAAACATAGCATCATGATGATGAAATACTTCGAACAATCTGAATTTCTCAGTCTTGTCAAATATTTTGAAGACATGTTGCATAAGAATCAATATCTTTCAAACCCATACAGCCCTTCAGAACTTCTCCGCATTTGCTTAATGAAATTTCCTGAATATTTCAGACATATTATTTTGGCAAGACGTTGCAAAGACGACATTGAAGCTTTTTCAGGGACTCTTACAAGAATTAGAAATTGACACAGACAGTCGCGGGATGCGAAAACAGGAAAACAATCACTACAGGTCACATCCGTCACAATTCCGTGACGATAGAAACAATAACTGACACGACAACTATATTCTTACAACGCAAATCGCGACCAAAACAGACACCACCCATATGACAACCACTGGCAGAGTAATAATAGTTACAGAGAAAGATCGCATTTCCGTAGTAATGAATATAACAGAGACAATCATAGAAACAGACAATATGGCATCCAGAACTATTATTATCACTGGAGACAGAATAACTTCAGACGCAACGGTCCACCATGCAGTGATAATTCATGGAGAAATTCTTCACCACTTATCCGACAAGAAAGAAACTACAGGAACTACCGACATGACGACAGACGATATAATCGTAACGACAGACTTGAATTGCATCAGAACTGGCGAGATTCAAACAGAGCAGGGCACTCTCGACAACGTGAATTTGTAGAAGTTAGGTCTCCTAATCCCAATAACGACGTGCGCCAACAAAGAAACAGACAATGACCCGCACCGCAGGCAGCCACGTGCGCCGGCTGGCTCAGAGAAAAATAACATAGACGCTAACCTTGAGAAAAATTCCAATATTCTTTACCGACATATACCGCATGTCAATGGCATTCAAGTTGAAACTCTGCGTACTAGGAAGAATAAAGGTTTACACCACATTTCACATGTAAAACCGTTCACTGAGAGATAATCTGTTTTTTAACTTAGCCTTTGCTATAAAATTTTTCTCTTTACACTATTGTATGCTTTGTCAGACTTAGAATCTGTTAACATGCAACAATGTTTGAAGTTAAATATCCAGTCAAGAACCAAGAGAACTTATTTAAACAGAAATTACGAATGCATTGTTATAGTGAACAGATGTCACGGTGTTATTGTGTGTGTACATTCTTGCTTGTTAGTTGCACGATTACGTAACGACTATAAGGCTCACATACTTATAACATTTACCAGTACTGCTAATGAGATTTTAATGCAACATTTTGGTTTACTTGAAAATACATTCTGGATTTAAAGTACTTTCTGTGAGATACCAGATGACACAGTGGTTAGTTTATGTGACAGCTACACGATTTTATCACAACGCTACTAATGAGTGACCGTTTACAATGTTGCTTTTGCGGTGTTTCTGTTTCATATTTGCACAGTTTTTCTGAATTATTCTTGAAAGTAAAACATGTTTTAGTAGTAACTTTTGTGGTATAGCTACAATGAGACAGCCTTTTCCGTAGCAGTACAATATACTTTCTTGATCACGGTAAGGTACGTAATAACTACGATATCTATACGCAAAGCATTTCACTTTCGTTTATGATGAGGTAAGTACATTGACTTCTGTAGAACTTAGCTTTCGGAGGATGATAACTACAACACTTTCACAGAGATTATCTTACAACAAGACGCACAGTTTAGCGCTACAGTACACGTATTTGAGTGATTAATTTTGTACTTAAAACATTTTTTTAAAGATATTTGAAGTACAATGATACAAAGTTTTTCCGTGATACATTTCATTCCATTGCAATAATCTGTAACACCTGAGGGTATAATTACATTAATCCTCAGGGGGTACACGCTTACTTTGTGTACCATGTGTGTGGCAAGCACAAGGAGCCCTAGCTAATATGGTATTTGCTTATACAACTTTACACATCGGTACCATATTTATCCAACACAGAATTACACAGCTATCTGATTATTTAACAGAGAAACAATTTTTTTTTATGTCAGTGACACCTGGTTATGCAATTACACAGTTGGATAACTTCACACTTACGAAACTGAATTTTGTCTGTACTTAGTGAACTGTTCATATTTTTTCGGAACCATTGTGATATCATGAGAGCTTTGAATGATGTATTTGGTATGGGATCATGATTTTTAAAGTACGTTTGAGGTAGATGACACTTTTGACATGAGCAGAGAATTTTTTTTAGGTTTTGAAATTATTAGAGGAAGCTACGACAATTTTGAGATTTGGCTGAGGTTTTATGATGTTATGATGACGATGTGTATTATGCTGTTGCGGTATGTTTATGATCTATAAGCTGATGCTATATGAGGAATTTGATTATGTTACGTATTTATTATGACGAAATATTGAAGAAGTGTCGACGGCTATGTGTCAGTGTAATAAGGTAAGGAATAATGAGTAGTGGTTAGGGACTCTGACTTGTGAAAAAGGATGATGGAAACCAAGAATCGTACCTTAAAGAGTTATGAAATGTGTGTAAATGCGTGAATGTATCCCAATGCCGACGAAAATTTTTTGGACACTATTATATTTAAAGGATTTTGTTTCTACACATTTGTAACACAAATTCTCAACCTGTGAAATTTTTTTATATGAGACTGCCACTGTAGCGGAAACTGCTGTCGTAAATATTTTGGTAAGAAAGTTAAGTGACCTTCATGTAATGTGTCATGGGCACCCAGCTGCGCGAAAGTCGCCTTGAAAAAAGCCATTAGTATGTGCCTTTCAGAGGCACAGGTGGAAAAAAAAGGGACGCCATTATCCTCGCTATTGACATTCCTTTGTAGAAAACATCGCAAATACGACACGCTCAAACTTGAAAACATATGATTATACTGTGGAGCTCTTAATTTATGATATTTACTAAAATGCCTAATGAAATGATGAGAAATATTTCACGGCTATTGTCTTGCTAGTTGACAGAAATGCCATATGGCTTGCTTTATGTATTTATTTACTCAATTTGTTTAATATCTAGTTTCTAGCTGCACTGCAGCATTGGTTAAAATAAAATTTAATAGATGTACTAATATAGTTATTTTATGCCTACAGATCCAGTCAATAAGAAATTTATGATCTACTTCCAAGAAAACGAGGGCACATAAATAGACATTTCCCTTCACAGGAATTGCATAAATAATTTTTTTGCTATTAGGAAACTTATCTGCTAGTGTAAGTTCTCGTGATGCACCACTCTAGTGTTAAGATGTGACATAGGTATTGAAAATGGCCATTTTTACTGTAATATTTTTTCTGCTTGAGCTATGTCATGTTTAGGTATAAGTTACTGCATTTGCTGCTGCTGTTTGCCAGGCATAGTCCTACTGAATTTTACATTGTATTAAACTAGTTTTACTACTGATTTATTTTTCTTGTTTGCTGCGCCTTGCCTTATATTAGTTGTAATATTGCATTTGCTTTGCTAATTTATGCTGCTTGCTTTGCCAATTTGAATTTTTGTCATTGTTGTTTGTGTTAATTTGTTATGTGCTGCTGCATTGCCTCGTCCCTTGGTATATATATCTGAGCTCAGTAGATTTAAGTTAGCTTAAGAGGGGGTAAAAACTATATAAGACACTAACTATGCTGGATTGGAAGAAATGCATTGAGAAGCTATAAAAAAATGGTTTGGCCTAAAAAAGGGTAGTGTACAGTGGAAAAAACTATTTTTGAAAGAGGATGTGAATACAGAAAGCAGGCTTAAATAGGACTTTTGGGAATAATGATGAACGAAGGGTGATCTCCATGCAAAATACTGCAGTAAAACAAACCCTGTCCTTTCCTTTTGTGTCATCCGTCTCTGTGTTTGTGTACCCTTGTGTATTTGTGTTTTTCCTGTCTTTATGTGTTTAGCTGATGAGAGCTATGTTGTAGAATTTTTCTAATACTATGTTATTTACTTTGTAAAGATGTTTAGAAATTATTTATTCTGTTTTGTTGCTCATATGTGAAGGTGATGTTTCAAAAGTTATTCTGATCTTTATGCATGTACTTATGTCATTATTTTTGTAACACTGATGTATACGTTTATTTCTATTCTTTTGTAAATCCTGTGTTACTACAAACGTTATCTGTATTGTTATATTCTTTAATGATGTATTTTGTACCTTTGTTATTGTATTTTTATGTTATCAAATTCTAATTGTTACCAGTTCTTCAAATTAAGTATCATTTCACTGCACACGTTTCTGTTGGTCATAATATATGCACAGTATGTGAGAAGTTGGGCCTGTTAGTGCTTGCACGTGTGTTGATAATTCAGCAAGGGACTGGATAACAGCATTGCTGGTTCTAAAGACATTTCAAAAAAAATTTTTGTGAGTGCACAAGTGGTGGTTTATGGACTTGCTATATTGTCCGCAAGACTCTTCGATGGTGATTGTGCACCTGCACAGTCGCAACAGATGGTTGCTGGTCTTCTCTACAAGGACTACAGTGGTCTGCTCTGTGATGACCTACCTACCAATATTCTTCAAAACTTCGACTGATTCTGCTGTGGGTTTGCTCAGTTGTGGCCCATTTCCTGTCTGCATGTCAAGAGTCAGCACTGTCTTTCCGTTGGAAGGACAACACTACTTCTTCAAGACTACATGGAAATCCACTACTTCCATGTGCATTGTCTTTTACTGCTCAGACGTTGAGAAAAGAAACGGCAGTTTTACTGTGATGAATGATCAGGACTGTCTTTATGGACTGTGAGAAAATTTTAGCTTTTGACCAACATTGTATCAATAAGTGTGTGCATTTGATTTCGTTGTTATTGTAATTATGATTATGAAATTTTTTTTCAAATCTGTATTGGCCACTGCCCAAAACATATTGTAAATGTTTTTATGGGGAGCATGGGGGGCTATGTAAGTAGGCTGTTTATGTTTTCTTATTGACAACGTTACGTAGCGCTCTATATGAAAATCACTGGCTGTGCTGTGTGCAGGCTGTGGCTAGTTTGAATTGTTGTCTGCCATTGTAGTGTTGGGCAGCGGCAGCTGGATGTTAACAGCGCGTAGCGTTGCGCAGTTGGAGGTGAGCCGCCAGCAGTGGTGCATGTGGGGAGAGAAATGGCGGAATTTTGAAATTTGTCATGAACTGCTATATATATTATGACTATTAAGGTAAATACATTGTTTGTCCTCTATTAAAATCTTTCATTTGATAACTATGCCTATCAGTAGTTAGTGCCTTCCGTAGTTTGAATCTTTTATTTAGCTGGCAGTAGTGGCGCTCGCTGTTTTTCAGTAGTTCGAGTAACGAAGATTTTTGGTGAGGTAAGTGATTTGTGAAAGGTATAGTTTAATGTTAGTCAGGGCCATTCTTTTGTAGGGATTTTTGAAAGTCAGATTGCGTCGCGCTAAAAATATAGTGTGTCAGTTTAAGCACAGTCATGGATAATTGTTCTAGTGCGATTTGTAGGGGAGGATGGTGGGGATTTCCCCCCCTCTGCATCAGACCGTCCCCTCTTCTGGTTTTAGTTTATGCATCCAAACCTGGGATGTTTATTTCCCACGCACTGGAGTAAAACTTTACATATAATTTAAATTTGTGGAGCCGAACACTGGAAGTTTACTATTAATACTATTAATATGTTTGCTTTTTAATTTTGAAAAAGTGTTATGTAGTAGGTAAGCATTTCAAAACGTTTAGAACTAAACGACAAGCCGACGCACGCAACATTTCCGTAGCATGCCACAATGTTGCAAGACGTCGCTCCAGCGTAAACGAGGCTTTAGAGCCAGGTCTGTATTGTATGGTGGATGTGATGTGTTGCGTACGAAACTAAAACCTGCAATCAGATCCAAACGTCGTGGAAAACTGTGAAGAGGTGTCATCCTGCAGAAAGATAACGCTCGTCCACATTCTGCCAAACGGACAGCCGACGCGATAAAGGAGTTTAGATTCGAGGTGCTGGGACATCCACCATACAGTCCAGACCTGGTTCCAAGCGATTTTCACATGTTTGGAGCCTTAACGGAAGCACTGCAGGGAAGAAGATTTGAAAGTGATGAAGACGTCATTGCTGCGGTGCAAAATTGGTTACAGATGCGACCGATAAACATATTTTCTGATGAAATAAAAGAAAACTCATAAAATGTCGGGAAAACTGCGTTGTAGTCCAGGGAGGTTAAGTAGAAAAATAACGCATGTTTCAGTTTTCTATCATCAGAATAAGTACAGCTTTTCACAAATGTACATTTACTTTTTGGATTCCCCTCGTATACCTGTATGTAGATGATTTTGTAAATAGGCTTTACCTATAACAAGGGATGGCTTTTCTGATCGTGCTTACTCGTGAATAAGCCGGCCGCGGTGGTCTCGCGGTTCTAGGCGCGCAGTCCGGAACCGTGCGACTGCTACGGTCGCAGGTTCGAATCCTGCCTCGGGCATGGATGTGTGTGATGTCCTTAGGTTAGTTAGGTTTAAGTAGTTCTAAGTTCTAGGGGACTGATGACCACAGCAGTTGAGTCCCATAGTGCTCAGAGCCATTTGAGCCATTTACGCGTGAATAGTGAGTTTCGGCATTAACATCTATTTATAAATAACTGTTTAACCATGGGTAACGCCACGGTCCAAGCTAGTAACATATATAATTATACTAACCCCCTAAGACATCCCCCCCACTGGTAAAAGCACAAATCGAACACTGCTTCCGTCTGCTCTAACAAAGTCTTCCGTAGTTGAATGACTGTGGGATGCGTTTCCCTCTTTATCTCGCAAGGGAAACTCCCCATACCTCCTCCCCCCCCCCCCCCTGACCCTTAGATTTAGTGGTAAGATGGCCCGTCAAAAACTGAGCACAGCATAAGCATGGAAAAAGGAAGAAGGTGTTCTGAACTGTGAAAAAGAAGTGAAATAGAAAGAATAAACGATCCAAGCTACAGATTGAAAACATCGAGAGACTTCGAGTATTCACGGCGTGGTAGATCTGTGGTCAAGGCGTTCGTCTGCGAAGGAGAAAATCCGTGTTCAAATCTCCTTCGTGTCCCTTTCTTTTTTTCACAAGATTATGGACTTTCCATCCGGTGACTGATATGTCTGTTCGCTATTCTCAAATTTGTGTCTGTGTCGTGGTGTGAGGTAGGAACTTCAGACGTACGTACCTCATATTTTTCTGTACAAGTCCCACATGTTACGATACTTGCTTTTCGTTTTGGAAGTTTTGACTCTTGAATTCCTTTGTTGTAACATAATTCACACCCGTTTAATTGTTGTTTTCATTTCTGTGAGACGTCTAAGCTGCATCTCCCCTGCTCTCACTATTCATCACATTTGTTTGCGACGAGAATATATTCTTACCGCACGACGCATGTTCTGTAACCAATGTATAGCATGAAAATTGCCAAGACTACAGAAGGAGATCAGAGACGTCAGTGACCGGCCGGAAAGATCATAATTCTGTGAAAAAAAAGGAAGGTGGGAGATTTGAACATGGATGTCTCGCTTTGTAGTCGAACACCGTAACCACACAACCACGACGCCGTGGTTCCTGCAATTCGTTCGATGTTGCACACGTTTAGTTTGAACCGTTCACTGTTTCTATTTTGCTTCGTCTTTCGCAGTTCAGTACACCATTTTCCTGTTTTCGTGCTTGATCTGTGTTCAGTTTTTGACGGGATAGCCACTGGGTCATTTTACCACTAAATCCAAGGGGGTTGCTCTGGGGAGTTTCCCTTGTCAGTTCCTCTCTCTAAGCTCATTCGTGGTGCTATTATAGCCTCTCTGGTTCCTTTTCCTAAATCCAAACTGTTCTTCCCCTGAATGTTGGTTAACCTCACTTTTTATAGTATTTGGTAGGTTTCGAAAAATACAGCCTGGGGTTGTTGTATTATTTAACCCTTATAGATTCTGAGGAGGGAATGCATAGTGAATGCAGAGCAGGAACAACGCGATAAGGTTCGGTGCTGATGTTATTACGGTGGGTAATGCACCTTTATCGTGGCGGCGGTCCGTGCTCCACAGCGACAAAAGACGGTGAACTGAATGTCGGGAGCAGCGCGCGGAGGGGCCACAGAGGGCGCCGCCCTGCTCGCCGCGGGAGTCCGCGGCCGTCAGAGTGGCAGCCCTGCGGGGAGCCGGCATTATTCCGGAGACGCCGAGCGGGGTGCGGCGCGCGGTGACGTCACGGCGAGGGTTCAGACGCCGCCCAGACCGCCGGCTGCCGCCTCACTCTGCCGCTGCGGAAGCTGCCCCCGGGCTCACTGCGGCGCACCGCCGTCGGTGTGGCCACCTCCTCGAAGCAGTTTTACCACCTCACCCTCTCTTTCCTTCTTTACTTGCTTACTACAGCCAACATTTCATTTGAAAACGACACTGACAGCCTGCGACTCCTTTTGAAACTGAATCTGCGTGTTCGTATAATATTACGAACCTCGTTTCTGCCCTGATCAACACCCCTGGACCCTGAACATCTAGAGAGAGTGGCCTTAGGTGAAGTTGCCCGTGATTGGTTGATTAGCTTTGGCAGAAAAATGGCGCCAAATGTCTCTTGCGCTTCCTATGAATTGAAGTTCAGAGGACTTTTGAAAACGATTAAAAGGTATCTGAATTATTGAGATACTTGTTATGCGTTGTTCATGCATGTTCGATTTTGTTGTATGTCGCTTTTAGTACGTCATTAGCGTTTGCGATCTTAAATATGGGTTGAAATAATGAAGCGTTTTGTGATGAAGTCGGTAGGCCTATATGTTTGAGGTAAACACGTTAGTAATTGTACAGAACTGTTTTTGACATCTGTCATTCGTTCTGCAGACGTTCGTAAACGATGCCAGGTAGTGCTGCATTTGGTTGTTCCAATAGAAGCGAAGGTGGATTCCGCATGTTAGCATTTCCAAGCAATGAAGAAAGACGAAAGCAGTGGGCAGTCGCAGTCAACTGGGCTGACATAAATCAAACATGAGCCTTGTGGAAACCAACCAAGCACTCTTATCTATGCGAAGTAAGTCGTTTTTGCTTTTTACTACATATAAAACAACTTGCAATATACATAGTTAAATTTGAAAACAGACCTGTAAATTGGCTGTGTGAAAAAACACATTATTCTTATAAACAAAGGCATTTAACGAATGATTTCGCCATATTGGCTTGTGCTTTTGATTCGGTTAGTGTGTACTCCGCTACTCCACTACTGGCCATTCAAAAGTCCCGTCCGTAGTTTGGCAGAAAAATTGCCGCCGCATCGTCCGGTTGGCCACTCTCTCCCTATACAGGCTCTCTATGAACATACTGTTGTAAGAGACATCTGGTGGTACACTGAGATACTTCTAGGAATGTTGTGCAGTGTAGCAGTTACAGAGTTCAAAGCAACAGTCGATGCGGAGATTGTGCTATGTGACTGTATGAGATTGTGACATGAGGTTTTTAATGGTCATATTTCGAGGGGATCACTCATAGTGAAGGTAAGTATATCTAAGCTTGTTATTTAGGACTATAATTTGTTTTACTCGTTATGAGTTCACGGAAGTTTTGAGATGTGGGATTTTGTCCATGAATTTTCTTTCATATACATATGAGTGCTTGAAAACATTATGTCCCAGCGGTTCCAAAGTGCAAACACCTCCTTAAGATAACTGATTGTTTACTTTTTCTCAGTTTCTTCTTCCATTCGTTGCGTTCTATGACAATAAAGATTAATTTTGTGAAAAACTTTAAAATTATATTCCAAAGAGAAACCACCTCCTTAAAACCAATGACTTTATTTTTTGCCAATTTCTTCTTGTACTCGTTGATTACTGTCATAATAAAGGTTAATTTTGTGAAAAACTTTAAAATTATATTGTATTCATGTTTTTTGGGACTCAAATGTTTAATAACACAATCTAACTGTACGATTATGTTTCGGAAATTGTAAAGCTTTCCCAAAGTGCAACGAAAAGGGGAATGGGGGTTACTTCGGAGTTAACACAGATGAAATTTAAATATGATTGACTGTAAACATCAGACTATGCTTCTTCAGAGTGTAATAAGTTGTGTCTTATAGACGGAACTTGTGCGGAACAAACGCGTTTGTCATTTGTGACCCCCGCTGCTTAAGAAATTGAACTCATGTTGCTGTGGTGTAAGAAATAAGTTCCCTTGACGCCGTCCCCTTCGTTGCATGTCTCAGAGAACCGCATTACGTAGTCTTACCTATAGTTCCGCAAAATTCTTATGTAGGATAACTGCAAGCGCTGCGTATTTATGCTCCATTGCCCCGTAATTAAGTTCAAAGGACGTGAATGGGGCACATTTTTATATACGCGAGTTGTCCAGAAATTAAGTTCAGATCGGTCGCGAAACGGAAACATCTGGGAAAATCCGGTGAAGCTTTGCACAAATGTGTTGGGCAGTATCTCTTGTACGTCAGTCGGTCGCGTCGCTCTTTTCAGTTTTGAGGGAACAGTGAGCACGTAAAGATGCGTAGGGAATAGCGTCTCCCGCCAGGTATTAGGGCCTGGTTAGAGATTTCGCCTGTCGAGCAGTTCCTTCTTCATGCCAATTCTCGGCCGCACACTGCGTGCGCAATGAAGACGCTCCTGCAGCGTTTCCGATGAGAAGTGCTTGGTCACCGACTACACAGTCAGTAATTGGCTCCTCCCCAAAAAAATGGTTCAAATGGCTCTGAGCACTATGGGACTCAACTGCTGTGGTCATAAGTCCCCTAGAACTTAGAACTACTTAAACCTAACTAACCTAAGGACAGCACACAACACCCAGCCATCACGAGGCAGAGAAAATCCCTGACCCTGCCGGGAATCGAACCCGGGAACCCAGGCGTGGGAAGCGAGAACGCTGCCGCACGACCACGAGATGCGGGCGGCTCCTCCCCAGTCTCTTCTCTGCTCACATGAATCGCTGACTAACGAAGACAAAATTTTTCCACAGACAACGAGCTGCAGACCAGTGCAGATAACTGGGGAAAGCACAGGCGGCTGTAGTGTCGGCAGACTTGCCAACACTACGCACACTAATTGAAAGAGGCGGCCAAGATGCACGCGCTAACTCACGAAGGATGGAGTGAGGTCTGAAACAGGATACGTAATGAATGCTATAAAGAAAAGTACGTAGCTTCTGGACTACTTAACTTTACTCCATCCTTTGTATACATCGTTCCTGATGAGACATCTGGAGATTGTGGCGATACAAGTGAGACTTTTTAGATACAAGCAATCTAAGGCTAATGGCGCCTTGCTAGGTCGTAGACATGAACTTAGCTGAAGGCTATTCTAACTGTCTCTCGGCAAATGAGAGAAAGGCTTCGTCAGTGTAGTCGCTAGCAACGTCGTCGTACAACTGGGGCGAGTGCTAGTCAGTCTCTCGAGACCTGCCGTGTGGTGGCGCTCGATCTGCGATCCTGACAGTGGCGACACGCGGGTCCGACATGTACTAATGGACCGCGGCCGATTTAAGCTACCACCTAGCAAGTGTGGTGTCTGGCGGTGACACCACAGCGGCTGCTTTCTATGACGAGGATAGTGGAAAGTTGATACAGCACTACGACAGAACTCGAAGTTGGAGCGGCGACTATGTAGAGAAGTAAGTGGAAGGTGTATCTAACTGTTGCAAATAAAGCGTTTCTGGTTTTCACTGTGGTTTCTATTTCGCGACCGATCGAAACTTACCTTTGTGGACAATCCTCGTAGCGAGCCCTGTGTATCCATATATGGAGATCTGCAACACTTGGTGGAACCTGTTAACAAAGGAGGCGCGTACAAGATAATAAATTCACTGGGAAAAAAACGAATGAAATATATAATATTTGAAAGAGAGCGCATACATAAGGTTATCCGTTACAGATTAATTCGGAGAGTCATATCAAACCGTTTACCATCCTCACCGGACACTACAGAGCAAAGAAAGTTCAAAATAATGTTACAAGTTTTTGAAACACGATCTTCTGAGTGAGAAACACTGCAAGGCACTTCAGTTCATCAACGGTTACATCAGAAGCGGATACAAATGATCACTTGTTCTGATGGGACCAAAAGAGAGAATAGAGCATAACGCTCCCCACGGCAAGCTCGAATTCAAAATGCAAACCGGAAAGGAAGTCAGTCGTGAATAACCTTAAAGCACATAGAAATTCCAGTCACATAAATGCAACCCGAATTCACGTCCGTTGCCGTGATCTCACCGTATTGCAGACAGATGTCGGTTGAATGTTTTGTAAAGGCCTCGTCGCTAATCCTGTGGAGGCTGAGTTGCCACTGTTATTACGATAGACTGAGTTTGTCATTTCGTGATACGGCTTCTGATGCAGTAGACAGCTAAGGCAATTCCTCCCTGTCATCATTACACAGCTACGCCTCAAGGTGAAGTAAGAGGATAGGAGAATGAAGGTTCTACAAAACTTTAACAAATTAGTAACAAAGTCACAAAAATGAGTTAAAAAGGTTACTTATCTTTGTGACTCGTCGAATAATTAAGCCTGCAACACTGCATGTAATATAACACAAAAAGGCCCTCAGTGGCTAAGTGCAAATAACTGTAGAAAACTTCGTAACACATGGCAAATTCAATGTACAACAACTGTCTGTTCACCTGTAAAACTTCACTAGACAACGTTCCCTTTCTAAGTCAGCCTTGGACGATGATTTACAGGGTGTTTCAAAAATGACCGGTATATTTGAAACGGCAATAAAACCTAAACGAGCAGTGATAGAGATACACCGTTTGTTGCAATATGCTTGGGACAACAGTACATTTTCAGGCGGACAAACTTTCGAAATTACAGTAGTTACAATTTTCCACAACAGATGGCGCTGCAAGTGATGTGAAAGATATAGAAGACAACGCAGTCTGTGGGTGCGCCATTCTGTACGTCGTCTTTCTGCTGTAAGCGTGTGCTGTTCACAACGTGCACGTGTGCTGTAGACAACATGGTTTATTCCTTAGAACAGAGGATTTTTCTGGTGTTGGAATTCCACCGCCTAGAACACAGTGTTGTTGCAACAAGACGAAGTTTTCAACGGAGGTTTAATGTAACCAAAGGACCGAAATCGATACAATAAAGGATCTGTTTGAAAAATTTCAACGGACTGGGAACGTGACGGATGAACGTGCTGGAAAGGTAGGGCGACCGCGTACGGCAACCACAGAGGGCAACGCGCAGCTAGTGCAGCAGGTGATCCAACAGCGGCCTCGGGTTTCCGTTCGCCGTGTTGCAGCTGCGGTCCAAATGACGCCAACGTCCACGTATCGTCTCATGCGCCAGAGTTTACGCCTCTATCCATACAAAATTCAAACGCGGCAACCCCTCAGCGCCGCTACCATTGCTGCACGAGAGACATTCGCTAACGATATAGTGCACAGGATTGATGACGGCGATATGCATGTGGGTAGCATTTGGTTTACTGACGAAGCGTATTTTTACCTGGACGGCTTCGTCAATAAACAGAACTGGCGCATATGGGGAACCGAAAAGCCCCATGTTGCAGTCCCATCGTCCCTGCATCCTCAAAAAGTACTGGTCTGGGCCGCCATTTCTTCCAAAGGAATCATTGGCTCATTTTTCAGATCCGAAACGATTACTGCATCTCGCTATCTGGACATTCTTCGTGAATTTGTGGCGGTACAAACTGCCTTAGACGACACTGCGAACACCTCGTGGTTTATGCAAGATGGTGCCCGGCCACATCGCACGGCCGACGTCTTTAATTTCCTGAATGAATATTTCGATGATCGTGTGATTGCTTTGGGCTATCCGAAACATACGGGAGGCGGCGTGGATTGGCCTCCCTATTCGCTAGACATGAACCCCTGTGACTTCTTTCTGTGGGGACACTTGAAAGACCAGGTGTACCGCCAGAATCCAGAAACAATTGAACAGCTGAAGCAGTACATCTCATCTGCATGTGAAGCCATTCCGCCAGACACGTTGTCAAAGGTTTCGGGTAATTTCATTCAGAGACTACGCCATATTATCGCTACGCATGGTGGATATGTGGAAAATATCGTACTATAGAGTTTCCCAGACCGCAGCGCCATCTGTTGTTGAAAATTGTAACTACTGTAATTTCGAAAGTTTGTCTGCCTGAAAATGTACTGTTGTCCCGAGCATATTGCAACAAACGGTGTATTTCTATCGCTGCTCGTTTAGGTTTTATTGCCGTTTCAAATATACCGGTCATTTTTGAAACACCCTGTATAACCAAGTGGCGAGAGCTGCTCTTCTATCTTCCGAGTAGGTTTCTGTCCATTGTCGTCCGGTCATTGACGAATCGTACTCGGTCGGCAATTGGGAGAGGTGAAGTCGGTATCTTCATCCTCAACGCGGCCCGTGGCGCTGGTGCAACTCCCGCAAGTGGCGAGTCTCTATGGCAGTGGCACCAGCTCGCATTTTTGCGCCTGTAGTGCGTTTGCCCTGCCTGTGTTCGGAAGACACAGCAGAGTGCGCCCACCTCGAAAGCACAAGACAAGCGTCTAAATAACGTCCATTCTATGAGCTGCCGGGAAGAAGAGCGCAGTTCTTCATGCATGGCTGCGCGACGCGTCCAACCTGAAATTTTCGTTGCCATTCCTTCGATTGACTGACAATGGCTAAAGCTTGCACTTCCTTCTGAGATATACCTCGCAGGTTCTAGCAAAGATGCACCGCGTCCAGAAGCAAAGTCGGCTAGCAACGGATCGTCTTTCAGTTATCAATTGACGAAGGCGTGTGCGAAAATACCCGCGATTGTGAAAGATGCCTGCGCTAAGCTGGACGTGCTCAACTGTTAACTTAAATGCAGATGGTGCCTCTAGGTATGAGCATTAATATTGAGTTGAAGTGGTGCGAACACATAGATATATTTGCAGACAGATTTTCATCACCATGTTATGCCCATAAGGTCCTGGCGTCATGTAGTGGTACAACTCGCCTGTTGTACCGTATAACCTTGTAAAAATTGAAACGTATCTGTTGCAAATGTTACATGTAGTTTTATCCAGGATTTAGTGTTATTTCTTGGCGCTGCAGTCATGGACTGTGCGGCTGGTCTCGGCGGAGGTTCAAGTCCTCCCTCGGGCTTGGGTGTGTGTGTTCGTGCTTAGGATAATTTAGGTAAAGTAATGTGTAAGCTTGGGGACTGATGACCTTAGCAGTTAAGTCCCACAAGATTTCACACACATTTTTTTGACATTTCTTGGCCCAAACCATGAGAAAACAGCAGTAAGAGATGCTAACCTCTAATTTAACAGAACGATGCAGACAAAGTGTGTTCTGCTTGTAAGGGTGCTGTCATATCGCTGGCTTAGTTGTGGAGCATCTTTAAGGGCAGCGCGTTTGCAGAGTCGACCACGGGACACGGAACAGTTGTGTTGTGGGTAGCTCTGAATGTGAGAGGCATTGTTAGTATGGAAGTTGAAGTGTTACTACAAGTGCTATTACAGTAAAGTGATGAAATTTGTAAGTGATTTAGAGGGAAGTGCGTCAAGATGTATTTAAAAATGAGCAGTGTCGCCGATAACGTATTTGTGTATCCTCTCGTTGCGTGTCGCACAGCATCTATCATCCGCGCCGTGTTCGGTCTCCCAGAATGAACTAATATGAATCAGTAAAAATTAGTTACATAAAAGAGTGCACTCAACTGCCAGTGTCTTGCAGCGAGCGTGAGAATGTGCGTTCGGTTATCGCGTTCCGAATCAACAACAACTTCTAGATAATTATCTGTCCACAGGACAGATAATTATCTAGAAGTTGGCATAAACACTTGTGACTTAAACAGTACAACCTGTGATTTTCATATCGTCTCAGAATATACATGTTCATACCAGACGTAGGACAGTGTTGTGATTGACGTTGAGTGGCTCCCCTAACCTGCTTGCATATTTAGATATATAATTTCAGGCAGGTCGGTCAGCAGTGTGGAGCAGAACAATACGACCGCCGCAGGATTATCAGGTACGTGGAGTGGACAGGGCGCGCGGTCACAAAACGAAACGAGAAGTGACAACCAGTTAAAGAAACCACACCGCCATTTGTACCCCCGGGCGTGTTACATGCTTCCGTCTAACAATTTTATATATGCATATTTATGTTCCATGCAAGACAATGAAGCGTCAAATAAACTGTCATAGGCATGCGTAGTCAAATACAGAATACGTAAACACGTAGAACACGTCACTGCGGTCGGTAACGCCTATATAACACGTGTCAGCAGCAGTTGTTGTCGGTCATTGCTGCTACAATGGTAAGTTATCAAGATTTAAGTGAGTTTGAACGTGCTGTTATAGTTGGCGTTAAGCGATGGGAGACAGCATCTCCGAGGTAGCGATGAAGTGGGGATCTTCTCGTACGACCATTTCACGAGTGTACAGTGGATCTCAGGAATCTGGTAAAGCATCAAATCTCCGACGTCGTTGCGGCCGGAAAAAGATCCTGCAAGAACGGGAACAAGGACAACTGAAGAAAATCGTTCAGCGTGACAGAAGTGCAACCCTTCCGCAAATTGCTACAGATTTCAGTGTTAGCCATGAACAAGTGTCACCGTGCGAACCATTCAACGAAGCTTCATCGATATGGGCTTTCGGAGCCGCAGGCCCCCCTGATTACTGCACGACACAAAGCTTTACGCCTCACTTGGGCCCATCAACACCGAGATTGGAGTGTTGATGACTGGAAACATGTTGCCTGGTCGGACGAGCTTCATTTCAAATTGTATCGAGCGGGTGGGCGTGTACGGGCTGGGCAGCCTCATAATTCCATAGACCCAGAATGTCACAGAGGACTGTTCAAGCTGGTGGAGGTTCTACAGTGGTGTGGCGCGTGCGCAGTTGGTGTGACATAGGACGCCTGATACGTCTAGATCTACTCTGACAGGTGACTCTTACGTAAGCATCCCGTATGATCACCTGCGTCCATTCATGTCCACAGTGCATTCCGACGGACTTGTGCAATTTCAGCAGGACAGTGTCACAACCGACACGTCCAGAATTGCTACAGAGTGGCTCCAGGAACACTCTTCTAAGTTCAAACGCTTCCGCTGGCCATCAAACTCCCAGACATTAACATTATTGAGCATATCTGGGTTGCCTTGCAAGGCGCTATTCGGAAGAGATCCCCAGCCCCTCGCATTCTTACGGATTTATGGACAGCCCTGCACGATTCATGGTGTCAGTTCTCTCCACCACTACTTCAGACATTAGTCGAGTCCCCATTTCATGCAGTGGCACTTGTGCGTGCTCGCGTGGGCCCTACATGGCATTGGGCATGTGTGTCAGTTTCTTTGGCTCTACAGTGTACACACAGTGTGAAAATTAATAAAGCCGACAAACTGCAGGGACGGATTGCTGACTGGAAATGGTGGAAAAAAGGTCCTATGATCATGTATTTGATAATGCATCGTTGGTGCGGTAGATGGTGCTGGTGAATGACAGTTCCTGTGACCACGTGCCATGTGTTTCTTGTGTGTTGCAGGCTGTGAGATTGACGCACCGTACTGTAACGAGTAGACTGGTCGGATATTCATGTCGGGAAGAAGCCGAGATGGTGTTTGTGTACGACCAAGCAGGTGGAAACGGCCGAGAGGCGGCACAGCTCTACCAAAACAAGTACCCGCACAGTCACCTACCACATCACACAACATTTCAAGCTCTTTTGCTGCGTTCGTATGACCGTGGGTCCTTTCTGTCAAACGAATATGCAATGAGGCAGTAGACTCTGCGTACACCATATCTGGACGACCGGGTTATACAGTTTATTGAACCGAACCGTAGCACATGCTCCAGGCAAGTGGCCAGTGAACATGGCGTAAGCCGAAGTACGTTTATGTGTATCCTGCATGACAACTGCTACTATCCCTATAACCTGCAATCTCATGGAGGCCACTTTGAACATCTGTTGTGACACCGACGCGACGCAGCTCTGTACTGTATTCTGGGACGATGTTCATAGGACCTTTTTTCCTCCGTTTCCAGTCAGTAACCCGTCCCTGCAATTTGTCGGTTTTATTAACGTTCACCCTGTGTATATGAGGTGTCTGTTCTTTCGGACATGTTTGGAAGAACAGACACCATTTTGATCCAGCGGCCACTATGAATCAAGACACAAAGGCATTACAGTCTTCGGCCGCGAGTGGGCATTGATTGAAATCGACGGGGAAAGTTGAAAATTTATGTCGGACAGGTACATGTCAGAAAAAACAGACACCACGTGTATACATACACATCAAAAAAAGTTTTGCACCACCCCGTTTCCCAGAACTACCTGAAGATAGATGTTGACTGTGGATATTGTATCACAGACACAGTCCTTTGACTGTTCAGAGATGTCACTAAACACGCCCAAAGGTGTAAACAACCATGCACGAGCAGCGCCTATTAGACGTAGGAGGTCCGACAGCCGATCAGTTCTAGTCATTCCACCAGGAAGGAAGTACATGGCTCATGTTGTCTGTAATTGAACCATGCCGAGACGGTCAGTACCGCTGTTCGATCCCGTCCGCATTGTTACTTTGTGCCAGGAAGGGCTCTCAACAAGGGAAGTGTCCAGGCGTCTCGGAGTGAATCAAAGCGATGTTGCTCGGACATGGAGGAGATACAGAAAGACAGGAACTGCCGTGACATGCCTCGCTCAGGTCGCCCAAGGATTGCTACTGCAGTGGATAACCGCTACCTACCGATTATGGCTCGGAGGAACCGTGACAGCAACGCCACCATATTGAATAATGCTTTTTGTGCAGCCATAGGACTTCGTGTTACGACTCAAACGGTGTGCAATAGGCTGCATGATGCCCAACTTCACTTCCGACGTCCATGCCGAGGTCCATCTTTGCAACCACCACACAATGCAGCGCGGTACAAATGGGCCCAACAACACGCCGAATGAAACGCTCAGGATTTGCATCACGTTCGCTTCACCGATGAGTGTCGCATATGCCTTCAACCAGACAGTCGTCTGAGACGTGTTTGGAGGCAACTCGGTCAGGCTGAACGCCTTAGACACACTGTCCAGCGAGTGCAGCAGGGTTGAGGTTCCCTGATGTTTTGGGGCGGCATTATGTGAGACCGACGTACCAGGTCATGGTAGGTGCCGTAACGGCTGTACGATACGTGGATGCCATCCTCCGATCGATAGTGCAACCATATCGGCAGCCTATTGGCGAGGCATTCGTCTTCATGGACGACAATTCGCGCCCCCATCGTGTACATCTTGTGAATGACTTCCTTCAGGATAACGACATCGCTCGACTAGTGAGGCCAGCATGTTCTCCAGACATGAAACCTATCGAACATGCCTGGGACAGATTGAAAAGGGCTGTTTATGGACGACGTGGCCCACCAACAACTCTGAGGGGTCTGCGCAGAATCGCCGTTGAGGAGTGGGTCAGTCTGGACCAACAGTGCCTTGATGAACTTATGGATAGTATGCCACGACGAATACAGGTAGGCATCAATGCAAGAGGACGTGCTACTGGGTTTTAGAAGTAGTGGTGTGTACAGCAATCTGGATCACCACCTCTAAAGGTCTCGCTGTGTTGTGGTGCAACATGCAATGTGTGACTCTAAATGCGAATATTTTAGATTAGGCTTTACCGTGACTGTTACTGACATTAAATGAAACTACAAGTTTACTGTTACCAGGATTTGGAGGTGTTTGTTTTGAGGTGTTGAATACATGTGTTGGAATAAATACTTCAGGTGGCATATAAATCTGATTTTGACAAGTTAAAACAGCTTGAACTTCATACTCGTTTATACAATCAGGTGAAATGTTATAGACTTTTTAAGTACAATAATCATATTGGCTACAGCGGTAAACTTATACATAAATAACAATGCTGATTGGGATTAATAGATAGATATGAAAGGCTGGAGGCAGAGGGAGAGGAAGAGAAAGAGAAAGTGAGAGGGAGAGAGAGGGTGAAAAGAGTGATTGTATGAGAGCAAACTTTACATGGCAAGGGGTCTTAAGATTATATCTGTTACATTTACAGATATTTCATCACGCCAACAGCTAGTACCCCTTGTTAGCTTGAAACTATATCTACATCAACTACTGGCACAAATTGTACATTTATCTGCATATTTTAAAGCATTAACCAATGTATTACCCCAACCTTTAGGCAGTAATAAATGTACAAACAGATCTTCAAAATGGTTCAAATGGTTCTGAGCAATATGGGACTTAACTGCTGAAGTCATCAGTCCCCTAGAACTTAGAACTATTTAAACCTAACTAACCTAAGGACATGACACACATCCATGCCCGAAATAGATCTTCCTCGAGGTCAGCTTCTATCACTTTTTCCATTCTTCTGTAGAGAATTCGCTTTAGTATTTTGCAACCATGACTTATTAAACTGATAGTTCGGTAGTATTCACGCCTGCCAGCGCCTGCGTCAATCTTCATCGTCACGTAAAGAAGCGTGGAACGTCAGTCCACTATTTTCCTTTACACCTAGCACGTCTTCATACGTGAAGCTGTCTACAATTTCTGCAACTAAACTGAAAGGTGTAAATAACAGCACAAAAAACCCTGTACGCTTTCGTTTACCTTGTATAAAAGCTAGTCGAATAGCCACATATAATAATGTTTCCCAGTCACGACTCTTACGACCTCTCGTTCATTGTCATTTAAATTGCAGTTTGTCCGTCGTCCCGTATCGCTCCTGGGAGTTGCCACATTATCGTTTGTTGGTTCACCGACATTATGAGCACAACCCTCGTACTCTACTGTACAGTACTTCGTGCTCGTGCATTAAGCGGCCGCAGTTGGGCGGGGCAAGTGGCAAACAACCTGAGCGTACAGCTTTATTTTCAGAAGGTCATAACTGCATACTGTCCGAATTACGGCCCAAATTTTCGCATGGGGTCGATTTCTGGTGCTGATGTCTTGAAAGTTTGCCTAAAATATGTGTTCAATTTGATGGCGCGTCCTCCTCATTATAGTGGATATATCGCAACCCAAATATGACAGTTCTACATCTACATCTACATCTCATCCATACTCCGCAAGCCACCTGATGGTCTGTGGCGGAGGGTGCCCTGAGTACCTCTATCGGTTCTCCCTTCTATTCCAGTCTCGTATTGTTCGTGGAAAGAAGGATTGTCTGTATGCTTCTGTGTGGGCTCTAATCTCTCTGATTTTATCCTCATGGTCTCTTCGCGAGATATACGTAGGAGGGAGCAATATACTGCTGGACTCTTCGGTGAAGGTATGTTCTCGAAACTTTAACAAAAACCCGTACCGAGCTACTGAGCGTCTCTCCTGCAGAGTCTTCCACTGGAGTTTATATATCATCTCCGTAACGCTTTCGCGATTACTAAATGATCCTGTAACGAAGCGCGCTGCTCTCCGTTGGATCTTCTCTATCTCTTGTATCAACCCTATCTGGTACGGATCCCACACCGGTGAGCAGTATTCAAGCAGTGGGCGAACAAGCGTACTGTAACCCACTTCCTTTGTTTTCGGATTGCATTTCCTTAGGATTCCTCCAATGAATCTCAGTGTGGCATCTGCTTTACCGACGATCAACTTTATATGATCATTCCATTTTAAATCACTCCTAATGCGTACTCCCAGATAATTTGTGGAATTAACTGCTTCCAGTTGCTGACCTGCTATTTTGTAGCTAAATGATAAGGGATCTATCTTTCTATGTATTCGCAGCACATTACACTTGTCTACATTGAGATTCAATTGCCATTCCCTGCACCATGCGTCAATTCGCTGCAGATCCTCCTGCATTTCAGTACAATTTTCCATTGTTACAACCTCTCGATACACCACAGCATCATCTGCAAAAAGCCTCAGTGAACTTCCGATGTCATCCACCAGGTCATTTATGTATATTGTGAACAGCAACGGTCCCATGACACTCCCCTGTGGCACACATGAAATCACTCTTACTTCGGAACACTTCTCTCCATTGAGAATGAGATTCTGCGTTGTGTTATCTAGTAACTCCTCAATCCAATCACACAATTGGTCTGATAGTCCATATGCTCTTACTTTGTTCATTAAACGACTGTGGGGAACTGTATCGAACGCCTTGCGGAAGTCAAGAAACACGGCATCTACCTGTGAACCCGTGTCTATGGCCCTCTGAGTCTCGTGGACGAATAGCGCGAGCTGGGTTTCACACGACCGTCTTTTTCGAAACCCTTGCTGATTCCTACAGATTTCTAGTCTCCAGAAAAGTCATTATACTCGAACATAATACGTGTTCCAAAATTCTGCAGCTGATCGACGTTAGAGATATAGGTCTATAGTTCTGCAAATCTGTTCGACGTCCCTTCTTGAAAACGAGGATGACCTGTGCCCTTTTCCAATCCTTTGGAACGCTTCGCTCTTCTAGAGACCTACGGTACACCGCTGCAAGAAGGGGGGCCAGTTCCTTCGCGTACTCTGTGTAAAATAAAACTGGTATCCCATCAGGTCCAGCGGCCTTTCCTATTTTGAGCGATTTTAATTATTTCTCCATCCGTCTGTCGTCTATTTCGATATTTACCATTTTGTCATCTGTGCGACAATGTAGAGAAGGAACTACAGTGCAGTCTTCCTCTGTGAAACAGCTTTGGAAAAAGACATTTAGTATTTCTGCCTTTAGTCTGTCATCCTCTGTTTCAGTACCATTTTGGCCACAGAGTGTCTGGGCATTTTGTTTTGATCCACCTACCGCTTTGACATAAGACCAGAATTTCTTCGGATTTTCTGCCAAGTCAGTACATAGAACTTTACTTTCGAATTCATTGAACACCTCTCGCATAGCCCTCCTTACACTACATTTCGCTTCGCGTAATTTTTGTTTGTCTGCAACGCTTTGGCTATGTGTATGTTTGCTGTGAAGTTCCCTTTGCTTCCGCAGCAGTTTTCTAACTCGTTTGTTGTACCGAGTTGTACAGTTGAAAATGATTATGAACTACTGGTGTAACGCGTGGCAAAAGTGCTCAGAGTTTAAGTTCACGTGATTCCTAAGAACATTATCAAGAACCTGCCACCTATACCTGTTACGCCGTTGGCTGTAGAACATTAATGTGTTACCATGGAGTGTCTTCAATCAAGATGGCTGAGGACAATATTCCTTGCGAATGGATATAGCAACAACAACTTAAAACGGACTGTGAAGTACAGTGAAAATGAAACAAAAGAATAGAAGAACCCGCTCCTGTTGCTCGCTTGCCTTAACTGAGCAGCATCAGCGACCGCATAAACAACGTGCGGTGCCGCGGAGGAATTAAACCAGTATTCCAGAGTGGCCGCAAGATCCGAGATCAGTTGGGGCCCACAAAGGATTCCGTAGACGCTCTCCACGCTGCAGGCGCCTACAAAGTTCGATGTGTATACCGCGAAATCTATTATGGTGAAACAGGGAGACCGATTAAAACATGTGTGTGAACGCCAGGTTTGATTTGGGCAACCCGATCTAAAAAATTTTCAAGAACCTTTTGTGCTTGCACTGTAGCCGCGAATACATCATCGAGAAATATGAGAGGCTACCGAAGTAATCCAACGTGCTAAAAGCTTGAACATGGAGGATGGTTACAAGTTAGCGATCCCACTCCGTAAGGCAGCGTGTTGGCCAGCAATCAACCCTACGTGACCTGGGTTCAACAGTATAAACAGGAGGCCACAATAGAACTGCCTTGCGGCATCACGCCTCCCTGCAGGAAAACACTATCCTTGGATATAAGCTGCCCATTCCCTATCACCTATCAATCTCTTGACAGACTAGCACAGCCCTACCTTACAGCCACACTTCCATAAGCCGCCTTCATTACTAATTATCCCGTAACATACCAGAATTTTCTCTCCGGTAGCCACCTGACAACCGAGATAAGATACTGTATACGCAGACATCATAACCGAATCATGCAGTTAGCCACATTAAAGAGAACAGCTGCAAAGACGGTCTAAACGTCGAATTTTGGTTGTTTCGGCGTTTCATAATGATGCAGACTAATATCCAAAATGATTATATTCACATTGACTCTGGCTACGAAAGCCTACGTACCGGTAGAAGGTGGTAACAGTTTTTTGACGTGTTACCAGATGAAAGAGAAATAGGAAAGAATTCCTCAATATCACTCATTTCAAATGCTTTTCTTTTTATTTGCGAACTGACCACTTAGGATCACTCTACAATTTCATTTCTTCTTTGTCTGAAGTTCCACTTTCTCCAGTACTCCTTCATATGCATGCTGTGCTGTCGCTTCTGTTCATCCGTCCAGGCACTTCCAGTCCTCTTAGTCCTTTCTGAGATGCTTGCAAACTTTAAATCATGGTCCGAAATGTATCCCTATTTAACATCTGAACTTCTTGAATGTTGAACTTATCCAAATCTTTACGAGCGTCCTTAATCCATGTCGTTGTTGCCTCCTTTTTTCCACAGGTAGTCGAATACTTTTTGGTTAGTTTTGTCCATTCTGTAAAGGTGTCCTAGAAATGATAACCTCCTCTTTTTCATGGTCTCCGAGATTTTCTCCACCTTTTTGTAGATTTCATTGTTGCTCCGAACTTTCCAGCCAGTTTCAACCTGGGTTGGTCCCATGATTTTCCGTAATATTCTTCTTTCTAGTATCTACAGCTTTTCCAACTTATAATTGATTGAGAAGCATTCGCTGGCATACAGGCAATCTATTTTCACCACAGCACTGTAGTGCTTTATTTTGGCATTCCAAGAGATGCACTTTTTATTGTAAAATGCTTTTCGTTAATCGCTAAGAACTCTCCATTTTTGAGATCCGATCCCCCACAGTAGGTTTCTCCAGTCCGTTCTCTTGTATGGCTTCACTGAAGTATTTAAATTTTTTTACCCTCTCAACCCGTCCAATCTGTGTTTGAAGGAATTGTAGTCCATGTTCGTCACTTGTCATGAATTTTGTCTCCTCTTTCGAGGTCCTAAGTCCTGTCTTGCCAGCGATCCTTTCTAGTAGGTTGATCTGTATGGCTGCTTCTTCTAAGTTCTCTGAAAGTATTGCAAAATTATCAGCGAAGACCAAGACTTCGTTTCCTCCCGATTTTCTAACCAGACAGATTGGGGCTAATCCTTTTATTTTCAAGTTCGGAATTCCATATTCTCACAATCTTCTCCAGCACACAGTTAAGTAGTATTGGTGATAATCCATCGCCCTGTCGCACACCTGTCTTGATTTCAAATGGTTGGGACAATTCTCCATAAACTTTACTTTGGAAGTTGTGCCTGTTAAGGTTTCTCTGAAACGTTCTGCCCACCTAGTCAAAGGCTTTTTTTGAAGTCATTGAAAGAAACCACAATATTTTTTTCCATTCAGCATTCTATGTCGAAGTTTGATCTCAAAAAATTAAAAATTTGTTCAGCACAGGAGCAGCCTTTTCGCAACCCACCCTGGTATTCTTCAAGTTGTTTATCTAGGATTTCTTCAGTTCTATTCGACAGTATCTTTGAGAGGATTTTGTAGGTGACTGGGAGTAGTGACATGCCTCTGTAGTTGTTTACATCTTGTTTGTCATGTTTCTTATGGATTGGATAGATCACTGCCATTTTCCATTCATCTGACAGTTTTTCTATCTCCCGTATTTGCTGGAAGATTCGGTGTAGGTCTGCCCATTTCTGATGATGTTGAGTCTTCTCCGCTGGCTTTGTTGTTTTTGAGACTTTTTAGGGCTTCCTTTATTTCTTCTTTCGTTGCGTCCGCAGCTCGTGGTCATGCGGTAGCGTTCTCGCTATCCGCGTCCGGGTTCCCGGGTTCGATTCCCGGCGGGGTCAGGGATTTTCTCTGCCTCGTGATGACTGGGTGTTATGTGATGTCCTTAGGATAGTTAGGTTTAAGTAGTTCTAAGTTCTAGGGGACTAATGACCATAGAAGTTGAGTCCCATAGTGCTCAGAGCCATATGACCATTTTTCTTCTTTCGTTGGTGCCATATCATCCTCTAGGTTCTCAGGAGGAGCCAGAAGTTCCAGTTTGGTGGTTGGAGGTGGGTAGTTGAGCAGCTTCTCAAAGTATCAGGGTAGTATAATGCAGGTTTCTTGAGTGTTCAATCCAATTTTGCCCTGATTATTTTTGAAGTTTACAGTTGGAAGCTGGTATCCTTAGAGCTTGTCTTTGAAAGTTTGAAAGAAATCTCTGCTATTATTTTTTGTGAAGCTGTCCTGGAGATTTTGTAATTTTGGATTCTCGAATGATCGATTCACTCTGCTTATTATTATTATTATTATTATTATTATTATTATTTTATTATTCGCGAATTGATACACCTAACAAATTTAAGAAGTTTTATTATTATTATTATGAAGAAAGGAATCCGCGGGAACTAACATTCGCCGGTGCAATGGCGCTGGGCTCGGGAAGTCGCTGGTTCTAAACATGGTGAGAGAAGAAATTGTCACCGCCCATATTTGGCTAGCAATGGGGGAGGGGTACTGGGTAAAGTTCTCGATCATCAAAATATAATCTGAATGAAATTGCAAACACAGGGATTGTGGCCTTATGACGCTGTTGAAGCAGAAACGTTCGTCGGATGGTGATGTTAATCTCTGTGATGCTATTCGAGAGAAGTAGATTATGCGCCAGCATCCTCTTTCATCGTCTCCCGTCTCCCATATTCATACACTGGAACGTCATTATTCTAATTTTTGCTGTCTGTGTTTCTCATTCGCGTATTGGGCTACACAAACACTTCAAGAAATCTTGGAATACTTGTAAAATTTTCTCTACTCATTATAACTTACTGTATCGTCAGTCATTTTCACTGAAGAAACGTGGTGTCTACCAAATGTAAATTTCTGCTTCACATGGTTATTGTTTTCAGTTGTGTCTTTTACCGATACATCATTGTACATTCTCAGATGTCTCGGAGACATTCCGAATAGTTTCGTTTAATTCACGGTATTCTATCATGTTCCTTCCACCATTTGAGCGAAACTCTCAGCATTTTGGTAGCTGCCGTGCGCCGTTTGATAGTTTCTTTTCTTTTGCTTTCTTCATACCTAAATTACTCCTTTTATCTATGCTTGTGCAGTCTTTATTTTTCTAACATGTCGAACTTGTTGCTCATTTCTACCTGCCACACCTCTCCTCCTATATAACTTGACATAACGTAAATTTCGAATGTCGAACGTAATATAACTTGACATAACGTAAATTTCGAATGTCGAACGTAATGAGTTAGTGTCTTTCTTGCATTATGTCTATGTGAATCCGGGAACTTTGGAGTCTCTAATCTCTATGATCTCTAGAAATTCTAAAGGGATTTAAGGCTACAGCATCGCGTTTAATTTCCTTGTTTGCTAAACAACTTCCAATTTCAATCTTAGCTTAGATTTACCAAACTCCTTGAAGTAATACGTTAAGCACTTTCCCCTCGAGGCAAATTTTACAAGGGTGTGGCACCAATTCTTATATTATATCAAGGGTTAACACTGAATATTTATTATTTAGTTTTTATCCTACATTTGCACAAAAAATATATGTGTCTGTGTACGACAAGGTGTTTACAAGAGGAATTTGGAATTTAGAATCAGCTTATACAGAGTGTTTAACAAAATGACTCAAATGGCTCTGACCACTATGGGACTTAACGTCTGAGGTCATCAGTCCCCTAGAACTTAGAACTACTTAAACCTAACTAACCTAAGGACATCACACACATCCATGCCCGAGGCAGGATTCGAGCCTGAGACCGTAGCGGTCACGCGGTTCCAGACTGTAGCGCCTAGAACTGCTCGGCCACTCTGGCCGGCACTGTTTAACAATTCCTGTTACTGGCTACTAGGAATTGTAGAGGAGACTTAATAAACAAAGTTTTGATAAGGAATCCATGTCCGGAAATGTACCGCTTGCATGTACATAGGGCTTTCAGACAGTAAGTTACACATGTTTTCCCACGCTAAAGCCATTGCGCTACAATAGAGGTGCGTTGCCGAAAGAGGATGCGTGTTCTAGATTTCTTACACAGGGCTACATCCTGATGTACATCTACATCTGCAATGGTACGGATTAATAATTGCTTCACAAAGTGTGAGTGAAGTAGTCCGCCAATTCGAAATGTACTCCAAAGGTGCTGAACGAGAGACAGTTCGATTCTTCTAAGCAAAAGTCTAAATTGCGCGCAGACCGCACGTGAAATTTTGGCTATAATGCACCAAATATAGTGTCGAGTCCAATGGTTGCGAAATGGTGCCAACAATTTGATCAAGGCGGCACAGACATTGGTGATTGCTGTTCGGGAAGAAAGGAAGATCTTGAAACTTCCTGGCAGATTAAAACTGTGTGTCGCACCGAGACTCGAACTCGGGACCTTTGCCTTTCGCAGGCATGTGCTCTACCATCTGGGCTACCCCAGCACGACTCACAACCCGTCTTCACAGCCTCAATTCTGCCAGTACCTCGTCTCCTACCTTCCAAACTTCACAGAAGCTCTTCTGCGAACCTTGCAGAACTAGCACTCCCGGAAGATAGGATATCGTGGAGACATGGCTTAGCCACAGCCTAGGGGATGTTCCTATGTACTGGCAGAACTGATGCTGTGAGGACAGGCCGTGAGTCGTGCTTGGGTAGCTCGCGAATGGCTAAGGTCCTGAGTTCGAGTCTCGGTCCAGCACACAGTTTTGATCTGCCAGGAAGTTTCATATCAACACACACTCCGCTGCAGAGAGAAAATCTCATTTTCAAGGAAGATCTTGCACCTTGCGATTTCGATCTTTTCGGTCAGCTGAAAGCATCTAAGTGGGGAAAGACATTTTCCAACAACGAGGACATTCACACAGTGGTTCTGGAAACGTTCCGCGCCCAAAGAATGGTTTTGTGTCGTCGAAGAACAGCGCGTTTACAGAGTAGTGGTGACTGTTGGGAAATAGTTTCATGTATCTGTGTCACTTTCATGCGTAGTGCAGCATTCACATACGCTGCTCGGCTTGTCATAAAATGTGTAACACGCTTTCTGAAGTTTGAAGATCGGATCATTTTCAAATCTCACACTTAGCGGCTCGCACATAACGGAAAAAATGAACTCCAACCTGTGTGTTCTACTGGAGGACATTGCATGGGCTGTATCTGGAGCACTCTCGGTCGGGTTCTTTCCAAAGTGACGGAGGACGTCCTTTTCAAGGCCGAGAGAGCGGCGCGTCTGCGGAGCACCAGGGTCAACCCTTCTACACTCATGCTCATAAATCTAGGATAATAGCAGAATGTGGTGCCACACAACGTGGCACTACAAAAAACTGGCGCTAATAGCATAGGCACATAGGGAATACACACGATACAGGTCTGTAAGTCCACGGTATTCGTTATAAGTTGAGAAAACCGTCCAGAACCACATGTGCTACACAAAGCCACTGCTTCCTGCACATGTACCCCGACATCAATATGGAATATGATCACCATGCACACGTACACAGGCCGCATAACGGGTTGGCATATTCTGGATCAGGTGGTCGAGCAGCTGCGGGGTATAGCCTCTCATTCTTGCACCAGTTCCTGTCAGAGCTCCTGAAGTGCCCTAGGAGTTTGAAGACGTGTAGCGATACGTCGATCGAGAGCATCCCAGACGTGCTTGATGGGGTTTAGGTCTGGAGAACAGGCAAGCCACTCCATTCACCTGATATCTTCTGTTTCAAGGTACTCCACCACGATGGCAGTTGGGTGGGGCCGTGCGTTATCATCCATCAGGAGGAAGGTGGGACCCACTGTATCCCCGAAAAGGTGGACATACTGGTGCAAAATGACGTCCCGACACACCTGACCTATTACAATTCCTCTGTCAAAGACATGCAGTGGTGTACGTGCACCAATCATAATCCCACCCCACACCATCAAACTACAACCTACTTACAGGTCCCTTTAAAGGACATTAAGAGGTTGGTATCTGGTTCCCGGTTCACGCCAGATGAAAACCCGGCGAGAATCACTGTTCGGAATATACCTGGACTCGTCTGTGAACATAATCTGGGACCACTGTTCCAGTGACATGATACTGTGTTCTTGACACCAGGCTTTACAGGCTCTCCTGTGACCAGGGGTCAGTGGAATGCACCTTGCAGGTCTCTGGGCGAATAAACCGTGTCTGTTCAGTCGTCTGTAGACTGTGTGTCTGGAGACAACTGTTCCAGTGGCTGCAGTAAGGTCCCGAGCAAGGCTACCTCCAGTACTCCGTGGCTGTCTGCAGGCACTGATGGTGAGATATCGGTCTTCTTGTGGTGTTGTACACTGTGGACGTCCCGTACTGTAGCGCCTGGACACGTTTCCTGTCTGCTGGAATGGTTGCCATAAAAAAAATGGCTCTGAGCACTATGGGACTCAACTGCTGAGGTTATTAGTCCCCTAGAACTTAGAACTAGTTAAACCTAACTAACCTAAGGACATCACAAACATCCATGCCCGAGGCAGGATTCGAACCTGCGACCGTAGCGGTCTTGCGGTTCCAGACTGCAGCGCCTTTAACCGCACGGCCACTTCGGCCGGCTAGTTGCCATAATCTTGACATCACACTTTGTGGCACACGGAGGGCCCGTGCTACGACCTGCTGTGTTTGACCAGCATTCAGTCGCCCTAGTATTCTACCCCTCATAACGTCATCAATATGTGTTCATTGACCTATTTTGAACACACAGTCACCATTAGCACGACTGAGAACGTCTCCACACTTACTCGCTGCACCTTATTCTGACATGCACCAACACACCTCTGCATAGACTGCAGACAGCGCCACCAGGCATCGACCGAGGTCAAATGCACCGCGAATGGAGAGGAATGATGCAGGGGGAGAATGATTTGTAACCAGTGTCTAGTTACCTTTCTTATCTCAGAAAGAGCTGTGGTTGACAATTGCGACGGACCATTCTAAAACACACACACACACACACACACACACACACACAGCCGCTGTGACCGAGCGGTTCTAGGCGCTTCAGTCCGGAACCGCGCTGCTGCTACGGTAGCAGGTTTGAATCCTGCCTCGGGCATGGCTTTGTGTGATGTCCTTAGGTTAGTTAGGTTTAAGTAGTTTGAAACGTCCCCTTAGAAAAATTAGTGAGTTACTGTGCTGGTAAACCCCTTACGTTGTATGATTTTCAAACATCTGAGCAAAACTGAACGTACTCAGACATTTCTCTATTTACTTATTCTAACCGTCACTAGCCTGACACGAAATTTTTAGCGCAACGCAATATGACTTTTAATAATCCCTACAAAAGAATGGCCCTGACTAACAATAACCTATACCTTTCATGACTCACTTACCTTACAAAAATCTTCATTACTCGAACTACTGCAATACAGCGAGCGCCAATACTGCCAGCTAAATAAAAGATTCTAACTACTGATGTCACTAACTACTGATAGGCATAGTTAGCAAATAAAAGATTTAGATAAAGAACAAACAATGTATTTACCTTAATAGTGTTCAAAAGTCATAATATATATATATATATATATATATATATATATATATATATATATATATATATATATATATATATATATATATCAGTTCGTAACATCCAGTCTTACAAATTTACTGTCTCTGATGGACACACGTCCAGATCATCCGCTCTCAAAACTCCGCCATCTCTCTCCCCACATCCACCACTGCTGGCGGCTCAGCTCCAACTGCACAATGCTACGTGCTGTTCACAGCCAACTGCCCAACACTACAATAGCAAATTCCAGCCACAGACTGCACACAGCACAGCCAGTGATTTTCATACAGAGCCCTAGGTGACGTTACCAACATAAAAACCTAAACAGCCTACTTACATAGCCCCCATGTTTCCCAAAAAAAATTATAAATTGTTTTGGGCACTGGCCAATACATATTTCTTAAAAAAATTTTATATTAACGCTAACAAATATTTCAAATGCACACACTTATCGATACAATGTTGGTCAAAAGCTAAAATTTTCTCACAGTCCATAAAGACAGTTCTGATCATTCATCACAGTATTAATTACAATTTTATGCACAAAGTCTGAGCAGTAAAAGAAAATCCACACAGAAGTAGTGGATTTCCAGGCAGTCTTGAAGAAGTAGTATTGTCCTTCCAACATAAAGATAATCCTGACTCCTGACATGCAGACAGGTAATGGGTCACAACAGAGCAAACCCAAAGCAGAGTCAGTCGAAGTTAAAGAATATTGGTAGGTAGGCCATCACAGAGCAGACCCACTGTAGTCCTGCTAGAGAGTATGGTATTGGTGGGCGCAGACCCACTGTAGTCATTGTAGAGATGGCTAGCAGCCATCTGTTGTGACTGTGCAGGTGCACAATCACCACTGAAGAGTCTTGCGGATAATATAGCAAGTCCATAAACCACCACTTGTGCACTCACAAACTGTTTGGTATGTCCTTAGAGCCAGCAATGCTGTTAACCAGTCCCTTGCTGAATTATCAACACACGTGCAAACACTAACAGTCTCAATTTCTCATCTATTGTGCATATACTATGACCAACAGAAACGTGTGCAGTGAAATGTAACTTAATTTGAAGAACTAGTTTCTATACAATTATAAATTTAAAGCATAAGAATACAATTACAAAGCTAAAAAGTACATAATTAAATAAAGAACATAACAATACAGATAACATTCTTTACAAAAGAATGGAAATAAACATATACATCAGTGTTACAGGAATTATGACATAAGTAAATATATCAAAGATCAGAATAGCTTTCGAAAATGATGTCTAAACATCTTTACAAAGTAAATAACATATTGTTAATGCAAATTATATTTGAGGATAACAGTATTCCTCATCACAGTGAATGTAGCTTAGTATTAGAAAAATTCTACAACATAAATCTTATTAGTTAAACTCATAAAGACAGGAAAAACACAAATACACAAGGGTACACAAACACATAGCGGAATAACATGAAAGGAAAGGACTTGTTTTCAGTGAGATGTCTGGTACTGCAGTCCAACCCAAAACTTCATTCCATAAATCTTTTCTCTTATTTCAACATTTGTTTCCACCAACAACAAAAAAATCCTATCCAAGCATGCTTTCTGTATTCTATTCATATCCTCTTTGAAAATATTTATTCTCCACTGTACATTACTTTTTTGGCCAAACAATTTTCTTATAGCTTCTCAATGGATTTCTTCCAATTCATCACAACTTGTCGTCTTATATAGCCTACCCCACCTTAAGCTAACTTAAATCTACTGAGCTCAGATATATATACTAAGGGACAAAGCAATGCAGCAACACACAACAAATTAACACATACAGCAATGACAAAAAAAAATGTAAACTGGCAAAGCAAGCAGCAGTATATCTAAATTAGCAAAGCAAATGCAACATTACCACTAATATGAACCAATGTGCAGAAAAAAGAAATATAAATCAGTAGTAAAACTGGCTTAATACAATGTAAAATTCAGTAGAACTATGCCTGGCAAACAACAGCAGCAAGTGCTATAACTTATACCTAAACATGACAAAGCTCAAGCAGGAAAAATTTTACGGTAAAGATAGGAAATGTCTAACAACTATGTCACATCTTAACACTAGAGTGATGCAACACCTTGACTTACTCCACGAAACAAGTAATCCAGTCATTGACAAAAATTATGTATGCAATTCCTGTGAAGGGAAATGTCTATTTGTGCTCTCTTTTCTAAGAAAGTACATCATAAAATTATTCTTTACTGGGTCTGTAGACAGAAAATAGTGATATTAGTACATCTATTAAATTTTATTTTAACCAACGCTGCAGTGCAACTAAAAACTAGATATTAAACAAAATGAGCAAATAAATACATAAAGCAAGGGGTGAAACGTCATTCACTAGCCATATGGCATTTCATAAGGCAGTAAAAAAATCTCTCAACTAGCAAGACAATAGCCGTGAAATGTTTCTCATCGTTTCATTAGTCATTTCAGTAAATATCAGAAAGTGTCGTATTTGCGATGCTTTCTACAAAGGAATGTTAATATCGAGGTTAATGGCTCCTTTTTTTTCTCGACCTAATGGCTTTTTCTCCAGGCAGGTGGCACAGCTGGGCGCCCACGACGCATTACGTGAAGGTCACTTAACTTTTTTACCGAAATATTTACGACAGCAGTGACAGTCTCATATAAAAAATTTCATAGGTCGAGAATTTGCTTTACAAATGAGTAGAAACAAAATTCTATAAATATAACAGTGTCCAAAAAATTTTCGCCGGCTTGTCATACATTCACGCATTTACACACATTTCATAACTCTTAAAGTACGATTCTTGGTTTCCAACATCCTTTTGCACAAGTCAGAGTCCCTAACCATTACTCATTATTCCTTACCTTATTACAGATATACATATTTGTAGACACTTCTTCAATATTTCATCACAATAAATACGTAGCATAATCAAATTCCTCATATAGCATCAGCTTATTGATCATAAACATAGCTCAGCAGCATAATACACATCGTCGTCGTAATAATAACATCATAACACCTCAGTCAAATCTCAAAAACGTCGTAGCTTTCTGCAATAATTTCAAAACCTAAAAAAAATTCTCTGCTCATTTAAATAGTGTCATCTACCTCAAACGTACTTTAAAAATCATAATCCCATACCAAATACACCATTCAAAGCTCTCATAGTATCGCAGTGGTTCCGAAAAAATATGAACAGTTCACAAAGTACAGACAAAATACAATTTCATAAGTGTGAAGTTATCCAACTGTGTAATTACGCAAACACCTGTCACTGATGGAGTAAAAAAATGTTTGTCTCTCTCAGTTAAATGGTCAGATAGCTGTGTAATTATGTGTTAGAGAAATATGGTACCGATGTGTAAAGTTGTATAAGCAAATACCATATTAGCTAGGGCTCCTTGTGCTTGCCAAACATGGTACACAAAGTAGGCGTGTACCCCCGTGAGGATTAATGTAATTATAGCATCAGGTGTTACAGATTACAGCAATGGAATGAAATGTATCACGGAAAACTTTCTTTGTAACTCAAAAATCTTTAAAAATAAATGTTTTAAGTACAAAATTAATCACTCAAATGCGTGTACTGTAGCGCTAAACTGTGCGTCTTGTTGTAAGATAGTCTCTGTCATTACTTACATGTAAAAAATGTGACAAGTGTCGTAATTATCGTCGTCCGTAAGCAAAGTTCTGTAGAAGTCAATGTACTTGTAATAAACAAAAGCGAAATGCTATGCTTACAGATATCGTAGTTATTACGTACAGTACCGTGATCAAGAAACTACTGTACTGTAACGTATTGTTGTGCTACGAAAAAGGCTGTCTCATTGTAGCTACACCACAAAAGTTACTACTAAAACATGTTTTTCTTTCCAGAAGAATTCAGAAAAACTGGGCAGATATAAAACAGATACACCGCAAAAGCAACAATGTAAATTGTGTCACACATTAGTAGCGTCCTGATATAATCGTGTAGCTGTCATCTTTAATCTCACAGAAAGTACTTTAAATTCAGAATCTATTTTCCAAAATGTTGCATTAAAATCTCATTAACAGTACCGGTTCTAAGTATGTAAGTCTTATAGTCGTTACGTAATTGTGCAACTAATAAGGAAGAATATACACACCCAATAACACTGTGTCGCCTGTTCACTATCACAATGCATTCGTAATTACTGTCTAAATATGTTCCCTAGGTTCTAGACTGGATAGTTAACTGTAAAACATAGTTGGATGTTAACAATTTCTAAGTGTGACAAAGAGTACTAGTAACGTGAAGTGGTAAATTTTATAGCAAAGACTAAGTTAAAAAGCAGATTATCTCTCAATAAACGGTTTTACATGTGAAATGTGGTGCAATCCTTTACTCTTCCTAGTGCGCAGAGTTTCAACTTCAAAGCAATTATCGTGTTGTATACGTCGGTAAGGAATGCTAAAATTTTTCTCAAGGTTAGCGTCTATGTTATTTTTCTCTGAGCCAGCCGGCGCACTTTGCTGCCTGCGGTGCGAGTTATTGTCTGTCTCTTTGTTGGCGTGCGTCGTTATTAGGATTAGGAGACCTAACTTCTACAAATTCACCTTGCCGAGAGGGTCCTGCCCTGTTTGATTCTCGCCAGTTCTGACGAAATTCGCGTCTGTCGTTATGATTATATCGTCTGTCGTCATGTCGGTAATTTCTGTAATTAATTTCTTGTCAGTCACGTGGTGGAGAACTTCTCCCTGAGTCGTAACTGCGCGGTGGACCGTTGTCTCTAATGTTATTCTGTCTCCCTTGATAATACTTATTTTGGTATACTTGGAAGGAGAGACGGCATTGGTCGTATATTTTTGTTTATTATCGCAAAATCGATTTTCGGTCACGTAGTGACCATCTTCAGTGCTGTAATATATAACTTAAATTAGTAAGCACTGGTGTCAATAAGCTTACGGCGATCACATAGACTCTATGACTTATTGACACCAGTGCTTACTAATTTAAGTTATATATTACAGCACTGAAGATGGTCACTAAGTGACCGAAAATCGATTTTGCGATAATAAACAAAAATATACGACCAATGCTGTCTCTCCTTCCAAGTATACCTATTATCTGGTCGTAGTGCACAGGACACTATGGAGTCGCCAATCAATAACTTATTTTGGTTCCCATATTGTCTGTTTCTATGGTTGTCTCTGTCACATTCATTACTATGGAAATGCGATCTTTCTATGTAATTATTACTACTCTGCCAACGGCTGCCATACGGGTGGTGTCTGTTTTGGTCGCGATTTGCGTTGTAAGAATAGCCTTGTCGTGTCCATTTATTATTTCTTTCATCGCGGAATTGTGACGGATGTGACCTGTAATTGTTGTGTTCCTGTTTTCGCGTTCCGCGATTGTCAGTGTCAATTTCCAATTCTTGTAAGAGTCCCTGAAAAGCTTCACTGTCGTCTTTGCAACGTCCTGCCAAAATAATGTGCCGTAAATGTTCACGCAATTTGATTAAGCAAATGCGGATGAGTTCTGAGGGGCTGTATGGGTTTGACAGGTACTGATTCTTGTGCAACATGTCTTCAAAATATTTCACAAGACTGGAAAATTCAGATTGTTCGAAATGTTTCATCATTATGATGCTGTGTTTTACTCGGCCCTGTGTAGCTTGAGACTAGTATGCTGAGAGGAAGGCACGATAAAATTCTCCTTCACTGTGACAATCCTGAATGACCGATCGCATTCTTACAGCTGGTTCCTTCTCTAAGTAGCCACACATAAATTCTAATCTGTGCTCTAATGACCAGTTGGGAGGAAAACAATGAGAGAATTGATGGAGCCATGCTTGTGGATGAATGTCGTTGGCAGAATTCTTAAATGTTTTGAATTTACGTGTAGTAATGAACAGCTTATAGTCAAAATCATCGTGTCGGCGAGTAGCATATCGGTCATCGTTTCGGCGGTTCCATCTCAAAATCCAATGCGCCTTGTCAATTTCTTTCATAATTTCCGAAGTGTCATGTGTTATTGTTTTTAGTTACTCCGTATTTCTATGTCCCTCTTCCCGTACTGGAGCGCGAGTGTCCTCTGAAATATGTAATTCTTGTATTACTTGTGCCAACTGATCTTGTACTTCCCGGATTTCTCTTTTGTACTGTGTATTGATTTGATTTTGATTTTGTTTGAATTTTCTAATTTGTTCATACTCTTCAGTGTCAGTGAAGGCTACAGGTCTTGTGTCATTCAGATCATCATCCACCTTTGTACATAAGTTAGTGAACTGATCCGAAAGTTCGGCTACTTTCTCCGATAGTGAACTTATTTCCTCAGTGTGTTTTTCTTAACCAAGTTTCAGAGTGTCCATTTGTGTTGAAATCGTATCTACTGTGTCCTTTAAGTTTTCCTGAGTTTTTGCAAGTTGCGTAACCGAATCGGTAGGTGCAACTGAGTCAATTTTAGCTTGTAAGGTGTCGTGATTTTCATGAACAATAGTTTGCGGTTCCTTTATGGCTGCTTCGTATTTCTGTAATGCATTTTCATGACGCGAAAAAATAGGTTGGAAATGCTCACAAATTTGTGTTTTTACGTCATTACAGACTTTTTGACATTTCGATTCGATTTTAAGTAACTCAGCAGTTAAAACTTCACGTGTTTGTTCAAGCGTAGTGTCTAACTTTTGAAGCTGTTGCTGTGACTGTTACTGATTTTGTTCCAATGCGTCTAACATTTGAAGATTTTGTCCCATTTGTTTCTGATTTTGTTCAAGCGTTGTGTCTAACTCTTGTAGCCTTTGTCCCATTTGTTCCATTAACTGTAATAACAATGCACTGGTGTCTGACACATGTTTCTCAGTGCTATTCGGCAGTTCATTTGAACCGGCAATATTCGCATTTTGAAAAGCAGAAAATGTCTCTTGACTTATTTGAGAAGACGGTGAGGACGCAAAACCTGAATCTACAGTATTTGCAAGATTGTGTCCTGTCATTTCGGATTCCTGAGGCGAGCTGTACCGACCGATCGATCAATAATGCTTCCCTGTTCACTAATTGTTTCACTATCTACACCATTATTTGCAGCCCGTTCAATTTCCCTACGCACAATTACCAAATTACTACTTTGAACATTAGTTAATTCATTACTCGGTGGCGCTAACACACTGCTTTCGTCTGTACTGTCATTTCTCAGTTTACTTTGGAGCCTAGTATTACGTTTTTCACACGCCATTATTGTCGCAATATTTCATACGATAACACAGAAAAGCACAATTTGAAGAGCAAAATAAAATAATAAAACACATTAACATAGCACTGAAAATAGTGTCTCGTTAATTGCTAGTGCAGGTGCGAAATACTTGGTGCAAATCTACATGCATGCCACAACTGTTTTACTGTACAACAATGAAAAACTTCAACTACAAAGGAAATTCTCTCAATAATTATGCGCTAACACTAATTACACAAACTACAAGAAAAAATCAGAAGATTCCAGTGAGGTATCCTCGGCTAGGGGTCGACATATGAAACGTCTCCTTAGATAAATTAGTGAATTACTGTGCTGGTAAACCCCTTACGTTGTTTGATTTTCAAACATCTGAGCAAAACTGAACGTACTCAGACATTAGTCTCTTTACTTATTCTGGCCATCACTAAACTGACACACAATATTTTTAGCGCAACGCAATCTGACTTTTAATAATCCCTACAAAAGAATGGCCCTGACTAACAATAACCTATACCTTTCATGAATCACTTACCTCACAAAAATGTTCACTACTCGAACTACTGCAATAAAGCGAGCGCCAATACTGGCAGCTAAATAAAAGATTCTAACTACTGAAGTCACTTACTACTGATAGGCATAGTTAGCAAATGATAGATTTAGATAAAGAACAAACAATGTATTTACCTTAATAGTGTTCAAAAGTCATAATATATATATCACTTCGTAACATCCAGTCTTACAAATTTACTGTCTCTGATGGACACACGTCCAGATCATCCGCTCTTAAAACTCCGCCATCTCTCTCCCCACATCCGGCCGCGGTGGTCGCGCGGTTCTAGGCGCGCAGTCCGGAACCGTGCGACTGCTACGGTCGCAGGTTCGATTCCTGCCTCGGGCATGGATGTGTGTGATGTCCTTAGGTTAGTTAGGTTTAAGTAGTTCTAAGTTCTAGGGGACTGATAACCACAGCAGTTGAGTCCCATAGCGCTCAGAGCCATTTTTTTTCTCTCCCCTCATCCACCACTGCTGGCGGCTCACCTCCAACTGCGCAATGCTACGCGCTGTTCACAGCCAACTGCCCAACACTAAAATAGCAAATTCCTACAATGCAAACCAGCCACAGACTGCACACAGCACAGCCAGTGATTTTCATACAGAGCGCTAGGTGACGTTACCAACATAAAAACCTAAACAGCCTACTTATAAGTTCTGCGTGTAGGGGACTGATGATCTCAGATGTGAAGTCCCATCGTGCTTACAGCTGTTTGTATTTGAACACAGACACACAAACAAAATATCATTTATCTTTCATCATTTTAAAAACAAAAGTGTTCCAAAAAAAACTCTTTCATTGTAGACTTTAGATAGGTGCTACAGTAGGTGAGGGGGGCAACAGATTGGGCGGGGGGGAGGGGGAAGGATGAGGTGCTAGTTAATGGCTACCTGCTCTCAAGGGTAATGGTCTAAGAAGGATTGGGAACCACTGTTGTAGTCGGACAAAGGTGTTATGTGATATCATGAGCACAACAGGGACGGACGACGGCGTCATCTTCTTAGTTTGTGTGTGTTGGGTGATGAGGGAGATTTGAAAGTGAATCGATTTTCAGACCTTTTATATCTCAAACGGTACATTTTCGCTCACTGGTTCCTTACCAAAACTTTATCTCCTACGTCCACTGTCCAACCTTCAGAATCCTGTAAAAGGAATTGTGAAATTCCATTCGTAGAAGAAAGCAATTATTGCCAATGCTGAGATGATAAAACGACATTAGCAAAACAATCGAGATAAAGCTAGCGGCACAGAGACAAATGCACCACATCGGTTTCTGGCGTGTGCCAGGAGGGCAAGTCCATGAAAGCAATTAGGGGCGCGCAGGGCAGAAAGCCGGGCGCTAGATGCGCTTTGCAGATAATTCCGTTAGGTTGGCGGCCTGGCTCGCGCCTATTAGACTCCCCTCGCCGGTTGGGCAGACGGCTGCTATCGGCGCAGCCACGCCCCTGCTGCAGTGACACGGCCCGTGAAAACGCACACACTGTAATTCCGGGGGCTGTCGCCTTGTGTCACGCCACTCAGCGCGCCAGTTAGCAAACTGTATCAGCGCGGCACGCGTGTAATCCTCCGACCCCCCCCCCCCCCTCCCCTACACCGCTGCCGCTTCCATCCGTTCTCCCTCCGCACATCCGCCACTCCACCATAGCAACTCCTGTCACTGCGCTGCCCGTGCGTGATTTCCCCCTGCCGACCAATCTGAATTCAGTTTCACGTTATCTTGCTATTATCTCGCAGTATTGCCAGTATCTCATTCTCTGTAGAACACTGCTCCGTTATAGACTTATACTGCTGTACCACTAACGATGTAAAGTGGCTGCTTCCGCCTCGACTCGTTTCATTGATAATTTAACATCACGCTGCGCTGTCTGACACTCTGGTATCAATGGTGTACCGCCTGGCGTAGGACTTTTGGACCGGCAGACGCGTAACATGACTCGCAGGAAGCTCTTTGGTTTGTGGTCGCCAATGGGATTACTAGCCACGAGAATTCGTACCGCCTAGTTAGACAGTCCTTGTCTGGTTTTGGTTCTGCTCAGTCACACGGTCGCAGATTGCTGTTTTACATTATGCTGCTGCAAAATCTGTGGGTGAGATTTTGGCATAATAACGTACACCGCCCATACCGAAACTGTAGGATGAGCCATTGCTTCACAGTGACACATGCTATCGCATGAGCCAACCTGTGGCTCCAGCTGTGAGCCACAGAATATTATGTTCACTATTATAAATTAAATTCCACATCTGCCATACAAAAATGGAATATAAGTTGGTAAAACAGTTACTGTCATTAACTAACGACTGTGTTAATTTCAGCCTCATGTCTACTCTACTTTAGCAGATTCAGAAAAAAACACAGAATTTAGAGCTTCCTGTGAAGTTCATAAATATTTGCTAAAAATCAGTTAAAAAGTTTGATGGTACAGCTAACCTTTCTGTAATAGTACAGAGCTATTTTCTACAAAACCCTTAGCGAAGAGCAGGCACTTAAGCCACTACTTTCGAACTCACCTGAAGTGGTCAACATCTTATTTTGTCAAGCAGTCACTTCCCTACACGTTTATTGTTCCATACTTCGTACATTAGATCTATTTAAATTTTTACCGGTGTTTTACAAAAATGTTGCATTGCACAATATTACCCCAAGGGGTGTGGTAATACCGCACAGCGTAAAGCCTAATACAATAAACCACATAAAACGCCAAAAATTCTGTAAAAATAAAGCAATCGAAAAAATTCGAACTTTAGAATTTATTTACGATTCAAAAATGTAAATTTCACAACTTATTAAAGTTATCACAGAGAGAAAAAGACCAAAAATCCTTTTACTGGTAAAATGACATTGAAACATAATGGACTCAAACTTGTCTCTGTTCAGGTTTAGCGCCTATTTCAGCGGCAGTAGACACAAACATACTTTTCAGCAGTGTCACATCCACTACACTCAGAATGACTCCATCTACTACGAATCACACATCGAAACCACAGGTCTCTGTTTTTTCCGAATTCTTCACTTCGTTTTCACACGTCTCAACACTCCCACTCACACCTCTCCATCCCTTTACCCACACAACCCACCCCTAAGCTCCCATTCTGGTGCGACAGCAGTACAGCATCCTATACCACAAAATCCATTCCCTACTCACGAACAAGCTCCTTTTCACGCAAACCCTATCACAACACAGCGCCGAAGCCCCCAGCATACGGATAATCCCCCCCTCCTGGGCAGAGGCGGAGTTGCAGTTGGACACCACAAAAACATTTCTGCTTGGCCACAATTCTTGCTGAATAGTCCCACCGAACACCTTATCCTTAACCTCTTCTTCAAAACCCTAACTGTTGCTTGTGCTACTATCTACATCCTACCTAATTCTCCTATCCCCTACGATTTCCTCACCCACATCGACCATACCTTTTCCACGTAAATTATTGGCGCTGATCTCAATATCCATAGTAGATCCCCTCCAGAACTCCGGAGGTTGGCGTCAGTTTACAGACTCCCTCCAAAGTAATATTGACCCCATCCTACAGCACACCCCTCCTGAAAGCAATACCACTCCAGATGTCGTCCTCGCATTTCCCAACCTCCTAAGACGCCTCACTGCAGAAGTCCTTGACCCAAATGGAAGAGACCACCACACACCTACACAGTATCTCGTTCTCATGCGCTCCAACCGCTATGACTACTCTCATGCCAACTGGAATCTATAGATACACAGAGAGGACGACAACCCCTATTCTTCCAGTTGTTGTTGTGGTCTTCAGTCCTGAGACTAGTTTGATGCAGCTCTCCGTGCTACTCTATCCTGTGAAAACCTCTTCATCTCCCAGTACCTGCTGCAGCCTACATCCTTCTACATCTATATCTACATCATCTACATGATTACTCTGCAATTCACATGTAAGTGCTTGGCAGAGGGTTCATCGAACCACAATCATACTATCTCTCTACCATTCCATTCCCGAACAGTGCGCGGGAAAAACGAACACCTAAACCTTTCTGTTCGAGCTCTGATTTCTCTTATTTTATTTTGATGATCATTCCTACCTATGTAGGTTGGGCTCAACAAAATATTTTCGCATTCGGAAGAGAAAGATGGTGACTGAAATTTCGTAAATAGATCTCGCCGCGACGAAAAACGTCTTTGCCTTAATGACTTCCATCCCAACTCGCGTATCATATCTTCATATATGCCACACTCTCTCCCCTATTACGTGATAATACAAAATGAGCTGCCCTTTTTTGCACCCTTTCGATGTCCTCCGTCAATCCCACCTGCTAAGAATCCCACACCGCGCAGCAATATTCTAACAGAGGACGAACAAGTGTAGTGTAAGCTGTCTCTTTAGTAGACTTCTTGCATCTTCTAAGTGTCCTGCCAATGAAACGCAACCTTGGGCTGGCCTTCCCCACAATATTATCTATGTGGTCTTTCCAACTGAAGTTGTTAGTAATTTTAACACCCAGGTACTTTGTTGAATTGACAGCCTTGAGAATTGTACTATCTATCGAGTAATCGAATTCCGACGGATTTCTTTTGGAACTCATGTGGATCACCTCACACTTTTCGTTATTTAGCGTCAACTGCCACCTGCCACACCATACAGCAATATTTTCTAAATCGCTTTGCAACTGATACTGGTCTTCGGATGACCTTACTAGACGGTAAATTACAGCATCATCTGCGAACAACCTAAGAGAAATGCTCAGATTGTCACCCAGGTCATTTATATAGATCAGGAACAGCAGAGGTCCCAGGACGCTTCCCTGGGGAACACCTGATATCACTTCAGTTTTACTCGATGATTTGCCGTCTATTACTACGAACTGCGACCTTCCTGACAGGAAATCACGAATCCAGTCGCACAACTGAGACGATACCCCATAGGCCCGCAGCTTGATTAGAAGCCGCAACTTGGGATCCCCTGTCGATAGCGACCATTACTTCGTGCGGATAAAGAGCTAGCTGCGTTGCACAAGAACGATGTTTTCTGAAACCATGCTGATTACGTGTCAATAGATCGTTCCCTTCGAGGTGATTCATAATGTTTGAATACAGTATATGCTCCAAAACCCTACTGCAAACCGACGTCAATGATATAGGTCTGTAGTTCGATGGATTACTCCTACTACCCTTCTTAAACACTGGTGCGACCTGCGCAATTTCCCAATCCGTAGGTACAGATCTATCGGTGAGCGAGCGGTTGTATATGATTGCTAAATAGGGAGCTATTGTATCAGCGTAATCTGAAAGGAACCTAATCGGTATACAATCTGGACCTGAAGACTCGCCCGTATCAAGCGATTTGAGTTGCTTCGCAACCCCTAAGGTATCTACTTCTAAGAAACTTAGCCGGCCGCGGTTCTAGGCGCTTGCAGTCTGGAACCGTGAGACTGCTACGGTCACAGGTTCGAATCCTGCCTCGGGCATGGATGTGTGTGATGTCCTTAGGTTAGTTAGGTTTAAGTAGTTCTAAGTTCTAGGGGACTGATGACCTAAGATGTTAAGTCCCATAGTGCTCAGCGCCATTTGAATCATTTGAACCATAAGAAACTCATGCTAGCAGCTGCTCGTGTTTCAGATTCTGGAATATTCCATTCGTCTTCCTTGGTGAAGGAATTTCGGAAAACTGCGTTCAATAACTCCGCTTTAGCGGCACAGTCGTCGGTAACAGTACCATCGGCACTGCGCAGCGAAGGTATTGACTGCGTCTTGCCGCTTGTGTACTTTACATACGACCGGAATTTCTTCGGATTTTGTACCAAATTTCGAGACAATGTTTCGTTGTGGAACCTATTAAAGGCATCTCGCATTGAAGTCCGTGCTAAATTTCGCGCGTTGGTAAATTTTAGCCAATGTTCGGGATTTCGCGTTCTTCTGAACTTCGCATGCTTTTTCCGTTTCCTCTGCAACAGCGTTCGTACCTGTTTTGTGTACCATGGGGGATCAGTTGCATGTCTTACCAATTTATGAGGTATGAATCTCTCAATTGCTGTTGCCACTATATCTTTGAATTTGAGCCACATCTCGTCTACATTTGCATAGTCAGTTCGGAAGGAATGGAGATTGTCTCTTAGGAAGGCTTCTAGTGACACTTTATCCGCTTTTTTAAATAAAATTATTTTGCGTTGTTTCTGGTGGATTTGGAAGAAACGGTATTGAGCCTAGCTACAACGACCTTGTGATCACTAATCCCTGTATCAGTCATGATGCTCTCTATTAGCTCTGGATTGTTTGTGGCTAAGAAGTCAAGTGTTTTTCGCAACCGTTTACAATTCGCGTGGGTTCGAGGACCAACTGCTCGAAATAATTTTCGGAGAAAGCATTTAGGACAATCTCGGAAGATGTTTTCTTCCTACCACCGGTTTTGAACAAGTATTTTTGCCAACATATCGAGGGAAGGTTGAAGTCCCACTAACTATAACCGTATGAGTGGGGTATTTATTTGTTACGAGACTAAAATTTTCTCTGAACTGTTCAGCAACAATATCATCGGAGTCTGGGGGTCGGTAGAAGGAGCCAATTATTAACTTAGCTCGGCTGTTAAGTATAACCTCCACCCACACCAATTCGCACGGAGTATCTACTACGACTTCACTACAAGATAAACCACTACTGGCAGACACAAACATTCCACCACCAATTCTGCCTAATCTATCTTTCCTCAACACCGTCTGAGACTTCGTAAAAATTTCTGCAGAACTTATTTCAGGCTATAGCCAGCATTCTGTACCTATAACGATTTCAGCTTCTGTGCTTTCTATTAGCGCTTGAAGCTCAGGAACTTTCCCAGCACAACTACAACAATTTACAACTACAATTCCGACTGTTCCTTGATCCAAGCACGTCCTGTATTTGCCATGCACCCTTTGAGATTGCAGCCCACCCAGTACTTTCCTTCTGAATCTGCTTAGTGTATTCATCTCTTGGTCTCCCTCTACGATTTTTAACCTCCATGCTGCCCTCCAGTACTAAATTGGTGATCCCTTGATGCCTCAGAACATGTCCTACAAACCGATCCCTTCTTCTAGTCAAGTGCCACAAACTCCTCTTCTCCCCACTTATATTCAATACCTCCTAATTAGTTATGTGATCTACCCATCTAATCTTCAGCATTCTTCTGCAGCACCACATTTCGAAAGCTTCTATTCTCTTCTTGTCCAAACTATTTATCGTCCATGTTTCACTTCCATACATGGCTACACTCCATACAAATACTTTCAGAAACGACATCCTGACACTTAAATCTATACTCGATGTTAACAAATTTCTCTTCTGCAAAAACGCTTTCCTTGCCATTGCCAGTCTACATTTTATATCATCTCTACTTCAACCATCATCAGTTATTTTGCTCCCCAAATAGCAAAACTCCTTTACAACTTTAAGTGACTCATTTCCTAATCTAATTCCCGAAGCATCACCCGACTTAATTCTACTACATTCCATTGTCCTCGTTTTGCTTTTGTTGATTTTCAGCTATACCCTCCTTTCAAGACACTGTCCATTCCGTTCAACTGCTCTTCCAAGTCCTTTGCTGTCTCTGACAGAATTACAATGTCATCGGCGAACCTCAAAGTTTTTATTTCTTCTCCATGGGTTTTAATACCTACTCCAAACTTTTCTTTCGTTTCCTTTACTGCTTGCTCAGTATACAGATTGAATAGCATCGGGGATAGGCTACAACCCTGTCTCACTCCCTTCCCAACCACCGCTTCCATATGATGTCACTCGACTCTTATGACTGCCATCTGGTTTCTGTACAAACTGTAAATAACCTTTCGCTCCCTCTATTTAACCCCTGCCACCTTCAAAATTTGAAAGAGAGTATGCCAGTCAACATTGTCAAAAGCTTTCTCTAAGTCTATAAACACTAGAAACGTAGGTTTGCCTTTCCTTAATCATTCTTCTCAGATACGTCGTAGGGTCAGTATTGCCTCACATGTTCCAACATTTCTACGGAATCCAAATTGATCTTCCCCGAGGTCGGCTTCTACCAGTTTTTCCATTCGTCTGTAAGGAATTCGCGTTAGTATTTTACAGCTGTGACTTATTAAACTGATAGTTCGTTAATTTTCACATCTGTCAACACCTGCTTTCTTTGGGATTGGAATTATTATATTCTTCTTGAAGTCTGAGGGAATTTCACCTGTCTCATACATCTTGCTCACCAGATGATAGAGTTTTGTCAGGACTGGCTCTCCCAAGGCTGTCAGTAGTTCCAATGGAATGTTGTCTACTCCCCGGGACTTGTTTTGACTCAGGTCTTTCAGTTCTCTGTCAAACTTTTCACGCAGTATCATATCTCCCATTTCATCTTCATCTACCTCCTCTTCCATTTCCATGATATTGTATTCAAGAACATCGCCTGTATAGACCCTCTATATACTCCTTCCACCTTTCTGCTTTCCCTTCTTTGCTTAGAATTGGGTTTCCATCTGAGCTCTTGATATTCATGCAAGTGGTTCTCTTTTCTCCAAAGGTCTCTTTAATTTTCCTGTAGGCAGTATCTATCTTACCCCTCATGAGATAAGCCTCTACATCCTTACATTTGTCCTCTAGCCATTCCTTCTTAGCCATTTTGCACTTCCTGTCGATCTCATTTTTGAGACGTTTGTATTCCTTTTTGCCTGCTTCACTTGCTGCATTTTTCTATTTTCTCCTTTCATCAATTAAATCCAGTATCTCTTCTGTTACCCAAGGAATTCTACTAGCCCTCGTCTTTTTACGTACTTGATCCTCTGCTGCCTTCACTATTTCATCCCTCAAAGCTACCCATTCTTCTTCCACTGTATTTCTTTCCCCCATTCCTGTCAATTGTTCCCTTATGCTCTCCCTGAAACTCTGTACAACCTCTGGTTCTTTCAGTTTCACCAGGTCCCATCTCCTTAAATTCTTACCTTTTTGCAGTTTCTTCAGTTTTAATCTACAGTTCATAACCAATAGATTGTGGTCAGAGTCCACGTCTACCCCTGGAAATGTCTTACAATTTAAAATCTGGTTCCTAAATCTCTGTCTTACCATTATATAATCTATCTGAAACCTTTTAGTATCTCCAGGGTTCTTCCATGTATACAACCTTCTTTTATGATTCTTGAACCAAGTGTTAGCTATGATTAAGTTATGCTCTGTGGAGAATTCTACCAGACGGCTTCCTCTTTCATTTCTTACCCCCAATCCATAATCATCTACTATGTTTCCTTCCCTCCCTTTTCCTATTCTCGAATTCCAGTCACCCATGACTATTAAATTTTCGTCTCCCTTCACTATCTGAATAATTTCTTTTATCTCATCATACATTTCAGCAATTTCTTCATCATCTGTGGAGGTAGTTGGCATATAAACTTGTACTACTGTAGTAGGCGTGGGCTTCGTGTCTATCTTGGCCACAATAATACGTTCACTATGCTGTTTGTAGTAGCTAACCCGCACTCCTATTTTTTTATTCATTATTAAACCTACTCCTGCATTATCCCTATTTTATTTTGTATATATAACCCGGTATTCACCTGACCAAAAGTCTTGTTCCTCCTGCCACCTAACTTCACTAATTCCCAATATATCTAACTTTAACCTATCCATTTCCCTTTTTAAAATTTTCTAACCTACCTGGACGATTAAGGGATCTGACATTCCACGTTCCGATCCGTAGAACGCCAGTTTTCTTTCTCCTGATAACGATGTCCTCTTGAGTAGTCCACGCCCAGAGATCCGAATGGGAGACTATTTTACCTCCGGAATATTTTACCCAAGAGGACGCCATCATCATTTAATCATACAGTAAAGCTGCATGCCCTCGGGAAAAATTACTGCCGTAGTATCCCCTTGCTTTCAGCCATTCGCAGTAGCAAAACAGCAAGGCCGTTTTGGTTAGTGTTACATGGCGAGATCAGTCAATCATACAGACTGCACCCCTGCAACTACTGAAAAGGCTGCTGCCCCTCTTCAGGAACCACACGTTTGTCTGGCCTCTCAACAGATACCCCTCCGTTGTGGTTGCACCTTTTTTTTTTTGCCATCAGTCTACTGACTGGTTTGATGCGGCCTGCCACGAATTCCTTTCCTGTGCTAACCTCTTCATATCAGAGTAGCACTTGCAACCTACGTCCTCAATTATTTGCTTGACGTATTCCAATCTCTGTCTTCCTCTACAGTTTTTGCCCTCTACAGCTCCCTCTAGTACCATGGAAGTCATTCCCTCATGTCTTAGCAGATGTCCTATCATCCTGTCCCTTCTCCTTATCAGTGTTTTCCACATATTCCTTTCCTCTCCGGTTCTGCCTAGAACCTCCTCATTCCTTACCTTATCAGTCCACCTAATTTTCAACATTCGTCTATAAAACCGCATCTCAAATGCTTCGATTCTCTTCTCTTCCGGTTTTCCCACAGTCCATGTTTCACTACCATACAATGTTGTACTCCAGACGTACATCCTCAGAAATTTCTTCCTCAAATTAAGGCCGGTATTTGTTTGATATTAGTAGACTTCTCTTGGCCAGAAATGCCTTTTTTGCCATAGCGAGTCTGCTTTTGATGTCCTCCTTGCTCCGTCCGTCATTGATTATTTTACTGCCTAGGTAGCAGAATTCCTTAACTTCATTGACTTCGTGACCATCAATCCTGATGTTAAGTTTCTCGCTGTTCTCATTTCTACTACTTCTCATTACCTTCATCTTTCTCCGATTTACTCTCAGTCCATACTGTGTTCTCATTAGACTGTTCATTCCGTTCAGCAGATCATTTAATCCTTCTTCACTTTCACTCAGGATAGCAATGTCATCAGCGAATCGTATCATTGATATCCTTTCACCTTGTATTTTAATTCCACTCCTGAACCTTTCTTTTATTTCCATCATTGCTTCCTCGATGTACAGATTGAAGAGTAGGGGCGAAAGGCTACAGCCTTGTCTTACACCCTTCTTAATACGAGCACTTCGTTCTTGATCGTCCACTCTTATTATTCCCTCTTGGTTGTTGTACATATTGTACGAGGTTCATTCAAGTTCTAAGGCCTCCGATTTTTTTCTAATTAACTACTTACCCGAAATCGATGAAACTGGCGTTACTTCTCGACGTAATCGCCATGCAGACGTACTCATTTTTCACAACGCTGACGCCATGATTCCATGGCAGCGGCGAAGGCTTCTTTAGGAGTCTGTTTTGACCACTGGAAAATCGCTGAGGCAATAGCAGCATGGCTGGTGAATGTGCGGCCACGGAGAGTGTCTTTCATTGTTGGAAAAAGCCAAAAGTCACTAGGAGCCAGGTCAGTTGAGTAGGGAGATGAGGAATCACTTCAATGTTGTTATCACGAAGAAACTGTTTCGTAAAGTTAGCTCGATGTGCGGGTGCGTTGTTTTGGTGAAACAGCACACGCGCAGCCCTTACCGGACGTTTTTGTTGCAGTGCAGGAAGGAATTTGTTCTTCAAAACATTTTCGTAAGATGCACCTGTTACCGTAGTGCCCTTTGGAACGCAATGGGAAAGGATTACGCCCTCGCTGTCCCAGAACATGGACACCATCATTTTTTCAGCACTGGCGGTTACCCGAAATTTTTTTGGTGGCAGTGAATCTGTGTGCTTCCATTGAGCTGACTGGCGCTTTGTTTCTGGATTGAAAAATGGCATCCACGTCTCATCCATTGTCACAACCGACGAAAAGAAAGTCCCATTCATGCTGTCGTTGCGCGTCAACATTGCTTGGTATCATGCCACAGGGGCAGGCATGTGGTCGTCCGTCAGCATTCGTGGCACCCACCTGGATGACACTTTTCGCATTTTCAGGTCGTCATGCAGGATTGTGTGCACAGAACCCACAGAAATGCCAACACTGGAGGCGATCTGTTCAACAGTCATTCGGAGATCCCCCAAAACAATTCTCTCCACTTTCTCGATCATGTCGTCAGACCGGCTTGTGCGAGCCCGAGTTTGTTTCGGTTTGTTGTCACACGATGTTCTGCCTTCATTAAACTGTCACACCCACGAACGCACTTTCGACACATCCATAACTCCATCACCACATGTCTCCTTCAACTGTCGATGAATTTCAATTGGTTTCACACCACGCAAATTCAGAAAACGAATGATTGCACGATGTTCAAGTAAGGAAAACGTCGCCATTTTAAGTATTTAAAACAGTTCTCATTCTCGCCACTGGCGGTAAAATTCCATCTGCCGTACGGTGCTGCCATCTCTGGTTGTGTTGACAATGAACACGGCCTCATTTTAAAACAATGCGCATGTTTCTATCTCTTTCCAGTCCAGAGAAAAAAAATCGGAGGCCTTAGAACTTCAATGCACCTCGTATATGACCCGTCTCTCCCTATAGCTTACCCCTACTTTTTTCAGAATCTCGAACAGCTTGCGGCATTTTATATTGTCGAACGTTTTTTCCAGGTCGACAAATCCTATGAAAGTGTCTTGATTTTTCTTTAGCCTTGCTTCCATTATTAGCCGTAACGTCAGAATTTCCTCTCTCGTCCCTTTACTTTTCCTAAAGCCAAACTGATCGTCACCTAGCGCATTCTCAATTTTCTTTTCCATTCTTCTGTATATTATTCTTGTAAGCAGCTTCGATGCATGAGCTGTTAAGCTGATTGTGCGATAATTCTCGCACTTGTCAGCTCTTGCCGTCTTCGGAATTGTGTGGATGATGCTTTTCCGAAAGTCAGATGGTATGTCGCCAGACTCATATATTCTACACACCAACGTGAATAGTCGTTTTGTTGCCACTTCCCCCAATGATTTTAGAAATTCTGGTGGAATGTTATCTATCCGTTCTGCCTTATTTGACCGTAAGTCCTCCAAAGCTCTTTTAAATTCCGATTCTAATACTGGATCCCCTATCTCTTCTAAATCGACTCCTGTTTCTTCTTCTATCACATCAGACAAATCATCACCCTCATAGAGGCGCTTTCAATGTATTCTTTCCACCTATCTGCTCTCTCCTCTGCATTTAACAGTGGAATTCCCGTTGCACTTTTAATGTTACCACCGTTGCTTTTAATGTCATCAAAGGTTCTTTTGACTTTCCTGTATGCTGAGTCTGTCCTTCCGACAATCATATCTTTTTCGATGTCTTCACATTTTTCCTGCAGCCATTTCGTCTTAGCTTCCCTGCACTTCCTATTTATTTCATTCCTCGGCGACTTGTATTTCTGTATTCCTGATTTTCCCGGAACATGTTTGTACTTCCTCCTTTCATCAATCAACTGAAGTATTTCTTCTGTTATCCATGGTTTCTTCGCAGCTACCTTCTTTGTACCTATGTTTTCCTTCCCAACTTCTGTGATGGCTCTTTTTAGAGATGTCCATTCCTCTTCAACTGTACTGCCTACTGCGCTATTCCTTATTGCTGTATCTATAGCGTTAGAGAACTTCAAACGTATTTCGTCATTCCTTAGTACTTCCGTATCCCACTTCTTTGCGTATTGGTTCTTCCTGACTAATGTCTTGAACTTCAGCCTACTCTTCATCACTACTATATTGTGATCTGAGTCTATATCTGCTCCTGGGTACGCCTTAAATTCCAGTATCTGATTTCGGAATCTCTGTCTGACCATGATGTAATCTAATTGAAATCTACCCGTATCTCCCGGCCTTTTCCACCTACGGTACGGCTATCTCTATCGTTGAGGCACGCAAGCCTCTCCACCAACGGCAAGGTCCATGGTTCATTGAGGGTGATAATATCCACCATGTCACAGCCTACCTGCAGCAGACCTTGTCAGATGATATCTCCGTCCATATCCCTACTATACTAAAGCCATATATCCTCATCGCCCCACTCTCCCATCACAAGGTATACTCCTTTTCCATTAATCCTGCCACTTATATCTCTGCCGGCCGAAGTGGCCGAGCGGTTCTAGGCGCTACAGTCTGGAACCGCGCGACCGCTACGGTCGCAGGTTCGAATCCTTCCTCGGGGACGGATGTGTGTGATGTCCTTAGGTTAGTTAGGTTTAAGTAGTTATACGTTCTAGGGGACTGATGACCTCAGAAGTTAAGTCCCATAGTGCTGAGAGCCATTTTTGAACTTATATCTCTCCTTCCTCTGGAGTTGCGAATGGGATACACTCACGTGCTATGGGCAATACAGCAACCATTAGAAATTTACTCAACGCTGGGAGTGGCGCTATACATGCGGCAGACTCAGTTCTGTACTCCCAGTTAACTCTTCCAAGTACTGGAAAGTATTCCACCGACTTACTGGCACCTATCCCATTCCCCGCTATCCAATCTTTCACAACAACACTCCCTTAACTGACGACTTCACGACCCGAGCAAAGCCACTCCCTTTGCGTAATATCTCTCAGACATCTTCTACATACCTGATGACCTTCACTTTGACTACTCCAAAGTCCCTATTGTCCACGGACACACATATATCACAGTTCCATTCCTGGCTCCCAGCTTCTAGCACTCGATAAACATTAAGCGCGCCATTTACAGCACAGGACATTTTTAAAAAGTTCTTCACGGAAAACGCAGCATGTTCCCTGATCACGACTGTATTATCCATCACCACCTCAGAGAACGCCCTATCTCCTTTCTCATCACCCATGCAACCCTGTATAGCACTAGCCTCTCCACAGGCTACTATCCTGACCTGTGGAAATTCTGCTTTTCATTAAATAAATAAAAAACTACCCCTTCTCCCCGATACCTGCTCATATTGCCCCATCTGCCTCACTTCAGTGTTTAGCAAGCTCTGTGGGTCCATCCTCTCCCACCGCGTCCACCTGCCATCTGCACCAATATCATCTTCTTCCTATTACCAGTGTGGCTTCTGTCTCTACTTCACTGCTGACGATCAACTCGTGAACCTCATCTCCTACTCCAACAGCTCAACAACAATGAATCCGCCATCTTTGTCTCACTTGATCTAGAGAAAGTGTACAACCATACATGGCAGTCCAGTCTCCATTTGAAGCTCCACACTTACGCACTTCCCATCAACTGTGTCTGCCTTATTGCATCCTACCTCTCCAATCGCCCATCCCATGCCGTTGTTAACAATACCAATTCCCGTACCTTCCGCTCCCTTCCCTTATCTCTTATTAAATGCTGATATGCCCAAGCTACCTCCTTCCATACACCTCCTTCTCTATGCTGATGACATTGCTTTCTCACCATGTGTCCTACGCTCCAGAAATCCCAACAATCTCTCTGGAACCGCCTCAATCAGTTTACCTCCTGGTGTAACAAATGTATTCTTAAGATTAATCGTTCAAAAACCCAGGCAATAATTATAGCACGCACTGGCCTCACCATCCATCTCCAAGACGTCTACCTCACCATTTGTGACCGTCCCATCCAGCTGACTAACACACAAACATATCTTCGTCTAACCTTCGTCCGGCAACTAATGCGTTAACCCCACCTACTAACCGTCCAACAGAGAGTCCACAATATACTAAAACTACTAACTGACCAATCCTGGGTCTATACCCCTCCACTGTCCTTCACACATATAAATCTCTAATCTGCCCCATTCATTGGTACGCAAATGCTGCATGGATATCCACCTCTCCCAAGTTTTGTAAGCTACCTCCAGATCCTTAAATACTATGCACTGTGCCTCGCTTTCCACATCCGTTTACGTTCTTCCGTAAGATCTTTTACCAGCTCATCACATTCCTGCCTCACCTCATTAACGCTGAACACCTCTGCACAATCTACACCATCCGCAAACTCGACTCCAATAATTCTTTCTTTTTCCCTCTACTTACCAACCGTCATATGCTGCTTTTCCGTTACAACACATCCCACCAACCCTCCACTTACACATCCTTCACATACTCTTCCAATGGAAGGTCAACCATATCTCCCTCTCAGAAACTCCATCCTGACATTTGCCTGTTCTGCCAGCTACATGCTGACCCCACCCAATCCACCTTATCAGGGCTTCCTCTCCCTCCCATCTCCACCTTTCCTTACCCTCTTTTTCTCCTACTGTCTTCCATTATCCACCCCCTTTTTCTCTGCAACTTTTAGTGTCACCAGCTCCCCCCTCTACTCCACCCTCTCTCCTGTCCCAACAGCCACTCCTACCCCATCGCTGCAATGCATCAATCCTCCACCCTTGTACCACAACATCCCTATACTCTTCACCGGCCAGTCTTTTCCCCTCCAACAACTGACTCCGTATCCCATGGCTGCTCCTACCGACAGGAAAGTGCTTCTTTCATATATCAGTGTTTCGGCAACTTGTTGTAAATGTGTGCTTAATGTATTTGGTTTTATCTTTTATCATCACTATTTTTCACTACCAGTGCAAAAAGTCCTCCATCGTATATTCCGGAATTTCTACTTTATTTTTCACTTTTGGAAGTATTAAATTCCGTTTATATATCTCGGCTAACTGTTTCTTGTTATTTCATATCCTTTACTTATTTAATGTCCATTCTTGAAGACTGGGTTGCTCCACCGCCGACAGCCCTCTCCCCCCCCCCCCCCCCCCACATGGGGCGCGGAGGGGAGGGGGATGAAATAACAATCTTTCTCGTGTCTATGAGTTACATATGTCGAGGAAATTATGAATTGTTGGAAGCTAAGTTTACTCTACTATAGGAGCAAAAAACGTATTTCAGTAATTTAGACATTTAAAGGGGGTGGGGGTAATTCGTTCTTATTTGTTTTCTGGGAATTATTATTTAATAACTCTTCAAATGGCTCTGAGCACTATGCGACTTAATTTCTGAGATCATCAGTCGCCTAGAACTTAGAACTAATTAAACCTAAGTAACCTAAGGACATCACACACATCCATGCCCGAGGCAGGATTCGAACCTGCGACCGTAGCGGTCCCTCGGTTCCAGACTGTATCGCCTAGAACCGCACGGCCGCTCCGGCCGGCCTTTAATAACTCTATCTGAAGCAGCTTCGAAAAGGTATTCATTCAAAGGAGAAAGTGCGGGATCATATGGATCCACATTGAAATCTGATCGGCAGTCAGTAATTTCGCACACACTAGGACTAGGAGCAATATCTGAGACGTGAGTCTGAAGGCCAGTCGCGTCGTTATTGAGCTCCACAAAAATTTATTAATTACGAATACTTCTAACATTCAGGAGATTTAAACGTATCGAAAAATGTTTAAGAAATTACATAACTAACGATTGCGCGAACTCTGGATTTCATCTGTATCAACTGAGACTTTATTTCGAATAACTGAAGTTCCGCTTTGTTTCCTGTGTCAGCTTTGTTTGCTGTGCAGCTGTAGTCGGGAACCTTCTAAATTAAAAGTGAACATTCGCAAAGTATTGTGGGAGCACTCGAACGACTGAAATCCGTCTGTATTTATGGTAACTGGTCAGAGTGAAAAACTTTAAAATGGCTGCTAGCGAGTGTACATGTTATATGTATTAAAGTCGTACTACAAACTGTGTATAGCGCAGACTTGGTGCTGTCAATTACGTATTTGACAGTGACAATATAACAGAGATTTGTTTTAATAGCCGGCTGGAGTGGCCTTGCGGTTCTAGGCGCTACAGTCTGGAACCGAGCGACCGCTACTGTCGCAGGTTCGAATCCTGCCTCGGGCATGGATGTGTGTGATGTCCTTAGGTTAGTTAGGTTTAATTAGTTCTAAGTTCTAGGCGACTGATGATCTCAGAAGTTAAGTCGCATAGTGCTCAGAGCCATTTGAATCATTTTTTTTGTTTTAACGACTGTTCCTCATTGGACAGTCTGGAATTTCAATTATTTTGCAGCGTGTCTACACGTTTAGTATGGCTAGTTTTCTTATAGCTTTTCTTGTCCAGAATGTTATTTATCACACCAGGACAGACATGAGCCTGCGGAAGTAATCACCGAAGGTGAGTGAATATTTCTTACGTAGGACAACAAACCACACCGCCACAAGAACACTAAATGCTTTTGGCTTAACTTATTGCAGATGTAATTGGTTTCACTAATGTAGAACGAGCGTTTACTAATGTCGTGGTTAGGCTTGTTAAATCCCTTGAAACTACGTGATCTTTCTGATTGCGAATGGAACTTAGTTTCTATGTATACGGTTTGCGTTGAACGTCCACTTGGCCCAGAATACACATGCATGTTACTGCCATCCACGGTCATGTTAGATTCTAAAACGCCTTCTCATTCAGTAGCAAGTCCGTTAGATTCTTTGATATCATTTTTTATATATTGAAATGTAATTTACTATTTTGTACTCAGTTTGAATTTTGATGGTGACAGAGGAGGTTAAACATACGGATGCGTATTCTGTCACAGGAGTGGTTCCCTAACAGAGCAATTTTTTAACAAATCTGGTGTCGATGTGCTCACTTCTTTTTTTTTTCTTTATTGATTTTCAATTCCCCCCGAAGCGGGCGGGCTGGCAGCAGCTTACCACGCTGCTCTACAGCCAACAGACTTTTGTTTAAAAAAGGAAGAAGAAAGAAACAAGGAAAAACAGGCGATAAAATGGTGATTTAAAGTGAAAAATGGCGTAAAAATGCGGAAAGGTAAAACAGAAAGCAAAAGGGGTTGGCAATGTTGATAAAATACACAGGAATCAGACAAGTAACGTAGTAGACACACAATTAAAAAAACATGGCGACAGTCTGGTTTCTGTTCGCAAGAGATAAAAAAATGCACACCCAGCGACAGTATGAGGGCTGTTCGCAACACTTCGCAAAAGACACAACACGGAGCACTCACTGGAAAAACACACTGGAAAACACTGCACGAAAAAGGCGGCACAAAGATGGCACACCCGATCCAAGATGGGGGGGGGGGGACCTGGAGTAGGGGGAAAAAAAGGAGGGAGGAGAGGAAAAAACGAAAAGGGGGGGGGACCAAGGAGGGAGAGGACTAAGAAAGGGGGAGAAGGGCAGATGCGAGACGGAATGAGAGGAGGCAGAGGAGGGAAATGTAAAAGGACTCGGGGGAGAGAAGGGGGCAAAGAGAGGGGAGGTGTGGAAGAAAGAGGATGGAAGGGGGGGGAGGGAGTCCGGGAAAAGGACAGAGGAAAGGAGGGGGAGTGAGGATCAGAGTTGATAGGAGGGATAAATGGAGGGAGAGAGGGCATCATCTGGGAGGGGGAGTTGATGGAAGCCACCTTGGGAAAGGAGATGTAGGGTGTAGAGATGGAGGGCAGGGGGGACACAACGGTGAAGACGTGGCAGGGGGAGGGGATTGGAGAGGAGAGGAGCAACCAGGGGGTGAGGGGGTTCAAGACGGCGGGAGGTGTAGAGGATGCGGATATGTTCGAGGAATAGGAGCAGATGGGGGAAAGGAATGAGATCATAGAGGATCCGCGTGGGGGACGGGAGGCGTATACGGAAGGCGGGGCGGAGTGCGTGACGCTCAGGGATCTGGAGGGACTTATAGAATGTGGGGGGGGGGGGGCAGATATCCAGGCAGGACTGGCATAACAGAGGATGGGATGGATTAAGGATTTGTAGGTGTGGAGGATGGTAGAGGGGTGCAACCCCCATGTCCGGCCAGAGAGGAGTTTGAGGAGTCGGAGGCGGTTGTGGGCTTTGGATTGGATGGAGCGGAGATGAGGGATCCAGGTGAGGTGACGGTCAATGGTGAGGCCAAGGTAGGTGAGGGTGGGGGTGAGGCGGACAGGACGGGCACAGACAGTAAGGGTGAAATCCAGGAGCCAGAAGGAGCGAGTGGTACGACCTACAATGATCGCCTGGGTCTTGGAAGGGTTGAGTTTCAGGAGCCACTGGTTACACCATGCAGCAAAAAGGTCAAGGTGATTCTGGAGAAGGCGTTGGGACCGTTGGAGGGTAGGAGCGAGGGCGAGGAATGCGGTGTCATCAGCATATTGCAAGAGGTGGACTGGAGGGGGGGGGGGGGTGCTCACTTCTTTTCAGATCATACTTGTTCCTTTTACAACCACGTGGTTATATAAGATCAAAATGGCCCCCAATGATTGATTCCCCTATTTAATTACACTACTAGCCATTAAAATTGCTACACCACGAAGATGGCGAGCTACAGACGCGAAATTTAACCGACAGGAATAAGATGCTGTGATATGCAAATGATTAGCTTTTCAGAGCATTCACACAAGGTTCGCGCCGGTGGCGACACCTACAACGTGCTGACATGAGGAAAGTTTCCAACCGATTTCTCATACACAAACAGCAGTTTCCTGGCGTTGCTTGGGGAAACGTTGTTGTGATGCTTCGTCTAAGGAGGAGAAATGCGTACCATCACGTTTCCGACTTTGATAAAGGTCGGATTGTAGCCTACCGCGAATGCGCTTTATCGTTTCGCACATTGCTGCTCGCATTGGTCGAGATCCAATGACTATTAGCAGAATATGGAATCGGTGGGTTCAGGAGGGTAATACGGAACGCCGTGCTGGATCCTAACGGCCTCGTATCACTAGCAGTCGAGATGACAGGCATCTTATCCGCATGGCTGTAACGGATCGTGCAGCCACGTCTCGATCCCTGAGTCAACAGTTGGGGACGTTTATAAGACAACAATCATCTGCACGCACACTTCGGCGATGTTTGCAGTAGCATGCACTATCAGCTCGGAGACCATGGCTGCGGTTACCCTTGACGCTGCATCACAGACAGCAGTGTCTGCGATGGTGCACTCAACGACGAAACCTGGGTGTACGAATGGCAAAGCCGGCCGCGGTGGCCGTGCGGTTCTAGGCGCTACAGTCCGGAGCCGCGCTGCTGCTACGGTCGCAGGTTCGAATCCTGCCTCGGGCATGGGTGTCTGTGATGTCTTTAGGTTAGTAAGGTTTAAGTAGTTCTAAGTTCTAGGGGACTGATGACCACAGCAGTTGAGTCCCATAGTGCTCAGAGCCATTTGAACCATTTTGAACGAATGGCAAAACGTCATTTTTTTCGGATGAATCGAGATTCTGTTTACAGCATCATGATGGTCGCATCCGTGTTTGGCGACATCGCGGTGAACGCACATTGGAAGCGTGTATTCGTCATCGCCATACTGGCGTTATCACCCGGCGTGATGGTATGGGGTGCCATTGGTAACACGTCTCGGTCACCTCTTGTTCGCATTAACGGCACTTTGAACTGTGGACGTTACATTTCAGATGTGTTACGACCCGTGGCTCTACCCTTCATTCGATCCCTGCGAAACCCTACATTTCAGCAGGATAATGCACGACCGCATGTTGCAGGTCCTGTACGGGCCTTCCTGGATACAGAGAATTTTCGACTGACGCCCTGGCCAGCACATTCTCCAGATCTTTCACCAATTGCAAACGTCTGGTCAATGGTGGCCGAACAACTGGCTCGTCACAATAATCCAGTCACTACTCTTGATGAACTGTGGTACCGTGTTGAAGCTGCATGGGCAGCAGTGCCTGTACACGCCATCCAAGCTCTGTTTGACTCAATGCTGAGGCGTATCAAGGCCGCTATTACGGCCAGAGGTGGTTGTTTTGGGTACTGATTTCTCAGGATCTATGCTCCCAAATTGCGTGAAAATGTAATCACATGTCAGTTCTAGTGTATTTGTCCAATGAATACCCGTTTATCATCTGCATTTCTTCTTGGTGTAGCAATTTTAATGGCCAGTAGTGTAATTGCCTCAAAAAAATCTGGGGCATTTCACTTCATCACGAGTATTGTTTTATATAGTCTGTTAATTTTCAATATTTCTGGGTAACTACTTGGTCAGCATACTGACAACAAAATAAGCAGTGCAACAACCACATGCTGCAGATCTATTTGCAATATGAATGGTCCAGATGACTTCAAAATATGTGCCAGTGCACATGCATTTATTTCGTAAATAAATGCAGGCAACACAAACTGTTGAAAGGTGGCTGAAAGGTTCTCACGTAAGGAAGGGACAGATAAACTTGCCTCATGATTTGGGCGACAGTCTGGGAAGTTCCAAGGACCTACTCGCTATATCCCTGAAGTAACAGTTTTCGGGCAGTAATCATTACTCGCTGTCGCGAGGGTGCTTCAACCCGCAAGTGCCTACTTTCGATGTGTCAAGTACGAGAAGCGTTCAGTAACTAATGCAACACGTATTTTCTCGACCACTTTCGGTAGAAAAAAATGCGGAATTTGATGTGGGGCATCGTGGAAAATTGGAAATTTTTGGTAAGCTCTTACGGAACCAAACTGCTGAGGTCGTCGGTACCTAAGCTTACACACTACTTAACCTAGCCGGCCGGAGTGGCCGAGCGGTTCTAGGCGCTACAGTCTCGAACCGCGCGACCGCTTCGAATCCTGCCTCGGGCATGGATGTGTGTGATGTCCTTAGGTTAGTTAGGTTTAAGTAGTTCTAGGGGAATGATGACCTCAGAAGTTAAGTCCCATAGTACTCAGAGCCATTTGAACAATTTTACTTAACCTAACTTACTCTAAGGACAACAAACACACTCATGACAGATGGAGGACTCAGCAGATAGCTGTCATTTAATTTCTTTTCTCGGAGAAATAGAGCATCGCAGATATTCATGGGCGCTTGCGGGAAGTCTACGGAGACATGGCAGTGAAAAGCACGTTGAGTCGTTGGGCGAGGCACCTGTCATCGTGGCAACAAGCACGGGCAAACCTATGCGATCCCCCACGTGCGGGCTGGTTGCACACAGTTGTGACTCCCGCAGTGTTGGGACGTGCGGACACTCTCATTCGAGGTGATCGACGGATCACAATCAAACATCTCGCCGTTCAACTGGACCTGTCTGTTAGTGGCGCTGACACACTCGTCCACCATTTGCAGTACTCAGAGGTGTGTACCCGCTGGCCTCCTCACCGCCTAACGGAAGATCACAAAGAGCGACGAAGGACCATCCGTGTGGAATTGCTTGCGCGTTACGAGGCTGATCGAGGCAACATTTTGTCGAACATCGGCATAGGCCATGAAACATGTGTTCATCACTTAGAAATGTAAACAAAACGGCAGGCCACCCGGCGCATCACACCACCTCCCCTCCAAGGAAAAGTTAAAAGCCGCAGCCTCGGCCGGTTAAGTCTTGGCGACCGTCATCTGGGACCTTAGAGGGGATCTTCCGTTTAATGTCCTCCCTCGTGGTCCAACGGTCGACGCTGAAGTGTACTGCGCCACTCTCAGGAAATTGAAGAAACCACTTCAACATGTTCGTCGCCACAAAAATGCAAACGACGTCTCCTTCTCCAGGACAATACAGGGCCTGTTACAAGTCTGTGCACGCGAAAGGAGCTCACAAAACTTCGATGGACTGTTCTTCGTGATCCACCCTACAGAGCCTGGATCTCGAAGCTACAGATTTCTATCTGTTTGGCCCAATGAAGGATGTCCTCCGCAGGAATTCCTACGTGGATGATGGGTAGGTTATAGATACACCAAGACGTTGACTCCGACGTCGTCTAATTGAGTGGTACCACGAGGGCATGCAGGGTTTGGTAGCCAAAAGAGCGGGGAATAATGTGATGTATTGGAATCCTGAATAAAACCAACCTGCTTTCGGGAGAAAAATGTGTTTCATTACCTATTGAACGTCGCTCGTGACTATTCAGCATGTCAACACGAATTCCGATTTTTTGTCCACGCAATCCTATGTACTGCCTCCCCTACAAGAGGTTGCGTTTGTTATATCCACCAAAAGTAAAAGAGCATTCACATACGGTGCAATAAATCCTTTGTATCCCCTGTCAGGGCAACTTAAGCAGCGTTCGCCTCAATTTCAAGCTTAGAGGGACTTTCACCTCCGTTACATTGGCTACAACCGTGTTGTCACTCTTCCAGCAGAGTTTGGGCTTATAACATAGAATTCTTATAATTCGCTCCCTGGTTTTAGTCTCTTGCTGACTATTAAGTAAGGGTGATTTTCTTTACTATTAACATGAGGTGTTACTGTCGTATTATAGAGTCTGTACTTTGAGCAGCTCGCATATAACTGATTCTCTTTGTATTTTTTGATGCAGAGTTCCTTCAGCAATTTCTCTTCTTTATTTGCAGATGCGAGCTCGCTGGGTGAGGAAATATGATTTTGTTCTTCTTTCAGTTTTCCTAACAATTTAAATCGAAGTCCCACATAATTAGATTTTCATTATAGTTTCTCTTTGTTTTTAAAAATAACACTGTAGTGTGTGTTTTTAATTTTGAATAACAGGTGTAATCGATTTCCAATTATGAACCCTACTTCTTACAACCTCTCCCACGATCAGGCGACCCTCATTTAAGAAATATGATCTAAAATACACTAAGGTGTGGTTTCAATGTAATAGTGTTTCCTTTGCGTGCAGTGGCCAATTTATAATTGTAACACTGCATAATATGCAAACTTCTTAAATTTGGTGAGGAATGGAAAGCACTCACACGCTTTTATTTCAGAGTTCAAACCAGTCACTAATGCAGATTAGTCTCTGAAAGCACATTTTTTCACAAGTTTGCCGGACCTCGGCTGTTTAATGTAAATGTCGAATTAAAACACCATCAGCCGTCTAAATTTCCTGTTTCAGTTTTTATTTTTTTTTTTTCTGCAACCAGTTTCAGCGTTACATTACGCCATGTCCAAGGCCTCCGACCGACGTGTGGGAAGAGTCCCATCTCTTGTACAGTCGAAATATGGGTCAGCACTCAGTTCCTGTTATCTGTAGATTTCTCAATCTACGGATACCTGTAACTAAATGCTGGCCCCTATTTCAGCTGTAGAAGAGATGGAACTCTTCCGGCACGTCGGTCTGTGGCCTTGAAGATGGCGTAATGTAACGCTGAAACTACACTCCTGGAAAGAAAAAAGAACACATTGACACCGGTGTGTCAGACCCACCATACTTGCTCCGGACACTGCGAGAGGGCTGTACAAGCAATGATCACACGCACGGCACAGCGGACACACCAGGACCCGCGGTGTTGGCCGTCGAATGGCGCTAGCTGCGCAGCATTTGTGCACCGCCGCCGTCAGAGTCAGCCAGTTTGCCGTGGCATACGGAGCTCCATCGCAGTCTTTAACACTGGTAGCATGCCGCGACAGCGTGGACGTGAACCGTATGTGCAGTTGACGGACTTTGAGCGAGGGCGTATAGTGGGCATGCGGGAGGCCGGGTGGACGTACCGCCGAATTGCTCAACACGTGGGGCGTGAGGTCTCCACAGTACATCGATGTTGTCGCCAGTGGTCGGCGGAAGGTGCACGTGCCCGTCGACCTGGGACCGGACCGCAGCGACGCACGGATGCACGCCAAGACCGTAGGATCCTACGCAGTGCCGTAGGGGACCGCACCGCCACTTCCCAGCAAATTAGGGACACTGTTGCTCCTGGGGTATCGGCGAGGACCATTCGCAACCGTCTCCATGAAGCTGGGCTACGGTCCCGCACACCGTTAGGCCGTCTTCCGCTCACGCCCCAACATCGTGCAGCCCGCCTCCAGTGGTGTCGCGACAGGCGTGAATGGATGGAGGAATGGAGACGTGTCGTCTTCAGCGATGAGAGTCGCTTCTGCCTTGGTGCCAATGATGGTCGTATGCGCGTTTGGCGCCGTGCAGGTGAGCGCCACAATCAGGACTGCATACGATCGAGGCACACAGGGCCAACACCCGGCATCATGGTGTGGGGAGCGATCTCCTACACTGGCCGTACACCACTGGTGATCGTCGAGGGGACACTAAATAGTGCACGGTACATCCAAACCGTAATCGAACCCATCGTTCTACCATTCCTAGACCGGCAAGGGAACTTGCTGTTCCAACAGGACAATGCACGTCCGCATGTATCCCGTGCCACCCAACGTGCTCTAGAAGGTGTAAGTCAACTACCCTGGCCAGCAAGATCTCCGGATCTGTCCCCCATTGAGCATGTTTGGGACTGGATGAAGCGTCGTCTCACGCGGTCTGCACGTCCAGCACGAACGCTGGTCCAACTGAGGCGCCAGGTGGAAATGGCATGGCAAGCCGTTCCACAGGACTACATCCAGCATCTCTACGATCGTCTCCATGGGAGAAAGCAGCCTGCATTGCTGCGAAAGGTGGATATACACTGTACTAGTGCCGACATTGTGCATGCTCTGTTGCCTGTGTCTATGTGCCTGTGGTTCTGTCAGTGTGATCATGTGATGTATCTGACCCCAGGAATGTGTCAATGAAGTTTCCCCTTCCTGGGACAATGAATTCACGGTGTTCTTATTTCAATTTCCAGGAGTGTAGTTGCAGACAAAAAAGAAAAAAACTGAAACAGGAAATTTAGACGGCTGATGGTGTTTTAATTCGACATTTACACTAAACAGCCGAGGTCCGGCAAACTTGTGAAACTGGCTGCACAGATAAAGTGAAACTGGAAGTTTAGACGGCTAAAAGTATTTTAATTTGACATTTAATGCAGATTAGTTTAGTTCTTTAACCGACTGCCCAGAGGAGGCTCTTTTTCAACTGTTTCAGATTGCACAAATTCAGTAAACATATGCATTGATGGAAGGTCGTCTATAAGGCGAATTCCATTACACAAAGAGTTTCATAATCTTTGGAGCCCGTTCAAGTTATTCCTCTTACAGTACTGAGTAATTAATACTTGCTGACACAAACGAGCCTGTTTTCCATAGTGCTTGCAAAAGTTAACGATAGTCGACAAATTAATTTACTGCCAAATGAGTTTTTCACTAGTGCTTGCTGAGTAATTGACCGTATTGAATACATATAATTGATATTTATTTGGTTGAATAGTTCATTACAACGCTAAGAGTCAATTTAGAAGAATGATGAAATACTGTTGATATATTACTGCTATGGCAGTGGCAGCATTCATTTTCGGTAGAACCAATTAATTTTTTCTGCAAAACGACATTCGCCTGCGCTGGAGATTTCTGCTTGTTAATACACTGTAACGGCAGTATTATGATCTGTAAATGATAGCGTTTAAAAAAAAAATGTCTCCCACTGCAATATCCATTCATGGCCGCAAGTACGATCTCGGCCTCTTGGTTGTTATGTCCCAGGCAACGGTGTTGAGTCCAGCCTGATGCTCATGGGTCACACTTAATGAAATCCGTATAAATTGGTTTTACTGCAAAACTGGTAGTGTAGGTGATGTGACTCTCAAGAGAATCCGTTTATGATTGTATTTGTAATGCATTCAATTGCCGAGGTTGTGTAGTATCGGAAAAAACTATACATACAACTTCCAATACACAAATGTATTACCATTGCATTTTAGCTTTGTGCACTGATAACTGTCAAGTCTGATTATTTTCTATAATTTTTATTTCATTTATGCTCATCATTTAGTAAAATAAGAAAGTACTAAGAAAAAGCAGGGGTTACATATTGTATTGTTCACGCCATTTGACTGGTGTAATTGACATAAAAAGAGATGAATTTTGTAAAAGATATATTTACTGGAAGAATGAATATGCTAATTAGAACTCTAATTTTTGAGGGTGAATGTTAACACACCTTTTTATTGGGGGGGGGGGGGGAGGGTCATCAGTGTCTTATGACTGGTTTGATGTGGCCCACCAAGAATCCCTCTCCCGTGGCAACCTCTTCATCCCAGAGCACCACTTGCAACCTATGTCCTCAGTTATTTGCTGAATGTATTCCAACCTCTGTCTTCCTCGACAGGCTTTGCCCTCTACAGCCCGCTCTAGTACCATGGAAGTCATCCCCTCATGTCTTAACAGATGTCCTATCATCCTGTCCCTTTTCCTTGTCAGTGTTCTCCACATATTTCTTTCCTCTCCGATTCGGCGCAGAACCTCCTCATTCCTTACCTTATCAGTCCACCTAATTTTCAACATTCGCCTGTAGCACGACACATCATATGCTTCGATTCTCTTCTGTTCCGGTTTTCCCACAGTCCATGTTTCACTACCATACAATGCTATGCTCCAAACGTACATTCTCAGAAATTTCTTCCTGATTTAAGCCCTACGTTTGATACTAGTAATTTTCTCTTGGCCAGAAATGCCATTTTTGCCAGTGCTAGTCTGCTTTTGACGTCTTCCATGCTCCATCCGTCATTGGTTATTTTACTGCCTCGGTAGCAGAATTCCTTAACTTCATTGACTTCATGACCATCAATCCTGATGTTAAGTTTCTCGCTGTTCTCATTTTTACTACTTCTCATTACTTTCGTCTTCCTTCGATTTACTCTCAGTCCATACTCTGTACTCATTAGACTGTTCATTCCGTTCAGCAGATAATGTAATTAATTCTTCTCCACTTTCACTCAGGACAGCAATACCATCAGAGAATTGCATCATTGATTTCCTTTCAACTTGGATTGCAATTCGACTCCTGAATCTTTCTTTAATTTACATCATTGCTTCCTCGATGTACAGCTTGAACAGTAAGAGCTAAAGGCTACATCCTTGTCTTACACCCTTTTTAATACGAGCACTTCGTTCTTGGTCGTCCACTCCTATTATTCCCTCTTGGCTGTTGCACATATTCTATATGACCCGTCTCTCCCTATAGCTTACCCTTACTTTTCTCAGAATTGCTAACAGCTTTCACCATGTTACATTGTCCACCGCTTTGCCCCGGTCGACAAATGTTATGATCGTGTCTTGATTTTTCTTTAGTCTTAAAACGCTTACGGAACAAGAAAACCGTTAACTGGGAAGGAGCGAGAGATTATATGGGAAATTTAGTATTTTAGAGAGACAAATCAACGTTGATCCCAAATTTTGATTATAAATTACGTTGGGTAAAGATGTCAAGTAATTTGTAATAGAAATGCATTGTGAAATTAACTGAATTATAAAAGTCTAATTATGTTATTTGTTGTCATGAAGAAAAATATGGAAACGGGTTTCTATTATTACGAAAATTTGTGAAGTTTGTTTATCGTACCTTTAATCAGTAGATGTAAAAAATATACAAATTATAAGCAGATTATTTCCAACGATTAACAATCTTCCACCTTCTTACTACGCACGGAAGGTAAATTTCAATGTTATGAGCGTTATAACAATATCCGTTTCCTGAGTGGTATGTGGTGATACGAACTGGAATGTTTTGACAAAAAAAATCAATATATCATTGAAATTTTTCATTAATATTTGAAATATTCAGTGAAGTTTAAGGAGAAACAAACGATATTGAATCAACAGAGATATGACACAGGCTCATTTGGAGAAATCACTAAATGTTTTGAACATGGAAATGGTACATGGCCAGTACAAATTAACTACAGGCTCATTTAGAGAACTCTCTGAACGTTTTAAAGCCTTGGTAAAGTCACGTGAACAGTTTCCTCCGTTTTCTTGAAAGCCATGTTGCAACTTGGCTCCACTGTTGTTTACACAGAAGCGAAAGGAAAAGGAACATAATTTCAGAACACTAAGAAAAATATGAGCCCAATTATTGCTAGTGGTTCACGTTAAATATAAAACAGATGTTAGAGTCACATAAAGAGGCAAAAATGAGAATCAAGGCACACTCAACAACATAATTGGGGGAAGGTGGGGGAGGGGGGGGGTGCGGTGGAGGGAAATCATGGTAGAAGAACAGATAAAAATGCAGCTATAAGGAGATCAAAATAGTTGTAACTGCGCAAAGAAACAGAAAAGAACATTGTTAAGGGAGGAGCACATCTGCCATAACCGTTACTCTGCAAATAAGAGCTCATTGCTTTGAAGAAGAGATGCATGCCCAATGAGAAATATAAACGAACGATGAGTGGCTAGAAAAAAGTTATTTTTGAACAGAAGACAAAAAGGAAACCGTACAATACTTTAAATGAAAGTAGGAACAAGATGTAGGGAGACATCAACATCTGGTGATACAGGACAAAGGTTTGAATATGTAACTCATCTAAGTAGGGACATAAAATGTAACAGGGTAGAGAAATCAAATAAATAGCACATAATGTAAATAAATGAGTAGCTGTGCAACCAAAAAAACAGAAGTCATAAGTATAAACATTACCAAAGCTCATTCGTACCTGGCAATCATAGGTGTCCACAAGAGAGGGTAAGGGGCGAAGTGAGGGGGGGGGGGGAGGACAGTGTCTTTTTTATTCACGACGTAATTCTTTTATACTTCTAGATATGAATCCTATGATACCACTAAATCTCTCGTTTTGCCAATTGTAGCATTGCTTGGTAATTTTACAGTCTTGCTGCCCCACTCCTTTTGTATAAATTTCTGCAAAGGTCCATGGTTCCAATAATTCTTGCATTAATTCTTTATGCAACAGTCATGCCACTTCTGTGCTCTCATTACTATAAAACATTGCAGCTGATAATTCTAGATTTCAATTACTAATAAAGTGACAGATAAATCGGGGAATGACATTTTCTCCTAAAGTAAGTTTTCATTTGTTACATCAAAATAAACTCGTTACGTCATCTTGAAAGTTACATTATCTGAAATGGATATAACCTTTGAATATCCCATTCAATAATAATTCCACATCGAACTAATACAAATATTAAACAAACTCGAGTATAGAATAATTATGTTTGGCCTGCAGCTTGTTATAGGCTTTTTCTATTTGTAAAAATAGAGTCTACCTGCAACATTCTCTGTACCGTTCTAAAGTTTGTTTTTACTATTCAAACAGAATTACCCACACAGCATCAATTCCACCAGCTATTATAACATCAGCTGTCTGCTTTCTGTACAGAGAAACACTTCCCACGGGTTATTTAAATCATTATACCATTTGTTAAAACTTGATAACACTCTGTTCAAAATCTTAATTGCAGTCATCCTTTCCTATGATCTAGTACGTATTCCTGGAAGGTGTGGCTAACTGTTGGAGATAAAAAAAAGATTTTCACTGAGGTTTCCATTTCGCGACCGATCGGACCTTTCTTTCCGAACAGCCCACGTATATGAAACTTCCTGGCAGATTAAAACTGTGTGCCCGACCGAGACTCGAACTCGTGACCTTTGCCTTTCTCGGGCAAGTGCTCTACCATCTGAGCTACCGAAGCACGACTCACGCCCGGTCCTCACAGCCGTACTTCTGCCAGTATCTCGTCTCCTACCTTCCAAACTTTACAGAAGCTCTCCTGCGAACCTTGCAAAACTAGCACTCCTGAAAGTGTTAATATGCCAGGAAGTTTCATATCAGCGCACACTCCACTGCAGAGTGAAAATCTCATTCTGGAAACATCCCCCAGACTGTGTCTAAGCCATGTCTCCGCAATATCCTTTCTTTCAGGAGTGCTAGTTCTGCAAGGTTCGCAGAAGAGCTTCTGTAAAGTTTGGAAGGTAGGAGACGAGATACTGGCAGAAGTAAGGCTATGAGGACCGGGCGTGAGTCGTGCTTCGGTAGCTCAGATGGTAGAGCACTTGCCCGAGAAAGGCAAAGGTCCCGAGTTCGAGTCTCGGTCGGGCACACAGTTTTAATCTGCCAGGAAGTTTCATATCAGCGCACACTCCGCTGCAGCGCACACTCCGCTGAAAGTCGTTTGCCCAATGTCGGCGGATAAAGTACGATGTAACATTGCATCACACTTTTGAAAAACGAAGACACTGGAATATCGTATTTATCTAGCGACGCCGAGTAAGGCACTTTCAATTACAACTTCTCCCCCCACCCCCTTAAGTGAATATACATAACGAATGTGCGAGTGCAGGCTGTAGACACATGGTCGTGAGTCGTGCTTGGATAGACGACAGCTTGTGATGAGCGAGAAATCTGGTTTAGAAACTCGGTCCGGCATAAATTTTCTTTGTCGTCATGGGGCTAAATAACTCCGGAATGTTTTACAAAAGAGGATTCCCTCATCATTTGGCCATACAGAGGAGCTGCATGCTCTCGGAAAAATAACGGCTGTAGTTTCTCCTTGCTTTCAGCCGTTTACAATACCAGCACAGCAAGGAGAGGTTGGTTGATGCTCCAAAGCCTGATCAGATGGTCATCCAGACTGTCGCCCCTGCAACTACTGAAAAGGCTGCTGCCCCTTTCCAGGAACCACACGTTCGTCTGGCCTCTCAACAGATACTCCTCCGTTTCGGTTGCACCTATAGTTAGGCTGTCTGCATCGCTGAGGCACGCAAGCCATCCCACCAACGGTAAGATCCATGGTTCATCGAGGGAAAACGTTATCTATAAGAGCGTAAAACAGCCTTATATCTGAAACTTCCCGGAAGATGGGATACTGCAGACAAATATTCTGAGCCGCAGTCTACAGCCGCGTCTACAACGGACGCGCCGCGCCGTGGCGCAAAACGGCGTAAAGCCTCACTGAAGTGCGCAGAATGGAGCTGAGTGTTGGTAAGTGCGCAGCAATTTTGCTGCGTGCACGGGTGCGTGTCAATACGAGAAACGCCATACAAACAGAGCGCGCACAAACAAGCCGTTTCCTTTTATTACTGACACTGTGTGCAACTTGTTCGTTGTTGCGCTGAGCGGTACGTTTTGACGTCCTCACGGACCGCTTCGACCGGGATGGATGTGGCTCAAGGAATTGTTCCCAGGACAAATTTTCCAATGTGTAGCAGAGTGTGAGTTGTTACGAAACAATACTAGTCCGGGACACGAACCGGAACCTAGTCTTTCACGGAAAATTCAACTGCCGACTGAACCATGCAGGCTGTCCTCATCCTAAACAGTGCAGCACACTGTCTCAACCTGCAAGGAAGCTTCACAACAGTTCACACTCGACTGCAGAGGAAAATATTCCATTCTCGAATGCTATACGTGTGCACGGGACGCAGAACGCTGACCGCTGAACCACACGCACAGAAGACGAGGACGCGTCGTCGGCAGCTGAGACGGCGGTGACTGTACAAGCGACGCCTGTCCGTCATCACCGCCGGCGGACCAGTAAAAATGCGATGACGGCTGGCCCAGTGGTGCGGCGTCCGTACAGCCGGTGAACCGTAAGACACACGTCAGCCGGGCGTGATAATGCTCGCTCCAGCGCCGCCGCTGACACACACACACACACACACACACACACACACACTCCGGGCGGTCCCACGTGCGGCAGGCAGCTCTCCCTCCCTCCCTCTCACTCTCTCTCTCTCTGTGCCCGTGGCGCGCAGGGCGCTCGATACCGCAGCCCAGCGCCAGCCACGCGTTGCTCTCCCTCTCCCCCCTCACCACCCCTCTTCTACCACCCAACCCCAACCACTGCCACTTAAATTAGTCCAATATCTGGCGTCACCGCCCGTCTGCTGCCTGCCCAGGTCGCCAGCGCCGCTAGCGGCGAAACAAAGAAGTGCTGCCCTGCAGCACACGGCGGTGCAATGTCATCACGTTTTTTATGCCCCCCGACGCGGTCACAACGCTTTTAATTCGTGCTGTGCCCTGTGGGCCAGCAGTGGACCGCGCCCGCGTGACGAATTCGTTTTAAAGCTTTCACTAAAAAGACCGCCATGCACGTTTTCAAACAGTTTAATTTCTAGTCCTCTTAATTGGATGGTTCCACTGTTTATGCGCTTTGAAATACCATTCTTTCCGCGATACCTTTTCGTTCAGTTCTTTCATGTTTACAGTACCTCCGCTAGTTTGAAAGGGAAGTGTCTTGCACTTGAGTGAGATTCCTAGAAAGGATCTCATCAGTCTCATCCGTTCATTAATTAAGTAAAACCTTCAGAGATTCAGAACAGATCACGCTATGTCAAAGCAAACAAACTAACAGAGAGAGTGGTGCCCATACGTGCGGAGAGGATGAGGTATGGGGGAATGCGTCAAGAGGGAGATCAAGCTTCTTCCCCACCCTCTCCTCCCCACTCCCTCCTTTACCTATTGATATTCTCAAGTTTTCAGTTAAGGTATTGCTAAAATAAAACTAATCCATGTATCTGTTAATTCAAATCCTCAAAAGACAATACACTTACATATCACAGCATACAGGGTGTTACAGAGTTTTTGCATCAAGCGTCTAGCTTTGATGGATCAGATAAACTTTCCTTAGAGACAAAATGTATGCTGACACTTCCCAGCGATTCTTGCTGTCTCTCTGTATTATTTATACCTCTCAAAGATAGCATGATGTAGGCAACCTGCAGTGTGCGTATGCAACATGTGTTCTCTATAACCAACTCATCTGCTCCCCATGGAAGGGGGTAGGACAAGCCAAATGAAGTGTCTGATCCGCTTCTAAAACATTCTGCCCAATAGAATTAACGGATCGCTTTTCGAAACCCTGTAATTCGCACCCATTGTGCAGCTTAAGTTTGAAATTTGACTCAAAGGTGCGTACAGCCTTCCTACGTAACGGTGCAAAAGCGTGCTACCCAGTGACGACATCCTCGGGCTCGATGACGCTTCAGATAGCAAGATGTCGAAACATGCGACAGGAGCTCAGAAGCTCATGTGAGGTGTAAGGTTGGTTCCTGATGCCACACTGGCACCACACTCCACCCCAGTTTTGTCCAACGCCGATCGTTAAATCCCCTCTTGTCCATATTTCAAGCCATCTTTTGACGCTTGTGCCATAGAGGTTAGAACGGCGACACACAGCATTGAAATCGTCCAGTTTCCTCATGCGTGTCCGAGGAAAACATTTCACACACACTGCTTCTCAGAAGGGACATGAAAAAGCCTCAGAGAGTCGCATAAAGTACCTCAATCAAACCATCCCTTTTCTTGGGGTGAGACTTCCACGCATTTCGTGGTCAAAAACAACGGTTCGCAGTGCGAAGAGCAACCTTTGACAATTCTGACACGCTCGGATGTTTCAACCCTGCTCTAAGGACATTGTGTGGATTCATCCCCATTAAACGCGATTTAACCCATTTGAAGCGCATCGCGATCGCAATATTTGCTCTCGTGTACAGACTGGAACCATTAGAAACCGTTCAGCACCATTCTACAAAATCTGAACGTGATCCAAAACAGCAACGGGTGCTTTGCTCTTTCTACCTTCCTATTCCGCATTCTCCTGTGGCTATATCACGGGAGGGGGGATGCAACATTCACACGAGGGTGAATAAAGCGGCGCGGGGTCTTTCTAAGACTCTCAACTTCGGCAAAACCCTCAGTGCCACCCATCACCTTTTGTTGAGCACCTTAAAGAAGACTGAACCTGTGACGAGAGTCCCAGCCGCTAGCAGCTGTTTATGCTGCTGCTCCTGCGCCTGACAGTAGACCCTGCGCAATCAGAGTGTCTAAGGGATTGCCAGTCTGCAAGTACTTAGGACTTCTTCAATGGACCTGACTGTACAGGTACATTTTTAAAATTCTCGATAAAGGTGGGCAGGTGGCACTCAGGGATTTGCCAGACTGGATGTCTTAGAAAGACACTTAACCGTTTTATCCACGTATGTGTCATTGTCGCATACGCCTGTGATCACGGACCAAGAGTACACAAAATAGGTGCACTGAAAAAGTATAAGCACCCTTTCTTGCTTTGGATAACATTCAGATTTCCTCTGATGGTCTCGAACGGTGCTTTGTGGCTCCAACATGTACACGAGAGCAAAAGCTGCGATACCCTTGCGGTTGAAACGGGTCAAATTCGACGGGGAAGAAGCACCTCAATGTCCTTAGAGAAGGGTTGAAATGCCCGAGGGTTCAGCGGTGTCAGACGTTGTCAGGAACGTCTTACTGTTGCTTATCGCAGTGCGAACTGTCGTTTTCGATAGCGAGATACGTGGGAATGAACGCCCCAAGGAAAATTATGTTCTCATTGAGGTCGTTTATGCCGCCCCCTGCCGCCTTTCCGCTCCGATTCTGAGCTGCGGTGTGCCTGGAATGTCTCATTCGTCCATTCATAAGAGAACCGCGTGATATCTACGCTCGGTGTCGCAATTATGACCCACACAAAAGAAGACGAAGCAAATATTCCAGGATCCGAATCGAGAAACAGCTGCCAACATGAGTCACGTAGAAGTAAATATACTAGGAGTAGTGAAACAGCTTAAATCACTTCATAAACGCAAGTCTTCTTGTCCAGACTGTATACCAATTAGGTTCCTTTCGGAGTATGCTGATGCATTAGCTCCGTACTTAACATTCATATACATCCGTTCGAGGTAGTAAGAGCAATCCACTAAATTTCAGGCCCATATCGTTAACGTCGATATGCAGCAGGATTTTAGAACATATATTGTGATCGAACACTATGAATTACCTCGAAGAAAACGGTCTATTGACACACAGTCAACATGGGTTTAGAAACCATCGTTCATCGTCCCTGTGAAACAGAACTAGCTCTTTATTCACATGAAGTGTTAAGTGCTATTGACAAGGGATTTCAGGTCGATTCCGTATTTCTGGATTTCCGGAAGGCTTTTGATACTGTACCACACAAATATCGGCTCAGTTATGTGACTGGATTTGTGGTTTCCTGCCAGAGAGTTCACAGTTCGTAGTAACTGACGGAAAGTCATCGAGTAAAAGAAAAGTGATTTCTGGCGTTCCTCAAGGTAGTGTTATAGGCCCTTTGCTGTTCATTATCTATATGAACGATTTGGGAGACAGTCTGAACAGCCGTCTTCAGTTGTTTGCAGATGACGCTGTCGTTTATCGAGTAATAAAGTCATCAGAAGCTCAAAACAAACTGCAAAACGATTTAGAAAAAATATCTGGATGGTGCGAAAAGTGGCAGTTGACCCTAAACAACGAAAATTGTGAGGTCATCCATGTGGGTACTAAAAGGAATTCTTTAAACTTCGGCCACACGATAAATCAGTTTAATCTAAAAGCCGTAAATCCAACTAAATTCCTAGGTATTACAATTACGAACAACTTAAACTGGAAGGAACACATAGAAAATGTTGTGGGGAAGGCAAACCAAAGACTGCGTTTTATTGACAGGAGACTTAGGAAATGTGACAGACCTACTAAGGAGACCACTTACACTACGCTTGTCCGTCCTCTTTTAGAATACTGCTGCGCGGTGTGGGATCCTTACTAGATAGCACTGACGGAGTACATCGAAAAAGTACAAAGAAAGGCAGCACGTTTTGTATTGTCGCGAAATATGGGAGAGAGTTTCAGAGAAATGACACAGGATTTGGGCTGGACATCATTAAAAGAAAGGCCTTTTTCGTTGCGACGGAATCTTCTTACGAAATTCCGATCACCAACTTTCTCCTCCGAATGCAAAAATATTTTGTTGACACCGACCTACATAGGGAGGAACGATCACCACGATAAAATAAGGGAAATCAGAGTTCGTACGGGAAGATATAGGTGTTCATTCTTTTCGCGCGCTATACGAGATTGGAATAATAGAGAATTATGAAGGTGGTTCGATAAACCCTCCGCCAGGCACTTGAATTTGATTTGCAGAGTATCCATGTAGATGTAGACACGTTGCATAAGCGTAAAAAAAGGGCACGAGATGTGGGTAAGAGGGGATGTGACGACGTTCTCATAGTGTAACACGTCCATAATGGCTTTGAGCAGAAGTGTGGTGAAATTTGTAGTCAATGTGACATCATAAACCCACGTTATACATCACGTGAACTTCTGAGCTGTTACCTCCCTTTCTTATGTGCCGCACACTTTTTTTTTTTTCTTCTTTCGTCGAGCACATGGGCTACATCGCAGACTTCCGCGTCGCAAAGGTTGGAATTACGGGGGTCTAGAAAATGTGGTCCTTCAATTTCCTTGCGCAATATAGCTCTCTCCGTTCTTAATGCTATCTTGTTACAAATCACTGCATCAACTTACTGGGATAGGTAGCATGCAGCACACCTGCTTTATAGACCCTGCTAGTTCGGTTAAAAAAATGGTTCAAATGGCTCTGAGCACTATGGGACTCAACTGCTGTGGTCATAAGTCCCCTAGAACTTAGAACTACTTAAACCTAACTAACCTAAGGGCAGCACACAACACCCACCCATCACGAGGCAGAGAAAATCCCTGACCCCGCCGGGAATCGAACCCGGGAACCCGGGCGTGGGAAGCGAGAACGCTACCGCACGACCACGAGATGCGGGCTAGTTCGGTTAAATCTCGACCTCGCAGGATCGGCAAATACTAAGCATCGCCGGAAAAGTCAGTGCATATGTTGTCTCTAACTAAAATTTGTTCCCCATGACGTGATCTGCCAGTCCTAAACGTTCGGGAAGACTTTGGAGCTTCCTTTATGTGAATGACCTAATGGATAACGCCGGATGTTCCGTGAGGCGTTTTCCGGATGATGATGTTATATGGAGAGAAGTTGCATCGCTAGAAAAATGTAGCGAAATGTAGGGTGAACGTACAGAGAATCTACAATTGGCGAAAGGACTGGCAGTTGAGGCTCAACTTAAACAAATGCAACGCACTGTGCGTAAATAGGGAGAAAGATCTACTATTGCATGATTAAGATGTTCCAAAACAATGACTGGAAGTAGTGACAACGGCAAAATATCTGGGAGTATGTCTGCGGGGCGATTTAAATTGGAACGACCATACAAAACTAGTCCCAGGTAAGCCAGATGTCAAACTAAGATTCATTGGAAGAATCCTCAGTTTTGCTTGCCACAGCCACAGCCGCACTGAATCAGCATTTCACTGTATGCATTCTCGGTGACAATTTTGGGACGAGAGGAATTTTCCCATGCCGCGACTGGAAGTAGGAGGTCTTTGTAGCCTCTATTTGGGACGTTATTTGACGGTCCACCTACGGAAGATGTTTGTGTATTAGGTGTTAAGGCATGGACACTACGTCCTACTACTGCTATATTTCAGAGTCACCTGATAGAAAGGCTAAGACCCTGAAACGGTGTTAATGTATAGGCCGTGCAAGACTTCGGTCAATAAATTATTTTACGAATGTGGCGGATTTGTTTATATGAACGTGTTGCACAGCAGTTGTGGGTGTCCCACAAATACACAACTGGCCATTAAAATTGCTACACCACGAAGATGACGTGCTAAAGACGCGAAATTTAACCGACAGGAAGAAGATGCTGTGATATGCAAATGATTAGCTTTCCACAGCATTCACACAAGGTTGGCGCCGGTGGCGACACCTACAACGTGCCGACATGAGGAAAGTTTCCAACCGATTTCTCATACACAAACAGCACTTGACCGGTGTTGCCTGGTGAAAAGTTGTTGTGATGCGTCGTGTAAGGAGGAGAAATGCATACCATCACGTTTCCGACTTTGATAAAGGTCGGATTGTAGCCTATCGCGATTGCGGTTTATCGTATCGGGACATTGCTGCTCGCGTCGGTCGAGATCCAATCACTGTTAGCAGAATACGGAATCGGTGGGTTCAGGAGGGTAATACGGAACGCCGTGCTGGAGCCCAACGGCTTCGTATCACTAGCAGTCGAGATGACAGGCATCTTATCCGTATGGCTGTAACGGATCGTGCAGCCACGTCTCGATTCCTGAGTCAACAGATGGGGACGTTTGCAAGACAGCAACCATCTGCACGACAGTTAGACATCGTTTGCAGCAGCATGGACTATCAGCTCGGAGTCCATGGCTGCGGTTACCCTTGACGCTGCATCACAGACAGGAGCGCCTGCGATGGTGTACTCAACAACGAACCTGCGTGCACGAATGGCAAAACGTCATTTTTTCGGATGAAACAAGGTTCTGTTTACAGCACCATGATGGTCGCATCCGTGTTTGGCGACATCGCGGTGAACGCACATTGGAAGCGCGTATTCGTCATTGCCATACTGGCGTATCACCCGGCGTGATGGCATGGGGTGCCATTCGTAAAACGTCTCGGTCACCTCTTGTTTGCATTGACGGCACTTTGAACTGTGGACGTTAAGTTTCAGATGTGTTACGACGCGTGGCTCTACCCTTCATTCGATCCCTGCGAAACCCTACATTTCAGCAGGATAATGCACGACCGCATGTTGCAGGTCCAGTACGGGCCTTTCTGGATACAGAAAATGTTCGACTGCTGCTCTGGCCAGCACATTCTCCAGATCTCTCACCAACTGAAAACGTCTGGTCAATGGTGGCCGAGCAACTGGCTCGTCACGATACGCGAGTTACTACTCATGATGAACTGTGGTATCGTGTTGAAGCTGCATGGGCAGCTCTACCTGTACACGCCATCCAAGCTCTGACTCAATTCCCAGGCGTATCAAAGCCGTTATTACGGCCACAGGTGGTTGTTCTGGGTACTGATTTCTCAGGATCTACGCACCCAAATTGCGTGAAAATGTAATCACATGTCAGTTCTAGTATAATATATTTGTCCAATGAATACCCGTTTATCATCTGCATTTCTTCTTGGTGTAGCAATTTTAATGGCCATTAGTGTAAAAATTTATCAAAGGAAGTACCTTACAAACCTTTGGGCGATCAATACCTGAATATTGCTCCTCAGACTGGGATCCTTATTATTTAGACTTCTTGGAGGAACTAGAGGTGGTTCATGGTGTGGGTTCTTGTTGTCATGTCCTAGTTCATGAACCACGGGCAACGTATGAGTGGCCAAGTAAGTGGTCCCGACAGTCGGGATACCAGTTACTTTGGAATAAGGCTGGGCATCTCGGACATATTCTGAGTCGTGGTCACCTTTGTGCTCATACGGCAAAGACTAACAAAGCCACCGGTTAGTCCCTCAACCGTTAGGGGTAAAACTCAATGGGACCCGGGGCAAGTAAGGCTAGCAACCTGCTTCCCTGGTACTTTAAATATGATGCTGGCAACAATCAGAGCAAAATGCCTCGGACCTTTGGAGGTGACGGAGTCCCACCTCTAACAGACAAACCAGGGACTCCTAAGATACGACTTGGCAAACAAATGGTAATGAGATGGGGAGCTATTAATATCAGTGGGGGCTACTCTGAGAAGAAGGTAGACCTGGCAGAGGCTGCAAGTAAGATGGGGCTGGACGTTTTAGCTGTTAGTGACATTCGGGCAAGGGGTGAGAAAGAAGAGGAAGTGGGAGAATACAAGGTCTACCTGTCAGGAGTCAAAGCAGGAATAGCACGATGGGGTGTAGGGCTTTACATCAGGAAAGAAATGGAACCCAGCGTAGTTGCAATAAGGTACGTAAACGAACGACTGATGTGTATAGATATGATTTTGTCAGTATATTCACATTGTGAAGGGACAGATCAAGATAAGATGGATAGTTTTTATGGTGCACTCAGTGATGTAGTTGTTAGAGTAAAGGACAAGGACAGTGTTCTGCTCATGGGTGATTTTAACGCCAGGATTGGAAATCGAACAGAAGGGTATGAAAAGGTTTTGGGTAAATTTGGAGAGGATATGGAGGCCGACAGGAACGGGAAACAACTCTTGGATTTCTGTGCCAGTATGGGCTTAGTAATCACAATCTCCTTTTTTAAACATAAGAACATTCACCGGTATACTTGGGAAGGCAGGGGAACCAGATCTGTCATTGACTATATAATAACAGATCAGGCATTCAGGAAGGCTGTGAGGGACACACGTGTATTCAGGGGATTCTTTGATGACACTGATCACTATTTAATCTGCAGTGAAATTGGTATTGTGAGGCCGAAAGTGCAGGAGGTCAGGTCCATATGTAGGAGGATAAGAGTGGAGAAACTTCAGGATAAGGAAATCAGGCACAAGTACATAACAGTGATCTCAGAAAGGTACCAGTTAGTTGAATGTAGTCAATTACAGTCATTGGAAAAGGAATGGACAAGGTACAGGGACACAGTACTAGAAGTGACTAAAGAATGTCTTGGAACAGTAGTGTGTAAAGGTAGGATGAAGCAAACAGCTTGGTGGAATGACATAGTCAAGGCAGCCTGTAAAAGGAAAAAGAAGGCGTATCAAAAATGGCTACATACTAGAATTCAGGTAGACAGAGAAAGTTATGTTGAAGAAAGAAACAAAGCCAAACAGATAATTGCAGCATCCAAGAAGAAATCTTGGGAAGACTTTGGAAACAGGTTGGAGACTTTGGGTCAAGCTGCTGGAAAACCATTCTGGAGTGTAATTAGCAGGGAGATAAGAAGGAAATGACAAGTATTTTGGACAGGTCAGGAAAACTGCTGGTGAATCCTGTGGATTCGTTGGGCGGATGGAGGGAATATTTTGAAGAATTGCTCATTGTAGGTGAAAATACGATCAGTAATATTTCAGAATTCGCTGTACAATGGGATAGGAATGATGATGGAAATATGATCACATTTGAGGAAGTGGAGAAAATGGTCAATAGATTGCAGTGCAATAAAGCATCTGGGATGGATGAAATTAAGTCGTAACTCATCAAATACAGTGGAATGTCAGGTCTTAAATGGCTACACAGGATAATTGAAATGGCCTGGGAGTCGGGACAGGTTCCATCAGACTGGACAAAAGCATTAATCACAAAACTACAGAGGTATCTCTCTAATCAGCGTTGTGGGTAAAATCTTCTCAGGTATTGTTGAAAGGAAAGTGCGAGTATTAGTTGAGGACCAATTGGATGAAAATCAGTGTGGGTTTAGGCCTCTTAGAGGTTGTCAGGACCAGATCTTTAGCTTACGGCAAATAATGGAGAAGTGTTATGAGTGGAACAGGGAATTGTATCTATGCTTTATAGATCTAGAAAAGGCATATGACCGGGTTCCTAGGAGGAAGTTATTGTCTGTTCTACGAGATTATGGAATAGGAGGCAAACTTTTGCAAGCAATTAAATGTCTTTACATGGATAGTCAGGCAGCAGTTAGGGTTGACGGTAAATTGAGTTCATGGTTTAGAGTAATTTCAGGGGTAAGACAAGGCTGCAAGCGGTCTCCACTGTTGTTCATATTATTTATGGATCATATGTTGAAAACAATAGACTGGCTGGGTGAGATTAGGATATGCGAACACAAAATAAGCAGTCTTGCATATGCGGATGACTTAGTTGTGATGGCAGATTCGATTGAATGTTTGCGAAGTAATATTTCAGAGCTAGATCAGAAATGTAAGGACTATGTGATGTGTCGGCAGCTGGGCCAACACCGTGAAGATCGAAGTGGCTGAAAATGCACGCGAGACTAACGCAGACGGGCGTGAAGTACTGGAACAGGATACGTAATTAATGCTATGAAGAAGAGAACGGAGCTTCTCATATACTTAACTTTAATGTCTTGTGTGGTACATGTCTATGGTGAATACAAATGAGACTCTCTCCAGATATGGATTAACTGCGCCTTGCTAGGTCGTCCGTACAACTGGGGTGAGTTCGAGTCAGTCTCTCGAGACCTGCCTTGTGGTGGCGCTAGGTTTGCGATCACACAGTGGCGACACGCGGGTCCGTCATGTACTACAGGACCGCGGCCGATTTAAGCTACCACCTAGGACGTGTGGTGTCTGGCTGTGACACCACACTATGATATGAAGATTAGCATCTCCAAAACGAAAGTAATGTCAGTGGGAAAGAGATATAAACGAACTGAGTGCCAAATAGGAGGAACAAAGTTAGAACAGGTGGACGGTTTCAAGTACATAGGATGCATATTCTCACAGGATGGCAACATAGTGAAAGAACTGGAAGCGAGGTGTAGCAAAGCTAATGCAGTGAGCGCTCAGCTACGATCTACTCTCTTCTGCAAGAAGGAAGTCAGTACCAAGACTAAGTTATCTGTGCACCGTTCAATCTTTCGACCAACTTTGTTGTATGGGAGCGAAAGCTGGGTGGATTCAGGTTACCTTATCAACAAGGTTGAGGTTATGGATATGAAAGTAGCTAGGATGATTGCAGGTACTAGTAGATGGGAACAATGGCAGGAGGGTGTGCACAATGAGGAAATCAAAGAAAAACTGGGAATTAACTCTATAGATGTAGCAGTCAGGGCGAACAGGCTTAGATGGTGGGGTCATGTTACACGCATGGGAGAAGCAAGGCTATCCAAGAGACTCATGGATTCAGCAGTAGAGGGTAGGAGGAGTCGGGGTAGACCAAGGAGAAGGTACCTGGATTCGGTTAAGAATGATTTTGAAGTAATAGGCTTAACATCACAAGAGGCACCAATATTAGCACTGAATAGGGGATCATGGAGGAATTTTATAAGGGGGGCTATGCTCCAGACTGAACGCTGAAAGGCATAATCAGTCTTAAATGATGATGATGGAGGAACTAGAGAAGATCCAAAGAAGAGCAGCGCGTTCACTTATAGCTTCATTTGGTAAGCGCGGAAGCGTCACAGAATTGCTCAGCCATGTCCAGTGGCAGACACTGCAAGAGAGGTTTTCCGCCTCAAGGTATGGTTTACTGTTAAAATTATGAGGGCGTGCGTTCGTGCGTTAGTCAACCTACGAATTCCAGATCGAAATTTTCACACTGCAGCGGAGTGTACGATGATATGAAACTTCCTGGAAGATTAAAACTGTGTGCCTGACCGAGACTCGAACTCGGGAGTTTTGCCTTTCGCTGGAAAGTGCTCCACCGACTACTCAAGTCAATCTCCCGCAGGACAGCTTCTATGAAGTTTGAAAAAGCACTTGCCCGCGATAAGCAACAGTCCCGAGTTCGAGTCTCGGTACGACATATAGTTTTAATCTGCCAGGAAGTTTCGACCTACATATTGCTTCCTCCTACGTGTATCTCGTGAAAAGACCATAAAGTAAAATCAGAGAGATTTGAACTCACATGGTGGCTTACTAACTATCGTGCTTCCGGTGATCCATGCACAAGGAAGGGGGGAAGTGAAAGAGGTGTACGAAATACCCTCCCCAGGTACCTTAAGGCGGCTTGCGGAATATAGATATAGATGTATAGGTACGAGTGATTAAACGCTAACTTGGCGAAGCATTTTACCCTGGAGAGAAACATATATTCACAGTTTGTGCTTCATCCACCGCACCCACCAAGAGAGCAGCAAGGAATTTCAGGTTTAAATAGAATTCGGCAAACTGACATCAAAGTAGCTTACAAGAATTTCAGCATGGACCATCAGTGAAGTAAGTTCTCGCAGTATACAAATGAAATTGCTTCACCGGGTCATGATGAAAAATTTAAAACTTAAGAATTAAAAACAGAATTACTGGCAACCTACAGATTCTTATTCATAAAGTAATTCCTCTTACTCTCTAGATGTTGTCGTGTCATTTGTATCACGGTATACAGAAAACTACGAAACGCTTTTAAGAGGAATTTCTATTCGTCTCAGCTTTTAGAAAAATATAAATAAAAGTACCATCGCCAAAGCTAGAAAGTGACTGTGTTTTGTTGTTGTTGTTGTGGTCTTCAGTCCTGAGACTGGTTTGATGCAGCTCTCCATGCTACTCTATCCTGTGCAAGCTTCTTCATCTCCCAGTACCTACTGCAACCTACATCCTTCTGAATCTGCTTAGTGTATGCATCTCTTGGTCTCCCCCTACGATTTTTACCCTCCACGCTGCCCTCCAATACTAAATTGGTGATCCCTTGATGCCTCAGAAGATGTCCTACCAACCGATCCCTTCTTCTGGTCAAGTTGTGCCACAAACTCCTCTTCTCCCCAATCCGATTCAGTACCTCCTCATTAGTTATGTGATCTACCCATCTAATCTTCAGCATTCTTCTGTAGCACCACATTTCGAAAGCTTCTATTCTCTTCTTGTCCAAACTATTTATCGTCCATGTTTCACTTCCATACATGGCTACACTCCATACAAATACTTTCAGAAAAGACTTCCTGACACTTAAATCTATACTCGATGTTAACAAATTTCTCTTCTTCAGAAACGCTTTCCTTGCCATTGCCAGTCTACATTTTATATCCTCTCTACTTCGACCATCATCGGTTATTTTGCTCCCCAAATAGCAAAACTCCTTTACTACTTTAAGTGTCTCATTTCCTAATCTAATACCCTCAACATCACCCGACTTACTTCGACTACATTCCATTATCCTCGTTTTGCTTTTGTTGATGTTCATCTTATATCCTCCCTTCAAGACACCATCCATTCCGTTCAACTGCTCTTCCAAGTCCTTTGCTGTCTCTGACAGAATTACAATGTCATCGGCGAACCTCAAAGTTTTTATTTCTTCTCCATGGATTTTAATACCTACTCCGAATTTTTCTTTTGTTTCCTTCACTGCTTGCTCAATATACAGATTGAATAACATCGGGGAGAGGCTACAACCCTGTCTCACTCCCTTCCCAATCACCGCTTCCCTTTGATGTCACTCGACTCTTATGACTGCCATCTGGTTTCTGTACAAATTGTAAATAGCCTTTCGCTCCCTGTATTTTACCCCTGCCACCTTCAGAATTTGAAAGAGAGTATTCCAGTCAACATTGTCAAAAGCTTTCTCTAAGTCTACAAATGCTAGAAACGTAGGTTTGCCTTTCCTTAATCTTTCTTCTAAGATAAGTCGTAAGGTCAGTATTGCCTCACGTGTTCCAGTATTTCTACGGAATCCAAACTGATCTTCCCCGAGGTCGGCTTCTACCAGTTTTTCCATTCGTCTGTAAAGAATTCGTGTTAGTATTTTGCAGCTGTGGCTTATTAAACTGATTGTTCGGTAATTCTCACATCTGTCAACACCTGCTTTCTTTGGGATTGGAATTATTATATTCTTCTTGAAGTCTGAGGGTATTTCGCCTGTTTCATACATCTTGCTCACCAGATGGTAGAGTTTTGTCAGGACTGGCTCTCCCAAGGCCGTCAGTAGTTCCAATGGAATGTTGTCTACTCCGGGGGCCTTGTTTCGACTCAGGTCTTTCAGTGCTCTGTCAAACTCTTCACGCAGTATAGTATCTCCCATTTGATCTTCATCTACATCCTCTTCCATTTCCATAATATTGTCCTCAAGTACATCGCCCTTGTATAGACCCTCTATATACTCCTTCCACCTTTCTGCTTTCCCTTCTTTGCTTAGAACTGGGTTTCCATCTGAGCTCTTGATGTTCATAGAAGTGGTTCTCTTATCTCCAAAGGTCTCTTTAATTTTCCTGTAGGCAGTATCTATCTTACCCCTAGTGAGATAAGCCTCTACATCCTTACATTTGTCCTCTAGCCATCCCTGCTTAGCCACTTTGCACCTCCTGTCAATCTCATTTTTGAGACGTTTGTATTCCTTTTTGCCTGCTTCATTTACTGCATTTTTATATTTTCTCCTTTCATCAATTAAACTCAATATTTCTTGTTACCCAAGGATTTCTACTAGCCCTCGTCTTTTTACCTACTTTATCCTCTGCTGCCTTCACTACTTCATCCCTCAAAGCTACCCATTCTTCTTCTACTGTATTTCTTTCCCCCATTCCTGTCAATTGTTCCCTTATGCTCTCCCTGAAACTCTGTACAACCTCTGGTTCTTTCAGTTTATCCAGGTCCCATCTCCTAAAATTCCCACCTTTTTGCAGTTTCTTCAGTTTTAATCTACAGGTCATAACCAATAGATTGTGGTCAGAGTCCACATCTGCCCCTGGAAATGTCTTACAATTTAAAACCTGGTTCCTAAATCTCTGTCTTACCATTATATAATCTATCTGATACCTTTTAGTATCTCCAGGGTTCTTCCATGTATACAACCTTCTATCATGATTCTTAAACCAAGTGTTAGCTATGATTAAGTTGTGCTGTGTGCAAAATTCTACCAGGCGGCTTCCTCTTTCATTTATTAGCCCCAATCCATATTCACCTACTACGTTTCCTTCTCTCCCTTTTCCTACACTCGAATTCCAGTCACCAATGACTATTAAATTTTCGTCTCCCTTCACTATCTGAATAATTTCTTTTATTTCATCATACATTTCTTCAATTTCTTCGTCATCTGCAGAGCTAGTTGGCATATAAACTTGTACTACTGTAGTAGGTGTGGGCTTCGTATCTATGTTGGCCACAATAATGCGTTCACTAAGCTGTTTGTAGTAGCTTACCCGCGTTGCTATTTTCCTATTCATTATTAAACCTACTCCTGCATTACCCCTATTTGACTTTGTGTTTATAACCCTGTAGTCACCTGACCAGGAGTCTTGTTCCTCCCGCCACCGAACTTCACTAATTCCCACTATATCTAACTTTAACCTATCCATTTCCCTTTTCAAATTTTCTAACCTACCTGCCCGATTAAGGGACCTGACATTCCACGCTCCGATCCGTAGAACGCCAGTTTTCTTTCTCCTGATAACGACATCCTCTTGAGTAGTCCCCGCCCGGAGATCCGAATGGGGGACTATTTTACCTCCGGAATATTTTACCCAAGAGGACGCCATCATCATTTAATCATACAGTAAAGCTGCATGCCCTCGGGAAAAATTACGGCCGTAGTTTCCCCTTGCTTTCAGCCGTTCGCAGTACCAGCACAGCAAGGCCGTTTTGGTTATTGTTACAAGGCCAGATCAGTCAATCATCCAGACTGTTGCCCTTGCAACTACTGAAAAGGCTGCTGCCCCTCTTCAGGAACCACACGTTTGTCTGGCCTCTCAACAGATACCCCTCCGTTGTGGTTGCACCTACGGTACGGCTATCTGTATCGCTGAGGCACGCAAGCCTCCCCACCAACGGCAAGGTCCATGGTTCATGGGGGGGGGGGGGGGGTTTATAACACTCAAAATCCTCAAGTAGAAGCTAGTTTGCTTGCAGGAGAGACAAGTAATCTCGTGTAAAAGTTAAGCGGCCTTCAGTCAGAAACTATTTTTGTTAAGAAGGCTGGCATACTCTATGTCACAGCTCGAGCATCAGTGCTCACTGAAGGAAGAACGTTTAGTACCCTCAGCCGGATGACATGCGAGAGGATCGCAATAAGTCAAGAGCGTCTCTCAAGACCGTGTTCATTTCGTTCTCTCTGAGAGAGTTAAAAGCGTTGAATTTGTAAGACTTCTAAGTGATACGTTTTATAAAAGACAGCGAAATACTGTGAAAGGGTACAGTACCGCCCGACATTGAAAATAGGTACAACATACTTCATTATTTTTGTCAGAACAACACTTTTTTTTGTAAAATAACTCAATTTCAATTAATACAGCGAAGCCGGATACCAGTGTGGGAAAGAATGACAATTTATTTATTTAATTGATCACATGCGCACTCCCACAAAGTAAATCCCTACATCCAGTTTGGTGAGATCTGTGAAATGAATGAATGTATGGTCGTCTGCTAACCGCAGATAGTGAATGTGAATATATGATCATCTTTGAGTCGATCCTTTGGCCACCTTTGGTGGGACCAAAGAGATGAAATTTACCTGAGCTTTGAGCGCCTGAAATGTGGCTGACCAATACGGTAGCAAGGTGCTCCCCCACTTCAGCAGAGGTGCGAGAGGACCTGAAGAACGGCCATGTTTCGGCACTCTGCCGCTGGATCTTGTGTTGTTAAGACCTGTCTTAGGTGCGCTCCGTAAAGACAAAAGAGTGGAGACATGGTATGCATGTGGAATATTTAAGAGTAGTTTGAAATAATAATTTCTCTATTTCAGGAACTTTTGTGGGGAGAATTAAATGTCAGGCAGGTAATATTAATGGGATCGTAGTAATCTTCGGAAGTGACCAACGGTCACAATGAAACCACGTGTAGCAATAAGTTGAAATACTTCCGTGTGCTTAAGTTAAGCTGAATTACTAGCGTGTGTACAATAAGTTGAAATATTTAAGAAATAGTGTGTGTACCATAAGTTGAAATATTTAAGAAATGGCGTGTGCAGGACTTGAAATTAGAGACGAGTACTTCCACGTGGTGAGTACTGTGTGAGTCTCAATCTGTGTATGAGACAAAGGAAAAAGAGAAGTACTCGTCCGTGGTATCAGTTGAGGACTCGCGTGTGTGATGAATATGTTCTTAATGTTACATTGCGTGATATGATTCCGTGTGACGCTAGATTTAAACTCTGAGAGAGAATCAAGGTGAGTCGGCCGTCTATCCAGCAACGCCACTTGGCTTGCATTGCACAGGAAGACGTGCATATATCTCCAGAGTTCATAGTAGGAAAGTAGAATTACAAAGTGGGGCAGTGTCGTGTTAAACTGGGATAAATACTAATTGAAGTGGGAAAGCTGAAAGTGATAGTGTTGTGACTATTTATTGTATTGTATTCCATGTTGTAGTGTGGTGTATGTCATGTAGTTTGGGTATGTGTGGTTTGCATGGGAGAGTAGCAAGGTAGTTTCAAAAGATTAGTGGGTTATGCTTGTTCCTTCTGTACCGCTCGATCTGGAGGAAAGTTTAATGATGATGATTGTGAGAGTCGAAGTGTGAGATATAATAAAAGATCCACCATCCTATCCAGAAAGTGCGCTGTAGCGTTAAATAATTACGAGATCGTAAGGTAGAGAATCACCAATGTAAAGCCATGCCCACTGGGCGGAATTTCTCATGTGTTATTGTTGCAGGTTATTCAATTTGTGTGTTTAGGTTATAGAATTTATCGGAATAAATAAGATAGTGAAAAGAAAAAGATTGGTGGACCTTTCCTTCGAATTGTATGTTGTCATGATGTCCCGAATTTATAATGTGTGCGCCATTCATATTCAGTGCGGTGGCCACGTTTGTTGATAAAAGCCGTTAAATAAAAGACAAAGAGAAAATGTGGTATTGCCAGTGCGTAGTGAACAGTCAGAGTTCTTTAAATTACTGGTAGTCAGATGTGCGTTTCCGTTGCGTATTATTCATACAGGATGATAATTTGTAACTTAATTGTGAGTACGAGAGTTGATGTTACTCGATAAATAAGAATGAATCCACTCGCTTGGCAGACCACTCATCTTGCAGGCCTGACTGCTTGATGCCACAGTATGAGCAAGGCATGTGGGTGACTCTCAACTGAGTTTCCTTTTTGTGAAATGTGTAGTTACGAGGGCCGTTCAGTAAGTAAGTTTCTCTATTTTATTTCTAGGCTCAATTAACTGTGACCACGACAAGTGAGTGTTGGCGAGTGCGAGTGGTATGTGTCACAACGCTCACCCCAGTTTACGATGCATGCCGCAGTATTGTAACAGTACAGTGCCAGTTAGGACGGAGCTACCAGTTTAGCGAGCCTCTGAACTGCGCTGTCCCTTTTTTTTTTAATTAATTAGTGAAACAACTATCCGCTGTCGATACTCATCAGGAGTTAACTTCTGTCTATGGGGAAGGTTATACAGGCATTCAAACGGGTACGAGACCTGCGTCCACCATTCGACCCCTCAAAGAAAACATCAGAATATGGAGTAGAAGAAACCTGGTGAGGCCGGCCGTTGTGGCCGAGCGGTTCTAGGCGCTTCAGTCCGGAACCGCGCGACCGCTACGGTCGTATGTTCGAATCCTGCCTCGGGTATGGATGTGTGTGATGTCCTTAGGTTAGTTAGGTTTAAGTAGTTCTAAGTTCTAGGGGACTGATGACCTCAGATGTTAAGTCCCATAGTGCTCAGAGCTATTTCAACCATTTTTGAAACCTGATGAAAGTACCCCAAAAAAGGCAGAGTTGACACATTCGGCAGGTAGAGTTAAGGCAAACATTTTCTGGACTATCAGGGGGTGTTACTCACTCACTACTGTCTCGCAACACCGCAATGGATACAGGGAGGTACTGTAATGTACTCAGGAATCTGCGAGCTGCCATCAAAATGAAACGTACTGGACTTACGTCTTACAGATTTCTCTACCTTCATAACAATGCTCGGCCTCATGAATTTCGAATGTCCCAAACGGAGCTTGGAAAATTCAACTGGGAAGTGTTCCTGCATTGTCCATATTCACCAGATTTTGCCGCAAATAGTTAACACATGTTCCCACAAATCAAAGGTCATCTTGGTGGTAAGCACTTCAATACCGACTAGTTTGCAAAATCTTTGGTCACATTACCAAAAATGCTTTTAATACCATGGCCCATATGCAGAAACGTAACTGGAGCATCCTAAAATGTCAGTAAAATTATTTTAACAAGATGCAGTGTGTGTAATGGTTTTATTTTTTATTTTTTTTATAAAGTAGCAAAACTTACTTACTGAAAATCCCTCGTATTATTGTTGTTTACCAAGGCAATTTTCTCCAAACGTGATTACAACTTTATTGTGACTTTACAATGTGATCGACTTAGGAAAACCACAATCGCATCTCAAATGCCATCAATAACGACATGTCACATCATAAATTAATTTTTACTAACAAGTGCCTATTTTCACATTGCTTAAATGCGGTACAATGCGGTCATGAATATTGCACACCTACGGAAAGTTATCTTGGCGCCAAGTGTTAAAAGGAAATCGATGGTTGTGCTTTGTCTTCGAAACTCCTTGCCGCTGTCTTTCAGCACGATAACTCAAGACCGTACGTCGCAAGTCCTGTTCTAACCTTCCAGATGCTGACGGAGTTCGACAGTTGCCTTGGCAAACACGTTCTCCAGATTCCTTACCCACTGGAACTGTCAAGGATTACTCAGGGACCGCCACGCCAACAGTCACCCGCCTCAACTGTCTTACAAGCTCAGTTCGAATCGATGCCCAGACGGCATACAACCATTGTTGTTGCCAGACGTGGTAGCTCCCTGTTTATCTCATTCTGTGTGCCACCAAATCACCTACAGATACAGTCATGTACCCTTCTTACTACATTGTGTACGCAGATTTCATTGTTGGCTATCCTTGTTGATGACTGGCAATGTAACTGTAGAAACGTAACAAGAAAGAACGGAGAACTGTGCTTAAGGACACGATGAACTTTGTATGAGTACTGCCAAAAGGAAATAACCTGCCAAAAACCTTAATGCACAAAACGAGTTTACCTGCAACGCATGTTTTAATATTTGCGATGACGTTCTCCAGCAAACTTACAGCGCCAGAGGAGCTCCCTCGTTCCAATAACGTGAACGTCGTTGCCCGCATCTCGTGGTCGTGCGGTAGCGTTCTCGCTTCCCACGCCCGGGTTCCCGGGTTCGATTCCCGGCGGGGTCAGGGATTTTCTCTGCCTCGTGATGGCTGGGTGTTGTGTGCTGTCCTTAGGTTAGTTAGGTTTAAGTAGTTCTAAGTTCTAGGGGACTTATGACCACAGCAGTTGAGTCCCATAGTGCTCAGAGCCATTTTGAACCATGAACGTCGTTATCGTTATTACGTCATTTGGCTGGAGACACTTACTGCGACCTTCACGCATTGCCGGCCGGTTTGGCCGAGCGGTTCTAGGCGCTACAGTCTGGAACCGCGCTACCGCTACTGTCGCAGGTTCGAATCCTGCCTCGGGCATGGATGTGTGTGATGTCCTTGGGTTAGTTAGGTTTAAGTCTTTCTAAGTTCTAGCGGACTGATGACCTGAGAAGTTAAGTCCCATAGTGCTCAGAGCCATTTGAACCATTTTTGAACCTTCACACATAATTTTCTCGCTCGTCACTCAACCTACTACGAAATGTGGCGCACCCAAGTGGCCACTTTGGGTTTGCCCACACTGTTATCTACCAACTCCTTTGTTAATATATAGTAATATTGTTTCGACATTTTTATCTTCAGCTAAATTAGGAGTCCCGAGAATTTTTATTTTTTAAGTGAATGCAAGTTCTTCAAGTTGTGTTTCTAACAGTTGAAGAAATCGAATAAGGCAAACTGAATGTATTTTTAATGTCATACTTTCTCGTTTTTCTAATCTTTTTTCCGTCCTTTCTGCCTCACGACATGTATAAACACGCACGAAAAGATTACATAAAACATTTTTGGAAATTAGTTCATAATACATTTAACATCTCACTGCATATCAACATGATAATATTAACAATTTCATACAGTGTCACTTTGGAAATAATAACAATGATAATAATTGGCTCTGAGCACTATGGGACTTAACATCTGTGGTCATCAGTCCCCTAGAACTTAGAACTACTTAAACCTAACTAACCTAAGGACAACACACACATCCATGCCCGAGGCAGGATTCGAACCTGCGACCGTAACAGTCGCGCGGCTCCGGACTGAGCGCCTAGAACCGCGAGACCACCGCGGCAGGCAATGATAATAATTAAACATGAGTTACAGAAAAACTATAACATACGGTTTCTGAGGCTGCAGTAAAATCTGCAGATGGACATAACAACTATGAGAAGTAAGCGTAATAATGACAAATAGTTTGCAAAATGTTATAACATATAATCTATGACGTACGAGCATAATTTTCAGATGTTGGCGTCCTTTTGTGTTTCTGTGTCCAAACACGAGCGTATCAGATGACTTGAATCCATAACGCTAATTCTGAAAACAGGACATTCGTTTGCGGGAAGTACTAGCTGTACCACTTGAGCACTTGCCCGCGAAAGGCAAAGGTCCCGAGTTCGAGTCTCGGTCGGGCATAAGTTTTAATCTGCCAGGAAGTTTCATATCAGCGCACACTCCGCTGCAGAGTGAAAATCTCATTCTGGGAACATCCCCCAGGCTGTGGCTAAGCCATGTCTCCGCAGTTTCCTTTCTTTCAGGAGTGCTTGTTCTGCGAGGTTCGCAGAAGAGCTTCTGTAAAGTTTGGAAGGTAGGAGACGAGATACTGGCAGAAGTAAAGCTGTGAGTAGCGGGCGTGAGTCGTGCTTCGGTAGCTCAGATGGTAGAGCACTTGCCCGCGAAAGGCAAAGGTCCCGAGTTCGAGTCTCGGTCGGGCATACAGTTTTAATCTGCCAGGAAGTTTCATATCAGCGCACACTCCGCTGCAGAGTGAAAATCTCATTCTGGGAACATCCCCCAGGCTGTGGCTAAGCCATGTCTCCGCAGTTTCCTTTCTTTCAGGAGTGCTTGTTCTGCGAGGTTCGCAGAAGAGCTTCTGTAAAGTTTGGAAGGTAGGAGACGAGATACTGGCAGAAGTAAAGCTGTGAGTAGCGGGCGTGAGTCGTGCTTCGGTAGCTCAGATGGTAGAGCACTTGCCGGCGAAAGGCAAAGGTCCCGAGTTCGAGTCTCGGTTGGGCACACAGTTTTAATCTGCTAGGAAGTTTCATATCAGCGCACACTCCGCTGCAGAGTGAAAATCTCATTCTGGATACTAGCATCCTGTTTGTTAGTCGAGAGTTGGCTGCTGCCTCCTTCGTTAATTTAATTCCTACTCCATAACTGTCTCGTGAATAAGTTTCGTAGGTGCATCAGATGGCATGGGTTTTTTCTTAGCTCGTATATGTGTGATTTTTTGAGCTAGCAGGTCAGCTGTCTCATGTCCACCGAGTCCTGCATGTGAAGTTATCCACTGAAACACTATTTCCTTAATTCTGTCCCTGATACACATTAAAGCATGTCTTGTTTCGATTGCGGCTGTTGTTTCAGCAGCGTGGTATGTAGAGTTAGCTTGAATGGTTACACTAGGAGCAGCCAGCATTACAGCTTGCGAGCTAACATCTCAAATATGTTCGGGCTCACATGCGTTTCCTCTTCGTCGAAATATCTTGGCTCAAACTCTTCTAGGGGTTGAACCGCACGTGTCGCTTTACACGCCCTAAGTTAGACACTTGTGACCCTTTGGTTAAATTGTCTGGCTGATGGCAAGTTTGGGAAACCGAAAGGTAATGTAACATATAATAACAGTAATAATAATATCAGGAACTAAATTAACGACCCATAAATAATGTAGACCACACAGTTGAGATTTTGTTAGAATATTGTTTATTCATAAAGCAAACTAATAGCGAAAGTAGTCGTATTTAGTGGTACTGTTACACTAGAGCGCATATCCATTTGACACTGTTCGATCATTCACAATCTCATCGCGAAACACCAGTCCGATACTCCGCACGAAAAGTTAGAGTTCACACCAAGCGCGCGGGCCGGTCGGAGTGGCCGAGCGGTTCTAGGCGCAACAGTCTGGAACCGCGCGACCGCTGCGGTAGCAGGTTCGAATCCTGCCTCGGGCATGGATGTGTGTGATGTCCCTAGGTTAGTTAGGTTTAAGTAGTTGTAAGTCCTAGAGGACTGATGACCTCAGAAGTTAAGTCCCATAGTGTTCACAAGGGAACCTCACCATCGCACCCCCTCAGATTTAGTTATAAGTTGGCACAGTGGATAGGCCTTGAAAAACTGAACACAGGTCAATCGAGAAAACAGGAAGAAGTTGTGTGGAACTATGAAAAAAATAAGCAAAATATACAAACTGAGTAGTCCACGCGCAACATATGTAACATCAAGGAGAATCTGAGCTCAGGAGCGCCGCGGTCCCGTGGTTAGCGTGAGCAACTGCGGAATGAGTGGTCCTTGGTTCAAGTCTTCACTCGAGTGAAAAGTTTAATCTCTTCATTTTCGCAAAGTTGTGGTCTGTCCGTTCGTTCATTGACGTCTCTATTCACTGTAATAAGTTTAATGTCTGTGTTTTGCAACCGCACCGCAAAACCGTGCGATTAGTAGACGAAAGGACGTGCCTCTTCAATGGGAACCGAAAACATTTGATCGCAAGGTCATAGGTCAACCGATTCCTCCACAGGAAAACACGTCCGATATATTCTATACGACACTGGTGACGGCATGTGCGTCACATGACAGAAATATGTTGTCGACCCACCTAACTTGTACACTTGGCGAATGGGTAAAAAGATCCTTCTACCTTGCCCGATTTAGGTTTTCTTGTGGATATGATAATCACTCCCAAAAAATTGATGAAAACATAAGAGATTGTCACATAAACTGCAACAAATGAATGCAACAGTTTCACAGTCGCACAGTTTTCCCTGTGCTCTGTCAAAACATATGTTTTTAACGTTTTCAAATTTTTCCGTGTGTAGACCGTCAAATCCTGCGTATGTCCAAGCAAATCTGAACATGTCCTGGAATTTTGGATAGCGAAGTTGATTATGTGTGAGTGCCTGAACTTTGATAATTGTCTGAAAATAAAAAATTAAACTTTTCACTCGAGGGAACACTTGAACCAAGGACCTCTCGCTCCGCAGCTGCTCACGCTAACCACGAGACCACGGCGCTCCTGTGCTCAGAGTACCCTTGATGTTGCATATCTGGCACATAGACTCCTCAGTTTGTATATTTTGCTTATTTTTTTCATAGTTCCACACAACTTCTTCCTGTTTTCTCGATTGATCTGTGTTCAGGTTTCCAAGGCCTATCCACTGTGCCAACGTATAACTAAATCTGAGGGAGGTGCGATGGGGAGGTTCCCTTGTCAGAGCCATTTGAACCAAGCGCGCGGCTGCTCACCGCTCAGAGACCAAGTACAGCGATACCAGAACTGCCCTCTGCCCGTCTCCGACCACGTTTCCCGCGCGCCGAACATCTTCGCTCAACTGACTAGCGCAGTTCCCTTTGCTGAAGCCGTTCATCTGATTGGCTACAGCTTATTCTACATACCTTACATTTTAACACATTCAAATAATCAAAGCTTGACCACTCTCATGTTCTAAATAAACTAACAATAATATCCATTACATAATAAACATTAAATTCTTTTACATAAAACCAATACAATTTCCTTCTTAGCTTTGAATGTCACGGCCAGTAGCCCTGCACCAATGTGTTTTCTGATAAACAAATATTCTGTTACCTAATGATTCAATAAGGTGACATGCTGTCATCGTTCAATGTGTTTTTTGTGGAGGAAATGATGATCTGATGCTTAACTGTAAATACTGAAAATTTAAATTTACTATATCTTTTAAACAAATAAGTTACAGAGTTGATACTTACAACGTTTGTCATTTTAATGATGCGCTTCTATACGAAATGTCGATCGTTAAGATCGACCAAAGCGTTCAGATTTTAGTTTTCAGGTCTCTGTTACAAAACTCGTTAATTTCACTTTGACAGTAAAGCCTAAACTATTATAGATACGGTCAATATTCAAGTTTTATTGGGATAACCATGAAGGCTTATGGAAGATGGCAGGTTAAAATTACTGTGGCTTGGTTCCCTGCATTACTACAAAATTAAATAGTTTTCATAAATGGCCGATCTTAGGTCCGCCATATTTAACACTGCTACGTCTCCTTGGCCACAAAAGCCTTGTACTGGGTTTCCCTATGACTTAGTTTCTCGTGTGTCTCACTCGCACACTACAGTGCTTAGAGCTCGATAGACAATAGCCGCCTGTGAGTTTCCCCAACTCGTGGTGAATCTGCGCTCTTTGAGGCATCCGGTCCTGGACGACATGGTTCGTTTCAGAATTCCTGAAGGCTGACTCTTTCAGCCATATACTAACATGTGGGTGAAATGCTCGTTAACTCACAAGCTTTTTTTAAAATAAGGTACAATGATACGGTTAAGTTGCTTCCTACTTTTATATTTTTACTTTTACACTGCAACACATCATATATACTGAACTGTCTTGGGTTGGCGTATTTTGTATTTTAGTAATTATTTTTACTTTATGTTGTAAAAATCTTCTTCATACTGTGTCAGTGTGCCGGCAAGCGACCTGTGCACATACCAGATGACTAACTATGCAATCTTCCCGATCGCGTCTTCATTTTTTACATAGTTTTACGTTACATTCTTGCCAAGACTGACAGCATTAGGTATGACTAATTTCATGATATTTTAATCTTATTTTGTGTAGCCATCGTCGGTATTAGTTACAGTGTTACAGTTTTTTAATTTTTATGTTGTCAGGCCTCATTTTTCGTTTCCCGAACTTAGATCTGAAGATGATCTGCCGGTCAGGTTGAAACCTGTCATCATTAATATAAAAAATAATGATCCAAACAATGTGTTCCATGCATTCACCACAAACTTTGTGTAGAATATTTATCTGTGTTGCAACCGTGCAAACCACTTCGCCTCTTGGTGCTTAGCCCTGGAAACGTGCCAGTCGGACTGTTTTGCTGCGCATCGCAAGTTTCTTTTCAGTACTCAGACCTACGGACAGCTGATAGCCAGGCGAGAAGCGAGCTCCGTTCAGAAAATTAAGCTGTCGCCGGCCGCTTCGACCGACCCTCCCCCTCTCCCCTCCCCAACTGCTGGGGCAGCCAACTTGGCGCACGCAAGATCTCTCCCAACATACCGGCACACTCGTCAGCGCTGCAGCGGGGACACCACTAGCGCACGAAAATAAATTAGCCCACGTGCAGCACATGTCTCTGAGTCACATCGTACCAGCTATGTCTGCTACCGGGCGAGGTAGCAGTGTCCCGATGGAGCGCACAATGGACATCACGTCTACTCACAAGATATCGGCCTCTTTTCACCTCTTAACTGTTGTTACCATTGACACTGAAAGGCGACAGTCAATTCACCTTTCATATAATTTGGTGGTTTTTTATCAAGTTCTGCAGAGGATTTTCACTGCCTGTGTTTTGTCATACTCTTTCGTACCAGGGAGAAAGGTCACGTTGGGAAGCGAAACTGAGTGTATTTTATTTTCATTTTTTTTTTAATTTTAAGTACAATTTTTTTGCTGCACTATTAATTATTCGTAGTGATACAAATTACACAACGAGCTCGTTTCAGCGATTTGCCATTATCAACTGTACCTGTGAAGGTGGTGTAATGGGTATAATGTTGCTCCTTATATCTAGTCGATACATCCTTATGCTTACGACGTGGTCTATACGGCCGCTTACAGTGTAAATTTCGTTTCTTCTTTTTAATTATATGATCATGTTATTTATGTGTTAACTTTTTGTTCACGTGTTCTTGTAAAGTTATTTTTTGACTGTTTTCCTGACAGCATCGGCTCCAGCGATGCTCTATGTGTACAGTGTAATTTCTGTTCCGCAGAAAGTCAGTGATTACGTCTAATGTTTCAGAAATAGTATTTTAGTGGTGTTTACGTAAATGAAAAGTGTTTATTTTTAGTGTTTATAACGATAATTTACCTATACCCTTTATAATGACAATAAAATTTTCGAGGTATTTTTTTATGTTTAAAATCTGTTTGTTCGTTGAGAATGTCTTCCGGGTACTTTTCCGCATAAGTGTAAACTTCCATTTCCTCTAAAATATTATGTCCTTGAGGTACTACGTGAAAAGCTTTTCGGGCGTTTTCAATATTTTCTGCTTTGTGTTGTTGACTTGTTAAATGCAAGTAAAATGTGGATTGGTTGCTTTCGCAATTTCATGTTGAAACTTCTTTATTAAATATTGTACTTAAACTGCTGAGTGAAACTGAATGCAAGTGAACCTACTTTCTCTTTACTTATTCTTATCATGTCAACCCTGACCCACAATATTCTAGCGCCACGCAATCTGACTGCTCAAAAAAAGGGAAACCTTACTTCAAATAATTAGTTCAAAAGAATGGCCCTGACTAAAAGGAAATCTTAACAATAACCTATACATTTCATTAAGCACTTACCTCACAAAAGTCTTCATTACGCGAACTACTGCAATGCATCGAGCGTCAATACTGCCAGCTAAATAAAAGAACATGTACAGATCGTTAGCCTACGCTAACACTTCAGACCTCTACCCTCCATCAATGCTAACTTACTACTGGCAATTAACTTCCAACAACGAGTCCGACCAAACACAGAGTCTCTTGCAGAGTGCAGTCAGAGATCCAATGCAAAGTATTACACAGCGCTGCCAACACAGAAGCAGCTCACTTACAGTGTGTGTTTTTTAAATCTGATTCCGAAATTCCTGCCTGTTTGTCCGATATAAATTGTATTGCAATCGTCACGAGAAATTCTTGTAAACTCCTTGATTTGAAAAAGGAGGCATATAATCTTGTGTTGAACGTGTTTTGGCCTTCAAGTTGTTATTCGCACGAAATGCTAATATTATTTTTGTTTTTTTAAAGAAGTTGTTCATCCTCAACGAACAAACATCGAAGGCCACGAGAATTTACTGTCGCAAGAAGACCCGGCCGTGGACGGCCACGTGGCACTACCGACGTGTTCGGCGTATGGTTCTGGCGCATCGTACTGCCTCTGCGGCAGCAACGTGAGTAGCAGCTTGAAAGGTTCCTTCTGTTTAGTTATGCATCGTTACCTTTTTGTATCTCTCTTCCTCTGTTTCCTTCTATCTATGCTAGAGCGTGCCGGACGTGTGTGTGGCCAAGTTGCCTCACTGACACGTGCTTGCCCGCTTGATACGAGGGCAGTTCAATAAGTAATGCAACACATTTTTTTCTGAAACAGGGGTTGTTTTATTCAGCATTGAAATACACCAGGTTATTCCCCAATCTTTTAGCTACACAACACTATTTTTCAACGTAATCTCTATTCAATGCTACGGCCTTACGCCACCGTGAAATGAAGGCCTGTATGCCTGCACGGTACCATTCCACTGGTCGATGTCGGAGCCAACGTCGTACTGCATCAATAACTTCTTCATCATCCGCGTAGTGCCTCCCACGGATTGCGTCCTTCATTGGGCCAAACATACGGAAATCCGACGGTGCGAGATCGGGGCTGTAGGGTGCATGACGAAGAACAATCCACTGAAGTTTTGTGAGCTCCTCTCGGGTGCGAAGACTTGTGTGAGGTCTTGCGTTGTCATGAAGAAGGAGAAGTTCGTTCAGATGTTTGTGCCTACGAACACGCTGAAGTCGTTTCTTCAATTTCTGAAGAGCAGCACAATACACTTCAGAGTTGATCGTTTGACCATGGGGAAGGACATCGAACAGAATAACCCCTTCAGCGTCCCAGAAGACTGTAACCATGACTTTACCGGCTGAGGGTATGGCTTTAAACTTTTTCTTGATAGGGGAGTGGGTGTGGCGCCACTCCATTGATTGCCGTTTTGTTTCAGGTTCGAAGTGATGAACCCATGTTTCATCGCCTGTAACAATCTTTGACAAGAAATTGTCACCCTCAGCCACATGACGAGCAAACAATTCCGCACAGATGGTTCTCCTTTGCTCTTTATGTTGTTTGGTTACACAACGAGGGACCCAGCGGGAACAAACCTTTGAATATCCCAACTGGTGAACAATTGTGACAGCACTACCAACAGAGATGTCAAGTTGAGCACTGAGTTGTTTGATGGTGATCCGTCGATCATCTCGAACGAGTGTGTTCGCACGCTCCGCCATTGCAGGAGTCACAGCTGTGCACGGCCGGCCCGCACGCGGGAGATCAGACAGTCTTGCTTGACCTTGCGGCGATGATGACACACGCTTTGCCCAACGACTCACCGTGCTTTTGTCCACTGCCAGATCACCGTAGACATTCTGCAAGCGCCTATGAATATCTGAGATGCCCCGGTTTTCCGCCAAAAGAAACTCGATCACTGCCCGTTGTTTGCAACGCACATCCGTTACAGACGCCATTTTAACAGCTCCGTACAGCGCTGCCACCTGTCGGAAGTCAATGAAACTATACGAGACGAAGCGGGAATGTTTGAAAATATTCCACAAGAAATTTCCGGTTTTTTCAACCAAAATTGGCCGAAAAAAAAATGTGTTGCATTACTTATTGAACTGCCCTCGTACATTGCTCGGAAGGATTGAATTTTAGGGGCCGGCCCGACGTTTAGTTAAATGATCTGATGATTATTATGTTAATATTGCGCAACGTATAACGCGTGGGAGGACTCAAACAACGAAGTGGGCAAGTCAGTAAAGGCCACGCTCTATCATGATCTATAAGGACACTACCTTGTTGGTAACATTGCTCCCTACACAGGACTGAGGTTTGTAATGATCATTAAATTCATGACATTGCTCTCGACACAGGACTGGGGTTCGCAATGACCACTAAATCCATGACATCCAGTTTATAGGTCATTTATTGTCTAAAACCCAGAAATTTTACAAACTTAATATCACATTTATTACCTATATTCCCCAAAACTTTACAAATTTAATAATTGCAGCAAACAAAGTCAAGTCAAATATCTTCTAGTTTTGTCTCACACTGAAGGTGCTTAAACTAACAGGCATCTCGTTTCTACTTAAGCACTGGGAAAGAGATGGGACTACGTTGCTGCCCTTGTGGTCCATCTGCTGGGACAGCGATCGAAATTCGCACCCAAGATTACTACTAGGACCGAATAACAAAAATTCTCTTTGGCGGAAAAACGGGGGAACAAAGCAGACACAAACATCTCCCATATTCACAAAAGAAAGCAAATTCTTAAAAAATAAAACATCCTGTGAAATACGGCACACGCAAATAATCAATTAACAGCACATGTAAGCATCCTCACCTTAACTTATTTCCAAGAACGAACTGGTAGCTCGCTGGTAGTGCAATTCGACACCACGTGGGTGATCGATACCAACAGCTAATTTCTTTGTACTCACCCCTCTGCTCGTTCTTGCTTTCCATACTATACAATCATTCATACGCTCAACCTATTCTTTGTCAAAGTAGTTAGGACGTGCTGCTCGCAAATGAGGTATAAAAAGCAACCGTGAGCAAAATTTATGAGATGGCCTAGAAAAATTTTACGCCACACGCTTAGAACCTTGAGTATGTCACACACGCATCTCCTACCAGGTTTCACACGGAATCGTCATCCAAATTACTCATCAGCCTTTACGACCACGTGTTAACTAGGCGGGGTGAGGCCCCAGGTTACTTTAACATTGCAATAAAATGCTGCTTCTAAAAGTGAAACTATACAATTTTTTTAGAGCTGTTGCTGCTCTCGTGTGCTGAAGGCACCAACTGATTGCAACACTATAAAGGGATAACGCGAGCCCCCATGCTCGCCTCTGAGAAACCCTAACTGAAAACTTTAATTGTAAAGGCAAAATTTCTAAAAAAAAAAATGAGTGAATGGCCGTAAAGACACGCTGTTTCAGTCCTGAAAAAGAGCGGATTTGTAACAGTGTAAAACATAAAACCTCATCCCACGATGAAATTGGCGGCAAAGACGGAGATCGCCCTCGATTCAGTCCGCTCAGTTCAGCCGCTACCCCATGAGTGACTATCATGGCGGCCCTCAACGGCCGTTCCCTTACATGGAGGGGAGGGGGACCTGTTACAGGCCCCGGACTACCCCCTGGCAAACAGGTGCATCGTCTCTGTCTTCACTCCAGGCTCAGGTTGGCACTAACCGACCTACAGGGTGGCCACATCTCTGCCTTGGCACTACCAGCAGACCAACTCTTAATACAAACCCCAAACTTAACCAACCCAAGGCAACGTAATGGGATTAGGGAAAGGAAGTGCTTTTAAGTAATTATGGTTCAAATGGCTCTGAGCATTATGGGACTCAACATCTTAGGTCATAAGTCCCCTAGAACTTAGAACTACTTAAACCTAACGAACCTGCGACCGTAGCAGCCCCGCGGTTCCGGACTGCAGCGCCAGAACCGCACGGCCACCGCGGCCGGCTAAGTAATTATGAATCGAATTAAATAAACAGGTAGTCCACTTCTTCACTCGAGATATCACACTATTTAAACTACAAAAATGTTGAACGTTTATTCAATATAATGCAACAAAAAACTAATTGTAATGAAATGGAACAAACTGTTCCCTCTCAAGCTGGCACCACAGTGACACTACGAACTGTTACCAATCGGTCACTTCAAGGACAACAGCGAGCCAGACGCCCTGTAGAGTGAACTCCATTGACCCCAAACCGCTCCATTTGCCACTTCAGTGGTGTCAAATGGAGGGGAGGGTGGAGATCTGTCGTGTTTTATGATGAAAACTGGTGTCGCATCGGTGCCAGTGACGGTAGTGAGTTGGTTAGGCAAAGGCTAGTTGACGGCCAGCAATCAATCTGTCTGTATGCTAGGCGCACTGGATCTACATCTGAAGTTACGGTCTGGGATGCGATTTCTCATAATAGCAGGAGCACTATGGCGACTATCCCACGCACCCTTACCGCAAATTTCTACGGCAATCTGGTGATTCGACCTGCTCAGATGCCATTCATTAACAGCATTCCAGGGGATGTTTTCCAACAGGATAACGCTCGCCCGCATACCGCTGTTGAAACCCAACATGCTTCACAGAGCGTCGACATGTTGGCTTGGCCTCCTCGACCATCAGGTCTGTCTCCATTCGAGCACACGTCGAACACAGTTGGATGACAATTCCAGCATCATCCGCAACCGGCATTAACCGTCAGTGTATTGACCGACCAAGTGTGACAAGCGTGGAACTCCTTGCGACGAACTGACATCCGTCAACTGTATAATGCAATGCAGGCACATCTGCATACTTGTATTTAATATCCTGGTGGTTGCACCTGTTATTCATGTATCAGCATTTCGCGTTTTCAATAGCTTATCTCGCGTTTATATTAACCTATGATCTTGCAATGTTAATCGCTTAAATATGTTACCTAAACAAATGTAGTACAGAATTTCATTACCCTACATTAATTATTTTTTCGTGTTTCCACTTTTTCTGCCAGTGTAGTTTAAAATTTTCGACTCGGGAACTTTCTGTAACTTTAAAGTCATTTGTTAGATGTGTTATGGGGTTCTGACGAGTGATAAGTTTACTATCGCTTAACTGAATTCAAATGAAACAGAATTTGTTCTTTACCCGGTCACGATTCACTTCAGGCAACGTAATTCTTATTGCGCTTCCATGTTTTCTTCCTGCTGCAAGGCACAAGCCTGTTCTGACGTTCCATATTCGGCTAGAAAATGGTGAATGTTATCTTCAGTAATTCTGTGAATGTCCGAGACTTTGCTTGGCGCGAATATGCGTTCATGTTGCGCCTCCTGACTCAGCCTAATCCCAGCTGAATAGTTCAAAAGGTTCAAATGGCTCTGAGCACTATGCGACTTAACTTCTGAGGTCATCAGTCGCCTAGAACTTAGAACTACTGAAACCTAACTAACCTAAGGACATCGCACACATCCAAGCCCGAGGCAGGATTCGAACCAGCGACCGTAGCGGTCGCTCGGTTCCACACTGTAGCGCCCAGAACTGCACAGCCACTCCGGCCGGCAGCTGAATAGTAATGATTAGTACAGTTACTATGGGACCACAGTGTTAGGATTTTATGTGTTCCGTTTCATTGCATTTGATGTGTACACTCGACTTTGTAAATAAATGTCGCCTCAGTTTCAATTTAGTTCGTTAAACTTGAAAGGTGTCAGGCAAATCCATCACCTTCCATGAAAACCCTGACATGATAAGCAAATCCAGTGGGATGTCACATAGCTCCGAATGAATCGTGACATTAAATTAACCAAAGTAATACGAGTAACGATTGAGCAAATGGAATACCACAGACTAACATAAGAATGCCTAAATGCATGTCATACCTTCCCACCGTGAGACAGACGCAGCTCCGAGGGGAGAAACGAGAACAGAAGCCGAAAGCAGAACCGTGTAGGCTAGGAGGCCCTACGATAAGGGACAGACACCCACGTCGCCAGCTAACCGCTAGGACCACCCCGCAGCCCACGTTAAAAGCTAGAGCCCTCCAGAAAAACAGTATAGATCTTACGATAACACAAAAAGGGCCACCCCAACCGCAAGTTTTAGCGTGAGACTTTTTCGCGTCTCTGTTACGTCAGGACCAACCCCCAGCCCATGTTAAAAGATAGAGCCCTCCAAAAGAACAGTATAGATCTTACGATAACACTAAAAGGACCACACCAGCTGCAAGTTGTAGCGTAAGACTTTTTCGCGTCTCTGTTACGTTGCTAACTTTAAAAACATTGCCCCACCACGAAAAGTATAGCGTTTCTCATTGGATAGACAGAATTTTTGTAGGCAGAGCTTAAGGTTAACATTGAGACCCTGATTGGTCAGATGAAAACACAGCCAGACAGTTTTTTTTTAAACCAACTTCGGTAAATTGTAGTAAGGAGAAGTTAGGAGAGAGTTGCTTTCGAGACGGTGAGGTGAGCGGAGCTGTGCTGTTCGCCGCCCCCTGTCGAACACCGACAAGGTAATGAACGCACGCGATGCCACATAACAGCGCATAAAGCTTCACTCATAACTGCAGAAGTCTCATCTGTTACACCCCCTTTTTGCGTAATACTAGTGTCGATCGTCAATTAAAGCTCATGGTGTTCACATTTGCCACTTGAAGTAAAAATCTGAAACGCGATGATTTTTCTGTTACATAGTTATTGAGAAGCCACATCAGCCACTGTAATTTACGACAAGTTAGATAAGTAATTAAAGATAATTGAGGGTCACTGTAGACCATTTTGATAGTTTTCTCTTTTGTGAAACTTAATTTAAACGTAGATTATAGATGTGATATGGCATAGGTCATCCTTCGATGCATTGTAGAACTTGGAAACCCATTCAGGGAATATTCGTTCACATTTTTGTTGAACGCAGTTGGTTTTTACCATCCTGTATTAAAACATCTCCTTTTATCAATAGTGCAATTTATAAACAATGTTTTGTGAGTAGAATAAAATTTCCAATGGTGAACTTAACCGCTTTTTCGACGTTATTTTACCAGCTAACTAAAAATAGGAAAGCCTTGAACCCGTTCCACTAAATTTAGTTAGTATTAAGATTCTTTTACAGGGAGTGCAGTGGAGCTGACGCTGAAATCATTAAGTATTTGGTTATATCATCGCTAGTCTCACTGAACTCTTCTGAACTCTACATGTCATGTGTGGTTTGGCGTCTCCTTACCAGCAACAGGTCCCAGGTTCAAACTAGTCAATTCCCTAAAAAACACGCTCAGAGAGTCGATGCGCGAAAGTGGTAGGGAGACACGATATAGAACAAACAGAAACCACGCAGAATGTTAGAAACTTCGACCCAGTGTGCATACCAGCACGCTATCTTTCTTCCTGTTATCACTGACCTCATGTACTCCGAAATATAAAATATCTAGGAAGCATTTAATAAAGTTCAACCCGTAATGAGTCTATCTGAAATCCAGTAGTTTGATTTCCAATGAGCGTTTTTTTGTGATAGAAACTAGGACTAAATTTCGAATTATATATCTGTGACTTCAGATGACTTGCCACTCAGGGCAATGTAGAGAATATTAAACACTGTATTTCTTCAATAGGATACTGGCAGCTAATGAAAGGCCGGCCAGGGTGGCCGAGCGGTTCTAGGTGCTTCAGTCTAGAACCGCGCGACCTCTACGGTCGCAGGTTCGAAACCTGCCTCGGGCATGGATGTGTGTGACGTCCTTAGGTTAGTTAGTTTTAAGTGCTTCTAAGTTCTAGGGGACTGATGACCTCACATGTTAAGTCCCATAGAGCCATTTGAACCATTTGAGCTACTGAAAGTCTCTGTTACAGAGCAAGAGTTCGTCTAACTGAGGAATCAGATACCAATATTTCGATGTTTTGTATTTGTCAAGAAACAGCGGCCGTCTTTAACCATTAAGAATTTGATATTCGGACGTCAAGGGAGTGAGCTCGCGTTGCGGAGGAGAAGAGTTCAGATCTTAGCTTTTGAGTGTTGCCTCTATATCATTTAAGGTGAACGCTGGGATGATTCCTTTTAAAAGCCCGGTACAGCTACTTTTCTGTCCCTACCTTGCCCAACACCGACATGCATTTCGTCTGTGATGACCATGCCGTCGACCGGACATAATAATGCTGACCTTCCTTTTCCTTCAAGCCAATACCGTATCAAAAACAGTGAAGAGCTTTGGTGTATCTTTGGATGAGCACCTCGGATGGACAGAAAATACTGTTGTCACAAACAGGACGACTTTCGCTTGTCTCTGTGTCTAAACGAGCGTGGTAAACAGAGGCAGAGGGGTACAGGGTGAGGAAACACGATATTGTGTGTTTGACCAGATGTGATGGGCGAAAGGTGGGTGGCCGACTGCCTGTTGACATTATCGTGCGTCTGCACGTGTCGAAGGTCAACACGGCGCCGTGGACAAAGGCCGGGCCTATCTGCGCACAAGTGTTGTTTGGCGCGTGTCGACACAGGTGACAGGAAAAGCGGGTAAACGAACCAGCGTCAACACCTCAGCCGCCACTTTTCGGCCTGTCATTCGGCTCTTTACAGAAGAGATAAATACTCGAATAGGACATCGAGTAAAACACCATACCCTCATTAGATTAATGCGATGAAACAGGTAACCGACTTACTTGCCAAACAATGTTTTCTCCATTTTCCACTAGAAGTTTTTGCCAACGAGAACAATCTCCAGTAATAGTGAAGAAGTAAAAGAAAGAGGACACACACTGAAACAAAATGGTTCAAATGGCTCTGAGCACTATGGGACTTAACATCTGAGGTCATCAGTCCCCTAGAACGTAGAACTACTTAAACCTAACTAACCTAAGACCATCACACACATCTATGCCCGAGGCAGGATTCGAACCTGCGACCGTAGCGGTCTCGCGGTTCCAGACTGAAGCGCCTAGAACCGCTCGGCCACAACGGCCGGCACAGTGAAACAGGCCGCGTTGTATTACAGCAGACATACGTACGGAAGGAAACTCTAAAACCACAACACATAACCATGTGTCCTGCTTGTGGCAACAGTATTTTCTGCCTATACGAGATGCTCGTCCAAAGATGCACCAAAGTTGTTCACTGTGTAACAGAGTAGGAAAACCGAAGACATTCGAAATAGTTTCCAGTCGTCTCAGAATGAATATACTGGTCCTGTTTGGTATTCAAGGGAATTTTATACCATTCTCACTACGAAATAGTGGCACGTTCAGTTAACGACGATGCAGATGGCTAGTGATCATACAACCTTCTTTGGAAAATACACGACAAAGGCTTCGTAAATCTCTGCAGAGCTAAAGAAACTGGTACACCTGCCTAATATCGTGTAGGGCCCCTGCGAGCGCGCATAAGTGCCGCAACACGTGGCATGTACTCGACTAATGTCTGAAGTAGTTCTGGAGAGAACTGACACCATGAATCCTGCAGGGCTCTCCATAAAAACGTAAGAGTACGAGGGGGTGGAGATATCTTCCGAACACCATGTTGCAAGCTATTCCAGATATGTTCACTAACGTTCATGTCTGGGGAGTTTGGTGATCAGCCGAAGTGTTTAAACTCAGAAGAGTGTTCCTGGAGCCACTCTGTAGCAATTCTGGACGTGTGGGGTGTCACATTGTCCTGCTGGAATTTCCCAAGTCCGTCGGAATGCACAATGGACATGAATGGATGCAGTTGACCAGACAGGATGCTTACGTACGTGCCACCCATCAGAGTCGTATCTAGACGTAGCAGGGGTCCCATATCACTCCAACTGCACACGCCCCACAGCATTACAGAGCCTCCACCAGCTTGAACAGTCCCCTACTAACATGCAGGTTCCCAGATTCATGTCTTTGTGTCCATACCCGTACGCATCCATCCGCTCGATATAATTTGAGACGAGACTCGTCCGACCAGGCAACATGTTTCCAGTCATCAACAGTATAATGTCGGTGCTGACGGGTTCAGGCGGGGCGTAAAGCTTTGTGTCGTGAAGTCATCGAGGGTACACGAGAGGGCCTTCGGCTCCGGAAGTCCATATCGATGATGTTTCGTTGAATGGTTCGCACGCTGACCCTTGTTGATGGCCCAGCTTTGAAATCTGCCGCCGGCCCGAGTGGCCGAGCGGTTCTAGGCCCTACAGTCTGGAGCCGCGCGACCGCTACGGTCGCACGTTCGAATCCTGCCTCGGGCATACATGTGTGTGATGTCCTTAGGTTAGTTAGGTATAGGTAGTTCTAGGGGACTGATGACCTCAGAAGTAAAGTCCCATTGTGCTCAGAACCATTTGAACCATTTTTTTTTAATCTGCAGCGGCGTGCAAAAGGGTTGCGTTTCTGTGGCGTTGAACGATTCTCTTCAGTCGTCGTTGGTCCCGTTCATGGAGGATCTTCTCCTGGCCGCAGCAATGTCGGAGATTTTATGTTTTGCCGGATTCCTGATATCCACTGTACACTAGTGGAACGGTCGTACGGAAAAATCCCCATTTCATCGCTACCTCGGAGATGCTGTATCCCATTGCTTCTGCGCGGACCATAACACCACGTTCAAACTCATATAAACCTTGATAACCTGCCATTGTAACAGCAGTAAGCGATCTAACAACTGCACCAGACACTTGTCTTATATAGGCGTTGCCAACCGCAGCAGCGTATTGTGTTTGTTTACATATCCCTGCATTCGAATACGCATGCCTGTACCATCTGAGCTACCCAAGCACGACTCACGCCCCGTCCTCACAGCTTTACTTATACCAGTATCTCGTCTCCTACCTTCCAAACCACAGAAGTTCTCCTGCGAACCTTGCAGAACTAGCACTTCTGGAAGAAAGGATATTGCGGAGACATGGCTTAACCACAGCCTGAAGATGAATATCGTCGCATCTCCCCCGATCACCACCGTTACCAGACCTCGGTATCACACTGGTACAGCCATGCAGAATCAGATTTTCACTCTGCAGCCGAGTGTGCGTTGATATGGAACTTCCTGACAGATTAAAATTGTATGCCGGACCGAGACTCGAATTCGAGAGTTAGACTCGAACTCGAGAGTTAGACTCGAACTCGAGAGCTAGAGTCTCGGTCCGGCACACAGTTTTAATCTGCCAGGAAGTTCCATATCAGCGCACACTCCGCTGCAGAGTGAAAATCTGATTCTGGATGGCTATACCAGTGTGATACCGAGGTCTGGTAACGGTGGTGATCGGGGGAGATGCGACGATATTCATCTTCGTGCTCATAGAACAAGTCCTGAACGATGCGAGCAGTGTGAAGAGGATGCAGGGCCCATGGGATGATCGGCGATAATGGTTATCTAAACCTTGCCAGTAAGGGGAGTAACCATGGGGCCTATGGAATACATCGACATGTCTGCCCAAACCATCACCGAGTCCCCGCCTCTATCACTCTTGGAAAACTCGGCCAGAAGTTGGGAACGGTGTGAAACGAGTGTCATTCGACCAATTACCTTTCACCATGGTCTACGATTTAAGGCTTCGGCAACACGTTTCATGTTAGCGGCATTTTCGTTACCGATGAGTGGTTTTGGAAGTCGAGCTCGCCCTACAATTCCTAGCTTATGGACGTCACTTCATATTGCTTTGGGGCTGACAAGATTAGCGTGTGCGACGTTCAGCTGTGCAGTATGCTGTCGTCCTCTAGTTTCCGTCGCGGTCCTCTTCAATGACCGCCCATCACGACCACTCAACACACACCTCTCTCCGACTTGAGACTTAGCAGATGATGGTTTTCCGCTTTCTCTGTACGCACATAAATCATGGATACGATGCCTCTAGGAACACCAAACACTTCGTCTCCCTCGCTTATAGAACCACCAGCCACTTGAAGACCAACAATTTGCCTGCGTTCGGATTCACTTAGCACCGACACAATGCACTCACAACCACACAGAACACTGTTTTTACCGTGATGACACTTGCAACGTGTTGAGAACACGGCACAGGCACCGTTCGTGGTCATATACAGCAGCGCAACCTGCAGACTTGACTAGCATCTGCATTTACGTTCAATCATGTACTTCACGCGTTTTTCCATACTTTTGTCCAATCCTTCATTTTTACGAGGAAATTCTTGTAACTCTACTTTCTGAAGGAAAAGGGAGGAACATACGGAACAGGAGATAGCACTTAATGTCATGTTGACGTCAAGGAAGAATGAGATCATTAGAGTCGGCTACTTTACGAAGCAGCATCATATAGGTACGCTAAGAAAATCTTTCCATTTCCACCGCACTCCACCACACATAGTTCGAGTTTGTTGCAAGTAGAAAATGCACACTACATTTATTCTACAAAATATCTCTTGTACGACGATTAGCAGACCTTTTTTCCTCATCCACAATCTTTCTATTACTTGGAAGCAGCCGCGCGGAGTGACCGCGCGGTTCGAGGCGCCTTGTCACAGACTGCGCGGTCCCTCCCGCCGGAGGTTCGAGTCCTCACTCGGGCATGTGTGTGTGTGTGTGTGTGTGTGTGTGTGTGTGTGTTGTTCTTAGCATAAGTTAGTTTAAGTAGTGTGTAAGTCTAGGGACCGATGACCTAAGCAGTTTGGTCCCTTCAGAATTCACACACATTTAAACATTTTGAACTTGGAAGCTCTCTGCCAAGCGTGCCCTTTCTCGCGCTTTCTTTCCTTCTATTGCTAGTTCCGAAATTATTAGAAGGAGCTGATAGTGACGTATTATGGGAGGCATCCAGTCATGTCGTCATCGTTCATTTATTTCCCTTAATGAGTTTTCTTCACCAGTTCACTGAAATGTTTCCTGATCGTCGGTTCTGTCCATCCATTTTATCTTAAACAGGCCTCTTCAACACCATGCCTTCAAAATATTTCATTTCTTTTATGTTTGTAGTGCAAATCCAGTTTTAAGTAGACGGCTTACTCCAAGAATTGTTTTTTGAGAAAAACGTATTGTTTTATTCAAGCTTCTCTAATTATTTGTATCATATCTTCTCTATTTCTTATACTTTCTATTATCATACCACCAAAATGCTTGTGTGCTAATGTTTATTTTATTTTATTTCCCTTCACTGTAACCTTAATCTTTTTTATTCCTCGGAGTACACTTTTTTGTGTTAATTCCCATCCATATATCCAGGGATCGATGAAATGTCTGTCAGGTTTCATACGGAATTTTCACCTGGTTATCTCCCGTGTTAACCGTAATATACCGGATACCCTCAAACAAAAACTTGTGGCCAGTGGTTGGAAGATAGTATAGGTCATGACTCTCTACACGAAGGGCAGCGGAAGTAATTCCACAAAACGAATGTTGAATCTTTGAAGCCTGTCTTTTATAAAATCCTAGAACACATTTGAGCTCAAACATAACGAGTTATTTCGAACAGAATGACCTCCTCCATGACAACAAAAATTCCGAAAATTTAGAGTCTGCGAAACTCAACTGACGCTTTCTCACAAAATGTACTGAAAGCCATGGATAAAGACTTCCGAAAACCATTTTAACTGACGCCACACCAATGCTCATTAACAAAGGTATGATCATATGAGGTATGAAATGAAACTTGAGACTGGATTGAACGTTTCTTGACAGGCAGGACGTAGCACGGTAATCTTGGATGGTAAGCCATCGACAGAATGTAGAAGTAACTTAAGACGACTTCCAGGGATGAGTATTCGTACCCTTTCTGTTCTCGTGATGTCTTAATGACGTGGCAGACAATATTAAAAGCAACTTTTGCAGATGACAGAATTACCTCTAATGACGTACTACCTGAAAAAGCTGCCCAAATATCATCTGACGTTAACAACATTTCGAAGTCGTGCAAAAATTACAAAGTTGCTTAAAAAGTGCAAGAAAGTAAAGTTGTGTGCTTCAAAAGACGCAGGAAAGTAGTACCTTAAAACTACAGCACCAGGGGATCACAAATGGAATCATTCAACTCGTACAAATATGTGGGTGCAGTAATGTGTATGGTGATGATGCGTGCTCACCACATTACCTCAGTCATAGTTAAAGCAAGTGGCAGACTTCGATATATTGACGGGATGCAAGGACAAAACTATTTACAAAACACTCACGCTCAAGTTTACAGGACCCATAAAAAAAACAGGACTAACGGGGAATACTGAGAGCATTCAATGACGGGCGGCAGGAATTGTCACAAGTCTGACATACGGTAAAACGTCACGGAAGTGCTGGGAAAACCTAAATTGGCAAACGCTTGAAGACAGAGGGCAAATTTCCCGCGAAAGGCTACCTATCCGATTTCGAGAACAAGTATTATTATTACTATTATTCATTCATTCATTTCGTATAAACCATCTTTGGGTCACGTTATTTCAACTGTCTTGCTTTACGTGTTCTGATGTTTGCCCAGTGCCCCGGCGTTCGTTCTCTGTGTTGCTCCTTCCTCTCCTGGGTCCAAGCCTTTCCTGTTTTTAGTTTTGGCTTTTCTTGGAAACCCTGCCACGCCATAATTTTCTCCTTGAGTTGAGACCCGTCATGGGTGATCCCCACTTCTTTAAGATATTTCTCCACCTCTGTGAACCAGGCCCATTTTGTTTTCTTCTCATACAATTGGTGAGTCTTCCAGGGCTCATTCGGGTCATATGTCCATAAAACATAATTACTATCATTAAATAATTACTATTATTATTATTATTATGTTATGGCATTTGAATTATTGTCATTCGCATTCTTTCTTCCCAGGACAACGTTGTGTAAGTCTGAATTACAATCAGTTAATTTTGTACCCTCTTTTAAATGTTCTTTGTCACGATCGAAGCAATCTTGTGACAGAGAAAACATTCTGGAGAAGGCAGGATGGAGATCTTATGCAGATGGGCGGCCAAACAGTCACGTCCAGTAGCCAAGCGGAATATGGCTACTGCTTCTCTTCCTGGTCCATTAGTCACTACGGAGTCGTCTGTAACTTTTTACAAATCTTTCCCGCACATGCAATTTTGTTGGATAGTTTTATTTCTTCTTGAAATTTTTTAATAATAGTATGTTTCACTGGAAAATATGGTTTGTTAGTTTTTCCAGTCTGTTTAATTTTTGTGCCCGTTTTGACTAGAAAATCTCTCTTTTCGTTATCACCATAAGCTACAGTGAAATGGGATCTACTGAACTGCAATTGTCTTGCTCCTCTGTTGTAAACGTTTTATTACTTCTTGGACTTCTTTAACTTGAACGACTTTTTGGTCTTGCCTGTTGGTAACTGCCGATATTGCTGCTCTGGAATCGCAAAATACACTGACATCCAAAATTAAAGCAACAAACCGCTGTTGTCGTGTCCTGTGTCTAATTCGAGGTATAATCATACAACTGTCAACAAATGTCCGTACGATAGTGTTCTGCACGAAAGATGGAATTTCGGTCACTGAGCGATGACGTCAGGGTACCTATCAGACGGAGTAGTGTTTGTAGGATAGTCCCACATCCACAATCGCTGTGTAAACAGTCACAGACGGTGTAGGACGGCACAGAGATGGCGCCTACCAGCGTTTCTCCAGTGGAAGGCCATAGGAAGAATGGAAGCAGGACAGTCGCAAACTCATGTGCCCGCTGGCTTAACGTGAATCGTTCTGTTTTTTCTCGGATGTGGCGACAGTTTTTAGAGACCGAAACTGTTTCCCAGAGGCCAGGACAGGACCGGCCAAATGTGACATCAAAAGGACGGGACCCTTATTTGGCTGTAAGGGCACGACGGTACGACATTATTGCTGAGCAACGACTGGCATCGAACGTCGCAGCACCCACTGGATGTACTGTATTGAAGCAAACGATGTAGAGAAGGCTTCGACAGAGTGGAGGTAACTGTCGGAAACCTGCTGTATGTGCGCCTCTGGCGCGTCTTCTCAGAAGGGAACGTCTAGAGTGGAGTCGTCAACATACCACCTGGACAGTCGAAGAGTGGGCCTTTTCACAGATGAGTCCCAATTTGGTCTGGAGACTGTTTCTCGACAGATTCGCATCTGAAGGAAATGTGGAACACCATTTAGGGACCTGAACATTGTGGAAAGAGACCAATCCGATGAGGGTTATGCTGGCCACTCGAACACCTGTTCATGAAATTGTACGGGTGAATCGGACAGATTTAATTGTTGTCAGGTCTTGGGACCTCATTTACAGTGTAGCGAGGTGCTGCACGCCCAGATTTCTTACTGATAGATGATACTGCTCGACCTGATAGAGAAGGAGTGTTGATGTTTTCTTGGAAAAGAAAGATACTTCACGCACGGCTCGGGCTGCTCGCTCTCCCGATTTGAATCCCATAGAGCGTGTCTGGAATGCACTAGGGAGGCGGGTTGCATCACGTCAAGATCCACCAACTATTCTCGAAGACTTACGAGCAGTTCCACTGGAAGAATGGGCGTTATTGCCTCGACATGACATGACTTTATTCACAGCATGCTCCGTCGTTGACAGGCCTGTATTTCTGCCACAGGTGGTCACTCCCCATAGTGAGCACATTAACCAGTTATCGTAATGTGTGTGCAAATCTGTTAAGCTGGAAAAAATGAAAAACATTTTCGTCTACTGTTACGTACGTTGCAATTGTTTACGTTGTTTCTACTTTGTAATCATCTGTTTATCCTGTTTTGTGGCGAAATAAAAGCAACCTTGCAAAATTTCCATTTGGTGTTTTAATTTTGGACACCAGTGGACCAGAGCTTTGTCGAGTGCGTGTAAACAGTTGTTCAGCTGACTTGTTGCAAATCTGATGGCTTCAGCTTCACCTTCAAAATCTGGATGGTGCTGTCCCAAAGTTCGACAGAAAGAGGAAGTTTTGCTGTGTATTCCTACGCCAGCCTTCCTTTTTCTTTTTATTAATGAACCATCTGTGTAAATTTGGAGCCACAGATCTTCAGGGTATCTCAGATTTATCGTTTTATTAATTTACCTCTTTCACTTTTTTTATAATTATCTCTTATGTCTAGATTTTATTGCAGTTGAGGAAGCAGAATTGGAGAGTGTGGAAAAATAAATTTTGTAGCATCAATTTTTGACAGCTGATATTGTGTTCTTACGTCTTCTACGTTTTGGATGAAATTTATTTGTACTTTCAACTGTCCACTATTATTCTTACATGAATCTTTATATTTTAGCTATTTAATACGATTGGGTAGTCGAACCAATTTCTGACAGTAAAATAATGCTAACCTTTGAATGCTCATTTCAGTAGGTTCTAATACAGTTAGAATTCTCATGGGTATTAAAGTTATTATTTTACTCCACCAGTTAAAATTCTTAATGCTTGCTTCTGGACTTCTTCTAACCTGCTGATATTTCTGGTCGCAGCCTTAACGATTGCTTCGCTATCATACGTTCAGATTGGTCTTATGTAGGTTTTGTAGCTGTTGAGCACTGCCCTTCAACATCCCTGTTTAATAGCAGCTAATCTTTCAATATGCTGAGTCTCCTTTTCACTTTCTCAGCAGTTTTATTTATGTGGGTCTGCCAGTTTAACCTTTGATCCATATCTACACCTAAAAATTTAGAATATTCATTCTGCTGCGTATCTTCCCCTCCAATTTTTTCAGTTTCATTCGGAAATGGGTGACATAAAGAAAAGACCTAATAGCAGGTTTTCTGGATATTTATTTCGTGTGACCACCCTTCAAGGCGATTTATCACTTTGCTCCTTTTACTTGATAATGGGCTCCTTTTGTAGTTAAGAAATGAAATCTAAATAATTACATCATCTGCAACTAAAATAAATAGTTTGTTAAGTAAATATAAGAAATCCAAGAAGGGTGTTCCCCAGTTTCTCATAGTGAAACAATGCTAACCTGTGACCAGTCATAAATTATGTAATACTTTGATCAATGGCCTCTCCTCATACGTATCTACAAGAAGAAAAGTAAAAATGAAGAACAAATAGCAAGTGACTAATATAAAAACAGATTTCAGCCCCTTGCGTATCATTGCAGAGGGACCTCTAACCAAAATTAAACAGTCGTTTTTTCCACACTCCACATGCGACTAGAACGTGAAGAAACCGTAAATAAACTCATAATGTAAATTATCCTCTACCATACCCTATATAGAGCTGTTGGGAGTATATGTGTAGGTGTATTCACCTTAGTACTACTTAGTACTAAATCAAAGTCTTCTAAGTTTTTTTGGAGACTTCTTACACACTACATACATCACACCTACAAACATCGTCCGTAAACCTAAGCATCTGTGGTTATGAAACCTGACAGTCAGGTGAAGGAGACACAGCGATCTGAATTATTTATTGCAAATTTTAAGGGCCTGGACGTAATACTGCACGATAGTAGCCAGATAAGCTGTTTGGATTGATCGACAACCATTTTCAGATTTACGAAACAAACCGAAAAAACTACCTTTTAGTTTGGTGACAGAAAGTGAAAGGTTTCGAAACACTGTGAAAACATGAAAATTTTCAAGAAATTTGAATACATTAAATATAATAAAACAACGTACCATACTTTTATTTTAATTACCATACAATCGTTACTATAATTAAATTGTTAAAATATCGTAAGTCTGACCAGAGCATTTCTGCAGGCGCATATAACAAGAAGGATATTGATTGCTGCGGGTAGCTGCCAGCAACCGCCGTGATGTACCAGTTACAATGAACAGGTGTTGCAGAAGGACAAATTTAAGAAGTAAAAGTCTAAGAGACCTAGTAGTACGCCTTACTCCAAACGTTCGTCCCCAAGATGCTTCGGCGTAGGTGCCTCGTCACAACACTATAGTGCTATTGGCTGAGTGAAGCTGCAAGTGATTTCGAGATGTCGCTCTGGCTCCTAATTGGCGGTTGCAGCTGTCAAATCGGTTGAAATGTCCGCCTTACGGAACGTGTCGGCTAGGGGCCTTCCTACGGCAGGTAAGCTGCTGTAGCTCCGAGACAGTAAAGTGATTGACGTACGGACGGCGCCACTATAGAGCTCACAACAATCTGTCGCTAATGAGCTCATTGTCAGGCGACGAGCTAAGCCTCAAGAGAAATAAAACGATAGCACTTCGCCGTCTGACAAGGAGCGAGCCGTGACAATAGGCGAGCTTCACACCTGTCCACGCACAGGTTCCCATCGCTGCCTCCCGACAAAGGCGCCGCCGACATGACTAATGCGATTTTACTGCCGTGGCGAAAGTTATTGTCGCGCGAATTCCACTGCAACGTTCTCTACACACGTCTGCGTACCATCGAACCAGCTGCTTCATTAATCACGCGATTGCTACTTGGATGCTTCACATTTCTTCTCATAGCGCACACCCAATTCGAAAGGATTTCAAGTCAGTTTTACGGCTGCCTTGATGGCGCTCTCTATTTTTTCACAGGTAAAAAATCTGTCATAGAAACCTTTTCATACCGACTTAGGAACGCTGTCTGATCAAAAGTAGCCATACACCCTGAAGTAAATCAGAACTGACCACTAGATGTCAGAATAGCAAACCCGCCATTATAAGAGGAGGCGAAAGTATTGGTCATCATTACAGAAGCAATAATAACAGAATGGGCCAGACGGGTGAACTCAGTGACTCCAAATGTGAACTAGTCATTGGATGTCATCAGAGTAACAAATCTGTCGAGGACAATTCGGCCCTTCCAAAGCTGCTCAACTCGACCATTGGCAATGTTACTGTGAAGTGGAAACGCCAAGGAATAACCACTCGCCAGGGGTCCTATTCTGCACATTTCCGCCATTTTACTGATCGGTTCGGTATGTGGTTGCACCGAACGGTCTTGTTTTCAAAGGAGAACCTCAACATTTCGGAAGCGAACCGAAAGGCTGTTGTCAGTTCTCCTCGCACCAACCAATCAAAAGCAATCTGCCTCAGATCCGCGCATGCGCACTGCAGCGCCACAGTGGCACGAACCCGAAGTGGCTAGCAGCTGTCACAAGCACGCTATTCTTCACAGTACCGAAAAGTGTGGTTAGAGTACGCAATACTGATCACATTGTGCTGACCACTTGCTTCCATGAATGCATGACAGCGATAGAATATTGACTGTGTTCTGGAAACTATCATAAATGTCACATTATGATGTCATTTTATTCTCATTCACATCGACGTCTTGTTTTGGATTTTACGTTTCGGAATATGAGTTAGGAATGGAGTGTAGTACCACATTCGGCACCTATAAAACACCCGAAAAATTCGTCATTTATTCTGTTTTCTGTCGTTCATTTGTTGCTTCAAAATTCATGGAGGTACTTTCCGTCTATGAAACTAATTCTTTGTGAAGATACTTCGCAAGTAAAAGAAGCGAAACACGTATGCCAATAAACAAAGTGCCTTCAATTAGTTGCGCAGACGAAACACGTTTCCACCAACCCGAAAAATTGTTTAAGAGAGTGTCAAAGAATAAGAAGATGCACAGAATGTGGCTGCAACTCGCTCCTAGAGATCCAAATTATGAAGTAGCCTACTTCCCTATATGATACATCAACGATTTGGTTCATAAAAACAAAGTTTAAAGAAAACGTTTTTTCGAGAGCGTGTGGTGTAGTCTATAACATGCATCTGATGAATCAAAATGTTTCGTATATGGTGGTATAGTCTGAAAATACTGTGGTGGGAATCTTTCATCTCTGTCTGCTGTTGTTAAGGATTCGATCGCAGCAATTTAAGTTGTGCTCTTAGATTCCTGTCTGACCACACTCTCAGAAATCGCTACTTATTCAGAAAAAAATGGTGAAAGCAGAAAAAGTATAAATGTCACTGTGAGATGTTTCACGCACAGCAATTTCATCTTTCATTTCTTAAACATATGGAAGTCATGAAATCGAAGATACTTGTTACTCAGAAAGCGCGATCTTACGTGTAAATAACAAGGAATATTTCAAAAAAGTACTTATTTCTGACGATTAACGAAGTCTCAGAATGTGTTACAGACACGAAGAGGGAAAAAAAAATTATTCAGTATCAGGTAGTATGCGAACCTGAGATCTTCGACACGGCATTTCGTTGCCTTATTAACTTCGCTACTAAGATTCACTCGCCGGTATCGCATTATTCTATATAACAGACCAGAAACACGCAGATTGACTTCGTTGCCGAATTGAGCGCGCGTGAGCAGCAAATGCATGAAATTTTGGAAGTTTTCCTCTATCAAGCTTCACAAAATTCCTTTGCGTTGTTACTTAAAAGTTTTAAACGCGTTTCGATAATTAATCAGTAAACCATTTGCGGAAAAAGGTACGTGAAGTCACTAGTAACTTCAGCTAACACTGACGTGATATACGTAAGCAGAGCCGATCTTTTGAAATGTAATGATTTTTTAAACTCTTAATTACCTAAAAATAACGGGTATTTTGTGAGAATATTGACATACACTGTTTTTTATTGTTATAATCATTCGCAGTAATAACAATACAAACCACATTTCTAACAAAGGAAAATAGTTTATTATGAACTCACTTTCCACCCGGACGCGTCCTGGTGATTCTTCAGTAACACTGAGTCCGAAGCTAAAACCGCTCAATATGTTTAAAATATCAAGTTCTAGGTGTAAATAAACAACACCGTCCCGAACGTGAGGGCCATACCGAAATCCAAAACCCCTGGGTACAATTTTAGAAACGTCGGCAGGAGGACCGACCGGTAACAGGTCTCAGAAGCTTACTCAATAGGAACTTCGGATAAACAAACGAAAATGACGTCACTACGGAGGTTAACCTACTGCACCAAGGTATGAAGGATACAGAATAGGACCCCAGGCAGACATCTACTGACCGAAAGGGACCGTGGAGCACTGCGGAGAGTGTTTGTAAAAAAATCGAATTAAATCAATGGAACAAATCAAATGTGAGTCCCCAAATTGCTAGCAACAGCCCTGCTAGCACAATGACTGTGTATTAGGATTTAAAAAGAATGGGGTACACTCGTCGATTAGCTCCTCATAACCCACACATTTCCGTAGTAAGTGCTATGCGATAAAGTGGGATGCCACTGGACAGCGGAGGACTAGGAAGGAATGATTTGGATTGATGATTCACTGTACATCCTGTAGCAAGCCGCGGGAAGTGTTAGTGTTTGGTGAATGGCGGAGAACGTTGCTTGCCGCTGTGTGTAATGCCAACAGTGAGGCATAGAGCAGGTAAGTATGTTTTTTATAATGTATGTTTTTTATGACAAGTAGGTTTTTTAAGGTATGTTTCTTTATGATAGTGTGGGCCCTTCATTGCGCTTAAGACAATGCTACATGCGGAAGCGTATGATCACGTGTTATAGCGTTCTGAACTGCGTACAGTAGAGGTACAGTTCGGACAAGATGATTGTTTCAAAATGAAAAAAAAGGAAAAAAAAAGTTCAAGTGGCTCGGAGCACTATGGGACTTAACTGCTGTGGTCATCAGTCCCCTAGAACTTAGAACTACTTAAACCTAACTAACCTAACGACATCACACATATCCATGCCCGGGGCAGGATTCGAACCTGCGACCGTAGCGGTCGCGCGGTTCCAGACTGTAGCGCCTAGAACCGCTCGGCCACTCCGGCCGGCATGACAATGCAACCTGTCACTAAGCAGCACCTGTGAGGCGATGGTTTGTGGACAAAAACATTCCTAAAATGGGCTAGAGTGCCCAGAATCCCAAACGTATCCCAATGGGACGCATAAAGGATGAGTCATAATGTCGACTTCTCTGGCTTCGAATCTTGACGAAGTATGGGCTGCACAGACAATCAGACACATCGTTGAAAAGCCATAGAAGAGATCAAGCCGTCTCAAAGGCGAAAGATGAACGCATATCGATGTCCACTAACAGGAGCTCAGTTACTTAAGATTAGGTAGCGTATGTACAAAATGTGAAGAAAACTGCTCTCAGAGATCTACTTTGCGCAATTTTGACCATGAATTTTGATAACCTAAAGTCGATAGAACACGCTTTTCTTGCTAATTTAACTGGATTAACCATGTCAGAGTTTGGTTACGAACTGCAAAAGAACAAAACAAAATTTTAAAAAATTCCACATATAATTTCGTAAACGGTGACAGATAGACAGACCTGCACTTGGCAATGAATATGAAGTATTATGACGTCCTGTAGAGTGTTAACACAGTTCACTTACCGACAGCCGTCTGATGCATTATTCCCTCCTATATTGTGCCTTGCACCACCAGGGGACGAGCCGCCGAGCTGTGATTGGTCGGCGCTGGGAATCTTCATTGGCGGACGCCACAACTTAAGTGGACTGCCACATACCACAACAAACTATGTAAATGCGCCTGGCAAAAATATCCCACACATTCATAAAAAAGTCCCTTCAAAAATACGTTAAAATACATGCAACAACAGCTACAATGAAACGAAAGAGAAAAGGAAAGGTAGCAACAGCAATTACAACCGTTAATGGTGGGTCAAAAATGTCGACATAGTTATCAAACACACTTAATTGAAATTACATTCATTTTTAAAGAAAGTTCACGAGAAGAAAGAAATTATATTTGAAATCGTGTGAAATGCTTTGGTGTTTACGAGGGAGAGTGCCTGACGTTGCAAATTTTGAAAATTTGTGGTAAGGTCTTATGGGATCAAACTGCTGAGGTCATCGGTGTCGAAGCTTACTCACTACATAATCTAACTTACGCTAAGGACAACAGACACACCCGTGCCCGAGGGAGGACACGAACCTCCTATGGGGGTCCGGCCGCTGCGGCGGACCGGTTCAAGGCGCTTCAGTCCGGAACCGCGCTGCTGCTACGGTCGCAGGTTTGAATCTTGCCTCGGACATGGATGTGTGTGATGTCCTTAGCGTAAATTAGGTTTAAGTAGTTCTAAGTCTAGGGGACTGATGATCTCAGATGTTAAGTCCCTTAGAGCCAACTGAACCATTTTTTCCTACGGGGGAAGCCGTGCGAACCATGACAAGACGCCTGAGACCACGCGGCTACCCCGCGCGGCCCTGACGTTGCAGCTTACCTTTTTGTAGACGATGTGTTGTGACTTCAGCGTTGGTTCGCTGATTCTGGCGGCGTAATTATTGCAGCTCCATCACTCGTGAATCTGCTTTGGATACGTCCTCTTGCTCAGTGTAGGTTCCTCCAGGCGGTAATATTATCTTCCGTTGACGTTCCCTTAGGTTACAGTCCGGTCGAACGTACTCGTTGGTGTATAAATCCAAGTTCGTATGTGTACGATCACAACGTTCCTTACACAAACTTTTCTGTAGTTTTAGTGTACGACCCACTTTTATTCGCCCATCGCGAATTAGCAGTCTGCTTACTTTTAGCAATCACTATCGCGTATTCACAGTTGTAGAGAAAACAGTACCACACGTAATAAACATCTGGAAAGTCTCCACGGCGACAGTTAATGATTTATCGCGCGCGGCAGCTCATTAAATTGCCAACGAGATTAGTATATCTAAAATACATTAGTTCGTGCAGTTCACTTACAGGCAGACATTTTGGTTCTAGCAACAACAATCAATTACTGTTGATTCGCATGTACATTGTCACTACTGTTTATAGTACTCCACGAAGCTCACAGTATTCACACCTTCTAACATTTTTTTTTTCTTAGTGTCCACGTCGAAGTTTAGTTTAAACCATGACCGGAAATACGAACGCGCCCGTAAATTTTCGTGTGTTTCTGTCCGGCACAATTACACAACATAAACGAGTGTCTACTCCACAACACAGCACACCCGCCGACTCTCACTGTTGTCTGCTCTCGCATCTCAGTTCGTACACTGGTGATGCGTATCACAATGCGCCGCCTAATTAAAGGATCACTTTTCGAAACCTCGTAATTGTCTCCCATTCTGACGGGTAAGTTTGAAATTCGGCATAAAGGTACCTACAACTTTCCTCTGTAATTGTGCAAAAACGTGATGCCCTGCGACGTCACCCTCGGGCTTCAAGCAGCAAAGTGTCGACACACGCGAAGGAAAGGCCAGAGCTCAGAAGTTAATGTGACGTGTATGGTGGGTTAACGATGTCACATTGGCACCAACGTTCACCATAATTCTGCCCAACGCCACCGTTGACGCTTCACACGATGGGAGGTCGTCGCACCCCCTCTTATCCACATTTTACCCCTTTGTCTGATGACTCTGCCATGGAAGTCAGAACTGCGACGTCCAGCGTTTGAAATCACGCAGTTTCCTTGTGAGTGGCCGAGAGAAACATTTCAGACACTCCTTCGCTCAGAATCGACGCGGAAAATCCTCGGGTGGTGGCAAAAAGGGCGTCAGTGAAACCACCCCTTTCCTTGTTACGCTGATTGCCTCACATTTCTCGGTCGAAAACAACAGTTTGTTGTATGGAGAGCAACAGGTAGACGTCATTGACAATCCCTGATACTGCTGACACCTCCCTGACGCTGCAAGCCTTTTCTAAGGACACCGTGGGCTAGCAACCCCACTGAATGCGATTTTGGCCCTTTGCAGTGCAGTGCGATCACAATCGTTGTTTTTGTGTACAGACTGGAACCACTATGATCCGTTCAGAACCATACGACGAAATTTGACTATGATCCGATGCAACAAAGGTCTCTTATGCTTCCTCAGTCCTCGTGTCTCACGCCATCAAAATGATTCAAATGGCTCTGAGCACTATGGGACTTAACATCTGAGGTCATCAGTCCCCTAGAACTTAGAACTACTTAAACCTAACTAACGTAAGGACATCACACACATCCGTGCCCGAGGCAGGATTCGAACCTGCGACCGTAGCGGTCGCGCGGTTTCAGACTAAAGCGCCTAGAACCGCTCGGCCACAGCGGCCGGCTCTCACCCCCTTACGCATGAATAAAATGGCAAAGGGTTCCTCTACGACGACCCCCCCCCCCCCCACGCCCCCCCCCCCCCCCTGTTCGGCAATAACCTCGCTGCCACCTACCCCCATTCATTTACAATTTTAAGAATATGCCTTTACATAGAAAACATTCAAAGTAGCACTGAGCGCCTGCAGGAAGGCAACTGGTACCGGGGATGTATCAGGTGGTTGACTACCTGGCAAGGAAGTAGGCATCTGAAGAAATTTATAAATGAAAGAATTGGTTAAGACATAAAAGATGGTTATGTGCAGATCCGTCTCAAGGCCATTAGCCAGTCTTTGTGGGCCACGATATGATTTTTTTGTCGTAATAATGTCCGGAAAATTAATACGACACAGATTAGTTGGATGCCAGCGCCAGAGAAAGCTTGTGGCTTGTAGCTGGCGCTCTCTGGCAGGGCCAGCAGTTTCCTCTCCCGCTCTTACTCTTGGCTGTCCATAGTGGGCGCATAGCGGGCAGATTATCAGCAGATCACGTCCTACAGGAACAAACAACCTGTGCTGAAACTTCGATTCTACTTGCCACGAAGACCACGATGAATTGCACTTGAACATTACACGAAAATATTAAAATGAAAAATTCGAAAGAAATATAAGGCTGGGTAGACGGCCGGCGAACTTATTACACTCAACATCCGCCAAAGCATTCCGTCTTCAGGCTACAAGTGGCCCATCGGGACCATCCGACCGCCGTGTCATCCTTAGTTGAGGATGCGGATAGCAGGGGCGTGTGGTCAGCACACCGCTCTCCCGTTCGTTATGATGGTTTTCTTTGACCGGAGCCGCTACTACTCGGTCGAGTAACTCCTCAATTGGCATCACGAGGCTGAGTGCACCCCGAAAAATGGCAACAGCGCATGACCATCCAAGTGCCGGCCAGCCCAACAGCCCTTAACTTCAGTGATCTCACGGGAACCGGTGTATCCACTACGGAAAGGCCGTTGCCCAACATCCGCCACCTTAGGCAAAAACTCTATGTCAAACAACTTCCATTTTCAGCTCGTATTACTTTCATCTCACCATACAGGGCCGTCCTGTACAGATAACTAAAACACCAAAATCCGGCAGATTACTGTAATTAGTCTACACCGTGTCCCTCCTAAAAGTCGTCAGGTGAATTTTCTCTTCTGTTGCGGCAGATATGTAGCTATAGTCAGCCTAAACAGACACTGCTCATCACGTCTTTTATGCGACGTTCATTGCCGACGGAAAACGTCGGTTTGTTTTCCGTTACAAACAAAATGATTTTTTTAAGAGGAGTCCGCCTGCTTAGCTGAGTGGTAATGTGTTCGCCTACCATGCAGTGGCTCGAGGTTCGATTTCCGGTCGAGCTGATTTTCTCCGCTCGTACATTCGGTGTTGTGTTGCCCTCATTATCACTGACACGCAAGTTGCCCAGTGTGACGTCACCAGCGATAAGCCCTGCAACCCAGTGGCCGGACTTCCCCAGATGGAGCCTCTGGCCATCAATGCCATACGATCATTTTTTTTTTTGTTTTTTTGTTTTAGAGCGAAATTTTACGTGCCCGTTGGATAGAGCGGTCCGATATGTATTAACGGGGACTGTGAAACAGTAACTCGCATGCCGCCCTGGCTCGCACTGACTGCTACCGCCATGCAGCACCGCTGGTCATTCGCAGCTGGAGTGTTCGTTATTTTTCGCGTTTTACTGTCCCTGTTAATACATGTCTATGTAACAAATATCGCACTACACTAATTTCAGACCGCTCTATCGAATGGGCACGTAAAATTCCGCTCTAAAAATCATTTTGTTTGTAACAGGAAACAAACCGACGTGCTTCGTCGACACTCAATGTCGCATGAAAACATAACGAGTAGTATTTCTTTTTCTTTTTTTTTTGGGGGGGGGGGGGTTTGACTACAACTACACACTGAAATTGCAGATATCTAGGATTAACTTAAATAATTCATAATTCATGAGAAACAATGGCTTGTATTCAATTATTGCGCAAGAAAGTGCTGTAGGATGCACTCAGGATTAGAGTTGGGCGCTGGATGAATTTCAGTCATGGAAAGCCTGGAACAATTACCGCAGTAAAAATGAATATTTATTAATTTCGATAACTTAACGGAAAACATTTGCGAACATAGTGTAATGTTGTTGCTTTAATTTGCTATGAAAGCGGTGCTGATAGACAATAAAAGCGGGTTAAAAGCTGTGAGCTGTCTGAGGAAGTTAACCTTGCATTACTGAGCAACTGTTTCACCAGGTATCCAGTCTAGCTTACCAAATTCCCAACCAGACTAACATTAATTATAATCTTTTAATAGTCATACGACAACCGGTGATATATATATAAAAACGAGAATTTAAATAAAAAGAAATAAATCAGTTTATATTTGGAAATTTATTTTAACATTGATCATTGATATTTCAGCACATTAAACTTGATTGATAACTAAGCTGGTGCCTTATTTAGGACTGTGAAAATGTGAGTTTGTAATCTTACGGAACACATTAAATATGGAGTCAAGATTGGGAGACTGCATACAACACTGCATTCATAAAATAACACACAAGAACGTTGAAACATATGCAAGAGGAAATTAACCACAACCAACCGATTCAATTTTCACCCAAAGAAGTTACGTTCGTAGCGCAATCCTGTCCGTCATGAAATTACCACACACTGGTATACTAAATTCATACTAACTCTCTGTGAAATCTTCCCGAAAAGAATAGCTGAGGGCTACTTTGATGCTTTCACCACATGCTTCACGTGGTCAACTTGGTTTACACAAAGAGCGTAACTCCACAATAATTTTGATAATTAAAATAAATTACATCGAAACGCAATATACTAAAGAAAAACCTCGAACTGGTTAATAACGTCTTACTATTAACCTGATGGGTCAAACAATTATATAAGCACGTGGTAGTAGGCTCTCAAAGTACACCCCACGTGGGTTGAACATAAAGAAAAGTTGCTATATTGAAAAATATTGTCAAGACGAGACGTTATAATCACACGAGCATTCGCATTTAAGATTGATGATGTTAGTTAGAGTTACTTATCAACTCGTGGTTCCACTTTACTCACAAAGTAGTGACAAAGCAACTACCGGAAGATATTCTGAACTACTTCACACGCGAATTACACTGCGTTGCAATTTAAGATAACATTAGATATTTTAGAGCTAAACCTGAAATAAAGGTGATTAAATTTTCAGTTAGGCTGAACTTAAGAAATCCATTGTCCTACGGACTTAGCAGACACGCGCTTAGCCGGAGATCTTACCACTTCAGACGCTCGCCGCAGACAGACTGCCCTGGGCTCCTACCAAGGGTGCTTCCCAAATACAAACGGAAGTGACCAGGGAGGCAGCTTCCTATACCAACATGACAAGGGACAGACAGAACCATACTAAGCATAGAAACCTTTCTGCTTTTAGAAAGTGTAGCTACCTGTTCCGACGTTGGTCCTACTGTTCTCTAGCAGACAGGCTTGTCTGCTACCATCCAGCATGCAACTAGAAATACATTTGCTCATTTATCCTCTCACACAGAAGGGAAGGGGCGTGACAGTATTTTATCATATACAGTATATAAAAGAAAGCGGATGTAGGTTCCGTATGAGACTGTGTGACATGAATTACATATAAACTGTGTTTTAAAGTGTAGTAGTGTGACAGATCGTTCTTGTTTATGTGTAAAAGTAACACGTTTCACTGCTCAGTCTCCTCCCATATAGAAACACCACAGTAAATTTAGAAGAGGAATTTATGCCGTAAATGACAACAAACTTAAGAAATTAACATGAAAGGAATCCAACAGAGACCTTTCAATAGTAAAATGTGACGATTCTTGGTGCCTTGTATATATTAAGTTCCATACTTGATAAATGTTAAAACTTGATTCTGTGTCCGCTAGTAAATGCGTGGTTTATGGAACGGAAATAACCAAAGGTTAACCATAAACGCACTAAAACCCACGTGCAGTTGATGAGGTTTGTACAGAGGAGAAAAGGAAAGAACATATGCCCTCCATCTTGACCACACGTGGCTAATAAAGAGATGAGGCCCCCTCGATTTAACACGCAGAATGAATATGTAAAATTACCTTTGAAATACATAAACGAAGATGAAAACGTGAGCTAAGAAACATTTAATTTAAATGCACACTGTAGCAGGAAGATAACGGAAGCTACTGCACAGAAGACTCTCAAAGACGAATGCTAACATGTGGTGGTCAAGAAACGAAAGTAATTACGTAACAAACAGGAATTTAAGAATAACTGCACTAAATTATCGCGAAGGTAACAAGGTGTGAAAGCCGAGCCAAAACGGGTTGAAAAACCAGTGGCAAAATCACAGTGGTATCATATAATGGAAACGCATTGGTAATTTAAAAAATGATAAGCTCATCGACCTCCACATGTACAATTTATGAGCTGAATAAAAAAAGAGCGTACGAAATCATCCAAATTTCGAAGTATCCAACACTTGTGCTATTAAAATAAGACTCCTCACACGCCGGCCGGTGTGGCCGAGCGGTTTTAGGCGCTACAGTCTGGAGCCGCGCGACCGCTACGGTCGCAGGTTCGAATCCTGCCTCGGGCATGGATGTGTGTGATGTCCTTAGGTTAGTTAGATTTAAGTAGTTCTAAGTTCTACGGGATTGATGACCTCAGATGTTAAGTCCCATAGTGCTCAGAGCCATTTGAACCATTTTTTTGAACTGCCTTCGATATTTTATTGATGCTGAGTCACGTCTCCATCATTTTAGCTGAGTTTTGACTTACCCGAAATATACAGGGGGCGGCAGCGTTCATAGTAGGATATTAAAAACACACCATCAGGCAGTAACTGTAATTTATTTATTACCTCTTATCTCAACTAATAGTTAAAGATATGCCATTTACTAATGTGTAAGTCATTTTCCATTGCGTGGATTACTTTTTGAATATGACACCTGTCAAATGATGCCCCCTCTGCACAACACGTTCATCTAGGCGGCGTTGGAAGCTTTCCATAACTCGGCATAACGTTTTCCCTGGGACATTGCCGACGGCAGTTCTGGTGCGATCCTTCAACTCAGGAATAGTGCCACAATGTGTTCGGAACACTTCTTGCTCCAGTTAACCCCAAAGGAAAAAGTCTGCACGTGAAAGGTCAGGTGAGCGAGGCGGTCAGGAAATGTCACCAAAACGGTAAATTACTCTACCGGGAAATGTCTGTTGCAAGAAATCCATGCAAATTCTGGCCACCATTCCTGAGTTTAAGGATCGCATCAGAACTGCCGTCGGCAATGTCCCAGGGAATACGTTAAGCTGAGTTATGGAAAGCTTCCAACGCCGCCTAGATGAATGTATTGTGCAGAGATAGCGTCATTTGACAGGAGTCATATTCAAAAAGTAATCCACGCGATGGACAATGACTTACATCCAGAATGAGATTTTCACTCTGCAGCGGAGTGTGCGCTGATATGAAACTTCCTGGCAGATTAAAACTGTGTGCCCGACCGAGACTCGAACTCGGGACCTTTGCCTTTCGCGGGCAAGTGCTCTACCATCTGAGCTACCGAAGCACGACTCACGCCCGGTATTCACAGCTGTACTTCTGCCAGTATCTCGTCTCCTACCTTCCAAACTTTACAGAAGCTCTTCTGGTTATGAGAACCAGAAGAGCTTCTGTAAAGTTTGGAAGGTAGGAGACGAGATACTGGCAGAAGTAAAGCTGTGAATACCGGGCGTGAGTCGTGCTTCGGTAGCTCAGATGGTTAGCCGGCACGGTAGCTCAGCGTGTTCGGTCAGAGGGTTAGCAGCCCTCTGTAATAAAAAAACTGAGCTAATCGATCAACAACGAACTTAAACGGATGTCTTACGATGTCCGCCCCGAGCAGATGCAACGAACAAAAGTGAACAAAATGAGAATTAAAAAAAAAAAGCTGTGAGTACCGGGCGTGAGTCGTGCTTCGGTACCTCAGATGGTAGAGCGCTTGCCCGCGAAAGGCAAAGGTCCCGAGTTCGAGTCTCGGTCGGGCACAAAGTTTTAATCTGCCAGGAAGTTTCAATGACTTACATATTAGTAAATGGAATACCTTTAACTATTAACTGAGATAAGAGGTAATAAATAAATTACAGTTACTGCCTGATGGTGTGTTTTTAATGTCGTACTATGAACGTTGCCGCAGCATGTATATTTTTGAGTTTAGTGTCAGTTTTTCTACATTTGTGTAAACCAACAAGGAGAAGTGTTTACATTTTTAAAAATCTCGCGTACTTGCTGCCGGATTAACAAAAGTGAGTCTAATCCGGTTTTCGTCTAAATGAATATAATAATACGTAATTGGTGCCATCCATATTTTCCTTTGCTCGTTTAGAGCTTCCGCCACTGAGGACAGTTAACTTTTTACTACCACGAGTATTTTACGCTTTCGTCGTCGCACTGTAACGTCAGACTGCGCTCGTTTGTTATGCTGCTTCATGACAACTTGTTCGCGCGCTCCTTTCGCTGAAGGGAACGACACGACCGAGAACACCGTTCTGCTGGTTAAGTTGTCAGCGGAGCGTAGTTGTATGTGCCAGTCTCTTTGTTTACGACCGCTACAGTAGTACCGACCAACGAGCAGCAGCTGCTGTACTTGGAGAGGTAGTCGTTTTTTCGTTTACCCGTGCACAAGAGGTACGCACTAATCTTCTGAGAGTTTTGGAATGAAGCGTAAGTAGCATCTGAAATGTTCTATGAAAGCGATGCACAGGGTGATTATAGAAATTTATTTCCAAGGAACTACGATAGGTACAACTATGTGGTTTGTTGCAAATCATAGCTTAACACGTAAAGTTTTCTGTGTAGGTACACTTCCGTGTATTACCTGTTGAACGTCCAGGTGATACTCAATTTCTCTTCATATATTTGTCAACATCTCTTCCGTCATTGCCTGTAACAGCATGTCGCATTCCTGTGGCAAGAGTTTGTATATAAGGAACTGGAGAACTGAACACTTAACGTAACAGTACAAAAAAGCAAAGGGGGATTACGTATGGTGAACATGGTGGGAATGATGTTAGACTACCAGTACCTGGAAACGTTTCATCCAAGAACTCGAGAATAAATAACCCCCAGTGTGGCGATGCACCATCCTTTTGGAACACCATGCATGGTTGAAATTCCTATAACTGATAAGTTTCCTTTAATTTACGTCCATGGTCACAAACGTTTTGTTAACAGATTACCGGTTTCGGTCTATAATGACCATCATCAGATATGTTTTTAAAAAACAAAGTCCTAATGTTCTGCAGCCGTAATGGGATAGTCAAATGCCACTATGGATGCAGTACATTAGGACTTTGTTTTTATAAAACAGACCTGATGATGGTCATTATAGACCGAAGCCGGTAATCTGTTAACAAAACGTTTTTGACCATAGACGTAAATTAAAGGAAACTCATTGTATATACGGGTCACTGTTTCATTCGCAACAATGTCGCAGCTTGTCATCCTATAACTGAGGTGCAACGTAACATTCCAACATTCCCAGGTGAACTGTTCCCGTAATGAGAAACTCAGTGAAAAAAAAATGATCCAGTAATTGTGTTGTGATCAAATGAAACTCTGTCGTTCCAGAGACCTTTTCAAGTCTCAGACATGTGTGGTGTATATGTGAAGACTGAAGTGACGAATGAAAATTTTTACCAAGGTCGGGATTCGAACACAGGTCTCCTATTCACTACGTAGATGCACTGCTACTACACCACCCTGGCACAGTGGCTTTGCAGAACTACACGCACTACCCTATCACGTCTCCTTTCGCAATCCACAGTCCCAGTCACGTCTCAGTCCACTTAGTATTCTCCCTAAATGTGAACAACTTTCCAGAGGCTCTCCAACTGTATTGGAATAGAACATCATCGCCCAGCAAAAGGGGGGATCCTGCCTGTAAGCGATGCGTAGGTGCTTTAATCAGATGTAACTATATGGTGCTATTCCAGTACAGTTGGAGAGCCTCTGCAAAGCTGTTGGATTTCAGAGGGAATACCAAGTTGGCTGAGGTATGAACGGGTATTTGGACTGAGAAGGGATGTGTGCTAAGTTAGTCCGTGCAGTTGTGCAAAGCCACTGTGCCATGATGGAGTAGTGAATATCGCATCAGCCTAGGCAGCAAGAGAACGGGATTCGAATCACGGTTTTGGTACAAATTTTCATTCGTCGCTTCAGTTGTAAGACGTGTATATTTCTATTGTCTATTATCAAACCACAATTTATGAAAGATGTTTATATTTTATTAATAGAATCAAGTAGGAATTGGAAATAATTGTGGTAGCAGGGAATGTCTGCACCAAAGTATTGTTGGCGGGAGAGACCAGACATTGACATAATTTTAAAAAGGGCGGGAGAGACCGCGTATGGATACATTTTAAGAAAAGAGCGGGAAAGACCTTGCATTGATACATTTTGTAATGGTAGCAGGGATTATTTGCACCAGAAAGCATTGTTGGCGGGAGAGACCGCACTTTAGCGTTCGTAGGAAGTCAGTAGTAAGCGAGATGTGAAATGAGTCGATAGCAGGTCTGAAGCAAGAGGTTGAGAGGAGCGGTGTGCCTGCCAGCCACCAGCTATGATTTCCAAGAGATTATAAACGGATGTACAGAGACATCAGCTAACTATTTTCATAAGAGGAACTAATATTATTGAATTATTTTCTTTGAGAAACTCAAAACTATTGAAGATATGTTTGCGCAATGCTAGTTGTAAGATAACTGTAAAAAGTAAGTCCCATTTGAACGTTTGTAAAATCATTTCATTACCAACAGTAAATATCTGAAGAATCGTTTTCAGAATATAAATAATTTTTGCCGGCAATATTGCATTACTGATTATAATCCATCCCAAAAGCCATCAACGTAAAACTTTGCTAAATTTTATTGTTGTCAAGAAAAAGTTTAACTATGAATTACGTAACTCATCAAATTAATTAAATGGCTCTGAGCACTATGGGACTTAACATCTGAGGTCATGAGTCCCCTAGAACTTAGAACTACTTAAACCTAACCTAAGGATATCACGCACATCCATGCCCGAGGCAGGATTCGAACCGCGAGACCGTAGCGGTCGCGCGGTTCCAGACTGAAGTGCCTAGAACCGCTCGGCGACATCGGCCGGCAAATTAATTAAAGAATAACATCAGCTTTCTATTGAAGAATAACGTCAGCTTTGGTAGTAAATACAGCCCACCAGCAGCTAATAGTGTATAGTAAAACAGAGTAAGTATATTCATGTCACAGTTGGATGTAGCAGTCAGATGGCGATCCAGTAACAGCAAAAAAGGTAAGGAACAGTTTTGGGTTATTGCAGATAACGACTGAGGGCCACGACGACGACACACTCTATGTTTCGTCGAAATAATCAGCAAATCACTTTTAATAAGCAGCATTTAAATTTGTATGCGAAGATTGCACTTATTGAGAAACTGAATTAATTTCAAAGGGAAGATTTCATTTGGTATTATTAAGCAAGAGATAGAAATGCTAAGGGAAGGTTTCATAGGTTATTTCAGAAGGGAAGGTTGTGTAGCAAAAGAGATATAGTGGAGACGGGAAGGTTTCACAGTCAGAATAATTACCTGCATCAAATCTGCATTGTGCATTAAGTGACATCACACTTTCAGTCTCGGGTTGTCCCTTACCTCCTGTATCACGGTATGTGGGTTCTCAAACCAGCAGGTCCGGTCATTATGCCTGTTTACTTCCACGGAAATGTGAAAAGACTTTTTAAAGGTAGTTAGCCGCGCCAAGTGGCCGCACGGTTAGAGGCGTCATGTTTCGGAATGCACGGCCACGCGCGCCGGAGGTTCAAGTCCTCCATCGGGCACGGGTGTGTGTGTTGGCATAAGTTAGTTAAGTAGTGTGTGTAGTGTGTAAGTCTAGGGACCGATGAACTCAGCAGCTTCGTCCCTCAGGAATTCACACACACTTATATATATATATATATATACTCCGGGAAATGGAAAAAAGAACACATTGACACCGGTGTGTCAGACCCACCATACTTGCTCCGGACACTGCGAGAGGGCTGTACAAGCAATGATCACACGCACGGCACAGCGGACACACCAGGAACCGCGGTGTTGGCCGTCGAATGGCGCTAGCTGCGCAGCATTTGTGCACCGCCGCCGTCAGTGTCAGCCAGTTTGCCGTGGCATACGGAGCTCCATCGCAGTCTTTAACACTGATAGCATGCCGCGACAGCGTGGACATGAACCGTATGTGCAGTTGACGGACTTTGAGCGAGGGCGTATAGTGGGCATGCGGGAGGCCGGGTGGACGGACCGCCGAATTGCTCAACACGTGGGGCGTGAGGTCTCCACAGTACATCGATGTTGTCGCCAGTGGTCGGCGGAAGGTGCACGTGCCCGTCGACCTGGGACCGGACCGCAGCGACGCACGGATGCACGCCAAGACCGTAGGATCCTACGCAGTGCCGTAGGGGACCGCACCGCCACTTCCCAGCAAATTAGGGACACTGTTGCTCCTGGGATATCGGCGAGGACCATTCGCAACCGTCTCCATGAAGCTGGGCTACGGTCCCGCACACCGTTAGGCCGTCTTCCGCTCACGCCCCAACATCGTGCAGCCCGCCTCCAGTGGTGTCGCGACAGGCGTGAATGGAGGGACGAATGGAGACGTGTCGTCTTCAGCGATGAGAGTCGCTTCTGCCTTGGTGCCAATGATGGTCGTATGCGTGTTTGGCGCCGTGCAGGTGAGCGCCACAATCAGGACTGCATACGACCGAGGCACACAGGGCCAACACCCGGCATCATGGTGTGGGGAGCGATCTCCTACACTGGCCGTACACCACTGGTGATCGTCGAGGGGACACTCAATAGTGCACGGTACATCCAAACCGTCATCGAACCCATTGTTCTACCATTCCTAGACCGGCAAGGGAACTTTCTGTTCCAACAGGACAATGCACGTCCGCATGTATCCCGTGCCACCCAACGTGCTCTAGAAGGTGTAAGTCAACTACCCTGGCCAGCAAGATCTCCGGATCTGTCCCCCATTGAGTATGTTTGGGACTGGATGAAGCGTCGTCTCACGCGGTCTGCACGTCCAGCACGAACGCTGGTCCAACTGAGGCGCCAGGTGGAAATGGCATGGCAAGCCGTTCCACAGGACTACATCCAGCATCTCTACGATCGTCTCCATGGGAGAATAGCAGCCTGCATTGCTGCGAAAGGTGGATATACACTGTACTAGTGCCGACATTGTGCATGCTCTGTTGCCTGTGTCTATGTGCCTGTGGTTCTGTCAGTGTGATCATGTGATGTATCTGACCCCAGGAATGTGTCAATAAAGTTTCCCCTTCCTGGGACAATGAATTCACGGTGTTCTTATTTCAATTTCCAGGAGTGTATATACAATATCTCCGGATGTAATTAACATTTTACAATGTAACAAACGGCACTGATTACGTATTTGTTTATATGTTCAGATGTGCTAACAAAACTAACGTGGTTCCATTTAAAAAAACGTAGGTTTGTGTTAAAAAACATACTTCCGTGCATTTTTGTGTGGTTTATATTAAACAATTACACTAGTCCCTCTCCTCACCTTCGGTCTGTGGAATCGGTTCGTCAGTATTTGATGTGGTTTATGAAATATATCCAGCGGTAACGTTAGGTGACTCACCATATATATATATATATATATATATATATATATATATATATATATATATATATATATATATATATATATAAAGGTAGGCAATGTCTTCGTCGATTATAACTGGCTGCTAAGATTGAGGAGTTGCTCTTCATAAGTATGGAACGCATGGAACTGTAGCAGTTTGTGTGGAATCTGTAACGTTCCCTGGCATTTTCACAATTTATTTGTAACATATACGCCGATCTGGGCAAGTTATATATATATATATATATATATATATATATATATATATATATATATATATATCTTAATATTACTGAATGTGGTATGAAATATGTTTGTTATTTTTATTATATTTTTTTGTAACATTTCTCTGTATTTAGGATAGGAAATTTCTATATTTATTATGTGAATGTAAAAGTGTCAGTATTTGCGGTATCAGCGATATTTGCTAGAAATCGATTTACAAAGAAATGTTAATAATCGTAATAGTCGTGCCGTTGTTTATCTTTGGCATGTGGAGACTCTCTGTCGTTGTATGGACAGAGCAGCTAGTTGTGTGGACAGAGCCGCTAGAGTGAGGAAGGGTCGGTTGTGGACAGAGCAGCTAGTGTGTGGAAGAGTCAGTGTGTGGACAGAGCCGCTAGAGTGAGGAAGGGTCAGTTGTGGACAGAGCAGCTGAAGTGAGGAAGAAGTGAGGAAGTGTTAATCCTTGATCGCTCTAGCAAACGCGATGTGCAGCTACGCTCGCGCCCATTAGACGCGCCTGATTCATTAACCCGCATTGTGGGCACTAAAGGTTGTGTATGCATCGTGGTTATCCAGCAGAGTTAAGATGTACTTCTTTTGTATCTGTCGGGACTTTGCCGCCTTTAATCAAAGCGTACGAATTAATGTGAGTTGACTTGTTGTTTGGGCTAAATATATTAGTATTCATTAAAAGTGTGAATTATTTATGTAAATGAGCATGCCCACGTCATCTATAAATCACATGCGTAATGTAGTAGGTTTGATCAGTGATAAATGTCGGCTTGGCAATAATTAAGACATTTTCTGTTAATTAAAATATTCTTGTGTTCTATGGCTAGTGCCGGGATAAAAGTCAGTAAAAATATTTCACAAAAAGAAAAACCCACTGCATTCTGGAAAGTGTATGCCAAGGCAAAATGATTTAAGAGACTCAGTTCTTATCCAGATAGTACTATCCAATTAATATGAGTGCACGTAATAATTTCCTTTAAATGTACGTAATCCTTAAGAAAGTAAAATTTGTTTTTTTTATTACCACACGTAATGAAGAGAGTGGTTCTACAACAAAGTTCGCACTAAGGCAAATTAACTTTTAAGCAAGAAATAAAATTATTATTTCCTTTTTTATTTCTACGAAATTTCAAATCATTCATTCCAGGAATTTCGTTAAAATGGCACCCAGCGTGAAGCTCGATTCAATTTTAAGAGAATATCATTAAAATGGCGCCCAACGTGAGGCTCGATTCAATTTTAAGAGAATATCATTAAAATGGCGCCCAGCGTGGGGCTCGAATATGCAGTGGCCACGAAATACCCTTGAGATACCTAGGGAATTAATATAGTCGAACTTTGTTGCAGGACATTTAATAATTTTGTCATGTACTGTATGTATTGCTTAACCAATATTGTGTGGTAATACCTGTGTATGATTTTTTGCATGAGAACACTATGTATCCGGAGCTGAAGCAGAGAGCTCATTATTTTGAAAAATTAATAACCTTCCACAATATCAGGGGGCAGCAGCACCCAAGATAGATCACCAAAAGGTAAAGCTACAGTGTAGTTGTCCTGTAGGTAGTAAAGTAGCCTCCGTGCAGTGTCCTCGGATCATTAGTGGTGTGCTTGTTGTTAGTACTTTGTTTTAAAATAACAGGACATTTAAGTAGTTAGTCATTGTAGTATATAGTACGTATGTATTGGGTAATGTCCATTTCTTGTGTGCTTATGTGAGTGAAACCTGAAGTGTTAGGATACTTAGTTCAGATTTTATTTCTTTTGTTTACTATGGTTAGATTGCGTAGTCAGAAAGATATCAACATGGATAATGAGCAACAGTTAGTTAATAGTGATACCGAGTTAGAAAATGGGACACAAAGTAATGTTAGTGACGTAGCTCAGGAAGTACAATGTGAGAATCTGGGGGCAGAAGGGCAAGAAATGTTGCCACTGCCACCCAGTGATTCAGTTGATAGCGTAAATAGTGAGCCATCCGCAAGCACTGGGCACGGACCAGAGAGTGGTGTGATGTCAGAAGTGCAATCATTAAAAGATATGTTTGAGCGCATGATCACTTTCCAAGCTGAATTTGTACAAATGCAAGCAGAGCGTGATAAAGAACGTGATGCCGAACAAGCAAAGCGTGACCAGAGATTGGTAGCTGAATTTGCATGTAAACAAGCAGAGCGTGATAAAGAACGTGATGCCAAACAAGCAGAGCGTGACCGACGCATGCATGAGAGGGACTTGCAGTTGATGCAAGCTTTAGAAGTTATGCAAAGTGACATTGTTAACTTGAAACAAAAATATGAAACCATGCCCACAACGGTGCAAGCATTAAGCGAAGGACTAAATAGTATTCAAATGGCTAATGCCAATATCGTAGAGGAAGTCAGTGTCCTGACTAATAGGGTCGAACAACTAGAACTTAACACAACCCACGTAATTGAGAACAAAGTGATCGAACATGTGCACAAAGTAGAACGTAACTTCATAAAGGAATTAGATGAGAAAGTGCACGCCGCAATTGAGGCCAGAGAGATGGATTCTACTGCGGATGTGCAAGATCTTAAAAAGATAGTGCAAAAGGACATTCCGCTGTGGCAGCGGAGTGTGGACCGCCGTCTTGCCGAAATGGAGCTGAGTTTGCGGCAAGACGATGCGCTGGCGTATGTCACGCCAGCCAAGTCCAACAATGATAGGCATATAAATACAGCAGTACACAATTGTGACTGCAAGACAGGACAGGCAACCGATGTAAGCGGAACAAATAAATGTCATTCCAAAGTAGTGATTGAAGAAAGTCTGATTAGGAACCGACAGTTTCAGATCTTTACAACGGAGAAGAAATCTGTTCACCCTGTAGTGTTTATCAAGGGATTTAGAAACATTTTGCCTAGCGTTTGGAGTCATACCCAGAAAATACAGTTTGTTATGTCTTACATACAGGGAGATGCTGCGTTATGGGCAACCGAAGCAGCTGACAGTTGCGATACATATGAGCAATTCGAAAAGGCATTCTTGGCCAAATATTGGTCAACATGTATTCAGGAGAGATTACGGAAGGAAGTATATAATCCAGAGCCGTATTCTCCACGATTAGGCAATTTGCGAAAATATTTTGAGAAGTACATTAATAAGACCCGTTACTGGGACGAACAGATTTCATCTCGGGATTTGATCAGACTTTTGAAATCACACTTGCCGATAGATGTAAAGGAAAAGCTTATACACGTGCCCGAAAATGATATGGAACATTTCTTGTCTATTCTGGACGCAATTGACCTGATTCAGGAGGACATTAAGGCGGCCTCTGAACAGATTAGAAGTAACGGAAATAGTTATAGAAATGGTAGAAATAACACGCCTCTAACCAGTAATAGAAACGGCGGAGGTAATAATAGGAGGCAAGGGTATACACAAAACGGAAATAGAGATAGAGACCGGAACGGAAATAGACCACCGGGGAATAATGATAGGAAAAGGAGGTTCGATGACCGGTATGAAACAGGCCCACCAAGCAGTCATAGATGGAAAAATGCCAGGGGGCCGTACAACACTAATACTTATAATGATGCAAACCGAACTTGGCCACAGAACCAGAGGCCCAGTCCGGACCGGCAAAACAGTGATAGATATGACAATAACCGACCGCCACCACAAAATGCGCCAATTGCGCAGCCGTGGCGGCCGACGCAACACAACGTGCACATAGTGGAGGTCAATGACACAGAGCAGCCACGCCCATCCACTAGCAATAATTCAACAAACTAGATGCGGCCGAGATACGCTCTCCATCGTCGGCTACGGTTTGGAGTGAGAGCAGCCCGACACAAAACAAAACACCGAAAACAATCTGTATCCTTAGGTATAATGACGGGGTACAGATGGGAGATGAATTAATAACCGAACCATCCACGTGCATAAAGGATCACAAGGACAATGTACAAGTGATAATAGAAGTTAAAATTAACAATATTGATGTGCAAGTGGTCATAGATACAGGTGCTACTGTTAGTGTTATGAGTATGGACTTATTCAAGGTACTGGGGAAGGAAAGGCGTATGCTGACTTTTCCCGTGAATAATTGTAGAGTCACTGGAGCCATAAGTGCGCAGCGACAAATAATTAAGCTCCAAGTGCAGGTAGAGATGTATATAGGGGAAGAAGCCATAACGAGCTCATTCCTGGTAGTAAAGGGTTTAAAGGTAGCCTGCATTTTGGGGGTAGATTTTTTGAGAGAGAGGGACGCAATAATAGACCTTTCTCGGGGAAAATTAAGTTTGATGAATGCTGGTAGGAGAATAGAATTTTCCATGCTTAGATCTGAAGAGGTACCTGTACCTAATTGTAACGCCATAAATATAAAATAAAAACTATTTATATGAACAAGATATAAAGCGTATACTAATTTCCCGCTTTCACCCACAAGCAAGTTTAGTAGAGAGAGTATTTGGAGAGTTAAATAAATTTTGCAGGTTATACATTGCATATAAGCACACATGGTGGCCAGATATGATACATAAGTTTGTCGAAATTCACAACGCAACCCCGCATGCTTCTACGGGGTATCCACCAAATGAGATATTAATGAATAATAATCGAGCTCTGAACGAGTGGCTGGCACCCTTGCCTAAGGTCCCAGTCATTCCTGAGCCTAAGGAAGAGAAGATAAGAAAAGCGGGATGCAACCTTACCAGGTGCGCCCAGAAAAGGACGGAAAAATATAATCGACATGTAACGAATAACCAAACATTTAATGTTGGGGACTTGGTGCTCTTACGCAATCATCCTAAGTCCTCGGCATCTTTGAAACAGAATAGCAAGTGGCAATTGGTGTATAATGGACCTTTTAGAGTAGTAAGTGTGCCACATGAGTGTAGCTATCTCTTAGCAGATCCCCACTCAGGGAGAGTACGGGGACTGTATCCGCGTAAGGATGTAAAAGCATTCCTACAGTAAAAGACTAATAGTCCTATGCGGACACCGTTCCTTTGTAAACAATGAACATTAATAAGGTGTACTAGTGTAGGAGTGTATAGTTATAAGAATATGATTGACTTTTTTCATGTGTGTGGATATTTGTGTTATGTACTCTTTTAATTTGTGTTTAATTTGAGATATTTCTTGGCACAATCCTTTATATTATGTGTATCTATGTGTAGCTGTCAGATTGACAGATCTGAACCCGGAACAATATTAGTAATATAAGGCCCTGAGAACTTTATTATCTCACTAGTGTTATCACAAAATAATGCACCCAGTAGTGACCCGAGAGCACCACGGGAGGCAACCTTGTTGTAAATTTATGTAGCGTAAAGAAACTCACAAAGAAGCTTCAATTGAAGCATGTGCAGATTCAATCAATAAGGAAGAGCTAGCCAGATACGGTCCAAGTAAATTTTCGCCTACAGAGACTTCACTGTGGTTACGTAGGACGTTGATTGTATGTACGTAAATCTTACACTCTGGTAAAAGGTTACGAATGTGCTGTTGCAAACAAATTCAGCAGCGGACATGTAAATAGAAATAAATAAACTTTAACAAAAGTGTAGTATTGTGCGGCAGAAACAGACAGTGACAGTCACTGATAAAGAACTAGCACAACACGAACAGTGAACCGATAACGGACGGTGGATAAACCTAGTGTCAAATTTTAACTTTTTGTATGTAAAGGGACGCTAGGAAAGAGCGTGTGACTAATGACAAATCATGACGGTGGAAAATATTGTGTGCCCATAAAAGTGTACTGTGACAATGAAACCTTGTGCGAACCAGACTAGTGAAGGCCTACTGAGTAATAACTACCACTAATTGTGTGCGTTCTTTCCCACAGCAGGAAATACGGATAGTATACTGTTTGTGAACTTGTTGCATGTTTCCTGGAGCACCGCAAGAAGACGTCGCACGGGCGAGCTGGTATCCAACGCGTTCGGCTATAGCAGCTATGCAGCGGCCACAGCAGCCCGTAGCAGACCAGACAGCCACGCCCGTACGCGCCGTAGCTGTCAACGATGGGGCGGTGACCTACACGAAGTCAGCGCGCCGCGCCGAGCGCCGCACCCCACCGCTCATCAAATACATTATTGGCTTTTGAAATGTTTACATAAACTGAATAACATATTAATGACTTCATTTTGATAAACATTGAACATGTACTATGTACGTCCGTAATTGATATATCCTAGGACAAGTGACCTTGTAGTGTATCACAAGAAAAATAGTGATATTGTGTAATTGTGTAAACCCGTTTGTGACAAACTGCAAAAATACGGACTATAAACCAACTGGGATGGCTGGGCTCCGGCACAGTTTTGCCCAGGTTTCCTGATTGCCTACGCCCAAATGGGGGAGCCATGTACTTATATAATCCTGGGGCTAATTACAAGAGCCATTCCATAAAACATACAGAGGTGTAAAGAACGTTACTGGCACCATTGTGTCAAAGTGTAAAACCTCTTTGCCAAATGCTGCCAGGGGGCAATGTAACGTTCCCTGGCATTTTCACAATTTATTTGTAACATATACGCCGATCTGGGCAAGTTATAAATCTTCACCACAGTGCTCTTAGGTATACCCATTTCTCTGCAAACACGACGCGTGGACTTCCGCGGACAGCGTTGAAACTCTGTATGCACGGCATTGACACTCCAGTCTAAGCGCTTTTCCCCTTGTCAGCAACACTTCCAGTCCGTTTACAGTTATCGTACCACCATTTGATGCTCTTCACATCTGGTAGATCCTGAGCGTAGGCACTTCGGAACTGTCATTAAGCTGTAACAGGCGGTACAGTCTGGAACCGAGCGACCGCTACGGTCGCAGGTTAGAATCCTGCCTCGGGCATGGCCGTGTGTGATGTCCTTAGGTTAATTAGGTTTCAGTAGTTCTAAGTTGTAGGGGACTGATGACCTCAGAAGTTAAGTCCCATAGCGCTCAGAGCCATTTGAACCATTGTTTTGTAACAGGCGGCCGTGTTTCCTGCTCTAACTCATTCAGCATAACCTGATTTTTTTCACTACATTAGATTATCCTTGTTTTGCTTTTGTTGATGTTCAACTTATACGCACCTTTCAAGACACTGTCCATTGCGTTCAACTGCACTTTCAAGTCCTTCGCTGTCTCTTACAGTGTTACAATGTCATGGGCAAACCTCAAAGTGTTTCTTTCTTGTCCCTGAACTTTAGTTCCTTCTTCACATTCTTATTTGATTTCCTTTACTGCTTGTTGAGTGTACAGACTGAGTAACATCGGAGAAAGACTACAAATCCGTCTCACTCCCTTCTCAATCGGTGCTTTCTTTTCATACCCCTCGACTCTTATAACTGCCATCCGGTTTCTGTACAAATTGTAAATAGCCTTTCACTCCCTGAATTTTAGCCCTGCTACCTTCAGAATTGCAACAGAGTATTCTAGTCAACATTATCAAAAGCTCTCTCTAAGATTACAAATGCTATAAACGTAGGTTTGCCTTTCCTTAACCTATCCGCTAAGGTACATCGTAGGGTCGGTAATCCCTCGTGTATGCCCACATTTCTCCGGAATCCAAGCTAATCTTCCCCGAGGTCAACTTCTACCAGTTTTTCCATTCTTCTGCAAGGAATTCGTGTTGGTATTTTGCAACCACGATCTACTGAAGTGATAGTTCGATAATATTCACACCTGTCAGCACTGTTTTTTTTTAACTGGAATTACTACGTTCATCTTGAAGTCTGAGCGTACCTCGCCTGTCTCATATATCTTGCGCATAAGATGTAAGAATTTTGTCATGACTGGCTCTCCGAAGGCTATCTTTGGGTCTGACGAAATGTTGTCTACTCCCGAGGCCTTATTTCGACTGAGGTCTTCCACTGCTCTGTCAAGTTCTTCACGTAGTATCATGTCTCCCATCTCCTCTTCATCTACGTCCTCTTACATTTCTGTTAATATTGCCTGCACGTTCATCTCATCTATATGTTCCTTTCAACTTTCAGCTTTCCCTTCTTTGCTTAGGACTCGTTTTACCATTTGAGCTCTAGATATTCATGCAGGTTGTTTTCTTTTCTCCAAAGGCCTCTTTAACTTTGCTATCTTTCCCCTAGTGATATATGCTACTACACTGAAGCGCCAAAGAAACTGGCGTAAGCATGCGTATTCAAATGCAGAGATATGTAAACAGGCAGAATACGGCGCTGCGTTCGGCAACGCCTCTATAAGATAACAAGCGTCTGGCGCAGTTGTTAGATTGGTTACTGCCGCTACAATGGCAGGTTATCAAGATTTAAGTGAGTTTCAGCGTGCTGTTATAGTCGGCGCACGAGCAATAGGACCCAGCATCTCCGAGGTAGCGACGAAGCGGGGATTTTCCAGTACGACCATTTCACGAGTGTACCGTGAATATCAGGAATCCGGTAAAACATCAAATTTCCGACATCGCTGCAGCCGGTAAAAGGTACTGCAAAAACGGGAACAACGACGATGGAAGAGAATCGTTCAACGTGACAGAAGTGCAAAGGTTTCGCAAATTGCTGCAGATTTCAATGCTGGGACATCAACAAGTGACACCGTGCGAACCATTCAGAGAAACACCTTGTCAACACCGACATTGGACTGCCGATGACTGGAAACATGTTGCCTGGTCGGACATGTCTCGTTTCAAATTGTATCGAACGGTTGGACTTGTATGGGTATGGAGACAACCTCATGAATCCATGGACCCTGCATACCAGCAGGGGACTGTTCAAACTGATGGAGGCTCTGTAGTGATGTGGGGAGTGTGCAGTTGGAGTGATATGAGACATCTGATACGTCTAGATATGACTGACAGGTGATATGTATGTAAGCATCCTGTCTGATTACCTGCAAACATTCATGTCCATCGTGCATTCCGACGGACTTGGACAATTCCAGCAGGACAATGCAATACTTCACACGTCCAGAATTGGTACGAAGTGGCTTCAGAAACACTCTTCTGAGTTTAAACACTTCCACTGGCCACCAAACTCCCCAGACATTAATATTGTTGAGCATATCTGTGATGCTTTGCAACGTGTTGTTCAAAAGAGATCTTCACTCCCTCACGTTCTTACGTATTTATGGAGAGCACTGCAGGATTCAAGGTGTCAGTCCCCTCCAGCACTACTTCAGACATTAGTCGAGCCCTTGATATGTCGTGTTGCGGCCTTTCTGCGTGCTCCCGTGAGCCCTACACGATATTAGGCAGGTGTACCAGTTTCTTTGGCTCTTCCGCGTGTATCCCTACTTTTTCCCTCTAGCCAGTCCTGCTTAGCCATTGTGCACTTCCTGTCAGTCTCATTTTTTTAGACGTTTGTATTCCACTTCACCTGCTCCATTTGCTGCACTTCAATATTTTCTCGTTTCGTCAGTTAAACTCGATACCTCCTGTGTTATCCAAGTACACTACTGGCCATTAAAATTGCTACACCAAGAAGAAATGCAGATGATAAATGGGTATTCATTGGACAAATATATTATATTAGAACTGACATGTGATTACATTTCCACGCAATTTGGGTGCATAGATCCTGAGAAATAAGTACGCGGAACACCCACCTCTGGCCGCAATAACGGCCTTGATACGCCCGGGCACTGAGTCATACAGAGCTTGGATGGCGAGTACAGGAACCGCTGCCCGTGCAGCTTCAACACGATACCACAGTTCATCAAGAGTAGTGACTGGTGTATTGTGACGAGCCAGTTGCTCGGCCACCACTGACCAGACGTTTTCAATTGGTGAGAGATCTGGAGAATGTGCTGGCCAGGGCAGCAGTCCAACATTTTCTGTATCCAGAAAGACCCATACAGGACCTGCAACATGCGGTCGTGGATTATCCTGCTGAAATGTAGGGTTTCGCAGGGATCGAATGAAGGGTGGAGCCACGGGTCGTAACACATCTGAAATGTAACGTCCACTGTTCAAAGTGCCGTCAATGCGAACAAGAGGTGACCGACACGTGTAACCAATGGCAACCCATACCATCACTCCGGGTGATACGCCAGTATGGCGATGATGAATACACGCTTCCAATGTGCGTTCACCGCGATGTTGCCAAACACGGATGCGACCATCATGATGCTGTAAACAGAACCTAGATTCATCCGAAAAAATGACGTTTTGCCATTCGTGCACCCAGGTTCGTCGTTGAGTACACCACCGCAGGCGCTCCTGTCTGTGATGCAGCGTCAAGTGTAACCGCAGCCATGGTCTCCGAGCTGATAGTCCATGCTGCTGCAAACGTCGTCGAACTGTTCGTGCAGATGGTTATTGTCTTGCAAATGTCCCCATCTGTTGACTCAGAGATCGAGATGTGGCTGCACGACCCATTACAGCCATGCAGATAAGATGCCTGTCATCTCGACTGCTAGTGATACGAGGCCGTTGGGGTCCAGCACGGCGTTCCGTATTACCCTCCTGAACTCACCGATTCCATTTTCTGCTAACAGTCATTGGATCTCGACCAACGGGAGCACCAATGTCGCGATACGATAAACCGCAATCGCGATAGGCTACAATCAGACCTTTATCAAAGTCGGAAACGTGATGGTACGCATTTTTCCTCCTCACAACAACGTTTCACCAGGCAACGCCGGTCAACTGCTGTTTGTTTATGGTATGAGAAATCGGTTGGAAACTTTCCTCATGTCATCACGTTGTAGGTGTCGCCACCGGCGCCAACCTTGTGTGAATACTCTGAAAAGTTAATCATTTGCATATCACAGCAGCTTCTTCCTGTCGGTTAAATTTCGCGTATGTAGCACGTCATCTCCGTGGCATAGCAATTTTAATGGCCAGTACTGTAGCTTACAAAGATATATTTTGAGGACTGATTCGCAATTAGAGATCTCGTTGGTACGGAATTTTTGTAGACTTGGTTCGTGGCACGCCAACGCGAAGCAGCGATGACAAAGCACGGACCCCGCTCCGTCAACGAAGCCAGGAATCCCGTCGCCTCTCTCGGCTGGCGAGGTCCGCGTTGTCCGAAGAGGCCGGCACCGCCCCTTCACACCGCAACAGCAGAGCACGGGGTCAACGCGCTAACTGCAGGGGTGGCAAGCCGCGGGACACAATACCCAGCGATCCGCCTTCCCCGTCCCAACAGGGGGGAGGGGGCTCCTCCCAACATCTGGCGGCTACCTGCACGCAACCCTCCCGCCGAAGCACTGTGTGGAGGGACGAGACCTCCCCAGAAACCAGTGAAAGTCGGCGTTCTCTCTGCTACGCCGCCGCACTCCGGCGACTTAAGCCAAGCCCCTTTGAGACCACGGCGTGTTGACAAACACTCTGGCAGACCAGGTGATGGGCTGTAAGCAGAAATGTCAGAAGAGTGGGTTTCTCTTGGGGCTACACACAAGCCTTCGAGCGAAAAAGGCTCTAATTACGCTATGAAAGAGGACTTTACTTGTGATCACATATAACCAATGGCCAATTTTAAAGTTATCACTCGATCATTGGCGAAATCATGCGACTTGGTGCATAAAAGTTCACACTGGACATTCACCCACCGCTTTGTTGGTTGTATACTGAGCACAAGCTGCTGCGTTGAGTAGGAATGGACGATAACCATGACTGACAGTGTGTCGGTCATGTGTCCGAGTACTGTACATGATCTGACAGGAATTCCATCAACAAGAACGGTTTTTACTGCTTTAGCCGAAAGGTGTAAACTATAAAAGTTTTATCTCAAGTACAGATAGTGTTGAGGATCAGTGGACAAAGTTCAAAACCATCGTACAATATGCATTAGATGAGTTTGTGCCAAGCAAGATCGTAAGAGATGGAAAAGAGCCACAATGGTACAACAACCGAGTTAGAAAACTGCTACGGAAGCATAAGGAACTTCACAGCAAACATAAACATAGCCAAAGCCGTGCAGACAAACAAAAATTACACGAAGCGAAATGTAGTGTGAAGAGGGCTACGCGAGAGGCGTTCTACGAATTCGAAAGTAAAGTTCTATGTACTGACCTGGCAGAAAATCCTAAGAAATGTTGGGCTTATGTCAAAGCGATAGGTGGATCAAAACAAAACGTCCAGACACTATGTGACCAAAATGGTACTGAAACAGAAGATGACAGACTAAAGGCTGAAATACTAAATGAATTTTTCCAAAGCTGTTTCACAGAGGAAGACTGCACTGTAGTTCCTTCTCTAGATTGTCGGACAGATGACAAAATGGTAGATATCGAAATAGATGACAGTAGGATAGAATAATAATTAAAATCGCTCAAAAGACGAAAGGCCGCTGGACCTGATGGGATGCCAGCTCGATTTTACACAGAGTACGCGAAGGAACTTGCCTCCCTTGTTGCAGCGGTGTACCGTAGGTCTCTAGAAAAGGCGTAGCGTTCCAAAAGATTGGAAAAGGGCACAGGTCATCCCAGTTTTTAAGAAGGGACGTCGAACAGATGTGCAGAACTATAGACCTATATCTCTAACGTCGATCGGTTGTAGAATTTTGGAACACGTATTATGTTCGAGTAAAATGACTTTTCTGAAGACTAGAAATCTACTCTGTAGGAATCAACATGGGTTTCGAAAAAGACGATCGTGTGAAACCCAGTTCGCGATATTCGTCCACGAGACTCAGAGGGCCATAGACACAGGTTCCCAGGTAGATGCCGTGTTTCGTGACTTCCGCAAGGCGTTTGATACAGTTCCCCACAGTCGTTTAATGAACAAAGTAAGAGCATATGGACTATCAGACCAATTGTGTGATTGGATTGAAGAATTCCTAGATAGCAGAACGCAGCACGTCATTCTCAATGGAGAGTAATTTCAGGCGTGCCGCAGGGGAGTGTCGTAGGACCGTTGCTATTCACAATATATATAAATGACCTTGTGGATAACATCGGAAATTCACTGAGGCTTTTTGCGGATGATGCTGTAGTATATCGAGAGGTTGTAACAATGGAAAATTGCACTGAAAAGCGGAAGGATCTGCAACGAATTGACGCATGGTGCAGGGATTGGCAATTGAATCTCAATGTAGACAAGTGTAATGTGCTGCAAATACAAAGAAAGAAAGATCCTTTACCATTTAGCTACAATATAGCAGATCAGCAACTAGAAGCAGTTAATTCCATAAATTATCTGGGAGTAGGCATTAGGAGTGATCTAAAATGGAATGAGCACATAAAATTAATCGTCGGTAAAGCAGATGCCAGACTGACATTCATTGGAAGAATCCTAAGGAAATGCAATCCGAAAACAAAGGAAGTAGGTTACAGTACACTTGTTCGCCCACTGCTAGAATACTGCTCAGCAGTGTGGGATCCGTACCAGATATGGTTGATAGAAGAGATAGAGAAGATCCAACGGAGAGCAGCGCGCTTCGTTACGTGATCATTTAGTAATTGCGAAAGCGTTACGGAGATGATAGATAAATTCCAGTGGAAGACTCTGCAAGAGAGACGCTCAGTACCTCGGTACGGGCTTTTGTTGAAGTTTCGAGAACATACCTTCACCGAGGAGTCAAGCAGTATATTGCTCCCTCCTAAGTATATCTCGCGAAGAGACCATGAAGATAAAATCAGGGAGATTAGAGCCCACACAGAGGCATACCGACAATCTTTCTTTCAACGAACAATACGAGACTGGAATAGAAGGGAGAACCGATAGAGGTACTCAAGGTACCCTCCCCCACACACCGTCAGGTGGCTTGCAGAGTATGGATGTAGATAAATAGACCATGGTAAACCTTGATCAACAGAAGTTGTGTTTCGAACTTTGAAAGAGACTCCACTGTAGGCATAACCGAGTGAGCGTTGATAAACTAAACGCTGTTTACAGAACCAGTACGATCATTGTGTGTGGCTGTTATGAACACAAGTCATTCTTGATGCGAGTGTGTGGCGGATAAGAACCAATGACAGACATTAAAACTTGCCAGCGGTGCAAACATGGATGGTGGTTCCTGCGCATCGGAACTGGATTATCTCCGACTTCACAAGAGCCGCGTCTACGATGCCTGCATCGCGTAACAGCCATCACTCCTAACTCCATACTTCTTGGAATCTTTCTTCGTGTTACAAGTGTATAGCTATTCGTTCAGTCGGCGGGTCTGAGCCGTATTTTATAATACTATGCTTCTAGGAACGAACAGCCGAATACTAAAACGCCAACTAGCGCTAAGAACTTCTTAAGAGTGTATTTTTCTCGCTCGGTAACAAACAAACATATCTAACATTTTAAGATCTGCTTAATCTTAATTGACGTTGGTGAATTCGGCCCTGAACGGAGTTAAGTTTGGCGCTCACGTCTGGACCAGATTGTTGCGTCGATCTGCCACGGCGGGATTAATAGAAGTGAGAGGGGGAATATTTCACTGTCTTCAAACTCACGAGCATGCGCAGCTGGCATAGCTCAGCTGCTGACGTACAAACATTGAAACGTCCCCATTGAACAATTTTACAGGACTGTGCTTAACCTGACACATAATATTTTTAGCGCAACGCAATCTGACTTTAAATAATCTCTACAAGAGAATGGCCCTGACTAACATTAACCTGTACTTTTCACAAATCACTTACCTCACAAAAATCTTGGTTACTCCCACTACTCCAATACAGCAAGCGCCACTACTGCCAGCTAAACAAAAGATTCAAACTATGGAAGGCACTAACTACTGATAGGGATAGTTAGCAAATGAAAGATATTAATAGAGAACAAACAATGTATTTACCTTGATATCATCATATACATATATAAATAGAGCAGTTCATGACAAACTTCAAAACTCCGCCATCTCTCTCCCCACATCCACCACTGCTGGCGGCTCACCTCCAACTGCGCAACACTACGCGCTGTTCACATCCAGCTGCCGCTGCCCAACACTACAATGGCAGACAACAATGCAAACTACCCACAGACTGCACACAGCACAGCCAGTGATTTTCATACAGAGCGCTACGTGGCGTTACCAATAAGAAAACATAAACAGCCTACTTACATAGCCCCCATGCTCCCCACAAAAAAATTTACAAATTTTTTGGGCACTGGCCAATACAGATTTGAAAAAATTTTTCATAATTACAGTAAGAAAGATATCAAATGCACACACTTATTAATACAATGTTGGTCAAAAGCTAAAATTTTCTCACAGTCCATGAAGACAGTCCTGATCATTCATCACAGTAAAGTAGCAGTGTTTTTCTCAAAGTCTGAGCAGTAAAAGAAAAATGCACTCGGAAGTAGTGGATTTCCATGCAGTCTTGAAGAAGTAGTGTTGTCCTTCCAGCGGAAAGACAGTGCTGACTCTCGACATGCAGACAGGTAATGGGCCACAACAGAGCAAACCCACAGCGGAGTCAATCGAAGATTTGAAGAATATCGTTTGGTAGGTCATCACAGAGCAGACCCACTGCAGTCCTGGTAGAGATTACGGTATTGGTGGGCCACCAGAGGCGCAGACCCACTGCAGTCCTTGTAGAAATAATGGTATTGATGGATCATCAGTAGACCCACTGTAGTCCTTGTAGAGATTACGGTACTGGTGGGCCACCAGAGGTGCAGACCCACTGCAGTCCTTGTAGAGATGGCCAGCAGCCATCTGTTGTGACTGTGCAGGTGCACAATCACCATTGAAGAGTCTTGCGGCTAATATAGCAAGTCCATAACCACCACTTGTGCACTCACAAAGTTTTTGGAATTGTCCTTAGAACCAGCAATGCTGTTATCCAGTCCCTTGCTGAATTATTAACACATGTGCAAACACTAACAGTCCCTACTTCTCACATATTGTCCATATACTATGACCAACAGAAATGTGTGCAGTGAAATGAATGCTTACAAGTTACTTAGTTTGATAAACTGGTGTCAATTACAATTTTATAACATGAGAATACAATTACAAAGGTACAAAATACATCATTAAAGAACATAACAATTTAGATAACATTTGTAGTACAGGTTTTACAAAAGAATCGAAATAACATATACATCAGTGTTACAGGAATTATGACATGAGTACATACATAAAAGATCAGAATAATTATTGAAACACCAACTTCACACATGAGCATTAAAACAAAACAGAATAAATAATGTCTAAACATATTTACAAAGTAAATAACATATTATATTTGAGGATAACAGTATTCCTCATCATGGTGAATGTAGCTTAGTATTAGAAGAGAAAAAAATTCTATGATACAGTACACAGAGACAGGAAGAAAACAAATACACAAGGGTACACGAACACATAGGGGGATAACACAATGGAAAGGACAGTGTTCGTTTTCAGTGTAACTTTTGGTACTGCAGTATTTTGCGAACAAAACCTTTTTTATTCTTGGAGATCTCCCTTCGTTCATCATTATTTCCAAAAAGTCCTATCAATACCTGCTTTCTCTACTCTGTTCATATTTCTTTCAAAATAATTACGGATCATTGTACAATACTCATTTTGGCCCAAAACGTTTTCATATACCTTCAAAGCATTCTTTCCCTATTCTCCATAGTTAGGTTCTTATATAGTCTACCCCCTCTTAAGCTAACTTAAATCTACTGACCGGCCGAAGTGGCCATGCGGTTAAAGGCGCTGCAGTCTGGAACCGCAAGACCGCTACGGTCGCAGGTTCGAATCCTGCCTCGGGCATGGATGTTTGTGATGTCCTTAGGTTAGTTAGGTTTAACTAGTTCTAAGTTCTAGGGGACTAATAACCTCAGCAGTTGAGTCCCATAGTGCTCAGAGCCATTTGAACCATTTTTTTTAAATCTACTGAGCTCAGATATTAAACTAAGGGACGAGGCAATGCAGCAGCACAAAACAATTAACACAAACAGCAATGAAAAAAATGGAAATTTGCAAAGCAAGCTACAGTAAATCTAAATTACGAAGCAATTCACATTACAACTAATATGAGGCAATGCGCAGCAAACAAGAAAAATAAATCTGGCTTAGCAGAGTAACACAAATTCAAATTCAACAGCACTATGCCTGGCAAACAGCAGCAGAAAATGAAATACCTAAACATGACATAGCTCAAGCAGAAAAAATAGTACACTAAAGATAACAATGCAGACAAGGGAAATGTATATTCACATCTTAATGTCTATGTAATTAAAGTGGTGCACCACAAAAACTAATTCTACAAAAAAATTACCCAGTACTTGAAAAGAAAATTATATATGCAGCTATTGTTATCAGTCCCTTCTTATTGTTCTTTCCATTCCAAGAGCTCCTTTTTCGAAGAATGTGGATCATAAAATAATTATTTAATAGATCTGTTGACAGAAAGTGTTCACATTAGCAAATGCATTTTATGTTATAAAACTAATGCTGCAACACAGCTGGAAACCAGATATCAAATGAAATAAGCAACTATGAAAAGCAAAGCATAAAAATATCATTCAGTAGTCATGAGGCATTTCATAAGTTAGTAGAAAAATCTCTCAACTAGAGAGACAGTAGTCATAGTCAGGTGTATAGACATAAAAATATTTCTCGTCATTTCATTAGGCATTTCAGTAAATATTATAAAGTAAGAGCTCCACAGTGTAATCATATGTTTTCAAGTTCGACCGTGTCGTTTTTTCGATGCTTTCTACAAAGAAACGTCAATAGCGAGGATAATGGCCTCCCTTTTTTTTTCGACCTGTGCCGCTGAAAAGGGCTTGCAATAATGGCTTTTTTTTTCAGGCGTCTGGCACACCTGGCCGCTCAGCTGGGTGCCCACGACGCATTACGTGCAGGTGGACACTGAACTTTCTTACCGAAATATTTACGACACCAGTTTCCGCTACAGTGACAGTCTCATATAAAAATATTTCACAGGTCAAGAATTTGGGTTACAAATCTGTAGAAACAAAATCCTATAAATATAACAGCGTCCAAAAAATTTTCGCCAGCATTGTGATACATTCACGCATATACACACATTTCATAACTCTTAAAGTACGATTCTTGGTTTCCAACAACCTTCTTCACAAACCATAATCCCTAACTTCTATTCATTATTCATATACATATAAACATGTAATCACATTCCTTATATAGCATCAGCTTATTGATCATAAACATACCTCAATAGCATAATACACATCGTTGTCGTAATAATAACATCATAACACCTCAGTCAAATCTCAAAAACGTCGTAGCTTTCTGCAATAATTTCAAAACCTAAAAAAAATTCTCTGCTCATTTAAATAGTGTCATCCACCTCAAACGTACTTTAAATATTGTGACCCATACCAAATACATCATTCAAAGCTCTTATAGTATCACAATGGTTCCGAAAAAATATGAACAGTTTACAAAGTACAGACAAAATACAGTTTCATAAGTGTGAAGTTATCCAACTGTGTAATTGCGTAAACATCTGTCACTGATGTAGTAAAAAAAATGTTTATCTCTGTCAAATAATCAGATAGCTGTGTAATTCTGTGTTAGAGAAGTATGGTACCGATGTGTAAAGATGTATAAGCAAATACCATATTAGCTAGGGCTCCTTGTGCTTGCCAAACACATGGTACACAAAGTAGGCGTGTACCCCCCTGAGGATTAATGTAATTATACCCTCAGGTGTTACAGATTACAGCAATGGAATGAAATGTATCACGGAAAACCTTCTTTGCAATTCAAAAATCTTGAAAAATAAATGGCTTAAGTACAAAATTAATCTCTCAAATGCGTGTCCTGTAGCGCTAAATGTGCGTCTTGCTGTAAGATAATTCTGTGGAAGTGTCATAGTTATCGTCCTCCGAATGCTAAGTTCTGCAGAAGTCAATGTACTTACCTCATGATACACAAAAGTGAAATGCTTTGCGTGTAGATATCTTAGATATTACGCTTATTGCCGTGATGAGGAAAGTACTGTGCTGTAACGTATTGTTGTGCTACGGAAAAGGCAGTCTCATTGTAGCTATACCACAAAAGTTACTACTAAAACATGTTTTTCTTTCCAGAAGAATTCAGAAAACTGTGCAGATATAAAACAGATACACCGCAAAAGCAACATTGTAAATTGTCACTCATTAGTAGCGTCGTGATAAAACCGTGTAGTTGTCACATAAACTAACCACTGTGTCGTCTGGTATCTCACAGAAAGTACTTTAAACCCAGAATGTATTTTCAAGTAAACCAAAATGTTGCATTAAAATCTCAAGTTAAAAAAGCACATTATCTCTCAATAAACGGTTTTACGTGTGAAATATGGTGTAAAGCTTTGCTCTTCCTAGTACACAGAGTTTCAACTTCAAAGCAATTATCATGTTGTGTACATTGGTAAAGAATGCTAAAATTTTTCTCAAGGCTAGCGTCTTATGTTATTTTTCTCGGAGCCAGCGGGCGCAAGTGGCTGCCTGCGGTGCGAGTCATTGTCTGTCTCTTTGTTGGCGTGCGTCGTTATTGGAATTAGGAGACCTAACTTCTACAAATGCGCCTTGCCGAGAGGGCCCAGCTCTGTTTGAATCCCGCCAGTTCTGATGCAATTCAGGTCTGTCGTTACGATCATATCGTCTGTCGTCATGTCGGTAGATTCCATAGTTTCTTTCTTGTCGGTCAAGTGGTGGAGAATTTCTCCCTGAATTTTCATTGCACAGTGGACCGTTGCGTCTGAAGTTATTCTGTCTCCCGTGATAATAATAGTTCTGGTTACCATATTGTCTGTTTCTATGATTGTCTCTGTCATATTCATTACTTCGGAAATGCGATCTTTCCCTGTAACTATTACTCTGCCAGTGGTTGTCATACGGGTGGTGTCTGTTTCGGTCACGATTTGTGTTGTGAGAATAGCCTTGTCGCGTCCAGTTATTATTTCTTTCATCGCGGAATTGCGACGGATGTGACCTGTAGTGATTGTTTTCCTGTTTTCGCATCCCGCGACTGTCTGTGTCGATTTCTAGTTCTTGTAACAGTCCCTGGTAAGCTTCAATGTCGTCTTTGCAACGCCCTGCCAAAATAATATTTCTTAAATGTTCAGGCAATTTCATTAAGCAACTGCGGATAAGTTCTGAGGGGCTGTATGGGTTTGACAGGTACTGATTCTTGTGCAACATGTCTTCAAAATATTTCACAAGACCGGAAAATTTAGATTGCTCGAAATGTTTCATCATTATGATGCTATGTTTTACTCGGTCTTGTGTGGCTTGAGACCAATATGCTGAGAGGAAGGCATGGTAAAACTCTCCTTCACTGTGGCAATCGTGAATGACCGACCGCATTCTTACAGCTGGTTCATTCTCCGAGTAGCCACACATAAATTCTAATCTGTGCTCTAATGACCAGTTGGGAGGAAAACAATGAGAGAATTGATGGAGCCATGCTTGTGGATGAATGTCGTTGGCAGAATTCTTAAATGTTTTAAATTTACGTGTAGTAATGAACAGCTTATAGTCAAAATCATCATGTCGGCGAGTCGCATGTCGGTCATTGTTACGTCGTTTCGGCGGTTCCATCTCATAATTCGGTGTACCTTGCCAATTTCTTTCATAATTTCCGAAGTGTCCTGTGTTATTATTTTGTGGGTGTTCCGTATTTCTAAGTCCCTCTTCCCGTGTTGGAGCGCGAGTGTCCTCTGAAATATGAAATTTTTGTATTACTTGCGCCAACTGATCTTGTACTTCCCGGATTTCTCTTTTGTATTGCGTATTAATTTGATTCTGATTTTGTTTGAATTTCTTAATTTGTTCATACTCTTCTGTGTCAGTGATGGCTACAGGTGTTGTGTCATTCAGATCATCATCTACCTTTGTAGATAAGTTAGTGAACTGATCTGAAAGTTCGGCTACTTTCTCCGATAGTGTACTTATTTCCTCAGTGTGTTTTTCTGAACCAAGTTTCAGAGTATCTACTGTGTCCTTTAAGTTTTCCTGAGTTTTTGCAAGTTGCGTAACCGAATCGGTAGATGCAACTGAGTCAATTTTAGCTTGCAAGGTGTCGTGATTTTCATGAACAATGGTTTGCAGTTCTTTTATGGCTGCTTCGTGATTCTGTAATGCATTTTCATGCCGCGAAAAAATGGGTTGAAAATGCTCACAAATTTGTGTTTTTACGTCATTACAGACTTTTTGACATTTCGATTCAATGTTATGTAACTCAGTAGTTAAATCTTCACGTGTTTGTTCAAGTGTGGTGTCTAACTTTTGAAGCTTTTGCTGTGTTTGTCTCTGATTTTGTTCCATTGTGTCTAATTGTTGCTGTGTTTGTCCCTGGTGTTGTTCCATTGTGTCTAACTTTTGAAGATTTTGTTCCATTGTGTCTAACTTTTCAAGCTTTTGTCCCATTTGTTGCATTAATTGTAATAACAATGCACTGGTGTCTGAAACATGTTCCTCAGTGCTTTTCGGCAGTGAATTAGCACCGGCAACATTCACATTTTGATAAGCGGAAAATGTGTCTTGACTCATTTGAGAAAACGGTGAGGACGCAAAACCTGAATCTACAGTATTTGCAAAATTGTGTCCTGTCATTTCGGATTCCTGAGGCGAGCTGTTGCCGACCGATCGATCGATAATGCTTCCTTGTTCACTACCTGTTTCACTGTCTACACCATTATTTGCCGCCCGCTCCATTTCCCTATGCACAATTACCAAATTACTACTTTGAACATTAGTTAATTCATTACTCTGCGGCGCTAACACACTGCTTTCGTCTTCACTGTCATTTCTCAGTTTACTTTGGGGCCTAGTATTACGTTTTTCACACGCCATTATTGTCACAGTATTTCACACGACAACACAGAAAAACACAATTTGAAGAGCAAAAATAGGGGAACACATTAACATAGCACTGAAAATAATATCTAGTTAATTGCAGCTGCGAAATACTTGGTGCAAATCTACATGCATGCCACACCTGTTTTACTGTACAACAATGAAAGACTGCAACTACAAAGGAGATTCTCTCTACAATTACGCGCTAGCAGTAAACAAAATCTACACTAATTACACAAACTACAAGAAAAAATCAGAAGGTTCCAGTGAGGTATCCTAGGCTAAGGGTCGACATATGAAACGTCCCCATTGAACAATTATACAGGACTGTGCTTAACCTGACACACAATATTTTTAGCGCAACGCAATCTGACTTTAAATAATCTCTACAAGAGAATGGCCATGACTAACATTAACCTGTACTTTTCACAAATCACTTACCTCACAAAAATCTTGGTTACTCCCACTACTCCAATACAGCAAGCGCCACTACTGCCAGCTAAATAAAAGATTCAAACTATGGAAGGCACTAACTACTGATAGGGATAGTTAGCAAATGAAAGATTTTGATAGAGAACAACCAATGTATTTACCTCAATAGTCATAATATATATAGCAGTTCATGACAAATTTCAAAACTCCGCCATCTCTCTCCCCACATCCACCACTGCTGGCGGCTCACCTCCAACTGCGCAACGCTACGCGCTGTTCACATCCAGCTGCCGCTGCCCAACACTACAATGGCAGACAACAATGCAAACTACCCATAGACTGCACACAGCACAGCCAGTGATTTTTCATATAGAGCGCTACGTGGCGTTACCAATAAGAAAACATAAACAGCCTACTTACAACATCAAACAGAAGTAACATGGATTCCTGAGTGCTTATTATGGAGACGGTCATTTTCAAATGTGCTAATGTCTGTAATAATTAATATGAAATCAAATTAAAGGTGTTGTAATATAACGCTGCGAGTAAAATAAAAATTACACCCAAATCATTTAGTAAACATTTGTGATCCTGTCTCATGTTGCAGTTTCCTTTCCTGATTAATATAACACACTAATTTCTGTATGTTATGAATTTTCACTTAAGTCGGTAGTGGAAGGTGTGGTACTGTCGAGGACGGGGAAGGCGGACACTGAATACTTAGTGCCCTAAAGAGGAGAAACAAAATTAGCATTCTGAGGAACGGAGCGTGGAATGTTAGATCCCTTAATATGGCAGGTAGGTTAGAAAATTTAAAAAGGGAAGTGGATAGGTTGAAGTTAGATGTAGTGGGAATTAGTGAAGTTCAGTGGCAAAAGAAACACGAGTTCTGGTCATGTCAATACAGCGATATGCCAAGGGAATTAAATTAATAAACGGGACACTTAAAGTAGCAGATAGAGAAAATATAAAATGTAGACTGGCAATGCTAAAAAATCTTTTCTCAAGAAGAGAAATTTGTTAACATCGAAAACAGATTTAAGTGTTTTACAGTACGCATTGTATTCACACTATGTGTGCATATACTGTATATTGCATAACATGCACACACACACACACATCTTTGCAGATCTGAGCGCATAGTGAGCACGTAAATGCCTAGAAAATACGCCGCCGGACAATTACGGGTGCCTGCTGAGAGATTTCGCCTGATTTCGTGCAGTCCACATAAAGTAACCGTTAAACATTTCCTTCTTCGTGATATTCTCGGCCGCACACTGCAGGGTCAATGAAGACGCTCCTGCAGCGTTTCCGATGGGATGTGTCTGATCACCCACCATACAGTCCGGACGTGGCTCTATCTGGTTTTCAATTATGCTCACATGAATCGCTGGCTATGAAGACACCATTTTGGTACAGGCACGAGTTATAGACCAGTGTAGAGAAGTGGCGGAAAGCACAGGCGGCTGCCTTCTGTAAGAGGATATTGGAAAGTTGGAAAACAATACGCCGGCCGCGGTGGTCTAGCGGTTCTAGGCGCGCAGTCCGGAACCGCACGACTGCTACGGTCGCAGGTTCGAATCCTGCCTCGGGCATGGATGTGTGTGATGTCCTTAGGTTAGTTAGGTTTAAGTAGTTCTAAGTTCTAGGGGACTTATGACCACAGCAGTTGAGTCCCATAGTGCTCAGAGCCATTTGAACCATTTTTGAAAACCATACGTCAAATGAATATTTGTATTACACGATAAATGTCTAAATCGGAGCGGCGACTACGTAGAGAAGTAGCTTGAAGACGTAGCTGTCACAAATATTACATTTCTGGTTTTTAGTGTGGTTTCTATTTCGCGACCGACTGGAACTTACTTTCTGGACAATCCTCGCATACGTATGAAAAAGAATGACTACGTAAATATATCAACAACAAAAAATAGCTTTCCAAATCATTGTACATAAGATACAAAATAGCACTGTAAGAAAACTACGGCGATATATGTCATCAGAAACAAACAGGTTTCTAAAAAAAATCTTAATAAACAGCAAAAATTGTTGTAAAAATTTACATTGTAGGAAAAGAAATTGTTAATAATAAACAAATTTGTTTAGAACTCACTTGAACCTTTCCCCATGACACACAGAGCTTAAATGAGAAACTCTCTACAGTTCAGCTAGTTATAAAGGATGATAAGGGGGAGGAGGGGGAGCTCGAATCTTATTGGTCCTGGAGTTTACTAAAATGAAAAATCGTTGTGCTCTTTCACCTTAAAAAATTGTTGTTCTTTTGTTACGTCAGTTGTGATAAATAATCTGTTCTTTTAGTGTATATTACTTAGAATACAGTTTGGTCATGATCATGTGTCTTCTAAATAACAAGTACGACAATCATTCAAAGTTATCCATGAGTATTACGCCTTCACAATTCTCGCACCATTGGAAGGTGAAGTGTTATCGATATTGGTGTGTGTTGTTGAGAAACAACTGAAACCGCTAAAATTTAACAAATCTTCAGGTTCTATACGAGATTTTCGTCTGAGTTAGCCTTTTAACGATAATATGTCATGGATCCCTTGAACAAAAATCGGTTTCCAGTGGCTGGAAGACAGCATAGGTCACACCCAGTACAAGAAACGTAACAGAAGTGAACATAAAACTAACGTCCAATATCCTCGAGATCCATTTGTTGTAGAATCTTAGAACATACACTCTAAGACAAAAGAAAACGACGCACCACGAAGGAATTATCCGAACAGGACGGAAATCAGTAGATGTGGTGTACATGTACAGACAAATTACTATAATTTGCAAAAAAAAAAAAAAATATTCAAGAGAAAGAAGAGCTTCACAGGCTGAGCAAGTGAATAACGCGTTGGTCCACCTCTGGCCCTTATGCATGCAGTTATTCGGCTCCGCATTGATTGATAGAGTTGATGACTGTTCTCACGAGGGGTATTATCCCAGATCCTCTCCAAGTGACGCGTCAGATCGCGAACACCCCGAGGTGGGTCGAGTGCTTTGCTCATAATACTCAAAATGGTTCAAATGGCTCTGAGCACTATGGGACTTAACATCTGAGGTCATCAGTTCCCTAGAACTTAGAACTACTTAAACCTAACTAACCTAAGGACATAACACACATCCACGCCTGAGGCAGAATTCGAACCTGCGACCGTAGCAGCCTCGTGGTTCCGAACTGAAGCGCCTACAACCAATCGGCCACAGCGGCTGGCTCATAGTACTCCAAACGTCCTCAATTTGCGAGAAGTGCGGTGACCTTCCTGGCAAAGGTAGCGTTTTTCAAGCACGAAGATAAGTTGTGGAAATTCTCGCCGTATGTGGGTAGGCACCATCTTGCTGAAACGAAAGTCCAAGATGGCTTTTGCCACGAAGAGCAACAAAACGGGTCGTAGAATATCGTCTACGTACTGCTGCGGTGTAAGGGTGCCGCGGATGACACCCAAAGGGGTCGACAGTCAGGTTGGGATCCAACCGCTGTCTGGGACCTCTCCAGACATGTCTTCACTGGTCATCGGGGCACAGGTCGAAGCAGGGCTCAACACTGAAAATAATTTTACACCAGTCAATGAAATTCCAAGCCGAAGACGTGTCCAGAGAGTCCCCGACATTCAGGAGTGATGATCTTTGATTGCCATCCGTGGTACCCTTACAGCATAGCAGTACGTAGACCATATTCTACGCCCCGTTTTCCTGCCCCTCATGGCAATCCCTCCAGGGCGACAGTTCCACTGTTTGTGTGCATGCTTGTAAAACCCTACCTTGGCCAGCAAAGTCGCCGGATCTCTTGGCAATTGAGAATGTTTGGAGCATTATGGGCAAGGAACTCCAACCATATCGGGATTTTAGTGATCTAACGCCCCAATTGGAGAAAATGTGGAACGATATTCCTCATGAGAACATCCATCAACTCCGTCAATCAATGCCAAACCATAACCTGCTTACACAAGGGCCAGAGGCTGACCGACGCATTACTAAGTTGCTCCATTTGTGAATCTCTTTCTCTTGAATAAATCATCCAATTTTTCTGAAATTGTAATCATTTGTTGGTCTGTACACGTACATCACATCTACTGATCCCCGTTTCATTCGGATAGTTTCTTCGTGGAGGTTTTTTTTTTCTTTTTGTTTCAGTGTATTCTGAGTTTAAACGTAATGTCATGCCCAAAGAGAAAACAGCGTGGATTCCGAAAACATCGGCCATGCGAAACCCAACTCGCAATTTTTACTCGTGATATCCTGAAAGCCATGGACCAATTCAATCAGGTAGGTGCAGTGTTTCCCCATTTCCGAAAAGCGTTTGACTCGGTACCACATCTACACGTGCTGTCAAGATTACGAACGTAGGGCGTATCAAGTGAAATTCGTGCTGGATTGCGGATTTTGTGGTAGGAAGGTCGCAACAACTTATCTGGATGGAAAAAAATGTGTGTGAAATTTTATGGGACTTAACTGCTAAGGTCATCCGTCCCTAAGCTTACACACTACTTAACCTAAATTATCCTAAGGACAAACACACACACCCATGCCCGAGGGAGGACTCGAACCTCCGCACAGTCCATGACAGCACCGCCTTAGAGCGCTCGGCTAATCTCGCGCGGCATATGTGGATGGAGATTCGTCAAAAGACGTAGGAGTAACTTCGAGTGTTGGCCACGGAGCTGTGTTGGGATACCTGTTGTTAATGTTGCATTGTAATGACCTTTTGTCCAATATTTAGCAACCTAAGACTTTAAGCAAATGACGTAGTTGTCTATCGTTAGGTGTTATCTGAAAAGTACACGAATATTCAATTAGATCTTGATAAGATTTAAAAGTGGTGAAGTGACTGAAAACTTGCATTAAATGTCCAGAAATATGAAACGGTACAATTCACAAAACGAAAACAACTTCGTATCTATGACTACAATATCAACGAGTCACAACTGGGAGGGGTCAACTCGTAAGATTAGCTGGGAGTAAAGCTTCGCAGAGATATGAAACTGAACGATCACATAGGCTTCGGTTCATTGGTAGGGTACTAGGGAAATGCAATCTCTATGTAAAGAAGAAGGCGTACAAAAGACTCGTGCGACCCATCCTAGAATATTGCTCAAATGTGTGGAACCCAAGCAACAGAGGACTGACAGGGGATATTCAACAAAAAAGAAAAGCGCAGCACTAATGATCACAGCTACTCTACATCTACATCTACATTTATACTCCGCAAGCCACCCAACGGTGTGTGGCGGGGGGCACTTTACGTGCCACGGTCATTACGTCCCTTTCCTGTTCCAGTCGCGTATGGTTCGCGGGAAGAACGACTGTCTGAAAGCCTGCGTGCGCGCTCTAATCTCTCTAATTTTACATTCGTGATCTCCTCGGGAGGTATAAGTAGGGGGAAGCAATATATTCGATACCCCATCCAGAAACGCACCCTCTCGAAACCTGGCGAGCAAGCTACACCGCGATGCAGAGCGCCTCTCTTGCAGAGTCTGCCACTTGAGTTTATTAAACATCTCCGTAACGCTATCACGGTTACCAAATAACCCTGTGACGAAACGCGCCGCTCATCTTTGGATCTTCTCTATCTCCTCCGTCAACCCGATCTGGTACGGATCCCACACTGATGAGCAATACTCAAGTATAGGTCGAACGAGTGTTTTGTAAGCCACCTCCTTTGTTGGTGGTCTACATTTTCTAAGCACTCTCCCAATGAATCTCAACCTGGTAACCGCCTTACCAACAATTAATTTTATAAGATCATTCCACTTCAAATCGTTCCGTACGCATACTCCCAGATATTTTACAGAAGTAACTGCTACCAGTGTTTGTTCCGCTATCATATAATCATACAATAAAGGATCCTTCTTTCTATGTATTCGCAATACATTACATTTGTCTATGTTAAGGGACAGTTGCCACTCCCTGCACCAAGTGCCTATCCGCTGCAGATCTTCCTGCATTTCGCTACAATTTTCTAATGCTGCAACTTCTCTGTATACTACAGCATCATCCGCGAAAAGCCGCATGGAACTTCCGACACTATCTACTAGGTCATTTATACATATTGTGAAAAGCAATGGTCCCATAACACTCCCCTGTGGCACGCCAGAGGTTACTTTAACGTCTGTAGATGTCTCTCCATTGAGAACAACATGCTGTGTTCTGTTTGCTAGAAACTCTTCAATCCAGCCACACAGCTGGTCTGATATTCCGTAGGCTCTTACTTTGTTTATCAGGCGACAGTGCGGAACTGTATCGAACGCCTTCCGGAAGTCAAGAAAAATAGCATCTACCTGGGAGCCTGTATCTAATATTTTCTGGGTCTAATGAACAAATAAAGCGAGTTGGGTCTCACACGATGGCTGTTTCCGGAATCCATGTTGATTCCTACATAGTAGATTCTGGGTTTCCAAAAACGACATGATACTCGAGCAGTGAGAGAATGTTACGGAAATGCTGGTGAAATTAACTGGCAGGTGCTTGAAGATGGAGACACGTTATCTCTGGAAAGCTTAGTAAGTATCAAGAACCAGCTTTAAATGATGAACCTAGGAATATACTGCAACCCCCTACGCATCTGTCCCACCAGAATAGCGAGCACAGTTTAGACCAATTACAGCACCCACTGAGGCGTTTAGGAAATCGTTCATCCCGCGCTCCGTACGTAAATGGAACGAAAGGAAACCTAAGTGGGACAACAGATGGTACCCTGTGCCATGCACTTCAGAGTTGCTTACACAGTATGTACGTAGATGTAGAATTATTGTTATAAAGAAAATGATTTTTGTGTTTTTTAAGTCACATGTAGAGGACGCGCACTCGTAGCTCTAGGAGTTGGAGAAGAAGTTACGTATAACTCATGTCATCCACCCAGGGTGAACCAGGACTCCACTGACAAAACTTGAGAATATGTTCAGGGACTTGTGGTCCCCATACCACATGTAATTATGACTTAACAGGCTTTGTTACGAGAATTTGTTTCTGTAGAAATACTTCCAGTAAAGCGAAAAACGTAATAACACCTAAGGGTCGGGTTATTTGTGGGCGCCTATGTACAGACACAAAACTGCTGTTATGGGGTTGCCGTCCCTGCGGAAACAACTCAGCATATCGTCTTCGTGCCGTTATCTCATAGACGAGATGCATATCAGCTAATTTTACATCAGTAAACCTATCAGTACTGTTGTGCACCACTGTTAACATACATCTAACACTGCTAGAAAACCAGCTAGAGGCTAGACCGAGAAGTACTGAATGTAAACTTCAGGAACAAGTAAGTGATTGAATGGAACAAGTTTGTTTCCAGACGAGACATACAGAGCATACCAACGACATTACACTGCAGTGCAAAAGTTTTCAAAGCAATAACGGTACAGGAGGTTATAAATCAAACGAAATTTAATTACTCTGTAACGAACCACTGGCTACTACAGGTCCAGGCGTATACCAAGATACGCGGAAAATTTCCCTGGACAACCTCCAAAACTTTATCGGTGCAGTTCTGGTTCACCCTGTGCGCGTACGAAATGACCTTTTCGTTAGAATAACAACGCGCCTTATTCACAGCACGTGTACCATATGCTGAATCCACAGCTATAGACCATATTTTATTTTTTGCTTTGTCGGGTATAGAAGATACGATTTTTAAAATCCTTATTTGTAATTTGCTTTTAATGTTTTCCATTGTATTTTCTGAAGATCTGGTCATAATTTTTAAAAAATACTATTAGGTCTGACAGAAAATGAAAAACATATCACTTCTGAATATAAAAATTTAAACGTTACGGTTCCTGTTTCGAGCATCTCCAATCCTCTTCATCAGCACACTACGTCAAGGCGTCCATTCACAGACTGAATGGTCCGCCGACTCATCGGATTGTGTGTGGACACTGACGAACGCTTGGCGACCTTATCTCCTACACAGACCGATCAAGTTGGGCCACGGAGGATTCTCGGTTCTTCTAAGTGCCGGGCAAGTCACGGAGCTGGGACAGGGGTGGGGGGAGGGCGTGGGAAGCTGTCGACCCTTCCTCGACCTTTTCTGGGTGAAAATTTCACTGGGTGCAATTTACAGGGCATTGCTTCGAATAGTCTTTCATCTCGATGACGGAGTATTCGGACACAACTGTCGACTTGATGGAACAAGAAACGTGATTCATACGATCAGGCGACAGTTTCTTATTGATCCATGGTCCAGTCTCGATCATACTGTGCCTACTCCCATCGTAATTGACGATGTTGTTGCGTCACCATGGGAACACCTAAGGGTCGTGCACTGTGGAGTCGCAAGTTCAGTAATGTGCACTGACTGATGTTCTATGAGACACTTGTGTCTGCACTACACGACTCCGTCGTCATATCTGACATAGTTCGCCTCCTATCCTGCTTTACAGAGGGGTCAAGACTTCAATCGCCATGTCCTGTGATGAGGTACGGATGTACAATATCTTGTCGTCTACTCGTGGTTCCGCCTTCCCTCGACCATCCTCCATACACACGAATGGGCCACACGAACAACTGACAGCATTCCACCGCTTCTGTGATGCTCGCTTTCAGGTACAAGGCAGTAACTGTCTGTCCCTTTCAAAGTCGCATGTGTTAGGGGAGTTCGCAACTGCAGCAGTAGCTGTGTGCCCCTTTCAAAGCTGCTTATATTGGGGGAGTTCCCCGTCTGCAACACTAATCATTGCTGAAGTGATCCCCCATTCGTCCCTGCTCCACTCATATACATTGTGCAACAAAATTAAATGAACACCTTTTGGAAACCCCATAACTGCCTCCCATTGCAATGCATAAGTTTGAAATTTGGCTCAAAGGTGCCTACAACTTTCCTCTATAATGGTTCAAAAGCACGGCAGCCTGTGACGTCACGACGGCGCTTCAAACAGCAAGGTGTCAATACCTACGAAAGAAGGCCACAGCTCAGAAGTTCATGGAGCTGTAAGGTCGGTTAATGGTGTCACATTGACACCAAATTTTGCCACAATTCTAATGCAATGCCACTGTGAATGGGTCATACGATGAGAAGGTCGTCACAGCCCCTCTCACACACATTTCACCACTTCTGTTGACACCTCTATGGTGGAGCTCAGAACCGTGCCACGCAGCGTTGGAATCATATGGTTTTCTTACAGGTGGCCGAGGAAAGCATTTCAGACAGACCGCCACTCGGAATCGACACAAAAAGACCTCAAGAGGTGGCATAAAGGGCGTGAATGAAACCACCCCTTTCCCTGGGGCCTTGATTCCCACACATATCACAGTCGAAAACGATTGTTCGAAAAGCGATGAGCAACAGGAATATGTCCCTGATAATCTTTCGTCAATTCGTCAATGCTGACACCTCCGGACGTTTCAACCCTTCAGTAACTACAACGAATGTGATCGCACCCATTTGGAGTGCAGCTCGACCGTAACTTTTGCCCTCTTGTACAGGATCGAATCACTAGCGACTGTTCAAAACCATTCGACGGAGTTTGAACGTGTTCCGAAACAGCAAACCATACTTATACTTTTTTACCTCCTGTTTTCCTCCGTCCTGGTGCGTCACCACCCGAGAGTGAAACATTAACATATGCGTGAATAAAATAGCAAAGCGTGCCTCTAACACAACCCCCGCTCCCGCTCCCCCCCCCCCCCCCCCCAGTTCGGAACACCATCAGTGCCACCCACACACCTTTGTTGACATGTTAGAAATGTCCCTTCAGAAAGTTCGACACCACATCAGCCTGGCAACTGCTCTACTGCTTGATGGTTAGCAGCCCCTTGGCCTCACATTTGGTGGGGTTTGCCTACCTTCAGGTGCTAGAGCATGTAAACAAATCCATCAGTTCCACGTGTGACAGATTCGCTTTTGTATTTTAAATGTCCGAATCGCGTGTAAACGAACCGTTTTTAATGTTGCGTAACAGGAATATGAATGCCTTTTAACCGTGACTGTGACAATATTTAACTGTATGATTTGCTAATATTGCTTAATATGGAAGTAATAATGTGCAGAACACTTTCTGTATCGTTCTTAGCGTTGACCGCGCTACGGAATGTTTGTTTAACGGTCGGGCTTACGGCACCCCGCGCGTGTACCGCTACCTGCCGGGACTGCAGTACAAAAAAGACGACCCTTCGTCCCTCCCGTGCTGACTATGTATCGCTTCTCAGAAAAATACGGCTTTTAGTTCGTCCACTAGAGCATTTTCATTAAACTGCACAACTGTGTTTACTAACACCCTAACAACAACCTCCAACACAAATTTTGACATGTGTTACCTAATAGAAAACTATTGTTAGCAAGACACCTATCTATGTTTGAAACTTCTCTCCAAAGCGAGGTGTGGATAATGGTGTTCTATTTTCAGAGCTAGTTATTACACACACAACGCTTTATATGGCCTTCCTGGATTTGAAACTTCCTGGCAGATTAAAACTGTGTGCCGGACCGAGACTCGAACTCGGGACCTTTGCCTTTCGCGAGCAAGTTTGGAAGGTAGGAGACGAGGTGCTGGCAGAAGTAAAGCAGTGATGACGGGGCGTGAGTCGTGCTTCGGTACCTCAGTTGGTAGAGCACTTGCCCGCGAAAAGCAAAGGTCCCGAGTTGGAGTCTCGGTCTGGCACACAGTTTTAATTTGTCAGGTAGTTCCATATCAACGCACACTCCGCTGTAGAGTGAAAGTCTCATTCTGGAAACTTACTGGATTTGGTTACATCCACATCCCTGTAGCAAACAGCTTGTATCTATGTAGCCTTACCTTACGACATATCCACTGAAATAAAATTGTGTCTACAAAGATTTTTTTGGTCGCCAGCTATGAAGGAGCAATTTCAATACTTGTTTATATTCTTTTAATGAACAAGATGGAGGTTTACTTGAATTTTTGTGGCAACAATCTTACTTGCAAACAAGATGGAGGCGGATTGAGATATTCTTAGGTGGCTTAATGGCTGCCATCTTTACGTAAATTTTCCGATAAAGCAAGTTTAAAGGTAAAAAATCTCATTAAACTGAACTTTACAATGACATATCAAGGCGACCACACTTCTTGTCTCTTCAAATTAAAAGTAAACAAATATTCTTGTAAGTTACTTTTTACTGACACTGCAAGATTTCCGTAACATCAAAATTAACTATCTTCTACAGTTTGACCGTAGAAAGTGACGCAAAAATACACATTTAATAAAATGGACAGGGAACTCTGGACCAGAATATGAGTTTGAGACAAATATTCTAACAAATACTTTACTTTGGCAAACCATGGGGTTGACGGTAACTGGTAAATACCGTTAATACGAAAATGTCTTGCCTGATTAAAAAATGGTTCAAATGGCTCTGAGCACTATAGGACTTAACATCTGAGGTCATCAGTCCCCTACAACTTAGAACTACTTAAACCTAACTAACCTAAAGACATCACGCACATCCATGCCCGAGGCAGGATTCGAACCTGCGACCGTAGCGGTCTCGCGGTTCCAGACTGAAGCGCCTAGGACCGCTTGACCACACCGGCCGGCTTGCCTGGTTCGTTTCAGTCATATCGGTGTTGAAGCTGGTGCTTGCTGTATGAAAATTTGGATAGGCTCTTTACGTCTCCAGTGACTGAATTAATTAATACTTACCGTCCCACTGCTGTTTTATTAACGCACATGTTCATGTTGCACTCCGATGTGATCACGCCACAGTATGGCGGAAAATAGGGCGTTTTAAAAAGAATAAGTACGGTTTTGTTGTTTCGGAACGCGTTCAAACTGCGTTGAATTGTTTTGAACGGTCCATACTGCTTCCATCCTGTACAAGAGAGCGAAATCTGCGATCGCATTGTACTCCAAAGGGGTGTGATCACATTCAGTGGGGAAGCAACCCCGCAACGTCGTTAGAGAAGGGCTGAAACGTCCGGGGGTATCAGCACCGACGAAATATTGTCAAGAACATATTGTTGTTGCCCATCGCATTGGGAAGAGTCGTTTTCGACCCTGGAATGTTTGGGAATCAAAGCCCCAGAGAAAGGGGCGGTTTCATTCCCCTTCATGCTACTCCCTGAGGCCTTTTCGTGTCTATTCTGAACAGCGATGTGTGTGTGAAATATTCACCTCGGCCACCCATTAGGAAACGGCTGATTTCAACCTGTCGCAGAGACGCTCAAAGACGAAATGAAATAATGGTAAGAGGGAGGGGTTGTGACGATCTTCTCATCGTGTAACACGTCCAAGACGGCGTTGGCTAAAACTGGGGAGAAAACTGGTAGCATTGTGACATCTTTAACCCACCTTACAGCTCACACGAGCTTCCGAGCTGTGACCTTCTTCTCGCAAGTGTCGACACGTTGCTGTTTTAAGCGTCAGCCAGCGCGAGGCTGACGTTGCACGGCTCCAAGCTCTTCTTACACGATAACAGAGGCAGGCTGTGGGCACTTTTGAGCCAAATTTCAAACTTACTCGCCGGAGTGGGAGACAACTACGAGGTTTCGAAGAAGTGATCCTTCAGTTTTGTTGTGCAGTGTACTTTCCTCACGATCCCGCAACGCCATCAGGCTACACGATGAAGTAACAGTCAGATAGTAGAGATGTTCTTCACGTAACGGGTGTTAAAGGATTAAGCTTTCACTCCACCAGTATCAATATCTGGAATGACCAGAATGGGCACACTTATACTATTGCATTCATTGTGGCAAGGAAGCAAACAGTCTTCCAATGCCGTCTTGAGACATTTCTTGTCAAGCCTGAAAGACACGCTGTATCGGTTCATGAAGATTGCTGGCTGGAGACTGATATGGCTCAAATGGTTCAAATGACTCTGAGCACTATGGGACTTAACTGCTGTGGTTCAAAAAAATGGTTCAAATGGCTCTGAGCACTATGGGACTCAACTGCTGAGGTCATAAGTCCCCTAGAACTTAGAACTACTTAAACCTAACTAACCTAAGGACAACACACACATCCATGCCCCAGGCAGGATTCGAACCTGCGACCGTAGCGGTCGCGCGGTTCCAGACTGTAGCGCCAGAACCGCTCGGCCACCAGCGGCCGGCTTAACTGCTGTGGTCATCAGTCCCCTAGAACTTAGAACAACTTAAACCTAACTAACCTAACGACATCACACACATCCATGCCCGAGGCAGGATTCGAACCTGCGACCGCAGCGGTAGCGCGGTTCCAGACTGTAGCGCCTAGAACCGCTCGGCCACTCCGGCCGACTGATATGAAAGTATAGGTTTGTGTATTGCTTCCTAGACATGCTCTAAGGATGAAAAATCAGATCGGGCACGCTAGTCAGTGACTGACTATCGACGTTGTCCTTATTCGCAGTAGCTCTGTGGTCAATATCGCTACCGTAACATAATCGATCAAGACTTCTACCTGAAAGAAACTATCAGCAGTTTGACACCATCGAAAGTGCAAAATTTCGACGAAGACGAAAGCAAACTATGTACGGTAAATTAAGTGTGTCTACATTGAGAGCTCATTTGTGGAAAATAAGTGAGATGTAAGCTAACAAACGTAGAAAACAATAGAGTTTTCGAAGCAACGCAAGTACACCTTTATTCTTTTAACTGTTGTAGAAACAGCTTCCGCCGAAACGTCGTCAGGCCACCCCTCTTTAAACCTGTTACCATAAAATCACAAACCGGCGGGCGGTAGTTAATCTCTTGTTCTTTCATAGCTCGTAAATACAGTAACAGCTTTGCTGCTAGGAGAGAAATATGAAGTTAGCACAGTACTTCTAGTAAAGTACAGTACCTTCACTCCATAAACTCTCTAGAGCAATTTACAAATTGCGCAAGGCTTTGGAATATTGTCTTACAAGCCATTCTCAGACCTTTCTTCAGGTGTACGGCATTAAACTCAGTGAAAGACTGTTTCTGTGACTGGCGTCAGACTGAGGTAAAACGGTTGCTAGTCCCGCTGCTCCCGTTATTTAACGGTGCTTTCAGCGAGAAATGCAGCGCGACATCTGCAAATGGTTCTTAACTACAGAACAATGTCAAGCACCGCTGTCTTACGAACGACATCGCCGAGATGACGGCAAGCGAGCAATTGTTACTAGAGGTAGGCTTCATTTTCATCCGCAGTTCGACTTACATGAACCACCCTTCTTGTAAACGTCTAGCTGTTGCTACTGACGTAGGGTGTGACGCTTGCAACACAAAGACAGCCTAAAATACGCCCAGCTATGTACACACATAAAAAAAAGTTTTGCGTTACCTCGGTTCCGAGAGTTTCGGAATCCGTACAGAAAATTGGAATAGAGATCAACATAAACATCATTTCCGCCCTTTTTATTGCTCATTAAAACCACGCGTTGCATGTTGTACCACCATACAGCGAGCCCTTCAGAGGTAGTGCTCCAGATTACTGTACACACCGGTACCTCTAATACCCAGTAACACGTCCTCTTGCATTGATGCATGCCTGCATTCGTCGTGGCATACTATCCACAAGTTCATCAAGGCATTGTTGATCCATATTGTCCCACTCCTCAACGGCGATACGGCGTAGATCCTTCAGAGTGGTTGGTGGGTCGCGTCGTCCATAAACAGCCCTTTTCAATCTATCCCAAGCATGTTCGATAGGGTTCATGTCTGGAGAACATGCTGGCCACTCTAGTCGAGCGATGTTGTTATTCTGAAGGAAGTCATTCACAAGATGTGCACGATGGGGGGGCTAATTGTCGTCCATGAAGACAAATGCCTCGCCAATATTCTGCCGATATCGTTGCACTATTGGTCGGAGGATGGCATTCACGTATCGAACAGCCGTTACGGCGCCTTCCATGACCACCAGCGGAGTACTTCGGCCCCACACAATGCCACCCCAAGACAGCAGGAAACCTCCACCTTGCTGCACTCGCTAAGGTGTTCAGCCTGACCGGGTTGGCCTCCAAACACGCCTCCGACGATTGTGTGGTTGAAGGCATATGCGACACTCATCGGCGAAAAGAAAGTGATGCCAATCCTGAGCGGTCCAATCGGCTTGTTGTTGGGCCCATCTGTACCGCGCTGCATGGTGTCGTCGCTGCAAAGATGGTTCAAATGGCTCTGAGCACTATGGGACTCAACTGCTGTGGTCATTAGTCCCCTAGAACTTAGAACTACTTAAACCTAACTAACCTAAGGACATCACACACATCCATGCCCAAGGCAGGATTCGAACCTGCGACCGTAGCAGTCGCACGGTTCCGGACTGCGCGCCTAGAACCGCGAGACCACCGCGGCCGGCTGCAAAGATGAACCTAGCCATGGAAGTCGGGAGTGACGTTGCGCATCATGCAGCCTATTGCGCACAGTTTGAGTCGTAACACGACGCCCTGTGGCTGCACGAAAAGCATTATTCAACATGGTGGCGTTGCTGTCAGGGTCCCTCCGAGCCATAATCCGTAGGTAGCGGTCATCCACTGCAGTAGTAGCCCTTGTGTGGCCTGAACGAGGGATTTCATCGACAGTTCCTGTCCCTCTGTACCTCCTCCATGTCCGAGCAACATCGCTTTGGTTCACTCCGAGACGCCTGGACACTTTCCTTGTTGAGAGCGCTTTCTGGCACAAAGTAGCAATGCGGACGCGATCGAAAAGCGGTTTTGGACGTCTTAGCATGGTTGAACTACACACAACACGAGCCGTGTGTCTCCTTCCTAGTGGAATGTCTGGAACTGATCGGCTGTCGGACCCCCTCCGTCTAATAGGCGCTGCTCATGGATGGTTGTTCACATCTTTGGCCGGATTTAGTGCCGTCTCTTAACAGTGAAATGGACTGTGTATGTGATACAATGTCCACAGTCAACGTTTATCTTCCGGAGTTCTGGGAATTGGGGTGATGCAAAACTTTTTATATGTGTAGTTGGGTGATACGGGATTCCTTAGTCTAAGTTCCAGAAAGTGCGATTACTGGAGTTCAAAAATGGCTCTAAGCATTACAGGACTTAACATCTGAGGTCAACAGTGTCCTAGACTTAAACTATCTAACCTAAGGACATTAAACACAGCCATGCCCGAGGCAGGATTCGAACCTGCGACCGTAGCAGCATCGTGGTTCCGGACTGAAGCGCCTAGAACAGCTCGGCCACAGCGGCTGGCTACTGGAGTTCTAAGTTCCTTTATGCCTAGTTAGTTTTATAAAATCCATGTCTTAGACGTTATATTGCAAAGTGGACGAACGTTTCGGCCATCACTGCAAGCTGCCTTCATCACGTTATGGTAACTTACTTCAGCAACGAAAGCCTATGCACATACATAAACACATGTTAGTGAAAATAAATACTTTGTATCCTGTCGTATTCTTTCTGAGTTACCACGCAGCCTCCTTCATTGTAAAACACAGCTGTACGAATGATTACATTTGTTCAAGATATTTTAGCGTTGGTCTTGCAGCTTGCATAAAGGAGACAGTGATACGAATGAAACGTAATGTAGAAACAGCTCTCATCACTGAAGTACATAGCGCACATTTTATAAATTTATTGCCTATATTATTGTGTGATAACACATCTTGATCTTGCATCATTTGTTTGAGTAAAATTAAACCTGATAGATTCTAATTATCTTACGATCTTTCGTGTAAAGGTGGTCTTGCGCTGGTAACGACTACTTAATTTATAAAAGCTCATACCTCACGCAAGGGGCAAAACACCAAAACGTATGTCCACATACGTTTTTACCAATAGACGGGTAAGTTACAATATTGTTGATACTGGTCAGATTATACAGGGCTATTACAAATGATTGAAGCGATTTCATAAATTCACTGTAGCTCCATTCATTGACATATGGTCACGACACGCTACAGATACGTAGAAAAACTCATAAAGTTTGTTCGGCTGAAGCTGCACTTCACGTTTCTGCCGCCAGAGCGCTCGAGAGCGCAGCGAGACAAAATGGCGACAGGAGCCGAGAAAGCGTATGTCGTGCTTGAAATGCACTCACATCAGTCAGTCATAACAGTGCAACGACACTTCAGGACGAAGTTCAACAAAGATCCACCAACTGCTAACTCCATTCGGTGATGGTATGCGCAGTTTAAAGCTTCTGGATGCCTCTGTAAGGGGAAATCAACGGGTCGGCCTGCAGTGGGCGAACAAACGGTTGAACGCGTGCGGGCAAGTTTCACGCGTAGTCCGCGGAATTCGACGAATAAAGCAAGCAGGGAGCTAAACGTACCACAGCCGACGGTTTGGAAAATCTTACGGAAAAGGCTAAAGCAGAAGCCTTACCGTTTACAATTGCTACAAGCCCTGACACCCGATGACAAAGTCAAACGCTTTGAATTTTCGGCGCGGTTGCAACAGCTCATGAAAGAGAATGCGTTCAGTGCGAAACTTGTTTTCAGTGATGAAGCAACATTTTTTCTTAATGGTGAAGTGAACAGACACAATGTGCGAATCCGGGCGGTAGATAATCCTCACGCATTCGTGCAGCAAATTCGCAATTCACCAAAGGTTAATGTGTTTTGTGCAATCTCACTGTTTAAAGTTTACGGCCCCTTTTTCTTCTGCGAAAAAAACGTTACAGGACACGTGTATCTGGACATGCTGGAAAATTGGCTGATGCCACAACTGGAGACCGACAGCGCCGACTTCATCTTTCAACAGGATGGTGCTCCACCGCACTTCCATCATGATGTTCGGCATTTCTTAAACAGGAGATTGGAAAACCGATGGATCGGTCGTGGTGGAGATCATGATCAGCAATTCATGTCATGGCCTCCACGCTCTCCCGACTTAACCCCATGCGGTTTCTTTCTGTGGGGTTATGTGAAAGATTCAGAGTTTAAACCTCCTCTACCAAGAAACGTGCCAGAACTGCGAGCTCGCATCAACGATGCTTTCGAACTCATTGATGGGGACATGCTGCGCCGAGTGTGGGAGGAACTTGATTATCGGCTTGATGTCAGCCGAATCACTAAAGGGGCACATATCGAACATTTGTGAATGCCTAAAAAAACTTTTTGAGTTTTTGTATGTGTGTGCAAAGCATTGTGAAAATATCTCAAATAATAAAGTTATTGTAGAGCTGTGAAATCGCTTCAATTATTTTAATAACCCTGTAATGTCTGATGTTTTTTAAATAATCACAATTTTATATATCTGTTTTATTCCTGTGAATATGGAAGACAACGTTTCAAAACTGTGAAATTACATCATTTAATGATTTATTATAGGTTAATCAACAAGTAAATTACAAGAAATATTTTTATTAGTTCACCGGTGATATTAGGTTATCATTGAAAATTAAATATGAAATAGAAAAGAAAATCAGAAACATGGAGAGAATACTGTTGTAATGAGAGAAAAATAATAAGGAAAAAAAGAAATTAATACTTCTCAAAACGGAGGGACGAAAATAAACACACAAAACAACATTACCTGCTATCGTGGCAGAGCTAAAACTGCTATTTCGTAGGACCCCACATAATCATTGCCGAAAGTGGGCTATAATTTCACACTGACGCGTCGACGAAACTGTTACAGGCATGCTTATTCAAGTAATGAGATATGTAAATAGGCACAATACGGCGCTGCGGTCCGCAGCGCCTACATCAGACAAGTGTGTGGCGCAGTTGGATCGGTTACTGCTGCTACAATGGCGGGTTATTAAGATTTAAGTGAGTTTGAACGTGGTGTTATAGTCGGCGAACGAGCAATAGGACACAGCATCTCCGAGGTAGCAATGAAGTGAGGTTTTTCCAGTACGACGATTTCACGATTGTCCCGTGATTATCTGGTATCCGGTAAAACATCAAATCTCTGATTCCGCTGCGACCGGAAAAAAGTCCTGCAAGAACGGGAGCAACGACGACTGAAGAGAATCGTTCAACGTGACAGAAGTGCAACCCTTCCGCAAATTGCTGCAGATTTCAATGCTGGACCATCAACAAGAGTGTCAGCGTGCAAACCACTCAACGAAACATCATCGATATCGGCTTTCGGAGGCGGAGGCCCACTCGTGTACCCTTGATGACTCCACGACACAAAGCCTTACGTCTCGCCTGGGCCCTTCAACACCAGCATTGGACTGTTAATGACCTGCTCGGATGAGGCTCGTTTCAGATTGTATCTAGCGGATGGACGTGTACGGGTATGGACACAACCTCATGAATCCATGGACCCTGCTTGTCAGCAGGGACTGTTCAAGCTGGTGGAACCTCTGTGATGGTGTGGGGCGTGTACAGTTGGTGTGATATGGGACACCTGATACGTCAATATATGACTCTGACAGGTGACACATACATATGCATCCTGTCTGATCACATGTATCCATTCATGTCCATTGTGCATACCGACTGACGTCGGCAATTCCAGCACGACAATGCGACACTCCACACGTCCAGAATTACTGCAGAGTGGCTCCATGATCACTCTTCTGAGCTTAAACACTTCCGCTAGCCATCAAACTCCTCAGAATGAACATTATTGAGCATATATGGTGAAAGGGTCCTGTAGCCACCTTTCATTAGTCCGGTAGCCCATTTCATTACCATTTCTCTTTCTTTTCCTTGTTTCTCTTTTCTCTTTACTCTCATAGTGGCGTGATTGAATGAATGTGGTTGTGTGTCACGTTGCTAGACGGTGGCGTAGTCTGCTGCAGAAAGTCTGCGATAGTCGTACAGATTCAGCAGCAGTTGTACAGAATAGCCAACTCGCGTAGTGGTCAAGTCGGCAGAGAGGTTTTCGCTACTTGTGATAAATCCACCTGCGTTAGGTTGGTGGCGGAAATGGCATCTTTGGGTTTTCCGGGCCACGCGGAGCGTGGAAGAGGCTGGAGAAGCGGGAGGCAGTCTGCCGCCGGTACGGGAAGCGTCCACAGCTGTGCTCCAGTCGAAGAAGGGTGAGTTAGACTGACCCCGTGGCACGCTGTTACTTGGCGAGGGGAGAGCTGTTAGCTTTTGGTCTCGCTTTTCAAATCTGGAAGATTGCTTTGCCTTGTCGCAGCAAGGAATGCAAAACTTTGTCAGATTTTTCTTTTAGCAAATTTCTGTAGCAGACTTGGATCCGCCGGAAGAGCGCCACACAAAGGTATCGATAAGAAGTGAGCACTGGCTTCTGTATGAATGTCTGTTTGCCTTCAGCTGTGCCTGCATAAGCTTTCACCTTTCTAAATATTTAGAGCTTTGCCTTCTCGTAAATTTTCCTTGCTTTATGTGTCTTTCGTCCGTGGGGAGCCAACCACGTGGTAGAACATTGTAGTTGTTGGGCTACCGGCATCACTAACTTTCCGATCGCATGTTTGTTTTAGATAATGTTAACATGATTGTGTGATGTGATATTGTTGGAATTTGGCACTATACCTAGAAATTGTGTCTCCACAAACCACGTGTTATCAGGAATCGTGTACATGCCTCACATCCTTATCTTAGGAATAAATGATTTTTATCTACAATTTTCTCTTGTGTTCCGAGGTTACGTTTTTGCACCTAAGCCACTCACCTCGTAGCTTTCCCGTTAGCACATCCAATGCGTTTCCTTATGCACAGGTCCAGTGATTAGTCTCCCACCGAGCGAGGTGGCGCAGTGGCTAGACACTGGACTCGCATTCGGGAGGACGACGGTTCAATCCCGCGTCCGGCCATCCTGATTTAGGTTTTCCGTGATTTCCCTAAGTCACTCCAGGCAAATGCCGGGATGGTTCCTCTGAAAGGGCACGGCCGACTTCCTTCCCCATCCTTCCCTCATCCGATGAGACCGATGACCACGCTGTCTGGTCTCCTTCCGCAAAACCAACCAACCATTAGTCTCCCCTTGTATTTCATAACAAATGCTTTAGATTAAGTCTTATTTTCAGGTGTGTTGCTGGGAGCTGATCTTATGCAGTGTTCATGCATTTTCTATTTTATTTTAAATGTTTGATTGTCGTGAACAGTGCACGGGCAATACTATTAATTACATCGTACCCGCTATGAGCGACCTCACAACGTATGCATTTTTGTGAGTTTTTGGTCTGTGATCAAACTAATTTATTTTCCGACTCGACCAAACCTTCGATTAGTTGTATGGTTAGAGTCGGTGGCGACCCTAATCTTCTCAAGTTAACTTCACAAGCAATAAGTATTTACATTCCCAATAATAACGTAATAACCCGTAGTAACAGGTTAGTTACAATGGGACGTCTTGCAACGTTCTGTTCAGAAGAGATCTCTGTCCCCTCGTACTCTTACGGATTTATGGACAGCCCTACACGATTCATAGTGTCAGTTCCCTCCAGCACCACTTCTGACATTAGTCGAGTCCACGCCAGGTCGTGTTGCGGCACTTCTGCGTGCTCCCGGGGGCCCTACATAATACACTCCTGGAAATGGAAAAAAGAACACATTGACAACGGTGTGTCAGACCCACCATACTTGCTCCGGACACTGCGAGAGGGCTGTACAAGCAATGATCACACGCACGGGACAGCGGACACACCAGGAACCGCGGTGTTGGCCGTCGAATGGCGCTAGCTGCGCAGCATTTGTGCACCGCCGCCGTCAGTGTCAGCCAGTTTGCCGTGGCATACGGAGCTCCATCGCAGTCTTTAACACTGGTAGCATGCCGCGACAGCGTGGACGTGAACCGTATGTGCAGTTGACGGACTTTGAGCGAGGGCGTATAGTGGGCATGCGGGAGGCCGGGTGGACGTACCGCCGAATTGCTCAACACGTGGGGCGTGAGGTCTCCACAGTACATCGATGTTGTCGCCAGTGGTCGGCGGAAGGTGCACGTGCCCGTCGACCTGGGACCGGACCGCAGCGACGCACGGATGCACGCCAAGACCGTAGGATCCTACGCAGTGCCGTAGGGGAGCGCACCGCCACTTCCCAGCAAATTAGGGACATTGTTGCTCCTGGGGTATCGGCGAGGACCATTCGCAACCGTCTCCATGAAGCTGGGCTACGGTCCCGCACACCGTTAGGCCGTCTTCCGCTCACGCCCCAACATCGTGCAGCCCGCCTCCAGTGGTGTCGCGACAGGCGTGAATGGAGGGACGAATGGAGACGTGTCGTCTTCAGCGATGAGAGTCGCTTCTGCCTTGGTGCCAATGATGGTCGTATGCGTGTTTGGCGCCGTGCAGGTGAGCGCCACAATCAGGACTGCATACGACCGAGGCACACAGGGCCAACACCCGGCATCATGGTGTGGGGAGCGATCTCCTACACTGGCCGTACACCACTGGTGATCGTCGAGGGGACACTGAATAGTGCACGGTACATCCAAACCGTCATCGAACCCATCGTTCTACCATTCCTAGACCGGCAAGGGAACTTGCTGTTCCAACAGGACAATGCACGTCCGCATGTATCCCGTGCCACCCAACGTGCTCTAGAGGGTGTAAGTCAACTACCCTGGCCAGCAAGATCTCCGGATCTGTCCCCCATTGAGCATGTTTGGGACTGGATGAAGCGTCGTCTCACGCGGTCTGCACGTCCAGCACGAACGCTGGTCCAACTGAGGCGCCAGGTGGAAATGGCATGGCAAGCCGTTCCACAGGACTACATCCAGCATCTCTACGATCGTCTCCATGGGAGAATAGCAGCCTGCATTGCTGCGAAAGGTGGATATACACTGTACTAGTGCCGACATTGTGCATGCTCTGTTGCCTGTGCCTATGTGCCTGTGGTTCTGTCAGTGTGATCATGTGATGTATCTGACCCCAGGAATGTGTCAATAAAGTTTCCCCTTCCTGGGACAATGAATTCACGGTGTTCTTATTTCAATTTCCAGGAGTGTATCAGGCACGTGTACCAGTTTGTTTGGCTCTTCAGTATGAAACCTTCCCGTCTCCTCTATATCTCTTTTCTTACGCAACCTTCCCTTCTACAATAACCTATGAAACCTTCCCTTAGGATTTCTATCTCTTGCTTAATAATAACAAATGAAATCTTCCCTTTGAAATTAATTCTCTTTCTCAGTCTTCGCATACAAATTTAAATGCTGCTTATTAAAAGTGATTTTCTGATTATTTCGACGAAACATAGAATGTGTCGTCGTCGTGGTCCTCAGTCGTTACCTGCAATAACCCGAATCTGTTCCTTACCTTTTTTACTGTTACTGGATCGCCATCTGACTGCTACATCGAACTGCGACATGAATATACTTATTCTGGTTTACTGTACTCTATTAGCTGCTGGTGGGCTGTCATTATAAGTGGCTGTATTTATTACCAAAGCTGACGTTATTCTTTAATAGCAAAGCTGACGTTATTCTTTAATTAATTTGACTGAAGTTACGTAATTCATAGTTAAACTTTTTCTTGACAACAATAAAATTTTGCAAAGTTTTACGTTGATGGTTTTTGGGATGGATTATAATCAGTAATGCTATATTGCTGGCAAAAATTAATTATATTCTGAATGAAATGATTTTGCAAACGCTCAAATGGGACTTGCTTTTTACAATAATCTTACAACTAGCATTACGCAAACATACCTTCAATAGTCTTGAATTTCTCAAAAAAATAATACAATAATATTAGTTCCTTTTATGGTAATAGTTGGCTGATGTCTCTGTACATCCGTTTATAATCTCTTGTAAATCATAGCTGGTGGCTGGCAGGCTCACCGCTCCTCTCAACCTCTCGCTTCAGACCCGCTACTGACTCGCTTCACTTCTCGCTTACTACTGACTTCCTACGAACACTCAAGTGCGGTCTCTCCCGCCAACAATGCGTTCTGGTGCAGACAATCCCTGCTACCATTACAAAATGTATCAATGCGCGGTCTTTCCCGCTCTTTTCTTAAAATATATCCATACGCGGTCTCTCCCGCCCTTTTTAAAATTGTATCAATGTGCGGTCTCTCCTGCCAACAATACTTTGGTGCAGACATTCCCTGCTACCACAATTATTTCCAACATGACAAATATTAATTATTCCTACTTAATTATATTAATAAAATGTAAACATCTTTCATAAATTGTGGTTTGGCGACAGACAATAGAAATATACACGTCTTACAAGTGTATAATAAATACATTGTGCTACAGAATTAAAAGATCGCTTTTTCGAAAGCCCGTAATTGTCTCTCATGACAACACACAGGTTTGAAATTTTTTTCAAAGACGTCTATGATCATGCTCTATAACGGTACAACAATGTGGCGCCCTGCGACTTTTCCCTCCCGCTCCGCGGCGCTTCAGATAAGTAGCAAAGTGTCGCCACATCCGAAATAAAGGCCAGAGCTCAGAAGTTGTACGGTGGCTTAACAATATCACGCCGGCCGCGGTGGTCTCGCGGTTAAGGCGCTCAGTCCGGAACCGCGCGACTGCTACGGTCGCAGGTTCGAATCCTGCCTTGGGCGTGGATGTGTGTGATGTCCTTAGGTTAGTTAGGTTTAAGTAGTTCTAAGTTCTAGGGGACTGATGACCACAGATGTAAAGTCCCATAGTGCTCAGAGCCATTTGAACCATTTGAACAATATCACATTGGAGGCAGATTTCACCGCAATTCTGCCCAACGCCACCGCCGACTTGTCACACGATGGGAAGGTTGTCGCATCCCCTCCTCCACGTAACCACATCGCATGCCTTCTCTTGAAGTCTCTGCAAGGGAGGTCAAGTCCGCAACATCTTGCTTTGAAATCACGCTGTACTCTTATCGACGGCCGAGAAAAACATTTCAGTCACACCTCCGCTCAATACTGATACGAAAACTCCTCAATAAGTGGCATTGTGGGCGGCAAAGAAACCAGCGCTTCCATTGGGCGTTCAGTTGTCACACTTCGCGCTCAAGGACGACCGTTTGTAGTTTGATGTGCAACGGGACGACAGAATTTGAACGTGATTCTAAGTAGCAAAGGATGTTTCTTTTCGTGGATGTATGTTTCGTTGCGAGGTGCCGGGGTGGAGAAGAGTTTGTACCTCTTTAATTCAGACGAATTTTGCATGAGAACTGGACATGCACTCGACCCCCTCCTCACATACCACCTAATTGATTACATGCGCAACGGTAACGGAAGAAAATGATGGTGGACCCTGCTAGTTGGTAAAATAAGGAGTGCACACTCAAAATAATTTAATAAAAATCGTGATCTACTCAGAAAAAAAGAGAACTTTATCATAATAAACAACAGGAAATAGGATTCTGACTAAATCTACGAAATGATATGCGGATTAAATATTACAGTGAGATTTATTATACATATCAGAACATAAATGCACATGACTGTCGACACACACAGTAGGTTAAAGGATAGGGCATACAGAAATATTATGAGAATAAGAGTTGGCTCGAGAACAAGGGACTCCTACTTTCTGTGATGCAAACGATTGATGATAATGACTGGAGGCCCTAATGAATCAAATATTAATCTCCAGACTATATAGCAGTATCGCAATTAGTACTGAGACCTCAAATGGGATCACATGGAGAAACAAGCAAGGTGGACTTGTAGCAAAGAGAACGCGCGTGCTGCTGAGGGATTCAGTATAAAATTGATAAGGTTCTACAATGCTGTAGCCTCAAAATACTGCGCCAGTACTGAAATCTGCAGCACGTCGTCGGTAGGCAGCGTCCTGATGATGTAGGCGCCGACTTCTGCCTTGCAGCAACTCTGTGTCAACCCCTGGCCGCGGAGGCTGTCCGAGAATTCTAAGTTCTTCCGAAAACGAGCGACCAAGTCGCAAGACCGTCCAACTCTGAGGAAGATTAGATCCCGAATACCCCTCTGTGATGCGATGCAAGAGCGAAGTCAGCATTGCTCTGCTCCCTACTCTCCTCGAAACCTGCGAATCAGCATTCAGTGCTGATTCCAAAATTCCCCCACACTGTCTCGGGACATCATTTGCACCAATAGCTACCGTTCCCTCCAATTTCGAGCAGGGCTTTATGACGTCAACTAGCCTCAGTTTAAGCTGACCAATCATGTCCCTGCTATTCAGGTGAGGGCACTGAATTTGCCGTTTGACCGGCTACGAAAACAACCTACCTAGACCACCGGCCATCCGGTGCCAGACAGTCACACTCAGCAATCATGAGGACAATGCAGTCAGTCAGAGCCAGAAATCTTCGTTCCGGACGCGCCAGAACGGTAAACACATAAACAGCGGCGACACTCAGACGTATCGCAGGTCGTTTCGCCCTGCATACAATAGGCGAAAGTCGACCGACGTCAGTCGTTCCGCCAGGCGCTTAAGGCTATTGTACGAACACGTCAGAATTCAGGGAAGCACAGCCCCCGACCGGAAACGCAGTGTGCCGCGTCCTCGAATGCTCGCCTCGCACAGCCCATCCAAGGAAGTAAAACAACATGTTTAGGGATCGAGTGAAAAGTATTTTTTCAGCTCTCAGTACAAATACTCTCATTACAATAACCTTACTCGGTCTGCTACTGCCGTGCAATGACATAGAGCGTCAATAAAATTGATGAAAATGAGAGGAGACATGCAAAAGAGGGAATGTGACCTCTCATCGTCTATGCAACTAATTGAAGGCAGTTTGTTTATTGTTATACGCGTTTCGCTTCTTTTGTTTGTGAAGGCTATTCAGAGGCCTATAATACGTGTTTATTTTTACACATATAATAAATGTATCATACGGCAGTAACTACATGTTACTATGTTACATTTTGTCGTTTTTTTCTGTTCTTTTTTATGTTAGAATCAACTTTTGTAGCACAAATTTGACACCACGAAATTTGTGCTACAAAAGTGTTATGTTCACAAATTTTATTGCCAGAACATTATAACCCCCTGCTTAATAGCTTGTTTGTCCGTCTTTAGAACGAATACGTCACTGATTCTGCGTATCAGGTATTCAACAGTCTGTTGGTATGTTTCTGGAGGTATGTGGCATTAGCTGTCTACACACGGGTCATGTAATTCACGTAAATAACAGGCCGCTATTTTGAGTACGCTCCTCAAGCCACTGTAGCGCGGTTCTGGCTCCGAGACAAGGAAGATTATACGGCTGAAAGACGGCATCGTCGTCGGGGCAGAGATCAAGCATGAAGGGATGCAAGTGCTTCGCATCTGTCAGTATGTCTTCGATTACTACCACATTCAATGGCAGGAGAATGTCTCCCATAGCATTATACCGCGCCCACCTGCCTACGTCCGTGGAGCAGCACTTTTCGAGCCGTCGTTCACCTCGATGACGGCGTCTGTGGAGACGACCATCGGCCTAGTGCAGCAGAAATGTGATTCACCCGAACAGCCGACACGTTTCCGTTCATCGACGCTCACATCCCGATGGCCCCGTGTCCACTGCAGTCGTAACTGACTACGTCGTTGGGTCAACATGTGAACACTAAGGGGAAGTTTCTTGTGGAGCTGCCGGCCGGGTGGCCGAGCGGATCTAGGCGCTACACACCGGAACCGCCCGACCGCTACGGTCGCAGGTTCGAATCCTGCCTCGGGCATCGATGTGTGTGTGACGTCCTTAGGTTAGTTAGGTTTAAGTAGTTCTAAGTTCTAGGGGACTGATGACCTCAGAAGTTAAGTCCCATAGTGCTCAGAGCCATTTGAACCATTATGCTGCGGAGCTCCATGTTCAACAACGTACGATGAACGTTGTGTTCTAAACACTTGTGCGTGCACCAGCGTTGTCCTCCTTCGGCAGGGATGTTACAGATCATCTCCTTTACAGAGCAGACAAGCCTCCGAATCCGACGTTCTGTGAAAAGTCGTGGACGTCTAACCATTTAGCGCCTGGTGATAGCTGCACTGTCCTACTTATTGCCGTAGATGCTCACGACAGTAGCACGTGAACATTTGACGAGCTTCGCCGTTTTAGAGATATTCGTTCACAGGCTATGCTTACAAGGGAACCTCCCCATCGCACCCCCCTCAGATTTAGTTATAAGTTGGCACAGTGGATAGGCCTTGAAAAACTGAACACAGATTAATCGAGGAAACAGGAAGAAGTTGTGTGGAACTATGAAAAAAATAAGCAAAATATGCAAACTGAGTAGTCCATGTGGAAGATAGGCAACAACAAGGATAACGTGAGGCCAGGAGCGCCGTGGTCCCGTGGTTAGCGTGAGCACATGCGGAATGAGAAGTCCTTGGTTCAAGTCTTCCGCCGAGTGAAAATTTTAATTTCTTTACTTTCGCAAAGTTATGATCTGTCCGTTCGTTCATTGACGTCTCTGTTCACTGTAATAAGTTTAGTGTCTGTGTTTTGCGACCGCACCGCAAAACCGTGCGATTAGTAGACGAAAGGATGTGCCTCTCCAATGGGAACCGAAAACATTTGATCGCGAGGTCATAGGTCAACCGATTCCTCCACAGGAAAACACGTCTGATATATTCTATACGACACTGGTGACGGCATGTGCTTCGCATGACAGGAATATATTGTCGACCCAGCTAACTTGCACACTTGGCGAATGGGTAAAAAGATGTGATAATCACTCCCAAAAAAGTGATGAAAACATAAGAGTTTGTCACATAAACTGCAACAAATGAATGCAACAGTTTCACAGTCGCACAGTTTTGCCTGTGCTTTATCAAAACATATGTTTTTAACGTTTTCAAATTTTTCCGTGTGTAGACCGTCGAATCCTGCATATGTCCAAGCAAATCTGAACATGTCCTGGAGTTTTGGAGAGCGAAGTTGATTATGTGTGAGTGCCTGAACTTTGATAATTGTCTGAAAACAAAAAATTAAACTTTTCACTCGATGGTAGACGTGAACCAAGGACCTCTCGTTCTGCAGGTGCTCACGCTAACCACGGGACCACGGCGCTCCTGAGCTCGGACTCTCCTTGATGTTACATATGTTGCGCGTGGACTACTCAGTTTGTATATTTTGCTTATTTTTTTCATAATTCCACAAAACTTCTTCCTGTTTTCTCGATTGATCTGTGTTCAGTTTTTCAAGGCCTATCGACTGTGCCAACGATAACTAAATCTGAGGGGGGTGCGATGGGGAGGTTCCCTTGTTAGTAATAATCTGACCTTTGCCAAAGCCGCTTATCTCACTGGATTCGCCCATTTGCAGCCCATATCTTCGCTATGGCTATCCACCGTCCGTGTCTGCTCCGCTTACAGACTTCTGTTACCGTGTTGAGTGCACGCAAGACCACCATGCGGCATCCTACATCGCTGTTGGCAGTGGTCAAATGGTTTGGCATATCAGTGCAGAAATGGTTCGTATTTAGGACAAAATCAGAAATATAGATACATGATAACAAAATATGCACGAATGAAAGTAAAACACCATCTGTAAATGGCTGAAAAATATGAATGACGTAAGGTGTCGGTGTGGCAATCTGACTGTGAATATTGGTGTTACGATCTGACTGCGACAACTGTTATAGTGTGCGAGTCTCGCTACTTTTTTCATATGTGTGGCCATATTTTCCGTAGTTGCTTTACAGCTCTCGAGGGGATTTTCGTACTGGCGTTGCAACTGCAATAAATGAGTGTTTTTTTCACCAGACGGGTTTCGCTTTGTTAAGGTGAAGTGGTATGTAATTAAGTTATTTACATCTTGATTTGCTTTAAGATCAAACACTTCGATTACAATATGTTCATTTGTGATTTCCGCTAGACTTCTCGCCTACAACGGGAAATTCCATCTGCTAGCACATCGTTGATGTTTTTCTTCTTTGGATACTGATAGTTGTACTCTAATTTTTAGCTGCTGTGCAGAACTATGCATCTTTTATGTTTTACACAGCACACTTTTTCGCACACTAATGTTTTCTGTTTGATTCTATACTTGTAAGTAGGTATTGTAGTTTATGTTTTGTAGCGTTGCAAACATACCACTGCCAGCTAGTTGTCTTTGACCCATACTCTCCGATTTTATTTTATTGTATATGTATAATTCTATGTAATCGCGTTGCAGTGTATTTATATACTGTGTAAGAGTAGTGAAGGAATATTGATGCTTTTTTTTTTTTTTTTTTTTTTTTTTTGTCGGGGAGCGAGAAGCCATGATCAGTGGATGCAAAAGAAATACTCCATCACCATTCTTTCGCTACTCTTACATAGTATACAAACACACAGCAACATAACTAAATAGAATTATACACATACAATAAACTAAAAGAAAGAGTATAGTGTAGAGACGACTTCTGCCACCGAATGTGTCAGGATGACCAAATGTAGCGGGAAGACACCAAATGTAGAGGATGGGTGCCAAATGTAGTGGGTGGTACCAGGAGGTGCCATATTAAAAATCGGCGAGAGCTTTCCAAATGATTTAGTTGTTTCCACTACAGTGCCCATTCACCTCGGTCCACATCACAGGATCCCACCCGCAATGCTGAGGTCACCACCCGAGCGACCCAGTGCAACGCGCTGCTGTGTGTCAGTCTTGTAGCGCCGTGTGCGTCGTCAGGGCTGTACCTGTAGCTGGCTCAGCAGTCTTCTTCCCTGTTGACTCAGTGCTGCACCGCCGGGAGCCATAGGCCGGTCTCGCAATGCTTCTTCCTCTCTGGCATAGCTGAGATCGTGGCGGGCACAAGAGCCCGTTATCTGGTGTTCGAATCTGCGGCCCTCGCCTCGGGAAGTCTACAGCGTGAGTCGGTAGCCGAGACGACCGCCTGCGGTAGCGAGCCGAGCCGAAGAGTGTCCCGCTGCTGGCTGGCTGCGGACCCCACGTCGGTCTCAGGGGGTCGAACCAACGACACGCTGTCGATTGGGATGCTGGCACCTCATCTGTTGCTGTGTGTAGCCCAGTGGCGTGATACGCCCCGCCGTCCAGGAGAGCTGCCACACTTGAATGAATCTCGTTAGAAAATGGCACCTATTTATACTCACCTGTGCGCCTCTGTTTTACTAACGAACCGCTGTGAGTCACATACGCACAACACTTAGGTTGGCCAGTGGCCCCCTTCTGAATGTCACATGCGCTACAAAACCTGCTGCGTGTGCCCTCTCTGGCAGTTCTACGCCCCTGTGGCCTCTATTTGACTTCGCAACTGCTGGTATGCGTAACTCACTCCAATCCGGATCGCACCTGGCTGAAACTAGAAATCTACTCTGTAGGAATCAACATGGGTTTCGAAAAAGACGGTCGTGTGAAACCCAGCTCGCGCTATTCGTCCACGAGACCCAGAGGGCCATAGACACGGGTTCACAGGTAGACATAGTAGATAGTGTCGGAAGTTCCATGCGGCTTTTCGCGGATGATGCTGTAGTATACAGAGAAGTTGCAGCATTAGAGAATTGTAGCGAAATGCAGGAGGATCTGCAGCGGATAGGCAGTTGGTGCAGGGAGTGGCAACTGACCCTTAACATAGACAAATGTAATGTATTGCGAATACATAGAAAGAAGGATCCTTTATTGTATGATTATATGATAGCGGAACAAACACTGGTAGCAGTTACTTCTGTAAAATATCTGGGAGTATGCGTGCGGAACGATTTGAAGTGGAATGATCATATAAAATTAATTGTTGGTAAGGCGGGTACCAGGTTGAGATTCATTGGAAGACTCCTTAGAAAATGTAGTCCATCAACAAAGGAGGTGGCTTACAAAACACTCGTTCGACCTATACTTGAGTATTGCTCAACAGTGTGGGATCCGTACCAGATCGGGTTGACAGAGGAGATAGAGAAGATCCAAAGAAGAGCGGCGCGTTTCGTCACAGGGTTATTTGGTAACCGTGATAGCGTTACGGAGATGTTTAGCAAACTCAAGTGGCAGACTCTGCAAGAAAGGCGCTCTGCATCGCGGTGTAGCTTGCTCGCCAGGTTTCGAGAGGGTGCGTTTCTGGATGAGGTATCGAATATATTGCTTCCCCCTACTTATACCTCCCGAGGAGATCACGAATGTAAAATTAGAGAGATTCGAGCGCGCACGGAGGCTTTCAGACAGTCGTTCTTCCCCCGAACCATACGCGACTGGAACAGAAAAGGGAGGTAATGAGAGTGGCACGTAAAGTGCCCTCCGCCACACACCGTTCGGTGGCTTGCGGAGTATAAATGTAGATGTAGATGTAGATGCCGCGTTTCTTGACTTCCGCAACGCGTTCGATACAGTTCCCCACAGTCGTTCAATGAACAAAGTAAGAGCATATGGACTATCAGACCAATTGTGTGATTGAAGAGTTCCTAGATAGTAGAACGTAGTATGTCATTTTCAATGGAGAGAAGTCTTCCGAAGTAAGAGTGATTTCAGGTGTGCTGCAGGGGAGTGTCATAGGACCGTTGCTATTCACAATACACATAAATGACCTTGTGGATGACATCGGAAGTTCACTGAGGCTTTTTGCAGATGATGCTGTGGTGTATCGAGAGGTTGTAACAATGGAATATTGTTCTGAAATGCAGGAGGATCTGCAGCGAATTGACGTATGGTGCAGGGAATGGCAATTGCATCTCAATGTAGACAAGTGTAATGAGCTGCGAATACATAGAAAGATAGATCCCTTATCATTTAGCTACAAAATAGCAGGTCAGCAACTGGAAGCAGTTAATTCCATAAATTATCTGGGAGTACGCATTAGGAGTGATTAAAAATGGAATGATCATATAAAGCTGATCGTCGATAAAGCAGATGCCAGGCTGAGATTCATTGGAAGAATACTAAGGAAATGCAATTCGAAAACAAAGAAAGTAGGTTACATTACGCTCGTTCGCCCACTGCTTGAATACTGCTCAGCAGTGTGGGATCCGTACCAGATAGGGTTGATAGAAGAGAGAGAGAAGATCCAACAGAGAGCAGCGCGCTTCGTTACAGGATAATTTAGTAATCGCGAAAGCGTTACGGAGATGATGGAGATGATAGATAAACTCCAGTGGAAGACTCTGCAGGAGAGACGCTCAGTAGCTCGGTACGGGCTTTTGTTAACGTTTCGAGAACATACCTTCACCGAAGAGTCAAGCTGTATATTGCTCCCTCCGACGTATATCTCGCGAAGAGACCATGTGGATAAAATCAGAGAGATTAGAGCCCACACAGAGGCATACCGACAATATTTCTTTCCACGAACAATACGAGACAGGAATAGAAGGAAGAACCGATAGAGGTACTCAAGGTACCCTCCGCCACACACCGTCAAGTGGTTTGCGGAGTATGGATGTAGATGTAGATGTAGAACTTGTGCTGAGAATATCGCTAAAAGAAAACTTTCCCTTTCCTAAACGGTGGTGCCGCTACAATAGGTCGAAGACAAACTAGTTGGCAATGTTATGTTGGCAACACTACAAAACACAAACCACAATACATACTTAAAGGAAAGAAACAAACAGAAATCAGTGGTGTGTGAAAAAGTGTAAAACATAAAAGATGCATAGTTCTGCAGAGCGATTAAAAATTAGACAACGACTTTCAGTGTCCAAAGAGCAATAACGTCAACCATGTGCTAGCAGAACGAAAATCCCCTCAAGAACCGTTACTTTTCTGACACGCTACCTACGAACACTTCACCTTCGAATAAAGAGTGGCAGCCGAGAGGAAAACGTCGCCAGTGTTGACGCTGCTGTAATTTCACTTGCACAGCAGTGTGGCGCCAACAAGCGGCGGGAAGCCGCCACTCGGCCGGCTCTTCCGCGGCGGCGGCGCCCGCGGGGGGCGGTATTTTTTGGCCGCTGGCAGCCCTGAGCTCAGCGCAGCTGGCGCCGCCGCCGCCGCTGTCCGTCCGGTTTTAATCTGCAAATGCTCGCCGGCCATTCCGTTCCGCAGCTGCCCGGCTGGCTGGCTGGCTGGCCGCGCTAGCCGTGCGGGTCGAGCGACGCCGTCTGCGGTCCGCGCCTCGTCCGGCGCGAATAATTCTCCCCCCTGGTGAGTTGTTGCTCTACGCGAATACTCACAAACTAGCGCCGCACTCCGAATTTCGTAGCACTCCCAGACTCCTCCGTAACATTCTCTATTTTTCACCCACGCCCTATCACACTTCTCCTCTCAAGGGAACCTCCCCATAGCACCCTCCTCACAAGGGAACCTCCCGATCGCACCCCCTCAGATTTAGTTATAAGTTGGCACAGTGGATAGGCCTTGAAAAACTGAACAGAGATCAATTGAGAAAACAGGAAGAAGTTGTGTTGAACTATGAAAAAAAGTAAGCAAAATATACAAACTGAGTAGTCCATGCGAAAGATATGCAACATCAAGGCCAATGTGAGCTCAGGAGCGCCGTAGTCCCGTGGTTAGCGTGAGCAACTGCCGAATGAGAGGTCCTTGGTTCAAGTCTTCCCTCCAGTGAAAAGTTTATTTTCGCAAAATTATGATCTGTCCGTTCGTTCACTGACGTCTCTGTTCACTGTAATAAGTTTAGTGTCTGTGTTTTGCGACCGCACCGCAAAACCGTGCGATTAGTAGACGAAAGTACGTGCCTATCCAATGGGAACCAAAAACATTTGATCTCAAGGTCATAGGTCAACCGATTCCTCCACAGGAAAACACGTCTGATATATTCTATACGACACTGGTGACGGCATGTTCGTCACATGACAAGAATATGTTGTCGACCCACCTAACTTGTACTCTTGGCGAATGGGCAAAAGATTCTCCTACCTTGCCCGATTTAGGTTTTCTTGTGGATGTAATAAACACTCCCAAAAAAGTGCGTTTCGATGTTTGTTTAGGTGTAGCGTCCCCATACTGCGGCGCAGTTACCTCGCAACAGACGGACGAACGGACAGATAATAATTGTGTGAAAATAAAAAAATAAATTTTTCACTCTAGGGAAGACTTGAACCAAGGCCCTCTCGCTCTGCAGCTGCTCTCGCTAACCACAGGACCACGGCGCTTCTGGACTCACACTATCCTTGATGTTACTTCTGTTGCGCATGAACTACTCAGTTTGTATATTTTGCTTATTTTTTCATAGTTCCACACAACTTCTTCCTGTTTTCTCGATCTGTGTTCAGTTTTTCAAGGCCTATCCACTGTGCCAACTTATAACTAAATATGAGGGGGGTGCGATGGGGAGGTTCCCTTGTCAGATGTAGTTATAAGTTGGCACAGTGGATAGGCCTTGAAAAACTGAACACCAATCAATCGAGAAAACAGGAAGAAGTTGTGTGGAACTATGAAAAAAATAAGCAAAATATACAACTGTGTAGTCCATGAGCAGGATAGCCAACATCAAGGATAGAGTTAGCTCAGGAGCGCCGTGGACCCGCGGTTAGCTTGAGCAGCTGCAGAACGAGAGGTGCTTGGTTCAAGTTTTCCCTCGAGTGAAAAATTTATTTTTTTATTTTCAGACAATTTTAGTGTGGGAGTAGACGTGATTACCATTCCTCCAGGCTGTACACCTCTTGTGCAACCGTTAGATGTGTTTGGTTTCGGCAAGTGAAATACTTTGTGAAAAGATTCTATTATTTTGCGAAGCTGCACAGGTACACAGAGCAGTATTGTTTACGTGATCTTGTGTCAATTATCGAAGTTCAGGCACTCACACATAATCAACTTCGCTCTCCAAAATTCCAGGACATGTTCAGATTTGCTTGGACATATGCAGGATTTGGCGGTCTACACACGGAAAAATTTGAAAACTTTAAAAACATATGTTTTGACAGAGCATAGGGAAAACTGTGCGACTGTGAAACTGTTGCATTCATTTGTTTCAGTTTATGTGACAAACTCTTATTTTTTCATCACTTTTTTGGGAGTGATTATCACATCCACAAGAAAACCTAAATCGGACAAGGTAGAAGGATCTTTTTACCCATTCGCCAAGTGTACAAGTTAGGTGGGTCGACAACATATTCCTGTCATGTGACGCACATGCCGTCACCAGTGTCGTATAGAATATATCAAACGTGTTTTCCTGTGGAGGAATCGGTTGACCTATGACCTTGCGATCAAATGTTTTCGGTTCCCATTGGAGAGGCACGTCCTTTCGTCTACTAATCGCACGGTTTTGCGGTGCGGACGCAAAACACAGACACTAAAATTATTACAGTGAACAGCGGGCAGATCATATCTTTGCGAAAACAAAGAAAGTGAACTTTTCACTCGAGGGAAGACTTGAACCAAAGACCTCTCATTCCGCAGCTGCTCACGCTAACCACGGGACCACGGCGCTCCTGCGCTAACACTCTCCTTGATATTGCCTACCTTTCGCATGGACTACTCCGTTTGTATATTTTGCTTATTTTTTTCATACTTCCACACAACTTCATCCTGTTTTATCCATTGATCTGTGTTCAGTTTTTCAAGGCCTATCCACTGTGCCAACTTATAACTACATCTGTCGGGGTTGCGATGGGGAGGTTCCCTTGTCAGTTATTTTATGACAGAATAATCCCTCCTCAGGCTCTGTGAGATACATTCTTACTTCAGACAGATAAGTATATGAGCCTGATTAATCCAGTGTTGAACATCCACTGTATGGGTCGAGGATTGTTTTTCAATAGGTTCGCCGGCCTGGGTGGCCGAGCGGTTCTACGCGCTTCAGTCTGGAACCGCGCGACCGCTACGGTCGCTGGTTCGAATCCTGCCTCGGGCATCGATGTGTGTGATGTCTTTAGGTTAGTTAGGTTTAAGTAGTTCTAAGTTCTAGGGGACTGATGACCTCAGCTGTTAAGTCCCATAGTTCTCAGAGCCATTTGAACCATTTCAATAGGTTCTTTAAAACAAAAACAACCAAAAAAATTGGAAGTATATTTTGTAAAATTTCATGTAAGATACGTGGAAGTCCAAATTTATCCTTTTGGTATTTTTTTCATTTCTCACTCCTTTACCAGGTGTACCGGTATGAAATGAGCGTTTTTTGTGAAAGTGAAACACTAATTTTGAATTGAAAAGTAAAAACATTTTATTCAAAGTACTGACCATTGCTCTCTATACATTTTGACCACCTTTCTGGCAATTTGTGGACACCACGCCAATAGAAATGTTCGTCTTTTGAAGCAAACCAGACACCCAATTTTCGACTTCTTCGTAGGAATCGAAGTGTTCCTCAGCCAGTGCGTGTCCCATTGATGAAAACAAATGGTAGTCGGAGGGGGCCAAGTCTGGTGAATACGGCGGGTGGTGTAGCAGCTCCCAGCCAAGTGTTTTGATTGTATCCTGAACAGTTTTGCTTTTTGTGCAGGTGAATTGTCGTGTAAAAAAATTACTTTGCCATGTCTTATGGCCCATACTGGGCTTTTTTCGATCAATGCATAGTCCAAATTGATCATTTGTTGTCTGTAGCGATTAGTATTCACAGTTTCACCGGATTTTAGAAGCTCATGATACACCACACCTTTCTGATCCCACCAAACACAGAGCATTGTCTTCTTGCCGAATGGATCTGGTTTTGCAGTCGATGTTGATGGTTGACCCGGATTAACCCACGATTTTTTCCCGTTTGGGTTTCTTAAAATAAGTCAATTTTTCATCGCCAGTAACAATTCGATGCAAAACTGTTTTTCTTTCAAGTCTTTGAAGCAAAATTTGACAAATGGTTTTTCGGTGTTCCATCTTTCATTCAATTCATGTGGCACCCATTTTCCATACTTTTGGATCTTTCCCATAGCTTTCAAACGGTCTGAAATTGTTTCTTGTGCAACATTTAGCGTTGCTGCCATTTGCTTGTGACTCAAAGTATCATCTTCATCCAATATTGCTTGCAATTCGGCGTCTTCGAACTTTTTTGGTGGTCTTCCACGTTCTTCATTTCTTACATCAAAATCATTATTTCTGAACCGTTGAAACCATCTTTCGCATGTTGCTTCTGATAGAGCATGATCATCACATGCCTCGACAAGCATTCGATGCGACTCTGCAGCACTTTTTTCAAATGAAAACAAAAAATTAATGCTTTCCGCAAATCATCACTTTCTGGTACAAAATTCGACATTCTTAACACGATGAAAACATATGATGTTTGTTCCATAACTTTATGTATACTAAATATCTTTGACAGATGTCATACCAGCCAAACAAAAACAAATTAAGGCTCGTTCACAACAAATGATCCCTATCGACACATTTGTATCTTAACGCTCATTTCATACCGGTACACCTGGTATTATTCTGCTACTACATACTTCTAGTGTCCTCCTTCATTGGTTCCTCCTGCCCCCTCTCTCTCCACCCTCCGAAGATTCAACAAGATGACATTACTATACAGGTAAGACAATTGTTACACTATACATTCTCTTGTGAGGTAATATTTTCTGTACCAAGGTTTGGCCCTAACACAATTTTTCGGTAACTGTTTGTTCTAACAAAGTTATCATTTTTTTTAAATTTCTTTTTTCGATATGAAATATAATCTAGATAAACTGCCTACAAATAATGTTTATGTCACATACTCCCCTTAAATTAGGAGATACTTGCAGATTGAAGCTTTTTCCTAAATTAGTTTCTTTATGAATGAAAAGTTCTTAAGTATAAAAATGATTTTCAGGCACGCCTTTAAAACACTTATGTAAACTATGGATTGTCCTCGTGTGTCTTGTTACCACAGTTCTTCTTCTCACTTCCATGTTTCTTCCTGCTACGCGTTCGCACCTTCTCTGACTAGCTTCCACACTTCCTTCATCCTCTTAGCTTCCTAACTTTTTACTTTTTATTCGTTATGTGCTTTGTTCTATAGATACAGTGACTCGGCCAATAATTTTGTTTATGGGTTCTCCAACCCCCCTATTCCTCCCACCCCCCTCCACCCCCGACCCCTGGTGATTGTGCAGGTAGCATAAATATATTTACCTACTTGACTAACGTATAAGCTATTACTTGATTATTAATTTATCTTAGCTCCCTTTATTGGTTTTCGTTTTTTCCTCCCCCCCTCCCACCTTCCACCTTCCCTCTCCCGCTCTGTTCTTCAACCCTCTCTTCCTATTACCTTTTCTTTTTCTTTACATTGTGCTGTGTTTGTAGTTGATCATTAAAATTTTACTTTAAAGAAATGGTACCAACCCCCACCCCCATCCCCTCTTCTTTGGTTATGTCGGTTAAAATAAAAAGATTTTTCGAAGTCGTCAGTTCAGTTGAAGGTACTTCATAATTATTAAAAATTTATTACTAAACATTTTCGTCAGTTGGCCTTTCTGTGTTATCTATTTACGTTATAAATTTAGTATTACGATCCGTTTCAAAGATGTAAGTTGTTTACTTTCAATCAAAGACTATACTGTACCACTTAGTTTGACAGGTTAAAGCTTCACTTGTTGGCATGTGCTGTACTGCTTTTATCTTTAACACTGCATTATCTTTACCTGTTGTCCGTGTATTTTCGCCTGTTAGCTTGTTATTGACTTTCGATGTGGATGAGTCTTCTAGTGACAATTTCTCTACACAATTATTATATTGCTGACAATTGCTGCAACAGGAGCTTGTTATCGTCTACGTCATGGTATAACTTTTCTGCCATTTATACCAATGAGTACGATGCTTGTAACCCTATACTAACTTGCCAAATTGGACAGTCTCTAACGTTTTGTATTTCCTGGATTGGGCTAAGCTTGAAACTTGTCTGTGGGTGAAACTAGTAAAAACCACTGGGTAAAATAAAAGACAGCTGAAGGTTTTCACCATGAATTTCGACTATTATTTACCAGTACATTTTCCTCACCAAGAGGAGTATTCCACATGGCAGACTGGAGAAGAAGAACTTTAACATACACTCCTGGAAATGGAAAAAAGAACACATTGACACCGGTCTGTCAGACCCACCATACTTGCTCCGGACACTGCGAGACGGCTGTACAAGCAATGATCACACGTACGGCACAGCGGACACACCAGGAACCGCGGTGTTGGCCGTCGAATGGCGCTAGCTGCGCAGCATTTGTGCACCGCCGCCGTCAGTGTCAGCCAGTTTGCCGTGGCATACGGAGCTCCATCGCAGTCTTTAACACTGGTAGCATGCCGCGACAGCGTGGACGTGAACCGTATGTGCAGCTGACGGACTTTGAGCGCGGGCGTATAGTGGGCATGCGGGAGGCCGGGTGGACGTACCGCCGAATTGCTCAACACGTGGGGCGTGAGGTCTCCACAGTACATCGATGTTGTCGCCAGTGGTCGGCGGAAGGTGCACGTGCCCGTCGACCTGGGACCGGACCGCAGCGACGCACGGATGCACGCCAAGACCGTAGGATCCTACGCAGTGCCGTAGGGGACCGCACCGCCACTTCCCAGCAAATTAGGGACACTGTTGCTCATGGGGTATCGGCGAGGACCATTCGCAACCGTCTCCATGAAGCTGGGCTACGGTCCCGCACACCGTTAGGCCGTCTTCCGCTCACGCCCCAACATCGTGCAGCCCGCCTCCAGTGGTGTCGCGACAGGCGTGAATGGAGGGACGAATGGAGACGTGTCGTCTTCAGCGATGAGAGTCGCTTCTGCCTTGGTGCCAATGATGGTCGTATGCGTGTTTGGCGCCGTGCAGGTGAGCGCCACAATCAGGACTGCATACGACCGAGGCACACAGGGCCAACACCCGGCATCATGGTGTGGGGAGCGATCTCCTACACTGGCCGTACACCACTGGTGATCGTCGAGGGGACACTGAATAGTGCACGGTACATCCAAACCGTCATCGAACCCATCGTTCTACCATTCCTAGACCGGCAAGGGAACTTGCTGTTCCAACAGGACAATGCACGTCCGCATATATCCCGTGCCACCCAACGTGCTCTAGAAGGTGTAAGTCAACTACCCTGGCCAGCAAGATCTCCGGATCTGTCCCCCATTGAGCATGTTTGGGACTGGATGAAGCGTCGTCTCACGCGGTCTGCACGTCCAGCACGAACGCTGGTCCAACTGAGGCGCCAGGTGGAAATGGCATGGCAAGCCGTTCCACAGGACTACATCCAGCATCTCTACGATCGTCTCCATGGGAGAATAGCAGCCTGCATTGCTGCGAAAGGTGGATATACACTGTACTAGTGCCGACATTGTGCATGCTCTGTTGCCTGTGTCTATGTGCCTGTGGTTCTGTCAGTGTGATCATGTGATGTATCTGACCCCAGGAATGTGTCAATAAAGTTTCCCCTTCCTGGGACAATGAATTCACGGTGTTCTTATTTCAATTTCCAGGAGTGTAGAATCAATTACTACAGGAGTGTACATGGAAAGGTACTACAACTACGTAGGAGCTTCAGAAAATAAGTAACACATGTCTTCTCACGCTAAGAGAATTACGCAACAAGAGTGGCTCACTGTCCGGAAATCTGCAGGCACAGTTCGTCTGCGGTACGCATAACGGATGTGTCACAGTATGTGACTAAAACGGTGCGGCTACTGGAAACGAAGTAAAGAGTTGGAGTATGAGGGACAGTACGATTCTTGCAGGCAAAACGTCTAAATTGCACATACAGGGTGGGCGAGGAGTCCCCCAGTTCATTCATTCAAGAAAAATTGTGTTTGGTTGCAGTGTTCGCTACAGTGTAATATAGTATAATATAGAATTTTTGTTTCCTATTTTAATGGTTGTTTATTTACGTGACCATTACGGCCCTCCAACCCCAGTTCTCGATACCAGTAATATCGTATTACTTTTCTGAGCAATAAGAGACATATCTTTGTGACAATATTCACATTTGGTTTTATTAATGTATAGGTACTCCGATGTATCGATATATTACAGTGATATGGTTCTTGTGTGTATTCACTTCTGTGAGACTCATAATCTTTGACTTATTTGTAACCGTTTTGGCGCGAATGCACACAGAGCAGTCTTTGTTTCACTTTGCAGAAGTTAAGTTGTTATTTCGCTTTGTAAAAGAACTGTCAAGTCTTGTGTTTGGTTAAAGTGGAAATTAAATATATGAAGATTGATACAAAACTGTTTTCTTGATGATGTGACAATTAAGAAGAAGTATATGTGAATATACAAGAAGTTTATTAAAAATGTGGACCGTGAACACCAAGTCAAAAATTATTTCTACCATACCATTGTTCTGATCTGGGATTGTTTGATCATTAAGAATTTCCTGAAAAACGCATTTGTTAGGTCTTCAAATATTGCTAAAATACAGCCTTATAGCAGTCAAAGTTGAATCACCCTAGAATCAACAAGATGAGCCATAACAACTTCGACGAAATCTACGTGGTAGTCCATTCAAGATAAGTGCCAAAATTAAAGACTTTTTTACAGTGACTTCATTATTTCCGCTCTGACGATACCATCGATAGTCAATAACTTTGTTGTTGCCCCATAAAGCGAACATATGTTGCGTGAGCAATGTTATTAATCTGATTTCTAACCCACTTTGCAAGTGGTGGTATTGTTAGACTATGCAAGATATGATCAATCACGACTCGGTTTTAGCCATTGGCTGAAAAATTTTACTGTGTCTAATCTTGCGGTGAAATCGTATTTTACAATAACTGGAATCAAATAAGAAGAAGAAGAAAAGGGTGGAGTTGTAAATCCCGGCTAGAGCTATTCCCAGTCCGTTTCTCTCTGTGCGTATTGCTGCTACACACGAGGATAGAGTCGGCAAGCTACGTACAGCTGTACATGCATGACCTCCCGCTATCTCATTTACGACGGATACACCTTCCGGTGAGTCAGTGTAGAAACTCGCCAGGCACTCATAACCTCCTTATGAATTCGGCGCCACTGCCAAAGCACGTACTTCCTGTGTGATTGACAATGAGCAGCGAGCACTTGCGAGACTTATGACGTATTCATCGCTGTCTGCCGATGCGCATTCGAGCGGTAATGAGCGTTGCGTGACCGCCGCCTGTTATTTGGCTGGCTGGCCGGCCGGCCGGCTATGTGAACCACTGCAGAGCCTCCCAACTTGTTGCTCGTTTGTTACGAGAACCCCCCGCTGGGAATATTTCACTTTAACGTTATGAGCCAGGAGCGTTACGACTGGTTAAACACACCCCGGCATACGTCACGTGTTTATTCCATTTATTGCTGCTTTCCGTTTTATCTGTTACCTGATGTTCCAAAACTGGTCGTATTTAACGCACTTTCTGCTGTCGGTCTACGTCAGGGGTATCCAACCTTTTAGCTTACACGGACCACATTGGAAGAAGACGAGTATTTCTGAGCTGCACATAATATGCTTAACCCTAACTATAACCGCAGAAAAAAAGGGGGAAGGGGGAGAGGAGGCACAGTCGGAGGTATGTAGCTGACACGTTTAAGTAATTTAGAATGAGTAAATTTACAATTCTTTATTGTACAGCAGCACGATGGAATTAATTTTACATTTTACATATGAGATTTCATTAAAAGCTTCATATACATGTAAGTTATTACAAATTGGTTCAAATAGCTCTAAGCACTATGGGACTTGACATCTGAGGTCATCGCCGGCCGCGGTGGCCGTGCGGTTCTGGCGCTGCAGTCCGGAACCGCGGGACTGCCACGGTCGCAGGTTCGAATCCTGCCTCGGGCATGGATGTGTGTGATGTCCTTAGGTTAGTTAGGTTTAAGTAGTTCTAAGTTCTAGGGGACTTATGACCTAAGATGTTGAGTCCCATAGTGCTCAGAGCCATTTGAACCATTCTGAGGTCATCAGTCCCATAGACTTAGAACTACTTAAACCTAACTAACCTAAGGACATCACACACATCCATGCCTGAGGCAGGATTCGAACCTACGACCGTAGCAGCAGCGCGGTTCCGGACTGAAGCGCCTAGAACCGCTCGGTCACAGAGGCCGGCCTAAATTATTGCAAATCATAGAATTAATTTTACATTCGACTTTGAATCTGGGAAACTAATGAGCCAGTATCATGTTCAACTGGCATATTCGTTCTACTTTTACTCTTTGCGTGCTTTTACTCTTGATAGTAATTGTTCTCAAACGTACGTGTTTCCAAATAAAGATGACATATATGACGCACGACTGTGCACCAACAGATATGTGCCTCTGTGCAGGTACGATCTGTATAAATCCAACAAAGGAATATTATCAAATATTCCTTTTAGTTGGACATCAGACTGCAACTCCGTGCATTCCATCACAAAATCTTCTGCCAACGTATCTATATTGTTTGTAAAAGGTGTCGCATAAAAACAAAAATCTTGATTAATTTTTGAAAATCCTTTACCAACGAGTGCAATACTCTACTTAATTTCTTTACTTGATCGCAGCATTTAGCCACATTCTGTAGCCTGTTATGAATAATAGGCCTTTAGAGCGTCACTGAAATTATGGAAAGCGACTGACCTTCCTCTACATCTACACCTATATTTATACTCCGCAAGCCACCCAACGGTGTGTGGCGGAGGGCACTTTACGTGCCACTCTCATTACCTCCCTTTCCTGTTCCAGTCGCTTATGGTTCGCGGGAAGAACGACTGCCGAAAAGCCTCCGTGCGCGCTCTAATCTCTCTAATTTTACATTCGTGATCTCCTCGGGAGGTATAAACAGGGCGAAGCAATATATCCTATACCTCATCCAGAAACGCACCCTCTCGAAACCTGGACAGCAAGCTACACCGCGATGCAGAGCGCCTCTCTTGCAGAGTCTGCCACTTGAGTTTGCTAAACATCTCCGTAACGCTATCACGATTACCAAATAACCCTGTGCCGAAACGCGCCGCTCTTCTTTGGATCTTCTCTATCTCCTCCGTCAACCCGATCTGGTACGGATCCCACACTGATGAGCAATACTCAAGTATAGACCGAACGAGTGTTTTGTAAGGCACCTCCTTTGTTGATGGACTACATTTCCTAAGGACTCTCCGAATGAATCTCAATCTGGCACCCGCCTTACCAACTTAATTTTATATGATCATTCCACTTCAAATCGTTCCGCACGCATACTCCCAGATATTTTACAGAAGTAACTGTTACCAGTTTTCGTTCTGCTATCTTATAATGATACAATAAAGGATCCTTCTTTCTATATATTCGCAATAGATTAAATTTGTCTATGTTAAGGGTCAGTTGCCACTCCCTGCACCAAGTGCCTATCCGCTGCAGATCTTCCTGCATTTCGCTGCAATTTTCTAATGCTGGAACTTCTCTGTATGCTACAGCATCAACCGCGAAAAGCCGCACGGAACTTCCGACACTATCTACTAGGTCATTTATATATATTGTGAAAAGCAATGGTCCCATAACACTCCCCTGTGGCACGCCAGAGGTTACTTTAACGTCTATAGACGTCTCTCCATTGAGTAAAACATGCTGTGTTCTGTTTGCTAAAAACTCTTCAATCCAACCACACAGCTGGTCTGATATTCCGTAGGTTCTTACTTTATCAGGCGACAGTGCGGAACTGTATCGAACGCCTTCCGGAAGTCAAGGAAAATGGCATCTACCTGGTAGCCTGTGTCTAATATTTTCTGGGTATCATGAAAAAATAAAGCGAGTTGGGTCTCACACGATCGCTGTTTCCGGAATCCATGTCGATTCCTACTGAATAGATTCTGGGTTTCCAGAAATGACATGATACGCGAGCAGAAAACATGTTCTAAAATTCTACAACAGACGATGTCAGAGATATAGGCCTGTAGTTTTGCGCATCTGCTTGACGACCCTTCTTGAAAATTGGAACTACCCGTCCTCTTTTCCAATCATTTGAAACCTTCCGTTCCTCTAAAGACTTGCGGTACACGGATGTACAGGGTGTTTCAAAAATGACCGGTATATTTGAAACGGCAATACAAACTAAACGAGCAGCGATAGAAATACACCGTTTGTTGCAATATGCTTGGGACAACAGTACATTTTCAGGCAGACAAACTTTCGAAATTACAGTAGTTAAAATTGTCAACAACAGATGGCGCTGCGGTCTGGGAAACTGTATAGTACGATATTTTCCACATATCCACCATGCCTAGCAATAATATGGCGTAGTCTCTGAATGAAATTACCCGAAACCTTTGACAACGTGTCTGGCGGAATGGCTTCACATGCAGATGAGATGTACTGCTTCAGCTGTTCAATTGTTTGTGGATTCTGGCGGTACACCTGGTCTTTCAAGTGTCCCCACAGAAAGAAGTCACAGGGGTTCATGTCTGGCGAATAGGGAGGCCAATCCACGCCGCCTCCTGTATGTTTCGGATAGCCCAAAGCAATCACACGATCATCGAAATATTCATTCAGGAAATTAAAGACGTCGGCCGTGCGATGTGGCCGGGCACCATCTTGCATAAACCACGAGGTGTTCGCAGTGTCGTCTAAGGCAGTTTGTACCGCCACAAATTCACGAAGAATGTCCAGATAGCGTGATGCAGTAATAGTTTCGGATCTGAAAAATGAGCCAATGATTCCTTTGGAAGAAATGGCGGCCCAGACCAGACTTTTTGAGGATGCAGGGACGATGAGACTGCAACATGGGGCTTTTCGGTTCCCCATATGCGCCAGTTCTGTTTATTGACAAAGCCGTCCAGGTAAAAATAAGCTTCGTCAGTAAACCAAATGCTGCCCACATGCATATCGCCGTCATCAATCCTGTGCACTATATCGTTAGCGAATGTCTCTCGTGCAGCAATGGTAGCGGCGCTGAGGGGTTGCCGCGTTTGAATTTTGTATGGATAGAGGTGTAAACTCTGGCGCATGAGACGATACGTGGACGTTGGCGTCATTTGGACCGCAACTGCAACACGGCGAACGGAAACCCGAGGCCGCTGTTGGATCACCTGCTGCACTAGCTGCGCGTTGCCCTCTGTGGTTGCCGTACGCGGTCGCCCTACCTTTCCAGCACGTTCATCCGTCACGTTCCCAGTCCGTTGAAATTTTTCGAACAGATCCTTTATTGTATCGCTTTTCGGTCCTTTGGTTACATTAAACCTCCGTTGAAAACTTCGTCTTGTTGCAACAACACTGTGTTCTAGGCGGTGGAATTCCAACACCAGAAAAATCCTCTGTTCTAAGGAATAAACCATGTTGTCCACAGCACACTTGCACGTTGTGAACAGCACACGCTTACAGCAGAAAGACGACGTACAGAATGGCGCACCCACAGACTGCGTTGTCTTCTATGTCTTTCACATCACTTGCAGCGCCATCTGTTGTTGAAAATTGTAACTACTGTAATTTCGAAAGTTTGTCCGCCTGAAAATGTACTGTTGTCCCAAGCATATTGCAACAAACGGTGTATTTCTATCGCTGCTCGTTTAGTTTTTATTGCTGTTTCAAATATACCGGTCATTTTTGAAACACCCTGTAGAAGGGGGGGCAAGTTCTTTCGCGTACTCTGTGTAGAATCGAATTGGTATCCCGTTAGGTCCAGTGGACTTTCCTCCGTTGAGTGATTTCAGTTGCTTTTCTATTCCTTGGACACTTATTTCGATGTCAGCCATTTTTTCGTTCGTGTCTCCCGTCTTCAGTCACAGTTCAATCAAACACGCCGGTAATAGTGCAGCGCTGTATACTGTTAGTTCGCGTCGGTTGACAGTAGTTAGAAGATGATGACTTCTGACAAATACCGACCATAACAGCGGCCGAATTGTTGCGGCCAGACAGTACATTACAACCACGTTACAATCAACTGCCTCTACTATGTGTGGGCGGAGTGTGGGAGGAATGAGCACAGTGACCGCTGAGGGTCGATGAAGAGCAAGGGAAGCAGCTTCCTTTGTATCCCGCCTGGAAGGCGGCGCGTGGGGCTGCTCCTAGGGTAGGCCGAATGTAGGAAGTGACTAGGAGCAGAAATGGTTTTACTACATCACAATATTAACTGAATACGTAACTTTGCACTGAGGAGCGAAGCCTTAGACCCGTCGTAAGTAGTACATAGTCTCAATAGCAAGCTGAGGTTGAAGCGATGTTTCCAGGCCGTCTGCTCTTGATGAAATGGGCAGAATCTGGAACGGAGGTCGTAGATCTGGACAGCGCCGGCTAGAGGGAACTGCCGTCGGTGTCGGTGTCGTAGTGCCAACCTTCGAACTTGTAGCTACGCCGTGGCATCGTAGCTATCGATACCACAGCTTCCGCTACCACATGCGGTACTAACTCATTTTGATTTGTACCGATCACTTGCTATGGAAGAAATCGCACACGAGAGTAAAAAGATTTTGTGAAAGCCTGTTATAGACGTGTTCATGTTCAAGACTGGTTCTTATTTGTAATAGCCGGTTATAAGAAAGAAACTCTGGGGGTTCAGAACGGATGGACCAATGACAGAATTCTAACATTCTGCGTGGTGTCTGTTTGTTCTAAGTCGTGTCTCCCTACCACTTTCGCGCAACGACGCTCTGAGCATGTTTTTTTTAGGGAATTGACTAGTTTGAACCTGGGACCTGTTGCTGATAAGGATACGCCAGACCACACATGACATGTAGAGTTCAGAAGAGTTCGGTGAGACTAGCGATGATATAATCAAATACTTAATGATTTCAGCGTCAGCTCCACTGCACTCCCTGTAAAAGAATCTTAATACTAACTAAATTTAGTGGAAGGGGTTCAAGACTTTCCTATTTTTAGTTAGCTGGTAAAATAACGTCGAAAAAGCAGTTAAGTTTACCATTGGAAATGTTATTCTACTCACAAAACATTGTTTATAAATTGCACTATTGATAAAAGAAAATATTTTAATACAGGATGATAAAAACCAACTGCGTTCAACAAAAATGTGAACGAATATTCCCTGAATTGGTTTCCAAGTTTTCCAAGTTTTATAATGGATTGAAGGATGACCTATGCCTTATCACATCTATAATCTAGGTTTAAATTAAGTTTTACAAAAGAGAAAACTATCAAAATAGTCTACAGTGACCCTCAATTATCTTTAATTACTTATTTAACTTGTCGTAAATTACAGTGGCTGATGTGGCTTCTCAGTAATTATATAACATAAAAATCATCACATTTCTGATTTTAACTTCACGTAGCAAACGTTAATACCATGAGGTTTAATTGACGATCGACACTAGTATTATGCAAAACGGGGGTGTAACAGATGAGACTTCTGCAGTTCTGAGTGAAGGCTTATGCACTCTCATGCGGCATTGCATGCGTTCATTACCTTGTCGTTGGTTAGGCAGCGTCAGGGGACGGCGGGCGGCGCAGCTCCACACCTCGCCGTCTCAGAAGCAACTCCTCCTAACTTCTCCTTACTACAATTTACCGAAGTTGGTTTTAAAAAAGGCTATCTGGCTGTGTTTTCAACTGACCAATCAGGGTCTCAATGTTAACCTTAAGCTCTGCCTACAAAATTCTGTCCATCCAATGAGAAACGTTATACTTTTCGTGGTGGGGCAATGTTTTTACGTTTGCAACGTAACAGAGACGCGAAAAAGTCTCACGCTAAAACTTGCAGCTGGTGTGGCCCTTTTAGTGTTATCGTAAGATCTATACTGTTCTTCTGGAGGGCTCTATCTTTTAACATGGGCAGGGGGTGGTCCTGGCGGTCAGCTGGCTACGTGGGAGTCCGTCCCTTATCGTAGGGCCTCCTAGTCTACACGATTCTGCTCTCGGTTTCAGTTCTCGTTTCTCCCCTCGGAACTGCGTCTGTTTCACGGTGGGGAGGTATGACATGCATTTAGGCGTTCTTGTGTTAGTCTGTGGTATTCCATTTGTTCACTCGTTACTCGTATTACTTTGGTTAATTTAATGTCAGGATTTATTCGGAGCTATGTGACATGCTGCCGGATTTGCTATCATGTCAGGGTTTTCATGGAAGGTGTTGGATTTGCCTGACACCTTACAGAATGGCATAGTACGCGGGAGTTTCAAACTGAAAATATTTAATTTATCATAACTTTACGGTTTTTTTTTCTCGCGGCAGCGGATACGAGTCCCGTCACGACAATAGCAAAAGTGAGAGAGCAGACAAGGTTACACTTCATTAAGGTCATTAGAGGCGAAGTAAAATCTACGATCAGGGATCGGTGGGACAGGAAATGTAACATTTCGAAGGGAACAATTCCCGCCTTTGCCTTAAGTAAATGAAGGCAAATCCTTTGTAGTGTTAGTTTACATAAAATTGTACGTGACTGCCTAGAGAAAAAAACATAACCTAATGTACCTTAAGTTGTGACAGGTGCCCTACTGTTCATGAAATGTACATACGACCTGGCAAACAAAGTAGTATGTCTTTGAAGCTATTCGCTGACGACGGGGTTGTACCCACGAATATAGTCAGCAAACTATATACCAGGCACAGAAAAATCTGAATGTGACCATCGCTTCATGAAAATATCTGCAGCTCCCTAAACAAAAACGTGCTGTTGTTACGTTCAACTTCGAGGCAGGTTTGATGCACCTGTCAACTATATGCCACTGGAACCTACATCGACTGAAAGAGTTGGAGACTGAGACAGTTAAAAAGAAGCCAAGACTCGATTATCTGCCTTAAGCTACCCAATATACGAATGATTGGTAGACACCTACGGTACAAGGCATCCAATGTATTTTGCTCCCGTCAACAAAGAAAAATATATTTTGTGTAATATTAAAGCGTAGCAAGCAGGAAATCCTTTACCATCATCGGATGAGACTATAGTCATCAGCAGTCAATTGGATAATTAAAGGTTTGTAAGTGCCAGGCTTCACAAAACGTCTTTGGAAATTACCTAGAATACATAGTAATCCCACTCATGATGGAAATACATTGGATCTAATGGCAAGAAATACATGTGACCTCGCCGGCCAGGGTGGTCGAGCGGTTCTAGGTGCTACAGTCTGGAACCGAGCGACCGCTACGGTCGCAGGTTCGAATCCTGCCGCCCGCATCTCGTGGTCGTGCGGTAGCGTTCTCGCTTCCCACGCCCGGGTTCCCGGGTTCGATTCCCGGCGGGGTCAGGGATTTTCTCTGCCTCGTGATGGCTGGGTGTTGTGTGATGTCCTTAGGTTAGTTAGGTTTAAGTAGTTCTAAGTTCTAGGGGACTGATGACCATAGATGTTAAGTCCCATAGTGCTCAGAGCCATTTGAACCATTTTTTTCGAATCCTGCCTCGGGCATGGATGTGTGTGGTGTCCTTAGGTTGGTTGGGTTTAAGTAGTTCTCAGTTCTAGGGGACTGATGACCTCAGAAGTTAAGTCCCATAGTGCTCAGAACCATTTGAACCTGTGAGCTCTCTGAGGATGTCCGCCTTGAAACTAATATCGGTGATCACGAGGTAGTTCTAACAACAATGATTACCAAAGTACAAAGCGCAGATGAAACTAGTAGAACCAATTATGTGTTCAGAAAACTAGATAAAACAGGCAGTACTGTCATAATTCAGTGAGGAGCTTCAAATTTTTAACTGTAGACTGGAGAATGTAGAAGAACTATAGCTCAAATTTGAAAAAGGGCCATTCGGTGGATATATATGCACCTAGCAAAGAAGTTTATGACGACAGAGAGATGCTGAATAAAATGCTTTTAGTAGTCAGTCGGACGATGCGTGAAACTTTCACCGATTACCGTGGCAGAATCATATTCCAAGACCTCTCACGAAAACCAAAGAAATGCTTTTCATATGTGAAAAGTTAGTGTCCAGACACTCATAGATGACACACTAACAAGGGGAGGCCGCCAATTGTGAAATTCAGATATGATTCATACTGCGCATAATAAAAGCTCATGGCCAGAGGTGTAATGTGGCAAAGCATCAAGATGCACTTCTCAGCCGTTGTCGAGAAAATCGACAGTTAAAAGAAACCGCTGCGGTGAAATACTCTCTACGATTAATAACTTTCTACAGCGTCGTGGTGCAGCGGTAAGCTCTCGGGTTTGTAATCCGAAGGTCAACGGATCGAATCTCGCGCTAAGCAACTTTTTTTTAGTATTTGTTTTTTGTAATTCATATATGTAATTCCCGGAAATCAGTTGCAACAATTATGCATATAATAAGTTGTTGAAAGTCGTTTGTCGTGGAAAAACTGGCGACTTCGAACATCATTATGTTTTCCGCAAACAAAGTTGTATTTCACAAATTTTATTAATTGTCTTCATAATGTTAACCACGTATAGTTAACGGAAGACGTAGAAACGATATTCCGAAACGAATACGTATAGCGTAAGTCAAACGTTCGAATTAGAATAGAGACCCCACGAACACAAATTTGCTGTGGCAGGTATGAAATATAAACTCCGTTACTCGCTCGTTACACTTGAAGGACAGATGTTGAATGGGCCGAAACGAGCCGCCGCATAACAGCGTAGTTGCCTGCTAACTTCGAAAGAAGGTAGATGCGGTCCCTAGCGCAACTTATAACATCGTCGAAAATCAGTGCGGACGGGAGAGCTTTGGTACACCCTGTTAAACAAACGGGAAAATGGAGGTGTTACAATTGGAGAGCGATCCGCCTTCACCAACATGCATAAGCAATTCATTAATATATATATATATATATATATATATATATATATATATATATATATGAATTACAAAAAACTAATAATAAAAAAAAATTGCATGGCGCGAGATTCGATCCGGCGATCTTCGGATTACGAACCCGAGCGCTTACCGCTGCGCCACGACCCTGTAGGAACTTATTAATCGTAGAGAGTATTTCACCGCAACGGTTTCTTTTAACTGTAGATTTTTGTCGACAACGGCTGAGAAGTGCATCTTGGTGCTTTGCCACATTACACCTCTGGCCATGAGCTTTTATTATGAGCAGTATGAATCGAATCTGAATTTCATAATTGGCGGCCTCCCCTTGTAAGTGACAATGACGATCCTGTTTATTCCGTGGAATACAACATTTGGAGGCATGCCTTACAGTGCTAGCCATGACTCGAATATAATTTTGTTTTATCCACCCCTCGTGTACTCTATTTATGCTGTTTCTGCGGTGTACAGAATCTTTCATTACAGATCTAGTACCAAAAGATACTTTCAAGAATTTATTTCGACTACGTGATTCCCTTTTTCACTTAAAAGCATTTGTTCTTCAGTGAGGACGGATGTGTGGGGATGGAGCTTGCTCACAGCACTACCACTTATTACAAACACATCCAATGAATTCGCAATTGCGAATATGAACTACCATGGGCTGTAGAATGGAATGACGACAGTGAAAATTTGTGCCGGACCGGGATGCGAACCAGGATGTCCCGCTCGTCTTATCAGTATCGAGCAGGAGGGATACTGGAGATAACTTCTTCGCCACTTCCCGCGCCACGGATGGGAGGCATCGTAGCACCGAAAGGAGCAGGGAACACAATCGATGCGGAGAAGGTTGGGGCAGAAGGCACAGCCAAATCCTCAACATCTCGAGTGCGATGTCTCTTTTTTTGTTACCATTTCAGGTTCTATCCTGGAGGCAATAGAATTCTGAACCTGTCACGGTGGCAAAGGTGGAAATACATTTACACAACTATCAGAACTGACTTTTTCTTCATTATGATCTGAAGCAGAAGTAGGTCCGACATCGGGAGTGGAAGGAACAAGATCAGCACCGTCAATTTTCTACGCTCAATTAATGACGGTTTTAATACAAGAACCCTCCACGGGCAATTAGACCGAACATGTCCACATTCCTTACATAGGAAGCAGGTTCGCTCTTAACCAGTATACATGACATGGATGCGGTAGCCACACACTTGTAAATGTGATGGAATATTGCGTTTGACACGCGTTTCCACGGGACTAACTCCACTATAAACCTGTAATCTGTGTTGAGTAGACCAACGTTCACGGCAGACGTTTTTCACGTTACCATAAGGAATAGATACCTGTACGTCCTTTAGAAAGTTCAGGAGGTTGAACACTCGAACGTTGGTATAGCCGATTTCAGCATCTGCGAGTTACACCATCCTAACGGAATTATCGCAATGCTTGAACGGGATTTGGGAACTATGTCGCGAAAGTAATCCTTCAACTTGAAGGGGATCCATAGGTTTCACGTAAAAAACGTACCCGTCTGCGTCAAAATAAGTTGGTGTGGCCCTGATCAGAATTCACACGAATTGCATCGGCAAGCCAGTCGTGGTTTTCTAAAGACCCGGGTTGCACGTACTTTCATCGAAAGTAAAGCTCACAGTACCTTTTCGTGGAATACACGTGAAAACCACGGTAGGCTTAGCGGAGCGGCCGACGCCGCACAATGGACACGAATGGATGCAGGGGTTCAGAGAGGAAGCTAACGTACTTGTCACCTGTCACAGTCGTATCTAGACGTATCAGGGGTCCCATATCACTGCAACTGCACACGTCCCACACCATTACAGAGCCACCATCAGCTTGAACAGTCCCCTGCTGACATGCCGAGTCCACGGATTCATGAGTTTGTCTCCATACCCATTCACGTCTATCCGCTCGATACAATTTGAAACAAGAATCGTCCCACCAGACAACATGTTCCCAGTCATCAACAGTCCAGTGTCGATGTTGACAGGCCAAAGCGAGGCGTGCAGTTATAAAAGGTATGCGAGTGGGCCTTTGACTCTGAAGGTCCATATCGATGATGTTTCGTTGAATGGTTCGTACGCTGACACCTGCTGGTGGCCCGGCATTGAAATCTGCAGCAATTTTCGGAAGAGTTGCACTTCTGTCACGTCGAACGAAACGATTCTCTTCACTCGTCGTTGCTCCCGTTCTTGCAGGATCTTTTCCCGGCCGCAGCGATGTCGGAGATTTGGTGTTTTAGCGGATTCCTGATATTCACGATTCTATCGCTATCTATCTATCTATCGATTGCGCCTTTGTCCCGCATTGTGTGCGGGGTTGGCGTGGTTAAATCGGATTGGGCATGTTAATCTGAAGGTGTGGCCGGATGCCCTTCCTGCCGCCATCCCCGTACCCCCCGGGACGGAATCATAGTACCCCAACTGTCTGCGTCGAGTGTAAATCAGGGAAAAGTGCGGATGTGTTTCAAATGTCTGTGACTCGTGTATAGTCTGTCGGTAAACTGAAGAGCGAGCGAGCGAGTCCCCACTCTGCCAACCCAGCTACGTCACAGGGCGCTTCTACAGGCTGTTTCACAACGTAGTACAGTCCCTGCCGCGGCGCGCGCTTTAAATCTGTGGCGACGCCATGAACACATACGTCTCGGCTGCGTTCATTTTTAGACAAATGCATTAAGACCATAAGGAATACAAAAAACGATAGCTTCTCCCGAAACACAACATTATAGAGTAAATAATATTAAGATAAGAATGGAAGTCAGGGTTACACTACAAACATAGAACCGAATGCCTGTTCATGTGAATATATTGCATGTTCCTCTAATGTTATTCGTAAAACGAACCCAATATAATGCAATCAATCTGTAGAATTTAAGGCTTGTTCTTACTTTGTGTTTCTACTAAAAGGTAGAAGTTTTTTTTTAAGGACTTGCAACACGAAGAGTGTTTAAAAGGTAAGCAGAAATTTGTAATTTTGAGTATTGTATTAGTCCTATTTGCACTACTTTCTTGTCACTGTCTTCGTAAACATGTCTCAAAAGTATGTACACAATATTATGGATATTGGGTATTTACTCTGTTGTCAGCTGTCAAAAAGGTTACATGTGTTTTGGTAGCATCAAGGATTATTTGTTACAGGAATGGAATAAAGTGTATGAAATTTTTAGAAATGTTAAATATTGCTTTTGATGAGTCTGTATATGAGTGAACCAAGGGCACACAAGTGGTATAAACATTTCAAAGCAGGCGTTAAAGGACAGCAGTCTTACAAGCATGGATGAGATTAAAAATGCGCAGTTAAGAGACTTATAAACTAACCCGAAGAAACAGTTCCTAAATAATTTCGGGAACAGGAAAAAGCACTGGCGCAAGTGTATAGTATGTAATGGGGAATATTTTGAAGATGATAACATTGCTGTAGATTAACAAATAAAGTTCTTACCAAAAAATAAAAATTAATCTGTGAACGCACCTCGTATGTCAAGCTTTTTGCTTAGAAGTCCAGAATCGATGTACATGTTTTGAAGAAAATTTCAACAGTGTTTAGAAAAGCTATTGAGCACGTATTTCAAGCAATATGTCTCAGAATCAGGTGAATACTGACCGAGATAGAGATTTAGTGTCCCATAAGCATCAAAGGTGTTACGTGATTTTGAAACGGTCTATAACGATCGGTTTCCACCCAAGATTATTAGTTTTCCTTCGTGGCGATTCCATTAAACTACGCGGCTTATTTTCGCGTGCGTTCCTTATGCGTCCTATTGGATGAGGCTGACGTTTGCATAAATTGCAGCCCTTTGGTTGGGACTGGTAATATTAACCAACAGTTCTTCTTGGGTCGCCTCTTTAATACGCGCTGCAATAACATTAGAGACGATCGAACGCTCGTTTCTCCGCAAATACCTCCTCTTCCTCATATTCTGCACATTTTCTTGCAATGCTAGACGATTATCCATCACTTCCGGATATCGAAGTATATCATTAAGTATACAGAGTTAACTGACAGACACTGGCAACTAAGATCCCACGAACAGAAACGACGTATATCACTGCACGCCGATCTACACCGCTAGACAGGTAACGGGCAATACATTTTGGGTGCCCCTGTAGGCCAGTGGCAGCGTTCTTCCGGGAAAGGCCGCTTCCCCCACCAAAAGCGCTACTCGCTCTTGAGTTTACAGACAGACTATAACTGACGCGGGACGTGGGGACCAGCCCGGTGTTCACCTTGAGGGATGTGGAAAACCGGATTCCTGATATTCAAGATACACTCATGAAATTATCGTAGAGGAAAATCCCCATTTCATCGCTGCCTCGTAGGTGCTGTGTCCAATCGCTCCTGCGCCACTGTAACACCACGATCAAACTCACTTAAATCTTGGTAGCCTGTGATTGCAGTAGCAGTAATCAGTCTAACAACTGTGCCAAACACTTGTTGTCTTACATAGGCGTTCCCGATCGCAGCACGGTATTCTGCCTGTTGAAGATCTCTGTAAGTGAATAAGCATGCCTATAGCAGTTTCTTTGGCGCTGCTGTGTAGTGAGACTCTTCGGACAGCCTGTATTTTTGCGCCAGTCAGATTAGGCAGTGACGTGTTCGCGAGAGCTTCGCGACAGGAAGGCCGACACGAGGTTAAGCACCTCCGAGCTGGGCTTTTTGCAGCCCCACCGGAGGCGGAGCAGGTGATGGCGTCCCGAACAAACAGCGGCCCAAACACCGCCCAAATTGCCTGGCCGGCCGCCGGGCCGCTCCCTACCTGATCCCCGCCATTGTGCGCCAGCCACAATAGGGGACACGCTCCATTCTCGGGCCGGCGTCAACATTCAACAGCGCGGGCTGCCCTCGCCCGGCCTGCGTCACACGAGAAGCCCGTCAGGCGAGATCAGAGCACACAGGACGGCAGGACAGCACGCAGGTCACTGTTTTGCTCGCCCCGATCCACTGCCGCGCTGAACGCGACTTACTGGCTCGTCTGCGAAGCAAGCCACAGCGAAACCACGTCATACCCACGAAGTCCTACCAGGTAGGGTTGTAGAGGAGATAGAGAAGATCCAACGAAGAGCAGTACTTTTCCTCACGGGATCGTTCAGCTCGCACGTGAGAGTTACCGAGATGCTCAACAAACTCCATTGGCAGACTTTATAAGAGAGGCATCGTGCATTACGAAGAGTTTTACTATTGAAATTTGGAGAACGCACTTTCCGGGAAGAATCGGACAATATATAACTTCCTCCCATGCACGAGGGTAATCCCAAAAGTAAGGTCTCTTATATACATAGACCTGATTATTTCTACAATGGTTTACATCAGTTTACAGCTTGAACATTTAGCTATGTTTCGAAATACTCACCATTCCTGTCGATGCATTTTTGTAGACGCTGTGGCAGTTTTTGTATGCCCATGTCATATCAGCTCGCCGCTATGCTGTTCAGAAAGTTATGATCCTTTTCTTTCACCTCGTCGTCGGAGCTGAATCGCTTTCTGGCCAAATGTTCTTTTAACCTAAGGAACAGTCACTGGGCGCCAAGTCAGGACTATAGGGTGAGTGGGTGATTATGTTCCACTGAGACAGTTGCAGGAGAACAACGGTACGCCGAGCGATGTGTGGGCGAGCGATTCATGGAGAATGTGTACGCCCTTGCTCAACATTCCTCTTCTCCGGTTCTGAATAGCCCATTTGAGTTTTTTCAGAGTCTTACAGTACCTGTCAGCGTTAATTGTGGTCCCAGTGGGCATGAAGTTGACGAACAATACCCCTTTCTGATCCCAAAAAACGGTTGTCATGACTTTACCGGTAGACTGTGTTTGTTTGAATTTCCGCGGCTTTGGCGTAAAAGGAAGCCGCCACTGGCGTGATTGTTGCTTGGTCTCAGATGTAAAGTGATATGCCCAGGTTTTGTCACCCGTGACAATTGAGTCCAGGAAGCTGTCCTGTTCGGCTGCAAGGCGGTGAAGACACACGCGCGGGAAGCATCATCTCGTTGCCGTATGTGGTCCTCAGTCAGCATGCGTGGCACCCATCTTGCACACACCTTCCGGTAGTTCAATGTTTCCGTTAAAATTCTGTGAGCGGTGCTTCGGGAAACCTCAGGAACCAACGTGCAGAGATCATCCAGGGTGATCCGCCGATCTTCATGCATGCTTTGCTCAACCTTCAACATTGTCTCCTCAGAAACTGAAGGTCTCCTGCTCCTTCGTTCGTCGTGAATTTGGTCTGAACAGCTGCAAACTCTTTACACCACTGACGAAAATTTTTGACATCCATGCACGACTCACCATATACTTCCGTCAATTGGCGATGGATTTCAATCGGCGCAGTGCACTCTGCGTTCAAAAACCGAATAACTGCGCGCAATTCTCACTTGGTGGTAACATCCAACGGGAGGTCCATTCTCAACGACTGCCAAGCCAAGATTGAGCGCCTCTGCGCGGCGTGCGCATGTTTACACACAGCGCGTGAATCACTGTTCGTAACAAAAATGGCTCTGAGCACTATGGGACTTAACATCTGTGATCATCAATCCCCCTAGAACTTAGAACTACTTAAACCTAACTAACCTAAGGACATCACACACATCCATGCCCGAGGCAGGATTCGAACCTGCGACCGTAGCATCTTCGTAACAGTGTGACCAACCGCCACACAAACAGAGTTCTGTACTTATAAATACACTCCTGGAAATGGAAAAAAGAACACATTGACACCGGTGTGTCAGACCCACCATACTTGCTCCGGACACTGCCAGAGGGCTGTACAAGCAATGATCACACGCACGGCACAGCGGACACACCAGGAACCGCGGTGTTGGCCGTCGAATGGCGCTAGCTGCGCAGCATTTGTGCACCGCCGCCGTCAGTGTCAGCCAGTTTGCCGTGGCATACGGAGCTGCATCGCAGTCTTTAACACTGGTAGCATGCCGCGACAGCGTGGACGTGAACCGTATGTGCAATTGACGGACTTTGAGCGAGGGCGTATAGTGGGCATGCGGGAGGCCGGGTGGACGTACCGCCGAATTGCTCAACACGTGGGGCGTGAGGTCTCCACAGTACATCGATGTTGTCGCCAGTGGTCGGCGGAAGGTGCACGTGCCCGTCGACCTGGGACCGGACCGCAGCGACGCACGGATGCACGCCAAGACCGTAGGATCCTACGCAGTGCCGTAGGGCACCGCACCGCCACTTCCCAGCAAATTAGGGACACTGTTGCTCCTGGGGTATCGGCGAGGACCATTCGCAACCGTCTCCATGAAGCTGGGCTACGGTCCCGCACACCGTTAGGCCGTCTTCCGCTCACGCCCCAACATCGTGCAGCCCGCCTCCAGTGGTGTCGCGACAGGCGTGAATGGAGGGACGAATGGAGACGTGTCGTCTTCAGTGATGAGAGTCGCTTCTGCCTTGGTGCCAATGATGTTCGTATGCGTGTTTGGCGCCGTGCAGGTGAGCGCCACAATCAGGACTGCATACGACCGAGGCACACAGGGCCAACACCCGGCATCATGGTGTGGGGAGCGATCTCCTACACTGGCCGTACACCACTGGTGATCGTCGAAGAGACACTGAATAGTGCACGGTACATCCAAACCGTCATCGAACACATCGTTCTACCATTCCTAGACCGGCAAGGGAACTTGCTGTTCCAACAGGACAATGCACGTCCACATGTATCCCGTGCCACCCAACGTGCTCTAGAAGGTGTAAGTCAACTACCCTGGCCAGCAAGATCTCCGGATCTGTCCCCCATTGAGCATGTTTGGGACTGTATGAAGCGTCGTCTCACGCGGTCTGCACGTCCAGCACGAACGCTGGTCCAACTGAGGCGCCAGGTGGAAATGGCATGGCAAGCCGTTCCACAGGACTACATCCAGCATCTCTACGATCGTCTCCATGGGAGAATAGCAGCCTGCATTGCTGCGAAAGGTGGATATACACTGTACTAGTGCCGACATTGTGCATGCTCTGTTGCCTGTGTCTATGTGCCTGTGGTTCTGTCAGTGTGATCATGTGATGTATCTGACCCCAGGAATGTGTCAATAAAGTTTCCCCTTCCTGGGACAATGAATTCACGGTGTTCTTATTTAAATTTACAGGAGTGTAAATAGGAGACCTTACTTTTGGGATTACTCTCGTACATCTCACGTAATGACGAAGGCGAGAAAATTCGAGAAATGAGCGCCAGTTATTTTGCCCATACGCCGTTCGAGAGTGGAATAGGGTAGGGAGGAGATCAGTTAGTACCAACTGCCGCACCCCATTAGGCGGCTTGCTCAGTATTAGGTAGATGCAGAAGTTTTCAGAATATATAGCTACACAAGTACGGCTGTATATATCTGCTAAAGCCGTCCGAAAATTGTGACGAGGCAGCTAATGTTGACGTGGAAGTCGTCGAGAAATTCAGCCTCATGAAACATAGCGTCCGCATTACACGGAACGTGCTGCTTGGCACGATTTGCGACTGCAGCGCTCTCCAGCAGCAGCTCTTTGCTGTATCTGGCTCGCGTATCACACAGTTTGTTTACGAAAATGAATGCGCGTAATTCCTTCGTCAGCTCTCCTCCCTTGTCCATACTCTGCGTGCATATGGCGTCTCGTCTCAGTTGTGTGACTGGATTCGTGATTTCCTCTCAGAGAGGTCACAGTTCGTAGTGATAGACGGTAAAGCATCGAGTAGAACAGAAGTGATATCTGGCGTACCGCAAGGTAGTGTCATAGACCCTCTGCTGTTCCTGATTTACATAAATGATCAAGGTGATAATCTGAGCAGCCCCCTTAGATTGTTTGCAGAAGAAGCTGTAATTTACCCTGTAGTAAAATCGTCAGACGATCAATTCCAGTTACAAATTGATCTAGAGAGAGATTCTGTATGGTGCGAAAAGTGGCAACTGGCACTAAACAAAGAAAAGTGCGAGGTGATCCACATGGGTACTAAAAGAAATCCGATAAATTTTGGGTATACGATAAATCGCGCAAATCTAAGGGTTGTCAGTTCGACTAAATACCTAGGAATTACAATTACGAGCAACTAAAATTGGAAAGACAACATAGATAATATTGTCGGGAAGGCGAAACAAACACTGCGCTTTGTTGGCAGAACACTTCGAAGATGAGACAAACCCACTAAACAGACGCCTACATTACACTTGTACGTCCTCTGCTGGAATATTGCTGGGCGGTGTGGGATCCTTACCGGGTAGGATTGGCGGGGGACATCGAGAGAGTGCAAAGAAGGGGGCAGCTCGATTCGTGTTATCGCGCAATAGGGGTGAGAGTGTCACCGATATGATACACGAGTTGGGGTGGCAGTCACTGAAACAAAGGCGGTTTTCTTTGCGGCGAGAGCTATTTACGAAATTTCAATCCTCTTCCGAATGCGAAAATATTTTGTTGACACCCACCTACGTAGGGAAGACTGATCATCATAATACAGTAAGAGAAATCAGAGCTCGAACGGTAAGATTTAGGTGTTTCTTTTTCCCACGCGCCATTCGAGAATGGAATGGTAGAGAAGTAGTATGAAAATGGTTCGATGAACCCTCTGCCAGGCACTTAAGTGTGAATTGCAGACTAACCATGCAGATGTACATGTACGCTAGTCATGTTGTTTTGTCTGTAGTATACATAAATAAAACCGTTATAAGACAAAAAGGAAAGTTTTGTGTGCAGTCAGTTTAAGAAATTGAACAGACTTACTCCTGAAAAGGAGCACAATTACATTCACATAACATCGAATATTACAGAAAATATTTCTATTAATTTAATAAGGAAGTCCCTCATCTTTTAGGAAATGCGAAGCTGAAAAAAAAAGGATATAACAAGACGTGCACCCATTACACACTGTTTCATAATTCGGTGCCTCTACCAACAACGCTGCTCTGAAGTTATGCAACAAGTGCGTTTGTATTTTATGTTACTGTATTTTGAATGCTTAGATAGCCAGTATATTACTAACTAACGTTTAATTATACCAAATCGTACCAAGAGCGATGGGTTTTCGGTTAATCTTCAGTGTGTCGTTGCCTTACCTTCAAAGATCACAGCAATATGTTTAAGAAGTAACTCTCATAAAATTACATCATATGAATGTACCACCAACTTCTGCTTCTGAAATTAAGAGGGTCATACATTCTCTCCAGAAAAAAAGCTCTTCTGGTTTTGATGGTGTTTCCAATAGAGCACCAAAGATTTGTTCCTGTAATAAGTCCGATATTGTCCGAAATATGTAATGCGTCACTAATTCTAGGCATTTTTCCAGAGAGACTAAAATATGGCGTTGCTAAACTCCTGTTTCAGAAAGGTGATAAAGGAGACGTTAGTAACTACCGACCTATTTCACTGCTGACATTGTTTTCCAAACTTTTTGAGAAGGTGATGTATTCTAGACAAGTATCTCACCTTGGAAACAATAATATCCTCAGCCAATCACAGTTTGGGTTTCAGAAGGGTTACTCTACTGAGAGTGCCATTTCCATTTTCGCACACCAGATACTACAAGCACTAAATAACAGAATAGCACCGGTAAGTATTTTCTGTGATCTATCCAAGGCATTTGTTTGTGTGTATCTTAATATACTCCCACATAAATTGAAGTTTTATGGTATAGCCAACCAATGGATTATGACATAAGCAACCAAAAGAATGCAGAAAGTTGTACTTAGTAGTAATTCAACCAACATAATCCAGGGACATAATTATGACTGGGGAGAAATCACATATGAGGTTCCCCAAGGCTCAATCTTAGGTCCACTACTGTTTGTCAAATATGTAAATGATCTACCATATAATGTATAACAAGCAGAATGAATTCTTTTTGCAGATGACACCAATATTGTAATCACTCCCAGTATACAAACAGAAATGGACGAAATGGTGAAAAAAGTTCTCAGAAGTATGATTGACAGGTTTTCAGCGAACGGTCTCTCCCTGAATTTGACAAAGACACTTCATATTCAGTTCTGCACCTCTGCGCGTACTGCACCAGTGATAAGTGTAACACTTGATGATGAAATAACACATAGGGCGTAAACTTCAAAATTCTTAGGTGGCCATACTGATGAGAGTTAGAATTAGAAAAAACACATTTTGGAACTCTTAAAACAACTTATTTCAGCCATATTTGCACTTAGAATCAAAACAAATTTTGAGGAGAGAGAAATCAGTAACTTGACATATACTGCTTATTTTCTTTCAGTAATGTCATATGGAATAATATTCTGGGGCAACTCATTTTTAAGAAAGAGGGTCTTCATTACCCAAAAATGTGCTGCAAGAATAATATGTGGTGTTCACCCGCGATCATCTTGTAGACATTTGTTTAAGGAGTTGGGTACTCTGACTACTGCTTCACAGTACATTTATTCCCTCATGAAGTTTGTTGTAAATAATCCACTACAGTCCAAATGGAACAATGAGGTACATAATTACAATACTAGAAGAAAAAATAACATTCATTACTCAACAGCGCGCACAACGCTGCATCAAAAATTTTTGACCGCTTACCCAGTGACATAAAATGTCTAACAGACAACAAGGTAAAATTTGAAAATATATTCAAAAAGTCTCTCCTTGACTCCTTCTATTCTGTAGAAGAATTTCTCTGTTTTTCGTGTGTAGAAGGTGATGGGTAGAAATTGATAACTCAATCTTTATATCTTGTTTTCATTTTGGGGAAAAAATTATTATGTGGTGATGTTTAGAGCTCAAATACATGTACAAATTAATTTGCAATATGAATGTAAAATGACTCGTTCCACATCACGACGATTCATCGTGCAAAATGATCCATGGAACATAAAAGTAACTAACTAACTAACCAACTTAGCACGAACTCTGATTTCTCTTATTTTATTAATATGATCATTCCTCCCTATGTAGGTGAGCTCCAACAAAATATTTTCACGCTCTAAGGAGGAAATTGAAATTTCATGAGATAGTCCTGCCGCAGCGAAAAACGTCTTTTTTTTAATGACTGCCACCTCAATTCGTGTATCATTTCCGTGGCACTATCTCCCTTATTTCGCTATAATACAAAATGTGCTGCCCTTCTTTGAACTTTGTCGATGTCCTCCTTCAATCCTATCTAATGTGGATCCCAGCCCGCACAGTAACACTCCAGAGGAGGGCGGACAAGCTTAGTGCAAGCAGTCTCTTTAATAATTTTGTAAGTGTTCTGCCAATAAATTGCAGTCTTTGGTTTGATTATTCACTGGTACGAAACCAACAACATCGCTACAGAACGATAAAGACTTCTTCCTAATTTTCCACATTTCCTTTTAGTTATTTTCTGCTTTATTTTCGTGATACGTTGAAAGAACTATTTCAGGATAAGTTTTGCAAAGTTCTTTCTTTTTACAATTACATTTATGTTTACGTCGTGTTGTGCTCCTGAACGTAATCGTTATTTTCATTTTGTTCTGATACCGGATGCTACTCTCGTTTATTAGTGATGATGATGACAGAGTTTAGAGGAATGGAGCAGGAGAGCTGCACCGCCGTACTGGTCCTAGTGGAAGTGGTTTGCCGTTGCCTTCCTCCGACTGTAATGGGGATGAATGATGATGATGAAGACGACACAACACCCAGTCGTCTCGAGGCAATGTGTTGCTTAAATTCTTTCTCCACGAACAGAGTAATGGGATGTAGTAATATTGTATGAAATTGTAAACTGATGTAATACATCTGGAGCAAAGAGAACACAGTGACTGGAGGTCATCGTCTTGATGTGCATTTACTATTACTAGTAGTAGCTTTATTCATGTGTAGATCTCTATTTACAAGGATATAGTACATGTCAAAGTATTAACAAGTTTAGACCAATTTACAATAAGCTAATTCGCATACCCACACATTTACAGACTTCTAGTTAGAGACAATCATTAGATTTACTACTTTTTTTACAAGTAACTTATCAAATAATGTAACGCCACACTGTTCACTCATATCTCACTATCAGTCACTGCACATGCTATACACACATTGTTTCATAGCACTTCACTCACTACACAGAAACACACACACACACACACACACACACACACTGGTGATCTTTGGGCTATTTTCTGTACCACAACTTCCCATTTGCTATCGTGGAAAACTGGGTCAGCATCCCTCCATAATGAGTGAGATGTTGAACTCAGAAAGAGGAAGAGGTGTTAGTATTGTGCTATGCATAGTTTAGTGGTAAGTATTTCTAGAAAGGAAAAAAGAAGGAAAAAAACATATTGTGAAGGTGTTATGTGTAATGTTGGATGTTTTATAATCATTATTACTGTTATTACTTATTTGTATAACATTTTTTTATCAAACCCCTACTCTGTTTTATCTAAGTAATCCTTCAATGTATAAAATGTATTGCATAACAGGTACTTTTTAGCTGCCTTTTCAAATAAGTGTATTTTTGCAATCTCTTTAATCTCTTTTAGTAGTTTATAGTATAGTTTTATTCCTTGGTAGAAAATGCTGTTTTGAGTTTTATGTTTATTTTTCTTGGCAAATGTAAGTTGAATCTAGCTCTTGTTGCATGGACAGGGCTGATTGTGCATTAATTACCAATGTTATTTTTGATGTGTACAACTGACTAGTAAATGTTCTCACATAGAGCAGTTAAAATCCCCAGTGGTTTGAATGGGTCTTTACAATGAGCTCGACTAGTATCTTTGGTTATTATTCTAATGGTTCTTTCCTGGAGTTTGAAAAGTGTGTTCAGTGTCACTTTATTACTTATCGACCAATCATAAACTTCCTTCAGAGTTTCATTTGCTTTCTCTGCAAGGAGTTCTCTTGCTTTCTCAGAGACTATAATATTGCTGTCATCAGTGAAGAAAATTTTTTCACCATGGGATACACTACTGGGAAAGTCATTGATGTATATCAGGAATAGTACTGGTCCTAATATGCTACCTTGTGGAATCCCTATATTAATATATTTTGGTTCTGATAAGTGTTTTACTAAATGTTTGGATGTATTTGAGGTATGTGTTACCTCTACTGTTTGTACCATATCTGCTAGGTATGATCCAAACCAGTCATTAACTACCTCTCTTATTCCTAATGCTTCTAATTTATTTAATAGAATCTTCTGGTCGACTGTATCAAGGGCCTTAGAAAAACCCAAAAATATGCCTGTGACACACTCATCTTTATCAAGAGCATAAAGTACAACCTCTGTGTATTCTACTATGGCTGACTCTGCATTTTTGCCACATCAGAAACCAAACTGTGATTCGCTTAAAAGATTGTATTAATTTAAGTAATTCATTAATCTGTCTAACATTATTTACAGGTGTTATATTTGTTTTGGGGAATTTTTGCTATAACTTCTCTGCAATACTTGAAAAATGCTCATTTACATAATTTGCTAAGTGTTGTGGATCATTTAATACCTTATCCCCCTCCCTTAGCAGTATGTTATTCTGCGTCTGTTTGCCTCTCCCCGTTTCCTTTTTTAATAACATCCCAGACTGCTTCGCTTTTATTCTCTGCATTATATATTATTTTGTCATTAAATTACTTTTTTGCAGCAATCATCAGCTTCCTAGAGATCTTTTTGTATCCAAGATAGAAATTTAAGAATTCTGGATCATTGCGAATCTTTTTCAAGGAACTGAAGTGATTAAGTGTTTGTGAGGACTTCTTAATACCTGCTGTTATCAGTCTGTTTTTGTGAGACGTTGATACGTACATGCATACTTTTGGAAGTGCCTTTTCAAAGGTAAATTTAAACAATGTGGAGAATTTAGAGAATTTCATATTCACATTGGTTTTCTTATACACTTCATCTTCTGAAAAATCTTTTATTTTGATTTCTGATAGATGCCGTTTGTAGGTTTGTAGTTTAGGGAACGATTCGATGCCTGAATTTACTATTGTTATTTGACAGAGATGGTCTGATAGTCCGAGATCTTTTACAGCTGCATCACATTTTTCCCTGTCCATATTTGTGGCCACATGGTCAATTACTGATGCAGTCATTGTAGTAACCCTTGTTGCACTATTGACCAATAGGGACATGCGAAAACTTTGAAGGATATTTATGAAGGTGCAGCTGGATTCATTTATGATGTTAGTGTTGATGTTAATGTCCCCACACAGAATAATGTTGACCTTTGTACTTGAGACTTTATCTAGAACTTCTGTTAATTTATTGAAAAAACTGTCTACACTACCACTGTGAGGTCTATACACAAGCAAAACGACTAATTTCTCGGTGATATCGAGCCCTGTTAATTCAACAGCTGATGTTTCAAAGTGTTTGTCTTCATTTATTGTGCTGAGGTCATGTTTTGATTTGAACTGTGTTCCTTTTCTAATATAAATGCATGAGCCTCCACCCCTTGAAGCAGATCTGCAGTAAGAGTTTGCCCTTTCATACAATGATAATACTACATGTTGGACTTCTGTGTCTCTACATCAGTGCTCAGTATCACAACCTACTGTGCAGTTCAAAGATTGAAGCTCAGCTTCTAATAGTTGTATTTCATTTTTTTTATTGCATGTTTTGATGGAGGATTGTTAAGTCTGCGAAATGCCCCATGTTACCCTTTCCAATGGTTTGTTTTTCTTTGTGAATCTGGTATGTGCGATATTTGAAGTGTTAAAATCCGTCTTGTGAGTGATTGTTTCAGTATTTCTTAACTGATGGAGGCACTCTTTAGGCAGGGGATTTATCCTAAAAAACCACCTGTTTTTCCTACCCATGAAAACAAGTATTTGACCATGTGTGGCCAGAGATCCTGTGCCTTGTGTTCGTTGCCGGTGAAAAATATCGGTGTTTGAACAGTGTTATATTTATGGTTTCAACGAGTACAGCGATTAAAGACCTAACAACTCCACGTGTCGCATTACTCGTTTGTCGGAACTGCAGTTAGACTCATTAAGCTTAAAATTTCAATGGGCGCACCTAAAGCTATGTACACGCCGTAAAGATAACCGTTTTCGATTGTAGACTGCACAGACTGTTTAGTGCACACTGTGAAAGCAAGCAGAAAATATGATAACGAATTTCCTTTTCACATACTGATACAGAGAACTCTAACTGTGACTGTACAGTGTGTTTATTGCCGCGAGATTGAAATGATTGCGTAGACAATTGTGCACGGCACGGTTTGTTCGGTATAAACCGATACACACTGACGGAAAAAAATTGCAGGACCAAACAATAACTAATGCAGGGTATTGAAATTTTCGGAATACACTTCTCCAGGTAACATCTTTAAGTGATTAGAATTGCGAGATTAAAGGTAAATGTAAGAGCGAAGTAAGCCATTGCGAATGTGAAATGATCATACATTAAAAACCAGTGTAACCTTCATAATGTCGAATGCAAGAATGTAAGCATGCATGCATTGTGTTGTACAAGTGCCGCATGTCAGTTTGTGAGATGGAGTCCCATGCCTGTTGCACTTGGTCGGCCAAGGAATGATTAATTCTGGTTGTGGATGGCGCTGGAGTCCGATAACGTCCCGTACGTGCCCAGTTGGAAACAGATCCGGTGCTCGAGCATGCCAAGGCAACACGACGACAATCTGTTGGGTTACAACAGCTGTATGTGGGCTAGCGTTATCCTGTTGGAAACCACCCCCCACCCCACACCCCCTCCGGAATAGTGTCCATGAATAGCAGCACAACAGGTGTGACGCACAAATTTACAGTCAGGGTGCGTGGGATAACCACGACAGTTACTTAAAAGTTTTGGGTTATTTGGTCACGGTCGATGCGTAAAACTTTCTCCTAACGTTTCCCTTCCGACTGCGGAAGACGTCTTCGGAGGTAAAATGGCGCCGTTCCTCTGTCATACGAAATTAGACTCAAGACCATAACTCCAGGTATAGGTCCTGTATGTTTACCACGCAGACAGATTGGTTGTAGGCCCTCAACAGGGCTCTTTCTGACCATCACAGGGCCGTCACTGACACTGAGGCAGAACCAGCTTTCATCAGAAAACACATCAGACACCAACCCTGCCCTCCAGTGCGGTCTTCGAAAAAATTCAAACTCAGTGAGGTGTTAATAATGGCGTCTTTGTCGCCTTGAAGGCGTTCTTGACTAACGTCAGCCAAAGATAACTGATATCCTCATAGTTGCGCTGCTAGCACCACCCTTATGCGACTGGCGTATTGAATAGACACCATGTTTCAGATGTAGAAACACGCCAAGCAGCTTTCGTTTACGTCCCCAAACCACTTTCGATTTCATTTCCGTCGGTATACTTTCTTAGTGTCGACGGATATACTGTGAAAAGAGCCGCGCCGCGATCTTATAGTAAAGCATGAATTTGAAAACTTTGGCTAACCTATTTAACAAAAATTATGACTTCGGGTTGCGTCACCCGTTGATGGAAAGAAGGGTGTGGCTGGTTCAAATGGCTCTGAGCACTATGGGACTCAACATCTTAGGTCATAAGTCCCCTAGAACTTAGAACTACTTAAACCTAACTAACCTAAGGACATCACACACACCCATGCCCGAGGCAGGATTCGAACCTGCGACCGTAGCAGTCCCGCGGTTCCGGACTGCAGCGCCAGAACCGCTAGACCACCGCGGCCGAAGGGTGTCTTATATGCGTCGTTGCATGCAGATATGCAAATTGGAAACTTTACTTTCGCTACAGGAGCCCGCAATCAGGGTGCCCAGCAAAACTACACCAGTTGTTCGAAGGCATGCTCAAGGATCATGGACTAACGACGCGGACGTCGACGTCTCGCTAGCAGCATCAGTTAAGTGGAGATTTGTTTGAAGAAACATTGGCTAAGAGACGCGACGGACTATATTGCTAATCAGTGGTGTAAGAACCCATTATGCAGTAACTTTTCTTGGTCATTAATTTTAAGTGATTGTAAGTTGTGACAGTGCAAGGCTGTTTTTGGTTTCTTTTCAGTAACAACGTTCAGAATAATAGTTAAAGCCTAGTTTCCGTCATTAACGTATACCTTTCCATAATCATAGTAATTATGCAATCCTATTAATTTCTGACAGAGTCATTACTATTGCAAAAAATTACTACCAATACTAATGACATAAATATTAAACACATTTGTTCCTTTTCATTTGCTTTCATTGCCACTGTTTCTTTGTTTGTATACTTCGTAAGTGTTGATTTGCATTTACATGTTTTGTTCTTCTCCTTTTAATCTCGCGTGGATTATTGTGATGTCCCGATAAATACGCACGCAATCCATTATTCGCCATTACATTAGCAGGCAGTAGCACGCCACGAGTTGCTCAGTTAGTTTAGGGAAATATCTTGTCAGTGGTAATCTGATTTGGGCTAGTGACTGATCACTCGGGGGTAATTACTTGTATGGATCAATGTAATGTTCACTTAAATTGAGGAAAAAGTACAGTTATCTGGTTTCAATTAGCTTAAAGTTTCCGTGCCTGAGGAACTGGAGGAGACAGATCGGAGTATTGTCATTCCGAGTAGCTGAACATGGTCGGTTCTAGCTCAGTAAATGTTCGAGGAGGTGCTGTTTCGGAAGATACAGTTAATTTTATGATACCCCTTATTCGTTACCTTCACGAATTGAAACGCAAATACAAAATAGCATCATGCAAGTTCTGCTTGTGACGTAGAGAATGTTCTTGCCTTTTATTGGTTCAACTTTTCATAGCATGTTGCCAAAATTTCGCAGTACTTATTTTGTGTCTCTTACGGGGCAATGTCTCCTCAAAGGGCAAAGCAAGCGACTGGAGAGTTGTTCAAATTGCTTATGTGTATATTTAATGTTACAGGCCTACTAAGTGGTCCAGTAATTTAAAAAGTGTGTAGTTTACAAGACTGATCCGATCATTTATGAGGTTTTTTTTCTGTTACAGTTTTGTCTCTTGTGATAGTCCTACTGGAGAATAAAGAGGTTTCTTTGTTGCTTATTACTCAACATTTTTAAAACGTAACCTCTACCCCACAGGGCCCACATTCACATCCTACACCCACAATAGCTGCCGGCCAACTCTTCAAGTTCACACTCTTCAAGCACCTTTGCTACATTCAGGCTGTTCAGCCAGTCATCCTCCAGAGCAGAATGTAGGCACGTGCATTGGCCATCTGTTGTTCACACCAATAGCAGTCTTTTTCCAAAACTTGCAGCATACCTGCCTTTGTGGGAAATTCGTTAGATCTCAGCATCGAGTAGTAGATTAGTGGGAAGTCCAATCCACTAGCTTGTTATATACCGCTGGTTATTGAAGTGAAAATGTAGGTTCAAAATTGAAGTGACAAACTTTCTTCAAGTGTATGCCACATAAAATTAAATATGACAGAGTGGTATCCACATTTAAACTGGCAACAGAAATAGTCTTCTTGTTTTTTAGAGCTGTCCTCCAGGATGATTTGGGATGCTAATCTGCACTTCTCCATCTGGTGTAACCCTATATATGAACCGATTTTCGAAAATAGTGTAGGCGAGACCAGGTTTGTAATCAACTTTTTCTGAGATTCAGTACGATACTCCTTTGCACAACACAGACTAAAATAAAGATAGACAAAACTTTGAAAAAATAGAAATTCCATTAACATTGATCTTAATGACATTTTGTATCACGAACAACAATTATGGCTGTCTTTGCAGCTCCTACTTTAATAGTTTACAATAGTTGCAAAAGTTAAGTACTTTTGCTGAATTTTCTAAATAAGTGAATTTAGAATCACAAATTTTAGATTTTCATTCCAACACATACATTCTTTGACTGAAGGCCCATCTACAAATTACGAGGGTAATCCCAAAAGTAAGGTCTCCTATTTTTTTATAAGTACATAGACCTGTTTATTTCTAGAATGGTTTACATCAGTTTACAGCTTGAACGTTTTGTAGACGCTGTGACAGTTTTTGTATGCCCATGTCATACCACCTCGCTGCCAAGCTCTTCAGAAAGTTATGAACCTCTTCTTTCACCTCGTCATCGGAGCTGAATCGCTTTCCAGCCAAATGTTCTTTTAACCTAGGGAACAGTCACTGGGCGCCAAGTCAGGACTATGGGGTGAGTGGGTGATCATGTTCCACTGAAACTGTTGCACGAGAGCAACGGTTTGTCGCCGGCCGAAGTGGCCGCGCGGTTCTGGCGCTGCAGTCTGGAACCCCGAGACCGCTACGGTCGCAGGTTCGAATCCTGCCTCGGGCATGGATGTGTGTGATGTCCTTAGGTTAGTTAGGTTTAACTAGTTCTAAGTTCTAGGGGACTAATGACCTCAGCAGTTGAGTCCCATAGTGTTCAGAGCCATTTGAACCATTTTTGAGCAACGGTTTGTCGAGCGATATGTGGGCGAGCGTTGTCATGGAGAATGTGTACGCCCTTGCTGAACATTCCTTTTCTCCGGTTCTGAATTGCCCATTTTAGTTTTTTCAGAGTCTCACAGTACCTGTCAGCGTTAATTGTGGTCCCAGTGGGCATAAAGTCGACCAACAATACCCCTTTCCAATCCCAAAAAACGGTTATCATGACTTTACCGGCAGACTGTGTTTGTTTGAATTTCCGCGGCTTTGGGGAAGGAGGATGCCGCCACTGGCGTGATTGTTGCTTGGTCTCAGATGTAAAGTGGTATGCCCAGGTTTCGGGACCCGTGGCAATTAAGTCCACAAAGCCTGTTCGGCCGCAAGGCGGTGAAGAAACGCACGGGAAGCATCAGCTCGTTGCCGCATGTGGTCCTCAGTCAGCATGCGTGGCACCCATCTTGCGCACACCTTCAGGTAGTTCAATGTTTCAGTTAAAATTCTGTTAGCGGTGCTTCCGGAAACCTCAGGAACCAACGTGCAGAGATCATCCAGAGTGATCCGCCGATCTTCACGCATGCTTTGCTCAACCTTCAACACTGTCTCCTCAGAAATTGACGTTGTACATCATTCAACTGAGTTTTATGATTCGTTTAAGAGGAGGAGTGAAATTACTAAATATTTTCTATTTCTTGCTATTACACAGCCTTATAGTACACCTTGCAAGGTGGCGAGATTTTGTCATCATAAATGAATGATTTTGACAATGCTTATTTCACGTTTACATAGTGCGCAACCGCATTTTAGGTGAGGTCATCGAATTATTAATGATGTATTGGTTTGCACTGTGTAGCCTCATACTAACATTTCTGTAGTATGCTTGGAAAATGATCTGCGCTGGCTCTGGCAGGATGGAAAAGTCTAGAGTCTCTACGATCTTCAAAAGAGACACGGGTAGGGCAGTTTTGTGGCTCTTCAAAAGAACAGGACGACGGAAGCGTTTACTTCACAGGCCTGCTACCCCATCAAGAAGCCAGAGAAGAAAGAGTCGGGGGCGAGGTGATTGCTGAAAGCTTACGATCATCGCGATGAGGTCTTACAAGCGATATCTCAAGGCTTTCTAGCACGAAGGAATGTGCAGGAGAAAGCCGTGTTCCTGCCAAAAGACATAGAAACGAATCTGATAGGCTGAATTTCTAGCCTTAGGAGGAGATAGAATGTTCTAGAAGGTTTCACTGAGCTGAGTACGGGCTGAAGGTGATTGGCTGATTGCTTCGAGACTCGTAGGACGGGAGGCACGATGATTGGCTGGATTGGAACGGTCACTAAGAAAGCATGGCTGGCTCAGATGTGGAGCACTGCATAAAATAAGGGATTTTCTGGCGGGTGTGGATAGCAGAGCGTTTTGAGACGTTGTGGGCAAGCTGCCAGTGAACAGTCTAACTATTAGACTTCACGAAGTGCTGATTTCATCACTAGGAGCGGAATCATTCGTTCCTTTGTGAGCAGAAATACAAGTCTGTGCTTCTTTGTGGAGACTGAGGCACCACGAAGTGTTTCTTTATGACCGCACTCTTGAGTCAAGTCTCTGCACCTGGCTTACGAGCGAGCAGAATTCTTGATTCGTGTCCAGCATTGTACTGAAGTATTTTTCGACGTGAGGAGTTTGTGGACGTCCGATGGGTAGTCAGAATTTACAGGTACGAAATTAACTTCGTCTGCATGACGGCCAGCAGGACTGAACAAGTTGGCACTGCGGAATTGCTCTTCCCAGCACGGAATTCGGTGATATACGCACCATGGCTCGGCAGACGGGGCTTCTTTAATAGTAGATGTGTTAAGTTCCAATTGCTTGATCTCTGACATCTTTACTGTCAGTTAAGTCAGAGTAGAGGCATTCTTAACTTCGATCCTAATCAGTATCAAATGGCTCTGAGCACTATGGGACTCAACTGCTGAGGTCATTAGTCCCCTAGAACTTAGAACTAGTTAAACCTAACTAACCTAAGGACATCACAAACATCCATGCCCGAGGCAGGATTCGAACCTGCGACCGTAGCGGTCTTGCGGTTCCAGACTGCAGCGCCTTTAACCGCACGGCCACTTCGGCCGGCTAATCAGTATCACTCACTCAGTGTTCCTTTTAAATAAATGGGGACACGTTTTCGAGTCAAGTCATATATCTTTTACGGGTCTCAAACTTAGATTAATGAGCATGAGTAAACGTTCTATGTCAATATAACAGTGTTTTTGTAAATAATAAATATCTTCACGAGACCGTGTTGTCCTATTTTTCCTAGGATTATATTCCAAGTATCAGGTGGCTATAATTTCGCACCTTACAAGAACTCCTCCACATATTTCGCCGTGATCTACAAACACAATTAGGTATCACGTGACACATTGTACATCGTATATATGGATATAAAGGAGTTCTCACGTACGTCTTGTTAATAATTGTTAATGCTTATTGCATGAAAGGTGATGGAGTGCCTTTATTATAAAAACGGTGTAATGAATGATTGCCTATACTAGTGTTGGAACGCCAGTGGAGATGAAACGGCAGGCAGAACTCATGCTCTGGGTGGAAGGCCAGCACAGGTGTTGGTCCTACTTAGACACAGGAAACAGCTAGACAGACGTCGTGGCACCTGAGCTCTGGAGCACAATAGGGTGATGGCCGGCCGCTGTTGTAGTAGGGGCGGAAGGGTAACCGGATAATACTTTCGAACGCTGAAAATCTTGGACACAGGCGAGAGGAAGGAAGCAGCGGCACCTCAGAAACCACGCAAGCTGGGTTATTTCCAAGGATTTTTACTCAGAAGCGTACCAGTCTACCAGTATAGGTTTTTCCTCGCAGACTTCGCGCGCTGGACGACTAAGGACTGAAATACGGTTGGTCGGCGTAAAATGAGCGTAATTTACTACAAAAAATGTTTGAAATGAAGATGACAGTTAAGACAGTTGATATCGGTTCTTTTGAATAAAAATATTCTGTGCGATCTTGGCTTTTGAATGGTTTTTAACGATCCTGATTAAGTTAGAATGGATATTATGACAACTTAGGGACTTACTCACATGTTACCCCCGGTTGCAGGTTGTCAACAGCAGGGCTAATTTAATTCACTTTTAGGCTTGAGCATTCCAATGCGAACACATTTATGACCATCACACATAGGCACGTTGTATGTACAAGCACACTGGGAGTAGCATTGGAATCTAGATCATATAGGTAGTTTGTATCGGAACAATTTGAGATCAAAGAAAACATGAATATAGATTTCTATGTACAATGAAGCTTTGCCATACACATTCCACAGAGTTTTACAATTATTGGCGATTTTGCATTGAACAATATCATTTCGGAGAGATAATCATGTAATATGTCTTTAAAAAATATAAAAAATCTCGTATCGCAACAGTTCTTAATGTCCGGTATCGCACACTTCATTTGAGAAATCTTTCACTCAGGAGGATCGTACAAACATACCGCCGTTTGAGTCTCGTACAGATTTCCGTATGGAGGACATAGTGATAGACATCCTTGGGGTTGTGAAGCAGCTGAATGGGTTGGATATAAATAAATCGCCAGGTCCTGATGGGATTCCAATTCGGTTTTACAGAGAGTACTCTACTGCATTGGCTCCTTACTTAGCTTGCATTTATTGCGAATCTCTTGCCCAACGTAAAGTCCCGAGCGACTAGAAAAAAGCGCAGGTGACGCCTGTGTATAAGAAGGGTAGAATGACGGATCCTCAAAATTACAGATCAATATCCTTAACATCCGATTGTTGCAGGATTCTCGAACATATTCTCAGTTCAAATATAGTGAATTTCCTTGAGACAGAGAAGTTGCTGCCCATACATCAGCACGGCTTTAGAAAGCATCGCTCCTGCGAAACGCAACTCGCCCTTTTTTCACATGATATCTTGCGAATCATGGATGTAGGGTATCAGACGGATGCCATATTCCTTGACTTCCGGAAAGCGTTTGACTCCTAATTAAGGTACGAGCACATGGGATTGGTTCCCAAATATATGAGTGGCTCGAAGACTTCTTAAGTAATAGAACCCAGTACTTCGTCCTCGATAGTGAGTGTTCATCGGAGGTGAGGGTATCATCTGGAGTGCTCCAGGGAAGTGTGGTAGGTTCACTGTTGTTTTCTATCTATATAAATGATCTTTTGGATAGGATGGATAGCAAAGTGCGGCTGTTTGCTGATGATGCTGTGGTGTACGGGAAGGTGTCGTCGTTGAGTGACTGTAGGAGGATACAATATGACTTGGACAGGATTTGTGTTGGTGTAAGGAATGGCAGTTAACTTTAAATATAGTTAAATGTAAATTAATGGAGATGAATAGGAAAAAGAATCCCGTAATGTTTGAATACTCCATTAGTAGTGTAGCGCTTGACACAGTCACGTCAATTAAATATTTGGGCGTAACATTGCAGAGCGATATGAAGTGGGGCAAGCATGTAATGGCAATTGTGGGGAAGGCGGATAGTCGTCTTCGGTTCATTGGTAGAATTTTGGGAAGATGTGGTTCATCTGTAAAGGAGACTGCTTATAAAACACTAATACGACCTATTCTTGAGTACTGCTCGAGCGTTTGGGATCCCTATCAGGTCGGATTGAGGGAGGACATAGAAGCAATTCAGAGGCGGGCTGCTAGATTTGTTACTGGTAGGTTTAATCATCACGCGAGTGTTAAGGAAATGCTTCAGGAACTCGGGGGGGAGTCTCTAGAGGAAAGGAGGCGTTTTTTCGTGAATCGCTACTGAGGAAATGTAGAGAACCAGCATTTGAGGCTGATTGCAGTACAATTTTACTGCCGCCAACTTACATTTCGTGGAAAGACCGCAAAGATAATATAAGAGAGATTAGGGCTCGTACAGAGGCATATAGGCAGTCATTTTTCCCCCGTTCTGTTTGGGAGTGGAACAGGGAGAGAAGATGCCAGTTGTGGTACGAGGTAGTCTCCGCCACGCATCGTATGGTGGATTGCGGAGTATGTATGTAGATGTAGATGCAGTGTCTCACTTTGTGAGTCATATTACAAATTGAAGGCTGGACAAAGCTCACAAGCACTGGATACTGGAACTCGGTCTGTCGTCCACAACAGCAAAAAGGAAAAGCCCACAAGGCAGAAATGACATGTTACAAAGTCGACTGCGGTGAAGGTTACTCGTTAAGAATGCAAGTAGTCTTCAGCACCGTGCTCCACATCGCTCTGAGTACAATTAAAGTACTAGGAAGGCGTCGGGCAGTAGCGTTAGAAATAGAGCTGTAACCCGGCTAAGTGTATCGAGGGAATCGCGTTTAGTGCAAGTTTCAGGGCGAGCAGTCCCATCCTAGCGACGCGTGGGACGACCGCCAATTATATTTTTGTTTCTGAGGGACCGCTGCAGTGGGCTGTAGGCAGCAGGCGTGCCGCGTAATACGCGTCACACGCAAATTCGGCGGCACGCGGCGGGGCGGAGTGTATTAGCGGGGAGGCGGCGTGGGCGGTGGCGGGGTGGAGGCGGTGGCGGGGGCGGAGGGCATTAGCCGGGCCGGGCCGCCGTAATTTCATTTGGCCGGCCGGCCACAAAGGCCGCCCACCTGGCTGTTATCCCGGGATTAAGCGGCCGGCGCCCATTGATCGGCCCGGCGCAGGTGCCGCGCGGCCCAAATCTCGACCCGCTCCCGGAACACCCGATACCGCCCCCCCCCCCCCCCCCCACACACTCACTCTGTCTTCTACCACCACCACACCACGCCACAGCACGCGGCGTGACGGTGCCGCAGTGTCGCGTCGAATAGACTGTTGCGCGAAGGCCGTGTTTAGCACCAGCGGTTGCCACCGGTCAAATACGTAGTGCGACTTCCTGGCGACAAACAGTAATTAGTGATGCACCACACACTCTACTTGCCATACACTCTGCTGTCTATTTTCCCGAGTTTTAACTGCCGTCCGATGCTTTGTCAACTAACTGGTTCACCTAGGTAGGGGAAGTGGGTGTGCTTACCTGGAAAATGGTATGTTTAAGTTACTTATAAAAGAAATTGTCGCCAGACAGAACTCACCGATGGAGGTGGCGCCTTGGCTAGTACACTGGACTCGCATTCGGGAGGACGACGGTTCAATCCCGCGTCCGGCCGTCCTGATTTAGGTATTCCGTGATTTCCCTAAATCACTCCAGGCAAATGCCGGGATGGTTCCTTTGAAAGGGCAAAGCCGTCTTCCTTCCCCGTCCTTCCCTAATCCGATGAGACCCATGACCTCGCTGTCTGGTCTCCTTCCCCAAACATCCCAACCCAACCCATTTCCTACAGCTGAATTGTTAATTTCTTGCCACCATTGTCGGATGACCTTTCCTAAAACATATTTGAAGAACAGAGATGGTAGTCCATGTCCTTGTCTCAGTCCTGATTTCAAAGATACCAGGGATCTCTCACAAGGGGAGGCCACCAATTGTGAAATTCAGATTCAATTCATACTGCGCATAATAAAAGCTCATGGCTAGAGGCGTAATGTGGCAAAGCACCAAGTTGCACTTCTCAGCCGTTGTCGAGAAAATCGACAGTTAAAATAAACCGTTGCGGTGAAATACTCTCTACGATTAATAATGTTCTACAGCGTCGTGGCGCAGGGGTAAGCGCTAGGGTTCGTAATGCGAAGGCAGCCGGATCGAATCTCGCGCCATGCAACGTTTTTTTTTTTTTTTTTTGTAATTCAAATGTGTATATATATATATATATATATATATATATATATATATATATATATATATATATATATATATATATATATAAAATTCTCAGTAATCAGTTGCAACAATTATGCATATAATAAGTTGTTGAAAGTCGTTTGTCGTGGAAAAACTGGCGACTTCGAACATCATTAGGTTTTCCGCAAACAAAGTTGTATTTCACAAATGTTATTAATTGTCTTCATAATGTTAACCTCGTATAGTTAACGGAAGACGTAGAAATGATATTCCGAAACGAATACGTATAGCGTAAGTCAAACGTTCGAATTAGAATAGAAACCCGACACGAACACAAATTTGCTGTCGCAGGTATGAAATATAAACTCCGTTACTCGCTCGTTACACTTGAAGGACAGATGTTGACTGGACCGAAACGAGCCGCCGCATAACAGCGTAGTAACCTGCTAACTTCGAAAGAAGGTAGATGCGGTCCCTAGCGCAACTTATAACATCGTCGAAAATCAGTGCGGACGTGAGAGCTTTGGTACACCCTGTTAAACAAACGCAAAAATGGAGGCGGTACAATTGGAGAGCGATCCGCCTTCACCAACATGCATAAGCAATTAATTAATAGTTTATCTGAATATTATTAGTTTTTTGTAATTCAAATATATATATATATATATATATATATATATATATATATATATATTTTACGAATCCGAGCTCTTACCGCTGCGCCACGACGCTGTAGAAAACTATTAACCGTATAGAGTATTTCACCGCAACGGTTTCTTTTAACTGTCGATTTTCTCGACAACGGCTGAGAAGTGCAACTTGGTGCTTTGCCACATTACACCTCTGGCCATGATGGGTCTTGTAGTCAGTGTCTTCGACATATTCCTTTCCTTATTGATTCTAAAAATGCTGCACGTAAGCGCATTGTTTGTAACTAACACAGGTAAATTTAAGAACATATTTAGAGTGAGCAGGGCTATGCGTGTAGAGTTCAACAAATTGGGCGCGAAAATCCTATCTACCGACTTGACAGAAAATCGTGAGGAGTTTTGCTCTGATGTTAGATTAGTAAACAGACTGAAGTCATATCTCCAGTCATTCTGTGACCATACTGGCATTAAATCAGAGGATGACACGGAAAAGGACGAAATACTACACTTCTTGTTCCAAAACTGTTTCAGAAAGGATGTTCCTCCGCTAAACGGCCGCACGAACGACAAAATGGCAGATAACGAAGTGAGAAACCAATGGACACAAAAGCAACTGAAATCGCTCAACACAGGAAACGCTACTCGATGTGACGGAATACTAGTTGGATTCTACACAGAGTATGTGAAAGACCTTGCCCCTCTCTAGCAGCAGCATACCGTAGGTCTCTAGGGGAGTGAAACGTTCCTAATGACTGAAAAAAAAGCAGAGGTCATTCCCGTTTTCAAGAAGGATCGTCGAACAGACACATGAAACTATAAGTCTATATCTCTGACGTCGGTCTGATTTCGGAAAAACAACGATTGTGTGAAACCAGCTCGTCCTTTTCCTCTAAGAGACCCAGGAAACAGTAGATACAGGCACCAAGGCAGGTGCTGCGTTTCTTCAGTTGCGAAAGCCGTTCGGTACTGTTCCGCACTGCCACCTGGTGAACAAAATACGAGCATACGGAATATCGTATAAGCTGTGTGACTGGATTGAAGAGTCTCTAGAGAACGCAACACAGCACAGGGCATGTCACTCTGAATGGAGAAGTCTTCAGATGTAAAAGTGACTTTGGGCGTGCCCCACGGGATTGTTACGGTACCACTACATTTCACCATTTTCTCTGTATACAGGATGGTCCATTGATAGTGACCGGGCCAAATATCTCACGAAATAAGGATCAAACGAAAAAACTACAAAGAACGAAACTCGTCTAGCTTGAAGGGGTAAACCAGATGGCGCAATGGTCGGCCCGCTAGATGGCGCTGCCATAGGTCAAACGGATGTCAGCTGCGTTTCTTTTTTAAATAGGAACCCCCACTTTTATTACATATTCGTGTAGTACGCAAAGCAATATGAATGTTTTAGTTGGACCACATTTTTCGCTTTGTGATAGATGGCGCTGTAATAGTCACAAATATATGGCTCACAATTTTAGACGATCAGTTGGTAACAGGTAGGTTTTTTAAATTAAAATACCGAACGTAGGTAGGTTTAAATATTTTATTTCGGTTGTTCCAATGTGATACATGTACCTTTGCGAACTTATCATTTCTGAGAACGCATGCTGTTACAGCGTGATTACCTGTAAATACCACATTAATACAATAAATGCTCAATATTATATCCTGCAACCTCAATGCATTTGGCAGCACGTGTAACGACATTCCTCTCAACAGCGAGTAGTTCGCCTTCCGTAACGTTCGCACATGCATTGACAATGCGCTGACGCATGTTGTCTGGCATTGACGGTGGATCACGATAGCAAATATCCTTCAACTTTCCTCACAGAAAGAAATCCGGGGACGTCAGATCCGGTGAACGTGCGGGCCATGGTATGGTGCTTCGACGACCAGTCCACCTGTCATGAAATATGCTATTCAAAACCGCTTCAACCGCACGCGAGTAATGTGCCGGACATCCATCATGTTGGAAGTACATCGCCATTCTGTCATGCAGTGATACATCTTTTAGTAACATCGGTAGAACATCACGTAGGAAATCAGCATACATTGCACCATTTAGATTGCCATCCATAAAATGGGGGCCAATTATCCTTCCTCCGGTAATGCCGCACCATACATTAACCCGCCAAGGTCACTGACGTTCCACTTGTCGCAGTCATCGTGGATTTTCCGTTGCCCAATAGTGCATATTATGCCGGTTTACGTTACCGCTGTTGGTGAATGACGCTTCGTCGCTAAATAGAATGCGTGCAAAAAATCTGTCATCGTCCCGTAATTTCTCTTCTGCCCAGTGGCAGAACTGTACACGACGTTCAAAGTCGTCGCCATGCAATTCCTGATGCATAGAAATATGGTACGGGTGCAATCGATGTTGATGTAGCATCCTCAACACCCACGTTTTTGAGATTCCAGATTCTTGCGCAGTCTGTCTGCTACTGATGTGCGGATTAGCCGCGACAGCAACTAAAACACCTACTTGGGCATCATCATTTGTTGCAGGGCGTGGTTGACGTTTCACATGTGGCTGAACACTTCCTGTTTCCTTAAATAACGTAACTGTTCGGCGAACGGTCCGGACACTTGGATGATGTCGTCCAGGATACCGAGCAGCATACATAGCGCACGCCCGTTAGGTATTTTGATCACAATAGCCATACGTCACCACGATATCGACCTTTTCCGCAATTGGTAAACGGTCCATTTTAACACGAGTAATGTATCACGAAGCAAATACCGTCCGCACTGGCGGGACGTTACTTGATACCACGTACTTATACGTTTGTGACTATTACAGCGCCATCTACCACAAAGCGAAAAAAGTGGTCCGACTAAAACATTCATATTTCTTTACGTACTACACGAATATGTATTAAAAATGAGGGCTCCTATTTTAAAAAACGCAGTTGATATCCGTTTGACCTATGGCAGCGCCATCTAGCGAGCCAACCATAGCACCATCTGGTTTCCCCCTTCAAGCTAGACAAGTTTCGTTTTTTGTAGTTATTTCGTTTGACGTTTATTTCGTGAGATATTTGGCCCGGTCACGATCAATGGACCACCCTGTGTAAAGGGCAATGACCCGAGTGACTGACTCAATATCGCCCTGGCCAAATCGCTAAGGATAGAAACTTGAAATTGCAGATGTATGTCTCTTATACGGTATGTGTCGTTTAAGAAGGGATTTTTCGAAATTCCACCCCTAATGGGGTGAAATAGGAGACGCGTGACTTACTTTGCGTTGTCTTCTCGCCCTGTAGTCGCGGCTGTTCCTTAGCGACGACTCAGTTGAAGCCATGCCGCTATCAGCACTGCACCCACTCTGCAAAGCGTGGTAATGTTTGCAACGTCGTTCCTAGGCGCCGCTCGCATCGCATACAGTAATGGCTGTCAAACAGTTATTCACCTAGCTGTCGCTAGCGTCGTCTTGAGCCTAACACGATGGTCTATGTTTATTTCACAACGTAAGTTTTTTGCACTGTCTCGAATTGGACGAGTATATTCACTGTCACAAGTTCTTTGGTGTACACATCCTACACCTCGCGTGACGTCATTCAACAATCCAGATTAACAGTCACGGTTTATACTCAAATAGTTCACTCTACTAACTAATTATACGACACTTCTTATCCGAAATTTGCAGGTCCTATCATGGTCGCCATATAACACTCTCGGCGATACAACTAATGGGAGACCCTTAACTATTCTCGCTTTGACTGTGCATCCCTTCCACGCCACGTACCTGGTACCCCCGCGGCGGTCGTATTACTTCCACTCCACACTGCTGCTGGCTTGCCTGAAATATGTACATAAATATGCAAGCGGGTTTAGGGGAGCCACTCAACACTAAACACAACACTGTCGTATGTCTGGTATGAACAATTATATTCTGAGACGATAAGAAAATCGCAGGTTGCACTGTTTGCACACTAAGTCGTAAGTGTTGATGCCAATTAACATTCTTGGTAGTGTGATGAGAGGTTATGATTATCATTCCCTTATTATTATGGCTATTGACGATGTTAATGTCTGTCACTATTGTACTTTCACAGTCTAACTCTGGCCGAAAGTTCGCGACAGATACACAGGCGATGATGATGATGATTATCTGTCCACAATTATCACTTGAACGAGCGTACGCGTAACCATCACGACGCGGGCCATTGTTGATGATGCGGAAGCCGAATTGTCGAACGAAAGTTCTTACGCTCGCCACGTACAAACAGATATCTCTCGCAGCTTCACTTCTGCCAGTACCTCGCCTCCTACCTTCCAAACTTTACAGAAGCTCTCGCAGGAGAGCTTCTGTGAAGTTTGGGAGGTAGGAGGCGAGGTACTTGCAGAAGTGAAGCTGTGAGGACGGGGCGTGAGTCGTGCTTGGGTAGCTCAGATGGTAGAGCACTTGCCCGCGAAAGGCAAAGGTCCCGAGTTCGAGTCTCTGTCCGGCACACAGTTTTAGTCTGCTAGGAAGTTTCATATCAGTGCACACTCCGCTGCAGAGTGAAAATCTCATTCTGGAATAATATAACACTGTTCACAAAAACTGATTTACAGTTCACAGTTCTCACTCGTACGAACGTGCGCGTAACCGTCGCGACGCGGCTGATTGTTGACGGTGCGGAAACGCGGTGACTGAACGTATGTTCTCACGCTCGCTACAAGACACTGGCACTTGATTGCTCTCCTTTGTGGTCAACTATTTTACTGATTTACACTAGTTTCATTCTGGGAGGCCGAACACGACGCGGACGATTGATGTTGTACGGTACGACACGCAAACGTGCAGATACTCAAATGCATTATCGGCGGCATTCCTCATAGTTAACTACTTCTTTACGCACTTTTCACTGAATCCACTTCCATATCTCATTACTTCACAATGAAAGTACTTAAAGCCACACTTGTACTTCCAGAAAATGCCTTTCCCATGCAGAGCTACCCACAACACAACACCGCAGCCCCTTGTCCCGTGCTCGATACTGCAATGCAGCCGCTCGCAGAGATACTCCGCAACCAAGCCAGCGATATGGCAATACGCTTACATGTAGGCATCCTTTAAGAAGGGATTGTCCGAAATTCCACTCCTATGGGGATGAAAGGCTTTTCGAAAGAATGTAGCTCTTAAGGGAGTTTTGAAGCTAGAACTAAGAGAAGTGGTGTACAGTATTTTTAGTCAGAAAATAAAAATATGTGTTTCAGCATTTTTGGAAATTCAGCCACTAAGGGGGTAAAATAGTCGGTGAAACATTTTTTTTGGAAATAAACAATCACTAAAGAACAATTACAGGATTTTTAAGGCTACGCCTTTGACAATTGATATTTGACCTCTCGGTCAGCGTTTCTGAAAATTCGAACCACTAAGGGAATACAGTAGGGGGTGAAATTTTTTTCGTTACATTAAAAAACTTTAACAGCATAATTATGAAAATTGGTATTTCGCTTCTCGATTAGAAATAAAGAAATATTTGTTAGGGAGTGAAAGTTGCTATGGAAATATCTCCACAAGAATGCAAATGGCTTTATTAACAAATACTTTGGAGTCCAACTATTAGAATCGCTTTTTGGTTAGCGTTACATTCGGAAAAGACCACGCTTATATGTCCTTAGTTGGCACGAAAAGCTTAGAAGGTGTTGCAATTTGTGAATAAGATCCATGAGGCTTTTAACCGATGATGCAGTTGTATAAAGATAAATCGTGAGCTAGAATAGTGTAGCGAAGCGTAGGAAAATCCGCAGGGGACCGACACTTGGTGCAGGGAGTGGCAATTGATTCTCAACGTAAACAGACGTAACATGCTGGGAATAAGTACGCAGAAAGTTGTCGTATGATTACACAATAGGAGAAGGCGTATCGAGCTCTTTAAAGTGGATCAACAACATGATATTAACCGCGGGGAACGCGGACCCCAGACTGATTGCAAAAACCCTCAGGAAATGTAGTTCATCAACAAGGGAGGTAACTTAGAAAACCCTCGTCGAAGCACTACTTTATTATTGCTCTGCAGTTTAGGATCCACACCAGATAGGATTAATACAGGACGTAAAGAAGATCCAAAGAAGAGCAGCACGTTTCGTTACAGGTTCATGTAAGAAGCGCGAAAGCGTCACTGAGATGCAGACGCTGCGAGGCAGGAGTTCTGCATCACCGTAAGGTAGGCCGCAGAGTATAACGTAGATTTACATGTTGCTGTAGCAAAGACGAGCGCAAGTAAGTTCTCCAAATTAGCCGCAAATACTGGCTAAGATAATAATTACAACAAAAGTGACCTGATAAAGTACACTACTGGCCATTAAAATTGCTACACCAAGAAGAAATGCAAATGATAAAGAGGTATTCATTGGACAAATATATTATACTAGAACTGACATGTGATTACATTTTCACGCAATTTGGATGCATAGATCCTGAGAAATCAGTACCCAGAACAACCACCTCTGGCCGTATTAAACGCCTTGATACGCCTGGGCATTGAGTCAAACAGAGCTTGGATGGCGTGTACAGGTACAGCTGCCCATGCAGCTTCAACACGATACCACATTTCATCAAGAGTAGTGACTGGCGTATTGTGACGAGCCAGTTTCTCGGCCACCATTGACCAGACATTTTCAATTGGTGAGAGATCTGGAGAATGTGCTCGCCAGGGCAGCCGTCGAACATTTTCTGTATCCAGAAAGGGCTGTACAGGACCTGCAACATGCGGTCGTGCATTGTTGTTGTTGTTGTTGTTGTGGTCTTCAGTCCTCAGACTGGTTTGATGCAGCTCTCCATGCTACTCTATCCTGTGCAAGCTTCTTCATCTCCCAGTACCTACTGCAACCTACATCCTTCTGAATCTGCTTAGTGTATTGATCTCTTGGTCTCCCTCTACGATTTTTACCCTACACGCTGCCCTCCAATGCTAAATTTGTGATCCCTTGATGCCTCAAAACATTTCCTACCAACCGATCCCTTCTTCTAGTCAAGTTGTGCCACAAACTTCTCTTCTCCCCAATCCTATTCAATACCTCCTCATTAGTTACATGATCTACCCACCTTATCTTCAGCATTCTTCTGTAGCACCACATTTCGAAAGCTTCTATTCCCTTCTTGTCCAAACTAGTTATCGTCCATGTTTCACTTCCATACATGGCTACACTCCAAACAAATACTTTCAGAAACGACTTCCTGACACTTAAATCTATACTCGACGTTAACAAATTTCTCTTCTTCAGAAACGATTTCCTTGCCATTGCCAGTCTACATTTTATATCCTCTCTACTTCGACCATCATCAGTTATTTTACTCCCTAAATAGCAAAACTCCTTTACTACTTTAAGTGTCTCATTTCCTAATTTAATTCCCTCAGTATCACCCGATTTAATTTGACTACATTCCATTATCCTCGTTTTGCTTTTGTTGATGTTCATCTTATATCCTCATTTCAAGACACTGTCCATTCCGTTCAACTGCTCTTCCAAGTCCTTTGCTGACAGAATTACAATGTCATCGGCGAACCTCAAAGTTTTTACTTCTTCTCCATGAATTTTAATACCTACTCCAAATCTTTCTTTTGTTTGCTTTACTGCTTGCTCAATATACAGATTGAATAACATCGGGGAGAGGCTACAACCCTGTCTCACTTCTTTCCCAACCACTGCTTCCCTTTCATGCCCCTCGACTCTTATAACTGCCACCTGGTTTCTGTACAAATTGTAAATAGCCTTTCGCTCCCTGTATTTTACCCCTGCCACCTTCAGAATTTGAAAGAGAGTATTCCAGTTAACATTGTCAAAAGCTTTCTCTAAGTCTACAAATGCTAGAAACGTAGGTTTGCCTTTTCTTAATCTTTCTTCTAAGATAAGTCGTAAGGTTAGTATTGCCTCACGTGTTCCAACATTTCTACGGAATCCCAACTGATCTTTCCCGAGGTCCGCTTCTACCAGTTTTTCCATTCGTCTGTAAAGAATTCGCGTTAGTATTTTGCAGCCATGACTTATTAAACTGATAGTTCGGTAATTTTCACATCTGTCAAGACCTCCTTTCTTTGGGATTGGAATTATTATATTCTTCTTGAAGTCTGAGGGTATTTCGCCAGTCTCATACATCTTGCTCACCAGATGGTATAGTTTTGTCATGACTGGCTCTCCCAAGGCCATCAGTAGTTCTAATGGAATGTTGTCTACTCCCAGGGCCCTGTTTCGACTCAGGTCTTTCAGTGCTCTGTCAAACTCTTCACGCAGTATCTTATCTCCCATTTCGTCTTCATCTACATCCTCTTCCCTTTCCATAATATTGTCCTCAAGTACATCGCCCTTGTATAAACCCTCTATATACTCCTTCCACCTTTCTGCCTTCCCTTCTTTGCTTAGAACTGGGTTGCCATCTGAGCTCTTGATATTCATACAAGTGGTTCTCTTCTCTCCAAAGGTCTCTTTAATTTTCCTGTAGGCAGTATGTATCTTACCCCTAGTGAGACAAGCCTCTACATCCTTACATTTGTCCTCTAGCCATCCCTGCTTAGCCATTTTGCACTTCCTGTAAATCTCATTTTTGAGACGTTTTTATTCCTTTTTGCCTGCTTCATTTACTGCATTTTTATATTTTCTCCTTTCATCAATTAAATTCAATATTTCTTCTGTTACCCAAGGATTTCTATTAGCCCTCGTCTTTTTACCTACTTGATCGTCTGCTGCCTTCACTACTTCATCCCTCAGAGCTACCCATTCTTCTTCTACTGTATTTCTTTCCCCCATTCCTGTCAATTGTTCCCTTATGCTCTCCCTGAAACTCTCTACAACCTCTGGTTCTTTCAGTTTATCCAGGCCCCATCTCCTTAAATTCCCACCTTTTTGCAATTTCTTCAGTTTCAATCTGCATTATCCTGCTGAAATTAGGGTTTCGCAGGAATCGAATAAAGGGTGTAACCACGGGTCGTAACACATCTGAAATGTAACGTCCACTGTTCAAAGTGCAGCCAATGCGAACAAGAGGTGACCGAGACGTGTAGCCAATGGCACCCCATACCATCACGCCGGGTGATACGCCAGTATGGCGATGACGAATACACGCTTCCAGTGTGCGTTCACCGCGATGTCGCCAAACACGGATGATATCATCATGATGCTGTAAACAGAACTTGGATTCATCCGAAATATGACGTTTTGGCATTCGTGCACCCAGGTTCGTCGTTTGAGTACACCATCGCAGGCGCTCCTGTCTGTGATGCAGCGTCAAGGGTAACCGCAGCCATGGTCTCCGACTGATAGTCCATGCTGCTGCAAACGTCGTCGAACTGTTCGCGCAGATGTTTGTTGTCTTTCAAACGTCCCCATCTGTTGACTCATGGATCGAGGCGTGGCTGCACGACCCGTTACAGCCATGCGGATAAGATGCCTGTCATCTCGACTGTTAGTGATACGAGGCCGTTGGGATCCAGCACAGCGTTCCGTATTACCCTTCTGAACCCACCGGTTCCATATTCTGCTAACAGTCATTGGATCTCGACCAACGCGAGCAGCAATGTCGCGATACGATAAACCGCAATCGCGATAGGCTACAATCCGACCTTTATCGAAGTCGGAAACGTGATGGTAGGCATTTCTGCTCCTTACACGAGGCATCGCAACAACGTTTCACCACGCAACACCGGTCAATTGCTGTTTGTGTATGAGAAATCGGTTGGAAACTTTCTTCATGTCATCACGTTGTAGGTGTCGCCACCGGCGCCAACCTTGTGTGAATGCTCTGAAAAGCTAATCATTTACATATCACAGCATCTCCTTCCTGTCGGTTAAATTTCGCGTCTGTAGCACGCCATCTTCGTGGTGTAGCAATTTTAATGGTCAGTAGTGTAAGAAACGAGTTGGTTCTCCTTTTAGTTTATAAATGCCCAAAAATAAGTTCCGAGATTAGCTTCAAATCCTGGTTAACATAATAAATCCATCACCATATAACTGGCTTAACAAAGTCCACTAAACGAAAGCCAACAGTACACAATAACTTCCGATCTTGAAGTTAAGAAATTGTTCACATGACATTTCTGAAAATCGAATTCTTGACCCTAAATGTCATACAGTCCACCTGCCTCCTTCCTCATTTCTTGATATTGCCAGAAAGATCCAGAAAAACGAGTTTCACGTTCAATGTGACGAGAACCGCAATGAAAACTGGCTAATGCGACAATACGAGCACCTTAGGTTACGCACTGATGCGGCAGGGTGAGCCCTGGTTCGCGAGCGCGCGGCGTGCAGCGGACCTCGGCAAGTGGTGTGTGGCAGGGCGGGGCAGCCGGACTGCGGCTCATTTGTAAACATGTGAGCGGGGCCAGTGCACGCTTGGTCGCAACCCGCCACGGACCACTACCTGGAGCTTCCCCTCTCAGGCCTCCATTGTTTCCCACCGGCCTGGCGCCGCCTTGCCCTTGTCCCTCTCAAATGTAGCTTCCCATCCACGACAACCTCCAACACTTTCCTGGAAGCTTCGCGTCAGACTGATAACTTTCCTACAATCGTCAGCGACAGTAGCTGGAAGGGCTTTCTTTCTCATAGAGCCTCAGGTAACTAGAAATTTACACTGATGCAAATAGCAGCGCGAATATATCCAGAAAAATGTAGACACTCTGTATGTTGTGTTGGCAGAAGAGCCAACACCGTGTTACTAGTGGAAGCTGAAATGCACGCGTTTTAGCTCACGCAGGCTGGCGTGTGGAGGGAAGAACTGTACTGACGTGAGGTCTGGAGCATGACAAGGAATGAGAATTCAGAAAGCGGACGTAATTAGTTTGATACTTAACTTTAATCCATTAATGATGAACGTCACTCTTGAAGGTACATGATTCACAATATCAATATCAATAGTAACTGAATATGGCGCCTTGCTAGGTCGTAGCAAATGACGTAGCTGAAGGCTATGCTAAACTGTCGTCTCTGCAAATGAGAGCGTATGTAGTCAGTGAACCATCGCTATCAAAATCGGCTGTCCAACTGGGGCGAGTGCTAGGGAGTCTCTCTAGACCTGCCGTGTGGCGGCGCTCGGTCTGCAATCACTGATAGTGGTGACACGCGGGTCCGACGTATACTAACGGACCGCGGCCGATTTAAAGGCTACCACCTAGCAAGTGTGGTGTCTGGCGGTGACACCACACTGTGGTAGTTAATATCTTTGGAACAAAATGACATATTGTTGCAGTTTTGAGGGGTAGTGTAGTCCATCTGTTTTCTCAACAGATCTTGGTGCTCGTTTTCCAGCAAATGACAGTGCAGCGATGAATGAAGTAAGACTGTCGTTTGGGCAACGCACGGCCGTATTGAAATGGTACTGGAAATGCAAAAAGCATGATGGAGATACAACGGCAATAGCGTAATGTGTACTCAGCCATCAACACGCACAAAATTTTATACTATTCGAGATAAATTTTAAGCCGACGGTGTTCAGAACGTGCATAAGGTAAGGTTTGGCTACGAGAAACCATCGTAGCGTCCTGTGCAGCTATCATACTGGCAACAATGACAACCTCGGTCTACAGGTCAGCGGCATGGAAGCTGTTTGGCTGCTATGAACACACAAAATAACCATCCCCCTGTGCAATTACCGTAACGATATGTCATTTTGTTTATTGACTATCACGGAGTGTCTACATTTTTCTGGATCCCTGTGTATATCCGTAGATATCCAAGGCAGCAGGTATTTCACGAATAAAATCCTACGCTGATGTGTATATTCGCGGGTACAATTGTGGATATCCGCAATAAAAATTAGTTTGTAGTTAAAAGAAAGATTTCAATGTGACGATTTGCGTCCACTTTCATTACGTACTATCAATAATAAAATAATTATTTTTGTAAGTCGCTATCATCACCATTCGAGACCCAGTGTTGATGCGCTTTTGATATCTGCAAAGGTTAAAGATGGGTTCACACTCTTCTGGTTTCCCTCGCAGTTGTACGTAAAGCCTGTTTTTGTTGTACCAGCCGTTGTCTTACGTCTATCTCATTCCTACTTCAGTAACCGTGGTCACCTACGCAGTTTGCTAAGGATATCACTAAGCAATATGAAGGCTGCTCCAGGTTATTATTTATAGAAGAACGCAAAAACTGGCAGAAGCCGACCTCAGGAAGGTCAGTTTAGAGAAATGTAGGAATACATGCTTCCCCCATGAACCATGGACCTTGCCGTTGGTGGGGAGGCTTGCGTGCCTCAGCGATACAGATGGCCGTACCGCAGGTGCAACCACAACGGAGGGGTATCTGTTGAGAGGCCAGACAAACATGTGGTTCCTGAAGAGGGGCAGCAGCCTTTTCAGTAGTTGCAGGGGCAACAGTCTGGATGATTGACTGATCTGGCCTTGTAACATTAACCAAAACGGCCTTGCTGTGCTGGTACTGCGAACGGCTGAAAGCAAGGGGAAACTACAGCCGTAATTTTTCCCGAGGACATGCAGCTTTACTGTATGATTAAATGATGATGGCGTCCTCTTGGGTAAAATATTCCGGAGGTAAAATAGTCCCCCATTCGGATCTCCGGGCGGGGACTATTCAAGAGGACGTCGTTATCAGGAGAAAGAAAACTGGCATTCTACGGATCGGAGCGTGGAATGTCAGATCCCTTAATCGGGCAGGTAGGTTAGAAAATTTAAAAAGGCAAATGGAGAGGTTAAAGTTAGATGTAGTGGGAATTAGTGAAGTTCGGTGGCAGGAGGAACAAGACTTTTGGTCAGGTGATTACAGGGTTATAAATACAAAATCAAATAGGGGTAATGCAGGAGTAGGTTTAATAATGAATAAAAAAATAGGAGTGCGGGTTAGCTACTACAAACAGCATAGTGAACGCATTATTGTGGCCAAGATAGACACAAAGCCCATGCCTACTACAGTAGTACAAGTTTATATGCCAACTAGCTCTGCAGATGATGAAGAAATTGATGAAATGTATGACGAGATAAAAGAAATTATTCAGGTAGTGAAGGGAGACGAAAATTTAATAGTCATGGGTGACTGGAATTCGTCAGTAGGAAAAGGGAGAGAAGGAAACATAGTAGGTGAATATGGATTGGGGGGAAGAAATGAAAGAGGAAGCCGCCTTGTAGAATTTTGCACAGAGCATAACTTAATCATAGCTAACACTTGGTTCAAGAATCATAAAAGAAGGTTGTATACCTGGAAGAATCCTGGAGATACTAATAGGTATCAGATAGATTATATAATGGTAAGACAGAGATTTAGGAACCAGGTTTTAAATTGTAAGACATTTCCAGGGGCAGATGTGGATTCTGACCACAATCTATTGGTTATGAACTGCAGATTGAAACTGAAGAAACTGCAAAAAGGTGGGAATTTAAGGAGATGGGGCCTGGATAAACTGAAAGAACCAGAGGTTGTAGAGAGTTTCAGGGAGAGCATAAGGGAACAATTGACAGGAATGGGGGAAAGAAATACAGTAGAAGAATGGGTAGCTCTGAGGGATGAAGTAGTGAAGGCAGCAGAGGATCAAGTAGGTAAAAAGACGAGGGCTAATAGAAATCCTTGGGTAACAGAAGAAATATTGAATTTAATTGATGAAAGGAGAAAATATAAAAATGCAGTAAATGAAGCAGGCCAAAGGGAATACAAACGTCTCAAAAATGAGATCGACAGAAAGTGCAAAATGGCTAAGCAGGGATGGCTAGAGGACAAATGTAAGGATGTAGAGTCTTGTCTCACTAGGGGTAAGATAGATACTGCCTACAGGAAAATTAAAGAGACCTTTGGAGAGAAGAGAACCACTTGTATGAATATCAAGAGCTCAGATGGCAACCCAGTTCTAAGCAAAGAAGGGAAGGCAGAAAGGTGGAAGAAGTATATAGAGGGTTTATACACGGGCGATGTACTTGAGGACAGTATTATGGAAATGGAAGAGGATGTAGATGAAGATGAAATGGGAGATAAGATACTGCGTGAAGAGTTTGACAGAGCACTGAAAGACCTGAGTCGAAACAAGGCCCCGGGAGTAGACAACATTCCATTAGAACTACTGATGGCCTTGGGAGAGCCAGTCATGACAAAACTCTACCATCTGGTGAGCAAGATGTATGAGACTGGCGGAATACCCTCAGACTTCAAGAAGAATATAATAATTCCAATACCAAAGAAAGCAGGTGTTGACAGATGTGAAAATTACCGAACTATCAGTTTAACAAGTCACAGCTGCAAAATACTAACGCGAATTCTTTACAGACGAATGGAAAAACTGGTAGAAGCGGACCTCGGGGAAGATCAGTTTGGATTCCGTAGAAATGTTGGAACACGTGAGGCAATACTAACCTTACGACTTATCTTAGAAGAATGATTAAGAAAAGGCAAACCTACGTTTCTAGCATTTGTAGACTTAGAGAAAGCTTTTGACAACGTTAACTGGAATACTCTCTTTCAAATTCTGAAGGTAGCAGGGGTAAAATACAGGGAGCGAAAGGCTATTTACAATTTGTACAGAAACCAGATGGCAGTTATAAGAGTCGAGGGGCATGAAAGGGAAGCAGTGGTTGGGAAAGGAGTGAGACAGGGTTGTAGCCTCTCCCCGACGTTATTCAATCTGTATATTGAGCAAGCAGTAAAGGAAACAAAAGAAAAATTCGGAGTAGGTATTAAAATTCATGGAGAAGAAGTAAAAACTTTGAGGTTCGCCGATGACATTGTAATTCTGTCAGAGACAGCAAAGGACTTGGAAGAGCAGTTGAACGGAATGGACAGTGTCTTGAAAGGAGGATATAAGATGAACATCAACAAAAGCAAAACGAGGATAATGGAATGTAGTCAAATTAAATCGGGTGATGCTGAGGGGATTAGATTAGGAAATGAGACACTTAAAGTAGTAAAGGAGTTTTGCTATTTAGGGAGTAAAATAACTGATGATGGTCGAAGTAGAGAGGATATAAAATGTAGACTGGCAATGGCAAGGAAATCGTTTCTGAAGAAGAGAAATTTGTTAACATCGAGTATAGATTTAAGTGTCAGGAAGTCGTTTCTGAAAGTATTTGTATGGAGTGTAGCCATGTATGGAAGTGAAACATGGACGATAACCAGTTTGGACAAGAAGAGAATAGAAGCTTTCGAAATGTGGTGTTACAGAAGAATGCTCAAGATAAGGTGGGTAGATCACGTAACTAATGAGGAGGTATTGAATAGGATTCGGGAGAAGAGAAGTTTGTGGCATAACTTGACTAGAAGAAGGGATCGGTTGGTAGGACATGTTTTGAGGCATCAAGGGGTCACAAATTTAGCATTGGAGGGCAGCGTGGAGGGTAAAAATCGTAGAGGGAGACCAAGAGATCAATACACTAAGCAGATTCAGAAGGATGTAGGTTGCAGTAGGTACTGGGAGATGAAGAAGCTTGCACAGGATAGAGTAGCATGGAGAGCTGCATCAAACCAGTCTCAGGACTGAAGACCACAACAACAACAGGAATACATGAGACAATATTGACTGTACGACTTATCTTAGTAGACAGGTTAATGAAAGGCAAGTCTACGATTATAGCATTTGTTGACTAGGAGAAAGCGTTTGGCATTGTTGACTGGAAAACACTCTTTGAAATTGTCAAGGTAGCAGGAGTAAAATACTGATAGCGAAAGGATATCGGTCTCATAAACTGACATACAGCCGGCAGAGCGGTGTGCTGACCACATGTCCCTCCATATCCACATCCAGTGACGCTTGTGGGCTGAGAATGACACGGCGGCCATTTGGTACCGTTGGGCCTTCCCAGGCCTGTTCGGACGGAGTTCAGTTTTTAGCGAAAGGTTATGTACAGCCTGTACAAACACCAGACTGTAGTTATTAATGGCCGAGGACATGAAAAGGAAAAAGCAGTTGTGAAGGGAGTGGGACAGTGTTACTCAATCTGTACATCTATAAAGCAGTAAATGAAACGAAACAGAAGGAATGAAACTTCAGGGAGATGACATAAAAACTTTTGAGTTGGCCAGTGACATTGTGATTCTGTCAGAGACAGAAAAAAACTTCGAAGAGCAGTTGAATGGGATAGGTAGTGTCTTCAAAAGAAGTGTAATGTAAAGTAGCCGAATTAAATAGCACTGTACGAAGGACTTAGATCACGAAATGACACACCAAAAGTAAATGGTGAGTTTTGCTGTTTTAGCAGCTAATTAATAACTTATGTAGGCCGGCAAGGAAATAAAAAGCAGACAGACTACATCAAAGAAAGTATTTCTGAAAAAGAGGAATTCTTTGACATCTAACATAAATTTAAGTGTTAGGAAGTCTTTTCCCGAGGTATTTATCTTGTATGGAAGTTAACTGCGAAGGGGGAAGGATACTATGAGAAAATCATTCAACAACCAACGAAATGATGATATTCTACCACTTGGGACGTGGAATGTCACAAGTTTGAACGTGGTAGGGAGGCTAGAAAGTCTGAAAAGGGAAATGTAAAGGCTCAGTCTAGATATACTGGAGACTAGTGAAGTGCAGTGGAAAGAAGACAAGGATTTCTCTTCAGATGAGTATAGGATAGTATCGGATAATATCAACAGCATCTCACAATGTTCTAAAGGGGGTAGGACTCGCTATGAATAAGAAGGTAGGGCAGAGAGTGTGTTACTGTGAATAGTTCAGTGACACGGTCGTTCTTATCAGGAACCACAGCAAATCAACACCGATTACGATAGTTCAGGTATACGTGCCAGCATCACAAGCTGAAGATCAAGAGATAGAGAAAGTATATGAGGATATTGAAGGGAGACGAATATCTAATAGTCATTGGGGATTGGAATACAGTTGTAGTGGAAGGATTAGAAGAAAGGGGTACGGGAGAAGATGGGCTTGGTACTAGGAATAAGAGAGGAGGAAGACTAATTGAATTCTGTGATAAATTTCACTGGTAATATCGAATTCTCTGTTCAAGAATCACAAGAGGAGGAGGTATACTTGAAAAAGACCGATAGATACGGTAAGATTCCAGTTAGATTACATAATGTTCAGACAGAGATTCCAAAATCAGATACTAGGGGGGGGGGGGGGGGAAGACGTGTAGGCAGGAGTAGATGTAGACTCAGATCAAAATTTCGTTGTGATGAAGAGTAGGCTGAAGACACTAGACAAGAAGAATCAATGCGCAAAGAAGTGGGAAACGTAAATACTAAGGAATGAAGAGATACGCTTGAAGTTCTCTGGGGCTATAGATACTGCATTAAGGAATAGCTTTGTAGGCACTTCTGTTGAAGAATGGACGTCTCTTAAAAGGGGAATCACGGAAGTTGGGAAGAAAAATATAGGTATAAAGAAGGTAATTGCGAAGAAATCATGGGTAACACAAGGAATACTTCTCTTGATCGGTGAAACAAGGAAGTACAAAAATTTTCAGGGAAATTCAGGAATGTAGAAATACAAAACACTGAGGAATGAAATAAACAGGAAGTGAAGGGAAGCTAAGACGGAACAGCTGCTTCAGAATGTGAAGAAATTGAAAGAGGAATTATTGTCGGAAGGACTACTCAGGATATACGAAAGTCAAAACAACCTTCGGTAAAATTAAAAGCAAGAGTGGTAACATTAAGAGTGCAACGGGAATTCCACTGTTTAATGTAGAGGAGAGAGGGGATAGGGAAAGAATACATTGAAACGCTCTATGAGGTGGAGTGATATCTCTGATGTGATAAAAGAAGAAACAGGAGTCGATATAGAAGGAATAGGGGATCCACTATTAGAGTCAGAATTTAAATGAGCTTTGGAAGACTTAATATCAAATAAGGTAGAATTTCTAAAATCAATGGGGGAAGTGGCAACAAAACGACTATACTCGTTGGTGTGTAGAATGTATGAGTCTGGCGGTATACCACCTGACTTTCTGGAAAAAAATCTTCCACACAACTCCGAAGACAGCAAGAGCTGAAAAGTGAGCATTATCATCCAGTCAGTTTACGAGCTCATGCTTCCAAGTTGTTGACAAGAATAACATATAGTACAATGGAGAATGAGGATTTGTTAGATGCCGACCAGTTTTTTACTTTTAGGAAAGGTAGAGGCACCATACAGGCAATTCTGACGTTGCGATTGATAATGGAAGCAAGACTGAAGATAAATCAAGACACGTTCATAGGATTTGTCGACAAGAAAACTTCGTCGTATCAGTATGTATTTCAAAGCGTTGCTGATAAATATAGTGCTATAGGTTTGAACTGTTATAACTCAGCTTCTAGGCTGCTTATAAAGAAGAAATATGTACCAGATTTCACATTAGACCCGCAACAATATAAGTGTCAAAACAGCATCCCAATTTCGTGCATTACTTTCTGCACAATGCGAGTACAAACAGGCACGCAGAAGAAATTATAAAAATATTTTTTGCCGTCTATTTCACTTCTATAGACCATTCAAATTAAGTTTTCTTAAACATCTCCTATATTCAGACATCGGGCACTTTTCAATTTGTTGTATGAATACAGTTGTTGTAAATGTAACCATAATTCATAAAATGAACGCTAAGATAGAATATGTGTTGTGAAATCATGATTTGCTATTTTAATAAATTAATTATAAAGAACTCAAGGCTATAAATCATTCCAGATTCTAAAAATAAATATCTAAATAAGATAAAACTTTTAAACGTACAATACACACGAAACATTTTACTGTAACTTCATATGCTTACCTTTGCCAGCTTGGAGTATTCATAACGTTTAGAACTGCTACCTGCTTTAAACGAGAGGATTCGGTCCCATCGTTGTTCAGACCCTTGCGGGCTTGGGAGGATTCGGTACCATTTTTCTGACCGCGAGAGTATTCGGGGCTGCGCCCCTACACGGACCAACAGGGCAGTTGCTTAGGGGGCAGGGGGCAGTGGTTAAGGCACAGGAACAAGGTATCATGTCCATATGCCCAGATTTTGGTTTCTTTGCAACTGTTGTAACTGCAATATAAAAGTAAAATGTTAAGCTCTACAGGAATGGTTACAGTAAAACAGGTATTATTCAGGGTGAGTTGAGTAAGTCGCAACATCCCTATTACTTCGTGAGTGGTTCAAGACTTCGAAACAAGGTTTTTTTCACTTGTTAGTACACAGAGCGGTACCTAATTGGTTAATGAGCCCAAGCACTATTTTTAGATATTATTTGTCGTATTCCCCAAATAGTTTAGGCGCCCAATATAAAAGGTACATAGCAGGAAACGAAGCACCTGCTACAGAAATGTAGTGGCATCCTTGAACTCTTGCAACTAGACTCGTCACAAGACTAATTAAACTAGAACGCAAATAACGTGGGCAACGCCGCATGCAACAATTTATTAAAAGTACGTACAACATGAATACTCATCTTTGGTTGGACTATCAGGTTTGGCGCTGAAGGTGACTAAATATTCTAATGGTTTTTCACTCTGGACTGCTGTCAGTAACTGAGTATAGGTTAGGCTCGAATAATGATTAACACTTCGACTCTCAGATTCAACTGTCTGATGACTACTCGATAGCCGCGGTTCGACAAGTGGAACTGGTCAGCAACTGGTGATGATCTACGACAACTGGTCGAATGAAACTGTCTGTCTGCATTTATTCACGAAAGGAGAAAAAAAATGATTCAAATGGCTCTGAGCACTATGGGACTTAACACGTGAGATCATCAGTCCCCTAAACTTAGAACTACTTAAACCTAACTAACCTAAGGACATCACACACTTCTAAGCCCGAGACAGAATTCGAAACTACGACCTTAGCAGCAGTGCACGAAAGGAGAAAGATGACCATCTGCGCTCTAGTCTGCAGATGAAGAAACCACGCACAATTTCGTCATAAGAGTTGCACCCAGAAGCACCCAACCGATCCATTACACACTGTGTGGGTATGTTGCACACCATCAGCTACGCCAATGATTTCCTACATCTGCATCTACATCTACATTTATACTCCGCAAGCCACCCAACGCTGTGTGGCGGAGGGCACTTTACGTGCCACTGTCATTACCTCCCTTTTCTGTTCCAGTTGCGTATGGTTCGCGGGAAGAACGATTGTCTGAAAGCCTCCGTGCGCGCTCGAATCTCTCTAATTTTACATTCTTGATCTCCTCGGGAGGTATAAGTAGGGGGAAGCAATATATTCGATACCTCATCCAGAAACGCACCCTCTCGAAACCTGGCGAGCAAGCTACACCGCGATGCAGAGCGCCTCTCTTGCAGAGTCTGCCACTTGAGTTTGTTAAACATCTCCGTAACGCTATCACGGTTACCAAATAACCCTGTGACGAAACGCGCCGCTCTTCTTTGGATCTTCACTATCTCCTCTGTCAACCCGATCTGGTACGGATCCCACACTGATGAGTAATACTCAAGTATAGGTCGAACGAGTGTTTTGTAAGCCACCTCCTTTGTTGATGGACCACATTTTCTAAGGACTCTCCCAATGAATCTCAACCTGGTACCCGCCTTACCAACAATTAATTTTATATGATCATTCCGATTCAAATCGTTCCGCACGCATACTCCCAGATATTTTTACAGAAGTAACTGCTAGCAGTGTTTGTTCCGCTATCATGAAATCATACAATAAAGGATCCTTCTTTGTATGTATTCGCAATACATTACATTTGTCTATGTTAAGGGACAGTTGCCACTCCCTGCACCAAGTGCCTATCCGCTGCAGATCTTCCTGCATTTCGCTACAATTTTCTAATGCTGCAACTTCTCTGTATACTACAGCATCATCCGCGAAAAGCCCCATTGAACTTCCGACACTATCTACTAGGTCCTTTGCGTGGATGGTCGCGAACTCGGAAAGCTCGGGCCGTGATGTCGTGCGCCTCGGTTGATATGAGGGCCCCAAACGGCCGTGCAAGTCAGTACGAAAACGGGGTTATGTCACTAAAGCATCACCTGAGCATGCTCTATGTCCAAGCGACCGTCCCCCTGCAGGCCATTACGTCTTTCGTGACTCGGAAGGTCATGCGTTGGTGGGAGGCTCAGTGGCTGGACGTGAGGGATAATAAGTTGCGTGCGGTGAAGGATTCTGTCCGACCGTGGCTCACCTCCTTCCGCCACCGACGCGCTGAGGAAGTAGCCCTTACACGGCTTCGAATAGGACATTGTCCTTTGACACATGGTTTTCTGTTACGTCGTGAGGAGCCACCAACGTGTCAGACATGTGGGACACAGCTGTCGATACGACATATTTTAACTGAGTGTGTTTTATATGCGGGTTTGAGGGACGATTTCCGTTTCCCACCAGACCTACCCTCTCTTTTAACTAATAATGAGGCGAGTGTTGCTAGAGCTTTACGTTTTTGTGTGATGTCTGGCCTTCTTCCCAAACTGTTGGGATTGAAGTCTTAATGTGCTGTCCAGTGGTTTGGTCACCCATTATTTGTAAGTGGTCACTCAGCCACCGTTAATTATTTTTCCCTGTTTGTACTGCTATTTTATTTTTAGTTTTATCTCCCTGTTTTGATGTGCTGTGTCCCATCTTGCACTTTGAACAATACCAATTCTCTCACAATTCGGCTCTGAATTGAACTTTTGGGAACGGGCGCTGATAATCTCGCTGTTGTGCGCCCTAAAACACTAATAATCATCATCATCATCCAAGCGACATATTTGACAATAGGCTGTTCAGCTGGACGACTTCGAGAGGTCCCGCATCGTGTGCCTGTGGGAGGCTGAGTGGTCCTGTCGTTGTTAAGCAGCCCACAACTGTCGTGCGGAAACTACCATTGGCCATTGTTGGTGGCAATGGTTACAGGAAGATATGCATCCACATGTAGGATCTGGACGTCCAACACGCACCATAAGGAGGGAGCATGGCAGGCAGACATGGGGCCCTGCAAGCTGACAGCAGGTCATCTTTAGTGACGAGTACCACTTCGAAAAAGATATGATTGTCGGAAGGACAGACTCAGCATACAGGAAAGTCAAAACAACCTTTGGTGACATTAAAAGCAACGGTGGTAACATTAAGAGTGCAACGGGAATTCCACTGTTAAATGCAGAGGAGAGAGCAGATCGGTGGAAAGAATACATTCAAAGCCTCTATGAGGGTGAAGATTTGTCTGATGTGATAGAAGAAGAAACAGGAGTCGATTTAGAAGAGATAGGGGATCCAGTATTAGAATCGGAATTTAAAAGAGCTTTGGAGGACTTACGGTCAAATAAGGCAGAAGCGATAGATAACATTCCATCAGAATTTCTAAAATCATTGGGGGAAGTGCCAACAAAACGACTATTCACGTTGGTGTGTAGAATATATGAGTCTGGCGATATACCATCTGACTTTCGGAAAAGCATCATCCACACAATTCCGAAGACGGTAAGAGCTGACAAGCGCGAGAATTATCGCACAATCAGCTTAACAGCTCATGCATCGAAGCTGCTTACAGGAATAATATACAGAAGAATGGAAAAGAAAATTGAGAATGCGCTAGGTGACGATCAGTTTGGCTTTAGGAAAAGTAAAGGGACGAGAGAGGCAATTCTGACGTTACGGCTAATAATAGAAGCAAGACTAAAGAAAAATCAAGACACGTTCATAGGATTTGTCGACCTGGAAAAAGCGTTCGACAATATACAATTGTGCAAGCTGTTCGAGATCCTGAAAAAAGTAGGGGTAAGCTATAGGGAGAGACGGGTCATATACAATATGTACAAGAACCAAGAGGGAATAATAAGAGTAGGCGATCGAGAACGAACTGCTCGTATTAAGAAGGGTGTAAGACAAGGCTGTAGCCTTTCGCCCCTACTCTTCAATCTGTACATCGAGGAAGCAATGATGGAAATAAAAGAAAGATTCAGGAGTGGAATTAAAATACAAGGTGAAAGGATGTCAATGATACGATTCGCTGATGACATTGCTATCCTGAGTGAAAGTGAAGAAGAATTAAATGATCTGCTGAACGGAATGAGCAGTCTAATGAGTACACAGTATGGTTTGAGAGTAAATCGGAGAAAGACGAGGGTAATGAGAAGTAGTAGAAATGAGAACAGCGAGAAACTTAACATCAGGATTGATGGTCACGAAGTCAATCAAATTAAGGAATTCTGCTACCTAGGCAGTAAAATAACCAATGACGGACGGAGCACGGAGGACATCAAAAGCAGACTCGCTATGGCAAAAAAGGCATTTCTGGCCAAGAGAAGTCTACTAATATCAAATACCGGCCTTAATTTGAGGAAGAAATTTCTGAGGATGTACGTCTGGAGTACAGCATTGTATGGTAGTGAAACATGGACCGTGGGAAAACCGGAACAGAAGAGAATCGAAGCGTTTGAGATGTGGTGCTATAGACGAATTTTGAAAATTAGGTGGACTGATAAGGTAAGGAATGAGGAGGTTCTACGCAGAATCGGAGAGGAAAGGAATATGTGGAAAACACTGATAAGGAGAAGGGACAGGATGATAGGAGATCTGCTAAGACATGAGGGAATTACTTCCATGGTACTAGAGGGAGCTGTAGAGGGCAAAAACTGTAGATGAAGACAGAGATTGGATTACGTCAAGCAAATAATTGAGGACGTAGGTTGCAAGTGCTACTCTGAGATGAAGAGGTTAGCACAGGAAAGGAATTCGTGGCGGGCCGCATCAAACCAGTCAGTAGACTGATGACCAAAAAAAAAAAAAAAAAAAAAAAAAACCAACCTGGAGGAGACATCACCAGGTCTGGTGTCTGGGGGCACAGTGGTGAGCACCAGCAAGACCAGTCGTAATCTCCCATCACATGTCCCACCAGCCTAGTGTGATCGTATTTGGAGCATTATCCCATGGAGCCCATTTGGCATTAGTGTTTCTTACGGGCTCCATGACAGCTGGACGGTACATGGATAGTCTTGCATAGTGTAGCTCTGCTGTTCGTGAACATCCACCTCCATGCCAGACTTCAAGAGTTAAAGTCTCGTCCTCATACTGCAGCCACTTCCTTAGCATGCAGCTGTGAACACTCTGCGATGGCCAGCTACATCGCCCAGTCTCTTCCCGATCGATAATGCGTGAGATACTGTGGAGAGTGTCATCGGACTAACTGCACACACCACTTTGTAGGATCGGTGCACTTAGGTGCAAGTGGCATGGGATGGAGTATCACACTAGTGGCATGGGATGGAGTACCACACGACCACATCCGAGACCTGCACAGCTCCATGCCAGTCATCTTGATACTTTTATTCATAACCATGGGCACCCGACGCCATACTAACACGTACGTTTTGTGGCCATGTAGCACAATACATTTTGCTCCGTGCAATCTGAAAGTGAAATGATTTTGTATGTGTGGTACCACCCACCTGCCTGCTATCAATGATAGCAATTTGTCTTCCCCTTCTGGACGCAGCTCTTTTTGTGACAATAAGTGTGGTTACTGACATTAGCGCCCTTTGCGGCGGCTGATATAACTACTGACGCATGGAGTGGATTAATTGTGAGTCATGTGGCAGAAGCATCAATAGGTTCATGTTACTGCGCCCGCCATGTGGCGACTGTTCGTAACTACGTGGCGGCATGCCTGGAGACGAACTGGCGTGTGGTGCCCTCTGTAGATATAGCTGTGTACCGTTTCTAACGATGGACACAAAACTGCGTTCATATTTTATGCATTTACTCCCCAGAAAAGAATTCCCTAACTACGAAAGTATAGTACTCAATTAAAAGGCACCAGCTACTACACACTAATGACATGACTCTAAGCGCTTAACATGCCGCTGACATTCTATTAGCAAGTATCTTTGTGTGTTTACACTTCAACAGGGAACCAGTATTCAACCCTAGAAATTGTGTGTTTGTTACGCAGTGTATAGAGGTTTCAGCTACATCACATTTAACAGTATCATTTTCTGTCCTCGATGTATCCTCATTGACCATCTATGTCAGTATGTAATTTTGCGAGATGCAGGGGCTAGCAGTATATTTAACGCTAAATTCTTCTAGAATCTTCATATGGAAATGATGCTCTAAGCCCCCCCCCCCCTTTTCTAACTCCGACTTTTGCTGTTGCACATGGATTAAGAAGAAACGCGAACTGACTGTAATCGACGCTGCAAGTGGAGTTGAAAAGAGTTTGGCACCTGCAATAATTTAATTTGATAAAGGAAAGTTTCATTAACGTAGTGAGAAATGAAAGGGTTGCTCTACCGATCAACAGAATGAAAGTTCTGCCCAAAATAACAATTTGATTTATTATGACTAAACGCAAAATAATAAACAAAACACATGAAACATTTACAATACGTCAAATTGGATACTCAAATAAATGGAGTGAAGGTGAAGTTGTCCATAAACTAGATTGTGACATTTATGACCAAGTGCTATGTAGAGACAATTCCTTGCAACTCAGATCTTAAGAGGAACACCTAGTCAACCCAACATTAATTGCTGCTACAGTTGTAAGAACTCAGACAATGAACAACCAAGACAGAACCACGTTAGAAAAGACGGGAACAGGCGCGCTCTGCTGAGCTCTGATTGTCATATAGCTAAATTTCCTAATCTGCCGGTGCTACGGACATACATCACCAAGCTGTCTTCTTAAATGCAAGGACACGATCTGGCATACCAGAGGCGATGGCTGGTTGCTTCGACGTCCCGTTGTGGTGATGATAATGTCGCGAGTATAGCCCGAAACAAATTATCCTGGTCTGGTTGTTCCAGAGTAAAGACTTCCGAGCAACACAAATGCGCCTCTGAGGGAGACGAAAAAGGCTCGCTACACAATCACTGACGGTACAGTGATTGATTTTAACAAGCGAAGTCACACAGTAACTCCGATACAGTCAACTTTACCCAAAAGTGTTCAAGACGGACAACATAGGCCGCTTGTACGCAGAACGCTCAATTGCCAACTGTACTCGGAAAGTTACGTTGAATTCGAAACTTCAGCAACTTCGTCAAACAGTTACAATTAAATGAAAGTATATCAGACAGCCAACGGAAGGCAGGCTGTCCAGAGCAGCGAGCGCTCAGTCTTGTAACCTACTCCGACCGAAAGGCGAGAGCCGACTCCGTCAAGAGCACCCGTACAAGCCGAACACAGAACATTACCCGCCCCACGACAGTGGCCGTGGTTAAACGTGTCAATCAGCAACTCGAAAACCGTCGCAAAATTCCACTCTATTGCCGAAGCACTACTATTCCACCAATGGAGATATTTGGCGCCAATTTCTGCGCCGATTTTGCTACGTCACGGAGCTTTCCCCTGAGCAAGCCAATCACAGTTACGATTTTGCAGAAAACGCGGGAATTTGCCCGCCAAGACTGCCTGGGAACACAAGTCATTCCCACGCCTCGCTGGTAGCCCGCCAGGAAGTGTTTTCACTAAGTTTCTGCGAAGTAACGGAATCTCTAGCCCCAGCCGCTTCTTCAAGCCCCTGTGGGCATGTCGTCCCGCTCTTATGATAGCGTCTGGATAGCATCCACTCGACTCCCTCACACCTGTCGGCTTAACCCTTTCAAGATCAGCATGACCCGCCTGTCACCGGACCACCCGGGTGACGAGAGACGCTGCGTGGGAAGTCCGCATGTGAAGCAATAGGAACTTTCCTTCACATGCAATTAGAGAGGAAAATATTCATATCTTCTGAGTTCTCAATACTAGCCTTGTAATGACAATACTCGGCCATAGTTCACCAAATCGAATTACTCAGAGTAAGATATAAATATGAAAGGGGGCAAGTCACTGTGTGCATCTAAAGGCATGCCACCTCTCAATTTTACGCATCGATATTCTCTCTCAATAAGAAAGATTTGTATTTGGTGAAACTGGGCAGAGGGTTCATAAACCTTTGTAACTGGTTGGCTGTTATTTTCCAGTCCTATCAAGGACAGGTCTTGCCCCAGTGGTAACACCGGTTTCCCGTCAGACCGCCGAAGTTAATCCCTGTTGGGCTTGGCTAGCACTTGGATGGGTGGCCCTCCAGACTAACGAGCGCTGTTGACAAGTGGGGTGCTCTTTACCTTTGTGAGACAAATTCAGGAGCTACTTGACTGGTCTCGCAAACTTATTCGACTACTTTCCATTATCCTCGTATTGCTTTTGGTGACGTTCATCTTATATCCTCCATTCAAGACACTGTCCATTCCGTTCAACTGCTCTTCCAAGTCCTTTGCTGTCTCTGACAGAATTACAATGTCATCGGCAAATCTCAAAGTTTTTATTTCTTCTCCATGGATTTTAATACCTACTCCAAATTTTTCTTTTTTTTCCCTTTACTGCTTGCTCAATATACAGATTGAATAACGTCGGGGATAGGCTACAACTCTGTCTCACTCCCTTCCCAACCACTGCTTCCCTTTCATGCCCCTCGACCCTTATAACTGCCATCTGGTTTCTGTACAAATTGTAAATAGCCTTTCGCTCCCTGTACTTTACCCCTGCCACCTTCAAAATTGAAATAGAGTATTCCAGTCAACATTGCCAAAAGCTTTCTTGGTTCAAAATGGTTCAAATGGCTCTGAGCACTATGGGACTCAACTGCTGAGGTTATTAGTCCCCTAGAACTTAGAACTAGTTAAACCTAACTAACCTAAGGACATCACAAACATCCATGCCCGAGGCAGGATTCGAACCTGCGACCGTAGCGGTCTTGCGGTTCCAGACTGCAGCGCCTTTAACCGCACGGCCACTTTGGCCGGCAAAAGCTTTCTCTAAGTCTACAAATGCTAGAAACGTATGTTTGCCTTTCCTTAATCTAGCTTCTAAGATAAGTCGTAGGTTCAGTATTGCCTCACGTGTTCCAGTATTTCTACGGAATCCAAACTGGTCTTCCACGAGGTTGGCTTCTACCAGTTTTTCAATTCGTCTGTAAAGAATTCGCGTTAGTATTTTGCAGCTGTGACTTATTAAACTGATAGTTCGGTAATTTTTACGTCTGTCAAACCTGCTTTCTTTGGGATTGGAATTATTATATTCTTTGCATCTGCAGCAGGAATTCGAGCAGCCGTTGGCACCACAGTGACGCAGCGACCTGCTACACATCGGTTACTTCAAGGACAGCTTCCAGACGTCCTTCAGCGTGAATTCCACTGACTCCAAATCACCAAATGCGACTTCAGTAGTGTCAAGCGAAATTTCATTGGAGGGTAGGGTGGAGGACTTATATTTTCTGATGGTACTGCTTCGGTACCATTGATGACCGCGTGTTGGTTAAAAGAAGGCCATCTGAGAAGCTGCACCCAGCCTGCATCCGTGCTGGACACACTGGCCCAGCCGGCCGCTGGTGACCGAGCGGTTCTGGCGCTACAGTCTGGAACCGCGCGACCGCTACGGTCGCAGGTTCGAATCCTGCCTCGGGCATGGATGTGTGTGTTGTCCTTAGGTTAGTTAGGTTTAAGTAGTTCTAAGTTCTAGGGGACTTATGACCTCAGCAGTTGAGTCCCATAGTGCTCAGAGCCATTTGAACCATTTGAACCACACTGGCCCTATACCTGGAGTTATGATCTGAAGTGCAGTTTCATAAGTCAGCAGGAGAACTGTCGTGGTTATTTCACTGCAAAGTTGTACGTCAGTCTGGTAATTCGACCTGTTACGCTGCCATTCATGAACAGCATTCCAGGCGATGTTTTCCAACAGGATAACGCTCGCCCACATTCCGCTGTCGTAACGGAACACGCTCTGCGGAGTGTCGATATGCTTCCTTGGCCTGCGTGATCACCAGATCTGTCTCTGATCGAGCACATATGGGACTCCATCGGACGCAACTCCAGGACCATCCACAACCAGGTATTAACCGTACCTGTATTGACCGACCAAGCGCAACAGGCATGGAATTCCATCCCACAAACTAGCATCCGACACCTGTACAACACAAGGATGCACATTCTCATGTCTGCATTCAACATTCTGGTGGTTTCACCAGTTATTAATGTACCAGCATGTCACATTTGCAGTGGCTTATCTCGCGATTACATTAACCTTTGATCTTTCAACGTGAATCATTTTAAAATGTTACCTAGGCAAATGCACTCCCGAAATTTCATTGTTGTTCATTAATTATTTTTTGTGTTGCTACTTTTTCCGTCAGTGTATTTTGTACGAATGCCGGACATTTGCCACACCGGACATTTGCCACACTTGCCCCTTCGTCAGGTAAGGGACGCCCTTCCTCGTACTTCTGTCCGCTTTCAAACCGCCGTCTCCACATCTTACTCGATACAACCAGTGCGTAAGGGACATTCTTCTTCGACATCTTGGCCAAATGCAGAGCTTCTTTTCCGAAATCGAAAAATTTATAACTTTTGAGAAACGAAAGCAATACCGACGATTATGTCAGTATGTAATTAGTTCTGCCAGGTATAAATATAGATCCCTCCGTCTGTACGGTATCTTCCTTTCACGCTTACTGATTGCGATAGAAACAGTCCATCGTCATGGGAGCAAACAAGAAAGGAACGATGTAAAGAGAATGCGAATGTACGCTAACCATTTCTTTTTGATCACTGCATTTGTGCCTACTTTAATTACTATAACTGCGTGCCCAAAAGACAATAAGGAAAGAAAAAATGGGTATGTGAACGTGTGGAAAGAAGAACGACATACTCCATATTAATTTACACTCTAAAATGCGATATCCCTTGCGGCGGAACATTAGTTAATACACTGTTCAAAACATGGCTGAAAATACGTTCACTAAATAGACATAAGAACATCTATGATTGACATGTCATCAAAAGCCGACCTACAACTTTAAAATGTCAGAAAGAAGGAATTGAAGTAATACAGAATGCTATGCTTGTAACGTAAGTTGTTGTTCTACATTGCTTAGCTCTGGTATTTACAGAGTCACAGAGAAAGCATCCTATGTTTTCGAGGGAAAAGCCGTAATTGTGATGATCTGTACTACAACAGAAACAAGAAGCACAACTGAAAGAAAAATAATGTAATGTGTGTTCTAACTCACAAGCGACATTGAAGCAGATAGTACCTGTGACTTAGTATGGGCAGAGGCTATATTCGACAGCCGGAATAAATTAATAAATGGCTCCTTTTACCGACCCTCGGTCTCAGATGAAACAGTTGCTGAACAGTTCAAAGAAAAGTTGAGTCTCATCACAAATAGGTACCATACTCATACAATTATAGTTGGCAGTGACTTCAATCTACCTTTGATAAAAATACATTTTCAGACCCTATTGTAGATAGAAAACAATTCCGTAATTGTTCTAAATGCTTTTTTAAAAATTATTTTGAACAATTAGTTCACGAGGCTATTCAAATTGTAAATAGTTACGAAAATACACTTGACCTCTTAGCCACAAATAATCCTTGTAAGCGTATTGTCATATCGCTGCCTTAGTTGTGGAGTATCTTTGCTGGCAGCCGCGTCTGCTGTGAGTCGAGCGCCGGACGCGGTACTGTTATGTTGTGTAGTGTGTAGCTCTGCATGTGAGAGGCATTGTTAGTATGGAAGTTGAAGTGTTGCTACAAGTGTTATTACAGTAAAGTGATAAAATAAGCAAGTGATTCAGAGGAAAGTGCGTCAAGAAGTAATTAAAAATTAGCAGTGCTGTCAATAACTTATTTATGTATCCTCTCGTTGCGTGTCGCACAGCATCGATCATCCGCGCCGTGTTCGGTCTCCCGGAATGAACTGACGTGAAACAGTAAAAATTAGTTACCATAAAAGAGTGCAGTCAAGTGCCAGTGTCTTGTAGTGAGCGTGAGGACGTGCGTTCGATCATCGCGTTTCTGCATTATCAACAATCAACCGCGCCGCGACGGTTACGCGCACGCTCGTACAAGTGAGAACTGAGAACTGAAAAATTAATTTTACGAACAGTGTTATATCATTACTAGTGACTAGGAGGACTATTACCAGATATCTGTATGTGTGACGAGCGTAAGAACTTTCGTTCGATCATTCGGCTTCCGCATCATCAACAATCACCCGCGTCGTGTCGGTTACGCGTACGCTCGTCTGAATTGTTTTTGGACTGTTAATCATCAAGATTGTTAATTGGGATAAAAATTTACGATTTGGAGTGTAAACAGTGCAACCTGTGGTTTCCATATCGTCTCAGAATATAGATGTTCATACCAGACTTAGCACAGTGTTGTAACGTTGAGTGTCTACCCTAAACCCTCTTGTATATTTCGATAGATAATTTCAGGCAAGCCAACAGCAGTGTGGAGCAGAACAGTACGACAGCCGCGGGATTAGCAGGTACGTGGTGTGGACAGGGCGCCCGGTCAAGAAATAGTCACGAAACGAGAAGTCAGCCTAAGTACCCCACCCAATCGTACTCCCGGGCGTGTTACATCCTGAGCGTCACGACGGGTACAGGGATTAGTGAATACACAGTCGAGCGAAGCTCAATTCCGTAACAAAGAAATTCACCAAAACTAAACGCGAAATATATTTATTTATAAAAGCAACTTAAAATTCGGTTGACGTCTTTCTAAGAGACAGTCTCTAATCCTTCCAAACTATGTAAGTGAAGGGCATATTTGGGTAAGTACAAAGAAATAGTATTAACAGCACTCGAGAGATTCATACCAAATAAATTAATAAGAGACGGAACTGATCCCCCATGGTACACAAAACACGACAGAAAGCTGCCGCAGGAGCACCGAAAAAGGCAGGTATAATATCGACGAACGCAAAAACTCCAAGATTCGCGAAGTTTTACTGAAATTTGGTGCGGATTTCAAAGCGAGATGCATTTAATAGTTTCCAAAACGAAACTCTCTCTAGAAATGTGGCGGAAAATCCTAAGGGACGCTGGTTCTATGTTAAGTAAACCAGAGGAAAGGCTCAGTAAGCGATGAGGAGGAGGAGGAGGGGAGAGACAAGGGACCCAACCCTTCGGAGCAGGTAAAATCGTGGCAAATGTCCGGCTTGGCAAATGTCCGGCGTGCCATATGTCCGCACACCTTTTGAACAGCCCGCTAGCTTCGTCACCTACCATGTGGTTGCGACATCGTGAGTGGGTTGGTGTCCGAGTTCTCGCTGGCGCTTCTTTGTGCGAAGCGGGCTGCGGTAGTGTATAGCCAGGGGCGTGGAAACCGCGGCGGCAGAATAAATCACGCGCGCCGCCTTTATGACAGCCCTGAGCGGCCGTTACGGCAGCCCCTAACGGCCGACGCCGCGGCAGGGACCAAGCCTCGCGGCGCCAAGTGGATGCCGCCGATCACGCAGACAGCCGGCTCACCTTTCCGCGCGAAACACCTAACCACGGCGCACAAAACACTCGTCCTGACAGTGTGTAAATACCTTTGACGTTTCCCGCCACATCAAAGAACTCGTTTGCGCTGTAACTTACAGCTATAAACTGAAACTCGTTGGGCGTCTCTCTCTGACTTCAAACAGCAGTTGGTTGTGTTTGGCTATTGCAGACAACGAAAACAATGCCACAGTCAGAACAATGACTTAGGTGTACAACAGGTAATACCAGGTGTCTGAAAAGACTTTCCCTGATTACATAAATTGATAACTCAGGCTAGAAGTAAGATACAAATATGAAACTTGTGTCGAATTGTTTACAACTATCAAAGTCTTTTTTCTGTTTTAGGTTCGCAGTAGTGGATGAGGTGCAGTGCCCAAGAAGCCATGTTAGGAGAAGGCACGGTGTGTCCTGTGGTACCATGAGACACGATCGCCAACCACAGTGCAGTGACACTTCCAGACATTTCGAAGGGATCCACCTGATGTCAAGAGCATTAAAGCCTGGTATGAGAAGAACACAGGATCGGTTGATGACCTGCCGAGGTCTGGTCGACCAAGAACCTCAGCAGACAGGGTGGAAACTGTAAGGCAGTCTTTTCTGCGAAGTCCGAAGAAATCGGTGCGCAGGGCCTCACGTGAATTACAGATGCCAAAAAGCTCTCTCAATGACATTTTTCACAAACGTTTATTGTTTCGTGCATAAAAAGTGCAAATCGTTCAGGCCTTGTTGCTCAATGACAGTACACGTCGATATGACTTTGCGGTCGATATGCTATCACGTATTGAGAACGATGATGATTATCTCAGACGAATTGCCTTTTCCGACGAAGCGACCTTTTTTGTCAGTGGAATAGTAAATCGCCACAATGTGCGCATTTGGTGTTCACAACCCCCTGGCGAGGTCATGCAGTGCACCAGAGGCAGTTCAAAGGTGAATGTTTGGTGCGCGCTATTGCACGATCGAATTATCGGGCCATTCTTCTTCGCTGAGGCTACCATCATATCTGCAGTGTATCTGGACATGTTGCAACTGTATGCTGTTCCTCAGCTGCTTCAGTATCACCCCGATGTCTTGTTTCAGCAAGACGGTGCACCGCCTCATTGGGGTTTGGACGTCCGTTCCTATCTCGATATGACCTTTCCTGGGCGATGGATTCGTCGTGATGGGCCAACGGTTTGGCCTCCACGCTCTCCTGACGTAATCCCATTAGACTTCTTTTTATGAGGTTATGTCAAGGACGAGGTCTACCGAACACGTGTACCAGATCTTGAAAACATGCGGCAACGGATAACCACAGCCGTTGGCTAATGTGTGGACGGAAATTGAATATCGCCTAGATGTGCTTCGTGCTGCCAAGGGTGCTCATGTGGACGTTTACTGATGTGTGAGAAAAACTTTGGTGGTTTGTAAACAATTAGACACCAGTTTCATATTTGTATCTCACTTCTAGCCTGAGTTATCAATTTCGGTAATCAGGGAAAGACTTTTCGGACACCCTGTATTTTTTATTTGTGTGTTACCTAACCATGGAAAAGCTGTAGAACAGAGTACGCGAAACAACTTGCACGCCTTCTAACAGCCGTGTACCGCAAGTCTCTAGAGGAACGGAAGGTTCCAAATGATTGGAAAAGGGCACAGGTAGCTCCAGTTTTCAAGAAGGGTCGTCGAGCAGATGCGCAGAACTATAGGCCTATATCTCTGACATTGATCTGTTGTAGAATTTTAGAACATGTTTTTTGCTCGCGTATCATGTCATCTCTGGAATCCCAGAATCTACTCTGTTGGAATCCAAATGGATTCCGGAAACAGCGATCCTGTGAGACCCAACACGCCTTATTTGTTCATGAGACCCAGAAAATATTACATACAGGCTCCCAGGTAGATGCCATTTTCCTTGACTTCCGGAAGGCGTTCGATACAGTTCCGCGCTGTCGCCTGATAAAGAAAGTAAGAGCCTATGGAATATCAGACAAGCTGTGTGGCTGGATTGAAGAGTTTTTAGCAAACAGAACACAGCATGTTGTTCTCAATGGACAGACGTCTACAGACGTTAAAGTAACCTCTGGCGTGCCACAGGGGAGTGTTATGGGGCCATTGCTTTTCACAATATATTTAAATGACCTAGTAGATAGTGTCGGAAGTTTCATGCGGCTTTTCGCGGATGATGCTGTAGTATACAGAGAAGTTGCAGCATTAGAAAACTGCAGTGAAATGCAGGAAGATCTGCAGCGGATAGGCACTTGGTGCAGGGAGTGGCAACTGACCCTTAACATAGACAAATGTAATGTATTGCGAATACATAGAAAAAAGGATCCTTTATTGTATGATTTCATGATAGCGGGACAAACAATGGTAGCATTTACTTCTGTAAAATATCTGGGAGTATGCGTACGGGACGATTTGAAGTGGAATGATCATATAAAATTAATTGTTGGTAAGGCGAGTGCCAGGTTGAGATTCATTTTGAGAGTCCTTAGAAAATGTAGTCGATCAACAAAGGAGGTGCCTTACAAAACACTCGTTCGATCTATACTTGAGTATTGCTCATCAGTGTGGGATCCGTACCAGATCGGGTTGACAGAGGAGATAGAGAAGATCCAAAAAGGAGCGGCGCGTTTCGTCACAGGTTTATTTGGTAAGCGTGATAGCGTTACGGAGATGTTTAGCAAACTCAAGTGACAGACTTTGCAAGAGAGGCACTTTGCATCGCGGTGTAGCTTGCTGTCCAAGTTTCTAGAGGGTGCGTTTCTGGATGAGGTATTGAATATATTGCTTCCCCCTACCTATACCTCCCGAGGAGATCACGAATATAAAATTGTAGAGATTGGAGAGCGCACGGAGGCTTTCCGGCAGTCGTTCTTCCCGCGAACCACACGCGACTGGAACAGGAAAGGGAGGTAATGACAGTGGCACGTAGAGTGCTCTCCGCCACACACCGTTGGGTGGCTTGCGGAGTATAAATGTAGATGTAGATGTAGATAAACAATTAATCTAAGTCAAGGACGCTAACGCTGGGGGTGGGAGATACCAAATTATATGGACGACAGGATGGAGAAAACGCACCAAGATTTCCTCAACTGGGCAGCGCGTGAATTCGAAGTTAACTGGACAAAAGAGATCCACAATTACTATGAAATCAGCAACACAAGTTGCTTCACAGAACAAGTACGTTGGAGACTGTTCAGAATGTGTATCATGCTACTACAGCTGCGAGACTTACATTTCCAAGTCAGCCTGGATGCGCCAGTCAGCTCCAGACGACGCCAGGAGATGAATATCCCAGAAACCACGTTCTCCGTCCTCAGCTCCAACTTTCAAAAAACTCCACTCAGTGCTGTGACGAACAAGAATATTCATGTTCTTTTTTACGAAAAAGCAAGGGTACCCAGCAGAAATTTCGTTCTCTTCGTATACACAACGCACATTAACAACAAGAACTGGTATCAGCCTCGAAGCCTCGAGTAGAACCCCACTAATAGGTGAACCTCTTTGCACCATGCTCTGCGGTGGTGGTGACTCAGTCGAATGGATAAACAAAAATTTTTAGACGAAGCAACAGACTGTCTCACACTGTTTGGTCAGTGCTCACACTGTTTGGTCAGTGCCACGGGGAGGACGATGTTTCAAACCCGCGTCCGGCCATCCTGATATAGGTTTCCGTGGTTTCCCTAAATCGCTTCAGGCAAATATCGGGGAGGTTCCTTTGAAAGGGCACGGCCGACTTCCGTCCCCCTCCTTCCCCTAATCCGACGGAACCGACGACGTCGCTGTTTGGTCCTTTCCCCCGAAACAACCAATCAATTGGAACATACTAATTTGTGCTAAACCTTCCTTTAACATGTGACATGTCGTAGGTTTATCCTGGCTCTCAATAGTTGATGATTTCGTCTCGTAATCTATGGGAAATTAAACACATATTCTGTCGCCCTAAAATGCACATAAGAACTGAACTTCATGGCCATGAAATAAAACGTGTTATCTGCGCAAAGGAAAATCTGCTCTGATTTACAATACTTGAAATACAATCCTCTGCATTTGCACCTGGAATAAATCACGCAGATGGGCAATGGGAGGGCACTTATTTCTAAAAGGTGGTTCTTCTGTAGCAAGCCGGAATTTTGCGGTCGTGAGGTAATTTTGTAAGTGGGCTGGTTCTATGTTGGCAGCGCTGTGTAGCGCTTTGCATTGGATCTCTGACTGCGCTTTCTTTGTAAGAGACTCTGTGGCTGGTCGGACTCGTTGTTGGAAGTTAATCGCCAGTATTGTTGGGCAGTTGGAAGTTGGTCGTCAGCAGTCATGGAAGTACTGTTGGGCAGTTGGAGGTGAAAAAAATGATTCAAATGGCTCTAAGCACTATGGGACTTAACTTCTGAGGTCATCAGTCACCTAGAACTTAGAACTACTTAAACATAACTAACCTAAAGACATCACACACATCCATGCCCGAGGCAGGATTCGAACCTGCGACCGTAGCGGTCTCGCGGTTCCAGACTGTAGCGCCTAGAACCGCTCGGCCACCCCGGCCGGCAAATGTGAGAAGTTAGCACTGGTGGACGATAGAGGTGTGAAGTGTTAGCGTCGGCTAACGATCTGGAAGTATCCGACTTGGAGATTGAAAATTATTCATGATTATATATCTTTGTACTGGATGTCAATGACGATTTATATTCGTGTTTGAACTGGATGTCACGTTATTAACGTAAAAAATACACTACTTCGTTTGCAACAAAATCTTTCCTTTGCTAAACAGATGCCTATTAGTAGTTAGTGGCTTTAGTAGTTATCTTTTATTTAGCTGGTAGTATTGACGCTCGCTGTATTGCAGTAGTTCGCGTAATGAAGATTTTTCTGACGTAAGTGCTTAATGAAATGTATAGGTTATTGTCAGGATTGCTTCATATTCAGGGTCATTCTTTTGTATTAATTATTTGAATTCAGGTTGTAATTTTTTTTGAGCAGTCAGATTGCGTTGCAGTGGGTCAGTGTTGACATGATAACAAAAAGTAAAGAGAAAGTAGGCTCAGTACGTTCAGTTTTACTCAGCTGTTTCAGAATCAAATGACGTAGAAGTTTCATCTTCTCAGTCATTCAGCAATTTAAGTACAGACACACACATTTAAATAAAGAAGTTTCAATTTGAGTCAATGATATACTTTAATACGACATTTGTATCGAAACCAGAAAAAAATACGTGGTTAAAAGGTTCCATTTACAAAATTGTTAAGGCTTTCGTGGCCACTTGTTGACAAACTGCCTATTGGCACGTTCATCTACTGATTTTTCTGACGTTTCGCCAGCACGAGTGGCTGGCATTGTCAAAGCTTCACCCTCCATTGCCGGTGGTGAACTGGAGCCGAGCTCGCGGGCGCAGACTATATGTACCTGGCGCGCCAACGTCCGACTACTAAAGTGCCACTCAGTGACGCTCTGGAGCACATCGGTTCCATTTTCCCGCAAGACATCAAAAAGCTCTTCCATGCATGTCTCACCACGAGCTATTTCACGTGGAATGGCGATTTCTACGAACAGCTGGAAGGCGTCGCCATGGGTAGTCCTCTCAGTCCAGTGGTGGCCAACTTCTTCATGGAACAATTCGAAGCACACGCACTGGACTCGGCGACTTGCAAACCTAAGGTGTGGTACAGGTACGTCGATGATGCTTTCGTGGTGTGGAGCCATGGTGAAGAACAGCTCGGTGACTTCCTAAGACACCTGAACAGCCTCCATGCCAACATAACATTTACCATGGAAGTAGAAAAGGACAAGAAACTGCCATTTCTAGATGTGCTGGTCACAAGGGACGGCGAAACCCTGGGACACAGCGTGTATCGAAAACCGACACACACGGACCGATACCTGCACAAACTGTCAAACCACCACCCGAGCCAGAAAAGAGGCATGATTAGTACGCTCGTAACGAGAGCAGGACGAATATGTGAGCCGCAACACCTCAAACGAGAAATGCAACAGCTGGAAACTGTCCTGAGAAGCAATGGGTACTCCACAAATTATGTTCGAAGAGTAACAGAGCCAAACACTCGGCGAAGTAAGGAACCAGAAAAGGAAATGTCGGGTACGGCCTTTCTGCCATACATTCCCAGAGTGACGGACAGAATCGGCCGTATATTGGGCAAACATGGCGTAAAGACGATTTTCAAACCGACAAGGAAGATCAAAGAGTGTCTTAGATCGGCGAAGGAGAAAAGAGACCCATTTGCAATGTCGGGAATATACCGTATACCATGCACATGCGGAAAAGTTTATGTCGGAATGACTGAACGAACCATCAACACCAGGATCAAAGAGCTTAAGCGACATTGCAGGTTGGGGCAGGTGGAGAAAACGGCCGTGGCAGAACACGCACTGAATGAGACCGACCACGTAATAAAATTCGCCGACACGGAAGTTCTGGCTGTAGAGAAGCATTGTCACACGCGCTTGTTCAGAGAAGCTGTAGAAATACAAAAACACGCGAACAGTTTCAACAAGAAAGAGGAAAGCCTTAAGGTAAACGGATCCTGGCTTCCCGTACTGCAGCGAACGACCGTCGCAGGTAGCAACAGGAGAATCGCACCGGAAATGACCGCGGAGAAGCCCTCGGACGTTGGCGCGCCAGGTACATATAGTCTGCGCCCGCGAGCTTGGCTCCAGTTCACCACCGGCAATGGAGGGTGAAGCTTTGACAATGCCACCCACTCGTGCTGGCGAAACGTCAGAAAAATCATTAGATGAACGTCGGCCGAAGAACCCGAGACAGAAGCCAATAGGTTCCATTTACGTTTTAAGTTTCAAGTGTACATGCCTTTTTGACAAAGGCAAGCATGGAATATAGAAACTAATAGTGTAGTAGCCATTACATACACTGAGCTGGCGAAAGTCATGGTATGCCTCCTAATAATTAATCGAATCTTCTTTTGCCAGGCTTAGATGCTGCAACTCGACGTGACTTGGACTCAGGTCGCTGCAAGTTCCCTACAGAAATACGGAGCCATGCTGCCTCTACAGCCGTCCATAACTACGAGATTGTTGTGGTGCAGGTTTTTGTACGCGAACTGACTTCTCGATTGTGTCCCATAAATGTTCGATGGGATTCATGTCGGACGATCTGGGTCGCCAAATCATTCGCTCAAACTGTTCTTCAACCTAATCGCGAACAACAGCGGTCCGGTGACAATTCAATCGTTGTTTCGGAACATGAAGCCCATGAATTGCTGAAACTGATCTCCAGGTAGCCGAACATTACCATTTCCAGTCAATGATCGGTTCAGTTGGACTAGAGGACCTAGTCCATTCCATGTAAACACACACACGCCATTATGGAGGCACCACCAGCTTGCACAGTACCTTGTTGACAACTTCGGTCCACAGCTTCGTGGAGTCTGCGCCACACTCGAATCCTGAATCAGCCCTTACCAACTGAAATCGGAAGTAATGATCCAGGCCACGGTTTTCTAGTAAACAAGGGTCCAGGAAAGGCGAACCTACGTTTCCAGCATTTGTAGACTTAGAGAAAGCTTTTGACAATGTTGACTGGAATACTCACTTTCAAATTCTGAAGGTGGCAGGGGTAAAATACAGGGAGCGAAAGGCTATTTACAATTTGTACAGAAACCAGATGGCTGTTATAACAGTCGAGGGGCATGAAAGGGAAGCAGTAGTTGGGAAGGGAGTGAGACAGGGTTGTAGCCTCTCCGCGATGTTATTCAATCTGTATATTGAGCAAGCAGTAAGGGAAACAAAAGAAAAATTCGGAGTAGGTATTAAAATCCATGGTGAAGAAATAAAAACTTTGAGGTTCGCCGATAGCATTGTAATTCTGTCAGAGACAGTAAAGGACTTGGAAGAGCAGTTGAACGGAATAGACAGTGTCTTGAAAGGAGGATATAAGATGAACATCAAAAAAGGCAAAACGAGGATAATGGAATGTAGTCGAGTTAACTCGGGTAATGCTGAGGGCATTAGATTAGGAAATGAGACACTTAAAGTAGTAAAGGAGTTTTGCTATTTGCGGAGCAAAATAACTGATGATGGTCGAAGTAGAGAGGATATAAAGTGCAGACTGGCAATATCAAGGAAAGCGTTTCTGAAGAAGAGGAATTTGTTGACATCGAGTATAGATTTAAGTGTCAGGAAGTTGTTAAGTTGTTTCTGAGCGTATTTGTATGGAGTGTAGCCATGTATGGAAGTGAAACATGGACGACAAATAGTTTGGACAAGAAGACAATAGAAGCTTTTGAAATGTGGTGCTACAGAAGAATGCTCAAGATTAGATGGGTAGATCACATAAATAATGAGGAGGTATTGAACAGAATTGGGGAGGAGTTTGTGGCACAACTTGACAAGAAGAAGGGACCGGTTGGTAGGACATGTTCTGAGGCATCAAGGGATCACCAATTTAGTACTGGAGGGCAGCGTGGAAGGTAAAAATCGTAGAGGGAGACCAAGAGATGAATACACTAAGCAGATTCAGAAGGATGTAGGTTGCAGTAGGTACTGGGAGATGAAGAAGCTTGCACAGGATAGAGTAGCATGGAGAGCTGCATCAAACCAGTCTCAGGACTGAAGACCACAACAACAACAAGGGTCCTGCCGACATAGCCACGAGTCTGGGAGAGGCGCCATAGGCGATGTCGTGCCGTTAGCAAAGGCACTGGCATACGTCGTCTGTTTCCATAGCCCATTAACGCCAGATTTCACAGCACTATCCTAACGGATACGTTCGTCATAGGTCCCACGTTGATTTCTGTGGTTATTTCATACAGTGTTGCTTGTCTGTTCGCACCGACGCTCTACGTAAACGGCAATTCAAAATCGCTCTGAGCACTATGGGACTTAACTTCTAAGGTCATCAGTCCCCTAGAACTTAGAACTACTTAAACCTAATTATCCTAAGGACAGCACACACATCCATCCCCGAGGCTGGATTCGAACCTGCGACCGTAGCGGTCGCGCGGTTCCAGACTGTAGCGCCAGGAAACCGCTTGGCCACCCCGGCCGGCTAAACGGCAGTGTTCTCGGCCGCTAACAAGGGAACCTCCCCATCGCACCCCCCTCAGATTTAGTTATAAATTGGCACAGTGGATATGCCTCGAAAAACTGAACACAGATCAATCGAGAAAACAGGAAGAAGTTGTGTGGAACTATGAAAAAAATAAACAAAATATATATATATAGTCCATGTGCAAGATAGGCAACGTCTCGGACAATCTGTGTGCAGGAGCGCTGTGGTCTCGTGGTTAGCGGGAGCAACTGCGGATCGAGAGGTTCCTGGTTCAAATCTTTCGAAGAGTGAAAATTTTTCTTTCTTTATTTTCGCAAAGTTATGATCTGTCCGTTCGTTCATTGACGTCTCTGTTCACTGTAATAAGTTTAGTGTCTGTGTTTTGCGACCACACCGCAAACCCGTGCGATTAGTAGCCGAAAGGACGTGCCTGTCCAATGGAAACCGAAAACATTTGATTGCAAGGTCATAGGTCAACCGATTCCTCCACAGGAAAACACGTCTGATACATTCTATACGACACTGGTGACGGCATGTGCGTCACATGACAGGAATATGTTGTCGATCCACCTAACTTGTACACTTGGTGAATGGGTAAAAAGATTCTTCTACCTTGCCCAATTTAGGTTTTCTTGTGGATGTGATAATCACTTCCAAAAAAGTGTGAAAACATAAAAGTTTGTCACATAAACTGCAACAAATGAATGCAACAGTTTCACAGTCGCACAGTTTTGTCTGTGCTCTGTCAAAACATATGTTTTTAACGTTTTCAAATTTTTCCGTGTGTAAACCGTCAAATCCTGCATATGTCCAAGCAAATCTGAACATGTCCTGGAATTCTGGAGAGCGAAGATGATTATATGTGAGTGCCTGAAAATTACAATTTTCTCCCGAGGGAAGACTTGAACCAACGACCTATGGCTCCGCAGCTGCACACGTTAACCACGGGACCACGGCGCGCATGTGTTTACACCCACCTGGATGTTGCCTATCTTACACATGGACTACTCAGTTTGTTTATTTTGCTTATTTTTTCATACTTCCATACAACTTCTTCCTGTTTTCTCGACTGATGTGTGTTCAGTTTTTCAAGGCCTATCCACTGTGCCAACTTATAACTAATTCTGAGGGGGGTGCGATGGGGAGGTTCCCTTGTAAGTAAAGGCCGTTATCCACTGCGTTATGCGTGGTGAGAGGTAATGAGGAAATGCCTAAAAGTAGGCGTTTCGGCACGCTCTTGACACTGTGGATCTCGGAATAGTGAATTCGCTAACGATTTCCGGATTGGAATGTCCCATGCGTCTAGCTCCATCTACCATTCCACGTTCAGCGTCTGTTAATTCCACTCGTGCGGCCATAATCACGTCGGACAGCTTTTCACATGAATCACCTCCTCCAATGCACTGCCCTTTTATACCATATGTATGCGATCTACCGCCACCTGTATATGTGCATATTGCTATCCCGTGACTTTTGTCACCTCAGAGGATTACTACAGTATCAACCCGTTGAAAGATTTCTACGTTACATATGTTTCAATTCTCAGATGGAAGGTAATGATACAGCTGCCTGAACATAAGCGCGGTAGGAAATCATTGGCTGTCCGTTAACTCCGGTTACAGCATGTGGTCAGCGTTTGAAACATAAATTCACATCATTCGGTGCTTAAAATGAAAATCTGACACCATGTAATAACTATCATTATAAGCTTTCATACGAAATCGAACTACAGCCCCAAACGGACTAATCCAACTCAGTGCTAAGGTCCATTTTGCTAAGCATGAATCTGACATACACTACTGGCCATTAAAATTGCTACACCAAGAAGAAATGCAGATGCTAAACGGGTAGTCATTGGATAAATATATTATACTAGAACTGACATGTGATTACATTTTCACACAATTTGGGTGCATAGATCCTGAGAAATCAGTACCCAGAACAACCACCTCTGGCCGTAATAACGGCCTTGATACGCCTGGGAATTGAGTCAGAGCTTGGATGGCGTGTACAGGTACAGCTGCCCATGCACCATTGATCAGATGTTTCAATTGGTGACAGATCTGGAGAATGTGCTGGCCAGGGCAGCAGTCGAACATTTTCTGTATCCAGAAAGGCCCGTACAGGATCTGCAACATGCGGTCGTGCGTTATCCTGCTGAAATGGAGGCTATCGTAGGGAACGAATTAAGGGTAGAGCCACGGGTCGTAACACATCTGAAATGTAACGTCCACCGTTCAAAGTGCCATCAGTGCGAACAAGAGGTGACCGAGACGTGTAACCAATGGCACCCCATACCATCACGCCGGATGATACGCCAGTATGGCGATGACGAATAAACGCTTCCAATGTGCGTTCACCGCGATGTCGCCAGACACGGATGCGACCATCATGATGCTGTAAACAGAACCTGGATTCATCCGAAAAAATGTCGTTTTGCCATTCGTGCACCCAGGTTCGTTGTTGAGTACACCATCGCAGGCGCTCCTGTCTGTGATGCAGCGTCATGTGTAACCGCAGCCACGGTCTCCCAGCTGATAGTCCATGCTGCTGCAAACGTTGTCGAACTGTTCGTGCAGATGGTTGTTGTCTTGCAAATGTCCCCATCTGTTGACTCGGGTATCGAGACGTAGCAGCACGATCCGTTACAGCCATGCGGGTAAGATGCCTGTCGTATCGACTGCTAGTGATACGAGGCCATTGGGATGCAGCACGGCGCTCCGTATTACTCTCCTGAACCCACCGCTTCCATATTCTGCTAACAGGCATTGAATCATGACCAACGCGAGCAGAAATGTCGCGATACGATAAACCGCAATCGCGATAGCCTATAATCCGACCTTTATCATAGTCGGAAACGTGATGGTACTCATTTCTCCCCCTTACACGAGGCATCACAACAACGTTTCAGCAGGCAACGCTGGTCAACTGCTGTTTGTGTACGAGATATCGGTTGGAAACTTTCCTCAGGTCAGCACGTTGTAGGTGTCGCCACCGGCGCCAACTTTGTGTGAATGCTCAGAGAAGCTAATCATTTGCATATCACAGCATCTTCTTTCTGTCGGCTAAATTTCGCGTCTGTAGCGCGTCATCTTCGTGGTGTAGCAATTTTAATGGCCAGTAGTATAAAAAACTAATACCAATATTCTGCCCTAGTGGCTCTGAGCACTATGGGACTTAACATCTTTGGTCATCACTCCCCTAGAACTTAGAACAACTTAAACCTAACTAACCTAAGGACATCACACACATCCATGCCCGAGGCAGGATTCGAACCTGCGACCGTAGCGGTCACTCAGTTCCAGACTGAAGCGCCTAGAACCGCACGGCCACGAAGACCGGCTACCCTAATGATATTAAAAAATATTAGAGAGTGCGACGCGCGTAGAAGCGTCATTGTCGTTACCACACTCAGCACGCTGAGGCAGGCGGTAATATCTAGGGAGTAAGTTCTGTACCTGCCAGTCGTGCCTGCCAGTTAACTTGGCCAGAAAACCTCGTAAGTCAGCTATCAACAACCTGACCCTGACCTACCACAGAGGCCTAGCCCATGCGTGAGTTCGGATACAAAGCGCTTTCGTTGAGTTAGCAGACGATACCTAAAGCTGCAGTTCCCCAGATGGAAGTATACGTAAACTACAGCCTTCTCTCGAAGCTGATACAAGTATCTGGATGTCACAATTTGTAGGGATGTGAAAAGGAATGAATGAAAGATGTCCCACTCCAGTTACTAAAATATTCTTCATTTTAGTCCACGATTTCGGCTTTTATTCTGAAGCCATATTTAGAGTGAATGTGAAAAATGGCTTCAATACAAAAGCCAAAACCAGTCGTGAGCTAAGATGAAGAGCATTTTAGCGATAGGAGGGGTTATTCTGTAATTCAGTACACAGTTGCGGAGCAGCAGCACTCTCCAGAGATAGAGAAGTTAAAAGGTGGTTGTCGTTATTTCAACTAGATTTAACCTTAAGTTTGGTACTGTCGTTTGTCTGTTTAATTTAGAACTTTACTATACTGAAAATACGTAATACATCTTACGCCTTATCTAATGGGCCTTATGAAGTTATTGTACTTCCTATCAATAGCATTGCGCCTCTATTGTCAAGTTCCATTGAGTGCAACATCGTCTGAACTGAGAGAATGAGACGTGATGTGCAATGGAATCTGACCAAACGATATGAGCACGGCTTATGCGACAATGAATTTTGCCGATAATCTAATACCAGTGCAAATGAATGGTGGAACACACACAGGCGAAAATACTATGTTCCATGAAAAAGGACATTAATCACGAGGTATGGTCTCCTTGAATTTTAGTAATAATTTAACAACACAAAAATCATCTTAATATTGTGATTTCTTACGATGTTTGCTTTCCTGATAAACCAAAAAATTGTTCAAATGGTTCTGAGCACTATGGGACTGCGCGCCTAGAACCGCTAGACCACCGCGGCCGGCCTTGATAAACCCTCTGGACATTATTCTATTAGCAATGGATTGTGTCAGCGGAAAGATGGGGCACCAGTGCTCTTGTGAATGCATTAAAACGCAAATACTCCCCACAGCTGAGAAAGGAAGTCACAGGGAGATAAGTACAGCTATTTATTCAAAAAGATCTCGGGCTTGCAGCCGGTCGTCGTTAGCTTCCGTCCATGATAATTCGACTGGATAACTGCCAGCCATCCTCAGGTGAGCCATCGAAGACTGACGAAGACGCTTTTTTTTTCCTTTATTGTAATTTTAATCACCTATACAGGCGGGCTGACAGCAGCACATTACGCTGCTCTTCAGCCTTAAGTGGAACAATAACATGACATAGAGGTGATACAGACAATACAAAAAACGGCGGGCAAAAAAAATGGAGATACAAAAAAACAATAAACATGAAGCCGTTCACGTTGGACGATAAAAACACTAACACTTGTGGACACGGCGCACAAAACACGGAGAACGGCGATGGCACATGTGAACAGTGGAGTCGTAACTGCACGAAACACAAAACGAAGCACACACACGAGATACTGATGTCGATGATCTCTGGCGCGCGAATGTTCACTATGCGTGTGCGAGTCCGGGTACCTGCCAAGAGAGGAGGAGGAGGAAGGGGAGTGGGAGAGCGAGAGGGGAGAGCAGAGATGCCACGGGTAGGGGAGAAAGGGGGGAGGGAGGAAGGGGGGAGGGAGGAAGGGGGAGGGGAAACCCGGGAGAAGAGGGGTGGAGGGAGGGGACGTGGGAAAAGGAAAGAGAAGGGAAGGGAAGAGAAGGGAGGGAGGGTGCCCAAAGGAAAGGACACCGGAAGTGGGGGGGGCAGGGTCAAAGTTGATAAGAGGGGTAGATGGAGGGGAGGAGGACATCATCAGGGAGGGGGAGCTGGCGGAAGCCACCTTGGGAGAGGGTAAGGAGGGTGGAGAGATGGAAACCGGGTGGGACGTGCGAATACAGGCGCGGCAGCGGGCGGGGGTGGGAGAGGATCGGGGAGACGAGCGGGTGAGGAGGATAGAGTTTGCGGGAGGTGTACAGGATCCGTATCCTTTCAAGGAAATGGAGGAGGTGGGGGAAGGGGATGAGATTGTACAGGATCCGCGTGGGGGAGGGGAGATGGATGCGATAGGCGAGGCGGAGAGCATGACGTTCAAGGATTTGGAGGGATTTATAAAAGGTAGTGGGGGCGGAGATCCAAGCTGGATGGGCATAACAAAGGATAGGGAGGATGAGGGACTTATAGGTGTGGAGGATGGTGGAGGGGTCCAGACCCCACGTACGGCCAGAGAGGAGCTTGAGGAGACCGAGGCGGGAGCGTGCCTTGGCTTGGATTGTCCGGAGGTGGGGAGTCCAGGAGAGGCGACGGTCGAGGGTGACGCCAAGGTACTTAAGGGTGGGAGTGAGGGCGATAGGACGGCCATAGATGGTGAGATACAAATCAAGGAGGCGGAAGGAAGGGGTGGTTTTGCCTACAATGATCGCCTGGGTTTTTGAGGGATTGACCTTGAGACGAAGACGCCCTCCGTTTCGTAATATATAGCGTGCAGCGAGTATTCCGCGCATGCGTCAAAATCATACGGAGAGACGAACCACACCGCCCGCCAGCAGCGCCCTCGCTGGTGAAACTGCAGAACTCAGCTGTCTTCGGCGTTGTCAATTGCCGCGGCCATCGGAGTACTCCGACGTCTTCGTCTGGAGCAGATCTCAGAGATGACGGGGTTCCACGCATTATCTAGCTGGTAGCCATTGTCACGGTTGATAAGATTGTCTGTCATGCGAATTTCCACTGATTCTTTTATGACGGAGTCCCAAAAGGATGTTGCTGTGGCCAAAATTGTTGTCTTGTCATACTCCATTGAGTGTCCAGTGGAAATGCAGTGCTCAGCAATTGCAGACTTGCTAGGTTGCAAAAGGCGAGTACAGCGTTGATGTTCAGTCCAACGTTCTTCTACTGTTCGCAATGTTTGTCCTATATATGGCATGCCACACTGACAACGTATTTTGCAAATTCCCGCCTTCTGCAATACCAGATCGTCTTTCACTGATCCCAGCAGGTCGGAAATTTTCCATGGTAGACGGAAAATTACTTTCACTTCGATACCGTGGAGGAATCTTGCAATTTTGAAGGAAATGTTGCCAACAAAGGGAAGAAAAGCTAAAGATTTAGTAGGCGTGCTCTCTTCTCTCTCCATTCCCTGTTTCTTTGGCTTAATTCCAAGTGCCTTGCTAATTTGCCGGGTGGAATATCCATTCTCTTTGAAAACCCTCTTCAGATGGGCAAGCTCTTCAGGCAAACTATCTGCATCTGACACTACATGTGCTCTGTGTACAAGTGTTTTAAGTACACTCATTGTTTGCGATGGGTGATGGCAGCTGGACGAATTTAAATACAAATCAGTATGTGTGGGCTTACGGTAAACCGAATGCCCCAGAGAGACATCACTCTTCCGTCTAACTAAGAAAGGGAGGCAACCATTTTTCTCTAATTCCATGGTAAATGGTATTACGGAATGGAGGGCGTCTTCGTCAGTCTTCGATGGCTCATCTGAGGATGGCTGGCAGTTGTCCAATCGAAATATCGTGGATGGAAGCTAACGACGACCGGCTGCAAGCCCGAAATCTTTTTGAATATTTAGTTCGCCTGGAAAATTTTGAATTTCTCACAAGTTCAGCTATGAAAGAAAATTCTAATGATTCCTACATCTTCCAGTCTGTTGCCGTCAAACCTGGCTTGCGACCATTCCAAGAAAATCTGGAGAGGACAATGAAGAAATGCTAACAAGGGTGGATATGAAAACAAGTCGTTCTTTCAAAAGCGAATTGAAAACCGTTAAAATTTACACACATGAAATTTAGTCACATCATTCCCTTAATAAATAAATTTAATTACTGCTCGGATCACCTACATTATATAGCAAAACGCATAACTGGAATCCCAACCAAAAAGTTTTAACCTATGTGTATTCGGAAGCAGCAAGTGTTACTCACCGCACTGACAGACCGCAACCAATGGACCACGAACCTTTATAAAGCCTTCCAGATGCTGTGGTATGGTGCAACATCCCAGCGTGGGGGTGGCCTCTGGCCAATCGCCACGAAAAACGACCGTGCAGCGCCAAATGCTTCGCCCAGTCCGCTGGATGTTAGAAAAGTATCCAAGCGCATGTTACTCAACCCTCCCACCTGTTTACCGAACAAAATACGAGTAAGAATAAGAGTTCGGAGGAAAATTCCACAGTTCGTCTGTTCGACTGACTGACCAATCGCAAGATGAACTTTTAAAAAGAGCGGAACAAACTGTTGTATCCGGCGCAGTCAAGCTGCAAGCCAGTATTCAAAGTTCACATTTAATGGACTTTCCGGCATCAACGAGAAACAAGAAGGCTACTCTGTTTCAACGATATCACATGCAGTTTAAATCATCGACACATTCGTACATCTCACAGATAACCGTGGTTAGTTTATAGGCAAAGGATAACATGCAATACTGATATGAAGTAAAAGGAAATAAAATCCGTAAAGTTGGTTCCCTAAGTATTCCTTCTCTCAGGCATGGCTATGTGAAAACCAAATAGCAGAAAAGCAATCTACTGAAGTACATGAAGCAGAGTTAATACTTACTTACTTTCATGACAGATGGCTGAGATAAATGCCCTTGAAAACTAAGAATTAAATGGAATGATTGCTTTAGCTCAGTCGTAGGTAACGCAGATGAGAAACTCCAGTTCACATGGTGAAATGCAGTCAGTGTATAAAGGAGACTGCTTACAAATTATTTTTGCGCCAAATCTTAGAATATTATGTGATGATAATCTCAGAATACTACCAAAGGAGTAATGGTATGACTTGGGAAAAAAAGAGCGAGACCGAGTATCACAAAAAAATCACACAAATCTAAAGGCAATCAGTTCAACTAAATACGTAGGAGCTACAGTTACGAATAACTTAAATTGGAACGATCACATAGATGATGTTATGGGCAAAGCAAACCAAAGACTACATTTTATTGGCAGAACACTTAGGAAATCCAGCAGGATTACTAAAAAGACTGTTTATTCTAAGCTTGTCTGCCCTCTTCTACATGTACATGTACATCTACATCTACAAGATTACTCTACAATTCATGAGTAACTGCCCGGTAGAGGGTTGAAGCTATTTCTTTACCTTTCCACTCTCGAACAGCGCGCGTAAGAAAAGAATACTTAATTTTTTTTTACACTCTCTGATTTCTCTTATTTTATTAAGACGATCATTCCTCCCTACGTAGGTGGCCGCCAACAAAACGTTTCCACACTCTGAGGAAATGAAATGAAATGGTCGTATGGCACTTATCGACCGGGATATCCCCTTCTATGATGATGAAAATCACATCAACCAGTCCCCTGACGGGAATCGAACCCGCGCCCCCTTGGGTGGTGGCGGTAACGCTACTGCTGCACTACGGAGGCGGACACACTCTGAGGAGAAAGATGGTGATTGAAATTTCATGAGAAGTTCCTGCCTCAACGAAAAACTGTCACTCCAATTCACATATCATATTCATGGGGCTCTCTCCCTTGCCTCGCTATAGCACAAAGCGAACTACCCTTCTTTGAACTCTCTCCATATTCACCGCCGAACCTATCTGATGCAGATGCCACACCGCTCAACAATACTCCAGAAGAGCATGTACAAGCGTAGTGCAGGCAGCGTTGTTAGTAGACCTGTTGCGTTTTCTCAGTGTTCTGCCAATAATTCGTAGTCTTTAATTTGATTTATCTACAACATTGTCTATGTGATCGTTCCAACTTATTCGTTATTGTACTCCTTAAGTATTTAGTTGAATGTATGGCCTTTAAATCTGTGTGATTCATCGTGTAACAGAAATTTAGCGGATTCAAATGGTTCAAATGGCTCTGAGCACTATGGGACTTAACATCTATGGTCATCAGTCCCCTAGAACTTAGAACTACTTAACCTAACTACCCTAAGGACAGCACACAACACGCAGTCATCACGAGGCAGAGAAAATCCCTGACCCCGCCGGGAATCGAACCCGGGAACCCGGGGGCGGGAAAAATTTAGCGGATTTCTTTTGACACTGATATGGGTGACTTCACACGTTTCATTATTTTAAGTCAACTGCCGCTTTTCGCACCTTACAGATCACTTGTATAAATCGTTTTGCAAATTGTGGTGATAATCTGAAGATCTTATAACACGTTAAATTACAGCTTCATCTGTAAACAATTGGCGGCTGCTCAGATTGTCCCCTAAATGGTTTATGTAGATCAGGAACAGCAGAGGTCCTATAACACCTGCTTGAAGAACGCAAGATATTATTTCTGCCTTACGCGATGACTTTCCGTCCATTATGACGAACTGTGACCTTTCTGACTGGAAAACAGTCGCACAACTGAGACGAAAGTCCATAGGCAAGAGATTTGTTTAGAAGTCGATTGTGAGGTACAGTGTCTCCAGTACAGCTGCGCGGTGTGGGATCAAAATGGTTCAAATGGCTCTGAGCACTATGGGACTTAACATCTGTGGTCATCAGTCCCCTAGAACTTAGAACTACTTAAACCTAACTAACCTAAGGACATCACACACATCCATGCCCGAGGCAGGATTCGAACCTGCGACCGTAGCAGTTGCGCGGTTCCGGACTGCGCGCCTAGAACCGCTAGACCACCGCGGCCGGCGGTGTGGGATCCACATCAATTGAGACTGACAGAGGGCATCGAAAAAATTGCAAAGAAGGTCAGCTGATTTTCAATTGTCGCGAAATAGGGGACAGGGTGCCACGGATATGATAAACAGACTGGGGTTGCAATCATTTAAATAAAGGCGTTTTTAGTTGCAGCAGCGTCTTCTCATAATCTTATATTCGCCACCTTTCGCCTCAGAGTGTGAGAATATTTTTTGTTGTCCACCTACATACGAGTTCTGCTCAAAAAATTCCGGTGCCTTCGTAATTTCGTGCGAATGTAGTGTAGGAACGAGAAGCAGTTGGCATCAAATGGCTCTAAGCACTATCGGACTTAACATCTGAGGTCATCAGTCCCCTAGACTTAGAACTACTTAAACCTAACTAACCTAAGGACATGAACACACGGTCATGCCGAGGCAGGATTCGAACCTGCGACCGTAGCAGCAGCGCGGTTCCGGACTGAAGCGCCTAGAACCACTCGGCCACAGCGGCCGGCACAGTTCACATCGCAGCATACGCCTGTGTTTAATATGTAACTGCTGGAAACTTCATTGTTGTATGTCTGTTAGTTATTGTTCAGTGCTGTATTGAGTAGAACGTTGTGTAGCACGGTTTGCGAATTTCGAGGTGACGGAGTTCGAGAAGCAACGCGTCTGCATTAAATTTTGTGTGAAACTCAAGAAAACCTTACCGGAGACACACCAAATGATGCAGGAAACCTACAGTGATGAATGCGTAAGCCGTAATCGGCGGTACGAATGGTTCACACGGTTTAGAACTGGCCGGACGGAAGTTAAAGATGACCCTCGTTCAGGGCGCCCTTCGACGTGTACCGACGACGCTCAAGTCATGACCATCAAGGAAATTGTGCGTGCCGATCGACGACTGACTGTTCCAGAGATTGTAGAAGAAGGTAACATTTCAGTTGTATCACGTCATGGAATCGTGACACAACATCTTGGAACACGTATTGTTGCCGCCAAGTTCGTCCCACGTCTCATTATTCAAGATTTTTGCCTCGCCATGTGTGAAGAGCTTTTGTATCACGCAAATGAGATGTTCCTTATGCCGTCGTCACACGGACCGTGCTGTCGAACGTTAACGTTGAGCGTGCCAAGTTCAACGTGCAGCCGAACGCTCAGGAACGATGCGACTTGTGCACACGGTACGTGGGACCCAACGTGGTATACGCGATCGCAGCACACTCCAGCGGCAGTTGAGGGATGTTTCTAGTTCGTAAATCACACTGTTCACTCAACAGGCGCGCGGAAAATTCCCACGTTAGCTCTCTTAAAACGCGCATTTCCTCCATTGTTCATATCCTAGTCACGTTGTTCTATATGTAATATACACAAATAAAAACTTCAATATCGATGTACATGTTTTAAGACAAAAAGAAAAGAACCATGTACAATCAGTAAGGACACGGGCTTATAAAAGTTTAATTACAAACAGTGCGACACAAATTCGCAATAGTTCTCCATATAAGATAAACACTATTTTAGCTTTCCCACATTTTAGTAAAACCCTGTCATTCTTACTTGATCACTGTTCCTACCCAGTAGCATAATCTTTACAACAGCTAAATTACGAAACACTAAAGAAAAAGGAACAAAATATCTTTATACAAGTAGCGCAAGCTGTCCTGTAGATTAAGCCAATCGAACAAACTCACTCCTCAAAAAAAAGGTGAACTTATATTTATAAAACATCATATATTGTAATATATACCTACATTAAACTAATAATAAAGCATCAGAACCTAGTATATACGCGAATGTTAGGATAAAAATATTCACCCATGGCGGTAAGCGAACTATCGACAGATCATATTTTATTGCAACGAATTACGCAGTTAACAACGGGTTTTCGAGTGATTCTCAATTTGCTGGTTCTGACAAACGACATATATACGTACAGGCTTGAACTGAATGCCAATATGGCGCCTCACAGCTCAATGCTGAAGGGAGATGGCGTGTAGGTGGCGTTGTGCCATCTGATTGGTCAACGCTCAGACGCACGCTCAAAATATCTGACATGAGAGATATTGCTCTGCACGTTCGGAAAGACTCCCGAACGTGCTATTCCACGCTATGACGTCAGGAACTCGGCACGTTCAACGCTCAACGTTCGGATCCACGGTTCTTGCGCCGACGGCTTTAAGAGAATCGTAACTGGTGATGCGACGTGGAGTTACGTTAATGTTGTTGAGACCAAGGTTCAGTCTTCACAGTGGTCCAGGAATGGTTCTCCAAGACCAAAAGAAGGTCGTCACGTCAGTCTAGTGCCAGTCTTTGACTCTGAAGGATTAGTTCAGTATAAATTTGTGCCACAGGGACAAACTGCCAATCGTTGGTACTATCGGGACGTGTTGCAACGCCTGCGAGAAAATAGGAGAAGGAAACGGCCTAAAAAGTGGCGAGACAATTCATGGCTCTTGCATCACGATAAAAAACCCACACATTCATGCCTGTTGGTACGTGACTATTGCCCAAAAAACGAAATCCCTGTGCTGCCTCATCTTCTGCACCCTCCAGACGACCTCATCCCTGCGTCCTTTTTGTTATTTCCAGAGTTGAAAACCCCGTTGAAAGGACGAAGATTTGCAACGACAGACGAGGTAAAGGAAAATTCGCAGACGGGGCTTCTCGCGATCCAGCGAGAGGCGTACTAAGATTGCTTCCGGAAGTGGAAACGGCGTTGTGAGCTTTGTATCAGTTGTGGGAGAGTGTTTCGAAGGAGCGCAACAAGTAAACGGTAAAGGTAGAAAAATTTTGTGAACAAAGAGCAGATTCGTTGGAAAAAAGGACCATCATGATAAAAGAAATGAGAGCTCTTACAGCTCTGTTCAAGAGTGGAACGAATGGAAAATAACTTGAAAGGGGTTCAATGAACCTTCTGCTAGTCAGTTGAGAATTGCAGAATGATCATGTAGATCACGTAGATGTATACTACTGCCCATTAAAATTGCTACACCAAGAAGAAATGCAGATGATAAATGGGTATTCATTGGACAAATATATTATACTAGAACTGACATATGATTACATTTTCACGCAATTTGGGTGCATAGATCCTGAGAAATCAATACCCAGAACAACCACCTCTGGCCACAATAACGGCCTTGATACACCTGGGCATTGAGTCAAACAGAGCTTGGATGGCGCGTACAGGTACAACTGCCCATGCAGCTTCAACACGATACCACAGTTCATCAAGAGTAGTGACTGGCGTATTGTGACGAGCCAGTTGCTCGGCCACCATTGACCAGACGTTTCAATTGGTGACAGGTCTGGAGAATGTGCTGGTCAGGGCAGCAGTCGAACATTTTCTGTATCCAGAAAGGCCCGTACAGGACCTGAAACATGCGGTCGTGCATTATCCTGCTGAAATGTAGGGTTTCGCAGGGATCGAATAAAGGTTAAAGCTACGGGTCGCAACACATCTGAAATGTAACGTCCACTGTTCAAAGTGCCGTCAATGCGAACAAGAGGTGACCGACACGTGTAACCAATGGTACCCCATACCATCACGCCGGATGATACGCCAGTATGGCGATGACGAATACAAGCTTCCAATGTGCGTTCACCTCGATGTCGCCAAACACGGATGCGACCATCATGATGTTGTAAAGAGAACCTGGATTCATCCGAAAAAATGACGTTTTGTCATTCGTGCACCTAGGTTCGTCGTTGAGTACACCATCGCAGTCGCTCCTGTCTGTGATGCAGCGCCAAGAGTAACCGCAGCCATAGTCTCCGAGCTGATAGTCCATACTGCTGCAAACGTCGTCGAACTGTTCGTGCAGATGGTTGTTGTCTTGCAAACGTTCCCATCTGTTGACTCAGGGATCGAGACGTGTCTGCACGATCCGTTACAGCCATGCGGATAAGATGACTGTCATCTCGACTGCTAGTGATACGAGGCCGTTGGGATCCAGCACGGCGTTCCGCATTACCCTCCCGACCCCACCGATTCCATATTTTGCTAACAGTCATTGGATCTCGACCAACGCGAGCAGCAATGTCGCGATACGATAAAACGGAATCGCGATAGGCTACAATCCGACCTTTATCAAATGGGAAGCGTGATGGTACGCATTTCTCCTCCTTACACGAGGCATCACAACAACGTTCACCAGGCAACGCCTGTCAACTGCTGTTTGTGTACGAGAAATTTGTTGGAAACTTTCCTCATGTCAGCACGTTGTAGGTGTCACCACGGGCGCCAACGTTGTGTGAATGCTCTGAAAAGCTAATCATTTGCATATCACAGCATCTTCTTGCTGTCGGTTAAATTTCGCGTCTGTAGCGCGTCATCTTCGTGGTGTAGCAATTTTAATGGCCAGTAGTGTAGATATGTTGCTTACGCTTGGAAGTCATCTAGTTCGGTACGTATGTGATTTTGTTACTCTCTTAGAGCGCCAGAAACGAATTGATGAACGGGAGTGGGATCTCGAGAGGTAAAACATCGCAGACAGGGCCCTTAGCCTTAATTTTCGTCCCTCAAATTGAGCGGAACAGAGCCGGTCAGCTCATGAAAGGCGGTGCCATAAAGTACGGTACGCCCCCGGAAGGAGAGACGACGGCACTAAATCTGGCCGCACAATGTATCGCGCGCCGCGATTGATTTTTACGAGGCGAGACGACGCGGCGGTAGAGCGCGCGGAAGCACGCCCGTGCCGTGCCGTGCCGTGCTGTGCTGGGCTGTCGTCGGCAGCCGTGACTGGGCGTCTCCGAGAGGCGGGCGGCCGCTTTACGCCCGCAGCTGCCGGCGAGCGCGAGGCGGCGCCCTTGTTCCCGTGACAGCTATTAGCTGCGCCCCTCGCAAGCTGCCGCCAAGGGGCAGTGCCCCGTCAGAGATCGGCGACAAAATTATAGCCCCGTTTCATCCTCAAAAATACAGTCTTCGAATCATAAGACTGGCAATGTGTCCGACACGTAATACACTCTACGAAAAAAAAGACACACCACGAAGGAATATATCCGAATGGGACGGAGATGTGATGTACATGCATCGACAAATGATTACGATTTCAGAAAAATTGGATGATTTATTCAAGAGATGGTCCTCTTTCATGAACCACGGGCAACGTATGAGTCGTAGTCACCTTTGTGCTAAGACGGCAAAGACTACCAAATCCACTGGTTAGTCCCTCAACCGTTAGAGGTAAAACTCAATGGGACCCAGGGCAAGTAAGGCTAGCAACCTGCTTCCCTGACACTTTAAATATGATGCTGGCAACAATCAGAGCAAAATGCCTCGGACCTATGGAGGTGACGGAGTCCCACCTCTAATTGACAAACCAGGGACTCCTAAGGTACGACTCGCCAAACGAATGGTAACGAGGTGGGGAGCTATTAATATCAATGGGGGGTACTCTGGGAAGAAGGTAGAGCTGGCAGAGGCTGCAAGTAAGATGGGGTTGGACGTTTTAGCTGTTAGTAACATTCGGGTAAGGGGTGAGAAAGAAGAGGAAGTGGGAGAATACAAGGTCTACCTGTCAGGAGTCAAAGCAGGAATAGCACAATGGGGTGTAGGGCTTTACATCAGGAAAGAAATGGAACCCAGCGTAGTTGCAATAAGGTATGTAAACGAACGACTGATGTGGATAGATTTGACAGTGTCTAGCAAGAAAACTAGGATTGTGCTAGTATATTCGCATTGTGAAGGGACAGATCTAGATAAGATGGATAGTTTTTATGACGCACTCAGTGATGTAGTTGTTAGAGTAAAGGACAAGGGCAGTGTTCTGCTCATGGGTGCTTTTAATGCCAGGATTGGAAATCGAACAGAAGGGTATGAAAAGGTTGTGGGTAAATTTGGAGAGGATATGGAGGCCAACAGGAACGGGATTTCTGTTCCAGTGGATTTCTGTGCCAGTATGGGCTTAGTAATCACAAACTCATTTTTTAAACATAAGAACATTCACCGGTATACTTGGGAAGGCAGGGGAACCAGATCTGTCATTGACTGTATAATAACAGATCAGGAATTCAGGAAGGCTATGAGGGACACACGTGTATTCAGGAGATTCTTTGATGATACTGATCACTATTTAATCTGCAGTGAAATTGGTATCGTGAGGCCGAAAGTGCAGGAGGTAAGGTCCATATGTAGGAGGATAAGAGTGGAGAAACTTCAGGATAAGGAAATCAGGCACAAGTACATAACAGTGATCTGAGAAAGGTACCAGTTTGTTGAATGTAGTCAATTACAGTCATTGGAAAAGGAATGGACAAGGTATTGGGACACAGTGCTAGAAGTTGCTAAAAATGTCTTGGAACAGTAGTGTGTAAAGATAGGATGAAGCAAACAGCTTGGTGGAATGACACAGTCAAGACAGCCTGTAAAAGGGAAAAGAAGGCGTATCAAAAATGGCTACATACTAGCACTCAGGTAGACAGAGAAAGTTATGTTGAAGAAAGAAACAAAGCCAAACAGATAATAGCAGCATCCAAGAATAAATCTTGGGAAGACTTTGGAAATAGGTTGGAGACTTTGGGTCAAGCTGCTGGAAAACCATTCTGGAGTGTAATTAGCAGTCTTCGAAAGGGAGGTAAGAAGGAAATGACAAGTATTTTGGACAGGTCAGGAAAACTGCTGGTGAATCCTGTGGATTCGTTGGGCAGATGGAGGGAATATTTTTAAGAGTTGCTCAATGTAGGTGAAAATACGATCAATAATGTTTCAGATTTCGATGTACAATGGGATGGGAATGATGGTGGAAATAGGATCACATTTGAGGAAGTGGAGAATATGGTCAATTGATTGCAGCGCAATAAAGCGGCTGGGGTGGATGAAATTCAGTCGGAACTCATCAAATACAGTGGAATGTCAGGTCTTAAATGGCTACACAGGATAATTGAAATGGCCTAGGAGTCGGGACAGGTTCGAGCAGACTGGACGAAAGCAGTAATCATACCAATCTTTAAACATGGAAACAGAAAAGATTGTAACAACTACAGAGGTAACTCCTTAATCAGCGTTGTGGGTAAAATCTTCTCAGGTATTGTTGAAAGGAAAGTACGTTATCGACACAAGAGCTACTGTTGCCATGGACACACAAATAGAGAATTTGGTCGGTTTCATTTCGGAAGTATTTGTTTAATAAAGATACAATACACTTAAGTCATTCAGTTTTGTTCATTTCAGTCATAATTACAATGTTGATGTAACGGCAGTCACGAAAATGTTTTTGAGATGTCACATTCTTCTCCGTCTGGAGTACGTCACCTGACTTTCAGACGCTTTCCTGTCACGAATGGTTAGCACACTGGACTCGCATTCGGGAGGACGACGGTTCAATCCCGTCTCCGGCCATCCTGATTTAGGTTTTCCGTGATTTCCCTAAATCGTTTCAGGCAAATGCCGGGATGGTTCCTTTGAAAGGGCACGGCCGATTTCCTTCCCAATCCTTCCCCGACCCGAGCTTGCGCTCCGTCTCTAATGACCTCGTTGTCGACGGGACGTTCAACACTAACCACCACCATCCTGTCACGAATGTTTCCTTCAGCTGTGAACTATAGTAACGTGGGCGCTAATTAGCTTTCTGAAGTTCTCGCAAAGCACATATGTTGACAAAGCTTTAATACTAGTATTTGTACGAAATACGACGCAACAGTCTGGGATTAAAAATTTTACGTTGTGCCCGTTAGTTTCTCCCTCTGGCAATTTGCATTTCCCGCCGTTGCGGTTCTAGCACAGTTCCTCTGTATTCCACGGAGGGCTGGTTGTGCTTAGGTGGGCGAGAGAGGTGCGGTGGCGCTAGCGGCGTCGAAGGTGACAGCGTGGAGTGGTGCAAGCTAGGCCGGGCACTCAGTTCTTGACTGCCGGTGTTTAGGGGCACCGCAGCGACGAGAAAGAGTTTTGTAGGCCAGGGTCGTCATGGCTGCCGATAGCAAGTGTGTCCGTTAGGGTTAAGCTCGGCGAAAGTGTCGAAATACGTCTCTGGTGGTTTTACTTCTACGTGCTGTTCATCGTTTTGGTTATTAGTTTGATTCAGTCAGGATACTGGAGAGAGTAATTCGTTGCCAAGATATGTGTTTAGGCTGGATCGTTCCCTTTGTCTTTCTTCAACGTTGCCGGCCGGGTTAATTGGTGAATGGCGTCGTTGTGCCCTTTATTTCTATCGTTAAGAAGACAACGTCGATAGACCACGCCGACGATAAGAAGCTGTTTGGTGTCACCACGGTGGTTGACTGCGAGAACTGGCTAAGACAGCTTTTTTGGTTCCTTAGCTTTTGGACGGTGTTTGCTATCGTATTAAAGGGCCGGTAACGACTGTGAATCGTTAGCGTTATTCTTCACGTGAAATGTTGATTTCCTTGTCTTGTTCTGTGATGCGGCCGTTGTGAGTTACGTCCACCGTGGTAAACTGCTGGAAACGACCTCTGCGGAGTACTTGCTAGCATTCTAGAGGTGCTGCGTTTCATTCTCCTTGTCTTTTTATCCTGTGGTTGTTTGAATGCAGTGGTTATTGAGCTAGGACATTATAAAATTTAGTGAAGTTCGTTTTAAAAGCCTTCTTGCGAAGTCCTGATAGTCTTTTGGGTTTGAACGTAGTAAGCATGCTCAAGCGCTTGGCCAGTATAAAAGCACTTTCAGCATAATTTAGTAATCATGCACTTGGCCACTATTAATTTGTAAGAACCTTGTTGCTAACGCTTGACTCTGGTTGTCTGCCATTTATGTGTTCGATGTTTAAAATCTTGACCTAATATTGAGTTGCCTACCGCCCTTTCTGTGATATTTATACTTAGCCCCACGATAAGTAGTTGAGCTTCTGGTATGGGCCACGCCCATTAGAGCTAAAAAAGGCCGATTAAAGAAATTTAACTGTCCATTGGAAGCTTAAGCTGTTAAGCCCGCAGCTAAGTTTCCCCTAAGTTACTTCCAAGATGAAGGTAGTAGTTTCAGGTATCCTGTCGCAGCGTATTGCACATTTGGCCTGCCGATCTTACGCGAGGTATTCCTGGGAAGTCGGCCAAGACCCAGAGCCCCAACAGGACTGAGACGGCGTTCGCTTCCTGTCATCACACAGCTGGTCACGGGTGTCGAACATTCGGGAGAGCTTGATATTTGTACTGTTGGAAACCAATTTAAAAAAATTAAGAAGACTGATTCCGTTCCTGCCTCGACACTTAGTAATCCAGCCCTTTAATCCTACGATATAGGAAACAATATTTTTTTCCTCTTTTAGGAATGATTTATGTTTTACTCTATAGTCGAAATTTTTTATTTTGCCTACTTGCTACCGACTGCGATGCACAATACCATCCTCAGGACATCCTATGATCAAAAAATTCCAGTACATCATTACAATAAGAGTGCAACAAACATTTACAAATTATTTCTTTCTCTGTGACAGCAAACGTATGGACTGTATCATTAAAGTATCCCCGGCACGGAGTCGTCCACTCGCTTCCAATTAAGTGTGTCAAATACTAAAAGTAAAGGTTAATTTTGAGTTTTAAATAGATTAAATTTCGACCATCAGTCATAAGAGTTCCCCCTAGGAACAAAGTTTCATTTTTTACCTCTTAAGAGTCGCAGTGTCGAAAATGTCTACAAAAAATAGCATTTAAGATGAAATAAAGAAATTACACAATAAAATAGTCCCCACTGTAATAATACATTAAAATCGAAATACCACATCTATTTAGTAAAGTCTACACTGAGAGTATGCATACTGTTTGTATCATTATAAAATGTCACTCGGACCATGCCGCGCTCTGAAAATTGTTCAACTGTGGCACTTTAATCCAATTTTTATGTTCCTCTTTTAATCCAGCTGACGACAAAGACTGCTTTTATTTTCACAATGACTGATTTCAGCTGTGGTCTACAGCCATCTCCAGACTAATGTTGTACCAGTTTGACAACCCATGGGCCTCTGTGTTCTCAGGTTTCTTATGCTGCGACGCTGACCTGACAATGGCCGTAGACCGCAGCTCAAAAGTGTGAAAACCACTGACTGTTCGACAGGTATCTTAAAAGAACGTCATCTGGAAACAGAAAATATAATCACGCATAGTTAGTTTTATTTATTTGGTTCAGGACCGCATATATACAAATGCCCTTGGCGTGTGCCCTATAATGTGTATACTGCTCTATAGTTAGACAAATTTGCTATGTAACATACAGATGAAAAACAGATTAAAACAAATTTACAAAAACACAAAAGTTAGATAATATCAGTCCAGTTCAAATGGTTCAAATGGCTCTGAGCACTATGGGACTTAACATCTGAGGTCATCAATCCCCCAGAACTTAGAACTACTTAAACCTAACTAACGTAAGGACACCACACACAGCCATGCCCGAGGCAGGACTCGAACCTGCGACCGTAGCGCCTAGAACCGCTCGGCCACACCGGCCGGCCATCAGTATCGGACACACTTACGTTTCCAATTCCCGCTATCAGACAGCTAAATGAGTGTGTTGGGCTGGAAGCATTGTGGGAAATGAGCTGTACTTCGGATTTCAACGTAGTCAAGCACAGTGCTGTCACCAGTTGTATGGAATTCCCATTTAACTGAGGTGTATTTGGTCTTCACCATTCCAGATCTGATCCGGTTGATAAGTATCCGTGTCTTCCACTTCAACTCCGCGCCGCTCATATCTGGAGTCCTGCCACGCACTGATCTCCCTGACGCGCCGAAACAAAATGGAGCTGTCTGCCTCTGCTTTACAAGTAGGCTGCGCCATTTTTTTTCATATAAACCGCCACTGCTAACAAAAAGTAATTAATTTCTGTGCTATATATTCTCGACGTGATGCTTAATACTTTTTACATCTACAGCTACGGTGTGGGGTGGATGATACATCGCGTTCCACTGTTACTTCCCTACCCCAAGACAGATTGTTGGTAAGCCTCGGTGAAAGCTGAAATCTCTCTCATTTGGCTTTCGTGGGATTTTCTGGACTTATACGTAGGAGGTCGACTCCTCTAGGAATTAATGGCGTCGGAACTTTTGTAAGTAGGCTGTTTAGGTTTTTATGTTGGTAACGCCACGTAGCGCTCTGTATGAAAATCACTGACTGTGCTGTGTGCAATCTGTGGCTGGTTTGCATTGTTGGAATATTCGCTAGTGTAGTATTGGGCAGTTGGATGTGAACAGCGTGTAGCGTTGGGCAGTTGGAGGTGAGCCGCCAGCAGTGGTGGATGTGGGGAGAGAGATGTTGGGCGGTTGGATGTGAATAGCACGTAGCGTTGGACAGTTGGGAGGTGAGCTGCCAGCTGTGGTGGATGTGGAGAGAGAGATGTCAGAGTTTTGAGAGGTTACTATAAGCGGACGATCTGGACATGTGTCCGCCAGAAAAAGGAAATTTATAAAGATGGATGTCATGAATTGATAGATATATATATGATGACTTTTGAACACTATTAAGGTAAATACATTGTTTGTTCTCTATCAAGATTTTCATTTGCCAACTATGCCTATCAGTAAGTAGTTAGTGCCTTCAGTAGTTAGAATATTTTATTTAGCTGGCGGTATTGGCGCTCGCTGTATTGCAGTAGTTCGAGTAACGAAGATTTTTGTGAGATAAGTTATTCATGAAAGGTATAGGTTATTGTCAGTCAGGGCCATTCTTTTGTAGGGATTTTTGAAACTCAGATTGCGTTGCACTAAAAATATTGTGTGTCAGTTTAGTGATGATCAGAATAAGCAAAGAGAAAACTGTTTGAGTACGTTGAGTTTTGCTCAGCTGTTTGAAAATGAATAACTTAGAAGTTTACTAGCACAGTCTTTCATAATTTTTCTAAGGGGACTTTACACTTTAAACATACTGTAATGCAGAACGTCTCCCCCACTGCGTCTCTCACTGGAGTTGCCTCACTAAATGTACCTGAACGAAATATGCTGCTTTTCTTTCGATCTCCTCTATTTCCTCCGTCTGTCCCATGTGGTCCGAACCCCCTACTAACGAGAAATATCGAAGAATAAGTCGAACGAATGATTCGCAAGCTACTTGCTGATAGGTTACATTTCCTGTACCTTTAATTTCATGTGGTCTTTCCACTTCACATTGCTGCGTACGCATACTCAGGGTTTTATGGAAGTAACTGCTCCCAGTGATCGTTCTGCAAGTGTGTACTTATATAGTAGTGGATTTTCTGCCTGTTTACCCGCACTGCGTTAAATTCGTTTATGTTTAGGAGTAAATGACAAACCCTGCACCAAGTATCGATTCTCTATGGGTCTTGTGGCGGTTTTTGTGTATCATCAACATGGACAAATGCAATGAATATGGATGATATGATACTCTATGGTATTCTGCGGTTTGAATTCACTCTGGTTATTTTTTTTTTTTTTTAGCAGTTGCATTGATTTGATTTTGTAAATGATACTGAAAATATTATACACATTTATAATGCATTATTCATAACACAACTTCTCCCGGATAATTATTTTGTTCAAATTGCACAAGAATTCCACCTGACATTGTGTAATAATGTTGACTGTAAGTTGTGTTTAAATCACTAAAATTACAGATCGTACATCAGAGCTTTTATAATTTTTGTCTTCGATGGATTTAATTTTTCTTAGCAAATTGATCATGAAAAGGAACCACAGAATACCACCCGCACATTTTGCAAATTAGTTTAACACAAACCCATGCTATTTTCAACTAGAAGTACAGACGAAGTTGCTATATAATCGCACATAAGAATGGCTGTGCTTCTTGCAGCTATGATAAAACAATTAATACAAAATTATAATTAAAAGAGGAAGTGAATTTTCAATAATTAATCATAAATAGTTTTAACGCATTTGGCTCTATTTGTTTTTACCAGAAAGTGAACATAAAAGTACAATAATTTTACATTAAATCTTTTTTCATTCAACAGACCTCAAATCGATTTGTGTCTTCCGTCGACGACGTACATCAGAAGAAGACGCCAAAAGGGTACAAAACAAAAGAAAAGAATGACGTAGATTAACAAAGAATGTGAAACAAATATTGTCTCTGTTTTACATAATTATCATCTTTTTAAAAAATAATTACATAATTGAATGAATATTATTGAGTTACGTAACTTTCCACTCGTTCATATCCCACTCGTAACAATATACAGGGTGTTACAAAAAGGTACGGCCAAAGTTTCAGGAAACATTCCTCACACACGAAGAAAGAAAATAAGTTATGTGGACATGTGTCCGGAAACGCTTACTTTCCATGTTAGAGCTCATTTTATTACTTCTCTTCAAATCACATTAATCATGGAATGGAAACACACAGCAACACGACTTCAAACACTTTGTTACAAGAAATGTTCAAAATGTCCTCCGTTAGCGAGGATACATGCATCCACCCTCCGTCGCATGGAATCCCTGATGCGCTGATGCAGCCCTGGAGAATGGCGTATTGTATCACAGCCGTCCACAATACGAGCACAAAGAGTCTCTACATTTGGTACCGGGGTTGCGTAGACAAGAGCTTTCAAATGCCCCCATAAATGAAAGTCAAGAGGGTTGAGGTCAGGAGATCGTGGAGGCCATGGAATTGGTCCGCCTCTACCAATCCATCGGTCACCGAACCTGTTGTTGAGAAGCGTACGAACACTTCGACTGAAATGTCCAGGAGCTTCATCGTGCGTGAACCACATGTTGTGTCGTACTTGTAAAGGCACATGTTCTAGCAGCACAGGTACAGTATCCCGTATGAAATCATGATAACGTGCTCCATTGAGCGTGGGTGGAAGAACTAAAATGAGCTCTAACATGGAAATTAAGCGTTTCCGGAAACATGTCCACATAACATCTTTTCTTTATTTGTGTGTGAGGAATGTTTCCTGACAGTTTGGCCGTACCTTTTTGTAACACCCTGTATATATATACGTCAGAAGTCACTTTTATGTCTGGAGACTCCTCTCCACTGAGAATGACGAGCTGTGTTCTGTTTGCTGGAAACCTTTCAATCCAATGACACAGCTCGTCTGATATTCCGCACGCTCGTATTTTGTTAATTAGGTGGTAGTGCGGAACAGTATCGAAAGATTCCGGAAATCAATTTGGGCGCTGGTATCTACTGCTTCCTGGGTCTTGTGGGCGAACAGAATAAGGTAGCGTTCTGCTATCCTGTGATCACTTATTTGGACACCTATCGCTCTGACGTTTGTGCGATGTTCTAAAGGAAGAATCACAGGACGATCTTCCTGAGTGGAATAGCTTTGTGGTAACACAGTGTCTGAACAGATGGCTTCGATTGGTTTGCTGATTTTACATATTACTGGAACTTCTTAGGTTGTTTTGTAATTCTGTAGATGAAATTTTACTTTAAGATTCGCTGAACGCTTCACGCTTGCCTCTCCATAAACTAATTTTGGTTTCGTTTAGCTTTTGCCTGTTTGTGACTCTTTGGCTACATTTCAATTTGCAGCGGAGCTCTCTTTGCATTATGATGTAAGGTGGCGTGGTCTCCTGACCTTCATTTCTTACATATTCCGTCCTCACAATCATACTCTGCACATCAAGACGCTTCATTCGAACCCAAACTCGATAAGGTGGAGTCAATTTTGTATGAATTCATGCAAGCAATATACAAATATAATAAGTAAATCGCAACTGCACACTGAGGTTTGATTAAAGTCGAGGCTGACGTACACAACATGACGACCACAGGAATTTTCGTTCTAACGAGGAAACCAGCCCACTGGGAAGATCGTCCCTTCAGAGGGCTGGGTCAACAACATACCTACTTCAGACCACCCAGAGAGAAGACAGCTTTTTCTGGAGTGAAGGGATAACGACCCCTGTGTTCGACTTAAAAGGAAATTCCGCTACATTGTGCGGGAGCACCCAGAAGATGCATTTTTTCATGGACAGGCTGCATAGTTACGGAGTTCTCACAGGAGGACAGTATACACTTAATGGAGATGCTACAGATATCTGCATCGGTCGACTCAAACGAAACGTCATTCTCCCATTTATAAGAACAACGCTGATTGGCGGAATATTTCTGACGCAAACAGCCAGAGGAGTAAGGAAAGACAGTAAATGATATATTCTTGCAACTTTCCCAGAAAGAGGGGCCGTTCCGTTGTCGCTCTTGGAGCGGGAACACGTAACGAGAGCAAGTGCGCTCGTACGTGTACGCAAAGAGCGAGGAACAAAGTCTCTCCTCAGTACTTCACTGGGAGAGCAGCTCTGTCATCAGTGTCGGAGTGATACTCTACATTGAGTCGCTCACGTTTAAGCGTTGTTCACTGTGTTGGCCGCCACACTTACTGTGCAGTGTGAACACGGACAGAGTACTAGTTAAACGCCTGCGAGCGAATATTGAGTAGCATTGTGGTGGACTGGTTATCTGACCGGTGTACCACGCCAATAGTTAGATTAGGGGCCGATAGAAGTCCTTGACTTCATCAAGGCGTAGGGAGAATTGGATTGGCGAAGGTCAATCCAGATAGAAAGAGATAGTTGTGTTATTTGTCGGCAGCGAGCGACGCAGGCAGCAGTCATAGCAGCTCACGGTATTGTGCGCTACAGCGTATGTGAGCTCCATCTGTCTGCCCTAACAGTACACTTCACAACATTTCTCACGCGACAGCCTTGACCGTAGCTAGAAAAGTTGTTCAAGTTGTGTAGGCGCGGCTCTCAGTATTCTGCCACATACATAACATTCTTAAAGAAAATGGAGAAAAGAACATTTCCATACTTTGTAAAATAATAGCATCCCTATCCATAAGAGGCAATCTACTGTTCCGAAAAGAACCCGGAAATTTATTATCATTTTATAAGAAAAAGTTTCACTTGATTTCTCAGAATTTTTTGTAATAAATGATATTTTTCGTTCGTTTAATGTTTTTCTTACACTAACTAGCAATACTCCCGTACCCAAGCATTCCACTAGTTACATAAAAATATATAGGACATTTTTGTGTCTTTTCCTTAGTGCGGCCGACTCCAGAAGATATTTGTTGCTGAATGTTTTTCAAGCAGTTCTTGTTCGTACATTAGGAGCGTCTGTCTGACTTCTGTAGTAGAGTCAGGTGGAAATTGTTTCTTGCAGGAGCCAAAGGGTACTTGTTGGATCAATCCATTGCGCAACTTGACAAAAATAAAACCCACACACTCACTATGAGTACCTTTGTGTCGTCGCGACTTAACGTTATTCACATTCAGTAACCAGTAAGCGTGTGGCTGCGTGACTGTGCTGGCTGACCTTGAGGACCACCTAAGTGTATTGCCCGTGCCGAAGACAGGCGTCACGTGCGAAGCGCAGGCTTGACGGAAGCGCAGCGGCGAGGTCCTCGATACGTCGCACGCCAGCTGTTGTCGGCCGCACGCCCTTCCGCCAAGCGGGATAAATTCCATGTGGCCGGGGATTAGAGCCACTCTCGCAATTACAATCAGCATAAAACACACGCGACTCGGCGCTGTTTGCCCGCTACGCCCCCCGCCACGTTTCACCAGAGCATCGTCGCTGCCCGCGTTCGGCGTTTATTTTACCTTTCCACTCCGTATCGGATAGCGTAGTCCGAATAAGTAACTCGGTGTATGCAGACTGAAACTTGAAAACACATGTTGCTAAATGGCGTAATTAGAGAACATTGTTTATCACGGACTAACAACGCGACATTCTCGAACTGCGACGTTTTATTGTGTTAATTGGACAGACAACTTTAGAGTAGGGTTAAAGGGTTCACAGGAAAGGGTTTTAAAATTTCATTAGCATAAAAACGTACGTGACAACAAAAGTTCTCTGAAATCTGGAATTACCAGGATCAGGGAAATGAAATGGAAGATCTACCCCCTTTGACTAACATCATTTATCCTGGAACAACACATTTATTTTTATGTATTTTCTTTGACAACAGATACTCCTCGAAAGACAGGTGGAAAAACTGAAGTTAATTTGCCGTGACGGGATATCAAAAGGGTGAGTATGACAGCCGTTAAACTATAATAATAACCTCAAACAAATTCCAGAAATAAGACCTTAAAATTTTTAAATTAAATAATTTTAAATAAACTGACACGTGGTACTTACTGTAATTAAGGAAAACGTGGAAGGGAGGACCCGCCAATATAACTTTCTTTGCACACAACCTGTTTATTCAATAATATATACCCATAATATTTTCTTTAACAAAATGACCAAATTTACAAATTTCTTTTGATATTAAGCCTTAAGTTGAATAAGCTTTTGCAAAAGAAATCTGAAGTGGTGTTTGGCAATACAGCAAATAATATGACAATGTTTATAAGACGGTCGTACGTGCAGCCCGCCCGTTACCGGATGAAACAGCGGTGTTTACTGCCGCGCTGGACACAGTCTGTCTTATTTAATGCCCTTCCGCAACACATAAAAACTAAGTAAGCACCATTGATGACAAGGCTGATTCACTTACTCAAAACAGATGACGTAACTTTTAATTTGAAAGCTGTATTTCGAAACGTTCGGGGTTAAGACGCGCACCTGTGCTTAAAGGTTAAACAGATTAGGAAACAATATAACAATTATAAGGCTTACTTCAAAGCAACCAGCCTCTTAATTTCAATCGGCAACCAAAGTGCGACTGGATCTCAACCCATCCCTTCTGACAATTTTATTTTTACTAAATCCCTGGTGAAAATGGCTCTGAGCACTACGGAAATTCAACAGAAGCCTCGGAAACTGGATGGAAAGCATGTATCACGACCCCGGCAAAGGAAACGGATAAAGGATCTCACAGTAGCATCATGGAATGTGTGGACAATGCTTCAGACTGGAAAGATGAAAGAAATAGCCAATGAAATTTTAAAATTCAAATATGATATTGTAGGGCTACAGGAAATAAGATGGCAGGGGAATGGGCAGATAGATAAACCTGAGTACTCATTGGTATATAGTGGACCAGAAGAAAGAACAGGCCAACTTGGAACAGGGTTTATAATAACTAGGGAAGTTAGGTACAGCCTTCTAGAATTTGAACCCATACATGAAAGGATGTGCAGACTCAGACTAAAAGGTAAATTTAGGAATATATCGATAGTTAATGCACATGCACCAACAGAGGAAAAAGAGGATATAATTAAAGAACAGTTCTACGAAGACTTGGAAAAAGCATACGGTGCAGTACCTAAATATGACCTGATGCTAGTAATAGGAGATTTTAATGCAAAAATAGGGAGGAATGAACATCTGTATGGAGTTTCTGGGAAATATTCACTACATGAAGAAAACAATGAGAATGGAGACTTACTATGCCAATTCGCAGCAAGGAATAATATGATTATTAAAAGTACCTGCTTTCCACATAAAAGGATCCATCTGGGTACTTGGAAGTCTGCAGCCAATGGAGTAGTCAATCAGATTGATCATATTTTAGTGATTGCACGCCACTCCACGTCAGTTACGGATGTACGGAGCTGCAGAGGACCAAACTGTGATTCAGACCACTTTCTGATAAAATCAGTCTTGAGAGAGAAACTATCACTAACAAATGGCAACAGAATGGGAAAGATGATGAAATTGAATGCAGACAAACTGAACATCCCTGATGAAGTAAAAAAATACCAAGTAACACTAAGCAGAAAGTTGATCAATGAAGAGACCACAGTAGGAGTAGATGAAAGGTGGAACAGGTTTGAAAAAGCCATTAAGGATGCTGCAGAGGAAATAATAGGCGTAAGAAGTAACAGAAGAGCCCAGGAGTGGTTTGATGAAGATTGCAGGTCAGCAATAGAGGAAAAGAACAGGGCAAGAACAAAAATGCTACAGAGAGAAACCAGAAATAATGTGGAACAATATAGAGAATTAAGGAGAAGAGCTAACAGACTGTGCAAGAGAAAGAAAAGAGAGTGGAATAAGAAGAAATTTCAAGAAAAAAAAGAACAGAGTGAAATAAGAAAGTTCTATCATGCCATAGGCAAAATGAAGAATAGATTCCAACCAAAAACAATGGCCTGTTCCAGTAAAGATGGGAAAATGATAAGGGAGGAAGAACAGATAGTGGGAAGATGGGCAGAATATTTCAAAGATACACTAAGCACCAGCCTAGAAGATGAAGAGACAGCTGCACAGGAGGGAAGAGTGGAGCTGGAAGTAGACAATGAAACCAATGAGGCAAGAAAACCAACACTACAAGAGGTCTCCCAGGCTGTGCACAAGTCAAAAAACAATCGAGCCCCTGGGGAAGACAGGATAATTGCTGAATTAATAAAAACTGGTGGTGAGGCTGTAATAAAGGAACTGCACACATTAATATCAGATATATGGGAAACAGAAACTATGCCAGATAATTGGAAAATTGGAATAATAGTCCCCATTTATACGAAAAGGGGACAGAACAGCATGTGAAAACTATAGAGGTGTAACACTCCTAAGTACAGCTTATAAGATCTTCACAAGTATATTAAACGAAAGGATACGGAAGTGTGCAGAAGGCATACAAGGACCGGGTAGAGGAACAACTGATCAAATATTTGTGATAAGGCAAATGATGGAAAAGTTCTATGAATATGATATAGATCTGCATTTCTTATTCATCGATTTCAAACAAGCCTTTGACAGCATAAATCGGCAAGAACTATACAGAGTACTGAAAGAAGTTGGTATATGTGCTAAATTAATAAGACTAATCAGAATGACAATGACAGAGACAAGAGCAAAAGTAAAGGTCCTTAGCAGAACAAGTGAAAGCTTTGACTTTAATAAAGGTGTGAAGCAAGGGGATAGTCTCTCCACTGTCCTATTCAACACTGCCCTGCATAGTGCAGTAAATAAAATCAACAAAAGAGGCACCATATTTATGACAACTAGCCTGATATGTGCATACGCTGATGGCATTGCTATAGTAGGAAGAAATACCAATACACTCCTAGAAACATACCGGGCAATGGAAACGGAAGCCTTAAAAATTGGCCTCATAGTAAACGTAAACAAAACAAAATATATGGTAATGTCACAATCTGAGGCCAGAAGAACCCCTAAAAACCTAAACATCAATGGGAAATGCTTCAATGGAGTGTCCTCTTTTAACTACTTGGGAGCCCTAATAACAAATGATAACAGTATTGGAAAGGCTATAAGGGAAAGAATAGAAGCAGGAAACAGAGCTTACTTTGCAAATATGCAGCTTTTCAAAAGTAGCCTTGTTACAAGAAAAACTAAATTGCTAATATATAATTCCCTAGTCCGCCCAGTTATCACATACGGCTCAGAGGTATGGACGTTGACAGAACACGATAAAAATGCTCTAAGAAGCATTGAGCGGAAAATACTACGCAAAATATATGGGCCAATAAGGGAGGAAGAAGGCTGGAGAATACGCTACAAAGCTGAATTACAGGAGTTAATACAAGGCAGGGAGATAGTAAAATTTGTTAAATCACAGCGAATACGATGGCTAGGACACTTGGAGAGAATGGCATAGGATAGAATTCCAAAGAAAATGATGAAAGGTATGATCCATTCAGTTAGGCGAAAAGGGAGACCTAGAAGAAGATGGATCGATGAGGTAATAATGGATATCAGCAATATGGGAGTCCGGGGGTGGAAAAGAGCAGCAAATAACCGAGAAGTGTGGAGAAAGATTGTTGAAGAAGCCAAGGCTCACCAAGGGCCGTAGAGCTACTGAAGAAGAAGACTATGGGACTTAACTTCTGAGGTCATCAGTCCCCTAGAACTTAGAACTACTTAAATATAACAAACCTAAGGACATCACACACATCCATGCCCGAGGCAGGATTCGAACCTGCGACCGTAGCGGTCGCACGGTTCCAGACTGTAGCGCCTAGAACCGCTCGGCCACCCCGCGGGCCACATGACAAGATTAGAGCCGTCAGGCCCTCTTCTGTATCTAACCAGATACGCTTAGTGAGTCAAAATAACCATTTTTTAAATACATGAGCATTGTATACTACTATTGCCACTAATAATAATAATAATAATAATAACTACAACATGTATGATAATGAATACACGGAATTTAAGAAATGTTTGTCTTATTAACGATTTAATAAACTAATTCCCCATTATATCGTTGTCAAGTGTGAGTAATAACATAGAAAATAAGTATGTGGACTCAGTCCAGAAAGAATAAATATGGAGAAGAAGTTCGCTGGTGAGAGAAAGTGTAAGAAATTTTAGGATGAAATTACCAGATAACATGGTAGGAAGCAAACAGGAAATGAAAGGAATGCGAAAAGAATTTGCAAAAAAATGGTTCAAATGGCTCTGAGCACTATGCGACTTAACTTCTGAGGTTATCAGTCGCCTAGACCTTAGAACTAATTAAACCTAACTAACCTAAGGACATCACACACATCCATGCCCGAGGCAGGATTCGAACCTGCGACCGTAGCGGTCTCTCGGTTCCAGACCGCAGCGCCTAGAACCGCACGGCCACTCCGGCCGGCAAAAGAATTTGCACTAAGGCGACAAAAGTTATTGGATACCTCCTAATATTACGTCGGACCTCCTTTTGTTCGACGCATTGCAGCAACTCGAAGTGGAATGCACTCGACAAGTCGATGGAACTCCTCTGCAGAACTATTGAGCCATGCTTCCTCTATAGCAGCCCGTAAATGCGGAAGTGTTGGCGCTGCAGGATTTTGTACACGGGAAATGACCTCTCGATCATGTACCTTAAATGTTCGATGGGATTCATGTCGGGCGTTCTAGGTAGACAAATCATTCATTCGAGTTGTCCAGAATATTCTGAGACTGTGCATTGTTGTCCATGAAAGTTCCAACGTTGAAGTTCATGAATGTCTCAGATGATCTCCAAGTAGCCAAACATAACCATTTCGAATCAATGATCGGTTCAGTTGGACTAGAGGACCCGGTCCATTGCATGTAAACACAGTCTGCAGCATTACTGAGACACCAGCAGCTTGCACAGTGTCTCGTTGACGACTTGGATCAATGGCTTCGTGGGGTCTGCACCACACTCGCACCCAACCAACAGCTCATACCAATCGAAACTGGGACTCACATGAAAAGGCCACGGTTTTCCAATCGTCTAAGGTCCAATCTATAAGGTCAGGAACTCTGAAGAAGCGGTGCAGGCAATGTCGTGCTGTCAGCAAAAGACACCAGCGTCGTTCGTCTGCTCCCATGGCCCATTAACGCTGAATTTCGCTGCACTGCCCTCTCGGATACGTTCGTTGTACGTCCAAGACTTCGATGCGAGATGCCTATAACAGTTTCCACAACGAAACTTTGCCTCGAAACCTGGCAGAAAATCCAAAGAGATACAATCAGTGCCTTCTCTGCGGGATACCAATGGAGATACTATCGAAAACAGTGCTTCCAAAGCAGAGTTACTAAACACAGCCTTCCGAAATGCCTTCACAAAAGAAGACGAAGTAAATATTCCAGAATTCGAATCGAGAACAGCTGCCAACATGAGTAACGTAGAAGTAAATATCCTCGGAGTAGTGAAGCAACTTAAATCACTTAATAAAAGCAAGTCTTCTGGTCCAGACTGTATACCAACTAGGTTCCTTTCGGAGTATGCTGACGCATTAGCTCCACGCCTAACAATCACATAGAACCGTTCCCTCGACGAAAGATCCGTACCCAAAGAGTGAAAAATTGCACAGGTTGTGACGCCGGAAATGCATATCATCCTATTTCCATCTATTGTACCATAATTTTTTCCTTTTTTTGTTACCTGAAGATATAACATTTCTGTGTCTTTATATATTGTAATTGTTTTAATATATATATATATATATATATATATATATATATATATATATATATATATATATATATATATATATGCATTTATGTAGATGTATAAATGGTTTGTTTTGTAAATATTATTTGTATTTTACGCTGGGTCTTGCCCAGGGAAAACTGTGCTATCGAACGAATACATCGATAGGTCGTGTGAAGAACGAAAGTGTGTAGGATCTTTGGTAGTGTTAACGCTGCCGCGTGGAGCGCGGGCAGCGAGAGAGAGTCTGGTTGGAGTAGTGCGATTGAGCAGGTGTGTTGTGTGACGCTCCCGCAAGTTGCCGGGCTTTCGGGGTTTGGCAGCATGTAATTGCGATCGACTGGCTATGGTAGTTTCTAGCACGGTGTCGCGGACGGGAAGCATTAGCTGGCACACATCAAGAGCCCGTTTCGGCTGGAGACTGTGTCGAGAAGAAGGCGCGCCAACATCCAGCTTCTCAAACAGCGACGGCCGACAATGAGTGACTGTCGCCACCTCCTCGATCGACGGCTTCAAACCTTCAATCAACCAACAAGGAAGACTGGAAGCACGTAAAGTTTCAGAACTGTATGGCAGACCTCAGCTTTTAAAATTGTTGCATCACAAAATTACAGCAACTTAGCATGAACCTTTGTTGCTCATTGTCCCAATTGCATTGCCAAGCAGGGTCCCTTCCTTTTCCGAAATGAACCCGAGTGTCGTTGAAATTCAAACGCCAGCATTAAAATAATATAATTCAATTTCACTGCCTTAATTTCAAAGTTCAGTTAAATTATTCATAGCTGGCTACAATATTTAGATTACACGAGCACAAATTAAGAGTGTGAGTTTTGTTAGCATATTTTAGCTTACCTGTGACTGCAGCTCAGCTTGGTACGTACTAAATTTTACTATTGTTAATTGTTCAGAATCATTTAATTCGCCCGCATCTCGTGGTCGTACGGTAACGTTCTCGCTTCCCACGCCCGGGTTCCCGGGTTCGATTCCCGGCGGGGTCAGGGATTTTCTCTGCCTCGTGATGGCTGGGTGTTGTGTGTTGTCCTTAGGTTAGTTAGGTTTAAGTAGTTCTAAGTTCTAGGGGACTGATGACCATAGATGTTAAGTCCCATAGTGCTCAGAGCCATTTGCACCATTTTTTTTCATTTAATTCAAGTTCGAAGTTAAATCTCTTATTTCTAAGTTGCGTAGATTCAAGTAGCTTTTGAAATGATTGTTGAGGTAGACCAAGACTAACTGTATTTTACTGAATTTCAATATCCTTCAGAAACAAAGTTCACTATTAATTTCAGTCACTAAATTAACTTTCAATTTTCTGGTTTTATTAATTCTTTTGCTAAATTAAGTCTTAGTGTAGCGAAATTTATTACTTCTGACAAACTTTCAGTTTTCACACAACACGTGTCGACCTTCAGTTGCCACGCTTTCTTTTTCAGTTACTATAGTAATTGTCCTTAGGACTGGCGACCGTAATTTCCCCCAAATCTCAAATATCTAATTACCGCTGGTTAATTGTTGACGTAACGGCCGCATATTTACTTTCTTTATTAACTTTACCCCTTTTCAAAATTAATTTCCACCAGTTTCATTTGCATTTTTCCTTTCATTTAGATGTAACCCTTTCCTCCCTCTTTACCGACAAATTAACTTCGGTGACGATTGCTTTTCCCAAATTTCCATTAGGTACACGCGGTTTAAATTTTCACTGTCATTAAGGTCGATAAGTGAGGGGGAGGTTACAAGGTCACACCAATATTCAAGATAGGTAGTAGGAGTAATCCACTAAATTACAACCCCATATCGCTAACGTCGATATGCAGCAGGATTGTAGAATATATATTGTGTTCGAACATTATGAATTACCTCGAAGAAAACGGTCTATTGACACACAGTCAACATGGGTTAAGAGAACATCGTTCCTGTGAAACACAACTAGCTCTTTATTCACTTGGAATGTTGAGTGCTATTTACAGGTGATTTCAGATCGAGTCCACATTTCTGGATTTTCGGAAGGCTTTTGACACTGTACCACAAAAGCGACTTGTAGTGAAATTGCGTGCTTATGGAGTATCGTCGCAGTTGTGTGACTGGATTTGTGATTTCCTGTCGGAGAGGTCACAGTTCGTAGTAATTGAGGGAAAGTCATCGAGTAAAACAGAAGTGCTTTTCTGGCGTTCCCCAAGGTAATGTTATAGGCCCTTTGCTGTTCCTTATCTATATAAACGGTTTTGGAGACAATCTGAGCAGCCGTCTTCGGTTGTTTGCAGATGACGCTATCGTTTATCGACTAATAAAGTCATCAGAAGATGAAAACAAACTGCAAAACTATTTAGAAAAGATATCTGAATGGTGCGAAAAGTGGCAGTTGATCTTAAATAACGAAAAGTGTGAGCTCGTCCACACGAGTGCTAAAAGGAACTCGTTAAACTTCGGTTACTCGATAAATCAGTTTAATATAAGAGCCGTAAATTCAACTAATTACATAGGTATTACAATTACGAACAACTTAAATTGGAAGGAACACATAGAGAATGTTGTGGGAAAGGCTAACTATAGACAGCGTTTTATTGACAGGACGCTTAGGAAATGTAACAGACCTACATCTACATCTAAATCTACAGTTATACTCCGCAAGCCACCCAACGGTGTGTGGCGGAGGGCACTTTACGTGCCACTGTCATTACCTCCTTTTCATGTTCCTGTCGCGTATGGTTCGCGGGAAGAACGACTGTCTGAAAGCCTCCGTGCGCGCTCTAATCTCTCTAATTTTACATTCGTGATCTCCTCGGGAGGTATAAGTAGGGGGAAGCAATATATTCGATACCTCATCCAGAAACGCACCCTCTCGAAACCTGGGGAGCAAGCTACACCGCGATGCAGAGCGCCTCTCTTGCAGAGTCTGCCACTTGAGTGTATTAAACATCTCCGTAACGCTATCACGGTTACCAAATAACCATGTGACGAAACGCGCCGCTCTTCTTTGGATCTTCTCTATCTCCTCCGTCAACCCGATCTGGTACGGATCCCACACTGATGAGCAATACTCAAGTATAGGTCGAACGAGTGTTTTGTAAGCCACCTCCTTTGTTGATGGACTACATTTCCTAAGCACTCTCCCAATGAATCTCAACCTGGTACCCGCCTTACCAACAATTAATTTTATATGATCATTCCACTTCAAATCGTTCCGCACGCATACTCCCAGATATTTTACAGAAGTAACTGCTACCAGTGTTTGTTCCGCTATCATATAATCGTACAATAAAGGATCCTTCTTTCTATGTATTCGCAATACATTACATTTGTCTATGTTAAGGGACAGTTGCCACTCCCTGCACCAAGTGCCTATCCGCTGCATATCTTCCTGCATTTCGCTACAATTTTCTAACGCTGCAACTTCTCTGTATACTACAGCATCATCCGCGAAAAGCCGCATGGAACTTCCGACACTATCTACCTACTAAGGAGACTGCCTACACTACACTTGTCCGTCCTCTTTTAGAATACTGCTGCGCGGTATGGGATCCTTACCAGATGGGACTGACGGAGTACATCTAAAAAGTTCAAAGAAAGGCAGCACGTTTTGTATTATCGCGAAATATGGGAGAGAGTCTCACAGATATGGTTCAGGATTTGGGCTGCAAATCGTTAAAAGAAAGGAGTTTTTCGTTGCGACGGAATCTTCTCACGAAATTCCAGTCACCAACTTTCTCCTCCGAATGCGAAAATATTTTGTTGACACCTTCCTACTTAGGGATGAACGATCACCACGATAAAGGGAAATCAGAGCTCGTACGGAAATATACAGGTGTTCATTCTTTCCGCGCGCTATACGAGATTGGAATAGTAGAGAATTGTGAAGGTGGTTCGATGAACCCTCTGCCAGGCACTTGAATGTGATTTGCAGAGTATCCATGTAAATGTAGATGTAGTTGATTTCCGCAAGTTTTTCAAGCAATGGTTGGTTGTTTTGGGGAAGGAGACCAGACAGCGAGGTCATCGGTCTCATCGGATTAGGGAAGGACGGGGAAGGAAGTCGGCCGTGCCCTTTGAAAGGAACCATCCCGGCATTTGCATGGAGAGATTTAGGGAAATCACGGAAAACCTAAATCAGGATGACCGGACGCGGGATTGAACCGTCGTCCTCCCGAATGCGAGTCCAGTGTTTCAAGCAATGCTGCATGTCTGTCAGTGCTGACAAACGCCGCTGCTCTCGGTCGTTAAGTAAAAGCGTCGGCCGCGACATTGCCCGTGGTGAGATACGGTGCCTGAAATGAGGTAGTCTCGGCGCACTCTTGACACTGTCGATTTAGGAATATTGAATTACCTAACGATTTCCGAAATGAAATGTCTCGCGCGTCTAACTCCAACTACCATTCCGCGTTTAAAGTCCGTTAAATCTCGTTGTGCGACCATAATCACGTCGGACACCTTTTCATATGAACCACCTGAGTACAAACGACAGGTCCTACAGGGCTCTACCCTTTTATACCTTGTGTACACTATGCTTCCGTCATCTATGTGTGTGCATATACAGGGTGTTTAAAAAATGACCGGTATATTTGAAACGGCAATAAAAACTAAACGAGCAGCGATAGAAATACACCGTTTGTTGCAATATGCTTGGGACAACAGTACATTTTCAGGCAGACAAACTTTCGAAATTACAGTAGTTACAATTTTCAACAACAGATGGCGCTGCGGTCTGGGAAACTCTATAGTACGATATTTTCCACATATCCACCATGCGTAGCAATAATATGGCGTAGTCTCTGAATGAAATTACCCGAAACCTTTGACAACGTGTCTGGCGGAATGGCTTCACATGCAGATGAGATGTACTGCTTCAGCTGTTCAATTGTTTCTGGATTCTGGCGGTACACCTGGTCTTTCACGTGTCCCCACAGAAAGAAGTCACAGGGGTTCATGTCTGGCGAATAGGGAGGCCAATCCACGCCGCCTCCTGTATGTTTCGGATAGCACAAAGCAATCACACGATCATCGAAATATTCATTCAGGAAATTAAAGACGTAGGCCGTGCGATGTGGCCGGGCACCATCTTGCATAAACCACGAGGTGTTCGCAGTGTCGTCTAAGGCAGTTTGTACCGCCACAAATTCACGAAGAATGTCCAGATAGCGTGATGCAGTAATCGTTTCGGATCTGAAAAATGGGCCAATGATTCCTTTGGAAGAAATGGCGGCCCAGACCAGTACTTTTTGAGGATGCAGGGACGATGGGACTGCAACATGGGGCTTTTCGGTTCCCCATATGCGCCAGTTCTGTTTATTGACGAAGCCGTCCAGGTAAAAATAAGCTTCGTCAGTAAACCAAATGCTGCCCACATGCATATCGCCGTCATCAATCCTGTGCACTATATCGTTAGCGAATGTCTCTCGTGCAGCAATGGTAGCGGCGCTGAGGGGTTGCCGCGTTTGAATTTTGTATGGATAGAGGTGTAAACTCTGGCGCATGAGACGATACGTGGACGTTGGCGTCATTTGGACCGCAGCTGCAACACAGCGAACGGAAACCCGAGGCCGCTGTTGGATCACCTGCTGCACTAGCTGCGCGTTGCCCTCTGTGGTTGCCATACGCGGTCGCCCTACCTTTCCAGCACGTTCATCCGTCACGTTCCCAGTCCGTTGAAATTTTTCACATAGATCCTTTATTGTATCGCTTTTCGGTCCTTTGGTTACATTAAACCTCCGTTGAAAACTTCGTCTTGTTGCAACAACACTGTGTTGTAGGCGGTGGAATTCCAACACCAGAAAAATCCTCTGTTCTAAGGAATAAACCATGTTGTCTACAGCACACTTGCACGTTGTGAACAGCACACGCTTACAGCACAAAAACGACGTACAGAATGGCGCACCCACAGACTGCGTTGTCTTCTATATCGTTCACATCACTTGCAGCGCCATCTGTTGTTGAAAATTGTAACTACTGTAATTTCGAAAGTTTGTCCGCCTGAAAATGTACTGTTGTCCCAAGCATATTGCAACAAACGGTGTATTTCTATCGCTGCTCGTTTAGTTTTTATTGCCGTTTCAAATATACCGTTCATTATTGAAACACCCTGTATCTCTGTCCCTCTGTGTATAATTTTGCCACTGCGACGGAGATACGCGTTCCTTGTTGGACAGAAAGCATACACATGGGATATACCGAGACGGAAACTATCAGTGATGTTAAAGTTTTAATACACTCCTGAATGTCGAGTGATTCACCGATAATATTCATTGAGCCGTGCAGGGCTCGTGTTCATCCCATTAATTGTTTGTCATCTTCTATTACGGTAGTGCCGCCTCGTTTTCTTATTCCACTCACTGGCGTCACTAACTTCCTGCCTTACTTACCCATGAGTGGCAGCAGCAGCGCGTATCGATAAGTGCACTGTCGTACCATCTCTGCATCGATGGATAGTATTTCCGGGTCCTCGTGTGTTGGGTAGTCAGTGAGTTGGAGACGCACCAGTAGTGCAGTCGCGACGGATCAGCAGTCTGGCGTGGAGCAGCAAGCAAGCCCCCGTCGCGCGGAGCCGGGCTGGAGCCGCTGGCGGCGTGCACGCGCGGTTGGAGTGTGGGGTGCTGCTTGCGAGTGCTACGGAGTTCGTCGGCCACCGATCTTGGACATGAAAGTTGTGTCCTCACTTAACTTACTATCGAGCATCAACTGTTTACATTTCTTCGTTTGATCGTGGCTGTCGCTTTTGGGACATTCCCACGAACAACAACGCATGTGTATTCAAGTCGGTGCTAAGATTCTAGCCGTCTTCCTGTGGAGTTTAACTTAATTTATTCCCTGTTATTGAAGTTGACCAGCGGTACCTTCTGGCTTGTGGCCATTGACGTTCCGGTTACCTGCCCTGGTCGTTGACATAATTTTAGGCGGTGTATTTTCCTCATCGTGTTGATGCTTTCCAGTGCAGCGTGTAGATCGACATCAGAGGTGTTGTTGGTCGTTGTGGGCGCCAATATTCTGTCGTGTATTGAAATCTTGTGGTCATTTTGCTGGTTGCGTGGAGTGGAACTGATTCGGTTGATTGGTCGGTCTGCTGTCTGTCGGTTGGGTTGCCTCCAGATTAAGAAGTCGTTGGACAGGCTGCCTGTCTCACCTAAATGGGCGTTAGTGTTACAATCCCAGGCCGGCTCTTGGAAACTCCTGGGTGCCGTTCCTTGTGTGATATGTAGTAATTTCCCTGTCTGGATTTTAGTTATTTAGTTGATGTGTGGCTTTCAGCTGAGTATCATTATCTCTGAAATTAATATTCGTGTCTTGACCTTAAGGCACGAGACTGTTATATTTTTATATGTGGCCTTCAGCCGAATTTTACTGGAGAGGTTTTAAGGTAAGGCCTTCTGCCTTTAAGATTGAAACTCTTTCTAGGCCTTAAGCCATTAAATTATTTGTTGGTGAGCGGCCTTCAGCCGAGTTTCAATATCTCTTAAATTAATCTTCTTCTCTTGCGCTTAAGGCATAAGATTGTTATGCTTTTGAATGGGGTTGTTGGTTGTTAGTTGTTTTTGGGGAAGGAGACCAGACAGCGAGGTCATCGGTCTCATCGGATTAGGGAAGGACGGGGAAGGAAGTCGGCCGTGCCCTTTGAAAGGAACGATCGCGGCATTTGCCTGGAGCGATTTAGGGAAATCACGGAAAACCTAAATCAGGATGGCCGGACGCGGGATTGAACCGTCGTCCTCCCGAATGCGAATCCAGTGTCTAACCACTGCGCCACCTCGCTCGGTTTTTAGTGGCCTTCGGCCCAATTTGCATGAAATGTTTCAAGATAAGGCCGTCTGATTGAAACTGCTCTTATTGCTTAATATACCACCTGCAGACTAGTTCCATTAAAATTAAATTGCTAAAGCCTTCAGCCGATTGTTGTTGTTGTTGTGGTCTTCAGTCCTGAGACTGGTTTGATGCAGCTCTCCATGCTGCTCTGTCCTGTGCAAGTTTCTTCATCTCCCAGTACCTACTGCAACCTACATCCTTCTGAATCTGCTGAGTGTATTGATCTCTTGGTCTCCCTCTACGATTTTTACCCTCCACGCTGCCCTCCAACGCTAAATTTGTGATCCCTTGATGCCTCAAAACATATCCTACCAACCGGTCCCTTCTTCTAGTCAAGTTGTGCCACAAACTTCTCTTCTCCCCAATCCTATTCAATACCTCCTCATTAGTTACGTGATCTACCCACCTTATCTTCAGCATTCTTCTGTAGCACCACATTTCGAAAGCTTCTATTCTCTTCTTGTCCAAACTGGTTATCGTCCATGTTTCACTTCCATACATGGCTACACTCCATACAAATAATTTCAGTAATCACTTCCTGACACTTAAATCTATACTAGATGTTAACAAATTTCTCTTCTTCAGAAACGATTTCCTTGCCATTGCCAGTCTACATTTTATATCCTCTCTACTTCCACCATCATCAGTTATTTTACTCCCTAAATAGCAAAACTCCTTTACTACTTTAAGTGTCTCATTTCCTAATCTAATCCCCTCAGCATCACCCGATTTAATTTGACCACATTCCATTATCCTCGTTTTGCTTTTGTTGATGTTCATCTTATATCCTCCTTTCAAGACACTGTCCATTCCGTTCAACTGCTCTTCCAAGTCCTTTGCTGTCTCTGACAGAATTACAATGTCATCGGCGAACCTCAAAGTTTTTACTTCTTCTCCATGAATTTTAATACCTACTACGAATTTTTCTTTTGTTTCCTTTACTGCTTGCTCAATATACAGATTGAATAACATCGGGGAGAGGCTACAACCCTGTCTCACTCCTTTCCCAACCACTGCTTCCCTTTCATGCCCCTCGACTCTTAAAACTGCCATCTGGTTTCTGTACAAATTGTAAATAGCCTTCCGCTCCTTCTATTTTACCCCTGCCACCTTCAGAATTTGAAAGAGAGTATTCCAGTTAACGTTATCAAAAGCTTTCTCTAAGTCTACAAATGCTAGAAACGTAGGTTTGCCTTTTCTTATTCTTTCTTCTAAGATAAGTCGTAAGGTTAGTATTGCCTCACGTGTTCCAACATTTCTACGGAATCCAAACTGATCTTCCCCGAGGTCCGCTTCTACCAGTTTTTCCATTCGTCTGTAAAGAATTCGCTTTAGTATTTTGCAGCTGTGACTTATTAAACTGATAGTTCGGTAATTTTCACATCTGTCAACACCTGCTATCTTTGGGATTGGAATTATTATATTCTTCTTGAAGTCTGTGGGTATTTCGCCTGTCTCATACATCTTGCTCACTACATGGTAGAGTTTTGTCATGACTGGCTCTCCAAGGCCATCAGTAGTTCTAATGGAATGTTGTCTACTCCCGGGGCCTTGTTTCGACTCAGAGAGTAGAGTTTTGCCATGACTGGCTCTCCCAAGGCCATCAGTAGTTCTAATGGAATGTTGTCTACTCCCGGGGCCTTGTTTCGACTCAGGTCTTTCAGTGCTCTGTCAAACTCTTCACGCAGTATCTTATCTCCCATTTCATCTTCATCTACATCCTCTTCCATTTCCATAATATTGGCCTCAGGTACATCGCCCTTGTATAAACCCTCTATATACTCCTTCCACCTTTCTGCTTTCCCTTCTTTGCTTAGAACTGGGTTGCCATCTGAGCTCTTGATATTCATACAAGTGGTTCTCTTCTCTCCACAGGTCTCTCTAATTTTCCTGTAGGCAGTATCTATCTTACCCCTAGTGAGACAAGCCTCTACATCCTTACATTTGTCCTCTAGCCATCCCTGCTTAGCCATTTTGCACTTCCTGTCGATCTCATTTTTGAGACGTTTGTATTCCATTTTGCCTGCTTCATTTACTGCATTTTTGTATTTTCTCCTTTCATCAATTAAATTCAATATTTCTTCTGTTACCCATGGATTTCTATTAGCCCTCGTCTTTTTACCTACTTGATCCTCTGCTGCCTTCACTACTTCATCCCTCAGAGCTACCCATTCTTCTTCTACTGCATTTCTTTCCCCCATTCCTGTCAATTGTTCCCTTATGCTCTCCCTGAAACTCTCTACAACCTCTGGTTCTTTCAGTTTATCCAGGTCCCAGCTCATTAAATTCCCACCTTTTTGCAGTTTCTTCAGTTTCAATCTGCAGTTCATAACCAATAGATTGTGGTCAGAATCTACATCTGCCCCTGGAAATGTCTTACAATTTAAAACCTGGTTCCTAAATCTCTGTCTTACCATTATATAATCTATCTGATACCTTTTAGTATCTCCAGGATTCTTCCAGGTATACAACCTTCTTTTATGATTCTTGAACCAAGTGTTAGCTATGATTAAGTTATGCTCTGTGCCGATTAGATTGAAGATTTAGAAAATATTCTTGGGAGAAACCTCCAGGAGAAACTTGTATTTAAATTTTGCTTAAGCCTTGTGTCTTGGATTTTGAATGTGGCCTTCAGCCGATCTAAAGTTAATCAAAGGAGGTCGATTAAAGTTTTGAGTCTTTTGCATCCGTGTTGTAATATTGTGTGTAGATGAATAAAGTTTGTATGTTGAGTGCAACTGACAGGAACTCATTTTGGTTCCTTTCCACAACCTAGTCCCCTCTGTCCTGTTAGCCCAGGCATTTCATGCATGTTACAAGATAATCTGTACACACAGCCGTGGGACTGAAATCGAGACTAACTGTAGAAATATTTTGACAGTTCAGCCAAGATCCAAGAGATATCTGATCTGGTATTGCAGCTATGCGCTACTGAGATCACCAGCGACTAATGAGACGAGATTAGAGGAAGGAAACGGTCATGCCCTCCTCATCATTTCGCCTTTTTTAGAAACTGCAGCAAACGTAAACCTGGATGATGACAGCAGCAGTCGAAACGTCGTACTAAATGAAAATATATTAAAATCTGGACGCCCGGATGTAGATTCGAAACCTTCCCCTCCCAAACAGGCTTCCAGTGCTTCAGTCAGCGTTTTACCTCTCTCGGTGTGGATAACGAGCAGGAATGAATTAGGCCTTCCTCTTGTACAGACGTTGTCCCTAGCGCGTACAACCGGCACTTCACGGGTCCGCACTGTAACAGAATTTCCTCTTGTTGATTAGCTCCGCTGCGACCAGCCCTGAATATACCATCAACCAATCTGGAGCAGCGAACTCGCTCCGCGAGAGTCGCACAATCCCAATCGACCAGTATTGCCGTCCAATCGACCGCGGGCCAACTGAAGTGGCGGAACGTAATCACCTTGCATTACCCATCTCCACTGAATGAGGCTTTCGTGACAGGGATTCCATTCCATAATGTTGTGACTGCTCTTATGACGGTGAAACAGTGCAAACGGTTCATCCCTTCATTCGTGACATAAAAAAGAGTGTCTTATCTCAAACCAGCAATGTGTCACGGAACAGAGAACACTGCACGAGTGTGATCTTTCTAGAATTGGACATCTGAGAGAAGTTTCCAGAACGAGTTATCTCTTCTGCACATGGATGCAGACTTCAATGAACATTCCTGCCCGATTAAATCTGTGTGCTAGATTATAGTTCACATGTAGATCTTTCATTTTGTAAAACATCGGTACTCTCATAGAAAATCTAGGTTGGCCCCAGTATCCAATACCCGACACGCAATGGTAGATAGCTGGCTCAAAACACAATTAAATTATTCTTCACATATTGTTTTTTGTATTTACTTCATCCAAGGATCACCTCACGCTGATATAGGAGTTTCACGGCAACACAACAAGAAACGAAAGCTCAAAATATAGGTCCACAGAAAATATTTAAGTATACTCCGTTACGATGGCCGTTAAACTGGGGTCCGCGGGCAGCATACGGCCCGTATCAAGTATTCGCGCGACCCGCGGTTCTCAGTCTTATTTTATAATAGTACGCATCTAGAGACTAACAGCCAAATCTAGAAATGTCAACTAACTCTAAGACCTTCGTAAGAGTTTAGTTTTCCTGCTCAGTAACAAATTAAAAAAATTTACAGAGAAAGTAATATTTTAAGATGTACTTAATTTTATTTGACTTTAAGCAATTCGGCCGTGAGTCACGTGAAGTTAGTCGCTTACCTCAGGGACAGAGGGGTACGTAGTGCTGCCACTAAGGGGTTAGAGGATGTGGGAGGTGGAATGTTTTCTTGTCATCCAGTGCTGACAACTCATTGGCATATACGCCTCGTACCACTCAGCTACTGTCATATAAATTACAAAAGGAAGTAACAATTGATTCGTGAATTCGCATTATAGACAGGGTCAGCTTCTAACACGATATGTATTTGTAGCAAGGAATACCAAATTAAATTAAGGCTGCAGTTGAAATAAAACGCAATGAGTAGAAGAAAAATGACAATCGAATAATTTAGTAAACACTCGTGATCATAACTCATATCGCACAAAGCATTTTAATGTTAAGTACAATTATTGTTACTAACATTTTGACTGCCAATCCCATCAATTCAGTGCACGCGAAAATTTCGGTAAACTGCCGATCCCGACATATGACGGGGTACAAAAAAAATGTTCAAATGTGTGTGAAATCTTATGGGACTTAACTGCTAAGGTCATCAGTCCCTAAGCTTACACACTACTTAACCTGAATTATCCTAAGGACAAATACACAAACCCATGCTCGAGGGAGGACTGGAACCTCCGCCGGGACCAGCCGCACAGTCCGTGACTGTAGCGCCTGAGACCGCTCGGCTAATTATGCGCGGCTGACGGGGGTACAATTTCTCCCTGTTTTAAATACGAAATCCGTGCACGTGCACGTATATTGACGGACTCGATTGATCTTCATTGTGTCGCGAGGGATACGTAGTTTCTAAAACAGCCTTTTGTTATATGCAGCCAGGCTGTTGGAGGGCGGCAGCTGTTCGTTCAGTATGTAAAGAAACGAAAGACACGGCTCCATGTTGTCATACGGAAGGCGAAACTTTGTTTGAACTGAAGAAAATTTTGTTGACAGTTTAAGTGAGGCTGACGATATCGACGATTCAATCAATCATCCTCACTTTGCGCTAGAAGAATTGTGTCAAACTTCGAGTATTGTCGTTTTAGTTTCGTAAAAGTCCGTTGAAACTTTGCGTTCTTTACGGATGTTTCTTTATTCTTTGAACCATGAAACACTGCAAGAAAAGGCACTACATACCTTTCAGTGAGTTCAAAATAGCCATGTGCAACAACCCTTGCTTCAAACTGTTCATACAAAAAGATTGTACTATGTGAAACAAAATTGTACCTATTTATGTATTTACTCCGGAAGAAGCGTTTCAGTGTTCCATACAACGTTAATATTACAGTTAAATGTTGACTGGTGTTGTTAACAAAAAGAAAAAAAGCATAAAAATAGCAGGCATTCCAAGAAACTGCAAGGCTTACGCGGCCGCCAGTCAAAGTCTAAATCAATTAATCATCTGTTCACACGTAAAAACACGTCTTCAGGCATTTAGAGTGTCTCAGATTCGGCATCACTGAGGGTGGCAGTAATACGAAGTGTTCCGAATGGAGCCGACTCTTAACGATCAGTACTTGACAACTGGTCGCTTTGGTATAAGTACTCTATTGTGAGCTCATAACATACTAATTTATTTACTATCAAAAACAGTCTTGATCACTAATTATTTATTCCGGTGACCGGTTTCGATCACAACTGTGGTCATCTTCAGACCAATGAACAAGAACCTCCTTTTGGTGGTAAATGTGAGTGATTTACACCACCGGAATAAATAATTTGTGATCAAGACTGTTTTTCATAATAAATATTAGTAATAACATGGAGCACTGATCGCTCCCACAATATATTCAAAAGTAATTATACTAATTTATGTGGATTACCAATTACTAATAAGACTGGTACATGTGCGGCTCGAGGCAACGCCCCACGCCAGTACTGGCCCTTGAGCAGTAAAGTTTGACAGCCACTGCTCTGTAAGGATATGACAGCTGATTGGCAGTGGCCTTCAAGGAGGAACCATCTCGAGATTTGCAGGGTCTCCGGAAGTGTCAACATTCCAAACAATATGTGATTATACACACTTATGTATCTCGACTGAAGTGGCGAGTGAAACTTTGCACCAAGGCCAGGAATCGAACCCCGGTCTACTGCTTACTAGGCAACTGCGAAGCCACTAAGCCACCATGGCACGCGGTTCACAAAACTGCATTGATTACCCTGGCACGCCTCCCTCCCCGATGCAAATTCTCTCTGCCGCCCCACTCTACTTTAAATTCCCCCTTTCACACGAACAGAATTGCCGAGGCCCTCCATGTTCTGGAATAGCACCTCAGCATCGAAAGTCTGTGGGGGATCCAGCCTGAAACCCAGATGCAGATATTTACACAAATCGAATGAGATAATTTCAGAGACTTCACTGGTCTCATTCAGAAGCGATTTCATGCATATAAACTGAAGTGGCGAGCGAAAATTTGTACGAAGGCCGGGAATCGAACCCGGGTCTCCTTCTTACTAGGCAAGTGCGTTAACCACTAAGCCACCTTGGCACAAGGAACCAAGAAATGCAGCGAGCACAGGACAATCAGCCTCATTTCACATGCAGCTAAAGTGATGTTAAGAATAATTAATGAGAGACTTGAAAAAGTAATGGAGGAGAATCTTGGCGAGGAGCAGTTTGGCTTTAGACGGAATACGGACACCAGAGATGCAGTAGGGCTCCTACGAATCTTGGAAGAAAGGTTTACTGAAAAAGGAAGAGACCTCTATATGTGCTTCATCGACCTAGAAAAGGCATTTGACAATGTAGTTTGAGACAAGCTGGCGACTATAATGAGGGAAAAGAGAGTAGACTGGAATACCAGAAGACTTGTAAACTCAATATACCTTAATCAAAAAGCCTCAGTTAAAGTGAAAGTACAACTGAATCAGACTAGAAAAAGGTGTAAGACAAGGATGCTGTGTATCACCTACTCTTTGCAACCTCTACTTCAAAAATATTTTGACCAATGCTTATTAGATGACAGAGGAGTAGAAATTGGAGGAAGAAGAGTAGGGTGTTTGAGGTTTGCTGATGACATGGTCCTTCTAGCCACAGGGGAAAAAGAATTACAGGATTTGGTGGACACCATTGAAACTAACAGAAAAAATTATGGAATGAAAATTAACTCAAAGAAAACAAAAGTATTGGCACTAGGTGGAAATAAAGTAATAAAAATTATGCTGAATGGAGAAATACTAGAACAGGAGCAAAATTGTAAGTATCTTGCAAGCAGGATAGACACCGACTGGAAGTGCACCACAGAAATTAAAGCGAGGATAGCAATGGCAAAAGAGGCGTTTTATAAGAAAAGGAGAATTTTCTGCAGCTGTCTGGACAGAGAACTCAGGAAGAGACTCATAAAATGTCTTGTATGGAGTCTTCTTCCATAAGGCGCTGAAACATGGACTTTGAGGAGGAAAGACAAAGAAAGGCTGGAGACTTTTGAGATTTGGACATGACGGAAGATGGAAAGAATAAGTTGGATGGACAGAATAAAAAATGAAGAAGTACTGAGATGAGTGGGAGAGAAAAGACAGTTACTAGACGTAATAAAAAGAAGAAAAAGAAGTTGGATTGGGCATATATTAAGAAAGAAAGACGGATTGATAAAAACAGTTTTAGAAGGTTATGTAGAAGGGAAAAGAAAGCGAGGAGGGAAGAGATTTCAGATACTGGATGACGCGATGGACGGTACAACAAAAATGGTTCAAATGGCTCTGAGCACTATGAGACTTAACTTCTAAGGTCATCAGTCCCCTAGAACTTAGAACTACTTAAACCTAACTAACCTAAGGACATCACACACATCCATGCCCGAGGGAGGATTCGAACCTGCGACCGTAGCGGCCGCGCGGTTCCAGACTGTAGCACCTTTAACCGCTTGGCCACCACGGCCGGCGACGGTACAACATACAGCAGCCTTAAGAAAGCAATGGATCGCAGAAAATGGCGAGGCAAAGGACCTGCTAATAGAGAAGAAAGCTGATGATGATGATGCGATAAATTTCAATAATGAAACAATATTTCGCATTAAAATATGTGCGTTTTGAAAATTAGAAATCTTGCAGATAGGATGTGAAACTAAGATTTAGAAACTTACGTTCTTAAAACATTTAGTTTTAATGGTTTATTACAACCTGTCTTAGGTGGCTTCGGAGTGAAGATATTACTTATCTGTAAGCCACTACAGGCGACATTGAATCTTGGGTTCAACAACCTACCGATGTCACTATCAGCTGTTAATACGAAAAGAACAGATTTATTGCAGTCCGGTGTACTGCTCGTTGATAGCAGGTTAAATGCAGAACGTTTAACGTAGGCTAATCTTATCTGAAGACAGTAATTACCGGCAAACCCAATGTTTCACTGACAGGTGTAACTTCGTGGAGACATAGCGTCTGACATTTCTGTTTACGCATCGAGTGGATAAGGCGAAGTTGTCGCATAGTTTCTGAATTTGTCTAAATGTGGACGGTGTTCCTACTTGAAGGACAGGGACGAAGATTTCAAAGCGCTTAAGACGATGTTTGGCATTGCTCTTGTGTTTCTGCTAACAAACGAATGGGAACCTCCATACCGGTTGCGTTTACTGCTGAAAAAATGTACCGTCTAAGCTGGTCAGGGTCACATCTCAAGCTCTCCGTTGTCTACTCAGTTCCCCGCATCTAGATAATGTCTCGCTTAATGTGCTGATGGTGATCTTTCCAACGCGAATACAACGCTAGAGAAACAGGCAGTCGTGTCGTTTTCACGGCAGAGGTGTAACACGTCGTTCCCAGGTATTCTGTAGAGGCGTTCTCCTGGCCGTTGAGACCGCCAGAACTGATGAAATGATGAACCTAGAGAATAGAGATGAACCAGGCTTTGTTTCTGCGGAGGGGGGGGGGGGGGGGCTCTCCGTTTGTTATACTTTCTCCCCCAATTTAACTTGCTGTCAACCTCACTTTTAAGTCATAAATTCCTACCATTTTAATAATAATAACAGTAGAAGAAATTAAAAGTTTTAATATACTGGGGAAAAAAACCATAACCTGATGGTCAAGATTTAGAAGAAGAGCAAATTCCGGAAGAATGGGAAGATGTTTTAATTCACTCAGTACATAAAAAAATGAGCGGCATCTGTCTGCAACTACAGAGAACTATCACTACTCAACACTGAATACAAAATACAAACAAAAGTGTATTAAGACCATAACTACATCTAGAAGAAATTTCTGACGGTGCGTAAGCCGGTGTTAGAAGAAACAGACCAACAGTGGATAAAATTTTCATGTTACGAATTCTATTTGAAAGGAAGCCTGAATAAACCGAATGTTCATGCTTCTTGTCCTGCTGGACCTCAACAGTGATGTGTGACGCCTGTCTACCAGACTTACAAACTCAACACTGAGATGCTATACGAGCAAGTGCAATGCTCATTAGATACCAGGTACGCGAATTAATTTTTTTCCAATTCTTGTTCCGAAGTAAGGACACCTGTCTGGCAGCCAGTGCCGACAAAAGCACACGGCTGACTTTATCTCGCTCACTTCCCCTGACCGTAGTCCCTTAGGAAGTTATTTCCCGTACACAGAAAGCCCTACAACTGGCCACCAAGAGCAGAAACGCACGCCTGAATTTGCTCGTCTCGGTCAAGAATTTGAAGCTTTATTCCTGATCTAACAAACTGTATTCTCTCCTCCAGCGTAGTTGAGAAAAATAAAGAAATGGAAAATAATTAGCCACGCATAACGGTACGTCGCTATAACGTCACAAAAGGCTCAAGATGTCCACTTCCTTCTCGGAGTCTTAAAGGAAGTATTTGACAGTATAAACAGAAACTATCTATGGATCACTCTGACAGAATTAGGAATCCCAGACCAATTAATACAGAAGGTATAAATGTGAATTCAAAATTCAAATTTTACCGTAAAAATGCAATGTTACGTCCGGAATCAAAGAAGGAGATGCTTTGTCACTGTCACTTTTCATACTCTTTATGGAGCAGATCAGCAGGAAAATGAAATCGCGAAAACTTGGAACAAAACGAGAGCACAGTTTTAATAGACTGGCCTATACAGATGACATCGTGATCTTGGGAGAAAATGAAGAAAAATTAATTCACTCACCGTAGTGTTTTATAACAGTTTAGTTGGAGCAGTAAACCACGGAAAACTAAAGAAGATGACATCTTTAAAATTTGTCAAGAGAAAATCGAAACAGTAACTCAGTTCACTTATCTTGGAACCTTAAGAACTACAGGCAACAGTGCCATAGAAAAAATAAACAGTAATATACAAAAAGCCAATACATATTTTTCGAATTGCTGGACCTATTAAAAGGCACACTTATTTCAAAAAATTGAAAGAATTGGATATTAAAACTCCAACCGTACCTGTTCTGACATACAATTGAGAGCCATGAACATTAATAAAATCCGAAGAAGCAAAATTAAGAATCTTTGAAAGAAACGTGTTAAGGAAGATGTTTGGCAGCGTTCAAGATAAGAACACGGCGGGATGAGGTATGTTAATAAACGAAGAATTATACACTATGTGATCAAAAGTACCCGGACACCTGCCTGAAAATGACTTACAAGTTCGTGGCGTCCTCCATCGGTAATGCTGGAATGCAATATGGTGTTGGCCCACCACCCTTAGCCTTCATGACAACTTTCACTCTCGCAGGAATACGTCCAATCAGGTGCTGGAAGGTTTCTTCGGGAATGGCAGCCCATTCTGCACGGAGTGCAGTACTGAGGTGGGGTATCGATATCGTTCGGTGAGGCCTGGCACGAAGTCGGAGTTCCAAAACATCCCAAAGGTGTTCTATAGGATTCAGGCAAGGACTCTGTGCAGGCCACATGTTATTACAGGAATTTTTTGTCGTGTAACCACTCCGCCACAGGTCGTGCACTATGAAAACATGCTCGCTCGTGTTCAACGATGCAATCGCCATCCCCGAATTGCTCGTCAACAGTGGGAAGCAAGAAGGTGCTTAAAACATCAGTGTAGACCTTTGCTGTGATAGTGTCACTCAAAGCAACAAGGGGTGCAAGCCTCTTCCATGAAAAACACGACCACACCATAACACCGAGTCCGAATTTTACTGTTGGCACTAAACACGCAAACAAAGCCACGAAACTAATGAAAATAGGGGAGTAATCTTAACGACAGATAAATGAGAACAAGACTGCAAGTTTAGCTATGCTTCATTAAGCCATGCCAACAATACGCCTTTTCATGAAGTTCTCACAACTAGACAAATAAGCAAAATATTTCTTAATAACTTTCTTGTGTACCGGTACAACTGATTTCCTTAACAACTGTTTCAACTATCAGTCAAGTCCATGTGCTTCACTATTAAAATTTCTGTAGAAAACTGCAAGCATACACAATGTTCTAACAGTAAGAAAGTACACAGTAACAAATATAAAAAGACTGGATTACCTGGAAAATTGGCTCTGTCATTCTTGCATTCATATCTTTTCATTTTCTCAAAATTTTTTCCCAAAACATGTTATTACGAAATCGTTTTTTAGACAATGCTGCCTCCACTACGCAGCAGGTGAACTTCCATCCTCTTCAAGCCACGTACATAGCCAGACTGTCCAACGCACTACTTGCTACTACTACTACGTGATCAGGCCCAGTGGACCGCACGCATCTACAAGTTTCCTCCTCCACTGTATTCTGTCCATTGCACTACTTGCTCCTCTCTTCAAAAGAAGTAACCTCTCTGATAAAGATCTGTGGCCTCAAGAATAGATTTACAAAGAATATGGTTATATCGATACTACAGAAGTTGAGTACATTTATCAAATTCGCAACTTGTAACGGGAAATCCTCCTCTAGCATTACTTTTCCTCAATAGTAGCTGTCGATACCAGTATTATTTTTCAAATTTTGGACAGTTCAATATTATCTCAGCTGCTTTTCTGAAAACTTTCACGTAATTTTGTACACAATATGTTATATTTCAAGCTAAAATTACTTTATTTTCGATATTACAATCAATCAGTACTAGCTCTGATTGCACAGTTAAAATATATTTTTTAGGAACATTTGGAATTACGAATTATTTGGCACACTTAAAATTTCTGTTATTAATTACGCAATCTAGTACTGTTTACTATTTTTATTTCTGGATTCATTTATGAAATAATAATCGAAATTAATAGAAATTCATTTGTCAAGCGAAACTGTAAACCCCTTGGTTTGTGGTTATTACCGCAGAGGGAAGTAGTAGTAAGCATGCCTCTGATGTGATCTGAGGTATTTTTGTATTCTGGGCGAACAACTTAATTTCGGCTTTGTTAATATGAAAATTCAAAACACTGTGTGATGTACTAAAATGTAACGTAACAACAAAAATTCTGCAACAATGATCTTCAAATTTATTTAGATCAATTCAACCATGAGGACCTAAAATGTGAGACTTTCAGCTTCAAGAATCAGACCCCTATACAAGAAGAACTGGAACCAACTCTACACGAAAAGCTAAGTAAACTAGAAAGTTTATTGTAATCCTCGCTTCTCTCAAATTTTTCATAAAAGACTTTGCTAAAGGTGAACAATAACTGGAATTATGAAAGAGAGGGGAGATTACAAACTTCATTGACAGTTATGGGAAAAAATTCTTGAAAATCGACACGGCAAATAGCGACAGTCCCCTTTCATGTCTCCCAGTGAAATTTTAATTAAAACGGTACTTCATAACAATAACAAAACGGGAGCAAGATATCAGACCCCGCAGCGATTCCACATGGCCGAATCCCTTGGCTCCGAGCCCATCGTTTTGCGTGGACGAGAAGCCGAACGCCAATGTAATGGCGACCAACACTCGGCCACATACAGTGTCTGTCGTTCGTTTGACTCAGTACGTACGCGCCTTAACAAAGTGGAACCCCCCTGTAATCAGAATGGAACCATGGACCCGCGCCTGAGCATCGTACACACAGTTTTGTTATTAGTGAGTCAGAGCAGAGCTTAGAGTTCGACGCGAGCCAGCAGTCTGCGAGGGGTAGCATTCATCTCACGCTAAGTGAGGAGAACCCTACGTCATAATGACGCAGATTTTCTCTGCCTCGTGATGACTGGGTGTTGTGTGATGTCCTTACGTTAGTTAGGTATAAGTAGTTCTAAGTTCTATGGGACTGAGGACCATAGATGTTAAGCCCCTTGTGCTCAGAGCCATTTGAACCATAATGACGTAACGCTACGTCATTGTGACATAAATAACCTAAATCGACTAACTGAGTACGTATATCGATCTTTACAGTTGTACCGATGACGTCAAAGCTAAATGTAAATGCATGTGTACAAACGAAGTGGCGGGAGTTGTGATATGCTCATCCCAGCTGAATGAATTGTTAAATGTAATCACAACAATTTGCGATGTTATTGTGTATTTCATGAACATAATTAATGTCTGAGCGAAGGAGCGATAACGAAATAAAAAAACCTTGTCATTCTTTTTAAATCCGATGAATCGTGCATAAATCGTGTGGACAGTAAAGTGAAGTAATTAATTATTAAGCTGCAATCCAAAGAATGTGGGATGTTATTGTGTGTTTCGCGAACGTAACGAATATCTGAATGAAGGAATCATAACCATAACGAAAGTTAAAAAAGTGTCTAGTCATGTTTTCAATCCGATTAATATTGAATAAATCATGTGGATAAAAACGTGTTTCGTATCTTCATTAAATCCAGTGAATTGTACATAATTCATGTGGGCAGAAACGTTAAACTGAGAAATTGAAGTGGTTCTGAAGATAATTCCGAATGTTGCTACATCTACATCTAGAAACATTAAACCATCTAGTTCCATTTAATTTTGCCGTCGTGTTGTAAATCAACTAAGAAACATAGTGAAATCTTTCAGACTATCCTCATGGATCTGCTCGAAAGTTATCTCCGTTAGAGCCCGTGTTCAGAACGACGTACACGCTAGCAACACCGGACAATAAGACAATGAAAGCACATAAACAAATAACAATACAGATTCAAGACGCACACAACAGTCGATATATACAGAATGCACACAACAGTCGACAGCACAACTCTCGAAACTAATGATGACGCGTGGGTACGTCACCACGACGTAGGGCTCTGCTCACCTAGTGTGGGATGAATGCTACCCGCCAGCGTGGCCCTCCCTTCTTCATCCCTCTCAGCTGCGGCCCGCCATCTTGCCGGCGCTCAGACCTCGGCATTATCCGCACAGCTCCCTCCCCGCAGAGCGGAGTGATTTCCACGGCGGCCCCTGCCCGCCACGCGTGAAGTGTTTTCCAGCGCATTAAGCGATCAGCGCCCATCGATTTCCTCGCAATGCCCGCCACGCTCCGCGCAGCCAGCAGCCAGCAGCCAGCGTCCACCTGCTCGCCACCCACTCGCTGGCCTGGCTCTGTATCCCAGCACGCAGGTCGCCGCCAAGTGCCGCAGGCGAACCAACCACCGTGAACAAAGTAAGAGCGCATGCACTATCAGACCAATTGTTTGATTGGATTGAAAAGTCCCTAGATAACAGATCGCAACATGTCATTCTCAATGGAGAGAAGTATTCCGAAGTAAGAGTGATTTCAAGTGTGCCGCAGGGGAGTGTCGTAGGACCGTTGCTATTCACAATATACATAAATGACCTTGTGGATGACATCGGAAGTTCACTGAGGCTTTTTGCGGATGATGCTGTGGTATATCGAGAGGTTATAACAATGGAAAATTGTACTGAAATGCAGGAGGATGTGAGGTTGTAACAATGCAAAATTGTACTGAAATACAGGAGGATCTGCAGCGAATTGACGCATGGTGCAGGGAATGGCAATTGAATCTCAATGTAGACAAGTGTAACGCGCTGCGAATACATAGAAAGATAGATCCCTTATCACTTAGCTACAATATAGCAGGTCAGCAACTGGAAGCAGTTAATTCCATAAATTATCTGGGAGTACGCATTAGGAGTGATTTAAAATGGAATGATCATATAAAGTTGATCGTCGGTAAAGCAAATGCCAGACTGAGATTCATTGGAAGAATCCTAAGGAAATGCAATTCGAAAACGAAGTAGGTTACAGTACGCTCGTTCGCCCACTGCTTGAATACTGCTCAGCAGTGTGGGATCCGTACCAGATAGGGTTGATAGAAGAGAGAGAGAAGATCCAACAGAGAGCAGCGCGCTTCGTTACAGGATAATTTAGTAATCGCGAAAGCGTTACGGACATGATAGATAAACTGAAGTGGAAGACTCTGCAGGAGAGACGCTCAGTAAGCTCGGTACGGGCTTTTGTTGAAGTTTCGAGAACATACCATTACCGAGAAGTCAAGCAGTATATTGCTCCCTCCTACGTATATCTCGCGAGGAGACCATGAGGATAAAATCAGAGAGATTAGAGCCCACACAGTGGCATACTGACAATCCTTCTTTCCACGAACAATACGCGACTGGAACAGAAGGGAGAACCGATAGAGGTACTCAAGGTACCCTCCGCCACACACCGTCAGGTGGCTTGCGGAGTATGGATGTAGATGGAGATGTAGAGGACGGCTGCGTAGGCCACTCGACGTTTCTAACATTACTGTAGACGATGCAGTCAATTTTGAAGGGACCTCGTTCCAAAATTTTAAGCTTTCGGGAACTGAGGAAAAAGTGCTGTGGGTGAGTATACGGAACATAGCACCGATGGCCTTTGCCATAGTTAAAGAACAGAATGAAACAGATATTTTGCCATTACTGCAGTTGCTATGTTTTGCAATCTCTTTGAAAAAAATAAGTCCAAAATGTTTGAATATGGGCCTTTTCATGAGGAAGTAATTCATTCGTATGGCCAAGTAGTTTCAGTAGTGTTTTAAGTTGTTTCTTTTTTTTTTAATCATACATCTTCACACTATTGTAACTTTACTCGAAGCACATACAAAATGATTTGACTGCTCATCATCAGCAGCATTGTTACGTACAGGCCATTTCGTCAAATCACCATGGAAATATCTGTAGTTGTATGTCTTGCATTTTGTTTCTCTTAATGCCGACTGCTCCAGTTTAATTCTTTTCAATATTAAAACAAAAGAGCCGCTTTCGGAAATAAAAGAAGCTTGACACTTTCACTGCGTTCCATCTCAGTACTAGACGCCACCTTACACCTCACAGCACCTCAAAGTTCAGAAATAACAACAGCTGAACTACAAACAGCGAAACGTAGCGCATAGTGTATCAGGTATTCGATAGATGGCATGACAAGATGAGATTTTCACTCTGCAGCGGAGTGTGCGCTGATATGAAACTTCCTGGCAGATTAAAACTGTGTGCCCGACCGAGACTCGAACTCGGGACCTTTGCCTTTCGCGGGCAAGTGCTCTACCAACTGAGCTACCGAAGCACGACTCACGCCCGGTACTCACAGCTTTACTTCTGCCAGTACCGAGTTCGAGTCTCGGTCGGGCGCACAGTTTTAATCTGCCAGGAAGTTTCGGCATGACAAGATGATCACCATTGAAAGGGCATTATTCCAGTAGTAACATCCTTTCAAAAATGACGTCGCTGTGACGAAGTCGCAAAAACACATTTACAGTCTGTGGAATAATGCGCCTTTCATGCAGAAAGAAGTGTCTGTGAATGTAGAATCTGGTCATTTTGTCAAAACTTGGAGTACGGCCCTTTCAAAAATGACTGTATCAAATGTAGAAGGCATGTCCACGGCCATTGTAGATTAGAGATGGGAAAAGCCGAGCGGTTAAAACCGACACCCGTGTTTTAGTTCTGAATAATCGCTATTTTCGGTATTTGTTTGGTCTCGGTTGTAGCTGCTGTTCTTTTTTATTATTTACTAATAACCGCGAAAAAACACTGAAATATCTGTTAGCCATAGCAGCAATCCTATTTTTTTGGTTCTGACCTAACCTTTTTTTAACAAAACAAGTAACTTTTTTTAGTAAACCTTGCATTGCTCTGAACTATTGCGCTGGTGTAGAAAATGGGAAAGTTGACCAGTGCTGTTTTAATAATACTGCCGACAGAGCAACAACCACATATAAAAGAATTTGTATTTGTCGGCCACAGCATTATTGCGCCTGTGAATGAGAGCTCTTCAGTAGCTTATTTTGAGTTTTTATCGTGATATTTCGCGATGGCATGATGAACCACTTGATAGTATATGCACAACTGCCTGGAAATCATTCACAGTGCTAGATTTGCCCTGTCCCGTCTGTACGGCAGTTTCCCATTGTTAGTTGTATTACAGAATGCCACCATCTCTAGACAGGAACTACACTATGTGATCAGAAGTATGTGGACACCTGGCTGAAAATGTCTTACAAGTTCGTGGCGTCATCCATCGGTAATGCTGGAATTCAATATTGTGCTGGCCAACTCTTAGCCTTGATGACAGTTTCCACTCTAGCAAGTATACGTTCAGTCGGTGCCGGAAGATTTCCTGGGGAATGACAGCCCATTCTTCATGAGAGGTATCGATGTCGGTCGGTGAGGCCTGGCACGAAGTCGGCGTTCCAAAACATCCCAAAGGTGTTCCGTAGGATTCAGGTCAGGAGTCTGTGCAAGCCAGCCCATTACAGGGATGTTATTCTCGTGTAACCACTCCTCCACAGGCCGTACATTATCAACAGGTGCTCGATCGTGTTGAAAGATGCAGTCGCCATCCCCAAATTGCTCTTCAACAGTGGGAAGCAAGAAGGTGCTTAAAACATCAATGTAGGCCTGTGCCGTGATAGTGCCACAAGGGCTGCAAGCCCTCTCCATGAAAAACACGACCACACCGTTACACCACCGCCTCCGAATTTTACTGTTGGCGCTACACATGCTGGCAGATGATGTTCACCGGACATTTTCCATACCCACACCCTTCCATCGTATCACCACATTGTGCACCGTGATTCGTCACTCCACACAACGTTTTTCCACTGTTCAATCTTTCAATGTTTACGCTCCTTACACCAAGCGAGGCGTCGTTTGGCGTTTACTGGCGCGATGTGTGGCTTATGAGCAGCCGCTAGACCATGAAATACAAGTTTTCTCACCTCACCTAACTATCATAGTGCTTGTAGTTGATCCTGTGAGATGGTCTGAATAGATGTCTGCCTATTACACGTTACGACCCTCTTCAACAGTCGGCGGTCTCTGTCAGTCAACAAACGAAGTCGGCCTTTACGCTTTTGTGCTGTACGTGTCCCTCCACGTTTCCACTTCAGTATCACATTGGAAACAGTGGGCCTATTGATGTTTAGGAGCGTGGAAATCTCGCGTACAGACATATGACACAAGTGACACCCAATCAGCTGACCACGTTCGAAGTCCGTGAGTTCCGCGGTGCGTCCCATTTTGCTCTCTCTGAGATCGCTGATATGGAGTACCTGGCAGTAGGTGGCAGCACAGTGCACCTAATATGAGAAACGTATGTTTTTTTTTTGGGGGGGGGGGGCGTGTCCGGCTACTTTTGATCATATAGTGTACACTCCTGGAAATGGAAAAAAGAACACATTGACACCGGTGTGTCAGACCCACCATACTTGCTCCGGACACTGCGAGAGGGCTGTACAAGCAATAATCACACGCACGGCACAGCGGACACACCAGGAACCGCAGTGTTGGCCGTCGAATGGCGCTAGCTGCGCAGCATTTGTGCACCGCCGCCGTCAGTGTCAGCCAGTTTGCCGTGGCATACGGAGCTCCATCGCAGTCTTTAACACTGGTAGCATGCCGCGACAGCGTGGACGTGAACCGTATGTGCAGTTGACGGACTTTGGGCGAGGGCGTATAGTGGGCATGCGGGAGGCCGGGTGGACGTACCGCCGAATTGCTCAACACGTGGGGCGTGAGGTCTCCACAGTACATCGATGTTGTCGCCAGTGGTCGGCGGAAGGTGCACGTGCCCGTCGACCTGGGACCGGACCGCAGCGACGCACGGATGCACGCCAAGACCGTAGGATCCTACGCAGTGCCGTAGGGGACCGCACCGCCACTTCCCAGCAAATTAGGGACACTGTTGCTCCTGGGGTATCGGCGAGGACCATTCGCAACCGTCTCCATGAAGCTGGGCTACGGTCCCGCACACCGTTAGGCCGTCTTCCGCTCACGCCCCAACATCGTGCAGCCCGCCTCCAGTGGTGTCGCGACAGGCGTGAATGGAGGGACGAATGGAGACGTGTCGTCTTCAGCGATGAGAGTCGCTTCTGCCTTGGTGCCAATGATGGTCGTATGCGTGTTTGGCGCCGTGCAGGTGAGCGCCACAATCAGGACTGCATAAGACCGAGGCTCACAGGGCCAACACCCGGCATCATGGTGTGGGGAGCGATCTCCTACACTGGCCGTACACCACTGGTGATCGTCGAGGGGACACTGAATAGTGCACGGTACATCCAAACCGTCATCGAACCCATCGTTCTACCATTCCTAGACCGGCAAGGGAACTTGCTGTTCCAACAGGACAATGCACGTCCGCATGTATCCCGTGCCACCCAACGTGCTCTAGAAGGTGTAAGTCAACTACCCTGGCCAGCAAGATCTCCGGATCTGTCCCCCATTGAGCATGTTTGGGACTGGATGAAGCGTCGTCTCACGCGGTCTGCACGTCCAGCACGAACGCTGGTCCAACTGAGGCGCCAGGTGGAAATGGCATGGCAAGCCGTTCCACAGGACTACATCCAGCATCTCTACGATCGTCTCCATGGGAGAATAGCAGCCTGCATTGCTGCGAAAGGTGGATATACACTGTACTAGTGTCAACATTGTGCATGCTCTGTTGCCTGTGTCTATGTGCCTGTGGTTCTGTCAGTGTGATCATGTGATGTATCTGACCCCAGGAATGTGTCAATAAAGTTTCCCCTTCCTGGGACAATGAATTCACGGTGTTCTTATTTCAATTTCCAGGAGTGTATTTAACGAAGTGCGCTGTCAGTCGAATACAATCCCTTCAAAAGATTAAGAAGAAAACTTAAAACTTAACAATTCATTCACAGTTTACAATAAAAACAGAAAGTAGCTAATCTCTTGTCCGTCTCTATATAATATTCCTTTAATGTGATCGTAGATAATGAAAACGTACAAATTCACAGTTTTCACCCTTCTGGGCTGAGCACTGGTAATGCCCAAATAGTGGTATGATCCTCAATTACATGGCGCTTTTCGAGCAGTTTCAAAAAATTAGCATCAGTAGGACAGTACTGGTCATTCTTTTATAATATTGAGCCACTTATCGCTTTTCGAAAATAGCAGCGAACTGTAGACAGACCAAGTTTTCGTTTGTTTGCCGATTTAATATTCTGATCCTATGTCTACTGAAACGCAGTGATTCAAAATTTTTCAGTCTTTCCTTGATTACTATGTGTATTACAGTAAATAATGGAAATAAAAAAACCGAAATGGGTTATTTCGGAAAGAGATTATTTTGAACGATTTTAACAGTCAGGTTAAACTGGCGGTTAAACTGGCGTTGAAAGCAAGGGATATAACCGAACAACGGTTGTTTCAGCAACAACTGCCATCCCTAGTGTAGCTATGACGGTTATCGCTGAAACAATCAGTTTTCGGTTATATCGACTTTTTTGATGCAATTTAACCTGACTATTCAAACCGCTCAAAACAACCAGTTCTGAAATAACAGATTTTCGGTTTTTTAATCCCGTAGTTTTCTGTAATAAACATAGATATCGAGCAAATACTGAAACATTTTGACTTCCTCTGTTTCAAGACATACAGAATCGAAATATTAAATTAAATAGACAAATAAAAGAAAACTTATTCCATCCACAGTTCGCTGCTTTTCGCAAGAAATGATAAGTGATTGAATATAACAAAAAATCAGCAGTATTTTCCTATTTACTCTAATTTATTAAAACTCTGCTCAAAAATCATGTAATCTGGGATCATACATAATAGGGCTTCAGCAGCCACCACTGTGCAAAGCGGTGAAAACGGTGAATTTATCCGTTTTCGTTATCTACAAGCAGGTAATGGCATATTATGTAGAGACAGGTTACAGATCAGCCACTTTTTTGTATTGTATACTATTATTGTAAACTATTAAAGAATTGTTCTTAAGTTTTTAATCTATAGTTGATACCATAATTTCCTTCCTCTTTTATTATTTCATAGAAATGGCAGACAAATCCAATCATTTGAAGCTAATGAAGCAAAGTACTTCGTTGCTGTGTAACTTCGTAAAAATATTTCCAGACTAGCGTTAGCGCCATTCTGGAACACAGTGAAGGTCCAGTGACGACAGCGAGAAACAAGCCGTCTAGACCTGATGGGGGCGAGTCTTGCAAACTGCACGGAAATACGTGCCTTAAGCCACGACACACGGCAACACGGATGTTATTGTCTCAGAAACAATATGCCGAGTCTTATGCTATGTGTTTGCTGCTCGTTTCTGTCGGAATCGTTCCTAAAATAGCACTGATCACTTTTCCCATTTTCTCCAATAACGCAATGTTCCACACCAATGCAAACTTCACAAATCGAAATTACTCCTTTTTTTTTTTTTTTTTTTTAGAAAAAGGTGCTTTTAAAAACGAAAAATATTAGCACTGCTGCTATGGCTAAATGCTTCGGTTCTTTTACTCGGTTGTTAGTGTTATAACTGAGACAAAATAAATACCGAAAAATACCGGTTACTCAGAACTAAAATACCGGTATAGATTTTAACCGATTGGTTTTCTCCATTCATAGACCCATAACGGGAGGGGGGTGAGATGCAGAGAGGAAAAGGGGAAGAGAGCGGGCTCACGCCGCACACCCCACACTCTGTGGCCGTTGGCAACACCAACCTCTGAGTTAATGTAGACCTATAACACTAAAATACAGTAGAGGAGAGTGTAGTACCTAGAGGATAGCGTGGCTAGGAACACACGATATTCTGTGATTAGGACATCGGTGTAGAGAGTGATTTTATAATCACATAAACGAATGCGCACAAGAGACCACCATAAGCAGTTTTCGCCATTTTATTCGGTTTTTGTTGTTCCAAGACATGATGTGTTTTGCGCACAACTTCTAAATATTACACATTCTATACATTTAACTTATGTATAATACATTGAACCTATTAGGAATATATTTTTAATTCTGATGGTACAAAATTCTGATGTGCAGAAAATGCTGTATGTTTCTAGGAATATTTAAATGTCTTGTGGACATTTAAACCGTACTTCGTCGAGCGTATACCATCTTGTATCTTGAAACAGAAGAAGAACTTTTACTACGAAACATAAGACACTTGCAAGTCAATTGAGTTTCTTTAACATCTTGAATGTATCATATCCAAAATTATCTTTAAAAGTGAAAGTATCTAACCAAAATTGTTTCGTTTTTAATTAGTGAACGTATCAAAGATAAAATTGTTCCAAAACAATTATTCAAGAAATCTGCATCTGACTGCGTCTGCGAACTTGTTTCGTGGTTCAAAAAAATGGTTCAAATGGCTCTGAGCACTATGGGACTCAACTGCTGAGGTCATTAGTCCCCTAGAACTTAGAACTAGTTAAACCTAACTAACCTAAGGACATCACACACATCCATGCCCGAGGCAGGATTCGAACCTGCGACCGTAGCGGTCTCGCGGTTCCAGACTGCAGCGCCAGAACCGCGTGGCCACTTCGGCCGGCCTTGTTTCGTGCACTGCTCCATTTTGCCAGTAGTGAAACACGTATTTGACTCACCAATCAAGTTCAAGAGAAAAATGCCGTTTGTGCAATGGCATTAAGATGGTACTGAAAAATTAACTTTTGGCCCTGATATTTACTTAATGAAATTATATCTTGACTTGAATAATGACAGTTATGTAATGGCATAAAATTAGTTATTTGAAATAACTTTGCTCTGATAACTTTAGTTATACCAAAATCGATTTCAAACCATGAACTGCACATATATGTTGCATAGAGGTCTCATTTTCTTTACGTTCTTTCATTTGGTGGGTAACTTTACTTTACTACTCATTTTCACATTCAATACAAGCAAAGGATGTGGATTATGATTCAGTCTGTTAGATTTAAACACAATGTTGATCTCAATATATATATATATATATATATATATATATATATATATATATATATATATATATAGAGAGAGAGAGAGAGAGAGAGAGAGAGAGAGAGAGAGAGAGAGAGAGAGAGATCAACATTGTGTTTAAATCTAACAATATATATGATTCAGGCTGTTAGATTTAAACACAATGTTGATCTCAATATATATATATATATATATATATATATATATATATATATATTGTAAAAAATTTAAGTCATATACAAAAACTACCTTTTCCAACATTTTTGTAGCACGAATCATCCTTACAAAAATTTTACAAAACGCTTACTGCGTCAAAACTTGGACATACAAACCCTAATTCTGAACATTATCTAACTAAAAGCATTTTGAAACCATTTTATAGCTTCTCCCATTAACGTGCTAAAGTTTGCTCAGTGTACAACCTGAAAACTGTGTAGCGCGAAGACCTACCTTAAAGGTGACACCACACGTCTGCTTCCTCCGGGAATCCAGAGGCGACGACCGAGTTTTTACTGCACGCGCCCAGCCCTCTTAACCATCAAAGATCCTCCTACTTATACTCATTCCACCTTGCGGTTGGAAACTATCGACTTTATTTTCTGGACCTTAGCACGTACCTTTCAATATTAATAATTTTGCCTGTCTTGAAAGTAAAGATTGGTTTTAGTTTCCAGTTGTTTGTATTTCAAAATGCATTTAACTTGTAGTTGGTTCTTGTTAATGCTTTCGATTAATTTGATTACACTTTCTGATTACTGGTGTGTAGTAGTGTAATGATTAAACAGATGGACGATCAGACACAATACTGACAAGATGTTCTCGATGACAACGCTTTTAAATCTCTATAGATTTATTCCTAGGTGCATGACAATGTTGTACCCTGGAAAATACTTTTACATTTGAAAATAAACCTTAATTTTGTAGAGTAACGTTAGTAATCTAAGATATAGACTGTGGCACATAAAATGTGAATGCAATCATTTGAAAATGGAATAAGAAAATATATTAAACTTCTATTAAAGGGCTAGACTCGGAAGTATGGAAAGTGTACCAAGGTATAAAGCTCTCCCTACCGCACTGAAATCTTCCAAATGTCAGTAAACAGTTGAACAAACGTCTTGACAAAGCATTCTGCTGTTGAGAAAAGCATAAATCTCCTAGTGATTTTCCATCTATCCCACCACAAGCGGAACAGGAAACATCAGTTTCAAATGTAATTATGCTTTCCTGGAAACAGAAGAAAACAGGCGAGGCCCTGCAGGCGATGTCTTGCTGTGAGCGTAGGCGCTCGCGTAAGTCGCCCGTTGCCATAGCGTATTACCTATAAATCTCTCCCGCAATGACCTAACGGATACGTTCGACGCACGTCCAACAGTTACTTCACACAGTGTTGCGTATCTGACAGTGCTGACAACTACGCAAACGCCGCTGCTCTCGGTCGTTAAATGAAGGGCTGTGCTGTTTCTCCTGGGTGCACTGGGGTTTTAAAAAAATATAAATAAATATTACGATAAAATTTATAAATAATCGACAAGTACGCCAAAGAGGAAGAGATAGAACTACACTGGACATGTTATTCCATGGACTCTTGCGCTTCTATGCATGAACTATCTTTCCTTTGTCATTCGCTTATCTTATCTACTTGGAGTCGGACCTAAGAGGACGTTCTTGTGTAAAGCTCATCTTGCTGTACCAGCTGATAATGTAAGTTGTACTTAAAACCCGAAAAATATAATGGTTCTTTTGTCAAAAGAATTTGTGTATGTGGTCAATCTATTGTAAATCTGATACCTTTATTGTCTTAAGTAGATACGGGCCTGAACAATGAATTTTCATTGTTAGGTGCCATCTTAGAAAAATCTTTAACATTTTTCTTTTAGCTCATCTACGAGACATGCCGTCGGTTAGGATAATTAACTTTATTTCAGATCCCACGAGACCGGAGGCAGCTACTAGTAATTTAACAATTTTACTTACAGATTTTCTTCATATAACGGGATAACATCCCAGGCAGAAAAGGTCTGGTCACAGGATTCCAGTTCCATTACAGGATTTCATTTGTAGATGCTACTCTTGTTATCTTATATTGGGGAATCGAGACGAAACCACGCTGTATCGACGATTACGTAAGTACCCTGAGAACTGAGATAGTTTACTGAGTGCTTATACACGTCGGGCTAAATTAAACAACTTATTACACTGTTGATAATATTCCTACATTAGTTATTTCTCTTTTATGCTGACCCATTGCATTAATGTGTGTTTCTTTTTTGTATAAGTCACGTCTCATATTTTATTACATTACACTAATAGTCACAAACAAATAAAAATTTATATTTTATTACATTATAGGCAGCTGGCCCATGTATTGTCTGCGACGAGAGGTAGTGATTAAAATTTGGTGCACTCAGCACACCCTTGAGGCTGTGCATCTCGGAATACTGAATTTCGAAAATGGAATACGTCTAGCTGCAAGTATCGTCCATGTTCAAAGTCCGAATTCCCGTCATGTGGCCATAATCGCTTAGGAAATCTTTTCACATGAATCACCTGATTACAAGTGACAGCTCCGCGAAAGCACTTCTGTACCTTGTGTACGCCATACTACCCGCCTTCTGTATACAGGGTGGTCCATTGATCGTGACCGGGCCAAATATCTCACGAAATAAACATCAAACGAAAAACCTACATAGAACGAAACTTCTGTAGATTGAAGGGGGAATCCAGACGGCGCTATGGCTGACGCGCTAGATGGCGCTGCCATTGGTCAAACGGATATCAACTACTTTTTTTTAAAATAGGAACCCCCATTTTTATTACATATTCGTGTAGTTCAAAAAATGGCTCTAAGCACTATGGGACTTAACATCTGAGGTCATCAGTCCCCTAGAACTTAGAGCTACTTAAACCTAACTAACCTATGGACATCACACACATCCATCCCCGAGGCAGGATTCGAACCTGCGACCGTAGCGGTCGCGCGGTTCCAGAATGAAACGCCTTTAACCGCTTGGCCACACCGGCCGGCTATTCGTGTAGTACGTAAAGAAATATAAATGTTTTAGTTGTACCACTTTTTTCGCTTTGTGATAGATGGCGCTGTAATAGTCACAAACATATGGCTCACAATTTTAGACGAACAGTTGGTAACAGGTAGGGTTTTTAAATTAAAACAGAGAACGTAGCTACGTTTGAACATTTTATTTCGGTTGTTCCAATGTGATACATGTACCTTTGTGAACTGATCATTTCTGAGACCGCATGCTGTTACAGCGCGATTACCTGTAAACATCGCATTAACGCAACAAATGCTCGAAATGATGTCCGTCATCCTCAATGCATTTGGCAATACGTGTAACGACATTCCACTCAACAGCGAATAGTTCGCCTTCCGTAATGTTCGCACATGCATTGACAATGCGCTGACGCATGTTGTTGTCGGTGGATCACGATAACAAATATCCTTCAACTTTCCCCACAGAAAGAAATCCGGGGACGTCAGATCCGGTGAACGTGCTGGCCATGGTATGGTGCTTCGACGACCAGTCCACCTGTCATGAAATATGCTATTCAATACCGCTTCAACCGCACGCGCGTTATGTGCCGGACATCCATCATGTTGGAAGTACATCGCCATTCTGTCATGCAGTGAAACATCTTGTAGTAAAATCGGTAGAATATTACGTAGGAAATCAGCATACTTTGCACCATTTAGGCTGCCATCGATAAAATGGGGGCCAATTATCCTTCCTCCCATAATGCCGCACCATACATTAGCCCGCCAAGGTCGCTGATGTTCCACTTGTCGCCCATCGTGGATCTTCCGTTGCCCAATAGCGCATATTATGCCGGTTTACGTTACCGCTGTTGGTGAATGACGCTTCGTCGCTAAATAGAACGCGTGCAAAAGATCTGTCATCGTCCCGTAATTTCTCTTGTGCCCAGTGGCAGAACTGTACACGACGTTCAAAGTCGTCGCCATGCAATTCCTGGTGCACACAAATATGGTATGCGTGCAATCGATGTTGATGTAGCATTCTCAACACCGAGGTTTTTCAGATTCCCGATTCTCGCACAATTTGTCTGCTAGTGATGTGCGGATTAGCCGCGACAGCAGCAAAAAACACCTACTTGGGTATCATCATTTGTTGCAGGTAGTGGTTGACGTTTCACATGTGGCTGAACGCTTCCTGTTTCCTTAAATAACGTAACTCTCCGGCGAACGGTCTGGACACTTGGATTATGTCGTCCAGGATACCGAGCAGCATACATAGCACACGCCAGTTGGACATTTTGATCACAATAGCCATACATCAACACTATATCGACCTTTTCCGCAATTGGTAAATGGTCACAGAAATGTATCACGAAGCAAGTACAGTCCGCACTGGCGGAATGTTACGTGATACCATATACACTCCTGGAAATTGAAATAAGAACACCGTGAATTCATTGTCCCAGGAAGGGGAAACTTTATTGACACATTCCTGGGGTCAGATACATCACATGATCACACTGACAGAACCACAGGCACATAGACACAGGCAACAGAGCATGCACAATGTCGGCACTAGTACAGTGTATATCCACCTTTCGCAGCAATGCAGGCTGCTATTCTCCCATGGAGACGATCGTAGAGATGCTGGATGTAGTCCTGTGGAACGGCTTGCCATGCCATTTCCACCTGGCGCCTCAGTTGGACCAGCGTTCGTGCTGGACGTGCAGACCGCGTGAGACGACGCTTCATCCAGTCCCAAACATGCTCAATGGGGGACAGATCCGGAGATCTTGCTGGCCAGGGTAGTTGACTTACACCTTCTAGAGCACGTTGGGTGGCACGGGATACATGCGGACGTGCATTGTCCTGTTGGAACAGCAAGTTCCCTTGCCGGTCTAGGAATGGTAGAACGATGGGTTCGATGACGGTTTGGATGTACCGTGCACTATTCAGTGTCCCCTCGACGATCACCAGTGGTGTACGGCCAGTGTAGGAGATCGCTCCCCACACCATGATGCCGGGTGTTGGCCCTGTGTGCCTCGGTCGTATGCAGTCCTGATTGTGGCGCTCACCTGCACGGCGCCAAACACGCATACGACCATCATTGGCACCAAGGCAGAAGCGACTCTCATCGCTGAAGACGACACGTCTCCATTCGTCCCTCCATTCACGCCTGTCGCGACACCACTGGAGGCGGGCTGCACGATGTTGGGGCGTGAGCGGAAGACGGCCTAACGGTGTGCGGGACCGTAGCCCAGCTTCATGGAGACGGTTGCGAATGGTCCTCGCCGATACCCCAGGAGCAACAGTGTCCCTAATTTGCTGGGAAGTGGCGGTGCGGTCCCCTACGGCACTGCGTAGGATCCTACGGTCTTGGCGTGCATCCGTGCGTCGCTGCGGTCCGGTCCCAGGTCGACGGGCACGTGCACCTTCCGCCGACCACTGGCGACAACATCGATGTACTGTGGAGACCTCACGCCCCACGTGTTGAGCAATTCGGCGGTACGTCCACCCGGCCTCCCGCATGCCCACTATACGCCCTCGCTCAAAGTCCGTCAACTGCACATACGGTTCACGTCCACGCTGTCGCGGCATGCTACCAGTGTTAAAGACTGCGATGGAGCTCCGTATGCCACGGCAAACTGGCTGACACTGACGGCGGCGGTGCACAAATGCTGCGCAGCTAGCGCCATTCGACGGCCAACACCGCGGGTCCTGGTGTGTCCGCTGTGCCGTGCGTGTGATCATTGCTTGTACAGCCCTCTCGCAGTGTCCGGAGCAAGTATGGTGGGTCTGACACACCGGTGTCAATGTGTTCTTTTTTCCATTTCCAGGAGTGTAGTTATGCGTTTGTGACTATTGCAGCGCCATCTATCACAAAGCGAAAAAAGTGGTCCAACTAAAACATTCATATTTCTTTATGTACTACACGAATATGTAATAAAAATGGGGGTTCCTATTTTTAAAAAACTCAGTTGATATCCGTTGACCTATGGCAGCGCCATCTAGCGGGCCTACCATAGCGCCATCTGGTTTCCCCCTTCAAGCTACACAAGTTTTGTTCTTTGTAGTTTTTTCGTTTGACGCTTATGTCGTGAGATATTTGGCCCGGTCACGATCAGTGGACCAGCCTGTATATGCATGTTGCTGCCCCATGACTTTAGTCATAACAGTGTAAAGACATTTCTCAAGTTGCTACATTTGTGTAGTCGTTTTATGAGTTGATAGATGGGAGGCTCCTCGCTCGGACTATCAAAAACCTTTCCATATTTTAGAAAGAGTCACGGTGAACATTCACACACGCCTTTAAATATTTATTCCCCACTAGCGTCGTACGTAGGCACTCGATGACGAACACGAGAGGCGCTGCCGGAGCAGATTACGGCAGCGACGGCTCCGGGGCCGTAGGAAAGATTACCCGTGGCGCACATCCTGGCCGTAAAGCGCTTTTAGCGGCAGTAAACGAAAGCGGAAACTGCGGGGCGGTCCTGGAGCTGGGCGGCACCGCGGCGCAGACAAAAGCCGGCGGCAGCGGCCAGGTGGCGGCCAGAACTGGGTCAGCCGGCCGCGCGGCCGCGCATGCGCGCCGCCCACCAGCGTCACATCCCGCTAATGAAGCGCGGCTCGCGTGCTGCCGCCCTGCCCCCGAGTGTCAGCCGCGGCCGACAGCGCCCCAAAAGCGCACTGTTTATGCTGATGGTTCTCCGTCTAATGCAGCTCATATTCTCCGCAGACAAAACATTTCCGTTATCTCTGTTGACTTCCGTGGCTGTGGTCACAGCAGAAGTAAATCTTCTCAGTTTTTTAGCCATCTCACGGTTCCTGTGCTCCCGGCCCGTGTGACCGTGCGGTTCTAGGCGCTTCAAAAAAATGGTTCAAATGGCTCTGAGCACTATGGGACTTAACATCTATAATCATCAGTCCCCTAGAACTTAGAACTACTTAAACCTAACTAACCTAAGGACATCACACAACACCCAGTCATCACGAGGCAGAGAAAATCCCTGACCCCGCCGGGAATCGAACCCGGGACCCCGTGCTCGGGAAGCGAGAACGCTACCGCGAGACCACGAGCTGCAGACGAGGCGCTTCAGTCCGGAACCGCGTGACCGCTACGGTTGCAGGTTCGAATCCTGCCTCGGGCAAGGATGTGTGTGATGTCCTTAGGTTAGTTAGGGTTAAGTAGTTCTAAGTTCCAGGGGAGTGATGACCTCAGAAGTTAAGTCCCATAGTGCTCAGAGCCATTTGAAACCATTTGGTTCCTGTGCTTCTACAAACAGGGCCATATTTACGCGCAGTCTATCTGGCCTGTACCTGTCCGCCCCTGGTAGCTGAATGGTCGGCGTGACAGAATGTCATACCTAACGGCGCGGGTTCGATTCCCGGCTGGGTCGGAGATTTTCTCCGCTCAGGGACTGGGTGTTGTGTTGTCCTTAGCATCATCATTTCATCCTCATCGACACGTAAGTCGCCGAAGTGGCGTCAACTCGAAAGACTTGCACCTGGCGAACGGTCTACCCGGCGGGAGACCATAGCCACACGGCATTTACATTTATTTTGGCCTGTACCTGGGGTCCAGTACCACAAAAATTTAAAACGAGAAGGTGTCTCCGCAATATCCTTTCTTTCAGGAGTACTAGTTGTGCAAGGTACGCAGGAGAGCTTCTGTAAAGTTTGCAAGGTAGGAGACGAGGTACTGGCAGAAGTGAAGCTGTGAGGACGGCGAGTGAGTCGTGCTTGGGTAGCTCAGATGGTAGAGCACTTGCCAGCGAAAGGCAAAGGTCCCGAGTTCGAGTCTCGGTCCGGCACACAGTTTTAATCTGCCAGGAAGTATAAAAAAAGGTTTCTGTTATACGAGGGCTATTCGCAAAGCAAGGAGCGATCGTTAGCGAAATGGAAACCACACTGAAAATCTAATGAAGCTTTGCACAGATGTGATGGGCATTGTCTCTAGTATGCCCGTGGACAGCGCCAGGTCGCTCTTCTTCAGTACTGAGAGCTCAGTGAGCTAAAACAGGCACACAAATCCCCCACCCAGTAATGGCATCTGTCGAGAGATTTCGCCTGATTTCATGCAACGCCACATAACACAGGGAAGAGCCAAAGAAACTAGTACACCCGCCTAATATGGTGTGGACACCTGGCGAGCACGCATAAGTGCTACAACAGGACGTGGCATGGACTCGCCTAATGACTGAAGTAGTGCTGGAGGGAACTGACACCTTGAATACTGAAGATCCGTAACAATACGATGGGATTGAGATCTCTTCTTAACAGCACGTTGCAAGGCAGCCAAGATATCTCAATAATGTTCATGTATGGGGAGTTCGGTGACCTGCGAAGTGTTTAAACTCAGAAGAGGGTTTCTGGAGCCATCCTGTAGCAATACTGGACGTGTAAGGCTTCCTGCAGGAAATGCCCAAGTCCGTCGGAATGCACAATGGACATGAATGGGTGCAGGTGATCAGACAGGATGCTTACGCACTTGTCACTTGTCATAGTCGTATCTAGACGTATCAGGGGTTCCATATCACACCAACTGCACACGCCCCACACCATTGCAGAGCCTCCACCAGCTTGAACAGTCCCCTTCTGACATGCTGCGGCCGTGGATTTATGAGATTCTCTCCTTACGCGTACTCGTCCATCCGCGCGATACAATATGAAACGAGACTCGTCCGACCAGGCAAACTGTTTCCAGTCATCAACAGTCTAATGTCGATGGCCGGCCGCTGTGGCCGAGCGGTTCTAGGCGCTTCAGTCTGGAACCGCGCTGCTGCTACTGTCGCAGGTTCGAATCCTGTCTCGGGCATGTGATGTCCTTAGGATAGTAGGTTTAAGTAGTTCTAAGTCTAGGGGACTGATGACCTCAGATGTTAAGTCCCATAGTGCTTAGAGCCATTGTTGATGCTGACGGGTCCAGGCGAAGCGTAAAGCTTTGTGTTGTGCACTCATCAAGGGTACACGAGTTGGCCTCCGGCTCCGAAAACCTATATCGATGACGTTTTGTTGAATGATTCGCACGCTGACAACTGTTGATGGCCCAGCACTGAAATCTGCAGCAATTTGCGGAAGGGTTGCACCTCTGTCACGTTGAACGATTGTCTTCAGTCACCGTTGGCCCCGTTCTTGCAGAATTTTTTTCCGGTCGCAGCAATGTCGGAGATTTGATGTTTTACCGGATTCCTGGCATTCACGGTACGTTCGTGAAATGGTCGTAAAGGAAAATCCCCACTTCATCGCTACCTCGGAGATGCTGTGTCCGATCGCTTGTGGGCCGACTATAAAACCACGTTCAAACTCACTTAAATCTTGATAACCTGCCATTGTTGCAGCAGTACCCTGTCTAACAATTGCGCCAGAAACTTGCTGTCTTACACAGGCATTGCCGACCGCAGCATCGTATTCTGCCTGTTTACGTACCTCTGTATTTGAATACGCATGCCTGTACCAGTTTCTTTCGCTCTTCAATGTGTGATTGTCATGCTGTTCCTCCTTCACGACAGTACTCGACCGCTCACTGCAGGGCTAATGAGGACGCTCCTGCAGCGTTTCCGATGGGAAGTGTTTGATCACCCACCTTACACACTATCAGCACGACAGTGTGCGCTGGCAAACATATACACTCCTGGAAATGGAAAAAAGAACACATTGACACCGGTGTGTCAGATCCACCATACTTGCTCCGGAAACTGCGAGAGGGCTGTACAAGCAATGATCACACGCACGGCACAGCGGACACACCAGGAACCGCGGTGTTGGCCGTCGAATGGCGCTAGCTGCGCAGCATTTGTGCACCGCCGCCGTCAGTGTCAGCCAGTTTGCCGTGGCATACGGAGCTCCATCGCAGTCTTTAACACTGGTAGCATGCCGCGACAGCGTGGACGTGAACCGTATGTGCAGTTGACGGACTTTGAGCGAGGGCGTATAGTGTGCACGCGGGAGGCCGGGTGGACGTACCGCCGAATTGCTCAACACGTGGGGCGTGAGGTCTCCACAGTACATCGATGTTGTCGCCAGTGGTCGGCGGAAGGTGCACGTGCCCGTCGACCTGGGACCGGACCGCAGCGACGCACGGTTGCACGCCAAGACCGTAGGATCCTACGCAGTGCCGTAGGGGACCGCACCGCCACTTCCCAGCAAATTAGGGACACTGTTGCTCCTGGGGTATCGGCGAGGACCATTCGCAACCGTCTCCATGAAGCTGGGCTACGGTCCCGCACACCGTTAGGCCGTCTTCCGCTCACGCCCCAACATCGTGCAGCCCGCCTCCAGTGGTGTCGCGACAGGCATGAATGGAGGGACGAATGGAGACGTGTCGTCTTCAGCGATGAGAGTCGCTTCTGCCTTGGTGCCAATGATGGTCGTATGCGTGTTTGGCGCCGTGCAGGTGAGCGCCACAATCAGGACTGCATACGACCGAGGTACACAGGGCCAACACCCGGCATCATGGTGTGGGGAGCGATCTCCTACACTGGCCGTACACTACTGGTGATCGTCGAGGGGACACTGAATAGTGCACGGTACATCCAAACCGTCATCGAACCCATCGTTCTACCATTCCTAGACCGGCAAGGGAACTTGCTGTTCCAACAGGACAATGCACGTCCGCATGTATCCCGTGCCACCCAACGTGCTCTAGAAGGTGTAAGTCAACTACCCTGGCCAGCAAGATCTCCGGATCTGTTCCCCATTGAGCATGTTTGGGACTGGATGAAGCGTCGTCTCACGCGGTCTGCACGTCCAGCACGAACGCTGGTCCAACCGAGGCGCCAGGTGGAAATGGCATGGCAAGCCGTTCCACAGGACTACATCCAGCATCTCTACGATCGTCTCCATGGGAGAATAGCAGCCTGCATTGCTGCGAAAGGTGGATATACACTGTACTAGTGCCGACATTGTGCATGCTCTGTTGCCTGTGTCTATGTGCCTGTGGTCTTGTCAGTGTGATCATGTGATGTATCTGACCCCAGGAATGTGTCAATAAAGTTTCCCCTTCCTGGGACAATGAATTCACGGTGTTCTTATTTCAATTTCCAGGAGTGTATATTGACATAAAAGACATAGATTATAAGCTTTTATGTTTAATTGTCCTTGCGTAGATTTTAGCGTAGTTTAAATGCCATTAAAGGGTTAGATTGCAGCACAGACACGAGCAGAACATTTCCTACATGATAGATGTGCCAGACATATGTGTACTACAATTTTTCGAGGTACAGCGTGGAAAGACTGAAAACTAATTACTGCAATTGAAGTATGGAATTATTCAATAAAGATTTGTAGGCGAACTACCTAACGTATTATCAAGTGTAATCTGTCATGTCAGTGCGGTTTCTAATGCACTCTTAATGACGCATCCAGTTTTAATATTCAATTATTAGATTTAAATAAGACTAATGGTTCTTTGGACAAGTTAAGTTAAGTGAGTTCTTGGAACTTCTGGGAGTAAACGGACAGAACTTGTAAAAGGGCCGAAGTGGCCGTGCGGTTAAAGGCGCTGCAGTCTGGAACCGCAGGACCGCTACGGTCGCAGGTTCGAATCCTGCCTCGGGCATGGATGTTTGTGATGTCCTTAGGTTTGTTAGGTTTAACTAGTTCTAAGTTCTAGGGGACTAATAACCTCAGCAGTTGAGTCCCATAGTGCTCAGAGCCATTTGAACCATTTTTGTAAAAGGCGACAGCCATTATGCCTCTTTCGCAGTCAGGTGAATGCAGCTGATCAGATAGGATCTATGCTACTCCAGGTGGCAATCTAGGCGCACGAGTTTTAAGACACGCGACAAAATAATACTGTTGACCACTGCGAAATTAATCAGCCCCCCCCCCCCCCCCCCTGTATCACCGCCTGAAATACGAGTACTTCTCGTAGTCGTAACAGTCTTGAAAAACATCCTTTTTCAAGACGACGGTCACGACAACTAGAAATATTTCATGCGATGGTTAAGTGGGGACTCATTTTGTCAGTGTTCAATACTTAGAAACAATTTATCTAGTGTCTGACGGGTTACACATAAGGTGTTTAATGTTGATCAGACCACAGAACAAGTTTGGACAGTGAGCACATTGTACAACGTTCCTGGTTATTTTAAATAACAAATCCGTTTAACGTTGGTTTGGAGATTAATCACCAGTCTGCGATTCATTTTGTGAAAAAGTTAGTAAGGGACGGTTAATGCTGGTTGTAGATGACGCTGGAGTTATGCCGAGATGGTTTCTTTGAAAGGACGCGGCCGACTTCCTTCCCCATCCTTTCCTGCTCCGATGGGACCGATGACCCGGTGTTTGGTACCTCCCACGAATCAACCAACCAACAATATCTTGATTTTTCTTTAGTCTTACTTGTATCATCAACCGCAACATCGGAATTGCCTCCCTAGTGAGCTTACCTTCCCTAAAGCCCAACTTCGTTTTCTTTTCCATTCTCCTGTATATTATTCTTGTTAGCAATTTGGACACATGAGCCGTGAAGCTGACTGCGATAATTCCTGCAGTCTTCGGAAATATGTGGATGATATTTTTACGAAAGTTAGATAGTATACCGCCAGACTCATACATTCCACACATCAACGTGAATAGTGTTTTGTTGTTCCATAAAAACACGGGAGAACTGCCGGATATCAGTAACTTCCTGCCACGATATTTCGGCGCAGAGTCTTCTGGCCATCTTCAGGTGAATGCCACTGTAGTAGTACTTTGTTGTCACTTTCCCCCCCCCCCCCGTGGTCTTACAAGTTATTATACAGGGGAGGTTGTAAGGGACATCAAAACAAATATTTTTCCCTAATGTCATTTTTTCCTACGAGGATTATTTACACCGTTGGAGGCTGTATTACGCTCTTCAGTTGATAGAGGCCGTATTACGATCTTCAGTTGTATTCAACTGCTGTCCATCAGTGTAGTAGTGCATTGTCTCTGTTTACTAATGGAGCGATACACCTGGAGTGAGTACACTGATATGGTTGGTGCGTACTACATAGCGCACCACAACGGACGAGCTTCACAGCGGGTTTATCGTAAGATGGCAAGAACTATGCCCCTTACATGAAGTCATTAAAAATCACCTAACTCACGTTGAGCGAACAGTAGGACTGAACAAAAATGACTGACAAGGCACAATGCATCTTGTAGAGGGTATAGTATGGACGTATTGGAATAATTAATGTCGGGTGATGGTTTTAAAGTAATTCACATGACATGAAAACTCGATTTACTGGAGTCTAGTTTATCCCAAGGAAGTATTCGAGTTGACCGTGGCCGGCTGGCGAGCGCTGATGGGAGACGACAATAGGTAGCTTAGGGCGGCTCAAGCTCTGAGAAAGCGGTAATGCGGCGCGGCCTCCAGCTGCCTTAAGATGAGAGACAGTGAGAGGGTGGTTGACCCCATGCTGGTGTACCGGGAAATAGACGGAGAACTTGTACGCCTGTTGATAAATGTCCGTCGTCCCGTTTTCTGTGAAACATGCGAGAAAACCGCGAAAAGCTACAGTGGAGTGGTCAACAGAGGTCAAAATACGCGTGTTCATGACTATAGCAACTTCACGCTGAATTCACCGTCCGCAGAGTCTGAAGTAAATCAGGTGAAGAGCGACAGAATGAAATACGCCGGCCTCCGATGGGAACATAGGACCAAGGAATTTGAAGTACTCTCCTGGGAGTCAGAATTCCGGAAAAATTGGTGTTTTGTGCAAACGCTAACCTTGATGGGTGGCCTGGGAGGAGCTAAATAGCAGAAGTTGAGAGGAAGGGAAATTTTGTGGGGATTTGTTCACTTCCCAGAATAGGCATTGGTCGGTGCTGGGAAGCAACGCATAATTAATGCTGCAATTGGCGTAAGTGATTTTGCTGGAGGGGAAACGGAGGCGAAGAGCGGACTGGGAGAAGTCCCCATAGTGGTCTTCCGTTCCCAGCTTGCCTAGAGTGCGGACGTGGCGTTCTTGACTCGGCTTGGCTGAGAAAGAGTGAGCATCTCTGCAGTTTAGGATTTAGCAAATGGAACGATTGAGCTTGGAGATAGGAAGTTTTGGTTCAGCTATGTACTGAGCAAGATAGCTAGGAGTGAATAGACGAGTGCAGCCTTGCAGCACCACGAGGTCGGCCGACGTCCGCACAACGACACCGCTCCGCCACGCTGTATTCGGTGATATTGCGCCCGCTCCGGCCACTGATTAATTTGTTGGATCACGTCGGCAAGATTTCCTCGAGAGTTTCATGGGCCGTGTATTGTAGAATTCTTCTCGCACTTCGCATTACGCCTGGGTCAGTCGATAGGAATTACTTCTGAGTTATCGCGCTTTACTCCATGCAAACGCAATTTATTACCTCTGCCTGATAGGAGAGTCTTGTAATGTGATGATTGAAGGTCGTGAGTTAAAATAAATTTGTGCTAATCGACTGCATCTGTTTTCAATCAAGTAGTTGAAATCCCAAGTCACTTTCTTAATTAATTTTATGTTCAACATTTGCATCTGGTGTTCAATAGCTGAATATAACATCAATGTGCACCCCTTTTTAATTAAAAGTGATCAATTCTGAATCAGTTAATGTCAACACTGCCACGGGAGTTCAATCAGGAGTCACAGGGCCTTATCCGATATTGCGGCAGTTTTGCACTCTCTGTTGATCTGTTAGTCAATTAGCTGGGGCGAACACACGCCAAAACCAGATAAGTGATGGGTGGGGTGTTACATTATCAACAACAATATCCTAATTGCCGTATCCCGCATCATACGACCTTTCATGCTGTGTACCAACGTCTGCGTGAGACCAGGTCATTTAGCAGATTACCTGAACAGGGATGCTGTCGCACGGTAAGAACGCTGCAATTTGAGGAAGCTGTCTTGCAGCATGTGGAGCGGGATCCTTCAAAAAAAATGGCTCTGAGCACTAAGGGAGTTAACATCTATGGTCATCAGTCCCCTAGAACTTAGAACTACTTAAACCTAACTAACCTAAGGGCAGCACACAACACCCAGCCATCACGAGGCAGAGAAAATCCCTGAACCCACCGGGAATCGAACCCGGGAACCCGGGCGTGGGAAGCGAGAACGCTACCGCACGACCACGAGATGCGGGCAGCGGGATCCTTCAATCAGCACTCGTGCAATTGCACGTCACATGGGAACGAATCAAACGAATGTAAGAACAGTCCTTCGAGAGCAATTGTTACGTCGATTTCACTTACAGCGTGTCCACAACCTGCTACCAGTTGATTATCCACCCAGAGCACAGTTTTCGTAGTGGTACCTGCAACAGCGTGAAATGCATCCTACATTTCCATCCTGTGTTTTGTTTACCGATGAAGCAACGTTTGGGCGTGATGGAGTCTTCAACATGCACAATTCGCATGTTTGGAGTGATGATAACCCACATTCTACAGTTACTAGCGCTCATCAAGTGCGGTTCTTCTTTAATGTGTGGGTCGGTGTTGTTGGAGACTGTTTAATTGGGCCATACCTGCTACCTAGTTGTTGTCTCTTGGTCATAAAAAAATAGAAAAGTGTTTGTTGGTTAAATAATTTGCCGCCAGAGAAATCTTCCTGTACCGGTTTAAATACTCCTCATAGGAAAAAATGACATTAGGGAAAATATTTGTTTTGATGTCCCCTACAACCTCCAGAGTTTGTTGGTTTAAATACATCTCACCCTGTAGAATGTTATCTATCCCTTCTGCCTTATTTGATCTTAAATCTTCCCCTATCTCTTCTCATCAACTCCTGTTTTTTTCTTCTATCACATCAGTGAAATCTCCTCCCTCATAGAGGCCTTCAATGTAATCTTTCCACCCGTCTGCTCTCTATTCTGCTTTTAACACTGGAATTCCCGTTGCATTCGTAATGTTACCACCCTTGGTTTTAATTTCACTGAAGGTTTTTTGACTTTTCTGTATGCTCAGTCAGTCCTTCAGACAATTACTTCTCTTTCAAATTTGTTCACAGTTTTCAAGCAGCAATTTCGTCTTAGCTTCCCTGTACTTCCTATTTATTTCACTCCTCCACGACTTGTATTTCTGTATTCCTGAATTTCCCTAGACATTTTTGTACTTTCTTCTTTCATCGATCAAGTGAAGTATTTCTACATCTACATCTGCATACATACTCCGCAATTCACCATACGGTGCGTGGCGGAGGGTACTTCGTACCACAACTAGCATCTTCTCTCCCTGTTCCACTACCAAACAGAACGAGGGAAAAAGACTGCCTATATACCTCTGTACGAGCCCTAATCTCTCTTATCTTATCTTTGTAGTCTTTCCGCGAAATATAAGTTGGCGGCAGTAAAATTGTACTGCAGTCAGCCTCAAATGCTGGTTCTCTAAATTTCCTCCGTAGCGATTCACGAAAAGAACGCCTCATTTCCTCCAGAGATTCCCACCCGAGTTCCTGAAGCATTTCCGTAACACTCATGTGATGATCAAACCTACCAGTAACAAATCTAGCAGCGCGCCTCTGAATTGCTTCTATGTCCACCCTCAATCTGAGCTGATAGGGATCCCAAACGCTCGAGCAGTACTCAAGAATACGTTGTATTAGTGTTTTATAAGTGGTCTCCTTTACAGATGAACCACATCTTCCGAAAATTATACCAATGAACGGAAGACGTCTATCTGCCTTCCCCACAACTGCCATTACATGCTTATCGCACTTCATATCGCTCTGCAATGTTGCGCCCAAATATTTAATCGACGTCACTGTGTCAAGCGCTACACTACTAATGGAGTATTCAAACATTACTGGATTCTTTTTCCTATTCATCTGCATTAATTTACATTTATCTAAATATAGAGTTAGCTGCCATTCTTTTCACCAATCACAAATCCTGTCCAAGTCATCTTGTATCCTCCTACAGTCACTCAACGACGACACCTTCCCATACACCACAGCATCATCAGCAAACAGCCGCACATTGCTATTGTTGAGTGGTACTTAAGATAGATAAATTAGTGAAATCAATGTGAAGTGAAGTATAAATTAGAAAATAAATGAAAAACTTAGTTTAGTTTAGAAGAATTACACACTGGCAAACAGCGGGCAGAGCAGCAGTGACAGAAGAGCCAATGACCATGAAGTCAGCATGTTGAGGAGAAGCCATCGCCCTCCCCACATAAGCGGAAGCTGTCAAATTAGCCGTCAGGGCATCGCCCGACCGGCTCACGTGTTTCTCAATTGTCACATGTGATCACAGGCCCTCGCCTACATTCCAAGAGCCAATGACCGACGTTGAGAAGATTCTTCGAGAAGCTTTTCAACGTGACAGAAGAGGCAATGACCCTGAAGTCGTTCACCTCCAGTGAACTGAAGTGAATAAATACGCGAGACGTAGTGGGTCTGACAAGAGAGGAGTAGCAGTAGTTTTCAGTCGGTTTCGGTGCTGAAGACAGTCATGCAAGAAGAGACTACATCGTACATAGAAGCACCAAGTCCGCCGCTGTGATGGAATAGCAAGCACCAGCCTCGGCGCCAGAAGACAGAAGTTAAAAGGTCTTTGAAGACTGATTTTTATGTACCCGGGTGTCTCGTGAGGACGGGAAGGAGACGGCGTCACCTCAGCAGTCACTCGTGAACTGAGATGAAGATCGGACAGCCGAAGACTGACAAGCTGGAGTCCGTTGTTCGAGTCCGGGACACTGGCCTTCCCCCGCCGCGCCGCTCCGCTGGCCGACGCACAACACTGACACACGCGGCCGCTTAGAGAAGAGAAACACTGGGACGCCACATCCAAGATATCACCATCCGATTCACGATTTCGTTCTCAATAATTAAATGGGCCACAGCACGATGCTCGTCTCCAGTCAACTGGGCGAGACGGCAACACGAGATACACACCGCCACGCGTAAAAATGGTTCAAATGGCTCTGAGCACTATGGGACTCAACTGCTGTGGTCATAAGTCCCCTAGAACTTAGAACTACTTAAACCTAACTAACCTAAGGACAGCACACAACACCCAGCCATCACGAGGCAGAGAAAATCCCTGACCCCGCCGGGAATCGAACCCGGGAACCCGGGCGTGGGAAGCGAGAACGCTACCGCACGACCACGAGATGCGGGCCCGCCACGCGTAATCAGACGCAGCCGCTGCCGCAGCAGAAGGCTTCGCAAACGACACAGCTGCCGCTCTCCGAGCCAGAACATCCAGTGAGGAAACAGTTGTACAAAACTTTCAATAAAAGTTATCTTATGTAAAAATGCTGTTTTATTCTACCTCATACCGGAGCCAAGGAAGAACCCACCCTGCCCACATGTTGTTAAGAGAGAAAAATTAATTTATTTAGTATTTTCACCGTAACATAATGCTTTCGAATCAAATGCCCTTTGCTGTAATACTCATCCTGACAATTGACTAGCATCAAAAGAGAAAACCCAGTTACATTTAGTGACAGAAGTGTTACACTATCCACCCTATCCAAAAGATCATTTATGTAGATAGAAAACGACAGCGGACCTACCACACTTCCCTGGGGCACTCCAGATGATACTCTCACCTCCGATGAACACTCACCATCGAGGACAACGTACTGGGTTCTATTACTTAAGAAGTCTTCGAGTCACTCACATATTTGGGAACCAATCCCATATGCTCGTACCTTAGTTAGGAGTCTGCAGTGAGGCACCGAGTCAAATGCTTTCCGGAAGTCAAGGAATATGGCATCCGTCTGATACCCTGCATCCACGGTTCGCAAGATATCATGTGAAAAAAGGGCGAGTTGCGTTTCGCAGGAGCGATGCTTTCTAAGGCCGTGCTGATGCATGGACAGCCACTTCTCTGTCTCAAGGAAATTCATTATATTCGAACTGAGAATATGTTCGAGAATCCTGCAACAAACCGATATTAAGGATATTGGTCTGTAATTTTGAGGATCCGTCCTTCTACCCTTCTTATATACAGGCGTCACCTGCGCTTTTTTCCAGTCGCTTGGAGTCTTCTGCTACCCATAGTTTCTTCGCAATTACCTTCTTTGTACCTGTGCTTTTCTTTCCAACTTCTGAGATTACCCTTTTTAGAGATGTCCATTCCTCTTCAGCTGTAGTGCCTATTGAGCTATTTATTATTGGAATGTGTTTACCCTTAGAAATCTTCAAGCATATCTCTTCATTCCTTAATACTTCCATATCCCACTTCTTTGCGTGTTGATTCTTCCTGACTAATCTCTTAAACGTCATCCTATTCTTCATTACGACTGCATCCTGACCTGAGCCTACATCTGTTCCTGGGTAAGCCTTACAGTCCAGTGTATCATTTTGGAATCTCTGTCTGACCTTGCATACCTATATCAATTAAAGATATAATGAGGTGCTCCTTTCATTCGTTTACTAGATAGGCTACCGCAGTTTAGCGTGTCGCACGAGCGCAAAAGTTGATACAAGACTAATATCATCTTCGATACAACGACTATACCCGGTCGGAGTGGCCGTGCGGTTCTAGGCGCTACGGACTGGAGCCGAGCGACCACTCCGGTCGCAGGTTCGAATCCTGCCTCGGGCATGGATGTGTGTGATGTCCTTAGGTTAGTTAGGTTTAATTAGTTCTAAGTTCTAGGCGACTGATGACCTCAGACGTTAAGTCGCATAGTGCTCAGAGCCATTTGAACCATTTGAGCAACGACTATACACAGCTAATACCGATATGCGCATGTACAGATGTAGTATCGCGTACACGAGCTGTAAAAGGGCGGTGCATTGGCGGAGCTGTCATTTCCACTCAGGTGATTTGTGTGAAAAGGTTTTCGGCGTGATTATGACCGCACGACGGGAGTTAGAAGACTTTCAACGCGGAATGTTAGTTGGAACCCGACGCACGGGACATTGCGTTTCGGAAATCGCTAGGCAATTCAGTATTCCTCTATCCTTAGTATCAATAATGTGCCGAGAACACTAGATTTCTGGCATTACCGCTCAACACGGACAACGCAGTGGCCGACGGCCTTCATTTAACGACCGAGAGCAGCGCCGTCTGCGTAGAGCCGTCAGTGCTAACAGACAAGCAACACTGCGTGAAATAACCGCAGAAATGAATGTGGGGCGTACGACGAACGTATCCGCTAGGACAGTGCGGCAAAATTTTGCGTTAATGGGCTGTGGCTGCAGACGAACGACGCGAGTGCCTTGTTAACAGCACGACATCACCTGCAGGGTCTCTCGTGGTCTTGTTACCATGTTGACTGGATAACTGTGGCTTGGTCATATGAATGCCGATTTCAATAGGTAAGAGGTAATAGTAGGGTTCAAGTGTGGCGCAGTCCCAAGAAGCCATGCACCCAAGTTGTCAATAAGGCATTGCAAACTGATAGTGGTTCCATAATAGTAAGGGCTGTGTTTAAATCGATTGGACTGGTTCGTATTGTACAGCTGAACCGGTCCTCGACTGGAAATTGTTATGTTCGGCTACGTGGAGACCATTTGCAGCCATTGGTGAACTTCATGTTTCCAAACAACGATGGAATTTTTATGGGTGGAAATGCACCATATCACCAGTTCACAACTGTTCGCGACTGATTTAAAGAACATTCTGGATAGTCCATGATGCTACTCCAGGAGGGTGTAAACTGAATGTGCGCTACGGAAAATAATTAACGCTAAAATGAAGATTTGGTCCTGTCTGAATACCCCCTAAATCAGATCTTAGGATCTCTTAATGGACTTTAACATATAAATTACAACCTAAAAATAAATGAGTGATTAAGGCAACTAATACTACTAAAAGATAAACGTTGTTCCTGCTTAAAAAGTTATTGTAGATTAAAAACACTTTACGATGCAAAGTTTACAGCAGCGCGGGATTAGCCGAGCGGTCTCGGGCGCTGCAGTCATGGACTGTGCGGCTGGTCCCGGCGGAGGTTCGAGTCCTCCCTCGGGCATGGGTATGTGTGTTTGTCCTTAGGATAATTTAGATTAAGTAGTGTGTAAGCTTAGGGACTGATGACCTTAGCAGTTAAGTCCCATAAGATTTCACACACACAAAGTTTACATTTCCTAAGTAAAATTACCAATCAATTACCCAACTCTGCCCCTTACTATGACTGGGCGATCTAATATCAATAACGCGGAATGACTGACATTACTTACGTACGGAACACTAGAAGACACTACTTTCAAAGATGATCTACAGTGGTGTGGAACCTAAGTGGAAATAAACTAACGTGATCACAGCTGTTTAGCTTTTAGAGCCCTAATACGCCGAAGCAATTTGCGATATCACCATATGTACTACGTCTTCTGCGTCAAAGTAATGGTTCTCGTACTCGTCTGCGACAATGGAAGAAATCCAGCCACAAATAAACTCTTTCAAACACTAGGACGGCAGAGGGCGGTCTTATAACTAATATGCCTTAATACTGTCTTCTCCCCTCTGTGTTCTACAGACGAGAATCGCGAACTCCCAGCCACAAGGACGGAGTTCAGATAACGTCTCAACGTAATTATAGGCAGAAGAGGTGGCCTCAGTTACTGAACGCTGCGTACTAAACGACGACTTCCAACCCGAAGGTGAAGTCCAGAATCGTATACGTTCGCAACAGTACAGTGCCTGACTGTTCTAAATATAAACACTCCTGCGAGCAAAGACAGCAGGTCTGCCTGTACCAACAAAGCTGATACTGGGCGACCGTCACACACGGGCGCTCACAACGGAAGACCTCGTCTCTCCACCTCTGGCCTCCCAGCAAGACTCGGCTCCACACCATCGTAATTCCGAAAACGAATCATGTTCCCGAAACCACGGAATATTCTCCCACTCTACAGATTCTTCCGAACGCCGACCAAGCATATTTTCGTCTTTTGTCGTCCAGCGCGGAAAGTATGCGAGGAAAAACCTATACACGTACAATGTCTAACATTCTGCGTGGTGTCTGTTTGTTCTATATCGTGTCTCCCTACCACTTTCGCGCAACGACGCTCTGAGCGTGTTTTTTAGGGAATTGACTAGTTTGAACCTGGGACCTGTTGCTGGTAAGGAGACGCCAGACCACACATAACATGTAGAATTCAGAAGAGTTCAGTGAGACTAGCGATGATATAACCAAATACTTAATGATTTCAGCATCAGCTCCACTGCACTCTCTGTAAAGGAATCTTAATACTAACTAAATTTAGTGGAAGGGGTTCAAGGCGTTCCTGTTTTTAGTTAGCTGGTAAAATAACGTCGAAAAAGCAGTTAAGTTTACCATTGGAAATTTTATTCTACTCACAAAACATTGTTTATGAATTGCACTATTGATAAAAGGAAATGTTTTAATACAGGATGGTAAAAACCAACTTCGTTCAACAAAAATGTGAACGAGTATTCCCTGAATGGGTTTCCAAGTTCTACAATGAATCGAAGGATGACCTATGCCATATCACATCTATAATCTAGGTTTAAATTAAGTTTCACAAAAGAGAAAACTATCAAAATGGTCTACAGTGACCCTCAATTATCTTTAATTACTTATCTAACTTGTCGTAAATTACAGTGGCTGATGTGGCTTCTCAATAACTATATAACAGAAAAATCGTCGCGTTTCGGATTTTTACTTCAAGCGGCAAATGTGAACACCATGAGCTTTAATTGACGATCGACACTAGTATTAAGCAAAAAGGGATTGTAACAGATGAGACTTCTGCAGTTGTGAGTGAAGCTTTATGCGCTGTTATGCGGCATCGCGTGCGTCCATTACCTTGTCGGTGTTCGTCAGGGGGCGGCGGGCAGCACAGCTCCACTCACCTCTTCGTCTCCGAAGCAACTCTCACCTAACTTCTCCTTACTACAGTTTACCGAAGGTGGTTTAAAATAACTATCTGGCTGTGTTTTCATCTGACCAATCAGGGTCTCAATGTTAACCTTAAGCTCCGCCTACAAAAATTCTGTTTATCTAATGAGAAACGTTATACTTTTCGTGGTGGAGCAATGTTTTTAAAGTTTGCAACGTAACAGAGACGCGAAAAAGTCTCACGCTAAAACTTGCGGTTGGGGTGGCCCTTTTAGTGTTATCGTAAGATCTATACTGTTCTTCTGGAGGGCTCTAGCTTTTATCATGGGCTGTGGGATGGTCCTAGCGGTTAGCTGGCGACGTGGGTGTCCGTCCCTTATCGTAGGGCCTTCTAACTGAACACGGTTCTGCTCTCAGCTTCTGTTCTCGTTTCTCCCCTCGGAACTGCGTCTGTGTCACGGTGGGAAGGTATGACATGCATTTAGGCATTCTTGTGTTAGTCTGTAGTATTCCATTTGCTCACTCGTTACTCGTATTACTTTGGTTAATTTAATGTCACGATTTATTCGGAGCTATGTGACATACTGCTGGATTTGCTTATCATGTCAGGGTTTTCATGGAAGGTGTTGGATTTGCCTGACACCTTACAAATGGTACACTTCTGAGTAAAAATCCTTGGAAATAACCCAGCCTGCGTGGTTTCTGAGGTGCCGCATCGTCGTTCCTCTCACCTGAGTCCAAGATTTTCAATGTTTCCGTTGTATAATCCTTCCGGTTCGGCTACAAAAGCGGCCAGTCGCGACTCTATTGTGCTCCAGCGCTTAGGTGCTACGACGTCCGTCTTGCTATTTCCTGTGTTTAAGCAGGACCAACACATCTGTGTGGGCCTTCCACCCCAGGCTTCAGTTCCGCCAGCCATTTCATTTCCACTGCCATTCCTACATCTACTAGTATAGGCAATCACTCATTACGCCGGTTTTATAATAAAGACACTCTGTCACCTTTGCAATAAGCGTTAACAATTATTTACAAGACGTACGTGACAGTGTCAGTCTTCTATATATATTCATATATACGATGTACAACCTATCACATGATACCTAATTGTGTTTGTAGATCACGGCAAAGTACCGGGTGATCAAAAAGTCAGTATAAATTTGAAAACTTAATAAACCACGGAATAATGTAGATAGAGAGGTAAAAATTGACACACATGCTGGAATGACATGGGATTTTGTTAGAACCAAAAAAAAAAAAAAAAAAAAAAAAAGCAAAACTGCTACCGCGACGGGTGGGAGGTACGCCGATATGTTCGATATGTTACAGAATCGCATCATCCCCATCCTGGCTGATAAACACCTGCTGGAACGTACGATATTTGTGCAGGATGGCGCTCCACCCCATATTGCTAGACGCGTGAAAGATCTCTTGTGCGCGTCGTTTGGTGATGATCGTGTGCTCAGCCGCCACTCTCGTCGTCCTTAGCCTCCCAGGTCCCCAGACCTCAGTCCGTGTGATTATTGGCTTTGGGGTTACTTGAAATCTCAAGTGTATCGTGATCGACCGACATCTCTAGGGATGCTGAAAGACAGCATCCGACGCCAATGCCTCACAATAACTCCGGACATGCTTTACACTGCTGTTCACAACATTATTCCTCAACTACAGCTATTGTTAAGGAATGATGGTGGACATATTGAGCATTTCCTGTAAAGATCACCATCTTTGCTTTGTCTTACTTTGATATGCCAATTATTGCTATTCTGATCAGATGAAACGCCATCTGTCGGACATTTTTGGAACTTTTGTATTTTTTTGGTTCTAATAAAACCCCATGTCATTTCAAGCATATGTGTCAATTTGTACCCGTCTATCTAGATTATTCCGTGATTTATTCAGTTTTCAAATTTATACTGACTTTTTGATCGCCCGGTATGTGGATGAGTGCAAGGTGCGAAATTATAGCCACCTTACAATAGTTTGGGTGAATGGTTTGGCCATCCAGATAGCCCGACGTGTATCCCATCCTACATTTATAGGACATAATCCACAGGTCAGTTCGTGCACCAAGTCAAGCACCGGAAAGTCTCTCACGATTACGGACGATGGTAGATGCAACACGGCTCGGTATTTCTGAGGGGACTTCCATGCCTCGTCGAGTTGCTGCAGTATGCCGGGCAAAAGGATGTCCGACACGATATTAGGAGGTATCCTACCTTGTCACTTCAGTGTACGTCACGATGACGTCACGCCTGAGTCTGCCAGGGGTGCAAACAATCTCACCCAAAGTGTTCTCTGCAAGCCTTTGCGTGGCGCGCGCCTCGCCCCGGCCTTCCCACTTGCGCGCCTCTCCAGTAGCGTCAGGTGGAGCGGCACGCGTGGCCGCGTGTTGGAGCCTTCGGCCTCGAGAGCGCGGCTGCAGTGTGGTGGCTGGTGCTGGTGCGCTGTGTGGCCGTAAATACTTGGGGCGCCGCGTGGGCCGCTTCCGCCGCCACAGGAATGCCGGCTGGCGCCGCCTCCACCCACACTGGACGCGCCGCCGCCACCGCCACCGCACGCTGCTGCTTCTCTGAGCCAGCGACCGCCAGATCTTGCGCATGCGTGTGCCCCTCTTACCGATACTTTTCTCTATGGACTACTCGCCACAAGTAAGTCTACTGCAGCGCCCCTGGTGTTTTATTCCCTTACTGAGTCTCCTTTGTTTCGAGGGGTCAGCACCAAAATTGCCGGTTTTGTGAGAACTGTCTGCTGTACAGTGTGGCATCTGAATGGTGAGATTGAGATTATGGGGGACTACCTCTTTCTCGTAAAAATCAAAATATAATAACAAAATTTAGGAACAAGCAATGATCATAGATTTTTTTAATGACAAAAGCAGAATTAGTAGTGGAAGCTTTTGTCAAAGGTTGTGTGGTAGGTTGTTCACTCTGCTGAGAACTAAAAGAATAGGAATAGTGTCATCGAAACATATATATACATTTATTTGCTCGAGGAAATATGTGTCTGCGAACACATCAGACAATATCTATAACGCAGTAAATAGTGCCTCTTTGCTTTATCCTTTGTATCTTATTTTCTTGCTAATTGCCAAATAACAACGAAAATTATATTGCTCGTCCAATGGTTTAGAGTTTTTCACTGTTGAAATAAATGGTTCAAATGGTTCTGAGCACTATGGGACTTAACATCTGAGGTCATCAGTCCCCTAGAACTTAGAACTACTTTAAACCTAACTAACCTAAGGACATCACACACACCCATGCCCGAGGCAGGATTCGAACCTGCGACCGTAGCAGTCGCGCGGTTCCGGACTGCGCGCCTAGAACCGCTAGACCACCGCGGCCGGCTGTTGAAATAATTTTCATTAAAATACGTTTATCTATTTACGTTCTTATTTATGCGTACTCCAGGTTCTTTCTCTGTAAAACGTAAATACTTTTCGCTTTCAGATATATCGTCTCTCTTCTAGATCACTAGTAAATGGCTCAAATGCCTCTGAGCACTATGACACTTAACATCTGAAGTCATCAGTCCCCTAGAACTTAAGAACTACTGAAACCCAACTAACCTAAGGACATAACACACATCCATGCCCGACGCAGGATTCGAACCTGCGACCATACCAATGGCGCGGTTCCGGACTGAAGCGCCTAGAACCGCTCGACCACAGCAACCGGCAGATCACTAGTAGGAAAAGAGCGGTTCTAGGCGCTTCAGTCTGGAACCGCGCGACCGCTACGGTCGCAGGTTCGAATCCTGCCTCGGGCATGGATGTTTGTGATGTCCTTAGGTTAGTTAGGTTTAAGTAGTTCTAAGTTCTAGGGGACTGATGACCTCAGATGTTAAGTCCCATAGTGCTCAGAGCCATTTGAACCAACTAGTAGGAAAAAACATTAGGACTTTGTGTAACTTTTCATTGTACCACGAAAACAAAGCAAACTGCACAGTTAATACACTACTGGCCATTAAAACTGCTACACCAAGAAGAAATGCTGATGATAAACGGGTATTCATTCGACAAATATATTATACTAGAACTGACATGGCCGGCCGCGGTGGTCTCGCGGTTCTAGGCGCGCAGTCCTGAACCGTGCGACTGCTACGGTCGCAGGTTCGAATCCTGCCTCGGGCATGGATGTGTGTGATGTCCGTAGGTTAGTTAGGTTTAAGTAGTTCTAAGTTCTAGGGGACTGATAACCACAGCAGTTGAGTCCCATAGTGCTTAGAGCCATTTGAACCATTTTTAGAACTGACATGTGATTACATTTTCACGCATTTTGGGTGCTTAGATCCTGAGATCAGTACCCAGAACAACCACCTCTGACCGTAATAACGGCCTTCATACACCTGGGCATTGAGTCAAACAGAGCTTGGATGGCGTGTTCAGGTACAACTGCCCATGCAGCTTCAACACGATACCTCAGTTCATCAAGAGTAGTGACTGGGGTATTGTGACGAGCCAGTTGCTCGGCCACCATTGACCAGACCTTCTCAATTGGTGAGACATCTAGAGAATGTGCTGGCCAGGGCAGCAGTCGAACAGTTTCTGTATCCAAAAAGGCCCGTACAGGACCTGCAATATACGATCGTGCATTATCCTGCTGAAATGTAGGGTTTCGCAGGAATCGAATGAAGGATAGAGACACGGGTCGTAACACATCTGAAATGTAACGTCCGCTGTTCAAAGTGCCGTCAGTGCGAACAAGAGGTGACCGAGACGTGTAACCAATGGCACCCCATACCATCATGCCGAGTGATACGCTAGTATGGCGATGACGATTACACGATTCCAATGTACGTTCACCGCGATGTCGCCAAACACGGATGCGACCATCATGATGCTGTAAACAGAACTTGGATTCATCCGAAATATGACGTTTTGCCATTCGTGCACCCAGGTTCGTCGCTGAGTACACCATCACAGGCGCTCCTGTCTATGTTGCAGCGACAAGGGTAGCCGCAGCCATGGTCTCCGAGGTGATAGTCCATGCAGCTGCAAACGTCGTCGAACTGTTCGTGTAGATGGTTATTGTCTTGCGAACGTCCCCATCTGTTGACTCAGGGATCGAGACGTGGCTGCACGATCTGTTAGAGCCATGCGGATAAGATGCCTATCATTTCGATTGCTAGTGATACGAGGCCGTTGGGATCCAGCACAGCGTTCCGTATTACCCTCCTGAACCCACCGATTCCATATTCTGCTAACAGTCATTGGATCTCGACCAACGCGAGCAGCAATGTGGTGATACGATAAACCGCAATCGCGATAGGCTACAATCCGACCTTTATCAAAGTCGGAAAGATGATGGTACGCATTCCTCCTCCTTACACGAGGCATCACAACAACGTTTCACCAGGCAACGCCGGTCAACTGCTGTTTGTGTATGAGAAATCGGTTGGAGAGTTACCTCATGTCAGCACGTTGTAGGTGTCGCCACCGGCGCCAACCTTGTGTGAATGCTCTGAAAAGCTAATCATTTGCATATCACAGCATCTTCTTCCTGTCGGTTATATTTCCGTCTGCAGCACGTCATCTTCGTGATGTAGCAATTTTAATGGCCAGTAGTGTACTAACAACACACAACAACATAAAATCCATTTCCATAATACAAACGTGCACGGCCTTAATAGGTTATAACTTCCGATGTTCGCAGTCGCCGCCATAGTCCCTCGTCTCGGCGCGTGTGCAACGTGGAGTATACCCGGAATTTTGGAACGCCACACTCGGCATAATAGATAGATCGTTGTCGTCATAGACTCTCTCGTCTCGTGGTTCGTTCTTGATTTACACGCAGACACGAAAGGCGTAAGTAGTCGACCATGAACAGAAAGTCGCTCGCCTAAAACTGGCTTTACTGAGCGGCCGGTACTTCGCGAGACGAAAGCTACCTGTCCGGTACTCGCGCATATTCATATTCTCAACACCAAGTGACCAACAATATTTGCACGTGGAACGTGCACAATTTAATCAAAAGTACCCCGACGCTCTTGTGTAACGCGGAACTGTCCACCAGATGTAGCGAGAGGCGGAGCCGCCAGTACAAAATAGACGGCGGGTACCGTGTCGTCATTAGAGAAGGAATAACACCAGAAAGAATCGGTCAGCGGAGCTCAAGTGTTTTTCAACGGCTCTTTGCAAAAGTATATAATTACCTAAAAAAAAGGCAACGTCGGCGGGTATACACGTCAAAATTACTTGTGTACGTCAGGTAATTCGCCACATTGTTAACTATCACTTAGCGAAAACCACACCTCGATATTTTTATTCGTTCTGTAATTAACTGTGCAGGGAGGAGTGTCTTAGCTGCTTCGCCAGGTATTTCTAAGACGGTCGTTCAACAAATAATTAGCCACATTCTTTTTAAAAAAGCTATTAATATACATAGACAAACGTCCTTGTTGGTGCTTCACATTTGATGTTTGTTCTGTGAGCCGGTGAAGTTTCGAACTGTTCTGGCAGATGGAAGAGCCGTAGTACAAAGTCAAAATGGCGTCTACATACGACTCACTTTACAAAGAGCGTGCTGCTACTGAATTCTTGTGTGCAGAAAACGTTTGTGTACAGTGTATGGCGATGCCGCAGTTGAGGGGAGTACAGAAGAGGGATGGGTGAAGAAAGTTACAGCCTCAGGAAACGTAGAAATAGAACTCCAGTCACGCTCGGGACGTCCTGTCTTAGCCACTGCTCCACACATGCTGAATCGTGCGGATGCCATTGTTCCTGATGACAGGCGCTTCACAACTCTACAATTGGCTCTACAATTGTCGGTCAGCATTGGAAGCGTCTATGCAATGATCGAGAGGCTCGGATATTCAAAGTGGTGTTCAAGATGGGTTCCTCGAATGCTCACAGCGGACCACAAGATTCAAAGAAAGGCCATTTCATCTTGTTGGACCGTTTTGAGACCGACGGCGCGGCCTTTCTGTCACGGATCGTGACGGGGGACGAAAGCTGTGTGCACCACTTTGCGCCGGAAGCAAAAAAGGCAGTTCATGGAGTGGCATCACCCTCGTTCACCACCAGAGCAGAAATTCGAGAGAGCCCCCTCTGCCGGAAAAGTCATGGTGGCAGTCGTTTGGGATTGTGATGGCGTCATTCTCGTGTATGTGATGCCAAGAGCGTCAACCATCAATTCAAAGGCATACGTGAAGACTCTGAATAAACTCAAGAACCGTTTCCGACGTGTTCGATCCGACAAGAATCCAGCATAAATCTTGTTCCAACACGACAATGCACGCCCACACACAAGTCTGAGAACGCGGGAACACATCGCCAATTTGGGTTTGACGTCATTGGCTCATCCACCCAACAGTCCAGACATGACATTCTCCGACTTCCATCTCTTTGGGCCGCTTAAGGATTCTCTACGGTGAACACCCTGAAGATGGCAAAGAGTGTCATTCATGCAGTGAAAACATGGCTGCATAACAAGAACTTTTACCAGCAGGGAATACATGCTCTTCCACAACGTTGGTGTACGGCCATGGGAAGTGGTGGAGACTACGTAGAAAACTAGGACGTCACCAAATTCTGACTCTTAGCAATAAGTATACATTGAGAAAAAAAATGTGGGGCGTTACTTATTGAACGACCCTCGCAGTACTAGCTTCATGCAAATTCCATGATGCTATTCCAAGCGGGTGTAAAATAAATGTGAGCAACGGAAAATAATAAACGCTAAAATGAAAATTTGGCCCTTTCTGACTACCCCCTGATGCAGGCCTCAGGATTTCTTAATGGACTTTAACATACAAATTACAACCTAAACATAAAAGAATGATTAAGGCAACTAATACTACTAAATGATAAACGTTGTTCCTACTTACATATTTATTGCAGATTTGAAAAGTCTTTGTATTACAAAGTTTAAATTTCTTAAGTAAATTTAATAATCAATTGCCTAGCTCTGCTCCGTATTACAACTCCGCGATCTAATATCAATAATGCGAAATGACTGATATCATCTATGTACCAAACACTAGAAGACAGAACCTTCAAAGATGGTCTACGGTACTTTGGAACCTCATTGGAAATAAACTAACGTCATCACAGCTTTTTAGCTTTATAGCCCCAACAAGCCGAAGCAATTTGCGATATCACTGTATGTACTGGCTCCGGTGCGTCGGTGTTCTGGTTCTCGTACACGTCTAAGTCGATGGAAGAACTCCAGCCACAAAATAAAAACTCTTTCAAACACTAGGACGGCATAGGGCGATCTTCTGATTAATATATTCTAATACTGTCTTCTCTGTGTTCTACAGACGAGGAATGCGAACTCCCAGCCACAAGGATGGAGTTCAGATAACGTCTTAACGTAACTATAGGCAGAGGAAGTGCTCTCAATTACTCAACGCAGCCTACTCAACGACGACTTCCAACCCGGAGGTGAAGTCCAGAATCGTATAGGTTCGCAACAGTACAGTGCCTAACTGTTCTAACTATAAACTCTCCTAAGAGCAAAGACAGCGAGTGCGTCTGTACCAACGAAGCTGATATCGAGCGACCATCACAAACGGGCGCCCACAACGGAAGACCTCGTCTCTCCACCTGTGGCCTCCTAGCAAGGCTCAGCTCCCCACCATCCTAATTCCGAAAACAATTGATATTCCCGAAACCACGGAATATTCTCCCTCTCTACAGATTCTTCCGAACAACGACGAACCATATTTAATTCTATTGTCGTCCAGCGCGGTAAGTTTGCGAGGAAATACTTATACTCCCCAGTGGTACCCTTCTGAGTTAAAATCCTTGGAAATAATCCAGCCTGCATGGTTTCCGAGCAGCCGCTTCTTCGTTCCTCTCACCTGCGTCAAAGATTTGCAAAGTTCGGAAGTATTATTCGGTTATCCTTCCGGCCCCTACTACAATAGCGGCCGGCCGTCACCCTTTTGAGCTCCAGAGCCCAGGTGCCACGACGTCCGCCTAGCTACTTCCTGTGTTTAAGCAGGGCCAACACCTGTGCGGGCCTTCCACCCAGAGCTTGAGTTCTGCCTGCCGTTTCATCTCCACTGGCGTTCCAATCTCTACTAGTATAGGCAATCATTCATTGTGCTGTTCTGATAATAAAGACACTCCGTCACCTTTCATGCAATAAGCGTTAACAATTATTTACAAGGCGTACGTGACAATGTCAGTCTCTTTTATATATATTGATATATAAGATGTACAACCTATCACATGATACCTAATTGTGTTTGTATATCACGGCATAGTCTACATCTACATCTACATCTACATGATTACTCTGCAATTCACATTTAAGTGCTTGGCAGAGGGTTCATCGAACCACAATCATACTATCTCCCTACCATTCCACTCCCGAACAGCGCGCGGGAAAAACGAACACCTAAACCTTTCCGTTCGAGCTCTGATCTCTCTTATTTTATTTTGATGATCATTCCTACCTATGTAGGTTGGGCTCAACAAAATATTTTCGCATTCGGAAGAGAAAGTTGGTGACCGAAATTTCGTAAATAGATCTTGCCGCGACGAAAAATGTCTTTGCTTTAATGACTTCCATCCCAACTCGCGTCTCATATCTGCCACACTCTCTCCCCTATTACATGATAATACAAAACGAGCTGCCCTTTTTTGCACCCTTTCCATGTCCTCCGTCAATCCCACCTGGTAAGGATCCCACACCGCGCAGCAATATTCTAAAAGAGGACGAACGAGTGTAGTGTAAGCTGTCTCTTTAGTGGACTTGTTGCATCTTCTAAGTGTCCTGCCAATGAAACGCAACCTTTGGCTCGCCTTCCCCACAATATTATCTATGTGGTCTTTCCAACTGAAGTTGTTCGTAATTTTAACACCGAGGTACTTAGTTGAATTGACAGCCTTGAGAATTGTACTATTTATCGAGTAATCGAATTCCAACGGATTGCTTTTGGAACTCATGTGGATCACCTCACACTTTTCGTTATTTAGCGTCAACTGCCACATGCCACACCATACAGCAATCTTTTATAAATCACGCGGATGAGTTCTTGTAAGGTGCTAAATTATAGCCACCTTACAAAATAAGGTAACTAAAATTTCGTGCGTGCTTATGCCGAACGTCTCTATTTGGTGGAGGAGAGAGGAAAATAGTTACACGCCGCTTCCACTTGCTTCAATGATTAACTCGTACAGCGGCCGCCGACTGTTCAGAATCGTTTTCCCGTATTGCTGCCCACTGTGTGAACAGCTGGCGATTCGTGTTTGATTTCTCCGCCGGTGTACGTACGGCAGCCGTTCCCCAGGTTACGCAGCTCCGTTAAATACACTCCTGGAAATTGAAATAAGAACACCGTGAATTCATTGTCCCAGGAAGGGGAAACTTTATTGACACATTCCTGGGGTCAGATACATCACATGATCACACTGACAGAACCACAGGCACATAGACACAGGCAACAGAGCATGCACAATGTCGGCACTAGTACAGTGTATATCCACCTTTCGCAGCAATGCAGGCTGCTATTCTCCCATGGAGACGATCGTAGAGATGCTGGATGTAGTCCTGTGGAACGGCTTGCCATGCCATTTCCACCTGGCGCCTCAGTTGGACCAGCGTTCGTGCTGGACGTGCAGACCGCGTGAGACGACGCTTCATCCAGTCCCAAACATGCTCAATGGGGAACAGATCCGGAGATCTTGGTGGCCAGGGTAGTTGACTTACACCTTCTAGAGCACGTTGGGTGGCACGGGATACATGCGGACGTGCATTGTCCTGTTGGAACAGCAAGTTCCCTTGCCGGTCTAGGAATGGCAGAACGATGGGTTCGATGACGGTTTGGATGTACCGTGCACTATTCAGTGCCCCCTCGACGATCACCAGTGGTGTACGGCCAGTGTAGGAGATCGCTCCCCACACCATGATGCCGGGTGTTGGCCCTGTGTGCCTCGGTCGTATGCAGTCCTGATTGTGGCGCTCACCTGCACGGCGCCAAACACGCATACGACCATCATTGGCACCAAGGCAGAAGCGACTCTCATCGCTGAAGACGACACGTCTCCATTCGTCCCTCCATTCACGCCTGTCGCGACACCAGTGGAGGCGGGCTGCACGATGTTGGGGCGTGAGCGGAAGACGGCCTAACGGTGTGCGGGACCGTAGCCCAGCTTCATGGAGACGGTTGCGAATGGTCCTCGCCGATACCCCAGGAGCAACAGTGTCCCTAATGTGCTGGGAAGTGGCGGTGCGGTCCCCTACGGCACTGCGTAGGATCCTACGGTCTTGGCGTGCATCCGTGCGTCGCTGCGGTCCGGTCCCAGGTCGACGGGCACGTGCACCTTCCGCCGACCACTGGCGACAACATCGATGTACTGTGGAGACCTCACGCCCCACGTGTTGAGCAATTCGGCGGTACGTCCACCCGGCCTCCCGCATGCCCACTATACGCCCTCGCTCAAAGTCCGTCAACTGCACATACGGTTCACGTCCACGCTGTCGCGGCATGCTACCAGTGTTAAAGGCTGCGATGGAGCTCCGTATGCCACGGCAAACTGGCTGACACTGACGGCGGCGATGCACAAATGCTGCGCAGCTAGCGCCATTCGACGGCCAACACCGCGGTTCCTGGTGTGTCCGCTGTGCCGTGCGTGTGATCATTGCTTGTACAGCCCTCTCGCAGTGTCCGGAGCAAGTATGGTGGGTCTGACACACCGGTGTCAATGTGTTCTTTTTTCCATTTCCAGGAGTGTATTAACGCGGCGGCTTCTCTGGCGGTATCATCGTGGCTCGCCGACGCAAACGGCATGCGTCAGCGCACGCCTCCAGCCGCCGACGCCGTAATTACCGTCTTACACACTGATTAACGGCGACATCGCTCACTTGTTCCGTGCCGGCGCGATCGTGTTTCAGTGGGTGTCTGGCAGCAGGTGGGAACCAACCGTCCGTAGCTGTAGTATTAGCAAAAGACACTAATTCACGCCAGCTACACTCCGGTTCGTAGTGAAAGACGCGTGTTGTGAGAAAAGCAATGGCTACCACCATAAGTAGTTGTAGTTAAGCCCTGAAACTTCTAAGCTAACAAGGGGAGCCCGCCAATTGTGAAATTCAGATTCGATTCATACTGCGCTTAATAAAAGCTCATGGCCAGAGGTCTAATGTGGCAAAGCACCAAGATACACTTCTCAGCCGTTGTCGAGAAAATCGACAGTTAAAAGAAACCGTTGCGGTGAAATACTCTCTAAGATTTACAATTTCTTATTGCGTCGTGGCGCAGCGGTAAGCGCTCGGGTTCGTAATCCGAAGGTCGCCGGATCGAATCTCGCTCCATGCAACTTTTTTATTTAGTATTAGTTTTTTGTAATTCAAATATATATATAAAATTCCCGGCAATCAGTTTGCAACAATTATGCATATAATAAGTTGTTGAAAGTCGTTTGTCGTGGAAAAACTGGCGGCTTCGAACATGATAATGTTTTCCGCAAACAAAGTTGTATTTCACAAATGTTATTAATTGTCTTCATAATGTTTACACGTGTACTTAACGGAAGACGTAGAAACGATATTCCGAAACTAATACGTATAGTGTAAGTCAAACGTTCGAATTAGAGTAGAGGCCCCACGATATATATATATATATATATATATATATATATATATATATATATATATATATATATATATACTTGAATTACAAAAAGCAAATACTAAAAAAAAGTTGCATGGAGCGAGATTCGATCCGGTGATCTTCGGATTGCAAGCCCGAGCGCTTACCGCTGCGCCACGACGCTGTAGGAAATTATAAATCGTAGAGACTATTTCACGGCAACGGTTTCTTTTAACTGTCGATTTTCTCGACAACGGTTGAGTGCATCTTGGTGCTTTGCCGCATTACACCTCTGGCCATGAGCTTTTATTATGCGCAGTATGAGTCGAATCTGAATTTCACAATTGGCGGCCTCCCCTTGTAAGCAAAATGCTAATTCTTAAGTCCCAGAAAATAATTTGAAAGCAATATCTGACGCGTAAAGTTTGATAAAAATGTCGGCCACACAAACACACACACAGACGCCCGGCTGCGTGAGACTTTCATAACCTCCCGCAACTAAGAAATGGTCTTGCGTAGCTAGTATCTGAATATTACACAATGAGTACTGATTTACAAAAGTAGTGACCCAAACTGAACAAGTGTTGTAAGTGGGCTGGTTCTGTGTTGGCAGCGCTGTGTAGCGCTTTGCATTGGATCTCTGACTGCGCTTTCTTTGTAAGAGACTCTGTGGCTGGTCGGACTCGTTGTTGGGAGTTAATCGCCACTAGTGTTGGACAGTTGGAGGTTAGCCGCCAAGAGTGATGGAAGTACTGTTGGGCAGTTGGAAGTGAACAGCCAGCAGTGATGGATGTTAGATGTGAGAAGTTAGCATTGATGGAGGGTAGAGGTCTGAAGTGTTAGCGTAGCCTAACGATCTGTACGTGTTAGACTTGGAGATTGAATATTATTCATGATTGTACTAGATGTCAATGACGATTTATATTCGTGTCTGAACTGGATGTCACATCATTAAGGTAAAAAAAATACATTATTTGGTTTGCAACAAAATCTTTACTTTCATAACCGCATGCCTATCTACATCTACATCTACATTTATACTCCGCAAGCCACCCAACGGTGTGTGGCGGAGGGCACTTTACGTACCACTGTCATTACCTCCCTTTTCTGTTCCAGTCGCGTATGGTTCGCGGGAAGAACGACTGTCTGAAATCCTCCGTGCGCGCTCGAATCTCTCTAATTTTACATTCGTGATCTCCTCGGGAGGTATAAGTAGGGGGAAGCAATATATTCGATACCTCATCCAGAAACGAACCCTCTCGAAACCTGGCGAGCAAGCTACACCGCGATGCAGAGCGCCTCTCTTGCAGAGTCTGTCACTTGAGTTCGCTAAACATCTCCGTAACGCTATCACGATTACCAAATAAGCCTGTGACGAAACGCGCCGCTCTTCTTTGGATCATCTCTATCTCCTCCGTCAACCCGATCTGGTACGGATCCCACACTGATGAGCAATACTCAAGTATAGGTCGAACGAGTGTTTTGTAAGCCACCTCCTTTGTTGATGGACTACATTTTCTGAGGACTCTCCCAATGAATCTCAACCTGGTACCCGCCTTACCAACAATTAATTTTATATGATCATTCCACTTCAAATCGTTCCGCACGCATACTCCCAGATACTTTACAGAAGTAACTGCTACCAGTGTTTGTTCCGCTTTCATATAATCATACTGTAAGGTGTCAGGCAAATCCAACACCTTCCATGAAAACCCTGACATGATAAGCAAATCCAGTAGTATGTCACATAGCTCCGAATAAATCGTGACATTAAATTAACCAAAGTAATACGAGTAAAGAGTGAGCAAATGGAATACAACAGACTAACACAAGAATGCCTAAATGCATGTCATACCTTCCCACCGTGGGACAGACGCAGTTCCGAGGGGAGAAACGAGAACAGAAGCCGAGAGCAGAACCGTGTTAAGCTGGAAGGCCCTACGATAAGGGACGGACGGACAGCCACGTCGCCAGCTAACCGCTAGGACCACACCACCCGTAAGTTTTAGCGTGAGACTTTTTCGCGTCTCTGTTACGTCAAGACCACCCCCCAGCCAATGTTAAAAGCTAGAGCCCTGCAGAAGAACAGTATAGATCTTACGATAACACAAAAAGGGCTACACCACCCGAAACTTTTAGCGTGAGACTTTTTCGCATCTCTGTTACGTTACGACCACCCCCCAGCCCATGTTAAAAGATAGAGCCCTCCAAAAGAACAGTATAGATGTTACGATAACACTAAAGGACCACACCAGCTGCAAGTTTTAGCGTGAGACTTTTTCGCGTCTCTGTTACGTTGAAAACTTTAAAAACATTGCCCCACCACGAAAAGTATAACGTTTCTCATTCGATAGACAGAAATTTTGTAGGCGGAACTTAAGGTTAACTTTGAGACCCTGACTGGTCAGATGAAAACACAGCCAGATAGATTTTTTTAAAACCAACTTCGGTAAATTGTAGTAAGGAAAAGTTAGTAGGAGAGTTGCTTCGGAGACGACGAGGTGAGCGGAGCTGTGGTGCCCGCCGCCCCCTGACGAACACCGACAAGGTAATGAACGCACACGATGCCGCATTTTTGAGTGCATAAGGCTTCACTCAGAACTGCAGAAGTCTCATCTATTACATCCCCTTTTTGCGTAATACTAGTGTCGATCGTCAATTAAAGCTCATGGTGTTCACATTTGCCACTTGAAGTGAAAATCTGAAATGCGACGATTTTTCTGTTATATAGTTATTGAGAAGCCACATCAGCCACAGTAATTTACGACAAGTTAGATAAGTAATTAAAAAGATAATTGAGGGTCACTGTAGACCATATCGATAGTTTTCTCTTTTGTGAAACTTAATTTAAACCTAGATTATAGATGTGATATGGCATAGGTCATCCTTCGATCCATTGTAGCAACTTGGAAACCCATTCAGGGAATATTGGTTCACATTTTTGTTGAACGCAGTTGGTTTTTACCATCCTGTATTAAAACATTTCCTTTTATCAATAGTGCAATTTATAAACGATGTTTTGTGAGTTGAATAAAATTTCCAATGGTAAACTTAACTGATTTTTCGACGTTATTTTACCAGCTAACTAAAAATAGGAAAGCCTTGAACCCCTTCCACTAAATTTAGTTAGTATTAAGATTCTTTTACAGGGAGTGCAGTGGAGCTGACGCTGAGATCATTAAGTATTTGGTTATATCATCGCTAGTCTCACTGAACTCTTCTGAATTCTACATGTCATGTGTGGTCTGACGTCTCCTTACCAGCAACAGGTCCCAGGTTCAAACTAGTCAATTCCCTAAAAAACACGCTCAGAGCGTCGTTGCGCGAAAGTGGTAGGGAGACACGATTTAGAACAAAAAGAAACCACGCAGAATGTTTAGAATACAATGAAGGATCCTTCTTTCTATGTATTAGCAATAAATTACATTTGTCTATGTTAAGGGTCAGTTGCCACTCCCTGCACCAAGTGCCTATCCGCTGCAGATCTTCCTGCATTTCGCTACAATTTTCTAATGCTGCAACTTCTCTGTATATTACAGCATCATCCGAGAAAAGCCGCATGGAACTTCCGACACTATCTACTAGGTCATTTATATATATTGTGAAAGTAGTTAGTGGCTTTAGTAGTTAGAATCTTTTGTTTAACTGGCAGTATTGACGCTCGCTCTATTGCAGTAGTTCGCGTAATGATGTTTTTTGTGATGTGAGGTATTGTTAAAATTTCTTTTTAGTCAGGGCCATTCTTTTGAATTAATTATTTGAATTCAGATTGTAATTTTTTTGAGGAGTCAGATTGCGTTGCTCTAGAATATTGTGGATCGGTGTTGATATGATAAAAAAGGTAAAGAGAAGGTAACCTCAGTACGTTCAGTTTTACTCTGCTGTTTCAGAATCAAATAATGTGGAAATTTCATCCTCTCAGTCATTCTGCAGTTTAGGTACAGACGCACTCATTTAAATAAAGAAGTTTCAAAGTGTTAGCTTTCTGATTTAGCGTGCAGTGAGGATGTCTCCTTAGTTTTGTATGCACTGACTTTAAATACAAAGAATAATAGCGATCTGAACGAACATACAAACCCCAGAATATGACTTTTACATAACATGGTAGTAACGATGCGGAGTCATTTCGTGACAGGTGACATAGCACCCGTCGACCTACGTAATCAGCACCGTAAACCTGGTAGCACGCAAGGAAAAAGTGCTTATTACTAATTTCTTTTAACTGCAACTCAGTATGTGACTGCCGATGTGTCACAATTTTTGTGGGCCATATAACAAGATGGTGGCCATGAAGCGTGGCATGATGTTATGCATTAATAACAAAGAGTGATGAGGTATATATTGAAATAATTCCGAAAAGAGGTGACTGATAAGCAGTCATATAGTTATTGAACACAAGCAAGTGTTTTCTAATCCAAGATGGGTACTCAAAGCAACAGGTGCAAGAGTCAGACTCACAATCAGAACGTAACGTTCCCAGTTCACTATTTTGAACAAAGCAAAAGTGGTAGTGCGCCCTCCAGACCTGATGAGAGGAAACGCAGGTCACAGGAAATCGCAAGAAATTACTTTTTTACATAAAAAATCGTGACGTGAACTGTTCGATAATGTAAAAATAACAAAACTGTATCGTTATAGATCCCACTGATGTTGTCTTAGAGCAATAGGAAAAATAAATTAAGTGGCAGCAGGAAAAGGTGGTTTTATTCACAAAACAAGTATTTCTGTGCTTGCCGCGTAGGATAGCCACTCAAACAAACTTGTTAAAGCAAAAACTATTTTGTAAGTCAATACGGCTGACAACTTCGAATAATTTAAAACACTTCAAAAGAAAAGATAACGCACTATAATCAGTTTCCATTCAACAAAAATGAGCAGCCTACAAGTTTCCATTTTATTACAGGCAAGGACACTACTCCATTCCTAATCGCGGAGTAATCATGACCAAGGGTTTCCAGAATAAGGTAACCACTTTAACTAAGCTTCACTACAGCAAGTAATGAAAAAGACTTACTCATTTTCTTACTTATTGCAGAATCTCTACAACAGCACTGATCGCTACCAAATAAAGACAGTCTTCCCTGCAAACTTAGCCCCTCTCCACACCAGAACACAGAACAGAACAGAATGGCGAATACCCTTTCACGTATGATCAGCCCCGAGGCTACGACACTGCAACACTACGACTCGTACTTGCAGCAAACCACTGATCTGAAGTAATGCAAGGAACGGTTGTAGAAATCGCAACGAAAGTAAATAAAAGGTTTAGAAAATAAAGAGGCATCCTGAAATCAGTACCGTGGAAGGTACTCTTAACCGAGGGCAACCTCCACTGAACGACCTCTAGAAAGAGCACTGACCTATAGCTACAGAAGTTTAACTAACGGGCAACAATTTTATATATATACAGGGTGAGTCACCTAACGTTACCGCTGGATATATTTCGTAAACCACATCAAATACTGACGAATCGATTCCACAGACCGAACGTGAGCAGAGGGGCTAGTGTAATTGTTTAATACAAACCAAACAAAAATGCAGGAAGTATGTTTTTTAACACAAACCTATGTTTTTTTTAAATGGAACCACGTTAGTTTTGTTAGCACATCTGAACATATAAACAAATACGTAATCAGTGCCGTTTGTTGCATTGTAAAATGTTAATTACATCCGGAGATATTGTAACCTAAAGTTGACGCTTGAAACCTCCGACGTACAGTTGCGTGTTGTAACAAACACTTCATTGCAGGGGCCCAAACAGCTGCAACATACATCGCGTTTCTACAGAATGATCTGCCAACGTTGCTCGAAAATGTCCCACTGGAAACGCGTCGACGTATGTGGTATCAGCATGGTGGTGCACCTGCACATTACGCAATTAACTCTAGGCTGGCCCTTGACAGGATGTTCGACGGGCGTTTCATAGGACGTGGAGGACGCATAAATTGGCCATCTCGTTCTCCTGATCTTACACCTCTGGACTTCTTTCTGTGGGTTACGTTAAAGGAAAATGTGTACCGTTATGTGCCTACAACCCCGGAGGATATGAAACAACGTATTGTGGCAGCCTGCGGCGACATTACACCAGATGTACTGCGGCATGTACGACTGCAATTGTGTGCAGCAAATGATGGCCACCACATTGAACATCTATTGGCCTGACATGTCGGGACACACTCGATTCCACTCCGTAATTGAAAACGGAAACCACGTGTGTACGTGTACCTCACCCCTCATGGTAATGTACATGTGCGTCAGTGAAAAAGACCAATAAAAAGGTGTTAGCATGTGGACGTAATGCGTTGTTCCAGTCTCTTCTGTACCTAAGGTCCATCACCGTTCCCTTTGGATCCCTACGTAATTCGGTGCTCTCCGATACACACGATCGAACAGCGGAGGAGTGGTACTCAAGCGTCAACTTTAGGTTACATTATCTCCGGATGTAATTAACATTTTACAATGCAACAAACGGCACTGATTACGTATTTGTTTATATGTTCAGATGTGCTAACAAAACTAACGGGGTTCCATTTAAAAAAACGTAGGTTTGTGTTAAAAAACATACTTCCGTGCATTTTTGTATGGTTTGTATTAACCAATTACACTAGCCCTTCTCCTCACGTTCGGTCTGTGGAATCGATTCGTCAGTATTTGATGTGGTTTACGAAATATATCCAGAGGTAATGTTAGGTGACTCACCCTGTATATATATATATATATATATTGTAGGGGCTCCTTCTTTGATTACCAATCAGAACGTCCTGCGTCCGAACGTTTAATTTTTAAATAAAAATCATCAATGGCAGCCAAAGACTTCGGGCAGAAGATGTCACCCTCAGTCAGCAAACGAGCTTATCAAAGAGAGCAGAGGAGCGAACTGAATGTCAGACGGGGTACTCTCTTGCCCTCTGGGTGAGAAACTGCCCCTAAAGGCATTGGAATAAAAAATGATCAACGGTAGGAGGTGCAGAAAACTGGCAAAAGATTCCGAAGTAATCCTTCATTCGGATGTCCTGAAGGGGCTGCCAATGGGAGGTGACCTTGAGGAAAATACTGAATAAACAACGAAACGATAACGGTTTACGAGACGGGGAGAGGAATGTCATAAGTTTTAACGTGGTAGTGCAGTCTAGATAAATTGGGGATCAGTGAAGTGAAATGGAAAGAAGACAAGGATTTCTGGTCTGATGGTCAGGTATAAATTGCGACGTCGCAAGCTGAAGACGGAGAGAAACAGAAAGTATATGAGGATATGGAATGAGTAATTCAGTTCGTAAAGGGGCACGAAAATCTAATAGTCATCGGAGACTGGAATGAAGTTTTAGGGGAAAGAGTAGAAGAATTGGTTACAGGAGGATATGGGCCTGGAATGAGAGAGGAGAAGACTAATTGAGAATAACTTTCAGCAAGCATTGCCGTAAGTGGAGGAGGTATACATCGAAAAGCCCAGGAGATACAGGAAGATTTCAGTTAGATTACATGAAGGTAAGACAGTGAGTCCGAAATGAGATACTGGATTGTAAGGCGTAACCAGGAGCTGATACAGACTCAGATTACAATTTAGTAGTGATGAGGAGTAGGCTGAAGTTGAACAGACTTGAAAGGAAGAATTGAAACGTGAAGAAGTGGAAAACGTAAGTTCTAAGGAATGCAGAGATACGTCTGAAGCTCTGAGGTTATAGATACTGCGACAAGAATTCGCTCAGTAGGCAGTTAAGTTAAAGAGAAACAGACGTCTTTAAGAAGGACAGCCACAGAAGTTGGGAAGAGAAACGTAGGTAATGTGAACGTAGCTCCCAATAAAACGATGTGTAACAGAAGAAATGCTTCAGTTGTTCGATGAAGGAAGAAAGTGAATTTTCATGAACAAGAATTTTCAGGAAGTGGAAAGAGCACATTGGAGGCCTCTATGAGTGGAGACCTGTCTGACGACTCGATAGAAGAAGAAACAGGCCTCGACATAAAAGAGACAGAGGATCCAACATTAGAATAAGAATTTAAAAGAGCTTTAGAAGAATGAAGATCGAATAAAGGTGCGAGGTGCCGGGGCTAGCAGTGTATTTAACACTAAATTCTTCTAGAATCTACATATGTAAATGATGCTCTAAGCCCCCCCCCCCTATTCTAACTCCGACTTTTGCTGTTGCACAAGGATTAAAAAAAATACGCGAACTGACTCTAATCAACCCTGCCAGTGGAGTAGAAGAGGGTTTGGCACCTGCAATAATTTAATTTGATAAATAAGTTAAATAAACGAAGGTTTCATTAACATAGTGAGGAATGATAGGGTTGCTCTACCGATTAACAGAATGAAAGTTCTGTCCAAAATAACAATATGATTTATTAAGACTAAACACAAAATAATAAACAAAAACACATGAAACATTTATAATACATCAAATTGGCTCAAATTGGATACTCAAACAAACGCTATGAAGGTGAAGTTGTCCCTAAACTAGATCGTGAGGTTTAAGACGAAGTGGTATGTGGAGCCAATTCCTTGCCACTCAAATCTTAAGAGAGACACACAGCTAACCCAACATTAACTGCTGCTACTCAAGACAGAACAAAGTTAGAAAAAGACGAACAGGCGCGCTCTGCTGAGCTCTGATTATCACCTAGGAAAATCCCTATCTGCCGGTGCTGCGGACATACATTACCAAACTGTCTTCTTAACTGCCAGAACACGATCTGGCGTACCGGAGGCGATGGCTGGTTGCTTCGACGTCCTCGACCGAAAGGCGAGAGCCGACTACCTAGAGCACCCGTACAGGCCGAACACACAACATTCCCGCCCCCACGACAGTGGCCGTGGTTAAAAGTTCCAATCAGCAACTCGAAAACCGGCGGAAAATTCCACTCCATTGCCGGAGCACTACCATTCCACCAATGGAGATTCTTGGCGCCAATTTCTGCGCTGATTTTGCTACGTCACGGAGCTATGCACTGAGCAAGCCAATCACAGTTACTATTTTGCAGAAAGCGCGGGAATTTTCCCGCCACAACTGCCTGGGTACACAAGTCATTCCCACGCCTCGCTGGTAGCCCGCCAGAAAGTGTTTTCGCTAAGATTCTGCGAAGTAACGGAACCTCTAGCCCAGCCGCTACTTCAGACCCCTCCGGGCGTGTCTTTTGACAATGTCGGCGTCTGCAAAGCATTCACTCGACTTCCTCACACCCGTCGGCTTAACCCTTTCCAGATCAGCGGAGCACGCCTGTCACCGGACCACCGAGGTGACGAGAGACGCTGCGTGGGACGTCCGCGTGTGAAGGAATAGCAACTTTTCACCGCATACAATTAGAGACGAATATCGTAAGATAGAAATATGAGAGGGGGCTCATGCCACCTCTCAAAGGAGGAGGGATAGATGAGATACCAATAGAATTTCTAAAACCATTGGACAACGTGGCAACAGAAAGGCTATTCACGTTGGTTTGTAGAATGTATGAAAAAACTAAACTCCTCCCGAACAGGCCATGAAGGCCCAACGGTACTGAACGGCCGCCGTGTCATCCTCAGCTCATAGGCGTCACTGGATGTGGATATGGAGCGCATGTGGTCAGCATACCGCTCTCCGGCCTGTTCGGAGAGAGTATGCTGAGCCATGACAACTAGGTTTAGGCAACAGAAAGAGGGGTGGCAGACGTCGGTGAATCTTACCGAATGGCGGGCGCTGCTGCTCTTCAGTAGCATCATTAAATACTCGCCGTCACCAACCGACCGAAACGCCGATCGAATCCGAGCGTAATTAATAAACTGTGCTCGAAGTAATTAGTTCTTAAACTTTACTGCAGCATGGCGGAGCACGGCTACAGCCAAGACGCGGAGGCGGGCGCTGCAGTAGCTGGTGGTCCTTTCCAGGAGATGGTGCTGAATACCCCGGAGCAGCGCTTTTGTTAAATGGCCGGTACCTCACACTAGTGCGCCCACGGCTGCCCAAGTCCGTCGGAAAGCACAGTGGACATGAATGGATGCAGGTGATCAGACAGGATGCTTATGTACGTCTCACTTGTCAGAGTCGTATCTAGACATATCAGGGGTCCCATATCACTCCCACTGCACCACGACCCACACCAAAACAGAACCTCCAACAGCTTTAGCAGTCCCTCCTGACATGCGGGATCCACGGATTAATGAGGTTATCTCCATCCCATACACGTCCATGCGCCCGATACAATTTGAAACGAGACTCGTCCGATCACGAAACATGTTTCCAGTCATCAAAAGTCCAATGTCTGTGTTGACGGGCCCACGCGAGCCGTAAAGCTTTGTGTCATGCAATCCTCAAGGATACACGAGTGTGCCTTCGGCTCCGAAAGCCCATAACGATGATATTTCGTTGAATGGTTGGCACGCCTATACTTGTTGGTGGCCCAGCACTGAAATCTGCAGCAATTTTAGGAAGAGTTGCACTTCTGTCACGTTGAACGACTCTCTTCAGTCGTCGTTGGCCCCGTTCTTGCAGGGTCTTTTTCCGGCCGCAGCGATTTCGGAGATTTGATGTTTTACCGGATTCCTGATATTCACGGTACACTCGTGAATTGCTCGTACGGGAAAGTCACCACTTCATTGCTACGTCGAAGATGCTGTGTCCCATCGCTCGTGCGCCGACTATAACACCACGTTCTAACTCACTTAAATCTTGATAACCTGCCTGCGTAGCAGCAGTAACCGATCTAACAACTGCACCAGACGCTTGCTCTCTTCTATAGGCGTTGTCGACCGCAGCGACATATTCTGCCGGTTTACATACCTCTGAATTTGAATACGCTTCAGTGTATAAAGTTTCTTTCCTTTCTGTAATTATTTTGACACTTTAATTCTAGGGTGAATTCTTATATAAGTCGAAACAAAATCGATACGTAAATTATGGATGGAGCACATTTAGTTCATCAGAAGGTCCCGAATCTGTCCCCTGCTCTCATATTCAATTATTACTTCTCGAGTCATCCTTTGTTTACGTTCTTGTACGGCCGCCCTAACGCTCGTCACAGACATGGCATTCTTGGAAGAGTTCCTAACATGATTTTGGAAAAAAACGACATTTTGTCCATGGAGTGCGTGAGTGATTCTTTTGCAAAACTTTTTTGTTTATTTATAGACGCTATCACATGTTTATGACACAGTCATAACCGGTTTCGGCCATACAATGACCATCTTCAGATTCTAAAACAATACAAAAGAAAATATATATTAAACGCAAAATATGATGTTTTATAACATGATGTTTTTTAAATTATTAAGTGTTCATATTACAGATAAACATTTTTACGTGTTATCTTTTAGTAGATGTTTGATTCTATTCAGTAGCTACTTCAACTACCGACGCATTAGTAAATATTACTGTGGACCACCTGCATCAGCTCATGTTTGATTATTGGTTGGTTGGTTGTTTTGGGGAAGGAGACCAGACAGCGAGGTCATCGGTCTCATCGGATTAGGGAAGGACGGGGAAGGAAGTCAACCGTGCCCTTTCAAAGGAACCATCCCGGCATTTGCCTGGAGCGACTTAGGGAAATCACGGAAAACCTAAATCAGGATGGCCGGAGGCGGGATTGAACCGTCGCCCTCCCGAATGCGAGTCCAGTGTGCTAACCACTGCGCCACCTCGCTCGATCATGTTTGATTATTATTATTATTATTATTAGAATGAGATTTTCACTCTGCAGCGGGGTGTGCGCTGATATGAAACTTCCTGGCAGATTAAAACTGTGTGCCCGACCGAGACTCGAACTCGGGACCTTTGCCTTTCGCGGGCAAGTGCTCTACCATCTGAGCTACCGAAGCACGACTCACGCCCGGCCTCACAGCTTTACTTCTGCCAGTATCTCGTCTCCTACCTTCCAAACTTTACAGAAGCTCTCCTGCGAACCTTGCAGAACTAGCACTCCTGAAAGAAAGGATATTGCGGAGACATGGCTTAGCCACAGCCTGGGGGATGTTTCCAGAATGAGATTTTCACTCTGCAGCGGAGTGTGCGCTGATATGAAACTTCCTGGCAGATTAAAACTGTGTGCCCGACCGAGACTCGAACTCGGGACCTTTGCCTTTCGCGGGCAAGTGCTCTACCATCTGAGCTACCGAAGCACGACTCACGCCCGGCCTCACAGCTTTACTTCTGCCAGTATCTCGTCTCCTACCTTCCAAACTTTACAGAAGCTCTCCTGCGAACCTTGCAGAACTAGCACTCCTGAAAGAAAGGATATTGCGGAGACATGGCTTAGCCACAGCCTGGGGGATGTTTCCAGAATGAGATTTTCACTCTGCAGCGGAGTGTGCGCTGATATGAAACTTCCTGGCAGATTAAAACTGTGTGCCCGACCGAGACTCGAACTCGGGACCTTTGCCTTTCGCGGGCAAGTGCTCGCAAGTGCTCCGCTGCAGAGTGAAAATCTCATTCTGGAAACATCCCCCAGGCTGTGGCTAAGCCATGTCTCAATTGGCTCTGAGCACTATGGGACTTAACATCAATGGTCATCAGTCCCCTAGAACTTAGAACTACTTAAACCTAACTAACCTAAGGACAGCACACAACACCCAACCATCACGAGGCAGAGAAAATCCCTGACCCCGCCGGGAATCGAACCCGGGAACCCGGGCGTGGGAAGCGAGAACGCTACCGCACGACCACGAGATGCGGGCAGCCATGTCTCCGCAATATCCTTTCTTTCAGGAGTGCTAGTTCTGCAAGGTTCGCAGGAGAGCTTCTGTAAAGTTTGGAAGGTAGGAGACGAGATACTGGCAGAAGTAAAGCTGTGAGGCCGGGCGTGAGTCGTGCTTCGGTAGCTCAGATGGTAGAGCACTTGCCCGCGAAAGGCAAAGGTCCCGAGTTCGAGTCTCGGTCGGGCACACAGTTTTAATCTGCCAGGAAGTTTCATTATTATTATTATTATTATTCTCGTGTCAGCAGCATACATAAAACACAGTTTACACAATTATTGACAGGTCAACACAGTTTATGTGATCTTTGACCAAAATTTGGCCTCTTTCAGTGTATTTTCCCTTGCCTGATGAAGGTCATCTCCCGTGCTGGTGGCTGGACACAGTCGACACTGAAGCACACGTTGAACAGTGTGTTCTTCCCCGCTGTCACATTGTGTCCTGTTTCCTTCAGGTGTCCCCATTTTGCCAGGTTAACCCGTGATCTGACCGTTCCTGAACTCAGCCTATTCAAGGACCTCCAGATTGGCCGATTCTCATCATGACCAGTGGGTATAGATTCTGAAAATCTTTTCCAACCAGGAGGGTGGGATGTCTCAGCCCTCCATAGTTCCAGCCTGGATTCTTCGTCAGTGGTCGTTAGTTTCTCCGATGTTCTGAGGAAACTTTTCCTTGACCTTAGTCGTTGGGAATAGGGTTGTTGCCAATGCATGGGATGCCTTTTGTTCTTGCTCCACTTTCATTTTTTCCCTGTTTGCTGCTGTTTCTTTCCGAACAGGAGGTGGAGCAATTCCTGCAAGGTTGTAGAGCTATTCAATTGGAGCTGACTTCAAGAAGCCTGTTATAATTCTACCAGCCGGTGGCCGAGCGGTTCTAGGAGCTACAGTCTGGAACCGCGCGACCGCTGCTGTCGCAGGTTCGAATCCGGCCTCGGGCATGGATGTGTGTGATGTCCTTAGGTTAGTTAAGTTTAAGTAGTTCTAAGTTCTAGGGGACTGATGACCGCAGAAGTTAAGTCAGTGCTCAGAGCCATTTGAACCATTTTTTTGTTATAATTCTACATGTGTCGCTTAGGGCAGCATCCACCTGTTTGGCATGTGTTGACTTGTACCAAACACGACAGGCATACTCTGCAGCGGAGTAGCTATTGCCATTGCAGAAGCTCGGATGGTTTCAGTTTGACCGCCCCACTGTGATCCGGCCAGTTTCCTGAGCAGGTTGTTCCTGGCGGAAACTTCGATTCGAAATTCATGCAGTGTTATTTGAACGTTGTCCGCCCGTGGTAGCTGAGTGGTCAGCGCGACGGAATGTCATACCTAAAGGCCCGGGTTCTATTCCCGGCTGGGTCGGAGATTTTCTTCGCTCAGGGACTGGGTGTTGTGTACCCTTATCATCATCATTTCATCCCCATCGACACGTAAGTCGCCGAAGTGGCGGTAACTGGAAAGACTTGCACCAGGCGAACGGTCTACCCGACGAAACACCCTAGCCACACGGCATTTCCATTTGAACGTTAGAGATCTGTCAAGTGTTATTCCTAGGTGTTTTGGAGTGTCACAGTGTTCCAATTTAACACCTGGCCATTATATTTTTAACATACAGGGGGTTTGCGATTTCTCAGATGGAAAGCATACACTTTTATCTTTGATGGGTTTCGTTTAAGCTGGTTTATTCTGTTGTATTTTGACAGATCTTCACGTGCCCTCCTTAGAATGATTTCTATTGAATCGAAGTTTGTGCTTTGGGTCGATAGAGCTAGGTCATCAGCATATAAGAAACTCCTCCACTTGGAGACTATGGGTTGTCGTTAGTATATATATTGAACACAACTGGAGCCAACACACTTCCCTGGGGAAGACCATTTTTCTGTAGCCTCCATCTGCTGCGCCGTCCTTGAAGGTCAGTGAAGATTGCGATTGAGAAAAGCAATCGGGCGTACCCTGGGCGTCAAGAAATGACGGCTTATCCTTTCATACCAGAAACAACCATATACAAGTTCTTTTTAGGGCCACAGCTAAGCTCATGTTTGATGTCTTACCCCGACATCGATGATATCATCCATGTAAAAAGGCCATAATGGTGCTACAGTGCTCTGAGGAGTATGATGGTGAACTCCATTGGTGCCTTGTCTACCAACTTCACCTGATGTAGATATCTCATGTCACATATCTCCAGAAATTTAACAACGACATGTCGAATCCATGAAGCCCACAATCATTTCTGTATTGTGCTCCAAAAGTGGTTCAAATGGTTCAAATGGCTCTGAGCACTATGGCACTCAACTGCTGTGGTCATAAGTCCCCTAGAACTTAGAACTACTTAAACCTAACTAACCTAAAGACATCACACACATCCATGCCCGAGGCAGGATTCGAACCTGCGACCGTAGCGGTCGCGCGGTTCCGGACTGTAGCGCCCAGAACCGCTAGGCCACTCCGGCCGACTCCAAAAGTGGACCAACATGCTATTAAGCATTAAGCAGGTGGTTGTAATGCTTTGGCTCACCATTTGTAAGGGCACAGATACACTGGTTCATATTTCAGGCGTCTTGCGAAACATCACTATCCTTAGCAGTTAGTATAATTGAGTAATCGTTCATAATTGGCGTCCAGCTAAATTGAAATAGCATTATTATTGCTGTACAAGGTACTGAGAAAATTCTGGGTTTGTTGGGGTTGGATTTTTATGTCTGACGTACTCCCGGAGCATCGTGAGTCGGCGAAAGACACCCTTTCGACGAGTTTCAGTAACAGCAAGTAGTCGCTCAGAGTCTATAGCGCCGTGCGTCGCCCTGTGGAGCTCCTCTCTGGCGAAGTTTCATGGTTTTTGTAAACGGGTAATACTCGTTTCATAGCAATTCTTGCACACGTGATGTCATTTTAATGTCACGCGAAGTGTCGACAACCGCATGACCAGCTATCGAAATTGTGACAAAGGAAAATACGAATGTTATTGGTCTTCGATTCACTCGCAGCAATTTAAGCTGTCCTCTTAGGTTGCCACCTAACCACATACTCGGAAATCGCCACATGTTGTTGTTGTGGTCTTCAGTCCTGAGACTGGTTTGATGCAGCTCTCCACGCCACTCTATCCCGTGCAACCTGCTTCATCTCCCAGTACCTGCTGCAACCTACATCCTTCGATCTGCTTAGTGTATTGATCTCTTGGTCTCCCTCTACGATTTTTACCCTCCACGCTGCCCTCCAATGCTAAATTTGTGATCCCTTGATGCCTCAAAACATGTCCTACCAACCGATCCCTTCTTCTAGTCAAGTTGTGCCACAAACTTCTCTTCTCCTCAATCCTATTCAATACCTCCTCATTAGTTACGTGATCTACCCACCTTATCTTCAGCATTCTTCTGTAGCACCAAATTTCAAAAGCTTCTATTCTCTTCTTGTCCAAACTGGTTATCGTCCATGTTTCACTTCCATTCATGGCTACACTCCATACAAATACTTTCAGAAACGACTTCCTGACACTTAAATCTATACTCGATGTTAACAAATTTCTCTTCTTCAGAAACGATTTCTTTGCTATTGCCAGTCTACATTTTATATCCTCTCTACTTCGACCATCATCAGTTATTTTGCTCCCTAAATAGCAAAACTCCTTTACTACTTTAATTATCTCATTTCCTAATCTAATCCCCTCAGCATCACCCGATTTAATTTGACTACATTCCATTATCCTCGTTTTGCTTTTGTTGATATTCATCTTACATCCTCCTTTCAAGACACTGTTCTTTCCGTTCAACTGCTCTTCCAAGTCCTTTGCTGTCTCTGACAGAATTACAATGTCATCGGCGAACCTCAAAGTTTTTACTTCTTCTCCATGAATTTTAATACCTACTCCGAATTTTTTTTTGTTTCCTTTACTGCTTGCTCAATATACAGATTGAATAACATCGGGGAGAGGCTACAACCCTGTCTCACTCCTTTCCCAAACACTGCTTCCCTTTCATGCCCCTCGACTCTTATAACTGCCATCTGGTTTCTGTACAAATTGTAAATAGCCTTTCGCTCCCTCTATTTTACCCCTGCCACCTTCAGAATTTGAAAGAGAGTACTCCAGTTAACGTTGTCAAAAGCTTTCTCTAAGTCTACAAATGCTAGAAACGTAGGTTTGCCTTTTCTTAATCTTTCTTCTAAGATAAGTCGTAAGGTTAGTATTGCCGCACGTGTTCCAACATTTCTACGGAATCCAAACTGATCTTCCCCGAGATCCGCTTCTACCAGTTTTTCCATTCGTCTGTAAAGAATTCGCGTTAGTATTTTGCAGCCATGACTTATTAAACTGATAGTTCGGTAATTTTCACATCTGTCAACACCTCCTTTCTTTGGGATTGGAATTATTATATTCTTCTTGAAGTCTGAGGGTATTTCGCCTGTCTCATACATCTTGCTCACCAGATGGTAGAGTTTTGTCATGACTGGCTCTACCAAGGCCATCAGTAGTTCTAATGGAATGTTGTCTACTCCCGGGGCCTTGTTTCGACTCAGGTCTTTCAGTGCTCTGTCAAACTCTTCACGCAGTATCTTATCTCCCATTTCGTCTTCATCTACATTCTCTTCCCTTTCCATAATATTGTCCTCAAGTACATCGCCCTTGTATAAACCCTCTATATACTCCTTCCACCTTTCTGCCTTCCCTTCTTTGCTTAGAACTGGGTTGCCATCTGAGCTCTTGATATTCATACAAGTGGTTCTGTTCTCTCCAAAGGTCTCTTTAATTTTCCTGTAGGCAGTATCTATCTTACCCCTAGTGAGACAAGCCTCTACATCCTTACATTTGTCCTCTAGCCATCCCTGCTTAGCCATTTTGCACTTCCTGTCAATCTCATTTTTGAGACGTTTGTATTTCTTTTTGCCTGCTTCATTTACTGCATTTTTATATTTTCTCCTTTCATCAATTATATTCAAATTATCTTCTGTTACCCAAGGATTTCTATTAGCCCTCGTCTTTTTACCTACTTGATCCTCTGCTGCCTTCACTACTTCATCCCTCAGAGCTACCCATTCTTATTCTACTGTATTTCTTTCCCCCATTCTTGTCAATTGTTCCCTTACGCTCTCCCTGAAACTCTCTACAACCTCTGGTTCTTTCAGTTTATCCAGGTCCCATCTCCTTAAATTCCCACCTTTTTGCAGTTTCTTCAGTTTCAATCTGCAGTTCATAACCAATAGATTGTGGTCAGAATCCACATCTGCCCCTGGAAATGTCTTACAATTTAAAACCTGGTTCCTAAATCTCTGTCTTACCATTATATAATCTATCTGATACCTTTAAGTATCTCCAGGATTCTTCCACGTATACAACCTTCTTTTATGATTCTTGAACCAAGTGTTAGCTATGATTAAGTTATGCTCTGTGCAAAATTCTACAAGGCGGCTTCCTCTTTCATTTCTTCCCCCCAATCCATATTCACCTACTATATTTCCTTCTCTCCCTTTTCCTACTGATGAATTCCATTCACCCATGACTATTAAATTTTCGTCTCCCTTCACTACCTGAATAATTTCTTTTATCTCGTCATACATGTCATCAATTTCTTCATCATCTGCAGAGCTAGTTGGCATATAAACTTGTACTACTGTAGTAGGCATGGGCTTTGTGTCTATCTTGGCCACAATAATGCGTTCACTATGCTGTTTGTAGTAGCTAACCCGCACTCCTATTTTTTTATTCATTATTAAACCTACTCCTGCATTACCCCTATTTGATTTTGTATTTATAACCCTGTAATCACCTGACCAAAAGTCTTGTTCCTCCTGCCACCGAACTTCACTAATTCCCACTATATCTAACTTTAACCTATCAATTTCCCTTTTTAAATTTTCTAACCTACCTGCCCGATTAAGGGATCTGACATTCCACGCTCCGATCCGTAGAATGCCAGTTTTCTTTCTCCTGATAACGACGTCCTCTTGAGTAGTCCCCGCCCGGAGATCCAAATGGGGGACTATTTTACCTCCGGAATATTTTACCCAAGAGGACGCCATCATCATTTAATCATACAGTTTTAGTCGCAGCATTTAAAGCCGTAATCTTAGGTTCCTGCGTAAATACACACTCGGAAATCGCCACATATTCGTATATAAATAGCCAAATATTTTTGTAAAGGTAGAATATGAATTATATTGCAGCTCGTTTTAGTCGCAGCATTTAAAGCTGTCCTCTTAGGTTCCAGCCTAACCGCACACTCAGAAATCGCTAAATATTTGTCATCCTTCGTTCTCAAATCAGACGGAATGTAAATAGCATTAAATATTACAGAACATACTTATATTACCCTCATAGTCGCACAACGCGATAACAACGTTAACATGAAAAACATATTTGCATGTAGTGGGCTGCGAACCTGCGCTAGCACTTAATCATGTGATCTTTGTCTCTTGCCTTGGTATTATATTCTCTCTCGAAGGCTTATATCGTTGTTGCGTTATTAAATGACATTCAGTAATAATGGTGACTTGTTTGTGGTAAATTTTCAGTGCTTTGTTACCTGGGAACGGCATACCGCAGTTTATAAAACAAATGGGTTTCTTTCTTAATTTGCAAACTACTGGCGATAATAACTCACTCCTGAGGGAGCTCTCTTACATGAAGTCATGAATCGTCGATAAATCATTGTGTGATGTCTTATTATGGCGATAATTAGTAAACAATTCCAAGAATAACGTGTTTTCTGTAAATCTCCGGTAGGCGTGGATTAAGCATTGTGAGAAGCCCGTATCGAACGCTAACAAAAATCGATAGCCCATCATGCGGCCGTCGATACGGCGTGTGACGTCCTAATGACGTCAAGGTACCTGTAATTGTTGTGAAACGATCATAATACTTTCTCAGCTCAGGCCTAAGAATGAAAAACAAAGAAAAGAAGAGGCTGGTGGAAACAACAGTTAGACGAGATGTTCTTCTGAAACGACTACGTTGTAATCTGTGTTGCAACCTGAGTTTGAGATGTGGTCTGATCAATAAACGAGATTGTGTACAGAGTACACAGCCTGTTGTTCTTCATTAAAACAGTAAATTGGTTCAAATGGCTCTGAGCACTATGGGACTTAACATCCATGGTCATCAATCCGCTAGAACTTAGAACTACTTAAACCTAACTAACCTAAGGACAGCACACAACACCCAGTCATCACGAGGCAGAGAAAATCCCTGACCCCGCCGGGAATCGAACCCGGGAAACCGGGCGCGGGAAGCGAGAACGCTACCGCACGACCACGAGCTGCGGACCATTAAAACAGTAGCTTTACGCGAAAAACAACTGGAAGAAGTGCAGGTTCCGTCTGGTATAAAGTAAAGGCGTACTTCAAGACGGCGGAAACCCTCACTCAGTGTATTTCATTGCTGTTGTAAAATGCCTTCTTTTCCCAAGGTAAAGGAAACGCACAGTCGACAAGAAACATGCGTTCTAAAAGAATACCTGGTTAAAGCGTAGTTTGGAGATACCTGTATTGGAATCTATAAACTGTATGTCCCATCAAGTTGTAAATCTTATTAGGTACTTACACTAACTCCGGCATTGAGCGCTATTTTCATATTGGACACTGTTGCTCTCTGTGGACATTGCAAAGCAGCAGTTTCTGATACATTTGCTCCAACCGCGCTTTTTGAGTAGGAGTCTTCCACCATTTGATGTCAACAACCCTGCAACTTCAGTACCATTAAAACTGGCAGTCACAGTGTACGAATTATGTCAATGCCACAAATGACTCACATGTTTTAGAACACAGGTATTTTATTTTGTTAATAACATTTGGAATTTGGAGAAGTGAGTGGTAGAGTAAATCGTTGAGATAGAGAGTGGGATTTGTTCGGATAGCTGAGATGAAATATCAATTTTAGAGCCGGTCGAGCGGTTCTAGGCGCTTCAGTCCAGAACCGCGCGACTGCTACGGTCGCAGGTTCGAATCCTGCCACGGGCATGGATGTGTGTGATGTCCTTAGGTTAGTTAGGTTTAAGTAGTTCTGAGTTTTAGGGGACTGATGAGCTCAGATGTTAGGTCACATAGTGCTCAGAGCCATTTGAACCATCTATTTTAGAATTTATATCTTTCATCACGTCCCCTCGCCATCTTTTATTTGCGTGTAGCTGTTATTTATCTATGGTGCACATCATGTCAGAATGTGCTTATGTATAGAAAGATAGAGGTTTGAAGGGAATAGGTTTGCTTGTGCATGGCAGCATTGAGCGGACACACACCTTCGGTATTGCCAAGCCTTACAAAATATCGCTGAAAACAACAGTAAAGTAAACTGTGTCGCCACTGAAGTAGAATCAAAGGCCAACTAAAGTCGATTGGCCGCTGTGGGTTGGCGGCGGGGGATGTGCGAACCCTTTAAATCTGGGCCCCATTTGAATGTGACATGCAGTATGTAGGTAATAGGTAATGAATGGTGTAAAAGTTCCAGAATAAGAAGTGAAGCTCTCGTAGCAAGAACAGCATTACTATTACATGTGCATTATATTGATTCTACAGCTGAGTCAGAGAAAGATTTAGGAGAGTGCCAAGAAGATACTGTGTGGGATATTTGCATACAATTCGACTTAATTTTAAGAAAAGAAAACACTGAAGTTGTGCTGGCGTAAGCTGTCGCCAATACACTAGAAGGCAAAGACGCTGCGAGAAAATCGATAGTAGGCGCAAGAAACGCGCCCATCAGGAGAGAGGCCAAAGACAGACTCGCAGGCAGCAGGCCGCCAACGCCCTCTCGACTGCAGGTATTTAGACCGCCGCTGTGGACCGGAGAGCCACTCAGTCATCCCGTGAGTCAATGAGTCGTGTCATCAGTTGCAGCCCAGTGGGAGTCGCAGTCGCAGTCAGATCATCCTAGTGCCAGAGTAGTGAACATAGCGGGACTTGTACCTCATCAGCAGTGAGGCTAGCGTGGACTATTGCAGAAGAGCTTATACCACAACTCATGGACTATCGTGCACTTTTTCTTTTTTTCCGTCCGGCGACATTACAGTAGTGTCGCGCGCCAATAGCGGTCAATGGCCAGTGACATCACAGTGGTGTCGTGAGCGTAGTATCGCGCAGTGGCTAGTGACAGGACTTTAGTATCTTTTTCATTCTGTTGCTGTTTTGTTTAGGTAACAATAACTTACACACGTCAACAAGTTTTTTGTTTTTATAAGTACTTGTGCACTTTCATTATGGCAGACGAAAGAGACGATACGATTATTTACGATGAATGCGCGGACATCTTGTCTGCCATTCTGGACGACTTGGCCGTTTGCGAAGAAGACATTGGATATAAAAAGAAATGAAAGTGAAGCAGAATCGTCGGAAGACAGTGAAATACGTCCAAGAAGAATTCGGCGAACTCTACAGTTGCCAAATGAGTCGGATGAATCGGAAGAAGAAGACAAACTGTGATTTACTGAGGACCAATAACAAATTTGTAGGATCTCCGGGTCCACACATATTTCCCAAAGGTACACAGAGCGTCGTGGATATCATGGAATTATATATTGGGAACGATCTATTTGAATATATTAGCAACGAAACCAACAAGTATTAGAGTAAAAATTGCAATAGAAGGAAACTGAATAAAAAAACTTCCAAATTTGTCGACGTTACGGGACCCGAACTTAGAAAACGCTATCCTTATGGGAATTATAAAAAAAAGCAAGGATCGATGATTACTGGTCAACGAATCCGTTGATAGACACACCGGTATTTCACGAAACGATGTCCCGCAACCGATTCAGACAAATATTATCTTTTTTACATTTTTCCGACAGCAACAATAAACCGGATAATGCGGACCGGCTTTTCGAAGTGGAATTCCTAACTGATTGTTTTTCCAAAAAGTTTAAAGAAACATTTAATCTAAGTCAAAATACCTCAATTGAAGAAGGAATGAACGGTCGCAGGTTCGAATCCTGCCTCGGGCATGGATGTTTGTGATGTCCTTAGGTTAGTTAGGTTTAAGTAGTTCTAAGTTCTAGGGGACTAATAACCACAGCAGTTGAGTCCCATAGTGCTCAGAGCCATTTGAACCATTTTTTTTTTTTTTTTTTTTTTTTTTTTTGAAGAAGGAATGAGACCGTGGCGTGGACAGTTAAATTTTAATGTTTACAATCCGTCGAAAATTACGAAATATGGCATACTCATTCGGATTCTGTGTGATTGGAGTACGAGATACATTTCCTCATTGAAGATATATTCTGACGCTGGACAACCTTCAGCAAAAACAGTGATGGAACTACTGGCGCCTTCTTGTGGAAAGTGGTATCACCTCTATATGGATAATTATTATGGCAGTGTAGAACTTGCAGAGAAGTTTCTTGAAAATCAAATTCGAGTTTGTGGAACGATAGAGGTTTTCCGGAAACATTAAACGCGCAAAAGACAATGTGCTTGAAGCTTGTCATCAACAAGCCAAGTAATCCGAATTAGCGTTGCCGGCGCCAAGCGAATAAATTTGTACGAGACGTGCGGCCGGCAAAGTGTTAAGCTAAGGAACTTCTTGTTCTTATGAATAAAAAAGCCCGCTAATACATGCGTGCAGTCTGTGTTATAGAAAGAGGATACTGGCCACCAGACAACACCCTCTCCTTACTTCCCATGGTCAAGCCTACAGTGACAACGAGACGACACAAAAAAAGTGACAAGGGGGGGTCTAACCATGGTACATCACAATCATCAAGAAGTCTGCTAAGAAAACAACAAAGGTCTACAGCAACTCACAACTAAGCACCACGTAAGCAGATCGAAAGGTCGCTGTTGGATTCCTTTCATGTTGATTTCTTAAATCTGTTGTCATTTACGGCATAAATTCCTCTTCTAAATTTTCTGTGGCGTTTCTGACTATCTGGGAGGAGACTGAGCAGTGAAATGTGTTACTTTTACACATAAACAAGAACGATCTGTCACACTACTACACTTTAAAACACAGTTTATATGTAATTCATGTCACACAGTCTCATACGGAACCTACATCCGCTTTCTTTTATATACTGTATATGATAAGATACTGTCAGCTCCCTTCCCTTCTGTGTGAGAGGATGAATGAGCAAATGTATTTCTAGTTGCATGCTTGAGGGTAGCAGACAAGCCTGTCTGCTAAAGAACAGTAGGACCAACGTCGGAACACGTAGCTACGCTTTCTAAAAGCAAAGAGGTCCTGTCCGTCCCTTGTCATGTTGGTATAGGACACTGCCTCTCTGGCCACTTCCGTTTGTATTTGTGAGCCACCCTCAGGAAGGGACCACGGCAGTCTGTCCGCGGTGAGCGCCTGAGGTGGTAAGATCTCCGGCTAAGCGCTTGTAAATAACCATTGTTCTTTTTACTATGTATGTTTAAGGAAAGTTTCTCCATATTTATCATGTGACAAGACGTATGCCGCGAGCGTCAGGAAGAGGACGAATTAGAACAATGTTGTAGTGGTGTAAACACTTTGTTGAAGTAGCATTGAAGTAGCTTGTTGGATTAACTAGTAGTGGATAGAAATAGAATTTTGAGTAATACATGTTTATGGGTAGTTAGTCTGTAGTATAGACAACAGGTGTGCATGTGTGTGTGTGTGTGTGTGTAAATAACATGTGAACCCTATGCTGCCCTGACCTATACTTGCACAAGGCATAATCCTATTCATTTTAGTGAATTAATTTTATATTGTCGATTCATCTAACTTTTTTATTTAAAAAAAATTAAGACTCACTTTTGTTCTTAAAAATTGTGAAAGACAATACTAAGTGGTATTATGTATGACATTTTTAATCACATAACTATGATGAACAATTTCTGTGAATGCAGTTGAGAACGTGAAAGCGAACCGGCTAAACTCTTACGTGACAGCGGGAGCAGTGAGGAGGAGGGCTAGTTGTAAACAGGCGGGTTTCCCAGCAGGACACACTGTCAACCAGGCCACTTCGGGAGCGCGGTCACAACAAAAGAAGGGTACGGGACAAACACTTTCCCTTGCGCCCGGAGCTAACGGCCAGCCGCACCAGTGCGACCCTTCGTGGAGGCGATGACCTGAGATGGGCGAGCGGTCCACCGCGCGGAAATCCATCTGCTATAACGCACCACACGCATGCGACCGTGACGAGACGGCCGCGGTGAAACGACAGAAGACAGGGGATAAAGGGGCGTGGGGTCTTTTGACACGTACTGTCCAGAGAAATTGGCAGACTTCAACGATGCCTATCAACATTTCCTGACGGATGCCCACTGTCAGGCGACAGTAAATCATGGTTCGATGTTCTCTGGTCGCTAAGGGTGGCACAAAGTAGAGCCATTAAGTGTCATCCTTGCCCAGGAATATCAAACTGGCGAGCCAATTGAGGATAACTCAAGAATGTAACAACACAAGGGGCGTGGAGCCTTTTGACACATTCTGTCCAGAGAAACTGGCAGACTTCAACGACGCCTATCAACATTTCCTGGCGGATGCCCACTGTCAAGCGACAGTAAATCACAGTTCGATGTTCACTGGTAGCTAAGGGTGGCACAAAGAAGACCCATTAAGTGTCATCCTTGCCTAGGAATATCAACCTGGCGTGTCAAACGAGGATACCGCACGAATTTGACAACACAAACATGGAACCAAATCGAGATGTACGTGACACGGGCCACCAAGAGAAACTTCATGAGAGGGCAAAGACGGCGGGATTGAACGCAACAGATGGACAAAAATCCCCACTGACAGCTGCGGTGACGAACCCCCCCCCCCCCCCTCCCCTTATATTGTGCCTCGGAACAGTGGAACTACTGAGTGTGTAAATGAACAGTGATTATACGGCTCTTAGTTCAATGCATATACGTGTGTTTCTGTCATTGAAACTTTGACTCGCGTGTTTTGCAGGGGTTCGATTTATTGGTGTTTATTAGACTGACTATTGTATTTTGCAGGTGTTCTATTTATTGTTTTTTTTTTTTTTTTTGGACTTTGACTCTTTTATTTTGCAGGTGTTTTATGTATTGGTGTTTTTTTTAGATGTTGACTATTGTACTTTCAGAGCTGTTTTATTGATCAATGTTTGTTCTTGTGTGTTGTATTAGATTTGTGATATTTTGTTTCGTAAATTCATTCCTGTGGCATTGCTTCGTTTATCAGTCAGATAGCTATTCATGCTCATTGGACTGTGATCGATTAGCCTTTGCATGGGGCATATTTATAGTGAGGAACCCCTTAAGGGTAACAATCACATAATTAATTGTAGTTTCAGTATAATGACACAGTGATCATTGTTTACTACTAACTGAAATATAGTGAAGTAATTAAATTACTGCCACAAAGTTATTTTAATTCTACAAATTATTAGTTTTAGAAGATATAGAATTTTTTTGCGATAACCACTTTGTAAAACATGTTTTTTCTCTTATCTTTTTTTTTTGCCTTTGCGGATTGTGCATTGCAACGTTCTGCTTTATAATACTGATATTATTTTCATGTTTTTTTTTAATTGCTGTGGCACCTTTGCTATTTTCATAAATTTTACTTGCTAATAAACAGTCATAAATTTTCCTGTGATCAGTTGGCTCTTGCAATGAGCAAATACTGGTGAACTCCATAAGGGTAGCAACCAGAAATTGTTTTCATATTAATGACACAGGAACCATTGTTTTTACTTGCTGACCGAATTCGGTCTACACTATCTTTTAAATAGGTATCACAGATTGTTTTTTTCTCTTAGAAATTTGTAGATTCTATAGATGTGTTGAAATTATTGTGTTTTAGCAAGTAGCTGGTGACCTTTTGCCTTTTCTTTACATTTTTGGTTTACGTTGGGTGTGAGAAGCCTGCTTGGGAATGTCCTAGCATGGCCAGAAAATTCCCTGCACAGTCTTTTCCCGGAGCGTTGGGGTTATGAAAGGTCTCTGTTGGATTCCTTTCATGTTGATTTCTTAAATCTAAATTTACTGTGGCGTTTCTGACTATCTGGGAGGAGACTGATTAGTGGAACGTGTTACTTTTACACATAAACAAGAACAATCTGTCACACTACTACACTTTAAAACACAGTTTATATGTAACTCATGTCACACAGTCTCATACGGAACCAACATCTGCTTTTTTTAATATACTGTATATGATAAGATACTGTCATCCCCCTTCCCTTCTGTGTGAGAGGATGAATGAGCAAATGCATTTCTAGTTGCATGCTGGATGGTAGCAGACAAGCCTGTCTGCTAAAGAACAGTAGGACCAACGTCGGAACACGTAGCTACGCTTTCTAAAAGCAAAGAGGTCCTGTCCGTCCCTTGTCATGTTGGTATAGGACACTGCCTCTCTGGCCACTTCCGTTTGTATTTGTGAGCCACCCTCAGGAAGGGACCACGGCAGTCTGTCCGCGGTGAGCGTCTGAGGTGGTAAGATCTCGGGCTAAGCGCGTGTCTGCTAAGTCCGCAAGACAATGGATTTCTTAAGTTCAGCCTAACTGAAAATTTAACTACCTTTATTTCAGGTTTAGTTCTAAAATATCTAATGTTATCTTAAATTCAGAATATCTACCGGTAGTTGCTTTGTCACTACTTTGTGAGTAAAGTGGAACGACGTGTTGATCAGTAACTCTAACTAAGATCATCAATCTTAAATGCGAATGCTCGTGTGATTATAACGTCTCATCTTGACAATATTTTTCAATATAGCAACTTTTCTTTATGTTCAACCCACGTGGGATGTACTTTGTGAGACCAGTACCACGTGCTTATACAACTGTTTGACCCATCAGGTTAATAGTAAGACGATAGTAACCAGTTCGAGGTTTTTCTTTTGTAAATTGCATTTCGATGTAATTTATTTTAATTATCAAAATTATTGTGGAGTTACGCTCTTTGTGTAAACCAAGTTGACCACGTGTAGCTTGTGGTGTAATCATCAAAGTAGCCCTCAGCTATTCTTTTCGGGAAGATTTCACAGAGAGTTAGTATGAATTTAGTATACCAGTGTGTGGTAATTACATGACGGACAGGATTGCGCCACGAACGTAACTTCTTTGGGTGAAAATTGAATCGGTTGGTTGTGGTTAATTTCCTCTTGCGTATGTTTCAACGTTCTTTGTGTGTTATTTTATTGAATGCAGTGTTGTATGCTGTCTCCCAATCTTGGCTCCATATTTGATGTGTTCCGTAAGATTACAAACTTACATTTTCACAATCCTAAATAAGGCATCAGTTTAATTATGAATCAAGTTTAATATGCTGAAATTTCAATGATCAATGTTAAAATAAATTTCCAAATATAAACTGATTTATTTCTTTTTATTTAAATTCTCTTTTATATATACACTCCTGGAAATGGAAAAAAGAACACATTGACATCGGTGTGTCAGACCCACCATACTTGCTCCGGACACTGCGAGAGGGCTGTACAAGCAATGATCACACACACGGCACAGCGGACACACCAGGACCCGCGGTGTTGGCCGTCGAATGGCGCTAGCTGCGCAGCATTTGTGCACCGCCGCCGTCAGTGTCAGCCAGTTTGCCGTGGCATACGGAGCTCCATCGCAGTCTTTAACACTGGTAGCATGCCGCGACAGCGTGGACGTGAACCGTATGTGCAGTTGACGGACTTTGAGCGAGGGCGTATAGTGGGCATGCGGGAGGCCGGGTGGACGTACCGCCGAATTGCTCAACACGTGGGGCGTGAGGTCTCCACAGTACATCGATGTTGTCGCCAGTGGTCGGCGGAAGGTGCACGTGCCCGTCGACCTGGGACCGGACCGCAGCGACGCACGGATGCACGCCAAGACCGTAGGATCCTACGCAGTGCCGTAGGGGACCGCACCGCCACTTCCCAGCAAATTAGGGACACTGTTGTCCTGGGGTATCGGCGAGGACCATTCGCAACCGTCTCCATGAAGCTGGGCTACGGTCCCGCACACCGTTAGGCCGTCGTCCGCTCACGCCCCAACATCGTGCAGCCCGCCTCCAGTGGTGTCACGACAGGTGTGAATGGAGGGACGAATGGAGACGTGTCGTCTTCAGCGATGGGAGTCGCTTCTGTCTTGGTGCCAATGATGGTCGTATGCGTGTTTGGCGCCGTGCAGGTGAGCGCCACAATCAGGACTGCATACGACCGAGGCACACAGGGCCAACACCCGGCATCATGGTGTGGGGAGCGATCTCCTACACTGGCCGTACACCACTGGTGATCGTCGAGGGGACACTGAATAGTGCACGGTACATCCAAACCGTCATCGAACCCATCGTTCTACCATTCCTAGACCGGCAAGGGAACTTGCTGTTCCAACAGGACAATGCACGTCCGCATGTATCCCGTGCCACCCAACGTGCTCTAGAAGGTGTAAGTCAACTACCCTGGCCAGCAAGATCTGCGGATCTGTCCCCCATTGAGCATGTTTGGGACTGGATGAAGCGTCGTCTCACGCGGTCTGCACGTCCAGCACGAACGCTGGTCCAACTGAGGCGCCAGGTGGAAATGGCATGGCAAGCCGTTCCACAGGACTACATCCAGCATCTCTACGATCGTCTCCATGGGAGAATAGCAGCCTGCATTGCTGCGAAAGGTGGATATACACTGTACTAGTGCCGACATTGTGCATGCTCTGTTGCCTGTGTCTATGTGCCTGTGGTTCTGTCAGTGTGATCATGTGATGTATCTGACCCCAGGAATGTGTCAATAAAGTTTCCCCTTCCTGGGACAATGAATTCACGGTGTTCTTATTTCAATTTCCAGGAGTATATATATATATATATATATATATATATATATATATATATATATATATATATATATATATATATATCACCGGTTGTCGTATGACTATTAAAAGATTATAATTAATGTTAGTCTGGTTGGGAATTTGGTAAGCTAGACTGGATACCTGGTGGAACAGTTGCGCAGTAATGCAAGGTTAACTTCCCCAGACAGCTCTCAGCTTTTAACCCACTGTTATGGTCCTGTCCATCAGCACCGCTTTCATAGCAAATTAAAGCAACAACATTACAAGATTAATGATGGATCACTTCTTTTACACAAACATACGTTTTCTGAAAAGACATCTCAGAATCTCCAAAAGCTGTTATAATAATAATTTTTTATTATTTTCGACTATTTCTGACTTTAAATAATCATCAGCTATAGAAATATTATCAACATGACGTAGGAGGCAGGTAGAATGGTAACAAAGCTGCAAGGTGGAAATAGGAGTAAACAGGATCAACTACAATGGTTATACAATATACACCGCCTGTCCAAAAAGTTCCGAGACTGGTTTGTTCCCGGCATATCAGCGACGGTAGCCCAGTAACTTAGGTGGCAGCTTGAAATAAGAATTACTGTAAACAATAGATATGCACTCCACCAGCCACTTATGAACAAGCAGTATAAAGCAGTGATTGCACGACCGTAGTGCCTCAACATCGTTGTTACAAATTGTAGTGGAGCATCGATATGAACATCTCTGAATCAAGTGTTGAATACATTCCCCAGAACAGTTTAAAGAAAAGAAAAATGTACGCAAAGTTTCTCCCGCATACCCTGACTCCTAAACAAACACAGCAATCTATGGACGTCTGCCCCGGCTACGCAGCAAAATCATCGCGGGTGACGAGATGTAGTACCATGAGCACCAACCTACGACAAAACAACAAAGTGTAGAAAGAGTCTCAGTTCTCAATGATGCCAGTCTGACGCGCTAGTTGAACAACATATCAAACAACGACTTTCCTGACAGTTTCACACTGTTGTATGTAACTTCCGACATTGTATTCGGGGAACATTATTACAGAAAGTACTACGATGTTTATTTTCAACGTAATTTTATATGGCTTCTTAATCAAAAATAATTCTCTAATTGTTTAGATATCTTCTGCGCTCTACAACAGAAACGATTCCTCTAAATATTTTCTTACGTTCATTATTTATTTTTATGGTTTAGACTACAGATGGACTACTTCATAGCAAGACTTTTGGGTTAAAATTGAAAATTGAAGATTGATCATTTATTTTCATCTTTGTACTGGTTGTGTTGGTTGCCATCTTAAATGCGAAAGTATGAAACTATATTGTCAATATGGACAACTTCATAGTGTGGAAATTCCACCTGCTAGTCGGCAGGTGGCCAGAAACGAAAAAGAAATTAAACGATTGCCACTGTTTACGTACGGCTACCCTGAATGGTCAGGTGGGAGATGTATGTACAGAATTTATTCCGCTTGCGTAAACGACACAACGACCGGCATGAAGGACGAAATAATTTGGAAATAGTGGAAACAGTAAACGAGGAAATATTTAAACTGCCCACTGTTGATGGGACGTGGGAACGAATCGTTTGATGAGGAGTACGTTTACCTCTGACTGCACAGAATTATCTTCTGTTTCTTTTTCTTGTGTCATGATCGGTTTAGGGGCTACCAGCCTCATCCTCAGATACAACTGGTCGTATTAAAAATATTTTTAATTACATTTAGAAAATGTATACACAGTACGACAGTATTAATCTTTGACTATGACCTGAGCAGTTTCCTTTACTTCTTGCAATCGAGAGATGTCCTTATGCTAAAGTCAAACTATACGTAATGTTACTATCCCATACAGTCATAAGCAAAAACACGTAGACAACGGTGTTATCCAACTTACGTCTGCTGAATATGGTCTGATAATGTTGTCAATCAGTTTGCACCTTTATTTGAGGAACATTCACAATGAGAATATGTACTTCACACTTCACTATCGTCGCGCATATTTTACGGCAAGGACAAAGTCAAAACCCTACAATAAAACAGTGTGATACTTTATCATAAGGCTTTCACTTTCTCTTTGGCGTCAAACTTATGGGACGGTAGGTGGAGTGTGTGACACGCGTTACTCTCATTGTATCTGTTTCTAAATTCAAGGTGTGATCTGGCTGCCAACATTATTAGAAGCTATTCAACAGTGTTAAATTAGTACCACTGTATAACTGTTTTTATTTATGACTATGTGGAATTGTAACATTATGTGTAGTATGATTTGACAATAAGGAGTCTCAAGACCGGAAGTAGTAAAGGAATTCCGAACACATAGTAGGGCGACTGTATTGTGTGTGCGGTGGCGTATTGTATTGTTGCTATTGTTGTGGTTTTCAGTCCTGAGACTGGTTTGATGCAGCTCTCCATGCTACTCTATCCTGTGCAAGCTTCTTCATCTCCCAGTACCTACTGCAGCCTACATCCTTCTGTATCTGTTTGGTGTATTCATCTCTTGGTCTCCCTCTACGATTTTTACCCTCCACGCTGCCCTCCACTGCTAAATTTGTGATCCCTTGATGCCTCAGGACATGTTCTACCAACCGATCCCTTCTTCTAGTCAAGTTGTGCCACAAACTCCTCTTCTCCCCAATTCTATTCAATACCTCCTCATTAGTTACGTGATCTACCCACCTAATCTTCAGCATTCTTCTGTAGCACCACATTTCGAAAGCTTCTATTCTCTTCGTGTCCAAACTATTTATTGTCCATGTTTCACATCCATACATGGCAACACTCCATACAAATACTTTCAGAAACCACTTCCTGACACTTAAATCTATACTCGATGTTAACAAACTTCTCTTCTTCAGAAACGCTTTCCTTGCCATTGCCAGTCTACATTTTATATCCTCTCTTCTTCGACCATCATCAGTTATTTTGCTCCCCGAATAGCAGAACTCCTTTACTACTTTAAGTGTCTCATTTCCTAATCTAATTCCCTCAGCATCACCCGACTTAATTCGACTACATTCCATTATCCTCGATTTACTTTTGTTGATGTTCATCTTATATCCTCCTTTCAAGACAGGGTCCATTCCGTTCAACTGCTCTTCCAAGTCCTTTGCTGTCTCTAACAGAATTACAGTGTCATCGGCGAACCTCAAAGTTTTTATTTCTTCTCCCTGGATTTTAATTCCTACTCCAAATTTTTCTTTTGTTTCCTTTACTGCTTGCTCAATATACAGATTGAATAACATCGGGGACAGGCTACAACCCTGTCTCACTCCCTTCCCAACCACTGCTTCCCTTTCATGCCCCTCGACTCTTATCACTGCCATCTGGTTTCTGTACAAATTGTAAATAGCCTTTCGCTCCCTATATTTTACCCCTGCCACCTTCAGAATTTGAAAGAGAGTATTCCAGTTAACGTTGTCAAAAGCTTTCTCTAAGTCTACAAATGCTAGAAACGTAGGTTTGCCTTTTCTTAATCTTTCTTCTAAGATAAGTCGTAAGGTTAGTATTGCCTCACGTGTTTCAACATTTCTACGGAATCCAAAGTGATCTTTCCCGAGGTCCGCTTCTACCAGTTTTTCCATTCGTCTGTAAAGAATTCGCGTTAGTATTTTGCAGCTGTGACTTATTAAACTGATAGTTCGGTAATTTTCACATCTGTCAACACCTGCTTTCTTTGGGATTGGAATTATTATATTCTTCTTGAAGTCTGTGGGTATTTCGCCTGTCTCGTACATCTTGCTCACCAGATGGTAGAGTTTTGTCAGGACTGGCTCTCCCTGGCCGTCAGTAGTTCTAATGGAATGTTGTCTACTCCCTGGGCCTTGTTTTGACTCAGGTCTTTCAGTGCTCTGTCAAACTCTTCACGCAGTATCGTATCTCCCATTTCATCTTCATCCTCTTCCATTTCCATAATACTGTCCTCAAGTACATCGCCCTTGTAAACACGCTCTATATACTCCTTCCACCTTTCTGCTTTCCCCTCTTTGCTTAGAAGTGGGTTTCCATCTGAGCTCTTGATATTCATACAAGTGGCTCTCTTTTCTCCAAAGGTTGAAACTTCCCCTTTGAACAATTATACACGACTGTCCTTAAACTGACACACAATATTTTTTTAGCGCAACGCAATCTGACTTTAAATAATCTCTACAAGAGAATGGCCCTGACTAACATTAACCTGTACTTTTCACAAATCACTTACCTCACAAAAATCTTGGTTACTCCCACTACTGCAATACAGCAGCGCCACTACTGCCAGCTAAATAAAAGATTCTAACTATTGAAGGCACTAACTACTGATAGGGATAGTTAGCAAATGAAAGACATTAATAGAGAACAAACGTTGTATTTACCTTAATAGTCATCATATATATATATATATATATATATATATATATATATATATATATATATATATATATATATAGCAGTTCATGACAGATTTGAAAACTCCGCCATCTCTCTCCCCACATCCACCACTGCTGGCGGCTCACCTCCAACTGCGCAACGCTACGCGCTGTTCACAGCCAGCTGCCTAGCACTACAATGGCGAGTATTACAACAATGCAAATCAGCCACAGACTGCACACAGCACAGCCAGTGATTTTCATACAGAGGTGGCGTTACCAATAAAAAACCTAAACAGCCTACTTACATAGCCCCCATGCTCCCCACAAAAAATTTTACAAATTGGTTTGGGCAGTGGCCAATACAGATTTGAAAAAATTTTTCATATTTACAATAACAAAGAAATCAAATGCACACACTTATTCATACAGTGTTGGTCAAAAGCTAAAATTTTCTCACAGTCCATAAAGACAGTCCTGATCATTCATCACATTGCAGTGTTTTTCTCAAAGTCTGAGCAGTAAAAGAAAATGCACACAGAAGTAGTGGATTTCCATGCAATCTTGAAGAAGTAGCGTTGTCCTTCCAACGGAAAGACAGTGCTGACTCTCGACATGCAGACAGGTCATGGGCCACAACAGAGCAAACCCACAGCGGAGTCAGTCGAAGTTGTGAAGAGTATTGGTGGGTAGGTCATCACAGAGCAGACCCACTGTAGTCCTGGTAGAGATTGCGATATTGGTGGGCCACCAGAGGTGCAGACCCACTGCAGTCCTTGTAGAAATAATGGTATTGATGGATCATCAAAGATGCAGACCCACTGTAGTCCTCGTAGAGATGGCCAGCAGCCATCCGTTGTGACTGTGCATGTGCACAATCACCATTGAAGAGTTTTGCGGATAATATAGCAAGTCCATAACCACCACTTGTGCACTCACAAAGTTTTTGGAATTGTCCTTAGAACCAGCAATGCTGTTATCCAGTCCCTTGCTGAATTATTAACACACATACAAACACTAACAGTCCCTACTTCTCACATATTGTCCATATACTATGACCAACAGAAACGTGTGCAGTGAAATGTAACTTACAAGTTAATAATATGATGAACTGGTGACAAGTACAATTTTATAACATAAGAACACAATTACAAAGGTACAAAATACATCATTCAAGAACATAACAATACAGATAACATTCGTAGTAGAGGTTTTACAATAGAATAGAAATAAACATATACATCAGTGTTACAAAAATAATGACATAAGTACATACATAAAGATCAGAATAAATTTTGATACATCAACTTCACACATGAGCATTAAAACAAAACAGAATAAATAATGTCTAAACATCTTTACAAAGAAAATAACATATTATTAATGCCAATTATATTTGAGGATAACAGTATTCCTCATCATAGTGAATGTAGCTTAGTATTAGAAGAAGAAAAAATTCTATGAAAACAAATACACAAGGGTACACAAACACACAGCGGAATAATACAAGGAAAGGACAGGGTTTGTTTTACTGCAGTATTTTGCAAACAAAACTTTCTTTACTTCTTGGAGATCTCCCTTCATTCATCATCATTCCCAAAAAGTCCTATCTATACCTCTTTTCTGTATTCTAAGCATATTTCTTTCAAAATAATTATGGCTCATTGTACAATACTCATTTTGGCCCAAATCGTTTTCATATAACTTTCAATGCATTCTTTCCCTATTCTCCATAGTTAGGTTCTTATATAGTCTACCCCTCTTAAGCTAACTTAAATCTACTGAGCTCAGATGCTAAACTAAGGGACGAGGCAATGCAGCAGCACAAAACAATTAACACAAACAGCAATGATCAAAAATACAAATGGCGAAGCAAGCAGCATAAATTACAACTAATATAAGGCAATGAGCAGCAAACAAGAAAAATAAATCAGTAGTAAAACTGGCTTAGAAGAGTAACACAAATTAAAATTCAGTAGCACTATTCCTGGCAAACAGCAGCAGCAAATAAAATTTAAACCTAGACCTCAAGCAGAAAAAAATATTACACTAAAAATGGCCATGTCTAATACCTATGTCACATCTTAACACTAGAGTGATGCATCACGATAACGTACTCTACCAAAAAAATTACCAAGTAGTTGAAAAGAAAATTATGTATACAGTTCCTGTGAAGGTAAATGTCTTTTTGTGCTCCCTCATTTTTTTTGAAAAAAATTATTATTTACTCGATCTGTAGACAGAAAATATTTGTATTAGTACATCTATAAAATTTTATTTTAACCAATGCTGCAGTGCAGCTAGAAACTAGATATTAAACGAAATGAGCAAAGCAAGGCGTGAAACGTCATTCACTAGCCATATGGCATTTCATAAGGTAGTACAGAAAATCTCTCAACTCTCGTAGAAAGACGCTTGTCATAATCAGGTGTGCAGATGTAAAAATATTTCTCGTCATTTCATTAGGCATTTCTGTAAATATCATAAATTAAGAGCACAGTGTAATCATATGTTTTCAAGTTCGACCGTGTCGTTTTTGCGATGCTCTCTACAAAGGAATGTCAGAAGCGAGGTTAATGGCCTCTTTTTTTTCTCCACCTAATGGCTTTTTCTCCAGGCGGCTGGCACAGCTGGGTGCCCGCGACGCATTACATGTAGGTGGTCACTTAACTTTCGTACGGAAATATTTACGACAGCAGTTTCCGGTACAGTGGCAGTCTCATATAAAAAATTGCAGAGGTCGATAATTTGGTTACAAATGTGTAGAAATAATATCTTATGAATATAACAGTGTCCAAAAAAATTTTTGTCGGCATTGTAATACACGCACGCATTTACATACATTTCATAACTCTTAAAGTACGATCTTGGTTTCCAACAACCTTTTCCACAAATCAGAGTGCCTAAACACTACTCAAGGTCTCTTTAATTTTCCTGTAGGCTTTATCTATCTTACCCCTAGTGATATGCACCTCTACATCCTTACATTTGTCCTCTAGCCATCCCTGCTTAGCCATTTTGCACTTCCTGTCGATCTCATCTTTGAGACGTTTGTATTCCTTTTTGCCTGCTTCATTTACTGCATTTTTGTATTTTCTCTTTTCATCAGTTAAATTCAGTATCTCTTCTGTTACCCAAGGATTTCTACTAGCCCTCGTCTTTTTACCTACTTGATCCTCTGCTGCCTTCACTATTTTTTTCATTATTTTTTTCCATTCTTCTTCTACTGTATTTCTTTCCCCCATTCCTGTCAATTGTTCCCTTATGCTGGCCCTGAAACTCTGTACAACCTCTGGTTTAGTCAGTTTATCCGGGTCCCATCTCCTTAAATTCCCACCTTTTTGAAATTTCTTCAGTTTTAATCTACAATTCATAACCAATAGATTGTGGTCAGAGTCCACATCTGCCCCTGGAAATGTCCTACAATTTAAAACCTGGTTCCTAAATCTCTGTCTTACCATTATATAATCTATTTGATACCCTTTAGTATCTCCAGGATTCTTCCATGTATACAACCTTCTTTTATGATTCTTGAACCAAGTGTTAGCTATGATTAAGTTATGCTCTGTGCAAAATTCTAACAGACGGCTTCCTCTTTCATTTCTTACCCCCAATCAGTATTCACCTACTATGTTTCCTTCTCTCCCTTTTCCTACTGTCGAATTCCAGTCACCCATGACTATTACGTTTTCGTCTCCCTTCACTACCTGAATAATTTCTTTTATCTCGTCATACATGTTGAAAGATTGTAACTCTAATTTGCTTTGCTGAATAGCGTAAGATTGTGACTTGAATTTGGTATGCTGAAATCGGGTGCTAATTAGACCATGAAAGCGGTTTAAAACTGTGAGCTGTCTTGGGAGGTTAACCGTGCGTTTACTGGGCCACTGTTTCACGACTGGGTAACTAGTCTAGGTTTACCACCTTACCAATCAGACTATCATTGATTATAATCTTTTACACTCATACAACAACCGGTAATATATCTATATAAAAGGAGAATTTAAATAAAAAGAAAGAAATCAGTTTATATTTGCAAATTTATTTTAAAGATTGTTCATTGAAATTTCAGCATATTATACGTGAGTTATAACTGAGCTGGTGCCTTATTTACGATTGTGAAACTGTGAGATTGGAATATTACGGAACACATAAAATATGGAGCCAAGATTGGGAGACTGGATACAACACTGCATTCATAAAACAACACACAAAGAACATTGAAACGCATGCAAGAGAAAGTTAATCACTACAAACAGATTCAAATTTTTAGTTAAGGAATTTACTTTCGTAGCACAATCCTGTCCGTCTTGTAATTACCCTTCACGTGGTCAACTTGGTTTACAGAAAGCGTATAACTCCGCAATAATTTAGATAATAAAAATAAATTAGATCAAAAAGCAAATTACAAAACAAAAACCTCGAACTGGTTACTAACGTCTTACTATTAACCTGATGGGTCAAACAGTTATATAAGCACGTGGTACTGGTCTCACAAAGTACACGCCACGTGGGTTGAACATAAAGAAAAGTTGGTATATTCAAAATCTTTTCAAGACGATACGTTATAATCACACAAGCATTTGCATTTAAGATTGATCTTACTTAGAGTTACTGACCAACACGTGGTTCCACTTTACTCACAAAGTAGTAACAAAGCAACTACCGCCAAATAATCTGAACTGGACACGAGAATCACACTCCGCTGCAATTAAAGATAACCTTAGCTATTTTAAAGCTAACCCGAAATAAAATGATTAAATTCTCAGTTAAGCTGAACTTAACAAATCCATTGTCCTATGGACTTAACAGACACGCGCTTAGCCGGAGATCTTACCACTTCAGACGCTCGCTACCGCCAGACTGCTACTGCTGGACTGCCCTGCGCTACTACTGGACTCCAACTGCCTACTGCTCGGCTGCAACTCTCCAACTCCAGACTCCCACTGAACTCCCAGCGTGCTCCCGAGAGTCGCTCACAAAGACCAACGGAAGGCGCCAGAGGGGCAGCTTCCTATACCAACATGACAGGGGACGGACCGGACCATACTAAGAATGGAAACCTCTCTGCTTTTAGGAACCGTAGCTACCTGTTTCAACGTTGGTCCTACTGTTCTCTAGCAGACAGCCTTGTCTGCTACCCTCAAGCATGCAGCTACAAACACATTTGATCATTCATCCTCTCACACAGAAGGGAAGGGGGATGACAGTATCTTATCATACACAGTATATAAAAGAAAGCGGATGTAGGTTCCGTATGAGACTGTGTGACATGAATTACATATAAGAATTACATATAAACTGTGCTTTAAAGTGTAGTAGTGTGAGAGATCGTTCTTGTTTACGTGTAAAAGTAACACGTTCCACTACTCAGTCTCCTCCCAGATAGTCAGAAACGCCACAGTAAATTTAGAAGAGGAATTTATTCCTTAAAAGACAACAAATTTGAGAAATTAAACATGAAAGGAATCCAACAGAGACCTTTCAATGTCATCAATTTCTTCATCATCTGCAGAGCTAGTTGGCATATAAACTTGTACTACTGTAGTAGGCATGGGCTTTGTGTCTATCTTGGCCACAATAATGCGTTCACTATGCTGTTTGTAGTAGCTAACCCGCACTCCTATTTTTTTATTCATTATTAAACCTACTCCTGCATTACCCCTATTTGATTTTGTATTTATAACCCTGTAATCACCTGACCAAAAGTCTTGTTCCTCCTGCCACCGAACTTCACTAATTCCCACTATATCTAACTTTAACCTATCAATTTTCCTTTTTAAATTTTCTAACCTACCTGCCCGATTAAGGGATCTGACATTCCACGCTCCGATCCGTAGAATGCCAGTTTTCTTTCTCCTGATAACGACGTCCTCTTGAGTAGTCCCCGCCCGGAGATCCGAATGGGGGACTATTTTACCTCCGGAATATTTTACCCAAGAGGACGCTATCATCATTTAACCATACAGTAAAGCTGCATGCCCTCGGGAAAAATTAATGCTGTAGTTTCCCCTTGCTTTCAGCCGTTCGCAGTACCACAACAGCAAGGCCGTTTTGGTTAGTGTTACAAGGCCAGATCAGTCAATCATCCAGACTGTTGCCCCTGCAACTACTGAAAAGGCTGCTGCCCCTCTTCAGGAACCACACGTTTGTCTGGCCTCTCAACAGATACCCCTCCATTGTGGTTGCACCTACAGTACGGCTATCTGTATCGTTGAGGCACGCAAGCCTCCCCACCAACGGCAAGGTCCATGGTTCATGGTCTCCGCCGCAGCCGCAGTCGTCCACAACCCCACAACGACTACCTCAGTCCACCCCACACCGAACCACTCTTTCAAGGTTATTGTGCGATTCGGCCCCCAGCGGACCCCCCCCCCCGCAATGAACGTCTCACACCAGACGAGTGTAACCCTTTTGTTTGCGTGTTAGGGTAATGGTGGTGTACTCGTACGACGAGAACTTCTTTGCGCAGCAATCGTCGACATAGTGTAACTGAGGCGGAATAAGGGGAACCAGCCCGCATTCACCGAGACAGATGGAAAACCGCCTAAAAACCATCCACAGACTGGCCGGCTCGTCGGACCTCGAAAACAAGTCCGCCAGCGGATTCGTGCCAGGGACCGGGCGCGCCTTTACAATCCGGAAAGCCGTGCGTTAGACCGCACGGCTAACCGGGCGGGCGTGCGGTGGCGTAGTGTAAATTTAAAGAAAAATTTATTTTTTAATATTAACAGATGCATGTGGATGATGAAGTTGGTAGCCCTGAAATCGATCATGACACAAGTAAAAGATAATGAAGATCATTTTTGCAGTCAGAGGCTAATTTATTCTTAATCTCAAATAAATGAGAGTAATAAGGCGACAATAAAAGCACAGGTTAACGAGTGCAGGAGGGTCACAGATGAATGCACTGGGTAGCAAATGGATCAAATGGCTCTGAGCACTATGGGACTTAACTTCTGAGGTCATCAGTGCCCTAGAACTTAGAACTACTTAAACCTAACTAACCTAAGGACATCACACACATCCATGCCCAAGGCAGGATTCGAACCTGCGACCGTAGCGGTCGCACGGTTCCAGACTGAAGCGCCTAGAACCGCTCGGCCATTCCGGCCGGCGCACCGGGTAGCAGTTATAATGGTCGCCCAATCGTTGATATTCCTATATTCGCACTATATCACTCCAATATACGAAGTTTGTTAGCACTTGATGTAAAGAATTGGGTTGACTCCATTAAATTGTATTGTAGTAGTTGCTGCTGCTGCTGGCTGGTTCACTGCTGTATCTTGATGTTAATGTTGGCTCTATATGTATTCGTCTAGGGGTAAAAAGATGAGGTCCCGTGTTATTGATGTGCTTGTTGATAAATAATGAACGACAGCATAAGTGAACTTCAACTATTTATTGGTATGGTGGCCATCTTAACTCCGCTGACCACCCAAAGACGTTGTCACAGTAGAGAGTAACACTTCTTTTACAGCATCTTTGCATTGTTTTTCTACATAAGACACTAACATACACACTTTACAAAAGTTCTATCAAGACTGAGCTGACGAGGCTTCTTGCTGCTTGTATCTATAACCTTGTCAAAGAACTACTAAGAAGAGACGTGGTTTATAAGTCAGACATCCATCTGTTATCGTAATTTGTGCAAAAAAGTTATTAATTTACATCGAGTGACATAATCTAACAGGTCATTAAAATGACAGACAGATTTGTCACCTTGTCAGAACAATTCTTTGTTGCAAAAAGGCCGTTTTTCAAAGGTACATCTATTGACTTCTCTGATTTGCATACATAGTAAGTAACGTGAATTATTGAAAATTACAGTGGTTCTCGTTTAAAATAGATGTGTTTATGTGAATAGTGAGTGAAAATAGTCCTAGTGAATAAATAGCTTTCACGCCGGCCGCAGTGACAGAGCGGTTCTAGGCGCGTCAGTCCGGAACCGCGCGACTGCTACGGTCGCAGGTTCGAATCCTGGCTCGGGCATGGATGTGTGTGATGTCCTTAGGTTAGTTAGGTTTAAGTAGTTCTAAGTTCTAGGGGACTGATGACCTAAGATGTTAAGTCCCATAGTGCTCAGAGCCATTTGAACCATTTAAATAGGTTTCACTGGGTAATTTTTTATTTAAGGAGATCCAAAATACGTAAGTTGACCAATATTATTCGTATTTCATATTAATAATTTCAGTTGAGTATAGTATTTTTACATAATGACATCTGCTGTATCAGTGTTCCAGTGTTGTTAACTTTTGTGTGGGTCAGTTATTAATTATATTTTAATGGGTTGACCGTTTATGTATACATGTTATGCAATCATTGCTAACATACACAATTACTTTTCTATTATCATGATTGCTAGATAAACTGGTTGAATTAGGAGGGTACCGCATACTTCGTTATAATAAAGCCTTTAATAGGTTCCGTTACACAGTGAAACTATCGTGGTATCACACCAAATCCGAGGAAAGACTGTTAGCTGAAACCGGAAAACGAAAATGGTATGAGAATATCAGAGACCTTCGATTAATAACAGCATGATTGCTAGCGATGACGATAAAACAGACGGACACTTTTGTACCACGAGTCAGGACTCAGAGCCGTGAAACCGAGCAGTATCGACGCGGTCGTTTTCACGCCGCCTGCGTGCGCTGGCAGAGGAGCGGCCGGCAGTTGGAAACGCGAATAATCGGATGTGGAAGCCAGGCAACTGTGCGAAGCACTTGGAACAAAACGGCACTGTACGGGCTTCCAATAGCCCGAGAACAATATTAAACGCACCCCTCTCTATCGCGCCTCTTAAAAGCTGCCGTGAAATGTGATAACGACGCGGCGCTCCTAAGCAAGGCGCGGTGGCGAATAAACGCGCCGTTTCCGCCCCCTTGGGGAATAAACTGCTGCCGTCCGGTCGCGCCCGCCCGGCCTGGTTTTGTTCTCCTGTTGCCGGGATATCGCCAAACAAATGTCTCCTCCACTGCGACCGCATCGGAGTTCGTGCCCGCACAAGTGGCGTTCCGGCCGGACTACCTAAAGATACTGGCTTAGAACTTCTCGATACGTGATGCGCAATTGTGTAACAGGACTAGTATAGGTCGCTTCATAATCCTGTATTATCCCATTTACACTTATTATCAGAGCGCTGGGTGGTGGCTGCAAGGATCTCACGCAAGCTGGCGGATACTGGTAAATCTCCAGTCTGGAGTTGAAGCAAGTAGGCATGGCTCAGTTTGGGCGGCAATTCTAGGACGATTCTCAGAGCCTGCTCAGCGCATTCTAAAGTTGAGATTTTCAGAAGTTAATCCGTGACGCATAGCTGTAAAGATGCCATAGCCCACCCTTGAGATGTAACAAGTATCTGTTCACCATGGATGTAAACATGAACCCCGCTCTCACGTTGTCGTGAAATATGAGAAATTTCGCGCCTTCTGAAACGTCCCTTTGAAAAATTATGAGTTACTCTGCTCGTAAACCTCTTACGTTATTTGATTTTCAAACAGCTGAGCAAAACTGGAAGCACTCAGAGATTTCTCTCTTTGCTTATTCTGATGATCACTAAACAGACACACAATATTTTTACCGCAACACCATCTGACTTTCAGTAATCCCTACAAAAGAATGGCCGTGACTAACAATAACCTGTACCTTTCATGAATCACTTACCTCACAAAAATCTTCCTTACTCGAACTACTGCAATACAGTGAGCGCCAATGCTGCCACCTAAATAAAAGATTCTAAGTACTGAAGGCACTAAGTACTGATAGGCATAGTTAGCAAATGAAAGATTTTGATAGAGAACAAACAGTGTATTTTCTTTAATAGTGTTCAAAAATCATCATATATATATGTCTATCAATTCATGACATCCATCTTTACAAATTTTCTTTTTCTGGCAGACACACGTCGAGATCGTCCGTTCTCAAAACGACTTATCTATATCCCTCCGTATGAGCCCTGCTTTCTTGTATCTCCGTGGTCCTTATGCAAAATCCATGTTGGCGGCAATAGGATCGTTCTGCAGTCAGCTTCAGATACCGGTACTCCAAATTTTCTCAAAAATGTTCCTCGAGAAGAAGGTAGCCTGCCCTCCAGAGATTCCAATTTGAGTTCCCGAAGCATCTCCATAACACTTCCTTGTTGTTCGAACCCACCAGTAACAAGTCTACCGGCCCACCGCTGAATTGCTTCGATGTCTTCCTTTAATGCGACCTGGTGCAGACCCAAAACACTCGATCAGTACTCAAGAGCAGGTCGCACTAGCATCCCATATGCAGTCTCCTTTACAGATGAACCACACTTTCCTAAAATTCTCCCATTAAACCTATGTCGAAAATTCGCCTCCCTACCACAATCCTCACATGCTTGTTCCATTTCATACCGCTCTGCAACGTTACACCCACATATTCAAACAACTTTATTGTGCCATCAGGACGCTATTACTGCTGTAGCAGAACACTATAGGTTTGTTTTTCCAACTCGTCTGCTTAACCTACTATTGTGGTTGGGTACCAGGAGTTGCCATATTAAAACTCGGTGAGAAGTTTCCAAATGATTTATTCGTTTCCTCTACAGAGCTTCATTCACCTCATTCTGCGTCACAGGCCCCTCAATGCTGAGGCCACTGCCCCAGCGACCTGTGCAACGCAATGCTGTGTCGTGCCGGCCTTGTTCACCAGCTGTAGAGTTCCAATTGCGTCACAATGGCTGCGCCAGCAGCCAACTCAGCAGCCACCGTCCCCGTTGACTCCGTGCTGCTCCACCGGGAGCTGTAGGTTGGCCCCGCTCCTGCTTCTTCCTCAGCTGGCATAGCTGGGAATGCGGCCCTTCGCCTCAAGAAGTCTCCAGCGTGTGTCGGGAGCCGAGACGACTGCCCGTGGTAGCGAGCCAATGAGTGACCCACCCTGACTGGCTGTGAAGCCCGCGTCGGCCTCAGAGGGTCGAACCTGCGACCCTCCATCGACTGGGACGCTGTCGCCCCATCTGTTGCTGCGTGTAGCCTGGCAAAGTGACACGCCCCACCGTCCAAGAGGGCTGCGTGACTCTGTTTCGCCGGCCGGAGTGGACGTGTGGTTCTAGGCGCTACAGTCTGGAACCGAGCGACCGTTACGGTCGCAGGTTCGAATCCTGCCTCGGACATGGATGTGTGTGATGTCCTTAGGTTAGTTCGGTTTAATTAGTTCTAAGTTCTAGGCTGACTCATGACCGCAGAAGTTAAGTCGCATAGTGCTCAGAGCCATTTGAACCATTTTTGACTCTGTTTCGCTAACGCATCGCTCCGAGTCAGGTACGCCCCACACCCTGGTTGCGCCTGTGGGCCCCTTCTTCCTGTAACTTGCGACATGCAAGCCGCTCTTCAGCGGTTCACTGGCCCCTGGGGCCTCCATTCCAGTTCACATCCGCTGGTCAGCGTAACTTACTGAAATCCAGCCCACACTTGGCTGTAAATTGTGCGCTCCGAAATATTGCACCAAATCTAATTTCCCCATCTTAAACTGTGGTGCCGCTACACAACGTTTTTCTACATTTAGAGCCAGCTGCCATTCACTACACCAACAAGACATTTTGTCTAAGTCACCTTGCATCATCCTACAGTCGGTCATCTTCGACACCTTCCAGTACACCACAGCATCATAAGCAAACAAGCACAGTTTGCTGCCCACCCTGTCCGCCAGACCATTTTGCGTATGTAGAAAATAATAGCGGTCCTATCACCCTTTCATGGAGCCTTCCAGGCGATACCTTTGTCGCTGATGAACACTCACCGTCGAGGACAATATACTGGGTTCTGTTACATAAGGAGTACTCGCACCACTCACATACCTATTGCCTTCGTTAACCGTCTGCAGTGGGATATCGTGCTAGTGCTTTCCGGAAATCCGGCATGTGGAATCAACCAGTTGCCCTTCATCCATAGTTCGCAGTCCACTGATGAACAGTGTGATTAGTGATAGTGAATTTTATGGACTGCAGTCAGCACCTGGTCAACATTACTGGGTGCCACTGATGGACTTCTTCTACTGAAATGATGTCACTTGTTGGTGTCTGCACCTGCTCAACATTGCTGGGTGCCACTGATGGACTGCTTCTACCGAAATGATGTTACTTGTTGGTGTCTGCACCTATTCAACATTACTGGGTGCCACTGATGGACTGCTTCTACCGAAATGATGTCACTTGTTGCTGTGTGCATCTGCTCAACATTGCTGGTGCCACTAATGGAACTGCTTATACTGAAATGGTGCTACTTGTTGGTGTCTGCACCTATTCAACATTACTGGGTGCCACTGATGGAGTGCTTCTACCGAAATGATGTCACTTGTTGGTGTCGGCACCTGCTCAACATTACTGGGTGCCACTGATAGACTGCTTCTACTGAAAAGATGTCACCTGTTGTTGTGTGCACCTGCTCAACATTGCTTGTGCCACTAATGGAACTGCTTATACTGAAATGGTGTTACTTGTTGGTGTCTGCACCTGCTCAACATTGCTGGGTGCCACTGATGGACTGCTTCTACTGAAAAGATGTCACCTGTTGATATCTGCACCCGTTCAACATTGCTGGTGCCACTAATGGAACTGCTTATACTGAAATGGTGTTACTTGTTGGTGTCTGCACCTATTCAACATTACTGGGTGCCACTGATGGACTGTTTCTACTGAAAAAATGTCACTTGTTGGTATTTGCACATGTTGACCATTGCTGGGTGCTACTGCTGGAACTGTCAACTACTTGTTTCTTGGGCTATGGAAAGCGTTTATGTGAATATTTGTATAAACTGATTTTTTGTGTATTACTGTTTGTGAAAAGTTATGAGACTCTTACCTGCACATATTCGTCATTGCTGACGCTATTGATTGAACTGTTTAACCAAATAATACTTGTGTAAACTGTTATGTAAAGTCACATGTATGAAAGAATTTGTATTGCTTACTGTATTCTATATACTAGGTTATTGAAAGGTCAGTGCAAAGCCAAAATTTTATCTAGTTATATGATATTTACTCATTAATATTATCTTTTATTTTTGTCTGTATTTTTTTTGACGAATTTGGTGGTATTTTCACCACCAATGCTGGCAAAAATACCATCAAATTCTAGCCCGTGGAGGAAGGGCATATGAAAGGTGGCTACACTGAGCCACAGCGCCAGAGATCGCGCTAGAGAGTATTGTTCCGCCGCCTCCACTGGCAGTGATTATTGAGATGTCGTAGTAGTCAGTGCTTGGGGAGAGCTCGTGGTAGTCAGTGCTTGTTAAGAACTCGTAGCAGAGAGTGTTTGTTGAGATGTGCTCGTAGGGAGTGCTTGCTGAGATGTGATACTGAAAAGTTCTTGTTGAGATGTGGTAATAGCGAGTCGGTGTGGAGATATGTTGTAATGATTAGAGTGATTTTGGTCAATATATGAAGGTAAAAGAAAAAAACTTTTCCTTTTCTTTTTACTATCTCAATGTCTTAAATAATGCAGCATTACAGGTTCAGTCAACAAAGCATCTGGCTTGTGTTCTGGGATTAGAGTGTAATTCTGGTTTTCTTGAGTAATTATGGTATTTCTATTTCCTTTAATTAATTCAGTATAAATGATATTTAAAATTTCTTGTGTTGTTGAAGAAGAACCGTGCCAGATGCGTACGTTGAGTCATACTCCCACACACAGAACAGTTACACTTGTGCTTTGGTTTCGTAGGTTTTATAGTTGCTGGGGACTTAATTAATTAATTGTGTTAACGAAAATTTTCATTTCATTCTTTGTTGTTATTCTATGCAGTCAGATAGCGTAATAATACTAGTCAGGGCCAACCGTTTACGAGACTTCGTAATCGGACAGACAGCTACTAAATCAAAAAATTTAAATTATTTTCATCTTTTATAATTAAGCCCCCATGCAACTTCTTTTGAAGAGAGAGGCAGTTAGTGTCTGCTGGACAGTCTGCTTACGTACTCGGTTTGAAAAGGATGGAAGCTCGCCTACCATGTAATTGAGAAAGGCTTAATACTAATGTGTTTTGAGTAAAGAAAACGAGATTCTATCAGCAGAAGAATGTTAATAGCTGTGAATTTCTTATTATTGGAACACTGCGTATGGTTGAAATTTACTATAGAAATATGGTAATGCAACATACAGTTTTGTTTTATAATTTAAACAAGTGTCAAGGAAAGTAATTGTACGCAGGAAGATTATTAAGAAATATTTTGCTAACTTGTCTGGTTGTGTGAACTTTATGTGTATTGTTGTCTGGCTTAATGAAGCATAGTTTAACTTGGAGTCTTTGTTATCTTTTATCTGTCGTTTAGTTCCTCATTTTTCATTTATCTTTACAATATGTTTATATTTTCGCATTGCGCATTGTGAGTTGTGTGCTGCAGAAGCATTTTTTACGAAACGTGATAAGATACCGTCTTGCATTGCATATCGCAAGTACGATCAATTAAATTTGATTTTTGACAGTTTCATCATTATCTTAATAATAACAGGTTGCAGAACAGACGGCCGTTCCGTGCGCACAGGTAGGCCAATGAATTTAATTACGATCAAGGTTCATGTCCATTGTAGCGCACAGTGACTGACTGTGTGAAAATATCGCTAGCAGTTCAGAAGATTTCCGTAAAATGTTATCTTGTCAACTTTCAAGCAGCTTTATCAAAAGTCAAATGCGTTAATTTTTATGTCCATTTGCTGTGTAATTATGTAACAGCTCTGGTACAGTGATTGCTTGCAAGAATAAGATAAAGATTAGTTATATTCAGGGTCAACATTTTAATCTGAATCATTCTGTTTTGCAGTCAGATAGAATACGTTCTGTATCGTATAGTTTTGCAATATCCCACCAATGAACAGAAACTTGTCACCTCCTATTAACTCTATGATTCAATTTCATATCACTACATACGTTGACACCCAGATATTTGTACGAGTTGACTGATTCCGTTTGTGCCTCACTGTTATTGTAGTCTCAAGATAGCACGGTTTTGCTTTATGAACATTCAAAGCAAGCTGTCAGCTTTTGCACCATTTTGCTATCTTAGGATCCGGCTGAACATTTCTGCATGCTTTTTGAACACAGTACCTCATTACAGTCACTTGTGGCATCAGCTCTACAGTTAATATTACACTACTGGCCATTAAAATTGCTACACCAAGAAGAAATGCAGATGATAAACGGGTATTCATTGGACAAATATATTATACTAGAACTGACATGTGATTACATTATCACGCAATTTGGGTGCATAGATCCTGAGAAATCAGTACCCAGAACAACCACTCTGGCCGTAATAACGGCCTTGATACGCCTGTGCATTGAGTCAAACAGAGCTTGGATGGCGTGTACAGGTACAGTTGCCCATGCAGCTTCAACACGATACCACAGTTCATCAAGAGTAGTCACTGGAGTATTGTGACGAGCCAGTTGCTCGGCCACCATTGACCAGACGTTTTCAATTGGTGAGAGATCTGGAGAATGTGCTGGTCAGGGCAGCAGTCGAACATTTTCTGTATCCAGAAAGGCCCGGACAGGACCTGCAACATGCGGTCGTGCATTATCCTTCTGAAATTTAGGGTTTCACATGGATCGAATGAAGGGTAGAGCCACAGGTGGTAACACATCTGAATGTAACGTCCACTGTTCAAAGTGCCGTCAATGCGAACAAGAGGTGACCGAGACGTGTAACCAATGGCACCCCATACCATCACGCCGGGTGATACGCCAGTATGGCGATGAACACACACTTCCAATGTGCGTTCACCGCGATATCGCCAAACACGGATGCGACAATCATGATGCTGTAACATAACCTGGATTAATCGGAAAAAATGACGTTTTGCCATTCGTGCACCCATGTTCGTCGTTGAGTACACCATCGCAGGCGCTCCTGTCTGTGATGTAGCGTCAAGGGTAACTGGAGCCATGGTCTCCGAGCTGATAGTCCATGCTGCTGCAAACGTCGTCGAACTGTTCGTGCAGATGGTTGTTGTCTTGCAAACGTCCCCGTCTGTTGACTCAGGATCGAGACGTGGCTGCACGATCCGTTACAGCCATGCAGATAAGATGTCTCTCATCTCGACTGCTAGTGATACGAGGCGGTTGGATCCAGCACGGCGTTGCGTATTACCCTCCTGAACCCACCGATTTCATATTCTGCTAAGAGTCATCGGATCTCGACCAACGCGAGCAGTAATGTCGCGATACGATAAACCGCAATCACGATAGGCCACAATCCGACCTGATGGTACGCGTTTCTCCTCCTTACACGAGGCATCACAACAACGTTTCACCAAGCAACGCCGGTCAACTGCAGTTTGTGTATGAGAAATCGATTGGAAACATTCCTCATGTCAGCACGTTGTAGGTGTTGCCACCGGCGCCAACCTTGTGTGAATGCTCTGAAAAGCTAATCATTTTCATATCACAGCATCGTCTTCCTGTCGGTTAAATTTCGCGTCTGTAGCACGTCATCTTCGTGGTGTAGCAATTTTAATGGCCAGTAGTGTAAAAGAAATAGACAGAATTTAGTTATCCACTATGACCTAAACGAAAATCAAGCATTTCATTTCTTGAACTCCGATAGTCCCTAAATTTTCAAAACATCATCTGCTGTTACGTGATCTTCCCGACAGTGCGTGTTGGGTAGGAAGATTCGAAACAGCCTTTTCCTGTACCATTCGCGAATGGTCCTTTCGAAGGACGACTGCCAGATTCAATTTAAGCTCTAATCGCACTGTTGAACTCTTCCGTCAGTTCTTAGTAAACTTCTTAGTAAATTATTTTTGCACATTATGACTAGAAAAAAATTTCTGTTAAGTTCCTATGGGACCAAACTGCTGAGGTCATCGGTTCCTAGGCTTACACACTACTTTAATCTAACTAAAACTAACTTACGCTGAGGACAACACACACACACACACACACACACACAGACACACACACACACACGCTCACACTCATGCCCGAGAGAGGACTCGAAGCTCCGACAGGGAGAGCCGCGCGAACCGTGCCAAGGTTCCCAAGACCACGTGGCTACCACTCGCGGCTATGATTGAATACACTCTCGTCAATGGTGTAACTATTGTGGAATACCACATCAGTGTCGTTCGTAATCTAAGCTTTAATTCATGCTATTTTCTTGACATACTCGTTTCGCGAAATAAACAATGGTTGAACGAATGCTTTGTACACCACTTGTTTCGTGGCTGGGTCAGCCCGCGTCTAATACGACTCATTTAACTTCACACATCTTCACATATTTTGTTTCACGCTCCAGAAGCCGTTTGTTAACGCTAAATTAATGACACAGCGTAAACGGTATTCAGCCAGTTCCGGACTGAAATATTTGAAACGCACACCAGGAAAACATAGAACCGGGTTGTAAACACCGCAACGGGGTCCACAGAGCAAGGCGATTACCACAGCGATTTCCACGCATGTGTAAACACATAACCAGTTTGTACAAGCTGCCTCGTAAGCAGAATAAGAATGGCGCACAACTCTGCAGGACAGTTAAAGAGCTGAAACAGATTGCAGGTTGTGCGTATCGGGAAAAAATGAAAACCTTTCCTTAAAGTGGACTAGCACAGTTCATATCTTGCCGTTCGTTTAGTACTGTAGAAATGTACATTCGAATATGGTTGTCACAGTGCGAAAGGAAAAGTAAACCATGTCACAATCTCAACAGTCATCGAACTACCAATGGTGACGAAACGTTGCGTTATTTCGCCTCTCATTGACATACAGTAGTAAAACGCTGGACAAATATCGGTAACATACGGCAGTCTGTTCGACCTTTCTTTGCACCTCTCGCAGCTATAGAAGGCTGTGCTCCCTAATTCACTTAACGCATTTCTGTAAAATCCATTATGACACTATGTTGTTGTTGTTGTGGTCCTCAGTCCTGAGACTGGTTTAATGCAACTCTCCATGCTACTCTATCCTGTGCAAGCTTCTTCATCTCCCAGTACCTACTGCAGCCTACATCCTTCTGAATCTGCTTAGTGTATTCATCTCTTGGTCTCCGTCTACGATTTTTACCCTCCACGCTGCCCTCCAATACTAAATTGGTGATCCCTCGATGTCTCAGAACATGTCCTACCAACCGATCCCTTCTTCTAGTCAAGTTGTGCCACAAACTCCTCTTCTCCCCAATTCTATTCAATACCTCCTCATTAGTTATGTGATCTCCCATCTAATCTTCAGCATTCTTCTGTAGCACCACATTTCGAAAGCTTCTATTCTCTTCTTGTCCAAACTATTTATCGTCCATGTTTCACTTCCATACATGGCTACACTTCACACACTTTCAGAAACGACTTCCTCACACTTAAATCTATACTCTATGTTAACAAATTTCTCTTCTTCAGAAACGCTTTTCTTGCCATTGCCAGTCTACATTTTATATCCTCTCTTCTTCGACCATCATCAGTTATTTTGCTCCCCGAATAGCAAAACTGCTTTACTACTTTAAGTGTCTCATTTCCTAATCTAATTCCCTCAGCATCACCCGACTTAATTCGACTACATTCCATTATCCTCGTTTTGCTTTTCTTGATGTTTATCTTATATCCTCCTTTCAAGACACTGTCCATTCCGTTCAACTGCTCTACCAGGTCCTTTGCTGTCTCTAACAGAATTGCAATGTCATCAGCGAACCTCAAAGTTTTTATTTCTTCTCCATGGATTTTAATTCCTACTCCAAATTTTTCTTTTGTTTCCTTTACTGCTTGCTCAATATACAGATTGAATAACATCGGGGATAGGCTACAACCCTGTCTCACTCCCTTCCCAACCACTGCTTCCCTTTCATGTCCCTCGACTCTAATAACTGCCATCTGGTTTCTGTACAAATTGTAAATAGCCTTTCGCTCCCTGTATTTTACCCCTGCCACCTTCGCAATTTGAAAGAGAGTATTCCAGTGAACATTGTCAAAAGCTTTCTCTAAGTCTACAAATGCTAGAAACGTCGGTTTGCCTTTGCTTAATCTTTCTTCTAAGATAAGTCGTGAGGTTCAGTATTGCCTCACGTGTTCCAACATTTCTACCGAATCCATACTGATCTTCCCCGAGGTCGGCTTCTACTAGTTTTTCCATTCGTCTGTAAAGAATTCGCGTTAGTACTTTGCAGCCGTGACATTAAACTGCTAGTTCGGTAATTTTCATTTCCGTCAACACCTGCTTTCTTTGGGATTGGAATTATTATATTCTTCTTGAAGTCTGAGGCTATTTACGACACTATGCTCGTCGTATTCTGGAGGAACTGTGTACAGACACAAGAGCCTCCCTTGATTTTTATTTGTTTTGATTTCTGTCACTGCAGAAAGTGGTACTCTTTCCTCAGACCAACCACGACAGACGCCTGTCCCGAGTACCAACCCTCCACTCCCTTTCCGTTGTCGCGAGCATTCGTAAAGAACGTCCATTGATCATGAGAAGCATTCAATCCAGGTACTAAATCTGACAGGGTTTTACAACAAAAGCGAGAGATTCTAATTTTAAATAAAACTTAGTTTTATATAGCAACGCATTGTAATATTTAATGATTTTGGATTTATGGGTGTGGAAGAACACAACCGATATATGGTTTCCACTGGTTTGGTGGCAGAAGTGTTGCCTTTTGGCTAAATTTTCAATACCGGTTTTGCATAAGTATCGTGATATTTCTCTAATATCGCGTTTAGTTTCGGCCTTTAATGCCTGAGCTGTGGTAGTGTTAAACCTCTCGCGCTATTCGTCCACGAGACTCAGAGGGCGATGGACACGGGTTCCCAGGTAGATGGCGTGTTTCTTGACTTCCGCAAGGCGTTCCATACAGTTCCCCACAGTCGTTTAATGAACAAAGTAGGAGCTTATCGACTGTCAGACCAATTGTGTGATTGGATTGAAGAGTTCCTAGATACCAGAACGTAGCATGTTATTCTCAATGGAGAGAAGTCTTCCGAAGCAAGAGTGATTTCAGCTGTGCCGCAGGGGAGTGTCGTAGGACCGTTCCTATTCACAATATACATAAATGACCTTGTGGATGACATCGGAAGTTCACTGAGGCTTTTTGCGGATGATGCTGTGGTATATCGAGAGGTTGTAACAATGGAAAATTGTACTGAAATGCAGGAGGATCTGCAGCGAATTGACGCATGGTGCAGGGAATGGCAATTGAATCTCAATGTAGACATAGAAAGAAAGATCCCTTACCATTTAGCTACAATATAGCAGGTCAGCAACTGGAAGCAGTTAATTCCATAAATTATCTGGGAGAAGCATTAGGAGTGATTTAAAATGGAATGATCATATAAAATTGATCGTCGGTAATGCAGATGCCAGACTGAGATTCACTGGAAGAATCCTAAGGAAATGCAATCCGAAAACAAAGGAAGTAGGTTACAGTACGCTTGTTCGCCCACTGCTCGAATACTGCTCAGCAGTGTGGGATCCGTACCAGATAGGGTTGATAGAAGAGATAGAGAAGATCCAACGGAGAGCAGCGCTCTTCGTTACAAGATCATTTAGTAATCGCGAAAGCGTTACGGAGATGATAGATAAACTCCAGTGGAAGACTCTGCAAGAGAGACGCTCAGTAGCTCGGTACGGGCTTTTGTTGAAGTTTCGAGAACATACCTTCACTGAGGAGTTAAGCAGTATATTGCTCCCTCTTACGTATATCTCGCGAAGAGACCAAGAGGATAAAATCAGAGAGATTAGAGTCCACACAGAGGCAGACCGACAATCCTTCTTTCCACGAACAATACGAGACTGGAATAGAAGGGAAAATCGATAGAGGTACTCAAGGTACCCTCCGCCACACACCGTCAGGTGGCTTGCGGAGTATGGATGTAGATGTAGTAGATGTAGATAGCGGACAGTCACAGTCATCAAAACGGGAGATGACACGACCAGGGTACAAGGCGGCGATATTTTGCTTCCATACATGTAATATTATACCAGTTCGGTTGCATATTTTATTCGACATGAGATCGCAATTTACGATGGGTGATCTAATAAGTGACCGTTTCTTTGATTAATACTGACTAGTACCCCTTACTAACATTTTCTGTTGTGTTGCGTATCTGCGAGTTAAATTGAGTTGGACGCTGGCAGCGGGGAGCGATGACAGTTACAATGTGTCTGTGAAAGTGTTGATCGGCAGAAGGGAGGAAGACGCCGCGTAGCGTTCGACTGTGAGGGATGTTTTATTCTAAAGAGAGCTGGGTGGAGGCAGCGGCCTTACATTCTTGATGACGACCCACACTTCCCCATATCGAGACCTGTGAGTGAATGTGAGACGCACTCCTGGCGCTAAGAATATCGGTGTAAACAACCTGGTGCTGGGAACTCCGGTTGGAGAGCGATAGCATCTTACAAGAGAAGGAGGCGTGTTTTTAGTGCAAAGGAATGCGCGAGGGTTACGACTGGCGAACTAACCCTCGACATATCTTCGCGCAGGAGACAGGGAGCTAAGTCCCTCCCCCCCCCCTACCTCTCCACCCCTCCCCCTCCCCCCATAAAAAGCAGAGAATTTGATTGCCAGAGCCCTTAGTCGTTGGAGGAGTTTTAGAACGTTCTAGACCAGTGTTCTGTTCGGGAGTACGATCTGCTCACCATTGGCTGGCAGCTTCATAACTTGTGTAATGGGGCATGAGGGTTTGTTGCAGGGAGTGCCCATGCAGACACATGCAGATGCTAGAAAACAGAGCATGCTTCACGGCATGAAAACAAAATCTCTCCTGCGGGTCTCGAAAGAGGACAGAACGCACGGGAAGAGACTTAGTGAGACTTCGCTGACTGGCGTGCCAGTGAAGAGTTTCACTGTTTGAATTTACAAAGTGTCTATTTCGGCACTAGGAGAGAGTTAGGTTGTTTGTCTGTAAGCAGAGCGACATTTCTTTGCTTCTCTGTGGAGAGTGAATGGTACTGAAGTGCTTTTGTACAACCGGATACTTGAGCTGAGTTTCTGTTCCTGGCATACAAGCAAACAGGAATCTGTGTTGCGCTGAAGTACTTTCAGCTCTAGAGTAGTAGCACGAAGGCGATCCTTCTGCACTTTTGATATCAAATTGATATGCTAAATAATTAAATTGATCAATGGTACCATCACTCCCCCTCACTGCCCTTAACCTATTGTTATGCTAACTGATTTATGACCCCTGTGGGTCGATTTATAACCCCCTGGGGATAATCGATACTTCTGAGAAACACCCCCATCCCTCAGGGAAAAGGGATCCTTTTTTTGTCACCCTCTCCCCAGTCAGTTCTGAACCATTTTACCCTGTGCTGGGAAATCCCCCCAGCCCTCCCCTACCTAATTTCCCTCTCCCCTCTCTCATCTGGAAATCTGTGGGGAAAAGAGTTAGTCTGTGGTGGAGAGGACGGATCTATGACACAAAATTCAAAGCAGAGTCAATAATATATTTTTCAATTCAGTTTGCATATTCTTTATTTAATCAGTTTGCGTGTGGCAGACAGCACTTCCCCTTGTGGGCAGAGCTCATGTCTTCTCTCCCGGCTTCGCTTCTCATGATGTAACAACTGTAACACTGAGGAATAGGATGAAGTACTGTATATTAGTCACCGTTTTTGGTCACATGAGTATGCCGGGTGCGCGCTGAAGGGCATATGGCGGAGAGCCGAGCACTAAAAGCTCTGTTCACTGTGGAAGCCTGCAGGCTAATGGATGGCCTGCAATAGTGAACACTGCTAGTGTCACGAGGTGGCAACTGATGGGGCTACCTCAAATCGGTGCATGCATAAGGCGCCAATCCACTGCACTGCACAGAGAAAACCCTACTGGGGGCCACTGAGAAACCTTTGTTGGAGGCTGAACAGGCAGCTGCCACATGCACCGATACCTGTCTGAGTGTACCCACATCTGTACCCACCCGGTGGACTACCTGCTGTCTTCGTGGCCCCAAACAAAGCATCAAATGGTTCAAATGGCTCCGAGCACTATGGGACTTAACTGCTGTGGTCATCAGTCCCCTAGAACTCAGAACTACTTAAACCTAACTAACCTAAGGACATCACACACATCCATGCCCGAGGCAGGATTTGAACCTACGACCGTTGCGGTCGCGCGGTTCCAGACTGTAGCACCTAGAACCGCTCAACAAAGCATCAGGTGGTGGTATTCCTTTGACTGGCAAATTCCTGACTCACCTTCTGCCTCCGTCTCGCAACTGGTTATTTCCTGTTTGTGTGACCACATGCATCAACCAAGGTGTCCAAAAACGCAGACTGAGATTTTCATCCTCCTCATAATACTGCATTCCTATTGGCTAACGCTGACTCGGCGAAGGTGTATAAAGCCTACCCCCCCGTCCCAGTCATCATCATTCTGCTCTAGTCTCTCACACATCACATCATGGATTGCCGCACTTTTTTGCACGTTCTTCTCTCTCTCTTTCTGTATAGTGTCACAGGCATTGTGAATACCCTGTTGAACGGTCTGCACATCAGGAACTGGTTAAGCATACGCAAATATTTTGAGATACTCCCAGAGGTAAAATCCTGGGGGTTTAAGTCATTCTGCCACCGAATGTATCAGGATGACCAAAATGTAGCAGGAAGAGGTAGAAGGCACTGTATTAAGACTCGTCCAAGCTTTCCAAGAGATTTAATGTTTCCAACTACAGTGCTCCCATTCCTCTTGATTTGCGTCACTGAGTCCCGCAATGCTGAGGACACCGCTTCGCCATCTGCAAAATGACTTGGCGCAGAATGGCTGCCTCAGGGACCCGTGCACGCACTGCTGTGTGTCGGCCTTGTCTGTTAGCGGAGTTACGTCGTCATCAGGATGCCGTCAGTCGACTCAGTGCTCTGTGTCCCTGCCGACTCAGCGCAACTCGGTGTGAGCCGCAGGCGGCCAGCTGCGTGCTTCTCGCTGGCACGGTTGAGATCGTGGCGACAACAAGTGCCCGCAATCCGGCATCCGAATCTGCGGCCCTCACCTCGGGATGCCTCCGGCGTGTGTTGGAAACCAGGACGCCTGCCCACAGTAATGAGCCGTAGAGTGGCCCACCACTGGCTGGCTCAGAGGGTCGAACCAGCGACCCACCGTGGATTGGAATGCTGGCACCCGATCTGCTGTTGTGTGTAGCTGGTGGTGTGACACGCCCCACCATCCAGGAGAGCTGCCACATTTGAATGAATCTCATTAGAAAACCACACCTATTTATACGTGGCTGTGCACCTCTGTTTTGCCATAAGTGTAGCTTCGCGTCAGATACTCCTAACATGCTAGGTTGGCCAGTGGGCCCCTTCTGCCTGTGATTTGCGACATGCAAAACCGCTACGTATACTCTTTCAGGAATCTAATTTGCAACTGTTGGTATGTGTAACTCACTGCAGTCCGGCCCATGCCTGCCTGCAATTTGTGCTCAGAATATTGCACAAAACTAGCTTTCCCTATCCTAAACGTTGGTGCCGCTACACCAGTTATCTAGCAGGCTATGCTGCTACAGGGCCTCCATGTCCTATCCAATGTTTGGGGAAGATGATGTTGAAGTGGGGTGGTTCTGTGTCATGCAGAAACCATATAACCTGTCGTATTTCCAAAGACACATTCACAAGCAGCTCAGGCAGAGTATTCCACAGGAAGACTAGATACATCCCTCCGCTGAGGCACTGTGGAATAATAACAAGTCAGAGCACGTATTTACCAAGAATCCCTGTCCATACACTGATGCAAACTGATGCTGATGGGACATCCCAGCCATTCCCCTAGGATTGTCTGTAACCCACAGACGACATAACGCAGATTGATGATGCCAGTTCTGGTAAAGGTTGCTTCGTCAGTAAATAGGGCCGATGACAGAAGTCACATAACTGTGATGGTCTGGTGCGAAAACCACCGACAAAATCCTTCCAGTAGAGGGAAATCCGCTCCTGAAAACCTCGCACTTGTTGCAGATAATAAGGATGGTAGCGACTGTCATGGATCGTACTTCAGCTTACACTATGTTGTTGGGCCACTTGCCTGGAGCTTATGCTAGTGTTCGTGTCAGTATCCTGTAGAACCTGGTCCTCCAAATCTGGTGTACGCACAATCAACCGCCTCCCTGCATGTGTGTCAGCTTGAAAGGGCAAAGGATCACACAAACACCCTAAAAGGGTTTGAAATGTTATTGTTGTGTGAGGTGGTTGGTGTCTGTGAGGGTACTTGTCTCGGTATAGCGATGCTGTCTCCCCAGCGTTTCCATCGGCTTGTTCCCGACATGAGTACCGAACCATTCTGCTGCTCGCAGTACAATGTGTCAATCACGCTGCCTGCAACTTGCACAAACACACGGTACGTGGTCAATGGAAGTTCCATTTGTCAGTGCCATCTACAGTGCCAATGATGTATTTCCAGACACATGTTCATAGAACGATTTTTCCTCCATTTCTAGTCAGGAGTTTGTCGGTTTTATTAATGTTCACCCTGTAGGTTTTAGGGCTGCTGATAAAGTATCGATGGATCTGTACGTCGATATTTTTCCAAATTATATCTGTACGTGTCTGCGATACATTTCCCCATAAATCGATACATCAGTATCGAAACTACTATACAGAGTGTCGATATTTTTACTTTATATTATGCTTTTTCGTAATTTTCGGTAAACATATGAGATTGTTCTTTTGGAATTGTAGTAGTACATAATTTTACTTTCTCTGTGTAAAGGAGGCTTCCTACTTTTTGAGCTTTTATCGCTCTCTCTTTGACTGTGTGTGAAGCAAGTATATGGGGGACAAAGATGGACAAATTTTTTTTTTTTAGCACAACTAGTGTGCTGTTTCTCCAAATCGACATTCTTCCAAACCAGTTACTCAAAAAGATGAACAAAAATCTGAATGACGAGACTGGTCTTTGCTATGGGGAGAGACGTGTGGGGGCAAACGCTGAAGTAATCGGCGCTACCAACAGAAACTGGAACGTTTAATTTAACCACTCAATTTTGATACTACAGCTGCTAGGTCGCTAGCGTTTGCAGAAATAATAGTAATAATAAAGACAAGGAAATCGACATGAAGTGTTCCGCACAAATCCGATAGGTGACGAAGCCGAGCGACGGACCCATCGCCCACCTCTCATTGTGCCACTTACATGCCGTTACCATTGTTAGCAAGGTGGTTATGGTCAAGAGTGACCATTCATCGTTTATCTTTCAATTCTTGCTATAAGAGGGAAAAAGCAGGCTACTAGCTTGTTAATGAACAGAATTTAACAATTAATCAGTACTTAAATATACAGTTCTGAAGAGAATTCAAGAGAAGGTGAAGGATATGCTGAGTGAAGATCAGTTTGGTTTCAGAAGGGGATTGGGAACAAGACAGGCGATTCTGGCACTGAGACGCGTTATCGAAAAGCAATTACAGAAAAATAAATGAACTTATATTGCCTTTGTAGACATAGAAGAGGCATTTGATAACGTTATCTGGCAAGAGATGTTCAGAGTGCTGAGGAAAAGTGGAATATGGTACAAAGACATCCGTGTGATACTCAGTTTCTATAAGAATGAGGTGGCAGTGATTACGAACTGTCACCAGGAACAAGAAGCAAATATTAGAAAAGGGGTGAGACAAGGATATGCTCTGTCTCATCTCATATTCAATGCTTACATCCAGGAAGCTATAGACCAAGTTCGAGAAACTACTGATGTGGGGATCAAAATCAATGGGCAGAAGATAAACATGCTACTTATGCAGATGATATTGCTATAGTCACGGAGACAAAAGAAGATTTAGAGGAAGTCCTCAGAACAATGGAAAAAATTCTGTGCAATCAGTATGGAATGAGAATAAACAAGAGAAAGACTAAAGTGATGGTATGCACTACAGGATGAGAATATGAACCTCGGAGAAGGAGAATTGGAAGAGAGCAGCTGGAAGTGATAGAGGAATTTACTTGCCTGGGAAGCAAAATCACAAGAGATGGTAGAAGCCTGAAAAAAATTGCGACCAGAACACAAAAGGCCAAAATTGCATTTAATCGGAGAAGGAACTTTTTCAAATGGCTTTGAGCACTATGGGACTTAGCGTGTGAGATCATCAGTCCCCTAGAATTTAGAACTACCTAAACCTAACTAACCTAAGGACATCACACACATCCATGCCCGAGGCAGTCGCGCGGTTCCAAACCGAAGCGCCTAGAACCACTCGGCCACCGCGGTCAGCGGAGAAAGAACTTACTCACCAGCAACAACATCAGTCTGAAAATAAGGAAACGTATCATGAAAGGTTTTGTTTGGACTGTGGCCCTATTCGGATGTGAAACTTGGACAATTGGAAGAGAAGGGAGCAGGCGGCTAGAGGCCCTGGAGATGTGGTGCTACAAAAGGATGATGAAGACCAGCTGGAGAGACAAAGTAACAAATGAAGAGGTGCTTAGAAGAGTACAGGAAACCAGATGTCTGTGGAGGCACATCCATACAAGAAGAGACAAACTTGTAGGGCACATCCTACGACACAACAACATCATTGGAACAATAGCAGAAGGAGCTGTTGAGGGAAGGAATCGACGGGGGCGACCAGGGATATCAGTCATACAACAGATCATGCATGACGCTGGATGTAACACGTACGTGGAAATTAAGAGGAAGGCAGACAGAAGAGAGGAATGGCGCTCTGCTGCAAACCAACCTCAGGGTTGAACACTAAAAGGAGAATGCTGGCAGTTTATTTACAATGTGCAACCAATCCTATGACACAACAACATCATTGGAACAATAGCAGAAGGAGCTGTTGAGGGAAGGAATCGGCGGGGGCGACCAAGGATATCATACATGCAACAGATCATGCATGACGCTGGATGTAACACGTACGTGGAAATGAAGAGGAAGGCAGACAGAAAAGAGGAATGGCGCTCTGCTGCAAACCAACCTCAGGGTTGAACACCAAAAGGAGAATGCTGGCAATTTATTTACAATGTGCAACCAATCCTACGACACAACAACATCATTGGAACAATAGCAGAAGGAGCTGTTGAGGGAAGGAATCGACGGGGGCGACCAAGGATATCAGTCATACAACAGATCATGCATGACGCTGGATGTAACACGTACGTGGAAATGAAGAGGAAGGCAGACAGAAGAGAGGAATGGCGCTCTGCTGCAAACCAACCTCAGGGTTGAACACCAAAAGGAGAATGCTGGCAATTTATTTACAATGTGCAACCAATCCTACGACACAACAACATCATTGGAACAATAGCAGAAGGAGCTGTTGAGGGAAGGAATCGACGGGGGCAACCAAGGATATCAGTCATACAACAGATCATGCATGACGCTGGATGTAACACGTACGTGGAAATGAAGAGGAAGGCAGACAGAAGAGAGGAATGGCGCTCTGCTGCAAACCAACCTCAGGGTTTAACACTAAAAGGAGAATGCTGGCAATTTATTTACAATGTGCAAACAATCCTACGACACAACAACATCATTGGAACAATAGCAGAAGGAGCTGTTGAGGGAAGGAATCGGCGGGGGCGACCAAGGATATCATACATGCAACAGATCATGCATGACGCTGGATGTAACACGTACGTGGAAATGAAGAGGAAGGCAGACAGAAAAGAGGAATGGCGCTCTGCTGCAAACCAACCTCAGGGTTGAACACTAAAAGGAGAATGCTGGCAGTTTATTTACAATGTGCAACCAATCCTACGACACAACAACATCATTGGAACAATAGCAGAAGGAGCTGTTGAGGGAAGGAATCGGCGGGGGCGACCAAGGATATCATACATGCAACAGATCATGCATGACGCTGGATGTAACACGTACGTGGAAATGAAGAGGAAGGCAGACAGAAAAGAGGAATGGCGCTCTGCTGCAAACCAACCTCAGGGTTGAACACCAAAAGGAGAATGCTGGCAATTTATTTACAATGTGCAACCAATCCTACGACACAACAACATCATTGGAACAATAGCAGAAGGAGCTGTTGAGGGAAGGAATCGACGGGGGCGACCAAGGATATCAGTCATACAACAGATCATGCATGACGCTGGATGTAACACGTACGTGGAAATGAAGAGGAAGGCAGACAGAAGAGAGGAATGGCGCTCTGCTGCAAACCAACCTCAGGGTTGAACACCAAAAGGAGAATGCTGGCAATTTATTTACAATGTGCAACCAATCCTACGACACAACAACATCATTGGAACAATAGCAGAAGGAGCTGTTGAGGGAAGGAATCGACGGGGGCGACCAAGGATATCAGTCATACAACAGATCATGCATGACGCTGGATGTAACACGTACGTGGAAATGAAGAGGAAGGCAGACAGAAGAGAGGAATGGCGCTCTGCTGCAAACCAACCTCAGGGTTTAACACTAAAAGGAGAATGCTGGCAATTTATTTACAATGTGCAACCAATCCTACGACACAACAACATCATTGGAACAATAGCAGAAGGAGCTGTTGAGGGAAGGAATCGGCGGGGGCGACCAAGGATATCATACATGCAACAGATCATGCATGACGCTGGATGTAACACGTACGTGGAAATGAAGAGGAAGGCAGACAGAAAAGAGGAATGGCGCTCTGCTGCAAACCAACCTCAGGGTTGAACACCAAAAGGAGAATGCTGGCAATTTATTTACAATGTGCAACCAATCCTACGACACAACAACATCATTGGAACAATAGCAGAAGGAGCTGTTGAGGGAAGGAATCGACGGGGGCGACCAAGGATATCAGTCATACAACAGATCATGCATGACGCTGGATGTAACACGTACGTGGAAATGAAGAGGAAGGCAGACAGAAGAGAGGAATGGCGCTCTGCTGCAAACCAACCTCAGGGTTGAACACCAAAAGGAGAATGCTGGCAATTTATTTACAATGTGCAACCAATCCTACGACACAACAACATCATTGGAACAATAGCAGAAGGAGCTGTTGAGGGAAGGAATCGGCGGGGGCGACCAAGGATATCATACATGCAACAGATCATGCATGACGCTGGATGTAACACGTACGTGGAAATGAAGAGGAAGGCAGACAGAAAAGAGGAATGGCGCTCTGCTGCAAACCAACCTCAGGGTTGAACACTAAAAGGAGAATGCTGGCAGTTTATTTACAATGTGCAACCAATCCTACGACACAACAACATCATTGGAACAATAGCAGAAGGAGCTGTTGAGGGAAGGAATCGGCGGGGGCGACCAAGGATATCATACATGCAACAGATCATGCATGACGCTGGATGTAACACGTACGTGGAAATGAAGAGGAAGGCAGACAGAAAAGAGGAATGGCGCTCTGCTGCAAACCAACCTCAGGGTTGAACACCAAAAGGAGAATGCTGGCAATTTATTTACAATGTGCAACCAATCCTACGACACAACAACATCATTGGAACAATAGCAGAAGGAGCTGTTGAGGGAAGGAATCGACGGAGGCGACCAAGGATATCAGTCATACAACAGATCATGCATGACGCTGGATGTAACACGTACGTGGAAATGAAGAGGAAGGCAGACAGAAGAGAGGAATGGCGCTCTGCTGCAAACCAACCTCAGGGTTGAACACCAAAAGGAGAATGCTGGCAATTTATTTACAATGTGCAACCAATCCTACGACACAACAACATCATTGGAACAATAGCAGAAGGAGCTGTTGAGGGAAGGAATCGACGGGGGCAACCAAGGATATCAGTCATACAACAGATCATGCATGACGCTGGATGTAACACGTACGTGGAAATGAAGAGGAAGGCAGACAGAAGAGAGGAATGGCGCTCTGCTGCAAACCAACCTCAGGGTTTAACACTAAAAGGAGAATGCTGGCAATTTATTTACAATGTGCAACCAATCCTACGACACAACAACATCATTGGAACAATAGCAGAAGGAGCTGTTGAGGGAAGGAATCGGCGGGGGCGACCAAGGATATCATACATGCAACAGATCATGCATGACGCTGGATGTAACACGTACGTGGAAATGAAGAGGAAGGCAGACAGAAAAGAGGAATGGCGCTCTGCTGCAAACCAACCTCAGGGTTGAACACTAAAAGGAGAATGCTGGCAGTTTATTTACAATGTGCAACCAATCCTACGACACAACAACATCATTGGAACAATAGCAGAAGGAGCTGTTGAGGGAAGGAATCGGCGGGGGCGACCAAGGATATCATACATGCAACAGATCATGCATGACGCTGGATGTAACACGTACGTGGAAATGAAGAGGAAGGCAGACAGAAAAGAGGAATGGCGCTCTGCTGCAAACCAACCTCAGGGTTGAACACCAAAAGGAGAATGCTGGCAATTTATTTACAATGTGCAACCAATCCTACGACACAACAACATCATTGGAACAATAGCAGAAGGAGCTGTTGAGGGAAGGAATCGACGGGGGCGACCAAGGATATCAGTCATACAACAGATCATGCATGACGCTGGATGTAACACGTACGTGGAAATGAAGAGGAAGGCAGACAGAAGAGAGGAATGGCGCTCTGCTGCAAACCAACCTCAGGGTTGAACACCAAAAGGAGAATGCTGGCAATTTATTTACAATGTGCAACCAATCCTACGACACAACAACATCATTGGAACAATAGCAGAAGGAGCTGTTGAGGGAAGGAATCGACGGGGGCGACCAAGGATATCAGTCATACAACAGATCATGCATGACGCTGGATGTAACACGTACGTGGAAATGAAGAGGAAGGCAGACAGAAGAGAGGAATGGCGCTCTGCTGCAAACCAACCTCAGGGTTTAACACTAAAAGGAGAATGCTGGCAATTTATTTACAATGTGCAACCAATCCTACGACACAACAACATCATTGGAACAATAGCAGAAGGAGCTGTTGAGGGAAGGAATCGGCGGGGGCGACCAAGGATATCATACATGCAACAGATCATGCATGACGCTGGATGTAACACGTACGTGGAAATGAAGAGGAAGGCAGACAGAAAAGAGGAATGGCGCTCTGCTGCAAACCAACCTCAGGGTTGAACACCAAAAGGAGAATGCTGGCAATTTATTTACAATGTGCAACCAATCCTACGACACAACAACATCATTGGAACAATAGCAGAAGGAGCTGTTGAGGGAAGGAATCGACGGGGGCGACCAAGGATATCATACATGCAACAGATCATGCATGACGCTGGATGTAACACGTACGTGGAAATGAAGAGGAAGGCAGACAGAAAAGAGGAATGGCGCTCTGCTGCAAACCAACCTCAGGGTTGAACACCAAAAGGAGAATGCTGGCAATTTATTTACAATGTGCAACCAATCCTACGACACAACAACATCATTGGAACAATAGCAGAAGGAGCTGTTGAGGGAAGGAATCGACGGGGGCGACCAAGGATATCAGTCATACAACAGATCATGCATGACGCTGGATGTAACACGTACGTGGAAATGAAGAGGAAGGCAGACAGAAGAGAGGAATGGCGCTCTGCTGCAAACCAACCTCAGGGTTGAACACTAAAAGGAGAATGCTGGCAATTTATTTACAATGTGCAACCAATCCTACGACACAACGACATCATTGGAACAATAGCAGAAGGAGCTGTTGAGGGAAGGAATCGACGGGGGCAACCAAGGATATCAGTCATACAACAGATCATGCATGACGCTGGATGTAACACGTACGTGGAAATGAAGAGGAAGGCAGACAGAAGAGAGGAATGGCGCTCTGCTGCAAACCAACCTCAGGGTTTAACACTAAAAGGAGAATGCTGGCAATTTATTTACAATGTGCAACCAATCCTACGACACAACAACATCATTGGAACAATAGCAGAAGGAGCTGTTGAGGGAAGGAATCGGCGGGGGCGACCAAGGATATCATACATGCAACAGATCATGCATGACGCTGGATGTAACACGTACGTGGAAATGAAGAGGAAGGCAGACAGAAAAGAGGAATGGCGCTCTGCTGCAAACCAACCTCAGGGTTGAACACTAAAAGGAGAATGCTGGCAGTTTATTTACAATGTGCAACCAATCCTACGACACAACAACATCATTGGAACAATAGCAGAAGGAGCTGTTGAGGGAAGGAATCGGCGGGGGCGACCAAGGATATCATACATGCAACAGATCATGCATGACGCTGGATGTAACACGTACGTGGAAATGAAGAGGAAGGCAGACAGAAAAGAGGAATGGCGCTCTGCTGCAAACCAACCTCAGGGTTGAACACCAAAAGGAGAATGCTGGCAATTTATTTACAATGTGCAACCAATCCTACGACACAACAACATCATTGGAACAATAGCAGAAGGAGCTGTTGAGGGAAGGAATCGACGGGGGCGACCAAGGATATCAGTCATACAACAGATCATGCATGACGCTGGATGTAACACGTACGTGGAAATGAAGAGGAAGGCAGACAGAAGAGAGGAATGGCGCTCTGCTGCAAACCAACCTCAGGGTTGAACACCAAAAGGAGAATGCTGGCAATTTATTTACAATGTGCAACCAATCCTACGACACAACAACATCATTGGAACAATAGCAGAAGGAGCTGTTGAGGGAAGGAATCGACGGGGGCGACCAAGGATATCAGTCATACAACAGATCATGCATGACGCTGGATGTAACACGTACGTGGAAATGAAGAGGAAGGCAGACAGAAGAGAGGAATGGCGCTCTGCTGCAAACCAACCTCAGGGTTTAACACTAAAAGGAGAATGCTGGCAATTTATTTACAATGTGCAACCAATCCTACGACACAACAACATCATTGGAACAATAGCAGAAGGAGCTGTTGAGGGAAGGAATCGGCGGGGGCGACCAAGGATATCATACATGCAACAGATCATGCATGACGCTGGATGTAACACGTACGTGGAAATGAAGAGGAAGGCAGACAGAAAAGAGGAATGGCGCTCTGCTGCAAACCAACCTCAGGGTTGAACACCAAAAGGAGAATGCTGGCAATTTATTTACAATGTGCAACCAATCCTACGACACAACAACATCATTGGAACAATAGCAGAAGGAGCTGTTGAGGGAAGGAATCGACGGGGGCGACCAAGGATATCATACATGCAACAGATCATGCATGACGCTGGATGTAACACGTACGTGGAAATGAAGAGGAAGGCAGACAGAAAAGAGGAATGGCGCTCTGCTGCAAACCAACCTCAGGGTTGAACACCAAAAGGAGAATGCTGGCAATTTATTTACAATGTGCAACCAATCCTACGACACAACAACATCATTGGAACAATAGCAGAAGGAGCTGTTGAGGGAAGGAATCGACGGGGGCGACCAAGGATATCAGTCATACAACAGATCATGCATGACGCTGGATGTAACACGTACGTGGAAATGAAGAGGAAGGCAGACAGAAGAGAGGAATGGCGCTCTGCTGCAAACCAACCTCAGGGTTGAACACTAAAAGGAGAATGCTGGCAATTTATTTACAATGTGCAACCAATCCTACGACACAACGACATCATTGGAACAATAGCAGAAGGAGCTGTTGAGGGAAGGAATCGACGGGGGCGACCAGGGATATCAGTCATACAACAGATCATGCATGACGCTGGATGTAACACGTACGTGGAAATGAAGAGGAAGGCAGACAGAAGAGAGGAATGGCGCTCTGCTGCAAACCAACCTCAGGGTTGAACACTAAAAGGAGAATGCTGGTAATTTATTTACAATGTGCAGCCAATATTTTTTTTTGCCCCTACGTATATATTTTTTGCCGTACATACATCGATGTACCGATGCTTTTCCTCGATATATCGAGGTCCTTTAAAGAAATTTTTAAAATTTCGGTATATCGAATAACCGATTTTTTTTTTTAATATCGACAGCCCGAATGTGTATACAAAGTACATTCTCTGTATGGCGACCAACCGCAACGTAATAGTTTTACGGTATGTGGTTGTATTCATCTTAGTAGGATATCTATGCTGCAGCAGAGCTCCTCACAGCACTTCAGTCAGTGCTACACGCATCACAGCTCGGCAGATGGGGAAACAATCACAGTAAATGAGTTGAGTTCCATTTGGTTGTCCCCTGAGCTCTTTACTGTCAGTGACGGTCAGGGTGGAGGTCCCCTGCTTCACGGGGCTACCTAGTGTCGGCCAAGTTTGTGAATTCCGTCTAACGAACGGAGGGTGCGATTTAGAGGAAAGTCACATATGTTCTCCCAATCCCAAAGCTAGGTTAAGGGTAGAACTTGAAACATTCCCTTAGAAAAGTTAATGAATTGACTGTGCTGGTAAACCTCTTACGTTATTTGATTTTCAAACAGCTGAGCAGAACTGAGCGTACTCAGACATTTCTCTCTTTACTTATTCTGATCAACACTAAACTGAAACACAATATTTTTAGCGCAACGCAATCTGACTTTCAATAATCCCTACAAACGAATGGCCCTGACTAACATTAACCTATACCTTTCATGAATCACTTACCTCACAAAAATCTTCGTTACTCGAACTACTGCAATACAGCGAGCGCCAATACTGCCAGCTAAATGAAAGATTCTAACTACTGAAGGTACTAACTACTGATAGGCATAGTTCGCAAATGAAAGATTTTGATAGAGAACAAACAATGTATTGACCTTAATAATGTTCAAAAGTCATCATACATATATCAGTTCATGATATCCAGTATTATAAATTTATTCTTTATGATGGACACACGTCCAGATCGTCCGCTCTCAAAATTCTGCCATCTCTCTCCCCACATCCACCACTGCTGGCGGCTCACCTCCAACTGCGCAACGCTACGCGCTGTTCACATCCAGCTGCCCAACGCTACAGCAGCGAATATTCCAACAAAGCAAACCAGCCACAGACTGCACACAGCACAGTCAGTGACTTTCATACAGAGCGCTAGGTGACGTTGCCAACATAAATACCTAAACAGCCTATTTACAGACTTAACATTCTGTATTGACTTTATACTTCTGTATTTTTCTGTTCTTTGAAAATAAATACTTTTTCGGTATCTTGTTGTATTCATTCCAGATTTTCTAATTAAACTAGAATATAATGTTGTTGTTGTTGTTGTTGTTGTGGTCTTCAGTCCTGAGACTGGTTTGATGCAGCTCTCCATGCTACCCTATCCTGTGCAAGTTTCTTCATCTCCCAGTACCTACTGCAACCTACATCCTTCTGAATCTGCTTAGCGTATTCATCTCTTGGTCTCCCGCTACGATTTTTACCCTCCACGCTGCCCTCCAATGCAGAATATAATATTATATTATATAATATGCAGAATATAATATTATCATGAATACATATCTCATCTAACTTATTCGTCTAGGTGCTCTGTTGCGGACACAACATTAGGCCACCACACATACACAAGCCGTATCTACACCAAAACACCCAGGGGTTTACAAGGGAAAGGCTCTTACAAAGACCGTCACTGATTTACGAGCTGTATGGCTGGTAGCACAGTCCTGATTAAACCATACGTCTTCAAGAGGTGTATCCTTCTCTTGAGATATGAGGAACTGGGTTATCAAGTTGCGATAACGTTCACCATTTATCCGCCTTGCTTTCAAAGAAATATGGCCCGCTGATTCCTTCGGACCACAATGTACATCAAACATCAGTCTCGTTTGACTGAAACAGCTACGAATCACGAGGAATTAACGTACTCGACTTTTTCTCCTCATGGAAGGTGACGGTGTGATAGCACGAAAAGCAGCGAGCTATAGAAGATACACCAAATGCAAACCGTACACTTGTCTGTATCTCGCAATCGCCGGGGAAAACAAAAAGAAGCCACAATAAAAAAGTAGAGGACAGAATAAAAATGGCCGTTCCACACAACATAGGAACTACATTGTGTCGCTGTTAGAAGAAGAGATGTAAAATAAAACAAGTAACTCATTTTGACTTACGGGAAACAGTTTCATAAAATCCAGAAAGAGATAAGCTTTCAGATATATTATCTGTTTCTACCAGTTGAGAGCTAATGTCTTTGGAATCGCGTCCCTCCGCCAACGTCCAGCAATAACTGCCGAAGAACACTTGTAAAGATGTCATTTGTCCGCGAAAAAATACAGCCTTTCCGATTACGATAACTTCCTCTCGTCGGGCGCAATGTGGAAAGACTGCTGGCTGAAACGAATTGCCTCCGCGCTGGAAGATTACGGCGGCTGCCAAATTTGGAGTTTAATTAGCGCTTCGCGTGATTAACAACGTTGTTTGCGCAGCGTTATTATTAACAGCGGTTGTTAATTCGGCCGATAGGTGATAACTCAGCCGCTGCCGGCCACTTCGCGTGAGACTTGTCCGCTCACGCGCGCATGCGCAGAACGCGGCTGCTGAGAGGTCGCCGCCATCTCGCCGGAAGTCATTTGTTTTGACACACTGCCCGCCGGCTTCATTATGCCCCGTCAGCCTCTGCTAATGTTTACATTGTTACTTGGCAAAGGCTGTAATTATGAAGAATCAATCACGTAATTCAGCAGATGCGTGCGAGCCAACAGATAAAACGTGTTGGTCGTACATATTCAGTTAAAGAATACCCCGTTTCAACACTCTTCCTTTTTTTGTCAGTGACATTCATTTTTTGTCAGTGACATATTTGTCGACACAATCAAAACGAGAGAAATAAATTTTACACTTGTAATTTTTGTTGATAGTTCACGACTGTATATATTACGAGGAATGAAAAGCAAAAGTTGTTACACCTCTTTTTTATTTATTTATTGTAACACATCGCTTTCTATACAGTACGACATTATGTCGTCTGTGAGCACTATAACTGTTGAAATGATTTATTTTTTTCTGACGCAACCACAATTATGCTTTTAGATAACCGGTTTCCACAGTTCATGACTGATCACGCATTTCCACAGAAGAGATTTACACTACACTGGATACAGATATTAGATCCTAATATGTAAGACACGTACATGGACAGGATTTACGTAAATATTCCGAGAAAGGCCAGTTGCCGCACCACAAGCGCTGCTCGCTCAGTGCCAACGTGAATTTTTCACAGAAGAATGGAAAAAACTGGTAGAAGCCGAACTCGTCGGAGATCAGTTTGGATTTAGGAGAAATGTAGGAACACTTGAGATAATACTGGCTCTACAAATTACTTTGAGAAGACAGGTTAAGGAAAGACAAACCTACGTTTATAGCATTCGTAGACTCAGATCACATTGTGTGAAATTCTGAAGGTAATAGGCTAAAATACAGGGAGCGAAAGACTGTTTACAATTTGTACAGAAACCAGACGGCAGTTATAAGAGTCGAGGGGCATGAAAGGGAAGCAGTGGTTGACAAGGGAGTGAGAGAGTGTTGTAGCCTATCCCCGATGTTATTCATCTTTAGACTGAGCAAGTAGTAAAGAAAACAAAATAAAAACATTGAGTATAAATTGAAGTTCAAAAAGAAGAAATAACAACTTAGAACTTTGCTAATGACGTTGTGATTCTGTCAGAGATAGCAAAGATATTGGAAGAGCAGCTGAATCGAATGGATGGTGTCTTCAAAGGAAGGTATAAGACGAACATCAACACAAGCAAAACAAGGATAATGGAATGCAGTCAAATGAAATCGGTTGATGCTGAGGGAGTTAGATCGGGAAATGAGACAGTTAAAGTAAAGATGAGTTTTGTTAATTGGGCATCAAAATAACTGATGACGGCCGAAGTATAGAGGATGTAAAATGGAGACTGGCAAATGCAAGAAAGGCATGAACAAGAGAAATGTGTTAAGGTTAAAGACAGATTCAAGTGCTAGAAAGGCTTTTCTGAAAGTATTTAAATCGAAGTGCATCATGGACGGTAAACAGTTTTGACAAGAAGAGAACAGAAGACTTTGAAATGTAGTGCTACAGAAGAAATCTGAAGATTAGATGGGCAGATAGCGTAAGTGATGAAGACATACTGAACAGAATTAGGGAACTAAAAATTTGTGGCACAACCTGAATAGAAGAAGGGATCAGTTGATAGGACATTCTGACCAATTTAGTATTGGAGGAAAGTGTGTGTGTGGGAGGGGGGTAAAATTATAGCGGTGGTCCAAGAGATGAATACAAATGGAATGGCTCTAAGCACTATGGGACTTAACATCTGACGTCATCAGTCCCCTAGACTTAGAACTACTTAAACCTAACTAACCTAAGGACATCACACGCATCCATGCTCGAGGCAGGATTCGAACCTGCGACCGTAGCAGCAGCGCGGTTCCGGAATGAAGCTCCTAGAACCGCTCGGCCACAGCGGAGAGATGAATACAGCATGCAGATTCAGAAGGATGTAAATCGCAGAAGTTGTTCGGAGATGCTAGCACGGGAGAAAGTAGCATGGAGAGCTGAAGACTACTTCATTTATTGAACCACTAGTATCAAGCATTAACAGCACGTCATATTTTGTTTTTCTTTCATTTTGTTCGTTGTGTTTGGTCGTTGCGGACGTCGCAAGACATCCTGTTCAAGTTCGGTGGTTGATACTTCCACTCAGTTTTTTTATTACAGAGGCCAACCGGCTCTCTGACCGAACACGCTGAGCAACCGTGCCGGCTATGTTTCCAACGTGTGAGTAACTGAGAAGGAACAACTGTTGACCGGTTACTGATTGAGTAAAGCCATCCCAGGGCGTGTTGTATGGGTGACACTGGGGACAGATGTTAATGGGATTACAACTTGTGTTGTATCGAGGGACAAGGCTTATGAAAAGGTAGAGGATTAAAGTCTCTGGGTCGGGTCGACAGCGCACTCTACAGAGACAGGTAGCGACGAGTTCTGCGGGAAAGAGGTGACTCAGCAGTAACGACTGCTGCAGCTGTGGAGAGATACGCCATAGAAACACATGGAGAGGCTGTGGTGCGCTGTATAGCTCTCCCTGTGGCGCCATAATTTATGTAGTCAATAATCATTCGGCAGTTGTTTTGAAAGCTAAAGAGTTGGTGTTTGGGTTTTATGCTACACAGCGGCTCAATTTGTTTTAGAAATCGTACCCGCCTTGTGCTCACCGTATAAATCACGCATTTGTTTGGACAACAAAACAACTATTCACATTGGTTTAGTGAGTGTATGAGACTGTCGATATGCCATCAGACCTTTGGAAAAACAACATCATCACAATGCCGAAGGTTGCAAGAGTCGACAAGTGCGATGATTTTCACATAATCAGCTTATGACCTCAAGCATCCAAGTTGCTGACACGAATAATATGCACAAGAACGGAAAAGAACACTGAGGATGTGTTAGATGTCGATCAGTTTGGCTTTAGGAAATGTGAAGGCACCAGACAGGCAATTCTGACGTTGCGGTTGATAATGGAAGCAAGACTAGAGAAAAATCGAGACACGTTAATAGGATTTGTCTACTTGGAAAAATCGTTCGACAATGTCAGATGGTGAAAGATGTTCGAAAATCTGAGAGGAGTAAGGATAAGCTAAAGGAGAAGATGGGTAATAATGTGTAGAAGAGCCAAGAGGGAACAATAAGAGGGGAAGACGAAGAAGGTAGTGCTCGATTTAAAAAGGGGGTAAACAGGGAGTAGTCTTTCACCGTTACTGTTGAATCTGTTCATTAAAGAAGAATTGACGGAAAGAAAGAAAGGTTCAAGAGTGGGATTAAAATTAAAGGTGAAGGGCTATCAATGATATGACTAGTTGAAAACATGGCTATCCCCATTGAAAGTGGAGAAGAATTACACGGTCTGTTGAGTGGAGTGAACAGTGTAATATGTACAGAATATGGATTAAGAGTAAATAAAAGCAAGACGGAAGTAGTGAGAAACAGGAAAAGTGAGAATACCGAGAAACTTAACATCAGGATTGGAGATGACGAAGTAGATGAAGTTAAATAATTCTGCTGCCTAGGGAGCAAAATCACCCATGACGAACGGAGAAAGGAGGACATAGAAAGGAGAGTAGAATGGGCAAAAAGGGCGTTCCTGGCCAAAAGAAATCTACTAGTATCAAACAAATGCCTTAAATGAGGAAGAAACTTCCGAGAATGTGCATTTGGAGAACAGCATTGTGTGGTGGTGAAACGTGATGGACTGTTAAAAAGGCCGGAACAGAAGAGAACTGAAGCATTTGAGATGTGGTGCTACAGAAGAATGTAAGAAGAAGGTAAGGAATGAGGAGGTTCTCCGTAGAATCGACGAAGAAAGTAACGTATGGAAAACAATGACTGCAAAAAGGGACAGGATGATAGGATGTGTGATAAGGAATCAGGGAGTAACCTCTATGATTCTAGAGTGAGCCCGCAGAGGGCAAAATTTGTAGAGGAAGACAGGGATTGGAATACGTACAGCAAAAAATTGAGATGTAGGTTGCAAGTGGGACTCTGAGATGAAGAGGTTGGCAGAGGAATTCGTGGCGGGCCGCATCAAAGCAGTTAGAAAACTGATGACTCAAAAAATAAAAAAATAAAGCTATTGAGAAAAGATTCAAGACTGATGTATACATTTTTATGTACAGGATAGTTCAGTTAAGGTGTTTTTCTCTGTAACATGCAAAATAATGAGCTAAAGGAATATTTATTGCAGTGGCCGAGCGATTCTAGGTGCTTCAGTCTGGAACCGCGCGACCGCTACGGTCGCAGGTTCGAATCCTGCGTCGGGCATGGATGTGTGTGATGCCCTTAGGTTGGTTAGGTTTAAGTACTTCTAAGTTCTAGGGGACTGATGACCTCATCTGTTAAGTCCCATAGTGCTCAGAGCCATTTGAACCATTTGAATATTTACTGAGATAGGTAAACGTAAGAAACATTACTCCTTCTGCGGTACTATGAACATAGTTTATTTAGTAATTACACAGAAGGTTAGAGCAACGAGTTATATTTACTTAAACAGAACACTAAATTTTCCGTGTGGCATCTGTGGTATTTAAATTAACTGTAGACAAATGAATTTAAATTAAATTTGTATCTTTTCAATTAGGGAGTTAGAAAGGTCGTAGTTTAAGTTTTGGTTGCTGTACATATATGACTGGACGGGTATTCTCGTGGCGGGATGTTCATTTAAATGGGGTGTATGAGCGAATACCGATTTTCCAGAACACACAACTCAGTGCTCCTTCCACAGGAGCTGCGGACGAGGTTTATGCTCGGAGCGGGATAACGGCTAAGTATCTACCTTAAATGCCGGTTTCAGTAATAATCACTGAAACGCTTTGTTCTGAAATACGACCACACGAGAATGGTTGAACGCAAGGCAAGTGCAACGCTGATTCAGGAAGTGTAGCTTACAAAATCTTCGCTCGACCAATACTTGAATATTGCTCGCCAGTCCGGGGTACGTAACAGATACGATTGCTTGAGGAAACAGAGAAGACCCAAAGAAGAGCAGCCCATTTCGTTACGGGTGCATTGAGTCATAGAGGTGTCCAGCCAACTCGAGTGGTGGACGCTACAACAGAGGTGTTCCGCATCACGGTGTGGTTTAGTGTTAAAATTTTGAGAGCTTACGTTCCTAGAAGAGTCTACCAATATATTGCTTCCTCCAAGGTTTATATCGCGAAAATAGTGTGAAGATAAGATTAGAGACATTAGGAGCCCACACAGACGGTTACCACAATTCAGCTTCCCGCGAACCATTCGCGACTAGTACGGAAAGGGCGGAATTGGCAGTAGTACCCCAAGTACCCTCCGCCACACACCGTAAGGTAGCTTGCGGAGTATAGGCGTAGATGTAGGGATCGCCCAGACATTGATATAAAATAAATCAGTGTTCATATAGGACATAAACAACTACAACATTCCTCGACTCGCCGAACTATCTCTGTCGGCTAGTTTTAAGTATTATATGATAGTGGAATAACGTTCTTCGGCGCATTACGTATCCACACCTCTCACAAAATGAGGGTAAGCCCAGCATTGTCGAACACGACTGTTTTGGTGAGCGAGGTGTTAGGGTGTGGGGAGGCATGAGCGTACTGAGGGTTTTAGAACATGTACTGTATTCGAACATTATGAAGTACCTCGAAGAAAATGATTTATTGACATATAGTCAGCACGGATTCAGAAAATATCGTTCTTGTGAAACACAACTAGCTCTTTATACTAATGAAGTAATAAGTGCTATCGACAGGGGATGTCAAATTGATTCCATATTTTTAGATTTCCAGAAGGCTTTCGGACCGGCCGGAGTGGCAGAGCAGTTCTAGGCGCCACAGTCTGGAAACGCGCGACCACTACGATCGCAGGTTTGAATCCTGCCTCGGGCATGGATGTGTGTGATGTCATTAGGTTAGTTAGGTTTAAGTAGTTCTAAGCTCTAAGGGACTGATGACCACAGCAGTTAAGTCCCATAGTGCTCAGAGCCATTTGAGCCAATGCTTTCCACACGGTTCCTCACAAGCGTCTTCTACTCAAATTGCGTGCCTACGGAGTATCGCCTCAGTTGTGCGACTAGATTCGTGATTTCCTGTCAGAAAGGTCACAGTTTGTAGTAATAGACGGGAAGTCATCAAGTAAAATAGAAGTAATATTCGGCGTTCCACAAGGAAGTGTTATAGGCCCGCTATTGTTCCTGATCTATATTAACGACATAAGAGACAATCTGAGTAGCCGTCTTAGATTGTTTGCAGATCATGCTGTCATTTACCGTCTTGTAAAGTCATCAAATGATCAAAACGACTTGCAAAATGATTTAGATAAGATATCTGTATGGTGCGAAAAGTGGCAGTTGACCCTGAATAAAGAAAAGTGTGAAGTTATTCACACGAGTACTAAAAGAAATCAGTTAAATTCCGATTACGCGATAATTCACACAAATCTGAAGGCTGTAATTCAGCTAAACACATAGGGATTACAATTACAAACAATCTAAATTGGAACGATCACATAATATTGTGGGTAGAGCAAACCAAAGACTGCGATTCATTCGCAATATACTTAGAAGGTGCAACAGGTCTACCAAAGAGACTGCTTACACTACGCTTGTCCGCCCTATTCTGCAGTACTGCTGTGCGGTGTGGTATACGCATCAGGTGGGACTAACGGATGACATCGAAAAAGTACAAAGAAGGGCAGCTCGTTTTCTATTGTCGCGAAATAGTGTCACAGACATGATACGTGAATTGGAATGGCAATCATTAAAACAAAGGCGTTTTTCGTTGCGACGGGATCTTCTCATGAAATTTCAATCACCAGTTCTCTCCTTCGATTGCGAAAACATTCTGTTGGCACCCACCTACATAGGGAGAAATGATCATGACGATAAAATAAGAGAAATCAGAGCTCGCGCGGAAAAATTTAAGTGATCGTTTATCCCGCGTGCCGTTCGAGAGTGCAACGGTAGAGAGACAGCATGAAGGTCGTCCATTGAACCCACTGGCAGGCATTTTATTGTGAATAGCAGAGTAATAACGTAGATGTAGATGTAGGTGTAACTCCAAATCTTTGAGGACCGCAACGCTCACCGGTCAATGTTTTTGTGACACTGTACCCCTTCCCCAGGTGACTCTTTTCAGTGGTGCATTCGGCTCCAGCTTTACTGTTATGGCTCATCGAACTGCGCAGGTAGAGAAGCTCTTGGAACGAGAGGATATTCGGCGAATGCACTGGCTTGTCCGTTCCATCGATTGTAATCCCATGGAGACGTATTAAAGCATACCCACATGCACCAACAATCGTCCAGCAGCTGTTAACGGGACTGGTGGAAGAGTGGAACGCTCTACCACAAGAAACTCTTACTAACATCGTGTCCAGCGTGGGAGCACGTTGCAGAATAAGCATGGAGTCGGTGGTGACCATATACCGTAACCATAACGCTGGAGTGGGCTCTCCGTATTTTACATGAGCGGGCGCTCGCCGTACTTTGTATACGTGTAAAGAATAGCTGTCTTTATGTTACCAAGGTGAACATGAATTAGCGAAAACACAGTTTAATCTTACTTTAATTAAACTAGGATAAAATAAACTTACTTTATATCACTGTTTAATTAAACAATAATGAAATAAACATTCATTGAATCTTACCACTCTCCTGCCGCATACAAGTGTTACCCCAAAGGAATAGCGCACTTGAATTATTAAAGAGCACAGTTGCATCCGATCCCAGCCAATCGCTTATTTGATTGCTAACTATCCTGTAGTTAGCTGCCTCACTGTGGCGCTGTGCCACTAACTTGGGATCTGTGTCATTTTCTTGCACGGATGGTAAATTTTTTTTCTGACCTGGTTCGCGGTAACGTATATGTTACATATATGCCAGATAGCTCTCCGATAGATAAACCGAAGCATGTGAGTTTTTGAATGCAAGGTTGTGTCAAAATTTCAAAGCAATTCGTGAAGAACTTCCGGAGATTTGTGATTTTGAAGAAACGAACATCTATTTTTCTACTTATATAGAAATTGTAAATGTTCCTGGTCGCAAATCTCCGAAAGTTTTTGACCGAATACTTGAACTTTGGCACAACCTTGCCTAGGAATATGCGATATGCGTGTGCCTTTATATACCCCTTTTGAATATGTGCAACATTTAGTTTCTTATCAATTTAATAAAAGGGTACCGTCGTTACAAAAAATTTCTTATCATATATTAAAGAAATCTAAAAAGACGCCTTAACTAGAATGCATCTTTGTGTCAAAATTTCAAAATAATCGGTCAAGAACTTTCGGAAATACACGATTCTGAACAAACGAACATTTACATTTTTTATTTACGAGTATATGGATGCTGGAGCACTGTCTAAAGATGAGATGTAGGGAAAAACAGAAATAAACAGCTGACGACTTAGCAGTATTGTCCGGAGTCACAGCAATGGTAAAACAAAAAAACTAACATTTCAAAAACAACAGCAAATAAAACGTGTCTCCAAATATTACTTAAACGCGTAACATATGGCAAATATAGATGATGCTGTGTATCTCTTAAACACAGACAAAAGTAAAATTTTTAAAAACAGTTGATCAAAATCCTTGTTGAATTAACACAAAAGAGTGGCTATAATTGTGAAGCGAGTTACCTCAGGACAAAGACGATGGAAACGGTTGATCACGGGGCGAGTATTCCATAGGGGGAGGTTTCGCGTCACTTTCGTATAAGCCTGCGGCTTCCTTCGGTTGGACAGTAAGCACGGAAACGAGCACCTTTTTTTTAGTTAGGAGTAATTTGAGGCATAAACATTCAGAAATTTTAGTATCTGTGTGAGCTTAAGAGGTATTAAAAATACAGAAAAGAACAAAATCGTCTAAAATCTGAGTTTGTTTCCAAAATGGTTGAAAATGTTGGCAGGAAATGGAAAAGTTTGAGTATGACCTTTAGATTGAAAGTAAGAGCAATAACGTTAGTTTGGGCAGAGAAAGCGAGAAGAATAAATTATGAAAATAACATACATATTTTTCTGTATAACAAGAAAACACGTTTCGTCCCTGACTAATTGTATTGAAAGAAAACTTTGACTGACAGTAAACTTGCAATTATGCACAAATACATGTCACTTCCACAGACGATAAAATTATTTCTAGAGCCTCGCTTTTTAAGGCAACTGCTATACATGTAATCTCGATCAATGTGCCAGTCATGAAAACGGCGATGGACAAGAAAGCAGAAATCATAGAGGAATTTCATTAATCAGCACATTCTACGAACTGTCCTCCAAGATTCACCAGAAAAGACTGGAACCATATTTAAAAGAGATAATAGAAGAGAAACAAGCGGGATATATGGAGAATCGATCCGCCACTGATCACATGTTTGAACTGAAAGAAGTTATATCAATATATTGTTATTACAAAAAAAACAGTGACAATATTTTTTATTGGTTTTAAGAAAGTTCACGATAGCACAAACAGAGTGAATTTGTGAGAGAAAATGCAGAAGTTTGGAACACTAAATAAGATTACGAATACTGTAAAAGTGACGTTCGAAGGCTCAAAAGGGATAGTGAAAATGGTTGGATAATATTTCATAGCTTTTGACATAAAAGCAGGACTCAGACAAGAAAATGGAATATAACCACTCTTCTTCATAATAATAATACAGGAAGATTGGATGCGACAAGTGAAACCCAAGACGGAAATAAGGTAGGAACAAAAACGAATGTACGGGCGTTTACAGATGATGGAAATGTGGATGACCTGAAACCACTGGTGAGAAAGCTGTTAAAAAAAGCAAAGGAGGTTGGATTACAGGTAAATGAGAAAATAAAATTCATGAAGATAGAAAGAGACTACAAGACAAGAAGTCAGAAAAACATGGTGATTGATGAGCACGTGTTTGAAGAAGCAGACACATTTGAATATCTGGGGCTTGTAATAAGAAACAGTAATGATGAGAAACAAGAACTAGAAGCAAGTATCAAAGCGGAATCCACAGGGTCATTTTCATTCTATGAATTACTGACATCCAGTTTTTTTTTTTCAAGACGAACGAAAATAACGATGTACAACACTATGATTAGACCAGCATTATTAGATGAGGCAGAAATATGGAGACGTGGTAGTATACACAGATAAAGGATTTTAGAAATAAAATGCTATAGAAGATAGGAAAATTTAGGCCCATTGTGTCAGGAAGGAGAATGGTGAAGAAGAAAGAAGAAGGATCCGAGGGAGATATGAAATGAAACATATGTTGTTGGGATAGCCAAGAGAGTGAGATGGGCTGGCCACATCTATAGAAGAGAGGACTTTCAAGATTGAGGGAAATGTTACAGAAGAAACCCAAAGAACGAATACTTTTAGGTAGACCTAGAATAAAATGGAGAGACCAAGTGGCCAAGGATCTTCAGGTACTTGGAGCAATGGAAGAAGATGCCAGTAACACAACACTGTGGAGGAAGCTGACTGATGAGGCCAAAACCGACTGCAGTTTGTGGGACCAGAAGAGAGAGAGCATATATCTGAAGGTTTTTAAAATAAAGTAATAAAGCTGTCCCCATCCTGTAGTTTGGCGTAAAACATCACTGCGCTTTACCAAGCATGGTAGAAATGCGGGAAGACCCTTAGGGTTGACAGTGGTTGGTTACTGAGTAAACTGGCTCCCAATCGCCTGAAGTAATCTGAGGTGACAGGACTCAGTTTATGTTTCGTACAACGCTTTGTTGGACAGTTACGGCTCCATCTGGGCGAAGGGAAGGTCGCCGGGTGTAGATGGCGAAACGGCCTCTTTATTAATGTCAGTTCAGAGGACAATAAAGGGACGCAGTTGCAGGTATTTCGGCCCAACCTGGGAGACATGGTCGCTGCTTTCGAACAGAGGGAGGCATGCTGGTGGACATGGCTCGAACAGCAGAGGGCCCCCATACACCAACCACATGCAGGTAAGGGCTCTTAGCGGGCACAAGGCCGTACATTAACCGAGAGGATTGCAGCTGAGTCTTCTGTAACTTCTTTAGCCGAGTTTTGGCAGATCGGCGCCCTGAAAATTGATCCCTGTCGAGGAGAGCATATTCGTCAGATTCTACAGGTATCCCCTTAATATTTTCCGTGGACTTTATTGCAAGATCCTTAAGGATCATCAAATCGTTTCACCTCGGTGGCTGAAATGAACCGGCATAGCAAGACTGTCGACACACTGTCGTAAAGCAGCTGAAGGGTGGGTCTGTGCCGTAGAATATTCCGGGGCGGATGTTTATTGTATGTGTTCCCACATTGCCTTCCCTCAGGACGGCGTACGATTCTGTTGGTGGGACACCCTTACCGTTTTACAATATTGTAACTGACCCACCGAGGCAGTTACAGCGGGCAATACGTAGGATTCTCCAGTGTGGCATACTTCACACTAACGTATTATTCCCAGAGATGAAATAAATGATATGTAACAAGACAAAAATCCAGTACCGCATTCGTTTGTCACACGTCAATGTGCTCCGTTCGCATTTGTAAGTGAGGCCAATGGCAAAACCTTACATTCTTCACCTACACTACTGACCATTAAAATTGCTACACAACGGAGATGACTTGCTACAGACGTGAAATTTAACCGACAGGAAGAAGATGCTGTGATATGCAAATGATAAGCTTTTCAGAGCATTCACACAAGGTTGGCGCCGGTGGTGACACCTGCAACGTGCTGACAGGAGGAGAGTTTCCAACCGATTTCTCATACACAAACTGCAGTTGTCCGGCGTTGCCTGCTGAAACGTTGTTGTGATGCCTCGTGTAAGGAGGAGAAATGCTTACCGTTTCCGACTTGGATAAGGGTCGGATTGTAGCCTATCGCGATTGCGGTTTATCGTATCGCGACATTGATGCTCGCGTTGGTGGAGATCCAATGACTGTTTGCAGAATATGGAATCGGTGGGTTCAGGAGGGTAATACGGAACGCCATGCTGGATCCCAACGGCCTCGTATCACTAGCAGTCGAGATGACAGGCATCTTATCCACATGGCTGTAACGGATTGTGCAGCCACGTCTCGATCCCTGAGTCAACAGATGGGGACGTTTGCAAGACAACAGTCATCTGCAGCAGCATGGACTATCAGTTCGGAGACCATGCCTGCGGTTACCCTTGACGCTGCATCACAGACAGGATGGTGCGCTCAACGACGAACCTGGGTGCGCGAATGGCAAAACGTCATTTTTTCGGATGAATCCAGGTTCTGTTTACAGCATCATGATGGTCGCATCCGTGTTTGGCGACATCGCGGTGAACGCACATTGGAAGTGTGTATTTGTCATCGCCGTACTGGCGTATCACCCGGTGTGATGGTATGGGGTGCCATTGGTTACACGTCTCGGTCACCTCTTGTTCGCACTGACGGCACTTTGAACAGTGGACGTTACATTTGAGATGTGTTACGACCCGTGCCTCTACCCTTCATTCGATCCCTGCAAAATCCTACATTTCAGCTAGATAATGCACGACCGCAAGCTGTAGGTCCTGTACGGGCCTTTCTGGATACAGAAAATGTTCGACTGCTGCCCTGGCCAGCACATTCTCCACATCTCTCACCAATTGAAAACGTCTGGTCAATGGTGGCCAAGCAAATGGCTCGTCACAATACGCCAGTCACTACTCTTGATGTACTGTGGTATCGTGTTGAAGCTGCATGGGCAGCTGTACCTGTACACGCCATCCAAGCTCTGTTAGACTCAATGCCCATTCGTATGAAGGCCGTTATTACGGCCATAGGTGGTTGTTCTGGGTACTGATTTCTCAGGATCTGTCCACCCAAATTGCGTGAAAATTTAATCACATGTCAGTTCTAGTATATATATATATATATATATATATATATATATATATATATATATATATATATATGTCCAATGAATACTCGTTTATCATCTGCATTTCTTCTTAGTGTAGCAATTTTAATGGCCAGCAGTGTATTTAAACCAGTGCTGAATGGGAATCGAGCATCCAGAGAATGTTGCTTTGCAAAAGAGTGTTTTAAATTATAATACGCTGTTGCATAATTAGACATCCGAATTAGGTACAGTTTCATTTACAGCCTTTCTATCGCAATAGACAGATTACTACAGCAAAGAAAGACGTTTATGATTTTTAAAATTTTCTGACAAGGAAAAAGAAAAAAAATTAGCAAGAGACCAGATGACAGCGTGTTTATACTCGCGGACGGCGTGCCGTGACAGGGGAACCCTGGTACCGGAATGTTTACGACGCAGAAAACTCGTGTAGGGAGCTCTTCCTCATTTCCGTAGATGCCGCAGATAAAGGCGCCCCACGCGCCACGCGGGACATCAGCTCATTAATGCCACTGCGGGTCACGCAGGTACAAAGTCGCTGCTGAAAAGCCGGTTAAGATAAACATCACCTGCTTTTTATCGAGCGTATCACGGCTCAAGTCGTGCCAACACAGAGTTATTATCGCTACAAGATTTAAAAAGTCTACAACCCATCTGAACTTTCTTATTTGGAAAGAAAGGTTATCCCTAAAATTGTACCAGTACAGCAGCGCAACACAGAATTCAGCACCAAATTTCTCTCTGTCTGTGAGGAGCCTGTCGAAATGGGTTCGGCAGCAGGCTGGAACGTTCTTTATCAGTTCCAAGTTATTTGAGGAAAATACGAAAATATACAGGGCTTGGCAGCTATGGGAAGCCAGCCAGAAAATGTGGCTGACAATTTAGCGAATTTTATGACGTAAGCATGTAATTTCTTAACATTTATAGCTACCAGATTGTGACACCGACATTTTTTGTGATGGAAGTCCGTCTTATTTTCTATACTTTTTTTTTCATCAGTCTTCTGAATGGTTTGATGCAGCCCGCCAAGCATTCCTGTCCTGTGCTAACCTCTTCATCCCAGAGTAGCACTTGCAACCTACGTCCTCAATTATTTGCTGAATGTATTTCAATCTCTGTCTACAGTTTTTGGTCTCTACAGCCTCTACAGCTCCCTCTAGTACCATGGATGTCATTCCTTCATGTCTTAACAGATGTCCTATTATCCTGACCCTTCTCCTTATCGCTATTTTCCACCTATTCCTTTCCTCTCCGATTCTGTGTAGGACCTCCTCATTCCTTACCTTGTCAGTCCACCTAATTTTCATCATTCGTGTGTAGCACGAAATCTCAAATGCTTCGATTCTCTTCTGTTACGGTTTTCCCACAGTCCATGTTTCACTACCATACAGTGATGTACTCCAGACGTACATTCTCAGAAATTTCTTCCTCAAATTAAGGCCGATATATGATATTAGTAGACTTCTCTAGGACAGGAATGCCTTTTTTGTCATAGCTATTATGCTTTTGATGTTCTCCTTGCTCCGTCCGTCATTGGTTACTTTACTGCCAAGATAGCAGGATTCCTTAACTTCATCTACTTCGTGACCATCAATCCTGATGTTAAGTTTCTCACTGTTCTCATTTCTACCACTTCTCATTACCTTCATCTTTCTTCGATTTACTCTCAGTCCATACTCTGTACTAATTAGACCGTTTATTTCGATCAGCAGATCATGTAATTCTTCTTCACTTTCACTCAGGATAGCAATGTCATCAGCGGATCGTATCATTGATATCCTTTCACCTTTCCACTCCTGAACCTTTCCCTTATTTCCATCATTGCTTTTTCAATGTACAGACTGAACATTAGGGGCAAAAGGCTACGTCTAGCCTGTTGTCCATACTGTAAATGACCCGTCTCTTCCTACAGCTTATCCCTACTTTTTTCAGAATTTCGAACACCTTGCACCATTTTACATTGTCGAACGCTTTTTCCAGGTCGACAAATCCTGAGACGTATCTTGATTTTTCTTTACTCTTGCTTCCATTATTAACCGCAACTTCAGAATTGCCTCCCTCGTGCCTTCACGTCTCCTAAATCCAAAGTGATCATCATCCAGCGCATCCTCAGTTTTCTTTTCCTTTATACTTGTAAACAACTTGTATGCATGAGCTGTTAAGTTGATTGTGCGATAATTCTCGCATTTGTCAGCTCTTGTCGTCTTCGGAATCGTGAGGATGATGCTTTTCCGAAAGTCAGATGTTATGTCACCAGACTCATATATTCTTCACACAAACGTGAATAGTCGTTTTGTTGCCACTTCCCCCAATGATTTTAGAAATTCTCATGGAATGTTATCTATCCCTTTCGCCTTATTTGACCTTAAGTTTGTAATCCCTGACACAGTACTCGTTAAAGCCTGTGCTATGGTAAGTGAGCGGGATTCACCTTATGAGAAAGGATTTTTGTATAGATATCGACCGCGTGTACCTGAATGGAGGCAAATCAGACTTACATCCATTCTGTAATAACAATGATACGTCAAGTAAGTTCGAAATGCAATAACACGTCAGGATGGATCAAAAGCAATCCAGAAGATTCTACCAATGTGACAATAATACGGTCGCCAGCCTAATTAGGCATTAACTAAGTTTCTTCCCTGTACAACTTGGTATTATTCATGCAAAACAACAAGTTGTAACACTGCATAATATAGTAGAATTTTAGAACCAGAAAATCTATTGATCTGATAGTTTCACGTTCTGTGCTGATATGAATCATCATGAATACGTAACACTACACTATAATGTTTACTAGAGAACTTTATACTGGCTATTAATCTGATTAAAATCGGGCATAGGTTACCCTAGAAATCGTACTTTCATGCCACACACAAAATGTAATTTTGATAAAGATAAAACACTGATAAATTTTGACTTTTATATTGACTTTAACTTTTGCTGGTCAAACCAATTTAGAACACTTCAGAATTCAAATTAATTAGAGGGGGGGGAGGATATGATCGCTGTATTGAAAGAAAATGATTACTGAATTTATTATTCGTTCAAGAATTCCAGTATATAAGTTACTACTCTTTTAATTTTATTTACTGCTCATTTAAATGCCTTTACATCTGTCTCGAAATAATAAACTTCATTACTATATCAATACTAAAGTTATCTTTCGACTTCGTTAGACCTTCACTATTCATTTACTGGTTCATTAACAAAACATTTCTTTACACACCATTCAAATATAGCTAGTTCTGCAAATAATTATTATTAACACAATTTTTAATTTTCATTTCGGGACACTCGGATTGCACAACATTTGGAAAGAACCCTATCTAGGTTAGTTGTGAGGAACATTAAATGATAGGGAAGTTCTGGTAAAATTTAAGTTGTTATTGAATAGTTCACTCTCTGGTCCATACGAATACAGTACTAAAAGTTTCAACCTGCTAGAATCGATGCGACGGTTGGCGGGTGGCAAGATGGCGAGGCACAGAGCACACATACAACCACAGCTATGGCTCTTGATGTATCGGCACTTTAATTCTTCTTAGCGTCGCAACACTTTTCCATTTTGTGCCTATGGAATTATGCCATGCTGTGTGGGCGTTGGAGCGGCATACCCGAGACTCAGTGAAGCTACGTCTTCCAGCAGAGCCTCCTCGCTACAGAAGGTGTTGCTCAAACCAGTGCCAAACTCCAACTACTGCTGAGCCCGTTGTGCCGTGCAGCGCCCGCGTGCGTTTTCCCGCGCTCGCCTGCCATCCACCTTTTACCGCTCCCTGACAGGCCGGGTATTCACTCGAGGTTTTGCATTCTACATATCCTAAAACATTGCCTACGTATGGACCAGACGCACATTTACAATTTTAGACATCTTACAACAGTTTCAACACTTGTTACATTTCAATTCTATTACAATATTACTTGATGTTAGACATAAACATTAATATTCACATTGAAACTTATTTACAGTTTTCTCAACATAATGGCATGAAACAAAAAAAAATGAAATCAGAACATCAATTACACAAGTTTATCGTAAAATCAGATGAAAAGAATCACTTGTATATACAATAGTACAGAGTCGTTGTTGTTACAAGTTCTCCAAAGCTCTTTTAAATTCTAATTCTAATACTGGATCCCCTATCTCGTCTAAATCGACTCCTGTTTCTTCTTCTATCACATCAGACAAACCTTCTCCCTCATAAAGGCTTTCAGTGTATTCTTTCCACCTATCCGCTCTCTCCTCTGCATTTAACAGTGGAATTCCCGTTGCACTCTTAATGTTACCACCGTTGCTTTTAACGTCACCGAAGGCTGTTTTGACTACTTTATACTTCCCTGTATGCTGAGTCTGTCCTTCCGACAATAATTTCTTTTTCGATGTCTTCACATTTTCCCTGCAGCCATTTCGTCTTAGCTTCCCTGTACTTCTTATTTATTTCATTCCACAGCGACTTGTATTTCTGTATTCCTGAGTTTCCCGGAACATTGTTGTACTTCCTCCTTTCATCAATCAGCTGCAGTATTTCTTTTGTTACTCATGGTTTCTTCGCAGTTACCTTCTTTATACCTATATTTGCTTTCCCAACTTATGTGATGGCCCTTTTTGGAGATTTTTCATTCCTCTTCAACTGTACTGCCTACTGAGCTATTCCTTACTGCTGTACCTATAGCCTTAGAGAACTTCAACCGTATCTCGTCATTCCTTAGCACTTCCGTATCCCACTTCTTTGCGTATTGATTCTTCCTGACTAATGTCTTAAACTTCAGTCTACTCTTCATCACTAATATATTGTGATCTGAGTTTATATCTGCTCCTGGGTAAGCCTTAAAATCAAGTAGCTGTTTTCGTAATCTCTGTCTGATCATGATGTAATCTAACTGAAATCTTCCCGTATCACCCGGCCTTTTCCAAGTATATCTCCTCCTGTTGTGATTCTTGAACAGGGTATTCGCTATTACTAACTGAAACTTATTATTGAACTCAATTAGTCTTTCTCCTCTCTCGTTCCTTGTCCCAAGCCCATATTCTCCTGTAAGCTTTTCTCCTACTCCTTCCCCTACAACTGTATTCCAGTCCCCCATGACTATTAGATTTTCATCCCCTTTTACATACTGTATTACCTATTCAATATCCTCATAGACTTTGCCTATCTCTTCATCTTCAGCTTGCACATCGCCATGTGTACCTGAACTATCGTTGTCGGTGTTGGTTTGCTGTCGATTCTGATAAGAATAATCATATCACTGAACTGTTCACAGTAACACTCTCTCTGCCCTACCTTTCTATTCATAACGAATCCGTTGTATCATTTTCTGCTGCTGCTGATATTACCCTATACTCATCTGACCAGAAATCCTTTTCTTTCCACTTCAATTCACTGACCCCTACTGTATCTAGATTGAGCCTTTGCATTCCCCTTATCAGATTTTCTAGTTTCCCTATCACGTTCAAGCTTGACATTTCACGCCACGACTCGTAGAACGTTATCCTTCCGTTGATTATTCAATCTTCTTCTGATGGTAACCTCCCCGTTGGCAGTTCCCTCCCGGAGATCCGAATGGGGTACTATTCTGGAATCTTTTGCCAGTGCAAAGATCATCATGACACTTCTTCAATTACAGGCCACATGTCCTGTGGATACACGTTACGTGTCTTTAATGCGATGGTTTCCATTGCCTTCTGCATCCTCATACCATTGATCATTGCTGATTCTTCCGCCTTTAGCCGCAGTTTCCCACCCCTAGGACAAGAGAGTGCCCTGAACCTCTGTCCGCTCCTCCGCCCTCTTCGACAAGGTCGTTGGCAGAATGAGGGGTGATTTCTGATGTCAGAAGTCTTCGGCCGCCAATGCTGATTACTGATCAAAATTTAAGCAATTTAAGCAGCGGCGGGATTCGAACCCGGGACCGAAGGCGGTTTCATTATGAAACAAAGACGCAACCCTCCTTTTTTTTATTCCACAAAAGCAGTAACAAAAATGGCTAGCTTACAGTAAAATGACATAAATAAGGTGACAGATAATTGCAGTCTTAAATTACAGCATTCATAGATTGAGGAATGGTTGTTGTTGTTGTTGTGGTCTACAGTCCTGAGACTGGTTTGATGCAGCTCTCCATGCTACTCTATCCTGTGCAAGCTTCTTCATCTCCCAGTACCTACTGCAACCTACATCCTTCTGAATCTGCTTAGTGTATTCATCTCTTGGTCTCCCTCTACGATTTTTTCCCTCCACGCTGCCCTCCAATACTAAATTGGTGATCCCTTGATGCCTCAGAACATGTCCTACCAACCGATCCCTTCTTCTGGTCAGCTTGTGCCACAAACTTCTCTTCTCCGCAATCCTATTCAATACTTCCTCATTAGTTATGTGATCTACCCATCTAATCTTCAGCATTCTTCTGTAGCACCACATTTCGAAAGCTTCTAGTCTCTTCTTGTCCAAACTATTTATCGTCCATGTTTCACTTCCATACATGGCTACACTCCATACAAATACTTTCAGAAACGACTTCCTGACACTTAAATCTATACTCGATGTTAACAAATTTCTCTTCTTCAGAAACGCTTTCCTTGCCATTGCCAGTCTACATTTTATGTATGGTATTCAGTCTTTAGCAGTACCACACATTTAGCATCTTCGCTCTCACTTCAACTTGTGGCAAGACCACGGATGCAATGATGTAATATGTGTGGAAGTTGATCGAGCAACATCAAGATAACACTGCTGCATCACTGCCCCCCCCCCCCTTTCAGGATAAGAGGTGCCACAATCGTCTGCCTTAGATACGGTCCTCACCTCTTGAGGTGTTCCGATATGCGATATGACATGCTGCAATAAAGGTCGCGCGACGCGACGATTTTCCGTGCGATACCTGTGGGTTCCCACAGCAGCGATACGACTTGGACAGCAGCAAGCAAAGGCCTCGCTTGTGGCAAGTCGCTGCCACCTTCGTCACGGACAGCTTCCAAATATGTCACGTGATTACTCGAGACTGGAAAGTGGTAAGGTTCCCCACCAACCATTAAAAACAATTTCTATAGGTTAGGTATATTTGTTGCGTAGGACTGTACGACCTAAAACACACCAAATGTAAACTGGCCAGTGACTGCATTTTTTACTGCAAACTTTTCAAAATATGCGTTACGTTTTACTTAATTTCGAAGAAACGTTTTAACTATGGGCAACTGCGAAACTGTGTTGTCAGCCTATAAGGTGCAAAATGTCATATTTTTTTCATCGAACAGTGTCCTCGAGATTGAATGAGAAAGACTGCATTGCAGAGAACACGCACAAATACCGAAGCAGAGGTTTTCGATTTTTTGCTGGCCATGGCGCAGCAACCGTGATGTACTGTATTTTCAGTAGGAAAAAACTGTCTACACTGCAAAAGCAGCACAAGCTTTATTGACGCGTCTAGACTTTTTGAGGCATCATCAGAGATCCTACTTTGGAAAAATACGAGAAAGCAGGTTATGGGTATGGTCCTATCTGGCATAAAAAGGTGGTAAAAATCTTTTTTAAAATACCATAAAAATATCAGAGTGAAAGGAACATACTGTAACTGGGTTTTCTGTTTTGATGCTAGTCAATTGTCAGGATGAGCATTACTGCAAAGGGCATTTGATTCTAAAGCATTATGTCAGGGTGGAAAACACTAAATAAATTAATTTTTCTCTCTTAAGAACATGTGGGCAGGGTGGGTTCTTCCTTGGCTCGGGTATGAGGTAGAATGAAACAGCATTTTTACATAAGATAACTTTTATTGAAAGTTTTGTACAACGGTTTCCCTACTGGATTGTTCTGGCTGGGAGAGCGGCAGCTGTGTCGTTTGCGAAGCCTCTGCTGCGGCAGCGGCGGCGTCTGATTACGCCTGGCGGTGTGTATCTCGTGTCGCCGTTTCGCCCAGTTGACTGGAGACGCGCATCGTGCTGTGGCCCGTTTAATTATTGAGAACGAAGTCGTGAATCGGATGGTGATCCCTTGGATGTGGCGTCCCAGTGTTTCTCTTCTCTAAGCGGCCGCGTGTGTCAGTGCTGTGCGTCGGTCAGCGGAGCGGCGCGGCGGGGGAAGGCCAGTGTCCCGGACTCGAACAACGGACTCCAGCTTGTCAGTCTTCGGCTGTCAGATCTTCATCCCAGCTCACAGGTGACTGCTGATGTGAGGCCGTCTCCTTCCCGTCCTCACGAGTCACCCGGGTACGTAAAAATCAGTCTTCAAATACTTTCTGTCTTCTGTCTTCTGGCGGCGAGGCTGCTGCTTGCTATTCCATTACAGCGGCGGACTTGGTGCTTCTTTGTATGATGTAGTCTCTTCCTGCATGACGATCTTCAGCACCGAAACTGAACTGAAAACTACTGTTGGGCCCACTGCGCCTCGCGTATTTATTCACTTCAGTTCACTTTAAGTGAACGACTTCACGGCCATTGCCTCTTCTATCGCGTTGAAAAGCTTCTCGAAGAATCTTCTTAACGTCGGTCATTGGCTCTTGGAATGTAGGCGAGGGCCTGTGATCACATGTGACAACTGAGAAACACGTGAGCCAGTCGGGTGACGCCCTGACGGCTGAATCGACAGCGTCCGCTTATGTGGGGAGGGCGATGGCTTCTCTTGAACGTGCTGACTTGCAAGCGCCGGATGTTGCCTCTGCTGTTCTGTCCGCTGTTTGCCAGTGTGTAATTCTTCTAAACTAAACTAAGTTTTTCTTTTATTTTCTAGTTTATTTACCTATCTTAAGTACCACTCAACAATACGTATAGGAGCTGTGGGTAGTGCATTAGTCATAAGTATTCGAAATTATGATGTGTACCTAAAATGCAAAAGTAAAAGGATTTTTAAAAAACGTTGCTCCAGACTAATAATGAAGAGCCAAATTGCAAATTGCTAATAGCAGCATGAAAGAGGCGCCGGTCCTGACCTTCAGTGAAGGCATGCAGCTGTGCTTTGGTAGGGCTACACTTCAAGTCTTGACACAAATACTGACATACAAACTGCAGTGGTCGTGAATACACGACCACATGTGCACACGCTGCGTGAGACCGGCAGGTCGACACAGCGGACGGAAACTCCTCACATGTTTGAAAGTACAGTAAATAAGAATAAAATAGAACCTACAGTGACAGTCAAAATCTATGAAAATTTAAAATAGATTTAAAATATATGATAACACTAAAAGAGATGCAAAGACAATTAAAGAAGAGATAAAGTATCTAAAACATGGGGACATCTGTTGGAGTCAAAAGTATGGACAAGATGTCTGAAAGAATTACGTGGATATAACAGCTTCTACATCTACATCTACATGAATACTCTCCAAATAACGTTTAAGTGTCTGGCAGGGGGTTCATCGAACCACCTTCACAATTCTCTATTATTCCAATCTCGGATAGCGTGCGGAAAAACGAACGCTTACATCGTTCCGTGCGAGCTCAGATTTCCCTTATTTTACTATGGTGATCGTTTCGTCTTACGTAGGTCGGCGTCAGCAAAATATTTTCGCATTCCGAGGAGAAATTTGGTGACTGAAATTTCTTGAGAACATTCCGCCGCAACGAAAAACGCCATTGTTATAATGATGTCCAACCCAAATCCTGTATCATTTCAGTGACACTCTCTCCCCTATTTCGCGATAATACAAAACTTTCTGCCCTGCTTTGAACTTTTTCTATGGACTGAGTCAATCATATCTGATAAGGCTCCCACACCGCGCAACGGTATTCTAAAAGGGGACAGACAAGCGTAGTGTAGGCAGTCTCTCTAGGAGATCTGTTACGTGTTCTAAGAGTCCTGTCAATAATACGCAGTCTTTAGTTAACCTTCTCCACAACATCTTCTATGTGTTCTTTCCAATTTAAGTTGTTCGTAACTGTAATTCCTACGTATTTAGTTGAATTTGCAGCCTCTGGATTTGACTGGTTTATCATATAACCGAAGTTTAACGGATTCCTTTTAGCATCCATATGGATGACCTCACACATTTGGTTACCTAAGGTCAATTGCCAATTTTCGCACCATACAGATATCTTATCTAAATTGTTTTGCAATTTGTTTTGATCTTCTGATGACTTTACTAGTCGATAAACGACAGCATCATCTGCAAACAACCTAAGACAGGTGCTCAGATTATCTCCAAAATCGTTTGTATAGATAAGGAACAGCAAAGGGCCTATAATACTATCTTGGGGAAAGCCAGAAATGACTTCTGTTTACAAAGCAGGCAAAATATATAAAAAAAAATGTTCCGTAATACAAAATTAAAGGATATCGAAATGTTAATGTATTTCGATATCCCTTATTTTATATAAGGATAACGAAATTAATTAACGCCTTTATGAGCGGAGTAATGCCAGTGCTCAATAACAATCTTTGAAAAATTGTCATGTCAAATCATAAAATGTCTTATTGTTGGTAACCAGTTGGTCATTAAGACCTTCATCTTTACCTACATGAGAATGTTTCACGATCTCCAGTTCCTCCAACGAAGTCAATCTTTTTGGTCTTGGGTGTACGATGCAAATTTTGGAACTATTCTAGTACAGGTTCTGCCTGACCGCTAGCTTTTAAATGATCACCGAGCAAAGAAAAATGCGAAGCTTACGCTGTTTTTACAACCTAGACTTCTTTTTTTCAACAGAAAAGCAAAAGTCTTGCTGAGAAACTCATCTGTATAGATCTTTTTTGGTCCTTTTTAACGCATCAGAAGATTTGATGTATTATGCGGTACAGTTGCATGGAAGCAACCAGCACTCAATGTTGCTCCGAGTAATACGACAGAGAATCGCGTTCGTGTTGCATTGTTGTCGTCCCAATGTGAACCTGTTGACTAGCTTCAGCTACGTTTCTACACACTCCACCAGTGCGGGTTGCTTCTGCACCAGTCGCATGGCGTGTCGTATCGTTTATCATACCGACTCAGTGAAACCCGCGCCTTTCTAACATACGATTCGGGTCTTTGACATAATGCAATAAGACGACTCTGGAGACGTTAAATTTCTTCTGTATTTTAGCAGCACAATCCATGATATTCGGCATTTCTTGTCTTTGGCGGCTCTTGGTGTTAAATTGCAGATCTATTGTTACTAGTATCGCCTGTGGTCGAAATTCGACCAACTGAGTCAGTGGACCTGATTTATGATAAAAAATGTATTCTGTCTAAAAGTGATACACACCATGCAAAACTCTGAAATTTTAGTGTCAGAAATGACACAAAGAAAATGTTGCACTGTAGCTACGAGTATTCTTGAAGTAAGTCTTTGATTTCTCTTTAATAGTTTGAGCACTTGAAGTGAGTTCTTGATACAGTGCGTTGCAAAATGATTTTTTGTTAATGGCGCAAAATAACTCACGACACCACAATGGGAGTGCCGTTGTCTCGCGTAAAGTAACATCAGATGCGAAATGATCTGCATTACTAAACCTGAACTGGAAATTCATCAAACCACAACTATAACTCTCAAAATTATTTGAAACTACGCTCAGTGCCCATGTAAATGAATCTTTAAAAACAACAATGGGCTTATCATTCTCAACGTCCTGTTATTCTACACAAAAAATATATCGCTCGATCTCTAAGTCTTTCAGTCCTACGCGTAGTGTTTTTCGAGCCTTAGCCTAAAACAAATATAGTTACCGTACAATTAGGGAAGTTTTAGCTATTCAAAATGAAGAAACTGAAAATTAGAAACACTTCAGATTTTGTGATGACGGCGGCAACTGAACACAAAGTTAGTTCTTTTACTCTCGGACGAAAGTAAGGGAGAAAGAAACGACGCCAATAAACAACGTTTGTTGCCCCCGACGACTTCATTAGTAAATTCCCTTTTGCAGTGCCGACGACGTCAGCGAATTTGCAGTGGTGGCACTGTAGCTGCCCACTATATGTGTGTTACTGCAAATGAACCATGTGCAATGTTTAAAAATGAACATTCCTGGAATCCGATTTCACGAAATCTTATTACCTTCGCGTGCCACTTGTATCACAGCACCTGATCGGCACCTGTAGTAGAATTTATTAGCAACGTGAGAGACAGAGGAAAACCTTTCTCTTTTCTCATGTGTATATATCTACTTCCTTTTTCCTGTCTTAATGATAGTGCACACACACACGAATTTTTGTGCATATCAACGGTAAAGTAACTTTCGAATTATATGTTTCATTAGCCCCCTTGTATAATTAGTTTTACGAATCGGAACTTCAATTTTTGATGTCACGTTTTAATATTACGATAGTTCAATAACCCAGATGAGTTATCATTATAAGTGTCCAAATTACTCTTCCTCTCTCTACACAAAAATTTTCTGTCTAGCTCTGCGTTATCCTTCTAGTCATAAGCTAAAACCAACATAACTTGCATGTAATACGGAAATTCGGCTATCATAGTTATTCAAAATGAATAAATTAAAAATTAGGAGCTTAATTTAAATTTTCTGGTAACGGCGGCAAACGACCACAAAGTTACAGGAAAGTAAGCGAAATAACGACGCCAATAGACAACGTTATTTACAGACTTCGTTAGTACGGTATCTTGATTTTTACTGTTGACAATATCATCGACCTAGCCGTTGTCTCATTGTAGCTATCCGGTATGACTGTTTTACTGCAAATGAACCAAATAAATTTGAACATTCCTCAAATGCAATTCTACGAAACGTCGTCACTTCCGCGTCTCGCTTCGGCAATAGAACCTGATTGGCAGGCAGGGCAAAAGTTGGCTGCACTTCTATTGCCGATGTTCACTTAATGGAGATTTTAGTGCGTGATGGAGCAGATGTCATCAGAATTACGAATATGGAAACATCTACTTCTTTTACCATTCGTAACAGCTATGTACAAACATGGTTTTGTCTTTGTGCAGATCTGTGGGCAAGCTATCTTTCCAATTATATAAGTTTTATTAGCCTTCTTGTACAATTAATATTAAGAACCAGTACTTCAACATTCGTGTTCATATTATGATTATAATCCCCCCCCCCCCCCCCCCAAGGATAACACTTCAGAGGCGTTAAGCCTGAGAGCATGCTGGCCATTCTGAGTTTCCCCAACGACCAGTCCAACAATCTCCAAGGGGTCTGTCAAGATGCTCTGTTATTATACGAGGGTGAGTCAAATGAAAACCTTGAATCTGTAATAACAAATCGAAATTTCGCGCCGTTATCCTGTAAGTTGGTAAGCGTGCTACAAACAGCGTGCAGAATGGCCTGTAGGTGGCAGCATAGTGCAGATGCACACATACCGTAGCAGTATCAGTATAAAGATGGCCGCCCCACTTGCGACTTGCACCAGGGAAGAAAAGCGTTCTGTTATTCGGTTTTTGCGTAGCGAAGGTGTGAAACCTATTGAAATTCATCGACGAATGAAGGTTCAGTACGGTGATGCATGTTTGTCATAGCAGCAAGTCAACGAATGGAGTAGGAAGTTCGCAAATGCTGTGACTTCAGCGGAAGATGCTCCACGTCCAGGTCAGACACAACGAGTTGTGACTCCACGGAACATTGCAGCAGTTGAAGCCATAGTGAAGGAAAACCGCCGAGTGACACTGAATGACATTGCAGCATGTTTGTAGATTAGTCATGGGTCAGCACACCACATCGTGCATGATGTGCTCCAGTTTCACAAAGTGTCTGCAAGATAGGTGCCACGGCAGCTGACTCCTGAAAAGACAGCACGACGTGTGTTGATGCTTGTGAAGAACTTCTTCGGCGCTTTGAACGAGAAGGTGACGGCTTCCTTGCAAGAATCGTTACTGGGGACGAAACTTGGGTTCACTTCCACCAAACGGAAAGGAAGAGAGCGAGCAATCATCTGCGGCCTGCAATCAAATCAAAGCGGCTTGGACTGCTGTCAGCAGGTGTCCTTTTGCAACATGACAATGCAAGGCCCCACAGTTGCAACAAAAACTGACCTGCATTTTCAGTGTTTTCCTCATCCACCATACTCACCAGACCTTGCCCCAAGTTATTTCCATATGTCTGAACCACCCAAAGACGCAATGGGAGGAAAGAAGTTCCGTTCTGATGAAGAGGTACGCCACGCAGTGCATGAGTTGTTGCGCAGACTACCAAAAGAATTTTTTTCTAAAGTAATTTATGCACCTTGTAAGCACTGGAAGACGAGCATTGAGCGTGGGAGAGATTATGTTGAAAGGTGATACATCTTTGTACCACTTCTGCACAATAAATAATATTTAAAAAAATATTTAAGGTTTACAAAAAATGGCTCTGAGCACTATGGGACTTAACATCTGAGGTCACCGGTCCCCTAGAACTTAGAACTACGAGGGCAGTTCAATAAGTAATGCAACACATTTTTTTTCTCGGCCAATTTTGGTTGAAAAAACCGGAAATTTCTTCTGGAATATTTTCAAACATTCCCGCTTCGTCTCGTATAGTTTCATTGACTTCCGACAGGTGGCAGCGCTGTACGGAGCTGTTAAAATGGCGTCTGTAACGGATGTGCGTTGCAAACAACGGGCAGTGATCGAGTTTCTTTTGGCGGAAAACCAGGGCATCTCAGATATTCATAGGCGCTTGCAGAATGTCTACGGTGATCTGGCAGTGGACAAAAGCACGGTGAGTCGTTGGGCAAAGCGTGTGTCATCATCGCCGCAAGGTCAAGCAAGACTGTCTGATCTCCCGCGTGCGGGCCGGCCGTGTACAGCTGTGACTCCTGCAATGGCGGAGCGTGCGAACACACTTGTTCGAGATGATCGACGGATCACCATCAAACAACTCAGTGCTCAACTTGACATCTCTGTTGGTAGTGCTGTCACAGTTGTTCACCAGTTGGGATATTCAAAGGTTTGTTCCCGCTGGGTCCCTCGTTGTCTAACCGAACACCATAAAGAGCAAAGGAGAACCATCTGTGCGGAATTGCTTGCTCGTCATGTGGCTGAGGGTGACAATTTCTTGTCAAAGATTGTTACAGGCGATGAAACATGGGTTCATCACTTTGAACCTGAAACAAAACGGCAATCAATGGAGTGGCGCCACACCCACTCCCCTACCAAGAAAAAGTTTAAAGCCATACCCTCAGCCGGTAAAGTCATGGTTACAGTCTTCTGGGACGCTGAAGGGGTTATTCTGTTCGATGTCCTTCCCCATGGTCAAACGATCAACTCTGAAGTGTATTGTGCTACTCTTCAGAAATTGAAGAAACGACTTCAGCGTGTTTGTAGGCACAAAAATCAGAACGAACTTCTCCTTCTTCATGACAACGCAAGACCTCACACAAGTCTTCGCACCCGAGAGGAGCTCACAAAACTTCAGTGGACTGTTCTTCCTCATGCACCCTACAGCCCCGATCTCGCACCGTCGGATTTCCATATGTTTGGCCCAATGAAGGACGCAATCCGTGGGAGGCACTACGCGGATGATGAAGAAGTTATTGATGCAGTACGACGTTGGCTCCGACATCGACCAGTGGAATGGTACCGTGCAGGCATACAGGCCCTCATTTCAAGGTGGCGTAAGGCCGTAGCATTGAATGGAGATTACGTTGAAAAATAGTGTTGTGTAGCTAAAAGATTGGGGAATAACCTGGTGTATTTCAATGCTGAATAAAACAACCCCTGTTTCGGAAAAAAAATGTGTTGCATTACTTATTGAACAGCCCTCGTACTTAAACCTAACTAACCTAAGGACATCACACACATTAAAGCCCGAGCCAGGATTCGAGCCTGCGGCCGTAGCGGTCGCGCGGTTCCAGACTGATGCGCCTACAACCGCTCGACCACACGGGCCGGCTTAAGGTTTTCATTTGACTCTCCCTCGTATGTGTGAAATGGCTTGCAAATTCGTCTCGTTGGTACCACTTGGATTGTTTTGTGTCCAGTGGGATATATTTCACGAACCGCGACAGCGTATCTGTTAGGAACTGTAGAGATACCTGCAGACACTTGAAGTACCGTCAGTTTCAGAGGGATCGACGGTACAATTCTTGAAAACACTCCCCCGCTTCTTTCAGCCATTGTGGATTTTCATCTGATCAGTTTTGCCGATTGAGAAGATTGATCTGTCCACGATTTGTGAACGACCCTTCATCCATAAGCAAAATCTTCGATAGAAACCCCGCATTCCTTTGCGATTTTCCTTTGCTCCGTGCGGTGGAATATACCCGATTGCGAAAGTAGTTTCCATGAAGCTGTTGATGGTGGGCAGAGTCAGTTGCGTGTAATGCTTTGGTATGTACAATTCTTAGATACTTCATCTGCAGATCAGCTGAAAACATTTATTTTGCCGTCGATAGCGCAGTCCACGGTTGAAAGTCATCAGATTCACTGTTTGAGAAATATTCGTTAGTTGAATATTGAGTCATTAATTTATAAAGAGAGTGTGTACTTTCAAATAGTTTATTCGGTAAACATACAAACATATACAAGATCTGCAATAAATCCAAAAATCGCAGTTCAGTAACTTCCGTTCTAGCTGCAGCAATTCTGTTTAAAACCATGAACATTTACATCATGAGACATGAGTTAAAAGGGATTTTGCCTAACAGTTATATCGGCCGAAACCCGGCTACAAATACGAATAACTAGAGTAAATTTTAAATGGTTTTCCTCGCAGAACGTCAAATCTTTTAGTCTAAAATCCATATATTTATTTGAATGGGTTGCGTTTGACATAATATTTTAAAACGAGAGACATTTTAAAAAAACTCTTTTATCCTACAATATAAAATTATAAAAAATAAAAACCATCCACCTGCATTCAGTGCGCAAAGGTTGTTTCTAGTAATGAATTCTCCCTGTGATGAATGATTTTTAAAGTAGCTATTTGATTTAATTGAGTGTTAATTAAAATGAAGCCTTTTATTGCGTTCTATTGCATCACCATCTGACGTGACACAATGGCTCATCCGAAATAACAAAAGTACTCTGATACGTGACGTATTCAACCTGTTGCAATACGATAGAGGTGTTCGTTTTTTCCGCGCGCTGTACGAGATTGGAATAACAGAGAATTATTGTAAAGGTAGTTCGATGAACCGTCTGTCAGGCACTTAAATGTAATTTGCGGAGTATCAATGTAGATGTAGAGACCTTTGAAAATCATCACACGTCAGACGTAATGGGTCACATAAATGAATGTCCCCTACAAATCCTATTATGCAGTTATGAACTGCCCGCATCTCTTGGTCGTGCGGTAGCGTTCTCGCTTCCCACGCCCGGGTTCCCGGGTTCGATTCCCGGCGGGGTCAGGGATTTTCTCTGCCTCGTGATGGCTGGGTGTTGTGTGCTGTCCTTAGGTTAGTTAGGTTTAAGTAGTTCTAAGTTCTAGGGGACTTATGACCACAGCAGTTGAGTCCCATAGTGCTGAGAGCCAGTTATGAACTACGTTCGCTCCTCTATTCCAAACAATGTTAGTAAACCTTAAACTACATCTTGAAACGTCGCCTTAGAAAAATTATGAATGACTGTGCTGGTAAACTTCTACGTTATATGATTTTCAAACAGCTGAGCAAAACTCAACGTGCTCAAACAGTTTTCTCTTTACTTATTCTGATCATCACTAAACTGACACACAATATTTTTAGCGCAACGCAATCTGACTTTCAATAATCCCTACAAAAGAATGGCCCTGACTAACAATAAACTATACCTTTCATAAATCACTTACCTCGCAAAAATTTTCGTTACTCGAGCTACTGCAATACAGCGAGCGCCAATACTGCCAGCTAAATAAAAGATTCTAACTACTGAATACTGATAGGCATAGTTGGCAAATGAAATATTTTGATAGAAAACATGTGCAGTCTGTGATTTTCATACAGAGCGCTACGTTGCGTTACCAACATAAAAATCTAAACAGCCTACTTACAAGCTTTGTACTGAACGTTCCGATAACTCAGGGCAATGCAATTAGATAACGTCCTCTACAACCGTCGATATTTCGGGAGGTCATCTTCAAGGCACAAACGTAACGAGAATGAACCGCGCAAGGAAATTTAAACATATAAATTACAGAGTGTAGCAATCAGTCCTCCTTTTTAGATTTTATTATGCACATCCAGATTTCGGCTAGTAGCTAGACATACTCAATGCTCTATTTTTTATTCTCAGTGCATGTAAGTCCAGTTGTTCGGGCGTCACTCACAGTTCTTTGAATACTGACTGACGTCCGAACAACAGGGACTTAAATGGATTGAGAATCAAAAATAGCGCATTGAGAATGGGTAGCTACTAGCCGAAACCTGAATTTGCATAATAAAATCTAAAAAGGACGACTGATTGCTGCACTTAATTTATAAGTCACATAGAGTCGTTGAGTGCAACCACTTTCCGAATGAAAGGTAACGTGATGAAATATAAACACTTGATAGCCGGGGCCACGGCGACCGTGAACCACAATACAGTGTACCCAAAAAGGAAACACACAACCCGAAAGAACTACCTCTACCACACAACTCAAGATTCCCAATGCCAGACATTATCGAAAGTGAAATACTAATTAACATCACATGAGCAAGTAGCACTAAGTGTGTGATAATGTTATTTGCCCAGGTAGAGAGCAGGATTGCAGGCAGAAACCTCTAACATTTACTATAAGGCGCTATAAAAAGTTTCCGTTCGAAGACCGCACAGTCCGGAATCGGTATGCCAATCAACCAAAATCGCTGTTACCAATGAAGTATTGGTCCCACCAACGCATCAAGTTGTAAAGGTACGTTTGGTAAAACAAGGGGTCGTACCGTTTGAAGTTGTCTGTAAAAGCCTGCAGCAAATTCTCGTCAGACAGGAATCGTCGACCCTTCAAGGCCTTTTTGAGGGATCCAAGTTGTGATAACTTGGCGCATCATTCCACAACGGTGGCTTTCGACGGACATGCTGGCCCGTACACATTCTTCATTCTCCGATGAGTGTTTTCCAGTGTTCGTCCTTCGGCAGACAAGAAAGTAATAACAGCGTGTTGGCCTTGTTTGGCCGCATTTGGTGGTAATAACGACGCCTTAGTTCACGCTTTACCTCTCGCACGTCGGGAAGACACGAATTCCACACTAGTCTTTTGCCTACATGTCGATACTTATACACCCCCTCGAAGTGCATAGACTCTGTAGACACACCCTCAAACAGGAACTTTTTGATCGCTCCTTACAGTATAATATCAAAAGCTTCTTCAGTAACACGGTCACAGAAACTGGAAGTTCACACCAGAATCTTTGTGTCCCAGGACGACCAGTACCAAGGCAATGGTTTGCAGTTGCAGATTCGCTCGGTTGTTGTAAGAGTGTTTGATATTCATACTTAATGCAGCAGCCCTCCGCAGTCATAACCGTCTGACTGCAGGGCCGGTTTAGGGCCAAAGCGACACAAGAGGCCGCTTCTGGCACTATGCCCAGATGGGCGCCAGAGGTGCCCATCTACAGCGTTCCTACACAGTACGTATGATAATTAGTGGCAAAAACAGACACGGGTGCAATTACACGATGATAGAAGCAACATTGTTCCGGTAAACGTGGGTTCTCAAACGAGCCGTTTATAGAAAGAATTATCGTTATGTGGTTAGGAACTATCACTTACTTCAGTATGAAGTATTGTCCTGTGATGTGTGGAAATCTTTCGAAACATCTAAATTAAACACATAACCAGTTTGTAGTTGCCACACGCTTCTTTATTACAAACATATTGCTCTTATCAACTTAAGAGTAGCAACGATTATAGAAAGTTTCAAAATTTGCTTAACCAACTTTCATTAAATAAAACAATATTCATAAAACCATTATTAATAAAATATAACTGCCATAACTAAACCTCGCAAGCTTCATAACTCACATTGAAATTGTTTTTCATATAATTCACAGGACAATATTACGGAAATGGAAGAGGATGTAGATGAAGATGAAATGGGAGATACGATACTGCGTGAAGAGTTTGACAGAGCACTGAAAGACCTGAGTCGAAACAAGGCCCCCGGAGTAGACAACATTCCATTGGAACTACTGACGGCCTTGGGAGAGCCAGTCCTGACAAAACTCTACCATCTGGTGAGCAAGATGTATGAAACAGGTGAAATACCCTCAGACTTCAAGAAGAATATAATAATTCCAATCCCAAAGAAAGCAGGTGTTGACAGATGTGAAAATTACCGGACAATCAGTTTAATAAGTCACAGCTGCAAAATACTAACGCGAATTCTTTAAAAACGAATGGAAAAACTGGTAGAAGCTGACCTTGGGGAAGATCAGTTTGGATTCTGTAGAAATGTTGGAACACGTGAAGCAATACTGACCCTACGACTTATTAAGAAAGATTAAGGAAAGGCAAACGTACGTTTCTAGCATTTGTAGACTTAGAGAAAGCTTTTGACAATGTTGACTGGAATACTCTTTCAAATTCTGAAGGTGGCAGGGGTAAAATACAGGGAGCGAAAGGCTATTTACAATTTGTACAGACACCAGATGGCAGTTATAAGAGTCGAGGGACATGAAAGGGAAGCAGCGGTTGGGAAGGGAGTAAGACAGGGTTGTAGCCTCTCCCCGATGTTATTCAATCTGTATATTGAGCAAGCAGTAAAGGAAACAAAAGAAAAATTCGGAGTAGGTATTAAAATCCATGGAGAAGAAATAAAAACTTTGAGGTTCGCCGATGACATTGTAATTCTGTCAGAGACGGCAAAGGACTTGGAAGAGCAGTTGAACGGAATGGATGGTGTCTTGAAGGGAGGATATAAGATGAACATCAACAAAAACAAAACGAGGATAATAGAATGTAGTTGAATTAAGTCGGGTGATGTTGAGGGTATTAGATTAGGAAATGAGACACTTAAAGTAGTAAAGGAGTTTTGCTATTTGGGGAGCAAAATAACCGATGATGGTCGAAGTAGAGAGGATATAAAATGTAGACTGGCAATGGCAAGGAAAGCGTTTCTGAAGAAGAGAAATTTGTTAACATCGAGCATAGATTTAAGTGTCAGGAAGTCATTTCTGAAAGTATTTGTATGGAGTGTAGCCATGTATGGAAGTGAAACATGGACGGTAAATAGTTTGGACAAGATGAGAATAGAAGCTTTCGAAATGTGGTGCTACAGAAGAATGCTGAAGATTAGATGGGTAGATCACATAGCTAATGAGGAGGTACTGAATAGGATTGGGGAGAAGAGGAGTTTGTGGCACAACTTGACCAGAAGAAGGGATCGGTTGGTAGGACATGTTCCGAGGCATCAAGGGATCACCAATTTAGTATTGGAGGGCATCGTGGAGGGTAAAACTCGTAGAGGGAGACCAAGAGATGAATACACTAAGCAGATTCAGAAGGATGTAGGTTGCAGTAGGTACTGGGAGATGAAGAAGCTTGCACAGGATAGAGTAGCATGGAGAGCTGCATCAAACCAGTCTCAGGACTGAAGACCACAACAACAACATAATTCACATCACAACTCTAAAACTACTTGCACTACTAAGGGGCTGCATTAAGTCCAACAAATATAGATCTGCCAAAATTTGGTAACCCAACTTTCATTAATTAAAACAACATTCATAAAACCACAATTAATCAAATCTCAAACATGGGTCAACTAACATAGAATCTGGTTTTCATGTAACTCAGGACCCAGCTAAGAACATTAATCCACTTAAGTGCAATAAGCTCCGATCTTTCCAAAATTGATCTTAACATTTCTGACAAATTAACAGGATTATATAATACATTCAACATAATAATAACATTTGAAATCGTTTTAACATGAGACCGCCTCAAGTTTACGGTAATTGGTGATCGACGCGAGCAAACCGAAAGGTTCTAACAGATACAAGAGATGCACGGACGAGAAGGTGAAATAAAAATATACTCAACAATGATCTACAAGTAAGCTTGCGGAAAACCACAACACTCCACCAGCAATATGGAATTGCCGCACGTTAACAACGTAACCATAGACACTGGTCCAGGTGCTTCATTTGCACCTTTCCACCGTGCTACCACGATCGGAGCTTGTTCGCGTCGACCACCGCCAATTACCTGAAACATAAACACATCAGCGGCAGACAACATTCTGGCGCAACAGATACACAAGGATATTAACCCAACCAATTAGCAATAACCTTTAATTCTACGCGGCACAAATAAACCTTAAGCAGACATAATATATGTGACAGTGGCTCTTAAGATTTGATTAGATAACTTGTAAAACAACAAATAAAATAATAGAAAAGGAATTAGGGAAAATATTTCGGCCCGCTTCTGAACGCCAGGCACAGACTTACTCACTACTTGGTACGCTTTAAACACGACTTCATGTGTATTGGTTGTGCGTCACTAACACTCCCTTAAATGCCGTCAACATATCAGGCAGCAAGGTCAAAGGTAAGTGAAACAGCTGGTTTTCAGTGCACATAAACAGAGCCCACCCGTGAACACTTCGACGAATCCAGTTCATTGACTTTGAATCACATGCAAGAGACACGAAGGAAATCTGTCCTTCACATATCCAAGGAACCCCAATCACCCTCGCCAGCGGATCTGCATTTCAACGGCTCAATACGCCGCAGCAGCGGTCCACGCTCCTTAGTCGACCACTCGCCACGCTGCATATAGGCACCACGCCACACGTGACTCGCTGACAGCTGATATCCTAACTCAGGGGCGGGCAAACGCTGCACGCGGCTCATGAGCGCACAGCGCTGCACGTGTGCTGCTCGCGTGCAATCGTTGAACGGGACAGTGCCGACACCCTGCAGGTTGCGGCAGTGTAGTACCAGGCTAAGCTGCGGACGTTGAAGCGAAGCGACCACTACGTAGTGAACGTTGTATTTCAATAACCGGAAAATGCAGAGTGAATCAAGGAAACGGAGAATTGGAGATTTGCTATCTTTTAAAAAGAAATCGGAGAATCATTTGTTCTCTGTGGAAAAACGTGAAAATTGGAAATGTATAATATGTGACAGTATTGTCGCTGGTGAGCGAAAGTTTAATATTGAACGCCATTATACACTCCTGGAAATGGAAAAAAGAACACATTGACACCGGTGTGTCAGACCCACCATACTTGCTCCGGACACTGCGAGAGGGCTGTACAAGCAATGATCACACGCACGGCACAGCGGACACACCAGGAACCGCGGTGTTGGCCGTCGAATGGCGCTAGCTGCGCAGCATTTGTGCACCGCCGCCATCAGTGTCAGCCAGTTTGCCGTGGCATACGGAGCTCCATCGCAGTCTTTAACACTGGTAGCATGCCGCGACAGCGTGGACGTGAACCGTATGTGCAGTTGACGGACTTTGAGCGAGGGCGTATAGTGGGCATGCGGGAGGCCGGGTGGACGTACCGCCGGTTTGCTCAACACGTGGGGCGTGAGGTCTCCACAGTACATCGATGTTGTCGCCAGTGGTCGGCGGAAGGTGCACGTGCCCGTCGACCTGGGACCGGACCGCAGCGACGCACGGATGCACGCCAAGACCGTAGGATCCTACGCAGTGCCGTAGAGGACCGCACCGCCACTTCCCAGCAAATTAGGGACACTGTTGCTCCTGGGGTATCGGCGAGGACCATTCGCAACCGTCTCCATGAAGCTGGGCGACGGTCCCGCACACCGTTAGGCCGTCTTCCGCTCACGCCCCAACATCGTGCAGCCCGCCTCCAGTGGTGTCGCGACAGGCGTGAATGGAGGGACGAATGGAGACGACACGTCTTCAGCGATGAGAGTCGCTTCTGCCTTGGTGCCAATGATGGTCGTATGCGTGTTTGGCGCCGTGCAGGTGAGCGCCACAATCAGGACTGCATACGACCGAGGCACACAGGGCCAACACCCGGCATCATGGTGTGGGGAGCGATCTCCTACACTGGCCGTACACCACTGGTGATCGTCGAGGGGACACTGAATAGTGCACGGTACATCCAAACCGTCATCGAACCCATCGTTCTACCATTCCTAGACCGGCAAGGGAACTTGCTGTTCCAACAGGACAATGCACGTCCGCATGTATCCCGTGCCACCCAACGTGCTCTAGAAGGTGTAAGTCAACTACCCTGGCCAGCAAGATCTCCGGATCTGTCCCCCATTGAGCATGTTTGGGACTGGATGAAGCGTCGTCTCACGCGGTCTGCACGTCCAGCACGAACGCTGGTCCAACTGAGGCGCCAGGTGGAAATGGCATGGCAAGCCGTTCCACAGGACTACATCCAGCATCTCTACGATCGTCTCCATGGGAGAATAGCAGCCTGCATTGCTGCGAAAGGTGGATATACACTGTACTAGTGCTGACATTGTGCATGCTCTGTTGCCTGTGTCTATGTGCCTGTAGTTCTGTCAGTGTGATCATGTGATGTATCTGACCTCAGGAATGTGTCAATAAAGTTTCCCCTTCCTGGGACAATGAATTCACGGTGTTCTTATTTCAATTTCCAGGAGTGTAATAAATTTCAGTATGTTGCCGTTCTTAGTGCAATAAAAGAGGAATTTCTCAAGCGATTTGGGGATATATCTTACTTATCCCAAGGTTCTGAATAGTTCTCGAGAGAATCTGGTTTCTGTAGATGATATTCATCTCAGTTTGCAAATGGAATTAATAGATCTACAGTGTAATTCTCGTCTGAGAGACAAGTTCCTTTTGGCAAGACGTGTAATAGATTTTTATCACGACTTTACAGCAAGAGTTTCCTTGTCTGCATCGTAAAGCCATGAAGACAGTCATTGTTTGGCTAGACATACTTTTGTGAGAGATTTTTTTCTGTTATGAAAATTAATAAGTCTCGGTTAAGAGCAAACATCAGTAATGAAAATTTACGTAACTGTTTGCGTTTGTCTGTATGTAGAAAGTTTGTTCCAGATATTAAACGTATTGTAAACTCCACCTGTGATAATTAAATAAAACGTATCGTAGGTAATAGGTACTTTTTCAAACTATGATTTCTGTCAAGCACTCCTACTAACCTTATTCCTTCATTTAATAAAGCAGGCCAGGAAACAAAACGCATTACAGGGGAAGAAGCGGAGAGACGGTATGGTGGGGAGGGGTGAGAAGCGGGGACCTAACTGAAGACCCAGAGAGCGCGCGCGCCGCAGTTAAGCAGCCATCCGCCAAACGTGCGAAGCCAAGCAGGCATCGAAAATCGACTCAGACGATCGCGATGAGAATCGATTGAGACTGGCGCCAGCAGCGCACCAGCTCATCCTGGTTAGTACAAATGAATTCGAAACGTAAACTTTTCGATAAACTTCCCATCTCACTGGGTTCAAATTACATCCAAGGACTACCTTAACAAGAAATACAATACTGTTTCAGCTCGTTACATTTTACAGTTCACTGCACGCACGTACCTGTTGAACGAGGTATCGTCCTCGCATTTAGGTGCAATGCTGGACTAGCCTCTGCAGTAACGTACGAAGTTTTTCAAACACCCCCTGATCACCTTGTTAACCTTGCACTTCGCTGCTCAAGTTCTTCAACCACATCAACGGCTGTGCTGTACGCTTCACTTTTGACACGGCACAAGACAGAAAAATGAAGATGATTGAGGGCAGGTGACCTTGGAAACCAAGGTGCAGCTTCTGCTCGACATGTGCATGTCGCACCATACTGGCGTGTTAGATGTCGTCTTACAACGGTGGAAAATTGCGCATCTGTTCCATAATGCTTGTACTACAGTCCTCAATGTTGTGCAAGATTTGATAGGTCGTGGGTGACACTTGAGATGGGTCGTGGGTGACATTAGATGGGCAATTCATAGAAAAGTTCACCAGGACGGTGTTTCATGGTAGCACTTAGCCACACGTTTGTAGTTTTCTCGCGAACGGCTGGTTTGCGGACCCATGTTTACCGGGACGTTCTCGCTTCTACCATCTCATACAATCACATGTGTCACTTGCACAATAACAAACATTTTATTACACTGTTTATAATAAAATAAGTAACAAATCTCGTGTTTCTCACAACTCGGTACAAATACACTATGTGATCAAAAGTATCCGGACACCTGGCTGAAAAAGACTTACAAGATCGTGGCGCCCTCCATCAGTAACAATGGAATTGAATATGATGTTGACCCACCCTTAGCCTTGATGACACCTTCCACTCTCGCAGGCATACCTTCAGTCAGTTGCTGGAAGGTTTCTTGGGGAATGGCATCCCATTCTTCACCGAGTGCTGCACTGAGAAGAGGTACCGATGTCGGTCGGCGAGGACTGGCACGAAGTTGGCGTTCCACAACATCCCAAAGGTGTTCCGTAGGATTCAGCTCTGGACTCTGTGCAGGCCAGTCCATTACAGGGATGTTGTTATCGTGTAACCACTCCTCCACAGGCCATGCATTATGAACAGGTGCTCGATCGTGTTGAAAGGTTGAAAGATGCGATCGCCATTCCCGAAATGCTCTTCAACATTGGAAAGCAAAAATGTGCTTAAAACATCAATGTAAGCCTGTACTGTGATAGTGCCACGCAAAACAACAAGGGGTGCAAGCCCCCTCCATGAAAAACAAGACCTCACCACAACACCACCGCCTCCGAATTTTACTGTTGGCACTACACACGCTGGCAGATGACGTTGACTGGGCATTCGCCATACCCACACTCTGCCAGCGGATCGCCACATTCTGCACCCTGATTCGTCACTCCACACAACGGTTTTCCGCTGTTAAGTTGTTCAATGTTTCCGCTCCTTACACCAAGCGAAGCGTCGTTAGGCATTTACCGGCGCGATGTGTGGTTTATGAGCAGCCGCTCGACCATGAAATCTAAGTTTTATCACCTCCCGCCTAACTGTCATAGGACTTACAGTGGTACCCGACATAGTTTGGAATTCCTGTGTGACGATTTGGATAGATGTGTGCCTATCACACATTACCAGCCTCTTGAACCGTCGGCAGTCTCTGTCAGTCAACAGACGAGGTCGGCCTGTACGCTTTTGTGGTGTATGTGTCCCTTTACGTTTTCACTTCACTATCACATCGGAAACGGTGGACCTAGGGATGTTTAGGAGTGTGGAAATCTCGTGTACAGGCGTATGACACAAGTGACATCCAGTCACCTGACCACTATCGAAGCCTGTGAGTTCTGCGGAGCGCCCCATTCTGCTCTCTCACGGTGTCTAATGACTACTGAGTTATGGAGTACCTGGCAGTAGGTGGCTGCAAATTGCATCTAATATGAAGAACGTATGTTTTTTGTGGCCGTCCGGATAGTTTTCATCATACAGCGTATTTTCATGTGCTGCCATTTCTCTGCCAGGTATTTCAGTGCTGTCACCAGTAATCGAAAAGCGAAAACGGTGCCTTTCAGCAAAGAAGAGGGATAATTATATTTATCACATTGGTAAAATGAGTAAGAGTCCAAGGGAGGAAGCTAATGTTAAGCGGTGGTTAACCATTCCCGTTAGCCACATCTCATCTACGTAAGCGATGATGGAGAGAGTAACATGTTAATAACAATTAATGTGCCAGACGCACTTGGAATTTTAAGGAGGAATGACACAATGATTGCAGTGGCAGTACTAACTGTCTGTGCTTTGATAAACTGCTCGTTGGCTTCTGTCTCGGGTTCTTCTGTCGATGTTTGTCTGACGATTTTTCTGACGTTTCGCCAGCACGAGTGGCTGGCATCGTCAAACCTTCACCGTCCACTGCTGCTGGCCGAAGAACCCGAGACAGAAGAACACGAGAAGCCAACAGGCACTTTCTCAACAAGTGGTGAAGAAAGCCTTAACAATTTTGTATCTTTTCTTTCTATTCTCTTGGCATTTCACGCACAACATACAACGATGTGTAGAGGCAGATAAGGTGCCGTCAGGGGAGAGCCAGGGCCATGGTGGGGATCGTTCGCCCTGAGCGTGGAGGCGGTGCCTCTACAAGCCCGGCAGTGAACCCGTGACCGCTGGGAACGGAAAAACGGGGCTTCGTGCAGATGGCCGGGCTTTTGTCACGCTGGCGCCAGGCTGCGAACTGCCAGGGCGGGGGACGATACACTGGGAGGCAGTTGCGGTGCTACCTGCTGACTGTGCAGCACAGCCTCAGGTTAATGAGGAAAACTTGCCAGGTGGTGTTATGAATTACGGAGAAACGCTATCAACTTCTCTGTGTGTGGAAAAGCATACTCTCTGGCTGCAGACAACATCTTCAGAAAGAGTACCAAAAGCACCATAAACTGTGACTTGACTGCGTGGCTGGTGAGCGCCGAGCCAACTCCAAGAATGTAGGGCGTTCTTTCCCCTAATTTGTTTTCTCACAATGGCAAACACGAGCCGGTGGGACAAGCATGACCCAACATTGGTAGATGGCCTGTGACGTAGATCCTGAGTTCCATTTTTTAAACTAAGAGGGGCAGTAAAGAAGTTGATTGAGAGTAGAGTTTGCCGGCCGGGGTGGTCGAGCTGTTCTAGGCGCTACAGTGTGGAACCGCGCGACCGCTACGGTCGCAGGTTCGAATCCTGCCTCGGGCATGGATGTGTGTGACGTCCTTAGGTTAGTTAGGTTTAAGTAGTTCTAAGTTCTAGGGGACTGATGACCTCAGATGTTAAGTCCCATAGCGCTCAGAGCCATTTTGAGAGTAGAGTTTCATGGAACCACAGGAAGGACAATGAAAAACATTACGATTTTATACCATTGGCCAGCGTTGGCAGAAAAATCCTAAGGTTGGTTGGAAATTTTAGACCTGCTGGAGTTCATTTTGGCAATAAATCGCGGTCAGACGTTTGGTATACGAACGTTTGGGCTTGGACAGTGGAGTACAGAGATTAGGGCTCAGAGACGGATGGACTCAGAAGAGCATACACCCACTGACGGAGACAGAGGGACCCCTCGACCACGCTACTATAGGCAGACGTTGGCCTCCGGTGCTAATGGTACAAACCCATTGCAGCTACACTATGACAGGGGCGAATAGGAACGATAACTTGTTTATTTTATGAAAGCAGTAATACACTTCTCGTCTCATTTCACCATTTAATAACGGTCATAGTGAATTGTCGTAACCAAATTGCTATCCCCATCCATCTCAGAACCTTGCCATTTATTAACTACTGTCATTAATGTGACCATATATGTACTACTTGAAACTGTAAATGTACTGTACTCAATTATTTCTCTTTCGTTGTTCAAATGTGTGTGAATTTTTAATGGACCAAACTGCTGAGGTCATCGGTCCCTAGTTTTAGACACTACTTAAACTAACTTATGCTAAGAACGACACACACACCCATGCCCGAGGGAGGACTCGAACCTCGGCGGGAGGGGCCGCGCAGTCCGTGACATGGCGCCCAAGACCGCTCGGCCACTCCGCGCTGCTCTTTCGTTGTTAATGAATCCCATGTCTGTAGGTGGGAGTAAGAGAAAGTTAACTGAGACCCCCCACAGGCTTGGTGCCCGGGGTCCCATAACTGACAGCATTTTGTTAAATTCCTCCTCGCCCGACCGTGGCGAGGAGATGTTGGAGAGAGCGCAAGTTCCTGGCGGGGCCACACTAGCCAAACAAGTGCATTGGACAGAAATCAGATGGTGGGCAGTCAACAGTGTAAGGGGAAAGGGGCTGGGGGGGGGGGGGGCTAGACGTAGGGATCCCACCCTTCTAGAAGAGACAGCATTGATTAAAAACTGGGAAGGGCACCCCACAAATTGCTGCTGGTAAACCTTTCGAGGTATAAGGTTTTGGCCCACGGAACTCTTCTGCTCCTTATGTTTCCTCCATAACTGCGCTGGACATCTTCAGAGGCGTTGCACCTCTGTTCACTCTTGTCGATTGACGTGTCGGACCTAAAGCAGTAAAGGCAAACATCCAAGGAGAGGCAACCACTAAAGATAGAAAGATATGCTGGGACACCTAAAGGTGGCAGCCCCATTACATAGCTGCCATGGCTACAGGTCCAGTATCTTGTAACGGGAGACTTACAACATACAAAAAACGAGCTGAAAAACTGATCTTTTGATAACGACCAAAGTGAGGAAAAACGTTAAGGATAAAAGGAGTAGGTAAATACTGGAAATTGCTGTGTGGAATGTTAGATTAACGAGTATTTGGTTACGACAATTCACTATGACCGTTATTAAATGGTGAAATGAGACGAGAAGTGTATTACTGCTTTCATAAAATAAACAAGTTATCGTTCCTATTCGCCCCTGTCATAGTGTAGCTGCAATGGGTTTGTACCATTAGCACCGGAGGCCAACGTCTGTCTATAGTAGCGTGGTCGAGGGGGCCCTCCGTCTCCGTCAGTGGGTGTATGCTCTTCTGAGTCCATCCGTCTCTGAGCCCTAATCTCTGTACTCCACTGTCCAAGCCCAAACGTTCGTATACCAAACGTCTGACCGCGATTTATTGCCAAAATGAATTCCTGCAGGTCTAAAATTTCCAACCAGTCTTAGGATTTTTCTGCCAACGCTGGCCAATGGTATAAAATCATAATGTTTTTCATTGTCCTTCGTGTGGTTCCATGAAACTCTACTCTCGAAATGGCTCCGAGCGCTATGGGACTTAACATCTGAGGTCATCAGTCCCCTAGAACTTAGAACTACTTAAACCTAACTAACCTAAGGACATCACACACATCCATGCCCGAGGCAGGATTCGAACCTGCGACCGTAGCGGTCGCGCGGTTCCACACTGTAGCGCCTAGAACAGCTCGACCACCCCGGCCGGCAAACTCTACTCTCAATCAACTTCTTTACTGCCCCTCTTAGTTTAAAAAATGGGACTCAGGATCTACGTCACAGGCCATCTACCAATGTTGGGTCACGCTTGTCCCACCGGCTCGTGTTTGCCATTGTGAGAAATCAAATTAGGAGAAAGAACGCCCTACATTCTTGGAGTTGGCTTGGCGCCCACCAGCCACGCAGTCAAGTCACAGTTTATGGTGCTTTTGGTACTCTTTCTGAAGATGTTGTCTGCAGCCAGAGAGTATGCTTTTCCACACAAGGAGAAGTTGATAGCGTTTCTCCGGAATATCAACTTACAAGGGCCTACGAATGCACGCAGACGACGATTACTGGAATACCTAAAGGATATTATTTAATAATTGTAGGAGGTTTCAATGCAAGTATAGATAAATCTACCATTAGAGGAGTAGTGGGGCACATGGAGAACATGCTACAAACTACAATGAGGATCAGTTTTTCCCCCATGATAATGTTCACAAATTTACATGGAGTGCTAGGAGTACTAGATCATTAATAGACTAATTGCAAATGAGAAAGTCATCCAATTAATAAAATAGTCTACAGAGGACATGACGTTAGTAGTGTTTTTTCTGGTAATACCAAAACTAAGAATCTCATTGTATAACAATAAAGGCACAGTAAAAAAAACACACACACACACCAGAAGAAGTCTATAGAATACATGAAAAAACACGAGAAGAAGTCTGTAGAATACATTTACTGCAAGATCGAAGTAGTATATGGCTACACAGAAACCGTTTAAATGCAGAAGTAAACCATGTGCAAGAAAAACAGAGCATTAATGAAGAGAGGAAGGAAACAGTAAGAATAATACAGATAGCTGCCAGTGAAGTTCTAGAGAAAAAGATAGAATATAAAAACAAAAGGAAACTCCCAATCTGGAACCAAGAACTAGAAAACATCATAAAATGTAAGAAACAGGCCTACCTGACATATCTACAATCAAAGAAACAAGAAGACTATATCGAGTATAAGCGACACACAGCAGTGCTCAAAAGAGAAACAAGAAAAATAAAAAACAAAGCTGGGAACATTTTCTGAGTGCAATGGAGCATGATGTATTTGGGAAACGAACAAAAGCCTGTAGGATGCTGAAACAACTTAATAAAGATGAAAGAGGTATGGCTCAAATTAATCCCATTTCAGAAAATGAGTGGTTGGATTATTCCCAAAATCTATGGACAGGTGATGAGGAGAAAGTGAAACCTTCAGTTAGTGACGAGCATGTTGATAAGATACTGCGTGAAGAGTTTGACAGAGCACTGAAAGACCTGAGTCGAAACAAGGACCCGGGAGTAGACAACATTCCATTAGAACTACTGATGGCCTCGGGAGAGCCAGTCATGACAAAACTCTACCATCTGGTGAGCACGATGTATGAGACAGGCGAAATACCCTCTGACTTCAAGAAGAATATAATAATTCCAATCCCAAAGAAAGCAGGTGTTGACAGATGTGAAAATTACCGAACTATCAGTTTAATAAGTCACAGCTGCAAAATACTAACGCGAATTCTTTACAGACGAATGGAGAAGCCGACCTCGGTGAAGATCAGTTTCGATTCCATAGAAATGTTGGAACACGTGAGGCAATACTGACCCTATGGCTTATCTAAGAAGAAAGATTAAGGAAAGGCAAACCTACGTTTCTAACATTTGTAGACTTAGAGAAAGCTTTTGACAATGTTAACTGGAATACACTCTTTCAAATTCTGAAGGTGGCAGGGGTAAAATACAGGGAGCGAAAGGCTATTTACAATTTGTACAGAAACCAGATGGCAGTTACAAGAGTCTAGGGGCATGAAAGGGAAGCAGTCGTTGGGAAAGGAGTGAGACAAGGTTGTAGCCTCTCCCCGATGTTATTCAATCTGTATATTGAGCAAGCAGTAAAGGAAACAAAAGAAAAATTCGGAGTAGGTATTAAAATTCATGGAGAAGAACTAAAAACTTTGAGGTTCGCCAATGACATTGTAATTCTGTCAGAGACAACAAAGGACTTGGAAGAGCAGTTGAACGGAATGGACAGTGTCTTGAAAGGAGGATATAAGATGAACATCAACAAAAGCAAAACGAGAATAATGGAATGTAGTCAAATTAAGTCGGGTGATGCTGAGGGGATTAGATTAGGAAATGAGACGGTTAAAGTAGTAAAGGAGTTTCGCTATTTAGGGAGTAAAATAACTGATGATGGTCGAAGTAGAGAGGATATAAAATGTAGACTGGCAATGGCAAGAAAAGCGTTTCTGAGGAAGAGAAATTTGTTAACATCGAGTATAGATTTAAGTGTCAGGAAGACGTTTCTGAAAGTATTTGTATGGAGTGTAGCCATGTATGGAAGTGAAACATGGACGATAACTAGTTTGGACAAGAAGAGAATAGAAGCTTTCGGAAAGTGGTGCTACAGAAGAATGCTGAAGATGAGGTGGGTAGATCATGTAACTAATGAGGAGGTATTGAATAGGATTGGGGAGAAGAGAAGTTTGTGGCACAACTTGACTAGAAGAAGTGATCGGTTGGTAGGACATGTTCTGAGGCATCAAGGGATCACAAATTTAGCATAGGAAGGCAGCGTGGAGGGTAAAAACCGTAGAGGGAGACCAAGAGATGAATACACTAAGCAGATTCAGAAGGATGTAGGTTGCAGTAGGTACTGGGAGATGAAGAAGCTTGCACAGGATAGAGTAGCATGGAGAGCTGCATCAAACCAGTCTCACGACTGAAGACCACAACAACAACAACAAACAACAATGTTGATATTATATCAATGGAAGAACTAAGTTGGAAATACAACAACATATGAAGGCACTGGCAAACAGCAGTTGTTATCCCACTATTTAAAAAAATGGGATCGCAGAAAATCTGACAGCTATCGAGGAATTAGTATTCAGAGCTCTGGATACAAGGTAAGTGCAAAATTAAGAACAAACAGATTGAAGGTACTTTCGGAAACAACAGAATGGTTTTCGGATGGGAATGTCTTGCTTAGTCAGTTTGGCAAATTATTGAAAAACGTAGAGAACACAATCATCCCACATACAAAGCCTTTATTGACAATGAGGAAGCATTTTATAACGTTAACAGAGTTAAATTAAAGAAAGTTGTATAAAAGAATGGTATATCCCAACATCTAATAAGTGTAATTGAAAGTATGTATACAACAAAATCAAAGTACAAAAAGGAAGTCACTTTGTGAGAAACATCTGTCAAGGAGTAAGACATGGGTGTTCTTTATCACCCACATTATTTAACATACACATTAACGACGTCATAAAAACATGGCAGTATGAAATAGTGCATCATTATAAGCTTAGTAGTGAAGTTATAAATACATTCCTGTTTGCAGATGGTCAAATAATACTAAACGACTCAGAAGATGAATTACAAAGAGCAATTTGGTTCTTGCACAAGGTGGCAAATGATTATAATATGTCAATATCTAAAAGTAAAACTAAGATAATGGCTTTCCATGGTAAGGAGCCTTTAAGAGCAAAAATAATAATCGGTGCCAAGCCACGAGAACAAATAAATACGTCCGCAGCTCGTGGTCGTGCGGTAGCGTTCTCGCTCCCCGCGCACGGGTTCCCGGGTTCGATTCCCGGCGGCGTCGGGGATTTTCTCTGTCTCGTGATGACTGGGTGTTGTGTGATGTCCTTAGGTTAGTTAGGTTTAAGTAGTTCTAAGTTCTAGGGGACTGATGACCATAGATGTTAAGTCTCATAGTGCTCAGAGCCATTTGAACCAAATAAATACTTTTAAATGCCTGAGATGTGAGGCGTCATACACCACAAATAACGATCAGGAATACAAATTGCAAAAATCCTAGCAGTTGGTAGGTACGAAAAATCGCACTCTCCTCAAACAAAGCTAGAAAAGAGACAGTACTGAAATTTTATAACGTGACAGCTGTGCCACTTCTAAGACCTCTACCTGGTTACAAACTAATAGATCGGACACAAAACATGGGTGTCAAAAAAATACTTCAGTAAATAGAGGAGAACAGAGAAAAGGCGCAGGAACAAACTGAAAGTACACCAGAAGAATGAATACCTAAAATAATGTACCAATATACACCTCAAAGAAAAAGGAATGCTTTGAAAAGTATCTTTATTGTAGCACGATGCTAGTAACGACACAAAATACTGAGACACACAATAACTCAACGGCAGCACTCAGTATATCCAAAGGCCATATACAGGTTTCCTCTGGCGCCGCCGGTAGCTTCTTGCCCCCGCCAACATCGATTCACTGTTTAATTGCTCACAGCAACTGCATTAAAGGTGTCGCATTCATTTCCCACACGTCAGCGGAGCTAACTTACCTCTGTCCGCCCATGGCCATAAAACCCACTAATTGCGCAACATCTCACCTTCGACACTTCAGCTTGCATCATAACATTAGTTGAGCCTTGCCATTTACACTGTTTCTCGACCTTCAAGCAGTAACGGAACAACGAGGTGTTGACTCCCACATCTGTAATATCTTCATAAAAACGTCTGTTGTACAGCAGAGACTTTGCATTTTCCTCTTTCTTATCGGATTTCATGCAGTCCGCTTAAGAACGTGTCAAAAACTATTCCATTTGTAACACAAAAATAGAGTGATGTGGAAAGAAAATACCTTTGGAGCAATTAGCCGACTCGTCTGGACCTATAAGCAAGTAATAAGCACCATTCTTCCGTCGTCAACTTTCCTGATGTTTCTGCCTTCGTGGCCCAAAGTATCACTTATAAAATGCTCATAAACTTATCGATCTTGAAAAAAGCGGAATAATGCCAATCTCTTCATCTCAGAGTATCGCTTGCACCCTGCGTCCTCACTTACTCTTTGGGTTTATCTACGTCACTACTCTGCAATTCATTCTTAAGTGCCTGGCAGAGCGTTCTCCGAGCCGCCTTCAGACTGTTTCTCTATCGTTCCACTCTAACAGAGCGTAGGAAAGATCAACATTTAATATTTCTGTACGAGCTCTGATTTCTCCTATTTTATTACGATGATCTTTTCTCCTTGTGTAGACTGGTCACAGTAAATTTCGTGAAAAGATCTTACTTCAACATAAAACACCTTTGTTTTAATGGTTGCCGTCACAACTCGCTTATCGTATCGTGACACTCTTCGCGACAGTACAAAACGATCTGCCCTTCTTTGGACCTTTTCAGTGTCCTCCGTCATTCTTATCTGGTAAGGATACCATATGTCACAGCAGTACTCTACCGGAGGATGAACAAGCACAGTGCAGGCAGTCTCTTCAGTAGACCTGTTGCATTTTCGAAGTGTTCTGCCAAAAAAACGCAATCTTTGGTTTGCCTTCCCCACACCAATATCTATGAGATCGTTTCAATTTAATTTCTTCGTAGGTGTAATTCCTAGGTATTTAGTTGAATTGACAGCCTTTCAATTTGTATGATTTATGGGTAACCGAAATTTTACTGATTTTATATCGTACTACTTCTTATTCAGAGAACTGCCACCTTTCGCACCATACAGAAACCGTGTCTATCTTGCAATTGGGTTTGATCTTCTGATGACTTTACTAGACGGTAAACCGACTGCAGTGGCCGAGCGGTTCTAGGCGCTACAGTCTGGAACCGCGCGATGCTACGGTGGCAGGTTCGAATCCTGCCTCGGGCATGGATGTGTATGATGTCCTTAGGTTAGTTAGGTTTAAGTCGTTCTAAGTTCTAGAGGACTGATGACCTCAGAAGTTAAGTCCCATAGTGCTCACAGCCATTTGAACCATTTTACTAGACGGTAAATGACATCATCATCTGCAAACAGTGTAAGGGGGCTGCCTAGATTCTCTCCTAAATCGTTTATATAGATTAGGAACAGAAGATAGACTATAAAACTTCATTATGGAATTCAGGATATCAGTCCTGTTTTACTCGATGACTCGTTGATTACTAGTTACTGTGACGTTTCTGATGGGAAATCACGAATCCAGTCATTGGCTCCGACATCAGTCGGTAGACTGATACCATGAGGGGAGCAAGGCGTTGGCTCTGATGTCGGTCAGTAGAGTGGTACCATGAGGGCAGCAAGGCACTGGCTCCGATGTCAGCCCATAGAGTGATACCGTGAGGCCTGCCAGGCATTGGCTACAACGTCGGTCGGTAGAATGGTACCAAGAGGGCAGCAAGGCACTGTCTCCCACATCGGTGGGTAGACTGGTACCATGAGGGCAGCAAGGCTTTGGCTCTGACCTCAGTCAGTAGAATGGTACTATGAGGGCAGCAAGGCATTGGCTCCAATGTCGGCCGGTAAAGTGGTATCATGAGGACAGCAACACCTTCTTGGCTCTGATGTCAGTCGGTAGAGTGGTAGCATGAGGGCAGCAAGCTCTTGGCTCCAACGTTGGTTGATAGAATTGAAACCATGAGGGCAGCAAGGCACTGGCTCCACTGTCAGCCGGTAGAGTGATACCATGAGGCCTGCAAGGCATTGGCTATGATGTAGGTTGGCAGAGTGGTACCATGAGGGCAGCAACACCTTGGTGGCTCCAACGTCAGTCGGTAGAGTGGTACCATGAGGGCAGCAAGGCATTGGCTCTGACGTAGGCCTGTAAAATGGTACCATAAGGGAATACAAGCCCTTCCAGTGAGGTGGCGTAAAGTCGTCCCATCGATGGTGGTTAGGTTGAAAAATAAGTATTTGTAGACCAAAAGAGTGGGGAATAATATGGTGTATTGGAACACCAAATAAAACCGATTTGCTCTCCAACGCCTGTTTTCTTGTACAGCGTTATTCAGTTGCGTGAAATTGCATTATCGATTGGACTTGGCGATGATTCAGCATTTTCATCCTAGTCACTGCATCAGCAGGCATGTTAACTGACGTGTAGGGGTAAAACACAGGCAGAGAGATAGTTCCAAGTTAACAAAAATGTTTCACTTTGAAACTTGCTTCCAAGATAGTAGGTTGGTTGATTAATTCGGGGGGGGGGGGGGGGGGGACCGAACAGCGAGATCATAGGTCCCACCGGACTAGGAAACGGTGGGCAAGAAATTCGGTCGTGCACTTTCAAAGTAACCTGCCCGGTATCTGCCTGAAGCGATTTAGGGAAATCACGGAAAACCTAAATCAGGATGGCTGGTCGCGGGTTTTAAACCATCGTCCTTCCGAATGCGAGTCCAGTGTGGGTAGTAATAACTTAAAGGTGGTTGGGTACTTTACCAGGGGAACCGACTTTCCAAAATTTCTGTTGGTACATATCAATGGCAGAGTCTCGATATTTTTTTAAATGACTACATTTGTTTTATAATCATTTGTGAACACTACCTGTGGCATAAATACCTGTGTTGTGATAAAGTAAAATATACCGGAACTATAAGCATACTTTGAAACTGCTCTAGCTTAAAAGACATATTCTCGGGTTCGTTATCTTTCGGCTGAACATGCTTTTCACTACTGCAGGCGACGAATTTATCCATTGCGACTAGGAAAGTGTTCGTATTGGAAACTATGTACAGAAACAGTACACAATATTGTATTTCAGCTTTCCACATGTGTCCAGCAGTAACCGCGCAATGTATGTAACTTGCGAAAATATTCGCTCAGCGAAGTATTTTTCAAAAAAAAAAAAAAAATTTTTCAAATGGCTCTGAGCAGTATGAGACTTAACATCTGAGGTCATCAGTCCCCTAGAACTTAGAACTACTTAAACCTAACTGAGCTAAGGACATGACACACATCCATGCCCGAGGCAGGATTCGAACCTGCGACCGTAGCAGTCACGCGGTTCCGGACTGAAGCGCCTAGAACCACTCGGCCACCGCGGCCTGCCTAGAACTTTTCCTCCATCCATCCCGTCAGTAGACTGCCTTCTTTGTGTTAGCTATTAATGCGGTAACACCTCTTCATTCTCTGAAATCTTAAACCATACTGCTGTTACGTTAACAAAAACTAAGTATTGAGGCAGTCTGCAACAATCGACTTCTTTGTAATCCCGGATTATTCTTTATTATTGCTCAATATTAGCAAGCAGATATTTTGAAACAGTTGTTGACGAATGGAGTGGGCGTATTGTAGCATGTCATTCGCAAAGGAACACGAAAGCAAGGCTAAAAGACGGGATTCCATTCACGTTAGAATGCGACTCTTTCTCTGAGGATTGCCTTTGGCTTCGCCAGAGAAAGGCAAGAAACGGGGAAGCGTGTTGCTTGCTTGCCTTTGCACAGAGTCATCTGAAACAAACAGATATGTTTTAGAGGTCAGAAATTTTAACTTCCATCTCAGTGTTTTAATAGTCTATTACTTTTGATGAAGGCAAGGGAGAACAATTTTATTTTACTTTGTTTTTATCAAAACAAAAACTCTGTTTGTGCAGAGCACTCACAATGTTATGCATGTAGGTGCTCGAGCACCCACGTAGTCGGCGCGTGTACCCTTACAAAGAGTTCGTCAGTCAAATGGAAGAACTGAAAGATTAACTTTTATTTGGCGAGCTTCTGTCAAGATTACAGACGTTGTGGTTAGCTTTCAACACGTAAAGTACTTGAGTCCGTCAATTTGTACGTTTTTATGTATCCAGAGTTACGTTCTTCGTGGGACACCCTTCCTATCCGTTTAGTAATTACAAAGGGAACAGCAGAGTTCAGGAATCGCCCTCCACTCTACAGAGACAGTCTCCAGGTCGCGCGCCTGTCGCTGCGACAGGACACACACCGCGCCGCGCGGCAAGTGAGCCGCTCGCCAGGGCGTATCAAATATTCAGAGCTAATTAGGTACCGGTACCCGCTGCCGTGCACGCCGCAACTCAATCAAAGTTGCGGTCCGGGAGGCGCAGGAGGGGGAGGCGCTAACATATGGATGAGCAGCCCCCCCCCCCACCCACCCTCTCGCTAATTGTTACCGCCTCAGTGAGTTACTGCCGCCGACTGGCGCACGCCGCGCCCTTGGCGGCCAGTCGAGTGTCGTCCTGATAACCTGCTGGCCACTCGTCACGACGTGGTAACATCTTCCAGAAGACCACACGCACCGTGGATCTTCACCATGAAGACCGCCTTGAAACCCTCAAGGAAGTATTCAAAAAACACGCCGCACGATTACACAGGAACTCGAGACACTCGAACAATCCTTTCACCCTCTCACTCTGGGAAACTACGATCACAACCGCAGGTGGAAGCACAAGCGGCCAAAGACAGTGCTAGCTAGGGCATAGCCACCTATGGTAAACTAACATATGCAAACAAGCGACAAACGTCGGCAGGCCCCTGCATATCAGCAACACTGACTGGTAACTACCAGCTGCTATTAGAGCCGACCAACAGGCCACAGCAGGGACACCGCCGAGCTCGCCCACAGACGCACAAACAATCCGCCAACATTACCCCACACTGTGCTTCCGATATATGACCTATCGGACACAAGAACGATAATAAACCTAGCTGTTGCAGGTTGCTGACGCTGAACGCGCCAGCCGCCGAGCAGCACAAACGCACAACGTCAAGGTATCCACATGCATGATACCCACTACTAACAAAGCCTATCCTTGCACAACCTATCGCAGGCAGCAAGACAACCGCTACTGCTCTTACCACCCGACCTAACTATCGCAGAGGGTTTTTTCCCTTGGCTCTTGCCTTGGCACTTTTTTTCCTCTGCCCTTCAAACCGCTACCCTTCGTCCGATTTCGACCCAGTCTGGTTTTTTCCCTTGGCTCTTGCCTTGGCACTTTTTTTCCTCTGCCCTTCAAACCGCTACCCTTCGTCCGATTTCGACCCAGTCTATCTCCAGATGAGCGCTTATTAATGGTTAACCTTAACCAGACGTACACAAACATCGCAGTACCCACATTCTGCGACACCTCACTTTAGTAAATACTAACCCTTATGCAGAGATGGCAGTAGACCTTTTGTGTTGGCCATCATGCTGGTGTGGGCGTGGATGGGCTCCACCTCTTAAAAAAAATTAAAAAGAAGAGGACCAAGTCAGGTAATGTTGTGTGAACAACCCAACCTCGCGGTGACTCACATCATACGAACGACAAGGGATACGTTCTGACAGCCAGTGTCGTTAATGGTAATCCTCCAAAGCAATGATATTAAGGGGGCTAGGACGTCAAACGGGCCGACTTGGAGCAGGAGAGGCACCACAGGACATTTTAATTTCCACTGTCTATACTTTTACAAGTAAACTCATAAAACTTTGTCAGCATGACCAGGAAGGATTCAGGATTCACACTCGTAGCAGCGGAAGTTCAAAAACATAACAAAATAATTTTTTTTACATGTGAAATTTCATCATTTTTTTCACTTACTATTGGCTGCATTTGTTGCTATAGGTACACTTTTCTTCATAAGTAACAGATACTGTTCGATGAATATTGCACAGCATACAAACCATACTTACAGGTGTCTGAAACTCTAGAATCTATTTAAATGATCAAAAATTGAATGAGCTGTTACGTTTTAAACTTTATGTTTAGAAAAAAATCAAATTTTTTAGTTAATTATCTCAATTTTTACCACAGTTTTTAATAGATTTGGAAAATTCTAGAGTTTCATATACCTGTAAGTATGGTTTGTATGCTGTGCAAAATTCACCAAAGGATCTCTCTTACTTGTGAAGGAAAAATGTACCTAACGCAACAAATGCAGCCAACAGTAAGTAAAAAAATGATGAAATTTCATATCTAAAAAAAATTTATTTTGATATGTTTTTGCACTTCACTGCTATGAGTGTGAATCCTGAATCCTTCCTGGTCATGCTGACACACACATTTGGAACACTAGAGTCACAATTCCACTACTTAACACTGACTGCTCACAACTGACAGTTATTTACAGTTGTTAGTTAGACGTAGTTACTGCAATTACGTCGCTTATACGCTAGGAATAAAACCAGTCTCGGAACATTTTGGACAGATGGTTTACATGACTGACATCCGGAGTCATTATTGTCAATCTTCTAAAACAAGGATATTAAAGGCTTGTCTGTGCCAAATTAACAACATATACAGTATCGCTAAAAGTCTTTTGTAGAGAAAATAAATTCTGGAAAAAATTATTTAGGGCAACACTTAAATGAAAGAACTTTATTACCAAATCTTAACAATGTGTACTTTATTTCCTTAAGCATATTATGGAGTTCTAATCCTTACATGAATAATAAAACACAAACAATAATAAAACAAAAATGAACAAATTACATAGGCTCGAAAGTATTTTGTTAAAACTAAAGAGAAGAAGAACAATAATGAAACCTTGAGTTATGATGTTCTTCGCTTAATATTTGGTTGCACAGCCCTTTGCCTGTATTGCTGCAGCACACCTAGATGGGCCAACTGCAACTGAGGAATCTTCTTCCACTGGTGACACAGTTCTTTGTAGAAAGCCTCCTTGTTGGTGCAGTTTTGTTGGCGAACAAATCTATCCAGTTCGCAGCAAAGATGCCCCTTTGATTGACCATTGTAATACCTTTATTTTGTGCTGCTTCAGGACTGTCTTCACGTGGTTAGAAGTGTGCTAGGGGTAGTTGTCATGCTGGAACTGCCAATTACGAGACACATTTCGTCTTCCGTGAGGTATCATATGGTCTGTTAACACTTCACCATATTTCAGACCATCTATTACCCCACGAAATCCGACTAGAAGAACTACAACACTTCCTCCTCCTTGCTTCATGGTAGATATTTGGAGCTTTCTATCATTCCTCTTGTTTTTTTCGGCTATCGAACGTACTGCATCCCGTCTGAAGAGAAGAGATTAAACTTGCTTTTCATCACTACATAGAATTTTTGAATAGTCTTCAGTGGTCCATAACCCATCCCATGTTTTCCCTGTACATCATCGTATATTGACAGGGCTGATTTTTTCGCATCAGCCATGGTTGCATTCGGATGATCCTATCGTCTTTTTGGGTGGGGCTGACCATTTCGTGCCTTGTTCTCTATCGTTCCCCATATTTTCTGGACCAGGCTCCAGACTCTCATAAGCCGTTGTGAGACGACAATCACCCTCGCAATGAACGACTGAGTTTTGCCTTGACTTAGTGCTGTTAAGACACCTTGTCTGAAACCTACTGAATATTCTTTAGTCTTAAGCATCGCTGTAAGTAAATAAAAACATTAGAGTTAGATTTGCTTTTTGTAGTAAGGTTTGTTGCAGTCTTCCCATTCTACAGAATGCTTATGAACGCCTTGGGAGCACCGTTCTCGGCTAAAGTCAGTTAAATTCCATGCTTACCATCACTCAGACATCAATATGTGCAACTGCGGAGAGGTCAAGCAGTCTTCTGTTTCGACAACCGGTTTATTTTGATTCTGTATACTTAACGCCCCCCCCCCAATGAACCATGGACCTTGCCGTTGGTGGGGAGGCTTGCGTGCCTCAACAATACAGATAGCCGTACCGTAGGTGCAACCACAACGAAGGGGTATCTGTTGAGAGGCCAGACAAACGTGTGGTTCCTGAAGAGGGGCAGCAGCCTTTTCAGTAGTTGCAGGGGCAACAGTCTGGATGATTGACTGATCTGGCCTTGTAACACTAACCGAAACGGCCTTGCTGTGCTGGTACTGCGAACGGCTGAAAGCAAGGGGAAACTACGGCCGTAATTTTTCCCTAGGGCATGCAGCTTTACTGTATGGTTAAATGATGATGTCGTCCTCTTGGGTAAAATATTCCGGAGGTAAAATAGTCCCCCATTCCGATCTCCGGGCGGGGACTACTCAAGAGGACGTGGTTGTAGATACTGCCTACAGGAAAATTAAAGAGACTTTTGGAGAAAAGAGAACCACTTGTATGAATATCAAGAGCTCAGATGGAAACCCAGTTCTAAGCAAAGAAGGGAAAGCAGAAAGGTGAAAGGAGTATATAGAGGGTCTGAACAAGGGCGACGTACTTGAGGACAATATTCTCGAAATGGAAGAGAATGTAGATGAAGACGAAATGGGGGATACAATACTGCGTAAAGAGTTTGACAGAGCACTGAAAGACCTGAGTCGAAACAAGGCCCTGGGAGTAGACAATATTCCATTAGAACTACTGACGGCCTTGGGAGAGCCAGTCCTGACGAAACTCTACCATCTAGTGAGCAAAATGTATGAGACAGGCGAAATACCCTCAGACTTCAAGAAGAATATAATAATTCCAATCCCAAAGAAAGCAGGTGTTGACAGATGTGAAAATTACCGAACTATCAGTTTAATAAGTCACAGCTGCAAAATACTAACGCGAATTCTTTACAGACGAATGGAAAAACTGGTAGAAGCCAACCTTGGGGAAGATCAGTTTGGATTCCGTAGAAATATTGGAACACGTGAAGCAATACTGACCTTACGACTTATCTTAGAAGAAAATTAAGGAAAGGCAAACCTACGTTTCTAGCATTTGTAGACTTACAGAAAGCTTTTGACAATGTCGACTGGAATACTCTCTTTCAAATTCTAAAGGTGGCAGGGGTAAAATACAGGGAGCGAAAGACTATTTACAATTTGTACAGAAACCAGATAGAAATCAGATAGCAGAGTCGATGGACATGAAAGGGAAGCAGCGGTTGGGAAGGGAGTGAGACAGGGTTGTAGCCTCTCCCCGATGTTATTCAATCTGTATATTGAGCAAGCAGTAAAGGAAACAAAAGAAAAATTCGGAGTAGGTATTAAAATTCATGGAAAAGAAGTAAAAACTTTGAGGTTCGCCGATGACATTGTAGTTCTGTCAGAGACAGCAAAGGACTTGGAAGAGCAGTTGAATGGAATGGACAGTGTCTTGAAAGGAGGATATAAGATGAACATCAACAAAAGCAAAACCAGGATAATGGAATGTAGTCGAATTAAGTTGGGTGATGCTGAGGGAATTAGAATAGGAAATGAGACACTTAAAGTAGTAAAGGAGTTTTGCTATTTGGGGAGCAAAATAACTGATGATGGTCGAAGTAGAGAGGATATAAAATGTAGACTGGCAATGGCAAGAAAAGCGTTTCTGAAGAAGAGAAATTTGTTAACATTGAGTATAGATTTAAGTGTGGGGAAGTCGTTTCTGAAAGTATTTGTATGAAGTGTAGCCAAGTATGGAAGTGAAACATGGCCGATAAATAGTTTGGACAAGAAGAGAATAGAAGCTTTCGAAATGTGGTGCTACAGAAGAATGCTGAAGATTAGATGGGAGATCACATAACTAATGAGGAGGTATTGAATAGAATTGGGGAGAAGAAGAGTTTGTGGCACAACTTGACAAGAAGAAGGGATCGGTTGGTAGGGCATGTTCTGAGGCATCAAGGGATCACAAATTTAGCATTGGAGGGCAGTGTGGAGGGTAAAAATCGTAGAGGGAGACCAAGAGATGAATACACTAAGCAGATTCAGAAGGACGTAGGTTGCTGTAAATACTGGGAGATGAAGAAGCTTGCACAGGATAGAGTAGCACGGAGAGCTGCATCAAACCAGTCTCTGGACTGAAGACCACAACAACAACAACATACTTAACGCAGCGCCCTTACCGTCTGTTTGGTCTTCAGTGAAGCCACCTATTCCTCGGTTATTCTACATCTCCGTTTCCTGTAGGTTTATAGCTACTTACTCAATTAATCTCTCTCCTCCCATTCTGTTGACACGTAGTTTCTTTTTTAATGCATTCTTGCATTTTTCATTTATCCAGTGTATATTAAGTTCTTCTCTTATTGTATTGTTCTATATTTGTTCTCTGAGGATACAGCGTTTAACTTCCTTAAAAGTGTCACTTCAGCCGACTTCCTCTTTTGTCTTTCTTAGTCAATGTCCGAAATTCGCTTCCATGTAGTAGAGTATGAATAGCTATTAATTTGTAAAATTTTATCTTTGTAGCCTGGCTTGTCTTGTCGCCGCTCTTCTGTGTATAGGTCTAAATATAATTTGTTACTTATTTAATTTATAAGTGGTATCACTTCCATACTCACAGCTCAGTACAACAGCCGAAAATTTAACACCCGTTCTTTCTGTTCATCTAGCACCAATCTGGAGCGTACTGGAAATTTCCTTTTGAAAGCCATTACTCCAGTTTTTTGCTGAAATTTTTAGGTGATAATTCTTACATATTTGGTTTAGGCACGCTATTGCAAACCTGAAGTCATTTTTCGTCTTCTAAGTAACTATTTGGTCGTCAGCATTTATGTATGTGTGTCTTGGTGTGAATCTCACAACTTGTTTAACTTCCAGATTCTCCTGCTTACCAATGACGTCGACATATCTGCACTTGTAATACAGGAAAGTCCTTGTCTCACTTTTTTGTCTGCATGAAAAGCCTGATCTCAGGAACTATTTTACGGGAACTATTTAGGGATTTCGACACGGTTTTCACTAATAGAATGATTAAGGAATATCTGTGTACACAGTTTATTATCACTGCGCCAAACAAGTCGTTCGACCTTAGATAGCGCCAACCGCGCGTACCCGACGCAGGTTGTTAGTTAAATACGGTATCTGCAAGGCTACGTAGGAAAAAGAACCTTTACTGCTATCTGCTACCTCTTCTCTCAAGCTATCCTACTTGGTGATATGCTTTACTTGAAGTAATTACTGTGCTACTAAAACTGATTCAAGAAGAATGTTAGTTAAATCTGCATTTGAAAGGTGATACATTTACCTTCCCGCCTACAAATAACTGTTGAAACCGCTAAGTACTTCTGAGTATTGAAATAATTTCGGACGAGAATTTTCTGGCATTTGCAAAACCCAACTGGTAAATATTTGTAAAATACAGGCACAGCCACTTCACTGAATTTTAGCTTTAAATTAGAACCACGCTGTGTCTCAGTTATCCCCATTCATAACTGATTTGGTTCTACCTCGTTATTTACTGAAAAAGTTAAAGAAAAGTTACCTTCCAAAATTTCTAATCTTACGAACTTTTAAGTGCAAACGTTATAGGTTACGCTTGATCGTGGCTGTTGTGAATATCACTTTTAAACAACAAATCACCCTATGTAGTCAAATGTATTATTCTTTTCTCTATCTTCAGCAGGTTGTGATCATAGAGACAGTGCCATAGATTGATGATAAAAAAGGCGGTGGTACAAATCGCCTATGCCTTTTCTATTGTAATGATGTTTATGTTCGATATGTAATCCTCCGAAACCCGTTTGGAAAATTTAATAAACGTGACTGCCTACGTAAGTTGTTATTTCTATTCACTTGCAAATCTTGTTTCAATTTAGCTCGAGGCTTATGAATTTTTCTGCTTGTGTCTGATGTGATACAGTTCCACTTGAACTGGATTTGTTCATTTTGCACATCGAGAAGTGCAGTAAATCTTCGTTGTTCAAGTGCTTCTTCCCGAAGAACCAGTCTGCATTTGAATGCCATAACTTGGTCAAACATATTTACAACTATCCAGTCTTTTCCTTCTAGTTTTAAATTTAAGCTCAGAGTGAACACTCATTCTGTCAGCCATCCCCTAGGCTGTGGCTAAGCTGTTGAAAGGAGACAATCCTATTTGCCATGACGGTTTCCAGGTAGGTTTGGCCCTAAATGTGAATGAAATCTCGAATTTGATAAATGTACTCAACTTTTGTGATGTCATATTGTTTGTAAGAGGCCAGAGATGTTGATCAGAGAGGTTACTTCATTTTGAAGAAAGCAGCAGTGTGTGTTGGACATATTTGGTTTGGAAAGGATGGAAGCTATGTAGTGGAGACAGCATTACTTGAAAAACGATATTGTATTAATATGTTTCAAGGAAAGAAAATGAGATAATAACAATGGAAGAATATCAAAAACCAACTCAGAAGATAATCCAGTTTTTTATATATTTGTGTGCAGCCCCTTACTATTAGAGCATTCTGTATGGTTAAAGTGTGCTGTAGAAATGTTGATGTGAAGCACATAGACATGTCTAATAGTTGAAAAAAGTGTCAAGGAAGGAAATTGTACTCAAGAGCGTTATTACGAAATATTTTTGCTGTCTTGTCGAGGTGTGAGGACTTTATAAACAGGTATATTGTTGTCGTAGCCTAATGAAGCATAGATACGAGGGCTGTTCAAAAAGTAAGGTGACTTTTCAAATTGCATGGACTCTGTACATTCGATTATCGATCCTTTTTTTGTTATCTTGATACACATGTCCCGAACATATGTTCACAGTTTCAAGTGTACAGCGTACTTCGTTTGTTTTTAACAAGTAGAAAGGTTAGACACGTTTTAGTGTGCTCGACGATTTTCGATTCTTGTAAAAAATGGAGCAACGAATTTGCATCAAATTTTGTGTGAAAAATGGAATCAAGTGTTCTGAAACGCTTGATATGTTGACAGTGGCATACTGTGAGTCTGCTCTAAATAAAAATAATGTTTACAAGTGGTACGAGCTCTTCCAAGATGGCCGAGAAGAGGCCAGTGACGAACCTCGCTCTGGACGCCCCGGCACATCAACAACACATGATAACGCCGAAGCTGTGAAGAAACTAGTTTTGTAAAATCGTCGAATTACCGTAGGAGAAGTTGCTGAGGGAGTTGGTATATCGGTCGGCTCGTGTCATCCAGTTTTTTCGGATATTTCCGGCATGAGACATGTGTCAGCGAAGTTTGTTCCAAAACTTCTCAATTTCGATCAGGAGAACCCTCGCATGAGCATCGCTCAGCAGCTGTTGAATTACTTCAATGATGACCCTGATTTGCTCAAAACGCTCATAACTGGTGACGAAACATGGGTTTGCGGTTATGACGTCGAAACCAAAGCCCAGTCGTCCCAATGGAACCATCCCGCAGAGCCAATACCGAAAAAAGCACGCCACGTTCTATCGAATGTCAAAATTTTGCTCACTGTTTTTTTTTTTTTTTTCAATTACCGTGGCGTAGTGCATCATGAATTTTTGCCTCAAGGTCGTACGGTCAATAAGGACTATTACCTTGACGTTATGCGCCGTCTGCGAGAAGCAATGCGCAAAAATCGTCCAGAGAAACAATTAATGGGTTTTGCATCACGACGATGCACTTGCTCATTCATCGTTACTTGTGAGAGATTTTTTGGTCAAAAACAAAACGACAATCATGCCTCAGTCACCATATTCACCGGATTTGGTCCCTGCGACTTTTTCCTGTTCCCAAAATTGAAGAGAGCTATAAAAGAACGAAGATTTTCAACGATTGAGGAAATAAAAACTGCATCGCTGGAAATACTCAAGGCTGTACCAAAACGTTCTTATGAGAAGTGTTTCGAGGATTGGAAGAAGCGTTGACACAAGTGTATTGTATCTGAGGGGAATTACTTTGAAGGAGACAACATGAATATTGATGAATAAGTAAATATTTTTTTTAATAAAAATATAAACTAAACCTACTTTCTGAACACATCTCGTATATATGGAGTCTTTGTTCTCATTTAGCAGTCGTTAAGATTAGGTCGCCATTTTCATTTTTACTTTCATGACTCCGTTTGCACACTCGCATTGCACATCGCGAGTTGTGTACTGAAAATCATTTTATGGAAATTTGTAAGAAACCGTCTTGAATTGCATATAACAAGTAGTGCAGTTTTTTTCCCCCTTGCACATCAACATTCCTAACAGTAACTGGTTGTGCAGCAGACGAGCGTTCCGTCCCCGCATGTATGACGATAAATTTAATTACCATTATAAGGCACAGTGATTGCCATAGGGTATTTGCGAAAATAATATAGCAGTTCAGAAACTTAGTAGAAGACTTCAGAAAAGTGCTATCTTGTGAATTTTCAAGCAGCTTGAACAGAAAGTCAAATGCTTTAAATTTTAAGTTCATTTGGTCTGTAATTACAATAGCAATGCTAATACAGTTATTGTTCGCAAGACTAAACGATAAGCAATATTAAGGTCTACATTTTTGTCTGAATCATTTTGTTTTTCTGTCAGATGGCATACGTAAACTTCAATGAGAAGGTCTGCTTTCTCGCAGACGAATTAGCACGTCTCAAGAGGTCGACACTTACGTGACGGATTGCTGGTAACAGGAGAAACTACTTCTGTTCGGGCGTAACTCTGGGTTCTTTGATAGCTCTGGAGAAGGCTAATCAAACTAGAAGACATGAAATTATGTGTTTGTTACACAAATGAGTAAAAGATTTACTCAACTTTGACACACTTCTTTGCCACAGGAGTATAGAATAATTTTCGACTGTCGTGAACCAGCAAAGCACAGTTTGAGTCCGTGAAATGAAACGTGTGCAAATGGCTTTTAACTACATTTAGTAGCAACTTTCATTCGTGCAGTAGCTGCTATGTATTTTAAAACAAAGAGTATCTTCAGTGAGCAAATCGAGCTTAAACCAAACTCAAACGCGAATAACATTTCTGTGATCTCAAACCCCGAATCTTAAAATAGTCTGATAATTAAGATAGGTTGGTTGGTTGGTTTGTGGGAGTAAAGGGACCAGACTGCTAAGATAGGTTGTCCAAGCCAAAACTGAGGCCATTCGACTTACATCAAAACATCAACTGTCGACGGTCACCGCGCCTTGGCTGTTTAGTAAACACACAGGTAATATGTAAATTTATTATTGCTTACGAACCCGTGTGTGAACTGCTCGATTTAAATGCACTGTAAGCGCATTGTTCACGCATTTTTTTTTCGTGTCCGTTTTTAGTTATTTCTCGCATTTAATAGAGAACTCAATGTTTGCAGCTTTTAACAGAACTGCATTCAACTTCATTATATGTTTTCATGGAACGAGTATGTAATTCTGTTTTGAATGGCATTACTGCCACTAAGTGCCACGCATTTCACAGTGGATTGCAGAGTATGGATGTTGATGTAGATGAGTATACTTTGTAGTCTTAGTGGCTAGAGCATTCTTCCTCACAAATGTTAAAAATCCAACATCAGTTACGGAAATGTTTTCACACGTGATTAAGACGTACTACAAACAATACATTTTAGCAGAAATCAATGTACTAGAATAAACCTCTCCAGTGAAAATTTCAGAGCTTTCCATTAAATGCGAGAAAGTACGAGCAACAGACGCGATCGAAAATAACGTATAATACGAGCAATGCATTTACAGTGCATTTAAATCGAACAGTTCACACACGGATTCCTGAGCAGTAACAGATAGCTATGAGTCCCCAGAATACCATGCGACGAGAACAGCTTCTGCTTTATATGAAAGAAAAACAAATATGGAACCGTTTTCGCATCCAGTAATACGAATGTGACCAAAAATTAAGCAGATCACGAGCAGCATACGCTGTATGATCAAAAGTATACGTACACCCTCTAACAACCCTACCACAACAAAGGTCAGCATTTAATAACGATTGTGGTGTTGCTCACGCTGCTAAATACTGCATTTTCGGGCAAGAACAGTCATATTATGTGGCAGGTGTCATTAGAGCACAGTTAATAGTCATTTCATGTAATAATCAAAAAACTAGGCACTCATCTTTTTGTGTTTCCCACGCTGATATCGTTATAAAATCATGGCTCAATCGTTGAAAATCTAGCTGATTACGATTCCAAGCTCGGATGCAAAGAGGCCTAGGTTTTATTCTGCTATATTCAAAAGTTTTGTAGATGCGCTTAACAAACCATTCTTGAAAATTACACTTTTTCAGGACAATGGAGATGTAAAAAAAGCAATCAGCACTCCGAATTTAAGTTACACTTTCATTTAATTGCAATATCACGTAAACACAAAACATCACTTCAAAATACAAAACATACTTGAAAACATCTTCCTCACAGTCACTGTTAAAGTTCACATTTTATAAGCGGACTACAATAAGCGTCTTTCCAACATGACGTCCAAGACTTGACTCTCTCAAGGTCCGACTCTCTAACAAGTTAACAACTAACTAACTACACTCCTGGAAATTGAAATAAGAACACCGTGAATTCATTGTCCCAGGAAGGGGAAACTTTATTGACACATTCCTGGGGTCAGATACATCACATGATCACACTGACAGAACCACAGGCACATAGACACAGGCAACAGAGCATGCACAATGTCGGCACTAGTACAGTGTATATCCACCTTTCGCAGCAATGCAGGCTGCTATTCTCCCATGGAGACGATCGTAGAGATGCTGGATGTAGTCCTGTGGAACGGCTTGCCATGCCATTTCCACCTGGCGCCTCAGTTGGACCAGCGTTCGTGCTGGACGTGCAGACCGCGTGAGACGACGCTTCATCCAGTCCCAAACATGCTCAATGGGGGACAGATCCGGAGATCTTGCTGGCCAGGGTAGATGACTTACACCTTCTAGAGCACGTTGGGTGGCACGGGATACATGCGGACGTGCATTGTCCTGTTGGAACAGCAAGTTCCCTTGCCGGTCTAGGAATGGTAGAACGATGGGTTCGATGACGGTTTGGATGTACCGTGCACTATTCAGTGTCCCCTCGACGATCACCAGTGGTGTACGGCCAGTGTAGGAGATCGCTCCCCACACCATGATGCCGGCTGTTGGCCCTGTGTGCCTCGGTCGTATGCAGTCCTGATTGTGGCGCTCACCTGCACGGCGCCAAACACGCATACGACCATCATTGGCACCAAGGCAGAAGCGACTCTCATCGCTGAAGACGACACGTCTCCATTCGTCTCTCCATTCACGCCTGTCGCGACACCACTGGAGGCGGGCTGCACGATGTTGGGGCGTGAGCGGAAGACGGCCTAACGGTGTGCGGGACCGTAGCCCAGCTTCATGGAGACGGTTGCGAATGGTCCTCGCCGATACCCCAGGAGCAACAGTGTCCCTATTTTGCTGGGAAGTGGCGGTGCGGTCCCCTACGGCACTGCGTAGGATCCTACGGTCTTAGCGTGCATCCGTGCGTCGCTGCGGTCCGGTCCCAGGTCGACGGGCACGTGCACCTTCCGCCGACCACTGGCGAAAACATCGATGTACTGTGGAGACCTCACGCCCCACGTGTTGAGCAATTCGGCGGTACGTCCACCCGGCCTCCCGCATGCCCACTATACGCCCTCGCTCAAAGTCCGTCAACTGCACATACGGTTCACGTCCACGCTGTCGCGGCATGCTACCAGTGTTAAAGACTGCGATGGAGCTCCGTATGCCACGGAAAACTGGCTGACACTGACGGCGGCGGTGCACAAATGCTGAGCAGCTAGCGCCATTCGACGGCCAACACCGCGGTTCCTGGTGTGTCCGATGTGCCGTGCGTGTGATCATTGCTTGTACAGCCCTCTCGCAGTGTCCGGAGCAAGTATGGTGGGTCTGACACACCGGTGTCAATGTGTTCTTTTTTCCATTTCCAGGAGTGTATTAATCGCTTACGCGCCCAAAAATCAGAGTTACAAGTACGTCAAACATCATAGTGACAAAAGAAAGAATACACATAAGAATAATATCATTGCAATATAAACATATCGATGTATCAAAAGTGAAATCAAATCTGAATGTTGTCTCAGAAATATGTTAAGTAGTTAACAGAAATACAGTAGAATATTACTGGTACCGAGAGGTTCAGGTGAGGTACCATAATGGTTACGTAATTCAAGTACCATTACAACCCCCAAAAACATACGTTTTTCATATTAGGTCCATTGTGCTGCCACCTACTGCCAGGTACTCCATATCAGCTACCTCTGTAGTCATTAGACATCGTGAAAGAGCAGAATGGGGCGCTCCGCGGAACTCACGGACTTCGAACGTGGTCAGGTGATTGGGTGTCATTTGTGTCATACATCTGTACTCGAGATTACCACACTCCTAAACATCCGTAGGTCCACTGTTTTCGATGTGATAGTGAAGTGGAAACGTGAAGGGACACGTACAGCACAAAAGCGTACAGGCCGACCTCGTCTGTTGACTGACAGAGACCGCCGACAGTTGAAGAGGGTCGTAATGTGTATTAAGCAGACTTCTATCCAGACCATCACACAGGAATTCCAGACTGCATTAGGATCCGGTGCAAGTACTAGGACAGTTAGACGGGAGGTGAGAAGATTTGTACATCATGGTCGAGCGGCTGCTCGTAAGCCACACATCATACCAGTGAATGCCAAACGACGCATCGCTTGGCGTAAGGAACGTAAACAATGGACGATTGAACAGTGGAAAAACGTTGTGTGAAGTGACGAAATACGGTACACAATATGGCGATCCGATGGCAAGGTGTGAGTATGGCGAATGCCCGGTGAACGTCATCTGCCAGCGTGTGTAGTGCCAACAGTAAAATTTGGAGGCGGTGATGTTATGGTGTGGTCGTGTTTTTCATAGAGGGGGCTTGTGTGTGTGAAATCTTATTTGACTTAACTGCTAAGGTCATCAGTCTCTAAGCTTACACACTACTTAACCTAAATTATCCTAAGGACAAACACAAACACCCATGTCCGAGGGGGGACTCGAACCTCCGCCGGGACCAGCCGCACAGTACATGACTGCAGCGCCTCATACCGCTCGGCTAATCCCGCGCGGCATAGAGGGGGCTTACATACCTTGTTGTTTTGCGTGACACTATCACAGCACAGGCCTACATTGATGTTTTAAGCACCTTCTTGCTTCCCACTGTTGAAGAGCAATTCGGGGATGGCGATTGCATCTTTCAACACGATCGAGCACCTGTTCATAATGCACGACCTGTGGCGGATTGGTTACACGACAATAACATCCCTGTAATAACATCTGGCCGTCACAGAGCCCTGGCATGAATCATATAGACCACCTTTGGGATGTTTTCTTGAACGCCACTTTGCGCCAGGCCTCACCGACCGATATCGATACCTTTCCGCAGTGCAGCATTCCGTGAAGAATGGGCTGCCATTCCCCAAGAAACCTTCCAGCACCTGATTGAACACCATATTGAATTCCAGCAATACTGCTGATACAGGGTGCCACGAACTTGTAAGTCATTTTCTGCCAGGTGTCCGGACACTTGATCACATAGTGTATTTACAATGCAATTCAGTAGTATAACGCACACAAGAAGGTTGTAATCCCGAACACCATGCGAAGAAGCCAGCTCTACGATTTTAAAATTTTGACATCATGTGATGATGGCCACGCGGTTGAAACGAGGATATTCGATTTAAATAATGTTATTTACAAAATTTTGCATGAAATCCAGCTGCGAGAAATTAATCATAATTTTGGACTGAGATTTCTCGAATGTATTACTCATGCCTCGCAAGGTAACAGAAACATTTCTAGGCACACATTTTACCATCAGAGACTGATGACCTCAGACGTAAGTCCCATAGTGCTCAGAGTCATTTTTTACCATCAGACTACCAGGCCCAACGACAATAAGAGAAAAATATTATATGTACGCATGTGAAATAACGTTCCAAAACGCTACGCATAAAAACTGGACTGTCTATTTGTGATGGAAAGGCAGAGACAAGAGTTTTGGACAGCCCTTGGGTTAGGGACCACTTGAATTCCCAAGAGAAGGTGTCACTACCCTACAGTACGTGGTCGATCACGCACTTCTTTCTGCCTAGGCAAATGGAGCAAATCGGTCGGTTCTTTTAGCATTTGATATGGTCCATGGTGGATCCTAAGGGACTTACGGACGGTTCCTCAGTAAAAAATCCCTTTTTTGGGTTTTTTTACTTCTTCGTACCATAACTGAGCCGCGGATTCCAAGATGGGAAAGCTCAGGAAATAGCTGAAATTTTTATGATATGTCCCTAAGATCCGCAAAACCTTGAAAATTTTCTTGATATCCTTATACGTTTCCCAGTTACAGAAGGTCAAAGCTACCCTGCTTCTACAAGTAAAATTTGCACGTAAAATCCAGTATGAGCAGAAATCTAAATAATAATCGCAAAAATTGGTCAAATTTTGACGACATATTCTCGAAGCGTTGATCTATAAGTGTCATATTCCCGTTTTCAAAAATCTCTATTAGTTCATGGGCGGTTCATCAGAAAACTCCAGAAAAGCGTTTTTTTTTTACCAGCCACGGATTCCAAGACGGCTATATACAGCAAGTTAGTGTAATTTTTACGATATATCCTTAAGATCCGGATCTTAGACAACCTTAAAACGTGCTCGATATAATTTTCCGTTTCCAAGATGCAGAGATTCAAAGTTCCCTATTTGTACACTTAAAATACGAACTAAAATACGGCGTGAGGCAAAAATGTAGTTTATAAAGTGACTTAGCACGGGGAAATGTGCTATAATGTGTCTACGTTATCATCAGAAGATTCAAATGGCTCTGAGCACTATGGAACTTTACATCTGTGGTCATCAGTCCCCTAGAACTGAGAACTACTTAAACCTAACCAACCTAAGGACATCACACACATCCATGCCCGAGGCAGGATTCGAACCTGCGACCGTAGCAGTCGCGCGGTTCCGGACTGAGCGCCTGGAACCGCTAGACCACCGCGGCCGGCCTATCATCAAAAGAGTTCTGTTATAGTACTGAAGCACTTGTAAAATTTTTGTGCCCCTAAAATCGGGTCTAAGGTGTAAAATTAGATTTGTTTTATTTCAGTTTCACATAACAAACAATCAAAGTTTTACTGAACCATAAACTTCTTTTCATAACAGTATTTATTACTTCCCCGTCTCTTTCCCTACTACCACTATCTCCTCCTCTCTCAGCATAAAAATGAGCGAATTTGTTCGCCTGCCAAAAATTTTTCAGACATTTTTTAAAGGTTGTGAGGAAGGTAGAATGAGGCAGCTGGTACCCCACTTTTCAGTCGAAACCTTTTAAACAAGAGCATATCCGTCTTTTCCCGCTGGTTCATCTAATAGTTTTATTTCGCAATGCAAGAATACGAATTTGTGTGTCATATGTTTGCATTCGAAGTTCACTGCCAGGCCACTAGGAGCGCTGCCGTCTTTCAGTGTTTCTGTATCAGAAAATGGGGCTTGCGATTCTTATAACTTGGTGTTCTGCGGTCTCGTTAGACCAAGCTCCTGCCACTGCCGAATTTCGGCACGTGCTAGTGCAGGTTTCTCCTTGTTACGGGAGCCATAACACGATTTCCTTACACGCAACCAACATTCAAATGCGATTTCTGAATAAGAATCCCGCTGCGCAGTTCTTGCAATAGACTGCGGTTACTCCTACTTACTTTTAGTGGTTTCGATGAAAACCTTATCATCCACGTGGCTAAGCACGTGGTATACTTTACGTCATTTTGGTATTTGTTACATGCCACCTTCACAGTATTCTTTTACGGTGCAGTCGAAGACATATTTTCGTTATTCCATCACTATGGCAGTTCTGTGTTCCCTTAAAACCGAGTTTAGCGATAAAATGTATCAGCAGAAGAGCAAACAGTGGACTATCTGGCGAGTCTAGCCCGTTATGTAGTGACGCATATATTTAAAAATTCAGCTCCAGGACTCAGCACTTTCACAAATCACTGACGTGCCACCATAAATTCATTTGCATCCCAGATTACGTTGTCCGGCGTCATTAGTTCACGAACAAAGCGATAAGCACGCAACACGTTGCCTTGAGTTTTAATACTTGTTTACTAACGTGACAAGTCGGGAAATATGTAATGAGGTTGACTTTGATCTTATAAATGGAAAAAAACACACAGCTGAGATAAGAAAATGATACTTGGATACTAGCTGCCATTAACTGACGCGCTCCTCGTCTCTCGAGAGGTATCACAGGCAACGTGGCCACTTACAGCCTATTAAGTGGCCCTGATTAATCACACTTCAGCGGACCGCTTATCTCCGCAGTGTCGTGTAGCAAATAATGTTACCTCAAAAAACGTGAAAACATGTTGAGGAATTCGCAGATATAACGCGTGGGGCACCACAACGGCAAAGGCACGTTTCTCAACTTACACAACATCAGAAAGAACTTTTGTCGATAAATAAATGTATTAAACTACTTTAGTTATAACGTGAAGATGCAACATACCCAGTTATTATAATGTTTTGATTATTGTTCTTATGTTCTACAAATACAAGGTGTTACAAAAAGGTACTGCCAAACTTTCAGGAAACATTCCTCACACACAAAGAAAGAAAATACACTCCTGGAAATTGAAATAAGAACACCTGTAAGTAGGCTGTTTAGGTTTTTTATTGGTAAAGCCACCTCAGTATGAAAATCACCGGCTGTGCCGTGTGCAGTCTGTGGCTGCTTTTCATTGTTGTAATACTCGCCATTGTAGTGTTAGGCAGCTGGCTGTGAACAACGCGTAGCATTGGGCAGTTGGAGGTGAGCCGCCAGCAGTGGTGGATGTGGGGAGAGAGATGGCGGAGTTTTGTAATTTGTCATGATATCAAGGTAAATACATTGTTTGTTCTCTATTAATATCTTTCATTTGCTAACTATCCCTATCAGTAGTTAGTGCCTTCCATAGTTTGAATCTTTTATTTAGCTGGCAGTAGTGGCGCTCGCTGTATTGCAGTAGTGGGAGTAACCAAGATTTTTGTGAGGTAAGTGATTTCTGAAAAGTACAGGTTAATGTTAGTCAGGGCCATTCTCTTGTAGAGAATTTTGAAAGTCAGATTGCGTTGCGTTAACAAAATATTGTGTGTGGAAAGTCAGATTGCGTTGCGCTATAAATATTGTGTGTCAGGTTAAGGACAGTCTAGTAAAATTGTTTAAAAGGGGACGTTTCATATGTCGACTGGAATCTTCTGATTTTTTCTTGTAGTTTGTGCAATTAGTGTAGATTTTGTTTATTGCTAGCGCGTAATTATAGAGAGAATTTCCTTTGTAGTTGTAGTTTTTCATTGTTGTACAGTAAAACAGTTGTGGCATGCATGTAGATTTGCAGCAAGTATTTCGCAGCTGCGCTTGCAATTAACTAGATATTATTTTCAGTGCTATGTTAATGTGTTTTCTTATTTTTGCTCTTCAAATTGTGTTTTTCTGTGTTGTCGTGTGAAATACTGTGACAATAATGGCGTGTGAAAAACGTAACACTAGGCTCCAAAGCAAACTGAGAAATAATAGTAACAACGAGCGTAGCTTGCCAGCACCACTGTGTAATGAATTAACAGATGTTCAAAGTAATAATTTGGTAGCTGTGCATAGGGAAATGGAGCGGGCTGCAAACAATGGTGTAGACAGCGAAACAATTAGAGAACAGGGAAGCATTATCGATCGATCGGTCGGCGACAGCTCGCCTCAGGAATCCGAAACGACAGGAAACAATCTCGCAAATGCTGTGAATTCAGGATTTGGGTCCTCACCGTTTTCTCAAATGAGTCAAGACACATTTTCTGCTTGTCAAAATGTGAATGTTTCCGGTGCAAATTCACTGCCGAAAAGCACTGAGGAACATGTTCCAGACACCAGTGCATTGTTATTACAATTAATACAACAAATGGGACAAACACAACAAAAGCTTCAAAAGTTAGACACAACGCTCGAACAAAATCAGAAACAAATGGGACAAAATCTTTAAAAATTAGACACAATCGAACAAAATCAGAAACAAATGGAACAAAATCTTCAAAAGTTAGACTCCACGGTTGAACAAACACGTGAAGATTTAACTACTGAGTTACATCACATTGAATCGAAATGTCAAAAGGTCTGTAATGATGTAAAAACACAAATTTGTGAACATTTCCAACCTATTTTTTCGCGTCATGAAAATGCACTACAGAATCACGAAGTAGCCATAAAAGGAGGAATTTGATTATGCTACTTATCTGTTATGGTGAAATATTGAAGAAGCGTCGACGAATATTTATATGTGTAATAAGGTAAGGAATAATGAGTAGTGGCTAGGAACCCTGATTTGTGGAAAAGGTTGTTGGAAACCGAGAATCGTACTTTTAGAATTATGAAATGTGTGTAAATGCGTGAATGTATCACAATGCCGACGAAAATTTTTTTGGACACTGTTATATCAATAAGATTTTGTTTCTACAGATTTGCAACGCTAATTCTTGACCTGTGAAACATTTTTATATAAGACTGCCATTGTAGCAAACTGCTGTCGTAAATATTTCCGTACGAAAGTTAAGTGACCACCTGCACGTAATACGTCGTGGGCACACAGCTGTGTCAGACACCTGGGCGACGGCCGCCCGGAAAAAAAAAAAAAAAAAAAAAAAAGCCATTAGCCTTCCAGCAGCACAGAACGACACGGACGAACTTGAAAACGATGAGAAACATTTCACGGCTATTGTCGTGCTAATTGAGAGAAATGCCATATGGCTAGTGAATGACGTTTCACGCCTTGCTTTGCCCATTTTGTTTAATATCTAGTTTCTAGCTGCACTGCAGCACTGGTTAAAATAAAATTTTATAGATGTACTAATTTAAATATTTTCTGTCTACAGATCTATTAAATAATAATTTTGTAATCCACATTCTTAAAAAAAAAAAGGAGCACTTGGAAAGGAAAGAACAATAAGAAGGGACTAATCACAGGAACTGCAGACATAATTTTCTTTTCTAGTACTTAGGAATCTTTTGTAGAATTAGTTTTTGTGGTGCACCACTTTAATTACTTAGACATTAAGATGTGATTATACATTTCCCTTATCTGCATTGTTATCTTTAGTGTACTAATTTTTCTGCTTGAGCGTTGTCATGTTTAGATATAATTTATTGCTTTTGCTTCTGCTGTTTGCCAGGCATAATGTTACTGAATTTGATTTTGTATTATTCTGTTAAGCCAGTTTTACTAATGATTTATTTCTTGTTTGCTGCTCATTGCGTTATATTAGTTGTAATAATACTGCTTGCTTCGCAAATCTGCGTTTTTTTTATGGCTGTTTGTGTTAATTTGTTATGTGCTGCTGCATTGCCTCGTCCCTTAGTTTAGCATCTGAGCTCAGTAGATTTAAGTTAGCTTAAGAGGGGGTAGACTATATAAGAAACTAACTATGATGAATTGGAAGAAATGCATTGAGAAGCTGCAAGAAACAGATAGGGCCAAAATGAGTATTGTACAATGAGCCATATTTATTTTGAAAGAATTATGGTTGGAATACAGAAAAGAGGTACAGATAGGACTTTTGGAAATAATGAGGAACGAAGGGAGATCTCCAAGAACAAAAAAAGTTTTGTTCGCAAGATACTGCAGTAAAAGAAACCCTGTCCTTTCCTTGTGTTATCCCACTATGTGTTTGTGTTCCCTTGTGTATTTGTGTACTTCCTGTCTTTAGTTGTTTATCTGATAAGACCTATGTTGTAGAATTTTTCTAATACCATGTTATTTACTTTGTAAACATGTTTAAACAGTATTTGTTCTGTTTTGTTTTAATGCTCATGTGGAAGTTGATATTCCAAAAGTTATTCTGATCTTTTATGTATGTACTTATGTCATTATTTTTGTAACACTGATGTATATGTTTATTTCTATTCTTTTGTAAAGCCCCTATTACTCCGAATGTTATCTGTACTATTATGCTTTTAATGATGTTTTCTGTATCTTTGTAATTGTATTCTCATGTTATAAAATTGTTGGTCATAGTATATGGACAATATGTGAGAAGTAGAGACTGTTAGTGTTTGCACGTGTGTTAATAATTCAGCAAGGGACTGGATAACAGCATTGCTGGTTCTAAGGACAATTCCAAAAACTTTGTGAGTGCACAAGTGGTGGTTATGGACTTGCTATATTATCCGCAAGACTCTTCAATGGTGATTGTGCACCTGCATAGTCACAACAGATGGCTGCTGGCCGTCTCTACAAGGACTACATTGGGGCTGCATCTTTGCTGACTCACCAGTACCATTATTTCTGCAAGGACTGCAGTGGGTCTGCGCCTCTGGTGGCCCACCAATACCGTAATCTCTACCAGGACTACAGTGGGTCTGCTCTGTGATGACCTACCAAACGATATTCTTCAAAACTTCGATTGACTCCGCTGTGGGTTTGCTCTGTTGTGGCCCATTACCTGTCAGCATGTCAAGAGTCAGCACTGTCTTTCCGTTGGAAGGACAACGCTACTTTTTCAAGACTGCATGGAAATCCACTACTTCCGTGTGCATTTTCTTTTACTGCTCAGACTTTGAGAAAAACACTGCAATGTGATGAATGATCAGGACTGTCTTTATGGACTGTGAGAAAATTTTAGCTTTTGACCAACACTGTATCAATATGTGTGTGCATTTGATTTCTTTGTTATTGTAATTGTGAAAAAAAAATTTTTAACATATATGTATTGGCCAGTGCCCAACAAAATTTGTAAAATTTTTTGTGGGGAGCATGGGGGCTATGTAAGTAGGCTGTTTAGGTTTTTTATTGGTAAAGCCACCTCAGTATGAAAATCACCGGCTGTGCCGTGTGCAGTCTGTGGCTGCTTTTCATTGTTGTAATACTCGCCATTGTAGTGTTAGGCAGCTGGCTGTGAACAACGCGTAGCATTGGGCAGTTGGAGGTGAGCCGCCAGCAGTGGTGGATGTGGGGAGAGAGATGGCGGAGTTTTGTAATTTGTCATGATATCAAGGTAAATACATTGTTTGTTCTCTATTAATATCTTTCATTTGCTAACTATCCCTATCAGTAGTTAGTGCCTTCCATAGTTTGAATCTTTTATTTAGCTGGCAGTAGTGGCGCTCGCTGTATTGCAGTAGTGGGAGTAACCAAGATTTTTGTGAGGTAAGTGATTTCTGAAAAGTACAGGTTAATGTTAGTCAGGGCCATTCTCTTGTAGAGAATTTTGAAAGTCAGATTGCGTTGCGTTAACAAAATATTGTGTGTGGAAAGTCAGATTGCGTTGCGCTATAAATATTGTGTGTCAGGTTAAGGACAGTCTAGTAAAATTGTTTAAAAGGGGACGTTTCACACCGTGAATTCATTGTCCCAGGAAGGGGAAACTTTATTGACACATTCCTGGGGTCAGATACATCACATGATCACACTGACAGAACCACAGGCACATAGACACAGGCAACAGAGCATGCACAATGTCGGCACTAGTACAGTGTATATCCACCTTTCGCAGCAATGCAGGCTGCTATTCTCCCATGGAGACGATCGTAGAGATGCTGGATGTAGTCCTGTGGAACGGCTTGCCATGCCATTTCCACCTGGCGCCTCGGTTGGACCAGCGTTCGTGCTGGACGTGCAGACCGCGTGAGACGACGCTTCATCCAGTCCCAAACATGCTCAATGGGGAACAGATCCGGAGATCTTGCTGGCCAGGGTAGTTGACTTACACCTTCTAGAGCACGTTGGGTGGCACGGGATACATGCGGACGTGCATTGTCCTGTTGGAACAGCAAGTTCCCTTGCCGGTCTAGGAATGGTAGAACGATGGGTTCGATGACGGTTTGGATGTACCGTGCACTATTCAGTGTCCCCTCGACGATCACCAGTGGTGTACGGCCAGTGTAGGAGATCGCTCCCCACACCATGATGCCGGCTGTTGGCCCTGTGTGCCTCGGTCGTATGCAGTCCTGATTGTGGCGCTCACCAGCACGGCGCCAAACACGCATACGACCATCATTGGCACCAAGGCAGAAGCGACTCTCATCGCTGAAGACGACACGTCTCCATTCGTCCCTCCATTCACGCCTGTCGCGACACCACTGGAGGCGGGCTGCACGATGTTGGGGCGTGAGCGGAAGACGGCCTAACGGTGTGCGGGACCGTAGCCCAGCTTCATGGAGACGGTTGCGAATGGTCCTCGCCGATGCCCCAGGAGCAACAGTGTCCCTAATTTGCTGGGAAGCGGCGGTGCGGTCCCCTACGGCACTGCGTAGGATCCTACGGTCTTGGCGTGCATCCGTGCGTCGCTGCGGTCCGGTCCCAGGTCGACGGGCACGTGCACATTCCGCCGACCACTGGCGACAACATCGATGTACTGTGGAGACCTCACGCCCCACGTGTTGAGCAATTCGGCGGTACGTCCACCCGGCCTCCCGCATGCCCACTATACGCCCTCGCTCAAAGTCCGTCAACTGCACATACGGTTCACGTCCACGCTGTCGCGGCATGCTACCAGTGTTAAAGACTGCGATGGAGCTCCGTATGCCACGGCAAACTGGCTGACACTGACGGCGGCGGTGCACAAATGCTGCGCAGCTAGCGCCATTCGACGGCCAACACCGCGGTTCCTGGTGTGTCCGCTGTGCCGTGCGTGTGATCATTGCTTGTACAGCCCTCTCGCAGTGTCCGGAGCAAGTATGGTGGGTCTGACACACCGGTGTCAATGTGTTATTTTTTCCATTTCCAGGAGTGTATGTTATGTGGACATGTGTCCGGAAACTCTTACTTTCCATGTTAGACCTCATTTTATTACTTCTCTTCAAATCACATTAATCTTGGAATGGAAACACACAGCAACAGAATCTACCAGCGTGACTTCAAACACCTTGTTACAGGAAATGTTCAAAATGTCCTCCGTTAGCGAGGATACATGCATCCACCCTCCGTCGCATGGAATCCCTGATGCGCTGATGCAGCCCTGGAGAATGGCGTATTGTATCACAGCCGTCCACAATACGAGCACGAAGAGTCTCTACATTTGGTACCGGGGTTGCGTAGACAAGATCTTTCAAATGCCCCCATAAATGAAAGTCAAGAGGGTTGAGGTCAGGAGCGCGTGGAGGCCATGGAATTGGTCCGCCTCTACCAATCCATCGGTCACCGAAACTGTTGTTGAGAAGCGTACGAACATTTCGACTGAAATGTGCAGGAGCTCCATCGTGCGTGAACCACATGTTGTGTCGTACTTGTAAAGGCACATGTTCTAGCAGCACAGGTAGAGTATCCCGTATGAAATCATGATAACGTGCTCCATTGAGCGTAGGTGGAAGAACATGGGGCCCAATCGAGACATCGCCAACAATGCCTGCCCAAACGTTCACAGAAAATCTGTGTTGATGACGTGATTGCACAATTGCGTGCGGATTCTCGTCAGCCCACACATGTTGATTGTGAAAATTTACAATTTGATCACGTTGGAATGAAGCCTCATCCGTAAAGAGAACATTTGCACTGAAATGAGGATTGACACATTGTTGCATGAACCATTCGCAGAAGTGTACCCGTGGAGGCCAACCAGCTGCTGACAGTGCCTGCACACGCTGTACATGGTACGGAAACAACTGGTTCTCCCGTAGCACTCTCCATACAGTGACGTGCTCAACGTTACCTTGTACAGCAGCAACCTCTCTGACGCTGACGTTAGGGTTATCGTCAGCTGCACGAAGAATTGCCTCGTCCATTGCAGGTGTCCTCGTCGTTCTAGGTCTTCCCCAGTCGCGAGTCATAGGCTGGAATATTCCGTGCTCCCTAAGACGCCGATCAATTGCTTCGAACGTCTTCCTGTCGGGACACCTTCGTTCTGGAAATCTGTCTCGATACAATCGTACCGCGCCACGTCTATTGCCCCGTGCTAATCCATACATCAAATGGGCATCTGCCAACTCCGCATTTGTAAACATTGCACTGACTGCAAAACCACGTTCGTGATGAACACTAACCTGTTGATGCTATGTACTGATGTGCTTGATGCTAGTACTGTAGAGCAATGAGTCGCATGTCAACACAAGCACCGAAGTCAACATTGCCTTCCTTCAATTGGGCCAACTGGCGGTGAATCGAGGAAGTACAGTACATACTGACGAAACTAAAATGAGCTCTAACACGGAAATTAAGCATTTCCGGACACATGTCCACGTAACATCTTTTCTTTATTTGTGTGTGAGGAATATTTCCTGAAAGTTTGGCCGTACCTTTTTGTAACACCCTGTATAGTACATGGTGGCCCAATGGAGAATTAAAAAAATTTAACACCTCATAACCCTCCACGTTAATCGCCATTTATTTAGTGGTCATTTAGTTAAGGTCCTTCGTTTGTGCCATTTTATGTAAAACTCAGTTCTGTAGCTTATAGCTACATTTGTCAAGCTGATCCTACGTTGTGAAACTACGGTAGTTCTACGCAACAAGTTGGTCAGATAGTGCTATTTTGTATAAAACTGACATGGTGAGACCGTGGCTGTGTACAATTAATGTAGGATAATTCTTACAAAGAAGAAGACAGCAACCAGCCACTATTAATACTACTATTTATTTAGGTAAATAGCGCCGTAACCGGTTTCGAACTGGCAAGTTCATCATTAGAGGGCTGTTCACATGATTTGCAAGATACACAATCTTCAGTTTTCGATTTTTATTCTTGCGCTCTGGCGAAATATTCTTGGTGTGTTGGTGCCCTATGGTAGAAAACAGCGTTAGAAGCACCCTATGAGAAAATAACTAACCTCCAAACGATGAAATACAGAGTAAATAAATATGTGAGGTTAAGTGGTTATGGTACTTGCGTAGAAAATTCCGCGCGATTTTGTTGCGAAGTTGCTGGATTGTATTTTTCGAATATTCCAAAATATATCCATCACTTATGTAATTTGTACATCACCATATTGTGCAAAGCACCACACACACACACACACACGCACGCACGCGCGCACACACACCGAAAAGAATTTGCCCCATGTGAAGTTATCATAAAGATTGCAGATTTACAAATACAACAGAGTCAGAGACGGTCTCTCTCAGAGATATTACGATATACAGATTGCTTTGACTTCACAGTATGACTGTTTTTAAAGAATAACATAACGTAGGTGTTGACAGATGTGAAAATTACCGAACTATCAGTTTAATAAGTCATGGCTGCAAAATACTAACGCGAATTCTTTACAGACGAATGGAAAAACTGGTAGAAGCGGACCTCGGGGAAGATCAGTTTGGATTCCGTAGAAATGTTGGAACACGTGAAGCAATACTAACCTTACGACTTATCTTAGAAGAAAGATTAAGGAAAGGCAAACCTACGTTTCTAGCATTTGTAGACTTAGAGAAAGCTTTTGACAACGTTAACTGGAATACTCTCTTTCAAATTCTGAAGGTGGCAGGGGTAAAATACAGGGAGCGAAAGGCTATTTACAATTTGTACAGAAACCAGGTGGCAGTTATAAGAGTCGAGGGGCATGAAAAGGAAGCAGTGGTTGGGAAAGGAGTGAGACAGGGTTGTAGCCTCTCCCCGATGTTATTCAATCTGTATATTGAGCAAGCAGTAAAGGAAACAAAAGAAAAATTTGGAGTAGGTATTAAAATTCATGGAGAAGAAATAAAAACTTTGAGGTTCGCCGATGACATTGTAATTCTGTCAGAGACGGCAAAGGACTTGGAAGAGCAGTTGAACGGAATGGATGGTGTCTTGAAGGGAGGATATAAGATGAACATCAACAAAAACAAAACGAGGATAATAGAATGTAGTTGAATTAAGTCGGGTGATGTTGAGGGTATTAGATTAGGAAATGAGACACTTAAAGTAGTAAAGGAGTTTTGCTATTTGGGGAGCAAAATAACCGATGATGGTCGAAGTAGAGAGGATATAAAATGTAGACTGGCAATGGCAAGGAAAGCGTTTCTGAAGAAGAGAAATTTGTTAACGTCGAGTATAGATTTAAATGTCAGGAAGTCGTTTCTGAAAGTATTTGTATGGAGTGTAGCCATGTATGGAAGTGAAACATGGACGATAACCAGTTTGGACAAGAAGAGAATAGAAGCTTTCGAAATGTGGTGCTACAGAAGAATGCTGAAGATAAGGTGGGTAGATCACGTAACTAATGAGGAGGTATTGAATGGGATTGGGGAGAAGAGAAGTTTGTGGCACAACTTGACTAGAAGAAGGGATCGGTTGGTAGGACATGTTTTGAGGCATCAAGGGATCACAAAATTAGCAGTGGAGGGCAGCGTGGAGGGTAAAAATCGTAGAGGGAGACCAAGAGATGAATACACTAAGCAGATTCAGAAGGATGTAGGTTGCAGTAGGTACTGGGAGATGAAGAAGCTCAAAAATGGTTCAAATGGCTCTGAGCACTATGGGACTTAACATCTATGGTCATCAGTCCCCTAGAACTTAGAACTACTTAAACCTAACTAACCTAAGGACAGCACACAACACCCAGCCATCACGAGGCAGAGAAAATCCCTGACCCCGCCGGGAATCGAACCCGGGAACCCGGGCGTGGGAAGCGTGAACGCTACCGCACGATCACGAGATGCGGGCATGAAGAAGCTTGCACAGGATAGAGTAGCATGGAGAGCTGCATCAAACCAGTCTCAGGACTGAAGACCACAACAACAACAATGTCAAGTGTATCTTGCAAATCATGCGAACAGCCGTCTGATGATGAACTTGCCAGTTCGAAACCGGTTACGGCGCTATTTACCTAAATAAATAGCAGTATTGATAGTGGCTGTCTTCTTCTTTGTAAGAATTAACCTACGTTAGTCAGATAGTGGTGTACGTATTACACTATTTCGCCTGAGAAGCTAATTTATTTCTATTACATTCATCAATTGTAAAAATTTACACTTCAGTGTAGCTTTGGCGTGCCATGTAAAATAAAAGGACCAGTTGCAATCTTTATAACCATAGTTACAACTGGTCTGGCCCGCAGTGAAACTGATTGTAGTTACTGTATACAAAAAGTACCCTGAAACAACAAAAACATTTCCATTAACTCTAATATTGGATAAAATCAACAACGGCCCGGTTATATTAATAATTATTACCTATATATGCCTTGGAGACAGACAGAACATCGGCGTGGGTGCTGTAGTACTAGACAGTGCGACGACCATGTAATGACGTACTGGTGCTGAGCAACAAATGACAGATGGTAGCATTTTTGCCTGGCGTACATTGTTTGCAGGAATGCTGCGACTGGTTTGTATATAAATGTCTAACATTACCGGAAATCACTATAACTGATGCTCATCACTTATGAATCAGATTTTCAAGTGACTCATTTCAAGTAGAATTGAAAAAATTATTCTTTTCTAATAATATTCCATTTTTAGCAAGGTGTAACAATCATGGCTAGTTGGCCAGGAGCAGACCGTAATGTTGTGCAACATGGTTTAAAACTCTCTGTTACGTAACATATTGCATTGTTGGCACCAGCCAAGGCGTGGCTATTCATATGGAGGCAGTGTCTTCAAGTCTCCTTGTTTGATCGTCACATAGCCTTATATGGTAACGATACTTCCCCTGGCTTCTGATTGGCCAAAGTACGAGACACGAACTCCACTGCCACTTGATGATTCGGTGGCATCTGCTGCCACGAGCGGTCGTGAGTGATAAGTCAGTGGTATTGGAAGTATTCACTGCCCAAAATATTTATCAATGATGAAGTGTTATTAAACTTTATACAGGTTGGAGAAAAATAGTGTCACGAAATTTTAACCCTGGATAGCTGATGCCAGTAGGAACCAAAATTACTAATGTTGTGTAGATTGACAATGCACCATATTTAAACAATGGAAACTTGGCTCCACGCGCTCTGATTGGCCGTGGGATTGACCTGTAGCCGTTCGTCGTTTGACGGGCAGCGCTATGGTTCCCGCGGCCAATCGAAGCGTGTGGCGCCAAGTTACCGTATTCTAAAAATGGTGCGTTATCGACGTACACAACATTGGTAATTTTGTTTCCTACCGGCATTAGCAATCCAGGGTTAAAATTTCGTGACACAATTTTTCTCCATCCTGTATGCAACATGATTAACAACTTAGGTGGTGCCAGTAGCTGAGAACAGTCACGTGTTACATTTCGTAGTTCATGGTCTGAGTAGAAATTTCGTACATAATTTCTGAATTCTTCTGTTGCATCTTTTGTAAAACTTAACAATTCTTTTGAAGGAAACTTAAATGTTCTTTTACAAAAATAAATGAGAAACTTGGAGAAGTAAATCAGAAACTTGATAATCAAATTACGTAATAGGACGTCATATTGACTATGATTCGACTGTGACTGTTTCAAAAACGTGAAAATGTTTTCAAATATAGCTACCAATTTGTTGACAGATAAATTATTTATTTAGCAACTTGTTTCAAGGCGATACCTCATAACCAGGCTATGCTGGCATTACAAAAACATTTAAATGTAATCCAACAAATCAAATTACACAGCGTAAAGCTAGCGAAAAAAAGATCCAAATACTGAAGATCCTAAGGAAGTTATTCATTTTATCATAGAAAGTATCCAGTAATAAGGAAGTAGTACAAGATGAATGCACACACTGATTCAATTGCTATCGACCCTTGTATCAACCCTCGTATCATACAGACATTTGTTTGTTTTGTTTAGAACAGCTCAGTGTTGGTTAGACTGTCAGTGAGACCATGTGTTCCTGCTGCTAATAAGGCGAGTACACTGTTCGTTCATTACATATTTTTATGAGCTTAAAAAAGGAGCGACTTCAATAATGGATAGGCACTGTGATTGCTGTGTACAGATGCGAGCTGAGTTGGTGACCGTTCGCTCACAGCTCCAGGCAGTGTTGGCTTCTGTCACACAGCTTGAAGCTGCTGCCAAGGGGCATCACTGTGAGGGTTCAGAGGGTTCAGATGCGGGGATGTGAGGGACATCAAGCACAACCCACATGACCCCCGATCAGTCGACTGCTGTGACTGCCCCTGGCACTGCCTGCACTGAAGTTGACCCTTCACCCGTCGTCGAGTGGGGAGATCACTCTGTGGCTGACGAAGTCTCTGAGCCGAATGCAGTCGTCCACCCTGTTCCAGAGGAAGCTTCTCGGCCTGCAAGGTCTGGCCATGCACAGAGGGTTGGTTTGCTGATAGTTGGGAGCTCCAGCATTAGGTGCGTAATGGGGCCCCTTAAGAACATGGTTGCCAAGGAGGGGAAGGAAGCCAGTATGTATATACTGGAGAGAGTCTTTCCAGATGTGGAAAGGGTACTTCTGGATGCCATGAAGAGTATGGGGTGCAGCCAACTGCAGGTGGTGGCCCATGTCGGTACCAATGACGTGTGTCGCCTTGGATTGGAGGAGATTGTCTCTGGTTTCAGATGCCTAGCGGAAACGCTAAAGACTGCCAGGCTTGCTTGCGAGATTAAGACGGAGCTCACCATCTGCAGCATCGAGAGAGCCAACAGTGGTCCTTTGGTGCAGAGCCGAGTGGAGGGTCTGAATCAGAGGCTCAGGCGGTTCTGTGACCGTGTAGGCTGCAGATCCCTCGACTTGCGCCATCGGGCGGTTGGTTTACGGGTTTCCCTTAATACGTCAGGAGTCCATTACATGCAGGAAGCGACTACACGGGTAGCATAGTCTGTGTGGAAGGGGCTTGGCAGTTTTTTAGGTTGGAGGGTCTCAGAAAACTACGGAAAGGGCGTCCGTCTAAAATTGGGCAGGTAAAACACAGCAAGGTAGTTGTAAATTGTCGTAGCTGTCTTGGGAAAAAACCAGAGCTCCAAGCCCTAACAGAAAGCACTGAAGCTCAAATAGTTTTAGTTACGGAAAGCTGGCTAAAGCCGGAAATAAGTTCATCCGAAATTTTTTCAAACGATCTGACAGTGTTCAGAAAAGATAGATTAAAAACAGTTGATGGCCGGCCGGAGTGGCCGTGCGGCTTTAGGCGCTACAGTCTGGAACCGAGCGACCGCTACGTTCGCAGGTTCGAATCCTGCCTCTGGCATGGATGTGTGTGAGGTCCTTAGGTTAGTTAGGTTTAATTAGTTCTAAGTTCTAGGCGACTGATGACCTCAGAAGTTAAGTCGCATAGTGCTCAGAGCCATTTGAATCATTTTTCTGAAATACAGTTGGTGGTGGAATATTTATTGTTGTCAGAAGTAGTTTACCTTGTAGTGAAATTGAATTAGATAGCTCCTGCGGAATAGTACGGGTAGAGGCTGTACTTGACAATCGGACTAAACTATTAATTAGATCGTTTTACCCGACTCTCTCCCCCTGCCCCCCCCCCCCCCCCCCGGACTCACAAAATATAGTTGCTGAACTGTTCAAAGAAAGCTGATAAAAATGCTGTTAACACATTTTAAGAGACAGTTTCTTATCTGATCACATAAGCCTATAAAAGATGTGGAATTATTTCAAAGAGGTAGTGTCTACGGCAATTGAGAGATGTATACCTCATAAATTAATAAGTTATGGTACTGATCCCCCATGGTACACAAAACGGGTCAGATCACTGTTGTAGAAGCAACGAAAAAAGCATGCCAAATTTAAAAAAAAAACGCAAAATCCCCAAGATTGGCAAAGTTTTGCAGAAGTTCGAAATATACCGCGCACTTCAGTGAAGATGCTTTTAATAATTTCCACAACGAAACTCTGTCTCGGAATCTGGCAGAAAACCCAAAGAGACCAGTGGCAAGACACAATCAATACCTTCACTGCTCGATATCAACGGTGAAGTCACTGATGACAGTGCCACTAAAGCAGAGTTATTAAACATGGTTTTCCGAAACTCCTTCACCAAAGAAGACGAAGTAAACATTCCTGAATTCCAACCAAGATTAGCACACTGGACTCGCATTCGGGAGGACGACGGTTCAATCCCGCGTCCGGCCATCCTATTTTAGGTTTTCCGTGATTTCCCTAAATCGGTTCAGGCAAATGCCGGGATGGTTCCTTTGAAAGGTCACGGCCGACTCCCTTCCCCATCCTTCCCTAATCCGTTGAGGCCTATGACCTCGCTGTTTGGTCTCCTACACCAGACCCTCCCAACTCAACCCAATCCAACCAAGAACAAATGCGAAGATGAGAAACATAGAAGTAGATATCTTCGGTGTAGCAAAGCAGCTTGAATCACTGGCCTTCAGTCCAGATTGTATACCAATTACGTTTCTTTCAGAGTATGCTTATGCGATAGCTCCATTTTTAGCAATTATATACAACAGCTCGCTCGCTCACAGAAAGTCCCTTACCTAAAGACTGGAAAGTTGCTCTAGTCACACCAATACCCAAGAAAGAAAATAAGAGTAATCCGCTGAATTACAGGTCCATATCACTAACGTCGATTTGCAGTAGGGTTTTGGAACATACTGTATTGGAACATTATGAATTACCTCGAAGAAAACGATTTATTGACACATAGCACGGATTCAGGAAACATCGTTCTTGTCAAACACAACTAGTTCTTTATAGTCATGAAGTAATGAGTGCTATCGGCAGGGGATGTCAAATTGATTCCATATTTTTAGATTTCCAGAAAGCTTTCGACACGGTTCCTCACAAGCGTCTTCTAACCAAACTGCGTGTCTATGGAAAATCGCCTCAGTTGTGCTACTGGATTCGTGATTTCCTGTCAGGAAGGTCACAGTTCGTAGTAATAGACGGAAAGTCATCGAGTAAAACAGAAGCAATATCCTACGTTCCCCATGGAAGTGTTATACGCCGTCTACTGTTCCTGATCTATATTAACGACATAGGAGACAATCTCAGTACTCTATTAGATTATTAGCAGATGCTGCTGTTATTTACTGTCTTGTGAAGTCATCAGATGACCAAAACGAATTACAAAATGATTTAGATAAGAGATCTGTGTGGTGCGAAAAGTGGCAGTTGACCCTGAATAAAGAAAAGTTTGAAGTTATTCACATGAGTACTGAAAGATATGCGCTAAATTTCGATTACGCGGTAAGTCACACAAATCTGAAGGCTGTAAATGCAATTAAATACTCAGGGATTACAATTACAAGTAACCTAAATTGGAACGATCTCATAGATAATGTTGTGGGTAGAGAAAATGAAAGACTGCGATTCATTCGCAGAACACTTAGAAAGTGGAACAATCTACTAAAGAGACTGCTTACACCACACTTGTCCGCCCTATTCTGGGATATTGAAATCAAAGACTGAGATTCATTCCCAAAACACTTAGATGGTGCAACAGATCTACACCACACTTGTCCGCCCTATTCTGGAGTATTGCTGTGCTGTGTGAGATCCGCGTCGGGTGGGACTCACGGATGACATCGAAAAAGTTCAAAGGAGGGCGGCTCGTTTTGCATTATCGTGAAATAGGGGAGACAGTGCCACAGACATAATACGTGAACTGGAGTGGCAATCTTTAAAACGGGATCTTCTCATAAAATTGCAATCACCAGTTTTCTCCTCCAATTGCGAAAAATTTCTGTTGGCACCTACCTACATGGGGAGGAACGATCATCACGATAAAATAAGAGAAATGAGAACTCGCATAGAAAAATTTCAGTGCTCGTTTTTCTCTCGCGCCGTCCGAGAGTGTAACGGTAGAGACAACTCGAAGGTGGTTCATTGAACCCTCTGCCAGACACTTAACTGTGAACAGCAGAGTAATCACGTAGATGTAGATGTAGGGAAGGCTATTATTAAACCGTTCTATCCTTTCTTGAGGCCATATGGCCCACAGCTTTTGTAACTGGTCCTTGAATCCTGGATATTGGCACTGTGGTGGAGTTGACGTACGAGCTGGTCTGCTGGTCACGAGTATCTCAACATCGTGCATCTCACAGTGACCCGTACCAAGTGAGGACGAACATTGTCCTGTTGAAAAATGGTACCAAAATACTGCCGCAAACGAGAATACACACGAGGACACGAGACGTCCATGACGTATCGTTGTGCCGTCAGAGATCCCACAAACACAACCAGCTGTGACCTGAAGTCATACGCGCTGGGTCCCCGCGCCGTGATGCTAGGACTGACACCGCTGTACCGCTCCAAAACATTGCGAGACTCAGACCTCTCCCCAGATCGCCACCATTCTGGCCCACGCTGCTCATGTGATGTAGTGCTGACGGTGTGTGGCGGAGGGCACTTTACGTGCCACTGTCATTACCTCCCTTTCCTGTTCCAGTCGCGTATGGTTCGCGGGAAGAACGACTGTCTGAAAGCCTCCGTGCGCACTCTAGTCTCTCTAATTTTACATTCGTGATCTCCTCGGGAGGTGTAAGTAGGGGGAAGCAATACATTCGATACCTCATCCAGAAACGCACCCTCTCGACACCTGGCGAGCAAGCTACACCGCGATGCAGAGCGCCTCTCTTGCAGAGTCTGCCACTTGAGTTTGTTAAACATCTCCGTAATGCTATCACGGTTACCAAATAACCCTGTGACGAAACGCGCCGCTCTTCTTTGGATCTTCTCTATCTCCTCCGTCAACCCGATCTGGTACGGATCCCACACTGATGATCAATACTCAAGTATAGGTCGAACGAGTGTTTTGTAAGCCACCTCCTTTGTTGACGGACTACCTGGTACCCGCCTTACCAACAATTAATTTTATGTGGTCATGCCACTTCAAATCGTTCCGCACGCATACTCCCAGATATTTTACAGAAGTAACTGCTACCAGTGTTTGTTCCACTATCATATAATCATACAATAAAGGATCCTTCTTTCTATGTATTGGCAATACATTACATTTGTCTATGTTAAAGGTCAGTTGCCACTCCCTACACCAAGTGCCTATCCGCTGCAGATCTTCCTGCATTTCGCTACAATTTTATAATGCTGCAACTTCTCTGTATACTACAGCATCACCCGCGAAAAGCCGCATGGAACTTCCGACACTATCTACTAGGTCATTTATATATATTGTGAAAAGCAATGGTTCCATAACACTCCCCTGTGGCACGCTAGAGGTTATTTTAACGTCTGTAGACGTCTCTCCATTGATAACAACATGCTGTGTTCTGTTTGCTAAAAACTCTTCAATCCAGCCACACAGCTGGTCTGATATTCCGTAGGCTCTTACTTTGTTTAACAGGCGACAGTGCGGAACTGTATCGAACGCCTTCCGGAAGTCAAGAGAAATAGCATCTACCTGGGAGCCTGTATCTAATATTTTCTGGGTCTCATGAACAAATGAAGCGAGTTGGGTCTCACACGATCGCTGTTTCCGGAATCCATGTTGATTCCTACAGAGTCTATTCTGGGTTTCTAGAAACGACATGATACGTGAGCAAAAAACATGTTCTAAAATTCTACAACAGATCGACGTCAGAGATATAGGTCTATAGTTTTGCGCATCTGCTCGACGACCCTTCTTGAAGACTGGGACTACCTGTGCTCTTTTCCAATCATTTGGAACCTTCCGTTCCTCTAGAGACTTGCGGTACATGGCTGTTAGAAGGGGGGCAAGTTCTTTCCCGTACTCTGTGTAGAATCGAATTGGTATTCCGTCAGGTCCAGTGGACTTCCCTCTGTTGAGTAATTCCAGTTGCTTTTCTATTCCTTGGACACTTATTTCGATGTCAGCCATTTTTTCGTTTGTGCGAGGATTTAGAGAATGAACTGCAGTGCGGTCTTCCTCTGTGTCCCCGCTTCCTGGTCAGGACACCCCTCCAAACGCAGCCGTTGTGCTGTGGCGTTAACGGAAGCGCACGCTTGGATCGGTATTGCCCAAGTCCGGCTGCTGCTAGTCTGCGACCAGTGGTGCGGAAGCGGTTACGACGTGCTTGGTGCACAATTCGGCTTTCCTAGCTTGTAGAGGTCAGACGTGATCCGCTGGAAACTTGGCGACGAGTATGCTTGCCTTCACGTTCCCAGGCAGTGAAATACAGGGCCAGTGTCATACCTGAATGCCTCCAAATCTGGATACTGCACGACTGGACCAGCCAGCCAAATTGAGACTACAATGAGGTCCTTTTAAAACTCTGTCAGATGTTAATAAAGCTGTGTCGCACGTCTACTCGGCATTTCTGTGTCCTTGACAATGACCAGTCAACAAGTGACGCTGACGCTAAACTTGAAAGAGACGAGCCTGTCCTTGGCTCGGGATGGTGCAGTTTAGACATAAATTCTCATTCCCGCGGTTCCCAAGGGGGAGAGAATAGACGCTACGTTTCTTCTTGATTCGTCCTTGCTGGTGGGTACCTGTAAAAAAGAAGTAAACACACTCTGCTGGCGGATGAGTAGGACTTAATCCGCCAGCAGGTCAGGCCAACGCGTGGTTGGCCTGTGGTGCGGTTGTTGGCCCAGTCCTCGTACGAGCCAGTTGCGAGAGTGGCCCGCTTTCTCGTAGAACTTCCTAGCGATGCCGTTGATCCTGTCCCGGAGCGGCAGGATCCCGGTGTCCTCGTGGAGTTGGCGCGTCGAGTAGCGCCGCGGAAGAAACGTGGCAGTCTTCAGGGCGCGATTCTGTATCCGCTGCAGAGTGTCAACAAGTGACGCTGTTCACGCCCCTTATATACCCTACCAGGGTGGTAACAACACTAACGCACTCTGGCGGACGTTCTACTCGTCGCAGACACTTGCTACTGATCTACATTCCCGTCGATGCTATGTTCGTGTACTAAGTTACGTTAGTAGAGAATAGTATCTATCAGGCTAAATAAGTAGTGGATACCAGTCGTCCTTAGCACACGGAAATATTTACAGTTAACGTACGAATAACTATAAACTGTCAACAGTAGAGCCTGCAATTAAGCTTTTTTTTTTCTCGGTACAGCAGATGATGAAATGTTGTGTGACTAGGGCCTCCCGTCGGGTAGACCGTTCGCCAGGTGCCAGACTTTCTCTCTGATATCATTTCGGCGACTCGCGCGTCGATGGGGATGAAATGATGATGATTGAAACAACACAACACCCAGTCCTTGAGCGGAGAAAATCTCCGACCCAACTCGGAATTGAACCCGGGCCCTTAGAATTGACAGTCCGTCGCGCTGACCACTCAGGTACCGGGGGCGGACAGCAGAAGATGAATGTTGTCACATCTTCGTGCTAGGAATTTCAAAATGTACCTTTTCCCCAACCTTGTAGACTTTAGTCAGTTCCAGTAGTGCGTGTCGAGACGAAACGACTACTTGGACGTTATAGGCACCGGTCAACAGCATTCCTTCCAGTGCGTGCGCAGAGTCATGAAGTATTTTCTGCTCGGCCATCTGCCACCCCCGCCCCCCCCCCCCCTCTCACACCCCCATCTTCCCAAGCACAGATGTAGTACAACCTCAACAGAGAGACAGAGAAAACTATTTTCAGTGAGGCATCGACTGAATGTGACCTAGAGGATGAGGTCGGAAGCTCCATAAGGGTGTTCATGGATGACCCGCACAGAGGAGTCGCAGCGGTAGAACACTGGAACAAGATACGCAGGAAAATGTATTGGGCAAGTATAGGTGGAAAGACCCGTTATTGCAAGATTAGCCGTATGCAGAACAAGCACATCCGCTAAGTATCTGTGAATATGCGTACGAAGCAAAGGAAAGGTAAAGGCACGAGAGAGGCAAGTCTTACGTTGCAAGACGAAAAATCAAAGTACTTTCACAGGATTTTTGGACCTGGAAAAAGCGTTCGACACTGTAAAATGGTGCAAGATGTTCGAAATTCTGAGGAAAATAGGGGTAAGCTGTAGGGAGAGGCGGATAATACACAATATATACATGAGCCAAGAAGGAATAATAAGAGCGGACGACTAAGAATGAAGTTATCGAATTGAAAAGGGTGTAGGACAGGTATGTAGTCTTTAGCCCCTACTTTTTTAATCTGTACATCGAAAAAGCAATAATGGAATTAAAAGAAACGTTCACGAGTGGTATTAAAATTCAATGTGTATGGATATCTTTGATACAAATCGCTGATGACATTGCAATCCTGAGCGTAAGTGAAGAAGGATTACATCCCAGAATGAGATTTGCACTCTGCAGCGGAGGGTGCGCTGATATGAAACTTCCTGGCAGATTAAAACTGTGTGCCGGACCGAGACTCGAACTCGGGACCTTTGCCTTTCGCGGGCAAGTGCTCTACCAACAGGAGAGCTTCTGTAAAGTTTGGAAGGTAGGAGACGAGATACTGGCAGAAGTAAAGCTGTGAGGACGGGGCGTGAGTCGTGCTTGGGTAGCTCATTTGGTAGAGCACTTGCCCGCGAAAGGCAAAGGTTCCGAGTTCGAGTCTCGGTCCGACACACAGTTTTATCTGCCAGGAAGTTTCAAGAATTACATGATCTGCTGAATGGAATGAACAGTCTCGTGAGTACCGAATATGGACTGAGAGTAAATCGAAGAAAGACGAAAGTAATGGGAAGTAGCAGAAATGACAAAAGTGAGAAAGTTAACATCAGGATTGATGGTCAGGAATTAGAAGAAGTTAAGAAATTCTTCTACCTAGGCAGCAAAGTAACCAATGACGGACGGAAGAAGGAGGACATCAAAAGCATACTAGCACTGGCAAAAAGAGTTTTCCTGGCCAAGAGAAGTCTACTAAAACCAAACAAACGCCTTGAGGAGGAAATTTCTGAGAATGTACGTGTGGAGCACAGTATTGTATGGTAGTGAAACATGGACACTGGGAAAACCGGAACAGAAGAGAATCGAAGCATTTGAGATGTGATGCTATAGACGAATGTTGAAAATTGAATGGACTGATAAGGTAACGAATGAGGAGGTTCTGCGTGGAATCTGACAGGAAAGGAATGTGTGGGAAACACTGACAAGGAGAAGGGAATGACTTCTGTGGTACTAGAGGGAGCTGCACAGAGCAAAGCTGTAGAGGAAGACAGAGATTGGAATAAATCCGGGAAATAACTGAGAATGTCGGTTGCAGGTGCTACTCTGAGAAGAAGAGATTGGCACAGGAGGGGAGTTCGTAGCGGGCCGCATCAAACCAGCCAGAAGACTGATCTCACAAAAAAAGGCCATACGTTATTTTGCCTCCGAGATAGCAGATCGCCTTCAGTCCGTCTACTACACTCATGCTCATAAATTAAGGCTAATGCTGATATATGGTGAAACAACGTTCTGGTGGGCGGTTTGCGGCTTTAAATCACCTCGTGGTACGACTATGCGGTGCATTTGACCTGCGGTCGTCGCACGGTGGCGCTGGCAGCAGTCCACATACGCAGTGGTGTGTTGGTGCATGTCAAAGTACGGTGCAGCGAGTAAGTGTGCAGACTTTTTCAGACGTGCTAATGGTGACTGTGTATAGAAAATGGCTCAAAGAACACATATTGATGACTTTATGAGAGGTAGACAACTAGGGCGACTGGAGGTTGGTCAAACACAGTAGGTCGTAGAACGGGCCCTCCGTGTGACACAAAGTGTGATCTCAAGATTATGACAACGATTCCAGCAGACAGGTAACGTGTCCAGGCGCCACAGTATGGGACGGCCACAGTGTACAACACCACAAGAACACCGATATCTCATCTTCAGTGCCCGAAGACGGCCACGGAGTACTGCAGGTAGCCTCGCTCTGGACCTTACCGCAGCCACTGGAACAGTTGTCTCCAGGCACACAGTCTACAGGCGACTGAACAGACTTGGTTTATTCGCCCGGAGACCTGCAAGGCGCATTCCACTGCCCCCTTAATCACAGGAGAGCCCGTGAAATTTCGTATCAAGAACACAGTACATGGTCATTGCAACAGTGGTCCCACTTTATGTTCACGGACGAGTCCAGTTATAGCCTGAATAGTGATTCTCGCCGGGTTTTCATCTGGTGTGAACCAGGAACCAGATACCAACCCCTTAATTTCCTTGAAAAGGACTTGTATGGAGGTCGTGGCTTGATGGTGTGGGGCGGGAATATGATTGGTGCACGTATACCCTTGCATGTCTTTGACAGAGGAATTGTAACATGTCAGATGTATCGGGACGTCATTTTGCACCAGTATGTCCGCCTTTTCACGGGTGAAGTGGGACCCACCTTCTTGCTGATGGATGATAACGCACAGCCCCGCCGAGCTGCCATCGCGGAGGATTACCTTGAAACAGAAGATATCAGGCGAGTGGAGTGGCCTTCCTGTTCTCCAGACCTAAACCCCATCGAGCACGTCTGGGATGCTCTTGGTCGACGTATCGCTGCACGTCTTCAAAGCCCCAGGACACTTCAGGAGCTCCAACAGGCACTGGTGCAAAAATGGGAGGCTATACCGCAGCAGCTGCTCGACCACCTGATCCAGAGTATGCCAACATGTTGTGCGACCTGTGTACGTGTGCATGGTGATCATATCCCATACTGATGTCGGGGTACATGCGCAGGAAACAAGTGGCGTTTTGTAACACATGTGTTTTGGGACGGTTTTCTCAACTTATCACCAATACCGTGGACTTACAGATCTGTGTCGTGTGTGTTCCCTATGTGCCTATGCTATTAGCGCCAATTTTGTGTAGTGCCAAGTTGTGTGGCACCACATTCTGCAATTATCCTTAATTTATGAGCATGAGTGTACGTCGCCCCCAGTGTTCACATTAAGTTTCTCCCCATTTCATTTCCGCTACTCTTCATTACTTCCGCCTTTCTTTGGTTTACACTCAACCCATACTCTGACTTTATTTCGTGCAACAGGCCCTGGAATTCTTGCTCACTATAATTCAGGATAGCAAGGTCATAAACGAATCTCATCATTGATATCTCTACATCCTGAATTTTTATCCCGCTTCTGCACCTTTCTTTCTTTCCGCCGTTGCTTCTTAGATGTTGAACGTGAACAGCGGGGATGAAAGCTGCAGCCTTGTCTTACCCCAGTTTTGAACGTAGTACCTCTCTCTTGGTTTTTCATTGTTTTTGCTGCCACTCGTACAGAAAGTATATCACTCGTCTTTCCTGAGAAACTACACATGTAATAAAAATGTACACAAATTACAGTCCCAGAATACATCTGCAAAATATTTGCGAATCGTGAACAGTGCGTGGTCTACAGTATGCCCACTGAGAGACTGTTTATTGCAGATACTGTATGTCAGTAACGTGTTCCATACAAGACCGCGGGCATTACGCGTTGCTGTGGCAAATAAAGGAAATATAACGGCGTCAGAGAACGCAATACCATATCTCGTCGAGCAGCCGTAGTGGTATATAACAGTTTCGGAATTATCTTCGCGATTTCTTTCTTAGAGAGACAAGATGTGCGATGCATATATGTATGAGATCTGGGGCTGGCAAAGACTGCGATCCGGCGCCAGACACAGCATCGTTCATAGCCGCCCTGAGCAGCCACTGGCGGAGCGGATGGCCTAGAGACACGAGTTTTCATTACGCTGAGAGCCTTTGTGTGCGCACGGACACGTCGCGCTCTTTCAAGCTGCGGATTAGGGACATCGAATTCGCATTTACAGGAATTGTTTTGCTACGTTTACTATCTTTGCTCTAAAAGAAACAGTGAACTGGAGAAAGAAGAGGCAGCGTAAATGAATGTTAGGAAACAGTTCTTGAATTCGAACACCATCAAGCAGAATGCGTGCCTAGCTAAGAGAACAGCACCGAGGCATTCTGTGCTCTGAAGGAAACTAGAAGGGATTAAGCATTTTCTGAGGACAAATTGTTAACGTATCAGTTACTGGAAATCTTTGCATTTGGTACTACAATGAATATAAAACGATAAGATCTTTTGACCGGCCTGTCCTTAATTATGCGCCAGCACTCCTAGTATGATATCGAAAAATATCAGTTGTTGCAGTCAAATACAGGTACACTCTTTTAGTTGTGGCAACTCTAATACAGTGCAGTTAAAGGGTCTGAAAAGAAGGTGACAAAAAATTAAATATTTTTGGTACTCATCTGTCAATAGCTCCACGATGATACGTTGCTCGTTGAAATAAGTGTCTGGATAGTAAAGCCCGGTTTTCACAATAGATATAAATAATGCGTTGTTGAGATGCTTGCATCTGTCCATTTATTGACTTATTTCCACAATAACTTAAAATCTGATACTTTCCGTCGTCTCGTAGACAGACACAATAAGAATGGTACTAATATTACATGTGTGGAGATTGTTCTTTCGAATACTTCAAATAGTTTTCGTAAACATTTCGTCACGTTGGTCTCAGGATTTACTTCAAATTTTCAGAACACTAAATCTTTTGAAACAGCTCCAAATATAGATAAATAAAATTTATAGTTGTCATGGTGCAAGAAAAACCCATGATTGTCTCTGTAAGTTGCCAACAATCAACTCTCACCACTAATTGATACAACGAACTGCGACATTTTGTCGAGCTACTTTTATCAAAGATACTCCTATATAACGACTGGACTACAGACAACTTTCAAAGATGGAAATATAAGTTCGGATTTCTACTGAATGTAATAAGAATAATAAAACGCAATTTGAATCATTCAAAATTATATTTTCATTTATTTGCGTTTATGTCTGAGGCAGAAATTTAAAGACGGCTATTTTTCTGGTGTCTTCATGTTCTCGAATTTAAAATGTAAAACGTTCTTTTCGACTTTAAATGAATAAAAAAGTAGTAATGGCTATACTTCATTGTATCGAATTTTTTCGGAATACAAAGTATTCACGACTAAACTGGCATCGAAGTACTCAGAAAAATGGTTCATTTCGCTCTAAGCACTATGGGACTTAACACCTGCGGTCATCAGTCCCCTAGACTTAGAACTAGTTAAACCTAACTAGCCTAAGGACATCACACACATCCATGCCCGAGGCAGGATTCGAACCTGTAACCGTAGCAGCAGCGCGGTTCCAGACTGAAGCGCCTAGAACCGCTCGGCCGTGGCGGCCGGCGAAATACTTATAAGAAAGGGTATTATTGTAATATAGAGTTCAGATCATAGGTTTCGTATCAACCTTCACTCCAATTATAATATTTTCTTTGTAGGCAGACCGTGCGACTACTACGGTCGCAGGTTCGAATCCTGCCTCGGGCATGGATGTGTGTGACGTCCTTAGTTTAGTTAGGTTTAAGAGTTCTAAGTTCTAGGGGACTGATGATGTTAAATCCCATAGTGCTCAGAGCCATTTGAACCTTTTTTTTTTTTTTTTTTTCAGACTCTACGGTCGATCGGTCTTCAATATTACACCAGAGTGGCTATACTTGTTAGTGTTGTTGGTTCGTCTCCCAAGTCTGCTCTGAACTGTGTTGTTAGTTTGGCATGTTGTGTTGTGTCATTGTCTCGTCAGTGTACTGACCACCATGAGTCTGACTTCAGGAAACACGCACACAGATACAATACAACACAACAAATCAGCAGACAGTAACCAACAAATGGCACGCAGTGATATAAAACAACAAAGTCACACACAGGTGAGCAAAATACTGAAGAGATAAGGGCTCAAAACAGCAGAATGAACTAACAACACAATACAGAAAAGAATTTGAACACAGACAACCGACACTCATAGACACAGCAAATCTGCTATCTACTAATTAATTGTTGTTGTTGTTGTTGTGGTCTTCAGTCCTGTGACTGGTTTGATGCAGCTCTCCATGCTACTCTATCCTGTGCAAGCTTCTTCATCTCCCAGTACCTACTGCAACCTACATCCTTCTGAATCTGCTTAGTGTATTCATCTCTTGGTCTCCCTCTACGATTTTTACCCTCCAATGCTAAATTTGTGATCCCTTGACGCCTCAAAACATGTCCTACCAACCGATCCCTTCTTCTAGTCAGGTTGTGCCACTAACTTCTCTTCTCCCCAGTCCTATTCAATACCTCCTCATTAGTTACGTGATCTACCCACCTTATCTTCAGCATTCTTCTGTAGCACCACATTTCGAAAGCTTCTATTCTCTTCTTGTCCAAACTAGTTATCGTCCATGTTTCACTTCCATACATGGCTACGCTCCATACAAATACTTTCAGAAACGACTTCCTGACACTTAAATCTATACTCGATGTATTTTTGTATGTATAATTAGTAATTAATTGCTAATTGCTATTGTCCGCAGCTCGTGGTCGTGCGGTAGCGTTCTCGCTTCCCGCGCCCGGGTTCCCGGGTTCGATTCCCGGTGGGTTTAGGGATTTTCTCTGCCTCGTGATGACTGGGTGTTGTGTGATGTCCTTAGGTTAGTTAGGTTTAAGTAGTTCTAAGTTCTAGGGGACTGATGACCATTGATGTTAAGTCCCATAATGCTCAGAGCCATTTGAACCATTTGAACTAATTGCTATTAGCCTTTACATGTCGGTGAAACATATAGGAATTTCTGAACCAGATGTACCGAACTTCTCAAAGTATTAAAATGTACTCGACATTTGCTGATCACTAAGTACCACCGAATCATCACCCAACATAGAAACTGATTTAAAAATTCTTAAAACTAGCAACAGCTTGTACCAAAAAATAATAACAAAAGAGTTATCACATCCACAAATCAATAGCCCGAGGTAAGAATACGAAATGAATACCCATCACAGTATAATAAAACACTATTTTCCTCAACAGAAGGACCGCATAAGTAACATCATCTACTCGAAGACCTCATAGTTGACCTCTAAATTATCTCCCGCAAACTCCATATCACTCACTCTATCTGTCTCTCAAATGCTCGCTCTCTCTCTCTCTCTCTTTCTGTTTGTCTGTCTGTCTGTCTCTCTCTCCCTCTCTCTCGCTCACAGACAACACACACACACACACACAAGACTTTGAAACCGCCCGCCACATCAGATAAACACGAAACGAATGAAATGACCCCAATGAACAGCACATAGCTATAACAATACGTGAAAGCAGGACCACAGCAGCAAAAAATCGTAGGTAAAACGCGATACATAGCGATTCTCAGCGTGCAAAGAACGAAACACAGAAAAATAAAAAATGTTTCGTTGTTTCCAGTAGACAAGTCGTGGAATGTATGTCAGATATGAAGCTATCAGCATACACAACTGATAATGCCATATGATAATGTCATATGAGGTTTGTGAACAAGTAATATCCCTATTATTTTCAAATTTAGTATCCGTGAGCTATAACTTTAAGCGTAGCATTTAATGCCTCAACTCAGTGACATATGTCTAAACTGCATATCCCAAATAAATTAATGTAGAATATCTGACACATAATAATCACTCCTTTGTAGGTCACTGGTTGGTTGGTTGCTTGATTTGTGGGAGGTCACCAAACAGCGAGGTCATATGTCCCACCGGACAAGGGAGAAAGCAGAAGAAAGTCGGCCATCCCCTTTCAAAGGAACCACCCATGAAGTTGAAAATGTTATCTCCATAATGGAAAATACGTTCTGCTGTACAAGACCACATGAAACGTAATCGTCTGAATGTGCACCTGAAACAGATCATGCCGCTGTGCAATACGAGCAAATTTATTTGAGCAAGATGCTTCTCAATAATAAACAGGAAGTGTGGAGTCATAACGTACTGTGAGTGAAAACATTCACTGTACTGCAACAAGTATGTTGGAACTAGTAAAAACGTTCTCTGAGTAAAAGTCTCCATTTAAATCTTAAGTTTCAAGTGTACGCCTCTGTACACAAACTTGTCAGTCTCGACCTCATGGAAGCAAGTAAAAAACTTAACGTTGAGGTCCACGTCACTAACGTGAAGCGGCTACCAAGCCACTGTTTTTCTAATAATGAATCTGATATCAAAAGGATAACCCGCAACATAGTCATCCTGTCGTACTTGTATTAGAAAATACACTGCCCAGTCACATTAATGTCTCACCTTTCAAAAATCTTAATAAACACCTTTTGCAACGCGGACCGCTGCTAGAAGTGCTAGAAGAGAGTCAGTGAGTTTCCGGAAGTTACCGTGCTCAACTGCGCTAGGTTTCTCGGTTGAGGACCTGTGGCGCGAAATCCTGATCTAAGTGGTCCCACATGCTCGATTGCGTTTAAATCCGGGTAGTTTGGTCATCAGGGGAGTATGCTAAACTCATCCTGGTGCTCTTAGAAGCACGCAACAACACTGCGAGCTGTGTGGCACATGGCTTTGTCGTGCTGGATTTTGGCATTGTCCTTAGGAAAAATAAACTGCATTTAGTGGTCCCAATAGTCTCCAAGGGTAGATACTTACTTGTGTTGACTTATTGTGCCTCTCAGAGTGGCGAAATCACCCAACGAATGTCGGGAAAACATTTCGCGGGCCACGACGCTCCCTCCTCCGGACTGGACCGTTCCTTTCAGACGGTTCACCCCCTACATGTCAAAGGCCGTCTATTCGATGGAGCAGAAAACTTTGATTCGTCTGAAGTGGCCACCTGTCGCCACTCAGTGGATGTCCAGACGTGGTAGTGACGTACAAAACCCAGCTTTTGTAGCCGATGACCAGCAGTCAGCACGCGTGCCTGGCCTGCTGCATAGTTACATTCGCAGCAACGTTCGCTGAATGATCGTTGAGGAGACAATGTTGGCAGCCCCTCGGTTCAACTGGGCTATCAGTTAAACAACAGTTGCAGGGCTACATCGCCCGTGCACATCTCTGCCGCCGTCGTTCACCTCTGGACCACAGTTCCCTCGGCGCCCGTTTTAGACAGCGCCATCTTGCCGTGCACGGTATACCTTAATCACGACAGCACGCGAACAGTTTAACTGCTTAGCCGTTTCGGAAATGCTTCCAGCCAGGGCACTATAGTTATTTACCTAATTACGATGCTCTTTTGACATCAGATAAACTGCTCTGTCGCTGCATTCCGACTGCTGCCTCTGTTTCCGTGTCTCCCTCCACTGCTAGTGGTGCCACCTGCGCCTGTGAGAGGTTATTATACGTTGACGTCAGGGGCCTAGTCACATTAATGTGACTAGATTGAGAAATAAAGACTGCGGCGAAAAACAAAAGCGTTCGTACGAGTTACCACATTCAAAATGATGCCACTCAATGGAAACTACAGCCACATTTTAACTTTTTAAATGACCCTATTTACATCAAAGTTAACAAATGTCATACACATTTATAAACAGTTGCTTATAAAGTTTAATTGTTCATTTCACACAAATATACCGGCTTGCCAAAGTTTCCCAGTATGACTTAATTGTAGATGGTGATTGTGTTGTTGTGGTCTTAAGTCCAGAGATGTGGTTTGACGCAGCTGTCTGTGCAACTCTAGCCTGTGCAAGCCTCTTCATCTCCAGATAACTACTGCCAGCAGTTTAGGCAACCTTTGTGTAGAGTTTTAATAGAGCAATGTTGGGCCAAAGACACATTGTTGTTGTTGTTGTCTTCAGTCCTGAGACTGATTTGATGCAGCTCTCCATGCTACTCTATCCTGTGCAAGCTTCTTCATCTCCCAGTACTTACTGCAACCTAAATCCTTCTCAGTCTGCTTAGTGTATTCATCTCTTGGTCTCCCTCTACGATTTTTACCCTCCACGATGCTCTCCAATACTAAATTGGTGATCCCTTCATGCCTCAGAACGTGTCCTACCAACCGATCCCTTCTTCTAGTCAAGTTGTGCCATAAATTCCTCTTCTCCCCAGTTCTACTCCGTAACTCCTCATTAGTTACGTGATCTACCCATCTAATCTTCAGCATTCTTCTGTAGAATCACATTTCGAAAGCTTCTATTCTCGTCTTGTCTAAACTATTTATCGTCCATGTTTCACTTTCCCACATGGCTACACTCCATACAAATGCTTTCAGAAAAGACTTCCTGACACTTAAATCTATACTCGATGTTAACAAATTTCTCTTCTTCAGAAACGCTTTACTTGCTATGGCCACTCCACATTTTATATCCTCTCTGCTTCGACAGTCATCAGTCATTTTGCTTCTGAAATAGGAAACACATTTTCTACTTCAAGTGTCTCTTTTCCTAATCTAATTCCCTCAGTATCACCTGATTTAATTCGACTACATTCCGTTAGCCACGTTTTTCTTTTGTTGATGATCATCTTATATCCTCCTTTCAAGACACTGCCCATTCCGTTCAGTTCCTCTTCCAGGTCCTTTGCTATCTTTGACAGTATTACAATGTCGTTAGCAAACCTCAAAGTTTTTATTTCTTCTCCATGGATTTTTATTCCTACTCCAAGTTTTTCTTTTGTGTCCTTTACCGCTTGTTCAATACGCAGAATGAATTACATCGGGGAGAGGCTACAAACTTGTCTCACTCCCTTCTCAAACCACTGCTTCCGTGCCCCTCGTTTCTTATAACTGATATCTGATTTCTGTAGAAATTGCAAATAGACTTTTGTTCCCTGTATTTCGCCCATGTCGCCTTCAGAATATGAAAGAGAGTATTCCAATCAACATCGTCAAAAGCTTTCTCTAAGTCTACAAATGCTAGAAACGTAGGTTGCCTTTCCGCAACCTATCTTCTAAGATAAGTCGTAGGGACAATATTGTCACGTGTGATACAACATTTCTGCGGAATCCAAACTAATCTATCTAGAGGTCGGCTTCTACCTGTCTTTCCGTTCGTCTATAAAGAATTCGTGTTAGTATTTTGTAACCATTACTAATAAAACTGATAGTTTGGTAATTTTCACAACTGTCGACAACTGCTTTCTTTGGGATTAGAATTATTATATTCTTCATGAAGTCTGAGGGTATTTCGCCTGTCTCATACATCTTCCTCACTTAATGTCTACTCCCAGGGTCTTGTTTGACTTAGATCTTTCAGTGCTCTGTCAAACTCTTCAAGCAGTATCTTATTTCCGATTTCATCTTCATCTACGTCCTCTTCCATTTCCATAAAATTGCCCTCAAGTACATCGCCCCTGCATAGACCCTCTATATACTCCTTCCATCTTTCTGCTTTCCTTTCTTTTCTTAGGACTGGTTTTCCATTTGAGCTCTTCTCTCCGAAGGTCTCTATAATTTTCCTGTAGGCGGTATCTATCTTACCCCTCGTGATTTATGCCTCTACATCCTTACATTTGTCCTCTAGTCATTGGTATGTAGCCATTTTCCCTTCCTGTCAATCTCATTTCTGAGACGTTTGTATTCCTTTTCGCCTGCTTCATTTACTGCATTTTTATATTTTCTTCTTTCATCAATCAAATTCAATACCTCTTCTGTTATCCATGGGTTGCTACTAGCCCTCGTCTTTTTCCCTACTTGATCCTCTGCCGCCTTCACTATTCCATCTCTCAAAGCTACCCATTCTTCTTCTACGGTATCTCTTTCCCCTGTTCTTGTCAATCGTTTTAATCTGCAGTTTGTAACCAATAAATTGTGATCAGAGTCCACATCTGCTCCTGGAAATGTCTTACAATTTAAAACCTAGTTCCGAAATCTCTGTCTTACCATTATAAAATCTATCTGTAACATTCCAGTATATCCAGGCCTCCTCCACATAAACAACCTTCTTTCATGAGTCTTAAACCAAGTGTTAGCTATGATTAAGTTGTGCTCTGTGCAAAATTCTAGTAGGCGGCTTCCTCTTTCATTCGTAACCCCCAGTCTATGTTCATCGGCTACTTTTCCTTCTCCTCCTTTTCATACTGTCAAATTCCAGTCCCCCACGACTATTAAATTCTCGTCTCCCTTAATTATCTGAATAACTTCTTTTATCGCATCATACATTTCTTCAATCTCTTCAGCATCTGCGGATCTACTGTGGTAGGCGAGGGATCCGTGCCTATCTTGGCAACAACAATGCGTTCACAAAGCTGTTCGTAGTAGCTTATCCGCGTTCCTATTTCTTTATTCATTACTAAACCTACTTCTGCATTACCCTTATTTGATTTTTTATTTATAGCCCTGTATTCACCTGACAAGAAGTCTTGTTCCTCCTGCCGCCGAACTTTACTAATTCCCACTACCTTTAACCTATCCATTTCTCTTTTTAAATTTTCTAACTTACCTGCCCGATTAAGAGATCTGACATTCCACGCTCCGATCCGTGGTAATGGTACCGAAACCAGTCGATGAAATAGGTTAAGTCACGCTGCAGCTTGCTAGCGACCATATCTCCCCGTTTCATATACTTTGAAACTGTAGACCACCAGACATAGAACATACAGTACATATGTGTATTAATTCAGTTACTCATGAATTTGAAAGGAGATGAGTTTTTCCAAATAAATGAATAGTAGACCTACGGTGCTCTCGTATTGATCGTCTACCATCTACAGACAGACTAATGTGAAAGCTTTTTAGCGAAGATAAAATCTGTACAAGAGCTTCACTAAGGAAGCGTAATGAATGACTGTCCCATCATCCCAAGAAAGGAAGTCCTACTTTGCGGTCACCACCTGCCTTTCCCTATATAGTAAAACTCTGAACAAACTTGGAAATGGAGTCTCGAAATGTACGGCAGATGCTCCGCGAAGGAGGGAATGCTGTATCCTCCTTTGGAGAACAACGAAAAGCACCTCCTGATGCATACAAAAATGGGACGATCTGCTGATAGCAAATGACATTGCTATTAATTCTAGCAAATACAGGATACGGAATATAAATACCGTGCATCAGTGTGTAAAGTCGACAGTTGATACAAGGTAATGTTTTCTTATAAGATGCACATACAGTACATCAAACACCATCTGAAGTATTACCGCGCTCGTTTTAGATTCCTGGTATTCGTAGCAGTATATTTCGGCCCTCAGGATTTGCTACAACAGATGTTAATTTATTGAAAATATAACCGTGAACGCCGCATTATAATATAATTTCAGTACACGTGGGAATAATACTCCACTTTTGTGTTCACGTACTGACAACGTGTAATTACTCAGATAACGGTGAGTTCGGTTGCACCGCTGAATCACTTAATAATTTAGTAACTTAATAACTACAATAATCATCCACACCATCATGCATGCATCTTAAAATACTATTCATGGAATAATCAGTATAACCATTTACACGTGTAAAGCAGTGCAGTTACTAAACTGAATAATGTTATTCAGTGTCAGATACAGTACTGTCGTAACGAAACTACACTTTAGGGCCCAATATTATGTAATGAACTATTGTGAAAACAGTTAATAAAAGAAATCAGTTGTTTACACAGCCTTTAATTCTTTAATTTCAGAATGTGAAAGTAAACTGCACTTAACTGACAAGTATGACTTAGCTGGATTGTGTTGTGACGGTGAGGCTCTCTGATACTAAAATTATTTCCATATCCTTCCGCGTCCCTTTTACTGCCATGTTGCGTTAATTATTACATAGTGACCCATTTATTCTTGTAGTACTTACATATATAGCCACCTTATACACACATATCAAAAAAAGTTTTGCATCACCCTTGTTACCAGAACTCCTGAAGACAGACAAAGTCCCTTTGACTGTCCAGAGATGTCACTAAACTCGCCCAAAGATGTAAACAATCATAAATGAGCAGCGCATATTAGATGGAGGTAGTCCGATAGCCGATCAGTCCCAGGTACACGGCTCGTGTTGTCTGTAGTTCAACGGTGCCTACACGGTAAATACCACGGTTCGATCGCGTCCGCATTGTTACTTTGTGCCAGGAAGGGCTCTCAACAAGGCAAGTGTCCAGGCATCTCGGAGTGAATCAAAGCAATATTGTTCGGACATGGAGGAGATAAGGAGAGACAGGAACTGTCCATGACAAGCCTCGCTCAGGCCGCCCAAGGGCTACTACCGCAGTGGATGACTGCTATCTACGGATTGTGGCTCGGAGGGACCCTGATAGTGAATAATGCTTTTCGTGCAGCCACAGGACGTCGAGTTACCACTCTAACGGAGTGCAATAGGCTGCACGATGCGCAGCTTCTCTCCCGAGTCCATGGCGAGGTCCATTCTTGCAACCACAACACCATGCAGTGCTGTACAGATGGACCCAACAACATGCCGAATGGACGACTCACGATTGGGATCAGTTCTCTTCACCGATGAGTGTCGCATATGCCTTCAACCAGACAACCGTCGGAGACGTGTTTCGAGGCAACCGGCCAGGTTGAAGATGGAAGTTCCTTGCTGTTTTGGAGTGGCATTATGTGGGGCCGACGTAAGCCGCTGGTGGCCATGGAAGACGCCGTAACGGCTGTACGATACGTGAATGCCATTCTCCGACCGATAGTGCAACCATATTGGCAGCATATTGGTGGGTCAATCGTCTTCATGAACGACAATTCACGCCCCCATCGTGCACATCTTGTGAATGATTTCCTTCAGGATAACGACATCGCTCGACTAGAGTGGCCAGCATGTTTTCCAGACATGAACCCTATCGAACATACCTGGGATACACTGAAAAGGGCTGTTTATGGACGACGCATCAATGCAACAGGACGTGTTACTGGGTATTAGAGGTACCGGTGTGTACAGTAATCTGGACCACCCCCTCTGAAGGTTTCGCTGTATGGTGGTACAACATACAATGTGTGGTTTACATGAGCAATAAAAAGGGCGGAAATGATGTTTATGTTGATGTCTGTTCCAATTTTCTGTACAGGTTCCGGTACTCTCGGAACCGAGGTGATACAAAACTTTTTTTGATGTGTGTATATATTTCTCCATATGTATTTCATCGATCATCACGGAACACTGTCAGTTTTACACAGAGCACACGCCATTACCAACACGAACGAACTGCCACAGACAACTGCTCTCACAGTTTTTACAAGGGAAGTCTCTGCCTGGCTAGTGCAGTTTCTCGTACAAGGACAATAAAATATTACACACTTTGTTTATTTGTAACATACGTTCTACTTTTCAGTATAGTGTTAACTTTTTAAATGATTGATTACATAAATAATATTATGCACAAATACTAACGTGCTCAGACAGAAAAGACAAACAGTTCCTTACCGTACCAACAGCTGGTGTTGCTTGTTACAGTCTCAAATGGCTCTGAGCACTATGGGACTTAACTTCTGAGGTCATCAGTGCCCTAGAACTTAGAACTACTTAAGCCTAACTAACCTAAGGACATCACACACATCCATGCCCGAGGCAGGATTCGAACCTGCGACCGCAGCGATCGCACGGTTCCAGACTGTAGCGCCTAGAACCGCTCGGCTACCCCGTCCGGCTGTTACAGTCTCAGAACAGTGGCAAATACTTCGCAATATTCCAGATAGTATTATGGATTGAAAGTAATAAACTCACCAGGAACCCCTTGGGTACGAGGTCGCAAGTTCAATCTTTAGTAAGGCTCATTTGAAAGTCTTGTGTTTACAATTATGACAGGAAAAATACTAGCTGCTAATGACTCACCATGTATATCAGAAGGGCGACAGAAAATGAGTGTCCGGGAGGTGCAGTGATCAACCCTTTATGGGATGTGTCTACTACACTTCACAAAATTAACATCGTTGACATTCAAAAAATGTTCAAACCAAACCATTAACTAGCACCATGAACTCCAAATGAAAAGTGGCGCCCCATAGTGATCACAAACGTTGGCAACACCGCGATCGAAAAACTCTTTGGGAGTTACATGCTGTGCAGAACGTTCAGCTAGGTACTCACTTTTAAAGACTGCACATAGAATCATATTGGTGTAACGGGATACTGAGAAGTCATGGAATGTGATGGCATGCAGCCAAATACGAAACAGTCTCTCGTAGAGCTTATCCTGAAAATGGCTGCCCGTTAAGACGTGGCTGCAGATAGTGCGATAGTGTGTTTTACAAACACGGAAAAAACATCCAGAGGCTGAATTTATCCAGTGGTTCCTGGCAGTATAAACTGTAATGTCACACATTTTCCGGGAGAGGTGGTTTGCTCTGAAGGAGTATAATGCTTATAAGCAGACCAGGAACCAAGCAAAAGCAAGTTACTCATACCACAGTTGCAGTTCCCTTACGCCCGTTTCCCTACTCTTGGTTTCTGTGACGTAAATATTCCCTACTGCCCTTGCAAGATCAAGCACACGAGAAAGAATCGTAGGAGGTACAGCACAGTAAATAACATTCCAGCCAATTTGTCATCCAAAACAACAGTCGACATAATTGTATACGAATGTGTTTTTTGAAGTACATCATCTTTACGCCAGTGACTGTTATAAGTTTTTATTACACAGTTGCAATTTCGGTCTTAGGCCATTATCAAGTGATATTGTGGCTTTAGGCCATGTCAACGTAATATAAACCAGAATATCACTTCATAATGGCCTAAGGCCGAAATTACAATAGTGTAATAAAAACTTATAACAGTCACTGGCGTATTGATGATGTCCTTCAAAAAAAATTTTATGACTATGAATCCTAGCTACAGCAAGTGTATACGAATGTGTTAACGCACTGATGTTAATTGATCTTGATACAACTCTCTTGGTACCTCTAATTTCCATGGTTCCATTCATACGCATTTCCTCTTCAGATCCCGACTGGTCGGAGTTGAAAACAAGTTCCTTACTGAACGATCGGGTAAGTTCGTTTATCCCATCTACAAATTTTCAGGCCGAGTCCGCAGTTCGCTATACATCGTCCAGTTGACGCTTTGTTTGAAATTTCGTTATCTTACGTCTTCCAGTTGTGTAGCACTGAACTTACGCAATCATCCACTGCCTCCCTTGAAATCACTGTAACCTGTGTCGCACGCATTTTGATGTGCAGGACATAGTACATCATTATCATGCACATCCTGTAAATTGTATCGAGCATCCCTGAAACGCACAAACACCACTTTTTTGTAACAAGTGCGCCTTGTCCGCACTTGAATATGTTGCTGCGGACCTATTCGAAATATGTTCATAATTGTTTTTTCACAGTGCTGCGGGTGATCTTCCACGTACGTAACTATGTTTAGTACCCGCACCTTATACAACGATTGTCCTTTACTAAGTTTGACTGTAGGAGGGATTTGTGGGTCCCTGTCCGACAAGGATGATGGGCTACATGGCTCGACACCTTTTTCAGTATCACTTTCACTTGTTAAGCACGTATGGTCATCCTTGTACTCCACATGTACATTGTCCGCACAGTCGACAGAGCACGACACCACACATTCCACTGATTCATTTTGCAGAAACGCTAATATTTCATCCGCCACTTCTGTCTCACTCTGAAAAATTCCTTGGGTTCCTTTCTGACGTAGTGTCAACCTCCGTAAGTGTTATTGTAAATATGGTGCCATGTTTACTTTGTTTATCGTTACCATTGCTTTGCAGCAAGGCAACTAATACTGCAGCACTGTTGTGAGTTACTCGTCGACTAAGCAGTTCAACTACGCTTCGTAGCCTCGTGCTGTGTTGGATATCTCCAGTCCCGTCCCCTCTTGCCATTCGCAGCCAGTCTTGTGGTTGCATGGTGAACAGCACGTGGGCGAATGCCGTAAATATCATTGGCCTTTTGCACGTCGCACTCAAGCGGTTCCTTGTCAAGATGAACTTTATGCTGTGCTTCTATATTTCACAAGTGAGTGACTAAGCGTGTGTTACTGCCTCGACGTAATTGTGTTATTACAGGTGGCACCCTAACACAGTGCTTCACAGCCTGGGGTGATTACTTTTCGAAGGGTAAAATTAAGTTTTTCCCCAACAAGGATAAAATAAAATTTTTTGAGAGGTAAACAGAAAATTGTTCGATTGTGTATCGGTTACGAAACTAATTATTTTAAAAATATCGTTACTATTATCACTCTTTAACAAGACTGTAATAAAGTTACCACTAATTACTTTTTTTTTCAAATACTATCGCCGGCCGGTGTGGCCGAGCGATTCTAGGCCCTTCAGTCTGGAACCATGCGACCGCTACGTCGCAGTTTCGAATCCTCTCTCAGGCATGGATGTGTGTGATGTCCTTAGGTTACTTAGGTTTACGTATTTCTAAGTCTACGGGACTGATAACATCAGATGTTATTAGCTTTAAGTAGTTCTAAGTCTAGGGGACTGATGACCTCAGATGTTCAGTCCCATAGTGCTCAGAGCCATTTGAACCATCAAATACTATTATTAACGCGTATCACAATGAGTAGGAGGTTACGGTTTGTCAAACGAATGTACAGACAACATCTTCCTCACATAGTCCAACCACTAAAGACATAATTTTCACTTTGACAGTAACTTTGGGACATATAAGTCACAAATGCTTAATTATATCATGAAAATACGTTCTCCGAATTGTAGATAGTTCCCGTAATGTACCAAAAATTGCTTCATTATTCGCTTTGCAACAGATGAAAGAACTGGCTCACAGCACAACGTAACAGTGACTGTGTAGTGGCTATTACACTGCTGTATAATAATAATAATTATTATTATTATTATTATCATTATTAGTGCAGTGTCTGGCACAAGACATACACATCCCTTAATCTTCCAGTTTATATCATTTCAGAAGTAAGGAGTTCAGCAATCAAGTGACACACGAACAACAAGAATAGTATACACGTTTTAACTGGGTTGATTCTACAGGGCTGTCCAGGGTGCGGGTGAAGCAAGTGTCGGCGAGGAGCGCAGTAGTGCGGAAGTAGCTTGTTAAGTAGCAAGTGTCTTTTCTGAGAGGGATTCGTTGTAGCATTCGTGACGCACTGAGAATTGCTTCGTCATCCTATAAAAAAAGTCGTTAGAAATAAGCAGTAACGATTATCTCATTCACAGATAATTCGTAGTTTAATAAAGGTAAAGTCTGTGGTGCAAGGCTGCAAGTCCTGCCGACCGGGTCTTTATCCACTCAGGCAATGGAAGGGGGGGGGGGGTGAAGTGACCAGCGCCCTGGTGGCCTTCCATCCCCCGGAAAAGATGCCCAGTACTCATCTGATAGTGGCGTGAATGGACCTGCGGCATCGTGGAGGAAATGAAATGAGGAAAAATCCCTCCCCCCTAATCCGGAACCTCGAACCTCCAATGCTTGAATCAAGTGCCATTCCTGCTTGACCACTGTGGTGTCACCGCCAGACACCACACTTGCTAGGTGGTAGCCTTTAAATCGGCCGCGGTCCGTTAGTATACGTCGGACCCGCGTGTCGCCACTATCAGTGATTGCAGACCGAGCGCCGCCACACGGCAGGTCTAGAGAGACTGCCTAGCACTCGTCCCAGTTGTACAGCCGACTTTGCTAGCGATGGTTCACTGTCTACATACGCTCTCATTTGCAGAGACGACAGTTTAGCATAGCCTTCAGCTACGTCATTTGCTACGACCTAGCAAGGCGCCATATTCAGTTACTATAAGTACTATCTTCAAGAATGTATTCTGAACAGATAATACTGTGAATCATGTACCGTCAAGAGCGACGTTGATCATTAATGGATTAAAGTTAAGTATCAAACTAATTTCGTCCGCTTTCCGAATTCTCATTCCTTGTCATGTTCCAGACCTCACGTCAGTATAGTTCTTCCCTCCTCACGCCAGCCTGCGTGAGCTAAACCCGTGCATTTCGGCCTCCACTCGTAACACGGTGTTGGCTCTTCTGCCAACACAAAAACCACCACGGCCATGTTTTAATACGACCCCGACAAAAACTAAATGTTATTTACCGTTCGTCATTTTATAAATAAAATTTTTCAAAGAAAATGCTTTTTCATTCTATGGTTCTAATGTTGGTGGTATGGGGACAGGGAGGGTGGGGCGCTAATATCTGATTACAGACTGGGAGTAATGGTCTCAGAAGGGTTGGAACCACTGCCCTAACAAAACCCACTGCGGGATTTCTCTATGTAACATCCCAAATTGTGCGGTATGCAAGGAGAAATGCGATATATACGTGTGCGTTGAGAAGAGTACATGCATGTTCACTGGTCAGTCATATACGGCCTCCTACCTAATAGCTGGTATGTCCATCTTTGGCGTGGATAACAGCGGCGATGAGTCGTGGCAGGGAAGCAGTGAAGCCCTGGAAGGTCGCTGAAGGGAGTCGACACTACATCTTCATACACAAGTCACCTAAATCCCATAAATTCCAGGGAGGAGGGCCATGAGCTCTGACGCCACGTTCAATGACATCGCATGTGTGTTCGATCGGGTTCAGATCTGGAGAGTTGGGGGCGCCAGCACATCAACTGGAACTTGCCAATGTGTTCTTTGAGCCAGTCCATCACACTCTTTGCCTTCTGACAGGGCGCATTATCTTTCTGAAAATTCCCAATGCCTTCGGTAAACATTTAGATCTATATGGATACTCTGCACCTCACACCTTCACTATAATTCGCTTTTATTCCACTCTCTAACAGTGCCCGGAAAACACGAACACCTATATCTTTCTGTGCGACCTCTGACTTCTCTCATTTTTATTATGACGATCGTTTCTCCCTACGTAGGTAGGCGTCAACAAAATACCAGGTGTGGCTAGAAAAAAACCGGACTAGTACTGGTGAAACAATAAAATGAATGCAATAAGGCTGAAAGTCGCGTGGCCTGTCACGTGACTCTCGCTCCGCCTACTGCTCGAGTTTCATCTGCCTCCTGCACTCAGTCTGCCCGTGGCGTCTGTTTTAAGTAGTTGACGTTTTGTCTGTGCGTCGGAAAATGTTGAGTGTACAGAAAGAACAGCGTGTTAACACCAAATTTTGTTTCAAACTAGGAAAATCTGCAAGTGAAACGTTTGTAATGTTACAACAAGTGTACGGCGATGATTGTTTACCGCGAACACAAGTGTTTGAGTGGTTTAAACGATTTAAAGATGGCCGCGAAGACACTCGCACTGGCAGACCATTGTCAGCAAAAACTGATGCAAACATTGAAAAAATCGGTAAACTTGTTCGACAAGATCGCCGTTTAACAATCAGAGCAGTGTCTGAGTTAACAGGAGTTGACAAGGAAAGTGTTACGCAGATTCTTCATGAAAGTTTCAACATGAACAAAGTGTGTTCAAAAATGGTTCCAAAGTGTCTCACAATTGAACAGAAGGAACGCCGAAGAATGATTTGTTCTGACATCCTGGAAAACATTGAAAGTGATCCCACCTTCTTACAAAATGTTATTACTTGCGATGAATCGTGGTTTTTTACTTACGATCCCGAAACTAAACGCCAATCGATGCATTGGAAAACTCCTGGTTCTCCACGACAAAAAAAAGCACGAATGTCAAAATCGAAATTCAAGGCAATGATGATTGTTTTTTTTTGACATCAAAGGGATTGTGCACATTGATTGGGTACCAGAGGGACAAACAGTGAATCAGCATCTACATTAGCGTCCTGGCTACCCTACGTGAGCGAGTACGGAGAAAACGGAACGATTTGTGGAGAAAAAAGTCATGGATCCTTCACCAAGACAATGCCCCAGCTCACAGTGCGTTGTCAGTGAAGACGTTTTTGGCAAAACACAACATTCCCATCTTAGATCATCCACCCTACGCACCTGATTTGGCCCCCTGTGACTTTTTTCTTTTCCCTAAAGTCAAGTCAGCTTTGAAAGGAACTAGATTTGAGACTGTTGAAGCAGTAAAAGAAAAAGCGACGGAAGTAATGTATGGACTTACCGAAAATGATCTGCAGTATTGCTATGAACAGTGGAAAATTCGTATGGAGCGGTGTAGGGACCGAGGAGGAGAGTACATTGAAGGAGATAACATGAAATTGTAAATAATTGTAAATAAATGTTTTTTCCAGCATCAGTCCGGTTTTTTTCTAGCCGCACCTCGTATTTTCGCACTCGGAGGAGAAGTTGGTGATTAAAATTTCCTGAAAAGATTCCGCCGCAACGAAAATCGCTTTGTTTTAGTGGTGTCCATCCCAAATCCTGTATTATGTCCGTGACATTCTCTCCCCTATTTCCAGATAATGCGAAACGTGCTGCTCTCCTTTGAAATCCTAGACGTACTCCGTTAATCCTATCTGGTACGGAACCCACACCGCGCAGCAGTACTCCAAAAGAGGACGGACAAGTGTGGTGTAGGCAGTCTCTTTAGATGACCAGTTGCATTTTCCAACTGTTCTGCCAATGAAACGCAGTCATTGATTTGCCTTCCCCGCAACATTTTCTGTAATACGTATTATTTGTGGAGTAAATTCACGGACGTCCTGTAGAAACCTCTTCAAAGAACTGGGTATACTAACTACTGACCCTCAGTATACTTACTCCTTAATGAAATTTGTCCTAAATAATATATCTCTTTTTACAACAAACAGCTCCGTTCATACATACAATACCAGGAACAAAAATGATCTGCACAAGGCCTTAAAAGCACTTACTTTAGTTCCAAAAGGGGTCCACTACTCAGGAACACTTATCTTCAATAATGTGCCAGAAAACATAAAAAATTTAGTTACAAATAAAGATCAGTTCAAAAGGAGCCTGAATGACTTACTAGTGGTCAACTCCTTCTACTCCATTGACAAATTTTTTAATAGAAAAAAATGATGTATTGTATATACTCATACTATTAGTATTGTTATTTCAGCTTAAAAAAAGATGTATTGTATATACACATACTATTAGTATTGTTATTTCAGCTTAAAAAAAAATTGACATGTTCCACATCCACGAGGATCTCCTCAGCACGGATCTATGGAACGAAAAACTAATCTAATCTAATCTAATCTGTGTTCTTTCCAATTTAAATTGTTCGTGATTCCTAGGTATTTAGTTGAATTTACGGCCTTTAGTGTAGACTGATGTATCGTGTAACCGAACCTGAACGGATTCCTTTTAGCACTCATGTGGATGATCTCACGTTTTTCATTATTTAGTGTCAACTGCCAATTTTCGCACCATACACATGTCTTTTATAAATCGTTTTGCAATTTGTTTTGATCTTCTGATGATACTGATAGACGATAAATGACAGCATTATCTGACAACAACCTAATACGGCTGTCAGATTATCTCCTAAATCGTTTATGTAGATAAGGAACAGCAGAAGGCCTATACCACTACCTTGGGGAACGCCAGAAATCACTCGAAGTCTTTCAGTCAGTTACTGCGAACTGTGACCTCTCTGACAGAAATCACGAATTCAGTAACGTAACTGAGACGATATTCTGTAAGTAGGCAATTTCGCTGAAAGCCTCTTTTGTGGTTTAGTGTCAAAAATTTAGAAATATGGTATCAATTTGAAATCCCTTGTCAACAGCACTCAACCCTTCGTGTGCATAAAGAGCTAGTTGTGTTTCACAAGAACGAGGTTTTCTAAACTCGTGTCGACCAAAAATTTTATCTTGGAACTCTTCCATTTGGTCCGTGTTTGCGTAGAAAAACAACAATATCAGAAATTGAGTCCGCCTTGATGCAAAACACCTTGTTATTCGTTTATTTCTTTATTCTCCCAAACCAGTTTCGGCGGCAAATATAACCATCATCAGTGGGTTTTTTAATCTCATTTATTGTATGTTACAGCATGTTTTTGAGAATTATTCAAAAAATGGTTCAAATGGCTCTGAGCACTATGGGACTTCTGAGGTCATCAGTCCCCTAGAACTTAGAACTACTTAAACCTAACTAACCTAAGGACATCACACACATCCATGCCCGAGGCAGGATTCGAATCTGCGACCGTAGCGGTCCCGCGGTTCCAGACTGTAGCGCCTAGAACCGCTCGGCCACTACGGCCGGCTTTGAGAATTATTGTCGCTGTTTGCGACATATTTTCTGTGCGCTTCTTTTTTCTGTTGCCGTTTCTACTCAGCGAAAATCATGCCATCTGCAAGTTCGTTGGATGGTATGTAGCTGATACCATACACAGAAAAACAAAACTTTCGCGCTTTGTTTATGATCATAAATTTTTGTTTTTCTGTGGATAGAATCAGCTACATACAATCCAACGAACTTGCAAATGACATGATGTTCGCTGAGTAAAAACCGCAACGGAAAAAATTACAATGTCATCGGCGAACCTCAACGTTTTTATTTCTTCTCCCTGGATTTTAATACCTACTCCGAATTTTTCTTTTGTTTCCTTTACTGCTTGCTCAATATACAGATTGAATAACATCGGGGAGAGGCTACAACCCTGTCTCACTCCTTTCCCAACCACTGCTTCCCTTTCATGCCCCTTGACTCTTATAACTGCAATCTGGTTTCTGTACTAATTGTAAATAGCCTTTCGCTCCCTGTATTTTACCCCTGCCACCTTCAGAATTTGAAAGAGAGTATTCCAGTTAACGTTGTCAAAAGCTTTCTGTAAGTCTACAAATGCTAGAAACGTAGGTTTGCCTTTCCTTAATCTATTTTCTAAGATAAGTCGTAGGGTCAGTATTGCCTCACGTGTTCCAACATTTCTGCGGAATCCAAACTGATCTTCCCCGAGGTCTGCTTCTACTAGTTCTTCCATTCGTCTGTAAAGAATTCGCGTTAGTATTTTGCAGCTGTGACTTATTAAACTGATAGTTCGGTAATTTTCACATCTGTCAACGCCTGATATCTTTGGGATTTGAATTATTATATTCTCCTTGAAGTCTGAGGGTATTTCGCCAGTCTCATACATTTTGCTCACTAGATGGCAGAGTTTCGTCAGGACTGGCTCTCCCAAGGCCGTCAGTAGTTCTAATGAAATGTTGTCTACTCCCAGGGCCTTGTTTCGACTCACGTCTTTCAGTGCTCTGTCAAACTCTTCACGCAGTATCGTATCTCCCATTTCATCTTCATCTACATCCTCTTCCATTTCCATAATATTGTCCTAAAGTACATCGCCCTTGTATAGACCCTCTATATACTCCTTCCACCTTTCTGCTTTCCCCTCTTTGCTTAGAACTGGGTTTCCATCTGAGCTCTTGATATTCGTACAAGTGGCTCTCTTTTCTCCAAAGGTCTCTTTTATTTTCCTGTAGGCTGTATCTATCTTACCCCTAGTGATATAAGTCTCTACATCCTTACATTTGTCCTCTAGCCATGCCTGCTTAGCCATTTTGCACTTCCTGTCGATCTCATTTTTGAGACGTTTGTATTCCTTTTTGCCTGCTTCATTTACTGCATTTTTATTTTTTCTCCTTTCATCAATTAAATTCAATATTTCTTCTGTTATCCAAGGATTTCTACCAGCCCTCGTCTTTTTACCTATTTGATCCTCTGCTGCCTTCACTACTCCATCCCTCAGAGCTACCCATTCGTCTTCTACTGTATTTCTTTCCCCCATTCCTGTCAATTGTTCCCTTATGCTGTCCCTGAAACTCTGTACAACCTCTGGTTTACTCAGTTTATCCAGGTCCCATCTCCTTAAATTCCCACCTTTTTTTTTCTTCCATTGTTGTTGCTAATTCTGGATCTACTCGGCCCAACCCTTCATCTACCTTCGCCAAAATTCTCTCTTCGGATTCCGTCATCGTCCTGTACTCTTTTCTTCCGAATCTGCAGTTCGTTTCTCAGTGTGTTTCTCGTGTGCCTTCAAAGTTTATTGAATTTTCGAAAATCTTTCTACGAGTGTAATCCCAAAAGTAAGGTCTCCAATTTTTTTATAAGTACATAGACCTATTTATATCTACAACGGTTTACATCAGTTTACAGCTTGAACATTTAGCTATTTTTCAACATAATCACCACTTCTGTCGATGCCTTTTTTGTAGACGCTGTGACAGTTTTTGTATGCCCATGTCATACCAGCTCGCCGCCACGCTCTTCAGAAAGTTATGAACCTCTTATTTCACTTCGTCGTCGGAGCTGAATCGCTTTCCGGCCAAATGTTCTTTTACCTAGGGAACAGGTGATCGTCACTGGGCGCAACTGTATGTTATTTTGTATTCTTTCCACTAAACTGACCCGCGTGAATTCACTGGACAACTCACGGTTAATGACTTACAGGTCTGCCCTACCGTTGGTGGCTATTGCAGTCGTAGTTTCAACTATTTCTATGTGACTAAGGATTTTTTCCCTCGTACTTACGCTGATTTCCGTCGGCTTCTCTAACATTCGCATGCATTGTTTCCTTGCTTGATCAGCTGATTACCGATATTAAAGCTATACGTTTCCTGTTCGAGATTTCATGTCTTCACACAGTGCTCAGCTGTTTGCGGGGAAACTCTTCACCTCCCGACCCCATACACATATTTCCCACAAACGTGTCACTCTGCACTGGATACCACATCTCTTTTTCAATCTCTTCCCACAGTGCGGTGCGTTAGTTTCCTAGTCTCTGTACACTACTACGGAACACTTCCGCCTTTCCTTCAGAGGTCGCATATTGTATCATGATTACACAACTCTGATATCTACATCTGCATCTACATAGGTATTCCGCAATTCACACTTAAGTGCCTGGCAGAGGGTTCATCGAACCATTTTCATACTACTTCTCTACCATTCCACTCTCGAATGGCGAATGGGAAAAAGGAACACCTAAATCTTTCCGTTCGAGCTCCGATTTCTCTTATTTTATTATGATGATCATTTCTCCCTACGTTTTCGCATTCGGAAGAGAAAGTTGGTGACAGAAATTTCGTAAATAGATCCCACACCGCGCAGCAATATTCCAACAGAGGACGGACAAGTGTAATGTACACCGTCTCTTTAGTGGATTTGTCGCATATTCTAAGCGTTCTGCCAACAAAGCGCAGTCTTTGTTTCGCCTTCCCCACAATATTATCTACGTGGTCTTTCCAATTTGAGTTGCTCTTAATTGTAATTCCTAGGTATTTAGTCGAATTGAAAGCGCTTAGATTTGTGCGATTTATCGTATACCCAAAATTTATCGTATTTCTTTTTGTACCCATGTGGCTGACCTCGCACTTTTCTTGTTTAGTGCCAAATGCCATTTTTCGCGCCATACAGAAATTCTCTCTAGATCATTTGGTAATTGGAATTGATCGTCTGATGATTTTAATAGACGGTAAATTACAGCGTCATCTGGAAACAATCTATGAGGGATGCTCAGATTATCACCAAGATCATTTATGTAAATCAGGAACAGCAGAGGGCCTATGACATTACCTTGCGGATCGCCACATATCATTTCTGTTCTACTGGATGATTTACCGTCTATCACTACGAAATGTGACCTCTCTGAGAGGAAATCACGAATCCAGTTACACAACTGAGGCGATACTCCCTATGCACGCAATTTGATTAATAGTGGCTTGTGAGGAACGGTATCAAAAGCCTACTTCTGGAAATCTAGGAATATGGAATCGATCTGAGATCCCATATCGACAGCACTCATTACTTCATGGGAATAAAGAGCTAGCTGTGTTGCACAAGAACGATATTTTCTGAATCCGTGTTGGTTATGTATCAATAAGTCATTTCTTCAAGATGATTCATGATGTTCGAGTACAGTATATGCTCCAAAATCCTACTGCAAATTAAGGTCAGTGATATGGGTCTGTAATTCAACGGGTTACTCCTATTTCCTTTCTTGACTATTGTTGTGACCTGTGCTACTTTCCAGTCTTTAGGAACAGACCTTTCGTCAAGTGAGCGGTTGTATATGATTGCTAAGAAAGACGCTATTGTGTCTGCATACTCTGATTGGTACACCGTCTGGACCGGAAGACTTGTGATTTCAGTTGTTTCACACCTAAGATATCTACTTTTATGTCACTCATGCTAACAGCTGTTCTGGTTTCGAATTCTGGAATATTTACTTCGTATTCTTTCGTGAAGGAATTACGGAACACTGTATTTACACTACTGGCCATTAAAATTGCTACACCAAGAACAAATGCAGATGATAAACGGGTATTCATCGGCCAAATATACAAGAACTGACATGTGGTTACATTTTGACGCAATTTGAGTGCATAGATCCTGAAAAATCAGTACCCAGAACAACCACCTCTGACCGCAATAACGGCCTTGATACGCCTGCGCATTGAGTCAAACAGAGCTTGGATGGCGTGTACCGATATAGCTGCCCATGCAGCTTCAACACGATACCATAGTTCATCAAGAGTAGCGACTGGCGTATTGTGACGAGCCAGTTGCTCGGCCACCATTGACCACACGTTTTCATTTGGTGAAAGGTATGGAGAATGTGCTGGCCAGGGCAGCAGTCGAACATTTTCTGTATCCAGAAAGACCAGTACAGGACCTTGTTACGTGCGGTCGTGCATTGTCCTGATGAAATGTAGGATTTCGCAGGGATCGAATGAAGGGTAGAGCCACGGGTCGTAACACATCTGAAATGTAATGTCCACTGTTCAAAGTGCCGTCAATGCGAACAAGAGGCGACCGACACGTGTAACCAATGGCACCCCATACCAATGTGCGTTCACCGCGATGTCGCCGAACACGGATGCGACCATCATGATACTGTAAACAGAACCTGGATTCATCCGAAAAAATGATGTTTTGCCATTCGTGCACCCAGGTTCGTCGTTGAGTACACCATCGGAGGCGCTCCTGTCTGTGATGTAGCGTCAAGGGTTACCGCAGCCATGGTCTCCGAGCTGATAGTCCATGCTGCTGCAAACGTCGTCGAACTGTTCGTGTACATCGTTGTTGTCTCGCAAACGCCCCAACTGTTGACTCAGGGATCGAGACGTGGCTGCACGATCCGTTACAGCCATGCGGATAAGATGCTACTTATCTCGACTGCTAGTGATACGAGGCCGTTGGGATCCTGCACGGCGTTCCGTATTACCCTCTTGAACTCACCGATTGCATATTCTGCTAACTGTCATTGGATGTCGACCAACGCGAGCAGCAATGTCGCGATACGATAAACTGCAATCGCGATAGGCTACAGTCCGACCTTTATCAAAGTCGGAAACGTGATGGTACGCATTTCTCCTCCTTACGCGAGGCATCACAACAACGTTTCACCAGGCAACGCCGGTCAACTGCTGTTTGTGTATGAGAAATCGGTTGGAAACTTTCCTCATGTCAGCACATTGTAGGTGTCGCCACCGGCGCCAACCTTGTGTGAATGCTCTGAAAAGCTAATCATCTGCATATCACTGCATCTTCTTCCTGTCGGTTAAATTTATCGTCTCTAGCACGTCATCTTCGTGGTGTAGCAATTTTAAAGGCCAGTAGTGTAGTAACAACAAAACTTATATTTGCTCGGCGGGCTCGGTTGTAGCTATGGAACTGCACACGTGGACTTGCGGTCCAGAGCACACTCAATGAGCCACTATTACTGAATAGCAATCTCGTGGTCGTGCGGTAGCGTTCTCGCTTCCCACGCCCGGGTTCCCGGGTTCGATTCCCGGCGGGGTCAGGGATTTTCTCTGCCTCGTGATGGCTGGGTGTTGTGTGCTGTCCTTAGGTTAGTTAGGTTTAAGTAGTTCTAAGTTCTAGGGGACTTATGGCCACAGCAGTTGAGTCCCATAGTGCTCAGAGCCATTTGAACCATTTTTTTGAACTGAATAGCGAATTGCTACAAGTTCAGAATAGCCGTACTGCGGCTTCAATACAGTTCGTAGACGCTTGTTGACACGTTCAGATAGCGTTGTGGCATAGGCTTTGTTCACAGGAGATTGATGTCTGGCCACTTCCCGAGGGTTGACACGGGCTGTGTCAAGGCGAGCAGGCAGCACAACGACGCTACTCCTAGAAGTGAGCGGAATCCGACCTCCAACAGAACTGCCCCCCTGGTCTCTGGCGACGCTGTTTGAGGCCAGAGGCGCGGTGGTGGCGCCTCGCAACTGCGGGAGGCGCGGCTCCCTCACAGCGTCTCATCGGCGCCTCGTGATACCGCCCTGCTTGTGCAATATCTGTGAGCTGGTCGATACTTCTTGCACCGCTCTCGATTCCCGACGACACCGCAGGTGAGATCATTTTTAGACAGACATACAGTGAAATGCTTCAAGGTTTTTTTTCCCATCCCATAGGAGGCAGTGTAAGAGAACTTCAGCTCGTCAAAAATTGTCCAAAACTGTTGTGTACATAGTTCCGCGTAGTCAGCGCGTACACAACTTTCCCACTAGAGCGCAGGCGCAGCGCTCGTCCGTCTCCGCACTACGAGATGGCGCTGCCTTAGAGACGGACCAAACTCTGCTTCCGCCGATCCGCGTATCTATATGTAACGCAGCCAATGAGATTGCTGCTAACGTAGAACCTTTTCTCCTCGCGGATCACACTCACGTAGTGATACCTGAACGCGCGAGGTATTATAAAGAGTGTACAGACCTCCGATCAGTCAGTCCGCATTAGTCTGTAAGAGCCTGCATTTATCTGCCCCTGTCTGTACCAGTCTACATTAGTCTGTACCAGCCTATAGTCAAGTTTCAGTCTGCGCCTAATAAGATTACCATATTCCTGTACATAGCCATGAAGATAAATGCATAGGCACTTTGTCAAGTATCATAGATATGTGAGAATAAGATTAACGCACCAAGACCGAAGGAAGTTCAGATTGTCAATTGTAAACAGCATCCAGAATCAAGTTATGTAATATCAATGCTTTTTATTATTTTAATAAATGTGTGTGAAAATTAATCAAGTTCTGTTTAAAGTTGGTCACTGTCAATCTGCTACTCTAAGCATGCAAGTGGCATTTCTATCGTCTGACCTAACGGCAGAAGATAAACACGCCACGATAAGACCACGAGACATATAGCTGACACTCGCCTACTTCGTTAGAGCGACAAGTCAAATAATCTGATGGTGTGTGTACTGAAGGTCTTACAGTACGCACACCACAAAAACATTATCGACATGTTGTAATATTCATAGGAGAAGAGAGGGGTTTTTTGCTGATTAATCTCAGAGATAGCCAAGCGACGCGTGGATAAGTGTCATTAATCAATAGCCATCATTTTACTTTCAAATAACTTCCGGGAACTCAGCCAGGTAACACTTTCAGCGACCGCCGATATTTCGGCGGGAGAACACCCCGCCATTTTAAAGGCAAACATCAACGGACAGGCGACGTACATGCAAATTTAAAACCTCGGTTCTCGGACTGATGCAGGAAAGATAACACACACACTGAACACTAGTGCCATCAAAGATGTCAGAGATATCGATAGTGAGACTACGTACTCGCAGGTGAGGCAGCATTGACTCCGTCCCTCTGATTTTTGACAAGGGAGAGAGCCGGATTCCAAACAGAGTTTAAACAAAAACCTCCATCCCTGTTAAGGAGGTTGCTCGCACTGTCCCAATAGCTGGACGTGCATGCCGGTATCTCGGTGTTATTATATAACATGGGGTGACCAGTATCCAAGCAATGTTCGGCAATAGCAGATCTACTTGGCTGCTGTAAGCGTGTGTGCCGTTTATGCTCAGTACATCGGTCCTCCACGGTCCTAATAGTTTGACCAATATATGCCATGCCGCAGCTACAAGGAATGCAATATACACCCGCCTTACGCAGACCAAGCTCAAAATCGCTCTAATTTTAGATGGAGGTCGGAAAACACATTTCACGTCGTATTTCTGTAAAATACGACCGATCTTGTTGGAAGTGTTTTCTACGTAAGGAAAAAGGCAGTAGACTTAGGTGTCGACTCAGAATTATCATCAATCACACGATGTGCAGTTGGTCGATAGCGCAACGCACGTTAAATCTGTCTATCACTATAACCATTTTGACGAAATGTAACTTCAAGATGGGACAGTTCAGGTGGCAAAGTCTCAGCGTCAGAAACGACATGCGCCCTGCGTACCAAGGTACGAAGTACCCCTTCACGCTGAGCTGAATGGTGAGAACTATTAGCCTGTAAGTACAAGTCGGTGTGAGTACGTTTCCTGTGGACTGCATGTCCCAATGATCCATCATCTTTCCTCCTAACCAAAACGTCAAGAAAGGGAAGGCAACCATCCTCTTCCACCTCCATCGTAAAACGAATGTTCGGGTGGATCGAGTTCAGATGTTCTAGAAAGGCATTCAAATTCTCCCTACCATGAAGCCAAACAACGAAGGTATCGTCAACATATCTAAAGAAACAGGCGGGTTTCAAAGGCGCCGACTCCAATGCACGTTCTTCGAAGTCTTCCATAAACAAATTTGCGATCACAGGAGACAACGGACTACCCATCGCAATTCCATCTGCCTGCTCGTAATACTGATCATTCAATAAAAAGTAAGTGGATGTCAACACATGTCGAAAGAGATTAGTTAATTCAGCACCAAACCTAGCCTCAATTAACCGCAACGAATCAGACAGACGAATACGGGTGAAGAGAGAGACCACATCGAAATTCGCTAAAATGTCAGAGTCATTCAACCGCAGTCCCTCCAAAGGACGTAAAAAATCAGCTGAGTTCCTGATATGATGTTCACACCTACCTACTTGTGGACTCAACATGGAAGCAAGATTCTTGGCTACACGATACGTCGGAGCGCCGATTTTACTCACCATAGGACGAGAAGGAACGCCTTCCTTGTGAACCTTCGGAAGGCCACATAACCTCGGGGGAACAGCACTATAGGTGTTAAGACTCTTGATAGTGTCCTGCGACAAACTACTTTTCTTCAGGAGGCTGTTGGTCTTTCTCTCAACACTTTTAGTGGGGCCAGCATCCATTCTGCGATACGCTGAATCAGATAGTAAACGTTGCATCTTTTGTACATAATCCGGTTTATTTAAAACAAAGGTGGTCCGCAGGTAAAATAAAAATATCAGCATCAACTTTGAGAGAGCGTAAAGCAGCCCTCTATGCTGCTGTTACATTACTCTTGGATGGAGGAACCCTAGTCAACAGACGGCATGCCTCCCTCCCTCCCTCCCAACCTCCCCTGCAGCGTGAGGAGGTAGTTTGCAAACTGCCTGTTCAATTGAACTAATAAAATCAACTACCGGCAAACTCTTCGGAATGGGTGCAAAATTTAAACCGTTCCCAAGCACGGATAAGGTTGCGTCGTCAAAAGATTTCTCTGTGAGATTTATCACAGAACGTCGAGATATAACATCAGGCTCCGAGCGATGACGACGTTCAAACTTTGCCAAATGCCGGGCAGTTTCTCTTGAAAATGGCGGGGTGTTCTCCCGCCGAAACATCGGCGGTTGCTGCAAATGTTACCTGGCTGAATTCCCGGAAGTTATTTGAAAGTTGTATACTCCAGGAGAAACTCAGGTCTCACATCGTTTTACTGTGTAGATTTTAAGTAAGCATTAGCAAGTAAACAAAAAATGGTTCAAATGGCTTGAGCACTATGGGACTTAACATCTGAGGTCATCAGTCCCCTAGAACTTAGAACTACTTAATCCTATCTAAACTAAGGACATCACACACATCCATGCCCGAAGCAGGATTCGAACCTGCGACCATAGCGGCCGCGCGGTTCCAGACTGAAGCGCCTAGAACCGCTCGGCCACACTGGCCGGCTAGCAGGTAAACAGCAGCTGTGTAGAATAACTAAAGAAATATCAGCCTCTATTTCTTTCTTTTTTTTTAAATTATAGTTTTCTCCCTGTCTTCAGCCTATGTACGTAAAAACGCTTTATAGCAGTTTAGTGGCATTTGGTTGTTAATGCACTGCACAGAATCAGCTTCTGATAGATATTTTTCTTTGTTTGTGTACATCTTGATTCTTTCCATACACATGACGTTCTCCATCTTGAGAGACTGATTGAAGAACACAGCTTACAGAATGCACAGCTACAGGTTCTCACAGAATGTCCGAGAATCGACACCCCGGCCTTTGGAAACAGATGCTGGTATGAGCACACACAAACGGCTGGGAGAGTCTTGGCGACTTGATTTACGATATTGCGTTTCTGTGAGTCGCTGCTTTACAGTCCGTCTCAGGTTACGACTGATTTCCATTAAGTAAATACTCGTAATACCGGAAAACCGAAATGACGCAGACTCACTTCATTTCATGACGGGTGTTGCGTCGAAGCATCTTCGTATAGCAGTTATGATTTATTGGCTCTGAGCACTATAGGACTCAACTGCTGAGGTCATTAGTCCCCTAGAACTTAGAACTAGTTAAACCTAACTAACCTAAGGACATCACAAACATCCATGCCCGAGGCAGGATTCGAACCTGCGACCGTAGCGGTCTTGCGGTTCCAGACTGCAGCGCCTTTAACCGCACGGCCACTTCGGCCGGCTGTTATGATTTATTACTCTGCAATAAATGTTCCAAGTGTGGAGCAGCAGTAAAAGTCAAAGCGGTATTGACTGTTCGTTATTCGTGCAGACGCGTCGTGTTCCGAACGGCAAACAATTACCGCGTAACAGTCTTCCGCTTTTCGTACGTCGTAAACAGTGGCAATACGGAAGAGAATGACTCACTCCATTTGGCCTGTTCCACTCTAACTCCGCCGCCAGCATCAGCAGACGCTGTGAGGGTACTCAACTCAGGATCGAGGTTAGGCCGCGGAAAAATGCAAATCTTCCTCGCACTAAGACCGTACGGGTAGGAGGGGGGGGGGGGGCGAGCGAGGCTGCTCCTACTCCTCCTAGGGCTTGGACTACTGCCAGGGGCAAGTACATAGTGCAAATTTAATGAACGCTGTCACCTGTATATCACTAAACCACTTTATATTATGCATAACAATCGCTCGTTCATAGCCACTGTGGGAAACAAGTACATTATGTTGCTGCTGTGGTCTTTAGTTCGAAGACTGGTTTAATGCGTCTCTCCATGCTACTCTGTGTTAGCCTCTTGATCAGTAAATAACTACTGCAACCAACATCCACTTGAATCTTGTTACTACAGTTTTTGCTCTCCACAGATCCTGCCATTACAAACTGCCGATTTCATCATGATCCAAAACACGCCCTACCAACCGATCCCTTCTTTTACTCAGATTGTACCATAAATTTCTTTTTTTCCCAGTTCGATTCAGCATCTCCCTATTAGTTTATTCGATCTACCCAGCTAATCATCTGCCTTCTTCTAGAGCACCACAATCCAAAAGCCTCTTGTCTAAATTGCTTATCGTCCATTGTTCATTTCTGTACAAGGCTACATTCGAGACAGATACCTTCAGGATAGACTAACATGTAATGTTAACTGAATCATGCCGGCCGAAGTGGCCGAGCGGTTCTGGGCGCTACAGTCTGGAGCCGCGCGACCGCTACGGTCGCAGATTCGAATCCTGCCTCGGGCATGGATGTGTGTGATGTCCTTAGGTTACTTAGGTTTAAGTAGTTCTAAGTTCTAGGGGACTTATGACCTCAGCAGTTGAGTCCCATTGTGCTCAGAGCCATTTGAACCATTTAACTGAATCATCCGTCGCTTCCTGGTGGAGCAACATTATAATAAATGAAAAGCATTAGATTTCTTTTGTTCTACAGTATTACGTTTATTGTATTAATCGGTTTTCGGCTTACAAGTACATCTTCAGACATTTACTGACTATTGTCGCCAAAGAAGTCACAATGTTTGTAAACGACATTAGAAAAGAAGTTACACATCTAGATTGAACTAGAAACGTACAGCAAATAACATCTTTCAGTGTGGTCGTAATGCTGAGTAAAAAGTGAGAACCTGAACAGTAAGAAAATACGAGTAAAATGGGAATAAAGAGGAAAAAACTATAACACAAAACTGAAAAAGCAGGCCTACATAACAGCTTATATCTATAAACAATACCAATAAAATAAAATGAAATGAGTAAGTGGTAAGACTACTTCAGGAGCTGTAAAACATGGAGAGTGATACTCTAACTAATTAAAAGAAAGAAAATATAATCAGTGTAACTACAGAATACATGAGGAACTTACGCAATATCCATAAGATACACTAACCCTTAAGATAAACTAACACTTAAATTTGTAACGCATGTTAACAAGTTCCTGTTCTTTTTGTGCTACAGTCAGTCTGCATCTTATATCCTCTTTATTTCGGACATCGTCAATTTTTTGCCAAACCAAATAGCAAAATTCAACTACTACTTTCAGTATCTCGTTCCGTAATTCCTTCAGCATCGCCTGATTTAAATCGACTACATTCCATTACCATAGTTTTATTTTTTATTCATGTTCATATTAGAACCTCTTTTCAAGACACTATCCACTCCATTCAATTATTCATCGAAATCCTCTGCTCTGACAGAATTACAGTGCTATCGCCAAATCTCAAAGTCTTCTTTTCTTCTCCTTGAACTTTAACTAGCTCTCCAAATTTTTCCTTTTTTTTCTTTTACTGGTTGTTCGATGTACGGATTGAATAACATCAGGGATAGGCTACTACCCTGTCTCACTACCTTCTAACCACTGCTTTCCTTTCATGTTGTCTGACTGTTACAACTGCAGTCTAGTTTCTGTGCAAATTGTAAACAACATTTCGATCTCTGTGTTACATCTCTGCTGCCTTCAAAATTTCGAAGAATTTATTCCAGTCAGCAAAGGCTTTCTCTAAGTCTTCAAAAGTTATAAACGTAGGTTTGCCATTCTTGAGTCTGCCTCCTAAGATAAGTTTAGGGTTAATACTGGCTCGTGTGTACCTACATTTCTCTGGAACTTAAAACTCATGACCCCCGAGGTCGGCTTCTAGAGTTTTTCCATTCTTCTGTAAATAATTCGTGACAGTATTTTCCAAGCATGTCTTATTAAATTGATGGTTCAGTAATATTCAAATCTGTCAGCACATTCCACCTTTGGAGTTGAGAATTTTTCATTCATCTTGAATCTGAGGGTATTCCGCTTGTCCCGTCCGTGTTACACTTCAGGTGGATAATTTTGTCATAGATGGCATCCAAAGATCCTCAATAATTCTGAGGGAATGTCGTCTATTCCAAGGTCCTTGTTTCATCTAGATTCAAATGGCTCTGAGCACTATGGGACTTAACATCTGAGGTCATCAGTCCCCTAGACTTAGAACTACTTAAAACTAACTAACCTAAGGACATCACACACATCCAAGACCGAGGCAGCATTCCAACCTGCGACCGTAGCAACCTCGTGGTTCCGGACTGAAGCGCCTAGAACCATCGACCACAACGGACGGCTTCATCTGAGTATATCACTTAATTAAACCATACAAGATAAAAAATAGAGTATTCCAACGACATGCTTTTTAACTTTTTTTAACTTATACACAAGCGATAAGCCGGCAACAGCATCTCGACCGCTTTTCTATGCAAATGATATGCCTCTGGCAATACAAATAAAGCTTTCAATGAAGATGAAGAAACTGTCTCAGAGAGCACAGAAGTATATTTATTGTCATAAATTTTTGAAATGTTGCTAGACTTAGAACATGTCACACAGTTTACAGGTATCATATGCAGATCCTGTACGGTTTTCAAGGAAATCTTACACCATTCTTCGTACAAACATTACCGGCAACGATGATTGAGGTGGATAGCGATCATGCAGCCTAGTCTCCAAAGCAGACGACACAGGATACTGAGATCAGCTGACTGCGATCACTAGGGGAGATGCGATACTGCATCCTCGTGCTTACAAAACCTGTCCCGGACGGTGCGAACAGTGTGAAGAGGGGCCCCGTCGTCTTGGAACACAGCACCACCACTGGGGAACAAACATTGGACCAAGAAATTGATCTGATCAGTCAAAATGGCCACATAATCCCCGGCAGTAATCCGACTTTGTTCAGTACCCATGGAGGCCCCGAAATACCGCGAGGCTTTTTTTTTTTTTTTTTTTTTTTTTTTTTTTGAGTCATCAGTCTTCTGACTGGTTTAATGTGGCCCGCCACGAATTTCTCTCCTGTGCTAACCTCTTCATCTCAGAGTAGCCCTTGCAACCTACGTCCTGTATTGTTTATTGGATGTATTCCAATCTCTGCCTTCCTCTACAGTTTTTGCCCTCTACAACCCCCTCTAGTACCATGGAAGCCATTCCCTGACGTCTTAACAGATGTCCTATCATCAAAAAATGGTTCAAATGGCTCTGAGCACTATGGGACTTAACTTCTGAGGTCATCAGTCCCCTAGAACTTAGAACTACTTAAACCTAACTAACCTAAGGACATCACACACATCCATACCAGAGGCAGGATTCGAACCTGCGACCATAGCGGTCGCGCGGTTCCAGACTGTAGCGCCTAGAACCGCTTGGCCACCCCGGCCGACGCCTTATCATCCTGTCCCTTCGCCTCATCAGTGTTTTCCACATATTCCTTTCCTCTCCGATTCTGCACAGAACCTCCTCATTCTTTACCTTATCAATCCACCTAATTTGCATAATGAATCCTACTCCCGTTATACCATTTTCTGCTGCTGTTGATATTACCCTATACTCATCTAACCAGAAATTCTTGTCACGTTTCCACTTCACTTCACTGACCCCTACTATATCCACACTGAGCCTTTTCATTTCCCTTTCAGATCTTATTGTTTCCCTACAACGTTCAAGCTTCTGACATGCCACGCCCCGGTTCGTGGAACGTTATTCTTTCGTTGATTATTCAATCTTTTTCTCATGGTAACCTCCCCCTTTTGAGTCCCCTCCCACAGATCCGAGTGGGAGACTATTCCGGAATCTTTTGCTAATGGAGAGATCATTATGACACTTCTTCAACATGTCGCGTGGATAGACGTTACATATCTTTAATGCAGATGTTTCCACTGCCTTCTGTATCCTCATGCCGCTGATCATTGCCCATTCTCCCACCTTTAGGGGCAGGTTCCCACCCCTAGGCTCCTCCGCTCTCTTTGACAAGGCCGTTTGCAGAATGAGGGGTAACTTCTTACGCCGGAAGTCTTCAGCCGCCAATGCTGATTATTAATCAAATCTTAAGCAGCGACGGGATTCGAGCCCGGGACCGAAGACAAAGACGCTACCACTATACGGGGGATGATCTAATCTGCACCGTAATATGCCTGCCCAGATCATTGCAAAGAAATGCTCAGAGATCCTCTGCACTTTTCGCTTTTTTGTTGCTCCGAAATTTCCAGCTGGTCTCAGTTTGGAATGTATCCACGATTTTTCGTTGAATCCATAATCTCCAACTTTTCTAATTTGTAATTCATCGAGCGGCATTCAGTGGTGTAAAGGCATTCCATTTTGATCACAGTACTTCTTTAGTTTGTTGTTCCAGTATACGCCTTCTTTTCCGTAAAAATTATTATTTGTTGGATTATTTTCGATTGAAAACTGCTAAAGGGTTAAATTTTCCACCGAAGAGCTGGGCAGTACATCTACGGGAATCCTGTCAGCGCATTGTGCTGCATGTGCTGTCTGGTTAAACTCCATCTGACCGCAAGTATGGTTTGGTAAATTCTTGGTAATCTCACCCAAGTGCTGTCAATTTTATGGGTCCTACTCTTGCAGACATTCGAAAATAGCTTAACAGACGAAACCGTACAGTAACGAAACAAAATAACAGAAAATTTTCCTTCATACAATGACAGTCTCGTTATTCGGACCGTTGTTTTAATCATGCATGGCATTTGTTACACCAGAAACGATAAAGAATTTGTTATTTTCGTTGTATGGCTTATTTGCGTAAATGAGAACTCTATCGAGTTGCATGCATTGCTTCTTAGCAAACAGGCGCCAATGAGTAGATACTTAGCAGGGCTTCTCCCGTGTCCAAGGCTACACGTTGATATTCGGCGGACGTCGTAGCAAACAGAAGTAGCCTACTTGTGGAATTGAGAACCTGGGTGTTATCTTCTTGTGCCAGCTTTTAGGAATATACCGAGTTGTATGGTGCGAGCGTATCTTACACAGTTACGCTCTCTACAAGTTAGGACCGAATCTATTAGTTTCATACTGCAAAATCGGAAAGTATAAAACTACACAACTGGCCATTAAAATTGCTACACGACGAAGATGACGTGCTACAGACGCAAAATTTAACCGACAGGAAGAAGATGCTGTGATATGCAAATGACTAGCTTTTCAGAGCTTTCACACAAGGTTGGCGCCGGTGGCGACACCTACAACGTGCCGACATGAGAAAAGTTTCCAACCGAATTCTCATACACAAACAGCAGTTGACAAACGTTGCCTGCTGAAACGTTGTTGTGATGCCTCGTGTAAGGAGAAGAAATGCGTACCATCACGTTTCCGACTTTGATAAATGTCGGATTGTAGCCTATCGCGATTGCGGTTTATCGTATCGCGACATTGCTGCTCGTGTTGGTCGAGATCCAATGACTTAGCAGAATATGGATTCGGTGGGTTCAGGAGTGTAATACGGAACGCCGTGCTGGATCCCAACGGCCTCGTATCACTAGCAGTCGAGATGACTAGCATCTTATCCGCATGGCTGCAACGGATGGTGTAGCCACGTCTCGATCCCTGAGTCAACAGATGGTGACGTTTGCAAGTCAACAACCATCTGCACGAACAGTTCGACGACTTTTGCAGCAGGATGGAATATTAGCTCGAAGACCATGGCTGCGGTTACCCTTGACGCATGAACGTCTGCGATGCTGTACTCAACGACGAACCTGGGTGCACGAAGGGAAAAACGTCATTTCTTCGGATGAATCCAGGTTCTGTTTACAGCATCATGATGGTCGCATCCGTGTTTGGCGACATCGCGGGGAACGCACATTGGAAGCGTGTATTCGTCATCGCCATACTGGCGTATCACTCGGCGTGATGGTATGGGGTGCCACTGGTTACACGTCTGGGGCACCTCTTGTTCGCATTGACGGCACTTTGAACAGTGGACATTACATTTCAGATGTGTTACGACCCGTGGCTCTACCCTTCATTCGATCCCTACGAACCCTACATTTCAGCAGGTTAATGCACGACCGCATGTTGCAGGTCCTATACGGGCCTTTCTGGGTACAGAAAATGTTCTACTGCTGCCGTGGCCAGCACATTCTCCAGATCTCTCACCAATTGAAAACGTTTGGTCAATGGTGGCCGAGCAACTGGCTCGTCACAATACGCCAGTCACTACCCCTGATGAACTGTGGTATTGTGTTGATGCTGCATGGGCAGCTGTACCTATACACGCCATCCAAGCTCTGTTTGACTCAATGCCCAGGCGTATCAAGGCCGTTATTACGGCCAGAGGTGGTTGTTCAGGGTACTGATTTCTCAGGATCTATGCACTCAAATTGCGTGAAAATGCAATCACATGAATGTTCTAGTATAATATATTTGTTCAATGAATACCCGTTTATCATCTGCATTTATTCTTGGTGTAGCCGGCCGGGGTGGCCGAGCGGCTCTAGGCGCTACTGTCTGGAGTCGCGCGACCGCTACAGCCGCAGGTTCGAATCCTGCCTCGGGCATGGGTGTTGTGATGTCCTTAGATTAGTTAGGTTTAAGTAGTTCTAAGTTCTATGGGACTGATGACCTCAGAAATTAAGTCCCATAGTGCTCAGAGCCATTTGAACCATTTTTTCTTCTTGGTGTAGCAATTTTAATGGCCAGTAGTGTAAATTGCAGATTTAATCATCTCGTTGGAGCTCTAGAGACTGGTTCTATCTGTATATATTTTGATATATCTAAAATTTCTGGATGTTATCTTCCACACTCTAACTAAAGCTTTCGAACAACCTAAAAGCGCTTCACATTTTACGGCTGAGACAAGGGCGAATTTGGAAGCAAGTAAATTTCCTCCTTCAACTCCATTCATCTCACCGACTCCCAGACAGCGGAGGTGGATTCAAACACCAACCGCTCTATACTAGATCTTCTACTGAATTATGTTGACAGTAAACGGAGACGGCAGACAATCCATTTGACATCTGCTGCAATGAAGAAGTTGATGTGTTAGCTGGTAACTGATAAATTCATTCGACGTAAATACAGCTGGAGCCAACAAAAATGTGAGAGCGATGTCTCTATAATCCCAAATTGCCCAACGTTTAAGCGTCATACAAAAACTGTGTTAGTTATTCTATATCACGATAGTGACGAGTTCCTTCCTCTGGCTTATTTAAAACTGTAAAAGGGTGCTGCTCGAGTCTAGATTGTGGACTGATTACAGTGTCATAAACTAATCCCATGTTTGGGTAACTGTATAACCCCTGTTCTTGTCTGATTTTTATTCACCTTACATTTGTAGAAGTGCAGTACTTTTTTTTTAAAAAAAATCTCGTTTTGTTCGCTTTGGTTCGTTGTATCTTCTTGGGGCGGACGTCGTAAGACACCCGTTTCAGTTCGTCGTTGATCCATTAACTCAGTTTTTTTTATTTTTTTTTATTACAGAGGGCAATTAACCCTCTGACCGAACACGCTGAGCTACCGTGCCGGCACTTCAAAGCTTCGAAGAAAATATTCTTCATAAAATAAGTACTTCTGCAAGTGGTGTAAAACCTTCGAACAGCTTAATCGCTTGTAACATGATAGTACAGATCGTTCAACGGTCCTGTATCAGTTCTATTACATCTGTTTCATTATTGAAGTGGGTAGCGCAAACTGCCGGTTGGTGGGTGAAAGGCTCTCACGCAGCAAGCGGATTCCCGAAAATCTCGTGTTGAATGTGGAGCCAGCTTTGCTCAAGATGGATGGCAAATATAACGTAGTTCCCACTGCCTGATCGGCGAATTCGTAAGTTGTTGTTTCCGGGACGTAATCCGTGATGCACGGCCGCAACAGTAGCCCACAAGGGCGCACTTCGAATGTAGCAAGTACAGTATGTATTCAGCATGGAAGTCAACAAGAATCCTACCTTTCCGCTCCCATGAAACGTGAGAAATATCGCACCATCCCGCCAGTATTACTGTTCGTCTAATTCTGTGTATTGCCTCCCCTTCTAGACAATGTGTATGCTACGTGAACTATTAATTTAAGACCGTTCAAACTTGATTCCAATCTGCTACGTTGTTTTTTCGGTATTTGTACGCCATATCGGGAAGCTTTTGCGGATTTTTGAAGGAATTTCCCCCATTCGAGTATAAACTACTGTTCACTTATACCATACAATCATAATTTCCGCTCTGTAGCCACTCTCAACTGCAAATTGAACTGAAAATTAATAAAGCCTGCAGATAATACAGTGCAACGCAATACGGGAGGAACAAAAGCTCATCCCGTATTTGAGAACAATACTTAAATGTCACAAAACGTCGTACCTGCTTAAATAACACGTCATCGTCTGCTGTTATAAACCAGTCGTCATATTACAGGATTTGAGTACATATCAAAGACACATAATACAGGTGACATTGTGCACAGCGAACACACATTAACAAGCTGCATGGCGTATTTGACAGCCAATATATTGCTCTCACCTGCATTCATCCCGTCCGCATATCAACTGACGTTAACACTTGTCAAAACAACGACAGAGATTGTTACAAAAAATGGTTCAAATGGCTCTGAGCACTATGGGACTGAACTGCTGTGTTCATAAGTCCCCTAGAACTTAGAACTACTTAAACCTAACTAACCTAAGGACAGCACACAACACCCAGCCATCACGAGGCAGAGAAAATCCCTGATCCCGCCGGGAATCGAACCCGGGAACCCGGGCGTGGGAAGCGAGAACGCTACCGCACGACCACGAGATGCGGGCAGAGAGATTGTTACAAAGCGGCATCACTGTGTCACCCACAGGATCTTTGGATTGCCGTAGGCATTACCAGAAAAGAGAAACGGAGTTATTTATTTGGCTATAATGCATGATCGTAATAACCTCTAACAGCGATAAAGGCAATATTCCGTTCTCAAAATGTAAATATAATCATATTAGACGTAAAACAAAACATGTCCCAAAAAATCTTCGCATAGATGCAGTATTATAAAATCGTAGCCCACTTATTCTTGATGATTTACAAGCAAGAAAGCACACACATGTAGCAGATTGCAAGATCCATGTGCAACACCTGCAATACCACAAAACACAGAAAGCCACAAACCTTCAAAATCCTGAGCCACAGTACGCTCAGTGACATACCCTACACTTTTCCAAAACAAAAAATTTTACCATCAGTCCAACTCTACAGCAGAGTGTGGATGAAGAGAGGAAAGAAGAAATGGGGCTGGGTGACAGGGGGCGTTTGTAGGGGAGGTGGGAGGGATGGAGGAGCGGAAGGGGGAGGGAGATAGAGGGGGATGGATGGGGGATGGAGAGGAGGTGGGGTGGATGGACAGAAAATGGTACATCGGTACGCTGTCTTATGCATCTAACGATTTACTGCAGCAATACTTTAATATCCACTGATTTCATACACTGGAGCGCCAAAGAAACTGGAATAGGCATAGGGTATTCAAATACAGAGATACATAAACAGAATACGTCGCTGCTGTCGGCAACGTCTATATAAGACAACAATGTCTGGCGCAGTTGTTAGATTGGTTACTGCTGCTACAGTGGAAGGTTGTCATGATGTAAGTGAGTTTGAACGTGGTGTTATAGCCAGCACACGAGCGATGGGACACAACATGTCAGAGGTAGCGATGAAGTGAGGATTTTCCCGTACGACCATTTACGAGTGTACCCTGAATATCACGAACCCGGTAAAACATCAAATCTCCGACATCGCTGCGACCGGTAAAAGATCCTGCAAGAAAGGGACCAACGACGACTGAAGAGAATCGTTCAACGTGACAGAAGTGCAACCCTTCCGCAAATTGCTGCAGATTTCAATGCAGGGAACTGTTCAAGCTTGTGGAGGTTCTGTAATTTTGTTGGGCGTGTGCAATTGGAGTGATGTGGAAGCCCTGATACATCTAGATACGACTCCGACAGCTGACACGTACGTAAGGATCCTGTCTGATCATCTGCATCCATTCGTGTCCATCGTGCTTTCCGAAGAACTTGAGCAATTCCAACAGGACAATGCAACACCCCATACATCCAGAAATGCTACAGAGTGGCTCCAGTAACATTCTTCTGAGTTGAAACACTTCCTATGGCCACCAAACTCCCTAGACATGAGCATTATTGAGCATATCTGGGATGCCTTGCAACGTACTGTTCAGAAGAGGTCTTCACCCCCTCGTACTCTTACGGATTTATGGACATCCTTGCAGGATGTATGATGTCATTACGGCAGACATTACGGCAAGAAAGGAAGAATGAATTGATTGTTGGTGTTAATTACGCTCATCCTCCTTTACCTCCTCTGTATTACTGCAGATGACGTGTCACTGAGCACATTTGTTCTTTGCATGCAGTACACGTGAGGCGCCTAGTTGTTTCCACCGCACTGTGTGGAATACGAAGGTTCTGTTATAGTTCACTAACCTGCTGTCTTCAAGTCGATGTCCCCAGCGCTGAAAACAGCACGCAGGTCGTAGGTTCTGAGTCTTGAGGCTGAAACTGACTTTTAGCGAGGGTCTGTTCTGAAATAATGTATCACTTCTTTGGGATGCCACTCGCGTATTTTAATATAGCCACACGAGAAGACTACATGATCTTAATGCAACACCTTCTGATACAGCAAAGTACATGATGAAACACAATGTTTACGAAAATGTATCTTTACACTATTTGTGTCACGTGTCTGTGCCTCATGACTAGTGAATCTTTTAATACTGAATATTGGCAAACACATCCTGCCTCAGACATGACTGTACATCTCGACTGCCTAATCCATAGTGACGAACAGGAACTTAAATAAAAATTGGAAACACATCCTACTACAGACAAGATGTCTGTTCTCGACTGCCTAATCCAGAGTGACGAACAGCCCGGAACACTTCGCGCGCCATACCAGAAAAGGCGTGACGCGAACGCTTCCGAAGTGCTTCGTCCGCAATTTCGTCAGTCTTTTGTTTTTGATTTAAATTGTTTTTAATAATTCTAAAATAACTCATTGATAGTCACCTGTTGAGAGATATTTATATTAAAAAGTGAAGTCATTCCAATGAGCCGTATAACTAATAATAGTAACTATACTTTAACGTTTTGGCGCCCTTGCTCCGAACACAGCAGCCAATCACAGAGCAGCAGCATTATGCAGGCGGTCTCTCTCACGGGAATGGTACCGAGTCTAACATCTGTCACAGATACCTCACACCACATTTCGTCATCTATATACTTCTTGCATCTCCACTGCTCTGGGAACAGCTTCTTGTAGGCTAATATGATGGCTGACTAAGCCAGAAATATTTCCAAGGGCATGTCAATACACAGAATTGCAGAATATGCACATACATCAGCTGGCACCACTTCATGCTGAAAAGGTGCTGTGTCGTGCGGGTTGACGGCGTCGTGTGTCGTAGGGCCATACTTTTTCGAGTAGATGAGTCCTGCGCTTACTGTTAACTGTACCGTCAATGGTAAATGCTTTGAGAGTCTTTCGGACACCACAGTAATTCCAACCCTTCAACAGCGTGGCTGTGTGTGTGTGTGTGGGACAATGTTTGTGCAAGGTGGTGCCCCTTCGCACAGTGAACAGCCAGTGAAGCGGCTACTGGAGAGATATTAAAGAAATGCTAGAATTATCAGCCGTCATTTTCAAAATGGTTCAAATGGCTCTGAGCACTATGGGACTCAACTGCTGTGGTTATCAGTCCCCTAGAACTTAGAACTACTTAAACCTAACTAACCTAAGGACATCACACACATCCATGCCCGAGGCAGGATTCGAACCTGCGACCGTAGCAGTCGCACGGTTCCGGACTGCGCGCCTAGAACCGCGAGACCACCGCGGCCGGCAGCCGTCATTTCCCTACAGCCTGGCAGTCCAGATCACCTGATGTTAATCCGTGTGACTTCTGGCTGTAATGTTATCTGAAAGAAGTTGTCTGCAGTGCTTCAGTTAGGAACGTAGCTGAACTGCAGTCACGCATAGCACAACGCACCCTCAGCGTCACCCCCGAGACAAATTGAAATTGAAATTTGTGGTAAGGTCTTATGGGACCAAACCGCAGACGTCATCACCAGCCAGGGTGGCCGAGCGGTTCTACGCGCTACAGTCTGGAACCGCGCGACTACTACGGTCGCAGGTTCGAATCCTGCCTCGGGCATGGATGTATGTGATGACCTTAGGTTAGTTAGGTTTAAGTAGTTCTAAGTTCTAGGGGACTGATGACCTCAGAAGTTAAGTCCCGTAGTGCTCAGAGCCATTTAAACCATTTTTTTGCAGAGGTTGGTTTGGTTTGGTTGTTTGGGGAAGGAGACCAGACAGTGTGGTCATCGGTCTCATCGGATTAGGGAAGGATGGGGAAGGAAGTCGGCCGTGCCCTTTCAGAGGAACCATCCCGGCATTTGCCTGGAGTGATTTACGGAAATCACGGAAAACCTAAACCAGGGTGGCCGGACGCGGGATTGAACCGTCGTCCTCCCGAATGCGAGTCCAGTGTCTAACCACTGCGTTTGCAGAGGTCATCGGTCCTTAAGCCTACACACTACTTAATCTAACTTAAACTAACTTACACTGTAACACACACGCACACTTACACATGCCCGAGGGAGGACTCGAACCTCCGGCGAGCGCAGCCGCCGCTCGGACCGTGACAAGGCGCCCAAGACCGCGCGGCTACGCCGCTTTGCCGACCCCGAGACAATCCGATCTGTTGTGGAACACGCTGGTCCTCGATTTCAGCTTGTGACGGAAAATGGTGGACGGAAATTGAACATGTCTTGCGCCAGTCTCACGACAGTTAGAAACCGATGTCATTTTGTTTTTTATGCGTGTTTTTCCTCAGTACAACTAAAAACCGATTTTCCCATCCGACGTGGTAAGACCCTGCCATCGTCGATGGGCTTAAATAACTAACAGTGCCACAACAGTTCAATGCCGAAGATGTGCAGTCATGCACATTGAACAGTACGGATGGTGTAATGTGCAACACAATCCATAATTTTTTTTAGAAACTACATACAATCTAACCACTTTACCCCATAATGTTGGATATCTCCTTATCCACGAGGCAATTCTCTAGGATAGCCTACGGCTGAGCATCTGAAGAGGACTTTATTTTTGTTATATTGAGGTTCTACTACTGATACCACAACTTTTTATACATTCTCTGTCGTAGATCGTAATGTGAGTGAGCACACCAAATACAATTAGCCATTAACACGTATTCTCTATGTGTGTACCTAATCAGATCATGAACATTTGGCTTGTAGTACCAAAATTCCTCTATAACTGCTGCAGGTCCATTAATCCTATTGCCGTAGAATGTTAATGCTAATAAGTCGATCCTCTGGTCGGAGTCAGGTACCAGGAATTCAAGCCTCGAGGAGTCGGAATAATACCTGATATGGTCCCAATTTGCGTAAAAACGCCAACGCAGACATCAGCTGTAATACAAAAACTTTATTCAGAATGCCTTGCAAGGCATACGAGCCAAAGGCTGGAACGCGTTCAATTTCAACTTTTGGCTTGAGGATATCTGCTCTAAACTTTGACCATTGCCTTCTCACAATGAACCTTTACTGTTTCTTGAAATTTTCATTCTGATGAAGACATCCTTAGAGGTGCCGAGTCATAGGCCAGTGTGCCAAACAGTTATTTGCAACCGTTTGGCTCTGTTATTCCTTTGTTGATATACATTCTTGCATTGTATAGGTAGTATGTTGAGATTTATTTAACCACTGTGGCTCTGCCAAAAAGAACATACAACTATATAGCATAGGGCTGCAGGATTCAGGGCACCTGAAGTGTGAAGGAATAAATGAATATGTTTCAGAAGGAATTATTATCGACTATAATAACGTGACTACAATAAAATGATACGTGTCAGCACTCTTTTATATGGATGAAGTGGATGATGAACTATAAGCGGAATTGTCGTTTATTGAACCCTAATCCTTCTCCATATCACAATTTAATGTACACGAACGTATGCATAAAATGAAACACGATTCTGCCATTATTGCAACTCGTAATTAAATTCTGTTTATCGTCCGAATATCATTCACAATTCGTATGACAGTTTTAAAATTCTGTGTTCTCTCGTTTTCAGAGGGTCCACTGCAACAATTTAAAAACAAAACAACATAGTATTTCACCAGTCTCAGTCTGTTTTAACGAAAACGTAATTAGAAATAGTATACGTTGTGAAAGCTGTAAATTTCGATAACAAAGGGACAGCAAAACGTCATTAACTGCATTCCCACTTAAACAAGACACGAGAACCGTGGTACTGAATAAAAATAGTTCACTAACACGTGCACGTGTTATCGGAAGTTCCGCTTTAGAGTTAAACGCAATTTCACACTAGTGTAGCCGAACTGCGAGGTTTATAGTACTGATCAGCGGAGTGATAGAGTTGTAAATTCCTAAAATTATAGCTGATTAGCAATAACTTGGCTTTTAGTCATTAACACCGGCCTTCACGCTCGTGTGTTACGTACCAACAGCCATAAACATTTAATTGCGCAGTTTGTGCGGCAAGAGCCGGGCCGTCAAACACTCCATCCTGTTACCTGCACCAATGCACGATGGCTCGCTTCTCGTTTTCAGGTGCCTGACTGATATTATTAAGTTGGATTACAGCAGATCATCCTCTCTGTACAGTATTTAATAAAACTGCATGCTATCACGTCGGAAGACTAATCAAACGTTTATTCGTTGGTCGTGTTTATCACACCGTTCACCCGATTATAGCGTCACCGTTTCTGGAATCTTTTCCTCCTCTTTTACGCTGAAAGAGAATTTAACATTTTATCAATTCACATTTCTGCCTCTCTACCATGCATGCCCTTTTCCATAATACTTCTGCGTTGTACTATATTAACATTTAGAAATAATAACCAGCATGAAAAATTAAATAACGATATTAAACTTATAGCTATCATTCATATGACCAAAACTGTTATTTAACACGACTAAATTTCATTTGTTTAGGACTGTTATTTGTTAACGTTTTACTAACACCAATATTTGGCCGGCCGGTGTGGCCGAGCGGTTCTAGGTGCTTATGTCTGGAACCGAGCGACCACTCCGGTCGCAGGTTCGAATCCTGCCTCGGGCATGGATGTGTGTGATGTCCTTAGGTTAGTTAGGTTTAAGTAGTTCTAAGTTCTAGGGGACTGATAACCTCAGATGTTAAGTCCCATAGTGCTCAGAGCCATTTTTGAACCAATATTTGTCTGGCTTTCTTTGACATGGAGAAGCAACACGAACAATTACTGTTGAGATTGTTGCAGTTAAACAATTATGTTACTTTACTTTCAGAAATGCTATTGAGTTTTTTCATGGTCACGCAAAGCGGTGGCCCTTAAACTGACACGTGCAAACTTTAGTATTTAATAACGATTTTCAGAATTTACTACCAAAACAGTACTATTGCCAGTAATTTGTTATTATTCAAGCTTCAATAAACATCAGGAGACTTGGAATAAATTCGTTTAGGTAAGGACCCTAGTGAGGTAAATGAAAAAGGAAAAATCACGGTTAAACACAAAGGTACATTTAACACTTATATTCCACTGATTGAAGATGGATGGTTCATACTGTGATACACTTCTAAATAAAATACTTCGCCTGTTACTGATGTCGAAGGTGGCGTAAGGCGGTGCTGCGTAGTAACACTGCGCAGGTGCGGCTCTTGGTGTACATAGCTCTGTCTTCCTCTTCGTGGCGACGATAGAATTGCAAATTTCTGAGCTATTAATTTATTACCGTACTGCGCCAACCATGTAGAACACGTCCGCGGCCAAAACCCAGTCTTGCAGTTAAATTCGGGGCCTCTAGTGCTTGACAACGTAATGCGTGTTCACCACTTGCATTCCAGCTACCGACTGTATGAGCCACCTGCGCGACAAATCTCACTCGCGCGCCCCACCACCTTTTCCATTCCCCCACGGAACGGAGTTCCGTTCCACCTATGATCCCTACACCTTTTCAGTTTACACTTCTGCTTACAAAAACCCTAAGTATGAACCATCTACAATTGCATGACAGCATATACATACAAAATTGACATAATTAATTACAGTTGTACTTGAAATATTACATAATTATTTACAAAATATGTTTTAAAACATTTATTCCACCTACGTCAAAGAGGTTATTTTTAACAGATAAACTATACTTGACAAAAGCTTACTCTCGTTATGGTGTTTGCTTAATTTTTCAAAATTATTACGGAACAAAAAATTTTAAAATATACGGATTAATGGCAGTATTATATTTACAATAGCATTACAAGTGAACAAAACCAACTTTAGGGAGCTGGGCTCTACAGTTACTGCGGTGGATGATCTACTGGCAGAGTTGAACATGAAGTGCATGTAGCAAGGTCTGTTAGGTAGCTGCATAAGTTTGTAGCGTGTTGGTGTTCCGGTTGCCAAGGGTTTATTTATCGATTGAAATTTTTTATTTGTAGTCCACTGTCGCTATTTGAGTTTACATATTGTCATTTTATCATATGAGTAGGGCTGTGGATGCTAGAAATTGCAGTGTCAAGTGGCGATATCAGAACATTTACGACATACTCTTCTGTTTGAATTCAGTAGTAGGATGACAGAAGCGGAGGCAGCCAGAAACATTTGCACCGTGTATTTAGATAGTGCCACTGGACAGAGCACGCCAGGAAAATGGTTTGCTCGTTTTAAGGAGGATCGTTTTGACATTAGTGACTATTCACGTTCAGGAATACCTTCGGTGTTTCATGAAGATCGTTTAAACGCATTAGTCCACAATTATACATGTCAGTGTACTCGCGAAATGGCGGATGCGATGAACTGTGATCATTCCACCATCGTGCGACGTTTGTATGCAATGGGGAAGATTCAGAAATATGGAGCACGGGTACCGCATGCTATAAGCCAAAAATCAGCAGGTGACCACATGTGAGTCTCTGCCTGCTCCTCATGAACTGACTCGTGAACAAGACGGACTATTCCTAGCCTACATCGTTACTGCTGGCGAGAAATTGTGTCTTTATGATAATATAAGGAAAAGAAAGGAATGGTTGAGCCCAAACAAAGAAATAAGTCCCCATACAAAGACTTGTACACATCCACGAAATGTAACGTTATGCCTCTGATGGAATAAGCGACTCTGGCTGTTCTTGATATATGTGAACGACCTCCCTTCCTGTCTGAAACAGGAAGCTGAACTGACACTGCTTGCCGATGATACAATCATCATTATTAATCCAGTAAAAGAAACTCCAATTGAAAATGATACAAATAAGTTATTGGTTTTCTGCAAATGGGCTTGCTCTAAACTTTGAAAAAACAGAGTACTTCCAATTTTCTGCTGCAAAAAGTACAGTTCCTTCAACAAATATAACACATCAACTGAAGTCAGTAAACAGGGTGCAGCATACTAAGTTTTTGGGTGTAGACATAGATGAAAATCTTAATTGGAAAATTCATATTTTGGATCTTCTAAAGCGACTAGGTTCAGCAACTTTTGCAATCAGTATAATTGCCAATTTTGAGGGTACAGAAATTAGTAAGCTAACATACTTTGCATACCTTCATTCTCTGATGTCATACGAAATAATATTTTGGGGTAACTCAACATTTAGACAAAAAGCATTCACTGCTCAAAAGAAAGTGGTTAGAATAATGTGTGGGGTTCATAGTCGCACATCTTGTAGGCATCTTTTTAAAAGATTGGGAATTCTTACAACTGCCACACAGTACACTTAACCACTAATGAAATTTGTTCTCAACAACATGGACCAGTTTAAAAACAACAGTGACGTTATGATTATAATACCAGAAAAAAGAAAGACTTACACTATCCTTTACTCAACCTATCTTTGGCATAGAAAGGGGTAAAATATGCTGATATAAAAATTTTCGACAAATTACCAGATGAAATGAAATGTCTGACAGACAGCAGTAATAGCTTCAAAAATAAATTGAAATTATATCTCCTTGACAACTCCTTCTGTACCATGGATGAATTCTTGAATAGGAATAAATAAATCTATAAATATAGTATATTCATTTTGTGCCATTTAAGGGAATAGGGTAAATAATAGAAATATTTATGTTTAACTCTGAATTGTAATATATACAGGGTGATTCAAAAAGAATACCACAACTTTAAAAATGTGTATTTAATGAAAGAAACATAATATAACCTTCTGTTATACATCATTACAAAGAGTATTTAAAAAGGTTTTTTTTCACTCAAAAACAAGTTCAGAGATGTTCAATATGGCCCCCTCCAGACACACGAGCAATATCAACCCGATACTCCAACTCGTTCCACACTCTCTGTAGCATATCAGGCGTAACAGTTTGGATAGCTGCTATTATTTCTCGTTTCAAATCATCAATGGTGGCTGGGAGAGGTGGCCGAAACACCATATCCTTAACATACCCCCATAAGAAAAAATCGCAGGGGGTAAGATCAGGGCTTCTTGGAGGCCAGTGATGAAGTGCTCTGTCACGGGCTGCCTGGCGGCCGATCCATCGCCTCGGGTAGTTTCATAACTAACCTTCTTCGTAGGACTCTCCATACAGTTGATTGTGGAATTTGCAGCTTTCTGCTAGCTCTGCGAGTCGATTTTCCTGGGCTGCGAACAAATGCTTGCTGGATGCGTGCTACATTTTCATCACTCGTTCTCGGCCGTCCAGAACTTTTCCCTTTGCACAAACACCCATTCTCTGTAAACTGTTTATACCAACGTTTAATACACCACCTATCAGGAGGTTTAACACCATACTTTGTTCGAAATGCAAGCTGAACAACTGTCGTCGATTCACTTCTGCCGTACTCAATAACACAAAAAGCTTTCTGTTGAGCGGTCGCCATCTTAGCATCAACTGACGCTGACGCCTAGTCAACAGCGCCTCAAGCGAACAAATGTACAACTAAATGAAACTTTATAGCTCCCTTAATTCGCCGACAGATAGTGCTTAGCTCTGCCTTTTGTCGTTGCAGAGTTTTAAATTCCTAAAGTTGTGGTATTCTTTTTGAATATATTAAAATATCTAGTTTCATACGTGCATTTCTGGTGCACTTGACACGTTCCACATGATAACGGCTACCGTACCGTGCGATTCATGAATGGAACACGCAGCCAACTAACTAACTAATGGATCGCTTCCCCGAAGACTAGCAATCACTGCTGACGTCATTTCGCAACACCTGAGACATCTTGCAAACGCGATCCAATAATTACGACCAGGAACAGTGCGTGAAGCGGCGCTGCTTCATGATAAAGACAGCCCGCATTCTGCGTTACTGACAAAAAACACAGCACAGGAGTTAGGTTGGGAAGGCATTCCTCACCCACCTTATTCACCCGTTCTTCTGCCCTAAGATTTTCACCCTTCCCACTCTCTATCGTAGAAGCTTTAAGAAACTTTCCTTACGGATAAAAATACGCTCCGAAGATGCCCCAAGGAGTCCTTCGCCTTAAAACCACATGATTTCTACAGACGCGGAATCGAAACGGTACCCCAGCGTGTCCAGACACGACAATTGACGTAACGAGGAACTTGATTCAAATGACCAGACGACACTTTTCATTGATCTACGGTCCAGTCTCTATGATCCCGTGTCCGCTGCAATCGCAAATGACGATGTCTTTGGGTCGTTCAGAATGTTGTAAATAGCGAAGAACATATTATTGCTGACAAAAGTCTCTGTTACGTGTTCAAAATGGTTCAAATCGCTCTGAGCACTATGGGACTTAACTTCTGAGGTCATCAGTCCCCTAGAACTCAGAACTACTTAAACCTAACTAAGACAGGATTCGCACCTGCGACCGTAGCGGTCGCGCGGCTCTGTTACGTGTATCTGCTGTGTTTATTAAACCTACGGAAAAACGCTACGAATTTACGCACCAACCAAATATCTTCGATAGCCAGCCGTGAACTGAAAAACAAATGGTTCAAATGGCTCTGAGCACTATGGGACTTAACATCTGAGGTCATCAGTCCCCTAGAACTTAGAACTACTTAAACCTAACTAACCTAAGGACATCATACACATCCATGCCCGAGGCAGGATTCGAACCTGCGACCGTAGCGGTCGCGCGGTTCCAGACTGTAGCGCCTAGAACCGCTCGGCCACCCCGGCCGGCTATTGAAAAACAGTGCCAAACTCTGTCCTCATGTCTGCTCGAACTGTAGTTTACCAAAGAGGGACCAACAATATTGATGTGTTAGCAAATTGCTATGTTACATGGCAAATTGATACACACATGCCTCAAACACATGGCGCACTCCAGACATCATATACTCTGAATTATCCTCTTTCGACGTTTGGCTCCCGCTATCATAGCATTGAGATCCTCCACCGTCTGAGTATAAGGTTAGGGATACCTGTCTCTGAAAAGGTAAAAATGTTTACCAAGGTGGCATTCGAGCCAAGACACCTGCACATTGCTAGCTGTATTCTGTAAAGTACCAGTTCCAGGCTGATGGATTTTGAGAGGAATAAACATTCGGTCTGTACCTCAGTCGGATGTCCAGGAAGTAATGACGAATTTGAATTTTGCGCCGTTTGGTCATACGACGGTTGGAAGCCGTGGTTTTATCATGTTTGTTATCTGCGATCCTTCGCATTAGTAGCCAGATGGATGTTTATTTTCGTCATGGAACATATACAACTGACCAACATATCCAAGTGATAAAAAGTTATTACGAAAACAGTGAAAGTCCCTCGGCAACCGTTCGTGAATTGCGTGTGACACTCGGACGTAATGCTGCTCCAACCGAATCGTCAATTCGGAAGTTGAACCGGAAGTTTGCGACCACGGGTTCTGTTTCAAACGTTAAGAAAACAGGACGACCGCGTTATGTTCGAATACAAGAAAACATTGCTGCCGTGCGTGACTACGTGACCGTATGTGTCAGAAAATCGTTTCGCCAACGAGATCAACAGTTGAATTTATCACCAAGTTCACTCCATGAAATCCTTTCAAAAGATCAGAACACGAGTGTGTAGAAGATACAACTTACACAAGATTTGAAGCCTGCAGATTATGGAAAGAAACATCCATTTGGTCAATGACTCTTGTTTCGACAAGCAGAGAACGATAACTTCACAAAAGGAATAATTTTCTCAGATGAGGCGCACTTCCACCTCAATGGGTACGTCAAGAAGCAGAACTGCAGAATTGGGAATAACTAAAATCCGCGAGTGACTGTGGAAGTTAAGATGCATCTACACCGCATGCCTGTGTCTCGCTGTGCGGAGTGACGCGCGGTTTGAGGCGCCATGTCACGGATTGCGCGGACCCTCCCGCCGGAGGTTCAAGTCCTTTCTCGAACATGTGTGTGTGTGTGTGTGTGTTTTGTTCTTAGCGTAAGTTGGTTTAAGTAATGTGTAAACCTAGGGACCAATGACTTCAGCAGTTTGGTCCCTTAGGAATTCACACACATTTGAACATTTTTGACTGTGTGCCGCGGGAAAATGACAAAGAAGCCGCCATCACTGTGAAGGGAGACCGTTACCGAAACATGCTTTGTGAGTGGTTTTTCCGTCTTACTGACGAAAATGACGATTTTTCGTTTCAACAAAATGGTGCGACATGTCACACATCCTGTGAAACGACTGTTCAGCTGAATGAAAAGTTTCCTCAAAAAATTATCTCTCTGCGAGGCAACAAAGAATGACCAGCCCGATCACTCGATCTTACACCTTGTGACTTTTTTTGTGAGTACTTGTGAAATGAAAAGTGAACGTGAAAAGACCACAAGCAATACACCAATTGAAGGATGAAATTAAAAGGGTTATTAACAGCATCGCACCAGATGCTTGTGAACGCGTCAACGAGAACTACAATGAATGCATTGCTCGTTGCCGCACGAGCTTGTGTAGTCATATGGAGGATATAATTTTTCATACATAAATGGGAGAAGTTACTTAATTTGTTCGTAAAAAAATCATATTTTCAATAAATTTTTTATGTTCTATAGCACTTTAATATTCGCTCCTACTCCCCGGACACACTCCAGTTTTACGCGCTTATGTGTCGGGCGAGCGACTGCACTGATGACGTTATGACCACTGACCAGTGTAAGATCTAATGCCGCCTGGTGGCGTTCCGGGCAGTAAGGAAAGTACAGGGTTATTACAAATGATTGAAGCGATTTCACAGCTTTACAATAACTTTATTATTTGAGATATTTTCACAATGCTTTGCACACACATACAAAAACTCAAAAAGTTTTTTTAGGCATTCACAAATGTTCGATATGTGTCCCTTTAGTGATTCGGTAGACATCAAGCCGATAATCAAGTTCCTCCCACACTCGGCGCAGCATGTCCCCATCAATGAGTTCGAAAGCATCGTTGATGCGAGCTCGCAGTTCTGGCACATTTCTCGGTAGAGGAGGTTTAAACACTGAATCTTTCACATAACCCCACACAAAGAAATCGCATGGGGTTAAGTCGGGAGAGCGTGGAGGCCATGACATGAATTGCTGATCATGATCTCCACCACGACCGATCCATCGGTTTTCCAATCTCCTGTTTAAGAAATGCCGAACATCATGATGGAAGTGGGATGGAGCACCATCCTGTTGAAAGATGAAGTCGGCGCTGTCGGTCTCCAGTTGTGGCATGAGCCAGTTTTCCAGCATGTCCAGATACACGTGTCCTGTAACGTTTTTTTCGCAGAAGAAAAAGGGGCCGTAAACTTTAAACCGTGAGATTGCACAAAACACGTTAACTTTTCGTGAATTGCGAATTTGCTGCACGAATGCGTGAGGATTCTCTACCGCCCAGATTCGCACATTGTGTCTGTTCACTTCACCAATAAGAAAAAATGTTGCTTCACCACTGAAAACAAGTTTCGCACTGAACGCATCCTCTTCCATGAGCTGTTGCAACCGCGCCGAAAATTCAAAGCGTTTGACTTTGTCATCGGGTGTCAGGGCTTGTAGCAATTGTAAACGGTAAGGCTTCTGCTTTAGCCTTTTCCGTAAGATTTTCCAAACCGTCGGCTGTGGTACGTTTAGCTCCCTGCTTGCTTTATTCGTCGACTTCCGCGGGCTACGCGTGAAAATTGCCCGCACGCGTTCAACCGTTTCTTCGCTCACTGCAGGCCGACCCGTTGATTTCCCCTTACAGAGGCATCCAGAAGCTTTAAACTGCGCATACCATCACCGAATGGAGTTAGCAGTTGGTGGATCTTTGTTGAACTTCGTCCTGAAGTGTCGTTGCACTGTTATGACTGACTGATGTGAGTGGATTTCAAGCACGACATACGCTTTCTCTGCTCCTGTCGCCATTTTGTCTCACTGCGCTCTCGAGCGCTCTGGCGGCAGAAACCTGAAGTGCGGCTTCAGCCGAACAAAACTTTATGAGTTTTTCTACGTATCTGTAGTGTGTCGTGACCATATGTCAATGAATGGAGCTACAGTGATTTTATGAAATCGCTTCAATCATTTGTAATAGCCCTGTATATAAGCGGAACAGAGACGAATGGGGTGTCATTCTAGCGGAGTTACTGGCCACAAACGGGGAAATCCACTACTAGCAACTTCGACAAAGAGCTGATCGTTATGGCGCAGCGCCAGCAGACCAGCATCTTGGAAAGCGTGAAGCTGATTGGCGCTTCGCGTGCTGCTATCGTGACAGTGTACGGAAAATGGTTGAAGAACAGGGAAACTCCGAGTAGGCGACGTGTTAGGAGTCCACGTCACAGCAGAGAATGTGGCGGTCGCAGGTTTGCACTTCTATCTGGATATAACAAGAGGCGATATAAGCAATTCTGACGACAGAGTATATAACACTACTGTCTGCTACTGTTATACCATAACCTCAAAACTGGAGGCAGTTCGTATAATGAAATTATTTTTATTCAAGCAATTATAGTATAAAGAAGCAGAACGGTGTTACCCTCTGAAAGGATTTTATTTGTGTTGACTGTGAAATACCTAACGGAGGTAGCTTATCGGAAGTGAAAGTCAGAATTACGTAAAAATTTTAAAACGGTGACAAACAATAATATGCCTATCCACAGTGTCCAAACGATAATAACAACGGTCGCCAGCCTAATAAGGCGTAAGAATGAGTAACATTCTTATTCAAGAAAATAAGTATGAGTACCTTTAACAGACAAACACAACCTATACTTTGCCACACGCGAATGCAATGAACTCTGGCACCTGAATACAGTATGTTCACGTTACGGTTGGCACTATCAGATCAGAACAAACTATTTGTTTAAATATAACATATCACAAAACACACTATTACCTTGAGGACTTAGTCAAACTGAATGGTCTCAATAACGTTACTATTAATATTCACTGGAGAATCGTGAATTGGACATAGGTTTAATATTACTTTTCAAACAAATTCCTATCTCATATGAAATATGGATATGGTCCACAGCAAATTTAGTTACTGTCCATAGATTAAGTGTTTCACTACTAAACACCTTCCTACTTAGAATGAAAATTAAATGTAATTCACTAATAGATTACTTCTCACTGTCTTTTGAATAAAGAAAATATTGTTTTCGTAAATAGTGGTCTTTCTATTAATCGTTATCTAGCATGAGCACAATAGACAAACTGTTGATCCTGTTACACCATTAATATGCACTTTTAATACACAAGAAGAGCCCAATATTGTACAGAATTTCACATGAATAGCAAGAGTAATAGAAACTTGCTATAATTAAGTAACTTTGTGCATTTGAACTACTTTGAGTGGACGGGGGCCCTCTTAATCTTGACCACTGTAGCAGAGCATACTAAACACACAAGAAACAAGCCCTTAACAAGCATGAACATGTAACCTTCAACAGTATTAGTTCTCAACTCTTACTGCAGTAGAACACAACTTGATGTGGTTAAAGACAATAGCTCACCTTTGGTTGATTTTCAACAGACTGCACTGTGATCATATACTAAGCAAAACTTTATAAGCCTCAGCTTTGAGAACTTTCACTTTAGAAGTTGGCAACAAAAATTTAATAAGCAGTTTTAATAGAAAATTTATTTTCAGCAAGCATTATTTACTATATTACTCAGTTCTGCTAAAACACTGAGCTTTAATGTTCTTTCAATAAGGACACTCGGTAATCAGTTTAGCATGGGTTGGACCCTAAGTTGTTATGTGACTAGGGATAAAAATCAAGGTAGGTATAAGAGTTCGAGTATAGGGGACCTTATATTTGTGCACCCTAAAACATCCATCCAATGAGCTGATCCTTCAACATACATTTCTACTATTCCTTGGTTCCTTTTCAGTGATTGCGCAATGTGGTGGCGATTGCATATTGGTAGGTGGATTTGCAAGTAAAATTGCTGGACTCTGACATTTCTTGGTGGCGATGATAGATATCAATTCCAGAATAGTTCCAGCTCTTTATCCATCCATCCGAGGCATTGGAAAGCGGCACGGAAAACCTCTCTCGGCACCAGCACAATATACAACTTTTACATGAGCAGTTGACAGTTTAGTAGCTCGTCTCCGACTGACCCTTGGTTCCACCTTTCCAACTCAGCCGCCCGGTGTGGCCGAGCGGTTCTAGGCGCGCAGGCCGGAACCGCGCGACTGCTACGGTCGCAGGTTCGAATCCTGCCTCGGGCATGGATGTGTGTGATGTCCTTAGGTTAGTTAGGTTTAAGTAGTTCTAAGTTCAAGGGGACTGATGACCTCAGATGTTAAGTCCCATAGTGCTCAGAGCCATTTGAACCATTTTGTAATCCCTGACACAGTACTCGTTAAAGCCTGTGCTATGGTAAGTGAGCGGGATTCACCTTATGAGAAAGGATTTTCACGTAGATATCGACCGTGTGTACCTGAATGGTGGCAAATCAGACTTACATCCACTCTCTAATAACAATAATCCGTTAAGTAAGTTCGAAATGCAATCACACGTCAGGGTGGATCAAAAGTAAACCAGAAGATGCTACCAATGTGACAATAACGCGGTCGCCAACCTAATTAGGCATTAACTGAGTTTCTTCCCTGTAAAAGTTGGTATATATTCATGCAAAACAACAAGTTGTAACACTGCATAATATAGCAGAATTTAGGAACCATAAAATCGATTGAACTGATAGTTTCATGTTCTGTACTGATATGGAAAATCATGAATACATAACACTACAGTATAATGTTTACTACAAAACTTTATACTGTCTATTAATCTGATTAAAATCGGGCATAGATTACCCTAGAAATTGTACTTTCATGCCACACACAAAATGTCAGTTTTGATAAAGATAAAAAACACTGATAAATTTTGACTTTTATATTGACTTTAACTTTTGCTGGTCAAACTAATTTAGAAAACTTCAGAATTCAAATGAATGAAGGGAGGACCCTGAAACTGTTATGAACGCTGTATTAAAAAAAAAAAGATTATTGAATTTATTATTCATTCAAGATTTCCATCTTATTTACTGCTCATTCAGATGCCTTTAAATCTGTCTCGAAATAATAAACTTCATTACTATATCAATGCTAAAATTATCTTTCGACTTCGTTAGACCTTCGCTATTCATTTACTGGTTCATTAACAAAACATTTCTTTAAACACCATTCTAATGTAGCTAGTGCTGCAAAACATTATTATTAACACAATTTTTAATTTTCATTTCTGGTCACTCGGATTGCACAACGTTTGGAAAGGTCCCTGTCTAGGTTAGTTGTGAGGATAATTAAATGATGGAAAAGTTCTAGTACAATTTAGGTTATTATTGCACCAAACAAACACAGTTCACTCTCTGATCCATACGGATACAATACTAAAAGTTTCAACCTAGAATCGATGCGACGGTTGGCGGGCGGCAAGATGGCGAGGCACAGAGCACGCATACAATCACAGCTATGGCTCTTGATGTATCGGCACTTTAATTCTTCTTAGCGTCGCAATACTTTTCCATTTTGAGCCTATGGAATTATGCCATGCTGTGTGGGCGTTGGAGCGGCATACCCGAGACTCATTGAAGCTATGTCTTCCAGGAGAGCCTCCTCGCTCCAGAACGTGTTGCTCAGACCAGTGCCAAACTCCAACTACTGCTGAGCCCGTTGTGCCGTGCAGTGCCCGCGTGCATTTTCCCGCGCTCGCCTGCCATCCACCTTTTACCGCTCCCTGACAGACCGGGTATTCATCCGAGGTTTTGCATTCTACATATCCTAACACATTGCCTACGTATGGACCAGACGCACAGCTACAATTTTACACATCTTACAACAGTTTCAACATTTGTTACATTTCAATTCTATTACAATATTACTTGACATTTGACATAAACAATAATATTCACATTGAAACTTATTTACAGTTTTCTTAACATAATGGCATGAAACAAAAAGAAATGAAACCAGAACATCAATTACACAAGTTTATCGTAAAGTCAGATGACAAGAATTACTTATATGTACTATAGTACAGATTCGTTGTAGTAACAAACCCTAAGTGAAGATCAGCAGTTTACATAACAGCAACCAAACATATTAAATAAAACAGAACATTTGCACATATTGTTAGTTCTACACAAAATTATTTAATTTTAAAGATAACCAAAGAGATTATATGACAAAGACAAAACATATAATTTGCTCATATTGTACGTATTACAGAGATTACACTTCCTAAATTCTGAAAGACATCTAAGTTTTCACAAAGAAAGGAGTATACAATTTTGTGTTATCGTTACAATCAAACACATTTACAGAAGCTCAACGATGTAACATTAAATAAAACAAAAGGCAAAATAAATCAGTAGAGCATTAGAGCTATAGTGTTACAAATACAACGCTGGTGCACGTACAACTGCTTCGGACCCCACCGTTCTGCTCACATTCTTGAACACGGGGCTGCGCAGTAGGCGACCCAAGTACATCGTCAGCTACGATTGTAGGGGCACGGGATCATTGACACTGGACCGTACATCAATAAAAACGTGTCACCTAGTCGGATGAAGCACGTTGTTCAATACATCACGTCAGTAGTCTTGTCTGGACCCGCCGTCATCAAGAAGAACGGCTGCTCGAGACAGGCACCACACCACGGACGTGGCGGCAGAATTAACGACGGATATTCACTTGGGCTTTCATGGGACCTGTTGTAGTAAAAAACTGAAGCGCCAGAGAAACTGGTATAGGTATGCGTATTCAAATACAGAGATACGTAAATAGGCAGAAGAAGCCGATGCGGTCGGTCAGCCATGCTACACCTCGTGTTGGTACCGTGTGCGGGTTTCTGCCAGACCGTATCGTTTAGTTGGCATGATTGCGTTGTTAGTCTTCTTCTCGTGTTCACTGGCGCAACTCGGTTTTGTAAGCGTTGCCTGTCCGCTAGTGGCAGCAGCGGCGCTTATCGATACGTAGTTCTGCTGCCCTATCTTTTCGGGCGACCTCGTGCTTCTTTTGTGTGGCGTGAAAAGTGGAGTTCTGTTGGGTGGGGGGGGGGGGGGGGTGGACGAGGACAACACACGCCGGGACCCTTCGTGGAGTGTATGGACTGTCGGATCGATGGGCAGTGGTCATGAGGGTGCACGACCTCGTCGAAACCGGATCCTGGATGTTTAAGTTGAGTGCATTGCAATTCGCGTAGAGAAACCTCCACCATTCTGAAATCTCGCGATTCTCCAGTGACTTGCATTCGTGTTGCTGCTCGTAGTGTCGCCGGGGCGAAAAGCAGCGAATGGAGTACATGGGGAAGGCGGATCTGATTAGCATTCCAGAGGTTCTATTTACTTTTTTCAACTCCTTACATTGTTAAGTTCAACCAGCGGTATTTTTCTGTCTTGTGGCCGCTAACGCCCCAGTTACCCTCCCTGGGGGTTAGTGTATGTAACGGAAGTGTACGTTTCCTCGCCTTGCCGCCGCTGTCCAGTGACAGTATATTTGTTAATTTTTTTTATAATTGCCATTTTGGCGATAAAGACCTTCATCTGTGATTGTGGTTACTTGCTTTAATTCCGATTGCGACCACAATGGCTTGTTTTCAGATATTACTTGCTGTCTGTATTTTATGTATGTTTGTTAAATTTTTCAATAATTCCCATTTTGGGCGTTAAAGGCCTTCAGCCATGATATTCGTTACTTGCCTTAAAATCCTGATCGCGACCACATTGGCTTGTTTTCCAAAATTATTTGCTGTCTGTATTTTACGTATTTGTTTAATTTTAAATAACTGCCTTTTAGCGTTAAAGGCCTTCAGCCGTGATTGTGGTTACGTGCCTTAAATGTCTGATTGCGACTTCATTGGCTTGTTTTAAAAATTATTTGTTAAAATAAATAAGTGAAATTGCAAAGTAAACCAATAGTAATTCGTACGGGCCCCGTCCACATTCGTATCCCAATCCTGATTTCCTTAATTACCAGGTTTCAGTCGGCAAAGCCTATTTAAGACAACAAGTGTCGGTCACAGTTGCTACATCGGTTACTGCTGCTTCAATCGAAGGTTATTAAGATTTAAGTGAGTTTGAACTTGCTGCTACAGTCGGCGCACGAGCGATGGAACACAGCTTTTCCGAGGTAACGATTAAGTGGGGGTTTTCCCGTATGACCATTTCACGAGTGTACCGTGAACATCAGGAATCCGGTAAAACATCAACTCTCCGACATCGCTGCGGACGGAAAGAGATTCTGCAAGAGCGGGACCAACGACGACTGAAGAGAATCGTTCAGCGTGACAGAAGTGCAACCCTTCCACAAGCCACTGCAGATTTCATTGCTGGGCCATCAACAAGTGTCAGCGTGTGAACCATTCAACGAAGCATCATCGATATTGGCTTTCGGACTCGAAGGCCCACTCGTGTACCCTTGTGATAGCACGGCACAAAGGTTTACGCCTCGCTTGGGCCCTTCAACACCGACATTGGACTGTTGATGGCTGGAAACATGTTACCTGCTCGGACGAGTCTCGTTTCAAATTGTTTCGAGTGGATGGACGCGTTCGGGTGTGGAGACAACCTCATGAATCCATGGACCCTGCGTGTCAGCAGGGGACTGTTAAAGCTTGTGGAGGCTCTGTAATTGTGTGGGGCGTGTGCAATTTCAAGCCATATGGGACCCCTGATACGTCTAGATACGACTCTCACAGGTGACACGCACATCAGCATCCTGTTTGGTCACCGGCATCCATTCATGCCCATCGCGCATTCCGGCGGACTCGGGCAATTCCGGTAGGACAGTGCGACACCCGACATGTCCAAAATTGCTACAGAGTGGCTCCAGGAACACTTCTCTGTGTTTAAACACTTTTGCTGATCACCAAACTCCCCAGACATGAACATTATTGAGCTTATCTGGGATGCCTTGCAACATGCTGTTCAGGAGAGATCTCCACCGCCTCGTACTCTTACGGATTTATGGATAGCCCTGCAGGATTCACGGTGTCAGTCCCTCCAGCACTACCCCAGACATTAGTCGAGTCCGTGCCGCGTCGTGTTGCGGCACTTCTGGGTGCTCGCGGGGGTCGTACACGATATTAGGCAGGTGTACCAGCTTCTTTGGCTCTTAAGTGTAGAAGGCACCATGACAGCTGTTAACTACGTGATCATCATTATAGACTACCTACATGTCTTCATGCTTGATGTATTCACCGACGGGAATGGTGTCTTCCGGCAGGTTAACTGTGGTGTCACCGCCAGACACCACACTTGCTAGGTGGTAGCCTTTAAATCGGCCACGGTCCATTAGTATACGTCGGACCCGCGTGTCGCCACTGTCAGTGATAGCAGACCGAGCGCCACCACACGGCAGGTCTAGAGAGACGTCCTGGCAATCGCCCCAGTTGTACAGCCGACTTTGCCTGAGATGGATTACTGACAAATACGCTCTCATTTGCCGAGACGATAGTTAGCATAGCCTTCAGCTACATTTGCTACGACCTAGCAAGGCGCCGTATTCAATTGATATTGAGATTCTATTAATGTATCATCAAGAGCGATGTTCTACAAATGTGGATTAAAGTTAAGTATTCCAGAAGCTACGTACTTTTCTTTATAGCATTCATTACGTATCCTGTTTCAGACCTCACGCCAGCCTGCGTGAGGTTAAGCGCGTGCCTTTCGGCTTCCTCTCATTGTGTCTAGGCTGTCTTGTCTAGACACAACATTAACTATCCGTGTCCAATACTAGAATCGCGATACACTGGTTTAAGGAGCATGATAGTGAGCTCACGTTGATGTGCCTTACCCACCAAATTTGCCTTATGTGAACACGATGGAACGCTTCTCGGAAACTACCGGGCTTTAGCCCTGTGCCCACAAACCACCGGCCCGTAATTTAAGGAAATGCCATGAACTGGGCATAGACATCTGGTTCCATGTCCCTCCTACCCCTACCAACGACCTGTCCGAATCCATCGAATTGATCCTCTGTATTGCTTTCCTAAGGCTGGACCAACATGCTGTTGTGCAGGTAGTCATAATGTTTCGGCTTATCACTGTACCTCACTGCTTGAAGGCAAGCGTCTGAAATGTGTTCCCGCATAACACTGGTGTTCCGCGCAAAGTGAATGAGTGCTCTACGAAAAATTATTAATTCATTACTTAAGCCTCCATCATCATCATACATAAGGATATGTGTCAGCAACATTAGCTGCATATGATTAATACACTGACGAGTCAAAACATTATGACCACAAGCGGCGTAGCGGCTGTTAAAACTGTTCGCTAGCACTGAGTGGAGCAAGCTGCGCATTCATGTACACCTACCTCAGTACAGCGTTCGTTCACCACCCCTTGCTCTGCATTCGTAGGTACTATGCAGACGATGTTAAAAGCAGCGTTGAAGAAAACCATCGTCCATACTCAGATTGCATAGTCCGCGTAACTCCAGTAACAAAATAAACCTGTAAATCTCTAGCAATAACGGGCAAAAGTGAATGCTTCCTTCCTTCATTGAAAATGAACACTCCAAAATCTCAAAATCTCTCAAACTTCATAGAACTATCCGCAAATCCATCTGCTTGCACGGCGATGTAAACCGAGCGCGAAATAACAGTCACTTCTTCATTTTACAGGTAACATTTTCGGACACGTCTAACATGACCTTCTCGTCCGGCAGCTAGTCCATGGCTATCCGAATGCCGTTGCTTTCAGGGCATATAACTCATTCCAATGCGCGGGAAAGACTTTACTCTGATTGGTTGATCAAAACGAGCAGCCAGTCAAATCAATCTTTCATATTAGCGCTTAAACTGGTTTGCTCCAATTTGCAGATGTCTTTACGTCATTTCATGCTGCAAATATTAATAAAATGCTCCACCAAACCAAATGAAACGAAAACTAAGAGAAAAGTACGCTTGAAACATACTTTTGAACTGATTGTCCTCGTATTACCTTTCTGGCTGCCTTATTACAAAAGCAAATACTCGTAGAATACGTCATGCGCCAGTTAGGGGGATTTACAGTTTTCGTGACACCCTGGTGGCGTAACACTTGCTAGTTACGTAAGGTGTATTACAATATAGAATTGAAATTTGACGTATGTCCCACATACACTCTCACATTCACTCTCATTTACTCTCACCCTAATATTAACTTTTAAACTGTTATTTTCATTGCGAAAGAAAAATTATTGAAAGTTTAGAATTCAAAATCTTTATAAAATAAATCATCACACTGACAATGCTATTACTGTTTTCAAATACCATAAGAAATGTAAACTGTTATTGTTCCTATCTGAATTCACTTTCTTAAGTATCGGTTAAGTAGGCCCACTTTACTATCATAGGTAGCAGTATCAAATTTTGACACTAAGTTCGTCTGAATAACAAAAGACCATGTACCAAACTTGTAATAAAACAGAATGAGATTTTCACTCTGCAGCGGAGTGTGCGCTGATATGAAACTTCCCGGCAGATTAAAACTGTGTGCCCGACCGAGACTCGAACTGGGGACCTTTGCCTTACTCGGGCAAGTGCTCTAACATCTGAGCTACCGAAGCACGACTCACGCTCGGTACTCACAGCTTTACTTCTGCCAGTATCTCGTCTCCTACCTTCCAAACTTTACAGAAGCTCTCCTGCGAACCTTGCAGAACTAGCACTCCTAGTGAGGAAAACCATTGTAATAGCAAACACTCTGGTCTTTATTATTATCTAATATGGCAGGGCAGACTAAGGGAACAAAGGGCCAACATGGGGATTTCAGCGTTGGAGCACTTTTTCTAATGGTCCCAGATCCAAGTATACATCAGTTCTTTGTAAGATTACTTAAGAATTAGAGCCTACACACAAACAGTGAAAATAAAGAGCGAATTATTTGCTCCAGTTTTAAGTGACAATGGTTAAGATGGTGATGAATGCATATATCACCTTCGATCAGTAACACATAAGCTCTATAAGTAAGATACAAAACATATTCAGGATCGAGAGGCGAACTTTGTGTGTGAGGAGAGGCCCATAACTGATAACGCAATTCCACCAGTTATAGCAGGCTCATCCAAGAATTGCGCCCCGCGGGCGCAAGGCAGTGTAGTCGAGCGCCCCGTCCGCGGCCGTGTGTCGCCAGTGTCGGCATAGGAGCGAGAGAGACAGCTGCCGAGCGAGTGAGACTGCACACCACTGCTGTGCGCTGGACTGTCCCGCGGTCACATCTAACGTAAACAAAATATTCTATTTTAGAATTAATTTTATGTAAGGGATATAGAGTCTCATTCTTACTGTTAGTAGTTACAAGTAAGTATTTTTTGTTATACTTCGTGCTACAATTTTTTGTATCCCTTTTCAGAGTTTAGGAATCGGATCCTTAGTTTGCTGTTTTGTACGTAATAATTTTAACTGACCAAGTTTGAAAACTTATTAAAATAGAATTCAGGTTATAAAGCTCTTTAATTCTTACAGTCAACATTGTTAAAGAAGACAATTAACATTTTACACGTTTTTCTTTTTCGAGGAAACGATTTTGTCTAGGATTGGTACAATATTTCGTGAGACTGCTAATCTCAAAGAAGTGGTCAAGCTTTAAAAGAGAGAAAAAGCGGTCCTTCAGGCGGATATGACACTGTAGGTCAATCAGCTCTAGTTGAAGCACTTGTGAGACGTCCTCTGCCCGAAGGGAAAACGGGCGAACAAATACATCTATCGGCTGGCGTTCGGGCGGTCTGCACGGCCAGCTAAGCGGCACTGCTCGGCCACTGCGACAACATACGAATTCGCCCGGGGCGCTGGCCACGGGCTATCGCCGGCGCTAGCGCCCCAGGGGCACAGTTTGGACGAGCCTGAGTTATACCATATCACTTTTTAACAAATGCTGGTTGACGCCAAACTGAAGTTGAATTAATCTGTTACATATGTAAAGCACAGTGTATGGGACTTTATACATATACAGGGTGTTTCAAAAATGACCGGTATATTTGAAACGGCAATAAAAACTAAACGAGCAGCGATAGAAATACACCGTTTGTTGCAATATGCTGGCATACATGACAGGAATGGTGTGGGGCAACTGTATCAGGCTGCCAGTTCAACTTCCTTTACAGTGTAGCCTTCAGATGAAAGAAACGGTTTAATGGGCACAACCTGTAGGCAACCTTGCATGACAGGTGTATTGTGTTGGAGTAATTTGGCCCACTTTATCGACCTCTTCGCATAGTAGCTTGTACATCAGGAGCAAATCAATTATTTTCAGGCAAGGCCTATACATTCAGATGAGTACTGCTGTGGACAGGCTGGGATGGACAGAGGTTGCGATGGACAGAGTGAAGGGAAGGAAGAAATAAATAGAGAGAGGGGAGGAGGGGTAGAGGCATGAGGCAGGTGGAAGCTGTAGAGTTGTAGTGGATAGGTGGAAAAGGAAGAGAGTGAGATGGAGAATATGGCCAGAGTGAGGAGCAAGATATAGAGACAGAAAGGGGTGGAGGAAATGTACAAAGAGAGGTTGAGGAGGTGAAGAAACGTAGGGCATAGGGAGGAGGAGATAGATAGTGGTGGGAGGATGAGATGGACATCAGACAAATAGAGGATAAGGCTTTCACAGAGAGGGGGAGGAGGAGGTTTGTTTAGTATTCATGTTGAATGCATATGCAAGTGAAGTTAGAGAACACACTCGCAAATCATGACTAGTTCTTAAAAAATATCTGGAATGACATTTCCACTGCAACTGTGGAACCAGTAATATTCTACATTCAACTTTCTCGTATTTTGAATGGGTACAGGATATATTCACAACCAAAAAAACTAAATGGTATATATAACATATATTCTTACAAAACAATGGCACAATATTTGAAGTACAATGTAATATTGATATTTTAGGCTATTAAGATTTTCAGCATCAGTCTAATCTCCATACTTAGGGAGCACTGATGACCAAGAGGTCGTGTCCACAACACACACAGCTTATGGCAGGTTCTCAGAAATTCCAAAGTTTTGACAAACACACGATATTGAACTTCTTCATTTGTGTGGCCATAGTGTCGTAGTTGCTTTATAATTCTTGAAACAATTAAGCACTATACAAATAAGGACAGTCCGCAAACAAACACAATAATTGATATAATTGGCGAAAATACTGTAACACACTCTGGATGGATGTGGAAGATTCACAGGTGGTTCTGTGTGAAGCAGATAGAAACGTAGACTTAATGACGTTGGAGGAACTACAAGATGCAATAATCTCTAGCAGGAACAGAAAAACTCTGGGTGCGATAAAATCAATCTAGAACAGATAAAATATGCATCATATATACGAAAAAATAAGAATACTCAATTTCATGAATATGTGCTGGCAAAGTGCTTATAAACCTGAAGAATGGAATATAGCCCAGATATACCCAATTTATAAGAAAGGAAATATTCTGGTTTTATGTTATAAATAGTATGATAAGAATTTTAAAAAAACAACTACTGACAATCACTGAAACTGTATTATGTGATGTCCAACATGGTTTTCGAATAAGCAGGTCATGCTCAAGCGGTGTCTTCACCATGACACAACTAACAGAAGAACACCGTGAATTCAATTTATCAACTTTTCTTACCTTCATTGACTACGACAAGACGTTTGATAAAATAAATCGAAACAAACTGCGGGAAATATTAAGAAAACTGAGGGATTCCATCTCATCTTATAAGAGGTATGTTCCAAGAATCTAATAAAAGATCGGTTAACTCAGCCGAAATCTCTGGGAAGGAGTCCATATGGCCCCAGAGCTCTGTTTAGTTTTAACATTTTCAGTTGTTTCTCAGCGCCACTGGTACTAACATCTGCATCAGATGTCTTTCCAGTGGTACAAGAATTCTATTGAAAAGGAGTATTTGAAAACGGAATTAAGCTTCTCTGCTTATGCTTTGCTGCCCCCAGTTTTAGGTTTTGTCTCATCTCTGACTGACCAGACGCCAGCTTTGGTGCTACTAACAGCCTTTACACACGAGCAGAGTTCCTTTTGGATTTGTGAAAGATTTCTCGACAAAATTTGCCTGTGGTAGCCATTGAAGGCTTCACGCATTTCTCCCTTGACAGTCAAACGTGTTTCATTCAACAACTTTGCATCTATAGCCCGATAATTGTTTTACATGGATTGGTCTCTGTTCCTTCAGATGTTTCTTCACAGTGGCTGTATACCATGGATGGTCAACCCATCATGAATTGTTCTAATGGGTATATAGTATCCAGTGCATGGAGAACTATTGCCTTAAACTTAAGCCGCAGTTGCGCCACCTACTCTTGTCCACAATTGAAAGTATCAATCTACAATTTCAGATATGACCCTGCTTCTTATTTATCTAGTTCGCTGAACATATAAATCTTTCTACTTGTTTTATTAGCCCTTTGAACTTTGATAATCATTGTTGCTACAACTTCATCATGGTCGCTGGCAGCAGTTTCGATGTGTGCATTCTTAAAGAGGTCTCGACTACTTTTCGCAAATTAGCTCTAATATATATCCATAATGAGTAGAGTTCCGCACCATCTGTTAGAGACAGTTTTTAGAGGAACCATTTATTAATGTTGCACAGGATATTTTGTCACACTCACACTATAATTACACCAACTCCAGATCGAGCGATACAGAAGGAACAAGCATAACCCACTAATCTTTTGAAACTACCTTGCTACTCTCCCACGCAAACCACACATACCCAAATTACATGACATACATCACACTGCAATAAGAAATACAAAACACTAAATAGTCACAACACTATCTATGGTGTCACCGCTAGGTGGTAGCTTAAATCGGCCGCGGTCCATTAGTACATGCCGGACCCGCGTGTCGCCACTGTCAGGATCGCAGACCGAGCGCCACCACAAGGCAGGTCTCGAGAGACGTACGAGCACTCGCCCCAGTTGTACGACGACGTTGCTAGCTACTACACTGATCGAAGCCTTTCTCTCATTTGCCGAGAGACAGTTAGAATAGCCTTCAGCTAAGTTAATGGCTACGACCTAGCAAGGCGCCATTTGTACCATTGCATGTACCTCAAGATAGAGTCTCACTTGTATCATCCAGAATGCTGTATACCAAAGGACAATATAAAAGTTAAGTGTTCTAGTAGCTACGTTCTTTTCTTTATCACATTCATTACGAATCCTGTTCCAGACTTAACGCCAGACGGCGTGAGTTGACGCGTGCCCTTTCGGCTACTTCACTGTGGACTGGCTGCCTTAACAGTCCACTACACTATCACTTTCAGCTTTCCCACTTCAATTAATATTTATCCCAGTTTCACACGACACTGCCCCACTTCGTAATTCTACTTTCCTACTATGAACTCTGGAGATATTTGCACGTCTTCCTGTGCAATGCAAGCCAAGTGGCGTTGCTGGATAGACGGCCGACTCACCTTGCTTCTCTCTCAGAGTTTGCATCTAGCGTCACACGGAATCATATCACGCAAAGTAATATTAAGAACATATTCATCACACACGCGAGTCCTCAACTGATACCATGGACGAGTACTCTTTATCTTTTGTCTCATACACAGTTTGAGACTCACAAAGTACTCACCACGTGGAAGTACTCGTCTCTAATTTCAAGTCTTGCACACGCCATTTCTTAAATATTTCAACTTATGGTACACACGCTATTTCTTAAATATTTCAACTTATTGTACACACGCTAGTAATTCAGCTTAACTTAAGCACACGGAAGTATTTCAACTTATTGCTACACGTGGTTTCATCGTGACCGTTGGTCACTTCCGAAGATTACTACAATCCCATTAATATTACCTGCCTGACATTTAATTCTCCCCACAAAAGTTCCTGAGATAGAGAAATTATTATTTCAAACTACTCTTAAATATTCCACATGCATACCATGTCTCCACTCTTTCATCATTACGGAGCACAACTAAAACAGGTCTTAACAGCACAAGATCCAGCAGCAGAGTGCTGAAACATGGCTGTTCTCGAGGTCCTCTCCACCTCTGCTGAAGTGGGGGGAGCACCTTGCTACCGTATTGGTCAGCCACATTTAAGGCACTCAAAGCTCAGGTAAATTTCATCTGTTTGGTCCCACCAAAGGTGGCCAAAGGATCGACTCAAATATGATCATATATTCACATTCACTATCTGCAGTTAGCAGACGACCATACATTCATTCATTTCACAGATCTCACCAAACTGGATGTAGGGATTTACTTTGTGAGAGTGCACATGTGATCAATTAAATAAATAAATTGTCATTCTTTCCCACACTGGTATCCGGCTTCGCTGTATTAATTGAAATTGAGTTATTTTACAAAAAAAGTGTTGTTCTGACAAAAATAATGAAGTATGTTGTACCTATTTTCAATGTCGGGCTGTACTGTACCCTTTCACCATTACCATCACAAAAGCCCAAAATGTACACCACCTCTCCATACTCCTGCGGTGAAAACTTGTACGGCATCGCAAAGTGTACTGCACACAGGAGACAATAACAGTAAACAGTGCCTGCAGTATCAACAACATGGTTGTTATGCAAACGTACCACCCACTGCACTTGTCTACCTAAGACTGATAGTGTGTCCTGTGAACACAAGTGTAGCGTTCCATACACTGTGGCATGTTTCGGAACTCTGTTGTAGCTCCTTAATTATGGATCTGATCTCATTTCTGTATTTACATTTTTTGTTTCAAATAACCTAAGGAATAACCTCCAGCAACCGGGGGAAAACCTCGTGAGTCATCCTATTGTTTAAATAAATGGTTGTTTTCGGCTCCCTCTCTGCCGCCAAGGAGACACGCTTCTGTTTTACCTCTAGTTACGACTAAACGCCTTTTTCCATTACAGCTGCGCTAATGTGTAGCAAATATCTTAAAATATATTAAAGCAGTTGTTCTAATAATTTAATTAACATGAGTCATCACTATATAAAATCATTATCCATGTCTCTCACTACAGCTTTAGATTATCTGTGGGACTGTCGCCATATGCCGATAACAAAGAGAAGCTTTTGGCCAGCAGAAATTGTCAATGGCTCTGAGCACTATGCGACTTAACTTCTGACGTCATCAGTCGCCTAGAACTTAGAACTAATTAAACCTAACTAACCTAAGAACATCACACACATCCATGCCCGAGGCAGGATATTGTCAATGCTGTTAGTGCAAATTGCAGGGCCAAAATATCTAAGAACCTCGTCTTATAGGAAGTTTAGTTCGGGGATTTCAAAGTCCGATGCCTTCAAATTATTTTGCCACTATTTCAGTTTCAAATAACATGGCCACGGCAACCCTTTGTTAAACAGGCAATGGCACAAACTGCTAATATTTTCGCAATAAGATTACTGGTCTTCCATCCAGTCCCACACACCTACGCCGTTACGTAAGATGCTTCTTTATATCTGATCCTCCCTTCTGAGCTAAATTTTATTACAATCGCTAATTCTGAAACTCAGTACACAACCATTAAAACTTTCACGTGATTGTCTGGTAAAAATCATTGCCTTCTTTTCATGTCATCACTTCTAGTTGAAGAACAGATATAAACTGACGAAATACAAGAGGGGGGGGGGGGGGGAGGGGAAGATATACTTGTAAGATAGTAACAGAACAATATTTTGTTAACGACGTATTTCACTAAGAAATTCTCTGAAAACCACGGTATGTTCAATTCTGTATGACAAATGGAATGACTCTATGGACATAGCACATGAACGGGAGTGAGTGAGTAGTTAGAACGCACTAACTTTTTTGTTGTACACACTGAAGAAAATCTGAGCTGAAGGAACAGGTTTTTGAGCTTCAAAACAGTTATATTCAACAGCTTTTGTTCCTCGAACAATCGCTAGTTTGGAAAACAGATCAAACAACATATAAACATATGTTACATACTTCCATTCACTCATAGAGGCCCTATGTCATAATTTTAAGGGGTAACTCATCACTTAAGAATAAACTGTTGTTTGCACAATGGCAAGCAGTGAGAACAATATGCGACGTTCACCCACTGTCATCTTGTAGACACCCCTTTACTGAGTTGGACGTTCCAGCTACACTTCCACAACACATACAGGGTGTTTCAAAGTCTTTGCGACAAACAAGTAGGACTAATAGATCACCTCATGGGGAACAACTTTTGTTAGAGTCAAACTGTTCGCTGACACTTCTAGCGATGATAGCAGTCTTTACTATAATGGGGCGATCAAAAAGGTTCTGTTTGCGTATGTGCAATTCTGATGCAGGTATATAAGTACCGGCGTTTAGGGAAGGGTACAGTGTGGCATTCGTGTCTTTCTGACAAGCGTGCAGTAAATGCGGGAACTTGAAATAAGGTGGTTATCACCAAATGCGTCCAAACAGGACCAGTGTGCTGTTATTCTTTTCTTAGCTGTCGAAGGACAAAATGGTTCAAATGGCTCTCAGAACTATAGGACTTAGCATTTGAGGTCATCAGTCCCCTAGAACTTAGAACTACTTAAACCTAATTAACCTAAGGACATCACACCCATCCATGCCCGAGGCAGCATTCGAACCTGCGACCGTAGTGGTCGCGCGGTTCCAGACTAAAGTGCCTAGAACTGCTCGGCCACCAAGGCCGGCTGTCGAAGGACAAATACCGGTAGACAACCACCACAGATGTATGAGGCAGCCTATATGTCAAAAACAACCGTTGTGGAATGGTGTGTCAAGATCCGTGCAGGTGGTGATTCGACACAAGACACTAGTCGATCTGAGAGGCCAGCAGAAGTTAAGCCAGCTCAAGTGGGAGTCTCGAGCACCCACCGCGTAGTCCTGGTCTCTCCCCAAGCGATTATCACACCTTTGGCTCAAAAATGGCTCTGAGCACTATGGGACTTAACTTCTGAGGTCATCAGTCCCCTAGAACTTAGAGCTACTTAAACCTAATTAACCTAAGGACATCACACCCATCCATGCCCGAGGCCATATTCGAACCTGCGACCGTAGCGGTCACGCGGTTCCAGACTGTAGCGCCTAGAACCGCTCGGCCACCGCGGCCGGCCCACCTTTGGCCCCTTAAAAAATGCGTTCAAGGGTCGAAAATCCCTGTCGCACGAGGATATGCTGCATGCAGTTACGGACTTCTTCACACGGCAGGACATGGTGATTTACCAAATGGACAAATAGGTATCTTCAACCTGGTGCGTCGGTAGAATGATTGCCTCAATGCTAAAGGTGATTTTCCGTGATGGTCATGCCAATTTTGGACGGTACAGCCTTCGAACGGAAACCTTTTGATCGCCCCTTATAACTGATTATGCCCCTGAGAGACTCTGGACGTAGGTATTCCGCACAGCTCGTATCCAATGTTTGTTACCTATAAGCCAACGATATAATCCGCTTGAAAGGCGGTAAACCGAGTTTCTAAAATACCGTTCTCCACTTAGAGGCACTCATTCTTCAGGTTTTGTTGTTGAAAACCATTCTATCAATTTACAGGGGATATATGTAGATGCGGCCTGCCTGATTAGTACACCCTACCAGGGACAGCGAATTTAATAAAACGTCGCCAGGAGGCGCCAGCGAACATTTTTTCTCTAACACGGATTATTCCCCTTGACGTGTTCTGTCACCCCCATACATTTGTCACGAATATTTCGAAACAGGTTACAAACACTACTGGCCATTAAAATTGCTACACCAAGGAGAAATGCAGATGATAAACGGGTATTCATTGGACAAATATATTATACTAGAACTGACACGTGATTACATTTTCACTCAATTTGGGTGCATAGATCCTGAGAAATCAGTAACCAGAAGAACCATCTCTGGCCGTAATAACGGCTTTGATACGCCTGGGCATTGAGTCAAACAGAGCTTGGATGGCGTGTACAGGTACAGCTGCCCATGCAGCTTCAACACGATACCACAGTTCATCAAGAGCAGTGACTGGCGTATTGTGACGATCCAGTTGCTCGGCCACCATAGACGAGACGTTTTCAATTGGTGAGCGATCTGGAGAATGTGCTGGCCAGGGCAGCAGTCGAACATTTTCTGTATCCAGAAAGGCCCGTACAGAACCTGCAACATGCGGTCGTGCATTATCCTGCTGAAATGTAGGGTTTGGCAGGGATCGAATGAAGGGTACAGCCACGGGTCGTAACACATCTGAAATGTAACGTCCACTGTTCAAAGTGCCGTCAATACGAACAAGAGGTGACCGAGACGTGTAACCAATGGCACCCCATACCATCGCGCCGGGTGATATGACAGTATGGCGATGACGAATACACGCTTCCAATTTGCTTTCACCACGATGACGCCAAACACGGATGCGGCCATCACGATGCTGTACACAGAACCTGGATTCATCCGAAAAAATGACGTTTTGGCATTCGTGCACCCAGGTACGCCGTTGAGTACACCATCGCAGGCGCTCCTGTCTGTGATGCAGCGTCAAGGGTAACCGCAGCCATAGTCTCCGAGCTGATAGTCCATGCTTCTGCAAATGTCGCCGAACTGTTCGTGCAGATGGTTGTAGTCTTGAAAACGTCCCCATCTGTTGACTCAGGGATCGAGACGTGGCTGTACGATCCGTTACAGCCATGCGGATAAGATGCCTGTCATCTCGACTGCTAGTGATACAAGGCCGTTGGAATCCAGCACTGTGTTCCGTATTACCCTCCTGAACCCACCATATTCTGCTAACATTCATTGGATCTCGACCAACGCGAGCAGCAATGTCGCGATACGATAAACCGCAATCGCGATAGACTACAATGCGACGTTTATCAAAGTCGGAAACGTGATGGTACGCATTTCTCCTCCTTACACGAGGGATCACAACAACGTTTCACCAGGCAACGCCGGTCAACGGCTGTTTGTGTATGAGAAATCGGTTGGAAACTTTCCTCATGTCAGCACGCTGTAGGTGTCGCCATCGGCGCCAACCTTGTGTGAATGCTCCGAAAAGCTAATCATTTGCATATCACGGCATCTTCTTCCTGTCGGTTAAATTTCGCGTCTGTAGCACGTCATCATCGTGGTGTAGCAATTTTAATGGCCAGTAGTGTATATAAATAATACAGGCAGTCGCAGCAATTTTGTGACAAACTTCGAGGTGCTGTAGCGGGTGTCTAAAACCTCCATAGTTTTTCGGTATACAGGAGAAAAGTAAATTGCAGATGGAGACCCGTGCCCGAAATCGTCACCCACCGAGACAACAGATAATGTCATTCATAGGAGACAAAGCCTTTCTACGAAGCAGTTAGCTCCATCTACTCCACTGGCGAGCGTGGCAAATACTCGCGATCACTGAATAACAAACAACATTGCGTGACGATTCGCCTACGGTCCGTCAGCTAAAAGGTCACGTTTGATGTCAAAGACGTTGCCTAGTGTTAGGCGCCAGCGCTTATCACTTGGACGTTCTGCAGTCTCGTTAGATGACGTTTTCGGAACGGATTCCTATCCTCTATATGTTCTTCAAGAACCCCTGGAAGTTTTTCGCAACATATCTGGAACATCCTGTATATAATTGCTATAGATATTCATTAGCAATTTTCCATCGTATTTTAAGGAGAAAAGTAATGTGCGCAAATCCAGAAATAAAAGAAAGAAAATTAATTTCGTAACCCATTACTAAAACTAGCATCGATTTAGGAAAGAAGCTCAATATGCAGCCACAACATAATTTACTGATTTGCCTTGCAACACAAAATGTTTTGCAGGTAGTAAACATATTTAAAATACAACCTGAAACCATGTCTTCTGCATCACTCCTTCCATTCCGTAGACGAATATTTAAAAGAAACTGGTACGATGTCTAGAGTAGTAGCAGAAGTGTTTACTTTGTTGTTAGATCTGTGTTTCACTTGCAACCTGAGTGGACCAACTAGATCAGCGCCGACCATGAAAGGCGCCTGACAGGGCTTGAATCCTGGTCGAGCAAGCTGTTTTCACTTGTCTCATGTGGTCTCTACCTTTCCCTAGGCAAATAAGGTTTTCTGCGGTTATGGATAGAAATTAACAACCGTTTCGCAAAGACTTTCGGACTTTGCATTTGGTGTTCCCGTCCATCTCAAAGATCTCTTCGTCCATTGTTGTTCAGCTATGTATTTGTATATTCTCCACTAAACATTCTCGGATTTGTCGTGAGTTAGATCACCAGCTTTCTCTAAAACGGTCAGACGTAGTTTGTTTCAAATTGTTTACGACTATACAATTCTCTTTTCTCATTGTTAGATCACTTCTGTATACAGTTTGGCTGCATTCATCGTCCTCTTCTATTGGTTCAAAATTTTGGCGACTTTTTTTTCTATTCGTGAACTGGGAACATTCAGTGATATCATCGCCACTCCGCCGACCGCATTAATTCTAATTTTTCCTCTCCGGTTCTCGGATTTGTTGGGAACTACACGCGCTGTGTCATGAATAAAAGAGCGTATTTCTCTTTTTATCTGCCTGTACTCATACACTGGAAATACAAAGGAAGGAGGCACACAAAACGAGTGTGTGTACAGTCTGTGTTTAGCGACCGCAGGGCTTGTTTCCTGTACGCTGTATTAGCAGTTAATATGGAAATAATGCTCTAGCAGCTCGCTTGTGATATAAGTTGACTATTCCGAGTCGGTGTGACGCTAATTCGTCTTTTTTCTGTACGATGAAGATTAAATTAAATAAAATTTTCCATTGTCGGTTTCACAAATGTGTTTCCAGTACCTGTTTAAATCCTCACATTCCTGCACTGTCGACCACGTTTCTGCAACGATTTTTAATTAAAATAACAGTTATGCACTGTAGAGTTATGTGACCATGGAAGGAACGATGGATTACACAGGCTCGCTAAAAAAAATTGTGGATATTGTTGTTAGGTAATCGCTTATTCTTGTAGAATATGAAATACATATCCATCTCTGATACGTACATTTCTGTTAAAGTTTGATTGTGTTATCAACTAGAAAACAACAGGAGCATATGTAATTTGTATAAATAGGAATTTATCTGATCAATATGCTCCAATGTTTTATAGATGTATAAATGTGAAAGGACCTCTTTATTACAAAAGAATTATTCCCCACTGGTTTATATTTCCTTTCACTCTTCTCTTTTGATCATCTGGTAATGCTTTTACTGACTCCGATAAATTACGTGTGGTACGTCTCGTTGAAGTGACCAAGGTTAGACTCCCATCATGTTTAGTCGCGCGGAGTAGCCGCGAGGTCTGGGGGCGCCTTGCCACGGTTCGCGCGGCTCCCCCCTCCCCCCCTCCCCCCGTCCGAAGATTCTAGTCCTCCCTCGGCCATGGGAGTGTGTGTTGTCCTTGGCGTGAGTTAATTTAAGTTAGATTAAGTAGTGTGTAAGCCTAGGGACCGATGACCTCAGCAGTTTGGTCCCATAGGACCTTACCCACAAATTTCGTAATTTCCATCATGTTGGCACTTTAGCTGCCATGATACCATTTCTGCAACACTTTGATGTCTTCATGAAAGCGCTTACTTTGTTTCTCACTGGTCTCACTCAAATGTTCAGGAAAAAGTCAGTGTGATGGTTCAAATGGCTCTGAGCACTATGGGACTCAACTGCTGTGGTCATCAGTCCCCTAGAACTTAGAACTACTTAAACCTAACTAACCTAAGGACATCACACACATCCATGCCCGAGGCAGGATTCGAACCTGCGACCGTAGCAGTCGCACGGTTCCGGACTGCGCGCCTAGAACCGCGAGACCACCGCGGCCGGCAAGTCAGTGTGAAGCTTGCGGCTTATCAAATAAGTTAACTTCTGGAACTCTTCCAGCATGTTGAATGCAACAGAAATATAACGTGGATCCTTTTGCTGTCTAAGAATTTAGTGATACATAAGCCGTCCACTTAGTCATTGTCATCTTTATCCACAGTTGGAATTTACCTTTATTTTTCTGCCAGTTCGAACAAAAATACATTTGTTCAGTTTCGCTTCTGATAGATGAGGGATCTACTCGCAGAGACGCCTGAAACATTCTCTATCTTTGCGTAGGGTTTTGACAAACTGTTTCATTAGGCCTAATTTATTGCATGTAGGCGGTAAATAGTATATAAAATTGTATATGAAATACATATCGCTACAACATGCATTTTCTTTAATACTGAATGTTGATCTAGAAAATGATGGGTGATATGTTTGTTTGCTGTCACATTAGTGTTCAGTACACTAGAAAACCACAAGAATAAACCACATTCATTAAAACGTTTTTTTTTCATTCTTGAATTGTTTTTTCGAAGGGCTGAGGTAAATCAGGCGCTGTCAGATACCTAGTTGGACACTACAGGACTATCATTATCACGAAAGCGCTTATGAGACGACACTAACTCCAAACATAATGTTACAAGGCTTGGCGCAGGGATCACTTGCTGAACCTCAACACGGACAAATGTAACATAGTGCGCATAATAAGACAGAAAGACCAATTATTGTATGATTCCGTGAGTGCTGAACAGTCACTGGAATCAGTCACGTCCATTAAACGTCTGTGAATGGGCATATGGAGCTATTTAATGTGGAACGACCACGTAAAACAGGTCTTAGGAAAAGCAGATGGCAGGCTAATATTCATTGAAGAATACTCAGAATACTTACAGAAATCTCGTTTGGCCTGTCCTTAAGTACTGACCGTCTGTCTGGGACCTTTCCAGATATGATTGATGGATTAAAGAAGAGCAGCGCGTTCCGTCACAGTTTCTTCTAGTAAGCGCAGCTCCAGCGGCAGACACTGCACGAGAGGCTTTCTGTTTCACGATGTGGTTTACTGTCAAAATCCCGCAAGCGTATGTTCCTACAGGAATCTACAAGTGTGAGACCTGAGTTTCTCCTGCGTGTACTACGTTGAGATAACTTACGGGAATGGAGCCGTGTGACGTCATCCGCAACTACCGATACTTTGACAGGTGCACACTCTTTTGTTTTTTAGGCAAAACTGCAGCAAGTAAGCGCTGTGCCAGTGAGTTTAAAATCTCTGTTTGCAGAGAAATTCCGGAAAGATAAAACACAGACACAAACGCACATTGTAAACACCAGAGCCACACACAAACCAAAGATGACCGATGCGAGATGTTATCGGTAGCGAAAGCTATTAGACAACGGCTGAAGTAGCATTAATTCCGCCCATCTGTTTTTTTGACAAGGGAGAGAGCAGGATTCCATGCAGAATGTAAGAATCTCCATTTGTGTTACAAGGTTACTTGCTAATTTAGTCTCAACTGCTTCCTTAATAACACCGCACCAATAGCAGCATGTCAGAGTTTCCACGTTGTTACGAGGCGTATTCGGAAAGCAAGTTCCGATCGGTCAAGAAATCGAAACCACCGTGAAAATCTAATAAAACTATGCACATATGTGTTGGACAGTGTCTCTAGTATGCCTGTCGGTTACATCACTTCGCTCATTTCAGTTCAAGGCGCATGGTGAGCACATAAAGGTGTGTAGAAAATAGTGTCCCTCCAAGTATGAGGTCCTGGAGAGAGATTTCCCCTGATATTATGCAGCCCATATTACGGAATTGTCATACGGTTCCTACTTTGTGACAATTCTCGGTCGCAATCTGCAGGGGCAAGAAAATGCTCCTGCAGTGTTTTCGATGGGAAGTGTGTGATCACCGGCACTAAAGCCCGTAATTGGCTCCCTCTGTGTTTCAGCTCTGCTCACATTAACTACTGGCTATGAAGACAACACTTTCGCACAGACAACGAGCTACAGATGAGCGTAGAGAATTGGAGGGAAGCGCAGGCGGCTGCCTTCTGTGACGAGGGTATTGGAAAGTTGGTAGAACGCTGCGACAAATGTCTAAGTCGGAGTGCTGACTATGTAGAGCAGTGGCTGGAAGTTGTAACTAACTGTTGCAGATAAAATATCTCTGATTTTCAAAGTGGTTGCCATTGCGCGATCAATTGGAACTTGCTTCCCGAATAGCCTTAGTATATTCCATAGGATGACCGGTGCCAAGACAATGTTCTGCAATAGTCGTTTTGCTCGGCTGTTGCAAGTGTGTTTGTCTCTTATGGTCAGTGGAATGCTCCTCCTTGGTTTTGATATCCGATCAATGTATGAAATGTCACAACTGCAAGGAATACGATAGAGGACAAACACTCGCCAATATCATTCTTAACGGAACCTAAACGGACCCTAATCTCAGATGGAAGTCGAAAAACACTTTTCACATCACATTTCCGCAATATACGACCAATCTTGTTGGATACGCTCCCTGAGTAAGGCCGTAGAACTTGGTCCCAACTCTGTATTATCATCAATCAGACGGTGCACAGTTGCTGGACAGCGCAAATCACTTCTAATCTGTCTTTCACTATATTCATTCTGAAGAAAGATGACCTCAAGATGGGTTCACTCACCCGATAAACTACCAGGATCTCACATGACGTAGGCCCTATGAACCGAATAGTGACAACTATCAGCCTGCAGATACAAACCAGTGTGGGTTGGCTTTCTATAAGCTGCATTCCCGAAAGTTATTTAAACATCTACAAATATACCGCTTCTCTCTGAAGACATTTCGTGAAAAGACAGTGAATGGAAGACTAGAGAGATTCGTGCAAACACGGAGGCTCATCGACAATCGATCTTTCCGTGGACCATTCTTTGCTGGAATAAGAAAAGTGGGAAGCGACGGTTGTAAACGACGTAGCCCCCGGACAGATTATAAGCTGCGGAGTATACAGGGTGTGATGGTTGCAGCTGCAGATATTTTTATTATGGTACTTTAATATGTTTACACATGAGTGTGTTGATTTTATTCTTTCTCTGCTTCTAACAGTCTTCCCGCAAACACTCCACAAAATTGACGACCTGATGTTTTCTGCACAGTCGTGACTGCACCATTAAGTGGATTACCCTTGCAGTACAAACTTACTTGCGTCCATGCGTACATACTTCAACGCCTGACGTGCTGCCCACAGGAAAATAAGCATTAATCGCTTGCTCCTGCAACATGTACTTGGAGGTGTTAATCAACCTAAAACATGCTACTCCTAATAGCTATAATTATTAGTCTGCACATGGCGTAAGTACTGATGTAATGTTGTTCAGTACACCGTCCTGAGTCACCAATAGAAACATCTGAACTTATGTCCCTAACACCCTATTTATAATTAGCTGTATTTTTAAAGGTTACCTAGCAATGTCCGAAATCCAAAATTTAGTTAATGTCTACATTCATCCTGTGAAACTCAGGTCGTTCTGTTCGTCCTTAAGACCCATAAGACAGTAAATATTTGGGCTCAGGTTGATGCAGTGTTCTTGGCAGTTCCGCCAGGTTAACAAAAGACGGGCATACGCGTTATTATCGGACTGGCTCCATGACTGGACTGAAGAGTTCCTGGCGATTACAGCTCAGCGGGGAAGACGGCAGGAAAGAGAGAATTGGGATGAGGTCCGGGTAACGATGAAGTCGTTAGAGACGGGGTACGACGTCGGATTGCGGACGATGTGTAAGTAAATCGGCCCTGTCCTTTTCAGAGGAACCATCCCGGCATCTGCGTGAAGCGATTTGGGGAAACTACAGAAAATGTAAATCAGAATTGACATACAGGAGATTTGAACTCGAATACATGTACAGTGTCTTAACCACTGCGACCTGCCGTTCGCTTTTAATGGGGAGAAACCTGCACACAGTTTTGCACGCAACTCACAAGGAGAACACGGCGAGTGCATAACCTGATTTCCCAGAAACTTCGGTTAGTAGAAGAGGGGTCAAAATAAGCGAACACGTGCCTTGGCTTATCCGTAGATACTCGATTGTTCTTAAAAAACGATGGTCAAAGTCTTCGAGGCCAATTAGATGCCTTTTATCGGGTGATAAGTTCAATTGAAGCGTCGGCACACTGCGTAACGTCACGGCCTCACAATTTTGCGTCCCGTGTTCTATTCCCGATTATTGTTTCCAATTTCTTGTTTTCCTATTTCATTTATCTACCCAGATCCATAGAAGGTAGCTACACGAATTCTTCTCATCAAGTAAGGGGATACGAGGGAGTTATATTAACTGTAAAGTTACAGCTGGGTTTCACAATAAGTGTCACACATTTATTAAGTAATATGTGTGGGATTCTGTGTGTGTGTGTGGGGGGGGGGGGGGATCCACTACTCTCTGCTCCCTTTCAGAACCAACTCGGGAATGATTTCTTCACTAGGACAAAACCAGCGGGCACGTCAGAATCGACTGAATACAAGACCCTCGTCGCAGGCCACTGGAATAAACGGGTATACCTGCTGGCCGACCAAAACCCACTTATCGGGAAGAAGTTTGCAACACCAACAATATTACTGACAAGAGACACAACACAAGTTTCACTGAAAACAGTTTCAAATTCTTCTGATTTATTTTCCCATTTATTGTTTTATGCACCCGTTCAGTAATCTTTTACTGACATGGGTAGATAAATGACAAAAATATAAAGAATAAAATAAAAACAATAATCTGCTTTTGAAAGCAGGGCGCAAAAGTGTGAAACCTCAACGCTAGCTGCTGTGACGCTACTTTGGCTAGATCAGTTGCGGGCTAAAACGTACATACAGTACCTCGAAAACTTTGATTGCCTTTTTTTTTCAGAAACGTTCGAGTATCCACGAAAATCCGAGACACGTGTCCGTTTATTTTGACCCCTCTTTCACTGATCAAAGTCCTGGGAAACAGGGTTATCGTAACTTCCGCGTTCTCTTAGTCAGTACAGCGCTTCAGGAGAGATGCTGTTTACAAATACGAGGTTTGTTCAAAAAGTAACGTCTTGTGTTAGTTCCATGTGCACCATTTTTCTTCGTTGTTCTGGTAAACATGTCTGAAAAGTGTGTGTTCAGTTTTAGTTATATCTGTTGTCAGCCGTCAGAAGAGTTACATGTGTTCTGGTAGTATGGACGATTACTTATTCTGTATAAAAATATACCACAGAATTTGTGTTTAGATTTTGATATAAGAACGGTCAAAAGTTCTGGCTCTAATACTGGATCCCTTATCTCTTCGTTATCGACTGCAGTTTTTCTCCTGTCAAGGCATCAGAACAGGCCTCTCTCTCAAAGAGGTCTTCATGAACTCATTCCACCTTCCCGCTCTCTCATCAGCGTTTAACAGTGGAATTTCCGTCGTATGTTACCACCCTAGCTTTTAATTTCAGTGAGTGTTCTTTTGCCTTTTCTACGACTATATGCTGAGTACGTTCTTCCGCGGACCATTTCTTTTTCGATTTCTTCGCATATTTCGTGCAACCCTTTCGCCTTGGTTACCCTGCAATTCCTATATATTTCATCCTTAGGTGGCCGAGCGGTTCTAGGCGCTACAGTCTGAAACCGCGCGACCGCTACGGTCGCAGGTTCGAATCCTGCCTCGGGCATGGATGTGTGTGATGTCCTTAGGTTAGTTAGGTTTAATTAGTTCTAAGTTCTAGGCGACTGATGACCTCAGAAAGTTAAGTCGCATAGTGCTCAGAGCCAACCACATATTTTCGCCCTGAATTTTAATTCCTGTCTTGAACCTTTCTTTTATTTGCTTCATTGCTTCTTCGATGTCTAGATTGAAGAGTAAGGGCGAAAGACTACATCCTTGCCTTACACCCTTTTTAATCATAGAACTTCGTTCTTGGTCTTCCACTCTTATTGTTTCCTCTTGCTCTTGTGTATATGGTTTATTACCCGTCTTTCGCTATAGGTTACCTCTTTTTTCCAGAATATAGAACATCTTGCACCATTTGACATTGTCGAGGGCTTTTTTCCAGGTCGACTAACCCACCCTTGAAGATGATCTCGATTTTTCTGTAATCTTAGCCGGCCGGGGTGGCCGAGCGTTTCTAGGCGCTACAGTCTCGTAGCGGTCCCCGCTACGGTCGCAGGTTCGAATCCTGCCTCGGGCATGAATGTGTGTGTTGTCCTTAGGATAGTTAGGTTTACGTAGTTCTAAGTTCTAGGGGACTGATGACCTCAGATGTTAAGTCCCATAGTGCTCAGAGCCATTTGAACAATTTCTTTAGTCTTTCTTCTGTTGTTGTTACTGTTGTGGTCTTGATCCTGAGACTGGTTTGATGCAGCTCTCCATGCTACTTTATCATGTGTAAGATTCTTCATCTCCCAGTACCTACTGCAGCCTACATCCATCTGAATCTGCTTAGTGTATTCACCTCTTGGTCTCCCTCTACGATTTTTACCCTCCACGCTGCCGTCCAATACTAAGTTAGTGATCCCTTGATGCCTCAGAACATGTCCAGCCAACCGATCCCTTCTTCTGGTCAAGTTGTGCCACAAACTCCTCTTCTCCCCAATTCTATTCAATAATTCCTCGTTAATTATGTGATCTACCCATCTAATCTTCAGCATTTTTATGTAACACCACATTTCGAAAGCTTCTATTCTCTTCTTGTCCACTTCCATACATGGCTACACTCCATACAAATACTTTCGGAAACGACTTCCTGACATTTAAATCTATACTCGATGTTAACAAATTTTTCTTCTTCAGAAACGCTTTTCTTGCCATTGCCGTCTACATTTTATGTCCTCTCTACTTCGACCATCATCAGCTATTTTGCTCCCAAAATAGCAAAACTCATTTACTACTTTAAGTGTCTCATTTCCTAATGTAATTCCCTGAGCATCACAAGACTTAATTCGACTGCATTCCATTTTCCTCGTTTTGCTTTTGTTTATGTTCATCTTATATCCTCCTTTCAAGACATTGTCCATTCCGTTCAACTGCTCTTCCAGGTCCTTTGCTGTCTCTGACAGAATTACGATGTCATTGGCGAACTTCAAAGTTTTTATTTCTTCTCCATGGATTTTAATACCTACTCCGAACTTTTCTTTTGTTTCCTTTACTGCTTGCTCAATATACAGATTGAATAACATCGGGGAGAGGCTACAACCCTGCCTCACTCCCTTCCCAACCACTGCTTCCCTGTCATGTCCCTCGACTCTTATAACTGCCATCTGCTATCTGTACAAATTGTAAATAGACTTTCGCTCCCTGTATTTTACTCCTGCCACATTCAGAATTCGAAAGAGAGTATTCCAGTCAACATTGTCAAAAACTTTCTCTAATGCTAGAAACGTATGTTTGCCTTTCCTTAATCTTTCTTCTAAGATAAGACTTAGGGTCAGTATTGCCTCACGTGTTCCAACATTTCTACGGAATCCAAACTGATCTTCCCCGAGTTTGGTTCTAGTATAATATATTTGTCCAATGAATACCCGTTTATCATCTGCATTTCTTCTTGGTGTAGCAATTTCAATGGCCAGTAGTGTATATGGTTCATTACCCGTCTTTCACTATAGGTTACCGCTTTTTTTTCTAGAATATAGAACATCCTGCACCATCTGACATTGTCGAGGGCCTTTTTCCAGGTCGACTAATCCATCCTTGAAGATGATCTAGATTTTTCTTTAGTCTTGCTTCCGTTATCAACCGCAACGTCAGAACTGCCTCTTGGCGCTTTTCCGAAAACCAAACAGACCTCATCTGACACAAAAATACAAGTTAATAACCATGTTGTAATACTTGGAGTGATCTGACAAGTGATGGGGGAGGGGCTATTTTCACAAGAATGTTTCCGACAGTGGACTAGAAGAGCTTCCCCCTCACACAACACCCTGAAAGTACGACACTTTAAGAACTACGACCAAGGCGCGCGCGGGTGGGGGGGTGGCCTCCCACAAGCAGTGTGTGCGGGTGAATGTGAGGGCCGTGTCAGCGGGCGCCGCGCCACGATTTAATTACGGCGTGGCGCGCTGGCGCACTTTACGACTGGGACGTAATGGAGGAGCCACTTGGCCGCGGCGGGTCGCGGCAGTAAATTGCGCCGCAGATACCGATCGCCCGCACCGGCCGACACTCCGTTGCCGGCCCGTACGGCTCACGGCGGTCCCGCTGGTAACGAGACTTGTCCCCAGACGCTACAAATCCCGCTGGTCTAACAAGTCGCGCGACTAACTGTACGAGAGGCTTTATTTTTATCGTCATTCTCTCCAAAGGTTTGATGCTGTCCGCCACGAATTCCTCTGACCGAGCGAGGTAGTACAGCAGTCGGCACAGTGGACTCGCATTCGGAAGGAAGACGGCTCAAATCCGCGTCCGACCACACTGATTTCGATTTCAGTAGCTTACCTAAATCGCTAGAGGCAAACGCTCGGATGGTTGCTTTGAAAGGGTGCGGCCGACTTCCTCCTTCATCCTCGAAACAATCCGAGCTTCTGTTCCGGCACTGATGACCTCGATGTCGACGGGACATTGTCTTCCTGTCCAATTCCGCTCCTGATCTCAGAGATGGTGTGTTCATAAACTGTGAATTACCTCAAGAAAACGATTTATTGAGAAACAGCCAACACGTATTCAGAAAACATCGTGAGCTGTGGTAAAAATTGCTGTTTTTGAAGAGCGCGCCGCAGCGCGTAGTGTGAAGCAGTCGCCCTCCGTTTCTGGTGGTGGCGCCGCTGTGGCAGTCGCAGCTTTGGTGTCTCCCTCTCGTGGGAAAGGGGAAAGGTTGCCTGTTCACGTGCATTTAAGGGGCGCTATGAGCCCGCCAGTGGATCACTCTGGGTCAGTCTATCGTCCCCAGCTTGCTAGTCTATCTCTCGTCCGCATTTGTTAGGCAGTTAGTGTCTGTCTGTCGTTCGGAGTGCTAGTATGTCTGTCGTTCGGATCAGCCTTTAAAGCCGGCAAAATGAGGGTCTATCCGCTCCGCCAGTAACAGAACTCAGCTAGTGGTCGGCCGGTCGGGGCTTAGTTCCTGCATCTGAGTCTGCGCGTTAGGCCGCCAGTCGCTCGAGTTTGCTCAGGCAATGGTCATTGGCGGCTGGATCGATCGGTCGGTCGGTCGCGCACTGAGACACAAGGTGACTTGTCCGCCTTGTGCGTCGGCGCATGTGAGTTCGCCACGTGAGTCCAGTGGCCGCGGCTTATAGCGAGGGGTAGTGAGTTCGCGGTCGACACGAGAGCAACAGGAGTCAACCCACGACATCAGTCTGGCCGGTGCGAGCTGCGACGCCGTGAGACGGGAGATCGGCGAGCCTTCCTGCGTCCGTTGAAGCGACTGGCAGCGGAAGGTTCGGGACAGCGATTTGGGGGTGCTGCGCCAGGTCTTCTCCAGGTCTTCTCGAGAAATCGCAGTTTATTAGAAGTTAAGTGATTGGTGATATGTTGTTTGATTACTCTTGTTAAATTCTACTTGTTTTCTTGGTGAGGTCACAAGCCGTTTTGCTTTGGGGTCGTCCCACCATTCTTCCCGCGGGAAGGTGGTTGTTTATAAGTTGGGTGTTCCGTTTTTCCCTTGTGGAGTAGGGGCGGGTTAGAGCAACCTGCGGTTCGGGTTGTTCGTTAATCTCCCTATCAATCTACCGGACGTTAGTAGCTGCCTCTGTCATGTTTGTCGGATTTGGTATGTTAACGTATTTATTGCTTGGAGTGTAACGCCCTAATACCTGAAATATCTTTTGATCTTTGGAAACTTTCATATTATTGCCTATGATCTTGAGAGGCGGTATCTGTGTACTGTAGAGCATCTTAACTATTGTTTGGCCAACCACGTAGAATTTTATATAAGATTGCATTTCATGGGCTTTTATTTAAATGATCATTTTAGTATATAAAGTTGCCACTCTTTCACCGTAAGACATTTCTCAGAAGTTAAAATCAAGTTGCACCTTCGGTGGCAAGGTTAGTATTTTAATTGTCAGTGTTTTGCACCATTTCCATCCCTCCTACCGGAGGTGCATACTTTGGGTGCTTGTGTAAATTGTTAAAACTCTTAGTTTAAAGTTATCTGGTGTGTTGCAGATTTGCCCCAGTGTAGTCTTTCAGAGGCTGTTGTGAGCGGTCGTAACTACGGCTGTGTCAAAAGGGAGCGGCAGGGTTCTCTGCCCGAAAGCTCATACAGTCAAGACGTGTTTCTTGCTGCCTCTGAATAAATTGTAACTTTGATGTTTAGAGGGTGCTTTCTGATTATAATTTTAAATCTGTTTCTTTTAAAAAATGCTTTTTGGCACTATTAAAGTGAATAAAATTCCCATTTGTTAAAAGGAATTTGGTTATGATTTCATCAGTTACTCCCTGGCAACTACTTCCATGCTTACATAGTGCGATTAAATGTGTTAATGTTCTTGGTGAATCGCTAGTAAATAAAATAAATTCTTAAGAATATTCTTTGAAAATAAATCACGGGTCACATCGTTCCTGTGGAACAGAACTAGCTCTTTACTCCCACGAAGTAATGTGCGCTATCGATAGGGAATGTCAAATTGAGTCCATATTTCTAGATTTCCAGAAGGCTGATGACAGTGTTCGTCACAAGAGACTTATAATCAAATTACGTGCCTATAGAGTACCGCCTCAGTTGTGCGAATGGATTCGTGAGTTCCTGTCAGAAATGTCACAGTTCGTAGTAACTGACGGAAAGTCATCGAGTAAAACACAAGTAAGACCGGTGTTCCCCAAGGAAGTGTTGTAGGCAGTCTGCTGTTTCTGATCTACTTAGACGGTTTAGGAGACAATCTGGGCAGCCCCCGTAGAATGCTGTTATGTCATCAAAAGCAGTTGCAAAATAATTTAGCCAAGATATCTGCGTGGTGCGAAAAGTGGAAATTGACTCTAAATAATGAAAAGTGTGAAGTAATCCGCAAGAGTACTAAAAGAAATCCACTAAATTTTGGTTACACGATAATTCAATCACTAATTAGAGATTACAGTTACAAACAACTTAAACTGGAACGATCACATAGATCATGTCGTGGGGAAAGAAAACCAAAGGCTGCGCTTCATTAGTAGAACACTTAACAGGTGCACTAAGAGAAACTGTTTACACCACGCTTGCCCGCCTTCTTCTGGCGTATTACGCCTACTGTGCGTTGTGGGGTCCGCAGCAGATAGGACTGACGGAGCTCAAAGAAGGGCTGCTCGTTTCGTGTTACTGCGACGTTGGGGACAGAGTGCCTTGGAAATGCTACGGAAATTCGGGGTGTCAATAAGTAAAGCAAAGGCGTTTTTCTTCCCGACAGGATCTTCTCGTGACATTTGAATCACCATTTCTTCATTAATTGCAGAAATACACTGTTGGTGCGCACACACATAGGGAAAAAAGATCATCGGTGTTGTTGTTGTGATCTTCAATCCCGAGACTGGTTTGATGCAGCTCTCCATGGTACTCCTGTGCAAGCTTCTGCACCTCCCAGTACCTACTGCAACCAACATCCTTCTGAATCTGCTTAGTGGATTCATCTCTTGGTCTCCCTCTACGATTTTTACCCTCCATGCTGTCCTCCAATACTAAACTGGTGATCCCTTGATGCCTCAAAATATGCCCTACCAACCGATCGCTTCTTCTAGTCAAGTTGTGCCACAAATTTCTCTTCTCTCCAATTCTATTCAATACCTCCTCATTAGTTATGTGATCTACCCAACTAATCTTCAGCATTCTTCTGTAGCACCACATTTCGAAAGCTTCTATTCTCTTCTTCTCCAGACTGTTTATCGTCCATGTTTCACTTCAATACGTGGCTCCACTCCATACAAATACTTTCAGAAACGACTTCCTGACACTTAAATGTATACTCGATGTTAACAAATTTTTCTTCTTCAGAAACGCTTTCCTTGTCATTGCCAGTCTACATTTTATATCATCCCTACTTCGACAATAATCAATTATTTGCTCCCCAAATAGCAATACTCATTTAATACTTTAAGCGACTCATTTCCTAATCTTTTTCCCTCAGCATCACCCGAATTATTTCGACTACATTCCATTATCCTCGTTTTGCTTTTGTTGATGTTCATCTTATATCCTCCTTTCAAGACACTGTCCAATCCGTTCAGCTGCTTTTCCAGGTCCTTTCCTGTCTCTTACAGAATTAAAATGTCATCGGCGAGCCTCAAAGTTTTTATTTCTTCTCCATGGATTTTAATTCCTGCTCTAAATTTCTCTTTTGTTTCTTTTACTGCTTGCTCAATATACTGATTGAATAGCATCGGGGAGAGGCTACAACCCTGTCTCACTCCCTTCCCAACCATTGCTTCCCTTTCAAGTCCCTCGACTCTTATAACTGCCATCTGGTTTGTGTACAAATTGTAAATAGCCTTTCACTCCCTGTATTTTACCCCTGCCACTTTCAGAATTTGAAAGAGAGTATTCCAGTCAACATTGTCCAAAAGTAAAGAAATCAGAGCTCGTACGGAAAGATTTAAGTACTCGTTTTTCGTGCGCATCGTCAGAGTGTGGAACGGTGGACTTAAGACTGGTTTCCTGCGACCCGCTACGAATTCCTATCTTGCCTCCACCTTCACCTCAGGGTAGCACTAGTATCATCCAAGTTATTCCGTGACATGTTAACAGACGTCCTATCATCCTGTCTCTTCTTCTTATCACTGTTATCCTCGCCGATTCTCAGGAGAACCTCCTCATTCCCTGTCTTATCAGTACACCTAACGTCAAAAATTTTCTGTAGCACTACATCTGATATGCTTTGATTCTCTCTCTCTTCTTTTCCAATTTTCCCACAGTTCACGTTTCGTTACCATACAGTGCTGTGCTCCAAACGTACATTCGCAGAAATTTCTTCCTAAAATTAAGGCTTACGTTAGACAATAGCAGGCTTCTCTTGGCCAGTGTGCTTTTGATGTCCTCCTTGCTCCGTCCATCATGGGTTATTTTGCTGCCAAGGTAGCTGAATTCCTTAACTTCATCTACTTCGTGATCACCAGTCCTGGTATCAAGTTTCTCCTTGTTCACATTTCTCCTACCTCTCATTACTTTCGTCTTTCTTCAGTTTACTCTCAAACTACATTGTCCCCATTAGACTGTTCATCCCATTCAGCAGATCCTGTAATTCTTCAAATTCACCAAGGATACCAATGTCAACACCGAATCCTGTCATTTAAATCCTTTCACCTTGAATTTTAATTCCATTATTTTATTACCATCATAATTTCTTCGATATATAAACTGAACAATATGGGCGAAAGACTACATCTCTGCGTTACAACCCTTTTAATTCTAACACTTTGTTCTTCATCTTCCACTCTTATTGTTCGCTCTTAGAAGAAACCGGTAACTGCCTACAGCAAATTACAACTGTTATGTAATAAACGATCAGCTACAAGCTAAGCTGACTCAATGGAATAATTAATGAACATTAATCTTCCATCCAAGCCACACACTCGTATGTTAACAGGTAACTTTCTAATTTTTCTCTTTTATTAAAACTACAAAGTAATGATTTTTTGTTATAATGCAAATGGTCTATTACGACCCACTTTTCATTTGTGCGATTTATTCCACATCCTACAAATCTGACAGTTGTTCGTTTATTTTTTGTGGTGCGCCGCACAGTAATCGTTGAGTAACTAACAGGACAGAAAGGTCGCCATGTAGCAGGTGCCAAGCTCGGATGCCTCACGGCAGCGTTCGTCCGCAATTAACAAATAGGTCCTCACACCCAACACGACAGGCTGCCTCACCCTGAAAGCCAGTGTTAACTCTCCCGCTGGGACACTTGTTTGGCCGCCAATTCCCCGGATGAGGGAGGAACTGGTACGCCTCCAGCACCTCATGGCTTCAACTTAAATTCAGATGTAAAGTCCAGGAAATTTTAAGGAACTTCCATTATCTTCAGCAGTTTCTTTGTTAAATAACTAGAGAGCGTGGAAATTACTTCGCCCGCCTCACTTGATGGTCCTCCATATACGCAATTCGCCGGTGGGACCCGTTGACTGGGGAACGTTAGCCGTATTGCATAAATTGATCTATTAATTTTTATGACATTCTAATTAATAATCCATCTGGTCTGTAAGCTCGGAATTCGGTAGGCAAGCTGAAACTTTGGTTGGAATTATGAAATTAATTTTATTTGGCTCTCTTTCTTTGTGATAGGGCTGGCCTGGACAAAAGTTGGCTGGCAGGGTGGCCGAGCGGTTCTAGGCGCTACAGTCTGGAACCACACGACCGCTACGGTCGCAGGTTCGAATCCTGCCTCGGGCATGGGTGTGTGTGATGTCCTTAGGTTAGTTAGGTTTAAGTAGTTTTAAGTTCTAGGGGACTGATGACCTCAGAAGTTAAGTCCCATAGTGTTCAGAGCCATTTGAACCATTTTTTTTTTTTGACAGAAGTTGTGGCCATGCCATCTACGTTATACGCCTTCAAAAAGTCTCTGGTTATATACCGATGAACACCGATGACGCCTGTACCGGCGTTAATGGTAACAGCTGAAGCTGCGACAGTTCAACTCGTTGTCATATCAAAATAACTCCACACTGAATCGCCACTCCTCAGTCCCACGAAGGGCACTTTGTAGTGCAGACACGGCAAATTCTGCAACATGTGGTGGTGAGGACATACCAGTTCCTTCCTCATTCGGGGAACTCGCGTCCAAACAGCTGTCCCAACTTGACAGTCAAAGAGACCGCAGCGCCAACAGTCAGCTTCCTCTACCTGTCGTGTTGGCTATGCGAACCTAATTGGTAACTGCGGACGCAAGTTACGTTGGGGCATCCGAGTTTACTAATAGCACGATCAGGAGCTATCCAGCACCATTAGGTTACTGATCCTGAACGAGTATACATCGCAGATAGTAGAAGGGCCGGCGAACATTCTGTTCGAGAGCCCTGCGAGCAGGCTCGTGCTAAGATTGTCTGGTATGATCAGCGTGTTTCTCGTTAGGAAACGTGCAGCAACTACGTTAATTGCTTTCGTGCAGTCACGCTGTTTTTCATCGCGAGATACGAGATCGCGACGACACTGAACGCTGTATGGTAAGTTCAGTCGTTTGACTCCTGCCTTTGGGCACGTAATATGCAAATTCGTTTCACTTAAACTTTCCGTGCTCACTCTAGGGACTGGACCTTCTCTCTTTTAGATTTCTCACTGTGTTAGACCTTCTTTCTTTCAGTATCATTCCTCGTCCTACAGCAAGTCATTCAGAATTGTAGATGCTTCCTTTGTGACACTTTGACAGGCTACCTTGCATTTGTGTATCTTCCTGCAATATGCTGGGGTTGGACAAAAATATGCAAACACTGCGAGAGATGTACTCTTCATCATACACTACTGGACATTAAAATTGCCACACAACGAAGATGACGTGCTACAGACGCGAAATTTAACCGGCAGGAAGAAGATGCTGTGATATGCAAATGATTAGCTTTTCAGAGCATTCACACAATGTTCGCTCCGGTGGCGACGCCTACAACGTGCTGACATTAGGAAAGTTTCCAACCGATTTCTCATAAACAAACAGCAGTTGACCGGCGTTGCCTGGTGAAGCGTTGTTGTGATGCCTCGTGTAAGGAGGAGAAATGCGTACCATCACGTTTCCGACTTTGATAAAGATCGGATTGTAGCCTATCGCGATTGCGGTTTAGCGTATCGCGACAGTGTAGCTCGCGTTGGTCGAGATCCAATGACTCTTAGCAGAATATGGAATCGGTAGGTTCAGGAGGGTAATATGGAACGCAGTGCTGGATCCCAACGGCCTCGTATCACTAGCAGTCGAGATGACAGGCATCTTATCCGCACAGCTGTAACGGGTCGTGCAGCCACGTCTCAATACCTGAGTCAACACATGGGGACATTTTCAAGACACCAACCGTCTGCACGAACAATTCGACGACGTTTGCAGCAGCATGGACTATCAGCTCGGAGACCATGGCTGCGGTTACCCTTGACGCTGCATCACAGACACGAGTGCCGGCGATGGTGTGCTCAACGACGAATCCGGGTGCACGAATGACAAAAGGTCATTTTTTCGTATGAATCCAGGTTACGTTTACCGCATCATGATGGTCGCATCCGTGTTTGGCGACATCGCGGTGAACGCACATTGGAAGCGTGTATTCGTAATCGCCGTACTGACGTATCACCCGGCGTGATGGTATGGGGTGCCATTTGTTACACGTCTCGGTCACCTCTTGTTCGCATTGACGGCACTTTGAACAGTGGACGTTACACTTCAGATGTGCTACGACCCGTGGCTGTACCCTTCATTCGATCCCTGCGAAACCCTACATTTCAGCAGGATAATGCACGACCGCATGTTGCAGATCCTGTACGGGCCTTTCAGGATACAGAAAATCTTCGACTGCTGCCCTGGCCAGCACATTCTCCAGATTTCTCACCAATTGAAACCGTCTGGTCAATGGTGGCCGAGCAACTGGCTCGTCACAATACGTCAGTCACTACTCTTGATGAACTATGCTACCGTGTCGAAGCTGCATGTGCAGCTGTATCTGTACACGCCATCCAAGCTCTGTTTGACTCAATGCCCAGGCGTATCAAGGCCGTTATTACGGCTAGAGGTGGTTGTTCTGGGCACTGATTTCTCAGGATCTATGCACCCTAATTGGGTGAAAATGTAATCACATGTCAGTTCTTGCATAATATATTTGTCCAATGAATACTCGTTTATCATCTGCATTTCTTCTTGGTGTAGCAATTTTAATGGCCAGTGCTGTAAATACGCAAGCTAGCCTAGCCTGCAGGTTGCGCTGGTGTATTTGATTGTGAACGGCACCTGGGAATTCTCCTGAATAAGTTGCAAGCTTGAGTCGTGGACGAAACAGTGTTCTGTGTGGCTGTGAGTACATCATGTCACAGCTGTCTGAGTTAGAACGCGGTCAAATTGTTTCAAGAGGCACCATATTGAAAATTCATACAGCATACAGCGTAAGCTGAAAACACGGTAAGTCACAACGCCGATGAAAGTTTGTGATGAGTAATCGTGAGAGACAGAAATTGAAGCGGACTGTGAGCAGATGGGAGATGCACAAGCCACTGCGGAACTGAATACTGCAATCGCCAACCCTGCAAGCACCAAAAGTGAAGGGAGCTCCAAAACAGACAATTACAGAACGAGCTGGAATTCCAAAACCACTCGTCAGCAATGCAAATGCCCGTAACAAGATAAAAATGGTTCAAATGGCTCTGAGCACTATGGGACTTAAAATCTGAGTTCATCAGTCACCTAGAACTTAGAACTATTTAAACCTAACTAACCTAACGACATCCACACATCCATGCCCGAGGCAGGATTCGAACCTGCGTAACAGGATAACGTGGTGCCCAGATCATAAAACTTAGAATATGGAGCAATGGAAGAAAGTTATTTGGTCAGATGAGTCTTGTTTCCTTGTCGCCATATTTTACTTCGTTTGGGTCTTGTCTGGCGCCACTGGCTCGAGTTTGCTATCGATTTACTATTTGTCCAGTAAGCATCTTTGGTCGAAGTCGACCTAGAATGAAGAGCTGGCTCTATGGTGTGTTTCTGGGTGGGAAGGTAGTTGGTCTGATAGAGGAGTTGCATAGTTAGAGCCGAGTTGTTTCGTTACGTTGGGTTCCTATGTAGGAGCTGAGTGGGGCTGTTTGAGCCACGTTGGTCTGCGAAAGCCGCATCCTTCCGACACAGGAAATAGGCTGTTGGACGATTGGTGCGTGGGGCGAGTCTGTCGGTTGGTGGGGTCTGCCTTAGTCGCGTCCGCCAGCTAGTGCGGGCCTCCGGTTGTGAATGGAGCAGTTTTGTGACCGGCCGATCGTTGGCTCGTGACATCGCAATTCATCGGGTTGTATGGACTGCCGCTTCACGTTGCTTGCAACCTGGTTCGTCTGCTTCACCCTGGGCCGATCTGCCGGCTACGCCACCCGACTGTTTGTTTAAAAATTGCCATCTCAAAGCACCTCTTGCTTCCATTCAGCGCCGACACCTCGCGCAAGATGAGTATTAAGTGTGGCTTCGTTTGACTACAGTAGTCTGTAAAGAGTAAGATGGCGTCAAAATTCTCCAAACTGTGCCCTTAAGATGTAAACTGCAAATTCCGCTCTGAACTTTTATACAGATGGTTCTTTTCTAATTAGTATTACACTACTGGCCATTAAAACGGCTACACCAAGAAGATATGCAGATGATAAACGGGTATTCATTGGACAAATATATTATACTAGAACTGACATGTGATTACATTATCACTCAGTCTGGGTGCATAGATCCTGAGAAATCAGTACCCGGAACCACCACCTCTGGCCGTAATAACGGCCGTGATACGAATGGGCATTGAGTCAAACAGAGCTTGGATGGCGTGTACAGATACAGCTGCACATGCAGCTTCAACACGATACCACAGTTCATCAAGAGTAGTGACTGGCGTATTGTAACGAGCCAGTTGCTCGGCCACCATTGATGAGACGCTTTCAGTTGGTGAGAGATCTGGAGAATGTGCTGGCCAGGGCAGTCGAAGATTTTCTGTATCCTGAAAGGCCCGTACAGGACCTGCAACATGCGGTCGAGCATTATCCTGCTGAAATGTATGGTTTCGCAGGGATCGAATGAAGGGTACAGCCGCGGGTCGTAACACTTCTGAAATGTAACGTCCACTGTTCAAAGTGCCGTCAACGCGAACAGGAGGTAACCGAGACGTGTAACCAATGACACCCCATACCATCACGCCGAGTGATACGCCAGTATGGCGATGACGAATACATGCTTCCAATGTGCGTTCACCGCCACGTCGCCAAACACGGATGCGACCATCATAATGCTGTAAACAGAACCTGGATTCATCCGAGAAAATGACGTTTTGCCATTCGTGCACCCAGGTTCGTCGTTGAGTACACCATCGCAGGCGCTCCTGTTTGTGATGCAGCGTCAAATGTAACCGCAGCCATGGTCTCCGAGCTGATAGTCCATGCTGTTGCAAACGTCGTAGAACTGTTCTTGCAGATGGTTGTTGTGTTGCAAACGTCCCCATCTGCTGACTCAGGTATCGAGACGTGGCTGCACGATGCGTTACAGCCATGCGGATAAGATGCCTGTCATCTTGACTGCTAGTGATACGAGGCCGTTGGGATCCAGCACGGCCTTCCGTATTACCCTCCTGAACCCACAGATTCTATATTCTGCTAACAGTCATTGGATCTCCTCCTTACACGAGGCATCACAACAACGTTTCACCAGGCAACGGCGGTCAACTGCTGTTTGTGTATGAGAAATCGGTTGGAAACGTTCCTCATGTCATCTTGTTGTAGGTGTCGCCACCGGCGCCAACCTTTTGTGAATCCTCTGAAAAGCTAATCATTTGCATATCACAGCGTCTTATTCCTGTCTGTTAAATTTCGCGTCTGAGGCTTATTGTTATTAGAAGCATGTTGTATTTCTTTTAGAATTTGGCCTTAAGATTTAAATTTCAGTATTTATTTCTTTGATTCTAACTTAAATTTTCACTTATAAATAAATTGTTGTTTGCATGAAATAATAAACAGTTGATTTGTGGCCCAGTCCTTCCCGTTTTCCTTAACTCCCGATCGTCCGGTTCACTAGCCAAGTTTACGTCCCAAGAGTGAAACATGGCGGAGGTGCGGTGATGATTTGGGCAACCATACTGTGGAACTCCACAGAGCCCATGATTACTCTGCAAGACTACATTACTGTCAAGGATTATGTGACCATTTTGAGTGATCAGATTCATCCCATGGTGCAATGTTTGTTCCCTAATGGTAATGCCGTCTTCCAAGAAGAAAGAGCTCCTGCCCACACAGCTCGCATCGTCCAGGACTGGTTTTGTGAGCACGAGGATGGACTGGTGCATCTACCTCAGTCACCAGATTTCAATACTATTGAGCCTTTTTACTTTGCAGAGAAGGGCGCGTGATCGCTATCCATCTGTAGGGCTGGCTGAAGGCGCAAGCGATATAAGCCGTCGCTTGACGCACAAAGCTGAGAGGGGCTGCCAAGTACAAGGTTTGTCTACAATGTTTCTCACAATTAGTCGTGAAAAGTGAGATGGGTAAACGTGCGGGAAAGAAAAGAGTAGAGGGAATGACGGCGCCAAATGGAAAGTGGAAAATATGTGGAAAAATGTTCTCGAACCGGCAGTGTCCACCTCCATATTCGTTACCTGAACTTTCCATTATTTCGTATTCCCTTGAAAACCACGGAAGACCTGCGTATTTATCCATTCAGAGACGACTGGAAGCTGTTCTGAATGGCAACGGATTTTCTACATCTATTTGCTGTTTCCATATTATTGTCCACCCCCGTCCACACACGTTTAATCGCGTTCACTGGCTATCATTGTTTCGTAGCTTTCCCACTCCCCTTTTCTCTTCAAATTAAAACTGTCAATTATTCGCTGATCACCTGCAAGTGAAGAAACCCTCATAGTCCAGGGGCACAAGATTACAGGTGAGTGCTGCTAACTGACTCGTAGGGAAATGGTGATAGGCATCAATTTTCTCAGTTTTATTCATATATTTATCAACTGTCCGCCCCGATAGCTGAGTGGTCAGCGTGACGGATGGCCGTCCTACGGGCCCGGGTTCGATTCCCGGCTGGGTCGGGGATTTTCTCAGCTCAGGGACTGGGTGTTGTGTTGTCTTCATCATCATTTCATCCCCATCCGGCGTGCAGGTCGCCCAATGTGGCGTCTAATGTAATAAGACCTGCCGCGCAAGGGGCCTCCCGGCCAATGACGCCAAACTCACATTTCCATCCGTCAACTGCATACCGGTCGATATATATATATATATATATATATATATATATATATATATATATATATATATATATATATATATATATGAGAGAAAAAGTTATTCAGGAAAGAAATGGAGCGTTCGCGAACACGATTGTACCCACCATTTGATCTATTCGCAAAAAAAAAGTACACTCTCGGAAATTAATAAGTACACATGGAAAGACGACGTCGATTTCGATCCGATGGCTGCGTATGCCACCTGTGCGATAGTAGATGTACTGATAATGGTTTCAACATCGTCCGCAGACAGATCGCCAGTGGCATAACTACCAGAGCGCCATCAGGGTCTGCTCTCTAATAAGGAATGTTCACAGCCAGAAGCTACAGCGTGCTGCAACGTGTGAAGCAAGCAAGCAACCATGTCACGGAGATCAACTCGTGCTTCCTACAGCCAACTGAGCTAGTTTGAATGGGGTTAACTGTAGCCTTCCGAGTGGCGAGATGGTCCTTTCGAAGAACTGCCATACGAGTTGCACGTGCTGCGTCAGTTGTGCATCGATGCTGATGGTCACGTGAACACGCTCACATCCGAAGACGAGAGTCTGGACGTCCAAGGAGCACAGACCCCCGCCAGAATCATCGTACTGCAAGGGCAGCAGCGGTAGAGCATACTGATACTGTAGCACAAATAAGAGGGCTTGCGAGCCCAGCGGTTGCAAACTACTGTGAACTAGTAATTAGCTGTGAGATTATGGACACGCACACCTCTAGACCGACTCCCAATCGCGCAACAGCATCGACGTACACGGTTCGACTGCTGCCGTCAGGGGTAACTTGGAAGATGGAGTGGCGCGCTGTGGTTTTCACCGATGAAAGCAGATTCTGCCAGCACACAAGTGTTGATCGTTTGGCGCACGACGTATACCTGGTGAGCGCTGTCACTTACGAGGGCAGTTCAATAAGTAATGCAACACATTTTTTTTCTGAAACAGGGGTTGTTTTATTCAGCATTGAAATACACCAGGTTATTCGCCAATCTTTTAGCTACACAACACTATTTTTCAACGTAATCTCCATTCAATGCTACGGCCTTACGCCACCTTGAAATGAGGGCCTGTATGCCTGCACGGTACCATTCCACTGGTCGATGTCGGAGCCAACGTCGTACTGCATCAATAACTTCTTCATCATCCGCGTAGTGCGTCCCACGGATTGCGTCCTTCATTGGGCCAAACATATGGAAATCCGACGGTGCGAGATCGGGGCTGTAGGGTGTATGAGGAAGAACAGTCCACTGAAGTTTTGTGAGCTCCTCTCGGGTGCGAAGACTTGTGTGAGGTCTTGCGTTGTCATGAAGAAGGAGAAGTTCGTTCTGATTTTTGTGCCTACGAACACGCTGAAGTCGTTTCTTCAATTTCTGAAGAGTAGCACAATACACTTCAGAGTTGATCGTTTGACCATGGGGAAGGACATCGAACAGAATAACCCCTTCAGCGTCCCAGAAGACTGTAACCATGACTTTACCGGCTGAGGGTATGGCTTTAAACTTTTTCTTGGTAGGGGAGTGGGTGTGGCGCCACTCCATTGATTGCCGTTTTGTTTCAGGTTCGAAGTGATGAACCCATGTTTCATCGCCTGTAACAATCTTTGACAAGAACTTGTCACCCTCACCCACATGACGAGCAAGCAATTCCGCACAGATGGTTCTCCTTTGCTCTTTATGGTGTTCGGTTAGACAACGAGGGACCCAGCGGGAACAAACCTTTGAATATCCCAACTGGTGAACAATTGTGACAGCACTACCAACAGAGATGTCAAGTTGAGCTCTGAGTTGTTTGATGGTGATCCGTCGATCATCTCGAACGAGTGTGTTCGCACGCTCCGCCATTGCAGGAGTCACAGCTGTGCACGGCCGGCCCGCACGCGGGAGATCAGACAGTCTTGCTTGACCTTGCGGCGATGATGACACACGCTTTGCCCAACGACTCACCGTGCTTTTGTCCACTGCCAGATCACCGTAGACATTCTGCAAGCGCCTATGAATATCTGAGATGCCCTGGTTTTCCGCCAAAAGAAACTCGATCACTGCCCGTTGTTTGCAACGCACATCCGTTACAGACGCCATTTTAACAGCTCCGTACAGCGCTGCCACCTGTCGGAAGTCAATGAAACTATACGAGACGAAGCGGGAATGTTTGAAAATATTCCACAAGAAATTTCCGGTTTTTTCAACCAAAATTGGCCGAGAAAAAAAATGTGTTGCATTACTTATTGAACTGCCCTCGTAGAATGCATTCATCCAAGACACACTGGACCGACCCAAGGCCTTATGGTCTGGGGTGCGATAAGCTACAACTCTGTGTTTCTGGAGGGGACGCTAACTACAGCTCTGTACGTGCAGGGTGATGATAGGTCCGTTCTTTTGCCACTCTCGCAACAGGAAGATGATGTGTTCTTCCAACAGGATAATGCCGACACACTGCCAGTAGAACTCAACATACTCTGAAAGACGTGCAGCAACTTCACTGGCCAGCACGATCTCCAGACTTGTCTCTGAGCCGTGCACGGCTCGTGTTCATGCCATTTATTGTTTGTCATCTTCTATTACGGTACTGCCACCTCGTTTTCTTATTCACTGACTTCTTGCCTTTCTTGCCCGTGAGCGCCAGCAGCAGCGCGTATCGATAAGTGCACTGTCGCACCAACTCTGGAGCGATCGATAGTATTTCCGGCCCGTCGTGTGTATGGCAGTGAGTCGGAGACGGACCAGCAGTGCAGTCGGGACGCAGCAGCAGTGAAGTCGGCGACGGAGTGCCGTTCAGGAGCTGGGAGCTGACAGCCAGTGCTTGCCGACCGCTGGCGACGCACATCAACTGTCCGACGGAGGGAGATTGCAGCGGGACGTCCGTTGGTTGGTCGTTCGGTTGCTCGTCTCATCGACCGACGTATATTTGATCCTTTCACCGTTTCCCGGCCTGGGCAGTCGGTCGGTTGGCGTGGAGCAGCGAGGAAGTCTCCGTCGCGCGTGCTCTGGCCAGGACCGCTACTGGTGTGCACGCGGGGTTGGAGATGCTACGAAGTTCGTCGCCCACCGATCTTGGACATGAAAGTTGAGTCCTCACTTAAGCTACTATCGAGCCTCAACTGTTTACATTTCTTCGTTTGATCCTGGTTGTCGCTTTCGGGACATTCCCACGACCAACAACGTGTGTGTATTCGAGTCGGCTAAGATTCCAGCCGTCTTCCTGTGGAATTTAACTTAATTTATTCCCTGTTATTGAAGTTGACCGGCGGTATCTTCTGGCTTGTGGCCGTTGACGTTCCAGTTACCTGACCTGTTCGTTGACGTAATTTTCGCCAGTGTATTTTCCTCGTCGTGTTGTTGCTGTCCTGCGAGGCGTGTAGTTCGACATCTGAGGTGTTGGTCGTTGTGGGCGCCAATATTCTGTGTGTCGTGTATTGAAATCTTGTGGTCGTTTTACTAGTTGCGCGGAGCGGAACTGATTTTGTTAATTGGTCGATTGACTGTCTGTCGGTTGTGTTGTCTTCAGATTAAGAAGTCGTTGGACAGGCTGCCTGTCTCACCTAAACGGGCGCTAGTGTTACAATCTCAAGCTGACCCTTAGAAAATTCGGAGCGCCGTTCCTAGTGTGCTACATAGTAATTTCCATGTTTTGGTTTTAGTTATTTGGTTGATGTGTGGCCTTCAGCCGAGTATTAATATCTGTTAAATTAATGATCGTGTCTTTCCCTTAAGCCATGAGATTGTTATTCTTTTATATGGGGTCTTCAGCCGAATTTTATATGAAATGTTTGAAGATACGGCCTTCTGCCTTTTAAAATTTAAAGTCTTCTTTCTAGGGCCTAAGCCGTTATTATTTGCTGAGGCGCGGCCAGCAGCCGAGTTTTAATATCTCTAAAATTAATGTTCCTGTCTTGCCCTTAAGTTATAAGATTGTTTTGCTTCTGCATGGGGCCTTCAGCCGAATTTTGCATTAAGTGTTTTACGATAAGGCCTTCTGTATTTTGATTGAAATTCTTCTTATTGCTTAATATGCGGCTCCAAGTTCAATTAAAATTAAATTGCTAAGGCCTTCAGCCTGCATGGCTGCTGCTGAGGAATGCAGTGTTAGAAAGTGCAAATGAAGAACTAGTTTGCGATGCAAAACGAAGAAGTAAACCTTGGTTCGATGAACAATGTCGAGAATCTGTTGAGATTAGATCAGCGAAGAGGATACAATGGCTACAGCAACTCTCGGAAGAAGCAAGGGTAGCTTACTACGAAGCGAGGCGTAATACGGACCAACTCATGAGAAAGAAGAAACGGGACCACCACAAAAGTCTGTTGATTGCAGTCGAAGAAGCAAAGTCGTCACGCTCGTTTTTCCAGGCCTCAAGATTCGCCAGAGGCGCATACAGACAACGTACATTGGTCCTAACGAATGAGACGGGTGAAGTTGTACCGCCAGAAGAGCAAGCAACCCTATTTAAAAAACATTTTGAAAACCTATTGAATCCCGACAACCCACCTGTAGGGACAACACAGACGGATGCCCGTTTTGACAGAGTTGAAGTCCCTGAACCATCTGAGGAAGAAATCAGTGTTGCCCTAAAAGCACTCAAGAACAACAAGGCTCCAGGAGGTAGTGGTATCACAGCTGAGATGCTTCGCTTGGGAGGGGAAACACTGGTGGGTGCTTTGAAACGATTAATTTCTACCATCTGGGAAGCAGAAGTAATTCCTGAGGAATGGAAGGGAGCAATCATATGTCCCATATTCAAGAAGGGAGATGCTACTCATGTATCCAACTACCGAGGGATTTCGTTACTTGAAATTGGCTACAAAGTTTTTACAACACTGCTACTAAACCGCATGAAACCACTGGCTGAAGGAATTGTAGGGACCTATCAATGTGGGTTCGTTGCTGGACGATCGACAATTGATCACATATTTACTCTGAGGCAGTTGATAGAAAAATTCTACGAATTCAATAAGGATCTACACCTCATCTTCATCGATTTTCGACAAGCTTATGACAGCATTGACCGCGCCACGTTATGGGAAACGTTAGAGGAACTTGGCATCCCATCAAAATACATCCGCTTAATTGCTGCTTGCTACTCTCAGTCTACGGCCCAAGTGCGGTTTGGTAATCAACTATCACCATCATTCAGTGTACAAAATGGATTGAGACAAGGAGATCCATTGGCGCCAATATTATTCAATTTGGCCCTGGAAAAAGTAAGCCGTGACACTTGTCGAACCAGAGAGATGGAGATGGTGGGAGCAGACACAATCTTGGCATTTGCTGATGATGTTGTGATCCTTGGTGACACTCTAGAGCAAGTACGCAGTGATACCTCCCGATTCCTCCACAATGCAGAGAAAATTGGGCTGGTGGTGAACGATGAAAAAACTAAATATCTTGTTGTATCACGCCGCCGAGATCTCCCTCCTTCCATTGATGTCGACAGGCATACCTTCGAACGAGTCGAAGAGTTCAAGTACCTGGGCTCCATACTAACAAATAAAAGTGAAGTAACGAAAGAAGTACAGCAACGTATAACAAATGCTAATCGCATGTTCTTTAGCCTGAACAATCTTTTCAGATCTCGGCTAATATCGCAGAAAAACAAGATCCACCTATACACGACACTGGTGAGACCAGTACTTTTATACGGCTGTGAAACTTGGGCAACATCAGCAACAACAGAAGAAGCAATATGTGCATTTGAAAGGAAGGTACTTCGGAAGATATATGGACCCATCTACAATGCCATGGAAGGTAAATGGGAACGAAGAAAAAAAGAAGATTTATACCAGCGGTATGGAAAGCCACACATTGGACGAATATTGGCGCAGAAGAGACTCCAATGGTTTGGCCACATCCTACGGGCAGACGGATCCCTTCCAAACAGAGTCCTCCACTCTCAACCCACAGGAAAACGCCCTAGAGGACGCCCAAGAACTCGATGGAAGGAGAGGATAACAACGATCCTGAAAGAAGTGGAACCAGCAGCCGTGGAGGAGGACGCCAACGACCGGATGAGATGGACTGCCATCTGCAACAGCTCCCTCCTCTCGTGTAATTGACAGACACTGCGAGTGTGTTTTTTTTTTGTTTCTGTAATGTATCCCTCTTGCCTTTTAAACCTTTGATTGAATGCCCTGTTTATTTTTCGTTTTTACTTTAAGCTGTAATATATATATGTAACCTTTACTACTGTATAGTGTACTTGTGTAAGTCTTTTTTCTTTAATTTTTCCGTTTGTTCTTCTTGCTGTAGGCCTTAAAGGCCCGATAAGGCAATAAATGATGATGATGATGATGAAGGCCTTCAGCCTGATTAGATTGAAGATTTAGAAAATATTTTTGGGTTAAACCTCCAGAACAACCACGTATTTCAATTTCTTGCTTAGGCCTTGTGTCTTGGATTTTGAGTGTAGTCTTCAGCCGATCTAAAGTTAACCAAAGGAGGTCGATTAAAGTTTTGAGTGTTTTACATCCTTGTTGTAATATTGTGTGTTGATGAATAAAGTTTGTATGTTGAGTGCAAGTGACAGCACCTTATTTGGGCCCCTTTCCACAACCTAATCCGCTCTGTCCTGCTAGCCTAGCCATTTCAGTCTCCAATTGAGCACGTGTGGTATATGATAGGACGAAAAGTTACTCGCGCGACTCATCAACCAACATTATATACCTACGTGATTAGATCGAACAGGAATGGAATAAAGTATTACAGGACACAATTCGACGTGTGTACGACCGACAGGAAGCCGGAGTCAGCGCCTGCACTGCTTCCCGTGGAGACTACACCACATACTAGTATGGGTGTGTCCGCATAGATACAGTAGATATCTGGTACCTAAGAATGGCTTGCGCTATTGATCTGTAAATGTAGTCATTTCATGTTCGCCCTACTTACCGTTGCAACAATAAATCTTGAGTGAATTGGAAACCTCGAAAGGGGTGTATTAATTTTTTCCGGCAGTGTATTTGTCTCTAAGAGCTACATCAATAATAACGTTCAGTAACGGAAGTAGCGAGTAACGAATACTGTGTAACAGGTACGTGTGTCGACGACATACATACATTACAAAGCTTTTTCGTTACTTTTAGAGCACAACATCGTACGTAATGGGATTTGAACTATCGGTAGCTAAGGTCTTTCTGCAATAATGTAATGACTTAACGACATGGCGCAGTTTCTGAGACGCTTTAGTAGTATTCAGTACTCTACTGCATTGGCTCCTTACTTACATTGCATTTATCGCGAATCTCTTGCCCAACGTAAAGTCCCGAGCAACTGGAAAAAAGCGCAGGTGACGCCTGTGTATAAGAAGGGTTGAAGGACGGATCCTCAAAATTACAGACCAACATCCTTAACATCGATTTTTTGCAGGATTCTCGAACATATTCTCAGTTCGAATATAATGAATTTCCTTGAGACAGAGAAGTTGCAGTCCATGCATCAGCACGGCTTTAGAAAGCATCGCTCCTGCGAAACGCAACTCGCCCTTTTTTCACATGATATCTTGCGAACCATGGGTGAAGCGTATCAGACGGATGCCATATTCCTTGACTTCCGGAAAGCGTTTGACTCGGTGCCCCACTGCAGACTCCTAACTAAGGTACGAGCATATTGGTTGGTTGGTTGGTTTGGGGAAGGAGACCAGACGGCGTGGTCATCGGTCCGAGCATATTGGACTGGTTCCAAAGTATGTGAGTGGCTCGAAGACTTCTTAAGTAATAGAACCCAGTACGTTGTCCTCGATGGTGAGTGTTCATCGGAGGCGAGGGCATCATCTGGAGTGCCCCAGGGAAGTGTGGTAAGTCCGCTGTTATTTTCTATCTACATAAATGATCTTTTGGATAAGGTGGATAGCAATGTGCGGCTGTTTTCTGATGATGCGGTGGTGTACGGGAAGGTGTCGTCGTTGAGTGACTGTAGGACGATACAAGATGACTTGGACAGGATTTGTGATTGGTGTAAAGAATGGCAGCTAACTCTAAATATAGATAAATGTAAATTAATGCAGATGAATAGGAAAAAGAATCCCGTAATGTTTAAATACTCCATTAGTAGTGCAGCGCTTGACAGTCACGTCGATTAAATATTTGGGCGTAACATTGCAGAACGATATGAAGTGGGACAAGCATGTAATGGGAGTTGTGGGGAAGGCGGATAGTCGTTTTCGGTTCGTTGGTAGAATTTTGGGAAGACGTGGTTCATCTGTAAAGGAGACCACTTATAAAACTCCAATACGACCTACTCTTGAGTACTGCTCGAGCCTTTGGGATTCCTGTCAGGTCGGATTGAGGGAGGACATAGCAGCAATTCAGAGGCGGGCTGCTAGATTTGTTACTGGTAGGTTTGATCATCACGCGAGGGTTACGGAAATGCTTCAGGAACTCGGTTGGGAGTCTCTGGAGGAAAGGAGGCGTTCTTTTCGTGAATCGCTACTGAGGAAATTTAGAGAACCAGCATTTGAGGCTGACTGCAGTACAATTTTACTGCCGCCAACTTCTATTTGCGGAAAGACCACAAAGATAAAATAAGAGATTAGGGCTCGTACAGAGGCATATAGGCAGTCATTTTTCCCTCATTCTGTTTGGGAATGGAACAGGGAGAGAAGATGCTAGTTGTGGTACGAGGTACCCTCCGCCACGCACCGTATGGTGGAATGCGGAGTATGTATGTAGATGTAGATGTAGATCGGTGTTCAAAACGCTGCGCAGCCAACCAGCTTCCAAGGTTTTCCTACATCTGTTACGAGGAATGTCTTAGAAAAGTAGATGACCGTTTTCCTTTCCCATCCTTGTCTACGCCGAGACTGTGCAACGCCTCTCACGACGTCATCGTCGACAAGACTTTAAGCCTGCGCCTTCTTCTTTTTAACGACGTACGGACTGGGTGTCTGGCGAACCACACGGGACCTCGCGCGATGATTTACGATGCTCTCGCGTGAACAGCACCCTCAGTGGCGCGACATTCTCTCAGAAAGGCGGTGGCGCTCTGTCCGCTGTCGTCCGGTTCTTCTTGCCTCTACTACTATGCAGTAGTCGTTGAGTTTATAGATCCAGTTTGGATAATTGAAGCATGAATGGTAGTTCGTGGGCTATGAACTCCCTGTCACATCGCTGAACGAGGACGATAGATTTTCACACACGTACAGGGCGTCCATAATTAAAGTTCCAGTTTCAGAAAGCTGTAGAGAGAGAAACACAGCTCAGAAGCCGGCCAGAGTGGCCGAGTGGTTCTAGGTGCCACAGTCTGGAGCCACACGATCGCTGCGGTCGCAGGTTCGAATCCTACCTCGGGCATGAATGTGTGCGATGTCCTTAGGTTAGTTAGATTTAAGTAGTTCTACGTTCTAGGGGACTAATGACCTCAGAAGTTAAGTCCCATAGTGCTCAGAGCCATTTGAACCATTTGAACAGCTCATAACGACGTCAAATTTGAAAAGCTTAATATTGACGCAGGGGGAAAGGTCACAGAACAAAAAAATTAAGGAAAATGTGGCCAGTAGATGCCGCTGTAACCGTCGGCTACAAATAACAGCTCAATATCGACACGGTGGCTACGGTTCGAGTTGTACGTTACACCATCCGTGCTGTTCGATGTCCATCACTGCACAAGTTCGGTAGTCAACACTTGCAGTACTGTTAGTAACGTACGCCCGTGCCCCACAGCAAGGTCGCATTACATCGTACGGAACAAATCGGTTTTTAAATGTCATGGGGCCAACAACCGCATCAGAAGCAAAATGACATCGGTTTTATATCGTCGTGAGACTCTCGCAAATGTTCAGTATGCTGTTCACCATTTTCTGCCACAAGTTAAAATCCAGATATAGTATGTTCCGCAACACGTTGCAGTGTCAAGGGGATTGCGTTCAGAATGCGTTGCGCAGTGCCTCCCTTCAGTTCCGGCACATTCGTAACATTACACCAACATCTACATGGATACTCCGCAAATCACATTCAATTGCCTGGCAGAGGGTTCCGGAACCACCTTCCCAATTCTCTATTATTCCAATCTCGTATAGCGCGCGGAAAGAATGAACACCTATATCTTTCCATACGAGCTCTGATTTCCCTTATTTTAACGTGGTGATCTTCCTCCCTATGTAAGTTGGTGTCAACAAAATATTTTCGCATTCGGAGGAGAAAGTTGGTGATTGGAATTTCGTGAGAAGATTCCGTCGCAACGAAAAACGCCTTTCTTTTTAATGATTTCCAGCCCAAATCCTGTATCATTTCTGTGACACTCTCTCCCATATTTCGCGATAATACAAAACGTGCTGCCTTTCTTTGAACTTTTTCGATGTACTCCGTCAGTCCTATCTGGTAAGGATCCCACACCGCGCAGCAGTATTCTAAAAGAGGATGGACAAGCGTAGTGTCTCCTTAGTAGGTCTGTTACATTTTCTAAGTGTCCTGCCAATAAAACTCAGTCTTTGGTTAGCCTTCCCACAACATTTTCCATGTGTTCGTTCCAATTTAAGTTGTTCGTAATTGTAATTCCTAGGTATTTAGTTGAATTTACGGCTTTTAGATTAGACTGGTTTATCGTTTAACCGAAGTTTAACGAGTTCTTTTAGCACTCATATGGATGACCTCACACTTTTCGTTGTTTAGGGTCAACTGCCACTTTTCGCGCCATTCCGACATTGCTTCTAAATCGTTTCGCAGTTTGTTTTGATTTTCTGATGACTTTATTAGTCTATAAACGACAGTGTCATCTGCAAACAACCGAAGACGGCTGCTCAGATTGTCTCCCAAATCGTTTATATAGATAAGGAACAGCAAAGGGCCTATAACACTACCTTGGGGAACGCCCGAAATCACTTCTGTTTCACTTGATGACTTTCCGTCAGTTACTATGACCTGTGATCTCTCTGACAGGAAATCACAAATCCAGTCACGTAACTGAGACGATATTCCATAAGCACACAATTTCACTAGGAGCCGCTTGTGTGGTACACTGTCAAAATCCTTCCGGAATCCAGAAATAAGGAATCGATCTGAAATCCCTTGTCAATAGCACCTTGAATATTGGTGTGACCTGTGCAACTTTCCAGTCTTTGGGTACGGATCTTTCGTCGAGCGAACGGTTGTATATGATTTTTAAGTATGGAGATAATGTTTCAGCATACTTTGAAAGTAATATGCAGGAGCAGTAATACGCAGATATTCAAAAACCTAACTACCGAAGCACTCAGGTGAAACTAAATAATTTGCCCCTCATTAGTAACTTGTAATATGTCACAAAATCGGTTTACTTTCCGACGCAAACGAAAACGCGACAACTGTGACTATTAAATATTAAATTTACACGCAGTAACTCAAGAAACTAAACTATTAAAGCACACAGATGATATAATAAAATTCGCTCCTGACTAGGAACCCGCAAATGTCACAAAAGCGGTTACTTCCCTGTTGCTGCGTCTGTCTCGGTCGGCTACTGCTGCCTGACTGGGTTAAGATCAGGTAACCTGGACGGTCAGACTGTAGGCAAATGACGGCTGATAATTCTACCATTCCGAAATGCCTCTGCAACAGCCACTGGCTGTGCAATGTGCGGAGGAGCGCCACCTTCCATAAAAATGATCCTACCTATACATCTGCGCTACTGAATGGTTGGAAGGACGTCGGTGCGCAAAAGACTCTCACAGCGTTTACTAGTGACTGTACAGGTAACAGGCCCCGCGGAACTATTCTCCCCGAAAAAATACGGCCATACGATAGACGATGGCGTCAATCTACACCACACAGCCACCTTTGCAGAATGAAGTGGCACTCGTTGATGTGTGTGCAGATTTTCTGTTGGCTATATTCTGCAATTCTGCTTATTGGCCTGTCCCTGGAGATCGAAACGTGCTTCGTTTGTCCACAGAATATTCCATGGCCATTCATTGTCCCGTTCCATGCGAGCAAAAAACCCCAGAGCGAACGTTTCTCTTGCTGCTAGTCGGCAGGAAGCAGCTCCTGAACATGTTTGATTTTGTATGGATAGTAATGCAGAGTCTTTAGTAAGAATTTGTGCACCGTTCTCGTAGCGTGTATAACGTTCGGGCAATTCCCCGTGCACTGGATGTTTCTACACCACCACTAGACCCCTCCTCCAATGCTGTGGTCACCTCATCAGACGTCGAATCAACTGTTTTCTCCCTCTGCCACATTGCACGACAGAAGGACTTGTCTTTTCCAGTTTTGCAATCATATTTCCTAGACTGTTACAAGATATCGGGACCAATGCCTGTTTGCAAACACTTCAGTGTCCGGAACTCCTGCAGGGCTACTGGCGCACAGTCAACGTTCTTGTAAACGAATTTTGCGAGCAGCGCGTGATCGTTCACGGGAGACAATTATTTTGAGTGTCTCGGAGGCAAACAGAGGAGAAGCCGTTTGCCTCGCATCTGCTGGACTGCATACTCTGACACCTAAAACGCCATCTATTGTTCAAATTCTCGTTAAATTTTTTTTGTTCCATGACGTTTCACCTGCGACAATAATATACTGTTCAAATTTGACGTCATTCTCAGCAGTGGTTCTCTTCGTACATCATTCTGAAACTGTAGCTCTAGTTATGGACACCCTATATACAAGGTGAAGAAAAATTCGTGCACTCGGTCTTCGCAGCGCGATTCCTTACATACTGGCAATACAAAAATGTCTGTTACAATATTTCGTCCTCCGCATATTTCGGGCAGTAAATGGACGTTAAAGATGGGAAACCTGGTAAGACGGTAATCACATGTACAGTAACTCACTCTGTTAGGAGAAAGAGAGCAGAAATGTGCAATGGGTGCGTTGGATAGCGTTTTGGGTAAGCAGGCAGGAGGTCAAGGGTTTGATTCTGGCTCGAAGTTTATTTGTTTTTATTTCCTAAAAGTAGTCTGCGTGGTACGGTATCCTAATAGTGATATAGCGATTACAGTGAGTCTTCTACATAGCCGGCCGAAGTGGCCGTGCGGTTAAAGGCGCTGCAGTCTGGAACCGCAAGACCGCTACGGTCGCAGGTTCGAATCCTGCCTCGGGCATGGATGTTTATGATGTCCTTAGGTTAGTTAGGTTTAACTAGTTCTAAGTTCTAGGGGACTAATGACCTCAGCAGTTGAGTCCTATAGTGCTCAGAGCCATTTTTCTTCTACATAACATTTGCAATTATGTGCTGTGAACACAGAAATGGAAATACAATCGTTTCATTGGTCACCTTTTAAAGAAACCGTTTGCATGTCGTAGGCGCGAATTGTTTCACACCAATGTATCCACTAGATTCCAAACTTGTTTTGTGTGTACACTCGCCCAGTCGTCCCGTCGATTGATACCACCCATCATTGTTGCCAAGTATAGGTCCATCACTTTTTGTTAGGACCTTAAGTCAGCAGTGACGCTAGCAACGTGCTTCGCAAATAATGTCGATGAGGCCTTTGGGGGAGGGTACAGAGAAAACAGGTTTGGAAGCTAGTAGATACAGTGGCGCGAAACCATTCGTGTTCACGACGTGCAAAAGGCTTCTTTAAAAGCTGACGAATGAAAACGATTGTATTTCCATTTCTGTGTTCGTAGTACACAATGCCAAATATTTTGGTGCAAAATGGTTCAAATGGCTCTGAGCACTATGGGACTTAACTTCTGAGGCCATCAGTCCCCTAGAACTTAGAACTACTTAAACCTAACTAACCTAAGGACATCACACACATCCATACCCGAGGCAGGATTCGAACCTGCGGTCGTAGCGGTCGCGCGGTTCCAGACTGTAGCGCCTAGAACCGGTCGGTCAACCCGGCCGGCAAATATTTTGTAGAATACCTACTGCAATCGCTATATGCTTATTAATATGCCAGATACCATACCACGGAGACTACTTTTAGGAAACAAAAATGGGACACCTTCGACTCAGAATCGAACCCTCGACCTCCTGTGCGCTAACCCAAAACGCTATCTAACGCACCAGTTGCACATCTCTGTTCTGTTTACTGAGAGAGGGATTTACTCTGTAGATATGATCACAGTGTTGCCAGACTGCCAATCTTTAATGTTCATTTACTGCCCAAAATATGCTCAGGACGAAATTTTGACAGACGTTTTTATATTGCCAGTATGTGAGGAATCGCGCTGCTAAGTCCGAGTGCGCGATTTTTTTTTTCACCCTGTTTATTGCGAGGAATTGAATGTGCTGATCGTCAGGCAATTGGGAGCAAATGCAGTAGAAGGGAAAGATAACCGTGTCGAATAGGGAATTAATTTCATCACTGCTTCTTTGCAACTTATTTGGATCAGAAGATATGAGCATCACGCTAGAAGGCTCGCTGTCTACCTCAGAGAAGAATATGTTGAAGAGAAAAAAGCACTTTTCTCCCTCATTTGGAAAGTCTGGGGCGCTAACCTTCGAAGAACAACAAATGTGTGCAATAATTCTCGTTTTATCTCCTTCTTTCTGTGGTCCAGCATAATATTTGCATTTTTACAAGTAACTTGAGGATAATACAAACACTGACAGTCGTATAAATAATGTCGCCTCTGTTCCCGTACTAAATACTGACAAGAAAAGCCAAGGAAGACGATGTTCATCTAGATATCTAGAATAAAATTGAAAAAAGGTGAAATGGGCATATTGCTCTGTTTGAATTGTGCTTTGAACAAAGCTGAAACGTTATCATTGGCTTAAAAAGTGTTCTGAATAAAAGTACTCGTTATTTTATGACTTATTTCCTTTAAACACTTCACCCCTTCTGACACCGTATTTAAGAAAGTAGTAGACCTTTCCGTAAATTTCGTAATAAAAATGTAAAAGTATTCTCTAGCTCGACATTGGTACTCTCTCACAATACGGCTTACAGTTGCCTTGCAGAGAGCGACCGAGAAAATAATCACCGGTTTGCCGGTTGCGGAGTTCGTATTCTGCGGAAGGGACAGTTTTGGGCAGCTTACTGAGTTCGAATGTTGAGTGTGTGAAAGGTGTGGCGTTCGTGTGAGCCGCTTCTTCTATCAGATGATTTATATGTCCTGTAAGGGCCATACTGACACTCTTGGGGATACTTTCAAATTTAGTTTCATTTCAATTGATTTCGCTTCTTTAATAGCGACGCATTGAGTTTCATCTGTTGGGAAGTTCTGCATCTAGTCTCAAAGCTGGTCTCAAGTTTCGTAAAGTTATGTTTTGTTCGCAAATCGACTTCTGGAAGTCAAAGATCAAAGATCATGGCATCAACCTAGGCGCCGTATTTATGGGGCTCTCGGTCTTCTGAACGAACGGACCACACCCAAATGGGCCAGTCGTCCCCAGAGTCACGGACTGTAGCACGCTCTCGAGACTCATCTTCGCTGTACGTAATATAATGAGAGGGACTGTGACCCCTTCCATCTACTGCCCGTCCCTGCTGCAGCCACCAAAATGGTGACGTCATTGTGTGCTGCACGCAGATGGCTTCATGGAAGTGGCATGTATACGAGGGGTCCAGTTACTTGTCCTGCGCTTGCGGCTCGCCACACTAGGGTGCGTCTGCATAGGGCATTTATGTCCTGTCATGTCTTTTGCACTCTGGCTAAGTTTGGTCAACTTCGGTGCATAACGTTTTCGGTTGTTATTATTTTAGTGGTTTATGGAGAGCACTAGGTCCATATTTCTAATGGAAAAAATGAAAACAAATTCGTGTCGTGTAATACTGTATGACGCTTAGGCAACGGTTTGCTTGTTCGGAAGTCTCATACGTAATACATGAGACTCTACACGTATACCTTAATAGGGTGCAACATCGTTCAGCTCTGTGAGGTTCAGAACAGTTTACAGTGTAACTTTGCAATACTGGATGAGTGAATTGCACAATTTTTATACAGGGTGATCAGACAATGGACTGTGTGTGGAACGCTTGTAGGGATATTGCAGGTCAGCCTATACTGAGGCACTAATGTTGGAAAAAAATTCGATACGTTGCGCCGTTTCCGATGTATTTAGCATTGAAATTAGCCAATTGTGGTGTCGCGCTCACATCCAAGCGGCCTGCCAGGGGCGGTGTTGCCCGACAAGTGCTTTGTTTTGTTAGCTGAAACTTGAATTTGCGAGCGTGACGACCTGGTCAGTTAACTTCAATGCTAAATAACTCGGAAACGGCGCAACAAATCGAATTTTTTTTCTTAATGTTTTATGTCACATTACAACCTGCCCTCCAACATTCCTACAAGCGTTTCAGACATTTTCTGACCACCCTGTGTATTTGAAAGGGTACAGTACCGCCCAACATTGAAAATAGGTACAACATACTTCATTATTTTTGTCAGAACAACACATTTTTTTCTAATAATAACTCAATTTCAATTAATACAGTGAAGCCAGATACCAGTGTGGGAAAGAATGACAATTTATTTATTTAATTGATCACATGTGCACTCCCACAAAATAAATCCCTACATCCAGTTTGGTGAGATCTGTGAAATGAATGAATGTATGGTCGTCTGCTAACCGCAGATAGTGAATGTGAATATATGATCATCTTTGAGACGACCCTTTGGCCACCTTTGGTGGGACCAAAGAGATGAAATTTTACCTGAGCTTTGAGCGCCTGAAATGTGGCTGACCAATACGGTAGCAAGGTACTCCCCCACTTCAGCAGAGCTGCGAGAGGACCTAAAGAACGGCCATGTTTCAGCACTCTGCCGCTGGATCTTGTGCTGTTAAGACCTGTTTTAGTTGTGCTCCGTAAACACAAAAGAGTGGAGACATGGTATGCATGTGGAATATTTAAGAGTAGTTTGATATAATAATTTCTCTATTTCAGGAACTTTTGTGAGGAGAATTAAATGTCAGGCAGGTAATATTAATGGGATTGTAGCAATCTTCAGAAGTGACCAACGGTCACAATGAAACCACGTGTAGCAATAAGTTGAAATACTTCCGTGTGCTTAAGTTAAGCTGAATTACTAGCGTGTGTACAATAAGTTGAAATATTTAAGAAATAGCGTGTGTACCATAAGTTGAAATATTTAAGGAATGGCGTGTGCAGGACTTGAAATTAGAGACGAGTACTTCCACGTGGTGAGTACTGTGTATGAGACAAAGGATAAAGAGAAGTACTCGTCCATGGTATCAGTTGAGGACTCGCGTGTGTGATGAATATGTCCTTAATGTTACTTTGCGTGATATGATTCCGTGTGACGCTAGATTCAAACTCTGAGAGAGAAGCAAGGTGAGTCGGCCGTCTATCCAGCAACGCCACTTGGCTTGCATTGCACAGGAAGACGTGCATATATCTCCAGAGTTCATAGTAGGAAAGTAGAATTACGAAGTGGGGCAGTGTCGTGTGAAACTGGGATAAATATTAATTGAAGTGGGAAAGCTGAAAGTGATAATGTTGTGACTATTCCCTGTGTAGTATTTCATATTGTGGTGTGGTGTATGTCATGTAATTTGGGTATGTGTGGTTTGCATGGGAGAGTAGCGAGGTAGTTTCAAAAGATTAGTGGGTTATACTTGTTCCTTCTGTACCGCTCGATCTGGAGGAAAGTTTCGTGATGATGATTGTGAGAGTCGAAGTGTGAGATATAATAAAAGATCCACCATCCTATCCGGAAAGTGCACTGTAGCGTTAAATAATTACGAGACCATAATATGGAGATTCACCAATGTAAAGCCATGCCCACTGGGCGGAATTTCTCATGTGTTATTGTTGTAGGTTATAGAATTTGTGTGTTTAGGTTATAGAATTTATCGGAATAAATAAGATAGTGAAAACAAAAAGATTGGTGGACTTTTCCTTCGAATTGTATGTTGTAATGATGTCCCGAATTTATAATGTGTGCGCCATTCATATTCAGTGCGGTGGCCACGTGTTGATAAAAGCCGTTAAATAAAAGAAAAAAGAAAATGTGGTATTGCCAGTGCGTAGTGAACAGTCAGAGTTCTGTAAATTACTGATAGTCAGATGTGCGTTTCCGTTGCGTATTATTCATACTGGAGGTTGATTAGTGACTTAATTGTGAGTACGAGAGTTCATGTTACTCGATAAATTAAGAATGAATCCACTCGCTTGGCAGACCACTCATCTTGCAGGCCTGACTGCTTGATGCCATAGTATGAGCAAGGCATGTGGGTGCCTCTCATATTGATAGAACAAAGTACTCTGTACTGGACGGATAGGGTCAATTTAAACGAAACTGATGTCGAGTGCACCACATGCAAGAATAATAGGACTGTTGATGTTAGGCTCAGAGACGCTATCAGATTGTTAGCTGACGATACAGTGGGCACGTGGAAGTCACTGTTGCTGGACGATTGTACTGAAATGCATTACAAATGGCTCTGAGCACTATGGGACTCAACTGCTGAGGTCATTAGTCGCATTACAAGTTAGACAATATCTGTCCTTGGTTAGAGTTGCGATCTACCAAAACTATGGTTCGGCAGTTTTGATACAGTACATAAGTGACGCAGTAAATGGTAGGATTACCGGTAGTATCAGTAGCATTGGCAGGGAAAGATACATAAATGAATGTGTGAGAGAGGAACTGTTCTTTGTTTGTTTTGCACATAATTAGAATCGCACATTGTTCAGTGTTTTAGTCCATTTAGTATTTTATATCCTTACAAGATATAATTTGAATTTTACAAGAAGAAAATTAGCTCCTCGGCCGGCCGCTGTGGCCAAGCGGTTCTAGGCACATCAATTCGGAACCGCGCTGCTGCTATGGTCGCAGGTTCGAATCCTGCCTCGGGCATGTACAGGGTGTTTCAAAAATGACCGGTATATTTGAAACGGCAATAAAAACTAAACGAGCAGCGATAGAAATACACCGTTTGTTGCAATATGCTTGGGACAACAGTACATTTTCAGGTGGACAAACTTTCGAAATTACAGTAGTTACAATTTTCAACAACAGATGGCGTTGCAAGTGATGTGAAAGATATAGAAGACAACGTAGTCTGTGGGTGCGCCGTTCTGTACGTCGTCTTTCTGCTGTAAGCGTGTGCTGTTCACAACGTGCAAGTGTGCTGTAGACAACATGGTTTATTCCTTAGAACAGAGGATTTTTCTGGTGTTGGAATTCCACCGCCTAGAACACAGTGTTGTTGCAACAAGACGAAGTTTTCAACGGAGGTTTAATGTAACCAAAGGACCGAAAAGCGATACAATAAAGGATCTGTTTGAAAAATTTCAACGGACTGGGAACGTGACGGATGAACGTGCTGGAAAGGTAGGGCGACCGCGTACGGCAACCACAGAGGGCAACGCGCAGCTAGTGCAGCAGGTGATCCAACAGCGGCCTCGGGTTTCCGTTCGCCGTGTTGCAGCTGCGGTCCAAATGACGCCAACGTCCACGTATCGTCTCATGCGCCAGAGTTTACACCTCTATCCATACAAAATTCAAACGCGGCAACCCCTCAGCGCCGCTACCATTGCTGCACGAGAGACATTCGCTAACGATATAGTGCACAGGATTGATGACGACGATATGCATGTGGGCAGCATTTGGTTTACTGACGAAGCTTATTTTTACCTGGACGGCTTCGTCAATAAACAGAACTGGCGCATATGGGGAACCGAAAAGCCCCATGTTGCAGTCCCATCGTCCCTGCATCCTCAAAAAGTACTGGTCTGGGCCGCCATTTCTTCCAAAGGAATCATTGGCCCATTTTTCAGATCCGAAACGATTACTGCATCACGCTATCTGGACATTCTTCGTGAATTTGTGGCGGTACAAACTGCCTTAGACGACACTGCGAACACCTCGTGGTTTATGCAAGATGGTGCCCGGCCACATCGCACGGCCGACGTCTTTAATTTCCTGAAAATATTTCGATGATCGTGTGATTGCTTTGGGCTATCCGAAACATACAGGAGGCGGCGTGGATTGGCCTCCCTATTCGCCAGACATGAACCCCTGTGACTTCTTTATGTGGGGACACTTGAAAGACCAGGTGTACCGCCAGAATCCAGAAACAATTGAACAGCTGAAGCAGTACATCTCATTTGCATGTGAAGCCATTCCGCCAGACACGTTGTCAAAGGTTTCGGGTAATTTCATTCAGAGACTACGCCATATTATTGCTACGCATGGTGGATATGTGGAAAATATCGTACTATAGAGTTTCCCAGACCGCAGCGCCATCTGTTGTTGAAAATTGTAACTACTGTAATTTCGAAAGTTTGTCTGCCTGAAAATGTACTATTGTCCCAAGCATATTGCAACAAACGGTGTATTTCTATCGCTGCTCGTTTAGTTTTTATTGCCGTTTCAAATATACCGGTCATTTTTGAAACACCCTGTATGTGTGTGATGTCCTTACGTCAGTTAGGTTTTAGTAGTTATAAATCTAGGGGACTGATGACCTCAGATGTTAAGTCCCATAATGCTTAGAGCCATCTGAACCATTTTTAGCTCCTCGCGTTAACTTCTGCGCTTTTATGTAACCAAAAAAATTACTTTTGTTGCAAGTCCAGTTTACATCCACAAACACAGAAATCTCTACATAATTATTCTTGTTATTTGGTACTCAAAGGCAAGAATTTCATGTTGTAACTGATAAGTGCGAAAGTCGTTTAGCGATAACAGAAACATGTTTCATATTACCTCGATGAAGTACTCGAGCGACGAATGATATGTTTTTGGCCTGCATTTTGTAATTCTATCTCTTTTTTTAGCGCTAGATAACAAATCCCTTTTCTTTTCTACAACATTCCTCTGCTTCACGTTAGAAATCAACAATTTTCGAATAAAACCTGAATGAAACAAACAAAAATTCAGTTTTGAAATAAATTCTGTTTATTTTTAAGTAACGGGAAGACAGCTTTGTGGAGCAAAAATGTTCTATAGGTTACAGGGCCCTTTACACACTCAAGAGCCAAAGAAACTGGTATACCTGCCTAATATCGTGTAGGGTCCTTGCGAACACGCAGAAGTGCCGCAACACGACGTGGCATGGACACGACTAATGACTGAGGTAGTGCTGGAGGGAATTAACACCATCCTGCAGAACTGGCCATAAATCCGTAGGAGTACGAAGGGGGGTGGAGATCTCTTCTGAACAGCACGTTGCAAGGCGTCCCAGATATACTCCATAATATACACTCCTGGAAATTGAAATAAGAACACCGTGAATTCATTGTCACAGGAAGTGGAAACTTTATTGACACATTCCTGGGGTCAGATATATCACATGATCACACTGACAGAACCACAGGCACATAGACACAGGCAACAGAGCATGCACAATGTCGGCACTAGTACAGTGTACATCCGCCTTTCGCAGCAATGCAGGCTGCTATTCTCCCATGGAGACGATCGTAGAGATGCTGGATGTAGTCCTGTGGAACGGCTTGCCATGCCATTTCCACCTGGCGCCTCAGTTGGACCAGCGTTCGTGCTGGACGTGCAGACCGCGTGAGACGACGCTTCATCCAGTCCCAAACATGCTCAATGGGGGACAGATCCGGAGATCTTGCTGGCCAGGGTAGTTGACTTACACCTTCTAGAGCACGTTGGGTGGCACGGGATACATGCGGACGTGCATTGTCCTGTTGGAACAGCAAGTTCCCTTGCCGGTCTAGGAATGGTAGAACGATGGGTTCGATGACGGTTTGGATGTACCGTGCACTATTCAGTGTCCCCTCGACGATCACCAGTGGTGTACGGCCAGTGTAGGAGATCGCTCCCCACACCATGATGCCGGGTGTTGGCCCTGTGTGCCTCGGTCGTATGCAGTCCTGATTGTGGCGCTCACCTGCACGGCGCCAAACACGCATACGACCATCATTGGCACCAAGGCAGAAGCGACTCTCATCGCTGAAGACGACACGTCTCCATTCGTCCCTCCATTCACGCCTGTCGCGACACCACTGGAGGCGGGCTGCACGATGTTGGGGCGTGAGCGGAAGACGGCCTAACGGTGTGCGGGACCGTAGCCCAGCTTCATGGAGACGGTTGCGAATGGTCCTCGCCGATACCCCAGGAGCAACAGTGTCCCTAATTTGCTGGGAAGTGGCGGTGCGGTCCCCTACGGCACTGCGTAGGATCCTACGGTCTTGGCGTGCATCCGTGCGTCGCTGCGGTCCGGTCCCAGGTCGACGGGCACGTGCACCTTCCGCCGACCACTGGCGACAACATCGATGTACTGTGGAGACCTCACGCCCCACGTGTTGAGCAATTCGGCGGTACGTCCACCCGGCCTCCCGCATGCCCACTATACGCCCTCGCTGAAAGTCGTCAACTGCACATACGGTTCACGTCCACGCTGTCGCGGCATGCTACCAGTGTTAAAGACTGCGATGGAGCTCCGTATGCCACGGCAAACTGGCTGACACTGACGGCGGCGGTGCATAAATGCTGCGCAGCTAGCGCCATTCGACGGCCAACACCGCGGTTCCTGGTGTGTCCGCTGTGCCGTGCGTGTGATCATTGCTTGTACAGCCCTCTCGCAGTGTCCGGAGCAAGTATGGTGGGTCTGACACACCGGTGTCAATGTGTTCTTTTTGCCATTTCCAGGAGTGTATGTGTCTGGGAAGTTTGGTGGCCAGCGTCAGTGTTTAAACTCAGAAGAGTGTTCCTGCAGCCACTCTGTAGCCATTCTGGACGTGTGGGATGTCGCATTGACCTGCTGGGATTGCGAAAGCCGATCGGGATGCACAACGAACATGAAGGGATTCAGTCGATCAGACAGGATGCTTACGCACGTGTCACCTGTCACAGTCATCTCTAGACGTGTCAGGGGTCCCATATAAACCCAACTGAATACCTCCCACACCATTACAGAGACTACACTAGCTTGAACAGTCCCGTGCTGGCATACAGGGTTCATGAATTCATGAGGTTGTCTCCATACTCGTACGCGTCCATCTGCTAACTACAATTTGAAACATGACTCGTCCGACCAGACAACATGTTTCCAGCCATCAAGAATCAAATGTCGGTGTTCACGGCCCAGGCAAGGCGTAAAGCTTTGTGTCGTGCAATCATCAAGGATACACGAGTGGGCCTTCGGCTCCGAAAGCTCATATCGATGTTGTTTCGTTGAATGGTTCGCACGCTGACACTCTTGTTGATGGTCCAGCATTGAAATCTGCAGCAATTTGCGGAAAGGTTGCACTTTTCTCACGTTGAACGAATCTCTTCAGTCGTCGTTGGTCCCGTTCTTGCTGGATCTTTTTTCTGGCTGCAGCGGTGTCGAAGATTTGATGTTTTACCGGATTCCTGATATTCACCGTACACTCGTGAAATGGCCGTACTGGAAAATCCTCACTTCATCGCTACCTTGCAGATGTGTCCCATCGCTTGTGCGCCGACTATAACACCACGTTCAAACTCACTTAAATCTTGATATCGTGTTATTGTAGCAGCAGTAACCGAACTAACGACTTCGGCAGACACTTATTGTCTTATATAGGAGTTGCCGACCGCAATGCCCTATTCTGCCTGTTTACGTATCTCTATATTTGAAAATGCTGGGCCACTACGGTCGCAGGTTCGAATCCTGCCTTGGGCATGGATGTGTGTGATGTCCTTTGGTTAGTTAGGTTTAAGTAGTTCTAAGTTCTAGGGGACTGATGACCACAGCAGTTGAGTCCCAAAGTGCTCAGAGCCATTTGAATACGCAAGCCTGTACTATTGTCTTTAGCGCTTCAGTGTATATCCACAGTTTCTAGACGGTTCACCGCTTCCGGTTTCTAGGGGAATCTACTAAGACACTGATCGCATACGCAAACAAAGCGATATGTATGGATGACACCTTACGTACAGGTAACGCTGTAACGATCTTATGTGACCAAAGTTACTCGGAGAACTACCGTAGTCTACCATGAACAATAATCTACTGTAGCCTATTGTAGTTTTACAGCTCTCCTTTTGATGCACTGAATGACAGCCTTCTTTAGCTGTGATTAGTTGCAACTAATGTCTATATTGAAGACAAACAGTGCAATAATACCTGATCACAAGACATCCTGGATCCCGTCATGTTGCTTAAATATTTATGAGTAATACGACGACGCGATATGGAATGCACTGCTGCACATTAAAACAGAAACACCAGGAAGGTTCAAATGGTTCAAATGGCTCTGAGCACTATGGGACTCAACTGCTGTGGTCATAAGTCCCCTAGAACTTAGAACTACTTAAACCTAACTAACCTAAGGACAGCACACAACACCCAGCCATCACGAGGCAGAGAAAATCGCTGACCCCGCCGGGAATCGAACCCGGGAACCCGGGCGTGGGAAGCGGGAACGCTACCGCACGACCACGAGATGCGGGCAAACACCAGGAAGCAAGTAACAGAGTTTTACTAATTGTACAGAAGCAGTATAGCAGAAAGAATACATGATCAAATGTGTAGGTCACTGGGAGGTACAAAAGATGCGAAATTTTGCACATACAGCTGACACATTTGGCGTAACAATGGTTATAGCCCAGATGGGCAACGGATCGAAATGAGCTTGGGTGACAGATGCAGATAAAGCTGTTGTGTAAATTTCCAGAACTGATAAAGAAGGAAAAATGTTCGACAGCTTTCCTGGATCTGTTGTTATCACTCGTAGGGACCGCGAAATGAAGATAAGCGAGATCAGGCGCATAACGAGACACACGGTCACTTTTCCCTCGCATCATATGCGAATACAATAGAACCGAAAGTGTAACGTTCAGAAAAAAAGAGAACATCTTGAACGAGTACAGATAGGACGTTCATATTCGCAGGACATGTATATTCGTATGTTCTGCGTCGGCCCGCGGGTTCAAGGTCAACATCGATATCGCGGCACAACACGACCTACCGGTGAAATGTGCCTGCGGATCTTGTAGTCGCTACAAACCGAAGGTAATGTATCAGTGTGACTTGAGCACACGTGCAGGATTCCTTGCAGAAGTTTGCGCGAACCGTACCGTAAAATCAGTGAGTCTGAAAGAGGGCGCATTACTGGCGTGAGAGAATGTGGTACAGCGATCCGGGAAATTGCAGCTCGTGGTAAACGAAGTGTTTCGGCAGTGCAACGCGCGTGCGCACAGTGGTTCACGGAGGGCTGTACAACACTATGACATGACGTAGGTCGCACCACCCAGACACCCCCCCAGAAGATCGATGCCTGAACGGAATGGCATTGCAGGACAGATCTGCGTCCTCCTCGGCTCTGGCGCAACAGTGGAGCAGTGTAGAACATCGTACACTATCAGGGGTGACAGTCCATCGACGCTATTGCCGATTAGATTACGTGCGCGTCGTCCACTTCTCCACCTACCTTTGACGAATATGCGGAAACATGCTAGACGGCTACGGTGTTTGGAACGATGTCACTGGGGTCAGGAATGGCAACAGACAGTGTTTTCGGATGAATCCAGGTTCTGTTTGTTTGAGAATGATGGCCGCATTTTGGTTCGCCACAGACAGGGGGAGCGGCGGCACAGTGACTGCATTAGTACAAGACATACAGCGCCAACTCGAAGCCAAATGGCGTGGAATGCTATTCATAATTGGTGCGTGTCCAGGGCACTGAGACCGGAGTGACCTATGTGAATGAGGTTTTGCGATCCGCAGCCATACCTGAGACGCCACTTTTCAGCAACACAACCCACGACCACACATTGCCGCACGTGCCTTCTTGCTGTCACAGGATGTCAGCCTTTTACCCTGGACCGCCAGATCATCAGATTTGTTGCCAATCGGAAACATGTGGGATGTGGTGAAACGACAGGTGCAGCACTGTGACCCATTGTCAACCATCACAGAAGAACTTTGGAACCAGGTGAGTGCAGCATGAATGCCTGTATCACAAGGCGCCATTCACGCCATATACGCGTGAATACCATCACTCACGGAAGAAGTTATCAGGGCCCGTGGCGGACCCTGTACCTACTAGATGACAGGACACATGCTGAACCGAGGTGACTGAAATGCTAATCATTTCTGCAGGACATAATAACGTACATCTCCTGTGAATATGAACGTCCTATCTCTAGTCGTTCAAGTGACCGGGCCAAATATCTCACGAAATAATCTTCAAACGAAAATATTACAAAGAACGAAACTTGTCTACCTTAAAGGGGAAAACCAGATGGCGCTATGGTTGGTCCGCTAGATGGCGCTGCCATAGGTCAAACGGATATCAACTGCGTTTTTTTAAAATAGGAACCCCCATTTTTTATTACATATTCGTGTAGTACGCAAAAAAATATGAATGTTTTAGTTGGACACTTTTTTCGCATTGTGATAGATGGCGCTGTAATAGTCACAAACGTATGGCTCACAATTTTAGACGAACAGTTGGTAACAGGTAGGTTTTTTAAATTAAAATACAGAACGTAGGTACGTTTGAACATTTTATTTCGGTTGTTCCAATGTGATACATGTACCTTTGTGAACTTATCATTTCTGAGAACGCATGCTGTTACAGCGTGATTACCTGTAAATACCACGTTAATGCAATAAATGCTCAAAATTATGTCCGTCAACCTCAATGCATTTGGCAATAAGTGTAGGCCTAACGACATTCCTCTCAACAACGAGTCGTTCGCCTTCCGTAATGTTCGCACATGCATTGACAATGCGCTGACGCATGTTGTTAGGCGTTGTCGGTGGATCACGATAGCAAATATCCTTCAACTTTCCCCACAGAAAGAAATCAGGGGACGTCAAATTCGGTGAACATGCGGGCCATGGTATCATGCTTCCACGACCAATCCACCTGTCATGAAATATGCTATTCAGTACCGCTTCAACCGCACGCCAGCTATGTGCCGGACATCCATCATGTTGGAAGTACATCACCATTCTGTCATGCAGTGAAACATCTTGTAGTAACATCGGTAGAACATTACGTAAGAAATCAGCATACATTGCACCATTTAGATTGCCATCGATAAAATGGGGGCCAATTATCTTCCTCTCATAACGCCGCACCATACATTAACCCGCCAAGGTCGCTGATGTTCCACTTGTCGCAGCCATCGTGGATTTTCAGTTGCCCAATAGTGCATATTATGCCGGATTACGTTACCGCTGTTGGTGAATGACGCTTCGTCGCTAAATAGAAAGCGTGCCAAAAATCTGTCATCGTCCGGTAATTTCTCTTGTGCCCAGTAGCAGAACTGTACACGACGTTCAAAGTCGTCGCCATGCAATTCCTGGTGCATAGAAATATGGTACGGGTGCAATAGATGTTGATGTAGCATTCTCAAACGACGTTTTGGAGATTCCCGATTCTCGCGTAATTTGTGTGCCACTGATGTTCGGATTAGCCGCGACAGCAGCTAAAACACCTACTTGGGCATCATCATTTGTTGCAGGTAGTGGTTGACGTTTCACATGTGGCTGAACACTTCCTGTTTCCTTAAATAACGTACCTATCCGGCGAACGGTCCTGACACTTGGATGATGGATACATAACACAAGCCCGTTGGGCATTTTGATCACAATAGACATACATCAACACGATATCGACCTTTTCCGCAATTGGTAAAGGGTCCATTTTAACACGGGTAATGTATCACGAAGCAGATACCGTCCGCACTGGCGGAATGTTACGTGATACCACGTACGTACACGTTTGTGACTATTACAGCGACATTTATCACTAAGCGAAAAAAGTGGTCCAACTAAAACATTCGTATTTCTTTACGTACTACACGAATATGTAATAAAAAATTGGGGTTCCTATTTAAAGAAAAACGCAGTTGATATCCGTTTGACCTATGGCAGCGCCATCTAGCGAGCCAACCATAGTGCCATCTGGTTTCCCCCTTGAAGCTAGACGAGTTTCGTTCTTTGTAGTTTTTTCGTTTGATGCTTATGTCGTGAGATATTTGGACCAGTCACTATCAATGGACCACTATATATATATATATATATATATATATATATATATATATATATATATGTGTGTGTGTGTGTGTGTGGATGGGTGGGAGGGTGTGGGTGGGTGTGTTTGTATGTGTGGGTGCATGTGTGTGTGTGTGTGTGTGTGTGTGTGTGTGTGTGCGCGCGTAATGCCTGAAAAAACAGTGTAAGACCCTGAAGACATGGTCGGTTGCCAAAGTAACATCGTACATGTATAAACCGTCGGCGGATACGCAAAAGAGAACTGCAATTCTTTGTGTCACGTGGAACGGTCACTAGAGTATTTTTTGTGTAACCAGGCCTTTGGCGTGAACGGCGTCAGATGTTGGGTGATCACACTGAAGGACCCGGAGATGCCGTGTACTCGTACAAGATCGTCATCGGTACCTGACAAAAGCACCTCAGTGTAGGTCTCCATTTGGCCACATAGTCGAATCGTACAGTACCTCGATTTGTGAGGCATTCGGATGCGACAGCGTCCCGATGTGCGACTGCATGGGAATGTGAGGGCGGGCATACTCGCCGTCAAGGTTCCAATCGACAACGTCTGACCAAAGAAGGGCGGATCGCAACCCCTTCGCATCAGCGCCTGCCGTCGGAGAGCAAGTCATGGACTCGCTGCAGCGTCCTGTGTCGGCCCCCATCACTGGTCGGATTCTAACAGCAACAGGGCTAGGGAATTACTGTTCCAAGCACAGGCTGCTGCTAACACCGCAACACGAATGGCTGCGTTTGGAGAGGTGCCGTGACCAGGAAGCGTGGACTGCTGATGGATGATGTCGCGCTGTGTTCGGCGATCAATAGCAGTTCTGCGCTACCCCGAATGATGATGATGTTTCGGATTGTGGGGCGCACAACTGCGCGGTTATCAGCGCCTGTACGAATTCCCAACCTTTACTCAGTCCAATCTCGACACTTTCATGAATGATGGTGAAACGATGAGGACAACACAAACACCCAATCATCTCGAAGTAGATGAAAATCCCTGACCCCGTCGGGAATCGAACCCGGTACCTCGTGCTCGGGAGCGAAAACGCAACCGCGAGACCACGAGCGGCGGACTACCCTGATTGACCATAGCAGGCAAGTATGGTCGAGACCTGGGGAGAGGACCCGTTCTTCCAGTGATCTAGCTCAGCAGTATTAATCCTGGCGTCATGGTATGGGGAACCATTGGCTCTGACTTCAGGTCAAGGCTAGTACTGATTGAGACAGAGGTATTCTCTATCGTCTTTTACTTCTCGTGCGATTGTATGGTCGACTCGTGGTGCCATGTTTCAGCAGGGCATTGCTCGTCCACACATGGCACGTGTCTCTATGATCTGTCTGTGTGATGATGAAGTACCCCAGAGGGCAGCGGGATCGCCAGACCTCTCCCCGATACAACATGTGTGGTGGCTGTAGGTATCCAGGAAATCAAGGACCGGTTATAACACTCACAGGCCATCTTGTGTCAGCAGAGGGTACAGCGGCTTTATGACGCCTGCCCCAACCGAATCTGTACATGCATCTAGGCCAGAGGGGTGCAACGTCATAGTGAAAAGTGGACTCATACTGCTAAGATCTTCATAAATTTGGCCCAGTTTTCTATCGCAGAAGTAACAGCACTTCTCCTCCCAGCCCATTGTGTTTCATTTCTTTTCCTCTTTACCTCCTCCGTTTCCATTGTTTTGTCACGAAGTGTGTATAGGGTAAGGCGCCACTCTCCAAGGAAAGTTGGGCCAAAGTGTTAAGGCGCAACGTCATACTTGTGCTTTCAACTTTATGAAGGTTTAAATGTGTTTCGTAGCAATGAAAATGTTATGTCGGTGGAAAGACGTTAAAATGAGACTATTAAAGTTTCTTCAGAATTCAACTATGGTCGTACATCCATGAAACACCCAATCCTCTTATAGGAAGGTATCTTACTGACGAATTATCAGAAGTTACAGGATATAATTTATTCTCTTACAAACAATCCTTTTGGTGGAACATCCGCAACTGAGCATTATACCAGAGGTTGAAAATACTGCTTCAGTTGTAATGTTCTTTTATTATCACACGACCGGTTTCGGGCTCTTACAAGCCCATCTTCAGGTGTGCTGTGACCCCGAGCGCCTCGGTGGACGTATAGTAGGCGCGGTCTGCTACCTATGAGCGCCACTCTCCAAGGAAAGTTGGGCCAAGGCGCTTGCAGTTTGCAAAATGGTTCAAATGGCTCTGAGCACTACGGGACTTAACATCTGAGGTCATCAGTCCCCTAACTAACCTAAGGACATCACACACATCCATGCCCGAGGCAGGATTCGAACCCGCGACCGTAGCAGCAGCGCGGTTCCGGACTGAAGCGCCTAGAACCGCTCGGCCACCGCGCCTACTACACCTCCACCGCGGCGCTTGGGGGTCACAGCACCAAGTTGGGGTACTTTCGGTTTGTTGATTACTATTGGTAATGGTTTCATAATCTCCTCTTCTGAATCCCACAGCGGGGAAATATCGAATAAATAATACATTCTTGCCAACATCTTCCACCTAAAGTGTAAACAAAATTCATGGCCACATTTACAATGCCAATATTTTTTCTCTGTAGACAACTTGTGTACAAGCCTATATTTATTTTTACCCTGATCAGGAGACCTCACTACCCGTGAGGCCATTTTCTAGGATGGCCTTCGGCTGTGCGTCTGAGGTATGACTTGTGAGGATCTCTTACCGAGGCTCTAATAATTATACCACAAAGGCCTATAACGACCCTGTCTAAAATCAAAGTACCTATTAGCACACCTTATACCGTTAGGCATAAAAACAAATTCTCTGTATGCATCCCTAAACTGACGAATTAAATCATCAAGGTTTGGTTTATAATACCACAATTCTTCTAATACAATAACAGCTGCAGAATAATTTATTTTGTTGCCATAAAATGTAATAGCTAATTCATCAGTCCTTTGTTGATTGTTGGAAACTAGGAAAGCCAGGCGTAGGTCGTCCGGGTAATTTCGGATATGGTCCCAGTTGGCATAAAAAAACTCCAACGCAAACATTAGCTGTAAACAATAACCTTTATTCAGATCGTGACAGTACCTTTTCTTTTACAAAAAGGCATATAAACTCTATTTCTAACAACATACGTTACGTATTTAACTTCACTCTGAACATTATCCGTTTTTTCTGGTTCATCACCAGCAATTTGTAGTCCAATATAAAACGGGTTCGTTCCTTGAAACAAACGATTCTTTGCTTTACATGATTTTACCTTGTCTATATCAGAACTTGTTTCTGGTTTAGAATACGTTACAAACTTAAATCTATTCCTACGACTATATTTACGCCATAGAAGACCAGCTGAGCGCTCCGGATTAAGATCAAATGAACCAATTTTATTAGTTCATGCTATACGAACTTTTTCAAGAGTACCTTGATCCTCAAATATTTTTTTTGTTAGCCCTTTCATCCAAAGTCAAACGTTCGATTCTGACATTAATTCTATAAACATACGTAACTACTTTATTAATTATTACTGAAGCATATTTGTTAGAAAAAAACTTGAATTCATCCGTTATATCATAATGCTGCAATTTGGCAAAGTTCTTCGCCTTTTCGTCATGTTTTTCACTAATACCCATTTTGCCATACTCAAATCCTACACCATCAGTTTGCGTAAATTCTGTGCGCCACCTACACGGCACCTGATGAGGGGCTTACAAGAGCCCGAAACCGGTCGTGTGATAAAAAAAGAACTTTACAACTGAAGCGGTATTTTCAACCTCTGGATTATTATTTTAAATGTAAATCAAATTATCTCTTCCATTCGTTTTACATAATTATGCTGCGACATTTGTACGCTGCTAAAAATATCGCAATTAAAATAATTCATAAAAGAAGTGAAACCAAAGGACATTATTATGAGTCTTGACATTTCTCTTGGCGAATTTTTTTAGAGATTATGTTCAAAGTAAGAACCATTTGCATTGCGACACTCTTGTACCTGCTGCGTCCCTGATGGACTCACTGCAGTCAATCTCCCTCACATGTCCTCCACGGTCGTTAAAATCACCTTGTAGACCACATGCTACAGATGACCCGAGAGGAAGAACTCTGATGCCGTCGGGTCAAGTGATTTTGCTGTATACCTCTGAATAGGACTGCCTCTTGCCACTCACCGGTTTGGACATAAGCGGCTTAATGCGCCTCTTGCTACTGAATAATTATTGGCAGGACTTTTGTGATATTGATACCACTTCATTTGAGAGTTCTTACGGGCACATTTTCTTACAACAAGAGTACGTTATTACCCAAAAATGCGTGTGCTTCACGCATTTCTCAAAAATGTCTGTACTTTTCATCTTTCAACGTACCATAAACGGCATAAGGATAATTGATGTGTTGTTCCATTACGCCATATCACAAATCCACAGTTCACCATCTTTGACTGAACACTTGACGAAACCAATGTTGGTTTCCCGTTGAGAAATACAACATATTTTTCAAATTTGCGTTCCCGAGATTTGTGAATGTGGCCTCAACCGTAGATAATACTTTCTCCATAGGATTGTTGTCTTCCTGGAGAATTCACCGACAATACGCGAAACTGCAGAAAATCACTGCCAGGTAGGTCTTCACATCGAGAAATAAGGAAAGAATGATGTTTATGTCCTTCAAAAACACATAAAAGGCTACTCTGGCTGTTACCAACTTCTCTCTGTATCTGACGATAAATGTCATGCAGATTTATTATAGCATTCAAGCAGACTTCTGATGGTGACGGCACACACGTGACTCCATACTCCATGTAACGACGTTCCATTCTGACCTTCTGATGATGAGCTGTACCCGTAATGCTTCTATAAATACCAAAGATCTTTAACGAGAAATATTTCTCGAAGTTCACCGCTTGATCTGATGGATCGCGCTGCAAGCAAAGCCAGTTGTGGAGCGCAAGCATAATCTATGGACTTAGAGGGTGCCACCCATGTCCGCGCCACGATGACGTAATCCAGCCATTCGGATGCCGTCCTGTGGCTATAAAAGAGAGAATCGTGCCAGTTCACGACAGTTTTAGTCCCTGACAACGATGACGGAGGCTATCACGAAAAGCTTGGAATTTTATCAGAATTTGACGCTGCAAATGAACCGAGAACTGTTCATGGAAAGACTCTGTCGCCATAGTAGTTTTTTCTGTGGGGAGGACACAACACGCAGCGTTCGTCGCTTGGAGGAGCTGTGCCTCAAATAGTCTCAGCTTTTCTATAACGCTGTCGTGACAAAGAGATCGTACCGAAGTTCGCAGTGGTCAAGCACCACATCCGAAATGTTGCAATGAGTAGAATTTTAAGGAGGACAAAACACGCTATCGTCAAGGAGAAGATACGTCATACAAGGTATGAACTTGAGGCGAACGATCGCTCCTTATATACACTCCTGGAAATGGAAAAAAGAACACATTGACACCGGTGTGTCAGACCCACCATACTTGCTCCGGACACTGCGAGAGGGCTGTACAAGCAATGATCACACGCACGGCACAGCGGACACACCAGGAACCGCGGTGTTGGCCGTCGAATGGCGCTAGCTGCGCAGCATTTATGCACCGCCGCCGTCAGTGTCAGCCAGTTTGCCGTGGCATACGGAGCTCCATCGCAGTCTTTAACACTGGTAGCATGCCGCGACAGCGTGGACGTGAACCGTATGTGCAGTTGACGGACTTTGAGCGAGGGCGTATAGTGGGCATGCGGGAGGCCGGGTGGACGTACTGCCGAATTGCTCAACACGTGGGGCGCGAGGTCTCCACAGTACATCGATGTTGTCGCCAGTGGTCGGCGGAAGGTGCACGTGCCCGTCGACCTGGGACCGGACCGCAGCGACGCACGGATGCAGGCCAAGACCGTAGGATCCTACGCAGTGCCGTAGGGGACCGCACCGACACTTCCCAGCAAATTAGGGACACTGTTGCTCCTGGGTTATCGGCGAGGACCATTCGCAACCGTCTCCATGAAGCTGGGCTACGGTCCCGCACACCGTTAGGCCGTCTTCCGCTCACGCCCCAACATCGTGCAGCCCGCCTCCAGTGGTGTCGCGACAGGCGTGAATGGAGGGACGAATGGAGACGTGTCGTCTTCAGCGATGAGAGTCGCTTCTGCCTTGGTGCCAATGATGATCGTATGCGTGTTTGGCGCCGTGCAGGTGAGCGCCACAATCAGGACTACATACGACCGAGGCACACAGGGCCAACACCCGGCATCATGGTGTGGGGAGCGATCTCCTACACTGGCCGTACACCACTGGTGATCGTCGAGGGGACACTGAATAGTGCACGGTACATCCAAACCGTCATCGAACCCATCGTTCTACCATTCCTAGACCGGCAAGGGAACTTGCTGTTCCAACAGCACAATGCACGTCCGCATGTATCCCGTGCCACCCAACGTGCTCTAGATGGTGTAACTACCCTGGCCAGCAAGATCTCCGGATCTGTCCCCCATTGAGATGTTTGGGACTGGATGAAGCGTCGTCTCACGCGGTCTGCACGTCCAGCACGAACGCTGGTCCAACTGAGGCGCCAGGTGGAAATGGCATGGCAAGCCGTTCCACAGGACTACATCCAGCATCTCTACGATCGTCTCCATGGGAGAATAGCAGCCTGCATTGCTGCGAAAGGTGGATATACGCTGTACTAGTGCCGACATTGTGCATGCTCTGTTGCCTGTGTCTATGTGCCTGTGGTTCTGTCAGTGTGATCATGTGATGTATCTGACCCCAGGAATGTGTCAATAAAGTTTCCCCTTCCTGGGACAATGAATTCACGGTGTTCTTATTTCAATTTCCAGGAGTGTAGTTGCCATCTGTCCGCAGTTTATCCAGGTCCCATCTCCTTAAATTGCCACCTTCTTGCAGTTTCTTCAGTTTTAATCGACAGTTCAAACTGGGAATGGGTAGTTATGACACCGGCTGCACACCAACGAGCTAATTTAAGCAAGACACCTGCGAAACAGACCGATAAATTTCAGCGCCTTAACAACGAACTGTTGGGCTCAATGGCGTTCACGACACTGTCGTCAAGTTCTCCGACAAGGAGCTTGACGAAGCCACCATCGCGGTTCTCAGTAAAGGGCTGGACTTTGCTCCAGCTCCACAAAGACTGCCAGCGGCCGAGACCGTCAGTGGAGTAGAACAAGCGGTTCGGCAGCGCCCTATGGAAGCGGCAGATGAGATAAGGCTTGCTACTATCCGGATTTTAGTGACGGCCAAGCCGACTAAGTCCAATATTAGCAGAGCGGAAAAACCAGGACTGAAATCGTTGCAGCTGAATCAAGAGTTGGTTGTCTTACCAGGTGACAAGGGCAATGCTACGGTTATCCTCCATGCTACGGATTATCGTAAGAAAATGAATCTATTATTGGAATTCTCTAAGGGGATTCCACATCGGTGCTTTGCAAGAAGACAGAGGAGCTACTAAATAATTCTGGCTGCTCTGAAGAAGTTGTGAAGAATTTAAGGCCGAGGACACCGAGAGGCCACCCGGGCTATATGGTGTGTCTATAATACACAAAGACGGTACTCAATTAAGACCAATTGTTAGTGTTATTGGCCCTCCTACATACAGGCTGGCGAAGTATTTAACTGAACTATTGGCACCTATAGTCGATCGCTGCAGACATCATACTAACCACAAATTTTTGTTAATATCATAATTCACTTGGTTCAAGAATCATGAAAGAAGGCTGTATACATGGAAGAAGCCTGGAGATACTGACACGTTTCAGATAGATTATATAATAGTAAGACAGAGATTTAGGAACCAGGTTCTAAATTGTAAGACATTTCCAGGGGCAGATGTGGACTCTGACCACAATCTATTGGTTATGAACTGTCGATTAAAACTGAAGAAACTGCAAAAAGGTGGGAATTTAAGGAGATGGGACCTGGATAAACTGAAAGAACCAGAGGTTGTACAGAGTTTCAGGGAGAGCATCAGGAAACAATTGACAGGAATGGTTCAAAGAAATACAGTAGAAGAAGAATGGGTAGCTTTGAGGGATGAAGTAGTGAAGGCAGCAGAGGATCAAGTAGGTAAAAAGATGAGGGCCAGTAGAACTCCATAGGTAACAGAAGATATATTGAATTTAATTGGTGAAAGGAGAAAATATAAAAATGCAGTAAATGAAGCAGGCAAAAAGGAATACAAACGTCTCAAAAATGATATCGACAGGAAGTTCAAAATGGCTAAGCAGGGATGGCTAGAGACAAACGCAAGGACGTGCAGGCTTATTTCACTAGGGATAAGATAGACACAGCGTACAGGAAAATTAAAGAGACCTTTGGAGAAAAGAGAACCACTTGTATGAATATCAAGAGCTCGGATGGAAACCCAGTTCTAAGCAAAGAAGGGAAAGCAGAAAGGTGGAAGGAATATATAGAAGGTCTATACAATGGCGATGTACTTGAGGACAATATTATGGAAATGGAAGAGGATATAAATGAAGATGAAATGGGAGATATGATACTGCGTGAAGAATTTGACAGAGCACTGAAAGACCCGAGTCGAAACAAGGCCCCGGGAGTAGACAACATTCCATTAGAACTACTGACAGCCTTGGGAGAGCCAGTCCTGATAAAACTCTACCATCTGGTGAGCAAGATGTATGAGACAGGAGAAATACCCTCAGACTTCAAGAAGAATACAATAATTCCAATCCCAAAGAAAGCAGGTGTTGACAGACGTGAAAATTACCGAACAATCAGTTTAATAAGCCACAGCTGCAAAATACTAACGCGAATTCTTTACAGACGAATGGAAAACCTGGTAGAAGCCGACACGGGGAAGATCAGTTTGGATTCCGTAGAAATATTGGAACACGTGACGCAATACTGACCCTACGACTTCTCTTAGAAGCTAGATTAAGGAAAGGCAAACCTACGTTTCCAGTATTTGTAGACTTAGAGAAAGCTTTTGACAATGTTGAGTGGAATACTCTCTTTCAAATTCTAAAGGTGGCAGGGGTAAAATACAGGGAGCGAAAGGCTATTTACAATTTGTACAGAAACCGGATGGCAGTTATAAGAGTCGAGGGGCACGAAAGGGAAGCAGTGAGTGGGAAGGGACAGTGTTGTAGCCTATCCCCAATGTTATTCAATCTGCATATTGAGCAAGCAGTAAAGGAAACAAAAGAAAAGTTCGGAGAAGGCATTGAAATCTATAGAGAAGAAATAAAAACTTTGAGGTTCGCCGATGACATTGTAATTCTGTCAGAGACAGCAAAGGACTTGGAAGAGCAGTTGAACGGAATGGACAGTGTCTTGAAAGGAGGATATAAGATGAACATCAATGAAAGCAAAACGAGGATAATGGAATGTAGTCGAATTAAGCCGGGTGATGCTGAGGGAATTAGATTAGGAAATGAGACACTTAAAGTAGTAAAGGAGTTTTTGTATTTGGGGAGCAAAATAACTGATGATGGTCGAAGTAGAGAGGATATAAAATGTAGACTGGCAATGGCAAGGAAAGCGTTTCTGAAGGAGAGAACTTTGTTAACATCGAGTATAGATTTAAGTGTCAGGAAGACGTTTCTGAAAGCATTTGTATGGAGTGTAGCCATGTATGGAAGTGAAACGTGGACGATAAATAGTTTAGACAAGAAGAGAATAGAAGCTTTTGAAGTGTGGTGCTACAGAAGAATGCTGAAGATTAGATGGGTAGATCACATAACTAATGAGGAGGTATTGACTTAGGATTGGGGAGAAGAGGAGTTTGTGGCACAACTTGAGTAGAAGAAGGGATCGGTTGGTAGGACATGTTCTGAGGCATCAAGGGATCAGCAATTTAGTATTGGAGGTCAGCGAGGAGGGTAAAAATCGTAGAGGGAGACCAAGAGATGAATACACTAAGCAGATTCAAAAGGATGTAGGTTGCAGCAGGTACTGGGAGATGAAGAAGTTTGCACAGGATAGAGTAGCATGGAGAGCTACATCAAACCAGTCTCAGGACTGAAGACCACAACAACAACAACATCATAATTCAGATGAGGACAGGCCCGAATGAAGTCATGATTAGCCTTGACGTGGTGTTCCCGTTTACGAAAACACATTGAAACTTTTGGCCACTCATTCTCCCTGGAAATTTTGAAATTCCCATTCGGCAAAGTTTGACGACCACCTGCTTTTTGTACGGTGCAAATTATTAGAAATGACTAATGGAACAGCTGTGGGTTCGCCACTGTCACAAGCCGTAGCTAACTTTTTCGTGGAAGATTTTGAAGAACTGGGGTTGAAATGTGCTCCCTTCCGGCCATATTGTTTCTTGAGATGTTTTGATGATACATTTTTAATTTGTCACCACGGCAGCGAGACGCTGCAGCAGTTCGTTGATCATTTGAATAGTAGACATCCCAACATAAGATTTACAGTGGAGGTGCAGAAGGGGGCGAAGTTAACCTTTCTTAGATGTGTTGGTCGAACGGAAATCAGATGGACGACCCAGCCATGCTGTGTATAGAAAACCGACGCATACAGATTGTATCTCAAAGGGCGTAGCTTTCACCATCTAGCTCAGAAGAGAGCTTTGCTGAATAACTTAGTAGACAGAATCAGAACTATTTCGAAAAAAATGGTTCAAATGGCTCTGAGCACTATGGGACTTAACAGCTTTGGTCATCAGTCCCCTAGAACTTAGAACTACTTAAACCTAACTAACCTAAGGACATCACACACATCCATGCCCGAGGCGGGATTCGAACCTGCGACCGTAGCAGTCGCGCGGTTCCGGACTGCGCGCCTAGAATCGCGAGACCACCGCGGAACTATTTCGGACAGGGGCCACCTCGGTTCCGAGATTAAGCACCTGAAGACGATGTTGAGAAGGAACAGGTATTCTGTCAGTGACATTAGACCATCGCTGTTGAGAAAACCAATACGCGACGCCATTTAAACAAGCCAGGAGGCCCAACACGTAGCGAGCTTCAGTTTTGCGATCCAACAACTAGCAAGGAATCAGACAAGTCTTCTAGCCACCCAGAAAATAAAATAAAATTTTACGACCGCTTAAAGGTAAACTCGGCGTGAGGGTGCTGGGATTTTATAACATACCTTGCGAATGTGGCAAGAGTTACGGGGAGCCGATCGCTGTGTCGAGCATCATCGCCACTTTAAATACAGTCGTTTGGCTAAATCAGCGGTGGATTTTTTTTTCTTTATAGTCATTTCATTCCCCTCCTCCAAAATGGGCGGGGGGGGGGGGTTGCTGTCAACGGATACAAGTCGCCGCTCTTCAGCCATATGAGAGTAAAAAAGTTGAAAAACATATTTTGAAATTGGACACGACAGTTGACAAAGTGAATGTTTGGCATAATAAAAAGATACAGATTCACTGGCATAATTTAAAATATATAAGGCGAATTTGTTGATTGATCCAGAGACTGACACAGATAAATTGGCAAATTAATGTTTCACGAAAGATAAAAGAGAGAGGGACAGCTGCATAAGTTTAAAAATTAAAGAGCCAGAGTGTTGACCGACTAAAATAGATAGATGAGTGAAGTGGTGAGTGGCTCTGACTGCAATGAGGATGGGTATCTTGGGAATGTGGCAGTGGAGGTAGAGCGTAAGAAGGTTTCTGTGGGCGGATGTTTGGAGGAGAAATTTCGGAGAGTGAAGAGGGATGCAATCCTGGACCAAGGCTTAGATAAGGGTGGAGAGGAGAGGAGAGGAAGAGCCCTGACCAGGGGAGATGGGGTGGGTTCTTTTAGAACTGGTAGCATGGATATGTCAGGGCAGATTTCGTGGTCAGGCAAGGGAAGGCGATTGAAGTTTCGTTGTGAAAGGATGAGGAGAGTGTGAAGATGTAGCGTTCAGGGATTCTGGTGGAGCAGGCACGGCAGAGTACCAGGAACAGAGAGCAGTGGGGGAACTAGAGAGTGGATAGTGTCGAGCTTATGAGTAACGTACTATATTCGGAAGTTTTTTTTTCACTAGCTGCTTATATTTTATGACCCACCGTCTAATTTCTTATGGTGGGTCGTATATTCGGAAGTGTTCAAGATGGAAGAGGAGGGACGATAGTCTTATAAGTTGGTAGAGGATGCGGCTGGGAGAGGGTAAGCAGATGTCGAGGGCTTGGCGGAGTGCATAACTTTCAAGGATTTGTACAGCGTGATGCCACATTTGCATAGCAGAGGATGGGTCAGGTGAATGAGTTATAGGTGTGCCGGACTGTGGACGAATGCAATCGCCATGCTCAACCAGTCAGTAGTTTAAGTAATTTTAGTGTACTGAGGCTTTCTGTTGAATGTCATTCATGGTCATATGCTTTTTTGGGATCAAAGGAGACAAAAACGACGGATTTGTGGTTGTTAATTTGGTGGGATAGGAGATTAGTGAGGTACAGGAGCTGGTCATAGGAGGAGAAATTCGGACAGCAGTCATCCTGATGGACATAAATGGATAGGTGTTGTTGTAGGTGTTTATGGGTTTGGCAGGGCAGGATGGACTCAAAAAAACAGAGATGAGGTTGATGGGACGGTAGGAGGAGGCCTCAGTGGCAGATTTATTGGGTTTGAGGACGGGGAGGATTCGAGACTTTTCCGTGGCTCAGGATAAAAACCCATGTGAAAGTTTATGCTACAAAGGATGGCTAGGATTTCGAGGAAGGAGAGGGAGGGTTCTTTCAGGTATATGTAGGTTATGTAATCATGACTGGGAGCAGTGTGGAATTTGTCATGGAATATCCGTTGAATATCTTGCGTTGTTATTGGAGTATTGAGCTCTGTCTGTCGGATGTTGTCGAGATACTGGAAGCTAGGAGCGAGGGGCCGAAGGGAGGTATTGGTATGCTCATGCACTGTCGCGAATAAGGAGTAATTGAAGTGGGGGTCATCAGGCATGCTGAATGTGTCAGAGAGGTAGGATGCAAAGTGGTTGGCTTTCCTTAGGGAGAACGTGATTATAATGCAGGAGGGGATAGGAGGGTGCAGGATTTTTCTCAGTAAGACAGTGAAATGCCTTCCTGTATCTGGAAGAGTTTATGGGCAATGTGGCATTGACGTTTGTGCATGTTTGGCGGCGTTTACAGTCAGCAAATTTCGGGTGTGTGTGTGTTTTTCGGTCACAGATCTACAGGAAAGAACCATAAAGGCCATGGGATTCATGGAGGAGCAAGAGAACATGTAGAGAGAGCTTGGGCTGGTAAGGGTAGATGGGTTTTGTCGGAGTGTGGTAAGCTGTGGCGTTTGACAAGGTCTGTTATAGTAAGGTGCATGTCACGGGGGTCATGGAAGGATAAGGAATGGCTTCTGGATTCGGCAGCAACGAATTCATTATGGTTATGCCAGCTGGTACAGGAGTAGTTCTGGATTTGTTTGGGAGAGGTAGGAAGAGTGGGTGTGTGGTGTACGGAATGGTGAGTAGGACAGCCAGATGGTCGCTTCCAATGGGGTCGAGGACTGCTGCAGTAATCCACGCAAGGAGGTAAGGACAGGTGATAATATCAGGAGTTGCTTTCAGGGCAGGTATGCAGTGGGACAGGGACCACATCACCATGGAGGGAGTCAGTAAACCAGTACCGCCACTGGAGTTCACCATGGGACTGGCTATGCATGTTAAGGTCAGCGGCAGTAATATATACACTGAAAAGGTATGGTCCGTGTGGGGAGGAAATTATATGGAATGGTATAATGTGGTCGGATATAAATAGTGGCACAGGCAACAGTTACAGTTTTGAGGAAGAGAGTGAGAATAAGGTGTTCAGTAGGAGTGTTGTAGAGGGGTTGCGGCCGAAAAAGGAGGTTCTTGTGATGGCCAACAGCAACTCCATCTCGGGACTTGGGGAACAGGTTGTCAGTTCGGTGGAGGATGTATGGTGAAGTGCGGATAGTGTGATGAGGTTGGAGGGAGGTTTAATTCAGCGTGAAATTATGAATATGGTGAGGGGAGAAGGGTGTGCATGAAGAAGCGTTCGTTGGCTGAAAAGGAGTGGATATTGTGGAATAGGATATTATACTGCTGTAGTGCCGTGAGTGAGGGAGAGAAGGGGTGGTGGGGATGGGTGATGGATGGGTTTATACTAGGGTGCCGAGATAGGTGAAAGGAAAGTGGAGCTGGCTGCAGGAATAGGTGGCTTGTGTGTTGAGGTGGAAGACAGCGTCGGTATGCTGTGTGTGGCCTCTGGAAAGGGTGGATGCTTTGAAGAACTATGGTCATAAAACGGATGGGAGGTGGGTAGAGCGAGTTGTTGGAGTGGAAGGGGTTGTCTATAGGTTTGATGGGAACTGTCAGCTCTGGTTTGGAAGGTCGAAGTTGAGCCTTGCACTTGGAAGAACATGTTGGGTGGGGAAGGTTACAAGAGATACTACATGAGGGAGGGGAACCGAGGTTAGGACATTCTTAATGAAATGGGGGCTAGTGGAAGGATGTGCACTGCGTGAGATTTTTAACATCCTCTGGCCCTCTTATGACACTGGCTTAGTTGTGCATTTACGAATTGTTAAACGGACTTTTGTGCAAACATTGCCTCTCAATTATGTAAATTTTAACGGCGTCAAATTAACAATTCAATGGTTGTATTTATCAGGCGTCCTTACTATGAGATTGTTGTAATTGTGCAGGTTGATTTTAGATTGAATTATAAAAGTAATTGGTTCTTGCTTAACTTTTTCAAAAGTATTTTTCCTTTATTTGCCCTCACAGGAGAGCTGATCTTACACTAATGTTCACGAAAACTGGTTCAAAACGGCTCTAAGCACTATGGGACTTACCACCTGAGGCCATCAGTCACCTAGACTTAGAACTACTTAAACCTAACTAACCTAAAGACATCACACACATCCGTGCCCGTTGCAGGATTCGATCCCGCGACCGTAGCAGCAGCGCGGTTATGGACTGAAGCACCTAGAACCGCTCGGTCACAGGGGCCAGCAACGAAAACTGGTAACAAAAGAGGTGCGAGGATGTCAAAAATCTCACACGGCGCACATGCTCTGTAACACAGCTTTTGTAGGCCAATTTGAGGCTTTTTCCCGCATTGATAGTCTGCTCCAAAATTAGCGGCGTTCGCCACTAGCTGTTGCATAGTAACGCAAAGTAAGTTGCAACTGCCCACAAAACCCGCCAGTGGCCAAACTTGTTCCCATGTCGCTGTGAGTTTGTTTACATTTGTGGCTCGCAGGTAGATCTGGATGCAAGGGTAAGACTGCTGAAGATCGTCAGAGATATACGATGCGGCTCAGTTGAAAGCCTTACTTGTCTTCTGCCATTTTTATAGTCCTGCTTTCGCTATGTTTCATGGCACTGAGCCTTGAGCAGACAAGCTTCCACGAAGCTCTTCTCACCATGAACAGCGTCTGCTTTATTTTGGCGGAAGAGAAGGAGACATGTGCAAAGAGAATCGTAAGCTCTGATATGCACTGCCTACATGCTGACGCAGCGTTCTGGGAAAGCACTTCAGTCCTATTTGGGAGCTGCCCTTATCCGGTCATAGTAAGCTCGTAGTCTGGGTTATAAATATTCAAGGCAAAATCTTCTACAGAAATGCTCGGAATGTGGCTAAGCCTGAACTGATTACGCTAGGATCCGTATTATTTCACTGGAAAGACGCAAAAATGTCTGGAACAGCTGACGAATGAAAAATTAGGCTTAAAGGCGCGCAACCAATATATATTGTTCACGAATGGGAGGTGGCCGTCAACATAATCACAGCAATCTCGAGCATTCAGCAGGAATGAATATACTCTCAGCTCTAACGCTTTAACGGGGGATAGTATGCTCAGTAATTGATTTGTTTATTTTTTCCATTGACATCTGTCAGGACAAAACTAAACAACAGACAACACTGAAAGTACATGTAGATGCTCCACCTTAACCAATGCAGTGTTCACTGAAGCACATGAGCTCCAGCCCACCTATTTCAGCAGAACCTCTGTACTAATTTCTTACAAAGAGAACTTAGATCAAATCAATCTAATAATCCTTAAAAGGGTTAACTACACGGTGCTGGATTACTAGGACACTTCTCTTATTAGTACGAATATTGTTACATATTTATGGGACACCCCAACAGTTTCACCGTACCATTACCATTACAATAATTCCTGATGATGGTGATAATCGGTATTACTCTGAACACAGTGCACATTTAATAATAAAATTGTATTGCAGTTTTTTGAGACAGCATTCCGAAGCAAACCATCTGCATACAAATGGCCTGAAAATCTCTGAGCCGCGCGGGGTAGCCGCGCGGTTTAGGGCGTCTTGTCACGGTCCACGCGGCTACCCTCGCCGGATGTTCGAGTCCTCCCTCGGGCATGGGTGTGTGTGTCGTCCTTAGCGTACGTTAGTTTAAATTAGATTAAGTAGTGTGTAAGCTTAGGAACCGAAGACCTGAGCAGTTTGGTTCCATAAGACTTTACCACAAATTTCCAAATCTCCAAAAATCACTGACTCAGTTGTCAGTGCGTGTTATTTTTCCTACTTTTCAAGTAGTGTATTTATAGCCATTTGCATCCGGTTTGACCTCCACCTGACTTTCAAGGTCATTATGTGATCATGAAGACCATAAGCGTGTCCATCACACATACATGTGAACTCATCAGTGATCTTGAACATCTGACGTCATCAAGATGGAAGCTGGTGGGAAATTGAAAAACTGCTAGATGGCACTGGAAGGACTTTTTTTAGTCTCCATTAAAAATGAAGCAGCCAAGCACAGCACTTAACAATGCAAGATGGCGATCGTGGGGAAAGTTAAAAAATATTTGTTAACATCGATTAAAATGAAGCAACCAATCACACTGCAGCGTTTTTGCCAAACATTAAAACAAAACAAAGAAATAGCCTGCCGTATTCCAAATTATCCAATAATTGTACAGTATTTCCAAAAGTTTTTCTTCTTCACCTGAACTGGTGCCTTGTACAAAAGTAGTAGTCTATTATTTATCAAATTTTTTTAAGTGCACACACACACACACACACACACACACAAACACACACACACACACACATACACAAATGATTATGTCAAACACTGTAGCCTCATCAATAAATTTCATTGCTTTCATGTTTTACTCGTTTTATTTAATGTTTATGTCAAATACTGTAGTGTCTCATCATCAGAGAGCCGGTTGGCCTCTGCAATAAAAAAGTGAGTGGAAGGATCAACAAACGAGCTTGAACGGATGTCACGTGACGTCCGCAACGACCAAACACAACGATCAACAACGAACAAAATGCAAAGAAACAAAAAAAAAATTGGTCAGCGCGACAGCATGTCAATCCTAAGGGCCCGGGTTCGATTCCCGGTTGGGGTGGAGATTTTCTCCGCTCAGGGACTGGGTGTTGAGTTGTCCTAATCATCATCATTTGATCCCCATCGACGGGCAAGTCGCCGAAGTAACGTCAAATCGAAAGACTTGCACCCGGCGAACGGTCTACCTGACGGGAGGCACTAGTCACACGACATTTACATTTTTTTTTATCATCAGTAAATTTTATCTCACATCTGCCACATTAGTAACTTTCATCTCTCTCTGTTTTATTCTTCACTGATATTTGTATCAAATGCTGCAAAATGATGGTCAGGTCCTGCAGAGAGTGTAGTCACTTCTGTCTGTATGCTGTTTATTTTTGGAACGGAACCAGGTTGAAGCCTTGAGAACTACCGTGTTTAGATTTTATTTATACTTTCTTTCATAGAAGTAACCTTAGTAATCTCAATTTAAAATCAAGCTATGTTCTTTGGCTGTGATTTGCATTTTACTTGTTTATTTATGAGTGGTTTGATAATATTTCTCTGGTCCACATTTCACATCGATTTATAGTCGTTCCTTGCCTGTTCTGGTTTCTTGTCTTCACAGGTGTTAACAGAACCGTTAATTATATTTCTTTGATGGGAACGTGAGTTAATTTAAACGTGTTTGTACGTTTTAATAATAAGTGAAGTGATACTGTGCTTTTTTGGATATTCGTAGTGGAAATATCACCTGGGTGAGTTCAAGGTTTAAACTACTCACCACTTCTAATTGCTACTTAAAATTCAAATGTTAAATATTAACTGGTCATTCCTTGCATTTATCTGAGCTTGTTAATTTTATACGTTAAAAGAAATTACTATCAACTTGGAGAAATTTTTTTATTTAATACATGTACCTTTTTCTGGAATATTAAGGTTTTTGAAATCTGGTACATTACCACTCTCAACTCCTAGCTTACTGTAGGAGTTGAGGTTCGCTTAGCTCGGCACGTCGCCAGGCCAGAGACGAGGCTGTGGTGAAGTCAGCGCATCGACGAACATGGAGAGCATCGGCAGGCACGCCGCAGCAGCACACTCCAACGTGACTGGTCACGCCTTGAAGCGCAAATACGCGACGAGCCAAAAGCCTAGGGTGGGCCCAGTGCAGGAGGCACCCGAGCGCAAATTGCGGACCAAGAACCTCTGGAGAGGCGCCACGAAGTCGACTGAAGTCAGATAGCAGTTGGTTGCCAGCAGTACCAGGCGTAACCCACAGTCCCGCAGCTGCGGAGGCAGCCTCTAGTAGTAGACGAGGCTGGATGACCCACATCGAGTGGACAACTGGCATTGAGTACTTCTGGAACGGGGGGTGTTTATCGTCCTTCGACCCAGTTCTGTTGTGACAGGACATCGTTTTTGATTACGTAGATCACCGATGTGGCTGAGCACCAGACCAAAGCATGGCGTAATACATGTCACCACTGTGATAATCTGGTCCTCGTGCTATGCTGTGCCGACATTCTCCAGCCCTGGCAGAAGGCAGTGGTTTTAGACTTATGGAAGGAAAAATAACTCTAGTCCCGCCGACGATTAATTTTATATGGTCATTCCACTTTAAATCGGTCCTAATGCCTACTCCCAGATAATTTATGGAATTAACTGCTTCCAGTTGATGATCTGCTATGTTGTAAATGATAAAGGATCTTTCTTTCTACGTATTCGCAGCACATTACACTACATTGAGATTCAATTGCCATTTCCTGCACTATGCGTCAATACGTTGCAGATCCTCCTGCATTTCAGTACAATTTTCCATTGTTACAACCTCTCGATATACTACAGCATCATCCGCAAAAAGCCTCAGTGACCTTTCGATGTTATCGACAAGGTCATTTATATATACTGTGAATAGCAATGGTCCTACGACACTCCCCTGCGGCACACCTGAAATCACTCTTACGTTTAAACGATCTTCATCTAACCCCGAAGGTCTTCCTGAACATGCGAGAGTGACTAAAGTCAAAACAATCCTCCTTAAAACGAGAAAACCATTTTCTTGCCACGTTCTGTCCAATGGCGTCATCCCCATACACGGCGCAAATGCTTCTGGCTGCCTCCGCTGCTGTCATTGAAGCAGAAGAATATGTCGGAAGTGTTCCGGATTTCTCCACGTGGCACTCCATTTTCTATCGTCCACAGCTCCACTCAAATGATAAAATGACATATGTACACTCACACAGCAACAATGAAGTGCAAATAAAAAATGACAATCAATAAATAAACCCATAGCAACCGGAAAACCAACAGGTAAAACCAAAACGCTACGAAGTTATTCACCAACCTAATACTAACTATATCATCAGCTCCTTGTAACTACAGGTCTAAGTGAAAAGTGACCGCTGATATGTATAACGAAACAATATTTGAGGTGAAAGAAATGGGATGCCACTGGCAGATTTTAGAGAAAAAGTAATGCTGCTCAGCTTGCCGTTTTCTGTGTCAGAATAACGCCACGTTCATAGGCGACTTTCTCATAAAACCATGAACACACAGAAAAACATTTGCGCCCTGGACAGGGGACAGAACACCGCCGGGAGGTCGCTTTCTCGTTTTATATATATGTGTGTGTGACTGAGAGGACTACGCCTCTCAGTATGGACTAAACGTTTTGTATCTTTGCATCCACACTTCAACACCCTACCTGCTGTCCAGGGAAAAACTGGCATAAATGGCTTGCTCTAGCCACGAGTACTTGGAGGCCCTCTCCGTCCGAACAGGCCGTGGAGGGCCCAACGTTACCGATCGACCGTCGTGACATCCTCAAACGACAGCCGTCACTGGATGCGGATACCTAAGGGCGTGTAGTGAGCACACCACTCTGCTGGCCGTTGTTAGTTTTCGTGGGTAGTACCTCTACTTCTTAATCAAGTAGCTCCTCAATTGGGTTCACAAGGGCTCAGTGCAACCCGCTTGCAAACAACGCAGGCCCGAATTGTCAGGCATCGAAGTGCTAGCCAAGCCCTAGAGCACTTAATCCCGGTGATCTGATGGTAACCCGTGTTACCACTGCAACAAGGCACTTGAACCGTGAATTTACTTTCAAAACTTTTTCTTAAGAATTTTTTTTACTTTATTTACTATCGATTCATCAAGAATATTAACACATTTAATCACACTACGTGAGCGTGGAAGTAGTTGCCAGGGAGTAACTGATGAAATCAAAATGAAATTGCTTTTAACAAATGGGAATTTTATTCCTAAAGGCTTTTTTTTTAAGAAACAGATTTAAAATTATAAGCAGAAAGCACCCTCTAAATATCAAGTTACAATTTATTCAGAGGCAGTAAGAAACAAATTTTGGAGTGTATGAGCTATCGGGCTGAGAACCCTGCCGCTCCCTTCTGGCACGGCCGTAGTCACGACCGCTCACAACAACCTCTGAAAGACTACACTGGTGCAAATCTGCAACACATCAGGTTACCCTAAAGTAAAATTTTTAACAATTCACACAAGCACACAAACTATGCACCCCGTAGGAGGGATGGACATGGTACAAACACTAAAATTAAAAGATTAACTTGCCACCGAAGGTGCAACTTCAGTTTAACTTCTAAGAAAAGCCTTATGGTGGAAGGGTGGCAACTTTATATACTAAAATGACCATTTAAATAAAAGTCCATGAAATTCAATCTTGCATAAAATTATACAAGGTTGGTCAAACATGCTCTACAGTACCCATATACCACCTCTCAAGATGATAGGCAAGTTAAAAACATATTTCAGGAATTAGGCCGTTGCCCTTCAAGCAATAAATTCGTTAACACACCGAATCCGACAAACATGACAAAGCCAGCTCCGAACGACAGACAGACAGTAACAAATGCGGACGAGAGACAGGCGAGCAAGCTGGGGACGAGAGACTGACCAAGAAAACAAGTAGGATTTAACTAGAGTAAATCACACAACATATCACCAATCACTTAACTTTTAATAAACTGCGATTTCTGGCGAAGACCTGGCGCAACACACCCAAAACGCTCTCCCGAAGCATCCACTGCCAGCCGCTTCAACGGACGCAGGAAGGCCCGCCCATCTCCCGTCTTTCCCGGTCCGCACCAACCGACCGACTGCCAGCTGCTCCGTCCGCGACTGCTGCTCCGTCGCGACTGCCCTGCTGGTGCGTCTCCCACTCACTTCCAGACCCACGACGGCGGAAATACTGGCTCGGACCCAACCATGCAGAGGAAACATGCCCACTGGCAAAACGGCATCCCTGCACCAGGAAAGGACCGAGCTAAGCTCCACAAGATGGTAACTGAAGGGGTCCAGAAGCGCTCGGAGAACCAGTTACACCACGGCGTCGCAGCTCGCACCGGCCAGACTGATGTGGGTTGACTCCTGTTGCTCTCCTGTCGACTGTGAAGTCACTACTCCTCGCTATACGGCGCGGCCCACTGGACTCACGTGGCGACCTCACATGCGCCGACGCTCAAGACGGACAAAGCATCTTTTGTCTCAGTGCGCGACCGACCAACCGATCGATCCAACCGGCCTTGAAGGTTGATCCGAACGACAGACATACTGGCACTCCAGACGACAGACAGACACTAACTGCCTAACAAAATGCGGACGAGAGACAGACCCAGACTGACCGACTGACTGACTCAGACTGACCCAGACTGCCTCCGACTGCCCAATTGACCAACTGGAGAGCTTATACCGCCCCATAAATGCACGTGAACAGGCAACCTTTCCCCTTTCCCACCAGAGGGAGACACCAAAGCTGCGATTGTCACAGCGGCGCCACCGCCAGAAACGGAGGGCGACTGCTTCACACAACGCGCTGCGGCGCGCTCTTCAAAACAGCAATTTTTACCACGGCTCAGCACTTGAAAGTTTTTTTTATTTTTTTGAGTCATCCGTCTCCTCACTATTTGATGTGGCTCGCCACGAATTCCTCTCCTTTGCGAACCTCTTCATCTTAGAGTAGCACTTGCAACCTACGTTCTCAATTCCTTGCTGGATGTATTCCAGTCTCTGGCTTCTGGAGTTTTTACTCTCTACAGCTGCCTCTACAACTATGGAAGTTATTCCATGGTATCTTAACAGGTCCTATCATCCTGTCCCTTCTTTCTGTCAGTGTTTTCCGTAAATTCATTTCTTTTTCAACTCTTTGCAGAACCTCATCATCCCTTACCTTACCAGCTCACCAAACTTTCAACATTCGTCGATTCTCTTCTGTTCCAATTTTCCCACAGTCCGTGCTGTGCTCCGAACGTAAATTCTCAGAAACGTCTTCCTCAAATTAAGGAGTATGTTTGATACTAGTAAAGTTCTCTTCTTCAGGAATGCCCTTTTCGCAAGTGCTAGTCTGCTTTTGAGTATTTTGCTACCTAGGTAGCGGAATTCTTTAACTTCATGACCATCAATCCTGGTGTTAAGTTTCTCGGTTTTCCCACTTATGCTATTACTCATTACTTTCGTGCTTCTTCGATTTACTCTCAGTCCATGTTCTGTACTCATTAGACTCTTCATTCTATTCAATACATCGTGTAATTTTTCTCCACTTTCACTGAGGATAGCAACGCCATCAGCGAATCGTATCATTGATATCCTTTCACTAGAATTTTAGTTCCACTCATGAACCTTTCTTTTACTTCTATCATTGCTTTTCGATGTACGGATTAAACAGTCGGGGCGAAAGACTACAGCCCAGTCTTACACCCTTCTTGATCCGAGCAATTGGTTCTTGGTCTTCCAATGTCATTATTTCCTCTTGGTCCTTGTGCATATTGTACATTACTCGTCTTCCCTATAGCTTACCCCTATTATCCTCAGAATTTCGAACATCTTGTACCATTTGACATTGTCGAACGCTCTTCCAGATCAACAAATCCTGTAGAAGTGCCTCGATTTTTCTTTAGTCTTGCTCCTACTATCAACCGCAACGTCAGAGCTGCCTCACTGGTGTCTTTACCTTTCCTAAAGCCAAACTGATCGTCATCTAACACATCCTCAATTTTCTTTTCGTTCTTCTGTATAATATTCTAGTCAGAAACTTGGATGCATGAGCTATTAAGCTGATCGTGCTATAACTTTCGCACTCGTCAGCTCTTGCAAACTTTGTAACTGTTTGGATGATATTTCTCCGAAAGTCGGATAGTATATCGCCAGACTTGCACATTCTATACACTCAAGTGAACAGTAGCTTTGTTACTACTTTCCCCAATTATTTTAGGACTTTTGATGGGATGTTATCTATTCCTTCTGCCTTATTTGATCTTAAATCTTCCAAAGCTCTTTTATTAAATTCTGATTCCAATACTGGATCCCCTATCTCTTCTAAATCTACTTCCTTTTCTTCTTCTGTCAAATCAAACAAATCTTCCCCATCTTAGAATCCTTCAGTGTACTCTGTGGTGTCACCGCCAGACACCACACTTGCTAGGTGGTAGCCTTTAAATCGGCCGCGGTCCGCTAGTATACGTCGGACCCGCGTGTCGCCACTGTCAGTGATTGCAGACCGAGCGCCACCACACGGCAGGTCTAGAGAGACGTCCTGGCACTCGCCCCAGTTGTACAGCCGACTTTGCTAGCGATGCTACACTGACAAATACGCTCTCATTTGCCGAGACGATTGTTAGCATAGCCTTCAGCTACGTCATTTGCTACGACCTAGCAAGGCGCCATTACCAATTTATATTGAGCTTCTTATTACTGTACCGTCAGACCGATGTTCTACAGTTATGGATTAAAGTTAAGTATTACATCAACTACGTACTTTATTTGCTACTAAAAATTCCCTTAACTGTTCCAGACCTCACGCCAGTCTGCGTGTAATTAAACGCGTGCATTTCGGCCTCCTCTAGCAACACGGTGTTGGCTCTTCTGCCAACACAGCATACTCTTTCCACTTATCTGCCATCTCATCTGCATTTAACAGTTGAATTCCTATCGGACTCTTAACGTTACAAACCTGGCTTTCAATTTCACCGAAGGCTGTTTCGACTATTTTATACGCGGAGTTAGTCCACCCGACTATCATTTCTTTTCCGATTTCTTCACATTTTTCGTGCAGCCATTTCGCCTTAGATTCCCTGCACTTCCAATTTAATTCATTCCTCAGCAGTTTGTATTTCTGTATTCCTGAGTTTCCTTGAAAATTTTTGTACCTCCTTCTTTCACCGATGAATTGAAGTGTTTCTTCTGTTACCTGCGATTTATTCGCTGTTACTTTCTGTGTAACTATGCTTTTCCCTGCAACTCCTTTGATTGCCTTTCTTAGAGATGTCCATTCCTCTTCAACTGTACTGCCTGCTGAGCGACTCTTTATTGCTGTATCCACAGTCTTCAGACATCTTCAGACGAATCTCTTCATTCCTTAGTACTTCGGTATCCCATTTCTTTGCGTACTGATTCTTCCTGACTAATCTCAGACTTCAGGCTAATCTTCAAATGGCTCTGAGCACTATGGGACCTAACTTCTAAGGTCATCAGTCCCCTAGAACGTAGAACTACTTAAACCTAACTAACTTAAGGACATGACACACAGCCATGCCCGAGGCAGGATTCGACCCTGCGACCGTAGCGGTCGCGCGGTTGCAGACTGACTTCCAGATCTTCTATGGCCTTGTAAACAGTTTGACGGGAACGTCGATATCTTCTGCTGTAGCGAGGCATCTCACAACATGCAGTTGCACGCGCTGCTGCTCGCCGACTGACGTCGGCTTTGACTGATCATTACTTATATGAGCGCGAAGCTCGTGACCTTGAACGGGACTTAGAAAATTCTGCACATTCGCAGACTGGCGCGAATCCCGTACGCGCGCGGTAGGATCTCTAGACCGCGCGCGGACGGGTTTCAGCCTTGGCAAGGCGCCAGAGCCAGATGCCTCGTTATGCGTCACAGCTCAGCGTATATTGCATCACATTGTTCCAACTCTATGGCCCCCATTTACAGGAGCGTACCTCCATGTTCACAAACTCAAAAATAAAAATAATTATTAAATTAGGTTTTGAAATAAAACACATAAATAATAAAAAAAGAATTATTTATTTCAATTTCTATAATAATGTGTTACATCTCCAGTAAGTTGAACTTTTGCACATCTTCCTGCACCTTTCATCCAAATACAAACAGCCTCTTGTTCACTTATTTTACGATGATTTCTTGTTCTTAAATAAAATGACTGGTTAGATACAAAGTATGACAGTCCCAAATCTTTATTATACACTTCTCCAACATGAAAAGTACGATAAGATATTACATCTCTTGCATTGAATGCTTCCAAACCAGTAACATTCTTAACTTTATTACCATCAAAACGAACAACAGCAACTGTAATCCATCCATTGCCAGCTTGATGTGTATCTAATTGCGTAAGTGTAAAATTAATAATACAACCACAAAACACTGATGGACCTTGCAAAATAACTTGTGATCCTTTGTTAGAAACTCTGACTTCCAGATCTTCTATGGCCTTGTAAACAGTTTGACGGGAACGTCGATATCTTCTGCTGTAGCGAGGCATCTCACAACATGCAGTTGCACGCGCTGCTGCTCGCCGACTGACGTCGGCTTTGACTGATCATTACTTATATGAGCGCAGAAGATATCGACGTTCCCGTCAAACTGTTTACAAGGCCATAGAAGATCTGGAAGTCAGAGTTTCTAACAAAGGATCACAAGTTATTTTGCAAGGTCCATCAGTGTTGCACCAGTCATTTTATTTAAGAACAAGAAATCATCGTAAAATAAGTGAACAAGAGGCTGTTTGTATTTGGATGAAAGGTGCAGGAAGATGTGCAAAAGTTCAACTTACTGGAGATGTAACACATTATTATAGAAATTGAAATAAATAATTCTTTTTTATTATTTATGTGTTTTATTTCAAAACCTAATTTAATAATTATTTTTATTTTTGAGTTTGTGAACATGGAGGTACGCTCCTGTAAACGGGGGCCATAGAGTTGGAACAATGTGATGCAATATACGCTGAGCTGTGACGCATAACGAGGCATCTGGCTCTGGCGCCTTGCCAAGGCTGAAACCCGTCCGCGCGCGGTCTAGAGATCCTACCGCGCGCGTACGGGATTCGCGCCAGTCTGCGAATGTGCAGAATTTTCTAAGTCCCGTTCAAGGTCACGAGCTTCGCGCTCATATAAGTAATGATCAGTCAAAGCCGACGTCAGTCGGCGAGCAGCAGCGCGTGCAACTGCATGTTGTGAGATGCCTCGCTACAGCAGAAGATATCGACGTTCCCGTCAAACTGTTTACAAGGCCATAGAAGATCTGGAAGTCAGAGTTTCTAACAAAGGATCACAAGTTATTTTGCAAGGTCCATCAGTGTTTTGTGGTTGTATTATTAATTTTACACTTACGCAATTAGATACACATCAAGCTGGCAATGGATGGATTACAGTTGCTGTTGTTCGTTTTGATGGTAATAAAGTTAAGAATGTTACTGGTTTGGAAGCATTCAATGCAAGAGATGTAATATCTTATCGTACTTTTCATGTTGGAGAAGTGTATAATAAAGATTTGGGACTGTCATACTTTGTATCTAACCAGTCATTTTATTTAAGAACAAGAAATCATCGTAAAATAAGTGAACAAGAGGCTGTTTGTATTTGGATGAAAGGTGCAGGAAGATGTGCAAAAGTTCAACTTACTGGAGATGTAACACATTATTATAGAAATTGAAATAAATAATTCTTTTTTTATTATTTATGTGTTTTATTTCAAAACCTAATTTAATAATTATTTTTATTTTTGAGTTTGTGAACATGGAGGTACGCTCCTGTAAACGGGGGCCATAGAGTTGGAACAATGTGATGCAATATACGCTGAGCTGTGACGCATAACGAGGCATCTGGCTCTGGCGCCTTGCATGTTGTGAGATGCCTCGCTACAGCAGAAGATATCGACGTTCCCGTCAAACTGTTTACAAGGCCATAGAAGATCTGGAAGTCAGAGTTTCTAACAAAGGATCACAAGTTATTTTGCAAGGTCCATCAGTGTTTTGTGGTTGTATTATTAATTTTACACTTACGCAATTAGATACACATCAAGCTGGCAATGGATGGATTACAGTTGCTGTTGTTCGTTTTGATGGTAATAAAGTTAAGAATGTTACTGGTTTGGAAGCATTCAATGCAAGAGATGTAATATCTTATCGTACTTTTCATGTTGGAGAAGTGTATAATAAAGATTTGGGACTGTCATACTTTGTATCTAACCAGTCATTTTATTTAAGAACAAGAAATCATCGTAAAATAAGTGAACAAGAGGCTGTTTGTATTTGGATGAAAGGTGCAGGAAGATGTGCAAAAGTTCAACTTACTGGAGATGTAACACATTATTATAGAAATTGAAATAAATAATTCTTTTTTTATTATTTATGTGTTTTATTTCAAAACCTAATTTAATAATTATTTTTATTTTTGAGTTTGTGAACATGGAGGTACACTCCTGTAAACGGAGGCCATAGAGTTGGAACAATGTGATGCAATATACGCTGAGCTGTGACGCATAACGAGGCATCTGGCTCTGGCGCCTTGCCAAGGCTGAAACCCGTCCGCGCACATCTTCCTGCACCTTTCATCCAAATACAAACTGCCTCTTGTTCACTTATTTTACGATGATTTCTTGTTCTTAAATAAAATGACTGGTTAGATACAAAGTATGACAGTCCCAAATCTTTATTATAAACTTCTCCCACATGAAAAGTACGATAACATATTACATCTCTTGCATTGAATGCTTCCAAACCAGTAACAGTTTTCACTTTATTACCATCCAAACGAACAACAGCAACTGTAATCCATCCATTGCCAGCTTGATGTGTATCTAATTGCGTAAGTGTAAAATTAATAATACACCCACAAAACACTGATGGACCTTGCAAAATAACTTGTGATCCTTTGTTAGCAACTCTGACTTCCAGATCTTCTATGGCCTTGTAAACAGTTTGACGGGAACGTCGATATCGGCCGGCATGGCCGGCCAGCCTAATCTTCATCACTCTTAAGCTGTGATCTGAGTCTTTACCTGCTCGTGGGTACGGCTTACAATACAGTATCTAATTTCGGAACCTCGGTCTGACGATGATGTAATCTAACTGATATCTTCCCGTGTCTCCTGGCCTCTTCCGAGTATACCGTCTCCTATTGTGATTCTTGAACAGCGTATCCGCTGAAATTTATTGCAAAACTCAATTATTTTTTCTCCTCTTTCATCCCCAGTACCAAGCCCATATTCTGCCGTACTCTTTTCTTCTACTCCTTTCCCTAGAACCGCATTCCAGTCCCCCATGACTACTGGACTGTCATTTCCCTTTACGTACTGAATTACCCGTTCAGTATCCTCATGGACTTCCTCTGTCTCTTCATCTTCAGCTTGCGACGTCTGCAGGTATACCTCAACTATTGTCGATGGTGTTGGTTTGCGTGTCGATTCTGATGAGAACAATCGTATCACTGAATTGTTCACAGAACCTCACTCTCTGCACTACGTTGCGAGTCATAACGAATCCTACTCCACTTGTACCACCTTCTGCTTCTGTTGATATTAACCTATACCCATCGAACAAGAAATCGTTGTCTTATTTCCTTTTCACTTCACTGATTCCCACTATATCTAGATTGAGCCTTTGAATTTCCGTTTTCAGATTCTGTACCTTCCCTACTACCTTCAAACTTCTGACTTTTCAAAAAATGGTTCAAATGGCTCTAAGCACTACGGGACTTAACATCTTTCATCAGTCCCCTAGGCTTAGAATTACTTAAACCTAACTAACCTAAGGACATTACAATATCCATGCCCGAGGCAGGATTCGAACCTGCGACCGTAGCAGCCGCGTGGTTCCGGACTGAAGGGCCTAGAACCTCTCTGCCGCAGCGGTCTAACTTTCCACTCGCGACTTTTCGATGGTTTTTCAGTCTTTTTCTCTTGGTCTCGTCTCCGTTTGCATTCCCCTCCCGGAGACCTGAATGGGGAACGATTACGAAATCTTTTCTCGATGGAAAGGCCATCACGACACTTTTCCAATTACAGGCCACATGTCCTATGGATACGCATTATTTGTTGTTAATGAAATGGTTTCCACTGTCATCTGCATCCTCATGCCGTTGATCATTGCTGATTCCTCCGCCTTTAGGAGTATTTTCCCACCCGAAGGGCAATAGAGTGCCCCTTCGCCCTCTTTGACAAGGCTCTTGGCAGAATGAGGGTGACTTCTCACGCCGTATGTCTTCAGACGCACTTTTATTGAAAATTTTACGGTGGGTGGGTTCGAATCCGCGGCTGAAGACGGTAATTCTCTTTCTTTACTAAATACCATATCCTTGTTTTGTTTTTATTACAAACTTTTTATTTATGGAACCTTCCAGGCGCCCGAAGGGAGGGGTGGGGACAAAGTGGGCAGGGGTCGCAACCCTAGGCCTGGCCACCATGTCCCGTTCCCACCTTCCAGAAACCAAGGAAAGCGTGGGGAACGTGGGGTAGAAGTATAATGAACATCAATGGTTTATTTATTTTTTATTTATTATCCATTTTTGTTTCTTTTTAAATTAACATCAATACCACGGAGAACAGCAGTAAAACGGTGTTGTGAAGAGGTGGGCGCAGCAAGAAGCCAGGCTCACTGAGACTCTCGACGCATAGTGTTTCGGAGTGGTACATTACGATGACCAGAGAATACATCGGTTCTAGTGTGGAAGGGGTGCGAATGAACTCTTCATCGCAGGAACGTCCCTGCTCTGGGATGGTTTAAGGAAGACACTGCGAAGGAAATTCGACAAAAATTGTCTATATTTGGGATTGCAGATAATTGCACCATGGCATTCATGAAGAAATTGACAAAAATCAAGCACGGATTTTCTCGCCATCAGAAAACAGTGAGCTGCGTCTCCACAAATCCACTTCACAGAGTTCGTCTCCGCTTGAGGGAAGTATCCCGCGTCCGGAAAGAGAAGCAGTCGAGTATGTATCTGATGAAGAGTCGTACGGGTAATGAGGGACAACATCTGTCGCACCAGTAACCAGAACCCTCCGCACGCGAGGCAATGCTCGTCTGTGTACAAAACATCATAGGCGACACACAACGGGGTGTCTGTGCGGTGAATCCCGTGAAGGCGTGACCGGCATGCTTGCTTCCCATTGACAGACTGGACATCTCTGGAGAACATAAAAGCATACTACTCGTAATAGCTATAATTATTAAATTGTAAAAAAAAATAGTTCAAATGGCTCTGAGCACTATGGGACTTAACTGCTTAGGTCATCAGTCCCCTAGAACTTAGAACTACTTAAACCTAACTAACCTAAGGACATCACACACATCTATGCCCGAGGCAGGATTAGAACCAGCGACCGTAGCGGTCGCGCAGTTCCAGACTGAAGCGCCTAGAACCGCTCGGCCACAAAGGGCGGCATTAATTTGCAAATGACGCTAACACAGATGTAAGGTTGTTCAGTAGACCGTCCTCAGTCACCAACAGAAATATCTGGACTTATACGTGTTACACCCTACAAGTGTGTGTGTGTGTGTGTGTGTGTGTGTGTGTGTGTATGTGTGTGTGTGTTTGTCTGTGTGTCCGAGTGTGAGAGAGAGACACATTTTACTCTAAAGTATTTTTTGCACTAATTATCTCAAATAATTATTTTTGTGTAATTTGGTTTAATCCAACACATTGTGCTTTTTATCTCATAATAAACTCAAATAAAAGTCCTGTGACACAAATGTGTCAAATGAAATTTTCTTCGTTGTAAGAGTGATTCAGTCCTCTTTTAGATGATGAATATTACATCAAGTAACGAGTTGCTTGTCAAAATTTATTTGCACACAAGTGACTCTAAGGGGTGACCAACACATAACGTACTATAAGAGAAAGGCAACCATTCACCTATACTGGACTGATGTGTGGACCACAAAAATATGCAAAGGAAATAATACTCACAATATCATTCGAACTCTTTGACTTTTTATAGTAGAAATACTTTTACTAGCGGACTGATTTGTATAGAGTAGAAAAAGATAACGGAAAACTGCAAAAGTAATTCAACTAGAAAAAGAGGAAGAGTTCGAAAGCTAGCGTGAATACTGTTTTCTGTTACGTACATTACTGGGCATTAAAATTGCTACACCAAGAAGAAATGCAGATGATAAACGGGTATTCATTGGACAAATATATTATACTAGCACTGACATGTGATTACATTTTCACGCAAATTCAGTGCATAGATCCTGAGAAATGAGTACCCAGAACAACCACATCTGGCCGTAATAACGGTCTTGATACGCCTGGGCATTGAGTCAAACTGAGCTTGGATGGCGTGAACAGATACAGCTGCCCATGCAGCTTCAATACGATACCTCAGTTCATCAAGAGTAGTGACTGGCGGATTGTGACGAGCCAGTTGCTCGGCCACCATTGACCAGACGTTTTCAGTTGGTGAGAGATCTGGAGAATGTGCTGGCCAGGACAGCAGTCGAACATTTTCTGTATCCAGAAAGGCCCGTACAGGACCTGCAACATGCGGTCGTGCATTATCCTGCTGAAATGTAGGGTTTCGCAGGGATCGAATGAAGAGTAGAGTCACGGGACGTAACACATCTGAAATGTAACGTCCGCTGTTCAAAGTGCCGTCAATGCGAAGAAGAGGCGACCGAGACGTGTAGCCAATGGCACCCCATATCATCACGCCGGGTGATATGCCAGTATGGCGATGACGAATACACGCTTCCAATGTGCATTCACCGCGATGTCGCCAAACACGGAATCGACCCTCATGATGCTTTAAACAGAACCTGGATTCAACCGAAAAAAAATGACGTTTTGTCATTCGTGCACCCGGATTTGTCGTTGAGCACACCATCGCGGGCGCTCCTGTCTGTGATGCAGCGTCAAGGGTAACCGCAGCCATGGTCTCCGAGCTGATAGTCCATGCTGCTGCAAACGTCGTCGAACTGTTCGTGCAGATGATTCTTATCTTGCAAACGCCCCCATCTGTTGACTCAGGGATCGAGACGTGGCTGCACGATCCATTAAAGTCATTCGGATAAGATGCCTGTCATCTCGACTGCTAGTGACACGAGGCCGTTGGCATCCAGCACAGCGTTCCGTATTACCGTCCTGAACCCACCGATTCCATGTTCTGCTAACAGTCATTGGGTCTCGACCAACGCGAGCACAATGTCGCGATACGATAAACGGCAATCGCGATAGGCTACAATCCGACTTTTATCAAAGTCGGAAACGTGATGGTACGCATTTCTCCTCCTTACACGAGGCATCACAACAACGTTTCACCAGGCAACGCCGGTCACCTTCTGTTTGTGTATGAGAAATCGGTTGGAAACTTCCCTCATGTCAGCACGCTGTAGGTGTCGCCACCGGCGCCAACCTCGCGTGAATGCTCTGAAAAGCAAAGCTTTTGCATATCACAGCATCTTCTTCCTGTCGGTTAAATTTCGCGTCTGTAACACAGCATCCTCGTGGTGTAGGAATTTTAATGACCAGTAGTGTATTTCTATGTTCTACAAATCAGTATGCTAAAAAAGTATTGTACTAGAAAAAGAACAGGAGCTCGAAAGCTAGTGTAAGTACTGTTTTCTACTACGTCTTTCTATGCTCTTCAGATAAGTTCGCTATAGATGTGTGGTTGCCTTTTCCTTATTTTACGTATTGTTGCATGCAGGAATGTCCATTATTGTCATGTAATCTGACACTACTAGAGGGAGAGAGAGAGGAAGGAAGGGAGGGAGAGAGAGTTGTGTGAGATGGGGAGCCAATTGAGCGGCAGAAATCCTCCGCAGCTGGCAGCTGGCCGCTCGGCATGACTATTTAACCAGCAGCGCAGTGTCGGCTAAACAGGCGGCGCTCGCTGCCTGCCTGCTAGCCGTTACTGATTCAGCGCCGCGTCGCGCCGCAGTCGGCTGGCTGACACCAGAAGCCTCTCTGTAAGCGCTGTTACACTCCGCCATCCATTGTTGATGCCAGCAGGTACTCGACCCCGGCAATTAGTTGTCGCCCCGGGGGCGTTCTCAACTTATGTGGTGTAGGTCCCCTTTCGCGCCATGAATTACGCACGCTCGCTGAGACAGATGACGCTCGTAAACTGCAGCTACCATCTGCTCCAGCCCGGACCCAAACACCGGTCTATGGATTCCGTAATCGAGAAAGATCGTGTTTCCGCAAAAGTTAATTCTGTCTTTCAATTCTGTAGCACCAATATGTAACGACACTTGCGCCATTGTCCAGCGTACGACGTGTAGTAATAAAGAATTAGTTATCACATCGATAAAATCAGGTCATGTAATTAATTTTCTGTTCCTGAACAGGTACATTTACATAGTCATGTTACACAGCACAGTAATGATGCATTTCGCTATAGATCTCACCTAACGATAAATTGTAGTATGATGTGGCAACTCAGTTTCTCCACTTGAATGGGAACAACGTTTAACATCAAATGAAACTACGAGTATATGCTTCAAGAGACCTTTTGAAGTCTCATACATCTATAATGCATACAGGGTGGTCCACTGATAGTGACCAGGCCAAATATCTCACGAAATAAGCGTCAAACGAAAAAACTACATCTTTTAAAATAGGAGCCCGCTTTTTTATTACATATTCGTGTAGTACCTAAAGAAATATTAATGTTTTAGTTGGATCACTTTTTTCGCTTTGTGATAGATGGCGCTGTAATAGTCACAAACGTATAAGTACGTGGTATCACGTAACATTCTGTCAGAGCGGACGGTATTTGATTCGTGATACATTCCCCGTGTTAAAATTGACCGTTCACCAATTGCGGAAAAGGTCGATATCCCGTTGATGTATGGCCATTGTGATCAAAATGCCCAACTGGCGTCTGCTATGTATGCTGCTCGGTATCCTGGACGACATCATCCAAGTGTCCGGAGCGTTCGCCGGATACTTACGTTATTTAAGGAAACAAAGTGTTCAGCCACATGTGAAACGTCAACCACGACCTGCAACAAATGATGATGCCCAAGTAGGTGGCTAATCCGCAAATCAGCAGCAGAAAAATTGCGCGAGAATCGAGAATCTAAAAAAGGCAGGTAGATGCCGTGTTTCTTGACTTCCGCAAGGCGTTCGATACAGTTCCCCACAGTCATTTAATGAACAAAGTAAGTGCATATGGACTATCAGACCAATTCTGTGATTGGATTGAAGAGTTCCTAGATAACAGAATGCAGCATGTCATTCTCAATGGAGAGAAGTCTTCCGAAGTAAGAGTGATTTCAGGTGTGCCGCAGGGGAGTGTCATAAGGCCGTTGCTATTCACAATATACATAAATGACCTTGTGGATGACATCGGAAGTTCACTGAGGCTTTTTGCAGATGATGCTGTGGTATATCGAGAGGTTGTAACAATGGAAAATTGTACTGAAATGCAGGAGGATCTGCAGCGAATAGACGCATGGTGCAGGGAGTGGCAACTGAGTCTCAATGTAGACAAGTGTAATGTGCTGCGAATACACAGAAAGATAGTTCCCTTATCATTTAACTACAAAATGGCAGGTCAGCAACTGGAAGCAGTTAATTCCACAAATTATCTAGGAGTACGTATTAGGAGTGATTTAAAATGGAATGATCATATAAAGTTGATCGTCGGTAAAGCGGATGCCAGACTGAGATTCATTGGAAGCATCCTAAGGAAATGCAGTCCGAAAACAAAGGAAGTAGGTTACAGTACGCTTGTTCGCCCACTGCTTGAATACTGCTCAACAGTGTGGGATCCGTACCAGATAGGATTGATAGAAGAGATAGAGAAGATCCAACGGAGAGCAGCGCGCTTCGTTACAGGATCATTTAGTAATCGCGAAAGCGTTACGGAGATGATAGATAAACTCCAGTGGAAGACTCTGCAGGAGAGACGCTCAGTAGCTCGGTACGGGCTTTTGTTAAAGCAGTATATTGCTCCCTCCTACGTATATCTCGCGAAGAGACCATGAGGATAAAATCAGAGAGATTAGAGCCCACACAGAAGCATACCGACAATCGTTCTTTCCACGAACAATACGAGACTGGAATAGAAGGGAGAACCGATAGAGGTACTCAGGGTACCCTCCGCCACACACCGTCAGGTGGCTTGCGGAGTATGGATGTAGATGTAGATGTAGATGTAGATAATGCTACATCAACGTCGATTGCACCCGTACCATATTTCTATGCGCCAGGAATTGCATGGCGACGACTTTGAACGTCGTATACAGTTCTGCCACTGGGCACAGGAGAAATTACGGGACGATGACAGATTTTTTTGCACGCGTTCTATTTAGCGACGAAGCGTCATTCACCAACAGCGGTAACGTAAACCGGCATAATGTGCACTATTGGGCAACGGAAAATCCACGATGCCTGCGACAAGTGGAACATCAGCGACCTTGGCGGGTTAATGTATGGTGCGAAATTATGGGAGGAAGGATAATTGGTCCCCATTTTATCGATGGCAGTCTAAATCGTGCAATGTATGCTCATTTCCTACGTAATGTTCTACCGATGTTACTACAAGATGTTTCACTGCATGACGGCATGGCGATGTACTTCCAACATGATGGATGTCCGGCACATAGCTCGCGTGCGATTGAAGCGGTATTGAACAGCATATTTCTTGACAGGTGGATTGGCCCGCATGTTCACCGGATCTGACGTCCCCGGATTTCTATCTGAGGGGAAAGTTGAAGGATATTTGCTATCGTGATCCACCGACAACGCCTGACAACATGCGTCAGCGCATTGTCAATGCATGTGCGAACATTACGGAAGGCGAACTACTCGCTGTTGAGAGGAATGTCGTTACACGTATTGCCAAATGCATCGAGGTTGACGGACATCATTTTGAGCATTTATTGCATTAATGTGGTATTTACACGTAGTCACGCTGTAACAGCATGCGTTATCAGAAGTGATAAGTTCACAAAGGTACATGTATCACATTGGAACAACCGAAATAATATGTTCAAACGTACCTACGTTCTGTATTTTAATTTAAAAAAACCTACCTGTTACGAACTGTTTGTCCAAAATTGTGAGCCATATGTTTGTGACTACTACAGCGCCATCTATCACAAAGCGGAAAAAGTGATCTAACTAAAACATTCATATTTCTTTACGTACTACACGAATTTGTAATAAAAATGGGGGCTCCTATTTTAAAAAAACGCAGTTGATATCAGTTTGACCTATGGCAGCGCCATCTAGCGGGCCAACCATAGCGTCATTTGGTTTCCCCCTTCAAGCTAGACGAATTTCGTTCGTTGTAGTTTTTTCGTTTGACGCTTATTTCATGAGATATTTGGCCCGGTCATGATCAATGGACGACCCTGTATATATGAATATTGAAGCGGCTAATGAAAATTTGTACCAAGGTTGGGATTCGAACTGGGGTCTCCCACTCACTTTTCTTTTTTTTAATCTCATTTTGTTAGTTTTCGTTCGTTGTATCTGCTCGAGGCGGACGTCGAAAGACACCCGTTTCAGTTCGTTGTTGGTCCATTAACTCAGTTCTTTTATTACAGAGGGCAGCTAGCCCTCTGACCGAACGCTCTGAGTTACCGTGCCGACACTCACTAGGCAGATGCGCTAAGCACTACGCCAACCTGGCACAGTAGCTCTGCACAGCCCTAGCATGCCTCCCACCTGAATCCAAACTCCCATTCACATCTCAGTTTTCATTCGTCACTTCCGTCCATATACATCGAAGACGTTTGAGACTTGAAAATATCCATTGAACCTCATAGCTTCATTTCATTACAGCACCTATGTTCAAATGGCTCTGAGCACTATGGGACTTAACATCTGAGGTCATCAGTCCCCTAGAGCTTAGAACTACTAACCTAAGGACATCACACACATCCATGCCCGAGGCAGGATTCGAACCTGCGACCGTAGCGGTCGCGCGGTTCCAGACTGAAGCGCCTAGAACCGCTCGGCAACGCTGGCCGGCAAAGCACCTATGTTTCGGTCTCAGGGAGGATGTGTTGTTTCGTTGTAGGCTAAGGTACTATGAAAATACAGCTGGAGAGCCTTACAATGCTGTTCGAATTTAGGGGGAATACAAAGTGGGCTGAAGCGTGAACGGGACTTTGGACTGAGGAGGGAGGCGTACTAGGGTTGTCCGTGCGGTTGTGCTAACTCAGTGTGCCAGAGTGTTATAGTGGATAGTACAATTGCCTAGTGAGCAGGAGACTCGGGTTTGAACTCCGGCCTTGCTACAAATTTTCATTTGTCTAAATCAATTTGCATTTGGTTTTGATCACCAGATAGTCATAGGCCTTGCCGCAGTGGTAACGCCGGTCCCCGTCAGATCACCGAAGTTAAGCGCTGTCGGGCTGGGCTAGCACTTGGATGGGTGACCATCCGGTCTGCCGAGCGCTGTTGGCAAGCGGGATGCACTCAGCCCTTGCGAGGCAAACTGAGGAGCTCCTTGAATGAGAAGTAGCGGCTACGGTCTCGTAAACTGGCGTACAGCCAGGAGAGCTGCCCCTCCATATCCGCATCCAGTGAAGCCTGTGGGCTGAGGATGGCACGGCGGTCGGTCGGTACCGTTGGGCCTTCCAAGGCCTGTTCGGACCAGATGACTTTACAAGATGGTATACGACAGCATCATCTGCAAACAATCTAAGAGGCTGTTCAGGTTGTGTCCCAAATCGTTTATGGAGATCAGGAACAGCAGAGTGCCCATAATACTTCCTTGAGAAAGCTTATGATACATCAGCGCTGTTGCAGCATACACGGAATTTTACAGCAACAGCGAGCTATTACAGGACACGGTGGTTATGTAGCGCACGCTTCCATTATGATCAGACAAGTCTGAACGACGAAGAACAAAGCGGCAGACCATCTCTGTGGAGACGCGTGCGTCGTAGCAGAAGTGGACGCTCTGTTTCGGGAACATCAGCACATCACAATCGAGACGACAGTGTAAAACTGAAAATCAATCTGCCATCAGTTGGCAGCATCCTGCACGATAATTTGAACAGTAAAAAAGTCGCCTCGTGCTCGGTTCCAAGTCTTCTAAACTGTATTCAAATCGCCCGCCAAACCAAGGCGGCAGCGGAAATGTCAAAGCCGTGTCACGCCAACCAGAACGCTTTTTAGCCGCCTTATCACCATGGTGGAGTTCTGGCAGCATCACTGCAGGCCCGCGGAATAGCGAGCAATACAAGATTTACCACTGCCAAAAAGTGGATTAAAATAACATTCTAGATCGAAATAATATGCTATAAATGGCCGAATTCAGAAAATGTTGTTGTTGTAAAACAAGTAGCTCTTCATTGCCACGAAGTAATGAGTGCTATCGACACAGTATGTCAAAGTGATCCCAAATTTTTGCATTCCAGAAGGCCTTTGACACAGTTCCTCACAAGGAACTTCTAATAAAATTGCTTTCCTATGGAATATCGTCTCATTTGTGCGACTGGATTCGTGATTTTCTGTAACAAACGTCACAGTTCGTAGTAACTGACGATAAGTTTTCGAGTATAACAGAATTAATGTGTTGCTTTCTCCAAGGAAGTGTTACAGGCATTCTGCTGTTCGTGATCTACATAAACGATGTCTGAGACAATCCGAGCAGCCCTCTTCAATTGTCTGCAGGTGGTGCTGTAGCTTACAGTCTTGTAAAGTCATCAAGTGATCAAAACCAACTGCAAATCGATTTAGACAAGGTATCTGTATGGCGGAAGTGGCAATTGACCCTAAATAATGAAAAGTGTGTCCGCCTCCTTAGCTGAGTGCTCAGTGAGTTGGAGTGCCATGTACAAGGCCCGATCGGAGATTTTCTCCGCTCGGGGACTATGTGTTGCGTTGTTCTCATCATCATCTAATCGTCATTGACACGCAAGTCAAGTGGAAAGACTTGCAACTCGGCGGCCGAACTTCGCAGGTGTGGACTCCTGGTCATCGGTGCTATACTGTCTTTCATTTCATTTTCAATGAAAAGTGCAAAGTCATCCACATGAGTGCTAAAAGTAATCCACTACATTTCGGTTACACGATAAATCACACAAATCTGAAGATTGTAAATGCAGCTAAATACTTAGGGATTACAATTACGAACAACTTAAAATGGAACGATCACACAGAAAATGTTATGCGGAAAGCAAACCAAAGACTGCGATTTACTGGCAGAAAGAAAACGTAACAGGTCTATTAAAGACAGTGCATACACTAAGCTTGACCGCCCTCTTATGGAGTACTGCTGAGCAGTGTGGAATATGCATCAGTTAAGACTGACATAGGACATCGAAAAAGGCCAAAGAAGGGTATCGGAGGGTGACAGTCATTAAAACAAAGGCGTTTTTTGTTGTGATAGGATATTCTCACGAAATTTCAATCACAACTATCTCCTCAGCGTGTGAAAAGACTTTCGTGGCGCCCACCTATACACTGAGGAATGATCATCACAATAAAATAAGAGAAATCAGAGCTCACACAGAAAGATTCAAGAGTTCGTTTTTCCCGCGCTATTCGAGATTGGAACGGTAGAGAAATCGCTTGAAGATGGTTCGATGAACCCTCTGCCCAGTGTGGGGCGGCGGGTGGAAAATAATTGTTGTTGTTATATAATTTCTGTAGATATGTTTGAAGAAAGTAGAATCACTGCATTTCCCTGCCGATTAACCATATGTGCGGCGGCGGGTGGAATTATTGTTGTTTAAAAATGTTCCTATTATTTAGAATGTTATTTATGCTGTCTTTCGCCGTTCTCAACACTGGCCCTCTAACTACAATATTGGCTACCAGAAAGTGATTAGCAAAACGTGAAGCCTGTAATTAGAATTCCTAGTGCCCACTTCATCTGAGAATACACTTACAGTTACAGCTTATAGCTCTGAGGAATTAGGAGATTGTCCGGGATTTATAATCAAAACGGTCGTGAAAAAAAAAAACGTTCTGTATTCTGAAAGTCACAGATGAAAACAAAAGAATCCACACAATCTAACTAACAGAGCAGTTCAGAGTCTAATGCGCTGATGCCACTATAACTGTCCAAGTTAAATATTTAAATGAATGCTCGCCATAATTTGATGATTAGGTTCATCAAACGCCACGTTAAATAATGCTAGAATGTTTGTCCCGCGGCGGCACGTGAAAATACGACAATACGCAAACTGAAGCTAGATAATGAAAATCATCCCAGAATTAACACTTCACTTGAAAATGATTTCATGGTTACGCGTATCTCGAGTAACTTAATACGGCATCCGAGGCTATTTGTAGCAATGATACCGACGCGACGCGATTCCCGACACAGATGGCGTGCTATTCAGCGTCTGGAGAGAACTGGGGCCTTTCTTCCTCGCGCAGCGTTCTTCTATATAAAGCCGCGGTGCGGACGGCTAAGGGAACGCCTGATCAAATCGGCTCTCCCGACTAGCCGCTGGGCTAGTAATGCACCACATTAAGTTATTGAATAAATCGTAGCTTCTTTTGCTGATGGCCGATGAAGCTCTCAATTTAAATGTGCATTCAACACACAGGTAAGTAATCATAATAAAATTTTGACGTGGCTAAGTTAAATATTTTGGGCGAGAGAATTAATTTAATTACACTGCACGCAGTAGACGAGCTCTGAACTGGCCCTTCGGAGATACGCTATCGCTATAGTTTTATAGGTATTCAAATGAAACTTCGCACATCCTTATGGTGATAGCGGATCTCCATTCTACTTAAATATAAACATCCTAGCCTTATTTATTAGCCTACTTAATCTATCTTGCTTCCTTAAGTTTTAAGACGAAAACCAGAAAATCATGAATTTCCACTAAAATTTTAATTTGTGAAATCCAAAGTACTGTTTTTATTAAATAATTATGAAAAATGAATCTAATTATTAATTTATAACTTTCTAGCTCTTTTCTGTTGCGCCAATGATTTTTACAGAAAAACGTCCAAATTTCGAAAATGGCTAAAGTTATCGAACTGATATTTAACACATTTTAATTTAGTATTACTCCTGACATGCTAGAAACATTTTAGGTTATTCACTTGATTTTTAAAGTATTGCGCAACATTTATTACGTCAGAGCTAGTTACAGCGGACTAGGCTGGCACACAATGGAAAGACTGATGTGAATTTTATACGGCGTGAGCAGGCTGCTTCCCTACACCAGTACTTATTGCGAACTGCAGAGTAATCGTGTGGAAATGGATGTAAATGTTCACCATTTCTGTCACAATCTTCCATGTGTCACAAAAGCCTGCCAACACTGTGATGCTCTTGTTTGCGTATGTTTAATATGCCCTGTTGAACGTAACTGGGATAGCTCCCACAAACTTAAGCAACATTGTGGGGTTAGTTATTTAGTGTATAGTGTTTTAGGATGCTGAGCTGCGAGATCATCAGCGCGCTACATTGTAGATTGCGTTGCAAGTGTGTTTTGAAATCAGTCCTTTTTGTGGACACTGTTTTTTTTCTCATTGCGGCGAGAACGACTATCTGCTTCACGTACGTCTATAGGAATTCAAGGACCTCGGCGTATTTCATTCATGATTTCTACTCTCGTCGTCATCTGAGTTGCAACGTACCTCTGACGCAACATCTCAACGTGTTCTGGTTGAAACTTCCCCTTGCTATGTAAAGAATGACAGTGCTGGAAAAACTCTTACGTTATTTGATTTTCAAACAGCTGAGCAAAACTGAACGTACTCAGACCTCTCTTTACTTATTCTGATCATCACTAAACTGACACACAATATTTTTTAGCGCAACGCAATCTGACTTTCAATAATCCGTACAAAAGAATGGCCCTGACTAACAATAACCCATGCCTTTCATGAATCACTTACCTCACAAAAATCTTCGTTACTGGAACTACTGCAATACAGCAAGCGCCAATACTGCCAGCTAAGTAAAAGATTCTAACTACTGAAGGCACTACTACTGATAGGCATAGTTAGCAAATGAAAGATTTTCATAGAGAACAAACAATGTATTTACCTTAATAGTGTTCAAAAACCATTATATATCAGTTCATGACATCCAGTCTTACAAATTTTCTTTTCTGACGGACACACGTCCAGATCGTCCGCTCTCTAAACTCTGGCATCTCTCTCCCCACATCCACCACTGCTGGCTGCTCACCTCCAACTGCGCAATGCTACGCGCTGTTCACATCCAACTGCCCAACACTACCCAAGTGAATATTCCAATAATGAGTCCAACCATCCACAGACTGCACACAGCGCCATCAGCGATTTTCATACAGAGCACTACGTGGCGTTACCAACATAAAAACCTAAACAGCCTACTTACATGGGGCTTCGTGCCTGAAGGTATCGACTAGGAAACTCGTTCACACACTGCTTCAAGGCCACACTGGCGCCCGTCTGATAACGGGAAGTAAACAGTAGCATTCTCATGTTGGGTTGGGAACACATTATCACTGCGGAACGGAGGTTGCACGCAATGTGAAATAAAACAAGTAATTAAATATGGACATATATTTACATAAAGTTAAAGACTTCTCAGGTTACGAGTGGAAAACGTTATGACAAGTCACTCAGGATCCTGTGATTTCCCATCTTGGACGAGACGCGTTAAAGCTAAGACTGTAATTTTTTAATGTTCCGTGAAATTGTGTCTGTCATATTTCCCATTCTACGCCCTGTACTTTTCGGCCGTCCGTCGCTACCGCCTTCTGAATTCAGTACGCAGGCATCTCACAACCGCAAAGTGCCACCGTGCTCTTTTGAACAGGAAAGCTTGGCGTGCATGTGGGCGGGGCAAGATATCGCGTATCGCGGCGCAGTTAATATTCCGCCGTTGGAGCGGCCATTATCACTTCCCGGGAAACTGTCAGCGCTATATTGCAGCACGCTCGCCGCTCGCTCTCGAGTGGCCTTTCCTGGAAGGCACACCGTCCCCCCACCCCTCTCCCCCCTGCCGTAACCCAGCCAACCGCCGTGCCCACTGCCATACAACTACGTCCCTCCCTCACCTCTCACTCTCTCTTCATTGGCTTAAACAACACGTGGCTCCACGCGTAGATTGTAGGGATATTAAATGAGACAAATTTCATTATGTGATTCATATCAACTTATGTGCTGAAATGTACGATGAGTATGCAGTATGCAAAAAACCAGTTAGTATAGGTAGATTACTTTACACAACACTTGGTATTAATGTATCATTAACTAGGAATTAATGAAATGAGATCGACAGGAAGTGCAAAATGGCTAAGCAGGCATGGCTAGAGGACAAATGTAAGGATGTAGAGGCTTATCTCACTAGGGGTAAGATAGATACTGCCTACAGGAAAATTAAAGAGACCTTTGGAGAAAACAGAACCACTTGTATGAATATCTAGAGCTCAGATCGAAACCCAGTTCTAAGCAAAGAAGGGAAAGCAGAAAGGTGGAAGGAGTATATAGAGGGTCTATACAAGGGCGATGTAATTCAGGACAATATTACGGAAATGGAAGAGGATGTAAATGAAGATGAAATGGGAGATATGATACTGCGTGAAGTGTTTGACAGAGCATTGAAAGACCTGAATCGAAACAAGGCCCTGGGAGTAGACAAAATTCCATTAGAGCTACTGACAGCCTTGGGAGAGCCAGTCCTGACAAAACTCTACCATCTAGGGAGCAAGATGTATGAGACAGGCGAAATACCCTCAGACTTCAGGAAGAATATAATACTTCCGATCCCAAAGAAAGATGGTGCAATACTGACCTTACGACTTATCTTAGAAGCTAGAATAAGGAAAGGCAAACCTACGTTTCTAGCATTTGTAGACTTAGAGAAAGCTTTTGACAATGTTAACTGGAATACTCTCTTTCAAATTCTGAAGGTGGCAGGGGTAAAATACGGGGAGCGAAAGGCTATTTACAATTTGTACAGAAACCAGATGGCAGTTATAAGAGTCGAGGGGCATCAAAGGGAAGCAGTGGTTGGGAAGGGAGTGAGACAGGGTTGTAGCCTATCCCCGATGTTATTCAATCTGTATATTGAGCAAGCAGTAAAGGAAACAAAATAAAAATTTGGAATTGGTATTAAAATCCACGGAGAAGAAATAAAAACTTTGAGGTTCGCCGATGACATTGTAATTCTGTCAGAGACAGCAAAGGGCTTGGAAGAGCAGTTGAACGGAATGGACAGTGTCTTCAAAGGAAGATATAAGATGAACATCAACAAAAGCAAAACGAGAATAATGGAATGTGGTCAAATGAAGTCGGGTGATGCTGAGGGAATTAGATTAGGAAATGAGACACTTAAAGTAGTAAAGGAGTTTTGCTATTTGGGGGAGCAAAATAACTGATGATGGTCGAAGTAGAGAGGATATAAAATGTAGACTGGCAATGGCAAGGAAATCGTTTCTGAAGCAGAGAAATTTTTTAACATCGAGTATTGATTTAAGTGTTAGGAAGTCATTTCTGAAAGTATTTGTATGGAGTGTACCCATGTATGGAAGTGACACGTGGACAATAAATAGTTTGGACAAGAAGAGAATAGAAGCTTTCGAAATGTGGTGCTACAGAAGAATGTTGAAGATTGGTTGGGTAGATCACGTAACTAATGAGGAGGTATTGAATAATATTGGGGAGAAGCGAAGTTTGTGGCACAACTTGACTAGAAGAAGGGATCGGTTGGTAGGGCATGTCCTGAGGCATCAAGGGATCACAAATTTAGCATTGGAGGGCAGCGTGGAGGGTAAAAATCGTAGAGGGAGACCAAGAGATGAATACACTAAGCAGATTCAGAAGGATGTAGGTTGCAGTAGGTATTGGGAGATGAAGGAGCTTGCACAGGATAGAGTAGCATGGAGAGCTGTATCAAACCAGTCTCAGGACTGAAGACCACAACAACAACAATGCGTAGTTACCAACGTAGATGACACTGATGAATAAGATTACTCTCTTATTTATTTAACAAAGAAATTCGCCAAACAGTCGTGCAGATTAAGATGTTACTTTATTTTATTTTCGCTAGCAGTTTCAGAAATTCAGCATCCCAACTTCAGTCCCGAATGCACCTCTGAAAAATTATCCAACGTCCACAGTGGATCAACAGAGACGTTATTCTCTGTTTACATGTTGTGTGATTTAAGCTAAATCGAAGCGCAATGGTCACTTCTTCATTCCAGAAGCAAGTCAAGATGGGTTTTGCCTACGGTGAAGCACGCGGAAACGGTCGAGATGCCGCACAGATTTACCGACCTACTTACATTATCCAGTTCACAAAAGTTTTGCATTTAACTCTCGGCGTTTGTGTAGTCGCGGATCCTTACAGAGAGATTAACATTCCGGGCTGCCGCGGGATGTTCATGCACCGCTCTGGAATAACGGGATGATTCCATCAGACAGCATACCTGGGTGTTTTGACTTTATAGCATGTCGCAGTTCCTGCGAAGTGACTTCGTAACGCTGCGCAATGATTGTGGTTCTAAGCTCGAGGAACTCGACGAGCAGAGGGCACAGTAGTCGATGAAGAAACTCGTCATGACCTTACCGTTACTTGTGTGAACAGAACTGAATGTCTTTGGCAGCGGAGGTGTGGGTGTTTCCACTGTTGTCTTTGTCCTTAGCCCTCAAGCTGTCGGAATGCTGTCGGACGGAGATTAGTGAACACAGGGTTGTCGTAGCGAGATTGAATATTGCAATCCCAAAATCCTCCAACAATAAGCGAAAAATATACCAATTCAAAAAAGCAGATAAAAATTCGCTTGACGCCTTCCTGAGAGACAATCTCTACTCATTCCAAATTAATAGTATAAGTGTAGACCAGATGTGGCATAAATTCGTAGAAATAGTATCGGCAGCAATTGAAAGATTTATACCAAATAAATTAACAAACGACGGAGCTGATCGTCCTTGGTACACAAAACGGGTTAGAACACTGTTGCAGAAACAACGAAACAAACATGCCAAATTTAAAAGGACGCAAAATCCCCAGTATTGGCGATCTTTTACAGAAGCTCGAAATTTAGCGCGGACTTCAATGCGAGATGCTTATAACAGTTTCTACAACCAAACTTTGTCTGGAAACCTGTCAGAAAATCCAAAGAGATTCTGGACGTCCGTGAATTATGTTAGCGGCAAGAAACAATCAATGTCTTCCCTGCGCGATAGCAATGGAGATACTATCGAAGACAGTGCTGCCAAAGCAGAGATACTAAACACAGCTTTCCGAAATACCTTCACAAAAGAAGACGAAGTAAATATTCCAGAATTTGAATCGAGAACAGCTGTCAATATGAGTCACCTAGAAGTAAATATCCTCGGAGTAGTGAAGCAACTTAAATCACTTAATAAATGCAAGTCTTCTGGTCCAGACTGTATACCAATTAGGTTCCTTTCTGAGTATGCTGATGCATTAGCTCCATACTTAACTATCATATACAACCGTTCGCTCGACTAAAGATGCATACCCAAAGACTGGAAAGTTGCACAGATCACACCAATACTCACGAAAAGTAGTATGAGTAATGCTCTTAATTACAGGCCCATATCATTAACGTCGATATGTAGCAGTATTTTAGAACATATATTGTGTTCGAACATTATGAATTACCTCGAAGGAAACGGTCTATTAACACACAGTCAACATGGGTTTAGAAAACATCGTTCCTGTGAAACACAACTAGCTCTTTATTCACATGAAGCGCTGAGTGCTATTGACCATGGTTTCAGATCGATTCGGTATTCCTGGATTTCCGGAAGCCTTTTGACACTGTACCACACAAGCGGCTCGTAGTAAAATTGCGTGCTTATGGAATATCGTCTCTGTTATGTGACTGGATTTGCGTTTTCCTGTCAGAGAGGTCACAGTACGTAGTAACTGACGGGAAGTCATCGAGTAAAACAGAAGTGATTTCAGGCGTTCCCCAAGGTAGTGTTACAGGCCCTTTGGTGTTCCTTATCTATATAAACGATTTGGGAGACAATCTGAGCAGCCGTCTTCGGTTGTTTGCAGATGACGCAGTCGTTTATCGACGAATAAAGTCATCAGAAGATCAAACCAAATTACAAAACGATTTAGAAAAGATATTTGAACGGTGCGAAAAGTGGCAGTAGACCTTAAATAACGAAAAGTGAGGTCATCCACATGAGTGCTAAAAGGAATTCGTTAAACTTCGGTTACACGATAAATCAGTTTAATCTAAAAGCCGTAAATTCAACTAAATACCTAGGTATTACAATTACGAACAACTTAAATTGGAAGCAACACATAGAAAATGTCGTTGGGAAGGCTAACAAAAGATTTCGTTTTATTGACAGAACACTTAGAAAATGTAACGTATCTACTAAGGAGACTGCCTACACTACGCTTGTCCGTCCTCTTTTAGAATATTGCTGCGCGGTGTGGGATTCTTACCAGATAGCACTGAGGAAGTACATCAAAAAAGTTCAAAGAAAGGCAGCACGTTTTGTACTATCGCGAAATATGGAAGAGAGTATCACAGAAATGATACAGGATTTGGGCTGGACATCATTAAAAGAAAGGCGTTTTTCGTTGCGACGGAATCTTCTCACGGAATCCCAATGACCAACTTTCTCCTCCGAATGCGAAAATATTTTGTTGAGACCAACGTATATATGAAGGAACGATCACCACGATAAAATAAGGGAAATCAGAGCTCGTACAAAAAGATATAGGTATTCATTCTTTCCGCGCGCTATACTAGATTGGAATAATAGAGAATTGTGAGGTGGTTCGTTCGATGAACCCTCTGCCTGGCACTTAAATGTGATTTGCAGAGTATCCATGTAGATGTAGATGTAGATGTAGACGGATTCATCCTACTGCACGATCAAGCCCGCCTCTACACTGGCAGTCGGACGAAGGCTACGGTTTAGCTATAGGGTTGGGAAACGCTGCTCCATCCTCCGTACAGTCCGGATCTTTTACCGTGTTTTTCACATCTCGTGCGACAGGCAGAAAGACATGGGTAGACGTCGGTTTGAATCGGACGAGAAAGTACAAGAGAGGGTGCCGTTGTAGATTCGTCAGCTGCCCACCGCGTTCTACGAAACAGCAATTGATCGTCTCCTCTCCCAGTGGGACAAATGTCGTTATGCGTGTGGTGATTCCTTTGTAATGGAATCAGTCCATGGTCCCGTTGTGGCAGTGTTCGGTTTTCATTCGACTGCCCCTGATAAATCAACTCTGGAGTTCTACAAACCTCTATGAAAGTCTATGAACACGAGTGATGGTCGCAGTCCTGAAAAAGAGGCAAAGACGGTTGTTAATCAACTTCGTACCCACCCATTGTTCTTCCTTTTGTACTGGGAAAACATTGGAACGATTAGTTAAACCACACTGATGTTCAGGCTATTTTACGTCCGTGGGCAAGTGCTTTCCTTGACGGTAAAGGCAAAACATTTAGTTCTGTGACGTGCATTGGCTGTAGAGCATTTGGGCTGACCACGACATTGTGAACTTATATGACTGAATTTTAAACAGCTGAAGCACTGAATCTGAAGGGGAACGTGTGGCTCCACTCGGCAGCAAACTCTATATAAACAGATATATTCTGAGTGTCTCAACGATTTGAGGATTAGTTAGCAAAAACTGGGGAAATCTGTTCCGAATCATTAATGTTATCTTTCTTTATACAGTCTAACTTTTAAGATGCCTTTTTCACGGGTAATTTTCTGCTTGATTTGTTCATATGTTAGCCCCCATGTGTTTTTTGTCCAGCAGACCCCGAACCATTCCCATCTTAATTCTATGTCTTCCAGCACCTATGTTGTCTTATGTCTTTGTTTACAAGAACATTTTCTCGGCATAGCTGCTTTCCGATGACCATAGGATGAAGTCCACCACTGTTGGAATACACCTTTCTACAAACACATAGTAAGGTCCTTCATCTGTATGTGAATATTTATCACCCTTTCTCAGCTTCACAATGAGCTTCGGAATATTTATCTCGGAAGTGGAAAGGAAAGAGCTAACTTCAACGGCGGAAACAACTACTGTTCGTTCAGGTACAGCTAGATGGTAGCTATGGAGCGGGCAAAGTATGAGACTGGCGACATACCATCAAACTTTCGGAAATCGTCTACTCAATTACGAAGATACCATGAGCCGACAAGTGCGAGAATTATTTTCACAATCGGATTAAAAGCTCATGCATCCAAGTTGCTGACAAAAATAATATACAGAAGAATGAAAAAGAATATTGAGGATCTTTTAGATGACGATGAGCTTGGCTTTGGGAAAGGTAAAGGAACCAGAGAGGCAGTTCTGACGTTGCGGTTGATAATGGAAGCTAGACTGAAGAAAAATCAAGACACCTTCAGAGGATTTGTCGTCCGGGAAAAACCGTTCGACAGTGTAAAAAGATGCAAGATGTTCGAAATTCTGTGAAAAATAGGGGTATGCTATAGTGACAGACGGGTAATATACACTCCTGGAAATGGAAAAAAGAACACATTGACACCGGTGTGTCAGACCCACCATACTTGCTCCGGACACTGCGAGAGGGCTGTACAAGCAATGATCACACGCACGGCACAGCGGACACACCAGGACCCGCTGTGTTGGCCGTCGAATGGCGCTAGCTGCGCAGCATTTGTGCACCGCCGCCGTCACTGTCAGCCAGTTTGCCGTGGCATACGGAGCTCCATCGCAGTCTTTAACACTGGTAGCATGCCGCGACAGCGTGGACGTGAACCGTATGTGCAGTTGACGGACTTTGAGCGAGGGCATATAGTGGGCATGCGGGAGGCCGGGTGGACGTAACGCCGAATTGCTCAACACGTGGGGCGTGAGGTCTCCACAGTACATCGATGTTGTCGCCAGTGGTCGGCGGAAGGTGCACGTGCCCGTCGACCTGGGACCGGACCGCAGCGACGCACGGATGCACGCCAAGACCGTAGGATCCTACGCAATGCCGTAGGGGACCGCACCGCCACTTCCCAGCAAATTAGGGACACTGTTGCTCCTGGGGTATCGGCGAGGACCATTCGCAACCGTCTCCATGAAGCTGGGCTACGGTCCCGCACACCGTTAGGCCGTCTTCCGCTCACGCCCCAACATCGTGCAGCCCGCCTCCAGTGGTGTCGCGACAGGCGTGAATGGAGGGACGAATGGAGACGTGTCGTCTTCAGCGATGAGAGTCGCTTCTGCCTTGGTGCCAATGATGGTCGTATGCGTGTTTGGCGCCGTGCAGGTGAGCGCCACAATCAGGACTGCATACGACCGAGGCACACAGGGCCAACACCCGGCATCATGGTGTGGGGAGCGATCTCCTACACTGGCCGTACACCACTGGTGATCGTCGATTGGACACTGAATAGTGCACGGTACATCCAAACCGTCATCGAACCCATCGTTCTACCATTCCTAGACCGGCAAGGGAACTTGCTGTTCCAACAGGACAATGCACGTCCGCATGTATCCCGTGCCACCCAACGTGCTCCAGAAGGTGTACGTCAACTACCCTGGCCAGCAAGATCTCCGGATCTGTCCCCCATTGAGCATGTTTGGGACTGGATGAAGCGTCGTCTCACGCGGTCTGCACGTCCAGCACGAACGCTGGTCCAACTGAGGCGCCAGGTGGAAATGGCATGGCAAGCCGTTCCACAGGACTACATCCAGCATCTCTACGATCGTCTCCATGGGAGAATGGCAGCCTGCATTGCTGCGAAAGGTGGATATACACTGTACTAGTGCCGACATTGTGCATGCTCTGTTGCCTGTGTCTATGTGCCTGTGGTTCTGTCAGTGTGATCATGTGATGTATCTGACCCCAGGAATGTGTCAATAAAGTTTCCCCTTCCTGGGACAATGAATTCACGGTGTTCATATTTCAATTTCCAGGAGTGTAGTTGCCATCTGTCCGCAGTTTATCCAGGTCCCATCTCCTTAAATTGCCACCTTTTTGCAGTTTCTTCAGTTTTAATCGACAGTTCAAACTGGGAATGGGTAGTTATGACACAATATGTACAATAGCCAAGATAGAATAATAAGAGGGGACGACCAAGAACGAATTGCTCAGATTAAAAAGTGTGTAAGGCAAGGGTGTAGTCTTTCGCCCCTAATGTTCAATCTATACATCGAAGAAGAAATGAGGGAAATAAAAGAAAGGTTCAAGAGTGGAATTAAAATTCAGGATGACGTGATACCAATGATAAGATTCGCTAATGGTAATGCTCAACGAAAGTGAAGAAGAATTGCAGGACGTGTTGAATGGAATGAACAATCTAATATGTAGAGAATAGGGATTGAGAGAAAATCGAAGAAAGACGAAAGTAATAAGAAATAGCAGAAATGAGAACAGCGAGAAATTGAACTTCAAGACTTGGGGATCACGAAGTTGACTAAGTTCAGGAGTCTGCTACCGAGACAGCAAAATAGCCAGTGATGTACGGAGCAAGGAGGAAAGAAGGATAGAAAAAGCAGATTAGCACTGGGAAAAACGGCATTCCGGATCAAGAGAAGCTGCTAGTATCAGACATTGATCTCAATTTGAGGAAGAACTTTCTGAGAATATGTTTTGAAAAATGGTTCAAATGGCTCTGAGCACTATGGGACTCAACTGCTGAGGTCATTAGTCCCCTAGAACTTAGAACTACTTAAACCTAACTAACCTAAGGACATCACAAACATCCATGCCCGAGGCAGGATTCGAACCGGCGACCGTAGCGGTCTTGCGGTTCCAGACTGCAGCGCCTTTAACCGCACGGCCACGTCGGCCGGCATATGTTTTGAGCACAGCATTGTATGATAGTGAGATATGGACTGTGGGAAAATAGGAAGAGAAGAGAATCGAAACATTTGAGATGTGGTGCTACAGACGAATGCTGAAAATTAGATATACTAATAAGACGAGGAATGAGGAGTTTCTCTGAAAAATAGACGAGGAAAGGTATATACCGAAAACACTGACAAGAAGAAAGGACAGGATGATAGGACATCTGTTAAGACACCACGGAATAACTTCCACGGTAATAGAGGGAACTATCGAGGGTAAAAACTATAGAGTAAGACAGAGATTGAAATACATCCAGCAAATAATTGAGGACGTAGATTGCAAGTTATACTCTCGGATGAAAAGGTTGGCACGGCAGAGGAATTCGTATCTGTATTAGAGGGTCCAGTGTTCGATTCCCGGCAGGGTAGGAGATTTTATCCACTCGGGGACTGGGTGTTCTGTTGTCTTCGTCATCATTTCACTATCATCGACGCACAGGTCGCCGAAGGGACGTCAAATGAAAAGCCTTGCACTAGACAGTGGAACAGCCGCAGATGGTGTCTCCCGACCAATAATGGCATACGATCATTTCATTTTCATTTTGAAACGTTCCTGGTTCTTTTTGTTCTTCAGTTGACATGGTATCCAACGAGCACAAACGTTGTGACAACATAGAGATTTATGGACGGTCACAAATGCTGAACCATGGCTAATGTTCAACGCATGCGCAATATTCTCGCTCTTGGGGTGACGATCTTCACGAACCATGTCTGTGTCGATGTTCCTGGCCGTTATCGTAACGGATAGTCTAGCCGAAAGTTCTTCGCCGCAGACAAGTACACATCCATTTTTAAAGCAATTTATCCATTCGTAAATTTTTCTTTCACTAAGACAGCTATCACTTTATTATGTGAATAATCTCGTAGGTCTTTCGGAGTTGTTGTTGTTGTGGTCTTCAGTCCTGAGACTGGTTTGATGCAGCTCTCCATGCTACTCTATCATGTGCAAGCTTCTTCCTCTCCCAGTACCTACTGCAACCTACATCCTTCTGAATCTGCTTAGTGTATTCATCTCTTGGTCTCCCTCTACGATTTTTACCCTCCACGCTGCCCTCCAATGCTAAATTTGTGATCCCTTGATGCCTCAGGACATGTCCTACCAACCGATCCCTTCTTCTAGTCAAGTTGTGCCACAAACTTCTCTTCTCCCCAATCCTATTCAGTACCTCCTCATTAGTTACATGATCTACCCACCTTATCTTCAGCATTCTTCTGTAGCACCACATTTCGAAAGCTTCTATTCTCTTCTTGTCGAAACTAGTTATCGTCCATGTTTCACTTCCATACATGGCTACACTCCGTACAAATACTTTCAGAAACGACTTCCTCACACTTAAATCTATACTCGATGTTAACAAATTTCTCTTCTTCAGAAACGATTTCCTTGCCATTGCCAGTCTACATTTTATATCCTCTCTACTTCGACCATCATCAGTTATTTTACTCCCTAAATAGCAAAACTCCTTTACTACTTTAAGTGTCTCATTTCCTAATCTAATTCCCTCAGCATCACCAGATTTAATTTGACTACATTCCATTATCCTCGTTTTGCTTTTGTTGATGTTCATCTTATATCCTCCTTTCAAGACACTGTCCATTCCGTTCAGCTGCTCTTCCAAGTCCATTGCTGTCTCTGATAGAATTACAATGTCATCGGCAAACCTCAAAGTTTTTACTTCTTCTCCATGAATTTTAATACCTACTCCGAATTTTTCTTTTGTTTCCTTTACTGCTTGCTCAATATACAGATTGAATAACATCGGGGAGAGGCTACAACCCTGTCTCACTCCTTTCCCAACCACTGCTTCACTTTCATGCCCCTCGACTCTTATAACTGCCATCTGGTTTCTGTACAAATTGTAAATAGCCTTCCGCTCCCTGTATTTTACCCCTGCCACCTTCAGAATTTGAAAAAGAGTATTCCAGTTAACATTGTCAAAAGCTTTCTCTAAGTCTACAAATGCTAGAAACGTAGGTTTGCCTTTTCTTAATCTAGCTTCTAAGATAAGCCGTAAGGTTAGTATTGTCTCACGTGTTCCAACATTTCTACGGAATCCAAACTGATCTTCCCCGAGGTCCGCTTCTACCAGTTTTTCCATTCGTCTGTAAAGAATTCGCGTTAGTATTTTGCAACTGTGACTTATTAAACTGATAGTTCGGTAATTTTCACATCTGTCAACACCTGCTTTCTTTGGGATTGGAATTATTATATTCTTCTTGAAGTCTGAGGGTATTTCGCCTGTCTCATACATCTTGCTCACCAGATGGTAGAGTTTTGTCATGCTCGCTTCCCACGCCCGGGTTCCCGGGTTCGATTCCCGGCGGGGTCAGGGATTTTCTCTGCCTCGTGATGGCTGGGTGTTGTGTGCTGTCCTTAGGTTAGTTAGGTTTAAGTAGTTCTAAGTTCTAGGGGACTTATGACCACAGCAGTTGAGTCCCATAGTGCTCAGAGCCATTTGAACCATTTAGTTTTGTCATGACAGGCTCTCCCAAGGCCATCAGTAGTTCTAATGGAATTTTGTCTACTCCCGGGGCCTTGTTTCGACTCAGGTCTTTCAGTGCTCTGTCAAACTCTTCACGCAGTATCTTATCTCCCATTTCGTCTTCATCTACATCCTCTTCCATTTCCATAATATTGTCCTCAAGTACATCGCCCTTGTATAAACCCTCTATATACTCCTTCCACCTTTCTGTCTTCCCTTCTTTGCTTAGAACTGGGTTGCCATCTGAGCTCTTGATATTCATACAAGTGGTTCTCTTCTCTCCAAAGGTCTCTTTAATTTTCCTGTAGGCAGTATCTATCTTGCCCCTAGTGAGACAGGCCTCTACATCCTTACATTTATCCTCTAGCCATCCCTGCTTAGCCATTTTGCACTTCCTGTCGATCTCATTTCTGAGACGTTTGTATTCCTTTTTGCCTGCTTCATTTACTGCATTTTTATATTTTCTCCTTTCGTCAATTGAATTCAATATTTCTTCTGTTACCCAAGGATTTCTATTAGCCCTCGTCTTTTTACCTACTTGATCGTCTGCTGCCTTCACTACTTCATCCCTCAGAGCTACCCATTCTTCTTCTACTGTATTTCTTTCCCCCATTCCTGTCAATTGTTCCCTTATGCTCTCCCTGAAACTCTCTACAACGTCTGGTTCTTTCAGTTTATCCAGGTCCCATCTCCTTAAATTCTCACCTTTTTGCAGTTTCTTCAGTTTCAATCTGCAGTTCATAACCAATAGATTGTGGTCAGAATCCACATCTGCCCCTGGAAATGTCTTACAATTTAAAATCTGGTTCCTAAATCTCTGTCTTACCATTATATAATCTATCTGATACCTATTAGTAACTCCAGGATTCTTCCAGGTATACAACCTTCTTTTATGATTCTTGAACCAAGTGTTAGCTATGATTAAGTTACGCTCTGTGCAAATTTCTACAAGGCGGCTTCCTCTTTCATTTCTTCCCCCCAATCCATGTTCACCTACTATGTTTCCTTCTCTCCCTTTTCCTACTGACGAATTCCAGTCACCCATGACTATTAAATTTTCGTCTCCCTTCATTACCTGAATAATAGCTTTTATCTCTCAAATAACTTCCGGGAATTCAGCCAGGTAACACTTTCAGCAACCGCCGATATTTCGGCGGGAGAACACCCCGCCATTTTCAAGGCAAACTGCAACGGACAGGCGGCGTACATGCAAATTTAATACCTCGGTTCTCCGACAGAAGCAGGAAAGATAACATACACACACTGAACACTAGTGCCACCAAAGATGACCAGAGTCAGAGCTATCGATAGTGAGACTATGAATTCGCAGGTGAGGCAGCATTGACTCTGTTCCTCTGTTTTTTGACAAGGGAGAGAGCCGGATTCCAAACAGAGTTTAAACAGAAACCTCCATCCCTGTTAACGAGGTTGCTCGCTAATTTAATCTCAACTGCCTCCCTAATGACACTGTCCCAATAGCTGGACGTGCATGCCAATATCTCGGTGTTATTATATAACATGGGGTGACCAGTATCCAAGCAATGTTCGGCAATTGCAGATCTATTTGGCTGCTGTAATCGTGTGTGCCGTTTATGCTCAGTACATCTGTCCTCCACGGTCCTGATAGTTTGACCAATATATGCCATGCCGCAGCTACAGGGAATACGATATACACCCGCCTTACGCAGTCCAAGATCATCCTTAACGGAACTCAAAAGTGCTCTAATTTTAGATGGAGGTCGGAAAACACATTTCACATCGTATTTCCGTAAAATACGACCGATCTTATTGGACGTGTTTCCTACGTAAGGCAAAAAGGCAGTAGACTTAGGTGTTGACTCAGAATTATCATCAATCACCCGATGTACAGTTGGTCGATAGCGCAACGCACGTTCAATCTGTCTATCACTATAACCATTTTGACGAAATGTAACTTCAAGATGGGACAGCTCAGCTGGCAAAGTCTCAGCGTCAGAAACGACATGTGCCCTGTGTACCAAGGTACGAAGTACCCCTTCACGCTGAGCCGAATGGTGACAACTATTAGCTTGTAAGTACAAGTCGGTGTGAGTACGTTTCCTGTAGACTGCATGTCCCAATGATCCATCATCCTTCCTCCTAACCAACACGTCGAGAAAGGGAAGGCAACCATTCTCTTCCACCTCCATCGTAAAACAAATGTTCGGGTGGATCGAGTTCAGATGTTCTAGAAAGACATTCAAATTCTCCCTACCGTGAGGCCAAACAACGAAGGTATCGTCAACGTATCTAAAGAAACAGGCTGGTTTTAAAGGCGCCGACTCCAATGCACGTTCCTCGAAGTCTTCCATAAATAAATTTGCGATCACAGGAGACAACGGACTACCCATCGCAACTCCATCTGTCTGCTCGTAATACTGAACATTAAATAAAAAGTAAGTGGATGTCAACACATGCCTAAAGAGATTAGTTAAATCAGCAGCAAACCTGGCTTCAATTAACCGCAACGAATCAGACAGAGGAACACGAGTGAAGAGAGAGACCACATCGAAACTCACTAAAATATCAGAGTCATTCAGCCTCAGTCCCTCCAAACGACGTAAAAAATCAGCTGAGTTCTTGATATGATGTTCACACCGTCCTACTTGTGGACTCAACAGAGAAGCAAGATGCTTGGATACACGATATGTCGGAGCGCCGATGTTACTATAGGACGGAAAGGAACCCCTTCCTTATGAACCTTTGGAAGGCCATATAACCTAGGGGGAACGGCACTATAGGTGTTAAGCCTCTTGATTGTGTCCTGCGACAGACCACTTTTCTTCAGGAGGCTGTTGATCTTTCTCTTAACGCTTTTCGTGGGGTCAGCATCGATTCTGCGATACGCTGAATCAGATAATAAACGTTGCATCTTTTGTACATAATCATGTTTATTTAAAACAACGGTGGCAAATATCGGCGGTCGCTGAAAGTGTTACCTGGCTGAATTCCCGGAAGTTATTTGAAAGTTGTATACGCCAGGAGAAACTCAGGTCTCAGCTTTTATCTCGTCATACATTTCATCAATTTCTTCATCATCTGCAGAGCTAGTTGGCATATAAACTTGTACTACTGTAGTAGGCATGGGCTTTGTGTCTATCTTGGCCACAATAATGCGTTCACTATGCTGTTTGTAGAAGCTAACCCGCACTCCTATTTTTTTATCCATTATTAAACCTACTCCTGCATTACCCCTATTTGATTTTGTATTTATAACCCTGTAATCACCTGACCAAAAGTCTTGTTCCTCCTGCCACCGAACTTCACTAATTCCCACTATATCTAACTTTAACCTATCCATTTCCCTTTTTAGATTTTCTAATCTACCTGCCCGATTAAGGGATCTGACATTCCACGCTCCGATCCGTAGAACGCCAGTTTTCTTTCTCCTGATAACGACGTCCTCTTGAGTAGTCCCCGCCCGGAGATCCGAATGGGGGACTATTTTACCTCCGGAATATTTTACCCAAGAGGACGCCATCATCATTAAATCATACAGTAAAGCTGCATGTCCTCGGGAAAAATTACGGCTGTAGTTTCCCCTTGCTTTCAGCCGTTCGCAGTACCAGCACAGACTGTTGCCCCTGCAACTACTGAAAAGGCTGCTGCCCTTCTTCAGGAACCACATGTTTGTCTGGCCTCTCAACAGATACCCCTCCGTTGTGGTTGCACCTACGATACGGCCATCTGTATCGCTGAGGCACGCAAGCCTCCCCACCAACGGCAAGGTCCATGGTTCATGGGGGGGTCTTTCGGAGTACAGAAAGCGAATTACCACACGCATTTCTTCCTTGGAGCAAACCGGGCACTCATGCTGAAGTATTCTGAAAGTTAAATGTTCAAATGTGTGTGAATTCCTAAGGGACCAAACTGCTGAGATCATCGGTCCCTAGACTTACACACTGCTTAAACTAACTTATGCTAAGAACCACACACACACCCACACCCGAGGCAAGAGTCGAACCTCCGGCGGGAGGGGCAGCGCAATCCGTGACATGGTGCCTCAAACCGCGCGGCTCTGAAAGTCACTACGAATATTCACTGAACTAGTAATGTTAACGCACAAGAAGAACAGTGAGATTAAGGCATTGCGTTATTGAGTCAGTGCTGTCAGCCAGTGTAGCCTGAAAAAAGTCTGCCTCTGCTTATTGTCTTGGCGTTGTAGTTGTTGGTGGGAAACGTTTTAGCATTATACAATGCAGCGTAGAAGCCAGACAGACTATGAATATGAACTTCGTATGCAGAAGCTCGACAGTTATACTAACTAAATTCCTGATGGCCGCCCTTAACATGTTTCTGCCTGGTATTGCAGATATGCGTAGTAATGTGCTACTGTTTGCCAAGTATATTAATTATTTATTAAGCGATTTTTTTCCCGTGTTCATTGAGGCCTAGGTAATAATAAACCAGTCGATGTCATTTGCATTACATCTACATCATTTTTGTGTCATTTCAATTACTTTACAATGAAATAAGTAGTCATAGTATGTGATGCCTCTATTTTATGACCTCGTCTTGTAGCATAAGCAAACGAACTAAAACCCGTTTCAGTCATTTGTTCTATTGTATTCAATGTATTAATTCGCCTTGTAAGCTTAGGACTTGTCTAGATTATCTTGACTGTTTGTGAAAACGGAATATAATAATTGTTATGTATTCCCGAACAGTGTATGTTAGCCTTTGACAGGATAAAACGTTCAGAGACAGGCTAACGTATTCAAACAAGCTGAGCAGTTCGCAATGCAATGTGTAGACAATATGATTGCTTTACACGGAGGGTATTATTCCATGCTGCTGTTATGTTGTCGATAATGATGCAGCAGTATAGATTTTGTAAAACTATGTGTGGAAGAGTGTAAGGGAGGAGAAAGTTTGGCCCTACACGGAGGGGGTCTCGAAGGGCTTTTAGGTGAAGGGACGGGGAGGGGGGCTACACAGGAGGCGTTCACGTACTTCTGAATTACAGTGCGTCTCCGTGCGTTTTGAAAACAGACACACGTATATTGTAACACCCCACCGGTCACTTATCTGGTTTTGGCGTGTGTTCACCCCAGGTAATTGACTAACAGATCAACAGAGAGTGCAAAACTGCCCCAATGTCGGATAACGCAAAGAAAGTAATAAGGCCCTGTGACGCCTGATTGAACTGCGGTGGCAGTGTTGACGTTAATTGATTCAAAATTAATCCCTTTTAATTAAAAAGGGGTGCACATTGATGTTATATTCAGCTATTGAACACCAGATGCAAATGTTGAACATAAAATTAATTTAAAAAGTTACTTGGGATTTCAACTACTTGATTGAAAACAGATTCAGTCGATTAGCACAGATTTATTTTAACTCACGACCTTCAATCATCACATTACATGACTCTCCTAACAGGCAGTGGTAATAAATTGCGTTTGCGTGGAGTAAAGCGCGATAAATCAAAAGTAATTCCTATCGACTGACCCAGGCGTAATGCGAAGTACGAGAAGAATTCTACAATACACGGCCCATGAAACCCTCGTGGAAACTTTGCCAACGTGATCCAACAAATTAATGAGCGGCCGGAGCTGGCGCAATACCACCGAATTCAGCGTGGCGGCGCGGCGTGGTTGTGTGGACGTCGGCCGACCTCGTGGTGCTGCAAGGCTGCGCTCGTCTATTCACTCCTAGCTATCTTGCCCAGTACATAGCTGAACCAAAACTTCCTATCTCCAAGCTCAATCGTTCCATTTGCTAAGTCCTAAACTGCAGAGATGCTCACTCTCTCTCAGGCAAGCTGAGTAAAGAACGCCACGTCCGCACTCTAGGCAAGCTGGGAACGGAAGACCACTATGGGGACTTCTCCCAGTCCACTCTTCGCCTCCGTTTCCCCTCCAGCAAAATCACTTACGCCAATTGCAGCTCAAACCGCGTTAATTATGCGTCGCTTCCCAGCACCGACCAATGCCTGCTCTGGGAAGTGAACGAATTCCCACAAAATTCCCCTTCCTCTCAACTTCTGCTATTTAGCTCCTCCCAGTCCACCCATCAGGATTAGCGTCTGCACAAAACACCAATTTTTCCGGAATTCTGACTCCCACGAGAGTACTTCAAATTCCTCGGTCCTATATTCCCATCGGAGGCCGGGGTATTTCATTCTGTCGCTCTACACCTGATTTACTTCAGACTATGCGGACCGTGAATTCAGCGTGAAATTGCTATAGTCACGAACACGCATATTTTGACCTATGTTGACTACGCCACCGTAGCTTTGCGCAGCTTTCTCGCATGTTTCACTGAAAACGGGACGACGGACATTTATCAACAGACGTACAAGTTCTCCGTCTGCTTCCCGGTACACCAGCATGGGGTCAACCACCCACTCATGTCATTCATCTTAAGGCAGCTGGAGGCCGCACCCAGCTACCGCTTTCTCAGAGCTTGAGCCGCCCTAAGCTGCCTATTGTCGCTTCCCTTCGCCGCTCCCCAGCTGCGCGCCGCTACCTGTCCGCGGTCATTTCGAATACTTCCCTGGGATAAACTAGCCTCCAGTAAATCGACGCGTTTCGACAAAGTTTTTATGGTGTCACCGCCAGACACCACACTTGCTAAGTGGTAGCTTTAAATCGGCCGCGGTCCATTAGTACATGTCGGACCCGCGTGTCGCCACTGACAGTGATCGCAGACCGAGCGCCACCACACGGCAGGTCTCGAGAGACTGACTAGCACTCGCCCCAGTTGTACGGACGACGTAGCTAGCGATGCACACTGACGAAGCCTCGCTCATTTGCAGAGCAGATAGTTAGAATAGCCTTCAGCTAAGTCAATGGCTACGACCTAGCAAGGCGCCATTAGCATTACATAGCTTGTATCTAAAGAGTCTCCCGTGTATCGTCAAGAGCGATGTACCACAAGGATGGATTAAAGTTAAGTATTCCAGGAGCTACGTACTTTTCTTTATAGCATTCATTACGTATCCTGTTTCAGACCTATCTACTAGCCTGCGTGAGTTAACGCGTGCCTTTCGGCTACTTCCAAGTGGCGTGGTTGTCTTACTACGCCACAACAGTTTTCATGTCGTATGAATTACTTTTAAACCATCACCCGACATTAATTATTCCAATACGTCCATACTATACGCACTATTAGATGCAATGTGCCTTGTCAGTCATTTTTGTTCGGCCCTACTGTTCGCTCAACGTGAGTTAGGTGATCTTTAATGACTTCATGTAAGGGGCATAGTTCTTCCTATCTTACAATATCAATAACATTTCAATACGGTATCACAATTAGTTAATGTTACAGTTTAGCATTGCTTTAAATTGCCGTATATTTTAGATAACTGCATCAACTGAGTCTGCCTACGTAGCTCAGTGCTCAGCGTGTTTGGCTACTCTGTGGAGGATCTTGGTTCGATACCTGATACTGACAGGAGTTTTTATTTCTTGGTAGGAGGGATGGAACAAGGTTCACTCAGCCTCGCCATGCCAGCTGAGGAGCCACTTGAATGAGGAGTAGCGGTTCCTTGGTATGGGACTGGGAAGCGGAAACGCTCGAAAGAGCGTTGTGTTGACCTCATGTTCTTCCATACGCCCATTCAGATGACGCTATCGGCAAAGGATGACACGGCGGCCGGTCGGTCCCGGTTGGCTCGTCTGGACCAGAACGTGGCACATTGATTCACTTGTAACAGCTGAACAGTCTGAATTATAAAACCGTCTCAGCCAACTGCAGTTAAAGGAAGTAATCAAAAATTTTCTTTATGATTTCTTAGTAATTTTACTGTGACATGCTCAAAAATTTCATGGTCTGAGTATATGACAGAACACACATTTCGGTTTCGATTAAACTCGGAAAGGAAATATTAATACTGAAGTTCATTCACAAACTTTGCCTGGTACGGACTACGAGGGGCATTTGAAAAGTCCGTGCAAAGTCCGAGAGATGGCTCCACCGCCGTGTCTCGAGGTCATGTTTGGTTAGTAGCATCTTTGGAAAGAACACTTACTACGTTTCAGCCATGTTGGTCTATTTCTTTGTGCTTGGCATTCATGTGGATCAAGGAAGTCGAGTGATTTTCAAAAAATGGACGAAAAAGAATTTCGTGTGGTGATTAAACATTACTTTATGAAAGGCAGAACGCCTCAGGAGACTAAAGAGAAGCTTGATAAACATTATGGTGACTCTGCACCTTCGATTAGAACAGTTCATAAGTGCTTCCAAAATTTTCGAAGTGGCCATATGGGCACAAGTGATGCAGAACATTCTGGACGCCCTGTGGAGGCTACGACTCCAGATATCATTGATAAAATCCATGATATGGTGATGGATGACAGAATAGTTAAGGTGCCTGATGTAGCTATTGCTGTGGGCATCTCGAATGAACGGGTACATAATATTTTGCATAAACATGTGGACATGAGAAAGCTAGCTGCAAGATGGGTTCCGCGATTGCTCACGCTTGTCCAAAAACGGAATCATGTAACGTGTTGCAAGAATGGTTTGCAACTGTTCAGGCGGAATCTGCAGGATCTTAAGAATCGTTTCGTCACTGAGGATGAAACATGGATACATTACTGAACTCCTGAGACCAAACAACAACCTAAACAATGAGTTACCAAGGGAGGAGACCATTCCTTCAGCCGGAAAAATCATGGCGACTGTCTTTTGGGATTCGCAAGGGATAATCCTCATCGACTATCTGGAAAAGGGTAAAACTAATACAGCTGAATATTATTCATCATTATTGGACAGTTTGAAAACCGAGCTGGAAGAAAAACGCCGGTGATAGGAACGCAAAAAAGTCCTCTTCCATCACTACAATGCACCAGCACACACCTCAGCAGTTGTGGTCGCAAAATTAATGGAAATAGGATTCCAACTCGTTTCACATCCCCTCTATTCTCCAGACTTGGCTCCCTCGGACTACTATTTGTTCCCCAAATTGACAAAGATTTTATTCCGAGGAGGTGATTGCAGCAAGTATAGCTATGTTTCAGACTTGGACAATTCCTTTTATTTGGAAGGGATCAACAAATTAGAAGAGCATTGGACGAAGTGTATAAGTCTAAAAGGAGACTATGTCGAAAAATAAAAAAAGGTGTACCCCAAACACGTAAGTAGTTTTTATTTTTGCACGGACTTTTCAAACGCCCCTCGTAGGTACACTCCACTGCCATCTGTTTCAGGGTGTAAGTAAAAGGTACGACACAAATTTCAGGCCGGCCGGAGTGGCCGTGCGGTTCTAGGCGCTACAGTCTGGAGCCGAGCGACCGCTACGGTCGCAGGTTCGAATCCTGCCTCGGGCATGGATGTGTGTGATGCCCTTAGGTTACTTAGCGATAAGTAGTTCTAAGTTCTAGGGGACTGATGACCTCAGATGTTAAGTCCTATAGTGCTCAGAGCCATTTGAACCATTTTTTTTGGGTAGAATCACAAATAACATAGAAAGTTAATAAAAGTTTGATGGAAGCATGCAATGAATCTCTATCAGGTCAGAGTTTGACAGTCTAGACTGTACTGTCGTGTGATGTGATACTTCATTAAAAATGCTTCAGCGCTGACTCAGTGTCCATTTTGGGAAATAAACTGATACGAACTATTATCTTTTTTATCCTGACCAGCAGAAATTTGTCTATGGGATTTCCATGGGTCCAGTATTGTTCCCGTAATTTATTTCTCATTTCTGAGGCAACAAGGATATTTTTGTGTTAAAGAGAGCTTTATTCGCCTGCATGCAATCTGATTCTTATGCGCCAGGTGCAGCTTGCCTAGACACGGTGTTAGTTACACTTATCCAATCTCAAATTTCTTAATATTATAAATGACCTCATTTCTGCTGGTCTCCGTTCGTTTTAATTTCATTTTTTAAATATTTTTATAAGCAAATACGGTGCTAAGCAACGGATCGGAAAGTCTCGTTCTTTAACCTTATGGCAACGACTACCAATCACAGCCACAGATTCGATAAAGACAGGAAGACGGACATGATTTTTTTTTTCCAAAGGAACAATCCCTCTGTAGTAGGACAACTACGGAAAGCCAAAATGGTTCAAGTGACTCTGAGCACTATGGGACTTAACATCTATGGTCATCAGTCCCCTAGAACTTAGAACTACTTAAACCTAACTAACCTAAGGACATCACACACATCCATGCCCGAGGCAGGATTCGAACCTGCGACCGTAGCGGTCGCGCGCTTCTAGACTGTAGCGCCTAGAACCGCTCGGCCAGCCCGGCCGGCCTAAAGCCTAAATCAGGACGGCCAGACGAGTGTGGTAATCAGTGCATCACCTCGCTAGGAAAATATTTGAAGTCTTCCTTATTGACATGAAATTGGATGGGCGCCATCATTCGTGAAGCTTCCGTATCAGAAAAGAATTAAAAGCCCGTTTTTTTTTTTTTTTCGAGAGTGATAGAGTGTAGCAAATCCCGGAATTTATTACGGGAAAGTAAACGTGTAACAGACAACAAGAGACACGTTTGGAATACTGTGAATTAAAACGCGGAGCACTTTTTCCATTTCTCTCGACATCGAAGTTTACATTTAAAAAAAAAAAAGAAGAGTATCCTTTAATTAATCATAATAATGAGTCTGGGCGTGTTTAGACAGTGGGACGCGACGCGGAATGCCATTCTGGGATCGGTCCTCCCGGGGTGCCTGGCATTTAGCTGCACAAAGCGCCGCAGTTTTTAATCTGCATTAAACGAATCCCATTCATCCGGACACACGCCGCCTGTCGACTGTCAGATTACGCTGCCTTATACGACCTTTGACAGATTTTGTATTATGTTATTAAAACTGTGGTTTCAATCTCCAGCCAGTGATTCAAATATTGCAGTACCCGTGCTCCGAGTGATATGTTGCTGTTATTCGCGAACATTTTGCTGTTCTGTTATTGACATTCCCCCGGCGTACATCGAATATGCAAAAATATCAGTGTCGGATTTTCCTGATCGGTTCGTTTGCCACGCAAATTGCTCGTTTATGTGAAACAGAATTGCTCTACCGATTGTCCGAATAAAGTTCATATGATTAAACTTTTAAATGCAAGTTGCGGCTGTCATTAATAATCTATATTTCACACAATATTACCGGTACGTAATTACGCTAACGAATTCAATAAACGTTTCAACTTCCTCGCACCGCATAACTTTAGTTTTCATTTGCAAATTTCCAGTGTTGTCACCTGATAGCTGCATCGCAACGCTGCAGAATTCCCTCCATGATGAGAGTGAATATTTAAATTATCAGAGGAATCTTAGTTTGTCTAAATGAATTATGAGGACACGATGAAACTGGAACACAGCATGTAAGCAAATTATTTTGTCGTCCAGATTGATAGATGCTGTTCCCCCGCAAGCGTTTACTTGGCATTAAGATGACTTTTCATACCAGGTTAGCAAATACTGGGAGGGTTTTTCATACACTACTGTTTGGAAAAAGTGAAACACCAAGACCGAGAGATGTGATCAGAGTGAAATTTATTCCACCGATTAAGAACATGACACTATACAAATAATCGGCATTAGAGACCTGTACATGCACTGTGACTGTAGAAATTCGGCACGGAATAACGCCACGACATGCTGCAATCAGAGACGCTAGATGTCGCGGCATGGAATCAAGGAGCACCTGAATATGCTGCTGGGGAATACTTTGCCACGCGGTGAGCGCGTTCACAAAGCATCAGATCTGGATGCACGAGGACCTGTACGAAGATGCCACCGACTGACCATATACCAGACATGTTCGATGGGCGACATGTCCAGCGAACAAGCGGGCCACGAAAGCAATGGTACCCGTCATTCATCGAATAAGGCTTGCACATTCCTCACTACATACGGCGGGCGTTGTCCTGCTAAAATACAGCACTTGGAACAGCCTGCACCCTCACCCCAACCCCAAGTACCTTGGCGTCACCCTTGACTGTCTCATCTCCTGGACGCCCCCATCTCCAGACAATCCAAGCCAAGGCACGCTCCCGACTCCGTCTCCTCAAGCTCCTTTCTGGCCGCACATCGGGTCTGGACCCCTCCACCATTCTCCACACCTATAAATCCCTCATCCGCCCTATCCTCTCTGCTATGCCCACCCTGTCTGGATCTCCAACCCTCCTACCTTTTACAAATTCCTTCAAATCCTAGAACGACACGCGCTCCGCCTCGCCTATCGTATCCGTATCCCGTCTCCCACGCGGATCCTGTATGACCTCATTTCATTCCCACACCTCCTCCTTTTCCTCAAATGAGTATAGATCCTCTACACCTCCCATAAACTTGATCCCCCTCACCCGCTTGTCTCTCCCATCCTCTCCCACCCCCGTTTGCTGCCGTGCCTGTATTCCCACATCTCACCTGCTCTCCATCTCTCCACTCTCCATACCCTCGCCCAAGGTGGCTTCCGCCAACTCCCCCTCCCTGATGATGCCCTCATCCCCTCCATCTCTACCCTTCCTACCAACTTTGATCATCCCAATAAACCCCCTGTGTCTTTTCCCAAGGGCACCCTCTCTCCCTTCTCCCTTCCTCCCTCCCACCTCTCCCCTGGGCTTCCCCTGCCCCCTACCTTGTTTCCTCCCCCTCCTATCTCCTCTGCCACTGGCATCTACACCCTCCCCTCTCCCTCCCGCACCTTTTGGCAGGTGTCTGGACTCGTACAAGTACAGTGTACATTTGCGCTACGGAGATCATCACCATGAGTTTGTTGTGTATGCCATCGTGTTAGTGCTTTAGTGTTTCACTACCCAAGCTCCATCGTTCACGTGTGTCATTTCAGTCATCTGTGTTCGAGTACCAGTGCTGAACGTTTTTTAATTTTTTTAATTTACCCCGTCTGTGAACGGCTCTGTTTTCTTTACTCATGTGTCTACTGTTTTTTGTCCATCATTCTGTTTTGTTTTTCTATGTCTTCCTGTTTCTATTTGTATTATCTGTGGCCAAAGAGCGGCGTAATATTGCCGCAGCCGTCCTACCTTTGTATAAGGTGTTAAAATAACAATAAAGGGAAAAAGACGGCCTGCAGACTGGGCATCACCGTCGCCTCACCTGGACGCCTCACCTCCTGACCATCCAGTACAAAGCCCCTGACCATCCAGTAGAAAGCCCATTCCCGCCTCTGACTCCTGAAACTCTTGTCTGGCTGGACATGGGGATTACATCCTTCCACCATCCTCCACAGCTACAAATCCCTCATCCATCCAATCTTCTGTTATGCCACCGTTGCCTGGATCTCCGCTCCCACCCGCTTCTACAAGGTCCTCCAAATCCTTGAACGCCATGCACTCCGCCTTTCCTTCTGTATCTGCCTTCCTTCCCCCACACGGCTCCTGTACGACCTCATCCCTTCCCCCACCTCCTCCTTTTCCTCCAACATCTGCACATCTTGTACACTGTCTGCAGGCTTGATTCTCCCCCTTCCCCCACTCCCTGGTTTCCCCCTTCCTCTTATCCCCCCACCCATTGCCGCACCTCTATCGGTGTATCCCTCCTTCTCTCCACCTCCACACCCCCCATCTCCTTCATCAGGGCAATTTCCAGCACCTCACCCTCCTGGATGTTGAACTTCGCTGTGACATCTACCCTTCCTTCCAACTGTAAACTCCCCTTCCCAGGGCCCCCTTTTCCTCTCCCCACCTCCTCCCAGAGCGGATTTTGCTCCTCCCCCCCCCCCTGAGTCCCTGCACCCATTGTGTCCCTCCCACATCCTTCCCTCCCCAGCCCTCTTCGTCACGCCCCCGCCCGTCTCCCCCCTACACCTCCCTCCTCCCTCCGTTCTCCCCTTCTCCCTCATCTCCATGCCCCTAGCAGATCCTGTGTTTTGCTCATTATCATCACTGTGCTACGTCAGTGTTGTGTTTGGTGCTGTTCTCCTGTGCGTCGAGAGCTGTGATTTTAATTGTGTGCTGGACTCGTACATCCTGTACCTGTCAGTGATCGTTCTGTGCTATACCGTCCATCGATACTTTTATGCTGCAGTCATACTTCGCCTTGTGTTCTTTTAATTGTCCCTGTGTATGGTTTTTTGTCCTCAATAGCTGGCCGGGTGGCCGAGCGGTTCTAGGCGCTACAGTCTGGAACGGCGTGACCGCTACGGTCGCAGGTTCGAATCCTGTCTCGGGCATGGATGTGTATGATGTCCTTAGGTTAGCTAGGTTTAAGTAGTTCTCAGTTCTAGGGGACTGATGACCTAAGAAGTTAAGTCCCATAGTGCTCAGAGCGATTTGAACCATTTGTCCTTAATACTTTTTAAGATTTTTGTCCCCATTTTACAGTCGCCCCCTTTTTGTCTGTTCTCGTCCATTATGTTGCCTCTTTTATATATTTTTTTCCGCCATATTTTGTCCTTTCTAATGTTAAATGTCTTCAGTTGTATCATTATTGTCTTTTGTCTGAAGAGCAGCGCATATGCTGCTGCCAGCCCGCCCTGGATGGGGAATTGAAATTCAACAATGAAAAAAAAGCCTAGATGAGGGGCAGTGCCTCAGGCTGTAAAACCTCCCTGATGTAGCGGTAGCTGTTCAGATAACCCTCGAGACGTAGGAGGCGAGATCGTGTGTTACAGGCAATGGCACCCGAAACCATCACCCCTGACGGTTGTCCGCTGTGCTACTCGATTACGTTCATCAATACGGCGACGAATTCGTATGCGGCCATTACCATAGGACAAGTTGAAGCGGGACTCCTCCCAAAACCACTACATTTTGCCACTCAGCACGCCAGTCGGTGTGACGTGCTCACTGCAGTCTGCGGCGCTGGTGCGTTCTTATCAATGGAAGCCGACGTAATGGCATGCGTGCCACCAGTCCAGCCTGCAGAAGGCGTGGAGCCGTCGAAATGTCCATACCTTTACATTGCTCCAACATGGCGTCAACACAGTAGACTAAGCTGTTCTTCCCGTTGGGGCCAAGCGGACAAGATGGCGGTCGTCTCGCGCTGTGGTCATACTGTGTCGTCCAGTACCCTGCCCACTCTATGTATGACCCTCTTGTCTTCATTAGTTCCACTTACTTGGCTGCAAAGTCACGGAACGACAGACTCGCCTCCGGGAGACCAATCATTCTGCCCCGTTCTAAAGCACTCACGTACCGATATTCCATCCTGTGATGTTGGCGAGGCATAATGGCACTTGGTTTCACGTTTCCACTTCGTACGACGGCTACCCACCGACTAAGCGCTGCGAAACACTGACCTGTCCTGTCGCACAGAAGAGGGTGCTGTTGGTCCTACATGCACGTCACTTCTCTGCTATTTAAACCACTTATTATCATTCGGCTGTTTTAGACGTCTTCTTATCGTGTATGTTGCAGACCATTGCGTCTGAATGATTTACTTTTTACAAACAGTAGTGTACTTCCCGAGAAATAAAACATAGCACTATTAAGAAAACACACTGTTACCATACAGATGAAGTGCATGTCGTACCCATCTGCCCCCACCCCGTCCCTTTTCCCCACCAACCCACCCAACCTCTTCCCTGTTCGTAGATTAGCTGTTATATTATGAAAAATAAACAAGTATTTTGTAGCTGCCTGTGAGGTGCAATCCTTTGAATTTGACGTATCCTTTGCACTTTAAATGTATTTACTGTACTCAGCTCCTCGACTGGTCTCATGAGGCTGAGAAGAACTCATTCCAGATCCGCACGGAACTGAAAACGCTGAGGTGAATATTCGGAATCAAATCACAGACCCATGTCATCAACATCGATATGCAGCTGGATTTTGGAACAAACACTGTGTTCGAACGTGTCACCTCGAAGCGAACGGTTAGATTAGCTTAGAGATTAGATTAGTTTTCGTTCCATAGATCCGTGCTGAGGAGATCCTCGTGGATGTGGAACATGTCAATCTTTTTTTTTTTTTTAAGCTGAAATAACAATACTAATAGTATGAATATATACAATACATCATTTGTTTCTATTAAAAAATTCGTCAATGGAGTAGAAGGAGTTGGCCACTAGTAAGTCATTCAGGCTCCTTTTAAACTCGTCTTTATTTGTAACTAAATTTTTTATGTTTACTGGCAAATTATTGAAGATGAGTGTTCCTGAGTAGTGGACCATTTTTGAAATACAGTAAGTGCTTTTAAGTCCTTGTGCAGATCATTTTTGTTCCTGGTATTGTATGTATGAACTGAGCTGTTTGTTGGAAAAAGAGATATATTATTTAGAACAAATTTCATTAATGAGTAAATATACTGAGAGGCAGTAGTTAGTATACCCAGTTCTTTGAAGAGGTTTCTACAGAACGTCTGTGAATTTACTCCACAAATAATACGTATTACACGCTTTTGGACTATGAAAACTTTTGTTTGACTTGAAGAGTTACCTCAAAATATTATACCATATGACATTATGGAATTAAAGTAGGCAAAGTATGCAAGCATTTTCATTTTTATGTCGCCTATGTCTGCTAACACTCGAATTGCAAGTACAGATTTGTTAAGGCGTTTCTGAAGTTCTGTGGTGTGCTCTTCCCAACTGAATTTATTATCAAGTTGTAATCCCAGGAATTTCAGACTGTCAACCTCTTCAATCTGCTCTTCTTTGTATTTTATGCATATGCTGGGTGGAAACCTCTTACAGGTTCTGAATTGCATATAGTGAGTCTTTTCGAAGTTTAATGTCAGTGAGTTGGCTTTAAACCATTTATTAATATCCATGAAAATATCATTAGCAGATCTTTCTAGAACTACACTTGACATACTATTTATTGCAATACTTGTGTCATCTGCAAACAAAACGAACTCTGCTTCTGGCAGTGTAACTGATGAGAGATCATTAATGTACACAAGAAAAAGCAATGGCCCTAAGATGGATCCCTGTGGGACACCACATGTAATTTCTTCCCATTTTGATGATGACTGATGACTTAATTCACTAGTCCCTTGCACTGACACCCTTTGTTTCCTGTTAGTGAGGTATGACTTGAACCATTTTGCAGCACTGCCTGTGACACCATAGAATTCTAATTTACTTAAAAGGATGTTGTGGTTCACACAATCAAATGCCTTTGACAAATCACAGAAAATACCTGCTGCTTGTAATTTGTTATTTAATGAATTAAGTACATTTTCACTGTAGGTGTAAATAGCCTTCTCGATATCAGAACCCTTCAGAAATCCAAACTGTGTTCTTGATAATATGTTATTTGTGGTCAGATGGTTGAGGAGCTGCCTGTACATTACTTTTTCTAAAATTTTTGAGAATGCTGGCAAAAGTGAAATCGGTCTGTAGTTTGATGGTATCTCTTTATCCCCTTTCTTGAATAGAGGCTTAACATCTGCATATTTTAGCCAGTCAGGAAATGTCCCAGTTATAATTGACTGGTTACACAAGTAACTTAGAATTGTGCTAAACTCACAAGAACATGCCTTAATTAACTTTGTTGATATTTCATCGTACCCACTAGAATGCTTTGTTTTTAAAGATTTTATTGTGGACGTTATTTCTTTTGGTGAAGTGAGTGATATATTCATGTACTTCAACAAGGATTTACAAAACATCGTTTTTGTGAAAGACAGCTAGGTCTTTACTCACAAGAAGTGTTGAATGCTATCGACAAAGTATTTCAAATTGTTTCCGTATTTCTTGATTTCCAGAAGGCTTTTGACACTGTAGGTCATAAGCGTCTTGTAATCAAATTACGTTCTAATGGAATATGGTCTCACGTCAGTTGTGCGACTGGATTCGTGATTTCCTGTCAGAGGGGTCACAATTCGTAGTAACTGACGGAAAGTGATCAAGTAAAACAGAAGTGATTTCTAGCGTTCCCAAAGGTATAGGCCCTTTGCTGTTCTTTATCTATATAAACGATTTAGGAGACAATCTGAGCAGGTTGTTTCTCTCTCGTTGGCTGCTCTCGTTTAACATCCAGTAAGTCATCAAAATATTAAAACAAATTGAAAAACGATTTAGATGAGATATCTGTATGAAGCGAAAATTGGCAGTTGACCCTAAATAATGAAAAGTGTGAGGTCATCAACAGAAATAGTTAAACTTCCGTTTCAAAATAAATCAATCAAATGTAAAGGCCGTAAATTCAACTAAATACCTAGGAATTACAATTACGAACAACTTAAATTGGAAGGAACACACAGAAAATTCTGTGAGGAAGGTGAGCCAAAGCCTGCGTTTTATTGGCAGAACATCGAGAAGCTGCAACAGAGCTAGTAAGAGACTGCCTTGTCCGTCCTCTTTTGAAGTACGGCTGCGTCGTGTGGGGTGCTTAGCAGATAAGGTTAACAGAATACATCGAGAAAGTTGAGAGAAGATCAGGACGTTTTGTATTATCGAGTAATAGGGTGGAGACTGTCTCGGACATGAAACAAGATTTGGGGTGCACTTCATTAAAACAAAGGCGTTTCTCGTTGCGGAATCTTCTCACGAACTTTCAGTCACCAACTTTCTTCTCCGAATGCGAAAACATTTTGTTTATTCCGACCTACAGAGGGAGAAGCGAACATCATAATAGAATAAGGTAAAGCAGAGCTCGCACGGGAAGATATGGGTGTTCGGTCTTCCCGCGCGCTATTCGAGAGTGAAATAATAGAGAATTATTGTGGAGGTGGGTTCGATGAACCCCCGGCCTGACACTTAAGTGTGATTTGCAGAGTAATCATGTAGATGCAGATGTAGATGTCCACCATTTCCGTCAGTAACTTGAGACAGCTGCGTCAGCAGACTGCAGCCATTGCCATTATACATTCGAGCGGCAACTATTACCTTTGCAACTTGGGGGGGTGGTCCATGTAAGCAGACCTGAATAGGGGGAAAGTTTAATTTCTTTCATACAGCCAATCTGTCAATATTGATCATGAAGCTATCGAAGCCGTTTCCCGATATTTCTACCTTGACCATAAAATTAAATTAGTGAAAACATATCAAAATGCAGATGAAAAGGGTTGAGTTGGGATTCGGTTCATCCTTAGCAATGAGCTAAGTAACTTAAGGTCTTGAAATTTGAAATATTGAAATAGTAGTAGTAGTAGTAGTAGTACTTTTAGTGATCAGTAAATCTCTTTTGCAAGGATATTGGACATTTCATGGTATTACAATTTAAGAACAACAAAAATAATCCACATACACTCCTGGAAATTGAAATAAGAACACCGTGAATTCATTGTCCCAGGAAGGGGAAACTTTATTGACACATTCCTGGGGTCAGATACATCACATGATCACACTGACAGAACCACAGGCACATAGACACAGGCAACAGAGCATGCACAATGTCGGCACTAGTACAGTGTATATCCACCTTTCGCAGCAATGCAGGCTGCTATTCTCCCATGGAGACGATCGTAGAGGTGCTGGATGTAGTCCTGTGGAACGGCTTGCCATGCCATTTCCACCTGGCGCCTCAGTTGGACCAGCGTTCGTGCCGGACGTGCAGACCGCGTGAGACGACGCTTCATCCAGTCCCAAACATGCTCAATGGGGGACAGATCCGGAGATCTTGCTGGCCAGGGTAGTTGACTTACACCTTCTAGAGCACGTTGGGTGGCACGGGATACATGCGGACGTGCATTGCCCTGTTGGAACAGCAAGTTCCCTTGCCGGTCTAGGAATGGTAGAACGATGGGTTCGATGACGGTTTGGATGTACCGTGCACTATTCAGTGTCCCCTCGACGATCACCAGTGGTGTACGGCCAGTGTAGGAGATCGCTCCCCACACCATGATGCCGGGTGTTGGCCCTGTGTGCCTCGGTCGTATGCAGTCCTGATTGTGGCGCTCACCTGCACGGCGCCAAACACGCATGCGACCATCATTGGCACCAAGGCAGAAGCGACTCTCATCGCTGAAGACGACACGTCTCCATTCGTCCCTCCATTCACGCCTGTCGCGACACCACTGGAGGCGGGCTGCACGATGTTGGGGCGTGAGCGGAAGACGGCCTAACGGTGTGCGGGACCGTAGCCCAGCTTCATGGAGACGGTTGCGAATGGTCCTCGCCGATACCCCAGGAGCAACAGTGTCCCTAATTTGCTGGGAAGTGGCGGTGCGGTCCCCTACGGCAATGCGTAGGATCCTACGGTCTTGGCGTGCATCCGTGCGTCGCTGCGGTCCGGTCCCAGGTCGACGGGCACGTGCACCTTCCGCCGACCACTGGCGACAACATCGATGTACTGTGGAGACCCCACGCCCCACGTGTTGAGCAATTCGGCGGTGCGTCCACCCGGCCTCTCGCATGCCCACTATACGCCTCCGTCAACTGCACGTACGGTTCACGTCCACGCTGTCGCGGCATGCTACCAGTGTTAAAGACTGCGATGGATCTCCGTATGCCACGGCAAACTGGCTGACACTGACGGCGGCGGTGCACAAATGCTGCGCAGCTAGCGCCATTCGACGGCCAACACCGCGGTTCCTGGTGTGTCCGCTGTGCCGTGCGTGTGATCATTGCTTGTACAGCCCTCTCGCAGTGTCCGGAGCAAGTATGGTGGGTCTGACACACTGGTGTCAATGTGTTCTTTTTTCCATTTCCAGGAGTGTATATGGACATTTACATACATAAAGGTCTAGTAAAACAAGGATGGCCAGGTGGTCGGTCGTGGAGTTATAGTAAAAACCATTCCGGAATTTGTCTGAAATAAAATGTAGGAAAACCACAGAAAACCCAAATGAGGATGCCTGGGTGAAGCCTGGATCCTTCCCCCTCGCCATTACAAGACCACGCTGTTTAAAACAGTGCCACTTTACTCGGTTTATTCCCAGTGAATCAGACTGTTTTAAAAATAAGTTATTTAATAATGTAAAAGGCTAAAGCTACACTGGTAATTCATTTCTCACTCCCAGTCACGCCACACTATGCACACATTGTTCCGTAACACTACACACGATATCAGATGACGTCAGTACCATTTTGTTTGTACTGCAACTTCGCATTCGCTAGCCTGGAAAACTGAGTCAACTGTTGCTCTGAATTGAATAACGTCTACTTGAAGTAACAGTGAGACTAATTTAAATATTTAGAAAAGTGTGACTATCGAAAATCGTAACAATAAAGCGTACACTGTGGTGATGCTACATCTTAATCATCACGCCGTATACTACTATGATCCACTCAGTTTTATTTTCTTTTTCACTACTTTAAAAAATTCTAAAGTTTTGACTGTGAAATCAGACTCAACTAAAATTTTTTGGTCCCCTGAATAAGATAATATACTCCCGCGAAAGAAATGACTGACGTCACAATACAGGTGTAGGTGATTGTTATGTTAAGTTGATTGGTTTCAGAAATAAATTATCCGCTTTAGGACCGACGACCTAATTATTTCTTTCCATTTTGGAATGTCACTAAAATACAAATTTTAATTAATGATAAATTTGACTAACCAATGTAAATCGATCTTTGTACGAGGCGTGTTTTTTAAGTAAGTACCGTTTTGAAATTAAAAAAAGACGTGCTAAGAAATCTCAATAATTTTAGTTTTACATGAAAGCCTGTACCTTAATCTACGCACTGACGCCATTACAGTCTGATTCTTCCTTGTTTACGTTGTGTACTGCCTAAAAGCGATCGATATTCATCGTGAGATCTGTGCAGTTTACGGAGAAAACATAATGAGTGATGAAATGGTAAGAAAATGGGTGAGAGCATTTAATGATGGCCGCACAAATGTGCATGATGAACAACGGAGTGGGCGTCCTTCGGTCGTTAATGAAAGTTTGGTGCCGGAAGTGGACAATAAGGTGAGAGAAAACAGACGCTTTACGATTTCCTCCTAGCGGGATGACTTTCCTAATGTTTCTCGTAGTATTTTGTATGGCATTGTGACCGAGCACTTGAATTACCGAAAATGGTGCGCACGTTGGGTACCGAAAATGACGGATGTGCACAAAACCAAACGTTTAGACAGTGCATTGACTTTCCTTGAGCGGTACCACAACGACGGTGATGATTTCTTAAGCCAAATTGTTACAGGCGATGAAACATGGGTGGCGTACGTCACACCAGAATTAAAGCAACAGTCCATGGAAGTTGAGCAAAGGCATCGTTTTGCTGCAGGACAATGCCCGTCCGCATGTGGCGAATCAGACCAAAGGTCCCATCACATCTTTTCGATGGGAAACTCTAGATCATCCTCCGTGCAGCCCCCATCTTGCGCTCAGTGACTACCATTTGTTGCTGCACTTGAAGAAACACCTGGGTGGTCAGCGTCTTCAAGACGATGACGAAGTCAAAACAGTGGTGATGCAGTGGTTAACAAGTCAGGCGGCAGACTTCAATGAGGAGGGTATTCAAAAACTGGTGCAACGTTATGACAACAGCCTCAATATTGACGGAAATTATGTAGAAAAGTAGATTAAGGTACAGGCGTTCATGTAAAAACAAAATTATTGAGATATCTTAGCACGTCTTTTTTTCATTTCAAAACGGTACTTATTTAAAAAAACACGCCTCGTAATTACGTTTGTTTGCACTATTTATTAAGAGAGTGTATTCAACACATATTTCGATGATTAGTTGGACAGTTCTCCACATGGTTTCGTTTGAATTTCTTTGGAATCGATGCCTTTCGGGGAAATTGCGTACACGTACCCCACGGTCAATTACAGCGCACACTACACGAAGTGGGAGAGTTACAGTAGTAACTGTTCTCTCACAGAACACTGTAGGCGGCGAATTTCACGCAGCTGTAAAACACACAGTCGAGAGCTAACGAAGTAAGATGTGCACCCGGAGGCGGCGACGACTCGAACAGTAGTGCTCTCGCGTCCGCTCGGGACTCGACTTTGATCTGGATAATCCGGAACATTGTTCTGCGTCAGCAGAGAATCCCCTGCGACAGGCGGAGACAAATTCCTGGGCGCGAGGCGAGGCTGAGTGAGCTGAGCTGAGGCGAGCGGGGACTTGGTGCGGAGCCAGACCTAGGAGCGGGCGCCTGCGTGATTGACACGCGCGTGGGCGGCGCCGGGAGCCGTGTGCGTGCGTGCGTGTGCAGGTGTGTGAGTTAAGAGGCACGGGGACCAGCCTTGATTCGATACCACGATCAGGCGCTCCGTCTAGGCGTCAGTTGTTGTTGTTATGGTCTTCAGTCCTGAGACTGGTTTGATGCAGCTCTCCTTGCTACTCTATCCTGTGCAAGCTTCTTCATCTCCCAGTACCTACTGCAACCTACATCCTTCTGAATCTGCTTAGTGTATTGATCTCTTGGTCTCCCTCTACGATTTTTACCCTCCACGCTGCCCTCCAATGCTAAATTTGTGATCCCTTGATGCCTCAAAACATGTCCTACCAACCGATCCCTTCTTCTAGTCAAGTTGTGCCACAAACTTCTCTTCTCCCCAATCCTATTCAATACCTCCTCATTAGTTACGTGATCTACCCACCTTATCTTCAGCATTCTTCTGTAGCACCACATTTCGAAAGCTTCTATTCTCTTCTTGTCCAAACTGGTTATCGTCCATGTTTCACTTCCATACATGGCTACACTCCATACAAATACTTTCAGAAACGACTTCCTGACACTTAAATCTATACTCGATGTTAACAAATTTCTCTTCTTCAGAAACGATTTCCTTGCCATTGCCAATCTACATTTTATATCCTCTCTACTTCGACCATCATCAGTTATTTTACTCCCTAAATAGCAAAACTCCTTTACTACTTGAAGTGTCTCATTTCCTAACCTAATCCCCTCAGCATCACCTGATTTAATTTGACTACATTCCATTATCCTCGTTTTGCTTTTGTTCATGTTCATCTTATATCCTTCTTTCAAGACACTGTCCATTCCGTTCAACTGCTCTTCCAAGTCCTTTGCTGTCTGTGACAGAATTACAATGTCATCGGCGAACCACTAAGTTTTTACTTCTTCTCCATGAATTTTAATACCTACTCCGAATTTTTCTTTTGTTTCCTTTACTGCTTGCTCAATATACAGATTGAATAACATCGGGGAGAGGTTACAACCCTGTCTCACTCCTTTCCCAACCACTGCTTCGCTTTCATGCCCCTCGACTCTTATAACTGCCATCTGGTTTCTGTACAAATTGTAAATAGCCTTTCGCTCCCTGTATTTTACCCCTGCCACCTTCAGAATTTGAAAGAGAGTATTCCAGTTAACGTTGTCATAAGCTTTCTCTAAGTCTACAAATGCTAGAAACGTAGGTTTGCCTTTCCTTAATCTTTCTTCTAAGATAAGTCGTAAGGTTAGTATTGCCTCACGTGTTCCAACATTTCTACGGAATCCAAACTGATCTTCCCCGAGGTCCGCTTCTACCAGTTTTTCCATTCGTCTGTAAAGAATTCGCGTTAGTATTTTGCAGCTGTGGCTTATTAAACTGATAGTTCGCTAATTTTCACATCTGTCAACACCTGCTTTCTTTGGTATTGGAATTATTATATTCTTCTTGAAGTCTGTGGGTATTTCGCCTGTCTCATACATCTTGCTCACCAGATGGTAGAGTTTTGTCATGACTGTTTCTCCCAAGGCCATCAGTAGTTCTAATGGAATGTTGTCTACTCCCGGGGCCTTGTTTCAACTCAGGTCTTTCAGTGCTCTGTCAAACTCTTCACGCAGTATCTTATCTCCCATTTCATCTTCATCTACATCCTCTTCCATTTCCATAATATTGTCCTCAAGTACATCGCCCTTGTATAAACCCTCTATATACTCCTTCCACCTTTCTGCCTTCCCTTCTTTGCTTAGAACTGGGTTTCCATCTGAGCTCTTGACATTCATACAAGTTGTTCTCTCCAAAGGTCTCTTTAATTTTCCTGTAGGCAGTATCTATCTTACCCCTAGTGAGACAAGCCTCTACATCCTTACATTTGTCCTCTAGCCATCCCTGCTTAGCTATTTTGCACTTCCTGTCGATCTCATTTTTTAGACGTTTGTATTCCTTTTTGCCTGCTTCATTTACTGCATTTTTATATTTTCTCCTTTCATCAATTAAATTCAATATTTCTTCTGTTACCCAAGGATTTCTATTAGCCCTCGTCTTTTTACCTACTTGATCCTCTGCTGCCTTCACTACTTCATCCCTCAGAGCTACCCATTCTTCATCTACTGTATTTCTTTCCCCCATTCCTGTCAATTGTTCCCTTATGCTCTTCCTGAAACTCTCTACAACCTCTGGTTCTTTCAGTTTATCCAGGTCCCATCTCCTTAAATTCCCACCTTTTTCCAGTTTCTTCAGTTTCAATCTGCAGCGTCAGCTCAGCTTCAAAACCATGGACGGGCACTGCAGGTGCTGCAACATGCACACCAGAGAGATGGCATGAGCCCTCTCTCATATTCCTATCTTACTCTGAGTAATTCGATTTTCCTCTCTAATTGCATGCGGTGAAAGTTGCTATTCCTTCACACGCGGACTTCCCACGCAGCGTCTCTCGTCATCCGGGTGGTCCGGTGTCAGGCGGGATCTGCTGAGCTTGAAAGGGTTAAGCCGACGGGTGTGAGGGAGTTGAGTGGATGCTTTCCAGACGCCGACATTGTCATAAGAGCGGTAGCGACACGCCCAGATGGGCCGGAAGGGACAGCTGAGATAGAGATTCCGTTATTTCGCAGAAACTTAGCGAAAACACTTTCTAGCGGGCTACCAGCGAGGCGTGGGAATGACTTGTGTTCCCAGGCAGTCTTGGCGGGCAAATTCCCGCGTTTTCTGCAAAATCGTAAATGTGATTGGCTTGCTCAGGGCATAGCTCCGTGACGTAGCAAAATCGGCGCAGAAATTGGCGCCAAGAATCTCCACTGGTGGAAAGGTAGTGCTTCGGCAATAGAGTGGAATTTTCCGCCGGTTTTCGAGTTGCTGATTGGAACCACGGCCACTGTCGTGGGGACGGGAATGTTCTGTGTTCGGTTTGTACGGGTGCTCTTGAGAGAGTCGGCACTCGCCTTTCAGTCGGAGTAGGTTACAAGACTGAGCTCTCGCTGCTCTGGACAGCCTGCCTTCCGTTGGCTGTCTAATATACTTTTATTTGATTGTACCTGTTTGACGAAGTTGCTGAAGTTTTGACTTCAACGTAACTTTCAGGGTACAGTTGGCAATTGAGAGTTCTGCGTACAAGCGGCCTATGTTGTCCGTCTTGAGCAGTTTTGGCTAAAGTTGACTGTATCGGAGTTACTGTCTGACTTCGCTTGTTAAAATCAATCACTGTGCCGTCAGTGATTTTGCAGAGAGCCTTCTTCGTCTCGCTCAGAGGCGCATTTGTATTGATAGGAAGTCTTTAGTCTGGAACAACCACACCAGGATAATTTGCTTCGGACTGGACGTCAAAGCAACCAGCTATCGCTTCCAGTACGCCAGATCGCGTCCTTGCAGTTAAGAAGACAGCTTGGTAACGTATGTCCGCAACACCGGCAGATTAGGGAATTTTGCTCTGTGATAATCAGAGCTCAGCAGAGCGCGCCTGTTCCCGTCTTTTCTTACGTGGTTCTGTCTTGGGTGTTCATTGTCTGAGTTCTCACTACTGTAACAGCAATTGATGTTGGGTTGGCTGGGTGTTTCTCTTAAGATTTGAGTTGCAAGGAATTGGCTCCACATACCACTTGGTCATAAACGTCACAAGCTAGTTTACGGACAACTTCACCTTCACAGAATTTATTTGAGTATCCAATTTGACGTAATGTAAATGTTTCATGTGTTGTGTTTATTATTTTGAGTTTAGTCATAATAAATCAAATTGTTATTTTGGACAGAACTTTCATTCTGTAGACCAGTAGAGCAACCCTTTCATTTCCCACCACGTTAATGAAACTTATTTATCAAATTAAATTATTGCAGGTGCCAAACTCTTTTCTACTCCACTTGCAGGGTCGATTAGAGTCAGTTCGCGTTCCTTCTTAAGCCGTGTGCAACAGCAAAAGTCGGAGTTAGAAAAGGGGGGGCGGGGGGCTTAGAGCATCATTTACATATGAAAATTCTAGAAGAATTTACTGTTAAATACACTGTTAGCCCCTGCACCTCGCACGCCTACATAAGAAGACAGACTAGGGAAGTTACACATCCACACCACCTGCTCTACAGCCGGCCGGAGTGGCCGTGCGGCTCTAGGCGCTACAGTCTGGAACCGCGAAACCGCTACGGTCGCAGGTTCGAATCCTGCGTCGGGCATGGATGTGTGTGATGTCCTTAGGTTAGTTAGGTTTAAGTAGTTCTAAGTTCTAGGGGACTGATGACCTCAGATGGTAAGTCCCATAGTGCGCAGAGCCACTTTACCCACCTGCTCTACAAGTTTCCGGGGACTTTTACGTAATCCGGAATTGACCGCTAGCTGTCACGAGCGGCGGATCCGCCTGTATAAAAGTAGGCGGAGAATACTGTGCTGTCAGTAGAGAAGCAGTAACACTAACAGCAGAATGGGCCGCTTAGGACAGCTCAGTCACTTCGAACATGGCCTGTCCTTAGATGTCACCTTAGATTCACCAGGGACATTTGAACCCTTCTAAAGCTGTAAAAGTTGACTGTCGGTGATGTGACTATGAAGGAGCAACCAAAAACTAAGCCAACACCAGTCAGACTTCGTGTGCTGGGGCACGGTAAGCGTTGAACATTGATGAAGCTGGTTATAAAATATCAGTGGAAGGAATCGTTCGTGAGTTCCAAAGTACACTACTGGCCATTAAAATTGCTACACCAAGAAGAAATGCAGATGATAAACGGATATTCATTGGACAAATATATTATAGTAGAACTGACATGTGATTACATTTTCACGCAATTTTGGTGCACAGATCCTGAGAAATCAGTACCCAGAACAACCACCTCTGGCCGTAATAACGGCCTTGATACGCCTAGGCATTGAATCAAACAGAGCTTGGATGGCGAGTACAGCTACAGCTGCCCATGCAGCTTAACACGATACCACAGTTCATCAAGAGTAGTGACTGGCGTACGGTGGCGAGCCAGTTGCTCGGCCACCATTGACCAGACGTTTTCAGTTGGTGAGAGATCTGGAGAATGTGCTGGCCATGGCAGCAGTCGAACATTTTCTTATTCCAGAAAGGCACGTACAGGACCTGCTGAAACGTAGGGTTTCGCAGGGATCGAATGAAGGGTAGAGCCACGGGTCGTAACACATCTGAAATGTAACGTCCACTGTTCAAAGTGCCGTCAATGCGAACAAGAGGTGACCGAGGCCTGTAACCAATGGGACCCCATATCATCACGCCGGGTGATACGCCAGTATGCCGATGACGAATATACGCTTCCAATGTGCGTTCACCGCGATGTCGCCAAACACGTATGCGACAATCATGATGCTGTAAACAGAACCTGGATTCATCCGAAAAAAAGACGTTTTGCCATTCGTGTACCCAGGTTCGTCGTTGAGTACACCATCGCAGGCGATCATCTCTCTGATGCAGCGTCAAGGGTAACCGCAGCTATGGTCTCCGAGCTGATAGTCCATGCTGCTGCAAACGTCGTCGAACTGCATGTGGTTGTTGTCTTGCAAAGGTCCCCATCTGTTGACTCAGGGATCGAGACGTGGCTGCACGATCCGTTAGAGCCATGCAGATAAGATGCCTGTCATCTCGACTGCTAGTGATACGAGGTGGTTGGGATCCAGCACGGCGTTCCGTATTACCCTCCTGAACCCACCGATTCCATATTCTGCTAACAGTCACTGGATCTCGACCAAAGCGAGCAGCAATGTCGCGATACGATAAACCGCAATCGCGATAGCCTACTATCCGACCTTTATGAAAGTCGGAAACGTAATGGTACGCATTTCTTCTCCTTACACGAGGCATCACAACAACGTTTCACCAGGCAACGCCGGTCAACTGCTGTTTGTGTACGAGAAATCGGTTGGAAACTTTCCTCATGTCAGCATGTTGTAGGTGTCGCCACCGGCGCCAACCTTGTGTGAATGCTCCGAAAAGCTAATCATTTGCATATCGCAGCATTTTCTTCCTGTCGGTTAATTTCGCATCTGTAGCACGTCATCTTCGTGGTGTAGCATTTTTAATGGCCAGTAGTGTACTAATAGTAGTCTAGCTACTAACGTTACTGTGCTTAGGGTATTAAAAAATGGGATGCAGTTGTCTAGCAGCTGCTCATATACTTTTGTACATCTACATCTAAATCTACTTGGATACTCTGCAAATCACATTTAAGTGCCTGGCAGAGGGTTTATTGAACCACCTTCACAATTCTAGCTCTGAGTACTATAGGACTTAACATCTGAGGTCATCAGTCCCCTAGAACTTAGAACTACTTAAACCTAACTAACCTAAGGACATCACACACATCCATGCCCGAGGCAGCATTCGAACCTGCTACCGTAGCGGTAGCGCGGTTCCTGACTGAAGCGCCTAGAACCGCTCGGCCACCATGGCCGGCTTTCATAATTCTCTATTATTCCAGTCTCTTATAGCGTGCGGAGAGAACGAGCACCTATATCTTTCCGTACGAGCTCTGATTTCCCTTATTTTAACGTGGTGATCGTTTCTCCCTATGTTTCAACAAAATATTTTCGCATTCTGAGGAGAAAGTTTGTGATTGGAATTTCGTGAGAAGATTCCGTCGCAACGAAAAACGCATTTATTTTAATGATTTTAAGCCCGAATCCTGTATCTATTATGTGACACTCTCTCCCATATTTCGCGATAACACAAAACGTGCTGCCTTTCTTTGAACTTTTTCGACGTACTCCGTCAGTCTTATCTGGTAAGGATCCCACATCGCGCAGCAGTATTCTAAAAGAGGACGGACAAGCGTCGTGTAGACAGTCTCCTTAGTAGATGTGTTACATTTTCAAAGTGTCCTGCCAATAAAACGCAATGTTTGATTAGCCTTCCCCACAACGTTTACTATGTGTTCCTTCCAATTTAAGTTGTTCGTAATTGTAATACCTAGGTATTTAGTTGAATTTACGGCGTTTAGATTAGACTGATTTATCGTGTAACCGATGTTTAACGAGTACCTTTTAGCACTCATGTGCTTGACCTCATACTTTTCGGTATTTAGGGTCGACTGCCACTTTTCGCACCGTTCAAATATTTTTTTTCTAAATCGTTTTGCAGTTTGTTTTCATCTTCTGTCAATAAATGACAGCGTCATCTGCAGACAACCTAAGACGGCTGCTCAGATTACCTCCCAAATCGTTTATATAGATAAGGAACAGCAAAGGTCCTTGGGGAACGCCAGAAATCACTTCTGTTGTACTCGATGGTTTTCCGTCAATTACTACCAACTGTGACCTCTCTGACAGGAAACCACAAATCCAGTCGCATAACTGAGACGATATTCCATAAGTGCGCAATTTCACTACGAGCCGCTTGTGTGGTACAGTGTCAAGAGGCTTCCGGAAATCCAGAAATAGGGAATCGATCTCAAAGCCCTTGTCAATAGCACTCAGCACTTCATGTGAATAAAGAGCTAGTTGTGTTTCACAGGAACGATGTTTCCTAAACCCGTGTTGACTGTGTGTCAACAGTTCGTTTCCTTCGAGGTAGTCTTCTCTGCAGTCAATGCTAAGCGATGCTTGAGGCGGCGTAAAGAGCAAAGTACTCGGGGGACGGGTGGATGACTGGAAACGAATGAATTGGCGTGATCAATCACGCTATACATTGGGAAAATCCAACGGAAGGGTTTGGGTTTGGCGAATGTGTGGAGAGCGCTATCTGTCATCATTTATAGCGACAACATTGAAGTCCGGAGGGGATGTTGTTACAGTATCGGGGTGTTTTACAGGGGTAGGCTGTGGCCCTCTTATTTCGCTTATGAAAATGCTGAATGCGGACGATACGAACACATTTTACAGCTTTGTGCTCTTTATGTCCGCCTTTGTAGCTATATGGTCAGTGTAGATGCCTGTCATGCAAAGGACGCAGGTTCGATTCCTGTTACCGCTAAGAATTTTTCCTTGGTGGAAGCACAGGACAAGGGTGCCGTCAGCCTCGTGTTGCCAACTGAGGGGCTACTTGATTAAGAGGTAGAGACTCCAAGGTCTAAGCATTGGCAACGGTCGGGAGTGCTGTGTGCTAACCCCACGCCAATCTATATAGACTGCATATACATGACATCTCATGGCGGACGGTGAAGCGGAGACCGGCCGACATCCCGTGGTCTTCAGGACCTAATCACAGAAATTCTTTTTTTTTTTTTTTTTTACATACCGTAGAAGAATAGTTTGGAGACGACGTTCGTAGCAGAATGTCATTGCCCCCTGTTGTAAAGCAGTAGCTCTGAGGCAATGATTCACGGACAACAGTTTTCCTGAAATGGACTGGCCTGCCTAGAGACCCGACCTGAGTCCAATGGAACCCATTTGGGTTGAGCCAGAACGTGGACTTTGCTCCACATCCCTGTGTCCAACATCACTACCTTCTTTGGTTTCAGCTATTCACGAAGAATGGGCTGTAGTTTCTCCTCAAATATTCAGACTCATTGAAAGCATCTTCAGCTGAGTTCAATCCGTCATAAAGACGAGGGATTGACACATTCCATATTAATGTTCGCTTATAGATGATCGGCTACTTTTGATCGCAAGGTCTACATCTATATTCCGCAAACCACCTTACGATGAGTGGCGGAGGGCGTTTTGTGTACCATTATCACTTACCCGTTAGCTGTTCCAGATGCAAATGGTTCACAGGAAGAACGATTCTTGGTAAGCCTCTATGTGAACTCGGATGCCTCTAAATTTACCTTCATGGTCTCTTCGCGATATGTACTTAGGATGAGGCGATATATTGGTTGTCTCTTCTAGGCACGTACGCTCTCGGAACTGTAATAGTAAACCACACTGTGATCCAGAATGCCCCTCTGGCAGCGTCTGCTATTGGATTTCGCTGACCATCAGTGTGAGGCTTTCGGGCATGCTGTTACCTCTGTCAATTCCATCTGGTACTGGTCTCAGACTGACGACAAATATTCAAGTAAAGACTGAACGAAGGTTCTATTAGTTAACTCTTTCGTCGGTGGACTACAGGTCCTAATGATTCTTCTAATGAATCTAAGTCTGGTATCGTTCCACTTTTAATCGCTCCGTATGCATACTCCTTGATATCTGTATGGATGTGATTGCTGGCCGTGTAATCATACATTCATTGGACTTTCTACTAATTTATGCAAAATCCGTTAAATGTATTTATGTTGACGGTCAACTGTCGATCCCAACAGCAAGAGCCTATCCTCTGCAAGACTTCCTGCATTCTGTTACAATTTTTCGTCGTTAAGAATTCTCTGTATCCCTACAGTATCACCCATGAAAAACATTCATGGGACTTCCAGTGTTGTCCGCTAGATCATTTACAGGGTGTTTCAAGGCCTTTGCATCAAAAATCTAGGTGTAGTCGATTACATCATGGAGAACAACTTTTGTTAGAGACAAAATGTTCGTTGATACTTACCTGGCGACGTTAAGCGACTTTAACTATCAGTCATGCTCCCAAAAGGAGGCAGGACGTAGTCTGTAATCTCTCTGAAGTGTGCATATGCAAAATGGTTGCCTATAATCAGATCACGTGCTGCGCGTGAAAGGAGGTAGCCCGAGTTCCTATTCGCTTTTAAAAATATCTTTCCCTGCTTAGAGACACTCAATCTTGACTTTTTCTTGTTGAAAATCAGTCTGTACATTTACTGCGGGTAGTACAGTATTCCGATGCAACATACAAGGTCAGTAGATCCTATTAGTTTAATGAAATCTCGTCGTTCCGAAGACAGCGACTTCAATAAAAAGATGCTTAGCATCGCCGCCGGGAAGCGTCAGCGAATATTTTCTCTGTAACAAAAGTTGTTCGCCATGACGCGATCTATTACGCCTACCCGTTCGATACAAAGAATTTGAAGCACCTGCGTATCGCGAAAAATAATGGTTCTTCAACACTTCCTTCGGCTACACCCGAAGTTAGTTTTCCGTCTGAAGATCACTCTGTTGAGAAATACGTGCTGTACTCTATAATTGCGTAGGCTTCCGCGGCCAGATTCAGTGGACATAAAAGTTTTCTGAGTGTGGTACCGCGTCATATTGTATATAACTACTGCTGGGGAAAACCGACGTTTCGGCCACGGTTGCAGCGGTCTTCTTCTGGATCACCAGTAGACCCAGACGCGGTACCATACCCAGAAGACTTTTATATATGCTGTATCCTGTTCGCTAGAACCCCATCAGTCCATGCACACAGCTGATATGATATTCCGTACGTTCGTACTTTGTTTATGAAGCAGCAGTGCGAAAATGTATCGAATGTCGTCTGGAACTCGAGGAACACAGCATCAGTCAGGTTCTCGTGGATGAACAGGGCGAGATGGGTCTCAATTGATCCTTGTTTTCGGAATCAGTGTTGATTTCAACAGAGGAGGTTTCCGACCTCCAGAAATGTCTTAATACGCGAATACGAAACGTTCCACAATTAACAGTCCGACGTCAGAGACATAGGTTTCTTCGGCGACCCTTTCTGAAAACGGAAATGAGCTGACTTTTTTCTCAGTCACTGGGAACGCTTCCTTTTCTAGCGACCTACGGTGCACAATTGCTACAAGAGGCAGCCCAACCAAAAAGAGTCAGATGGGAAAAACGTAAGTAAACTGTTCGTTATTTCAGAGTAATCGCCATAAGCGTTAATACAACTGTTTCACTGTGAAACAAAACAAACGGTCACTGCCTTCATGGAAAAATATTCGCGGTTGCCTACGGAACAATGATTGTGCGCAGGAGCGCACCTGTCCGTCCGAAGCAAACCGACGACACGAATGTCTTTCTGTGGGGCTCCAAGAATATGGGAATCGCATGGGGAGAGATCGGTAGTGTATGGGGGATATGTTAGGGCTCCCCAATGAATTTTCTGCAGCGTACTCGAAACAACCTTCCCCCGGTCACATATTGGCCGTGTGGGAACTTCGAGTAGTCTGTCAGCAAACTACTGCGTATGACGCAGATCGTATGAGATTGTGTTTTCATGCTTTAGGAACAATGCTACTCTGATTTCATACCGGATGAACGTAGAAGCTTTTGTCGAATGAGAGCAGGTATCTGATCATTTCTTTACACTAACTCTGGTTGCCATCCACATTATTGAGCGTAGGAGGACAATAATCCCTGAACATTAAGACACAGTTCTTCATCTTTACTGCAGTGCCTACAGCTATGATCTGATCATACACTTGGACTTGGATAGACATTAAGGTCACCAGTCCTGTGAACATTTCAACTTCAAATTTATACTGTGTGTGTCTGTGTGTGCGACAAACATATCAAGGAAAAGCATTACACAGTGGCCGATCTCGCATTACAATCAGTCTGCACTTAGACTAGTGTCAATATGCTACAGTCAGCTAAATATACTTCCGTGAACAGTGGTCCCCAACATTAAGGATGTATCTCTCGTAACAACACTGAGGCATTGCAGTTCACATGTCATAAGCTTGTTGTGCCTCGAACCGATGACAGTTGTTGTCTGGTTCCTTTTTAGGGGCATTGCTTTTATAAAAGAATGAATATGTGATAGTTGGGTAAATTAATTAGGAATATAGCAGTAAAATGTAATATGTTTAGCCCTGACAATATCCAAATCCCAAACTGTGCCTCAACCAAGCGCTTAATCCTGATGCCACATAGGCCCAAACTTTCTTTCATGTTTTGAGCACAACTGCACTGACATAAATTTACAAACAGCAGGAACGAGTGATGTTACACGAATTTGAAGACCGATCAGATCGGAATAATTAATCACCAAAGAGAAATGAAATGTGTACCAGTGCTGATAATTGCCAGTAGTTCATTGACGTAATTTAATTTTTATGTGGAACTTCATGGATTATGTAGGTATGAAGCCACTCTGGAAGCACACTGCCACGAAATGCCAATGCTCGGGTGAGCATCTAGGTCACATCAAGGAGACCATTCCTAGGGGACTTCTTAGAAGGAAATTCTCGAGACAACTTCCCTGCCGCCGTTGGATAAGCAGCTGCAGCAGCAAGTCGTATACTCCTAGCTCACTCATTTCTTACATAGTTTAATTCTTAATTTCTTTGCGTGTTTTTGGTACTTGCATTGTTTGATACATAAATTTCGGGCGTATTATAGTATTTGAGAGTTGTAGCATCGCGTTTTAGTACCTGAATAGTGTAAATTCGCGTAGTCGTTTGTCTTTTGTTTTTGTTTTGAACGGCCAGTGTCGGTTGGTCAGTCAGTGTGCTCCCTGCCGCCGTTGGATAAGCAGCTGCAGCAGCAAGTCGTATACTCCTAGCTCACTCATTTCTTACATAGTTTAATTCTTAATTTCTTTGGGTGTTTTTGGTACTTGCATTGTTTGATACAAAAATTTCGGGCGTATTATAGTATTTGCGAGTTGTAGCATCGCGTTTTAGTACCTGAATAGTGTAAAATCGCGTAGTCTCCTTCCGCTGCCGAGCAGTGTGTCAGCAGTGCGTTAGTAGCAGCATTACTGCATTTACTAGGCAATCTTGTATTTTAATAACCGTTTAAATTTTGTCGATTTGTTTGCGCTCTCTGTAGATTAGTTCAGACGTTCTTTGCAAAACAGTTTTTAGCATGGATAGGGACTGCAACTGCTGTGTTCGGATGCAGGCTGAGTTGGCATCCCTTCGCTCCCAGCTTCAGGTAGTGTTGGCTTTGGTCACACAGCTTGAGGCTGTTGCCGATGGGCATCACTGTGGGGGTCCGGATGGGGGTTTGTCGGGGACGGCCAGCTCGTTCCACGCATCCCCCGATCGGACTAAGACTGTGGTTGCCCGGTATACTGCCCGCATTGAGGCTGATCCCTCACCTGTGGTAGAGTGGGAGGTAGTCTCAAGGTGTGGCAGGGGGCGAAAGACATTCCGGAGGGCTGAACGGAAGGCCTCTCCAGTTTGTCTGACGAACCGGTTTCAGGTTCTGTCTCAGGCTGATACTGATCTTCGGCCTGACATGGCTGCTTGTCCTGTTCCAGAGGTTGCCCCTCAGTCTGCAAGATCCGGGCGGTCGCAGAGGGTGGGCTTACTGGTAGTTGGGAGCTCCAACGTCAGGCGCGTAATGGGGCCCCTTAGAGAAATGGCAGCAAGAGAGGGGAAGAAAACCAATGTGCACTCCGTGTGCATACCGGGGGGAGTCATTCCAGATATGGAAAGGGTCCTTCCGGATGCCATGAAGGGTACAGGGTGCACCCATCTGCAGGTGGTTGCTCATGTCGGCACCAATGATGTGTGTCGCTATGGATCGGAGGAAATCCTCTCTGGCTTCCGACGGCTATCTGATTTGGTGAAGACTGCCAGTCTCGCTAGCGGGATGAAAGCAGAGCTCACCATCTGCAGCATCGTCGACAGGACTGACTGCGGACCTTTGGTACAGAGCCGAGTGGAGGGTCTGAATCAGAGGCTGAGACGGTTCTGCGACCATGTGGGCTGCAGATTCCTCGACTTGCGCCATAGGGTGGTGGGGTTTCGGGTTCCGCTGGATAGGTCAGGAGTCCACTACACGCAGCAAGCGGCTACACGGGTAGCAGGGGTTGTGTGGCGTGGACTGGGCGGTTTTTTAGGTTAGATGGCCTCGGGCAAGTACAGAAAGGGCAACAGCCTCAAAGGGTGCGGAGCAAAGTCAGGACATGCGGGGACCAAGCAGCAATCGGTATTGTAATTGTAAACTGTCGAAGCTGCGTTGGTAAAGTACCGGAACTTCAAGCGCTGATAGAAAGCACCGAAGCTGAAATCGTTATAGGTACAGAGAGCTGGCTTAAGCCAGAGATAAATTCTGCCGAAATTTTTACAGAGGTACAGACGGTGTTTAGGAAGGATAGATTGCATGCAACCGGTGGTGGAGTGTTTGTCGCTGTTAGTAGTAGTTTATCCTGTAGTGAAGTAGAAGTGGATAGTTCCTGTGAATTATTATGGGTGGAGGTTACACTCAACAACCGAGCTGGGTTAATAATTGGCTCCTTTTACCGACCTCCCGACTCAGCAGCGTTAGTGGCAGAACAACTGAGAGAAAATTTGGAATACATTTCGCATAAATTTCCTCAGCATGTTATAGTCTTCGGTGGAGATTTCAATTTACCAGATATAGACTGGGACACTCAGATGTTTAGGACGGGTGGTAGGGGCAGAGCATCGAGTGACATTATACTGAGTGCACTATCCGAAAATTACCTCGAGCAATTAAACAGAGAACCGACTCGTGGAGATAACATCTTGGACCTACTGATAACAAACAGACCCGAACTTTTCGACTCTGTAAGTGCAGAACAGGGAATCAGTGATCATAAGGCCGTTGTAGCATCCCTGAATATGGAAGTTAATAGGAATATAAAAAAAGGGAGGAAGGTTTATCTGTTTAGCAAGAGTAATAGAAGGCAGATTTCAGACCACCTAACAGATCAAAACGAAAATTTCTGTTCCGACACCGACGATGTTGAGTGTTTATGGAAAAAGTTCAAGGCAATCGTAAAATGCGTTTTAGACAGGTACGTGCCGAGTAAAACTGTGAGGGACGGGAAAAACCCACCGTGGTACAACAACAAAGTTAGGAAACTACTGCGAAAGCAAAGAGAGCTTCACTCCAAGTTTAAACGCAGCCAAAACCTCTCAGACAAACAGAAGCTAAGTGATGTCAAAGTTAGCGTAAGGAGGGCTATGCGAGAAGCGTTCAGTGAATTCGAAAGTAAAATTCTATGTACAGACTTGACAGAAAATCCTAGGAAGTTCTGGTCTTACGTTAAATCAGTAAGTGGCTCGAAACAGCATATCCAGACACTCCGGGATGATGATGGCATTGAAACAGAGGATGACACGCGTAAAGCTGAAATACTAAACACCTTTTTCCAAAGCTGTTTCACAGAGGAAGACCGCACTGCAGTTCCTTCTCTAAATCCTCGCACAAACGAAAAAATGGCTGACATCGAAATACGTGTCCAAGGAATAGAAAAGCAACTGGAATCACTCAACAGAGGAAAGTCCACTGGACCTGACGGGATACCAATTCGATTCTACACAGAGTACGCGAAAGAACTTGCCCCCCTTCTAACAGCCGTGTACCGCAAGTCTCTAGAGGAACGGAGGGTTCCAAATGATTGGAAAAGAGCACAGGTAGTCCCAGTCTTCAAGAAGGGTCGTCGAGCAGATGCGCAAAACTATAGACCTATATCTCTGACGTCGATCTGTTGTAGAATTTTAGAACACGTTTTTTTGCTCGAGTATCATGTCGTTTTTGGAAACCCAGAATCTACTATGTAGGAATCAACATGGATTCCGGAAACAGCGATCGTGTGAGACCCAACTCGCGTTATTTGTTCATGAGACCCAGAAAATATTAGACACAGGCTCCCAGGTAGATGACATTTTCCTTGACTTCCGGAAGGCGTTCGATACAGTTCCGCACTGTCGCCTGATAAACAAAGTAAGAGCCTACGGAATATCAGACCAGCTGTGTGGCTGGATTGAAGAGTTTTTAGCAAACAGAACACAGCATGTTGTTATCAATGGAGAGACGTCTACAGACGTTAAGGTAACCTCTGGCGTGCCACAGGGGAGTGTTATGGGACCATTGCTTTTCACAATATATATAAATGACCTAGTAGATAGTGTCGGAAGTTCCATGCGGCTTTTCGCGGATGATGCTGTAGTATACAGAGAAGTGGCAGCATTAGAAAATTGTAGCGAAATGCAGGAAGATCTGCAGCGGATAGGCACTTGGTGCAGGGAGTGGCAACTGTCCTTTAACATAGACAAATGTAATGTATTGCGAATACATAGAAAGAAGGATCCTTTATTGTATGATTATATGATAGCGGAACAAACACTGGTAGCAGTTACTTCTGTAAAATATCTGGGAGGATGCGTGCGGAACGATTTGAAGTGGAATGATCATATAAAATTAATTGTTGGTAAGGCGGGTACCAGGTTGAGATTCATTGGGAGAGTGCTTAGAAAATGTAGTCCAGCAACAAAGGAGGTGGCTTACAAAACACTCGTTCGACCTATACTTGAGTATTGCTCATCAGTGTGGGATCCGTACCAGATCGGGTTGACGGAGGAGATAGAGAAGATCCAAAGAAGAGCGGCGCGTTTCGTCACAGGGTTATTTGGTAACCGTGATAGCGTTACGGAGATGTTTAATAAACTCAAGTGGCAGACTCTGCAAGAGAGGCGCTCTGCATCGCGGTGTAGCTTGCTCGCCAGGTTTCGAGAGGATGCGTTTCTGGATGAGGTATCGAGTATATTGCTTCCCCCTACTTATACCTCCCGAGGAGATCACGAATGTAAAATTAGAGAGATTAGAGCGCGCACGGAGGCTTTCAGACAGTCGTTCTTCCCGCGAACCATACGCGACTGGAACAGGAAAGGGAGGTAATGACAGTGGCACCTAAAGTGCCCTCCGCCACACACCGGTGGGTGGCTTGCGGAGTATGAATTTAGATGTAGATGTAGATGTAGACTGAAAGACACTGATGTCCCAGTGAGCTTCGACGTGGTTTCACTAATCACCAGGGTGCCTCTACGAGAGTCAGTCGAGCTTATTGGGCAGAAATTTGACGAGAAGACCACCGAACTCTTTAGGCATGTCTTGACCTCAACGTATTTTCTGTTTAATGGGGAATACTATGAGTAAACGGATGGAGTCGCAATGGGCAGCCCACTCTCGCCGGTGGTTGCGAACTTGTACATGGAGTACTTCGAGGAGGAAGCCTTGGCGTCATCCAATTGGAAACCTACTTGTTTCTTCCGTTATGTCGATGACACGTTCGTTACCTGGCCCCATGTTAGGGGCAAGCTCCTGGATTTCCTTACACACCTAAACTCCATACATCCAAACATCAAATTCACTATGGAGACCAAAGCAGAAGGAAGATTACCATTCCTGGACGTCATGGTCAAGAGAAGAGCTGACGGTACCCTGAGCCACGCTGTGTACAGGAAGAAAACACACACTGACCCGTCCCTGCATGCAGACAGGTGCCACCACCCTTCTCAGAGGAAGGGAGTACTAAAAACACTAGTACACAGGGCGCGCAGCATCTCAGACGCAGAGAATCTGCCCCAGGAATTGGAACACCTCAAAACCGTGTTCCGAAAAAACGGCTACTCGGAATGGCAGATTAGACGCGCTCTCCGTCCCACTACCACAGCACAACCTGTGGAGACGGATGAAGTCACGGAAGAAGAGGTAGCCACTGCCTATATTCAGTACAATGGCGCACTATCGGGGAAAATCGGCCGTATATTAAAGAAACACCGAGTTAAAACCGTCTTTTGCCCGCCCAATAAAAGACGGGCATTACTGGGAAGTGTGAAAGATGACCTCGGTTTGAGGATGGCCGGCATATACCAAAATCCCTGTGAGTGTGGGAAGACTTATATCGGACAGACAGTACGCACCATCGAAGACTGTTGCCGAGGACATCAAACGCACACTCTACTGAAATATCCAAATACGTCGGTGGTAGCAAAGCACTGTTTGACCGAGAAACACGAGATGGATTACGAGCGTACCAAGATCCTGGCTCAGACCTCTAAATACTGGGACAGCGTTTTAAGGGAGGCTATCGAAATTCGCACCAGGGAAGATCTTATCAAGCGAGATTGAGGCTACAATCTCAGCAAGGCTTGGCACCCGGCACTGAATGTAATTAAAAAGACTCTCAGCAAGAAGTACGAACTGGCGACCAGGGCAGACGTAGCAAGCACATCGACGCTACGACAGATTCCGACGCCCACGTCTTCGCGACCGCCGGCGCGCGGGCGCGGACGGCGAAGAGAGCGGTCCGCGGGGGGGGGGGGGGGGGGGGGGGGGGAGGGGGGGGATTTAACTCGGCCGCCCGCCCTCAGGAGCTCAGTTCGTCAGCGCGCCTGACGATGGCGACATGTCTGATCAGCGAAATATTGTGCCCGTTGGACAGTATGAACCGGCAGTATACCCGTGGACTGTTCGAGCTACTTCCTCTGTTTTCGGACTGCATTTCCTTAAGATTCTTCCAACGAATCTCAGTCTGGCAGGAAGACCAGGTAACGTAGACCAGACGCTTTGAACAAATAGTGCAGACTATGCTGTTGTTATGCAGTGAACGCTGTGTGTTCGTTGACCCAAAAGGTTTGAGACACCCCGTTATAGTACACCTTCGTGACGTTTGTTCGCGTGTAGCAGTTTCAATGGTGGGCAGCGTACGTCTGTTAATACAGGTAGTTCGATGGCCTCTCGCGGTGGCGCTACCGCATCTCCCGTTGCGAAGGGATATCCACGACGTGGTGTTTCCCCACATCGCAGGTGTAACACGGCGGCCACCGTCTCCGTTTACACCGCAGCCGCACCAGCCGCAGGCCGCGCAATCGGCCTAATAAAACCGTGACGCGGCCGGCCGGGCGCAGCCGCGCGTGCTCTCCGGACCGCGGGGGGGATCGCCTTCCCTCTGCCGACCAGCTGGGCCGGCCTCCGTGGACCGTCCACTGGACCGGGCCCCGCGCCTCGCCAGGGGCCGCGCACCTCGCGGATACCTGCCCGGCGGCCGCCTCCCGCAGGAATGCGACACCCACACCTGCCTACACGGGCTCCTCCTGCGACACCCACACACCCGGCGCCGCTTCCAGTCCGCCACCAGCCTGCGTGGGAACCGCGGCGGCTGACCGCGCGCCGTGTCCGGCTGCTGGAAGCGGGCATCCCGTGCCCCCTCCTTGCCTTCCAGAGTCTTCAGCCCGTTCCACACACCCGACTTTCTGGTCAACATCGAGTTCTCGACGTACAAGCGCCTTTCGTGCCCATATGTAAATCGGCAGCTTACCACGTTGCGAGCATGTGTATGATGTCAATGATCTATAGATGTTGATGATGATGTTTGTTTTATGGGACGCTCAACTGCGCGCTTATCAGCACCCGTACAAATTCCCAACCTTTTCTCAGCCCAATTTCGCCACTTTCATGATGATGAAATGATGAGAACAACACAAACACCCAGTCATCACGAGGCAGGTGAAAATCCCTGACCCCGCCGGGAATCGAACCCGGGACCCCGTGCTCGAATGATCTACAGATTACACCGAGTGTGGAGTTCTAAGCCCGCATCTCGTGGTCGTGCGGTAGCGTTCTCGCTTCCCACGCCCGGGTTCGATTCCCGGCGGGGTCAGGGATTTTCTCTGCCTCGTGATGGCTGGGTGTTGTGTGCTGTCCTTAGGTTAGTTAGGTTTAAGTAGTTCTAAGTTCTAGGGGACTGATGACCATAGATGTTAAGTCCCATAGTGCTCAGAGCCATTTGAACCATTTTTTGGAGTTCTAAGTTCCTGAGAACGCTGCGATGAGAGAAGTGAGGGGGCATCTGCTAACACCGCAAATTAATCTTTCCTGGCCGATCTAACTCCCGTCACAGAAGCAGATTATGTGCTTTCCCGCCTTCTTAACCTTCATTATGTTGTTTGCTTTGCGCCGGCCGGAGTGGCCGAGTGGTTCTAGGCTCTACAGTCTGGAACCGCGCGATCGCTACGGTCGAAAGTTCGAATCCTGCCTCGGGCATGGATGTGTCTGATGTCCTAAGGTTAGTTAGGTTTAAGTAGTTCTAGGTTCTAGAGGGAGCCCTATCAGTCATAATGGAGCTCTGCCCCTTGGACATCAAAATTAGAGAGCAGGCTGCGTGGTTCTGGGTTAAGAAAGGAAATGTTATGAAGACAGAAGAGATTTTAGGCACTGGGGCTAGGGACAAGGGTGAGATTCGGCAAAGGGGCGAACAACTATGGTAAGAACTATGGGAGGCGGATGAAACAGGGCGTAGGACATATGAAATTATTCAAAACATTAGGGAACGATTAAAAATGGCATACTTTGAACCCACTAGAGGACTAATCCATTTTGTCACTGGACATGGGCCTTACCCGACATATTTATGTCGGTTCGGGAAAAGGGCCACACCCGCGTGTGAATGTGGTGAACCAGAGGGTACTCCCGATCATGTCATTTACGAGTGCCCCCTTTTCAATGATGTTGCTTCCACACTACGTGACCAATTACCTGACCGTGACACATACCACCTAATACGACACGAAGACACTTTTCAGACTCTATAGTGCTCAGAGCCATTTGAACCATTTTTCTTTGCTTTGCATCCATGACACAATGAAAAAGTTACATCAGGTTGTGGTATTTTTCAGTTTAGTGTTATACTACAAGAGATACGAAATGTCTTAAATTAAAAAATTACGGAGGAGTGCTGGAAAGTACACTCAAGCGCCAAAGAATCTGGTATAAGCATGCGTATTCAAATACAGAGATATGCAAACAGGCAGAATACGGCGCTGCGATCGGCAACGCCTATATAAGTGTCTGGCGCAGTTGTTAGATCGGTTACTGGTGCTACAATGGCAGGTCACCAAGATTCAAGTGAGTTTGAACGTGGTGTTTTAGTCGGCGCACGAGCGATGGAACACAGCACCTCCGAGGTAGCGATGAAGTGGAGATTTTCCAGTAGGACCATTTCATGAATGTACCGTGAATTTCAGGAATTCGGTAAAACATCCGACATTGCTGCAACCAGAAAAAAATCCTGCAAGAAAGGGACCAACGACGACTGAAGAGAATCGTTCAACGTGACAGGAATGTAATCCTTCCGCAAATTTCTGCACATTTCAATGCTGTGGACTCAACAAGTGTCAGCGTGCGAACCTTCAACGAAACATCATCGGTATGGCCTTTTCGAGCCAAAGGCCCACTCGTGTGCCCTTGATGACTGCACGACAAAATATTTACACCTCACCTGGGCCCGTCAACACAGACGTGGGACTCGAAACATGGTGCCTAGCCGGATGAGTCTCGTTTCAAATTGTATAGAGCGGATGGACGTACGTGTATGGAGAGAACCTCATTAATCCATGGTCCCTGTATGTCAGCAGGGGACTGTTCAAGCTGGTCGAGGCTCTGCAGTGATGTGGGGCGTTGGATTAATATGGGACCCCCGATACGTCTAGATACTCTGACAGGTGACACGTCTGATCACCTCCATTCATTCATGCCCATTGTGCATTCCCACGGACTTGGGCAATTTCAGTAGGACAATGCGACACCTCACACGCCCAGAATTGGTACAGAGTGGCTCCAGGAACACTCTTCTGAGTTTAAAACTTTCGCTGGCCATCTGAACATTATTGAGCATATCTGAGATGCCTTGCAACGTGCTGTTTAGAAAAGATCCACAACCCTTCGTACTCTTACCGATTTATGGACAGCCCGGCAGGATTCATGGTATTAGTTCCCTCCAGCACTACTTCAGACATTAGTCGAGTCCTTGCCACAAACAGCGTGCTGCAGCCGAGTTTCTAGCCGCACAAACACGGAGCACCCTCCCGTTCAACACGATATACCAAACCATACACGAGCGCTGCGACATCCGAAGCAATCTTACGCCTTGGGTTCACTGTCATCGGTCATACTCCGTAGTATCACGACTTGGTCACACCCGATTTTCATCTATCCCCAGAACTTAAATAACACCTTTGAAGACTTCACTTCGATAGTGATAACGCGCTGCAACCGGTGTTAAGTTTGTGGCTTGGTCAAGTGAAATAGCCGACAGTGATGGTGGCAGCAAAACGATCTATCGTTGGGAGAAATGTGTTCTTCGCCAGGGTTGAAACGGTTCAAATGGCTCTGAGCACTATGGGACTTAACATCTGAGGTCGTCAGTCCCCTAGAACTACTTAAACCTAACTAACCTAAGGACATCACACACATCCATGCCCGAGGCAGGATTCGAACCTGCGACCGTAGCAGTCGCGCGGTTCCAGATTGTAGCGCCTAGAACCGCTCGGTCACTCCGGCCGGCTCGTCGCCAGGGTGACTATGTTGAAAATTAATTATGTAGACATGAAAAACGAAGATTAGAATGTTTAATAAGGTTTGTTTTATTTCAGAAACTTTAAGAGTTTTCGTATAAAAAATTCGGAGGCATTACTTTTAAGGACGCTCTCGTATTTACGTTTTACAGAGAAAAGGCCTGCACTACGCATAAATAAGAGCTCAAATAGATGAACGTTCTTTATGAAAATTATTGCTACAGTGAAAAAGAAGAGATTGACGACAAAAACAATTTACAATGTTATTTGGCACTAAGCAGGAAAACAAGATAGAACAGATAATAAAGTGCTGTTTACTGCGTTCTAAATACTGTCTGATATGTCTGCAAGTATGTATTTTGTCTAGCACATAAATGTAAATCTTCTAAAATACTTGGACGACACTTCAGTCATTCTTCTAGTTCTCAGCAGAGCAAAGAATTTAGCACACGGTCTTTGAGAAGAACACTCATCAGGAAATTCGCTTTTGTCATTAATAATCACTTATTTTCTCTGCTTATTCCTACATTTTGTTACTGCATTTAGATTTTTTCGTAAATAGGATAGTTCCTCATAACCTCAATTTCACCGCTCATGTGTCAAACTACACAGCAGACAACACTCACAATACACACATATTGGCGCTGACGTTTAAACGAAAATTACCTCTCGCTACAGACGACACTCAACACCACGCCAGAGGAGCTGCAGCAGACTCACTTTTCTCGAGTAGTCGGTTGACACAAGAAAGTCTATCGTGCATAAGGGGCTTTACACTGAAGATACAACTACGTGCACTCTGTTCTAAATTACTTTAGGATCGGCTGTTCGGCAGAAGCACATGTAGGCGCTGGACAAAGTTGCCAGTTCTCGCACGGAAAACAAGTGTAGTCTTACATTTCAATCAAAAGCACATTGTGCAATACTAACCAACCAAATGAGGCGGTACAGTCCTCACATTCGGGACGATGGAGTTTGCTCTGTCTGGACATCGTGACTTAGGTTTGGCGTGGCTTTGCTAAATCATTTCTGGCAGATGCCGGGATGGTTCCTACACCGAGGCCACGGCTGACCTCATAAAAACGTACTTATCTGTTTGATGTGTCTGTATATTTGAGCTAATTAATTTCATTTCTACGGATCGGAGCGTGGAATGTCAGATCCCTTAATCGGGCAGGTAGGTTAGAAAATTTAAAAAGGGAAATGGATAGGTTAAAGTTAGATATAGTGGGAATTAGTGAAGTTCGGTGGCAGGAGTAACAAGACTTTTGGTCAGGTGATTACAGGATTATAAATACAAAATCAAATAGGGGTAATGCAGGAGTAGGTTTAATAATGAATAAGAAAATAGGAGTGCGGGTTAGCTACTACAAACAGCATAGTGAACGCATTATTGTGGCCAAGATAGACACAAAGCCCATGCCTACTACATTAGTACAAGTTTATATGCCAACTAGCTCTGCAGATGATGAAGAAATTGATGAAATGTATGACGAGATAAAAGAAATTATTCAGGTAGTGAAGGGAGACGAAAATTTAATATTCATGGGTGACTGGAATTCGTCAGTAGGAAAAGGGAGAGAAGGAAACATAGTAGGTGAATATGGATTGGGGGGAAGAAATGAAAGAGGAAGCCGCCTTGTAGAATTTTGCACAGAGCATAACTTAATCATAGCTAACACTTGGTTCAATAATCATAAAAGAAGGTTGTATACCTGGAAGAATCCTGGAGATACTAAAAGGTATCAGATAGATTATATAATGGTAAGACAGAGATTTAGGAACCAGGTTTTAAATTGTAAGACATTTCCAGGGGCAGATGTGGATTCTGACCACAATCTATTGGTTATGAACTGCAGATTGAAACTGAAGAAACTGCAAAAAGGTGGGAATTTAAGGAGATGGGACCTGGATAAACTGAAAGAACCAGACGTTGTAGAGAGTTTCAGGGAGAGCATAAGGGAACAATTGACAGGAATGGGGGAAAGAAATACAGTAGAAGAAGAATGGGTAGCTCTGAGGGATGAAGTAGTGAAGGCAGCAGAGGATCAAGCAGGTAAAAAGACGAGGGCTAATAGAAATCCTTGGGTAACAGAAGAAATATTGAATTTAATTGATGAAAGGAGAAAATATAAAAATGCAGTAAATGAAGCAGGCAAAAGGGAATACAAACGTCTCAAAAATGAGATCGACAGAAAGTGCAAATTGGCTAAGCAGGGATGGCTAGAAGACAAATGTAAGGATGTAGAGGCTTGTCTCACTAGGGGTAAGATAGATACTACCTACAGGAAGATTAAAGAGACCTTTGGAGAGAAGAGAACCACTTGTATGAATATCAAGAGCTCAGATGGAAACCCAGTTCTAAGCAAAGAAGGCAAGGCAGAAAGGTGGAAGGAGTATATAGAGGGTTTATACAAGGGCGATGTACTTGAGGACAATATTATGGAAATGGAAGAGGATGTAGATGAAGATGAAATGGGAGATAAGATACTGCGTGAAGAGTTTGACAGAGCACTGAAAGACCTGAGTCGAAACAAGGCCCCGGGAGTAGACAACATTCCATTAGAACTACTGATGGCCTTTGGAGAGCCAGTCATGACAAAACTCTACCATCTGGTGAGCAAGATGTATGAGACAGGCGAAATACCCACAGACTTCAAGAAGAATATAATAATTCCAATACCAAAGAAAGCAGGTGTTGACAGATGCGAAAATTACCGAACTATCAGTTTAATAAGTCACAGCTGCAAAATACTAACGCGAATTCTTTACAGACGAATGGAAAAACTGGTAGAAGCGGACCTCGGGGAAGATCAGTTTGGATTCCGTAGAAATGTTGGAACACGTGAGGCAATACTAACCTTACGACTTATTTTAGAAGAAAGATTAAGAAAAGGCAAACCTACGTTTCTAGCATTTGTAGACTTAGAGAAAGCTTTTGACAACGTTGACTGGAATACTCTCTTTCAAATTCTGAAGGTGGCAGGGGTAAAATACAGGGAGCGAAAGGCTATTTACAATTTGTACAGAAACCAGATGGCAGTTATAAGAGTCGAGGGGCATGAAAGGGAAGCATTGGTTGGGAAAGGAGTGAGACAGGGTTGTAGCCTCTCCCCGATATTATTCAATCTGTATATTGAGCAAGCAGTAAAGGAAACAAAAGAAAAATTCGGAGTAGGTATTAAAATTCATGGAGAAGAAGTAAAAACTTTGAGGTTCGCCGATGACATTGTAATTCTGTCAGAGACAGCAAAGGACTTGGAAGAGCAGTTGAACGGAATGAACAGTGTCTTGAAAGGAGGATATAAGATGAACATCAACAAAAGCAAAACGAGGATAATGGAATGTAGTCAAATTAAATCGGGTGATGCTGAGGGGATTAGATTAGGAAATGAGACACTTAAAGTAGTAAAGGAGTTTTGCTATTTAGGGAGTAAAATAACTGATGATGGTCGAAGTAGAGAGGATATAAAATGTAGACTGGCAATGGCAAGGAAAGCGTTTCTGAAGAAGAGAAATTTGTTAACATCGAGTATAGATTTAAGTGTCAGGAAGTCGTTTCTGAAAGTATTTGTATGGAGTGTAGCCATGTATGGAAGTGAAACATGGACGATAACCAGTTTGGACAAGAAGAGAATAGAAGCTTTCGAAATGTGGTGCTACAGAAGAATGCTGAAGATAAGGTGGGTAGATCACGTAAGTAATGAGGAGGTATTGAATAGGATTGGGGAGAAGAGAAGTTTGTGGCACAACTTGACTAGAAGAAGGGATCGGTTCGTAGGACATGTTTTGAGGCATCAAGGGATCACAAATTTAGCATTGGAGGGCAGCGTGGAGGGCAAAACTCGTAGAGGGAGACCAAGAGATGAATACACTAAGCAGATTCAGAAGGATGTAGGTTGCAGTAGGTACTGGGAGATGAAGAAGCTTGCACAGGATAGAGTAGCATGGAGAGCTGCATCAAACCAGTCTCAGGACTGAAGACCACAACAACATGCCAAATCCTGTATCACTGTGAGATAATCCTTACAGGGATTAATAAATAAATAAATAAATAACTCGATCAAACTAGGATACTATTAAATGTAACAAGATAGAACAGATGTGTTCGATGAGATTTCGGGATTGCAACCGAATCACGTTGACTTCTTGCCACGATATTTCGGCTGGGAATCGTCCAGCCATCTTCAGGTGAGTGTCCGTCACTGGAGACTGCAAGTTCCCGGAGTCAACTTTATAGCAAAAAATTGGCGCGAAAACACATGCGCATTGGCCTCCGTCACAGGAGCGTCCTCTATCGAAATCCGCACCCTCTGGAGCTACTGTTCTCTCTGCGGAGCGCAGGCGCATGCGTAAAGGTGAAAACTACATGTCCCCTCTGTCGGAATTCGCGCCCGCGTCGCTAAAAGCAGATGTCAGATGACGCCACGCCTGTCATTATGCATGAACTGTCTTCTCTCAGAATAAATTAGAGAGATCACTGGGTTCCAAGCCTTGTCCAGTTGAATACTGCCATCACGTTTTATAATATTTCGCGCTAGGCGTATTTCCACAGATTCTTTAATTGCTTAATCCCAAAAAGTTTTCGCTGGAGCCAGGATATCCGTGGCAGAAAAATCCATAGCGTGTCCCGTGGTAATACAGTGATCAGCTACGGCCGACTTACTGGGCTGCGAAAGGCGAGTGTGGCGTCCGTATTCAATGCACCTTTCATGTACTGTGCGTGTCGTCTGACCGATGTAAGCTTTGCCATAATGCAAGGTATTTTATAGATCCCGGTCTTCCGCAGACCCATATCGTCCTTTACTGAACCGAGAAGGGCACTAATCAACGCAGGTGGCCAGAAGATTACATTAACTTGATGTTTCCTTAGGATACTGCCTATTTTAGATGAAAGGTTGCCGGAGTATGGAAGGAACGCCCTGGAGTTGAATATCTCGTTATCTTCTTGATGTTGTGAGTGGTCATGTTTATTCCTTCTCAGCGCTGTTCTAATCTGATGTGGAGAGTAACCATTAACCCTTAACACCGACTCTAAATGTTCCAGCTCCTTTGTAAGGCTGTCTCCATCAGAAACAACATGAGCCCGGTGCACCAGCGTTCTAAGGACGCCGATAGTTTGTGAAGGATGATGACAACTCGTCGCTTGCAGGTAAAGGTCCGTATGTGTTTGCTTACGGTAGACAGAATGCCCTAATGACCCATCCACTCTCTTAGTAACCAAGACGCCCAAAAACGGCAAGCAACCATCCTTCTCTACTTCCATCGTAAACTGGATGTTCTTGTGGACTCCATTCAGATGCTGCAAAAACCTTGACAGTTCTTCTTCACCATGGGGCCACACTAAAAAAGTGTCATCTACATATCGCCAGAAAACTCTCGGTTTAAGTTCTGCCAGACGTGTCTGTGTTGTGGAAGTTCTACACTAAGTCTTCATTGTAGCCTCATTTACGGCAGCAAAATTTTGAGATATTTTCCGGAAATTTTACGAAAATGCTAGTCCGGATGATGATGGCGTATTTCTGCCATACAGACAGGGCTCATTTTTCGACGCAAGTGACGTATCATTTGGCGGCGCTCCTCCGAGCACTTCCCCCTCTACCCCCTGCCTTATTCCCTCGCACACTTCCACCCACGCCAGTTTTCGCTGCTAAATGTGATACGCACTGTATACAAGTCCTACACTTGGACGTCCTCTCAGCTTGGAGCCAGCCAAGCGGCCGCTACGAATTCTGACACGTCTTGTCTAGAAATCTTACCGTTGTGGAGCCTCTCTCCATATGGCGCCCCAAGTGGGCTTTAAGACGGCCCACAAACGGGAAAAATATTTATTACTGGAATTGACCATATATATTGTTGTTGTTGTGATCTTCAGTTCGAAGACTGGTTTGATGCAGCTCTCCAAGCTATTCTATCCCTTGCAAGACTGTTCATCTCTGAATAACTACTGTACATCTAGTTCAGTCAGCTTACGCTACTCATCCCTTGGTCTCCCTCTACAATTTTTGCCCCAAACACTTCCCTCTATTGCTACACTGACGTTTTCTTTATGTTTCAGGATGTCTCCTGTCAACCGATCGCTTCTTTTAGTCAAGCTGTCCCATAAATTTCTTGTTTCCACCGATTCAGTACGATATCTTCTTATTAGTTACTCGATGCACCCACCTAATTCTCAGCGTTCTCTTCTTGTCTGAAATGCTTATCGTATACGGTTCTCTTCGATGCAAAGCCAAACTCCGAACAAATATCTTCAAAAACAACTCCTAGCACTTAAATTTATACACTGAAACGCCAAATACAGAGATATGTAAAAAGGCAGAATACGGCGCTGCGGTCGGCAACGCCTAAATAAGACAAGTATCTGGTGCACTTGATAGATCGGTTACTGCTGCTACAACGGCAGGTTATCAGGATTTAAGTGATTTTCAACGTGGTGTTACAGTCAGCGCACAGGCCATGGATCTCAGCGTCCCCGAGGTAGCGATGAAGTGGGGACTTTCCCGTACGTCCATTTCAAGAGTGTACTGTGAATATTAGGAACCCGGTAAAGCGTCGATTCTCCGACATAGCTGCGGTCGGAAAAAGATCCTACAAGAACGGGACCAAAGACAACTGAAGAGAATCGTTCAAAGTGACAGAAGTGCAACACTTCCGTAAACTGATGCAGATTTAAATGCTGGGCCATCAACTAGTGTCAGCGTGCGAACCTTCAACGAAACATTATCGATATGGGCTTTCGGAGCCGAAGCCCCACCCATGTACCCTTGATGACTGCACGACACAAATCTTTACGCCTCGCCTGGGCCCGTCAACACCGACATTGGACTGTTGATGATTGGAAACATGTTGCCTGGTCGGACGAGTCTCGTTTCAAATCGTATGGAGGGGGTGGACATGCACGAGCATGGAGAGAACCTGTTAAATCTTGGTGTGACGTCATAAGCGAGTGACTGCGTGTGAGATCGCTCTCTAAGTTTTCATATATTTTTAGGTTCCAGATACATATTTTAACGGTTTTTGTGATAATATTTACTATATAAGTGACGTATTAGTGGTTTCTTCATTCAGCTCTGCCTTTCTTCTGTTGTGACGTGATATTTGTGAGTGTTTCGTATCGAGCAACTTAACCTCTTGCCTGTGTTTACATTCCGCGCTGACCAGTTGCAGCTGTAGCGGCGCATCGAAAGCTAAGTACTAATTAATTGTTTGTGCATAGTGATTTATTTAGGAACTTTAGTAGTCTTCAACCGGTGTTCGTGGTGTTTTCTGGTGAAATAATTTCAGAAGAACCTTTTGGGAACTGTTTACAGCTCGTTACTGTGTGATTAGACGTTTGATTCTCTTTCTGTATTAGTCTTTTGTTATATTCACATTTGTTGTTTATTAATATTGTTAATAATAGTAGTTACTTCTCTTGTAGAGTAAGTTTGTGATTATTGTAGTCAGGTTTTTAGCATCTTCTTATTGTAGTAGCGGAACTTAGAAAAAGTAAAATTTTACCATGAGTGAGAAGTGTGGGCTTTGCCGTAGGTTCGTGAGTAGTGGATTGCGGTGTGACACTTGTTCGAAGTATTTTCACTGGGGGGAATGCAGTGGGGAAGCCAGTGGGCATTCTGGTGAGATCCTCTCCTGGAACTGCAGGTTATGTAGCAAGAGTAAACTGATAGAGGAGCAGGAGCGTAAGATCTGTGCCCTTCAGGTGCAGTTGAAAAACGCACAGGAGGAGCTAGATAGGATGAGGAGGGAGAAGGGGGTTGGGGAATGGGAGCTGGCTGTTGGCAAGAGATCTGCTAGGAGAAGAAGATTTTCAGATAGTTTTACTATTGGTGTTTACAATAGATATGACCAACTGTCAGAGTCTAGTGGAGAGGAATCTCTAGTAGCTGTAGATGTAGGAAGTATGCAGCAGACCTCAGTAGTTACTGTGCCTAGAACAGTTGCAAAGTCGAAGAGGAAGAAGAAGGTTCTGCTGTTAGGTAGTTCACATGGCAGAGGTGTAGGCCAGCAGTTGCAGGAAGTGCTGGGAAGTGAGTACCAGGTCACCAGCATTGTGAAGCCTAATGCAGGGTTGGCTCAGGTGACTGTTAACATAGGGGGGTTATGTAGGGATTTTACTAAAGAGGATCAGGTAGTGATTGTGGGTGGGGCTGGTAATAGTATTGGTAGGGATGGGGAGTATAACATAGATGGTGACCTGGAAAAGATAGCCACTCAGACTGGCAACACGAATGTGCATTTCGTGGAACTGTTTCCGCGTCACGATCGGCCTCATCTTAATACAGCCGTCAGGCGTAATAACATGAGACTTGGGGGTGCGCTGATGACAGAAAGCATGGGTCACATTTCAGTGGTGTCGGTGGAGTCTATCAGCAGGACGGGTTTCACTAGACACGGCCTGCACCTCAACAGGTATGGGAAGGGGAGGTTGGCAAAGCTTATAAGTGACAGCATAGGTGGGGTTGGTGGGATCACTCATGGGAAAATTCCTGCAGTAGTGTGTGTTAGAGCTGCACCTTTTTTAGATTGAAGTCAGCTGATAGGTATTCCTGCTTAAGGGAAGTCTCTCTAACAAGGGAATTACTTTTGACAAAGCTTAGGTATCCGAGTAATGAGGGAATTAGTATATTTCATCAAAATATACAAGGTATTAGGGATAAAGTTAGTGAACTGCTTATAGATGTTGACTCTGAAATTATTGGTATATCTGAACACTTCTTAAATAAGGAGATAATTCAGAGGCTTCCTTTACCAGGATACAGGTTGGCTGGCTGCTTTTCGAGGAGCTCTTTGCGGTGTGGGGGAGTAGCCATATATGTGAAAAACGGCATCGCATTTGAGTCAATTGATGTTTCAAAGTACTGCACTGAAAAGGTGTTTGAATGTTGTGCAGGTGTGGTTAAATTTAACGGAGTTAAACTTGTAACTGTTGTTATTTATAGATCCCCAGACTCCGATTTCACAGCATTTTTGCTAAAGCTAGAGGAGGTTCTTGGTTCACTTTATAGGAAATACAAAAAGTTAGTTATATGTGGTGACTTCAATATTAATTGTATAAGTGATTGTGCAAGGAAGAGGATGCTGGTAGACCTCTTTAATTCATATAATCTTATGCAAACCGTATTCTTTCCAACGAGAGTGCAAGGGAACAGTAGAACAACCATAGACAACATTTTTGTTCATTCCTCATTACTAGAAGGGCATTCTGTTAGAAAAAAGGTGAATGGCCTTTCAGATCATGATGCGCAAATTTTAACTTTAAAAGATTTTTATGCTGCAACTCGTGTTAAATATAGTCATCAGCTGTTCAGGAAAGCTGATCCGGTTGCTGTAGAGACCTTTGTAAACCTTATAAAGGAACAAGAGTGGCAAGATGTTTATAGCGCTGAGACAGTAAACGATAAATATAATGCTTTTCTAAAGACCTTTCTCATGCTCTTTGAAAGTTGCTTTCCATTACAACGTTTAAAACAGGGTACTAGCACAAACAGGCAGCCTGGGTGGCTGACTAGAGGGATAAGAATATCTTGTAGAACAAAGTGGCAATTATATCAAAACGTTAGAAACAGTCAAAATCTAAATGCAGCAGCCCATTACAAACAGTATTGTAAGGTGCTTAAAAATGTTATTAGGAAGGCAAAAAGTATGTGGTATGCAGATAGAATAGCTAAGTCTCAGGATAAAATTAAAACCATATGGTCAGTCGTAAAGGAAGTTGCTGGTCTGCAGAGACAGGTCGAGGATATAGAATCAGTAGGTAGTGGGAATGTCCGTGTTACTGATAAGTCGCATATATGTACAGTATTTAATAATCACTTTCTGAATATAGCAGGTGAACTAAATAGAAACCTAATTCCAACAGGGAATCATATAGCGCTCTTAGAAAAAAGTGTTCCGAGACTGTTACCTGAAATGCTCCTCCATGATACTGACAAGAGGGAGATTGAGTTAATAATTAAATCACTAAAGACCAAGAACTCTCATGGATATGACGGGGTATCTAGCAGAATACTGAAGTATTGTTCTATGTATGTTAGCCCAGTACTTAGCCATATCTGTAACTTTTCCTTTAGGAGTGGTCGGTTTCCTGATCGATTAAAATACTCGGTAGTGAAGCCACTTTATAAAAAGGGAGACATTGATAATGTCGACAATTTTAGACCTATTTCTATGCCATCGGTGTTTGCTAAAGTTATCGAGAAGGTTGTATATACAAGGTTACTGGAGCATTTAAATTCACATAATTTGCTGTCAAATGTTCAGTTTGGTTTTAGAAATGGTTTAACAACTGAAAATGCTATATTCTCTTTTCTCTGTGAGGTTTTCGACGGATTAAATAAAAGGTTGCGAACGCTAGGTGTTTTCTTTGATTTAACGAAGGCTTTTGACTGTGTTGACCACAAAATATTACTGCAGAAGTTGGACCATTATGGAGTAAGGGGAGTAGCTTACAATTGGTTCGCCTCTTACTTTAAGAACAGAAAGCAGAGGGTAATTATCCGCAATATTGAGAGTGGTAGTGATGTTCAGTCCCAATGGGGCACTGTTAAGTGGCGCGTTCCCCAAGGGTCGGTGCTGGGGCCACTGCTGTTTCTTATTTATATAAATGATATGCCTTCTAGTATTACAGGTGATTCAAAAATATTTCTGTTTGCTGATGACACCAGCTTGATAGTGAAGGATCTTGTGTGTAATATTGAAACAGTAACAAATAATTTAGTTCATGAAATAAGTTCGTGGCTTGTGGAAAATAATTTGATGCTAAATCACAGTAAGACTCAGTTTTTACAGTTTCTAACTCACAATTCAACAAGAACTGACATTTTAATCAGACAGAATGGGCATGTTATAAGCGAGACGGAACAGTTCAAGTTCCTAGGCGTACGGATAGATAGTAAGCTGTTGTGGAAAGCCCATGTTCAGGATCTTGTTCAGAAACTAAATGCTGCTTTATTTACCATTAGAACAGTATCTGAAATAAGTGACACTTCAACACGAAAAGTAGTCTACTTCGCATATTTTCATACGCTTATGTCGTATGGTATTATTTTTTGGGGTAATTCTTCTGATTCAAAAAGGGTATTTTTGGCTCAAAAACGGGCTGTTCGAGCTATATGTGGTGTAAGTTCGAGAACCTCTTGTCGACCCCTATTCAAAAATCTGGGAATTCTGACATTGCCCTCACAGTATATATTTTCTTTAATGTCGTTTGTTGTTAGCAATATTAGCCTATTCCCAAGAGTTAGCAGCTTTCACTCAGTTAATACTAGGCAGAAATCAAATCTGCATGTAGAATGCAGTTCCTTGACTCTTGTGCAGAAAGGAGTGCAGTATTCTGCTGCATCCATTTTCAATAAGCTACCACAAGAACTCAAAAATCTTAGCAGTAGCCCAAACTCTTTTAAGTCTAAACTGAAGAGTTTCCTCATGGCTCACTCCTTCTATTCTGTCGAGGAGCTCCTGGAAGAGCTAAAAAATTAAGCAAATTCCAGTGTTACATTGTTGATTGTCTTCATTTAAACTTATGACTTGTCACCTGAATATGTTTTTTTTTCTATATTTCATTTGATCTGTTTCTAATATCGTGTTATAATTTCATGTATTGACTCGTTCCATGACCATGGAGATTTCTCCTTAATTTGGTCCCACGGAACAATAAATAAATAAATAAATAAATAAATAAATCCATGGACCCTGTATGTCAGCAGGGGACTGTTCAAGCTGGTGGGCGTTGGATGTGGGGCGTTGGATTAATATGGGACGCCCGATATGTCTAGATACGACTCTGACAGGTGACACTATAAAATAAATAAAATAAAATAAAATAAAATAAAATATTATGTATGTATATTAATGATAGTGATTGGTTGTAATAAACGTTGCCTTATCTGGAGCGTGGACTTTTAATTATTCGGTATCAGACGCTTGACAATGGCTTTTTCGTAAATGTAATGTTATTCGTAGTTTCCCGTGAAATAAAACTCAAATAATCGGACTTCGTATCTAAATCGTTTCCAAAGACTGCTGCGGTAGGTGCGGACTCACATCTAAATCTCAATATTAGAATAATTTGCCAGCCATGTCAATACGTCGTACAGAGGTGACTGTCTACTAAACATAAAAAGTTTACACAGTTAGTTAAATCAGATATATTCAACGAATAAGCCTTCAGTTAAATAATTCTACTTACTTTCATAAATATAAATTCTTTACAGAAACGAGTGCCTAGTGAGATTGCAACTCGCAGTGTTCTTACATAACATCAAATATGGCGGTGTGCCAGTCAATAAAATATACGTGCTTCCCGCACCAGCTATTCTCCAGACCTCCCTCTTCTTAATCAAACATAAGAGTATCGTAATTCCTTTTTTGTTATATCAGCGACATAGCGCTGCAGTTCTGTGCCATAGGCTTTATTTAATTAAGATTTCGCGTTTCCGAGGAAACTCACGCACGGCATGCAAATGTGCCTTTATATTGCCCCCTGAATTGCGAGGCGAAAGGACACACCTGCAGGCGAGCAATTCACCTAAAGGCACAAGAAAATCTAAGTTATCTACAACTATTTACATGACTTACATTATACTGTATATTATATACAAAATTTGAATGACGCGCGTGCGCCGTGAAAGTTCTTATGTTGGCAAAATAGAGGGCACGCATGCGCAGAAGCGTCAGTGTGACTCTGGCACTGCCGTTATATCGTAAATTTAGATCACGCGGCACAGTATTGCAGTTCATATTGTTCGTGTGCGCGCGCATTTCTTAGTCGTTGCACAAAAAAATATTCCACCAAGATTACATATGAAGACTAAATTCTATAACAGGTAACTTAGTTTTAAATTTACAATATTTGTTATATCACAATACAACTCAGATTGTTGAATGTTCTTAGTTACATAGTATTGTTTTGAAATACTTCAAAGAAAAATGTCCATATGTTTCAGGTGCGTCGACCTATTCGCATCGTGTCGTTATTACAGTTCATATTCATCTGCTGCACAATAATTTTTTCACAGGTTAGTATCATCGTTGTATAACAACGTGATTAAAACATAAGCGTGTCCATTTCCATTTCCATTATAGTCGTTGTGATGCAGTTCGTTGTGACTAAAAAACATTGTTTATTACAGATCTGACGTGACCCGTTAGTAATTGGTCCACGTGCAGTTCGTTTTTTTTTTTTACATTCCGTGGAAGCTTGGCTGCAGAACCTCGGACGGCACATAGCTGGCGTGGATCCTTGGACAGTCCAGGTAAGAGTGTCCGTCACATTTCGAGAACATTTCATTCCCTGAAGTTCCAACCAAAATTCTTCCACCCGTCGTGTTGTTTTCCGGACAGGCACTTTGTGTCCGTTTAATCCAGTTAACATCTTGAAGTTAGGTACTGTAGTATTGTCACTAGACGATGCACGAATTATGCACTTCACATTTTCAGTTTTTTGCTGAATATAGCTCACCTAAATGTTCGTAGTTATTAATCAAAGAAATGGTTCATCGCGTTTACATAGGTACGATGCATAATGAATGTTATTAACAGTTTCTTTCACATAGGTTTCTGCGTAGTTGCAGAGTTAGTAATGTTCATTAATGTCCGTGAACAATGGTTCACTATGCAATGTCCTTTTGGCACTCGTTTTGTTCAAATTTCTTTTACATAGTAACAGTTACATTATACATCATTGAAAGAGAAAAAAAAATATAAGTAATCATACATACACACGTCACATATTTTCATAGCATAAACATAATACAGTTGCACATAAACATGTTTACATCATTATTACATAGCTATGGGTTATTACATTGTGTCACATTTGATTACATGAATTGCAGATAATTACGTCCTCTTTAAGGGTTTTGCTGGGATTTTATCGATGTTTATTTTGTGATGTCATCTGAAATTAAGATAGGTTAGACACAACATTCATTACATCAGTAGGCAAGACCAGGCGTTTTCACTACTCAATAAATATTCAAAATAATAAGAGACGGAAAACTGTTCGATTCCTCGCGTTTTGTGCGTGTGTGTATTGTGTCTGTGTGGCCTTGGCTACTGGTAGATGCTTTTCTTGCTGAGAGATGTGCGTCTAATCTATTTCTCGAAGTAAAAGATCGCTTCACAGATGACGTCTGTCGGTTCGTCAGGTGTCATACCAAGTCAGTGGTACCTACAGTCACAAATGTTCAGTGAAAAATTTATGTATCATTCACTGCTACGTAATCATAAATTTTACTTTAATATTTAGTCTTCTCGGTGGTGCCGCGGCGTTGAAAGAAAAGTTCTTCTGTCTTCAACTGCGTCACTGGAACCGCTGAAATGAAAATTTCTATACTACTTATTATCTATGTTGTGATTTGTTTTAGTTCTTGCCACACAGCAGGTCGTTGAGATAACGGTACATTATATGTCTTGTGGTAGAAGATCTTGAGAGGCTTAACTTCAATCCTGTACACATACGTGTGGATAACACCTAATCGTTTGGTAAAAACTTGTAAATATTTGGATAACACTTCCTGTAGTTTTATACGTTCATGTACACTGAGAGCTGTAGCTTCATTTATCTTATGATCAAGCAATGTTTTCAAGTCCATTAGCTCTGTGTCAAATGAGTGTGTGTGCGTGTCTTGAATGTCATTGTCAAGTACTAACTGAACCTTGTACCCTGTACAGTGTTTGTCATGCTTTAGAGTTCTCCTGTCCAAATCAATAATAATTACACTGCCTTTATCATTTAAAATGCATTTACCTTTGGAGAAGTCTATAATGCAGTCCTTCTCGCTCATAATATCTATTCCTAATATGCAATTTGTCACAAGGTTTTGTACAACCAGGAATGGCCATTGTACGGTTCCATTCCCTATTTTAATGTTTACAAAAACTTGCTTCGTAACCCTACATGACTTATTACCTAGAGCAGTAGTTATTTTACAGTTTTGAGCAGGAAACTCAGGCACAGGCTCCAATTCACACATCTTTTTATAGAAATTAAAAGACAAAACGCTCACAGCTGCACCTGTATCTAAGATAATAGTAGTTGGAATCCCACCTACTACACCAGTAGTAGATGCTAAAACAATTTCATTTGTGTTTGAACGACATTGTGTACTGTCTTGCAAAAGTTCATCCGATGTATTGTCATTGTGGTTGTATCTTATAAATAAAACAGGTAGTTTTTGTTTAGAATTATTAGGCATATCATTATTTTGTTGTTCAATTGTGGTGTCAAATAACTGATTAACATTGAAGTCGCCCCCCAAGAAATCTTCAGCCACGACCCGGGGCATAGAAGTGACTGTTTCTAGTTTGTTGGATTAGCATTTGTATTAGGTACTGACACAGATTGAGGTTGTGTATCAGGTGTCATTTCTATTATATTCACATTCGGATATTGCCTGTTGTGATCTCCAAACTTTTGCGGTTGTTGTTGCTGTTGCGCATTATAACTTACCTGTCGGTCGTAAGGTATGCTCCAATTTTGTCCTGGTGGCTGCTGTGGTAAAGCAGTGTTTGAATGAAAGTATTGATCGCTACGAGTCCAGCCTTGATGCTGTCTTGGCTCGTAGTTATTATTATTTCTATTTCTGTTTGTGTTTTTGTTGTTACATTTGTATCCGCTGTTACCGTTGTTGTTATTACCGCGGTGCCTTTTGTATGGATTGCCGCATGGAGTGTTATTACTGTTGTAACTGTTGTTTGTATTGGAATACGCGTGTTGATTTTGATTTCCATATTGAGACGGCATGTGAGTTTGCTGTTTTTGCTGTACCGCGTATCCAACTGTGGGCGCGCCAGAATTGAGTTGGCAAGCCTGCATGTTTTGCATACCACTAGTATAAACATTGTGGCTGCTGTTTTGCCGCGCGAAGCGCTGATCTTCTAGTAACATGTCGACCGAATCTAAAGCTGTTAAAAAATAATCTGGATCGTCATCCGGAATATGTAAGAGTTTTTCTTTAATGTTGAAAGGCAATTTGGCCTTCAACGCACGGAGTATATCACGTGTTGCGACTGGTTCGTCTAAAAAATGTCCCATGTTCAAGTATTTTTCAAAATATCTGCGTAAGTTACCATTTTTACTGTTAAAAGTTTCAGGTTCTAAAATTTGTCTTCTGAGTCGCTCCTGGACGGATTGCGACCAGAATTTGTTCAGAAAGGCACGCTCAAACTCACTGTACGTGGTACATACGTCAGCTTGACTGTATGCCCAGACAGCTGCATCGCCTTGGATGTAACCGACAATATATGAAATCTTTTTCCGGTCACTCCAAGTGCGTGGAAATGCGTTACTAAAAGATTTAAGAAAAATCACCGGATGAATGGTTCGTTTTTCTGGGATAAAAATCTGAAATTGCCTGTGTTTCATTAAGCTTTCTTCTTCCTTTGCATTATGATATGGATTTGTTCCACTGTAATTACTGCAATGTTCAGCTGGCGAGTAATTATGATAATGTTGCTGTGGTTTACCATGATAATAGCTTGTGTTTGTGGTTGCACGTCGTGGTGTGTGTTGTAGTCGTGGTGTGTTTTGTTCTTGTGTGTTTGTCGTGTGCGGTATGTGTGCGTCATACTCGAATGTATATTGGTTTCTGAACTGTACATTTTGACTGATATTTTCGTTACATTCAGACTGTGGTTGATCGGTGAATTGTCTAATGGGTGCAGTGACGGATTGTACTGCGTCACTAATCAGCTGTTTGTTATTACTGATGTATTCCGCTACGGAGTCGTGCACAATTGTTGGTAAATTTTCACGTATGCATCTATCAAAATGTTTGTCTTTGTTCTCTACCCAATCATGAAATTCTTTATTAATATTTTGAAAATGAGCTGTGGCATCAGATTGTAAGATGTCAGTCAGGTGTTGTTCAACATCGTCAAATTTATTCTGCACGTCAGTAATTCGTTTTTCAAGGTTGTCGTGTACTGAAGGATATGTTTGAATTTGTTCAGTAAGAGCTTCACACGTGACATTAAGGTTTTTTAATTGTGTCTGTAAAAGTGCTACGTCATTTGTAGTCTTTTCTTGTATCGTATTAAGCTTGGAAAATTTTGTACTGAGTTCAGTCATCTGTTTGGTCAGTGTGGCGTCTATAAGTTCCACACGTTTACACAAAGTGTCACTACCTGTCTTGAGTGCTATGAGGTCAGATTTAATTTCGTCATTTTGTGTCTTTAACTGTTCATTTTGTGTCTTTAAGGTTGCCATGTTTTCCGCGTTCTGCATCCTTAAGGTTGCCATGTTTTCCGCGTTCTGTTTCATTAGCATTTGTAACATGTTGGCAATGTTTACTGTTTGCAAGGTCCTGCCCCCGCCGCGTCATTAGACGTGACGTCATGTATTAGCATGGGCTCTGACTGAGACTTTGAAATTTTTGTGGTGGACGGCCTATTGTCAAAATTTCCGTTAACACTTGCGTCAATATTTGATGAATCGTCACTACCGGTTGCTGTCGTAAAGTCATTTTCTAACATTTGTCTCTCGTCCGAGTCGGATTGCGTCTGAATAGTATGTCTTTGCTGTTCCATCTTTGCGTATTGTTTTCTAGTTATGACCATGCCACACGTGATATATGTTTCAAGAAAATAATGTTTGACACTGGTTTTAAAATAAAATGCAGTTGAGCATGAATCGCTCGTAGCAACAATGGCTGTTTGTTAAATTTAAAAATGTAGACTGAATATCGGATTATTCTTAATGGCTGCTGGCCATGTTACAACGTATCGTACAGAAGTCGGCCATATTGTACACTCGTGTATTGGTATTGTTGCAGGAGTTATTGTTTAAGGAAAAGTACTGAGAATGAAATTTATCACTGAAAACTGCTACGCGCGAAAGAAATACTACAGAATCTACTGAAGAGCTAATACATTGAATTATGCGTCTGGTCAAGCCTGCCAATGCAAAGATGCTGCGTCTTACCTTATTTTGCTGGAAGCTTCATTGCGTCTTCCCGCAAAATTTTATAATTGGCAAATATCTTCAGATTTTTGTTATTTCTCATATAGTCAAGTCCAGGTCCAGAAAGTTGATTTTTCACATGAAACAAAGAGAACAATGTAACAAATGACAAAATAACAAGTCCGACACGCAGTCGCCAATATAAAATAAATAAAATAAAATAAAATATTAATTATGTATAATAGTGATAGTGATTGGTTGTAATAAACGTTGCCTTATCTGGAGCGTGGACTTTTAATTATTCGGTATCAGACGCTTGACAATGGCTTTTTCGTAAATGTAATGTTATTCGTAGTTGACCGTGAAATAAAACTCAAATAATCGGACTTCGTATCTAAATCGTTTCCAAAGACTGCTGCGGTAGGTGCGGACTCAAATCTAAATCTCAATATTAGAATAACTTGCCAGCCATGTCAATACGTCGTACAGAGGTGACTGTCTACTAAACATAAAAAGTTTACACAGTTAGTTAAATCAGATATATTCAACGAATAAGCCTTCAGTTAAATAATTCTACTTACTTTCATAAATATAAATTCTTTACAGAAACGAGTGCCTAGTGAGATTGCAACTCGCAGTGTTCTTACATAACATCAAATATGGCGGTGTGCCAGTCAATAAAATATACGTGCTTCCCGCACCAGCTATTCTCCAGACCTCCCTCTTCTTAATCAAACATAAGAGTATCGTAATTCCTTTTTTGTTTTATCAGCGACATAGCGCTGCAGTTCTGTGCCATAGGCTTTATTTAATTAAGATTTCGCGTTTCCGAGGAAACTCACGCACGGCATGCAAATGTGCCTTTATAACACGTACATAAGCATCGTGTCTGATCGCCTGCATCCATTCATGTCCATTGTGCATTCAGACGGACTTGAGCAATTCCAGCAGGACAATGCGACACTTCACACGCCCAGAATTGCTACAGAGTGGCTCCACGAACACTCTTACGAGTTTAAATACTTTCTATGGCCACCAAACTCCCCAGACACGAACATTATTGAGCATATCTGGGATGCCTTGCAACATGCTGTTCAGAAGAGATTTCCAAGCCCTCGTACTCTTACAGATTTATGGACAGCCCTGCAGGATTCATGGTGTCAATTCCCTCCTGCACTATTCAGATATTAGTCGAGTGCTTGCCACGTCGTGTTGCGGCACTTCCACGTGCTCGCAGGGACAGGTATACCAGTTTCTTAGGCTCTTCAGTGTATTAGATGTTAATAAATACCTCTTTTCCAGAAATACTTTTAGTGCTATAGCCAGTCTGCATTTTATATCCTGTCTCCTTCGGGCATCATTAGTTCTTTTACTGCAAATACAGCAAAACTCACCTACTACCTTTAGTGTCGTGTGTTCCAAATCGCAACTGTGTGTGGAGCCCTAACAAGAGATAATGTGAGTTCACATATAATCTGTAAACTGTAAGAGTGAGCAGTGCTTGTGGAGGAGGTAGTGGGCTTTCCGGAAGAACGCCACAACTGAGGTACAGGACAATTAAGAAACTATTTCCTAACAATGCACTACAGCATCCTGTGATTTATGGAGATTCTACTCGCGTGCTTTTATTTCTGTGTTCCGTAGAGTGTTAGGAAAATAAACGCTCACCAGGCACATCCGCGATTGCGTTGTCACTGATTCCAGAGGTACGTCGCGGAGGGATCTGTATAACAACGTGAAATAACATGTACATGCTACTTGTGACGTAAGCTGGGCAGATAGAGTGGAGACTCGGTTGCTGGCTATTCAATTTATAGACAGATAATAACACACAAAGGCTCCCCACGCGCGTCAGAAGATTACTTGTCGCCCGTGGGTTTTCATTAAGAGAACTAGGCTTGTAATTACGATGAACTACGGCACAACATGGTGCCTTATTCGCTTTAAGCAGTTTTAATTGTTTTACAACAACGGGTGTGCTAATATCGATAGCGGTTATTTGTGAGCCCGTGCAGCTGTGTTTATGTCTAGATGGGTTTCAGTGGGAACGCTCATACATTTGCCGTTAACGGTTACCAGTGAACGATACAAAACAACCTGACTTCACATGAGCATCCGTTTGTTCGCCTACACTACAGCATCCCACGGCGGGAAGACAAAATTCTTTTTCACTGTGACGTTCCTCTGACCACGAGGTCATTAGAGGAGGAACAGAGGCTCGGATTGGGGAAGGATGGGGAAGGAATTCGGGTGAGTCCTTTTCAAAGGAACCACGCCGACATTCGCCATAAGCGATTTCAGGGAACCATTAGTTCCGCCCCACGGCCACTAATTGCACTGCTCTGGGCGTCGCTACCTTTTGTGAGGACCTACCGTTACTATGATGCAGAGCCTGGCTTCTGGAAAATTTCGCACTGACGTCACGGAGAACCCCTGTGAATGTTTTGATCTGAGGAAGCGTTATCACTGAAGTGTCCTGTGAGTTCTGGTATCTCCCTCGACTATCATACTCTACATAGCTGAGCGAGATGCACATTTCATTATCGATAATGCTATCAAATGAAACAACCTTCTCCCCCAAGAGTACTTCTCTTGCTGGTGGTTTCAGTAACATTAAATTTACTCCCAGGAAAATTACTACACAGTGAACTAACGTTGTGTTATTTATAGAGCGTTCTATGGCTGCCGACAAAAAAAATCATTATTTTTTTCAGAGATAATTATATTCATTCAGATTACATCAGTCACTGTGTGTGAAGCTACAAATAAGCAAACATCGCATAACCAGTTCACGTTAGTCATGTAGCTCTTCTCTGCCACATGAGTTCTGGTTGCTTGATCAGCAACCAGCAATAGCCAGCGTAGAGAAATGGCGGAAAGCACAGGCGGCTGCCTGGCATGTTCAGGGTATTGGAAAGTTAGTAGAACGCTACGACAAATGTTGAAGTAAGAGAGGTGACTGCGTAGACAAGTAGCTGGACAGTGTAGCTTAATACGGTATTGCGCGGCTTGTGTTATTCCGAAATACGGTGCAAAGTTCTTTGGAACATGCATGAACTGCCCGTAGGAACACGTACTGCGGCAGCTACAGCCATTATGAAACGCATAAAATGTGTTCGCAATTCAGAATAAGGACAACCGTCAGCTGTACAATGGAATGACGACAACGAAACGTTTTGGTGGATCAGGACGCGAACCTCTATTTCCCACTTATCGCGAGCGGTCGCCCTGTCATTTGGCTGTCTAATCGTGACTGAAGGCCAGCCCCGAACTTCCGTATGTCCTCAGCCGTGTGTCTACAACCTGCACTCTTACATCCATTACGTATATTACCGTACAGGGAGGCATTTTACTTTAAAGTCGCTTGCCCGGAGTAAGCGGATAAACACGTTTTGTAGTGCCTGTGCTACACGTGCTTACATATCCCAAGGTACTTTGCGCCGGGTCTCGGAATAACACAATCACTGCAATATCGTATTTATCTGCTCTGCCGACACCGGGAAAGCGACTTTCAAGTCAAATGTCTGCTCTGTACGGGGATAAACATAATGAGTGTACAAGTACAGATTGTAGACACGTGGTCGAGAGTCGTGCTCGGATAGCCAAATAGCAAATGAACCGCTCGTGATTATCGGGAAATCCGGGTTCGAGTCCCAGTCCGACACAAATTTTCATTGTCGTAATTCCATTTCACAGCTGATGGTTGTCCATAATCGCAACTGCGAATACATTTCACGTATTTTGTAGCTTAATGTTTCAAATAAAACGTTTCCTTTATTTTCACTGTGGTTTCGCAACCGATCGAAGCTTGAAAAAAAATAGCCCTCGTATTAAGTATTTTCATATTATGCGTTATTCAACATACCTTAATACCTTCTGTTGCCTTTTAGGGGTTGTTGTCAGAGTCGGCTAACACTGCTATATCATCTGCAAATCAGAGATCACGCAAAGGCTTAACGACACTTGTTCCCACGTATCAGATGCGAGCAGAACAGGAAAACGGGCAAATGACAGTGGTACTGGGGGCACTCTCCAGTACACCCCTAGGCGGACATGCAACCAAAAAAAAAATTGTTCAAATGGCTCTAAGTTCTATGGGACTCAACATCTGAGGTCATCAGTCCCCAAGACTTAGAACTTTGGATGGGTTCGTCAATAAGCACAAATGGCGAATTTGGGGAACTGAGAATTCGCATTTCGCAATCGAGAAGTCTCTTCACACTCAACAGTTGACTGTGTGGTGTGAAATGTCGTCACGGAATAATCGGTGTATATACATTGATCGCACGGTGACTGCCGAACGTTACTTGAAGGTTGGTTCAGATGGCTCTGAGCACTATGGGACTTAACATCTGTGGTCATAAGTCCCCTAGAACTTAGAACTACTTAAAGCTAAGGACATTACACACATCCATGCCCGAGGCAGGATTCGAACCTGCGACCGTAGCGGTCACGCGGTTCCAGACTGAAGCGCCTAGAACCGCACGGCCACACCGGCCGGCGGTACTTGAAGGTTTTGGAAGATGATTTCATCCCCATTATCCAAAGTGATCCTGATTTCGAAAAGATGTGGCTCATGCAAGACGGAGCTCGACCCCATCGAAGGAGGAGAGTGTTTGATGTCCTGCAGGAGCACTTTGGAGACAACATCTGGCTCTGTGACACCCAGAGGCGAGTGGCATGGGCTTCGATTGGCCGCCAGATTCTCCAGATCTGAACACGAGCGACTCCATTTTGTGGGGCTATATTAAAGACAAGGTGTACAGTGATAACTTCAAAACCATTGCTGATCTGGAAATAGCCATTCAGGAGGTCACCTACAGTACTGATGTCACAATACTTCACCGGGTCATGCAGAATTTCGCTATTCGTCTGCGCCACATCATCGCCAATAATGGCAGGCATATCGAACACAAAATGGCTCTGAGCACTCTGGGACTTAACCTCTCAGGTCATCAGCCCCCTAGAACTTAGAACTACCTAAGCCTAACTAACCTAAGGACATCATACACATCCATGCCCGAGGCAGGATTCGAGCCTGCGACCGTAGCGGTCGCGCGGTTCCAGACTGTAGTGCCTAGAACCGAACGGCCACCCCGGCATATCGAACATCTCATAACCTAAATCTGAATATCTGTAGTGACGTGAGCTGGTGCGTTCCTGGCGCCAGTTTCCATCGATCGTCATTTTGATCTTTGAGTCGACTTCGATGCTTATTTGTCTTCTGGTCATCTTTGGCGGCGCGGATTTAACGGCAGCGCGTGCGCTCTGTTGGAGAGGTGTGTCGCGATTGACGGTGAGCGAGAGTCACGTGGGACTGTGCACGTAGGCAAGACGGCAAGAGGACGAGTCGGACAACGAAAGAGCGGGGCCAGCGGCTACGGCGTGTTGAGTCGTGGGTGCAGATCCACCGCCCATGGTGATTTGGTTTTCCCAGAGGTCGGAAGGACAAGCTCCCTCGAGAATGTTATAAACTATTCCGGCCGATTGAATTGGAGTCGCCGAGTTGCTTTGGTGGGTTGCGTGCGGCTTAATTGAACATGCCAGTGTACTAAAAATCCTTTGGAATTGTTTTAGTTGTTTATCACTTACCTCGGTGTCGTGACTAACTACCTTGACGGGAGTTGAGGAATTGTGTCTACGGCCAACCAACCGACATGAAGCGTGGTTAAAGACGTAGCTAGAAGTGCAACGAGTAGTAAGTAAGTCCGGCTCTGGCGTTTCAAGACACGCCGAGATACGTCCTCTATTCTACCTTTTAGATCATTTGGTAGTTTGGCTTGTAAATGTGCGCCGAGATAATTCTTGTCATCTTAACTTTAGGGCTATGATTTTAGCGAATTTATTAATCAATGGGCTGGCACTGGCCAAGCAACTCACGGAGGCTAATTTGTTTCTATTCAGTTGTATTGATCACCTGTTCTCTAGATAAGATAGTGTAGTTTACGTCTCAGAATATTGTCCGCCGTTGATGTGTGTTGTGTTACAGATAATTGTCACTGGTCGACGCGAGCATGCTGGGAGCAGAGCACCACGGGGCCAAAGATATATTTAAGGCCCTGTCATCACCTTTACATCTTGGGTTATGTTTTCACTGTTGCGTGATTCCATCTTTCCGGTGGAGAACTATAGCACCCGAAGTTCAATTGCAGTTCTAAGATGAGTACATTTCTATTTCATTTCCTGTCTCGTGGATCTCTCGTATTAATTTGAATCCTTGGTCTGCTAGCGTCTATCGCTAATTCACACGCAATATTGAAGCGACCTCATTTTAGGGGTATTGTCATATGGTCATGTTGTAGTTGTAATCATTCTAAGAATATTGTTGATTAATCAACTGAGTAAGTAAATTTGAAGATTGGTTTGGTCAAAATTAAAGCACCTCCTTAATTGTTTTAGTCATTTGTATATACTGTAGTTTTGTTTAGGAAAGTTGGCTAGCCAAACCTTAAAAGATCTCTGTTCTTACCCTTAATCTGTTCCTCAGCTAATTGGAAGTAATGAGAGTTCTGATGGGAAATGTATGGACATTTGTACTATTTAAGTAAAGCTTTACCGGAGTATATTTACTTTTTTTTGTGTGAAATCTTATGGGACTTAACTGCTAAGGTCATCAGTCCCTAAGCTTACACGCTACTTAACCTAAATTATCCTAAGGACAAACACACTGTAACCTCCCCCTCACTTATCGACCTTAATGACAGTGAAAAATTAAACTGCGTGTACCTAATGGAAATTTGGGAAAAGCAATCGTCACCGAAGTTAATCTGTCGGTAAAGAGGGAGGAAAGGGTTACATCTAAATGAAAGGAAAAATGCAAATGAAATTGGTGGAAATTAATGTTGAGAAAAGGGTAAAATTAATAAAGAAAGTAAATGTGAGGTCGTCATGTTAACAATTAATTGGCGTTAATTAGATATTTGAGATTTGAGGAAAATTACGGTCGCCAGTCCTATGGACAACTACTATAATAACTGAAAAAGAAAGGTTATTGCACATGTAATTAGCACTAAAATCGTGGCAACTGAAGGTTGACACGTGTTGTGTGAAAACTGAAAGTTTGTCAGAAGTAATAAATTGAAAGTTAATTTAGTGACTGAATTTAATAGCGACATTTGTTTTTGAAGCACTACGAAATTCAGTAAAATAAGGTTAGTCTTGGGCTACCTCAACAAGAGATTTAACTTTGAACTAGAATTAAACGATTCTGAACAATTAACAATAGTAACATTTAGTACGTACCAAGCTGAGCTGCAGTCACAGGTAAGCTAAAATATGGTAACAAAACTCGCACTCTTAATTTGTGCTTGTGTAATCTAAATATTGTACCCAGCTATGAATACCTTAACTGAACTTTGAAATTAAAGCAGTGGAATCGAAAGATATTACTTTAATCCTGGCGTTTGAATTTCAACGACACTCGGGTTCATTCCGGAAAAGGAAGGGACCCTGCTTGGTAATGAAATTGGGACAATGAGCAAAAATGGTTCATGCTACATTGCTGTAATTTTTTAAGTACATTGAACAGTTTGAAAAGCTGAGGTCTGCCATACAGTTCTAAAACTTTACGTGCTTCCAGTCTTCCTTGTTGGTTGATTGAAGATTTGAAGTCGGCGATCGAGGAGGTGGCGACAGTCACTCACTGTCGGCCGTCGCTGTTGCAGAAGCTGGATGTTGGCGCGCCTTCTTCTCGACACTGTCACCAGGCGAAACGGGCTATTGATGTGCGCCAGCTAATGCTTCCTGTCCTCGACACCGTATCAGAAACTATCATAGCAAGTCGAGCGCAATTACATGCTGCCAAACCCCGAAAGCGCGGCAACTCGCGGGAGCGCCACACAACACACCTGCTCCACCGCCCTACTCCAGCCAGACTCTCTCTGCTCTGCCCGCGCTCCACGCGGCAGAGTTAACACTACCAAAGATCGTAAACACTTTGGTTCTCCACACGACCTATCGATGTACTCGTTCGATAGCATAGTTTTCCCTAGGCAAGACCCAGCGTAAAAATACAAATAGTATTTACAAATCAAACCAATTATACATCGACATAAATGCATATAAAATGCATATATATATTGTATGGGGGCTTAATTAAAATAAAATGCAAATATTTTTGGTAGCTGTATGTCCGATTACGCTATGTCTCGTAAACGGTTGGCCCTGACTAGTTTTTGTTACGCAATCTGACTGCATAGAACAACAACAAAGAATGAAATGGAAATTTTCATTAACACAATTAGTTAATTAAGTCCCCAGCAACTATAAAACCTACGAAACCAAAGCACAAGTATAACTGTTCTGTGTGTGGAAGTATGACTCAACGTACGCATCTGGCACGGTTCTTCTTCAACAACACAAGAAATTTCAAACATCATTTATACTGAATTAATTAAAGGAAATAGAAATACCATAATTACTCAAGAAAACCAGAATTACACTCTAATCCAAGTACACAAGCCAGATGCTTTGTTGACTGAACCTGTAATGACGCATTATTTAAAACATGGAAATAATGAAAAAACACGCAATATTTTACCTTCATATATATTGACGAAATGCACTCTGATCATTACAGTATTTCCATTCGAACCATCTGCTGTCTATCCCATCAAACAACTGCATAAAACATGGAACAAGCACTCCTTACTATAACATCTCGACAAGCCTTGCCCACTAGCACATCTCAACACGAACTGACTACTACGAGTCCTCGACAAGCACTGCCCACTACGACATCTCAATAATCACTGCTAGTGGAGGCGGCAGAACAATACTCTCTAGCGCGATCTCTGGCGCTGTGGCTCAGTGTAGCCACCTTTCATATGCCCTTCCTCCACGGGCTAGAATTTGATGGTATTTCTGCCAGCGTTGGTGGTGAAAATACCACCAAATTCGTCAAAAAAATACAGTCAAAAATAAAAGATAATATTAATGCGTAAATATCATATAACTAGATAAAATTTTGGCTTTGCACTGACCTTTCAATAACCTAATATATAAAATACAGTAAGCAATACAAATTCCTTCATACAGGTGACTTTACATAACAGTTTACACAAGTATTATGTGGTTAAACAGTTCAATCAATAGCGTCAGCAATGACGAATATGTGCAGGTAAGAGTCTCATAACTTTTCACAAACAGTAATACACAAAAAAATCAGTTTATACAAATATTCACATAAACGCTTTCCATAGCTCAAGAATAAGCAGTTGACAGTTCCAGCAGTAGCACCCAGCAATGGTCAACAGGTGCAAAAACCAACAAGTGACATTTTTTCGGTAGAAACAGTCCATCAGTGGCACCCAGTAATGTTGAATAGGTGCAGACACCAACAAGTAACACCATTTCAGTTTAAGCAGTTCCATTAGTGGCACCAGCAATGTTGAACAGGTACAGATATCAACAGGTGACATCTTTTCAGTAGAAGCAATCCATCAGTGGCACCCAGCAATGTTAAACAGGTGCAGACATCAACAAGTAACACCATTTCAGTATAAGCAGTTCCATTAGTGGCACCAGCAATGTTGAACAGGTGCAGACACCAACAAGTGACATTATTTCAGTAGAAGCAGTCCATCAGTGGCACCCAGTAATGTTGAATAGGTGCAGACACCAACAAGTAACACCATTTCAGTATAAGCAGTTCCATTAGTGGCACCAGCAATGTTGAGCAGGTGCACACAGCAACAGGTGACATCTTTTCAGTAGAAGCAGTCCATCAGTGGCACCCAGCAGTCCATAATATTCACTTTCACTAATCACACTGTTCATCAGCAGAAATTAAACATGTTCTAGTGGCACCAATCATGTAGAAAAAGTGCAAATAACAGTCCATAATATTCCCTATCACTAATCACGCAGTTCATCAGCAGAAATTAAACATGATTAAATGTCACACATCATGTTGAAAAGTGCAGCACCATCACTAATCAGACAGTCCAGGCATGAACAATAGTTTGCATACACATACAATGCTTTTACACTAAACATACAAATCATAACAAACACACAAATGATATCAGATAATTGTCCTATTAACTATTACAATACACAAATAACAGTAAACCTATAATATTTATGGGTGTCAGTGCAAGCCACAACAAACAAGTAAAATAATATTTAGGAGATAGGTTGGGATCACTTCTCTGGGATTATAAAAGGAAAACACACAAAACACACTCACTCATCTTTCATCCACATTAGTGCTACTGTGTAATTGAATAGTGTTAACTGTGTAAATGCAATTCTGTCAAAATTTTATGTTCATCATGTGTATCAAGTAGTAGTGGCAGCAATGTATAACAGTCAATAATAGTTAGTCAACGTCATAGTCATCATGTCAAGACCAATGTTTGCCAAGCCAGATCAAAATGAACGGTTGCTGAACAACTGTCAGTGAGCCAAGATATGCAAATACTTCCTCTCTTCAAAAAAAGTATATACTGCTTAGTGATTTAACAAAGTGTGTGTGTAGACAATCTTCCTTATACTTGAGTGTTCTAGTCTGCCATCTTTATCCTCCTTGTTCCATATAGACCAACAAAAAAAAAATATGCTCCTCACTTACTTCACCTCTTATCCACCAAAACTCCAATAATCATCAGCATCACATAATCTCAATACTTCGATAATACCTCTTCAATACGTCGATCATCAATATCATTTACCTTACCTCTTGTCCACGAAAACTCCAATAATCATCAACTTCACATAATCTCAATACCTCAATCATACCTCTTCAATACGTCGATATATATAACCTCATTGCCAATATCATTTCACTTCCATAACAACTCTTTCCTCTAGTCAGTCTCCTCGAACAAGTGCAGACAAAATCCTAATGCAAACCTCAATTCATCATCTCATACAATCCGAAGACACAATGTCAACACACAACCTCTCGTGTAATCCATCTGATCCAAATCTGCTACTCATTATAAATTATAAGATACATTTTGTTTACCTTGTCCATCATTAAATAAAAGAAATGCGTACATGACCTCTAACAGACTTAGTTCGAATAACTCTCAGTAATTAATTACGATTACGGAGTGTGAATGATCATAATATTTCACAGTGTGTACACCACTTCAAGAATCATGGCAGAAGCAAACATGTGGAGTATTTCTTGTGTCAAGTGTCACTTCCTATTTCAATTACTCACGAAAAATGCAGTGTAATAACTGTCGATGGTCTAAACCTAGTGTTGGTATGTCATGTCGTTATCTTCCTTCCTATTAGCATAAATTTATACAGCTTCCATAAAACCTCCAGCTCATGTGACTTCTATGAAGTTTCTCGTACTAATGTCGTTCGTAGCATTATAGCAGTTCATTTTCTTATCTTAAAAATATCAGGCACTGAGCGTAAGCAAAACATGCAATAGCGAGTAAATATACCAGTAGAGAACAGAATGTCAACAAATGGATACAGCACAATTCCTACAACGAGGCTCTGCCAAGCGAACAATCTATAATTAATACCACAGTGTAACCTAAACTCTATGTACGTACACAGTATATCAGCATTGCTATATTCTAAATTGAAGAGTAGTTGTGACAACAAACAGAAAAGTGTAAATATGCAATCCATACGCACAGCAGCGAACATATATCTTACGTAATAAACAAGTCATTAGCATCATATCAGCATAAGCAAATAAATGTTCATATGTAATCTTAATAAGTAAACATGAAGGCGCAAGCAGATAAATCACAAAGTATAACTTACATACGTAACCATATCAGCACAATTAATCAGGTGACAATTAAAATGTAAATAAATAAGCACAGCAGGCACATAATAAAAAATATGACATCAGTGAAAAAGCATAGCAGCCAAGCGATGCATAATATACATAAGTAATAACACTGTTCATTAATCAATAATTGTCAAAATCAGCAAATGTACACAAGCACGTCGCTTCACAAGTAAATTCATAGAACATGAAATTAGCACAAAGTATGAATCACGTAATCGCGAGCAGCAAATTACATCTAAAATACGTACGTAAGTGGAATTATGTTACCTGAAAAATAAACTCAATTAATAGTTACCCTTTTTAGTTTATTACTTTTTTCTTCGAAATTACATTCTTCCTGAAATTTTCTCCATAGCAAGTCGTCTTAACGTCGGACACGCACAGAATTTACCTGAAGGTCTTAAATATTTTATAGAACCGTATCCTGAAAAATACTGAACGTTAATAACATAATTTATGAAGTCACCATAGCTTTATACAGAATTTAGTCGGAGAAATTAGACTGTGTATTTGTTTACGTCTGTCAGTGCGTTCGCATTGAGCGCTCGATCAGCTGTAGACGCGTGACGTAGAAGGTGATTGTTTGCGGTCAACGACAGCCTTGTGCGGCGCGCCGACTTCACTGTTTCTTTGAGTATCTGCCGCCGCCGGAACACGGCGCGGTATCCTTGCATTCTCCGCATGTTTACTTATAACTGTTGGTTTCTCAAAAGTATGTCATTCCACAAAAATTTTTACGTTCGATATGTGATGTATTCCCTTAGAGCGTCGAGATTTAAGAGTTTCTACTTCAACAGTGTTATCATGGATAATTTTGCGAATTCTGTATGGACCGTTATAAAGCAGAAAAAATTTGCGACATAAGCCTTTTCCTTTATGAGACAAACGATGAGACTTAATTAACACCTTTTGACCAACTGACAAGATTTTTAAACGACCAGGACGTTTAGCTGATTTCTCTCTTCTAGCAGCCGCAGATGCAATATTTTGCAGAGCCAGGTTGACAACTTCAGAATGCCGCAGTTTCCGTGAAGGCGGAAAAGGAACGATTTCAGAAATGCGATTTGTTGGTACTTTATTTTTTAATATCAATAGAGGCGGTAAAGAAGTTGAGTCATTAGGAAGTTCATTCAGAATGTTTTGAAAAATATGAAGATACTGATCCCAAGTTCTGTGATTCTGATGACAATAAAGACGACACAATTTATTAATTTCTTTCATCCATCTTTCTGAAGCGTTAGACTGAGGGTGAAAAAGTGAAATGAAAATTGGTTTAGTCTTACGACGCCGTAGAGTACGCAGCCAAATTTTAGAGCGAAACTGTGATCCATTATCTGATATAACCTTATCAACATGACCAACTTCTTTAAGAAAATGTTTGATGAAAGCATTGGATACTGAACGAGCTGTTGCTTTGCGTAAAGGTGTAAAACACACATATTTTGATGTCAATTCCACTGCTACGAAAATGTACGCAAAACCATTAGTAGAACGAACCACTGGACCGAACAAATCGACTGCAGCCATGTCCTTTCATTTCGCTGGAATGGTAGGAAACAACGGTGCTCTGTGAGAAACGGTTGGCGGCTTAGCCTGTTGACATAATTTGCATTTGGCAAGAACAGATCGAATACGTTTTTCCACATTACTGAAGTAACAATTTTCTCGCAATTTATGAAAGCATTTTCTGGGACCAAAGTGCGCATAACTGAAATGTGTAAACGAGGTGTGGCCAAATCATCCAATCTAACAAGCGTCTAAGAAAATTACAGACACCAAGGAAACTACGAACATCACGTTTTGTGGAAGGAACAGCATAATTACGAATTGCGTCTAATTTTTCTGGATCAGGAAGAATACCTTCTGTAGAAATAATGTGACCGAGAGATTTCACCTGAGAACGACCAAATTCAGATTTTTCCAAGTTCACTGTAATGCCAACTCTTGCAAAAATACGTAATAATGAATCCAAAATTTTGTTGTGCTCACTCCAAGAATGTTTAGCAATAAGAATATCGTCAACATATGAAGTAATATTGTCACGAAGATAAACAGGTAAAATTTCATTTAAACTACGAATGAATGCTGATGAAGATATAGTAAGTCCAAACGGTAATTTCCAAAGTCACTTTAGGGGAAAACAGTCAAATCCGGTTATTCTTTACCTACTGTCTAGGTAGATGGATAGTAGAAGAATTGTTTTTATAGATACAAAGAATAGTGAAAGAGTAGGCAGCGGTGCAGAAAACTAAAAGGGAAATAGCACCACTACAGCTCGGGGCCCTGTGAACGCTACGGCACATATTCACTTAGTATAGTGAATCCCCTGAGGACTTTAATAGCTGCACATAATTTTCAGTTTGTGACTTAGTGGCAAATTTGGCGGAAGTGCGTACGTAAATTGATCTAACCATGCACATGGATGTCTGTCATTCTTAGAATTGCGAAATATCTTAATCTTCCGAACAGTCAAGAAGTGTTTACAGTCAAAGCTTCCGCCTCGCGGCGACAAAGACCTACCGCGTCTGTCCCTGTCCCAATGTCGATTATTGTCAAGTTCGCGCGCCTGGCGCTCTCTTGTTGCATCCCGTAAATGAAACAAATTACTTTCTTGAAACCCCTCTGCTATCTGTGATTCTAAATTTCTTCTACTGTCTTTTCCTACGATTTCGCCTTCAGTTTGTTTGACTTGCATTCGTAATGCCTCAAATTCCTTTTTAACGCGTTCATTAAATTTTGCCGGATTTTCAACATGCTTATTTATGTTCTGGTACTCTTCGGTTTCTGCAAATAGCAATGGTGCTGTATCATCTGAATCTCTGTCCCCATTTAAACTGATTTGTCAATTTATCTGAAATTTCCTCAACTCTTTCCGATGAGTCACCTAATTGTTCTTTCTGATTATTTACGTCTTCCGTAAATGTCGCGACTCGGGTTTCGGTATTGTCACATTTAGTAGTTAATTGTTCACACTGCTGCGTTAAGTTATTTATTCTGTCATTTGGTACGGATTCCTCGATTCTCTCAATTATTTTTTCCTTATCGTGTGCACATTGTAAATTTAATTCTGAAAATTTTTGTACTATCACGCGATCTTTTTCTTCCCGTTCTCCGTCCTGTTCCTCTTGTCTGATTTCTGTTGAAATTAAACTATTATTGTGAGCATTCAAAATCGGTTGTACTTCTTCTCTAATTTCTTTCTTTGATTCATCTTTCGTATTTTTGAAACATGTCCCTATTCGTGAGCATAACCGTGTTGTCATTGTTTCCATCTCTGTTCTAATTGTTCCTATTTGTGATCCCACTGTTTTTAATTCAGATCCCCACTGTGATCCCAGTGAGTCTAACCGTGTTTCCATTGTTCCCCTATCTGTTTTAATTGTTCCTATCTCTGTTTTAATTGTTCCTACTTGTGAGCCTAACCCTCTTATCGCTGCTCTTAATTCGGATCCCAAATTTAATATTGCACTCATCAACTGCTGCATCTCTTCTGTCGTTAATCTCGTATTCTGAAAATTTTTCGATTGTGAAAAATTTTGAACTGTTTCCGGCCTATTTTCCCGACTTATTAAATTGTTTTCAACTCCATTATTCATCATCCCTTTCTCCTGTGTTGGCGAGTTCGCCATGTTAACAATTTCGTTATTCTCACTATTCATCATTTTTTCCTTTTTCATTGATCGCGTAATCATTTACAAAATATACAAAACTCGTCACAATACCAAAGTTACACAGAATGACACTATATCTCCAACAATATCATTAACAGGAAATGCTTCCCTCAAACACGATTAATCGAACAATTGAAATAATTGCACTAAATTGTCACACCCATAGACAAGACAACAAAAACTTAAATTTTGAAAAATACCATTAGATGAATGCCAATTACCAAATCTACACATGCAATATAGACTACAACTACTAAACTACAAATCACTACAACAATCCTACTGTCTACTATTTTTACAATCAGAAGATTCCAAGGGACGATCCGAAGCAGCGGTCGCCACGTGCATGGGGGCTTAATTAAAATATGAAATGCAAATACTTTTAATTTTTTGATTTAGTAGCTGTCTGTCCGATTACGAAGTCTCCTAAACGGTTGGCCCTGACTAGTTTTTGTTACGCAATCTGACTGCATAGAACAACAACAAAGAATGAAATGGAAATTTTCATTAACACAATTAGTTAATTAAGTCCCCAGCAACTATAAAACCTACGAAACCAAAGCACAAGTATAACTGTTCTGTGTGTGGAAGTATGACTCAACGTACGCATCTGGCACGGTTCTTCTTCAACAACACAAGAAATTTCAAACATCATTTATACTGAATTAATTAAAGGAAATAGAAATACCATAATTACTCAAGAAAACCAGAATTACACTCTAATCCAAGAACACAAGCCAGATGCTTTGTTGACTGAACCTGTAATGACGCATTATTTAAAACATGGAAATAATGAAAAAACACGCAATATTTTACCTTCATATATATTGACGAAAAGCACTCTGATCATTACAGTATTTCCATTCGAACCATCTGCTGTCTATCCCATCAAACAACTGCATAAAACATGGAACAAGCACTCCTTACTATAACATCTCGACAAGCCTTGCCCACTAGCACATCTCAACACGAACTGACTACTACGAGTCCTCGACAAGCACTGCCCACTACGACATCTCAATAACCACTGCCAGTGGAGGCGGCGGAACAATACTCTCTAGAGCGATCTTTGGCGCTGTGGCTCAGTGTAGCCACCTTTATATATATATATATATATATATATATATATATATATATATATATATATATATATATATATATATATATATATATATATACTCCTGGAAATGGAAAAAAGAACACATTGACACCGGTGTGTCAGACCCACCATACTTGCTCCGGACACTGCGAGAGGGCTGTACAAGCAATGATCACACGCACGGCACAGCGGACACACCAGGAACCGCGGTGTTGGCCGTCGAATGCCGCTAGCTGCGCAGCATTTGTGCACCGCCGCCGTCAGTGTCAGCCAGTTTGCCGTGGCATACGGAGCTCCATCGTAGTCTTTAACACTGGTAGCATGCCGCGACAGCGTGGACGTGAACCGTATGTGCAGTTGACGGACTTTGAGCGAGGGCGTATAGTGGGCATGCGGGAGGCCGGGTGGACGTACCGCCGAATTGCTCAACACGTGGGGCGTGAGGTCTCCACAGTACATCGATGTTGTCGCCAGTGGTCGGCGGAAGGTGCACGTGCCCGTCGACCTGGGACCGGACCGCAGCGACGCACGGATGCACGCCAAGACCGTAGGATCCTACGCAGTGCCGTAGGGGACCGCACCGCCACTTCCCAGCAAATTAGGGACACTGTTGCTCCTGGGGTATCGACGAGGACCATTCGCAACCGTCTCCATGAAGCTGGGCTACGGTCCCGCACACCGTTAGGCCGTCTTCCGCTCACGCCCCAACATCGTGCAGCCCGCCTCCAGTGGTGTCGCGACAGGCGTGAATGGAGGGACGAATGGAGACGTGTCGTCTTCAGCGATGAGAGTCACTTCTGCCTTGGTGCCAATGATGGTCGTATGCGTGTTTGGCGCCGTGCAGGTGAGCGCCACAATCAGGACTGCATACGACCGCGGCACACAGGGCCAACACCCGGCATCATGGTGTGGGGAGCGATCTCCTACACTGGCCGTACACCACTGGTGATCGTCGTGGAGACACTGAATAGTGCACGGTACATCCAAACCGTCATCGAACCCATCGTTCTACCATTCCTAGACCGGCAAGGGAACTTGCTGTTCCAACAGGACAATGCACGTCCGCATGTATCCCGTGCCACCCAACGTGCTCTAGAAGGTGTAAGTCAACTACCCTGGCCAGCAAGATCTCCGGATCTGTCCCCCATTGAGCATGTTTGGGACTGGATGAAGCGTCGTCTCACGCGGTCTGCACGTCCAGCACGAACGCTGGTCCAACTGAGGCGCCAGGTGGAAATGGCATGGCAAGCCGTTCCACAGGACTACATCCAGCATCTCTACGATCGTCTCCATGGGAGAATAGCAGCCTGCATTGCTGCGAAAGGTGGATATACACTGTACTAGTGCCGACATTGTGCATGCTCTGTTGCCTGTGTCTATGTGCCTGTGGTTCTGTCAGTGTGATCATGTGATGTATCTGACCCCAGGAATGTGTCAATAAAGTTTCCCCATCCTGGGACAATGAATTCACGGTGTTCTTATTTCAATTTCCAGGAGTGTATATACAGTAAAACAATTACAATATATAAAAACACAGAAATGTCATATCTTCAGGTAACAAAATATGGAAAAAAATTATAGTACAATAGATGGAAACAGGAGGATATGCATTTCCGGCATTACAACACACACCCATGCCCAAGGGAGGACTCGAACCTCCGCCGGTATCAGCCGCACAGTCCATGACTGCAGCGCCTTAGACCGCTCGGCTAATCCCACGCGGCAGTATATTTACTTTGTCATATTCAAATTTTCAAGTTTTATGGGTGTTATTTCGGTTAAAGAAATTTGTTTCCTATTTGTCCAAGTGATCTGGCCTTGTAAGGCAGTCTCCTGTATCACTGTAATTGTGATTGTATAATGCATTTGATTGTAATAACGTATGTAGGAACTACAACGGATTAGTATTGTGATTTTGGTGTGTCACTCCATTACACATATCAGTCGTTTCATGTTGAATATAGTGTGTGCACGCCGTAATTTGTAACTAATTTACACTCCTGGAAATTGAAATAAGAACACCGTGAATTCATTGTCCCAGGAAGGGGAAACTTTATTGACACATTCCTGGGGTCAGATACATCACATGATCACACTGACAGAACCACAGGCACATAGACACAGGCAACAGAGCATGCACAATGTCGGCACTAGTACAGTGTATATCCACCTTTCGCAGCAATGCAGGCTGCTATTCTCCCATGGAGACGATCGTAGAGATGCTGGATGTAGTCCTGTGGAACGGCTTGCCATGCCATTTCCACCTGGCGCCTCAGTTGGACCAGCGTTCGTGCTGGACGTGCAGACCGCGTGAGACGACGCTTCATCCAGTCCCAAACATGCTCAATGGGGGACAGATCCGGAGATCTTGCTGGCAAGGGTAGTTGACTTACACCTTCTAGAGCACGTTGGGTGGCACGGGATACATGCGGACGTGCATTGTCCTGTTGGAACAGCAAGTTCCCTTGCCGGTCTAGGAATGGTAGAACGATGGGTTCGATGACGGTTTGGATGTACCGTGCACTATTCAGTGTCCCCTCGATGATCACCAGTGGTGTACGGCCAGTGTAGGAGATCGCTCCCCACACCATGATGCCGGGTGTTGGCCCTGTGTGCCTCGGTCGTATGCAGGCCTGATTGTGGCGCTCACCTGCACGGCGCCAAACACGCATACGACCATCATTGGCACCAAGGCAGAAGCGACTCTCATCGCTGAAGACGACACGTCTCCATTCGTCCCTCCATTCACGCCTGTCGCGACACCACTGGAGGCGGGCTGCACGATGTTGGGGCGTGAGCGGAAGACGGCCTAACGGTGTGCGGGACCGTAGCCCAGCTTCATGGAGACGGTTGCGAATGGTCCTCGCCGATACCCCAGGAGCAACAGTGTCCCTAATTTGCTGGGAAGTGGCGGTGCGGTCCCCTACAGCACTGCGTAGGATCCTACGGTCTTGGCGTGCATCCGTGCGTCGCTGCGGTCCGGTCCCAGGTCGACGGGCACGTGCACCTTCCGCCGACCACTGGCGACAACATCGATGTACTGTGGAGACCTCACGCCCCACGTGTTGAGCAATTCGGCGGTACGTCCACCCGGCCTCCCGCATGCCCACTATACGCCCTCGCTCAAAGTCCGTCAACTGCACATACGGTTCACGTCCACGCTGTCGCGGCATGCTACCAGTGTTAAAGACTGCGATGGAGCTCCGTATGCCACGGCAAACTGGCTGACACTGACGGCGGCGGTGCACAAATGCTGCGCAGCTAGCGGCATTCGACGGCCAACACCGCGGTTCCTGGTGTGTCCGCTGTGCCGTGCGTGTGATCATTGCTTGTACAGCCCTCTCGCAGTGTCCGGAGCAAGTATGGTGGGTCTGACACACCGGTGTCAATGTGTTCTTTTTTCCATTTCCAGGAGTGTATTTGAACATTACAGGATTTTTTTTCTGCTCATTTGCATTAACTTACGCTTTTCTTCCGGTCCAGATGGTATACCAATCAGGTTCCTTTCGGAGTATGCAGACACAATAGCGCCTCTCTTGGCAATCATATACAACCGCTCACTTGACGAAAGGTCTGTTCCTAAAGACTGGAAAGTAGCACAGGTCACACCAATATTCAAGAAAGGAAATAGGAGTAATCCATTGAATTACAGACCCATATCACTGACCTCAATTTGCAGTAGGATTTTGGAGCATATACTCTACTCGAAGATTATGAAACACCTTGAAGAAAATGATTTATTGATACATAACAAACACGGATTCAGAAAATACCGTTCTTGTGCAACGCATGTTCCCATGAAGTAATGAGTGCTGTCGACAAGGGATCTCAGATCGATTCCATATTCCTAGATTTCCAGAAGGCTTTTGATACCGTTCCTCACAAGCGACTGTTAATCAGATTGCGTGCATATGGAGTATCATCTCAGTTGTGTGACTGGATTCGTGATTTCCTCTCAGAGAGGTCACTGTTCGTAGTGAAAGACGGTAAATCATCGAGTAGAACAGAAGCGATATCTGGCGTTCCGCAAGGTAGTGTCAGAGGCCCTCGGCTGTTTCTGATTTACATAAATGATCTAGGTGATAATCTGAGCAACACCCTTAGATTGTTTTCAGATGACGCTCTAATTTACCGTCTAGTAAAATCGTCAGACGATCAATTCCAATTACAAAATGACCTAGAGAGAATTTCTGTATGGTGCGAAAAGTGGCAATTGGCACTTAACAAAGAAAAGTGCGAGGTCATCCACATGGGTACTAAAAGAAATCCGATAAATTTTGGGTATACGATAAATCGCACAAATCTAAGGACTGTCAATTCGACTAAATACCTAGGAATTACAGTTACGAGCAACTTAAATTGGAAAGACCACACAGATAATATTGTGGAGAAGGCGAAACAAAGACTGAGCTTTGTTGGCAGAACACTTAGAAGATGCGACAGACCCACTAAAGAGACAGCCTACATTACACTTGTCCGTCCTCTGCTGGAATATTGCTGCGCGGTATGGGATCCTTACCAGGTAGGATTGACGGTGGGTATAAAAAAGTGCAAAGAAGGGCAGCTCGTTCCGTGTTATCGCGCAATAGAGGTTCTTTTTTCCATTTCCAGGAGTGTATGTTTTTTTTTTTCATGTATCTCAATAACTGTCACCCTGTGTTTACGGATAGATATGATACAAATGGCTGTGAGCACTATGGGACTTAACTTCTGAGGTTATCAGTCCCCCTAGAACTTAGAACTACTTAAACCTAAGGACATCACACACATCCATGCCCAAGGCAGGATTCGAACCTGCGACCGAAGCGGTCGCTCGGTTCCGGACTGTAGCGCCTAGAACCGCTCGGCCACCCCGGCCGGCTACGGATAGAAGAAACAGCTGTCGCTGACGGTGCAGAACGGGCGAGGAACGCGCCGAGACGCTGACTTCAGTCCACAGCCTGCGCTCTCGAAGCGAGACGAAGTGACTGCCGACCCCGAGACAGACGCCCGGACCGACCGTGCAGGCACGCCACGCCGGATGCCGGGGAAATTCCACGCGGCCGGTGTCTGCGGGCAACGGAAGGCCGCCTCGACGCGTGGGCGTGACTCACCTCATACTAAGGACGAACACGTTATCTCCGCCGTGGTGGCCGAGCGGTTCTAGGCGCCACAGTCTGGAACTGCGCGACCGCTACGGTCGCAGGTTCGAATCCTGCCTCGGGCATGGATGTGCGTGATGTCCTTAGGTTAGTTACGTTTAAGTAGTTCTAAGTTCTAGGGGACAGATGACCTCAGAAGTTAAGTCCCATAGTGCTCAGAGCCATTTGAACCATTTGAACGGCGCTGGGGTCGGCAACAAGTGTCTGGCGCAGTTGTTAGATCGGTTACTGCTGCTAAAATGTTACGTTATCAAGATTTAAGTGAGTTTGGATATAGTGTTATAGTGGGCGGACGAGCGATGGGACACAGCATCTCCGAGGTAGGGATGAAGAGGCGATTTTCCCGTACGACCATTTCACGCCTGTACAGAGAATATCAGGAATGCGGTAAAAAATCAAATCTTCGACTTCGCTGCGGCCGGAAAAAGATTCTGCAAGAACGGGACCAACGACGACGGAAGAGAATAGTTCAACGTGACAGAATGCAACCCTTCCGCAAACTGTTGCAGATTTCAGTGACGGGCCATCAACAAGTATCAGTGTGCGAACCATACAACGAAACATTATCGATATGGGCTTTCGCAGCTAAAGGCCCACTCGTGTTCCCTTGACCACTGCACGACACAGAGCTTTACGCCTCGCCTGGACCCATCAACACCAACATTGCATAGCTGATGACTGGAAACATGTTCCCTGGTCGTACGGGTCTCGTTACAAATTGTACCGAGCGGATGGACGTGTACGGGTATGGAGACAACCTCATGAATCCGTGGACCCCGCATGACAGCAGGGGACTGTTCGAGTTGGTGGAGGCTGTTTAATGGTGTGAAGAGTGTGTATTTGGAGTGTGCATGGGACCTCACAGGTGACACGTACGTAAGCATCCTGTCTGATCACCAGCATCCATTCATGTCCACTGTGCATTCCGACGGACTTGGGCAATTCCGGCAGGACAATGCGACACCCCACACGTCACCCCACACGTCCAGAATTGCTACAGAGTGGCTCCGGCAACACTCTTCTGAGTTTAAACACTTCCACTGGCCACCAAAGTCCCCAGACATTAACATTATTGAGCATAATTCGGATGCCTTGCAATGTGCTGTTCCTCCCCCTCGTACTCTTACGGACGGCCCTTAAGGATTCATGGTGACAGTTCCCGCCAGCACTACTTCAGACACTAGTCGAGTCCATGCCACGTCATGTTGCAGCACTTCTGCGTGCTCGTGGGGACCCTTCACGATCCTAGGCAGGTGTACCAGTTTCTTCGGCTCTTCAGTGTATATTAGCCATACGAAATTGTGTGTTCCAGAGACATATTAAGTCTCAGCTTTATCTTTGATAATGATAACAAGATAAAGCAATTAAAATTTGTCCCGAGGCCGGGATTCGAATCTGGGTCTCCCACTCACAGATGCGCTAAGCACTGCGTCACCCCAGCCCATCAGAGATGCTGATGTGCGAACTGGAATTCGTGTTATTGAGGGAGATGTAGTCTGGTAATGCAGACAGCTGTGTTAGCTGCTGTGCCAGGGTGAGGCAGTGGTTAGTGCATCTGACCAGTGAACTGAAGACTCAGATTCAAATCTCGGTCTTGGCACAATTTTTGATTCATGGCTTCGGCCTGTATTCAATATCATCTCAAGGTATTAGAGGTAGTGAACATCGGTTAAGACATTCATTTCCCCTTCGCCCTTTCCTCCCACCACTCTCACACTGACAGTTCCCTTCACAAGTGAAGGCACACGAATTCCTCTCCTTTGCCAACCTTATATTGACAGAGCAGCATTTACACCCAATGTTTTTGCCCTCTCCAGCTCCCTCAGGCTCCAATGGCGTTGTCTTTCAAGTCTTAATACATCCCTGTCATCCGGCTCCTCCTTCTTGACAATGTTTTCTAAAAGTTCCTCTCCTGTTTTGTTAGATATACAGGATGTCCCAGGAGGAATGGTCAGTATTCAGGGATATGACAGGAATGACCATTCGAAGTACAAAAGTCTAGAAAACATGTATACCTAAAGAGAACTTTTTCATCTTCGATCCTGTGAAACACATCTCTTCCACTGCAAGCTCTTTGCTTTCCTTTTCTTTCGGGCTGGTAATATGGACAAAAACAAGAAATAAAATGCCCAGTAAACATGGGCTCTAAAATGAATACGTTAGGAGCTGCAAGCAAATTCATCATCTTCGATACAGTGAAACACGTCCGGTTTACATACACACATCAAAAAAAAGTTTTGTATTACCCCGATTTCCAGAACTCCTGAAGATAGACGCTGACTGTGGATACTGTATCACAGACACAGCTGTTCAGAGATGTCACTAAACCCGCCCAAAGATGTAAACAACCATGCATGAGCAGCGCCCATTAGACGGAGGTGGTCTGACAGCCGATCAGTTCCACTAATTCCACCAGGAAGGAGGTAAACGGCTCGTGTTGTCTGTAGTTCTGAGAGGTGGCATGAGCCCCATCTCATATTTCTATCTTATGATTCTCCTCTTTAATTGCTTGCGGTGGAAAGTCGCTATTCCTTCACACGCGGACTTCCCACGCAGCGTCTCTCGTCACCCGGGCGGTCCGGTGACAGGCGGGCTCCGCTGATCTGGAAAGGGTTAAGCCGACAGGTGTGAGGAAGTCGAGTGAATGCTTTGCAGACGCCGACATTGTCAAAAGACACGCCCGGAGGGGTCTGAAGTAGCGGCTGGGCTAGAGGTTCCGTTACTTCGCAGAATCTTAGCGAAAACACTTTCTGGCGGGCTACCAGCGAGGCGTGGGAATGACTTGTGTACCCAGGCAGTTGTGGCGGGAAAATTCCCGCGCTTTCTGCAAAATAGTAACTGTGATTGGCTTGCTCAGGGCATAGCTCCGTGACGTAGCAAAATCAGCGCAGAAATTGGCGCCAAGAATCTCCATTGGTGGAATGGTAGTGCTCCGGCAATGGAGTGGAATTTTCCGCCGGTTTTCGAGTTGCTGATTGGAACGTTTAACCACGGCCACTGTCGTGGGGGCGGGAGTGTTGTGTGTTCGGCCTGTACAGGTGCTCTAGGTAGTCGGCTCTCGCCGTTCGGTCGAGGACGTCGAAGCAACCAGCCATCGCCTCCGGTACGCCAGATCGTGTTCTGGCAGTTAATAAGACAGTTTGGTAATGTATGTCCGCAGCACCGGCAGATAGGGATTTTCCTTGGTGATAATCAGAGCTCAGCAGAGCGCGCCTGTTCGTCTTTTTCTAACTTTGTTCTGTCTTGAGTAGCAGCAATTAATGTTGGGTTAGCTGTGTGTCTCTCTTAAGATTTGAGTGGCAAGGAATTGGCTCCACATACCACTTCGTCTTAAACCTCACAATCTAGTTTAGGGACAACTTCACCTTCACAGCGTTTGTTTGAGTATCCAATTTGAGCCAATTTGATGTATTATAAATGTTTCATGTGTTTTTGTTTATTATTTTGTGTTTAGTCTTAATAAATCATATTGTTATTTTGGACAGAACTTTCATTCTGTTAATCGGTAGAGCAACCCATCATTTCTTACTACGTTAATGAAACCTTCCTTTATTTAACTTATTTATCAAATTAAATTATTGCAGGTGCCAAACTCTTTTCTACTCCACTTGCAGGGTTGATTATAGTCAGTTCGCGTATATTTTTTAATCCATGTGCAACAGCAAAAGTCGGAGTTAGAATAGGGGGGGCTTAGAGCATCATTTACATATGTAGATTCTAGAAGAATTTAGTGTTAAATACACTGCTTGCCCCGGCACCTCGCAGTTCAACGTTCCTAGACGATCAATACCACGGTTCGATCGCATCCGCATTGTTACTTTGTGCCAGGAAGGGGTCTCTACAAGGGAAGTATCCAGGCGTCTCGGAATGAACCTAAGCGATGTTGTTCGGACATGGAGGTGATACAGAGAGACAGGTACTGTGAATGACATGTCAATGACTGTCCACCCAAGGGCTACTACTACCGTGGATGACCCTACCTACGGATTATAGCTCGGAGGAACCCAGGCAGCAACGCCACCATGTTGAATAATGCTTTTCGTGCAGCCACAGGAAGTCGTGTTACGACTCAAACTGTGCGCAATAGGCTGCATGATGCGCAACTTCACTCCCGACGTCCATGGCGAGGTCCACCTTTGCAACCACGACACCATGCAGCTCGGTACAGATGGCCCAACAGCATGTCAAATGGACCCCTCAGGATTGGCATCACGTTCTCTTCACCGACGAGTGTCGCATATGCGTTCAACCAGACAATCGTCGGAGACGTGTTTGGAGACAAACCGGTCATGCTGAACGCCTTAGACACACTGTCCAGGGAGTGCAGCAAGGTGGAGGTTCCCTGATGTTTTGGGGTGGCATTATATGGGGCCGACGTACGCCGCTGGTGGTCATGGAATGCGCTGTAACGGTTGTACGATAAGTGAATGCCATCCGATAGTGCAATCATATCGGCAGCATATTGGCGAGGCATTCGACTTCATGGAGGGGCCGGCCGGGTGTGGCCGAGCGGTTCAAGGCGCTACATTCTGGAGCCGCGCGACCGCTATGGTCGCAGGTTCGAATCCTACCTCGGGCATGGATGTGTGTGATGTCCTTAGGTTAGTTATGTTTAAGTAGTTCTAAGTTCTAGGGGACTGATGACCTTAAAGAAGTTAAGTCCCATAGTGCTATGGACCAATTGAACCATTTTTATGGAGGGCAATGCGCGCCCCCATCATGCGCATCCTGTGAATGACTTCCTTCAGGAAAACGGCATCGCTCGACTAGAGTGATCAGCGTGTTCTCCAGACATGGAACCTATCGAACATGCCTATGACAGATTGAAAAGGGTTTAATGAAATTAAATTAAAAAAAATAGTAAAATTGTTACCTTTTTAAAATTTGTTTTTAGTTAATTTGCCTTTCTTTCTTTCTGTACGTACGAACTTTGTTGTAGAACCTCTTATTTACGTGTGGTAATAAAAATTCATTTACGCAGAATGAAGTACATTTAAAATTACGTGAATTCATATTAACTGATTAAGAATATTTAGTTGAGAATTAAATCCTTTACATAATTCGGCCTTGGCACACGTTTTCTAAATGCAGTGGTTTTTTTAAAATATTTACTGAATTCTTTCCCGGCGTTACCTATGGAACACAAGACTGTCTCTAATAGCAGAAAGTGGTTAAATATTGCCAAGCCGACGTTTAATTATCATTGATAAAACACATTTAAGTTATTTGAAAGAACCAACAAACTGTTAAATTTCAACGTTAACTATCCGCCTATGAATGCACAAATGTAAAACTAGTAATAAATTCCGTCAGTCTCAGGATCGCTATAAAAGAAAAACATTTTCTTAATTCACTGCTAATTTTTATCTGCTCCCGATTTACGGGTTTGGTTAATTTTTCTTAGCGGAACAATTTTTTAAATGTGCCGCCGCTGCAAATCGTTCGGTCGCGGCACAGCCCAGCAACACCAGCGATAGCGATAATTGCTAAAAATGCTGAAAATTCTTTAAAGAAATATTATAGATGACATGGGCAAGCTAACTTACATTAGTAATACACACTTTTGATACATTATAATGTATTTAGACCACAACAATAATTCAACTTACATTAGTTTGTAATTTCTCCTCTAATGGCGGCTAAATCTAGATACAGACAAAAGAAGTCTACCCATTCATAAAATGCTACGTCACAGGTTTCTCTCACTTTCAGCTCTCCAGGGAGACGACAAAGAATACACACTACGTGGTGCTTTTTATACTACTGTTGACCATTAACATGTCTTTGTAATCTTACAACATTATTTTCCTCTGTGGCTGAATTTTACATTTTTGTTATCGCAGATATTGACACATTTCGCAATTACATTATGAGTATAGAAATATTACAATCATAAATACATCGAGAATATTGCTACAGAAAATATTACAATAATAACTAATGTCCTCTACACAAAATTAAATAATATTTTTTGTTAAATAATTACAGTATGTACAAATTGCTTCATAGCGGCGTATATAGTACAATTAAATTTTAGTTTATTAATAGTGTGAGTGTTGCCAGGGAACGTTACAAGGGCTGTTTACGGACGAGGTGACCCACCAACCACTCTGAGGGATCTTCGCCGACAAACTGAACCAACAGTGACTTGTGGATAGTATGCCACGTCGAATACAAGCATGCATCAGTGCTTGAGGAAGTGCTACTCGGTGTTAGAGGTACTGGTGTGTACAGCCATCAGGACCACCACCTCTGAAGGTCTCGCTGTATGGTGGTACAACATACAATGTGTGGTTCTCATGAGCAATAAAAAGGGCGGAAATTATGTTTATGTTGATCTCTGTTCCAATTTTCTGACAGGTTCCAGGTCTCTCGGAACCGAGGTCATGCAAAACTTTTTTTGATGTGTGTATAATATGTACCTGTATGTAGTTTGTCATTGGCGCTACTAGTTAGAGATTAATTAATTGAAACAAGCTTCAGTTCGCTGCAGCACCTCGCGACACACTGCAAAACATAACGTTTCGGCTCATGTGTCACACACATAGCGAAATTTAAAGTTCTAGGAGTCTGCAAATAACTATCACCCGCGAATAGTGAATTAAGATGGAATTCATGACATAGTATAAAATTTAATGCCTTTTACGCTCGCCGCGGACTCTCTCCAACACTGCCTGTTGCCGAACCCACCGCTTAAAATATTTGTAGGCTCGCTTGAGGCATGTAAGACCACGCGGCAATGGCGCCTCTCACTTACAAAGCGTCGCTGCCCAGTTAGTTACAACAGATGTTATCTTTATAACCACCATTCAAATTTTGCAAATAAAACATTAAACTATACATGTTACTACCAGTTGCCGCCTGCAGACTATTTACGTTCTAAGTCTAGTGGTTCCAGGGTATTGACAAAATACATATTGAAACCTTTTTGCACCATTGGTTCACACAAAGAAAACACGTTTATAAATTCACAAAAAATTAAGGGTCAGTTATTCCGAATCGTTTATCGGTCACCTTTCATTTAGTGCTTTCAGAATTTACAATACGTCCACCATATTCACATGCCAAAGACCTTTATCAATGGCTGATTTAAATAAAATTAATATTACTATAAAACACTGAACTGGCTGAGAGTATTTTTTTAAGACTTCTCTCTTAGAGATTGTGAATTTTAGCACACTAATATATATCACTCCAATTCTCTATATAGGCCGTTATTCATTGCCCACTCCACCCTTGCAACGGAATGCGAAAATACTCTAATACGATAATATAAGGCACAATGCTCTGCCGTGCATTTATAGTGACTCGTAGAGTGTAGATGTGGATTAGGATGACTAAGTCCTTTGTACAGCAGAACCTTAGCTGTGTGGCCACACGGAAGAATAGGGGGAGGGGGGGCGGGCTCTATGGGGTTTCTCAAGCCAACAAGGATAGAAGGAGTTAACTCCGACAAAAAAACCGGTCTTACCATGTAGGCGCCGAACCCTCCATATCGTATGATATTGACTGTTGCGAATTATTCGTAGAGTCCTAGTCTCTTACGAAAACATTCGGAGATAAAAGATGAGTGACTTAAGTAGATCTACATCTCTAGAAAATGCAGAAAATTGCACTCTAAATCCTAAAAACGTAATACGAGAAATGGAGAGTTTCTCAGTTCAGATACTTAGGCAAAACCAATCAGGAAAACTAGCCTGGATAAAATTGGGTAAGAAATTCGGTATCACAGAATGGCAACAGCTTTCAGGCTTACAAACGATATCTATATAGAAATACATCTCAAAAAAACTGAGACACTACATCGCAACACAGAGTGTCTTTATGGGGCTTTAAACAGAAATGTGAAAGAGAGAAAGAAAAGTTATCAGGAAAATTTTAGATTCAAATAATACTGAAGACTAATGAAATAATTGAGAAGTAAATCAACATTTATCCACATTCAAAAAAGTCAACGCCTGAATTGTATGGGAATATTAAAAGAATGGATCCAGATCAACCAACAGGCTGTGAAACTCTACGAAACCCACAGTAAACGATAAAGAAAGACCTGAAAGAAGTGGGAGTACTAATGCTTGATGGACCAGACAGAAAAAAAATTTAGGCAGAAAATTCACGGCTGGATAGTTGGTCTGGCAGGAAGATCCAGCAAGTCCGGAACAGTTTTGTCTGGCTATCTGGAAAGAGCCCATTCCGAGAGAATGATAAAAAGATAGGCACAAAGAAAAGCTGAAACAAAACTCTGAAAATGCCCCTCGTTGTGCATCACGTGCTCCAGTAGTGCTCAAACGGAAGAATAACAGTAATAAATGTATAATATATCAGAGAAAATTTTGAATTATGACGTGGAGAAATTACAGGGTCTTCCCCTTTAAGGGGGATAGGACGTCAAACGGGCCGACTTGGAGCAGGAGGGGCACCAGAGGACATTTTATTTTCTACTGTCTATACTTTTACAAATAAATTCATAAAACTTTGTCAGCATGACCAGGAAGTATTTAGGATTCACACTCATAGCGGTGGAAGTGCAAAAACATAACAAAATAAATTTTTTTTAGGTATGAAATTTCATCATTTTTCACTTACTGTTGGCTGCATTTGTTGCTATAGGTACATTTTTCTTCACAAGTAAGAGGGATTCTTTGATTAATTTTGCACAGCATACAAACCATACTTACAGGTGTATGTAACTCTAGAATTTTCCTAATCTATTAAAAACTGTGGTAAAAATTGAGATAATTAACTAAAAAATTTGATTTTTTTTCTAAACATAAAGTTTAAAACGTAACAGCTCATTCATTTTTTCATAAATTAAATAGATTCTAGAGTTTGAGACACCTGTAAGTATGGTTTGTACGCTGTGCAAAATTCATCGAACGGTCTCTCTTACTTGTGAAGAAAAGTGTACCTATAGCAACATATGCAGCCAATAGTAAGTGAAAAAATGATGAAATTTCACATGTAAAAAAAATATTTTGTTATGTTTTTGAACTTCGTCTGCTACTAGTGTGAATCCTGAATCCTTCCTGGTCATGCTGACAAAGTTTTATGAATTTACTTGTAAAAGTATAGACAGTTGAAATTAAAATGCCCTGTGGTGCCTCTCCTGCTCCAAGTCGGCCCGTTTGACGTCCTACCCCCCTTAAGTGAACAAAATACGCGGTTTCGAAATGTCCATCAAACTCTGTGACTAGACTTTTCAGTAGACGGAGTTCATTGCGTCCTCCTTAACGGAGAGAAACCGACAGATGTGAAAGTAGCCTCAGGAGTAGGCTAGTGGAGTGTTACAGAGTACCGGCCGGTGTGGCCGTGCGGTTCTAGGCGCTTCAGTCTGGAACAACGTGACCGCTACGGTCGCAGGTTCGAATCCTGCCTCGGGCATGGATGTGTGTGATGTCCTTAGGTTAGTTAGGTTTAAGTAGTTCTAAGTTCTAGGGGACTGATGACCACAGATGTTAAGTCCCATAATGCTCAGAGCCATTTGAACCATTTTTTTGTTACAGAGCAGTACTGTTGGAAGACGCCGGAAGATGCAGGAGTCTGACTATGAGAGTACTGTATATAGGAAAAAATGAAATGAGCGCGTGGCATTGCTGGCCGGGAGGCCCCATCCGGGAAAGTTCGGCCGCCGAGTGCGAGTCTTATTTCAGTCGACGCCACATCGGGCGACTTGGGTGCCGGTGATGAAGACAACCGAACCCGGCCGGGAATCGAACCCGGGCCTGCTGCATGGTAGGCAAGGACGTTACCACTTTTTTCCCCCATTTTGTTCGGTATTGTTCGTTGCGTTTGGTCTGGGCGGACATCACAAGACTTCCATTGAAGTTGATCGTTGACTCCTTTACTCAGTTTTTTTATTACAGAGGGCGAGCAGCCCTCTGACCGAACACGCTGAGCTACCGTGCCGGCGGCAGGGGACTGTATATAAGAAAGTGGCAACGCTAGAAAATTGTAGCGTAAATATAGAAGACCTACACACGCTTGACGTTTCGTTCAGGTGCATCATTAGAAACTGTTAACAACCGTAAAATATTTGTTAAAAAGACCTCCTTTTGTACATCATGAGGAGGAGAAGTATGTAAAATAACTGCGTTATTCGGGCGTAGAGTCCATCGTCTGTAGCATCTGATACAGATGACAAACAAAGAAATGTACGCACATCGATATCTACAACATAACACCATTTTATATACATAACAGTAGAAACATAAGGTCACTGACATATTGTGCATGCCGATGACAGGTGACGAGCGAGTCACTAACGTAGTTTCTCTTGTTGTTGTTGTGGTCTTCAGTCCTGAGACTGGTTTGATGCAGCTCTCCATGCTACTCTATCCTGTGCAAGCTTCTTCATCTCCCAGTACCTACTGCAACCTACATCCTTCTGAATCTGCTTAGTGTATTCATCTCTTGGTCTCCCTCTACGATTTTTACCCTCCACGCTGCCCTCCAATGCTAAATTTGTGGTCCCTTGATGCCTCAATACATGTCCTACCAACCGATCCCTTCTTCTAGTCAAGTTGTGCCACAAACTTCTCTTCTCCCCAATCCTATTCAATACCTCCTCATTAGTTACGTGATCTACCCACCTTATCTTCAGCATTCTTCTGTAGCACCACATTTCGAAAGCTTCTATTCTCTTCTTGTCCAAACTATTTATCGTCCATGTTTCACTTCCATACATGGCTACACTCCATACAAATACTTTCGGAAACGACTTCCTGACGCTTAAATCTACACCCGATGTTAACAAATTTCTCTTCTTCAGAAACGATTTCCTTGCCATTGCCAGTCTACAATTTATATCCTCTCTACTTCGACCATCATCAGTTATTTTACTCCCTAAATAGCAAAACTTCTTTACTACTTTAAGTGTCTCATTTCCTAATCTAATCCCTTCAGCATCACCCGATTTAATTTGACTACATTCCATTATCCTCGTTTTGCTTTTGTTGATGTTCATCTTATATCCTCCTTTGAAGACACTGTCCATTCCGTTCAACTGCTCTTTCAAGTCCTTTCCTGTCTCTGACAGAATTACAATGTCATCGGCGAACCTCAGAGTTTTTATTTCTTCTCCATGGATTTTAATACCTACTCCGAATTTTTCTATTGTTTCCTTTACTGCTTGCTCAATATACAGATTGAATAACATCGGGGAGAGGCTACAACCCTGTCTCACTCCTTTCCCAACCAATGCTTCCCTTTCATGCCCCTCGACTCTTATAACTGCCATCTGGTTTCTGTACAAATTGTAAATAGCCTTTCGCTCCCTGTATTTTACCCCTGCCACCTTCAGAATTTGAAAGCGAGCATTCCAGTTAACGTTGTCAAAAGCTTTCTCTAAGTCTACAAATGCTAGAAACGTAGGTTTGCCTTTTCTTAATCTTTCTTCTAAGATAAGTCGTAAGGTTAGTATTGCCTCACGTGTTCCAACATTTCTACGGAATCCAAACTGATCTTCCCCGAGGTCCGCTTCTACCAGTTTTTCCATTCGTCTGTAAAGAATTCGCGTTAGTATTTTGCAGCTGTGACTTATTAAACTGATAGTTCGGTAATTTTCACATCTGTCAACACCTGCTTTCTTTGGTATTGGAATTATTATATTCTTCTTGAAGTCTGTGGGTATTTCGCCTGTCTCATACATCTTGCTCACCAGATGGTAGAGTTTTGTCATGACTGGCTCTCCCAAGGCCATCAGTAGTTCTAATGGAATGTTGTCTACTCCCGGGGCCTTGTTTCGACTCAGGTCTTTCAGTGCTCTGTCAAACTCTTCACGCAGTATCTTATCTCCCATTTCATCTTCATCTACATCCTCTTCCATTTCCATAATATTGTCCTCAAGTACATCGCCCTTGTATAAACCCTCTATATACTCCTTCCACCTTTCTGCCTTCCCTTCTTTGCTTAGAACTGGGTTTCCATCTGAGCTCTTGACATTCATACAAGTTGTTCTCTCCAAAGGTCTCTTTAATTTTCCTGTAGGCAGTATCTATCTTACCCCTAGTGAGACAAGCCTCTACATCCTTACATTTGTCTTCTAGCCATCCCTGCTTAGCTATTTTGCACTTCCTGTCGATCTCATTTTTGAGACGTTTGTATTCCTTTTTGCCTGCTTCATTTACTGCATTTTTATATTTTCTCCTTTCATCAATTAAATTCAATATTTCTTCTGTTACCCAAGGATTTCTATTAGCCCTCGTCTTTTTACCTACTTGATCCTCTGCTGCCTTCACTACTTCATCCCTCAGAGCTACCCATTCTTCTTCTACTGTATTTCTTTCCCCCATTCCTGTCAATTGTTCACTTATGCTCTCCCTGAAACTCTCTACAACCTCTGGTTCTTTCAGTTTATCCAGGTCCCATCTCCTTAAATTCCCACCTTTTTGCAGTTTCTTCACTTTCAATCTGCAGTTCATAACCAATAGATTGTGGTCAGAATCCACATCTGCCCCTGGAAATGTCTTACAATTTAAAACCTGGTTCCTAAATCTCTGTCTTACCATTATATAATCTATCTGATACCTTTTAGTATCTCCAGGATTCTTCCAGGTATACAACCTTCTTTTATGATTCTTGAACCAAGTGTTAGCTATGATTAAGTTATGCTCTGTGCAAAATTCTACAAGGCGGCTTCCTCTTTCATTTCTTCCCCCCAATCCATATTCACCTACAATGTTTCCTTCTCTCCCTTTTCCTACTGATGAATTCCAGTCACCCATGACTATTAAATTTTCGTCTCCCTTCACTACCTGAATAATGTCTTTTATCTTATCATACATTTCATCTATTTCTTCATCATCTGCAGAGCTAGTTGGCATATAAACTTGTACTACTGTAGTAGGCATGTTTCTCTTAGAGAGTCGTTATACACACACCGAAAACAGTTTTACATCACCTCGGTTCCGAGACTTCCGGAACCTGTACAGAAAATTGGAATAATCAACATAAACATCATTTCCGTCCTTTTTATTGCTCATGAAAACGACACTTTGCATGTTGTACCACCATACAGCGAGGCCTTCAGAGGTGGTGGTCCGGACTGCTGTACGCACCGGTACCTCTAGTACCCAGTAGCACGTCCTCTTGCATTGATGCATGCACTGCTGGGGCAGATTGTCCCACTCCTAAACGGCGATTCGGCGCAGACACCTCAGAGTCGTTGGTGGGTCACGTCGTCCATAGACAGCCCTTTTCAATCTATCCCAGGCATGTTCGATAGGGTTCATGTCTGGATCACATGCTGGCCACTCTAGTCGAGCGATGTCCTTATCCCGAAGGGAGTCATTCACAAGATGTGCACGATGGGGGCTCGAATTGTCGTCCATGAAGACGAAAGCGTCGCCAATATGCTGCCGATATGGTTGCACTATCGGTCGGAGGATGGCATTCACGTACCGTACAGCCGCTGCGGCACCTCCTATGACCACCAGCGGCGAACCTCGGCCCCACATAATACCACCCCAAAACAGTAGGGAACCTCCATCTTGCTGCACTGTAACATTGCGGACGCGATCGGACCGCGGTATTGAGCGTCCAGGGATGGTTGAACTACATTCAACACGAGCTGTGCACCTCCTTCCTGGTGGAACGACTGGAGCTGATCGGCTGTCGGACCCCCTCCGTCCAAGAGGCACTGCTCGTGCATCGTTGTTTACATCTTTTAGCGGGTTTAGTGACATCTCTAAACAGTCAAAGGGACTGTTTCCACAGTCATCGTCTATCTTCAGGAGTTCTGGGAACCGGGGTGATGCTAAACTTTTTTTTTGATTTGTGTATATGGGACGAGTATTACTATCTTCTGGATGTTTGCCTTTCGAGGGTACATTGAACATTTGTGAAAAGTAAATAAAATTTTGATCCTAAAAAAATTGTAAAATGTACCCCAGGGCTCTATTTGCATGCCTGTATGAGAGATAATCTTGTAAAATGGGATGGTTCCTTTGCAAATAACGTAAGTTCAAATCACAAGCAAGTTGCATACTCGTTTTTGTAGAATATACAACGTTGCGATACCGGATTAATCGTTTTGAAATGCCTTACTTTATTTTGTCACACATACACTCACGAAATGATCGTAACGGAAAAAGTAATAGCATTTCGAGAATGCAGAAGTTCGACGCTCTATCCGAGCCAACATCGCGAAAGGAACAGGAGAGGGGGTGACGAGGATGGGGAGGGTAGGGAGCGGCAGATATCACAGTGGTACCCTGAGAACTCCACATACCGTGAGGTGACTTTCGGAGAATACACACAGATCTCGGTTAGAAAGATTATACACTGGTGGAAAAAATGGAGCATCAAGAAGGAATTGTGTGACATAAACCAAGTTCGTAGTCATGTTTCCACATCTGAAAGATGATGTCTACTGAAACCTGGTGTAGTCAAGGAAGGCAGGATTCGGTTACGATTGTAGACGGGGCCGTCATCAGTTACTATTGGTTCCCTTAACAATTACGCACATTTATTTTAGAACGGTAATTCAGGACTCAGCAATAAATAAAGCTATCTTATGTTATTAATGAAAGAATAATCAACTGTGTAATTAATAGTGCCTTCAGTGCGTTGCAATTTACCAGATGAGCATAAAATATGGACAAAGCTAACAATCCAGAATGAGATTTTCATTCTGCAGCGGAGTGTGCGCTGATATGAAACTTCCTGGCAGATTAAAACTGTGTGCCCGACCGAGACTCGAACTCGGGACCTTTGCCCTTCGCGGGCAAGTGCTCTACCATCTGAGCTACCGAAGCACGACTCACGCCCGGTACTCACAGCTTTACTTCTGCCAGTACCTCGTCTCCTACCTTCCAAACTTTACAGAAGCTCTCCTGCGAACCTTGCAGAACTAGCACTCCTGAAAGAAAGGATATTGCGGAGACATGGCTTAGCCACAGCCTGGGGGATGTTTCCAGAATGAGATTTTCACTCTGCAGCGGAGTGTGCGCTGATATGAAACTTTCTGGCAGATTAAAACTGTGTGCCCGACCGAGACTCGAACTCGGGACCTTTGCCCTTCGCGGGCAAGTGCTCTACCATCTGAGCTACCGAAGCACGACTCACGCCCGGTACTCACAGCTTTACTTCTGCCAGTACCTCGTCTCCTACCTTCCAAACATTACAGAAGCTCTCCTGCGAACCTTGCAGAACTAGCACTCCTGAAAGAAGGATATTGCGGAGACATGGCTTAGCCACAGCCTGGGGGATGTTTCCAGAATGAGATTTTCACTCTGCAGCGGAGTGTGCGCTGATATGAAACTTTCTGGCAGATTAAAACTGTGTGCCCGACCGAGACTCGAACTCGGGACCTTTGCCCTTCGCGGGCAAGTGCTCTACCATCTGAGCTACCGAAGCACGACTCACGCCCGGTACTCACAGCTTTACTTCTGCCAATACCTCGTCTCCTACCTTCCAAACATTACAGAAGCTCTCCTGCGAACCTTGCAGAACTAGCACTCCTGAAAGAAGGATATTGCGGAGACATGGCTTAGCCACAGCCTGGGGGATGTTTCCAGAATGAGATTTTCACTCTGCAGCGGAGTGTGCGCTGATACTACGAGGATGCAAATCAGGTATGCTTCAAATACAAGATGTAACGTTCGTGAGCGTTAGTTTGATTTGAGATTGGACGTGGTGATGGTGTTAGGCAAAAATTCCTTTAAGGCGACAAAGACGCCATTAGCAACACCTCACTAAGTTTGAAGGAGGTCATTTAATAGGGATTGGATTGGATTGTTTGGGGGGAAGAGACCAAACAGCGAGGTCATCGGTCTCATCGTATTAGGGAAGGACGGGGAACGAAGTCGGCCGTGCCCTTTCAAAGGAACCATCCCGGCATTTGCCTGGAGTGATTTAGGGAAATCACGGAAAACCTAAATCGGGATGGCCGGACGCGGGTTTGAACCGTCGTCCTCCCGAAATCGAGTCCAGCGTATTTAATAGGGCTACGAGAAGATGGGTGTTCCTTCTGCGAAATGGCAAAAAGACTTGACAGGAATGTGTCCACTGTACAATGATTGCTGGTAGTGGGCGTCGCGATAGTGAAGACCAACGTATTCTGCGTGAGGCTCTGGCGAATAGTACTGCATCTGTAGCAGCAATTTAAGCGGCATTTGACATCACAGTGACACAACAAACTGTTACAAATCGCTTACTTCAAGGACAGCTCGGGGCTAGGCTCCCTTTAGCATGCATTCCACTGACCCCAAACCACCGCCAGTTGCGACTTTACTGGTGTCAAGCGAGAAGTCATTGGAATGCAGGGTGGAGCTCTGTTGTCTTTTCTGACGGAAGATGACTCTGCCCCGGTGCCAGTGTTGGTCGTATGTCGGTTAGAAGGAGGCCGTTGATCGCCTGCAACCAGCCTTTCTGGGTGCAAGATACACTGGACCTACACCTGGAGTTATGGTCTGGGGTGCGCTCTCGTGGTTATCCCGCGAACCCTGACCGCAAATTTGTACGTCAGTCTGGTGATTGGACCTATTGTGCTGTCATTCATGAAAACAATGCAGGGGTGTTTTCCAACAGGGTAAAATGGCTCTGAGTACTATGGGACTTAACATCCGAGGTCATCAGTCCCCTAGAACTTTGAACTACTTAAACCTAACTAACCTAAGGACATCACACACGTCCATCCCCGAGGCAGGATTCGAACCTGCGACCGTTGCGGTCGCGCGGTTCCAGACTGAAGCGCCTAGAACCGCTCGGCCGCAGTGGCCGCCCAACAGGGTAAGGCTTGTCCATATACCGCTGTTGTAACCCAACATGTTCTGCAGAGTGTCGACGTATTGCCTTTGCCTGTTTGATGACCAATCGAGGGCATATGGGACACCATTGGACGACAACTCCAGCGTCATCCACGAACAGTACCTACCGTCCCCGTATTAACCGACCAAGTGTGTCTGGCGTGGAACTCCATCCCAGGAACTGACATCCGGCACCTGTACAACACAATGCATGCATGTTTGCATGCTTACATTCAACATTCTGGCGGTTATTACGAAATTTGTGGTAAGGTCTTATGGGACCAAACTTCTGAGGTCATCGGTCCCTAAGCTTACACACTACTTAATCTAACTTACACTGCGGACAACACATACCAATGCCCAAGGGAGGACTCGAAGCTCTAACAAGGATTCTGGTGGTTACATCAGTTATTAATGGACTAGTGTTTCACATTCTGAATGGGTTATCACGCGCTTACATTGATGTGTGATATCGTATAATGTTAATCACCTAAATAAGTTACCTAGAAAAGTGTATTTCATAAGTCTACATTAATATTTTTTTTTGCCTTGTGACTTTTTTCCGTCAGTGTAAAAGAAAAATTGAGCACATTTATCTGATTAGTTTATTCCTCATCTCCGTGACTGCTTTAATCTGACGGTGAGAAAAGCAGGAATTAGATAACACATTTTTGGTTCTTAAAACACAGTGTTGTTGTTGTTGTGGTCTTCAGTCCTGAGACTGGTTTGATGCAGCTCTCCATGCTACTCTATCCTGTGCAAGCTTCTTCATCTCCCAGTACCTACTGTAGCCTACATCCTTCTGAATCTGCTTAGTGTATTCATCTCTTAGTCTCCCTCTACGATTTTTACCCTCCACGCTGCCCTCCAATGCTAAATTTGTGATCCCTTGATGCCTCAGGACATGTCCTACCAACCGATCCCTTCTAGTCAAGTTGTGCCACAAACTACTTTTCTCCCCAACCCTATTCAATACCTCCTCATTAGTTACGTGATCTGCCCACGTCATCTTCAACATTCTTCTGTAGCACCACATTTCGAAAGCTTCTATTCTCTTCTTGTCTAAACTATTTATCGTCCATGCTCACTTCCATACATGTCTACACTCCATACAAATATTTTCAGAAACACAGTGTTCCCAGTTTATGATTTTAACTAAAATTGTGGTTTTATTAGCTACGAAATGGAAAATAACATTTTTTATTGTTACGAAAAGCATTTTTTTGTCATTGCGAAACGACCGGTACACTCTGCGACCTTTGCTCCTCCGTAATAGCGACCTTATCTTGTTTTCTATACTGATATCTAATCTTAAAATCATGATAAGCGAGAAAGTTGTAATCTGTCCCCTCGCGTAAATTAAGTACAAAGAGCGCTCCGTTAATAAGTCTATGACGTTAACTCAGACCATGGTTTTACTACTTACGAAATGGACAATAGCGTGCTTTATTGTGGTGAAACAACCGGTACACTCGATGATCTATGCTCCCAACTACTCGTGACGTTATGCTGTTCCCCTTACTTGTATCTTGTACTGAGAATCGTGATAAGCGGGGGCGATAAACGTAAATAGCGCTCCGCTAATAAGCAGCTGTTAGAATACAACTGATGTCCGTTTCATACGCAATAATGATATTTCGTTAGCTTATCTAAATCTTTGGCATGTACTTTCATGTGAATATTAAAACTGTAATGAGCAGCTAGTAGTAACTGGAGACCTTAAGGAAGTAGTGGCTGCTCAAGAGGTGAAGGAGTGTATGCTGGACTGCCATTCGAGAGAACCGGGATTCAGCTCATCGTCCGGCCATCCAAGTTAAGGCAGGATTGAAGACGTATAAAGCTTTGAGTAGAATGAAGACCAAGCAGATAAAGGAATAGGGGAACAACTCCTTATAGTTCGCTAGTCTTAACGTGAGAGGTTTCGGTGACCGCGCAGGCAAAGTGCTGCGCCGCGGAGAAATTAAACCACTGTTGCAGAGCGGCCGCTAAACCCGAGGTCTCCTGAGAACCGAGGAGTATTACCTACTCCTGGTTTACAACGGAGCGAACACAAGCGAACGGAGATAAACGAATTAAAATTATTGTAATGGTAAACGGTAGGCGAGCGCTAACGAACTGCTTTCGGTCGTGTTCTGTTCACATTTGGCAATAATATTCGCTCGTGCTCTGTTGGCTGTCGGTCAAAACAAGTTCGCCACCTCTTCGGCGTTAGCAGTACTGAAAGCTTTCGTCTGGTATCTTGTTTACTTCTGTTATTGGCATCAGTTGCAAAACGATGTTGTGACATAAGGAAAATGTAATTTTGATGATTGATCCAAAAGATTCATAGCACAAATGCCGAAGGAAGAGAAATATGTTACCAAAAGCGTCCATTATGCTGATTCATCATCATCATCATCAGTGTCCTTCCTAAAGGCAGGTTTCCACATGGTAGTTCTCCAGGCTGTCCGGTCTTCTGCCATCCTCTTCAGGTCTGCATAATTTCCTCTTCCTTTTATGTCGTCTATCATAAAGCATCTACTAGCAAGCACTCCTTTTGTGGTGTCACCGCCAGACACCACACTTGCTAGGTGGTAGCCTTTAAATCGGCCGCGGTCCATTAGTATACGCCGGACCCGCGTGTCGCCACTGTCAGTGATAGCAGACCGAGCGCCACCACACGGCAGGTCTAGAGAGACGTACTAGCACTCGCCCCAGTTGTACAGCCGACGTAGCTAGCTACAGTTCAGTGACCAATACGCTCTCATTTGCCGAGACGATAGTTAGCATAGCCTTCAGCTAAGTCATCGCCTACGACCTAGCAAGGCGCCATAGCTTTGATAATTAATATTGTGAAGCATGTATCATCAAGAGCGATGTTCTACAAATGTGGATTAAAGTTAAGTATTACAGCAACTGCGTCCTTTTCTAAGTTCTCATTTCCTTTTAACTGTTCCAGACCTCACGCCAATTTGCGTGAACTTAACGCGTGCCTTTCGGCTTCCTCTCGTTGTGACTTGGCTGTCGTGCTAAGTCACAACACCTTTCTCAATGAATGTCCCAACCAGTTCTTTTTCCTTTCTCTTATAACCTTCAGCAGACATCTTCTCTCACCAACCCTTTCCAGTACTCTTTCATTACTCACTCTTTCCATCCAGCTTATTCTCTCCATTCTCCTCGACATCTACATCTCAAATGCTTCTAACCTTTCTTCATCCTCTCGTCTCAGTGTCCATGTTTCTGCCCCATATAGTGCCACACTCCAGACAAAACATTTGCCAACCCTTTTCCTTAGTCCTTTACCTAATTTGCAACATAAAAGTCTCCTCTTTCTGTTGAATGCCTCCTCCGCTATGGCAATTCGAGTTTTCACCTCCTGGTGACATCTCAAGTCTTCAGTTATTGTGCTTCCGAGATATTTAAATTCAGTTACTTGGCTAATGGTGGATTGTCCTATTTTAATATTGGACAGTCTGCGTCTTGTACTGATGACCATACTCTTTGTTTTTGCTGTGTTTATTTGCATCCCATATTCCACACAAGCTTCATTCAGATCTTTGAGCATGTTATGCTGATTAAAAGTAAAAATATATAAGGACCTCATTATTTTCACTGCTTACGTTCATTGTAACTGTAATTACACAGATGATGTACCACTGCTACGAAACTTCCAGGCAGATTAAAACTGTGTGACGTACCGAGACACGAACTCACGAGTTCGTGTCTCGGTCCGGCACACAGATTTAATCCGCCAGTAAATTTCATATCTGCGAATATTTCGCTGCAGAGTAAAAATTTCATTCTGGTATCACCGTTATGTCAGAAATTTTTGATGCTAAACTAAAAGTGTTTACCCGGGATAACGCTATCTGTCCTCTAACAAATTACTTAGCAAACTTTGGCCGGCCGTTGTGACCTAGCGGTTCTAGGCTCTTCAGTCTGGAATCGCGCGACTGCTACGGTCGCAGGTTCGAATCCCGCGTCGGGCATGGATGTGTGTGATGTCCTTAGGTTAGTTTGATTTAAGTAGTTCTAAGTTGTAGGGGACTGGTGACCTCAGATGTTAAGTCCCATAGCGCTCAGACCCATTTGAACCATTTTGAACTTAGCAAGCCGGCCGCTGTGGTCTCGCGGTTCTAGGCGCGCAGTCCGGAACCGTGCGACTGCTACGGTCGCAGGTTCGAATCCTGCCTCGGGCATGGATGTGTGTGATGTCCTTAGGTTAGTTAGATTTAAGTAGTTCTAAGTTCTAGGGGACTTATGACCACAGCAGTTGAGTCCCATAGTGCTCAGAGCCATTTGAACCATTTTTTTTGAACTTAGCAAACTTTATCTAGTAGCACATGTGAGAGGTGGCAACGGCCTTGCCCCAATGGATACACCGGTTCCCGTCAGATTACCGAAGTTCAGCGCTGTCGGGCGAGTTCGTCACTTGGATGGGTGACCATCAGGACCCCCAAGCGCTGTTGCCATTTTTCGGGGTGCACTCAGCCTCGTGATGCCAATTGAGGAGCTACTCGACCGAGTAGTAGCGGCTCTGGTCTAAGAAAACCATCATAACGACCGGGAGAGCGGTGTGCTGACCACACGCCCCTCCTGAAATGTATTTTGTTATAGGACAACTATCCAAGGAGTTCCACCCAGTAATATACAAATAGCAGACTCTGTACACAATTTATTAAATTGCCAATACTAAACTCTTTTAAATAACAACAAATTCATATAACTTACAAAACTTAAGAAATGGTTAAAGAGTGAGCTTTAAAAACAATAACGGCGGCTTGACACAATAAAATTAAGACCCTTTTACAACAGTGCTTTTAGAGTTTATCCAAAAGACAAATTCCAATAATAAGTTAACTTGGCATTACAATTTAAAATGATTTATATAAAAAAAACTTTGAGAAAGAAAATGGCGCTTGCCACCATAAAATGAAAGAAGCGCAACACATTGAAAGGGTACAGTACCGCCCGACATTGAAAATAGGTACAACATACTTCATTATTTTTGTCAGAACAACACTTTTTTTTGTAAAATAACTCAATTTCAATTAATACAGCGAAGCCGGATACCAGTGTGGGAAAGAATGACAATTTATTTATTTAATTGATCACATGTGCACTCCCACAAAATAAATCCCTACATCCAGTTTGGTGAGATCTGTGAAATGAATGAATTTATGGTCGTCTGCTAACCGCAGATAGTGAATGTGAATATATGATCATCTTTGAGACGATCCTTTGGCCATCTTTGGTGGGACCAAAGAGATGAAACTTACCGGAGCTTTGAGCGCCTGAAATGTGGCTGACCAATACGGTAGCATGGTCTTCCCCCACCTCGACAGAGGTGCGAGATGACCTGGAGAACGGCCATGTTTCAGCACTCTGCCGCTGGATCTTGTGCTGTTAAGACCTGTTTTAGTTGTGCTCCGTAAAGACTAAAGAGTGGAGACATGGTATGCATGTGAAATATTTAAGATTACTTTGAAATAATAATTTCTCTATTTCAGGAACTTTTGTGGGGAGAATTAAATGTCAGGCAGGTAATATTAATGGGATTGTAGTAATCTTCGGAAGTGACCAACGGTCACAATGAAACCACGTGTAGCAATAAGTTGAAATACTTCTGTGTGCTTAAGTTAAGCTGAATTACTAGCGTGTGTACAATAAGTTGAAATATTTAAGAAATAGCGTGTGTACCATAAGTTGAAATATCTAAGAAATGGCGTGTGCAGGACTTGAAATTACAGACGAGTACTTCCACGTGGTGAGTACTGTGTGAGTCTCAATCTGTGTATGAGACAAAGGATAAAGAGAAGTGCTCGTCCACGGTATCAGTTGAGGACTCGCGTGTGTGATGAATATGTTCTTAATATTACTTTGCGTGATATGATTCCGTGTGACGCTAGATTCAAACTCTGAGAGAGAAGCAAGGTGAGTCGGCCGTCTATCCAGCAGCGCCATTTGGCTTGCATTGCACAGGAAGACGTGCATATATCTCCAGAGTTCATAGTAGGTAAGTAGAACTACAAAGTGGGGCAGTGTCGTGTGAAACTGGTTCAATAATGGTTCAAATGGCTCTGAGCACTATGGGACTCAACTGCTGAGGTCATTAGTCCCCTAGAACTTAGAACTAGTTAAACCTAACTAACCTAGGGACATCACAAACATCCATGCCCGAGGCAGGATTCGAACCTGCGACCGTAGCGGTCTCGCGGTTCCAGACTGCAGCGCCAGAACCGCGCGGCCACTTCGGCCGGCTGTGAAACTGGGATAAATACTAATTGAAGTGGGAAAGCTGAAAGTGATGGTGTTGTGACTACTTAGTGTATTGTATTCCATGTTGTAGTGTGATGTTCAAATGGCTCTGAGCACTATGGGACTTAACATCTGTGGTCATCAGTCCCCTGGAACTTAGAACTACTTAAACCTAACTAACCTAAGGACATCACACACATCCATGCCCGAGGCAGGATTCGAACCTGCGACCGTAGCAGTCGCGCGCTTCCGGACTGAGCGCCTAGAACCGCTAGACCACCGCGGCCGGCTGTAGTGTGATGTAAGTCATGTAATTTGGGTATGTGTGGTTTGCGTGGGAGAGTAGCGAGGTAGTTTCAAAAGATTAGTGGGTTATGCGTGTTCCTTTTGTACTGCTCGGTCTGGAGGAAAGTTTCGTGATTATGATTGTGAGAGTCGAAGTGTGAGAAATAATAAAAGATCCACCATCCTATCCAGAAAGTGCACTGTAGCGTTAAATAATTACGAGACCATAATATAGAGATTCACCAATGTAAAGCCATGCCCACTGGGCGGAATTTCTCATGTGTTATTGTTGTAGGTTATAGAATTTGTGTGTTTAGGTTATAGAATTTATCGGAATAAATAAGATAGTGAAAAGAAAAAGATTGGTGGACTTTTCCTTCGAATTGCATGTTGTCATGATGTTGCGAATTTATAATGTGTGCGCCATTCATATTCAGTGCGGTGGCCACGTGTTGATAAAAGCCGTTAAATAAAAGACAAAAAAGAAAATGTTGTATTGCCAGTGCGTAGTGAACAGTCAGAGTTCTGTAAATCACTGATAGTCAGATGTGCGTTTCCGTTGCGTATTATTCATACAGGAGGATAATTTGTAACTTAATTGTGAGTACGAGAGTTCATGTTACTCGATAAATAAGAATGAATCCACTCGCTTGGCAGACCACTCATCTTGCAGGCCTGACTGCTTGATGCCACAGTATGAGCAAGGCATTTGGGTGCCTCTCAACATAACCAATAAATATAATAACAAAATAATAATTTGATACAACCAAAGGGCGAGGGCAACTCGCAACGCAATCACTGACGAGCGAACTCTCAACACTTACTTTCCCACTGGAAACGGTCCCCGAAATAAACCGCTGAGATCTCCTCGACATGCCTCCCACAACTGCCCATCACTTACGCACCTTGGTTATGCTCTGTAACACGACAGATAATATCAACACAAGATGAAATTCAAAAATACAGTATAACATCCCGACGGCACATGACAACCACAGAGCCGTTAACTCGGGCGCTCTTAATAAGTGCCGGAAGCCAACACACACAAATCTCAAACAATTCTCGCTACCTAAAACGAAACAATAAAAGCCAAGCGCACATGCATAGTCAAACCACAGTCTTAGAAGTGCCTTAACGACACCAAACGCGACTATTCCACCAAGTTAATAATAACACAGTAAAAAATACAGCACATACCACTAAATGCTGTCACACAATCAAATTGACTCGATCGTGTTGTTCAGGTCCCAGAAGACCACATATACCAAGCAGCAGTAATTCACTATGTATATACTGTACAAAACCGCCCTTCTTAGGCAGACTTTACCCAACACATCGACTGCCAAATGTACCACACATGAACGCAACTCCGGGCAGGACTCCAGTTGAGCAAATAAATTAGTACCAACAAATATCGAAACGAGACACAGACACAGCAAAAAAGTTCCAACAACACCGTCCCACATCAAAAATTTCAGAAACCGCTGCTGGAGCTTCCAGGGGAAAATCTGAAGAGCCAACCGAGCCCACACCCTAACCTGGCAGACGACTCCAAAATGCAGCAACTAGTTGTCTCCGGGCCAGAGTATCACAGGACCCCACCGGACCTCCACATCAGACAGGCAGGAAGAACAAGCACGCCGACTCCAATTAATCACCACCCCATGGCCGGCACAGCGGCGAGTCGCCTCCGCCCCAGACCACTCTGCTCATATTGCGAAGCACGACAACCTTAGCGCTAGTCACTAGCAGGTCAGGCAGAGCGAACTTCACGTTCCGAGCAGTCCCCGGAAAACCAACAGCCCTCTCGCTTTCCGCCGGCCACCGCAAACACACGCCAGCGACTTTATAGCAAATCGCCACCGGAGCCCCACCCGCACCAGGACAGCGAACTATAATCGATTACAGTGCGCGCTCTGAACGAGATCACACGTTAGCGGCGCGCGCCATATCATCTCCTATCCGCATTCTCAGCTGAGGACGACACGGCGGTCGGATGGTCCCGATGGGCCACTTGCCTGATGACGCAGTGCTATGTGAGAGGTCGTGATCAAACACAACAGCGAAACCTGCAGGCTTGGTTAGGATCTGAGTTTCTGTTGAAGCATGCGTTTCTCGCGGCGTTTCCATACTTTTATCAAACCCCTGTATTTCCAGAGGGCCGAGAAGAGTCTTTGCCGGTGTAGTATGCTCCCGATGATTAAGAGAAATTATGAGGTTACGATGTCAGCCTGTTGCGCTAATCTAACGCCAGTGGGCTCCCACTCTGTAATCGCTCAGTGCTGACGTCACGTCGGAGCAGCTGGCCACAGTGGTTACTGCGGTGACGCAGTCGGCGCCGGCGAACCTGAAACTCCCCTTTCTGCTCCCGCGTGCGAGGGGTGGGCTGGGCGGCCGTTCGTGCGTGCCTCGTTTCTGGTCCAGCGATCAGGGGGAGCCCACCTCGGGTCCCCCAGCCGGGAATGCCGACCTCGCATCCGCCATTCTGCCCCAAGGACATTCACGTCCTCTGGCCGAAACGGCTGCCGAACAAAAGGCGGCTAACATTCGCTCGTCACGAGACGCGATTACGGGGTGTGTCTGGACCGTCTGAAAGACACGACAGTTCATGGCCTTACATCGCGACAAGGAGAAGCTCATTGGATTTACGAATATCTTGCTCTGCTGCTGAAGTGCGTAACAGGATCATTCTTGTTTGTATACTGTTACAATAGAAATACTGAACTGGGAATGCCAAATCTTCTTGGAAATGGTAAGCTGAAGTTCTCCGAATGCAAAAGCGTTTGGTTGGAATATATTTGTGGTGTGGACTCAAGAACGCCCTGCAGAGGATAGTTCGAGGAACTAACACCGAGCGAGGAAATGCAGTGGTTAGCAGAGTCGACTCGCATTCGGAAGGACGACAGTTCAAACGCACGTCCGGCCATCCTGATTTAGCTTTTCCGTGATTTCCCTAAACTGCTCCAGGCAAATGGCGGGATGGAAGACCGCACTGCAGTTCCTTCTCTAAATCTTCTCTAAATCTAAACGAACCAAAACATGGCTGACAGCGAAATAAGTGTCCAAGGAATAGAAAAGCAACTGAAATCACTCAACAGAGGAAAGTCCACTGGACCTGACGGGATACCAATTCCATTCTACACAGAGTACGCGAAAGAACTTGCCCCCCTTCTAACAGTCGTGTACCGCTAGTCTCTAGAGGAACGTAAGGTTCCAAATGATTGGAAAAGAGCACAGGTAGTCCCAGTCTTCAAGAAGGGTCGTCGAGCAGATGCGCAAAACTATAGACCTATATCTCTGACGTCGATCTGTTGTAGAATACTAGAACATGTTTTTTGCTCGCGTATCATGTCGTTTTTGGAAACCCAGAATCTACTCTATAGGAAACAACATGGATTCCGGAAACAGCGTTCGTGTGAGACCCAAATCGCTTTAGTTGTTCATGAGACCCAGAAAATATTAGATACAGGCTCCCAGGTAGATGACATTTTCCTTGACTTCCGGAAGGCGTTCTATACAGTTCCGCAATGTCGCCTGATAAAGTAAGAGCCTACGTAATATCAAACCAGCTGTGTGGCTGGATTGAAGAATTTTTAGCAAACAGAACACTGCATGTTGTTCTCAATGGAGAGACGTCTACAGACGTTACAGTAACCTCTGTCGCGCCACAGGGGAGTGTTATGGGACCATTGCTTTTCACAATATATATATAAATGACCTAGTAGATAGCGTCGGAAGTTCCATGCGGCTTTTCGCAGATGATGCTGTAGTATACACAGAAGTTGCAGCATCAGAAAATTGCAGTGAAATGCAGGAAGATCTACAGCGGATAGGCACTTGGTGCAGGAAGTGGCAACTGACGCTTAACATAGACAAATGTAATGTACTGCGAATACATAGTAAGAAGGATCCTTTATTGTCATTATATGATAGCGGAAAAAACACTGGTAGCAGTTACTTCTGTAAAATATCTGGGAGTATGCGTACGGAACGATTTGAAGTGGAATGATCATATAAAATTAATTGTTGGTAAGGCGGATCCCAGGATGAGATTCATTGGGAGAGTCCTTAGAAAGTGTAGTCCATCAACAAAGCAGGTGGCTTACAAAACGCTCGTTCGACCTATACGTGAGTATTGCTCATCAGTGTGGGATCCGTACCAGATCGGGTTGACAGAGGAGATAGAGAAGATCCAAAGAAGAGCGGCGTGTTTCGTCACAGGGTTATTTGGTAAGCGTGATAGCGTTACGGAGATGTTTACCAACTCATGTGGCAGACTCTGCAAGAGAGGCGCTCTGCATCGCGGTGTTGCTTGCTGTCCAGCTTTCGAGAGGGTGAGTTTCTGGATAAGGTATCGAATATATTTCTTCCCCTACTTGTACCTCCCGAGGATATCATGAATGTAAAATCAGAGAGATTCGAGCGCCCACGGAGGCTTTCCGGCAGTCGTTCTTCCCGCGAACCATACGCGACTGGAACAGGAAACGGAGGCAATGACAGTGGCACGTAGAGTGCCCTCCGCCACAGACCGCTGGGTGGCTTGCGGAGTATAAATGTAGATGTCGATGTAGATGGCCGACTTACTTCCCCATCCTTCTCTAATCCGATGGGACCGATTGGACCGATGACCACAGATGTTAAGTTCAAAAAATGGTTCAAATGGCTCTGAGCACTATGGAACTCAACTGCTGTGGTTATCAGTCCCCTAGAACTTAGAACTACTTAAACCTAACTAACCTAAGGACATCACACACATCCATGCCCGAGGCAGGATTCGAACCTGCGACCGTAGCAGTCGCACGGTTCCGGACTGCGCGCCTAGAACCCCGAGACCACCGCGGCCGGCAGATGTTAAGTCCCATAGTGCTCAGAGCCATTTGAACCATGACACTTTTTTAGTGCAACATGTCCTGTGGATAGAGACTGGGTTTTGTTTCATGTAGTGGTTTCCATTGACTTCTGCATGTTCATGGCGTTAATCATTGCTGATTCTTTCGCCGTTTAGGGGCAGTTTTCCACCTCAAGGCCAAGAGAGTGTTTCGAATCTCTACCCGCTCCTCAGCCTTCTTTGACAAGGCCGTTGGCAGAACAAGGGTGACTCTTTACACCTGGAGCCTTCACCCGCGTTGCTGTCAATTTTATCCATAATCTAATTAGTTACTGGGATCAACCCCGGGACCTAGATTCTGTGATTATTCATCACAGATGTTGCATCCAGACCACGGTAGTACCTTAAATTTTTGTAATTCTTGAAGTTTTATGGAATCTTAGTTGTATATTCTGAAACTTAGCTGAAAATATTGGAAAAATGAAATATGTGAATATACCCGTTTTTAGCAAAACACTTCGGGGGGAGCGGGGGCGGAGGTCATGAAGCTCACGACCCTTCCGTTAGATCCACACTAGAAGTGAGACTCTGTGGAACGGCGTGACGTCTTCTAAGCCAAAGCGAAGGAACATCTGACGGGCACTACTTCGACAAAAAGGTGAGGTTAAGGACTACAAGAAGAAAAATTCTAATTAAATCGGTTACTCCTTAAGATGATTGTATGCTCGGCAGGAGTAAGTGGAGTGAACCAGTAACCTCAACACTTAATTAATACTTGGGCCTGTTATTTCATGCCCGTCGAAAGAGCACACAAAAACAGCTGTGGAGACAGCTCGGTGCAGCTGTCTGATTGAGAGATGTTATCAGAGCGGCGGCGCGCGCCACGCCCCCAGTTTCCGCTCCGGAAGGCGCGACCAGCAAGTTACGTGGCGGTTTGCCGCTCTGGCGCCACGCCGCGCCGCCGAGAGCCTGCGTGTTAGGGGTGGGCAAGTAATGGCGTAACCACGACTTGCTGCGGAGTCGCTGTTTTTGTAATAACAGCCTGTGAAGAACTAGCTGTGATTTCAGCCACTACTAGACTGCACGCCATCTGCCTCACGGCAATCATATTACCATGGAGATTACAAGCTAGTTCGACTATTATAGTGTTATTTCGACTGTCCTGAAGAACTGAATAAGTCATATGTAACGACTAAAAATAAAACGTATTTGATCAGGAGAACATCTGCAACCGAGGATCACAGTAATGAAATAAAAATCTATTTCAGTTGGACAAGACGAGAAGGAAATTAACTTACAAGAAATATTGGGTTTACATTCGACTGAACAAGATAAAGCCGTGAAAAGAGATTTTTTTTGTTGTTATGGTTTTCAGTCCGAAGACTGTGTAAAGTATGTATGTAGAACTGTAAACGGATCCTAGCCAAGGGTCGACATACGTTACGTACCAAGAATAATGGAGATATAACCCTTGTGCGCAATTTCTGGTTAAGCCACCTCACAAGGACAATTATAAATTTAAAAACTACAGTGTTGCCACCAGCCCAAGCCCTTCCTAACAGTTAAGAAAAGACCGAAATAGAAATTATCAGTTCAATTAAATTTAGAATTTAATTATAAGAATGCAATTTTTTAAAAGAAACTAACAAGATGAGCAGCGTTGTATGTCGTAAATCAATGAGCTTGTTTAATTAAATTGATTTTTCCCTCCTATTTTTGTCCATCACAAGCAAGCAGATTAACTTTAAAAAAAATCAGGAAATTAATTTGAAAACTGGCATCAATGAGAAAGATAAAGGACGCAGAGTTTATCTTTTACGTAGCACATTTATTTCATTACTGCATTTAATGCACATCCTATGAATACACATGACTGGTGCCTGAATGAAAAATTTAACTAAATAATTAGCCAAAAACTGGTAGAATAGCACAATTAAAAAAGGAAAAACACACAAAAGGGAAGTGGAACACAATAATTCAATCATTCCATCTACATACATACGACAGAAATAGTTCAGAGAAATACCTATGATCATTATGCTCATGCACTAGCTTGGAAAGAGGTTTATCCGATTCGCAAGGTTTGTGTAGTAGATATACGACATGGAATCCGCGCCTGCCGCTTACGAACGGCCGAACTTCAGCACGTGGTAAACTTGATTACGACTTAACTGTCTAGAAATTAGACATTAAACCAGGCACAAATGTAAGAAATTTTAATGGTGCAATAGCAGAATGATTTCGCCGTCACGAAATAAAATTAACTCGGCAAGGAGCTACGAACTGTACTCACCAACCGCTAGCTGCAGAGTGTCCTTTCTCCACCGAGCGTCGCCTAACTACCGGTGCAACGGAAGCTACCAGAGGGGTAGGCTTCCGCCACCAACCTGACAGACAAACCAACCTCAGACTAAAAGGGGTAAACCTCTCTGTCCAGGTACTGGGATCCTAAGTTGGCCAATCTGTGCTGCCCTCCATACGAGAAGCGAACATCATCTGCTCCTAGCAGACGAGAACCAACTCAGCGTCCCCCACAAAAGAAACCCGAAACCACTCGTAAAAACACACATTCAGTCACATTTACGCACACATAGGGTAGGGTGGAGGATAAAACGTAATAAATACAAGGTCATGGTTTCCTATGGAACACAAAAAAAAATCAAACAAAATATCATTTAATAAGCCTTAGTTTGATTGCTCAGTCTTTCCGGAAGAGTTAATCAATTTAGCCACAATCAGGCGGTGGACAGAATAGGATGCACAGAATCCAGTGAGACGAGCGTCTATGAAACGACTCCACAGAGACGTTTCAACTGATTTGATACAGTTCTGTGCAAGCCTCTTCATCTCCGAATAAGTACTGCAACCAACATCCTTTTGAACCTTCTTACTGTGTTCATCTGTTAGTCTCCCTCTACAATCCCCCACCCCCACCCCGCACCCACCCACACATCCTTTCCTTCAGTACTAAACTGTTGGTCCCTAGACGTGTCAGAAATTGCCCTACAAAACCGAGCCTTTCCCTGAGTCACGTTTCGCCACAAATTTCTTTTATTCCTAGTTCTACTCAGTACCTTAACATTGGTTACATGACCTACCCATCTAATCTCCAGAATTATTCTGTAGCACCACATTACATTTACTCACAAGATACGTTTTTAGCTAGTAATAATTATTGGTGTTTGTTAATTCCAAGTAATTTCTAAGCATTTCTAGGTAACATAATTTTCTCATGCATAGCTTTTACATTTGCAATCGCGCGTGTGCAGTTTTGTTCAATTACTGCTTTCCTACATATTTGTAATTGTTATGTGATTTCAGTTTCAATTCACTAACAAACATTAACTTTTGCTCTTTTATGAGCTGGCTACTGTAATTTATTATTCAGCAATTAAAACTTCATACAGTTTCAGCAATTTATTTAAAACTGTAGCTTACTAAACTGAATCATTTATTATATATATATATGATGGTGGTATGCATGTAAATCGTTAGAATGAAATTATAATGAAATGAATACTCCTAGCTGCATATAGGCGCTGATATAAGTCAACGGGGACAGTTGAAAATGTGTGCCCCGACCGGGACTCGAACCCGGTATCTCCTGCTTACATGGCAGACGCTCTATCCATCTTTTTTTTTTTTTTTTTTTTTTTTATAGGTAGCTAACCCTCTGACCGAACACGCTGAGCTGCCGAGGACACAGAGGACAGTGCGACTGCAGGGACTTATCTCCGCCACGCCTCCCGTGAGACCCACATTCGCAACTTATTGTCCCGCACTATATTCATAGTGCCCCTGCCGATTATACTCATTACTCGCGGCTTTACTGCCGATTCCCGTAAGAGTTCGGGCACTGTTTGTGCATCCGCACAGAAGAAAATAATCAAATGACCGGTGAGCCTTAAAATGTCCGAAAGAACAGATACCATCATCATACATATATAGGTAAGGCTCACCGGCCATTTGACCATCTTCTGTGCGGATGCACAAGCAGTGCCCGAACTCTTACGGGAATCGGCAGTAAAGCCGCGAGTAATGAGTATAATGGGCAGGGGCACTATGAATATAGTGCGGGATAATAAGTCGCGCATGTGGGTCTCACGGGAGGCGTGACAGAGTTAAGTCCCTGCAGTCGCACTATCCCCTGCATCCTCGGTGGCTCAGATGGATAGAGCGTTTGCCATGTAAGCAGGAGATCCCGGGTTCGAGGCCCGGTCGCGGCACACAGCTTCAACTGTCCCCGTTGAATTATATCAACGCCTGTACCCAGCTATGGGTATACATTTCATTACAATTCCAATCATTTAATTTCTTATAATCTTTCCACGGCGCGCCAAATATCCCGCGTGCGGGCCGCGGGCGTGCCGAGGTCCGGTTTCTCAATCGCGTTTCTCACTCGGTGCTTCTCCCAAGTACCCGGATCAGCGCGGTATTTTGATCAGCATTGCGGTGTGGCATTTTTCGGTCGGCACAACTCTGAGTTCGACAGAGACTTTGAGTCAGCGCTGCTCATTCTTCGCTATTTTGTCGTGGTATGAAGGACTTTCACAGGTCCAGTGGGTCTTTGCACAAAAAGAAGAAGTATAGCGACCTATCGTCAGAATCCTTTAAAATGAATGGGAATGGCAGAAGAGAGGTATGAGAATTCTCAATTCGCATAAGCGAGAGGGTCCTGCTTATCGACTATGAAACGACGTTACAGCACCGTGCAGAGAGAATTTAAACATTTACATGAGAATGAGAGAGCAAACGTGATTGATTGTTCCGTGCATAAAGTAGTACTTTTCGCTAAATTTGTTGGCATCACGCACTTGAAGAAACTGGTGGTACAAATAGTGAAATTCCTGAAGTGATGTCCCAGACTCCTTGACAGAGCGTAGGGGAACGATGTGGGAAACCCGCACCGCCGTACTAAGCAAGGTCCTAGTGAAGGTCGTTTGACATTGCCTTCCTCCGACCGTAATGATGATGATGATGAAGACACAATACATAATACCTCCATATTTAGCAATCATATACAACCTCTCGCTCACCGATAGATGTGTACCTACAGATTGGAAAATTGCGCAGGTCGCACCAGTGTTTAAGAAGCGTAGTAGGAGTAATCCATCGAACTACAGACCTATAACATTGACGTCGGTTTTGCAGTAGGGTTTTGGAGCATATATTGTATTCAAACATTATGAATCACCTCGAAGGGAACGGTCTATTGATATGTAATCAGCATGGTTTCAGAAAACATCGTTCTTGTGTAACGCAGCTAGCTCTTTATTCGCACGAAGTAATGGCCGCTATCGACAGGGAATCTCAGGTTGATTCCGTATTTCTGGATTTCCGGAAAGCTTTCGACACCGTTCCTCACAAGCGACTTCTAATCAACCTGCGGGCCTATGGGGTATCGTCTCAGTTGTGCGACTGGATTCGTGATTTCCTGTCAGGAAGGTCGCAGTTCGTAGTAATAGACGGCAAATCATCGAGTAAAATTGAAGTGATATCAGGTGTTCCCCAGGGAAGCGTCCTTGGAGCTCTGCTGTTCCTGATCTATATAAATGACCTGGGTGACAATCTGAGCAGTTCTCTTAGGTTGTTCGCAGATGATGCTGTAATTTACCGTCTAGTAAGGTCATCCGAAGACCAGTATCAGTTGCAAAGCGATTTAGAAAAGATTGCTGTATGGTGTGGCAGCTGGCAGTTGACGCTAAATAACGAAAAGTGTGAGGTGATCCACATGAGTTCCAAAAGAAATCCGTTGGAATTCGATTACTCGATAAATAGTACAATTCTCAAGGCTGTCAATTCAACTAAGTACCTGGGTGTTAAAATTACGAATAACTTCAGTTGGAAAGACCACATAGATAATATTGTGCGGAAGGCGAGCCAAAGGTTGCGTTTCATTGGCAGGACACTTAGAAAAAGCAACAAGTCCACTAAAGAGACAGCTTACACTACACTCGTTCGTCCTCTTTCAGAATATTGCTGCGCGGTGTGGGATCCTTACCAGCCGGGATTGACGGAGGACATCGAAAGGGTGCAAAAAAGGGCAGCTCGTTTTGTATTATCACGTAATAGGGGAGAGAGTGTGGCAGATATGATACGCGAGTTGGGATGGAAGTCATTAAAGCAAAGACGTTTTTCGTCGCGGCGAGATCTATTTACGAAATTTCAGTCACCAACTTTCTCTTCCGAATGCGAAAATATTTTTTTGAGCCCAACCTACATAGGTAGGAATGATCATCAAAATAAAATAAGAGAAATCAGAGCTCGAACAGAAAGGTTTAGGTGTTCGTTTTTCCCACGCGCTGTTCGGGAGTGGAATGGTAGAGAGATAGTATGATTTTGGTTCAATGAACCCTCTGCCAAGCAGTTAAATGTGAATTGCAGAGTAATCATGTAGATGTAGATGTAGATGAAGAAACTGGTGGTACGAATAGTAAAATTCCTGAAGTGATGATGATGAAGTCGCACACTTCTTGACAGAGCGTAGGGGAAGCGACTACTCTTGCCCAAAAGTTTCCATTCAGACATAATGATTTAACTTACAAGATACGGACTGGAGATATCCTCTTGTGGGCAGTGTGCAGTCGAGTCCACTTACAACGCGAAGTCTGCAATCCATTCGGGATGTTCAAATTTTCGCTCCTGCGCTCCTTCTGCCTTCATAAACCAGCACCGCTGTGCTAGGCAAGGTCCTAGTGGAGGTGGTTTGCCATTGCCTTCCTCCGACCGTAATGGGGACGAATGATGAAGATGAAGACAACACAACAACACCCAGTCATCTCGAGGCAGGTGAAAATCCCTGACCCCGCCGGGAATCCAAGCCGGGACCCCGTACTCGAGAAGCGAGAACGGTACCGCGAAACCAAGAACTGCGGACATTCCTGAAGTAGCAGCCATTATTCCATTGCCAGATGCAACAGTTTTCAATGGAAATGAACGGAAAGTATAGAGACTTCATATTATACTGAAAAGTACGTTGGTCAAGTCAAGGAGCATGCCTGGAGCAATTTTTCGATTAAAAACTCGATATCATTGAATTTATGAAGGCAAAAGGAGTCCAGGAGCGAAAATTTGAACATCCCGAATGGATTGCAGACTTCGCGTTTTAAGTGGACTCGACTGCACACTGCCCACAAGAGGATATCTCCAGTCCGTATCTTGTAAGTTAAATCATTATGTCTGAATGGAAACTTTTGGGCAAGAGTAGTCGCTTCCCAGTATTTTTACACAATTATCTGCCGCTCTTCCAGGTATAAAATTAGTTACTCCACTTGGAATAAAATCTCTGTAGCTCTGCAGAATTCTGGCGATCGTCGACATTGAAAATTATTAAAATAATCAGAGGCACAATCGTACGCCTTGGGGAAGCCGTCTTGGGTGCTATGACGTACTCACACTGCAGCACGGGAATCGGTGTCCAACTTTCGATAAAGTCTAGAATTTAACCTCTTAAAACAGAAGGTAAATGACCGTGGTGCAGGCTGCACTGATTTCCCAGGATACAATGTTCCCTACGAGTTACGACACACTAAGTAATGTTCCGAACCACAAACAAGGGAGAAGTTAAACACAACCAAAGAATTGAACGTACCTTTTCCATTCACGAAATTTCATAAACGATTTTCCCAGCTACATTCCAGTATACATTATGCTTTTGTATGAGAAGAAACACTATCACAATTAATTAAATTTCATTCCGTGTTCAAGACGGCAGCTGACAACAATGCCGCTAATTACAATTCCACTGCGATCCTGGTCTCCGCAGTTCTCAAGCAGAAGCAGTCAGTTACTGTACACGTAATGTTCCACATTACGTCCACAGAGTCTTTATATCACGAGTCAGAGATAATCTGTCTGTCGCAGTCGTAGGAAATCTTTCAGCCGTATAAATTACTAGTTCGGTTCTCATCTACATCTACGTGATTACTCTGCTATTCACCATAAAGTGCTGGCAGAGGGTTCAATGAACCACCTTCATGCTGTCTCTCTACCGTTCCACTCTCGAACGGCACGCGGGAAAAACGAGCACTTAAATTTTTCCGTGCGAGCCCTGATTTCTCTTATTTTATCGTGATGATCATTTCTCACTATGTAGGTGGGTGCCAACAGAATGTTTTCGCAATCGGAGGAGAAAACTGGTGATTGAAATTTCATGACAAGATCCCGTCGCAACGAAAAACGCCTTTGTTTTTATGATTGCCACTCCAATTCACGTATCATGTCTGTGACACTATCTCCCCTATTTCGCGATAATACAAAACGAGCTGCCCTTCTTTGTACTTTTTCGATGTCATTCGTCAGTCCCACCTGATGCGGATACCACGCCGCACAGCAATACTCCAGAATAGGGCGGACAAGCATAGTGTAAGCAGTCTCTCTGGTAGACCTGTTGTAAGTGTTCTGCCAATGAATCGCAGTCTTTGGTTTGCTCTACTCACAATATTATCTATGTGATAGTTCCAAATTAGGTTATTTGTAATTGTAATCCATAAGTATTTAGTTGAATTTACAGCCCTCAGATTTGTGTGACTTACCGCGTAATCGAAATGTAGCTGATTTCTTTTAGTACTCATGTGAATAACTTCACACTTTTCTTCATTCAGGGTCAATTGCCACTTTTTGCACCATACAGATATCTTATCTAAATCATTTTGCAAGTCGTTTTGATCAACTGATGACTTTACAAGACGGTAAATGATAGCATCATCTGCAAACACTCTAAGACGGCTACTCATATTGTGTCCTATGTCGTTAATATAGATCAGGAACAATAGAGGGCCTATAACAGTTCCTTGGGGAACGCCGGATATTACTTCTGTTTTACTCGATGACTTTCCGTCTATTATTACGAATTGGGACCTTTCTGACAGGAAATCGTGAATCCAGTCGCACAACTGTAGCGATACTCCGTAGGCACACAGTTTGGTTAGAAGACGCTTCTGAGGAACGGTGTCGAAAGCCTTCTGGAAATCTAAAAATATGGAATCAATTTAACATCCACTGTCGGTAGCACTTATTACTTCATGAGTATAAAGAGCTAGTTGTGTTTCACAAGAACGATATTGTCTGAATCGGTGCTGACTATATGTCAATAAATCGTTTTCTTCGAGGTACTTCATAATGTTCGAATACAGTATATGTTCTAAAACCCTACTGCAAATCAATGTTAGTGATATAGACCTGTAATTCAGCGGATTACTCCTACTTCCCGTTTTGGGTATTGGTGTGACTTGAGCGATTTTCCAGTCTTTAGGTACGGATCATTCTGTGAGCGAGTGGTTGTATATAATTGCAAAATATGGAGCTATTTTATCAGCATACTCTGAGAGGCCCCTGACTTGTATACAGTCTGGAAAGGAGGCCTTGCCTTTATTAAGTGATTTAAACTGCTTTGTTACAATGAGGATACTTACTTCTATGTTTCTCATCTTAGCAGTTGTTCTTGATTGGAATTCAGGAATATTTACTTTATGCACAAACATTGGTGCTACATGATAAAAAAGGTGTTACTGCAACAGGGTCCCACAAGAAGTTACTTGCTGAACGCCATACTGCTCAGAAGAAATGTAGGTGCAACTTAAATCAACTGCTGATGTGCAGAACCCTTGACCCACCTTCCGTCCGACCAACCATTTCCCATGGATTCCCTAAATCGCCTCGTTTGAAAAAGATTCTGTCAGTTTCCTTTCCCATCTCACGCATTTCGAGTATGTGCTCTATCCCTAATGATGACGTCGTTGACATGCTCTTATCATACTGAGAGGCACGAACACTTTGGAGAGTTTCTAATGCCTACCTTGTAGTAAACACTGGCGAAGATCTGTGATGGAAACCCAGTGACGTTGGATACTTTTGCTGCATGCTCAGCCCGTGAACCACAGACTTCTGTGGGAGAGGGGGAAGTGGGTTACACATTACGGTACTGGCGACCTCTTGCTTTTTTTTTCGTTTTATATACCCTCGCTTTAAATGTATGGCTGTGGTCGGATGTGTTGAAATCATAAGTAAGTGCCTTTTGCGTTGCTTCATTTGCGAGAATGACCTTGTATGCCTGCTCATTTTAATATAGGCCTTGGAGCGATGGAATCCGGAGAAAGTCTTCATAAATTCTCTACCACGACAGCTCAAACGTCCTCTGTATAACGTTCATAAACGAACGTTGTTGTGTGTTCGGATAGCAGGGTTGTTGAGAACTGATAGTACTTTAAATGCGAACGTTTTTAGGTTAGGCTTTACCGTGACTGTTACTGACATTAAATGAAACAACTAGTTCACTGTTACCAGTCACCGTTTTATTTATTTCTTTCCACGACGCGTTTATCCACTAGGCAGTGCCACAAGTTCCTCCAAAAATCGTAACACAACACACACACAAATGTAATACTTACTAATGTAAATCCACCCGATGATGGAGGTTTAAACCTTCGAAACGCGTCGTGGAAAGAAATAAATAAAACGGTGACTGGTAACAGTGAACTTGTTGTTTCATTTAACTGATAGTACACTTGACAAGTGGAATATGATCAAGATATCTAAGATAGTCAGAATGGGAGAAAACGATCATTAGCAGATAATCAAATATAAAATTATAAAAATTTTATAAAATATCTCAAAAATTTGGTATGTTTATTGTTTTAATCGTTTTTAACATTAATAACTTTTACTAAGTGATGAGCAGTTTCAGTAGCTTAACATTCATATTTTAACCCTTTAATTACAAAAATGGGGTAGTTTATTACCCCACGTGTCACTCTTTTCTTTACATTTCCGTTCCTTCTGCAACGTTGCCCCTCCGCTTCTACGTCATCTTAGTAGGGGCTGTGTCTTTGCATCATACAGGCGCGTGCTAAGCAGGGACCATTATTTTTAGTTACATACTCTATGTACGTGTTAGGGTCTAAACCTACTCAATGAAGTTATAAACGTTATTTTTCTTACTTGTTGTCATAGTTTTTTTAATTGCTTTAGACAGAATGGAGCGATATTTGAACAATGGTCAAATTTCGGAGTTGCTGTTAGCTAGCGAAGATTCTGACTCATCGGATACACCAGACTCTTTTGAAGAGGCAGCCGACTTTAGTGACAATGAAAGAGAAATATCTGATAGTGAAACTGACGGTGAAATAGTGGACGTTCGCAAAGAAAAACAAGAAATATTAAGCCAGCCTAGCTACTTTTATGGACAAGGAAATATATCTTGACTGTGATGATTGAGAATAAATGCCATCAGTTTGAATAGCATACTTCTCGTTGTTTTAGTTGATTCGTTCCTCTACCTAGCGTCGTTTGTTTTATTGAAAGTCACTGGTTTTTTTCTCTATACTTTACTTAACGGATCATTATTTGATATCAGAACATATTTAGAAACTTGTTGAAGTAGATTTTCTTTATTTTTTATGTTAATTCCAGAAACTCTGTTTAAGAGCCCAGTGATAATGTAAGAGCCTTAATTGTTGTTTGGTAACACCAACTTTTCTTTTTTAATAAAGAGTGGTCTTTAACAAATAGAAGCCTTTCTTTTATTGATTCTTTAAAGATACTTTAGGGAGACATGGAAAAAAACTAGGTTTCAGGTGGTTCTTGGTTTTGGGATCGAAAAGTATCCCACGAAGTTACGATGTCAGTCTAAATAGCAGGTGTAGGTAAGAGTTAAACCTCCAGGTAAGATTATGTTACATTCAGGCAGGCCATCAGTGACAGCAGTTGAAACATGGAACATGTACATTGTTGTAAACAAATTTTGTCCAGTGGAACTTTTATGTAATTATTGTATAGACGTTCCACTCTATAAAAAAAGTGCAGCGATGTACAGGCTCTTCTCGTATGTTTCAGCTTCTACCACAGATAGTATAACTGAATAATATAACAGATTTTACATGAAGATTGAAAATAAAATTTTTATGACGGTTCAGCGGTGATGTACACTGCTAATTGCTTTTACAATACTACAAGTGAACTGAAGATGGTAGTTACGATACGAAAACTGGCCGTCACTCTGTAACAATGTTTAATGGTAAATGCGGCTGAGACAATATGTAGAAATGGTTGAAAAATTTAAAAAGTTTTGTAAAGTGTTTTTAAAATTTTTATTCTTTTATATTTGAAAATACTCAAGATCTCGTGCGGACCGTCTGGATAATATGTTATGCTCGTGATCTATCAGTTACCTTGGTTAGTCTTAATATTTTAATAAACCGCTCGGAAAAAAAACATGAAACTTTGTGATGCTGCTGGTCCTTCTTTCCATACCCACCCTTTAATGCGACATATTTTTCCCCAAGGATGAATGATTTGATGGTGACCTTAGTTGTACAAATCTGCAATCTGGGAACGTTTCACCTCGAAAACCACCTCTTCAGATTTCGCGAAATGCCTTCAACGCAACAGTTTATTAATTGTAGGAAGCCTCTGGGCGCCACGTCGGGTGAATTCAAGGCTGAGGCAAAACTTTACAGCCCAAAGAAGCTGCATGAGTGACCATCTCCTTTGCACAATGAGCTGTGTCGTGGAAGAAAAACGCCACCTTGGACAGCTCCGTGCGACTCTTCCTTTGAGATCTTACTATAACCTCGTAGGAAGATTTCGCTAGTGCGTTCCTGTGATTGCTCGTCCCGTAGGAGCGCATTCAGTTAGCACGACACCATCCCCAAAGAAACAGCATCACCTCTGTTGTCACAAGCCGAAAAGTTGTGACTGGACGAAAATAGTTACTTTCGTCCAGTCACAACTATGGGTCGTTTGACTACTCTGGGAGAAGGCTCGTCAGCTAGAACAAACGAGATATTACTTCACTTTACTATATAAATTACACTCCTGGAAATGGAAAAAAGAACACATTGACACCGGTGTGTCAGACCCACCATACTTGCTCCGGACACTGCGAGAGGGCTGTACAAGCAATGATCACACGCACGGCACAGCGGACACACCAGGAACCGCGGTGTTGGCCGTCGAATGGCGCTAGCTGCGCAGCATTTGTGCACCGCCGCCGTCAGTGTCAGCCAGTTTGCCGTGGCATACGGAGCTCCATCGCAGTCTTTAACACTGGTAGCATGCCGCGACAGCGTGGACGTGAACCGTATGTGCAGTTGACGGACTTTGAGCGAGGGCGTATAGTGGGCATGCGGGAGGCCGGGTGGACGTACCGCCGAATTGCTCAACACGTGGGGCGTGAGGTCTCCACAGTACATCGATGTTGTCGCCAGTGGTCGGCGGAAGGTGCACGTGCCCGTCGACCTGGGACCGGACCGCAGCGACGCACGGATGCACGCCAAGACCGTAGGATCCTACGCAGTGCCGTAGGGGACCGCACCGCCACTTCCCAGCAAATTAGGGACACTGTTGCTCCTGGGGTATCGGCGAGGACCATTCGCAACCGTCTCCATGAAGCTGGGCTACGGTCCCGCACACCGTTAGGCCGTCTTCCGCTCACGCCCCAACATCGTGCAGCCCGCCTCCAGTGGTGTCGCGACAGGCGTGAATGGAGGGACGAATGGAGACGTGTCGTCTTCAGCGATGAGAGTCGCTTCTGCCTTGGTGCCAATGCTGGTCGTATGCGTGTTTGGCGCCGTGCAGGTGAGCGCCACAATCAGGACTGCATACGACCGAGGCACACAGGGCCAACACCCGGCATCATGGTGTGGGGAGCGATCTCCTACACTGGCCGTACACCACTGGTGATCGTCGAGGGGACACTGAATAGTGCACGGTACATCCAAACCGTCATCGAACCCATCGTTCTACCATTCCTAGACCGGCAAGGGAACTTGCTGTTCCAACAGGACAATGCACGTCCGCATGTATCCCGTGCCACCCAACGTGCTCTAGAAGGTGTAAGTCAACTACCCTGGCCAGCAAGATCTCCGGATCTGTCCCCCATTGAGCATGTTTGGGACTGGATGAAGCGTCGTCTCACGCGGTCTGCACGTCCAGCACGAACGCTGGTCCAACTGAGGCGCCAGGTGGAAATGGCATGGCAAGCCGTTCCACAGGACTACATCCAGCATCTCTACGATCGTCTCCATGGGAGAATAGCAGCCTGCATTGCTGCGAAAGGTGGATATACACTGTACTAGTGCCGACATTGTGCATGCTCTGTTGCCTGTGTCTATGTGCCTGTGGTTCTGTCAGTGTGATCATGTGATGTATCTGACCCCAGGAATGTGTCAATAAAGTTTCCCCTTCCTGGGACAATGAATTCACGGTGTTCTTATTTCAATTTCCAGGAGTGTATTAAAAGATTCAATAAATTTGACCCAGATCATTGCCACATGACTGCTTCATAAGTTATGACTTGTGTTCAACTATTAAAGCGTCACGTAATGCACTAAATAACAAACTGTTCTCTTGCAGTATAATGTCCGACGTGTAAATGAACAAGCCCATCAGAAACTTTAACTATCACGTTGGTTCTATACTATGATGTTGACTCCTTCTTCAGACGAGGTCTCCAACTGACGTGACCTCTTGCATGCGCTACGCTATAGTGACCTCAGTGTGAGGGCGCTGCTGTGCTGAGATGGGAAGCGTGGCCTTCAGAAGCGCCTCCCATACGACGCTGCGGACTGCAGCAAGCCCTCGCTAATGTCTGTGGTGTATATTCACTTTGCTGACTTCGATGTGGCGCCGTGATCTCTGGGCGGTAGCACAAGCTTCTCCAGTGATCGCTGGGTCTTGGCAGCTGAAACATTTCCTCTGCTTCCTCGGCCCACCGAGCTTCTTCATTGGACGTGAGCAGTCGCGGAACTCCGCAGCTGATATTTGCCATGTCAAAAACGTCATGAAAGATGCTGAAAAATTATAAGTGACTGTTTTATACCTTATTAGCTGTCACCTGGATTGAGATGCGCCTGTCTACGAGCATCATTGCCTTCACTCCTCTAGCGATTCCCGGTTCTACACAGAAAGTTGGTCTGCTACTTCGTTCTTCGTCATTCAGACTTGACTGGCCGCACTGGAATTGCTGGAGGCACTGTGTCGTGTGATGGTGAGTTATCGCCGTACACTTACCCCAAGGCAGCATGGATTGTTACAGCCTTGCTCTCATTCAAATGCAGAAAACGAATAACTACACGATAGTGTATGTAATTCCATATTGTGTGATGGAATGGGAGCGCAGCTGGTCGAAGATCTGCAGAAAACAGATACCAACAGCAGTAATTTTACTTAATAATTTTCGTGCCCCTATACACGAAACTAGGTAAGTCATCTACTCATCCAACTTATTTCCGTACACTTCTTCTCGACACTTGTGGACACTTCATATCTCATTACAACTGTGAAGGGCCCACTTCTACAGATAAGAAGTCTACGGAAACCATTTGGATATAGAAGTGCGGAAGGTCCGCGTCTACCGAAAAGAAGTCTACGGAAATCAGTCAGATATCGTGGTACCTATAATAACACAAATGACTAGATGACTTACATCATTTCGTGCACAGGGGTCTGAAGATGAGGCACCGAAGCTGTTAGCTAAAAAAATTATTAAGTAAAATTGCCGCTACTGGTATCCATTTTCTTCAAGTTCACACGATACTCTACCTTATCAGTGGATTGCATCTCTGACTGCTTTAGTGGTGTGTACGTACTGTGGTGTGGGGATCTCAGTTTGTAATGCAACAATAGACATATACTTGGAAATTTAAAAAAATTAATTATGTAGTAACTTTATTTTGCTTATGATAACTAAAACTATGTGACTGCTACTAGTACCAAGATTATAGTGATAAAAAAAAAAAAAACTTATGACCAAAGCTGACAACCAGCTATCAGAAAGTTTCCCATGTTGTGCACACAATTTCCTAGATGTAGCGCAAAGGTGTTACGTTACTATACTAAGCAACTGCGGTAAAAGCAAAAGATTTAAATGAACCGTGGAGCTTACTATTGGTGGAGCGGCTTGCGTGCGCGCCTTGTAACACTAACCAAAACGGCATCGCTGTGCTGGTACTGCGAACGGCTGAAAGCAAGGCAAAACTACGGCCGTAATTTTTCCCGAGGGCATGCAGCTTTACTGGTATAGTTAAATGATGATGGCGTCCTCTTGGGTAAAATATTCCGGAGGTAAAATAGTCCCCCATTCGGATCTCCGGGCGGGGACTACTCAGGAGGGCATCGTTATCAGGAGAAAGAAAACTGGCGTTCTACGGATCGGAGCGTGGAATGTCAGATCCCTTAATCGGGCACGTAGATTAGAAAATCTAAAAAGGGAAATGGATAGGTTAAAGTTAGATATAGTGGGAATTAGTGAAGTTCGGTGGCAGGAGGAACAGGACTTCTGATCAGATGAATACAGGGTTATAAATACAAAATCAAATAATGGTAATGCACGGGTAGGTTTAATAATCCCAGAATGAGATTTTCACTCTGCAGCGGAGTGTGCGCTGATATGAAACTTCCTGGCAGATTAAAACTGTGTGCCCGACCGAGACTCGAACTCGGGACGTTTGCCTTTCGCGGGCAAGTGCTCTACCAACTGAGCTACCGAAGCACGACTCGCGCGCGGTACCCACAGCTTTACTTCTGCCAGTACCTCGTCCCCTACCTTCCAAACTTTACAGAAGCAGGGGAGCTTCTGTAAAGTTTGGAAGGTAGGAGATGAGGTACTGGCAGAAGTTAAGCTGTGGGTACCGGGCGCGAGTCGTGCTTCGGTAGCTCAGTTGGTAGAGCACTTGCCCGCGAAAGGCAAACGTCCCGAGTTCGAGTCTCGGTCGGGCACACAGTTTTAATCTGCCAGGAAGTTTCAGGTTTAATAATGAATAACAAACAGCAACATGGGTACGCTACTGCGAACTGCATAGTGAACACATTACTGTAGCCAAGATAGACACAAAGCCCACACCCACCACAGCAGTACAAGTTTATATGCCAGCTAGCTCCGCAGATGAGGAGGAGATTGAGGAAAAATATGATGAGATAAAAGAAGATATTCAGCCAGTTAAGGGAGACGAAAATTTAACAGTTGGGGGAATGGAATTCGATAGTAGGAGAACGAAGTGAGGGTAAAGTAATAGGTGAATATGGACTGGGGCAAAGGAATGAAAGAGGAAGCCGTCTGGTATAATTTTGCACAGAACGTAATTTAATCATAGCTATCACTTAGTTCAAGAATCATGAAAGAAGGCTGTATGCGTGGAAGAGACCTGGAGACGCTGGAAGGTTTCAGATTAATTATATAATGGTAAGACAGATTTCTGAACCAGCTTTTAAACTGTATGACATTTCCAGGGGCAAATGTGGGCTCCCCCTCCCCCCCACCACCACCACCACCACCACAATTTATTGGTTATGGATTGCAGATTAAAACTGGGGAAACTGCAAAAAGGTGAGAATTTAAGGAGATAGGACCTGGATAAACTAAAAGAACCAGAGGTTGCACATAACTTAGGAGGGAGCATTAGGGAACGACTGATACGAACTGGGTAAAGGAATACAGTAGAAGAAAAATGGGTAGTTTTGAGAGACGAAATAGTGAAGGCAGCAGAGGACCAAGTAAGTAAAAAGACGAGGGCTAGTAGAAATCATTGGTTAACACAAGAGACATTGAATTTAATCTACGAAAGGAGAAAATATAAAAATGCAATAAATGAGGAAGGCGAAAGGGAATACAAAAGTCTAAAAAATGAGATCGAATACAAAATGGCTAAGCAGGAATGGCTAGAGGACAGCTGTAAGACTGTAGAGGCATGTATCACTAGTGGTAATACAGATACTGCCTACAGGAAAATTAAATAAGCCTTTGGGGAAAAGTAAAGCTGCATGCCCTCGGGAAAAATTACGGCCGTAGTTTCCCCTTGCTTTCAGCCGTTCGCAGTACCAGCACAGCAAGGCCGTTTTGGTTATTGTTACAAGGCCAGATCAGTCAATCATCCAGACTGTTGCCCTTGCAACTACTGAAAAGGAGGTACTGAATAGGATTGGGGAGAAGAGGAGTTTGTGGCACAACTTGACCAGAAGAAGGGATCGGTTGGTAGGACATGTTCTGAGGCATCAAGGATCACCAATTTAGTATTGGAGGGCAGCGTGGAGGGTAAAAATCGTAGGGGGAGACCAAGAGATGCATACACTAAGCAGATTCAGAAGGATGTAGGTTGCTGTAGGTACTGGGAGATGAAGAAGCTTGCACAGGATAGAGTAGCATGGAGAGCTGCATCAAACCAGTCTCAGGACTGAAGACCACAACAACAACAACATTAGGGAAAAGAGAAGCGGTTGTATGAATACCAAGTGCTCAGATGGTAAACCAATCCTAAGCAAAGAAGGGAAAGCAGAAAGGTGGAAGGAGTATATAGAGGGTCTATACAAGGGAGATGTACTTGAGGGCAATATTATGGGAATGGAAGAGAACGTTGTTGAAGATGTGAAGGGATATATAATACTGCGTGAAGAATTTGACAAACCACTGAATGACTTAAATCGAAACAAGCCCCCGGTAGTAGACAACATTTCGTTAGAGCTACTGATAGGTTTGGGAGAGCCAGCCATGACAAAACTCTTCCACCTGGTGAGCAAGATGTATGAGACAGGTCAAATACCCACAGACTTCAAGAAGAACATAGTAATTCCAATTCCAAAGAAAGCAGGTGTTGACAGGTGTGAAAATTACCGAACTATCAGTTTAATAAGTCACGTTTGTAAAATACTAACACGAATCCTTTAACAGAAAAATGGAAGAACTGGTAGAAGCCGACCTCGGGGAAGATCGACTTGGATTTAGGAGAAATGTAGCAACAAAAAATGGTTCAAATGGCTCTGAGCACTATGCGACTTAACTTCTCAGGTCATCAGTCGCCTAGAACGTAGAACTAATTAAACCTAACAGTCTAAGGATATCACACACATCCATGCCCGAGGCAGGATTCGAACCTGCGACCGTAGCGGTCGCTCGGCTCCAGACTGTAGTAGTGCCTAGAACGGCACGGCCACTTCGGCCGGCTGTAGCAACACGCGGCGCAATAGTGACTCTACGACTTCTCGTAGAAGATAGATTAAGGTAAGATAAACCCACCTTTATAGCATTTGTAGACTTAGAGAAAGCTTCTGAGAATGTTAACTGGAATACTTTCTTTGAAATGCTGAAGGTGGCAGGGGTAAAATACACAGTCACGTTCACGTAAGCTTGCGTAGCTGCCATCTGTTCGCTACTCGTCCTGTGTCGACTTAGCGCTGAAAAGGGAGTGAAAAGAGAGTCACGCATTCGTCTACATTAGCGAGGAGAATGGCACGAAAACTACAGCAGATTCACTTGAGTTCTAGACCACAAATTACCTATTGTCAGACCAATACTCAGGTGTCGGTTGGATTTGGCACAAGTTTCAAGCGCACTGTGCTTTAAATAGTCTGGCCAGATCGCACGTTCCTTGTCACGGGAACATTTTTTAGAATGGACCTTCTAGTATGATAAAAAAAAATTATTATTACTATTAAATATATTTCAATTCTTTCAATTTAAATCTGTGTTTCATACTAGAATGTCGTGTTCCCAGTTTGGCACAGCTTTGCCACAGGAGACACGAAAGCGGTCGAAGACGTCCGTCTTCTGGTCGGCTCCTGATCGTTGTCAGAAGGAGGCTAGTTTTGATTACGCAAAGACTTCTATTATTTGGAAAAGAACAACCCGGATTTCTTTACGTAATCAGTATGAATTTTATAATTACCTAAGGGACCTTTAACAATGAATAGTAAAAAAAATTGCATTTACAAATGTAATCATTAATAAATGGGGCAGCTATGAGTTGTATAGAAGACAAGGAGCGGCCTTCTGTCTACGACCAGGATGCCGCAGTATTCTCTGCTGTAGTAAAGGCTGTTTGACATTTATAAAAATAATATAGCATGGAGGATAAAAAAGTATAAAGAAAAAAAATAGAATAAGAAATCTGGTAAACACTAAATGTATTCTAATAATTCTCACAAGCAATTAGAGCTACTTTATAGGCAGCATAACTTACATAAGTAATTATCTAACTCCATGGTGCGATCAGATTTCAGCCTGCCCTGTACTAGCTCCTATGTTCGCGTTTTTGTCACAAATTACAGTCACTTTTCTCCTTCGTTAAAGACAATTCTTGCACTGTTCAACACCTCTGATAACAATAGCTTGCCGAGTTACAGTTTCGAACATAAATTACTTGAATGTTATTAATTAATTATGTTGTCTGCACGCTGGCAAGACCGCTCACTATGTTAGCTTAAAGTCGACCTCCTTTACGTTTTCACATCACAAGCAGAAGTACATTAAAAAAAATCTGAAGATCTACAAACGTTTTCTACTGTCATTTTTTATTTAGATCGAAGCGGAACGTCGTTCAGCTTCTGTTAAAATGTTTCTTTGACTGCGCAATCGATGTATTAGCGTCCGCGCTAGATGCGCATCTTTACAGTTATGTAAATTATACAAAACAAATGTCTTTCAAAGGGTATTCAAAGCTTTCATAGGACGGAAATACCAATAATATTACATCGCTTCCCGCGTGAGGAGTAATGAGTCTGAAAGATCGTTACGACTCACGCGCAGTCGTAATATTATTCGATTCACATACTTAGTGAATGAAGTATTTAAGGATCTCTCCTTGTAGGGAGCAAAACAAACATAACATAAGACACATAGAATTATATACATTTCACATTAAGTCGTCAAAGCTAATCACAGTTGCTTGATCATTAACAAACTTGGTTGTAGCATGATGCCATCATAAGTGTTCAAGGATTTAACGTAGGTTCCTTTTCTGCGTGTTTTCAAGAATTACTCTCATTCAGTCAATTGAAACATTGAAATACTAACATAGATACCAGTACAAATTAAATACACATACAGATACAAATATACATAAATA